>NC_062213.1:198509219-201009219 GCF_902686445.1 Sciurus carolinensis | reverse complement strand
GCCGCCCCTCGCGATTCACCTCGACCCAGCCGCCGCCCTCGCTGTCCTGGGGAACCGCCACCTGCCCGCTGTTGAACTCGGCCAGCACGTCCTCGTGCTCCGACAGCAGCCTCACCGTGAGCTCGTACAAGCAGCCCGCGTCGGTGCGGCTCGAGTACCTGCCAGACAGAGCGCAGCTGGGGACCCGCCTTACGCCCAGGATCCCTGCCCCGCGGGTGTGCGACCAGTGGCCCGCTTCACAGATCAGGAAACCGAGGCCAGACAGAGAAAGGAACTGGCCCCCAAGATCCAAGCGCAAGGACTAAACCCCAAGTCGGCCAAAGCCAGCTCACAGAGTCAAGTTTGGTTCCGACGGTGACGGACTACACGCCTGTGCCAACGTTTGAAACTCAGGCGGAGGTGGAGTTCCACGCTTTCCCACGAACTTGGAAGCTGTCAGCGCTTGCAGCTGGGGCCCACGTGATCACAACACTAGAGGGGATGTCCGAGCGCTGCCCCCTCGACTTTCCCCTCCCCATCCCGGTCCAGCGGGTCCGTAGGCCTCTCACCAGTCCTTCACCACGATGGCCGGCTGGGTGGTGTCCAGCAGCTCCTCCCAGTACCCCTCCGCCTGCAGGTCAATGACTTGGGCTTTGCGACACCACCTGGAAGAACTGGAGTTAGGGCGCAGAGGGGCTCCCCTCCCCCTCCCGCACACCCAGTCTCCTTACTCAAAGGAGGAGGCGAAGTACTTCGTGACGCTTGCGTCGTGGGTGAATTCCACCCCACTGTCTCCGGGCAGCTCCTCCACCCTCCAGCCGTCCCCACCGTGCTCCACGTCGCACCAGCCCTCCAAGTCCTCTGTAGGGAGGGACACGATAGCCCCACCCTGGTCCCCCAGTGCCTGCTGAAGCTGTGGCAGGGCTGGCTCTCGCCATTACAGTGGGGGACAGGGCGGACGTGGTACTTTCATAGCGTCGGGGGTGGGCAGACGATGGGGAGTGCAATGGCGGGCACTTCCTGATTCTCCCCGCTGGAGGGCTGTCCAGAGGGCCACTGAGGGGGCCCGGCCCTGGGGAAGAGGCCCCCAGGAGCAGGTGGCCGGGGAGCTCTTAGTAAAAATGTTGACGGGGGTTGCTCGGTGCCGGGCACTGGGCCAAGCACTGGGCCAAGCACTTCATCTCCGTGACCCTGAGGGGCTGGCACTGCTGCCTGTTCCCCAGGCGCGACCCGGGGACCTCACCTTCCCCGCACGGGTTGCGCAGCAGGTTGCGCCGCCGCTTGCTCAGGAAGTAGAATTGCTGCCAGTGGTCGCGCTCGTTGTCCGCGCCGCCCTCCGGCACCAGCCCCTCCTGCTGGCACTTGAGCAGCCACAGGGGGGCGCCGTCCACCAGCTCCTTCCAGCGCAGGCACACCAGGCGGCAGGCCTGCACCAGCTCGGCGGCCGGCAGCGCTGCCAGCACGCGCAGCAGCAGCGGCTCGGGCAGCTCCGCCAGGTACGCGGCCGCCGCCTCCTCGCCCGCCGCCGCCTCCTCCCCAGGCTGCTCCTCCTCGGCCTCCACGCACGCCTCCTCCGGCTGCTCCTCAGGGCTGGCCTCCTCCGGCTGGCCCACGCTCTCTGTGGGCAGCAGGGGGAAAGGCGGCTGTGACCCCCCAGATAGTCCCCCACCCACCCCGGGGCAACCACAGCTGGGGACAGAGTTTCTGTGACTCCAGACCAGCGCGTAGGGAGGAAACCCAAGGGGGCACAACCAGACGGGTCCCCTAAGTCTGAAGAATTGCCTCCTCCGTTTCCCCTGCCTGGCCTGAAGCTCCATCCCTGAACAAAGGACAGCAACCATCCTGTGGTAACTGATGACAACCTCTCCAGTCCTCCTGAACACCCTCCCGGACCCCTGCGCCCCTCACTTCCTCCCGGAAGCCTTCCCAAACTTCCCCTTAGGACATCCACTCAGCCCAAGTACAGAGGCCTCCCAAGCTGCCTAGCTTTGGGGGATGATGACTTGATAAACTCCTTTTTCTGCCTTAGACTTGTGAGGGCCAGAATCAGACCTCCTGGGAAACAGCTTCCTCCCGTGGGCCGTCATCAGGACCCCACCTGGGGCTCTCAGGAGCTTGTGTTTATCGGGCACTTAGCAAGTGTCAGGTGCTGTTTTTAAGCATTCCAAGTGCACAGAATCTTGAGACTGTGGCTGTCCCTATTTCATTGAGTGACGGACAGAGAGGTGAACCTGCCCAGAATCGCACAGCTAATAAGTAGCTGGAACCTACGCTGGAGCCCAATCTGACTCTAGAGCCAGCTTTTATCATCATGGTTCCAAAATAATGTGTTGGATTATTTTGTAGGCCCAGTTGTGGTTTCGATTTTCCAGGTGCAAATGATCAGGCTCAGAGATGTGATGTGACTTGCTAAAGGTAATATTAAGTTAGAGGACAGGGAGATCTGAAGACTAGGGGCTGGAGACCTGGCTGTCCCCAACCAGCTGTGTGACTTGGGGATGGGAAACACTATATCAAACAAGATGTACTAGGGACTTGGGAAAGGAAGTTTTCTTCACCCCTTCTTTTCCTATCCCTGGCCCTCGGTTTCCTTGTCTGTGAAATGGGGTAATCACTGGGCCTGTCCATCCAGATGGTGCTGATGTTCAAATCCCACAAGGAGCAGGGGAGGACACTGTGAACTGGAAGGCAGAAGGCAGATGTCAGCAGTGGCTGCTGGACCATCTCTTGGATCCCAGCCACCTCTGCTGGGGCACGGAAGCCTTGAGTAAGCAGATGCAGTGCCCAGTAGCTCTGGAGGAGGGAGAGCCAGTTGTGGGGAAGACAGGAGCCACTCTGGGTGATGGGAGGCCACCCTCTCAGACCTTGGATGGGGAGTTCCTGAAGGTTGGGCCCTGGAAAGCCAAGGTGGTGGTGGCAGTAGACCTGGCACTGAGGGAAGGGACAGGTGGCAGAGCCTAGACCCAAGTTTGGATGTCACCAGCATCTCCAGCTGTGCACCTCCTCATGTGCAGTGGGCGTGCACACACACAGTGAGGCCCTGGAGAAGCTGAATCGGGGTTGACCCCTTTCTCAGAGCTCAGAGCACACAGTGAGGCCTCAGCAACTCCGAGAACCTTACTAAATGCTGCACTTTCCCTTCTTTGTAATTAGCATTTTGGGGTCACATTTAATGATGTAGGGATTCACCCCTTCCCTTTGGCAAAGAGGAAACTGAGGCCCAGAGAGGCTAAGCAGCTTCTCTAGGTCACATTGCAGAGAGGAAAATGCCTGGCCATTCTGCTGACCACAGCTCTCTGGGGAGCTGGGACCCAGTGTCCTTGCCTCTCCACACACCTGCCCTGCCCCGGCCCCAGTGGACACCTGATGCTCCCTCGAAAGGTGCACCTTGCTCAGTCCTCTCTCCTGGCCCCCAGGCCTGGCACTGAGGCCCCAGATCTGATTTCAGCCCCCCACCCCCACTCTCGCTCACACAACTCCTCACATTGTTGTGGTAGGAAAGTTATCTGGGCCCTGGAAGCTGCTTCCAGGCTGATTCACTCACCTGGTTTGGGCCCTGGAGTCCCAGGGAATAACTGGACCCTGGGAAAAATCAGGAGCCAGTTCTGGGCCCGATAAAGGGTGTGGCATGGGGTACCACAGACTGGGAGGCGGGTGCAGGAGCCGGAATTTCAGGGCCAGGAGAGGGGGCTGGCAACCTGGGTGTGCAGGGTAGCCTGCCAAAGCTGGGCCCGGTGAGGAAGGGGTGAGGGCAAGCTGCAGACAGGTCTTGTCCCCATCCTGACTCAGCAGGCAACCCCTACAGGCCCAGCAGGAAGTTGGAGGAATGGGGGAGGGTCTTTGGTGCCAGGAAAGATGACTGGGCAGTCCGGAGAACCTGAGGATGGCCCAGAGTGGTCCCCAATTCTTCCTCAAGGTTGATCTAGTCCCCACTGGGCATCCTGTCACCCAGGTTGGGGGCAGCCCCTCCAGAGGAGGGAAAGACAAATGCGGGGAGAGGCTGGTAACCCCAAGAAACCCGAGGGGTTCAGGCAGCTGACGAGCCAGAGCTGGCAAATGGAAGAAGCTGATGGAAGAAAAAGGCCCGCGGGCTCCTCCAGCCCAGCCCCCAGCCCCACAAGCCCTCAGGAAGCAGGAGGGCCTGTGGGAGTCCAATGCCATTTTGGAACCCAGCAGTCCTCCCTCCCTGCCTAACGCCTCTCAAGGCCTCCCGCCTTGACACTGTCCCAAGGGATTTGCTTGCGTGAAAGTTTGTGCGCCGGCTCTCGGGGACCCCTCGCTCTCCGAGGACCCTCTCGGGGGCACTCGCCCGCCTGCCCTGTCTACCCTCCCGGGCTGCAGCGAGTGGGTCCAGGCGGCAGCTACCTGGGTCACCGTCTCCGTCCATCGCTGCGGAGCGCGGTCGCGGGAGGAGGAGCCGGAGCGCTGCGGGCTGCCGAGTCCCGCGGCGGCGCTGCTCGCGTCTGGGGCACCCGGGCGGCAGCGCCTCTTAAAGGTCCCCGCGCCCGCCCCGCCCCGCCTTTGGCCCGGCGCCCTGCCGCCCCGCAGTCCCCGCGTCGGGCCGAGGCCTGAGGCTGCCGAGTCCTGGGTGGACCCGGGAGGCCGGCAAAGGTCAGGGTCGTTTTTGTTTTTTTTTAATTGGGGGGATGGGGGTCCGAGGGGGGGTGTCGCGTAGCTCGCCCCTGCGGTGGCAGCGGGAGGCGGTGGCGAGGGGGCAGGGCGAGTCTGGGTCCTGCGGGGCGCGCGGCCCGGGCGGAGCTGGGGGCGGGAGGCTCCTTAGGCCCAGCGCAGGTAATTTTCCTACGCCGCGCGTCCCCCGCCGGAGCGGCGCGGGGAGGGGAGCGGGCGGCGGGGCGGAGTCTGGCCGCGGGGCGGGGCCTGGCGGCGGGGCAGGGCGGGGCCTGGCAGGCCGGGGCGGGGCCGGGCGGCCGGGAGGGGAGCGGGCGACGGGGCGGAGCCTGGCGGCGGGGCAGGGCGGGGCCTGGCAGGCCGGGGCGGGGCCGGGCGGCCGGGAGGGGAGCGGGCGACGGGGCGGAGCCTGGCGGCGGGGCGGGGCCTGGCGGCGGGGCGGGGCCCGGCTGCATCCTTAGCAATCGCAGGCCTAGGCTGCGCATCCCAGGCGGACCAGCGAGATCGCGCCGCGGCGGACGAGCGCAGGTGCCCCGCGGGTGGGGACGCGGCGAGCCGTGGGGAGGGGGCGCAGCCGGGGGCGCCTGGCGGCGAGCTCCGTGGCTCCCGCCGCGCCGCAGTGCGCCCGGGGAGGCCGGGCACCGACCAGGCCCAGGCCGCGGGGTTTGTCCCGGCGCCGCGGCGCGGCCCCCAACCGCGACAGGGTCGGGAACCCGAGCTGGGGTCGCCATGGATGCGCAGGGGTCCGAGCTCCGACTTTGGGAATGGGGGGCTGCAGGCGCGCTGGGTGTCTGGGGCTGAGCCTCCCCATGGGGGTGGGGGCGGGGAGATAGAAAGGGCCCTGGCCGGTCGCCCACCCTCTCCAGCTAGACAGGCCATTTTCTCTGTGATCTTGAGAAAGCCGCTGAGCCCTTCGGACCTCCGTGGACACAGTGATTATTGTCCCCAGCGCCTTCCAGTCTCTCTGCTTCTCTCCTCTGGAGGGTGGGAGAGGACGAAGGACAGGCCCAGGAGGTCTGCAGCCATGTACTGTTATTTCTTTCTAAATATGGGCCTGTTGAAAAAGGCTGGCCCCAGAATGGAAGAGGATTGGGCTCCTTCTCTCCTCTACCCCTGACTGTGTGATCTTAGGCAGTTCCTTCAACCTTTCTGGCCCTTCCTAGTCTCCCTAGAGGCTGTCCTGAGGAGCCAGTGGGGGGGGGGGGGGACAGCTCACCTTGTATTGAGCATCTGATGTGTCCCATGCTCCTTGGATGCCCCATGACCCCTGGAAGGAAGGACAATTCTTGGTCACATTTAGAGGAGGAGACTGTAGTTCAGACAGGCACAGTGACTTTTCTGACATGGTCAATGGCAGCTGGGATGGGAACCTCCACCACAACCAGTGCTGCCAATAATGGTTCGGGTCTGTAGTGCGACTTTTCAAACACCACAGCGGGGCGTCCGGAAGCTGCCGCCATGGCCGTGGGGAACATCAACGAGCTGCCCGAGAGCATCCTGCTGGAGCTCTTCACCCACGTGCCTGCCCGCCAGCTGCTGCTGCGCTGCCGCCTGGTCTGCAGCCTCTGGCGTGACCTCATCGACCTCGTGACCCTCTGGAAGCGCAAGTGCCTGCGAGAGGGCTTCATCACCGAGGACTGGGACCAGCCCGTGGCCGACTGGAAGATCTTCTACTTCCTGCGCAGCCTCCACAGGAACCTGCTGCACAACCCGTGCGCTGAAGGTGGGTGAGAGGGGGTTTGCACACCCCCAAACACATGACAGTGCTGTCATGTACTGACCACTGGTCAAGTCCTTCAATGCTCTCACCTTAACCCTTGGAGGTGGGTACAGTCCGGGCACCCATTTTTCAGGTGCACAGACTGAGGCCAAGGGTGGGGTTTCTTAATCAACTCAAATTGCTTCTCCGGTCACCTTCCCTAGGAAAGGAACTGTTGTCCAGTTGGGACTCATTGTGCCCAAGACACAAGTTGGAGGCATGTGTTGTTGGCCTCCTTTGCAGATTCTAGGCTGGGACTGTTGGAATGGTCCCGAAGGACATGGGCTTCTGCTTATGGAAGAGGGGATGTCCAGTCTCTCCAGTGTGGTGACGCCACAGGCAAAACGAGGCTTTGACCACCACCCCTCCTTCCCTCGCCATGTTGTAACTCGTCATGTGGACCCTGGGGTGGGGTGGCAACCTTGTTCTCTGTTCCATGGTCACATTCTGGTGCTGTGCACAGCTTCCAGGTGCCTGCCTCCCTCCCTCCCCACAGCATTTGGCGAAACATGGCCCAGGAGCCAGATCTGGCCAAGGAGGGAATAACCTTATGGCTTTTTGGTTTTGTTTTGCTTTGTTGCTTTTTGGGTTTTTTTTTTTTTTTTTTTTTTAGTACCATGGATTGAACCCAGGGCACTAACCACTGAGCAACATCCCCGGCCCTTTTTATTTTTATTTTTTTAGAGACAGGCCTTGCTAAGTTGCTTAGGGCCTCACTAAATTGCTAAAGCTGGGTTTGACCTTGTGATCCGCTTGCCTCAGCCTCCCAAGTGCTGGGATTATAGGAATGCACCACCATGCCCAGCTAATCTTATGTTTTTGAAGGGTTATATAAAAAAGGGGAAAAAATGTGATCAAAATAGTATGTGGCCCACAAAAGCTAAAATACTGTGGCACTTTGCAGGAAGCATTTCCCATTCTGGTCTTGACTCCAGTTTACAGAGAAGACTAAAACTCAGAGAGTGAAAGTAACTTGTCTGAGATCACACAGCCCAGTATTAGTAGAGCTTGCTTGAGACCAGAGTCTGGGTGGCCCATGACAGAGAAGAGGTCTGGTGGGTTTTGTCCAGGCTCTCAATGGAAATCACTTGCCTAGGCTCGGGACACAGGAAGCAGCTATGCATGGAGCAGTATCCATCTGCAGTGACCCACAGCAGGGGCTGGAGGGGGCTGCCGAGACCCAGGGAGAGCAGTGGGCAGGAAAGGGCACTTGAGAGAGGGTGGCCGCTGAGGGTCTTCCCTTCATGGTAAACCTTGCTTTCCCATCAGAGGGATTCGAGTTCTGGAGCCTGGATGTGAATGGAGGCGATGAATGGAAGGTGGAAGACCTTTCTAGGGACCAGAGGAAGGAGTTCCCCAATGACCAGGTCAAGAAATACTTCGTGACTTCTTATTAGTAAGATCTGGGGGTCTCAAGGCGGGGGGAAGCCCGAGTCACTTCACCCTGGGGGTCTCTCCTGCCCCGGGGAGGGACAGTCCCAGCCCTGTCCCACCCCTCCACCCGCCCCCAGCACCTGCCTCAAGTCCCAGGTGGTGGACCTCAAGGCTGAAGGGTATTGGGAGGAACTGATGGACACCACCCGGCCGGACATCGAGGTCAAGGACTGGTGAGTGCCTGGGGCGAGGGTCTGGGGTGGGGCCTGCCGCTCTGGCGCCCCACCCCCACCCTGCCCCCCTTCTCCCAGGCCCTCACGGGCCCTCCTCTGCCCACAGGTTCGCTGCCAGGCCAGACTGCGGGTCCAAGTACCAGCTGTGCGTTCAGCTCCTGTCCTCCGCGCACGCCCCTCTGGGGACCTTCCAGCCAGACCCAGTGATGATCCAGCAGAAGAGCGACGCTCGGTGGAGGGAGGTGTGTGGTCTGGGGGCAGGGGCAGGCCTGGGCTCCATCCCGGAAAAGGAAGGGGGTGGAGCCCAGGAGCTGGCAGAGCCGCCCAGGATGTCTTCAGAAGGCTGGGCCCCACCCCAGCACTGGAGAGAGAAGAGACAGGAGACCAGAGAGGCCCAGAGAGGCTGCTACAGAGTCCCTGCTGTGGCTAGAGGGTCCCCGCTCCCAGCAGTTTAACTTAAGGTCTTTTTGATTCCTTGTCTGTCACCGCCACTCAGCCTTCCACTCTGCCATCATCGTGTGAGACAGCTTTAGAAAGCCCGCAGGCACGCAGGCACGGCTGCCGGTCACACTTCATTTACACAAACAGGCGGTGGTCCTTCCAGCTGTGACTGGGACCCCGATCTAGGCCAGCGCCGTCCCACAGAACTTGCTTCAGTGCTAGAGGCGGTGTCTTCACCGTCCAGTGTGACGGTCAGTGGCCACCAGACCACTAGCCCCTTAGTAAGAGCCAGCTCCTGAATGATTGAATAGCCGGATTTTTAATTCCATCTAATTCTCATTCTTTTTGATTTAAATAGCCACATGTCTGGCCATAACTATATTGAAAATCCTTTGGAAGCTGACAGTTTCAGTTCCTTTGGGCCCAGTGGACGGGGCAGGATTTTGCTCCCTTTTGCAGATGAGGAAACTGAGGCCCAGAGAGGGGAGATGGTCTGCCCCAAATCATAGCAAGGAGGAGAGCTCTGGGTCCATCCCAGAGAAGGTGGCCCACTGCTCCTCCCCAGCCCCCCATGGTGTGCCCCAGCGTCTGCCTGACTGCTGTGCCTGCCCCGTCCCCAGGTCTCCCACACCTTCTCCAACTACCCACCCGGCGTCCGCTACATCTGGTTTCAGCACGGCGGCGTGGACACTCACTACTGGGCCGGCTGGTACGGCCCGAGGGTCACCAACAGCAGCATCACCATCGGGCCCCCGCTGCCCTGACGCCCCCTGACCCCCCGTCAGCTGAACCCTGACTGGTAAACTGCTGTCAGAGAAGGGCTGAGCTTGGGAAGGGGAGGTGGAAGCCAGGTGTCCCCCGACCTCCGAGTGCATCCCTGCCCTGGTCAACTCTTCTCTGTGGAGCCCTCTGGGTCTGGGCAGCTGTCACGTGCTGTGGGGCCAGCTCTCCACTGAGGCCCCAACCCGAACTGCAGGGGCGGCCTGACCCCACCCCTCCAAGAGATGGAGCCCGGGGCAGGGCGGGACAGGGCGACCCCGGCTTCCTGGAGAGTGGGTCTCCAGCTCCGACCAGTCCACCTCTGTGCCTCTCTCCCTGGGCCCTTTCTCCCTGTGTCCTTTGGGGGCCTTTGGAGCAGGGGCAGGTAAGACATGACAAATTTGTGACAGTCTTTAGTAATGACAGATCTGAAAGATGACAGATCTGAGAAGCAGAGGAAGGCTCGCCAGCCACCTGCCCTGTGGCCACCCCTGACCCTCACTGCCTGCCCGCTCACCAGAGGTGGCTTGGCCTGAGGCTCAGACCTGGTCTGAGATGACAGGCCAAGCCCCAGGTGGGGTGGGGTGGCTGTGGGCTGGGTGTGGGCTGCCCTTACCGTCACCAAAGCCTGCAGCCAGGTGGGTACCTGGGGACAGGGTGGCTCAGGGTAGGCGGGGGCAAGATTAGGACATGTGAACCCTGGATGAGTAGGGTAGACAGTTTTCAGGAACCAGCTGTCCACCTCCAAGCCCTGGCCAGGCTCCCTATGGCTTGGAAATGATTCGAATTTAAATTTGCCCCCCCCTCGGAAAATAAAACCCACCCACCTGGCCACACACCTGCCCCTGCGTCCTCCTGAAGGACAGCGGTGTTCTTCTGACCTTGCCTACTGCATGCTGCCAAATAAAGGGTGTTTCAGCCCAACCTGTGCTCTGTGGCTTCTGGAGGGAAAGACGGACTTCATGGGTGTCCTGCCTGGACCTGCAGAAGCTGCATAGTGGCTTCCGTACAAGGTGGAGAGGAGTCGCCATTTCTGGAATCAGACCATCACAGAACCAGATCATGGGGCGAGACCCCTCAACAGACTGCATTTCCACAGCTTCCGGGTATCACCAGTGTCCACGGGACTGGGGGCCGATGGGTGGGTTTCTCTGGGCAGCCCTCTGCATACCTGTGCTGGGAACATTGCCACTATTGACACTGGATGAGGTCAAAACATTTAAAATTGTGCCTGCACACAGGGAGGTGCTCAGGTAAGTACTCGTTCAATTTATGTCACTCCACTGTGAGTTAGATTAGGGCCATGGCAGGTGGGGACCAGAGTGGAAAAAGACACGTTTCGATGGAGAAGGCGCAGCCCTTGGCGGTTGTCCGAAACGGGCGCTTGTGGAATGAGGAATTAATGAACGTAATTCCAACAACAACAACAAAAACCCAAGCGGTTTTCACCTTCGCGTCAACTGAGGCCTAGGAAGTACCCAGCCCAAACCCAAAATGTCAGCTCTGGCCCTCCAGGGAGGGGCCCACGAATCCAGGGCGGAGATCTGGCCCCACCTCCATCCGTGTGCGGTAAACAGGTGGAAAGCAGTCTAAGGCGTGGCCAGTGCGGGACAGGACAGAGTTCCAGGCGGCTGGGCTTCCCCTGCAGAAGGAGGAAGCGGGGAAAAGGAGGGTACTGGCAGCGGAGAAGAGGTGGGTGCAGGCTGCCGAGCCGCCCGCCGCCTGCAGAGGGAGGCTAAGGCTCCGGAAGCGCCGGCTGCCGCCAGATCCGGGGAGGCGCGGCGCCGACCCGGCTCCAAGGACGCCGGGATGGTCTTCGCCGAGCGCCGCCGGGTGGCGCGGCGGGCCCCGAGGACCCCAGGCTCCTCTTCGGGCGGGCGGGCGGGCAGGGTGGGGGCGCGGGCGGCGGCCCGAGCGCGGCGCGTGACGCGGACGGACGGGGCGGGGCGAGCGCGGACGGCGCCGGCGAGGCGCAGGCCCCAGGCTGACCGGAGCTGCCGCCGCCGGGGCTCGGCCCGGCGCCCAGGTCGCAGCCCAGGGGGACGGGACGGGAAGGGGCGGCGCGCGCCGGAGTGCGCCGGGCGGTCACCGAGCCTGCGGGCGCTGGCCGGGGAGGGAGCGCGGGCGGGCCGCTCCCGGGCGGTGTCGGCGGGTCGCACGGCGGCGCGCGGACGGCAGCTGGACCCGGCCTGCCCGCCGCGGCTCCGCGGGAGAGGGGCGAGGGGCGCGGGCGCCGCGGGGCACGTGGAGCCGGGCCGGAGGCTGTGTCCTGACCGGCGCGACTGCGCGCGGACTACGCCGCGGTGGCCTCGGACGCGCCCCGCGCAGCAGCCTTGCCGGCCGGCGCCGAGGACCCGACCGGTGCCGCACGCTACGGCGCCTCCGGCCCGGCGCTCGTTTGGTGGAGAGCGTGCTTTCAGAAGTTGGGGGCCTTTTAAAGTTGACGTTGGTCGTTTGAAGACGGGTGGGAAGAGCCGGCCACGCTGCCGGGCGTGGTGGCGATTTTCCGCCAGGGCTTCTCGCTCGCACCCAGGTCGGGCGCCCAGTCTTCTGTAGTTGGTCCCCCGCCTGCGGAAACGCTGCTCCTCGGGAGCCAGGGCGCGCGACCCGCTCGGAACCGGGGTGGGAGTTTCACAAGACCGGTGGCTCCTGTGGCCTCGTCTCTGGGAAGTCAGCGCAGGCCGGCGAGTTCCTCCTGATCGTGCGGAGAGCTCTCCCCAGATGCAAGCGCACCAGGCCGACCAGAGCCACAGTGCAGAGCCCACCCCCACCCACCGGAGCAAGTCCCCAGGAGCCCGCGGGCTACAGATTTCCAAGCGGCCTGGCGGGACACACCAAGGCAGCCCAGCCACAGCTGCGGGCCGGGCCCTCCGGGTGTGTTACCTCATTCGAATTCCAGGCCAAAGTGAGCAGTCTGGGGAACGGAAGCTGTTTTCCAGCACGGCCCCTCCGCCGAGTGAATATTAGGCAGTAAACAAGATTTTGTATTGACTGAATTCACAGCAGCACAGAACCTGCATACAACAGGTGGCCCTAGCAAATTTACGGGTCACCCAGGCACCTGGCTTTAAAATTAAGCAATTAATTTTTGGTTGGGCTGAGGCTTTGAAAAGAATCTTTTATTTTTCCTTTTTTTTTTTTTTTTTTTTTTTTTTGGAGCTATGAGTCACTGTGTTGCCCAGGCAGCTCTTGAACTCCTGGGCTCAAAGTTATCCTCCTGCCTCTGCCTCCAAGCCAAGTAGCTGGGACCACAGGTGTGTGCTGCGGCACCCTGCTGTCCCTGTTGCCCTCTTGCAGGTGTGACACACAGCCAGGCCTATGCCATGGGGAGCCCTGGGGAATGCCCCCAACCCCTTGTCACAAAGAGGAAACAGGAGAAGAGCCAGTCCTGTCGCTCTCAGGGCTCCCTGCTCATTACTGCTGTCCCCACAGGCCACCCACCACCATGGCCCTGGTCAGCATCAACGAGCTGCCCGAGAGCATCCTGCTGGAGCTCTTCACCCACGTGCCTGCCCGCCAGCTGCTGCTGCACTGCCGGCCGGTCTGCAGCCTCTGGAGAGACCTCATCGACCTTGTGACCCTCTGGAAGCGCAAGTGCCTGCGCGATGGCTTTGTCACAAAGGATTGGGACCAGCCCGTGGCTGACTGGAAGATCTTCTACTTTCTGTGCAGCCTCCGCAGGAACCTCCTGCGCAACCCATGTGCGGAAGGTGGGCTGAGGCTGCCACTGCGCTGGTTCCATCCCTTTTCTGAACCTCAGGGCCATTGCACTTGCTATTCTGGTCCCGGAACACCTTGTCTCCTCTCTCTTCAGAGACCTGGTCTGACCTCCCATCTAAACTCAGTGCCTCCCACCTGTCCTTACTGCCCCGTAGCAGCACTGTTCACACTACAGCTACTTTATCCCCCTCTACCACAAACCTTGAGTTGCAGAGGCCTAGTGGGCATTGTGTGCCACTCTACAGTGCCCACGAGGATGCCTTCACGTGGCAGGTGCTCAGCAGATACTCACTGGATGAACACACTGCAGATCCACCTGTTCTCCTGAGCTTGGTCCAAGCCCTCTGATGCTTTGCCAGGGCCTCCTCTGTGCCAGGCACAGAGAAGTAGTACTCTCTTGTGTTTTGCAGGGGTGATTCTTGATTTTCTTAATCCTTCCTTCATTCAGCACCTACCATGTCCAGAGCACCAGGCTCCTTGCAGGCCAGGGTGGCAAGTAAGAGGCCTAGTTTCAGCACTTAGAGTCATTTTCATGGTTGATTTTCCGTGTGTCCTGGTTAGGATCTTGGGAGTTGCCCATTAGGGCAGCTCCGTTTGCTCCATGTGGGCCCTGGGATCTGGAACTGACAGCTCCGAGGGCTGGTCCTAACTGGGGAAGGCTCGGGCCCTCAGGCCCAGTGACAATGCCCACTCAATCTTCCTGCCTGCCCCAGATTCCATCCAGAAGCTGCCCAACCGAGCTGCCAGCTCAGCCGGCAGGGCCTCCCAGAGCCTGGGCTGGGCTGCATCTGGCAGTGGTCCCTCCAGGCTTGCTTGGACCTCCCTGGGCCTACACTCAGTGCCGGCACAGACCCTCGATTCTGCATCAATCGTGGTTCTCTGCTGGGAGCCCCCAGAGCACGTGGGGGATGGGTGTGGGCTCCAGTAGGGTGAGCAGTATGGAAAAGCGGCCTTGGTCATGGCTCTGGACAGCCCGGAGCACTGTGGTCTTCTCAGCTCCTCCAGGCTCAGTCTGTAGGGGAGGCGCTCTGCACCTGCCCAGCCCATTTGATGGAGGTCCTTCCGATGGTCACTAGCCCAGGACATCTGACTCACTGGGCACTCTTGCCACGGGTAGAGTCGTATTGGAATCATAGCTTCCCACAAACCCTCCAGTCAGCCCTCTCGGATTGTGGTCATGTAGCTAATTGAGGTCCTCTCCCTCCTGGACGTCAGGGGAGGCCAGTGGTCAAGTAAGTGGCCCGCATTAATGGAACTCACATCAGCCCTCAAGATCGGGACTGTTGCAGGCTCTGTGAAATTTATTTTTTAAGAACTGAAACCGCACCTTAGGAGTCACGCCAGATCAGAACCGAGTGGAGGGAACCAGTCCCAGGCACAGGCATCTCGATGCTCTTCAGGCGGTGGGTACTGACCCTGGCTGCAGTGTTCTTGAGAGGGAGTAGGCTAGGTGGCCCTTTGGCCCAAAAGCCCCAGAAATCGGCACAAGCAGGCCCTGCCTCAGAGAAGCTGGCTAACCTCCGTCTCCCCGGAGTAGCTGGGGAAGGTGGGCCTCATCTTTCCACAGGAATCTCACCTCAGCTCCCATTTCTTCTAGAGGATATGGGGTCTTGGCGAATCGACTCCAACGGGGGGGACCACTGGAAGGTGGAGAGCCTCCCTGGAGAGCATGGCACAGATTTTCCTGACCCCCAAGTCAAGAAGTACTTTGTCACTTCCTACGGGTAAGACAGGCCAAAGCCAGCAGGCTTGTGTTACGGGCAGAGGACCAGCACACCTTTGCAAACCTCAGGCCTACCCAAGGGCCTCCGGAAGCTCAGGGGAGGCGGTTCCCAGATACACTCAGAGCCCACAGCTTCCTGGAACCAGTGAACTTGATGGCCAGGTTGCCAGGCAGGGGGGAGGTGAGTTTCAGGCAGCCAGGAGTCCACCAGGCAGTAAGATAGGTCAGGGCATCCCTGATCTAGGAATGGAGTCACAGAGGGCCTTCCATGGCCCCTGGGAGACCGACCTTTCAACTGGGATTAAATGCTGCCCAGGCCCATGTGGCTCAGCCCACCAATAGGTTCCCCATGGGTTTGCACCGGAGTAGAAGCTGGAGTCCTGCAACAGTAGAGAGCAGCCCTGGGCTCCTGTGCCACCTCGTGGGCCCACAGGGGCTGCCACAGCCCAGCAAGGGAGGGTTCTGCTGAGCACACCTGGGTGACAGCCTTGCCCTTTGCCCCCAGCATGTGCCTCAAGTCCCAGCTGGTGGACCTCAAGGCTGAGGGCTACTGGGAGGAGCTAATGGACACGTTCCGGCCTGAGATTGTGGTGAAGGACTGGTGAGTGGGGCCCATGGCCAGTGTCCCCACTGTGCCTTCTCTCCGCCACAGCCACTGGTTCAGAGCCCACCCTGTCCCAGCAGCATCCTGGGGCTAGGGCTGCTTACAAAGGGACCCAGCACTTGTCCAGTAGCACCCAGTCCTGCTTCCTCCCCACAATGTGGTCAGTAGGATCCCTCAGTCCATTTGCAGATGGGAGACTGGAGCCTACCAATGAGTTGTCACTCACAGACCTGGAAGCAGCAGAGGACCCTGGCCCTCTGGATTCCGTGGACTCGCTGCCCTTGCGCCCCGGGCACTGCTCCTCACCTGCTCTGCCTCGGCTACACCCGCCCACCCTGCAGCGCTCACTGATTGTCACTGTGCTCTGCACAGACCTGGGGGCTGGCTCGGGTTGTGCAGGAGCCGGGCCAGCACTGAGTGGAGGGGTGACGTTTGAAGGGTGGCTAGTTGAGGAGGTCCCCAGCTTGAATGCTGGACCACTGTGGCACACAGGTGACATGGCGTGGACAGACGGGGCCTTTGTCTCTGTAGAGGACCTTTTATTTCTCGAGGTCAGATCTCTAGTGGAATGCTCAAAAGTTGCCCCTTTCCTCAGATGGGCCAGCCGGGCCTCTTGGGCAGAGCAGCGGCAGAGGGTGCAAGCCTGGGATACGAACTTGGCCTGCCCCTGCCCCAGGGCCAGGCTTCGTGGCTTCCAGCCACAGCTCAGAGCTCCCCGCTCCCCAGGTACGCGGCCAGGGCAGACTGTGGCTGTTCCTACCACATCCGAGTGCAGCTGGCCTCCGCCGACTACATCGTCTTGGCCTCCTTCGAGCCCCCACCCGTGACTATCCATCAGTGGAACGATGCCATGTGGACAGAGGTGAGGCCTCACCTGCTGCCCACCCTTCTCCCAGTGCCAGGATGGCAGCAAACAAGGGGCGGGACCTGGCTGGAGCAGGGGTTGCCCCACGTCCTCCCCATCCCCACTTGCCCGTGGTTGCTTCCTCTCCCCAGGTCTCCCACACCTTCTCAGACTACCCTCCAGGCGTTCGCCACATCCTCTTCCAGCACGGGGGCAAGGACACCCAGTTCTGGGCAGGCTGGTATGGTCCCCGTGTCACCAACAGCAGCATCATCATCAGCCCCAAGACCAGCAGGAGCCCGGCTCCCTCCAGGGCTCCGCCTGAGACACTGCAGGGGCAGGGGGAAACTTCCTAGTGGCCCTTCCCGCTTCATCTCCACGGGCCTGAGGACAGTCCTCTGTCATCTGCAGCTATCCGTCCATCCTGCCTGGGACAGCCAGAGGTTCCCTCCAGGCAAGAGCTGAGCCTGTGGCGGGCAGTGAGGTCTCTGCCCGGAATTCCAGCCCCTGTTAGTGTTAATTGACTGTCACACAGTGCCGACGTTTTGTCAAAATAAATGTTTTCAGTAAAACCAGCCTGGGGTGGAGTGTACAGGTGGGGCGGGGTGCCTGGCACTCTGATAGAGAAGCAGCCCTCCCCAGGTTGGCTTGCTGCATCTGTCCCTCCTGCTGTGCTTAGTGACAGCCCAGTCAGCCCTTGGGGCCCCTTTATTGAAATAACTCACAGCACAGTATTTGAGACAGACAGTGTTGGCCAGCTCAAGCCAGAAGACCGAGACATCACAGTTGCAGTGTTCTGGCTGTCCTCCTGGGGAGGCTTCTTCCATGAAGGCCACCAGACCTGAGCAGCCCCAGGCTGGAGGGTGGCGTCCGTACACAGTGGCAGTAAGAGCACTTGGCGTCAGGGTGGCCCTGCAGCGCTGCCCTAGGCTGGGGACCCCAGTCTGACGTGGCATCACTGGGGTGGCAGGTGCACCTCAGCTGCTTTTATGAGCTCGTTCTTCCACGTAGAGCTGCATCTAATGAGAAGAGGCAGGCAGCCCCAGTGAGGACCACCCGGGGAGGATGGGAGGAGCCTCCCTCGTCCCCGCCCCAAGCCTTGGGCTGCCAGGCCTCCAGGACCTCCTGAGGTGAAGCTTCCTCTGGCTTCCCTGCCCAGCTCACCTTTAAGATGTCTGACGTCATGGTCTTCAAGGGGATCAGCCGGGGGTCGTGCATGTGGACATCCTGCTCATCCGCCAGGATCCAGGGGAAGTCCTAGGAGGGTGACCCAGAGAGGTGGGAGGGTGGGACCCCGGCCTGCCCTCACTTTTCAAACCCTCCCCCCCTCCAGAGCTGGGGTCCTCAGAATCCCTGGGCAGCTGCTGGCAATGTGGATTCGCAGCCTTCGCCACCAAGGGAGGCTGGAACCCCACATGACTTCCAAGCCCCAAGCACTGATTCTGAAACGGTGGGTAAGGACCCCTCCCTTAGGAACCCCACTTCAGAAGAGGCAGGATGAGCTGGCAGCCCCAGCACATGGCTCCATCTGGGCTCCTCTCAGCTCTGGGTGCCCAGATGGAGCAGGGCCAGGCATGTGGCCATACAGTGAACACATGGGAACCTGCCGAGTGCCAGGCACTGCCGTCACCACCCTGAGTACATCAGCCACAACACCCTGTGCCTGCAACTGTGGCATCATGCTTTCAGAATCCCCAGCTTGGTGGGGCTGCAAATTAGTGCAGCCACTCTGAAAAGCAATGTGGAGATTCCTTAGAAAACTTGGAATGGACCCACCATTTGACCCAGCTATCCCACTCCTCAGCCTATACCCAAAGGACTTAAAATCAGCATACTACAGAGATACAGCCACATCAATGTTCAAAGCTGCTCAATTCACAATAGCCAGACTGTGGAACCAACCTAGATGTCCTTCAATTGATGAATGGATAAAGAAACTGTGGTATATATATACAATGGAATATTACTCAGCTATAAAGAATAATAAAATTATGGCAATTGCAGGCAAGTGGATGAAATTGGAGAATATCATCCTAAGTGAAATAAGCCAATCTCAAAAATCCAAAAGGCGAATGATCTCACTGATAAGCGGATGATGAGACATAATGGGGGGTGGGAGGGGGGCAAGAATGGAGGAAGGAGGGACTGTGTAGAGGGAAAAGGGGTGGGAGGGGTGGGGGGAAGGAAAAAATAACAGAATGAATCAAACATCATTACCCTATGTAAATGTATGACTAGGCAAATGGTATGCTGTTACTCCATGTACAAACAGAAACAACATGTATCCCATTTGTTTACAATAAAAATAAATTAAAAGAAAAAAAAAAAAAAAGAATCCCCCAGCCACCATCCTGCCCACCCCACAGACTGGTCTCATCTCACCTTAATGACTTGGATCTTCTCCATGTTGCGGGTGGCAGCTTCTCTCGTGTGCACCAGGACTGTGAAGGTGCAGCCTGCAGAGGCAAGAGTTTGGTCTAGACTGGGCCGCCCCGTGCCTGTCCTGGGCCCAGTCTCGTCCCACCCCCCACAATGGCTTGGCAGCAACCCTGTGGTGCAGAGTGTAAATTAAGTGCTAAGAGGTTCAGTCACTGGAAGACAAGCCAGGGGAGTCTCTCAGGGAAGCCTCCCAGAGGAGATGGGCAGGAAGGTCAAGCCAGGGTCAGCACAGCCCTACAGGGAACACAGAGCCTAAGTACACCAAGGGGCAGTAGCAACCTGGGGGGTTGTGGTCCAGGACAGCATCACACACGCTGATCTTCAGGATGAAGGCTCGGAGCAGCTGTTCCACGTGGGACAGCAGGGAGTCTGAGCTGAGAGTGAGAGGTCTCTGGTCACACAGGTGCCCCTCCCACCAGCAGGCAAGCTA
The DNA here is from genome assembly GCF_902686445.1 of Sciurus carolinensis. Lineage (NCBI taxonomy): Eukaryota > Metazoa > Chordata > Mammalia > Rodentia > Sciuridae > Sciurus > Sciurus carolinensis. The sequence goes on along the minus strand of NC_062213.1, from coordinate 200,990,285 downwards.
CCTGGAAGCAGGACTGGGCCCAGAGCCCCTGCACTGCCTTGGAGGGTGCCAGCCCCGCCCCAACCCAGACACATGGAGAGAGAGCAGAGGAGGCCTCCCTCGTGGTTCCAGTGTGGAGTCAGGCAGGAGAACCAGGTCCCTCCATACCAAGAGAAGGACACCAGGACAGGAGGGGACAGGGCTTCCCTGAGGCCGGGTGGCCAGTGGGAACAGGTTGGTGCCAGGTCCAGCACCCTGACGTCCCCAGGAAGCATGCATGTGCCCAAGGTCAACTTGTGGTTCACTATGGACTGGACCCTAGACTAAGAAGTTGGGAAACTGGGCAACCCTGAGCAGCTGTGTCACCTCTCTGGACCTTGGTTTCTCCATCTATAAAGTGAGGTTAGGGCTAGCTGTCAGCAATGCTAGGATTTTTTCAGGTATGATACAGGAGGGTGTCCGTGACAACTGTGTACTGTCCACAAAGATGTGGCCACCCCTGTCTCAAGAAATGGCATGCTTAACAATTTCTCCTCTCAGGCATTTACCAAGGTAGTCAGGGGCGGCCTTAAGGGGGGGCAGAGGGGTCGCTGCTGGAGACCACAGCCAGCCGCAGATGGCAGGGACGGCAGCCCACCTGATGGACAGCAGCGGAGGCTGAGTGATCTCGAAGACGAACTTCTCCACTGGGCGGTGCTCTTTATCCAAAATCACCACCACCACTTTCTCCACGTCATTCTGCAAGGACAGGAACCCCTGCTCCAGAGCTGGCATCCTGCCCACCACCTCGCCCCCTCCCTGCCCAAGGAAGGGTGGGAAAGTCACTCCCTGGCGGCCTCTGCCATTAGCCTGAGGCTCCCCGAGAGCCCAGAAATTGGGTTTGTGAAGTTCAAGTTGGCAGCCCAGGACATGAGAGGTACAGGCTGGGAAGAGAGGATGCCACCATGGCAGCCCAAGTCCAAGGGAATTCCAAGACCAGGATGAGAAAGGAGAGGAGACCTGAGGGACCCAGTCCAGATAGAAGTTGCTGGTGGGGGGCCAGACATGACAAGAACTCAGACCCGCTGGGGCAGCCCCCACTCAGCCAGCCCATCTAGACCAGGTCCCCAGGCTCCCAAAATGTGGCCCACATGCCCTGGGGCCTGTCACTGGGTAGGAGGTGGTCTCCGGAGTGCAGGGAACAGGCTTCTGGGTATTAGAGCTATGGGGGCCCACATGGTCCCAGCATCAGCCCATTCCAGAGAACAGACGAGGGTGAAGGGGTTGGAAGGGCCTGGTACCCCCTCACCTTCTCCAGGAGTGGCTTGACGCAGTGCAGCGTATCCTGGATATACTGATTCAGCTCCGGGTGGCAGGACATCTGCATACAACCCCACATGGCTGCTGAGGCCAGAAGCATGGGTGGGAAAACTGACGTGACCCCCCACACACACAACACACCACTTGCCTTTGAACAGACACAGCAGCTCCCCAGGGCTCCCTGCCCAAGAGACCTGGCTTCCCCATCATGAGACCAATAACTGTGAGTTTATCCATGGTGAAGGAAAGTTCAAAGCATTTAATATAACATTAGGAATTCCTGCATGGAATTCTCTGGAGTCTGAAAAGTCCCTAAAATTGTGCACCAAGTTATATTTGTGCACATTTTCTCAAAGAAAGAATCCCAACAAATTTAATCGGAGAGCTGGGGTTGTGGCTTAGTGGTAGAGCACTTGCCTCACATGTGTGAGGCACTGGGTTCGATTCTCAGCCCCACATATAAATAAATGAATACAAGGTCCAAAGAAATTAAGCAGGGTTTGAAAATTAAGCACTAAGGAGCTGTCTGGCTTTGGGAAAATAACTTTTCTGAGCTTTAATTATTTCATCTGTGAAGATCTCATAAGTATGTACCTAGGACACACTGGTTGCTATTTGGCTTTTCCTTTCCCTGTGTAGCCTTTAAGTTTGTATCACTTTCAATATTCAGTGGTCATGTATTCTAATGTGCCTTCTATGGAACAGGCACTTCTAAGGACTGGATATAGTACAGCATGTTTATTGCTTTGTCTGTCTTTTAACCCAACAATTCATTAGAGAGCCAATGAATGGAGGAACAAGGTGCTGGAAACTTCTGGGAATCCTCTCCCCACACCTAGGTTCCCCTCTGGCTGGCTGGCTGGCTGGCTGGCTGGCTCAGGAGCTAGCCCCCTCACCCCTACTGGGGATTGAACCCATGGCCCTGCACATACTAGGCAAGCACTCTATCACTGAGTCACATCCCCAGCCCTTTTTTATTTTTTGAAGTAGGGTCTCACTAAGTTGTCCAGGCTGACTTTGAACTTGCATCCTCCTGCAGCAGCCACCCCAGGAGCTGTACGCCATCATGCTGGCTGCAGGAGCTCATTTAAATACCACTATGTCCCCAGGGCAACTCTAATGGGGGTGGGGTGGTCTCTAACTTCTGGCAAGGGGAATTCCCTTACCGAGGGAAGGTGAGGGAAAGCCCTACAGTCACTGCAGGGCGACCAAGAGATGCTAGGAAAAGCGCGGACCTGATGGTGGAAAAATTGAAGGAAAAAAAAAAAAAAAATCTACCTTTACCCGCTCTGAGATTCTGGGGCGACGAGTGACCCAACCCTGGGTGGGTGCTCACCTGGACCGGTACGTTGTACTTCTTGCGCTTCTGGAAGATGCCCACCGGGTAGACCTCGCGCACGTAGAGGATCAGGTGCACGGCCACCTCCAGGAACTCGCAGAGCACGTCGGCCACCACTGCACAAGGGGACAGTGGCGGTGCTCTCGGGGAAGCCCGCGGCCCAGACCCTCCCTCTGGGCCCGCAGGTCCGGCTCCCTACCTTGGCCGAAGTTGAGGTCCTGTCGCGTGAGCGTGGTCATCCTTCCGCTGCCTGGGGGCGCAGGGGGTAGTCCAAGGAACCGGCTCGCCCCCGGCCCCGGCCCCGATCCGCCCTCGCCCGCTGCCTCGGGGACAGGAGAAGCCCAGGAGAAGCCCAGGCGGCGCCCGCCAGAGGGCAGGGCCGCGGACGCAGAGGGAGCCTGCCCGCCGCGCAGGGCCGGGGCGGAAAGTGCGGCCCGCAGAAAAGGCGCCGGGTCCGGGCCAGTCTGCCCCGCCGGGGATCCCGCCCTCGCCCCTCCCTGGTACCGGCTGCGGCCTCGGCTCCCGCCGCGGCTCGGGTCCGAGTCCCAGCGCGGGAGCCACCGGCCCCGCCGCTCGCGCCTCCCGCTCCGGCGCGCGGCCTAAGCGCCGCTCGGTGACGTCCGCGGCGATCGGGAGGGTCCTAGCGCCGCCGTCGGCCACGCCCGCCCCCGGCGCTGGCCAACCCGAGCCTCGCTGGGCGGGTCCGATCGCAGGGGCGGGGCCTGAGATGGGCGGGGCTCGAGAGGGAAGGGGCGGGCCCAACCCGGGCGGCAGCTGTGGTACTGGCCCCGAGGGAGCTGAGACCTCCCTTCGACTTCAGTGGGTGCGACGAAAGAGAACTAGTTTCCACTTCCACTCGCTAGGTATTTTCCCCTCCAGGGTATGTCTTGCTTTGGGAGGGGCAGAAAGGAGGAGGAAGGAGTTGCTGGTGAGAGCCAAGTACAGGACACAGGTGGAAACAGGACAGCAGCATCTGTTGCCAGCCCCAGAGTCACCATCCCCAAGACCCTCAGCCACCCAACTGAGAGAGAATCCTCTGGCTTGGGGGCAGGGACAGGGGACCACTGAGGTAGACCCTGAATGCCCCGCCCCACTACTACCCGGCACATAAGTGCAGCCTGGCTTGACCGCCCAAGAGAAAAACTTCCCCACTTTGTAAAAGTAACTGGCCTCTGTTAAGTTCCAACCTAGTGCTAGGCACTGGGTTCCTGGGCTGTCTCACTGAATCCTCAGAGTAACTCCACGTGGCTTGCTAGGATCGTCCCCTTTCTGAAGATGAGCCCAGTGAGGTTCAGCAGGGGTGAAAAAAGCTGTCCATCACACAGCTGAGGGGAGGTACCTTCTGCCATTACACTTTACTGCTCTGGAGTCCCCCAGAGGCATGGTTGCAGTCTGGAAGAGCTGAAAAGGCCTTCAGAGATCATGGTAATATTAAAATAAACACCACCGTGGATTGAGCACTCCGTATGTGTCAACCCCTGATTTCTTTAATTCCCTCATTAGCCCTAGGAGCTAAGTCTCCATTTTACAATCCCACTTTGTGAATGGCAAACAGGCCCAGAGATGTTCCTTCAATTCACCAAAGTGCCACAGGTGGAATATCAGCACAGCTCTGATGCCTATTTGGACACTAGAGCTTCAACTAATTTCCATCTCCCCTCTTAGGGTTTGGATGTGAGCTGTTCCCCAAAAGCTCCTCTGTGAATACAGGAATATTCCAGGGTGGAATGAGTGATGTCACCTCATCAGTCCATCCTAGTTTGAGTGGACTGAATGACTGGGTAGTGACTGTAGATAGACGGGTGAAGGATGGAAGGGTTCAGCTTCCCTGCAGTCCCTGTCCCTTGCTCTGCTTCCTGGCTGCCAAGACCTGAGCAAATTTCCTCCCCTTGTCCTTCCACCAGAATGTTCTGCCTCACCGTGAAAGAGCAATGGACTCAGCCTACCGTGGACTGAACCTCTGTAACCATGAGCCAGAATAAGCTTTTCCTCCTCTAAGTTGTTCTTGCGGGGTATTTTAGTCACAGGGACACAAAAACTGACTAATATACTCCTTTGTTTTACAGATAGGCGGTCTAAGGTCAAAGAAGCTGCTGTGGAGTTACAGGCAACAGGTCAGGACCCGAAGCCAGGAGGACTTGGTCTTGACCTCAGGGATGTAAGAGCTTGTTAGGAGTCCCATCCATGTGTTGGCACACAGATCTAGCCAGGAAGGTTGACCCTGTGCAGCTCATGACTGGATGGCTCCACCCAGGGGCCTTCAACGTGCAGCTAGTTGCTTCTACTGCGAAGGGGTGAGTAACCTGGCTGATTAAGCCAGGCATGGCAGCAGAGCATTCTCAATATGCAGGCTTAGGAAATCTGCATCCAAATCTCCAGGGAACCTATTAAACAGAAGGCCATCCAGATACCCTGACCTACCTGATCAGGGTGCACAGCAGGGCACTGGCCCTTTAACAAGCTCCCCAGGGGCCTGGATACCCAAGAAAGTATGGAAATTGCTACTGTAGTTCGTTTGCATTTTTTTAAATATCAATTTTTTTTTTTTTTTTTAGCTTAGGGGCACTCGACCACTGAGCCACATCCCCAGCCCTATTTTGTATTTTATTTAGAGAAAGGGTCTCCCTGAGTTGCTTAACCCCTCGCTGTTGCTCAGCCTGGCTTTGAACCCTCAATCCTCCTGCCTTAGCCTCCTGAGCCGCTGGGATTATAGGCATGTTCCCCAGCACCTGGCTAAAATATCAATGTTTAACCCAAAAGAGAGGTGATTTTGCTTCAGGAACTGATACACCTGGCAGCGCATTTTGGGCACAGCAGTGTTGGGACTCTACCCATATGACATCATGTAGGAAAGGACCAGTTCCACACAGAACCAGCAGCTCTGGTGCTCGTAAGCCTAAGCTCCTTCAGATTTCATCCTTACCGGGGTTTGACTGCACTGGAAAGTGAGGGTCCCTCTTTACCCCTCTCTGCTTGGAGGCTGCTCCAAGCAGTGACAGTCTTAGGGGAGCAATTCCTCGGGGAAGGGGCAGGGGTCCAAGTCAGCAGGGGACCATCAGGGGACCTCTGCATGGGTCTCTGTGCCATCTGGTCTTTCATATCTTAATCGTATCAGCATGATGGATGGTCACAGGACCCAGATTACATTATGGGGTTAACTTATTACATTTCCAAATACCCATTTGCCGGGAGACTGTTTTTCAAAGTTACTTGCATGTTTTTCACTGTAATGACAATATGTAGGAGGGTGGCTGGGAGGGAAGGGTGGATGCAAAGGAGGAGAAAGAGCTTATTTGCCCACTGGAGCAGGCCCCTGAGGATGAAGGAGAAACTCTCCCGGGAGACATCGAAATGGAAGCAGAGAGAAGATGAGGGGCAAGGCAGGGTAGGCACCAGGCCAGCAGGGACTAGGGCTCTCCCAGGCAGCGGCAGAGCGCTGGGGTGGCTGAACAACCACACTGTAAGCAAACTGGGTGAAACAAGACGCAATGAAGTGTCCAAACCCCAAGATGCTTCCTGAGCTCACTCCCATAGCCCCCAGGCTGATCCCAGGCTGGAGTCTCCTCCCACCCTGCCTGAGGTTCCCGGGACACCAAGCACACGGGGGTGGGAGAAGGAGTCCGACACACAGAGTGAGCCACAGAGCCTGGGACAATCCCACTGACGCACAGGCGTCTCACCAGTTGGGATAGCTCCTGAACAGAGACCCGGCCTCCTTGTTCTTTTGCACTGAGCACCTCCACCCAATGCCTGACCCAACTCAGGTGCTCAGTGAGCGTGCGTTAAATGAGCGGACAAAAGAATGATGGAGGAGGAAGTCATGGCGGAGGGGGCTCATTACCACCTGCCTGACTTGGATCCCAGCTAGGTCTGGATGAGGAGCAAAGACCTCTGATTTCGGAGCCGGGGCTGTAGGCGGTGGTGTGGAGAGAAGCGCTGTTTTCAAAAACAAAGCGGGTTTTGCCATGTTCCCTACAGCGCACCCTATGCCCACCAGGCCTGCTTCTCTCCCCAGTACTGATCCTTAACCAACTGCAAGGCCCTTCTCTCTCTGAACCTCAGTTTGCTCCTCTGAAAAATGGGATAAAAGGCCAATTCCATAGGGATGAGTTAAGGAGATAATCTTTGCTAAAATATAAAATGCATAGTGCCTGGTGTATAAACACTCAATTGCTGGCCTTTATGTCAACAATATTAAGACACACTCTCACTATTTAAGCCCCCAGAACAACCACTTTGGACAAGCCAACATCCTAACCATCCATTGCTGCACCCCCTCCCGTTTCCATTTCCCACCCTGGTGCCCCAGGGAAGGACACGTATCCCTGTGGCATGAGAAGCCTAAAGATGAAGGGCAGGGACCAACAGACAGCTCCTCTCCTCCCTCATCTGGCCCTCTGGAGCGAGGCTGGTCTGCACAACTGCCCCTGCTCCTGGAGTCCACTGCTGACCAGAGCCCTGATCTTCAGCCAGCTACCCTGGACAGCTTCCAACACATGTGCCAGGCCCTCGGCAGGGTTCTGTTGGTCAGGGGAATTACGATCATCTATTCTTAAACTTTGCCCTCTTCTCAAATGCACCAGGAAACTAAATATCTTGCCGATTTTAGTTTTCAGACCCTGTGTTGCCACTCTGGGCCACAAGAACCACTGATCCAGCTCAACTACCTCTTTCAAAAAAATAACTTAAGATATATTTCACGTCATAAAGTTCAGACTTCACTGTGGGCAATTCCGTGGTTTTAATGCAGGCACAGAGTTGTGCATCCGCCACCACCATCTAATTCACCACTGAAAAAGAAAATCACCCTTCCCCCAGCCCTGACTACCACCAACCTATCTGCTGCCTCTGTGGACTCACCTGTTCTGAACAGTTCTTATAAATATAATCATACAACATGTGGCCTTTTAGGGCTTAGCACAGGTTCCCAGGTTCATCCAGGTGTGTCGTATATTGGTGCTCTGTTCTTCTTTATGGCCAAATACTATTCCCTTGTCTGGATCCACTGCCTTTTCCTTGCCCTCTCCTCAGTTGATGGTATTCGAATCCACTTTGGCCATTGGACTGCCCCAATTAATAGATGGGAAAATGGAGGCCCAAAGTCACCATAGCCTGGCTGGGGAAGGAATCTGGGTCTCTCCTATCATCACCTTTCCCATGGCATCACTTTGGAAGAACCAGAGAACCAAGTTCACACTTGTTGAAAGATCACCAAACAGCCACAGCAGCACTGGAGCTGGAGTTCCCAAGGTTCACCATCTGGCACATAAATGCCCTGCCCCAGCTTTCTCCTTAAGAGAAGAATCCTGCCCGCTCCCAGGCCCAAGCCACCGTCACCTCTTCTCTGCCACACTTCCTAACTGGCCTCCCTGCTTTACCTTCTCCCCACTGAAATCTAGTCTCGAGCTTAGGAATCAGAGCATGTCTGTTCTGCTTACAGTCCCCCAGTGGTTCCCAATTCAGATTGAAACACATAGTCCTGTGCCAGCTTCCTTTCTGATTTTAATGCACAAGATTCCTTCCTCAAACAGAGGAAGCATTCTCCTGCCTCAGGGCCTTTGCACTGGCTCTTCCTTTGAACCGCATTCTTCTTCCCACAGTCACATGGCCCATAACCTCATTTTCTTTACCAAAAACCCAAAACCAAAAAAAACCCGCCTGCCAAATTGCCTTTCCTGACAATTTTATGTAAAACCACACCTCTTGGAACCCTTTTATGCTTTCTTTCCTAAATGTGCTTTAATTTGTCCTCCTAGCACTAATCACCACCTTATTATTTATTAACTTGCTTATATTCTGTCTCCTTCACTAGAACTTAAGCCCCACAGAGCAAGCATTGATTCTTTTCCACCTCCTTTACTACCACACCTCTGTGCTGGCCAGCACCCAGTAGGTGTTCAATAGGTCCTTGCAGAATGAATGACTCACACCTTGCAGTGAATAACAGTATTCTTTTCCCCAAACCCTTCTGGTGCGCATCGTGTTAATAATCTTAACAATAACAATGGCAGCTAATTTTTCTGGAGGCTTCCTGTGGGCCAAGGCCTTAGGAATATTATCATCTTACACAGGCCACTACGACCAGTTCTGAACCCCAAGAGGGGCAATTTGATGGGCTCAGAGAAGTTAGGCAACTTGCCCAGGATGGCCCCAGAAGAGGAACCCGGTATCTAGGCTGACCGCAGAGCGGTGTTCTTAAACCTCTAAGCTGGAATTTGTCACGCTCGGGAGAAATGGAAGCCGCTTGGCAAGCTCTGTGCGCGCAGCGACGCCGCCGCTTTCCACGTGCCGGGTCCCGCCCCACTGCTCTTTGATCTCTGCAGTGCCGGAGACCCCCACTGACCCCGTTGTGAGTTATGGGGGCCGTGGGACCCATAATCCAGCATTCCCGGACTCCCAGGGTCTGCAGGACTTGGCGCCCCGCGCGGTGATAGATGAGCCGGCTCCAAGCACTGGCTTTGTCCCGATTGATTGGGTCGAACTGAGGAGCTTCAGAGGCTTTGGACGAGATGGCGAGAGGCAGACCGTGTGTGTGTGTGTGTGTGTGTGTGTGTGTGGAGTGTCCTTCTCCCTTCCCTACTAGGGCGGGGGTGGGTGCCGCAGGTGCGCTGTGGGTTCCCCAGGTGAGGTGGCAGCGCTTGGAAGACCCTGTGCGTCCACATGGAGGAGACTTCTCCGAGAACCCCCACTCCGCGCACTTTCCGAGGCTACAAAGGCCCGCCGCTCCCGTCCCGCCTCCCCCGCCCGGGGCATTCCTTCCGTCCCATTTGACAGCCTAGGCGGAATAATCCTTTTGGGGACCCGCCGGCCCCTGCCCGGCCAGACGCGGCCGCAGCTGAGCGCGCCACCTCGATCCATTGTTGGGGTCCGCCGGGGACCCCCTGCCGCGGCCCTTTGTCGCCCGCTCCCCGCGGGGCCGCTACAGATGCGCCGCCGCTGCCCGCGCCCCTCCCGTCCCACGCACCCCGGGCCCGCGCCGAGGCGGCTCTTACGCACCGGGAGGAGTGGGCCCGCCTCGCCCGGTGCCCGCACGACCGCCGGGCTGCGCCCGCCTTTGTCTTACTCCTTTGTCTGCCCCGCGCCCTCGCGGCGGCGGCGCCTAGGCCTCTGGGGAGCGGGTCCCGAACGCCGAGCGCAGCTGGCGAGGGCGCGCCGGCCGGGAGCGCGCGGGGACCGGCCCGGCCAGGGCTGCCCCTCAGCGGGGGGCAGTGGAGCCCGCGGCCGGCGCCCCTCCCCTGTCCCCTCCCCGTCCCCTCCCCGTCCCCTCCCGCGCGCTCGCCCCCGCCCCTTCCTCGCAGCCCCGCTCCGCCTGGGCACAGCCTCCTGCCGCCCGCGCACCTCTCCGCGCCGTCCTGGCTCCGCCGCTCGGCCCTCGGCGGCGCTCGGCTCCCGCAGGCGCTCGGCCCCGCGCCCCTCGGCCCCCTCCCCGCTGGCCGGACAGGTAAGGCACGGCCTGGCCCGCCCCTCGCCCCGCCCTCCCGCCTCACCTGGCTGCGCGCCCGGACAAAGGTGGGCTACCTGGCGCGCCCAGGGGCCGGGCGCAGGGCTGGAGGCTGGAGGTGAGGGTGCCGCGTCTCCCCTGCGCTCGGACCGTCGGTCCGTCCCACGGCCACTCTGGCTGCCGCCGTAGCGCCTCGCCGCGTGTCCCCTCGGTTCTTGGCTCTGCTCCGGGCCCCTCCTCCGCCCACCTGCAACCGGACGCTCACTTTTCCGCGCTCTGACCCTGTCTCGCCGCCCTCTCGGGGCCCGATGTCGCCCACCCGCCTCCGCGGCGCTAGCCTTCTCCCGCCGCGACCCAGTATCTCTTTGTCTCTCTGTCTCTGCATCTCTGGGTGGTCTCTCGGGCTGGGGACCGCACCGCTACCATTGGAAGAAGACTCGAAGGCTCCCTGAGTCGCTGCAGAGGTGGCTGCTGTCCCTTTTGAGGCCGCCGGGGCACTGGGGTGTGCTGAGGGGGCGCCAAGTGAGCCCGCGCGGTCCCATCCACCCGGGCCCGTGCTGCACCTCAGCACCTCGACGGCGCAGGGCTCCCTCCTCTGGGGGCTCTCTCCCTCCCTCCCCTCTGCCGCCGGCTCTCCGTCAGTGCCCTGGGGTCTCAGCTGCCTTCGGAAGCCGAGGTTGGAGACGTGTGCGCGCCGGGATTTCCCGCCAAGTCTTCCGTGCCCACCTCTGCTTGTGCTTCCTTGGCCTTCCCCTCCCTTGGTGGTCGCCCATGCCCACCTTGCTTCGCCAGGCTACCCACCTCCCAGTCTGGCGACAGGTGTCCCCAGACGGTTCAGAACCATCCCTCTGGTGTCGGGTAGTCAGGGACTCTGGGAGTGATCTAGGACAAAGGAATGCATCTCTCTGAGCCTCAGTGTCCCCGTCACAAAACGGGGATAATAGGACCTACCTCTGGGGACGTGTGCAGAAATAGCAAGGAAAGCCCTCACATGCCCACACGGTGCTGGAGAAGGGAGAGGGGGCTACAGCCCTTGGGTGGGGTGGGGATATGGACTCCATAGAAACCGTCACAAATTCCAGGCTGAGAGAGGCTTCAGAGAAACCCTGACCTCAGCACCCGCCCGTCACACCACCGCCTGCCCATACCTGCAGCCACACTGTGCCATGTTTGCCTCCTCCTGTCTGCTTTCCTAAACCCAGAGTTTAAAATCAGAGTGAAAGGGGTCTCTGCTTTCCAAATGAGGTCAGTGTGGCTGCGTCGCTGCTGCCGGCAGCTGGCCGTCCATCAGGAGGCATCCATGTGGTTCAGCCCCATTCCCAACCCCTGTCTAGCACCGATTTCTTTTTTAATGATGCTAGCCCACAGGCCATTTCTCTTCCCCTGGGGGAATTGTCTTGCTGGATCCTGAACCAGCTTTTTAATTGCTCAAACCCCCTGACCATCATCTGTGTCATCAGAACAAGTGACACCACCCTGAGTCCCACACTGATGTGGGACAAGTAGTCCAAAGAGAGTGGCTTCAGAAGAGGGAGACTCCCAGCTGGCAGGTTCTGGGCTGCCCTGGCTGAGTTTTTGTTTCAGCCTCAGCCAGGCTGACGACTGGAGCTTTCCTTCTAGAGAGGCAAGAAGGGGCTGGGGACATCCCACACACACCCACTCACATGCACAGGCACACACCCATCCAGACTCCTGCTCATGATCCAGCTGTAGCAACGTTGGCCCCTCAGGTCATCCCTGCCCCGGCCTGCTGAGGCCACAGCCTTGCTCAGGAAAGCCAGGTCAGCGGCTCCTGCAACCCCGAGGAAGCTCGTGGGGACCCTCCAGGACTCTGACTCATAGGGAACCGATGGCACCTCCTCTGCCTTCGGGATTCAACCCATCCCTCTCCACAACCGGAACCTTCAGTGGCTTTCTGTGGCTCTATTGGGCCTGCCTCTCCCATTCCCCCATCTGCATCCAGGTGTCAGCAGTGCCGGAGGGCAGGTGGCCCCCAGGCCCTGGCTTCCTCTGCGATTCTGCTCGGGCTCTTCCCTCTATCGGAACTTCTCCTCTTCCCTGTGTTCAGCCTGAGCCTGCCCATTCTTGCTCACCAGGGCAGATGGCCCCTCCTGTGGAGAACATCTTGCTCTCCTTGCCTCCCTGTCTGGGGCTCCGCATGACATGATCCCCTGATCTGTCTCTGGAAACTGCTCTTCCCTCGGTGGAGGCAAGGTCTCCTCCCTGTGGCCCCTGTCTGCACACATTTGTTATCTTAAATGGCACCCTTGGCCAAGAGGGCAGGAATGAATAGACTATTGCAAGCTGCAGCTTCTTCCTGGGCCCTTCTGTGTCCTGCAGGCCAGGTCAGGGGTAGAGTTGGTCCCAGGGCAAAGGACTCTGACTGAGCAGGCCGGATGGGGAGCAAGCTGCCTGAAAACCTTTGCGCTTCTGGGGCTGTGCATCATTTTGGAAGATGCGGATGACCTCTCTGCCGGATGATGGGGAGGGAAGTGACTCCCTGGGTTTGCATCCCAGCGGGTCACTAAGCAGTGATATGACCTCCAAACTGATCTCTGCCAGGAATGTGAAGCAGGGATGTGCACCCAGTCCCCCCGACTCTGAGGCTTGGGAAGAGCAGGGCTCCCTCCGGAGAGGAGTCCTAGGCACGTTGCATGTCATGGGACTGTCTGCTCTGGCCATTGGGTTGAGACCTGTCCCCACTTTCTGCTCCCGGCCCTCTCTGCTTTTCCCACTCAGCCATTCCTCAGGGCTCTGTGGCCAGTAGGGCAACAGGCTCTCCCTGGGGAGGTCACGGGATGGTGGCTGAATGCTTGCCACTAGAGGTCCCCCACCCGGGTTGCAGCTTTGGCGATCCCACTCTGGCATTGACCTGCTTGATGGGGTGGGGAACAGGGCAGTGGATATGAGGCTCCTGCTGGAATTCCGACAGGTGGGATGGCCGAACTGTCGGACCTAAGGTTTTTAGGTATCCTGTCTGTGCCAGGCTCTGGGTTAAGCCCCCAGCACATGTCACAAGTGCCTGGGAATCACAACAGCTGCCCTGGGATTAGTTAGTGGCGTGAGGAGCGGTCAGAGCAGAAGGAGACCGATGTGTGCATTTTTTAAAAATATTTTGTTTTAGTTGTAGGTGGACACAATACCTTTATTTTATTTTTATGTGGTGCTGAGGATCAAACCCAGGGCCTCGCAGCTCTACCATGTGATATCAGGCTAGTCCCTCAAATCTTTGTCCTGATATCACCATGGAGCCATTGGGACTGATATCTGAAAAATACTATCAACTTCAAAAGACTAAATTAGAAAATAAATAAAGCTTTAGGCCTAGAATAGCATGCCCAATAAATGCTACCCAAAGATATTCGTTGTTCAGACGTGGAACTGAAGCCCAGAGAGGTTAATTGGCTTGTCTGAGGTCACTCAGCTATTAAGTGTTGGAGTCAGGATTTACATCTGGAGCCAGGTTTGTCTAGCTCCAGGTATTTTCCCACTCCATAATGGCCTCTGCCAGAACCCAGACAGCAGGCATTTTGTCACTTGAAGATTAAGTGATTAGTCTGACCAAATGGCAAATGATGTTAAATTGTCCAGGCAGCCCAGTAGTGACATTTGGGGAAGGCAAGGGCTGGGCATCCCCCACCAACACACACAGGCTACCTGCTTAGGGGGGTGTTGAGTACCCGGTCCAGCAGGAGCTGAGACCCATCCTCAGGAGGTGGGGAGGACGAAGGATGAGGAGTACAGAGCTGGAAGGCCCTGGGGTGTCGAGGCCTCTGACACCTCCAAGTCCCATCCAGGTTTCCTGAGGTTTTGAGGCCCTGCCCGGTGGAGTCCCAGGGCTGCCATTGGGAACAGTGTAAACAGATGGAGCCGCCCTGCAGGGAGGCTGAGCCTCACTTGCCAAGACAAGGGACCTGTGGTGCCCTGCCATCCGTCACCCTACTGAGGACAGAGGAGGTGGCCACCTGCGCCTGCCCCCTGCACACTCGGGCACAGTGCTCTCAGGACCCGCCCCTGGCCTCCTTCCGCCCCTCCTTCCCGTTCCCATGGGAACAGCAGCCACTCTTTCCAGCCTTGCTCTGGGTCCCTCTTGCTGAGACACCTGGACCTTCCCTGACCTTCAAGGACTGGGGTTAGATTAGGAGACTCGCTCGGTGGCATGGCTCCCTCCGTGGGCGGGGCTCGCCCATGACATGCCTTGACGGGTCTGAGCGACCTCTGTGTGTTTTGATCCATCGTAGCTGCCCGGGCCTCTACTTTTCGCTGGCCCTTCCGCTGGAACTGTGGGTGAAACACTGGAGGCAGGGACTGTCTTTGCTGGTGGATTAGAAACTGTGTTCTGGGAACTCCCCAAGGCCAGAACCTCCTGTCAGACTGGGAAACCCCTGACGACAGCCCCGGGCCTCCCCTTAGCCTGGAGGCTGCTGCGGGCAGGGGCTGCCTCCTCCTGCTTACACTGGGAGCACCTGAGGGCGGGAGCCGTGCCTCTGTCAGTCGCAGGGCCCTCCAGGGATCTTTCCTGTCACAGTGGGCCAGGGCTCTGTGATCCCACCACCTTGGCCATTTCCAGGAGCAGGAACCAGGTTTGCCCCTTCAGACTGGAGCAGATTCCCTTGCGTGGAACTGGGGCCAGTCCCCAGGGGGCGCCACCTGGCTTCCTGAGGAAGGCCTGAGGAGCCCTAGGTGGGGTTCTGGCTACTCTGGCCCCAGGGGGAGCTGGGCAGCCCTTCCTCTTAGGAAGGTGGCTCTCTTGGGGGTTCGGGGTCACAGGAAGGGAGGAGATGGGTGGGGATCATTACCCTGCCCCCCTCCACCCCAGGCAGAATATAAGTACTTTTATCTAATAAGTAGAATCACACATGTCCCAGTCCAGGGGGACTCAGCTCCCTCTAAAGAAGACATGAAGCCTACGCCTGAACCCTAAGACTCCCCAGCTGGTGCCCCAGGTTTACAGAGCTGACCGCAGGGTGGCCACGCCGCCCTCAGCGCAGGCAGGGTCTTGGGATGGCCATCTCCACCCTCTAACCAGCCTTTCCAGGAAGTGCCGCCTCCAACCCCTGAGGAGGGTGAGCAGCAGAGGGTGGGGAGGGAGGGAGGGGTAGGAGGACAGGTGGGGGGCCGGAGACCGGGAGGGGAGTCAGGCAGCTCAGCCCCACGTTAAGACATTCTGAGGATCTCCTGGAAGTACGGAAATGAAATGGGACCATTCCTGCATCCAACAAGACTTGTCCTTAAGCACCCCTGAGTCCTGGCTGGGCACTGTCCCCAGGGATCCAGACTGGGTGTCATGGAGCAGCGACTATTCTAACAAAAATCAAGCGCAGGGCAGAGAGCAGTGCAGATGAGTTCACTCTCCCGAAACAGCGCAGGGACAGTGGAGAGGTTCTGTGACCAGAGGGCACCGCACAGAGACCCCTCTTGTCTGCTGTTTGGAGGACAAAACCCAGCCCTTAGTCCCAGGTCCCTGTAGGAGAAGTTGCGGAGTGTCGCGCTGGGGTCCACAGGCCCAGAGACCCCAGACAGTTTCCCATCAGCCCGGTGAGCGCGTCACCCGGCCCCGGCTCCCACGGAGCCCCAAAGGGAGGCAGTGTGTTGGGGTGGGTTCTGCACGTCCTCCCCTGGCTGGGCGCTCTCAGAGCCAGTTCCCTTGGAGACATTTCTTGGCCCTCGAGGGGTCAGAGTCCTTTCCTGCTCAGGTGTGGCCGAGGACGGCTGCCTTCAATTTCCCGCAAGTCAGGAGGGTTTGGACTTCCTGTGGGGAGAAGCACAGGAGCTGCAGCCAGGAGAGCAGCCGGATGTGACACCCGCCCATTCCAGTCCTCTGCCCCTCAATTTGTACTCCTTTCCGAGGAGCCCCAGAAGGATAGCAGCAACCCCTAAGGAGAGGCCCTGTGCTGGTCTCAGGGTGCCCAGTCCAGCAGCCAAGTCGGTCAGGGTCTCTCCTGTGCCCAGGGGTCAGGAACAGTCAAAGAGGGGCACCCCCAGGGCCAGCCTGGGAACGGCCTCCTGATTCCCGCCTTGTATTTTCACAAACATGTCCTCTGAACCCAAGCTGGCTCAGTACACGTCCCAAGTCCCTGGAGGCACATTCAGGTCCTGGGGCATATTGTCTGTCTCCCCTCCCCACGGGGACTGGCAGTTGGACAGACAGATGGAGGAGACTTGTCAGTGCAGATGATGAATTCCCAGGCTCCCTTACAGACGGGGCCATCGGGACCGTGTACCCCACCCTCCCCTGCTTCCCACCAAAAACAAATCTTTTCCCAAATGAAATCTAATCCACAGTCCCAACACCGTACAGCAAACCAATCAAAGCCACGCTCTCTGAGCAGTGCAGCACCCACGCCAGGAATCCCTTTCCCAGGGTTAAAACCTTCTCTGATTCAGGAGGACACCACGTCTAGTCCGTCTAGTCCAGCATTTCATCCAGTGGACTCTCTCCGGCCTCTTCCATGGAGATTCTGCGGCTGCTGTGCTGCTCCACTTTATAGTATCTGCTCATTTAAAATAAATCACTTAGGGGGCAAAGGGAGTTTTTCTCAGGGACATAAAATAATTCAATCCATGTCAGTTACACTCAATGTGAGGCTGAGCTGCTAACTGACTTTGGTGGTTCACATGCAGAAAACCCTGGAGTAGCCCTGGAGTAGCTGAACATGGGAGCAGCTTTCCTCCCCTTTTTTTTTGTACCAGGGACTGAACTCAGGGGCACTCGACCTCTGAGCCACATCCCCAGCCCTTTTTTGTATTTTATTTAGAGACAGGGTCTCGCTCAGTTGCTTAGGGCCTCGCTAGATTGCTGAGGCTGGCTTTGAACTTGTGATCCTCCTGCCTCAGCCTCCCGAGCTGCTGGGGTTACAGGTGTGTGCCACCACAACGGGCAGCAGTTTTTTTCTTAAACAGTTCACCTTTCACCCCTGGCATTCTCTTTAGTGAATAGAAGCAGCCCAGGTTATGATGGGGCTATGCCCGTGTAAACATGGGGTAAAGACGCTGTGCGTGGTGGTGCGCTCCTGTAATCCCAGCTACTTGGAGGCTGAGGCAGGGGAATTGCAAGTTGAAGGCCAAAAAAAAAAAAAAAAAAAAAGGGTAGAGTATACATTTGAGACTGTTACCAGAGTGTCTGTTATTTTTGCTAAGCTTCAAAATAATTTTTAAAATACATGTAGTTTTAATTTTCTTTTTTATGTGGTTCTGGGATTGAATCCAGGACCTGATGCCTGCCAGGCAAGCACAGAGTATACCTCCCCAGCCCCTCAAATACATATTTTTAAAAATGAATTAGGCTCATACTTCAGAACCCCCGAAACATCTGTGCCAAATAAGGCAGCTCG
This sequence comes from Sciurus carolinensis, assembly GCF_902686445.1. Lineage (NCBI taxonomy): Eukaryota > Metazoa > Chordata > Mammalia > Rodentia > Sciuridae > Sciurus > Sciurus carolinensis. The sequence goes on along the minus strand of NC_062213.1, from coordinate 200,972,893 downwards.
AATTTACCACTTTCCACATGAGGAGGCGATCGGGTTGGGGAGGAGGTGAATGGGTCCAAGTCCTCCGAGTCGGGGCTCCTCCTGCCCGAGCCTGGACAGGCAGCATCCCTCAGCTCCCGCTGAGCCTCTCCTGACCCCACATTCCCATAGGAACCCCTCAGCCCATGTCCCCACCCCAGCCCCCATGCAACCAGTGGGCAGATGCGCAGGGCAGGAATGCTGGTCTCCAGCTCTCCCGGGAAGCCAGGTGGCCAGCTCCACAGTTGTCTTCCAGGCAGGTGGGGCAGGAGTCCCCCATCTTGTGGCCCCCAAAGGAAAGACTGTTGGTGGGGAGGGGCTCAGGAGTCAAAGCCCGCTCAGCACTTGATTAATGGCCTCCATTTGCATACGCCACTCTTCCCTGGAGCCTCTGGGATGGAGACAGCTCCCCCCCACAGCAGGGAGGGGGCAGTCTGGGGGCAGGAGATAAGCCCCTGGCTTCCCTTCCCGGCTGCCAGTCTTGACAGCCTTGGGCCACAAGGATGCTCTCCCGGCAATGACAGGCACCGACTGGGAGAGGACGTGACCCCGGTGAAGCTCTGCACTGCCACAGGTACAAGGACCAGGTCCCCTCTGCACTCACCAGGTCTCTGTTGTCATCTTGGATTTGTGATGTGCCCTCCCAGAACCTCAGTTTCCCCATTTTTAAAATGGGGAAAACTAGCCAGCCGCAGTGGCGCACGCCTGTAATCCCAGCAGCTCGGGAGGCTGAGGCAGGAGGATCGTGAGTTCAAAGCCAGCCTCAGCAAGAGGGAGGTCCTAAGCAACTGAGTGAGACCCTGTCTCTAAATAAAATACAAAATAGGGCTGGCGGTGTGGCTCAGGGGTGGAGTGTCCCTGAGTTCAGTCCCTGGTACCAAAAAAAAAAAAAAGTGTGGAACAAGCTGAGGCGCATCCGTGGGGAAGGTGGTTAGGCCGGGAGAGCCAGCGGCCTCATCCTGTCACCTGGATGGCTTGTTTCATTTGGGTTTTGGTGAGTCAGAGCCGTCTCTTGTTCAGGGCATCTCCTGGCTGTTGACCGTCCCCAGGCTGGAGAGGATCAGACCCAGGCCCAGCAGACAGGCTTTGTGAGCCAGGGGCAGCAGAACCAGGCAGGGGTGGGGGTGGGGCGGGGATGGGGGAGCACCTGCCTCCCCCCTCGCCCGGATGCTTGGGGCTCGTGGCACAGCCTCCAACTGGCTTCCAGAGTGACAGAAGTGGATCGGAGCCCATCGCCACTGGGGATCCTTGGCGCGGCTTCTGCAGCAGCCCATGTTTCCCAAGTGGCTCTCTGCCAGGCTGGCATGGTGGCCGCCGGGCTGTGCCAAGATCTTCGTACAAATCCCGTGAGCTGAGGAGAGGGGCCCATCGGTCTTCCCGCCCCCTCGCCCCAGTTCACGGGCACACATCCTGGGGAATCCTCTTCCATCCTGGTCCCAGCTCATCTGTGCCTCAACCTGGAGGATCCTATATTGCTGCAGGAGCTGGCCCTTAGTCAGGGGCAGGAGAAAGCCCATAATCCCAGCACAGAATGGCACATGAGGTCTTCAAGAGCTGGGCAAAGCCACGTGGTGCACCTGGGCAGGACCCTGAGGGAAGGAACTGAGCAGGCTTCCTGGAGGAAGGGGCCTTGGGATGGGTCCTGTAGGATGGGTGGGATTTGGCAGAGAGAGCTGGGAGTGGGGCCGGTTGTCCTGGGCAGACCAGAGAGACAGTAAGGATCGGGTGAGTTTGGGGCCCAGGAAACAGTCTCTGTTGTCACGGAGGGAGGAAATTGAAACCAGGATGCGAACTAGTTCAGGACCACATCGTACCAGGTCTTGAGGGACAGTTGTTGAATGGGACGGCAATAGGGAGCCACGGTGGGTTTCCAGCAGGTGAAAGTCATGCTCGGGGAACCAGCAGCAGCACGGGCTGGCCGGGCAGGACCGAGCTGAGGAGGCCTGGGAGAGGGAAGGCCCCCGCACTGAGTCCCTCTTCTGCCCAGACTGCGCATGATTCGGGGGTACAAAGGGCGGTCGGGAACAGAGATGGCGCTGAGGTGGGGATTCCTGGTATCGTGAATGAACCAGCCAGATAGGGGCAGGGCACAGGAGTGGGGGGAACGGGAAGGATGGCAAGTTTGGGGTGCTGAAGCCGGGGCAGGGATGGCTTTATCTCCTGTCCCCCAAGACCAGCCCCCAGGCTCAGAGAACCATTGGCTGGCCTCGGGTGTGCCCAGGGACAGCAAGCTGCCGTCAGTGCCCGCAGGCCTGCCTCCTCTCCACCAGGCCTCCTCTTGCCTCCTGCCTGGGGTTTCTGGGTCTCTTGCCACCCTCCAGGACGAGAGCGGGCGGCGATTCCATTCATTGGAGGAGTCCGGCGGGCTGCTCCTGGGCTCTTAATGTCCCTGCAGGACTGAAGGGCAGGGCTGGCTCTTAAACCTGGATGGCATCCAACATAGGCCGAGTCTCTCCCGTGGCAGGGAGAGCAGAGGGCCAGGCTGGCCTGGTCAGGTTTAATGGCTGCCTGGACTGTAGCCCTGGCTCTGCCGTGGCCCTGAGGCGGGTCGAGGTGTCCCTCTGAGCCCAGCAGTGCTTGACTGACAGGCCTTTGGAGTGCCGGGCGCTGCCTGGGGCTTCAGGAGCGCTGGCCTCTGGGTTCTCATTAGGGAAGGACGGGAGGGAGGCCTGGCCAGGAGCCTCTGCCGCCTGCAAGGTGCCAGGTCAGCGGGTGAGGACTGGCCTCAGGCCTAGACGTCGGCATGAGCCTGGCCCAGGTGCAGCCCCTCTCCCAGCCTCCCTCGGGGTCTTCAGGCAGCGGGATAGGGGACAAGACAGAAAATGATGGGACCACTTTGTGCTCAGCACATGGCTCTGGAACAGCAGACCCACGGGTGGTGAGGCCAGGTTCCCGGGACCACGGAGAGCACGCGTGAGGCTGGGAGGAGGTGCCGGCTCCCGGCCTGGGGTGAGCAGCCTGGTCAGGGCTCCCCGGGCCGTGGCAGCCCCTGGGTTCTGCCCGCCTCGGTGGGCTGGAGGTGAGCTGGCTGGGGTGGGGGACCACAGGCACTGACCTGCTGGAGGGAGGGATGCTGCAAACCCAGGAATCGTTACAGGCCACCAGCCTTTCCTCAGCCCTGGGCAATTATATGGCTACAAATCACAAAGAAACCGTGGCGTAAGCACCTTTGGGAGCCTAATGGAACACTGGCGAGGCCATAAAAATTCAATCAGCTGCTGACCAGCAGAGCCTGGCTGGATGCAGGCAGGCTGGAGTGGGGTGAGGTGGGGTGTCTCCGGAGTCCACAGACACCCCACGGTACCCCGAGCTGCAGGCCTCTTGAGCCGTAGCCTGCATATCCCCAGGACCCACCAGGGGTCAGCTCCTCCTCAGCATGGAGGGAGGGTACTGGGTCCCCAGGTGGCTCTGCTTCCAGGGGGATTGGCTCGGCCACTCCACACTGCAGGGGTCAGTGCCAAGCCTACGAAGCCATCCCCAAATTCCCTTAGTGTCAGAACCTCTGGGGACCTCAGTGCTCATGGTGGCAAGAAAACAGGGGCCAGGGCAGAGCCGAGCTGTCCTGGGACAGCCACAGAGGCTCCAGAGCACAGGAGAAAGGCCACTTAGAAAATGTCACTTACCCTCTCTGCTCCTTAATTGCTGCTTCAGAAAAGTGGGTAAAGTAACAGGAGCCATTTCCAGAGCTGCTGGGAGACCGAGCGCCCAAATCCACTCCCAGCCCAAATCCACTCCCAGCCGCTGGTGCACCCCGATGGCTCGGAGGCCGTTAGTCCATTTGTTTGGATTTAGGCTCTGAGTCGGGTCTCAGGGACCAGAAGTGTGATCCTGAGCTCTGAGGGGCTCAGCTCTCCCCAGGGGACCTGGCAAAGGGCCGAGCAAGGCATTCTGGTCCCATCCAGAACCTGGACGCTGCTTCAATGATTAAGCCACGGATCCAGGACCTCAGCACCACTGTTTCTCTGGGACCCTCTAACACCGTCCCGCACACTGGCCCCCCGCACCGGAAGCATGACAGCCCCCAGTTTAACACCTAAAATGCCTCCAGGCATCGCCAACTGTCCCCTCAGGAGCAGAGCCCCCCACCCCGTGAGGAAAACGGGCCTATAATGACCTGCTGCAGGAGGCGGGGATCTAGGAGGGGTCCTGAGGAGGGGTGCCCCGGGATCTGGGAGGGGTCCCGAGGAGGGGGGCCCCGGGATCTGGGAGAGGGTCCCAAGGAGGGGTGCCCTGGGATCTGGGAGGGGTCCCGAGGAGGTGTCCCGGGATCTGGGAGAGGGTCCCAGAGGAGGTGCCCTGGGATCTGGGAGGGGTCCTGAGGAGGGGTGCCCCAGGATCTGGGAGGGGTCCCTGAGGAGGTGCCCCGGGATCTGGGAGGGGTCCCGAAGAGGGGTGCCCCGGCATCTGGGAGGGGTCCCTGAGGAGGTGCCCTGGGATCTGGGAGGGGGTCCCTGAGGAGGTGCCCCGGGGATCTGGGAGAGGGGTCCCGAGGATGGGTGCCCCGGAATCTGGGAGAGGGGTCCCGAGGAAGGGTGCCCCGGGGATCTGGGAGAGGGGTCCCGAGGAGGGGTGCCCCGGGATCTGGGAGGGGTCCCGAGGAGGGGTGCCCGGCTGCCCAGAGCGCTGCTTTTCTTGCAGGGAGGAGCCAATGGCAGGGCCTGCCCTCCACAGAGCCCCCGTGCTGTTCCTGGCGCTCCTGGCGCTCCTGGAGCGGAGCACGGCAGACTCCCTTGCACCTGGAACACCTGCCCGGAACCTGCCTGAGAACCACAGCGACCTCCCTGTCCCCTGGACACCCCAGGCCAGCCACCACCGCCACCGGGGCCTGGGCAAGAGGGAGCAGGGCCCAGGCCTGCCTGGCCGGGCCCAGGATGGGGCTGGGGTCACCGCCTCCAGGCAGGCCTCTAGGCTGCCAGGGGCTGGGGTGCTGCCGCCGGGCCAGGGTCCTGCAGGCCTGCTGCTGGACACGGACCTGCTCCTGGGGCTGGCCGTGCCCTACGCTGAGAAGGAGAACCGGTCTCCAGGGTGGGACAGGGTGAAGAAACGCAGCAGGGAGCACAAGAGGCGCAGGGACAGGCGGAAGCCTCACCGAGGTAGCCGAGATCTGGGAGGGTGGGGTCCTGGGCAGGCGGGAGGGCGGGGCCGGGCCCGGGTCCAAGGCCAAGGCCAGGAGCAGGTCAGAGGGGCGTGACACTGGCGTGAGGTCCCTGGGAGATGAGCCAGAAGTCCCAAAGGGGGCACAGTGGCACTCAGAGGAGGAGAGAGGGTCCCACTAAAGCCAGAGATCAGTGAGAAGAGGGGCCAGGGAGAGGACCGGGGAGGGACGTGGGAGGAGGAGAGGGTAGGTAGCCATAGAAGCCCAGTCTTCTCAATAGATCATCCTCAAGTCAGGAAGTTCTACCTTATATCTGACCTAAGTTTAGTTCCACGCCCTCCAAGCACACCGTTAATCAACTCTGGAACTGAGCGAGGGCAGGAGTGCAGGCTCTGAACCCAGCTCTGTCTGAGATCAGGTCCTGGCTCCAGCACTCATCCGCCTGCGCCCTGGGCCTCGCTGGCCCCTCTGCACAGCCAGGCGGCGGCCCCGCCCACCCTCAGTGTAGGTCCGGAGCTCTGATTCACAGAGTGCTTAGGACTAGGTGTTGGGAGCCGCACGCAGTCCCTGCTGGTTGACCTTCAGGTCCCTAAATCAGTGTCCTCCGACGTGGACACAAGTGAACCATGTGTCCTGTAGCTTTCTGTGCCTGAGAAAAGGTCAAGGAGGAAGGTTTCGCCAGGAGGGAGGTGCGACCCTGTGATCCCAGCTGCTCGGGACGCTGAGGCAGGGAGGCCGGTTTCGGGGGCTGCTCCCTCCCCGCTCACCTCCCCTGGCTTTCCCCACGTTGCCTGCATCCTCGGCGAGCTCCAAGCCCGGCCCAGCCTCCTGCTGGTCACTCCGTCTCTGAACAAACCTGACTGGGCAGCTGCACCCAACCTGGGCCCCCACAGGGACCTGGGCTTCCAGATCTCTCTGTGTGACCAGCTGCCTCTAGGGGACATATGAGCGCCGCAGACAGGGGAAGGGGGTGCTAGGGAGGAAGGCCTGGAGCCTCGGGCACTTCTGCAAGCAGCTGGGCTCTCTGCCCCGCCAGGCCCCCTGAGGCCCCAGGGCAGGGAACCCACACGAGGACCCAGCTTGGCCTCTGGCCTCCCTCCCCAGAGGCCACCTGTGTCGGGCTGCGGGGGCTCCTGGTGCCCTGGAGGACAACAGGAGGCGCACGTGGGCCCTCCTCCCAGCTCCACTGGGGCACTCCTAGGAGGGTTGGCACAGTGGGCAGAGGGCAGGGGACAAAGGTCTGCAGCCGGGCCCAGCTCTGCTGACCGCCAGTCCCAAAGCCTCAGGCTGACAGGGCCTTGGTTTCCTTGTCTGCAAAAATGAGTGGTTCCCAAGACCCCGTCGACTCTCTGAGATTCACTTCTGCAGGGCAGGGTGACCCCAGCGGGCCCAGCTGAGCTTCCAGCCAGGTCTTGCCTCAGCAAAAGAGGCAAGGACAAACCGTGGCCCCTGGTCTCTCTCCAATCCCATCGTCGATGATCCCCTCGTGGCCCTGCGCACTCTTCCCTTCACACTCATACCCCCCTACATCCGTGTGTCTTGGCAGGTGACACCAGTGGTTAAATGCACTGGCTTGCCCTCAGATGAACCTGGGTCCAAGGCTACTAATGAGCTGTGTGTCCTTAGGCAAGTTACCTAGCATCTCTGTGCTTCAGTTTCCTCCCCTATAAATGAGGCTGTAGGAGCGCCCACTTCCCAGAGCTGCTTCAGTGGTCAGATGGACTAATGCTTGTGAAGCGGCTCCTCTGGGACCCAGGAGAGCAGGTGCTCAATAAGTCGGGCGGTGACTAGTTATTGCCACAGAGGAAGCACCGCCACGGTGTGTGGCAAGCTGTGGTGCTCGCTCCCAGCCTCCTCAGAGGCCTCTCGCCCTGCCCCGTCCCTCGGTCCCACCAGGACGCTCCCCTCTCCAACTTCATCTGCTCCAGGAAGCCCTCCACGGTCAGTCCACCAGTTCCCACTTGTCACGCGGAGTCCCTGCCCGCCCCCAGCCAGCCCTGACATGGACTGCGGCCTCGCAGGGAAGAGCCTGGGGCATCACCCAGCAGCACTGGGCGCCCTCCCTGGGGCAGGTCGCGGGGACGGCGGCTGAGCCAAGGGCTGTCCCGGGTCCCTGCCGAGGAAGAGGTAGGTAGTGCTGCAGGTGACCGGTGGCCGAGGGTCAAGCCCCTGCCTCCTGCCCTGGCCCCCAGGCCGCGCCTTGGTCCCCAGCTCCCTGAGGAAGAAGGTGGAGCAGCCTGAAGCCCGGACACTGGCGGCCGCCACGGAGGAGCCCTCCACCAGCCTGGCGCCCGCCATGCTCTCCCTGACCACCCTGGAGGCCGCGCCTGCCACCCAAGAGTCCCTGATCCTGCCTGTCACCTCTCTGCGGCCTCAGGTAAGGCACCCCAAACCACCCAGGCTGGAACTTCAGACCATGTCACACAAACACTAAGGGGGACCGAGGCCTGGCAGGAGGGTGCTGGCGGGGGCCACAGGCCCGGGCGGACACCAGGTCCCCTGAGACCAGTGCAGTCGGGCCCAGCCGCCCTCCTCCTGGGGGCCGGCACCACTGCCCAGGAGAAGGTGGCTTGGGGCTCCCTCAGAGGCGAGGCCCTTAGGAAAGAGCTTTAGAGTCCAGAAGAGGACGGAGGTCAGTCACAGAGGCGCGAACACCTCGTCCTGGTGACCCGGAATTCTCTAGCAGCAGTGAGCAGGTGACCCGCTCCTCCTGATTCTCGAGACAGACCCGCGAGAGACCAAGCCAGGGAATGCAGGAAAGCGCCACCCACGGCAGTTCCAGGAGGCGTGTAGGAGTGACCCAGCCACTCTGGCCCTCCGCCGTGGCTCTGAGATCTTTTTAAAAATAAAAAGGATCCATAAGACACATGATTCATCTGATATATTGTATAAGAAATAGTAAATAAAAATAGATTTTGTCAGTATAGTAGTCCCCCTTATCCATAGTCTACTTTCTACAATTTCAATCCATCAGAGTCCCAAAACATTAATTGAAAATTCCAGAAATAAAAAATTCATAGGAGTTTTTTTGGGGGATGCACTGGGGATTGAACCCAAGGGTGCTTTTTTTTTTTTTTTTTCATTTCTTTTCTTTTTCTTTCTTTCCTTTTTTTTTTTTTTTGAGACAGTCTCAGTAATTTGCTGAGGATCTTGCTAAGTTGCTGAGGCTGGCCTCAAACTTGCCATCCTCCTGCCTCAGCCTCCTGAGTCTGGGATTACAGGTGCACGCCACTGTGCCCAACTCACTTCACAGGTTTTGCTGTTTGGAGTAGCGATGGAAGGAACCCCACTCCTTCTCACCCAAGATGTGATCGGACACACCGTATCCATGCTGTGCATGCTACCTGCCCCTTAGTCTCTTAGCAGCTGTCTACTAGTTAAATCAAATCGGTTGTGTGGCACAGCTGTGCTGTGTTCCAGAAACCCTTATTTTACTTAATAACGGCCCCAAAGCACAAGAACAGGGCTGCTGGCGTCTCGGAGATGATGAATACGGGCTGTAAGGTGCTTCTTTTATGTATCGTCTCACCTCAGAGATTGCCATGCAGAGAGAGAGAAAAACCATATTCACAAATTTTATTCTAGCGTGTTGCTGATTGTTTTATTATTAGTCACTGTTGTTTACGTCCAGCTGTGCCTAGTGTGGACACTGCGCTTCCTCACAGGCCTGTGTGTGCAGGGAGAACGCAGCGAATCAGGCTCAGCATCGTCCAAGTTTCAAGCACCCACGGCGGTCCTGGAACGTGTCCACCATGAGTGAAGGGGGACTTAAGTCCTGCTTGTCCTCTTTTTGGGTCCTGTACCCTTTTGAGATTCTGAATGAAAGCTGGGGAGTCCATGGTTAGCTGGGTCACTGGAGGTCCCCTGAAGGCCACCAGTTGAGAACCCAGCTCTGGAAGTACAGTTATAGCTGTGTCCTACTGTGCACAGTGACCACGTGCAGTTCCAGCCATGACTCTGGTCTTCAGCAGTTTTGAGGCCATTTTTGGGAGCTTTGAGTGGACAGAGCCCTCGTCCCCGGCCTCCACGGTGCCTCGGAGAGCTGAGGAGAGGAGAGGACAGAGAAGTCAGGGGCTGGACTTCTTCCAGTCCCTCCTCCTGGGCTTAGAAACCCTGAGCAAGCAAGAGCTCCCTCAGCCCCGGGGTGGTCTCCGCTCTGCTCAGAGGGTCCTGTGGGCAGCTCCCCCGATGTCCTCGACTGGGATTCAGACTACCCGGTGGAGAACAAGGTGGCCTCTGCCAGCCTCTCGTTTGCCCCACGTTTCTCCCCCACTCGCGGGAAGCTTCAAGGTCCCCTCCGTCCCTCTTCTGTAGTCGCAGCCCAGGTCTGACGGGGAGGTGATGCCCACGCTGGACATGGCCTTGTTCGACTGGACAGATTATGAAGATTTAAAGCCCGAAGTCTGGCCCTCTACAAAGAAGAAAGGTACCGTGGCCTTCCCCACCCTCCGCCAGGCCCGGCTCCCCACCGCCCGCCGGGGGCAGTGAGCCCAGCCGGATCTGCCCGTGCGAGGTGGGCTGGGTGCGTGAGTCTGAAGCAGAGCTGACCGAACACGGAGCATCCCGGTGGGCGTTAGTCAGGCCCGGCGCTGCCGTGCCTCAGCCGAGGGCAGGAACGCTGTGGGGCTGCGCTGCTGTTGACCCATTTTAGAGAAAAAAAGCCGAGGCACAGAGGACAGCGCCTTGTCCAAGTCACGCGGTGGCAGCGGTGGCGCAGCCAGGGCGACACCCTGCTCTCTCTGCTCTGCGGGGCCTCAGCCCTGACACGGTGTCTTCTCGTTCCAGAGAAGCCCTGGGCTCAGTTCAGAGTCAGCAACGAGACATCGCCAGCCGAAGGGGAACCGTGCGACCACCACCAGGACTGCCTGCCAGGTTCGCCGGCGTCCACGCTCTGGGCACAGGCTGGGAGGAACCCGGGTCAGGGTGGGGAAGGGGTCCCCGGCACACGAGCAAGACCTGAGGCTCCATGTCCCTTACAGACAATGACTAATGTGGGCGGCAGCCACCCAGAGAGAGGGTCACTGTCATCCTCAGGCAAGGCAGCTGGGCCTCAGAGAGGCTGGCTCTGGCCTAAGGTCACAGGGCCAGGCGGTGACTCAAACCTGGGTCAAGCCCACACTGCCCCGGGCCGGGAGATCCTCTCCTACCTCTTCCTCCAAACATCCAGCAGGGTTTAATTCTGTCCTTGTCCCATCAAGACACTGCCAGCCTTTCCCAGGATGACATCCTTGCCCATTAGCATCTGTCCCCACCAAGATGGACTAAAACAAGGGCCTAATGTTTTGAGTAATGCCCTGAACTACTGATCTCGTGGAGTCGGACAGGCCTTCCCGACGAAGACGCTGGGGTGGGAAGAGCAGGAGGCTTATGGGGGGAGGGGTCCGTGACACGAGAGGAGGCCAAGGTGGACAGAAAAGCCCTCGGACGGATGCAAAGTCCCGGGCTGGGCAGGGGCCCCAGCGAACACCGGGCGGAGCCCGCAGGCCCTGTCCCCAGCCCTGGCCTGCTCTTCACGGCCTGGGGCTGCTGAGGAGCCACCTGTCATGGGCCAGGTGGCCCCTGAAGCTGCCGACAGCTGGAGGCTGTCGGCTAATTGCCACTGAACCTAAGTGCCTGGGGAGAGCGCTGAGCCGTGCACCTCTGGACAGTTGCACTGGTGACCAGAACGTTCTGCAGACTGGAACCAAACCAGCCGCTGGGCACTGCGTCAGGCCACCCGCCCTCCCACGGGCCGTTTCCTCCCCAGGCCCTGGGTGCACCCTGGGCACAAAGGGAAGGTCCAGCTTGTGCCTGTCAACTGGACGGTCCTTGAGAGCGGGCCGTGTGGAGAGCCATGCCTGGGCCTGCCTGGGGTTCCCCATCTGTGGGAAGAGGCCTTGCTGTCACTGACCCCTGAGGCCCCTCCCTGCTCCAAGCTGACTCCACACCTGGCAGCCCCCAGCTGTTCACCCACCTCCCGGGGAGGTGACCCCACACCACCTTCCCTCTGCCCCTAATCAATCAGTCGCCCGGGGGGCAGGTGGGGGCCTCTGCCACCCGCCCCCAGGGGCCTCAGCCTTGACATCCATGGGTGGTTCCGGCCAGGGAGCCCTGCACACCAGATGGCCCGCGCTGCCGCGGGATGATGGATGTCCTCTCGGGGGGGACGGGAGCTGGGCGGCGGGGAGGGCTACCCCGCCTGGCTGACCGCCTGCTCTCGCCGTGTGGCCAGGGACCTGCTGCGACCTGCGGGAGCATCTCTGCACCCCCCACAACCGCGGCCTCAACAACAAATGCTTCGACGACTGCATGTGTGTGGAAGGTGAGTCCCGCCCGCGGGCACGGCCTGCTTCTCAGGCTGGTCACGCGGCGAGTGGACGACAAGACGTCCTGGCCCAGGCGGGGAGGGCCCGTGGGCAGGAGCGGGTGGGAGAGTCCCAGGGGCGCTGCAGATCTGGGTCGCGGCGGCTTGCTCCTTCTCCCACTCGCTTTTCCCATCTCTTGAAACACAAGCCGCTGCTGTCCCACATCAGGAGGTGGCAGTAGGGCAAGGAGCAGCCTCTTTAAATGAACTCCAACATTCTCCCCCAGGGGAGGCCTCCCAGTGCACTAGCAGGTTAGGGGGGTTTCCCCGCACCCGTGGTAGGGAGGCGGGAGGATGCTGGGTTAGCCCCTCCAGCTCCCCCCTTAGCTGTGTGACGACTTGGGAGGCTGAGGCAGGAGGATTGCAAGTTTGAGGCCAGCCTCAGCAACTTATAGAGACACACACCCAGAAGTCCCAGGCTCTGCGCTTCATTTCCTGAGGTCCTCACAGCCAGCCCTGGAAGGGAGCAGCTAGTAGGGTCCCCACTCACAAAACTGGCACTTGTCCAAACTTACACCTTTCCAGGGGGAGCAGAGGCCAGGTGCAGCTCAGTGGTAGAGCGCTTGCCCAGCATGTGCGAGGCCCTGGGTTCCATCCCCAGCACAGCTGAAAGAAAGAAGGAAAGAAAAGAATATTTCCAATTGGATGCTCTGGAAATTTTCAAATATATACTAAAGTAGCCAGAATATTATAATGAACCTCCATTTCCCATCACAGGGCTTCAAAAATTACCAGTTTATAGCTATCTCGCTGTCTCCCCCACACCCACTTCCCTCGTTCCAATATGATTTTGAAGCAACTCCCGAGAGTATACAGATATTTCAGAAATATTTTAGCACACATCTCTAAGGGATAAGTACCTTCTTGCTCAGTGTGGTGGTTCACACCTGTAATACCTGCGACTTGGGAGGCTGAGGAAGGAGGATTGCAAGTTTGAGGCCAGCCTCAGCAACTTAGGGAGACCTAAGCAATTTAGGGAAACCCCATCTCAAAAATAAATAAATAAATTATGGGCTGGGGACGTAACTCAGTGGGAGAGCACCCCTGGGTTCAATCCCCTGTACCAGAGGGCAGGGGCAGGAGATAAGTACCCTCTTATAACCAAGATACCACAACTGAACAATAATTACCCAGTACCATCTGATATCCAATCTGCATTGCCCTCTCCTGAGTGGGAGAATTCGGACTCAGTCCCTCTATGAACCTGAGTTACCTGAGTCCAATGTTGCTCACATTATCTTCAAAAATCATCTTCTGTGGAGGCAGTAAAGGTACTTGTTTGCGACCATTCCTCTAGTCAGGTAAGAAATACATTTGAGTGCCTACTGGGTGTGGGGTACTGATAAGTACTGGACACGGGATAAGTACTGCAGCTTCTGCACCCGTGGATTACCTGCCAGTGAGACCAGAGAAAGCACATCGCTTCAGCTGGTGCAGCCAGCTACCCGAAGGTGGAGGGGCGAGGGACAGAGTGTAGGGCCTGGTGTGGTGACCCATGGTGAAGGTGGGACAGGGGAGGTGAGAGAAGCTTCCAGAAGGATGGCACAGGTCTCGGCCTTGTTTGGATCTTGTTTTAATTGTAATTTGGAAGTTGGGGGCAGGTTTTAGGCAGGGGAGTATGCTGGTCTGACCTCCGAGTTTGAGACCAACTCTGAGCACCTGCAGCCCCCTCACCAGGGCTGGGCTGGACAAGAGACCAAGGGTTATGATGCCCTGGGATCCAGCCAGAGCTCCAGCCTTGAGGCACAGAGTGTGGCTGCAGTTAGGAGGGTGGGAGGAGGGTTTGTTTTTTGTTGTTGTTGTTGTTTTCATTTTTGGTACCAGGGATTGAACCCAGGGACACTCAACCGCTGAGCCATGTCCTCAGCCCTTTTTATTTTTCATTTAGAAACAGGGTCTCACTGAGTTGCTTAGGGCCTCGCTAAGTTGCCGAGGCTGGCTGTGAACTTGCAATCCTCCTGCCTCAGCCTCCGAGCCACTGGGATCACAGATGTAGATTATAGTACCTCCTGGCACCTAGTCAGGAGGGTGGGAGGTAACCCCATCGGACAGGTGGACAGGTCCAGGTCCTGGAGGGCCTTGTAAGCCAACATATGAAGTCTAGATTTCATTTTAAGTATGACGGAAGCCATGGGAGAATTTATAGGGAAGGGCAGAATTTGAGTCATTTTTTAAAAAAGTTTTAGAAGATGGTGTAGTTTGGAGGTACAGTGCCTCTTAGTATGTGAGGGATCCTGGGTTCATACATTAGGGAGAAATTGGGAGAAAAATTATGTATATATAAATTATATCTATATAATTTTTCTCCCAATTTTTAAATTGTCAGCTTTATTTTCAGAGGAAACGCGCAGGGTGGGGTTCTATTCCCTTCCTCCCTCAAGTTTTCCCTAACAGCAGTCTGCACCGACGGGGGGCATTTGTTCCTCGGACGACCCACCTTAGTATTAGCGTCCGTAGTTGACTCGAGGCCCCGTGTGCAGTCCATTCTGTGGGCTTTGCCCTGAGCGTGACACGCACCCACCATCACGGTATGACACCGAGTATTTTCGCCGCCCTAAAAGTCTCCTGTGCTCCACCTGCTAGCGCCCCGCCCACACTCCCGCCCCCGCTGAAGCGGGGGCTCCCTCCTGCCCTGCCCGCCGGGGATGGCGCCCGGGCGGCCTCTGCGGCTGAGCTACACCTCAGCCCCGAGCTCACGCAGGCGCTGTGCGGGCTGCAGGGCAGAATGGGAAGGAAGGCAGCAGGGGAGCAGGGCCGGGCAGGGGAGGGGACAGGGGTCGCAGGCCTGACCCTTGCCTCCCTCGGCCCAGGGCTGCGCTGCTACGCCAAGTTCCACCGGAACCGCAGGGTCACGCGGAGGAAGGGGCGCTGCGTGGAGCCCGAGACGGCCAACGGCGACCAGGGATCCTTCATCAACGTCTAGCGGCCCGAGGGAGGCGCCTCCCGTGGGCCCGGGACCGAGGCCGGGGGTTTGGAGAAACCGGGCGACTTGTAACCAGCAGTGGGACATCAGTCGGGACCAAATGGCTTAGGCTGCCATTGCAGACTTGGGACACTCAGCCCCAGAGCGGGCCCGCTGGGCAGCCGAGCCGCCCCCTCCCAGGAGACACACCGCAGCCCACCTGCACCTGCCCGGCGGACCCGCGCAGCCCGCAGCCCGCGTGTCCGGCTCTCCGCGATGACCACGGCGAGAGCGCCCTCTACTGTCCGTCCGCAGCACTGCAGCCGCTTCACGTTCATAACGCGCCGTTTTGGAGCGTGAAACAAAGCTGGTGGCCCCCAGGACGAATCTGGAACTCTCTTGTGTACCAGGCGCCGCGCTCAGAGCGCGGAATGCGTTGTCTCTTGGGATTATCACAATGACCTCTTCTAGCCGGCACCGGCACCGTTCTGCAGGTGAGGACACTGAGGCTCGCTTGGTTGCGTGGCTTGTCCAGGGTCTCGGATCAGATCCTCAATCTTAACATAGGTAAGAGTCCCCCCGGGTCTAGTTGACATGCAGATTCCAGCTCAGCAGATGGCAATGGGAGGGGAGGATCTGAGCCTGGGCCAGGGCTCTCAAGCACCAAGGACCAAGTTCTTGCCCTTCACAGCCAGAACTTACTCCAGGTTCTCCATGGCTTTCTGCAAGAGAGATGCAGTTCCTTTTGGCTGGAATAACTTGTCTGTTCTCCACCTTCCCTGAACATAGGTGGATTATCTTTAAAAACAAGATAGCATGGACATTAAGCATCTGTGTGTGTGCAAGGACTGATCTGGACAAATTAGTCCCTGTCCTCTGGTGTCCATGTTCTGAGACATGAAGTGTTGTGGGGGTGGGGGGCAATTACCCTGCTCCGGATGTTCCTGCGGTCTTACTCACCAGCCTGGAAACATGCTCTTCCGAGGTGTCCTGAGAGTGCCTACCCCAGCAGTTCTGACACAAGCATAGAGACACACGGACACTGGTCACCTGCGTATACCCACTCGGCACACTGTTTAGTGATCCCCAGGTTCCCCTGGAGACCATCCCTGGACCCCACCTATACTTCTGCAGCAGACCCCATTGGAAAGTGGAGGTACCTCTGAGATTGGGTGCTTCAGAGAGCAAGACCCATGATACCCACCAGCAGATCTGGCTCCAGGGTTGGGACAACCATTTAAATCCTCTCACGTGGCATGTCACTCCTGGTCACTGTCTGGTTCAGGGCAAACCAGGCTGCAAATGACAAAAGTTTTCCTTATCCGAACCCCTCACTGGCCTGGACCACAGCCCTGGGATGCCAGGACTGTTTACAGCTTTGGGCAAATCAGTTGAGGTCAAGGGTCAGGCACCAAGGAAAGCAGGCAGATCTAGAAGAAATCCAATATGCCTGTTCTTCCCTCCCTCTTCAAGTTTGATCGGCACGGGAATCTTGGGGGCAGAAGAGAGGGCAGGAGAACTGAAACGGATCAAAGCCGGCTGGTTGGAAAGTGAATCTGCCAGCCATTTTGTGTCCAAGACCAGACAAGCTGCATGCTGGGAGCCTCCCATGGCGTGGAGGATTCTGGATTGTGCTGGCTCTGTGGGGGAGAATCTTCAGGGGTGCCTCCTGGCAGAGACTCCAGCCTTGCTGTGGCGGGGACCCGCAGTTAGGAAGGCCCAGCACATCAGCAGTGGAGAGCAAAGCTGGAAAGGCTGCAGAATTATCACTGCCTACCACAGTGGAAATCCCAGGACACGTCTCTGCCCTAAATACCTCCATTTTGCATTGGTGGGGGAGTGGGTGGGAAGGTGGAATCCATTTAACTTCAGAGTTGGGGATTCCAAAGCCCCTCAACTGTTCTATCCACCTCCCTGCCAGGAGGTTCTTCCTTGAGTCTATCTTAAATTTCTTTTGCTGGCACAGAAGCTGATTTCCTCTAATCCAGAGTTCAACAAACTTTTACCATGAAGGGCCAAATAAATATTTTACACTTTGCAGACCATATACTCTCTGCCAAACTGCAGGACAGCCATAACTCAAAGCAGCCATGGACAAGGTGGAAATGAAGCCTCTTGGCTGTGTACCCCGGGGAACACTCGTGGACAGGTTTGAGATTCGTATGATTTTCCCAGGTCACAAAATATTCTTCTTCTTTTGATTTTCTAAAAACCACTTAAAATGTAAAACTATGCTTACCTTGCAGGCTACCCCCAAACAGGCAGTGGGTCAGATTTGTCCATATTCCGTCAGCCCTTGCCCCAATCTGTTCGTTCTTAGCAAACATTGAATAATCCAGGAACTTCCAAAGGCCTGCGGTCGAGGTGCCAAGACGGTTTTGATATAGACTTTGACTCGTTTTGTTTTTTGCAATGCTAGGGTTCGAACTCAGGGCCTTGCACGGGCTGGGTAGCTGCTGTACCACGGAGCTACATCCTACTTGGTCTGAGTTGTGGTCCAGGCTTCATATTTCCCAGGTGGCTCTAGAGAACCTCTCCTCTGGCCTCCCATCTCTTGCAGTCCAGCCTGTGATGAAAATAGCCGGTTCCACCTCTCACCACCTTGCTGACCTTTGGAAAGTTACTTAAGGTCTCTGTGCTTTGGTTTTTCACCTGTAAAATGGGGCCTGGGGCTACAGGTATGTCTCATGGTAGAACGTTTGCCCAGCATGTGTGAGGCCCTGGGTTCAATCCCCGGCACTACAGAAAATAGAAATGAAATAAAACAGGGATAATGCCTCTTCCTTCATAGAGGTGTTGTGAAGAAGAAATGCCTAATCCTTAAGAGGCGTTTGGAACAGCACAGACACGTGACAAACCCGCAGTGCCACCTAATCAATCATTCTGGGAGAGTCTTAGTAGGCCTTCTGGTCTCAGTGACTCATCACGTACTTAGAGACGTTATCTGTCACCACGCAGACTTCACAGTATGTTCGTCGAATGCTGGGCCGTGAGATGCTCCATCAGGAAAAAGGGGTGGGGTTCTGTGGAGTGTGGAAGATTGTTCTGGACACCCCTCTGAGCAGCAGGTGTAGATTCCAGGCACTGCCGCAGAGCTGGAGGAGCAAGTGACTTTCCCCAAGTGTAAGAATATGCCACAGGGAGAGCCGAGCTGGGTGCAAGAGGAAACCAGTAGCTGCTGGGACGGTCAACGAGCCCACCTGTGGATCCTCCAGCTGAAACCTCGCTGCCATTCCCAGCGATCCCCACCGTAACCAGGGGACTGCCTTTCGGTTCTTGGTCTGGTGACTCCAAGGGTGGTTTCTGTGCCTGCTGGTAATGAGCTGAAGGTCTGATGACATGAGAGACAAATCTCCTGGGAAAAATGACAGCTTAATTTGATCCTTGAAAAGTGACTGAGGGCAAGTCAAATCCCAAAGCCACAACCCACACGTACCACTGAGTCACTGCAAGGTGGATCTTTAGAATAAGCCATGGAGACAGCGGGGCCATGACCTTACCATGAGGTTCAACTTTGCAGCTGGATACAGTGGACATTTACATAACCTGCAAAGAACACGTTTAGAAGCAACAGGACAACCAGGAAACCTGGGAGAGGCTGCAGCAGCCCGGGAAGGGAGCCGCTGAGAGCTTCACAGGGCTGGGTTGGGCTCCGTCCCTCCAAGATCACGTGATGCTCGCAGGCACTAGCAGTGTGTGTGTGTGTGTGTGTGTGTGTGTGTGTGTGCCCGGGGTCTGTGGGCAGGGGTGGGCAGTTGCAGAACCAGGGGTTTATATTTCAGGGAGAATGTTTTCTGGATTCTAAGACAGAACAGGTGATCTGATGCAGGATCCTTGGGGAACACTTCTGGCTGCGAGAGGCTGTCTGGTCCTCGCCCCTCAATGTGGCCCAGGCCTGCAGCATCGCCCGGGAGCCTGGTGGCAGCACAGAACCTTAGCCTCCACCCCATACCTACTGAACCCAAATCTTGGTGTGGGGTGGGGTGGGGGGGCGACCCAGCCACCTGGCTTTTGGCAAGTTCTCCAGGTCATCCTTTTGCACCATGAAGTTTGAGAATCCCAGGTCTGGGATGCAGAGTGGAAAACAGGGATGTGGAATGGTTGGGGACACTGGGGTAGTTCAGGGCATTTGCATTCAAATGTGTGTTGGCAAATCCGAGATCCGCTTTGCTGTGCCACTCAGACTTGCAGGCTCTGGCGCTGCCTCCTGGGCCGGCACTGGCCCTCTGTTAGAGGAAAGGAGATGGGGCGCTGGGCCTCGGACCCTCAGTCATGGGGTTTTCTGATTTAGGAAGTTCCTTGGGGGCGTGGCTCCTGTTTAAAGCCTGGGAGCAGCAGGTGGGCTGCACCCTTACAGCCCCATGACGTCCTGTTGCATGTGTGCCGCGAGCTGTAAATAAAGAGATGGTGGTCGCTGCGCTGCCTCGCTTCCTTCTGTTCCCCCAGCTGATGGTCTGTCTCTGCTGGCAGAGCATCGCCAGGGCCCTTGGAGGGGACCCGACGCCCAGTGTTTCCCCTGCCACTTCCTACACATCGGACTGAGCATGGGCTCTGAGCCAGGCAGCAAGGCCGGCGGGTCCCTGCCTTCCCCTGGACCTCCTGTGGTCCCTGAGCCCGACCTCTTGGGCCAGATTCTCATGTTTTTATCTCCCTGCCCATTTTAGGGTTGGGGCAGCTGAGGTCTCAGTTTACAAGGCTGGTCACAGCAACTGGGCCTCCAGAGGCTTCGTTCTGGGCCTGGGTGGCCAGTGGAGAGAAGAGCAGGCGCCATCTTCAGCAGGAGGAGGAAGATCCCACAATCACAAGGCCAGGCCTGGGTGGGCTCAGGTGCCATCTGGGGGAAGCATGTGAACTGGCCAGGGGAAGGCCAGGCTTGGTGCCAGGGAGGACATTCTGCAGACCAGGCTGTCCCTAGCTCACCAGAGCAAGCTGTGTGACCACTCCCAGTGGTACTGTGTCCCTGCATCCCCAAGCCCCGCCTGCCTGGACCCAGACACACTGAGGGCTGGGTTAACTCCGGGCGGGGACCCTCGGCCTAGGGGCCTGTTGTGCCTACAGAGATCTCCCTGCCCTGCCTAGATGAGGGAAGCAGGTCTCCCCAAACCAGGGTTTCCTAAAAGATGGGGCCCCAGACAGCCAGCATGAGAATAATCTGGGGAGCAAACCCAGGTTTCTAAGCCCCACTTGGACCTCCAACTCAGCAGCTCCAAGTGTGGACTCAGGACTCTGCCTGTTGGGTAACCCCAGGCTGAGAACTGCCACCACAGTCCTTCCTGAGAACTCACTATCCCCAGGTGGCTGCTCAGGCCCCAGGTGACCTGATGAACCACTGCCAAGGATGCTTTTGAGAATCCAGGCCAGAATTTCTCCTTCCTGTAGGTCTTCCAAATCATACCCTTCCCGTCCAGCGACTCGGCTCAGTAAGGAGGTAACACAGAAATGCAGGACTACGAAGGAATGAGCACAGTCACGGGCTAATAAAACTTTATTTACACAAAAGGGCAGCAGGCTGGATTTGGCCCTTTGGTTGTAGTGCTGACCCCTAACCTATTCTGCTGACCTCGGGTCAATGGCTGCAGAAAGGCACTGGGCTCTGAAAGCCTCTTCTGTCCCGGGATGTCAACTTGAACCCATTTCTACTAATACAGGTCAGAACAGTGCTGAAATCAAGAGTCAAGTCCTCAAACGCAAGGCCGCAGGGAAGTTGGCTCTCTGTGCTGGCAGCCTGAGTGCAGCCTTCCGGGGGTCAGATGGCTGCACTGGGGCGATCAGTCAGAGGAACACAGCCAATAGGATATTTATATTTATATGTCTTAAAATAACTATGTACATATGCACATACATATAAATATGTTAATGTATGACATACATACATATGTGGTAGATTTATTTTAAAGGACTGGTTCCATGATTGTAGGGGCTAGCAAGTCTGTATGCAATCTGTAGAGCAGACTGGCAGGCCAGAAACTCAGGCAGAGCTGCTGTTGTAGTCTTGAGGCCAGATTTCACCTCTGTTTTTGTTCTTTTTTGGTACTGGGGATTTGGTACTATTCTTTTTTGGCTCAGGGGCGTTTAACCACTGAGCCACATCCCCAGCCTTTTTTTGTATTTTCTTTAGAGACAGGATCTCGCTAAGTTGCTTAAGGCCTTGCTAAGTTGCTGAGGCTGCCTTTGACCTCCTGATCCTCCTGCCTCAGCCTCCCAAGCTGCTGGGATGACGGGTGCCATTTTTGTTCTTAAGGCTTTCAACACAGAAAATGGACCATCATGGAGGTTTCAGGAGCTCAGCTTCCAAGTCCTGGATCACAGTGCCAGGGCAGGAAGTAGAATTGTCTTTATGGGCTGTGAAATTCTGGAGGGAAGTTCCATTGGTTGGTCATCTTGAACTTCAGGTACCAACTTCCTGTGCCCTGGGGTGCCCAGGCAAATGTCCAGCCGGTGTCAAGACATGAGACCGGGGTTGGGGTGGGATGGAGATGAGGAGGGTAAGTGGGTAAGCAGATGACTAAACAGAGGTTCCCCTCACACTTCTTCACACCCCACCCCCAGGATATGCCAGGAGACTCCACGCACTTTGGCATGTCCTGAAATACCCAGGTGTGTGCCCAGGAGACCAGAAGCTAGAAACCTGGCTCCTTCCATCCTGGTGACTGGTCAGTGCAGCTTTGTGTACCGTGGTCCTGAACCGTCTCTGCGTCCTCGACCTTGACCTTGGATCAGTGGCTGCCTCAGAGCAGCACATGTTTAGAGAGAGAAAATGTCCCCGCACATCCAGCCCTGGCCTCTGAGGACTGCGTGAGGCTCCCATCCACTTACAAAATGGAAATTGTTAGGCCCACTTTTGCAGAGAAGGAAAAGGAAGGCACAGAGAAAGTAAGGCCACTTGTCCAGTGGTGCAAGGCTAGTTGGTGGCAGAGTTAGAGGCCCTGCCAAAGTCTGTCCAGCTCCCAAACCTGAATATATGTCCATGACCCCATGGCACACATTTACTGAGCACCTACTAGGTCCCTGATGCCCCTGCCCCACTTCCCAGTTCCCAGGAGCTATGCAGCTCACCCAGGACACCAAGGCTGCTGTCAGGGCCAGAGGTGCTACCAGAACCTTCACCTCAGGCTGCCTCTCAGGGAGGAGTGGTGGGGATTCCTCCCAGGGGCTCTTCTAACTGGCAGAGCCTGAGGAGGCCCCTGCCACCATATCCATGTCCTCATTCTTCTCTTATCTCCTGGCTGGCTACACAGGCACAGTCTCAGGCTCCATGGCCACCCTCCTGCAAGGAAGGCGAGGCCTCCCAGGGCCTGCCCGAGTCGGACATGAAAGCCGTCAGCAGTGAAAGCAATCCCCCAGTTAAGCCCACACAGATAGGCATGGGCACAGGGCCGCAGCCACGGCTGCACGTGTGTGTGCATCTGAGCCCTCAGATGCCTGCCCTGAAACGCCAGCACCGTCCACGTGGAAAGACGGGAGGCCTGACGGGGAAGGCAGCAGAACCTGGACAGGCCATGGAGGCGGCAGGAGCAGCGTGCGCTTGGGGAAGGCCAGCTCCAGGCTGGGCCAGGTCCGGGGACTGCAGAGAAGCTCCTAATGACACACTCAGAGTCGGCGGGAGCCTGTGCACACACGCATGAATTCACATGCAGAGACATTCACGTGCTCATACATGCACACGTATGTCGTCACATGCAGAGATGTTCACACGTGCTCATACATGCACACACAATGAAATAACGAGGGTCATCATACGTGGATAAGTGTTTGAAAAATGCCGTAGAGCAGAGAACTAGAGGCTAGCGGCCTGGCTTCCTCTGGGGCAACACACTGTTGTGCCCTCTCTGCAGCTGGGTTCCTGGAATACAGCAGGGCACAGGAGATTTCCTTTCTGCCTTTTCTGTGAGCACCGGGCTCCCTGGGGCATCTTGATGGGCTCTCTGATGCCTGACATGAGCACACGGGTCTCTGGAGGGACAGGGCGACATGTCTAAGTGGGGAGGCTTTGCCAGGACGACCCTCACCTAGCAGTCATTTCATAGGACCCGGGTGAGGCAGTGAAGCAACAGGGACATTAGGAGTAATTTCCTGGACTTTACAGCTCTGGCGGAACATTCATAGAGCCCGGCTGGGTCTATAAAGTCAGCCGTGGAAGCGGCTGCAAGTTCGAATTCTGGGCCTTTGGGACAAATATTTCAGAATCAAACCCTTCCCCTTGCTTTTGATAAGTCACAAAAACAAAAGTTCCTCCCCGGAGGGGGCTCTCAGCCCCCGGCACACGATGTCAAGATCCTCCAGAAAGCACTGGAAGAGGAAAGCAGAGGCGCCACCACATAGGAAGCCATCTTCCTGGCTGTGAGCCGCAGTGTCCACTGCCAAGTCTAATGGTAGGGGCGGAGGACTGGGCAGAAGGACAGGGAGTGAGGCCTGGGAGCCCAGCCACGCCCACAATCCTCTGTGGTTCCCTTGGGTTCTTTCACCTTCTCCTGCCCCATCTCCCACTGCCTTGCTGCTCAGGGTAGCTGGGCTTTGCTTCAAGGTGGCCCTGACCCTCCCCAAGCCTGCCAGACCTCGGGCCAAGAAACACGGAGCCAGCGTGCTCGTGAACATCCCAGGAAAGGGCTCCAAGGGAACTCCGGGAAAAGCCCCAGTCACAAAGGGACCAGGACTCCCTGTCAGGCCCTTCTCCCTGCGCATCTCATGACAGGTCCTGCTTTCTCACAGGCCAGTGTGACTGTCAGAAAGGCTTTGGGTTTATTTTCTCTGTTCTGTTTCTTCCAGTTTTATTTGCCCACTTTGAAAAGGAAGTGGCTGGAATCTGCATCAGAATTGGTGTCCACTACCTCGAGGGTCAAGGAACAGTTGGAAAATCGGTTCAAAGTCTTGGCTTAGTCAATGCCTCATTGCCTGCCCCATTTTCTGGATGCAGAAAAAAATTCAGACTCAGTGACATATTCAAGGCCACAGGTACCCGGCAGCAGAGTGCTGGGAAGAGGTTGGGAAGTTTAGCAGGAATCCTGGCCTTAAATTCCTAGCTTCTCCACAGTACACTGAGGTCTGTCTCCCGGACTTTGCTAGTAGGAAAATGTCTGTGCCTCACCTCTCCCGGACTTTGCTAGTAGGAAAATGTCTGTGCCTCACCTCTCCATCCAACAGGGCTTTCCCTGCCACTTCAGTTCACAGCGTGCCTGCAGGTCAGGAGATGCCAAGAGATGCTGAGGCACAGTGTTTTCAATGCAGCAGCAAAACGGGCCCTGCTTATCAAGTGCCACCCAGGTGCTAGGAGCAGTGCCGGGCGCCCTATGCAAATGACCCCACATCATCCCTGGAGGGGGGTCTGAGGAGGTCCCAGAGAGGACTCATCTCAGGACAATGGCAACCTTGACAAATGTCATTAAAAAAGAATGTCAAGAAATGTCAGATAGAGGCACCAGCAGAGATACCAAGACATCCAGGAGCACACATTCAAGGGTGAGCCATCTCAAGGGTGAGAGATGCTTTCAGGGTCTTGGGTTCTTCTTTTTTGGGGGTACCAGGGATTGAACTCAGGGGCACTCACCCACTGAGCCACATCCCAAGCCCTATTTTGTATTTTATTTCGAGACAGGGTCTCACTGAGTTGCTTAGCACCTCACTTTTGCTGAGGCTGGCTTTGACCTCAAGATCCTCCTGCCTCAGCCTCCGTAGCTGCCCGGATTACAGATGTGTGTTACTGTGCCAGACCTTGGACTCTTCTTTTAGAAGAAAATTTATGAGGGGAGGGCCTGGGAAGGTGTGCAGGCATGACAACAGACTCACCATCCCCAGATGGTGTGTGGTGGTCTGGTGACTGTATTCTCAGGTTGACGTCTCCTCCGTTATCTGATCGATAGATCATATGGAAAAGTCCCCTGTGTTATAGGTTTTGAATTGCTCTTTGCTCAGGCTATTCTAAAATACATGCAGCCATAGCCGTGGGCTAATTAATAGTGCACAGGGCGACTTCCAGAAGCAGGTGAACTCCCAGGGTCTGTGAGACCGTGCATGAAGATCTGTAGATTTCCCAGGGAGCCGAGGGTGCAGCCTGGGAGGAATGACTGGCCCAGGAGCAAACATATGAGGAACTATAGCACAAGGCTCTCGGTTAAAGCCACAGTCTCTTTTCCTCCCTTTTGTCTCCTTTCTGCCTGTCTTTTGCTTCTCCTATCCTACCTCCATGTGATCCCCACCACATCCTGAGGCTCAAAGAGGCTACATAACTTGCCCAAGATCACTCTCACAAGAGGCCAGGCAGGAGTCCAAAAAACACTTTATCTGAAAGAGATGAGAAACCATGAGAAAGAAACGGCTGTAGTCATTTTTATCAGCTACTGGCTTAACTGGCGGCACTGATGGGGAGTCTTCCTGGGCAGAGCCAAGACTGAGAAGCAACTTGAGGACAAGCAGCAAGTTGGGTGGCAGGTGCTCCTGATCGGAGGAAGCAGCACACATGTATCTGGTCGGTTGGTGTAGATCAGTTAATTCCCTGAGCACCTACTATGTGCCAGGCACAGGACGAGGCACTCAGGACACGAGACCCTCCCGGGGTTTACAGTCTAGGTGGTGGTGGGTACAAATAGATCAGGCAATCCTTTCTGATATAAGATAGGATGGTACAACTGTCTAGGAGAACCGTCTTACGGTTTCTTAAAAAGGTAAACACACGCCTGCCGTAGGATCAGCCCTTTCACTTCCAGGCATTTACACAAGAAGGTGTGCATGCCGCACACCTACCATCCCAGAGACCCAGGAGGCTGAGGCGGGAGGATGGAAAGCTTAAGGCCAGCCGTAGCACCTTGGCAAGACCCTTTCTCAAAATAAGAAATTAAAAAAGGACTGGGGATGGAGCGCTGCGGTCAAGGGTCAATCCTGTCAATTTCTTGTTGAAGATACAGAAATCAGAGACACACAGGATCGGCGAGGGGCATTACAAATTCACCCCTGAATTCCAGAAGTGTACTCACTGAAGGTGTGACACGGAATGCGGAGGTCATTTGTCCTACAGCCCACGTGGGTCATGGCAAGGACTCTGGCTCCTCAGAGAAAACTGTTTTGTGCTCCTTTGTTCCTCTGTGCCTTCGATGCCTCCCCCAGGCCTACCCGCCATCTGGATCTTCCTGTGCACTCTCCCCCGCCTCCCACGCCAGCTGGCGGGGATGAACACAGCGTCAGTGTGTGAGTGGCAGGGACACTCCACAGACCTGCCTTGTGCTTCTGCAGGCCCTCCTCGCCTGGCTCCGTCCTCTTCATCCCAGCCCAGTCTGTATCACCTGCTCCATAGGCTGTGGAGCTCAGTGGTTAGATGCCAGGGTCCTGCAGCCAGACCTCCGGGGTGCGGTGGGTCTTTGAACCAGCAGCTTAACTTCTCCTAACTTATGAACAGGGGTAAGAACTGCACCTGCCCTTGGGTTGTTAATGTCTGCCACAAAAGAAGCACGTATTGTCCCTTCTAATCCCGCACCTTCTCCTTACAAAGTGACCATGGTTATTCCTTTCCCTCCCTTCCCTAAGGGGGCAGTCAATACTCCTATAACAAAAGAGAGTTTAGCATGAGAAAATCATAGCAGATTTATTTCACCGAGGTTCTACATGACAAGGGAGCCTTCAGCAAGGAAGACCCAAATCCTAAGGAAAACTGGCTGTTTTTATGCTTAGGTGCGATAAAAAAAAAAAAAAAAAAAAAAAAAAACAGGCAGAAATGGGATTGGACAGACGGTATGATCTGAGGGTGACAGACAGAGGTAGGACCAGCATGTCCTGTCTGTTCAGATTCTTCTTAGCCTGTGTATCTTTCCTCCTCCTCTATGGGGCAGGACTCTTCCGGTACTTTATATCCTCCCTGTACTGGGGATGAAATCCACAGCCTTGCACATAGTAGGCAAATGGTCTACCACTGAGCTACATCCTCAACCCTTAAAATTAGGGTAGATTTTTTAGGACGCCCTCTGGAGGAAAAAGGGAAAGAACTTTCTAGGTTTTATTGCTTGCTTTGTAGGGAGGGATCCTAGTTTCTAGGACCCATCTGGAGGAAATGAATGTGGGTTTCTGTGAGGGTTTCTAGGACTCACTTCTGGGGAGAGGGAGGGGAAGGAGACAGGAGGGCAGGGGAAGGTCAGAGAGACTCTGCTTCTGAGGCTGCAAAACTCTTTTCACACATCAGAGAATCCTTTCTTTGTATGTGGGGAGACTGTGGGTCTGGATATTGTCTCAGGACCTACCCAGGCAGTTCTGTGGATTCCCACTTGTTTTCTAACCTGGAAACAAGAGCAAGCACTCTGATATACCCCAAGAGCGTCCACACCTAAGATCACAGGGAGACAACTGCTTTCTCCTCATTTCCTCCCAGTACAATTGAGGGTTTATGCAGGGAAGAATTTCTGCTGGTTTTCGAGCTAGAGCTTTCTAAAACTTTTGGTATGTTGACTTAAATGGGTTCCAACCAGTTGGTTCCTTGTGTGTTGATGGGAACAATAGCTTATGTGTGTTGCCCATTTAATAGATGCCAGGCACTCTCTTCTTGACTAAGCTTTAGCTGGGCTCTACTGAGCCCTGGGTTTTGTTTTTGATTTTTTTTTTTTTTCTTTGCCTGTATGCAAATGGACTCTACCACTGAGCTCCATGCCCAGTCTGTTTTTGTTTGTTTGTTTGTTGAGACAAGGCTGCCTAGGCTGGTTTTGAACTCCAGGGTGCAGGGAATCCTCCTGCCTCAGACTCCAGAAATAGTACTGGCTCCAGAGCTAGGAATGACCTCGGCCTCTGTCTTCCTGTACTGGCCCTGCCTGCAAGACCCGATTATACAAGAATCATTCTGCTCTTGGTGTCCCCTCATCAATTTTCCATCCACTGGCCCCTCAATGGTTTGTGGCGAAAGTCCCCACTCACCCTTGTTTGGAGCAGAACCCCATCTCCCTCCCTATTGCAGTTCTATTTTTGAACGGCCTCCTGTTGTAACAAGTGCTGAAATAAATTTTTCTTCAACGTCATAAATTAACCACTCGATCCTCCCAAGGCTCCAAGGAGGTAGGTACTGTAAATAACCTATTTTCATGGGGAAGGAGAGGGGGCGCCCTCGGGGAGACGCCCACTGCTGCCACATCGGCAGCTCGCACCCTGGCTCCAGGTGGTCCCCCCCCCGCCCAGCTTCCAGGTTCTCAGCCCCGCTGCCTCTGCAGCCTCGCGGGAGGCGCGAGCGGCAGGACGCCGTCTCCCGGCAACCGCGCAGCGGCCCTACGCCCCGCCCCCGCCTGCCTCACGTGACCAGGAAGCGAGCCGGGGTTGGCTCGGGCGCAACGGGCGGGGCGGGGCCGGAGAAGTTTGTTGGAGTTCGGGGCCCAGGAGCCCCCGCGGTCGTCGCGCAGGTGCCCACCGCCTGGGCCGGGATGGAGCTGCCGGTCGTGAACCTGAAGGTGGCCGCGGCGGGGCGGGCGGGACTCCTGTGCGGGAGGGTGCTGGCAGCCGGGTTTCGAAGCAGGGTGGGGGGACCGAGCCGGGAAAGAGGAGTAGCAGGGACGCGGGCATCGCTCAGCCCCGAGGTGAGGAGGTGCGCGGGCCGCGGCGGAGCCAGCGGGGAAGGCCCGGGCCGCGGGGCGGGAGAGGGCCGCCCCTCCGCGGAGCCAGACCCTCCGGTGGCGGCGCCGAGTCCCCAGGACGGCGCTGGCCTTCGCGCCCAGCATGCCCCTGGAGCACGGGGAGAGCCCGAGAGGGGCCCGACCCTTCCCCGAGCCCCCGTGCGGCCCTGGTGCAGATTAAGAAAGTCAGAGGTTCCCCAAACCCGGCGACCTTATTGCATAAGTAAGAAGCACAAGCTGCAGAAGTTACTTCCAAGCAGAAAACCCCGACTCCGGGCCCTCGGGCCAACGTGCGGGGCCTCCCGGGGTGTCTTCATTTCCTGAGCCGGCGCTCTTCCTTTTCTCTCCGCCCACCCGCAGCCGTCTGGCGCCTGAGCTCCGTTTGCAAGAGGTCCGCGACTTAGCTTTGGGCAGCGAGGTGTGGACCTTGGACTAAACCGGCCATTTTGGGTCTTGGTGCGGTTTCCTTGGAGACTCTATCCCCCTTACTCCCAAGTGACAAATATTTAGCACCCCGTTGGTGTCTGGGACTAAAGGAATCTAAGAGGGCTACAAAGCCACAATGTGATCCGTCTTTGGATCATTACACACGGTCTGGGCTGTGACTTGGCCGGGGCAAGTTTCCCTTCTTCATCCCACAGCGCTTGCTACTGCCAGCCTTCCTGAAGCTTCCAGTCAACAGCCTGGGGAGAGGGCTGAAATAAGGGAATTTTACATGAGGAGGAATTTACATGAGGGTAAACTGAGGTTGGTATCAATACTCCAGGCCCCTGGGGTTAAGGACAAATGCCTTTTCTGCTACTCGAGATTTGCCTAAGATGGTAGCTAAGAGAGGACCAGGTGAGCGACAGAGTTGCAGAAATTGGAAAGGAAGGGAACTCTAGTGTGGGGAACTTTTTTGCAGGCCAGGTTGTCAACTTGATCACAGCCTCCTTCTGAGAAACAGGCCATCTTTTTACAAAGGATTGGACTTCAGCTCAAATCAAGGCAGCAAATTGTCAGGGAGTGAATGACAGACTCAGGATTTGAACCCAGAGAACAGACTCTAGAGCTGTGGCTTTTCCTGGGTACCACTTTAGTTAAGGCTGACTTTGGCCTCGACTGCTTATGCCAGTTTTATGGGCCTGACAGGCCAAGAGCATCCACAGGTGTAAGCTATGCTCTGTTTGGTGCTCAGAATGAAAAGGCTGGTCCTTTCCTTGCCTGGGCAGCTAGAACGGGTGTCTCCCAGGGTCTTAGCTGCTACAGAGACCAGTGAGTGCCAGAGGACTGAGGGGCCAGGTTGCCAGGTAACGTACAAGACATCCAGTTGAATTTGGGTTTCAGAACAACAGGTTTTATTATGAGTATGTCTCAGGCAGTATTGGTGACAAATTATTCATGATGTGAAATTCAGAATTAAGTGGGTATTCTGTGGTTTTGTTTGCCACATCTAGCTACCCTATGGAGGGTGGCGTTGACTCCTTGCTCTTAGGCACTTAGGTGGGATATCCCTTGGAGCTGGGGACTGTACCTTGGGCCTGCACCCCCACCCCAAACCCTCCCTCCCTTGGACACAAGTTAAGTGCCTGCCTGTGTGCAACTCGCTAGAGTGGTCTGGGGCCAGGTGACACTGGCTGCCCCAGGCCCTTTACATAAGTCCCTGAGTTCCATGCATGCCTTCCTGAAGCAAGCCCTGAGTTGGAGGAATGGCATTGTGACCTGCTTAGAAAGAACTGAACCTGAGGTCTTGGGAGAAGGACTAGTGGCCCAGAAGGTGACATAGCCCAGGGAAGCCTACTTCTTCTCAGAAGGAGTACCTCCATGTGCTGCCCGCCCCCGCCCTCCAGATCCCACAACAGCACTGTGAAATGGGAGTGACTGTCCCTGCTCTACAGAAGAGCAGGCAGCATTTCTGGGCGGCTAGGCGACTTTCCAAGGCCACATCACCTCTTAGGACATGCAGCCAGGATCACATCCACATCTCAAACTCCAGGAACCCAGCAGTTAGCCTCTGCATGACCTCCCCTCCCCTCCCCTCCAGGGCAGCCCTGACGTGTCCCTTAGCCTCAGCCACCCTGGGAGAGAGAGCTCACTGTCGCAGGAGACAGGCCAACAGGTGTTTGCACAGGACAGGTAGGAATGTGTTTGGGGTTCTGAGCTGCACACTCATCTGAGGTCTGCCTGGGAAGTCCCACCTGCCTCTTCCCTTAGGTCCTCTGGTAGCAGAGGTTTAGGTCTTGGTCCACATGGCCCCTTGGCTTCTTGGCCTTCCCTTCTGTGGGTCAGACTTCCTCCTTTCTACCCAGCCTGCCTTCTCTGACATTGTGGCACAGTGGCTGGGGCACGGGCCTGTGGACAGATAGACTTCAAGGCCAGGTCTTGCCACTTGTTAGCTGTATGTCTTCAAGTGGGTTTCTTGACCTCTCTGAATATCCATTTCCTCTAAAAGGATAAAAATAGATCCTGCCTTCCAGGGTGAGACAAGGAGGATCCTACGGTCCAGGAGTGGCACAGCATTAGGTCGAACTCTGGCCGGGGGGCCGGTTTTGAGATGCGCCTTTGGCTCTGCCATTCGTGATCTCTACCACTGGGACAGTTCCTTAACCTCACTTCTGCCCCATGCAGGTAGCGTCCACACTGACCTGGGCAGTGTGGACGCAGAGCACCTCAGCAGGCAGGTGCTGGTCAGTAGCGGGAGTCCCCCGCTTGCTGCTGTTCCAGAACACTGGGCCATGCAGGGACCTATGGGTGCTAAATGGGTAGGGCTGTTTCCCTGGTAGTTGAGGCAGCCCTTGGGACAGATGGGTCCTACCACGACACAGGCTGCCCCCACCACACCTCAGGTGCGGCTCCTGAACCCACACCCTATCTCCTGTCCCTCCAGCATCCTGCGACCCTTATTGCCCTGGTCCGTTGGCCTCCGTCCAGGGAGAGCCCCCTGGCTGAGCACTGTAGTGAGGGTCCAGGGCTCAGGCCCTGCCTTCTCCCTTCTTCCAGGAAAGGTCCTGCTGACCTCGCGTCCCAGCCCTGGTCCCACACAGCTCAGATCCCTCCCACGCTTCCTGCTTCTTTCTCAGAAGCCGCCCCCAGAGCCAGCCAGTGGACAGTTCTTCCGTGTCCACAGTGAGTCACTGGCTCCTCCTGCTGCAGGGTGCCAGGAAGGGCAGGGCTGGCTTTGCTGGTTTCCCCGGAGCATTCCTGGATGCTGGGTCTCTGTGCAGCGGGTTGGGGTGCCCTCCCGTTACAGAGATGGAGAAGCCGGGCAGCAGAGGCTTAGTCTTCGTGGGCTTCTGTTCCTAGGGGCTGTGAGGAGACACTGAGGAGGAGGCCCAGATAGCGCTGAGTTCCTTCAATACTGGGGAACCACAGCCATGCCCGAGGGGGGCCTATGCCATTTGAGGGTCTGGGTCTTCGGGTTGTTCTCATCCTCTGCAGGGGCTTGGCTTTAGCCGGCGCTCCTGCCCACAGCCCTCAGCTGGAGGCAGAGACTCCCAGGATTGTTCAGTGACTTGCCTGCGGCCCCTGCAGCCCAACAGCTGTCCAGCCTCAGCCTCTGGTCCCATCGCCACTCTCCATACTAAGCCAGGACTTGCCGGCCACAGGTAGAGCCTGGTGGCCGATCGTGTGTTTGGCACGTGTGAGGCCATAGGCTCCCTCCCCAGCAAGACCTGCAGGGCCAAGAAGCACTGCTTCGCAGGACCTCCCGGTGCAGTCTGGCCCGGGAGCAGAGCCTTGGGAACAAGTCAGTTCTTAGAACCAGAGTGAGAGGGTCAGGTGGGGTAGGGGAGGACAGTGGTGCTGTGACCTGCCATCACTGGGCCTCCTCCTCAGTGTCTCCTCACAGTCCAAAGCCCAACCATAAGGCCGCCATGTGGCCTTGGGCAGGGCCTTCCCTCTTTGGGTGGGGATTCCTGTGGGACCCAAGGGACCATGGTTAGCTCTTAAGATAAGGATTGGAATCCTCCCTGCCTCCAGCCCCTGACCCGCCCTCTTCCACTCTCCTCTGGACTTCTACTCCGGCAAGGTTTTCCAGCAATAGTTTCCAGAAGGTTCCATGCTCCCTTCTGCCTTGGCCTCTGCAGGAGCTGCCCTGTCCACGTGTTCTTTGCTCTCTGCCCTGGCTAGCCACCCATCACTGCCTTCATTTGGCTTAAACGTTACTTCCTTGGAGAAGCCTCCTGTGACCACCCCCGCTCCCTATCACCCCCAGCTGTGGTCCAGTGAGGTTCCTTGTTTCGCAGAGCAGGGGTCCCAGTGGACCCCACACACTGAGGGCCCATTACTACTTACACATGGGCTTTGCTGGACGTCGGTCCTCGGCCAGCAGCTCACGTCCTTGTGCCTTCCACCGAAGGTGGACACAGCAGGTACCAGTGGTGCCAAGGCAAACGGCAGGTGCTGAGGAAGCGCAGCACCATGTGGTCGCTTTTCTAAAGCCCCTGGGAAGAGACGCCACCAGAGCTCAGCCTGCCCTGCTGTTTCCCAGCTCCGTGATGGGAGAGGCCATGTGGGCGGGCAGGCGGCACAGCCTGGAGTGGCACTGGTTCTGCGCTGGCCAGCATGGCGGAGCCTTGGTTTTCTCCACTGTGAAATGGGGACGTTGGTGCCTCCAGGGAGGCTCAGGCTCCAGGGTGCTCCTGTGCCGACAGCGCTTAGAGGCTGCCCCCCACAGAGACGTGGGGGATTCCTCCTAGAGCCCCGCCGTGATACCCAGTCCCGCAGTTCAGACCTGCCACCTCCATGACGTGGGCCGCTGATCCTTCCAGAGTCGTCTTCCTGGTCTGTAACTGGGAGGAGTTTCTGTTGGGATGGAGCCAGGACCCCTTGGGTTCACCCTGCACTGGGCCTTGGAGGTGAAGGCGAAGTGTCCCAGCCTCTGCTCCGGATGTCACCTGCACCCTGGGTGGAGGACATCCACATGGCTCAAAAGCCCAGACAGCCCTCTTGACCGAAGGCAGCGCTGGTTGTTCCAGGAGCCAGATTTGAACTGAATTCTGGTTTTGCGCCTCAGTATCTGTGGGATCTCGATCAGCTTAATTTACCTCTGGGCCTAGCTCTAGTCTGTAAAGGAATCATGATAGTACGTGTTCCAGAGGCTGTCGGGAGGAGGCCCAGACAAGGCATGTGAGTTGCCCAGCACAGGGCCTGGCACGTAGTAGGTGTGCAGTAAGGAGGAACTCTCCTGCTGTGCCTCCAGCAGGCTGGTCCCAGGCGGGCATCTCTCCCTCACAGCCTGACCTGTGCCCCCACTGAGCGCCCCTGAAGCTCCCAGCTCAGGGCTTCCGTCCTTCTGAAGTCCTGTGCCACGTTGTCCCCAATGCAGCCACACCGTCCCCACAGTTGGGACCCCTCCAGCACTCAGCCGCCCCCGCCCTCCCATGACACCGCCCCTCCTTTCCGCACTCTGTCCAGGAAGGGCCTGTGGATGAAGGAGTAGAGGCCAGTGCCGGTGGGACACAGAGGGCGGTGAGAAGGTGGGATCTGCTGGGTGCAGGGGCGCAGGCCTGTAATCCCAGTGACTCAGGAGGCAGGAGCAGGAGGATAGCAAGTTCAAGGCCAACCTGGGCAACTTAGCAAGACCCTGTCTCAAAAAGAAACTCCAGAGGGCCGGGTGGTAGTTCAGTGGTAGAGCGCCCCTGGGTTTAGCCCCCGGTGCTGGGCAGAAATCCGGGAAAAACACAGGGATTTTGTTTACTTTGTCAGCTGTCACACCTTGATGTCTCCCTGCCCTGGGCGTGAACTCCAGTCTCCTCCCCTCTTGTTCTTCCTCCTGGTCACCGTAGTGGCCTTCCCCTCTGTCCTCCACAGTACCCCAACCCTGTGTCCCGAGAGGTTGCCCTCCCGAGTCCCCTGTGTCACTGCGGCCTCCCCACCCGGCTCCTGCTGTTCCTTGAGACAGTCAGGAGCCCTCGCGGGTGCCAGGCAGGGACTCCTGTTCTGGCTCCAGAAGCTTCCTTGCCCCTGTGGTGGTGACATCACATTCTCAGACCTGCTCCCTGCCCCTCTTGTGCCACAGGTGATTCTCCTGGTTCACTGGCTGCTGACGACCTGGTGAGTGACTGCGGTGTGTGCCGACGTGTGTCCTAGAGGCTGTGTCCTTGTCCCCAAGTCCGCGTCAGCCTGGTCGGGTTCTGTTCTGCTGTCTCTTAGCCAGGCCACCAGGGGCAAGTCAGGGTTGCTCACGGAGCCTGCTTTCCACCTTCACAGAGGGGTAAGGACAGTGCCCCACAGGAGCAGAACGCAGCTCCTTGGGCACCTTAGGGCCTGCAGGGATGCCAGGCTGCCGTGGGGCAGCCTTGGCATTGGCTGGCACCTCTGTTGTATCTGTGGAGCTTCTGGGGAGATCTCTGCCAATCCAAGATGGAAACCGGAGCTCACGTGCACACCTTGCCAACTTTGAAGCACATTGCACATGCCAGCACCTGTGAGTCACAGACACAAGAGGCTGGTGCAGGTCCCCGTCCATCTCCGGGGATTCGAGCGACGAGCCTGGGCAGAGGCCTGGTACCCACTCCCCTGATGCCCTGGGATGCGGTGGTTTAGGCCACGGCGG
The DNA here is from genome assembly GCF_902686445.1 of Sciurus carolinensis. Lineage (NCBI taxonomy): Eukaryota > Metazoa > Chordata > Mammalia > Rodentia > Sciuridae > Sciurus > Sciurus carolinensis. Next base: position 200,938,429 of record NC_062213.1, on the reverse strand, counting down.
CCCCAGGCTCTGCACGGGTCTTCTGTGTGTTATACTCAATGTCATCTAAGTTTATGATGCACCTCACAGCTTGCTGGGCTGTCGAGGCCCAGTGCAGGGACTGAGGGAGCCTGGAACCGCTCAGGGTACCAACGTTAGCAGGTTTCCCCTGGATCAACAAGCTAACCAGTACATACCCAGTGTCAGCAGCAGTTCCCTAAAGAATAAAGCGATGTCCCGTCAGGGAAGGGTACTCACCACTGGGCAGTGAGGGAGGGGCCTCAGTGAAAAGATGACCAGGGCAGTGTCCAGGGAGCAGCGCAGCCTGGCCTCAGGAAGGGTGGCGGTGCTGGCTGAATCCCCGGGGGCACTTGCCCCACCCTGCAGGCCCTGGTAAAGGGTCTGTTTTATTTCAAATGGCATAGAAAGCTGTTGGAGTGTTTTAGCAGAGTGACCATCTGGTTCACATGCTTTCTGTGTTTCCGAGCACAGCCTGCAGGGGGCAGGAGTGGGGCCCGGGAAGCGGGGAGGTATCTTGCCCACATTTCCGAGGGCAGCCAGCTGGCCTTGCCGACTGGGGCCTGTTCTCGGAGGAGGCCTGGGACTCTGGAGCAGGAGGGCGGGCACTGCAGGGGGTGGCCGTCTGAGAGATGAGGTGTCTCTCCCACAGGGGCTGCATCGCATTCTCGGGCCCCTATGCCTGGGCCAACTTCACCATCCTGGCCTTGGGCGTGTGGGCCGTGGCTCAGCGGGACTCTGTGGATGCCATCAGCATGGTGAGCACGAAGGGCCGCGGGTGGGCATCGGGCTCTGCCGTCCTCTCACCTGCCTAGCCGTCTCTCTCTCCCCTGTACCCCCATTTTCAGTCCTCCGAGGTCTCCTAACCAGTCACCCTGCTCCTTGCTGTTGTTTTTCCCGAGACGGTCCTGGGTGGGACCAGCTGGCCACTCCCCCAGTGCCGTCTGGCCCTCTGTTTAAGTCAGCTTTTCACCGCTGTGATAAGAGACATGACAAGAACAGTTGAGGAGGGAAAGCTGGTCTGGGGGCTCATGGTTTGTGCCCTCTCAGTCTGCAGACAGCCGGCTCCATCCCTGGGGCTGGAGGTGAGGCAAGACATGATGGCAGGAGGGTGTGGTGGAGGGAAGCCGCTCAGGGCACCACACCAGGAAGCAGAGACAGACTTCACTCACCAGGGACAAAACGTACGCCCCAAAGGCACGCCCCCAGCACCCTGCTGCTCCAGCCAGTGACCCCTGAGTTAGTCCCATCAGGGGTTCACGCACCAACTGGCTTGAGGCTCTCGTAACCCAGCCGTTTCACCTAAGCCTTCTTGCACTGTCTCACGCGGGCTTTGGGGACACCTCACATGTACTCCATAACGCTCTCCCTGGGGGATCTCTTATTCGGGGAGTTGGGAAACCTGGCTGGGAGGGCGCTCCACTCCTTTACTGAAGTCACGATTGATGCTGCCCAGGGGCTTCCCAGCCCCAGCTCTTCCCGCCTGGCTGCAGCCTCAGTGATTGAGGAGCGGTTTCCTTGGTGGCGGAGATGCACGTGTCCGATGGACTCCATGGGATCCTCCACCTTGGAGATTCTAGAACCAAGTCTTGGACCCTGTCATGGCCTTGGGAGGTGAGGGTGGCGCAGGTGGACCCTGCAGGCTGGGCCCAGACCCCAGGGTCCCTTTCCCCTTTCGTAGCTCCACTGGGAGGCTCAGCCCATCCTCCAGGTCCTGCCTGCTGGCTCAACCACTCTGCTAGCAAACCCCAAGGACCCAGCAGGGCAGGAGCCACGCTTCTGGGCTGGTGTCCGCAGAGGAGGAGCCAGAGTGCCCACAAACCTGTGGCGTGTGTCTTGCAGTTTCTGGGGGGCTTGTTGGCCACCGTCCTCCTGGACATCATCTACATCAGCGTCTTCTACCCGCTGGCTGCCACCTCGGACACAAGCCGCTTCGGCGCCGGTATGGCCATCCTCAGCCTGCTGCTCAAGCCCCTCTCCTGCTTCCTGGTCTACCACATGTACCGGGAGCGCGGGGGTGACCTCCTGTCCCACGGTGAGCCTGCCCTCTGGCCAGCCCAACCCTCCTCTGCCCGGTGTACCTGGGGCCCCAGACATAGGCAGGAGCGTGGCATGGCCTCCCCACCAGGCTGAGTGAGCACACTCCTGGTCACTGCTGCCGGAGCCGTGGCCCCGCTGTCCTAGTCTGGGGTGGTCTCTCCCCGCTATCAGGCTGAACACAGGCTCAGGGGCAGCAGCCTGACTGGCCTTCCCTTGGTCCAGAGCCCAGGCGGGCAGGGTGTGATCCAGTTCCCAGAGGCGGCTTCTCCGCTCTGCTCCTGCCACGCGGGGCTCTCTGGGCAGACACAGCGCTAGTCTCCGGGAAGAGCTCCAGGTGCTTGGCCTGGGGGCCTCGGGGAAGCAGCCCCAGATGGCAGACTTCCCGTGGGCAGCCCTTTCACCTCCCACCCAGCCCCGCACCCCCAGAAATCCTGTGCCCCTTGTCTCCATGGGGGCTGAGCCATTTCCTGTCCCCCCTGACACTCTTCTCTGTCCTCTGAGCTGTGTGGAGGCAGGGCGAGGCTTGTGTCTTTTGCTTAGAGAAGAAGGTGCAGGGGGCCCGGGGGCACTAGGCAAGCTGGAGTGGCCCGTGGCGACCGCCCTGGCTGACCTCTGCACTACCCAGACCTGCCCTAGGGAGAGGGGAGCCAGGAGCCATCCTGTTGGACAGACAAGGAGACTGGGCCCACAGCCTTTAGGACAAGGTGCAGAGTGGGCGGAGTGAGGTGTGCGGGCTCTGGAGGCTGCTGCCCTGCCTGGGGCCCCCAGCCCTGGATGCAGCAACTGACCAGCTCCAGAGCCTTCGGGGCACAGTGCTGTGGTGTCCCTGTGCCCGGGCCAGGAACTGGGAAGAATCCACAGGCCCAGGGCTGGGAGTCCCTCGGATTCCTGAGCACCGGCCCGGGCCGTGCTGCCGAGACCCGAGGCCAGCGTCTGGGCTTCAGGCTGTACCCCCTCGGGCCATCAGGTTGCCTCTTTGACTCTCAGCTCCTCGGCAAAGTGAGGAGCTTGCCTGCTCCATGGGCATGCAGGAGGAACGACTGGACCATAGCGTACTGGAGGCTCTCGGTGCTGCCACTGCCCACTGCCCTTGGCCTCAGGACGCCCAGCACTGGCCTTGGATGGGCTGGACCTTGGTCTGGGCTCAACAGAACATCCCAATTGTTCACCCTCATTGTTTTTTCCTGCCCCCCCACCAGATTTCCTGGGACCTTCTCAGGAACATAGCGCCTACCAGACGATCGACTCCTCAGAGCCACCTGCAGACCCCTTTGCGGTCCCAGAGGGCAGAGGTCAAGCTGCCCGAGGGTACTGAAGCCAGCCGCCTGCACCAGCCCCGCCACGTTGCTCTCCTGGTGCCCGGGCATCCTCCTAGGGCGCTTCCCACCTCCCTCCCTCGGACTAACACGGAGTGTGTCTCCCCCATTCTGTCTCGGGCTGCTGGAATCAAGTGCCCTGAGAGGCCAGGAGCCCTGTGGCTTCCCGCCCGTGAACACGCCTGTCCTAACCTCCAAGGCTCCCCTGGTCCCAGGCTGGAATGGTGGCTGTTTTTACCTCCCACCCTCAACTGTACCATGCGGACTATGGGTGTGGCTGGTCAGGCCCCTCAGGACCAGGGATGGCGGCCTCCCCAGGCCTCCCCAAGTCTGTGTCGCTCTTCTGCAGCCTGCTGAGCACTTCAGGTCATGCTCAGACCTCATCCGGCACGGGACTAAGTCCCTCTGCTCAGTCATTGGTGCCTGGCCCCCCGGCCCGGAGGCAGGTGCCTGCAGCACCCAGCACCCGCCCAGCCCCACTGCCTGCTCCCAGCCAGCGTGGAAACTGAGGAATTCCCTAGTACCAGGCTGTGGTCTGCGCAGTCTCCTGGCCCAGCTGGGCAGTTTCTCCCTTGAACCCAGATGGAGCCCAGCTCTGGCCTAGCAAGGCCACAGCAGAGGAGGCACTGGGCAGTGCTCAGGGGCATCGGTTCTCTGGATCAGAGGACCTGGTGTGGGCCTGAATCCTGTGCCACTTCGTAACTTAGCACCTTCAGCTTCTTCCAGGAAAGGGTGGGTAATGCCCGCCCAGAGCCAGCCGTGAAGTTCAGTGTGACGTGAGGGCCCAGGCAGGGCGCCTGTGACAGGGCGCTGTTCCCAGTGGAGTCGCTCCTTGAGCTGGTGATGTTGGGTCAGGAGGCAAGGGTGGCCTGTCCTGCAGACCCTGTGTCCTGACCCCAGAGCTGACGCATGTCCAAGAGGTCCTTAGACCAGGGCCAGGGCCCAGGCCTTTCTCACTAACTGACCGGTCGTCGCAGCTTGCTCTCCTGACTCCTGGGCCCAGGTGCCTGGGCTTCCCCAGGGCACAGCCCTGCCAACCTGTAGCCCTCTGCCAATCAAAAGAGGCTCAGTAGCTGCCAGGGTCCTGGCAAGGGCTTGGGGCCACCCTGGGGCCCTGGGCACCTGCTCTCCAGGGAAGGAGATGCACACAGTCTTCATCAGGAGGATGCCGACTGAGGCAGGAGCCCTGGAAGAGGGGCCCCTGGCAGAGGGTGTCGACCGTGCATGGCTGCGGACAGGGAAGAGCCTGTCAGGAGGGAACAGGGAAGCCGCGTCCATTCACTGCGCGGGATTGTGCCCAGCAGGCACAGCCAACGAGCCGGCCCCCGGGTGTGACAGGCTGCAGAAGGCGTGTGCGAAGGAGAGCGCTCGTGTGCCCCTGCTCTTGGGCACGTGCACAGGAAATGTGTAAAACACGAGCGAGAAGACAGGTCGGGTTCATGGCTGCAATGGCCTCGAAGAGGACACCTGTGACCTGAGGGGACTAGGACTAGAAGGCCTGTCCGTGCCTCTTGTCTTCTGGGTCCCTGGCACAAGGAGGGCCTGCAGTGACCATGCTGTCAGACCTTGGCTCCTTGTCCCAGTCCCCCATGCTTGGAGGAAGGGGCCTGAGGACTCCTGTCCCAGGAGGGCTCCCCAGAAGCAGACTGTGCGAGAGCCAGGAGCTGGACCTTCTCGGTCATGCCAAGGCTCGCCCTGGGTGGGGAGGGTAACTGGCGTTCTTTTGTGGTTTGTTTAGGTGCTGGGGGTTGAACCCAGAGCTTTCCGCATGCTAGGCAAGCGCTCTCCCCCTCAGCCACAGCCCCAGCCCCGTGTCCACCATAGCAAACCCCTCCTGCCTCTGACCACCCCACCTCAGCCCTGGTCTTAGGGTTCAGACATCAGGGTCTCCTGGAAGCACTTGTGTGCGGGCGTGCTGGGAGGCGAGGTGGGTAGCGTGTGATGGATTAACAGGATGGACACTTGGTGGCAACTGCAGGCAGGGAGGCATGGCAGCAGGGAGCAGTCACAGGGGTGTCCCTTGGGGATTATGTCTTGTCCCTGGTGCCTCCTCTCTCTCCCTCTGCTTCCCAGCCTCGGAGCTGAGCCATTTGCTCTGCCACGCTCTCCCCGGTGAGGTTCTGCATCACCTTGGGCCCAGAGCAGTGGAGTCAGCCGACCAAGGCCTGCACCTCTAACTCCGTGGGCACAAGACAAACTTCCTCCTCTAGGCTGTACCTTTCGGGCGTTTTGGTCACAGCAATGCAGACATGACACGCTCCTGGAGAGCAGAAGCCCTCTGTCCAGTTTGCAGATCTTGCTTTCACAAAGCTGAGCCTTCCACTGGACGAAGCCAAAGAAGTTGCCTCAGAGGAGGTCACTGCCTGTTCCTGCTGGACAGAACTGGACCAGGCCTCACCACAGGCCTGTCCTGAGCGTCTGGAGAAAGGCTCAGAAATCCCAGCTCACAGCCTGGGACGCAATCCCAAATGTCCCCTGGGGCCAGCTATGTAAGAGATGACAGTCTGAACCTCACTGTGCCTTAGTTTCCTGGTTGAAAACAAAATGGGGATAATGTGCCTAACTCAGGGATTTGGGAGGCTTGGAAACGGTGTAGTACAAATGTTTAATAAATGTCAGAGCTTATTGCCTGTGTCACCATGTAATGATTCAACGTGAGGAAGGGGCGCCCAGTCTTTGTTTGCTTATCCAAACATCATTTATGAATTTTACAAACATCTGCTGAATGCTTTCCACAAACTTCCAGAAGGCTGCAGAGGTGAGGACAGGTCTCCAGGCACTCGGGTGCTATGTGCACAGCTGGAAGCCCAGAGGCTGTCTGCAGGATCTCAGCTCCAAACTCAGAATCACAGGTTTGAGTTTGAAGAGAGCTTAGCGCTCCCGAGATCAGTGATTTTTTTTTTTTTTTTTTTTTTTTTTATTTCACACTTTGTTCAAAAGGATACCTATTATCCAGAAAGTAAAAGACAGCCCGCCTGACAGCACCCTCCTCGCTACCAGGGGACCTAGGCTCCCAGCACACACTGTGAAAACCCATCTCCCAGGTCCTTGCTGGGGACGGGCCCAGGAAGAGCAGCTTTGCTCTCAGAGCTGGAATGTGGTGATATGGAGCTTGGAAAGCCAAGTGGAATTTAAAAAGAAGGGACCAGAACTTCTAAAAATGAAAAACTGGTTGAAATCAGACACAGGTTCATTCATAGATACACCTGAGGAGAGACTTGGTGGCCCAGAAGATGGGAAGGAACCACTCAGATGCAGCACAGACTCAGAACCTACGAGAGGGAGGCCCAGAGCCAGGCTGGAGGGAGGGACGGCTGGAGAGGAGCAGCATTACGAGACAACGACAGAAGATTTCCAAAGTGGAGACAGCAAACCTCGGGATCAGGGAGCCGAACAGTTTCCAAAGAGAATGAAAAGTCCACATTTACAGCCACCACAATGGGACACTGCTCATAGTGGACCTTGTTCCTCCCCTGCTATAATGTCAACAGAGGGGTAAAGGGCTCAAGAAATACCTCGTAAAAGCTGTGGGGTGAAGGACTGTGGGACGTGCAGTTGGTGCCAAACCAGGCTCACTTGACCCGCCATGCAGGATGCCAATCACTAAAGCCAGGAGCCTTGCAAAAGAGCAAGCTCAGGAGGCAGCCCAGCAGGCAGACGGGAGCCGGGCTCTCTGTCTGGCTGCCCAAGACTGGGGTCTGGGATCTTGGGCGGAAGCACTGAGAGCAGGTAAAGCAGGCCAGAGGGGTCACTCAGCTCAGGGTTCAACTGTTACCATCCTGACCCACATAGCTAGAGTCGACTCGAACCAAGTAACTAGGAGCAGGTTTACTCAGGTTTTCTCTCACTTGCAGTTTCCAAGCCCAGTTGGGGTGGGGATGGGGAAACAAGAAAGAAAACCTTGAACAATTCTTTAAAATGCAAAAAAAAAAAAAAAAAAGAAAGAAAAAGAAAGAAAGAAATAAAAGGAAAAAGAAATTTGATATTAGCAACCACAAAACAAGACAGTAAAACTATATGTGTCCGGGTGCAGTGGTGCACCCTAGTGACCTAGGTGTAATCCTAGAGACCCAGGAATCTAAGGCAGGAGGATTTGCAGGTTCAAGGCCAGCCTCAGCAACTTAGCGAGGCCCTGGCTCAAAATAATAAAAAGGTCTGGAGACATGACTTAGTGGTAAAGCACCCCTTAAGTTCAACCCCCAGTACCAAATAAATTAATAAGTTCTAATCATACATTTGTGAGTTAAACCTGCTTAAAATATAGTATTGTCAACATATTTTTAAAAAAATTCCAGATATATTGCATTTGCAACGGACACATCTATAACATATGAACGCAGGAAGGCCAAAAAGTATGAAAAGTTATACCAGGCAAATGACGACCCAAACAGAGCTGGTGTAGCTAAAATAACATCAAACTTTAAGGCAAAAAGTATTAGTAGAGGTACAAGGACAAAACCTAAATAACAAAAGGTCCCACCCACCAGGTTTAGGAAGAGAGGTTAGACACAACGACTTAACAAGGAAGCTGTGGCCAGGCACACTGGTTTGTCCACACCTGTAATCCAGGTGACTCAGGAGGCTGAGGCAGGAGGATCACAAGTTGGGAGGCTGGCCTGGGCAATTTAGTGAGACCCTGTCTCCAAGGGTCTCACTAAAAAGGGATGAGGATGTAGACCAGTCCCTGCCCAGCTTGTGCAAGTCCCTGGGTTCAATCCCCAGTGCCAAAAGAAGTTTAAAAGAAGAAAACTAATTAATTATACTTCCTTCCAAACTTGCCTTGGAGTGTAAAGGTTCTTTGGCATTTATTTGCTGAGCATCTGACTCCCAGATGATACAGAGGAGGCTGGTGAGGTAGGTATTACCACCGCCTTTTTACAGAGGAGGACCCTTGGGTTCAGAGAGGTTTAGGGACTTGCCTAAAGTCACTCAGCAGCCCAAGACTCCGCAGCACAAGTCTTTAGACTGCGGTCCCAGTGTTCTTTCCTCTCCCCGCGGTGTTTTAAGGGAGAAAGCATACAATCTGCACGGAAGGAGGGCGCAGTGGGCAACAGCGTTGGCAGAGGCTTGGCAGGTGGAAAAGGGGAGGAAGGTCTGGAGACCTGAGAGGAGTGGGACTGCGCCACGATCACTACACGAGGAGGTGGGGACTGGGGGGATCCCAGCCCGTTTTGGAGGGACCTCAGGCAGAGAGCAAGAATTGTTCCGAGTCACGTGCCTCGCAACGGGACGCGCAGAGCCTGGTGCCGGAACTGCGCGGTGAGCAGATGCCTTGCTCTCCCGAATCCGGACCCATGCGCCCCCTGACGCCAGCGGCCAAGCCTGCGCCTCAGCTCCGTGGAACCGAGGATCCTTGTGGGCAGGGCCAGCGCGGGGCGAGGGCGGGGCGAGGGCGGAGCTCGGCGGGGGCGGGGCGAGCAGGGGCGGAGCTCGGTGGGGGCGGGGCAGAGCGAGGGCGGGGGCGGGATGAGGGCGGAGAGAGTGCGGGGGCGGGGGGGCGGGGCGAGGGTGGAGAGAGGGCGGGTATGGGCGGGGCGAGGGCGGGTGTGGGGCGGAGTGGGGGCGGAGCGAGTCAGCGGGGAGGAGCGAGGCGGGGAGAGACCGGTGTGGGGCGGAGCGAGGGCGGAGCGAGGCGGGGGTGGGGCGGAGCGAGGGCGGAGCGAGACGGGGGCGGGGCCGGGCGACCCGTGGTCGAGTTCTCTTGCACGCAACACCTGTCCAGTCGGTCGTTAGCGGTCCGCTGCGAGGCCCGCTTCGGGTTTAAACCCTACTGGGCCAAGGAGGACACGAGGAGGATCGCTGCACGTGAGGGCAGGTCCAGAAGAGCAGGAAACTGGCTGCTGTCCTTTGGTGGGAAGAGGAAGCTCCGAGTGCCCTTAAGTGGAGAGGGATGGGGGCAGCGTGGTGAGAGGAGCAGAGATGGCAGGTGGACCCAGGCCAGCGGGCGGGAAGAAGGGATCCTGCGGTTTGAGTGTCTCCAGTCAGCTTTGGCAAGCGGCAGGGATGGAGCGGACCTGGTTAGAGGTCAGCCCTGGTCTGGCCCCTCTGCAGGGCTGACCAGCTAGCTGGAGGACCTTGTGCAGGGCAGGCAGGCCTTCGGAGTTCAGTGTGGTCATTTCTAAAGCCCGGAACCTAAGTCTTTGGGCTTTGGTGGCCGCTGAAGGTGTGCGTGCTCAGCATGGTTCATTCGCTTAACACACGAGCCAGCCCATTGTTGGTGCTGCAGATCCAGCAGGCAGAAAGAGACACATGGCTGTTCTCTCGTGGCTCCGGGCACTGGAAGGAGAAAAGCAATCATTTGTTCAGTCCTGTGGGCAGTGGTACCTGCCTTGGAGGAAGATAAGGCCAGGTAAAGAGGGTAGGAGGGGCTCTGGTGCTGCCGCTGGGGAGAGAGCCATGGGGGAAGGGCTTGAAAAGGTGAGGGAAGGAGAGTTCCAGAGAGAGGGAGCAGCACGTGCAGAGTCCCTGTGTGGGAGCACATGTGGCATCTTGGAGAAGCAGCCAGGAGCCCTGTGTTGGAGCAGAGTGAGCAGGAGAGAGGAGCAGGGCTGAGGGTGGGAAGGTAAGAGTCAGCCCAGCAGGGGCCAGCAGGCTTCTTAAATGTCAGACAGTAAGTTGTTTTGTTTTGTTTTATTTTGTTTTGGGGGCTTTTGGTACCATTGATTGAACCCAGAGGCGCTTAACCACTGAGCAACATCCCAGCCCTTTTTATTTTTATTTTGAAACAGGGTCTTGCCAAGTTGCTTAGGGCCTCACTAAGTTGCTGAGGCTGGCTTTAAACTTGCGATCCTCCTACCTCAGCCTCCCGAGCTACTGGGATCACAGGCATGCACTACTGCACCCAGCTAAGAGAGTAAATGTTTTAAGTCTTTGTGGGCCTTAAGGTTTCTGTGGCGACTATTCAACTCTGCCATTCCAGCCCAAAAGCTGACCGTCCATAAGCAAATGGACATGGCTTTGTTGCAGTGTAACTTTATTTGTAATACAAGTCACGCCCTGGTTTACCAGCTCATGCCACAGGATCTCAAGGCCTTGGCAGTGCGTGGAGTGGGCTGGGAGCCGTTGGGTTGTTGAATTGAGGCAGGGTAGATCTGATCTGCGTGTTCCAGGATCCCTCTGGCTGCTGCGTGGGGAGTAAACTTTCAGGGGAGAAAGCAGGGACTGAGGCAGGGAGACCAGTTGGGAGGCAAGAAGTGTTGGTGGCTTAACCCAGGGAGGTGCAGGTGGAGGCCATGCCCAGGCTCAGGTTCTGGATGGTTCCAGAAAGTGGAATGCATTGGATTATCTCAGGGCAGGAGGGAGAGGGGAGCCAGGTGGCTCCAGGCAAGAGCTTGTTTGGGGGCATCCAGGAATTGGGTTGTGATGCCCACTCAATATCAGGTGGAGCTATGGAGGAGGTGCTGGGTCTGCACTGGCTTGGGCTGCTGGCCAGTGGAGAAGCCTAGGACCAGGAGAGGCCACCTGAGCACTGAAGCTGAGACCACAGAGCCATCCAGCAAAAAAAGCTGAGCCAGGGTGGTGCCCAAGGACTGGGCCCTGGCCTCCACCACCACCAGGAACTCAAGAAGAGGAAGCACCAGCAGAGGAGCCTGGGAAGAGCCTGCAGGGAGGAGGGAAGGGAACCAGAGAGGAGGCGTCCTGGGGTCAGCACAGGGATGGCTCCAGAAAGGACCATGTGACTACCCTGCCCCATGCCCCTGAGACCTCAAGAAGCAAGGGCTGAGAGCTGAGGTCTTGGTGGTCACCTGGCGGAACCCAGCTTGGTCAGGGAGGTGAGGGGAGGCCAGATGGAGAGGAGGTCAGTGGGCGAGGGGTGATGGAAGGGGGTTTGGGTGTGATGGGAAGGCGAGAGATGGCCCAGGACCTGGAGGGGCTACAGGGGTGTTTGTTTATGTGCTTCATTTACTTATTTGCATTTGTTTCTTTATTGGTGCGGGGGCTTGAACCCAGGGCCTTGCACTATTTTAGTGTTTTTTTTTTTTTTGTAAGATAGAGGTAACCGTCCCGTGTAACCATCTGTGTATGCTGATAGAAATGACTCAGTAAGGAAGGGGCAAGTGCGGGAGGGTGGGCAGCCTGGCTCCAGCCCTACCCCCCTGCCCCTGAGCTCTGTGCCCTGGTGCTGGGCTGAGTCTGCCGGGGCCCATGGGTGCCCTGGGGTGCTTTTCCTGACTCAGTGGGGCCCCTGGAGGCGGGATGCTGCCCTGGGTGGATGAGACAGGAAGACCTGGAGCTGGCTGGTCCTTGCTTGCAGGACAGAGGCTGGGACTGTGTGCTGAAGGGAGGGCCGGGGACAAGAAGTGAGGATCAGGGTCCTGGATGAACAGTCTGATCCTCCAGCAAGTGTTGGGTCCCAAACAAGGCTGGAGGCTGGAGGTCGGGACTCTGAGCAAGGCCCATCAGATCTTTGTTCACTTTCACCTGCTCAGGTGCAGCCAGGGCCGGGGGGGATCGGAGGGCGGCTTTACTCAGCCTCAAAATTTTGCCAAAAGACTGGGGCAGTAGGAGGGAGGGGCTGGAGGGGAATTATATGCTGGATCACTCGCTGGGAGGGAAAGAAAGACAGCAAAGGGACAAGGGAATGTCCCAGGGAGGGCGGTGGGGTCAGAGAGTTGGGTCTCATGGCCGGAAGGACTGTTGGGATTGAGATGCTGGAGAGAGTGAGCTGGAAAGACGGGAAAGGCCGGGGCATCTGGGTCAGGTGACAGATCAGGTGAAGGACAGGATGGTGGGAGAGAAAAAGGTCAGGGACTCTGGGTGGATGGTGACATTGCCAGGAACTCAGACAGGCGCGTGCTGGAGAAGGTGCCGGGCAGGGAGAGCTACCGCGGGGTGAAGGCAGGGCCAGAGCTCACACATGCCGCTGCACCTTGTCCCGTCCCTAGGGGTTTGCCCATCGATTCATCTGTGCCTGTTGGGGTGCTGGGGAACCAGGGCCTTGTGCGTGCCGGGCAAGTCTACCATCGAGCGCCCCCCGTCTCATCTCCCTGAACAGGCCAGATGTCCATTGTGGTGTGAACTGAGGACACATGAGCCCATGGAGCCGAGACAGGTCACCAGCCACAAGGAGAATGTGCCCCCAGGGCCTGCGACCCCCTGGAGGCCAGGCAAGAGGCTGTGGTGGGCCTGGGCAGGGTCCCCTCTAGTCACGGACTCTGGGTTTCTGCAGGCGGGCCTGCCCAGGGCTCCCTCATCCTAGAGGTCGACTCCCCAGGGTTGGCTGGGCCTGTGACAGAGTCTCCCTGGCCTGGGGCCTGGGGGGGGCGTCTGGCAGGACCAGGAGTGCGCCTGGCTGGTGCCCTGGTGAGACAGGCTCCGTGGGTCAGTCACACCAGGGTGGGGCAGGGGAACCTCCCTGCCCTGGCTTGGGGGCTGTGCGAAAGCCAGGATGCTCTGCGTGCTGAGGAGGGGCCTTGGGGGCTGGGGAGGGGCACGGACCCCGCAGTCACATGCCCCCAGCAGCTCACCTTCAGCTGCTGTCCCCTAGCCTGTGACCCCTGCCGTGGCACCCATTGCTTCCGTTTGAGCTGGACGCTGAGGGGACCCTCCATTTTCTTTCTTTGCCCCTCTTCTCAGCTCCACCTCCACAGGGCATCTGATTCTTCCCTGTACCAGTCCCTGGTCCCAGCCACCTCTGTGTCTGCCTGTGTCCCTCTGTCCCCTCCCCTGTCCATGCTCCATGCAATCAGGCTTCATGTCAGACCATGTCCCTTCTTGGCTCTAAGACCCCACTGTCCACCCAGGGACACAGTGCTCCCTCCCACCTGGGGCCCTGCCCCCCACTGCTGAGGCCTGGCCACCTGGTCACTGACCACCTGAGTTCTCCCATGACTGTGTCTTGTCTGTAGAGCAGCAGAGATTTCTGAGGAGCCCGGGAGTTGGCCTGGGCCGTGGACATGGCCAGTCAGTGCCTACATGCCAGGTCACAAGGGGAGGGCCGGCTGCCACACCTTCTCCAGGGACAGCACTGCCCCAGGAGCCCTGCCGAGTCCAGACCAACCTGGCCAGCCCTCATCCCCGCCTGGGCCTGGCCCCGAAGGACACAACTGGCCGGCTGGTCACTTCAGGCTTCCAGCAACAGAGCAACTTGTGGTCCCCGGCTCGGAGGCCCCAGGGGAAGGCCCAGGAGTCTGCTATGCAGCAGCAGAACCTGCATCTGGGTGGGACCGCCAGCACCCCACTGCGGGAGAGCCACGGGCGCCCGGCTCCCCTGGATGGACGCCCATGGCGAGACCCCAGAGCCTGGTGTCACCTGAGGACCCGGACTGCCAGGCTTGTGGGGGAGCCCCTCACCCTGGAGGACTTGGCTGTCCCTGCCCAGAGCCAGGCTTGGGCCCCGCCCCACACTGCCACCCGCCTGCTGCTGGCCTCCCTGAAGCTCCTGGAGCAGGAGGCAGCTGGCCTCAGGTGCAGGATGTCCCGGGAGCCCCCTGGCAGTGCGTGGTGGGGCCCTCACACCAGCAGCCGCCAGGCACTCCCTGCCCGTCCCCAGCCCAGCCAGCCTGCGCTTGCCTCCTGGGATGAGAGGAGACACCCCCCAGGCCTCCTAGAGACTCGGGGGCTCCAGGCTGGCCTCTCAGAACCTGGAGCACAGGGCAAGCTGGAGTCCTTCCCAACCACTTTGGGGATGTTTACTGCGAGTTTCCTTGACTCTGAGCAGGGGGTTCTTCTTGCCCAGCCCCCAGAGCCTATGTACAGCAGGGAGGCCAGGGAGATCCCCAGTCTCCCTCAAGGGACAGGCAGCATGGAGGCCAGACTCGCTTCTGCAGCCTTCTTCAGCGCAGCTGGGGATGTCCTACCTGGGCAGGAAGGAGGAAAACAGGCCCTGCGGGAGCAGGCCCACAGGAAGGAGGAGAGGACAGAGAGGAAGGCTTCCCATTCACCAGAGCCCAGCCCCTCGAGGAGGCACACCCGGCAGGTGGAGGCTGGAGGAGGCTGGGTGGGCCAGGCTCCCAGCAGGCAGGCTTGCCGGTCGGTGCCCCTCCTGCCCCTTGGCCTGAGCGCTATGTGGTGTCCTCTTGCTTCCCCCAGAGCAAGGCCCAGAAGGCGGTGAGCCCGGAGCCTCAGGCAACCCGGTGAGGCCTTGGCTATGTGTGGGTGGGGCAGGGACACGCTCAGGGACGTTCCTGTCCCTGGAGATAAGAGCTCGGTGGAGGGACTTACAGAGGGACTATCTTCCACACTGTTCCTGCTGGGGAGTGGGGTGGCTCCTGGTCCCCAGAGACGAGAGCATGGGCACTGCTGCTCCTGGTTTGGGTCACGGGGAATGCAGACATCCTGGGCTGCGAGGACCCGCAGAGTCACGTGCGCTGTTCTCCGTCCCCAGAGCTCCTTTGCTGGGACTTCCTGTCCAGCTCTCAGCAAGAGGGAGGTTCTCCTGCCGCAGCCAGGATGGCCCCCTTGCATGTGACTGCTGGAAAGGCCACATGGGAAGGCCCCAGCTGCCCACTGCTGCCTGGAGGAGGGCCAGGTCCTTCCCCAGCCAGCCCTGGTCTGTCCTCAGCTGGCAGCTGCTGTCCAGATGTTTCAGAGCCTGGAGGCGCTTGGCGTGGAGGCGGTGGGCGGTGACCGCGGCGGTGGCTCTGAGTCGCAGGCGCCTGTTGCGCAAGGGCCTCCAGGCATTGCGCTGGGCCCTGTGGCTCCGGGAGGCACAGCTGGAGGCCGCCTGGGGGCGACACACCAAGGCCCTGCTATCCCGGAGCTTCCAAGAGGTCAGGGGTCTCCGAGTTGGGCCGGGGAGGAGGAAGCCTGGGTGTGTCTGCGTGGTTTCGTTAAAAGACGTGGCGAGAACAGTTTTAGAGGAGGGTTTATTTGGGGCTGATGGTTTCAGAGGTCTCAGTCCAGGGACAGCCGGCTCCATTGCTCTGAACCCAAGATGAGGCAGAACATGATGGCGGAAGAGGGTGGTAGAGGCAAGTGGCTCAGGACATGGCCAAGAAAGAGGGAGAGGGAGAGAGAGAGCCCCTTACACAGAAAAAATAGAAACCCCAAAGGCATGCCCTGCGTGACCTGGCTCCTCCCCTGCCTGCCTCGCTCCCCAGCTAGTCCCTGTCAGAGGACCGGTGCCCTGACCAGGGGAAGGCCCTCAACCAGTCATGTCACCTCAGCTGTCTTGCCTTGTCTCACACATGAGCTCCTGGGGGACCCCTCATATCTAAACCATAGCCAGGAGGAAGAGACCCCCTCTCCTGAGTGGGTGCTCTCTGGGCCCAGGTTGCGCCTCATGCCTGATGGGCGTGGAGCAAGGAGTTGAGAGTCCAGACACAAGAACCAGCCCTGCCCGAGTTCCAGTTCTGTCTTCTCCGCTTTCTAACTCTCTGGGCCTTGATCTCTTTATCTCTAAAATGGAATGGTAACAATCTACGCCTCTCAGGGTTGCCAAGAGATGAAATTAATAAATACAGAGGACTCGGAACCCTGCCAAGCTCATTTAAGTAGTAGCTGTTTTTCAGCAGTGGGTCGCTAGCCAGGATTGTGGGGTACCTGAGACCTTCCCTCCTTGGGAAAGGGCTGCTCTGGGAAGCCAGCCCTAGGTGTCTTCTCCCAAGGAAGATAAAAGCAAGGGAGGACAGTGTGCCCCTTCCAAGGGAGCTGGACCCAGCTCTCTCCATCCCTTTACTCATTCATTTATTTATTCCCAGGAGGCTGGGAAGCCTAGTGGTTAAGACCAGAGGCTTTGGAGTCTGGTAGGAGAGAGCTCCTTGGGAAGTGCCTTCAAGGCCACGGCTGCCACCCTCTGTCCCTTCTCTCTTGATCCAGTGGAGATGCCTGGCTCTGCGGCGGGAGCAGGGGTCACCCCACGTCCAGTCTGAGCCCAGACTCCCTTGCCACGGCCCCTCCTTGGGGAGAGTGGCAGTGGTGGACCCAGCCTGCAAGAGCAGGTAGGCTGGGAGCCCGGGGTCGGTCCGGGTGGCTCCACCCCCGCCTCCTGCTGTCCCCTAGTCCTCCCCATCCCGACAAGAGGCGGGCGAACCAGCAGAGGCAGACAGAGAATCGCATCGCGCACAAAGCTGTCATCGCACACCGCTGGTGGTCGTGCGGCCTCGGAGGCCGTGGGCAAGCGCGTCCGGCCTCCCTGCCTGGGGCAGGCGCAGTGGGGCCATCGCCTGGCGGGACGCTCACGGGGACTTTAAAGCCGTCCCTCCTCTTTCCCTTATTTCTTCCTGCCGGTGTCTTCGTCGGTGTTATTTCTGACCGTGACGGTCACGCGTGCTTGATTAAAGAAAGTCCAGGGCTGGGACAGTAGCTCAGTGTGGAGCGCGTGCCTCGCGGGCCAGGCCCAGGCTTCCACGCCCGCCCACCTGCCCTGGGGAAGGGCTCCCAGTGCAGAATAAAGCGAAGGCAGGACGGCCCTCCTGCGGAGCCTCCACAGTCAGGAGCTCCAGAGGCGGCAGCTGCTGCCTCCCGCTGGGGAGGCCAGACCGGGCGGCCTCCCCCACGGGCCCTTCTGTTTCTCCAGCTCCACTGTCAGCCCAGGGAGGCCGAGGCAGGAGGAACCAGCTGGACCAAGTCCCCTGCAGCTGGGGCAGAGGGCAGATGATGAAGAGAGGCAGGTGCGACTGCTGCAGGCCCTGCAGCCACGGGCAGGTGAGATGGGGCAGGTGCTGGAAAGGGTGTGGGGGACAGGCCACCCAGCAGGCCTGAGGCCCCTGGGTCCTGGCTGTGAATGTTGGTTGTTTGCTTAGGCACCTTCTCTGGCGTGATCTCATTTGGTTCTCACAGTGAGCTCCCTCAGGGCATTTATGTGCCTTTTGTACTCAAGGAGAACTGAGGCCCAGAGAAGTGAAGTAATCAGTCTGAGGGCACACAGCACGAGAGGCACAAACCACAGTTTTGTGCTTCTGGTGCGGATGCGGGCCAAGTCTGGAGGCCTGAACACGGGATCGTTACTCACTGGTGGTCAGAGCCGGGGAGGCCCAGAGCGTGGAGCCAGCTCAGAGAGGAGGAGCCTCCCTTCACTCACTCTCTTGCTTCTCTCCAGTCTTCCTCCTGCAGTGCCACCAGAAGGACAGGGCCAGGCAGGGCAGGGAGGTCCCGGAGGAGGCACCTCAGACCCCCCAGAGGACTGGGAGGATGGCCAGCCCCCCACAGGCCTGGCACCCGAATCCTGCAGGTGCCCCAGAGGCCCCCCAGCCGGCCAGAGCCTGGCTGTGCAGGTAGGGGACGTGGAGGAGGGGGAGTGGGGACACTTGCCTCTACTCAGCTCTTGACGCCTTCAAGTGCCGAGAGACGGGAAGCAAATCAGACATTAAAACAGCCACCACTGACCAGCAGCCCGAGACAACCCAGCAGGACCATGGCTGCTGGGGCGGGTGGGGAAGGAGCCGTCACCAGGCGTACGTGAGCACCACCCAGCTGAGGAGAGGGTCACAGAGCTTTGGGTTTCTTTTTTCCCTCGTGGGTAACATTTTATTATAGAGCTTTTCTTTGACCCTCTCGCTTTGTTGCCCAGGCTGGTCTTGAACTCCTGGCCTCAAGCGGTCCTCCTGCCTCAGCCTCCTCAGTAGCTAGGGCCACCACACCCAGCCTGTGGGGCATCTTACAATTCTATTCTCCCACCTAAAAAATTGACCGCTGATTCCGATTACCAACAAAAAATCATCCCAACAGGAACCTGATGGGTATTCAAATGTGCCCTCAATTTGTAAGGACGCACACGGTGCGTGCCTTGGAGCTGGGACGTGGCTAAGGCCTTCTAATCTGTGCCTTCTCCCCTGCCGTTCGTTTCCTCCCAGTTCCCTTGTGGAGGAAACCAGGCCGCTTTTGCTGTGTGATCCCCGGTGTAGATTCCCCTGCCATCTTTAAACACAGGAGGTGACCTACACCCAGGTCCAGCAGGGTGTGAGGGTGGCTGGCCAGTGACCAGCAGAAGGGAGAGAGAGAACAGGGCCTTTGCAAGGCCAGGGGACAGAGTGTGCAGAGCCTCAGAGAGACGCACAGACCTCAAGGAGCAGCATCCGGCGGGCCTCACTGTGTGGCTGGGCCGCAAGGTGTGGGGATGAGGTTGGGAAGGCGTCTGGGGCCAGATCACCTGGGTCCTCTAGGCCACAGAGCAAGGTGGCGGCCACCGGAGGGATTAGCAAGAGCGTGAGACAGTGCTGTTTGAGATGGGAGAACTGACTGGAGCGGCAGAAGCAGCCACCCAGGATCCCAGAGGCGACCGTGGGGTGGCTGAGCTGGGCGGGCTCAGGTCCTGGGCAGCCTTAGCAGGTCCACAGCTCGGTCATGCCAGGATGGGGGCAGGCGGCCAGGAGCCAACCTGGGAGCTGAGAGTGGAGGGAGAGCTCACAGGAGATCCCCAGCTGCTCCCAGGGTTCTGTGGCCACCGGCCGACAGACTGACGGATGGGCCAACAGACAGCAACCTCCAGCTTCCCTGAGCAGCGGCGGCTCTCCCTCCCCACTCCTGTCCAGCACTCAGGTCCACGCCTGTCCCGAGAGGGGTTTGGACCTTAGCTACAGAAGTGTTAGCTTGCTCGCTTGTCTGGCCAGCGCCCCAAGGAGCGCTGTCCCCGATCCCGAGCAAGGAAGTCGCTCTCCGTGGTAGCACCAGATTGCCCTGCTCCCAGGGCCTAGGAGGAGCCAGTGTCCTGCAGGCAGATCGTGTCTGGACTTCCCGGCCCAGGCCAGACCTCACTGCTCCCTCGATGTGGCTGGGGTTTGGGGCACAGAAAGGGCCTTTCAGGGACACAGGGTTTCACCGTCCCCGTTTCCTTCGGGTGAGAAAACGGAAGCTCAGGAGGGCGAGGGGCTCGCCGTCCGCCCGCCAGGCGCGGGGTGGGCTGGACCACTGTCGTGGCTCTCCTAGGTGCTTTGGGTCCTGGCGACAGCTGGCGCAAAGAGGAGCCCAGTACCGGAGCCACCTGGCTGACCACAGGGTGGAGACCCTGAGGATGTGCCTAGGACGGTGGGTGCGGATGAAGCAACTGCGAGCCTCGGAGGCCACTGTGGTGGCCCGGCTGTCCCTCTGCCTGAAGAAGGCAGGTGAGCGGGTGGCAGATGGGAGCAGGGTCCCCAGCCACTGTCACTCCGTCTCCCTCTTCGGTGGGGCCAGGGGGAGTGTGAACTCTCACGGTGGGACAGGATAGAAGCGGGCCTCTGGGGGTGCTCTGCTGGACCCGGGGACGCTCTGGGTGGGCGTCCCCAGCGTGGGTCACACCCCCGTCCCCATCACGAGCTAAGCTGGTGTGAGAGGGACTTTCTTCCACTTTCTCTCCACAAGCTCACTTGGTGCTGGGTTGTCCACGTCCCTCCTGGAGGGGATGTGGTCCCGGGTGTCAGATGTGGTCTTTGAGGGACGCTGCAGGGGAGGGTTTGGCGGCAGCGGGAGGGGCGTGTCCGTGCGGGGAGAGGAGGAGGTTCCTGGGGGGGCTCACTCGGCTCCCCTGCCTCTCAGGTGACGTGGCCCTCCACAGCTCCACCTCTGGAGCCACCACCGCCCATGGCCTGGAGACAGTGGCCCGGGAGCCAGGCCAGGGCTCCCTCCGGGAGGCCCGCCGGAGACTCACCCTGTCCTGGGTGCTGCGGCTCTGGAGGACGCGGCTACGTCAGCACCAGCAAGCCGCGTGGGTGTCCAGGAGTGAGGCCTGCGGTTGGTCTGGGCACAGGGTGGGCACAGGAGGGCAGTGTCCCTCCTCCCGGTGCACCTCAGGGAGTGCACGCTCCTCCCCGTGGCCCCACGGTCCCAGGCCCCAGAGGCGGCCAAGCGGCCCTGAGCAGGGAGCTGCTGGGGCCCTGGAGAGACCTTCCCAGCACAGCAGGTGCCAGGGGTCAGCTCCCAGACGGACAGCTGAGAGAGGGGCAGGTGGTCAGGAGGGACTCATGCCCACGGGCCTGTCAGAAGGAACATAAACCAGGGACGGGGTCGGCTCAGAGGGAGAGCCTAGGCGGGACGCAAACCTCACGCGTCAGCTCAGCTCTTTCCTCAGGGGGATAATGAGCCACCGAACAAAGGAAAGGACTGGGTTCGCACAGGTCATTGTGAGGGGCGGTCTAGTGAGCGTGTGTCAGTTTTGCTAAGACGTCAGGAACATGGGCCTTTCGGTCAAGGTCAGTGGACAGCACCTGAGAGGATTTTGCTTTGGGGAGATGACGCCTCCTAGAGGTCTCTTTTGAGGATGATAAAACACCTCTCTGCCTGCAGCCGCCCTCTGGAGAACATTCGTCTTGGGAGATGAAAGCCGTCAATGCCTGGCCTTCATTTTTACTCCCTTTTCTTGTCCACAGGTTTCATTATTTGGGGAATTTCTTATTCTCCATATCCATTACCTAGCCTGTGCAAGGCCCTGGGTCCTATCCCCGCACCACACACGGCCTTAGCTGGCCACAGCGGCACCTGCCCGTGATCCCAGCTATTCAGGAAGTCAAGGCCAAGGATCATGAACCTGGGCAGCTTTAGAGAGACCCCCATCTCTAAAACAAAAAAAAAAAAAAAGAAAAAGCTGTCTTTGAAAGCCACATACCTGGTATCAATCATCTCCCCCATACTTGGCCCATTTGGACCCTCAGCCTCCTTTTAATTTTATTTAATTTTTTAAAAAAATATTTTTTGTGGGCTGGGAATACAGCTCAGTTGGTAGAGTGCTTGCCTCATAAGCGCAAGGCCCTGGGTTCAGTCCCATGCACCTCAAAAAAAACAAAAGCAAAAATTATTTTCTGTGGTGCTAGGGGTGACATGGACATGGGGAAATCTTGCTAAGTGAAATAAGTCGGACTCAGAAAATCAAGGGTGGAACGTTTTCTCTGCTGTGGAAACTAGAGCAAAACAAAGGGAAGAAGGTGGTGGGGGGAGGGATCGGCGTCATAAAGACACAGGGAAGATCAGAGGAGAGTAGAAGGGAGCCCAGGGAGCGGCTCAGAGGGGAAGCAACCAAAGCATGCCGAATTCACAGGAAAAGGTACCCAAGGGAACCCCATCTGTGTGTGCATGGGGAAGACAGAGATGAGGTCCCCAGCGAGGAGAAGGGCAGGGGAGGAGGAGGGAGGACGGGTGGGATCGTAACCCAATTCCTGGACGTGCGGTTCCATCAGAATCAACCAGTGTTTATTGCAGTCGGCTCTTGCGGTGTGCGGTGTCGGGGACACGCCGGCCCTGCCTCAGGGCCTCCCTGGAGCTCAGTTCTCACCATCCTTCAGATGCCACCCTCCGTGCCCACCCATCCTGGGCCTTCAGGCTCCGACGCTGCCCTGCGGCCAGAGCTGCTGCTCCTGCAGGGTGTGGAATGAGCCTCCCAGGCCTCAGTCTTCCTGGCTCCCCAACCCGGCCGGGCAGGAGTCCTGCAGTTGAATGTGGGCTCTGGTGGGGTCCCTGGGCCCGGGCCTCGCTCGGCCCTGCCCAGCGTCACGGTCCCAGCCTGCCCTGGGAGTGGGCGAGGCTCCCCCAGGAGAGGCGGCGGAGCACGAGGCAGACCGGGGTGCGGGGAGATGTGGAAAAGCCGCACACCGACCACGGGTCCACGTCTGGGGTGGGACCCCGCTGGGGCTGCTGTTTCCTGAAGCCCCCATGACCCTAGCATGCAGCCATGGAGACGGGGGCAGGGCTCGGGCCCCTTCCTGCCGGCCCTCACAGCACCAGGACGCCACTCAGCTTGGCAGCCCTGCCCTGGCTGGAGCGGGAGGCCGGGCCCACTGACCCCGCCGCCTCTCCTCAGCTCCTGCTCCCAGGGCCTGCGTGAGCGGACCCTGAGGTGCATCCTGAGCTGGTGGCGCCAGAGGGCGTGCCGTCCAGACACCCTGTCCGGCAGCAGCAAGACCACCTTGGCCCTGGAGCCACTGGGCAGTGGCCTGAGAGAGGAGGCCTGGCTGGGCCGCAGCAGCCCCCCAGCTTCCCTGGAGCAGGTGAGGGTGGGGTGGGGGATGGGCAGGGGAAGGAGGGGGGACAGGTGGGGGACCCAGGGCTCCTGCATCCCTCCCCAGGCTCCCAGGACCCCCGTCCTCCTGGAGCCCCTCCGGGTGAGCTTCCTGAGGGCAGCCGAGCGGCGACGGCAGAGGCACAGCCTTCTGCTCTGGGTGGCACGGGCGAGGCAGACGCGGGGCGCGGTGCGGTGGTGCCAGTGCAGCCTGCAGAGGCGGTAGGGACCTTGCCCCGTCAGCGGGCTGTGCTGCCCGCCACGCTGGGGACGTGCTGTTCCCTGGCCCCTTCTCCCACCCGCCCTTGGCCTCCACAGCCACATCCCCCGGGGGACCCCTCTTATACCTGTTTATGATTGTGACTCGGCATGGGACTTGGCGCTTCCTATCCCTATCACCTGCCAAATGACCCTCTCCAGCCCCAGCAGGCCACCCACCCCTTGATGGAAACAGTCACCCAAGCCCTTCCTGCTGCTGAAGGGAGGAGAAAGGGGACTGGCCTGGCCCAGGGTGGCAGTGACCAGCACCTATCCCCGGGGGTGGACATTCCCCTTCCCAGCGTCCTCCTGAGCTGGAGCCACTGGACAATAGCCCAAGGGGCCCGGAGAGAGTCGGCTGCCCGCTGGGCCTGGGACCGGAGCCGCAGGGCTGCACTGGGCCTGTGGCGGCGGCGGCTGGCGCAGCGGCAGGAGGCAGAGCAGCGGGCCCAGGAGCGGGACCGGGGACTGGCGCGGAAGGCCCTGTGCTGCTGGCACTCCTGCTGGCAGAGTGAGTCCGGGCGGGCCTGGGTCCACCAGTGAGACCCAGGGTTCCAATCTGCAGGGAGTCCGTGGACGGGGCCTGGCAGGGCACCCGCGGGACAGGCGGCAGAGCAGGGTGGGGGCGGGCCCTGCCCTTCCTCCCCGGGCTGGCTGGATCTTACCAAGCTGCTGGGCCTCTGGGCCTCAGCTCAGCCATCTGTAAAATGGGTACAATGCAGGACCCAGCACGTGGGGTGATTGTGGGCACCTATGGGACAGTCCGCACAGCTTGGCCCACAACCCAGTTCCTACCCAGCACCACTGTGACCTCCTTCCCCTCCTGACCCTCTCACCTGGCCTCCCGGAGTCACTGGTTGGAGCTCTCAGGTGGGGAGAGGTGGGCAGAATCACGGTGCCCTAGAGCCCAGCAGGGGAGTTGGGAGGGTCCCTGGCCTGTTGGGGAGGGCGGCTCCGCTGTGGAGAGGTCAGTGAGGTGGGGGGTCTGCGGAGGCCAGGGCAGTGGGTGGGAAGGAGTGGGCTGGCTGAGTCGGCCGAGGCTGTAAAGTCCTTAGAAGGAAGTGTGCCCGGGGCAGGGAGGGCGTGGCCCGAGACAGACTTGCCCGTCCTGGCTCTGTCCTCTGCACTGTTGAACCGGCCAAGTCACTGCCACAGCTCCAGGGCCTCGGATCCACTGCTGTGTGACAATTGGCCCCAACACTGGTTTGTGTTATTTATTCAGTGGCGGGGTCGGAGCACAGGGCCTCGCACGGGCCAGGCAAGTGCTCTACCGCGACTGCGCCCCAGGCACTTAGTGCCTCAGCGTCCACGCGCTGGGTCCAAGCCAGCCACGGCTGCAGAGCCATCCGAAGGCGGGGGCGTACATCCAAGCCCACACCCCTGTAGCCTGACCTTGCCACATGGGCCTCTCAGCAGGGTCCCCGCATGAGTGGCAGCCGCCCCCTGCCCCCACCCCACGGCCCACAGGTGAGTGATCCGAGAGGAAGTGAGAGTGGCCAGCCGGAAGCCAGGACGGCATGACCTAGTGCGTCCCTTCACCTCTGCTGAATTCTGTTGGCTGGAAGCAGGCCGGTCAGTCCAGCCTGCACTTCAGGTGTGTGGGGGGCATTACACAGGACAGGACACCAGGAGGGATGTGACATGTCGTATAGGCCGGAGGGCAGGAGGCGATCAGGGCAGCTCGCAGCCTGTCCTCTGGAGACAGAGGCTTCTCCACCCAATTCCTGCACCAGGAAGGCTGACCCAGCGTTTGCAGGACCTCCTCACTGAAGAGAAACTAGAACTCTCCATTTTTAAAATCTGAATTCTCCCACCGTCTGAACATTGTCAAAACTGGTTGTGGAAGGCCAGGGGCTGGAGGGCCGCTCGGGGGCAAAGTGTGTGCTTGGCATGAGGCCACCTGGCTTCCATTCCCAGTACTGGAAATAAGACCAAAACCACCCAAGGACTCCCTGGGTCGGACTGGGCTGGTGACCAGCAGACGGCCAGCTGTCACAGAGCGTTCTAACCCAGTCAGCCCGGGGGCCACCCCCGCACCTTGTGGGTAGAGCAAGGGGCTGGCTGAGCAGGGCCGGGAGAAGCCAGGACGGACCGAGTGGCACCTCAGCCTTCTCTGTCCCAGGGAAGCAGTTCCTGCAGGAAAAGCACCAGAGGTGGGTGCAGGACCACCTCCAGGGCCTGCGGAGGGCGGCGTTCCAGGCCTGGCGGCAGGCCGCAGCTCAACGACGGAGACACAAGTCGAGGTGGGTGGGCCCAGGCAGGGGGCCGCTCATCCCCACCCAGGGAGGGAGCCAGGCCGGGCAGCTCAGGTGGCCCAGGCTGCAGAAGGCAGGTAGTTGCCACCCGGCCCAAGGCTGTGACCGCCAACCTCCTGTTGTGTGTTTGGGGTGGGTGGCAACCCCCTGCGCTCCCCCACTGCCCAGGAGTCCACCTGGCCAGGTCAGTGCTGTGGTTTCGGAGGTGCAATCAGGTGGCAGAATGAAGGCCTCAGACATGAGCCAACAGGGCAGAGTGAGCAGCACAGCCCTGGGGCACTCCCAACTGCCAGAGAGAGACCGGGGTTTTTTATTTTTTTATTTATTTTTTTTATTTTTTGGTGCTGAGTATCTGGTGGAACTCAATACCTTAAAATTAAGCCTCAAGGACAACGTCTCCTCCCACGGTGTGGCCCAGATGTTTCCAGTGTCCCTTCAGTCCCCTCAGGGCAGCAGACTGGTGGCCACACGGGCTGAGGTCTCTGCACTCGCCTCTGAGCAGCCTGGGCTGGCTCTTGGCCCCTCAGTGGGGGATCCCATTCCTCCTTCCCCTCACCAACTGCCCTGACAGGCGAGGGTAAGTTGGACGTGGTCATGAACCCACCCACGCTGCTGGGTCCACCTCCTCCCAGGGTGGCATCTGCTTCCCAAGCCCAAGGTTCAAAGATGGGGTTGGTGTGTGCCGAGCTCCCTGCTGCTTGTCAGTCAAGGCAGTTTTAAGGCACAGGGCTGTGTACCCCAAATCGTGAGTACCCTATGTCACTTAGGGATGATGAGCAGGTGTCATGTTGGATAAATGTGACTTTTGACTCCAGCCAGCTAGCCCCTGCTCCACTCCTTTCTGCAGCCACTTCCAGGCCTGGTATGAGCTTGGGAGGGACAGGGGTAGCCTGGGTCTCAGAGTCCAGCCAAAGGATAAGGGCACTGGGGCTTCATTTGCCACCTGGCAGGGGGCCCAGAGGTAGCTGCCTGGTCACAGCAGCAGCGTGTGGCCTGGGCCTCCACTGTCACTGGAGAGACTACGTGCAGCAAGCTGGCAGGCAGGCAGCAGAGGGCCCAGGTCCAGCAGGCCTTGGTGGCCCTGGCTGGTGCTGAGGCCCCACAGCAGGTGGAAGTGAGAGCGTAGGCCCAGGTGGCCTGTGTACCCACAGGGTCCATGCAGCCTGGAAGCTGAGTGGCCTGAGGGCAGCCTCCAGCCTGCTCCGGCTCAGGCCTGGGGCTTGGTCCTTCCAGCAGTGGGGCATACTAGTAGCGGGGCGGGAGGGCGAGGTGCAGGAGGTGATAGGATGGTGATCTTGGCCATCATAGCTGGTTCTGTTCTGGGGCCAGAAACAGTAAAGAGGAGCTGACAGGACTGTCCTCTCTGCCACACAAACAGGAAACTTGTCCTTCCTGTCCAGGGCACTCTCCACACGCGTTTTAACCCAATTCTCCCCAAGAGGAATGGGGGAGGGGCAGCGGCCTGGGGCCTTCCCGGGAGGCCCCTTCCAAAGGGCACAGGTCAGGGGAGGGCTCCCATCCTGCTTGCCTTAGACTCCTGGCCCCAGTGGCCTCTGGTATAGCCTCCCCCTTCTCCTCCAGGGTCCTGAAGTCCTGGGCTCAGTCAGCGGCCCAGGGCCATGTCCAGCAAGCTGCCATCACCCAGCTCCAGCAGGCCCGACTCAGGCGCCTCCTGTGGACCCACTGGGCCCAGTGGCAGACGGCACTGCACAGAGTGCGGCTGGCACCATGGACCCAGGCCCAGGGGACTGACCTTGAGCACTGGCCCAGGCTGGCCAGCAGAGGGCGCCTCATGCTGATGGACACTCCTGCCCCTTGGAAGCAGGTGGGTGGGGTGCAGGGGGGTGAGAGGTGCAGAGGTGACCCTCTGACCACTGGTTTTAGAATCACCAGCCCATGGTGACAGCTGGCTAGAGGCTTCTCTAAGGGCCCAACACCCTCATGGCCACCACTGTTACCTGGTTCTTAGATGCCCTTCTGGCTCGGGATGGCAGGCAACTTGGGGTCCATCTGCAAACATTTACCGAGCACCTCTGGGCGCTAGCCCAGCACAGACCTGGCTGCAGAGACCAACGTCCTGGGGTCTCAGTCTGTTGGAGAGACAGACGCTTAAATTCATTATGTATCACGTGCAGACTAGGATCAAGAAAGGACATGGGGATGGTAGCAATTTTTATAAAGTTTTTTCTTTAATGGAAAAACTAAATATGCCTGTTACAGAAAAACTGGAAAACATACAGTAGAAAAAGCTGTCATAATTTTAACTACCCGAAGGTTAACTGTCAGTCTTCTTCAGACCAGAAGCCGTTAGTTCCAACACAGTAAATGGTGATAAGAGGCTGGTGGCCTAGCAGGAGGGCAGGGGCCACTACAAAGCCCAGGCACAAGACATGACACTGCGTGCAGTCTGGGGACATGTCACTGAGGGACACAGCCCAGAGGTACTGGCAGGTCAACTAGTGTTTCGCATCATCAGAAGTCCTGTTTCAAAATTCCAGGAAGAATATGACCAATTTCAGAGTCTAAGAAAAACATTGGTTTTTGATTTTTAAAACATAACGGAGTCTGGCTTTGGTGGTTTGCAGAGTTTGCACAAAGGTGACTATAGCAACGGCAGATTTGGGGGCGGGGTATTTCTTTGTCAGAATATTTTATATATCTTCATTCCATTCCTGTCACCAAGGTAAGAGCTCCCACCGCTGATGGAGACACTTAGGCTTAGAGAACAAAGTAGAAGCCAGGTGCAGTGGCGCAAGACTGTAATCCCAGTATTCCAGGAGGCTGAGGCAGGAGGACTACAAGTACAAGGCCAGCCTCAACAACTAAGAGAGGCCCTAAATAACTTAGTGAGAATCTGTCTCAAAAGTAAAAAGGTCTGGGGATGTGGCTCAGTGGTTAAGTGCCCTTGGGTTCAATCCCTGATACCAACATGAGAGAGAGAGAGAGATAGAGATAGAGATAGAGATAGAGAGAGAGAGAGAGAGAGAACAAAATTGGTGCAGGCAGGACTCAGCCCTCGCCCCATGCGAGCACACACACATGGTCTATGTGGCACCAGCTGGGGGCTCGGGTTCTGGGGCTGGACCCGAGACAAGTCCTCCACTCTGTACTCTCGGGGCAGGACCTGGCGGGGGTGAACTCTCACCCAGTGGTAGCCATGGTAGGTCCACCCTCTGCTTGGATGTCTCTGGCCAAGTGGGAGGATGGGCAGAGGAAGAGGCAGTGGCCTGTCCTGGCAGCCACACTATCCTCGGGAACCTTTCCTCTAGGGGCCTCAGGACTTATGGGCGAACGGAGGTGAAGGATGTTTGTGAACATGCGAGTGGGAGGCCCTGGTGAGGCCAGGGGCAGGGCAGGAACCCCCCTGGTCAGAAGGGTGGTTCTGGTTTCCTCTCTGGCTGTTCCTTAGACCCACAGCTGCTGGACACAGGCCACAGGGCCTGCGCTGCCCCAAGGAACATGGGAGCACAGCCGCGGTGTAGAAGGGACACAGAAAGAAACCACCTGGGCTCAGAGTAAGGAGACCCTGGCCCTGGTGGTCACCAGCCCTCAGGGACCTGGAAATAACCTCCTTGGCCAATCCCTCTTATGTGCTTTCCCACCCACTTCCTCTTCCCGATTGTCTCAGCTGTTTCAGGAAAACAATTCCCTGGTCCAGCCACGCCCGTGGTCTCTGCGCCTGGAGATGGGGGAGGGCTGGGTCCGCTCAGTCCCCTGGCTCTGCAGTGCTCGCCACTTACAGGTGGCAGGAGGGAGCACATGCCATTCTGAGCCGGTGTCTTCTCTGACCTGACTCCCCTTTCCAGGTGACAGAGAGACCGTCTGCCCCACCTTCCGGTTCTGGTTGCCTTGGCCTGGACAAGGCAGCTGGGTCTCTAGCTGGCTGCCTTCTGGACTGAGAGTGGGCGGGCTCGGCAGCCCTGACACCAGAGCCCGCCAAGGCCAAGAGGAGGCCCCTTGGAGGAGGCTGGGGTACGAGCAGCTGTGCCCGTGGGGGAGGCTGGGGGAAGCCCGCGCCCTGGCTCAGCTGGGCACTCTGGCTGAGTAGGATCCTGGAAAAGCAGTCCCAGGCCCGCAGCTCTGCCCCACTCCACGGTCATGAGGAGGTCCTGACGCTCCTGGTCCTGAGGAGGAAGTACCTGTGGCGCTGGCGCCTTGAGGCTCGACTCCGCAGGCTGCAGGCTTCCTGGAATGCCAGGCGCCTGGCGGCGGCTTGGCAGTGCTGGGAAGGTGCTCGAGGGGTGCAGCAGCTGTCTCAGGCCCTGGTGAGCGGCTTGGTCCCCCCTCCTCTGCAGGCAGCTCCATGGCCCCAGGGCACACCTCCTTCCCACCCGCCCTCGGCTAAGCTCCAGGAGTGGGGAGCAGGGCCTTGGGCCGAGGAAGCTGCAGCACTCGCCACCTGAGAGGACAGCCCTTGGCACATCCCTTTCGCCCGGGGCCAGAGCTGGAGAGAGGCAGAGGGCTGGGGCTTCCCTGTCACTCCTCCCCACAGCTCAGGCAGTGGCACCTGGGACAGGCCTGGAGGCTGTGGCGGCGGCGGGTTCTGCAGCTGCGCGTGGCTGGGAAGCTACGGCAGCGAGACGACGGCTGGGTCCTCTGCCAGGTACGGGCCAGAGCCCGCCTCACTCCACCCAGCCAGCCCTCCCAAACCAGCGCCTGCCTGGCCATGGCTGAACGGAGGGTCTTCCCTGCTTGCCCCTCCAGGGCCTCTTCACTTTCAGGGGTGAGGGGTCGGTTTGGGTGTAGAACACAAGCCCAGAGGCTGGAGCCTGAGACCTGACTGGCCACAGGCTCAGCCCAGGGTTGTGGCCACTCACTCGAGCAGCGAGGCTTGGCCCGTGGCTCGCTGGCTGCTCCTAACAGCCCCGTCGGTGTGGGTCTGGGGCACCCGCCTCCTCACTTGCTGCCCAGCTTCCAGGTCACATGTCCAGTCTATTCTGAGCCCGTGCATTTGACCTGGGGCAGGGTGGACTGCTGCCTAGGGCAGATGCAGGGGACTCGATGGGGACAGAAAGAGCCAGGTGCAGGGTCACTCTGGTAGGCACAGCACAGGCCTGGAAGGAGTATGAGACGAACAGTCCTTCCTGCTGCTCTGATTCTAGGCCTTCGAGAAGTGGCGCCAGTGCCTGGCGGCCAGGAGCCAAAGGACAGGAGCCACCAGCAGCCTGAGTCCCTTGTCAGGCCAGGCACCAGGGGCCCAGGGAGCAGGCTGGAAGCTGCCCAGTCCCTGGTGTGGCGGGCCTGGCCCAGAGCAGGTGTCCAGCTGCAGCAGTGACTCACTCCCACAGAATAGAAAGCAAAGCTGAGCCCGGCCCTCCCAGGGAGGGACGGTCCCACATGTTCGGGCATGCTGACGGCTCAAGGAGCTCTGAAGGACAATAAAGCCCTCCTCGGTCCCAGCTGCTTCTCTTGCTCAGTCTTTCTTAAAGGCTGTTCCCACCCCATGCCAGTCAGCTGGGCTGAGAGGAAAGCGGAAGCCCTCTCTGCCCTCAGCTGCTCTGTGGACACCCCCACCTGGGTGCAGGCATCCCCCGCTAAGCCAGCCAAGCCCAGCAGGCAGCCGCCAGGACAGCCCATGTGTGCCTGCCAGTCACTGCCCCAGGCAATGTGGCCTTGGCTGACTGCGGGAGCAGTGCCCGCAGTGGCTTCTGGGCCGTGGTGGGCAGAGGGAGAGCAGCTGGCAGAAGCACCTGCCTAAAAATAAGCCAGGGAGTCTGCAAGGCCTGCTTAGGCCCCATCTTTGCCTCTCGGTTAATAGGACGGGGAGGCCACAGGGCCCAGAAAGCACAAGGGCTAGGACAGCCCTGAACCCTTGAGGGGCACTTTTCTCTCTGGTCCCCGGAACAGACAACTGTCTCGAAGAGCAGCCCTGCAGGAGGTGAGAGCGGGCAGTGCCCGCCGTCCAGGGGCCTGGCGTGGCCTGCTGTGTGCCAGGCAGGCAGTGAGCTGCCCTTGTCACCACAGGTGGAGGCGCGGGGCACAGCCCCTTACTTAGCAGGCTCTTCCTGCCGTGGCCGGGCTCTCTGCCCATCCTCCACAGGCCCCAAGTACAGGTTCGCTGGCGTCCCTGGCTGGCTCCTCGGGCTGCCCTGGCGTGAGGGCTCACTGCAACCCCCAGTCTCCTCCTCAGGGAGGCGGTGTGCTGCCCACTGCTCCCCGCGGGGCGGCAGGGCTCCCCACCAGGACCGACTCCTGGCTGGACAGCAGGCAGCAGGCTTCCGGGTGCCACTGCCCAGGCCCAGCCGGAGCCCGGAAGCCTCGAGTCAGCCTGGTTGCCATCATCAGGGGGAGTGGAGGCCGGGCTCCGGAGCAACGAGGGAGAGCCAGGACTGCGAGGAAGAAGGCTGGACGCAGCGGCAAGCGTGGCTGGCAGGACGCAAGGTCAGGGCGCGCCCGTCGCCCTCCCGCTCTGCGCGGGCCTGTTGAGCAGTTCGAATGTGTCCTCCATCACCCGCCACAGGCAGCTGTCCAGCGGGAACTCGTTGTCCACCAGGTTCACCAGGAAGTAGTTGTCGTGGATGTGCTGGATGATCATGCGGGATGGGGACCCCTCGTCGTACAGCTTGCCCCACCGCTCGATCCACAGGGCGAAGGCCTCGTCCTACACGTGCACGCGTGGGCACGCGGGCAAGGTCAACAGAGCTGCCCTCGGCTCAGGGACCCACCGCGGCATTCCAAGGGCTTCTGCCCTGCTGGACACGTCCAGGAGCAGAACGAGGCCCCCTCCCAACACTCTTCCCGCCTGGCTCAGAAACAAGACTCTGTGTGGACGTGTGGCCTTGAAGGCCGAGTCTGCGGGCCCTGGGGGTGTGGCCGTCAGCCCCGCACCGGGTCACCTGGGATCAGAATGCCATCTGCCCGGGTTCTCAAGGAGGGCGGGGCAGGTTCCTGCCTGGCTCCTTTACCTTCCAGAACATGAAGCTGACGGGATCCACCACCGTGGGCTGGATGATCTCTCGCCCAGGGAAGATGCCCCATGTGACAGCGTTGGGTCGCAGCTCAGGGGCGTTGGTGATATTCTCACCCTGAAGAGGCATGAGTGTGGGGAGGCAGGTCAGGCAAAGCATCCGCAGCCCTCTACTGCCCGAGACCCTCGAGTTCCTGCCACGCTCTGGGCTCAGCACGCCACCACACCTCCACCTGCCCCTGACAGGCCTACAGTCAAGTGGCACCGCGGTCCATGTCAACCAGAAGCCCAGATCTTATCCTGGGCAGTTTCCTGCCCTTGCTCTGCTCCAGGTAGCCTCTGCGTCCAGCTGACAAGACCCCTTCCGCATGCATCTGCTGCTCTCGTCTACCACTGCTGTTCTGTTTTCTACACACCTGTCACTGTGACCTGCCTAAGAAGGCACAGGAGCAGAGCAAGCCACTCCACCACTGGCCAAAGGCACACACCTGCCTTTAGGGAAACAGTATACCTGGGCCTGACTCTCTTGTCCCTCCTTGCCCGGTGCCCGGTGTCCCCCAGGATGGGGCAGCTCCATGCCTCTGACGTCCTCTGCCCCCTCCCTGGCATGCCCTTCTCCCTGTTGGCCAAGTCCTCTGCCTCGCAGGACCTGGGCCGCGCACACCTCTTCCCCACTCCTCTCCTGCCTCCCAGGTCTGAGTCCCTCCTCCGAGTCTGCAGCCTCCTCCACGGAACTGCACTCTCCTCCTCACACTGACTTGCCATTACCATTTACTGGCCTCCCTCACCGGGAAGGGAGCCCCGGGTCGAGGTTTGTCTGTCTGCCCTGCACGTCATGCCTGGCTGGACCAGCGCTGTGCGGCTGCCGAAGGCAGGCAGGCAGGCGGTGCCGGGGTTGGGCGCTCCGCAGGGAGCAGGCCTACCTTCACGTCCACGATGTGGTAGTTCACCCGCAGCTCGTACTTCTTCAGCACCTGCAGAAGCACCTCCGTCGTCTCGCGGGAAGTGAAGAATTCCAGGTAGGCCTGTGGGCGGTGGGCGCCGTCCCGTCAGCCCCTCCTCGCCACACGCCCTTGGCCTGTGCTGCTAAGCGGCTCCATGTGCCCCCACCAGCCCTGACCATCCAGGGAGGGGCCCTCACAGCACCCGTGCAGGACACCGGGGCATCAGGGCTGGAGGTGGCCTGTGGCTGAGTATGAACTGTGGGGCTGGTGAAACCGGAGGTGGAGGGGACAGCACAGGAGGGTTCAGTCTGGATGGACCGAAGGACATCTGCCACCTGGCTCCCAGCCACTCAGGGAGAAGCACCTGGAGCTGGACAGAGGCAACCTCTGCCAAGTGCCCTCCCCAGTCACTGGGCGACGATGACACTGACGTGTTCCTAGCACCTGCAGCTCCCAAGGGTTGAGCTGGGTGGTTCATTTGCTAGAAAGTTCATAATGCTGGAAGGTGTGCACTTCATCCCCAGGAACCAGTGTTGGGGCAGCTGCACCAGCAGTGGACAGCAGGGCTGGGACCCTAGGGCTGGGTCCAGGGCCCATGGGCCCAGCTCAGGAAGCAGCTCCACTCCAGCAGCTGCAGGAGAAAGGTGCCCACCAGCCTGAGGCACCAGCCCTGTGAGTGACTGCCCGTGTCCTTCCCAGGAGCGCCTCCCACACTCCCTCCTGCTCCGCCCGTTACAGAAGACAGGAACGAGGGCCGAGAGGAGAGTCACCGCCCTGGGCTGGCTGACCTGAAGCGTCAGCGCCTGTCCACTCGGCTCTACTCCTTCAAAACGGAAGGGTCAGGAGAGAAAGGCCAGAGCTGTGTCCCAACCTCCGGGAACCCGTGGGCGCTGGTCGGGTGGGCGGCCTGCTGCATCTCCACCGTACCTTCTGGAAGACGTAGCCCCCGCTGGGGCCCCAGCCCACCACGGGGTCCGAGGATGGCTTCCCGTTGACGTTGGGCTGCGAGTTGATGGTGAGGACGCCACGGCGGTTCACACGCAGCAGCTCCTCCCTCATCAGGCTGGTCTCGGCTGCCAGGGGCTCGTCGTTCCAGGGCAAGCAGGTCACCTGGCAGGGAGGGTGAGCTGGCTGGCGGCCAGGCGCTCCGGGCCCTGGGTGGGCCTCTCCTGGTCCCAGGAGCCCTTCCCCTAATCCACCTCCGTCCCTTTGCTGAGCTCAGCATCCACCACGTGGACCAGGGTGGCGCAGGATGGAGCAATGCAGCCCACGGGGACAGGGCCGGGGAGCCAGGGCCCCAGCCGCCTCGCTCACCGTGCGGCCGTGCTGGTTTGGCTCTCCTGAGAGGTAGCGTGCGAAGACCTCGAAGACGCTCTCCTCGCTGGACAGCTCCTCCCCCCACATCTTGAGCAGCTCCTCCCGGGGGGACTTACTTTTCAGGTAGAAGAGGTAGTAGTCCTTCAGCTCCCCAAAGGCCGGTGAGGAGGAGTTGCCCCTGGCAGGGAGGCGCCCGAGGTCAGGGCAGGGCAGTTGCCACCACGTGCCCAGGAGGGCACTCCTGTGAATCCTGCCCGACTCCTCCCAGGCACAGGATCTCCGGGCAGGAGCATCTGCAGGTGCTCACCAGCGGCCATTGGGGAACTCGTCCCAGTCCTGAGTGCGGTAGATGTAGCTCTTTGGTCTGGAGGCCCAGAAGATGGGACGCACATCTTCCTCCCGGCGCTTGGGGTGGGCACTGACAGCCCAGGGCAGGGGACGCCTGGCGAAGATGGAGATAGAAAGGACAAGGGACTGGAAAAGGAGGCAGGGGCACACCACCACACCTGGCTTCTCAGACCTGACTCTAAACCTCCACTCGGGCAGCTCCGTGGTCCCAGATCTCGGGAGGCTAAGGCAGGAGGCTCATTTGAGCCCAGGAGTTTGGAGGCCAGTCTGGGCAACAGCAATAGGGAGACCTGGTCTCAAAAACAAAACAAAAACCACTTGTACCAGGTATGGAGTGTCAAAGAATCCCTTTAAGGGGTGCAGTAGAATTCATGCAACCCATCTTTTAGAGTCACCAAATTGATGTCATCACCCTGTACTCAAAAACAAAGACTTTGAAGAACCTGTGGTTACATGGCTTTTATCTATCCATATTTACGGAATTAAAAATCAACAGTGGCTGGGTGCAGTGGTGCACGCCAGTAATCCCAGCGGCTCAGAGGCTGAGGCAGGAGGATCACCAAGTTCAGAGCCACCCTCAGCAAAAGCAAGGACCTAAGCAACTGAGTGAGACCCGGTCTCTAAATAAAATACAAAATAGGGCTGGGGATGTGGCTCAGTGGTCCAGAGCCCCTGAGTTCAATTCCTGGTACCCAAAAAAAGAAAGGAAGAAATTAGAAGTGAGGTGGGGTGCGGTGGTGCACACCTGTAATGCCAGCTACTCGGGAGGCCGAGGCAGGAGGATCACAAGCTCCAGGCCAGCCTGGGCAACGTAGGGAGACTACATCTCAAAACAAAAAATAAAAAGGGCTGGGGTCTAACTCAGCAGCAGAGCACCTGGGTTCAGAGCCCAGTGCCACAAAGACAAAGGAAGTGGGCCTTGAGCGGCACGTGGCGCTCTCTGAGGACAGAGCCTCGTGCCAGGGCAGCCTCGCGTCACACGGGCTGTGCTGTGCTGCCACTGCTGACTCTCCTCCAGGCCTCCCAGCGCCCCCACCCTCACCTGGGGTCCTCAGTCCACAGGCCCAGGCGCTTCAGCACCTCTGTGGTGGCCACCTCGCGGTTGAGAGTGTAGAAGTGCAGGCCTGGCACCAGGCCACTGGCCAGGAGCTCCCGGCACAGGCTCACGGCCAGCTCGACGCCATAGTTGCGGATGGCGGCGTCATTGTCCTTGATGGGCTCGATCACATCCTTGATCTCCTGCGGCACCTCCAGCTTGGACAGCTTCACGAGCTGCCGGAGGGAGGAGTAGCCCTGCCCAAGACACGGGGCTGTGGGGTCATCTCAAGGCCACCTCACCCGAAACACCTTTCCCCTTCCCACCCCCGTCAGGCCTCCCGCAACTGCAGCGTGGTGCTGAGGGACTGCAGGGTGTCCTGGGCCCATCCTGCCTCTGCCATTCTCTGCAGAGTACAGCAGCTGCCCACAGCATCCCTGCCACCAGCCTGGTCAGCGGGAGCTCCAGATGTGATAACGTGGTGGTCATCTAACCTAGCCAGTCCCGAGACGTGAAATGCAGATCCCCAGGCTCACACGGGGTTTACCACATCGGAACTCCCGAGATGGACTGTCTCGTGACAGCCAAGTCTGGGAAACACCGATTTAAGCAAAATTTATAATGAGAACTAGAACCCCTTTTGGTGACACTGTCAGTCGGTCAGAATACAATAGGACCCTTGACAGACACCACTGCAGGGTGAGGGGGCAGTCAGAGGTAGCCAGAGCCAGGTGGCCCAGGGCGCTGGGCAAGGACAGGCATGCCGTCGATAGGATGTCCAGGAGTGGCCAGAGGAACCAGCACGGACTCAGCACCTCCCAGAGCCCTGGCCGGTGCTGGGGGCCGCCGGATCTGAGCGCGCTGGCGCCTCACCTGGATAGGGAAGATCCCGGGGAGGATGGGGCAGGTGATGCCCACGGCGGTGCAGGCCTCGACAAAGTGGAAGAAGGTGTCGGCCTCAAAGAAGAGCTGGGTGATGATGAAGTCGGCACCCGCGGACACCTTCTCCTTCAAGTGCTGCAGGTCGTCCTCAAAGCTCCCTGCTTCGGGGTGGCCTTTGGGGTAACCTGCCGAAAGGGACAACTGTAGGAAGAGACTGGCTCACACCTGCTCGGGCTGAGTTCTGTACTTGCACCTTCCGGGGGCACAGTGTGGACAGGTGACGTGGGCAGCCTGTGCCCCTGCCCCGGAGCATCGGCTCGTGGGCGGCAGCTTGGAGTCACTGTCCCAGGCGTGGGGGTGGATTGCTCCAAATGCCTCAACCAGCCAGGCAGACCAGCCCGCACCGTGGCCAGGGCCATGAGGGTCACATTCAGTGCTGGCTGAGCAGCTTCTGGGGTACTGGGCTTGACTTTTATAAACCAAGAATATTGTTTTGATGTAACACTAAAATTTGTCAGGGGTCCAAATTTGCGAAGAGTTAGGAACCATGTTACAGGCTGTGGTTTGGTAAAAATCCTGTGCCACTGCAAGAGGTGGATGATTAGGTATGGGAGCTGGAACCTCATCGATGGGTCAAACCACCTGACAGATGAACACTGGGAAAGGACTCCTGCACTGGGTGGTGACTGCAGACAAGGCAGGGTGTGGCTGGAAGTGGCTCACTGAGGGCATGTCCTTGAGGGCTGTATCTTGTCCCCCTGGCTTCTCCTGTTCTCTGGCTGCCATGAGCTGAGTAGCTCTTCTCCTCCACACACTTTGGCCATGATGTTGGGTCCAGAGCAATGGAGCCGGCCAACCATGGACTATGCCTCTAAAACCATGAGCCCAAATAAACTTCTTCTCTAAACGGTTACTGTCAGGTATTTTGGTCAGAGCAATGAAAAGCTAACATTGCATGAAGAATTAAAGTAGAGAAGGTTCACTTCAGGAAGTGGAGAGAAAATACAGCACCGACTTTCAACTGTCTAAAGTCCATTGTGGGGAAAAGGATCCAGCTGAGCGGGGCTCCTTATTAGTCACATCCTGATTGCTTCTGATGGCAGACCCAGTATCAGTGTCAACCCTACACAAGCTCCTGGAGGCTAGACGCACTGGAACGGCAGGATGGCCATGTGCCCAGCGTGCAGAAGGCGAGGTTCTGGAACTGACTGTGAGATGGGACCAGATGCCCTCTGGGATCCTCACTGGTTCTGGAACTGACCCTTCCCTAGGGGACTGCACTTGCTGGTGGCCTACTCCAGAAGGCAGGAAGACCACAGACCAAAGAAACTACAGGAGAGCCCAGGCTTCCTCCACCAAGCCCAGCAGGACCCTGAGCCTAGCAGGGAGCAGACCCGAGACCTGGGCTGTTGGGAGGCCAAGCTGCTTTGCTATGATAAGGCAGTTCTGTTTCTTAGGCAACCCAAAGTCATCAAAAATGGACATAAAAGATGGGCGTGGTGGCGCACACCTGTTATCCCAGTTACTTGGGAGGCTGAGGCAGGAGAATCACAAGTTTGAGGCCAGCCTCAGGAATTTAGTGAGGCCCTATCTCAAAATAAAAAATAAGAAGGGTTGGAGATTCAGCTCAGTGGCAGAGCCTGCCTGGTTCAATCCCTAGTACTGAAGAAAACAAAACCAAAGAAAACAAACCAATATAAAAGCTGTCGTCTTAACTAGGCGAAGTGGTGCATGCCTATAATCCCAGTGGCTCAGGAGGTTGAGGCAGGAGGATCACCAAGTTCAAAGCCAGCCCCAGCAAAAGTGAGGCCCTAAGCAACTCAGTGAGACCCTGTCTCTAAATACAAAATAGGGCTGGGGATGTGGCTCAGTGGTTGAGTGCCCCTGAGTTCAATCCCCATTCCCCCCCAAAAAAACAAGCCGTCGTTTTAAGGAGTAAAGGGGCAAGGAGATACTCCCAATAGGGAAGCTACTTTTCTAGTAGGAAATTTAAAATCCATATGGCCATCAAGCATACGTATCACCACCCAAACCTAGCCTTGGGTCACGCTGGGCTCTTGCTCACTTCACCACATGCTCTCTCTGCGGTGAGCAGCTTGGTGCTGTTTGACCCACTGATTTTCCCATCTCCTGATCAGCGACTGCCCGCTCTCAGCTCTGCGGTTCCTCCACCATCACTAATACCCAGGGTGGCGCACAGGCAGGGCCCAGGCACTGACAGAGTAGGGAAGCGGCGACACCAGGAACAGCTGGAGATGCCTCTTCTCTTCCTAACTCCTTATCAGTGCTTTCCAGTCATGCCTGCCTAGGGACCCCTAGGGACTAACATGGGTAACCCAGGAAAAGCCCAAAGTCACCCAAACAAATAATTTTCCTAAAGCCACACGGTTGTTTTTTTTTTTTTTTTTAAATTCAGATTACTTGAGATTATTCCATAACATAGCGATTTTGATGTTGATATAAAGATGGTTTGATTTAGCCAGGCATGGTGGCACATGCCCGTAATCCCAGTAATTTGAAAGGATTAAAAATCCGAGGCCAGTCTCAGCAACTTAGTAGACCCTCAGCAACTTCAGAAGACCTTCTCTCAAGAAATAAAAAGGGCTGGTGATGGAGTTCGGGTAGAGCACCCTGTGTTCAATCCCCACTACCCAAAAATATGAGAGGAAACCTGTCATCCCCAGGAAACGTCCCAAATCAGTCCTGGGGCTTCTCGTGTCCCTGGCCCACGTGGCCTCGCCATACCTGCTCCCTGTCGAAGATGCTGGAGGCCCAATTCCAGCAAGTCCAGGTGGAGGGGAGGCCATGGCATCGGTCTCCTGGCTGTAGCCAGTGGAGCTAGGGTTGAGCCCCCCACTCCCTCTCCTGGGAATCTGGAATTGACCCGAGACCTGTGGATCAGTCAGATACTAATTGGCAATGAAACCTCTGAATTAGGTATGCTCTGAATTAGGTCCTGTGCACGGAAAAGCATAACTATGGTCTACGGGAGGAAGCAGGGATGGGGACCCTGCAGCTCCTTGGGAAAGCTGGTTCCTGACCAGGTTCCATGGCCTAGGGAGGTCTGACGCCACTTCCGCCACTTCCGCCACTTGGGTTTTGGGGTTCCCTGTCCCCTGGAGTCCCCATAGCAAGTCTCTTTTGCTGAAGAAGAGAAGAGGGTTGCGGGCAGGCTGGGAGCATGCCAAGTAGAGGAACGAAAGCTCGGGGGCGGTGGCAGGCCTGAGAGGTGATGCGACATTCTGCACCAGTGCTGCTGTGATCTGCACGCTGGCACTCTGCAGCCTCTCGCCCACTCCCCTCCCTCCCCGCCCAGCCGGATGCTCCCAGCCACTCACCCGCCACACAGATGTCAAAGTAGTCCCCAAACTCGTTTCGGATGTGCTTCACCAGGTCTGCAGCATAGCTGAAGCCCCCCTCCTCCGTTTCCCACTGGTCACCTATGGGGTCTGCAGGGTGGGTAGAGGTCGTGGTCAGTGGCTCTCGCCTGACTGCTCCCTCTAACGCAGGCGCTGTGAGCTCCCAAAGACAGAGGCCACCGGGGCCTAGCTTCCTCTTCCTCACCCGCCCTGGCCAGGGGTGCAGGAGCCTGCCTGTGAGTGCTGCCGCCACTCCACTGAGCGCGGGGACTGCGGGCCCTCACCCAGTCCTGCTGCTGCAGAGTGCTTGGGCACCCTCACTCTCTCCTGAAGCTCTGCCTCCTGGGAAATTTTTTTCTTTTTCTTTTTCTTTTTTTTTTGCGGTGCCGGGGATCGAACCCAGGGCCTTGTGCTTGCAAGGCAAGCCCTTTACCAACTGTCCTGGGAAAATTTTAAATTCATCTCAAGTGAGGCGTGGTCCTATGGTGGGGAGCATGAGGCCACAAGATTCCTCCCAACCATCAGGGTCCCCCTTCCTGTTCTTGGGAGGCCTGATGACAGCGGGTGCTCCTGGCCAAGTGCCAGGCCTGTGCTCTGACGGGCAGACAGCGGTCAACAGAACTGTGCAGCCAGGGCAGGGTTATTGGGCACTGGCTCCCCCGACTGGATGCCTACAACCAGGAAGAGGTGGAAGAGGCAGCCACCTCTGTGCAGTGCCCACGGAGGACTCACTGCCCACAATGCCCACGGCATCTCTGGGCAAGGAGGAGACCCCGGGCGTGCTCAGTATGGGGCCTAGGGAAAGTAAAGGACGGCTCCGGGACAGGCGAGGACTTTGGGAAAGCAAGAACCCAGAGGGGAGGGGGTGCTGGCTCCCCACCTCCCCTCAGCGCCAAGATGTTCTTCAGGCCCAGCTGCTTGGCTTTGTGCAGGTGGCCTGTGATCTCCTCCCGGCGCTGCCGGCAGCAGGTCATGTGCAGGATGGTTTCCAGGCCA
Organism: Sciurus carolinensis; assembly: GCF_902686445.1. Lineage (NCBI taxonomy): Eukaryota > Metazoa > Chordata > Mammalia > Rodentia > Sciuridae > Sciurus > Sciurus carolinensis. The sequence goes on along the minus strand of NC_062213.1, from coordinate 200,897,927 downwards.
CAGTAGTTCACAGCAGTGCTGGCGATCATCATGGAGGAGGTCTCCTTGTCTGATCCAGGGTCCCCTGCTGGGTGCCAGGTCACATCTATGAAGAGGGGACCACCTGCTGCCATCTGATCAAACCTGTAGGGGATTTCATTCTAAAGAGGGGCTCCTGGGGGATACCACCCTTCGCCACCTTCCCACAGGGCCTGGGAGCTGAGGAAGCACAGCATGCACGTTAGAGTCAGAGCAGCCTGCTGTCACATCTCCGTGTGGCCACTTATCAGTCATACGATCCTGGGCAAATGACGTGATCTCTCTGAGCCTGTTCCTCATTTATAAGATGTGGCAGGTAACAGTACCTTCTTCATACAGGTACCCTGAGAAACATGGCAAATGGCTCCACAGCACTCAGTGGGGCCTGGGTGCACGGAGAGCACCCAGCAAGCAACAGCCGCTGTGCACACGCACCCACACTCGTCTCTGCGACTTTAGACACTCTCAGGGTCAGGAGCAAAGAGACTCTCAGTGGCAGGCAAAGCCTCATTCTAGGAACAGGAAAAAGAGGGTCAGCAGACACAAGATGCTTTTGTGCTGCCTCCCTGGCCGCAGGACAGCAGCCAGCAGTCCTGGAGAGCAAGGCCGAGTGCCTAGAGCAGACTAGGGGCCTGCCCGGGCACCTGTGTCACAAGCTGCCACAGTGTATTTAAACCTCTCTGTGCCTCTAAACTTCATAACCTTGGAGCCACATGTGCGAAGTGCAAATGGTAAAAGCCAAACACTTTAAAAATGGAACTGAAACTCATAAAGTGCTAACATAATTAAGTTGGCATTTCTAGCTTGAGAAGCATGATCCAAATTCCCAATTTGCTGAAAACATTCTCTAAATTGCTGCTTTGTGACTTCCTAAACCACTCATGATCCAGCCCCAAGATCTGCCAAAAAATTCAGTCAGAGAATCAACAATTTTAACCCACTGGGGAATGTGTCTAAATCATCTGAGGCTGGGGAGGGACTTTGAGGCAGTTGAGAGGTCGCAAATCACACAGCCTCTCTTGAAGTTGCTCTTTTCTGCCCCCTCTGGCTGCTTTTCCTGCCGGGTTAAAGGGCAGCCCAGGCCACAGCGCTGACAGTCACCCCCCAGCGGCACCACGGCTCACCTTGCGATGAGGTTGACAGCTCCCTGAGCGGTCCGAGGAGGGAAGAATTCCAGGGAGAACCACTTGTCACCGGATTCCATCCTCCGCCTCATCTTCTCCCTGAGTCTCTCATGCCGCTCGGGGTCCAGGCCGGGGGTGGAGCATCTCGAACCCTCTTTGGAGCTCTCACTGCCACTGCTGCTGCCCTCTGAGCGGGGACTGGGGCCGCCAGCTCCTAGGCTCTGGTTCTCCATGGCCCGTCTCCTGCTGCACAGGGTGGGGGCAGGAGGCATCAGAGGGCAGGCAGCCAAGCGCCAGGCACATCCAGGCACCTGAGCGGCAGGTTCAAGCGAGGGAGGCTGCATTTCTATGCAGGAAGGACAGAGTGGGCCGGCTGCCCCTGCCCCTGCCCCTGCCCTGCGGCTCCAGGCTCCACAGCAACTGTCTGCACTGCCTCCCGCAAAGCTCTGCTCTCTGCTGCTGCCTGGCTCCTTGCATGACAGCCCCCACCCGGCACTGAAACGCACTCCTTCCTTCAGTCTGTGGCTCCTCGGTGACAGCTACCTGATGGAGGGTGGCACAGAAAACCTCACGCTGCCAGCCTCAGAGGCCCACATTCCTAGCGAGGGGTAGCGGAGCCCAGTTGGGAGGACTCTGGCTTTGCGATGGTTCATCTCTGTCAGCTTAGACCCAGAGTGAGCAGGGACGGAACAGAGGAACCTTCCCTTAGGCGGGTGTGCCCAATTGGGCGGAGCTGCGACAAAGGAAGAGCCAGAGCTAAGCTGGGGCCGGCGCAAGGGGCGGGGGCGAGGCTTCCAGGCTCCAGGGAGTGCTGAGGCGCTAGTGAGAAGGCTGATGAAGGAGCCGGGCCTGGAGGGAGAGTGCACAGGCTGGATGTTGGTGGAGATGAGGCCCCAGACCTTCAGGGTCACCAGATCCCCCTCCAAAGAAGGAACAGCGCAGCGGGTTGGCTGGCCCTGCCTGGAACATCTCCTGTTACAGTTTCAGTCTGTGTGTAGGACGGAAGGGGCCTGGGCTCAGGCAGCCAGATTTCCCCGGAGTTCATGCTACTTCCAAACAGTCACTGTGTTGCACGTTAGAACCTGACATTGGCTTTATTCGAAAAGGAGCCTGACCAAGTTCAGTAAGGGCACAAATTTATTTCCAACTGCCTGCATACCACTGCAGCCCAGGCAATCAGTGACTCCAGAGTCACCACACTCAAAGCCCTGGCCAGGGCAACCACAGACAGGCCAACAGGACACAATGCCACATGGTAGGTTGGTGGGGAAAATGAGACAAATATTTAAAAATGAAACAAAACATGACTCTTGCATAGCAGTGGGCAAACACCCAACGGTGAAACTGGTGTGTGGTGACGTGGAGCAACAGGAACCATCGGTCATTTTGGGGAATGCCCACACCTAAGCTGGTGTACTTAACTATTTTGGATCCTGGACTGGAGAACCTGATGAAATCACTGCTCCTCTCCTGAGACATCCAAAGTCAAGGAGCTGATTCAGACCAGGGACCCTGGTCCAAAGCTTCCCACCCCTGACCCAGCGTGCTCATTGTGTTTCTGACCTAAAACTCCAGATTCTCAGTGGGGAGTGAGAAAGTAGGTAAGGGCAGAGCAGCCAGCTGGCATTCAAGGGAGTGCCTCAGCCATTGCCTCTGGAACAAAACCTGGGAACAGGGGAGGAAGCTGGGGCATTTGCAAATGATCTGCTCTTTAAAGACTAACTGCATTCCTAGTATGCACCAGCCACATGCCATGTTATGCCCTCCTCAGTCAACCCCCACCGTTTATCTGAAGTGAGGTTCCCATAGCACCTAGGTAACAGGTTTGTCTCCCCTCCTTCCTGTTATGGTTTAGTTATTAGGTGCCCCTTAAAAGTTCATGTGTGAGACAAGCAAGAAGGCTTAGAGATGAAATGATTGGGTCATGAGAGCCTCAACCCAATCAGTGCATTAATCCCCTGATAGGAATAATTGGGTGGAGGGAAGGCAGGTAGGGTGTGGCTGGAAGAGGTGGATCATTGGGGGCCTGCATTTGGGGTGTGTATTTTGTACATGGTGAGTGGAGTCTCTGCTTCCTGATCGTGTCTTGGGTGACTTTTCTCCACCACACTCTTCCACCATGACCAGCTCCAGGTGGTGGAGCCAGCTGACTTTGGACTGAGACCTTTGAAACCCTGAGCCCCAAGTGAACTCTTCCTCCTCTAAATGTTCTTGTTACGTCTTTTGGTCACATCAGCAGAAAAGTTGACTAAAACACCCCTAGATCCCTGAGACTAGGACCAGATATCTTGCCCGTAGCATCCCCAGTGACTGCACCCAGTAGTAACAGCCAACGGTGCAGGTCCTTACTCCGTTCTCAAAATGCCCCTCTGCCATTCACTGAACACCCAGACTGTGCCAAGGAGCGGGACACGAAGCCCAGCATCCCCAGAAGGGTGGCGGTGGACGTATGTGCACAGCAGGACGCAGTGGGTACCGGACAGCGGCGACAGCGGTCCCTCACTTCTGCAGGTGTGCGCTAGGGCTGGAAGCCGCCTAGGCGCCGGGTGGCCGGAGTGACGGGAATAGGGTCACCGGGTCACTGGGTCACTGGCGAGGACGCGGGTCCATGCCGGTTCCGGGAGCCTGGATCTCCCCTAGCTCAGGGTCCCTCCATCCCGGGGTCCCTCCTGAAAACGAGTCTTCGCCTCAGAGCTGGGGTCGCCGCGGGGGGAGCCACCGGGGGTTACACGAGTCCCGCCGAGGGGTCGCGCAGAGGGGGCCCCCGCGGAGGAGGAAGCGCGGCCTCCAGCGCTCCCGGCCGCCAAGCAGGTCCCGGGTCCCGGGGGTGCTCCCCAGACCCGGAGCTTCCCCGGGCCACCCCGGCCGCGCCGTCACTCACCCGCGGCTCTCTGGTGGCTGGGAACGCGGGTCCGCCGCAGAGTGGCAGCTGCGGCGTACTCTGCGGCGTGGCGCGTGGAGAGGGCGGCGCGGCGCGTGGAGGGGGCGGGGCGGGGCTGGGCGCCGGTTGCCAAGGAGGCGGGACGCGAGGGCGGAACCACGGGCGCGGGCGACCGGAAGCCCCGCCTCCAACATGGCGGCGCCCAGAGGTCTCGCTGGAAGCTGTCCCTTTACCGTCATGTGACGCGGGCCCTCGCCCCACCCGTCTGCAGCCACTCCCTGTCTCCGTCCCCAAGATCGAGAAGGCCACGTGACCCTCCCGGGCCAGTCACGTGAGGCGCGGATCCCGGGTGGGAGGGGGTTGGCAGAGTGGTCTGGAGTGGCAGCAAAGGAGGAAGATGGCGGGGTGCAGGGGGTCCCTGTGCTGCTGCTGCAGGTGGTGCTGCTGCTGCGGCGAGCGTGAGACCCGCACCCCGGAGGAGCTGGTAAGAAGCGGGCGGGGCCGGGCTGGGGAGGGGGCGGTTGCTAAGGGATGGCGAGAGGCGTTGCCGGGGGTGGGGCCGAGCCGAAATGGGCCCGCAGGTGGCAGCGGGTGGGGCCTAGGAACCACAGCCTGGGCTCTGGAAGCATCTACCCTGTTAAACGTGCAGGGCTTTTCTCATAACCCCTCCTTGGAATCTGAAGGAGAATCCAGGCCGACTCCAATATTCTCATCTATATTTTCTTTAATTTTAATCTGAAAGGAGTTTTGAATGAAACAAGCCTGTTCAGAATGAGCCCCTTCCACAGGACTTTGTGCGCATCATACAGCCGGTTTAGTTTATCCAGCCTTCTTTCATTCGCTCACACTTTCTGGGTCACTGACAATCCAGCTTCATCCTGCAAAGCAACCTGGGGAAACTTGAGTTGTGTCCCCGGAGTTGACGGGTCCCTTCTTTAGTCTAACATGCTTCCAATTGAGCTATCTTGGCTACTTGGACAGGCCCTTCTGATTTCAGGTTCAGTGCATTATCAGATGGAGCCTGAGTCCTCAGCCCCCACCTCTAAGCTGGCATTGGACATCTTTGAGGTGTCCTAAAAATCAGAGTGGTTATCTGGAGAATGTATCAATAGAAATGAAGATTCTGCTGGATGACTAGATCTCCACCCACATGACTCCTCATCCCAAAAGGTTTTTTTTTTTTTTTTTTTTTGAGGTCTTGTTCCACTTTGATGGTGGCTCCAACTGATTTAGAACTAGCCACTGATTTTAGTAACTATTTCTGCCTCCTTCCACTCTTGACCGCTAAAATGGTCTCCCTAATGTGGATCTGTTTTTCTAGACCATCCTTGGGGAGACACAGGAAGAGGAGGATGAGATCCTTCCAAGGAAAGACTATGAGGTGAGATTCTTAGATGCTATGTTGGGTAACTAAAGTAGTGAGTGTGCTGCTCACTTCAGACCAATGTGATAATTCCAGCCTGAGATGCTCTTTGACCTTCTGTCCTAGGGAGTGAGTGGGTAAGAAATGATGTCCTTCTAGGAAAGGAGCTGTTTAACAATCCCTTTTTTCACCTTTACACCTAAGAAGGTCTTGTGTTTCTGCTTTTATGGACCTGTAGTACCTTCACTTAGAGTATGCATTTGCCATTAAACTGTCTTTACAACCTACAGAAACCCAGAGACAAAGCTGCTTGCAGTGTACGCTCATAACAGGCATGTGCTCATACCCTGTTAAGGAAGCCTTGCTTTTCTCCTGAGAGAACTTAGTTTTCTCAAATGGTAGTTTCTTGCCCAAGCAGCTTCTTTCTGAAAGGTTCTTGATGTAGTTTCCAGTTTCATGTATGGTATTTTATTATTATTATTATTGTTATTATTTTTGTTGTAGATGGACATAATACCTTTGGTTTTTATTTATTTTTATGTGGTGCTGAGGATAGAACCCAGTACCTCATGCCTGCTAGGCAAGCATTCTATCACTGAACCCCAGTCCCAGCCCCCATGTATGGGATTCTTAAGAGTGTGTGTTTTTTGTAAGACCAATACTGCTAGAGTGAAATTGACTTGTTATCATTTAATCAGTTCATCATGAGTTTTCATATGACTTTCAAAATGACAAAAAGCACAATTGTATAGAAAATCCTTAAATGATTTACAGAAAGAAGAGAAAAACCTAATTCTAATAAATATGCTATCTTAGTCTGTTCTCCCCGGCCCAACTTGATAACAATTTTGTACTGCTACTTTTCTACAATATCTTTTCAAATAGAGAAACAATTTTTTATTGTGCCATGATTTATTTGATCCATCTTTGGTTTTTCCCATCTTCTCTATAATGAACTGCATAGAGGTGAGTGTTCATCTTTTCTTGTCCTTCCTTAGCTGCTCCTTTGGAATCAGTTTGAGAAGTGGAATTAATCAAGTGTGTGTTCAGTGCTTTTTTAAATGGCATATAGACTCTAAAGATCCCATATGTGAGGACAATAACATACTTGACTACTTTACATACTGTATCTTCCTTTTGCTGTATAATGTAAACATTAGGATTCGTAGTATGGCATGGAATTTTTTAAACATTTATTATGGAGAATTTCAAACATGTACAAAAATGAACAGGACTGTGTATCGAAGACCCCATCCTCACACACAGCTTCAACATCTGTCAGCTCATTCTCAGCCTTGTTTGATCTCTGTTCTCGTCCACTTCTCCCTTCCCGTATTATTTTGAAGGAAATTCTAAATATCATATTATATCACCCGTAAATAATTTGTGTATCTCCAGAGGCTAAGTACTTTTTTAAAAAGCATAATATCATTATTCCATCTAAAAGATTAATTATTTCTTGGTATCAAATATCCAGTGTGTGAATTTCCCAGTTTTCATATAAAAGCCATATGTATTTTAAATCAGTTTGAAACAGGTTTCAAATAAGGTCCCAATGTTGCATTTGTTGGAAAACTTTTACGTCTTCTGTGTGTGTGTGTGTGTGTGTGTGTGATCAAACCTGGGGCCTTGTGCATACTCTACCACTGAGCTATATCCCTGACTCCCCAACCCTTTTAATTCCTTTCTTTTTTAATTTTAATTTTAGATGAACACAATACCTTTATTTTATTTATTTACTTTTTATGTGGTGCTGAGGATCAAACCCACTGCCTCATACATGTGAGGCAAGCACTCCACCACTGAGCTACTATCCCAGCCCCCCAACCCTCTTAAGTCTCTCTTAATTCACACTTTCTTCCTTTACTTTTTCCCTCTTGTAATTTGTTTTACAACATAATTAGGACTCTGGAATTTTCTACCCTCTAGATTTTGGCTATTGCACCATCGTGATACAGTTCAATATTCAACTCTGATGGGGTGGCTTTTAATGAATCCAAAAGCACTGTATCCACCGGTGTGTTTTCTCACATTTCTTAAGTATTTGGTTCCTTGTACATAGCTGAGGTTGAGAAATTAGCAGAAGACATTCCATGTCATGCTGTCACCTTGCCCTCTCACCATGCTCCCTCAAGCATCCTGCCTGTCCTGCCACCACCGAGACAGCTTGCAACCTCCCTCCCACGTCTGGGAGCTGGGCCAGCCTCCCCCATTGACCCTGCCTTTTCTGAGGCTCCGTGGCTCCATCCACTAGACTGCACTTGTGTTAGTGATGGGCTCGCTCTGAGCGACGTGCAAGCATATGAGTGCTGTGGGTAGGTGTCCTCTCATGTGAATCCCAGTAGTCCCCAGGTCGCCATCTCTGCAGACGAGCTTCTCAAGAGCATTTGCTTTGTGTAAGGGCAAATTCATTCAGGCACTTAATCAGGAAAGTGCTGGGCTTTTACTTCAGGGTCAACTAGAAACCTGTGTTCGAGGTCTTTCTAGAGGGTGCTCTTCTCCCTCCTGCTTCAGGAGGAGCTTGTTGTGCATACTTGACTTTCTTTTTATTGTAAATTGGGTGTCTTAGAAGATGTTAAGAATCCCATTTTGACAACCATTCTCATCCTGGGTGGTTTATAACAATTTCCTATCATAAGTAGTCCTGTTTTCTGTCTTCATGCAGGTTTTTGAGTCTGTATTGCTCTTTTGAGTTAGAAAAAGGTTCTTTTCAGAGAAGATTTGGACATAAATGCCTCCCCCTCTCAGAGCTGGCCACAGCCCTTGCTCAGGCCCTGAAGGTGCTTTTGTATGAGATGAAAGTTGCCCTTCCTGGTTCGATTTGGGCTGCGTGCCAACCTCTACTTGTCCCTGTGACTGATACTGTTTTGTGCATAACCATGAGTGGTAGCCCACAGGACACCTTTAAAATTTTTATTTAAAAAAGATGTTAGTTCCTTAAACCAATGAACAACACATGTAGCAGAAATAAAGGGATGTTAATCATAGCAAAGAAGGAATGATCCAGTTTTACTAGATCGTATATTCCCCTGGTACATATTTACAATGTCACACACAACTAGTTTATTTTTAAAAAAGATAAGATTCTGGTGTTCTGGGTTGCAGTTGCTTCTAAATGCCCTTTTAGGCAGTACCATTGAGCTATAATGCACTACTTCACAGTCCATCCATTTAAAATGTATAACTCAGTGGATTTTTCAGTGTTTCCAGAGTTGTCAGCTGTCCCCACCGTCATTTAGAGCGTTTTCATCATTCCAGAGAGAAACCCTGTATCCATTTATTGGTGGGGCCATTCTCTTTGCTCCCGACTCTCCAACCACTGATCCACTTTCTGTCTCTAAAGACGTGCCTGTTCTGGACAACTAAAACCCTTGTAAATGTTTATGGGAATGAAAGTCCCTTCTCTTTTCCTGCTTAAGAGGTGATGTCCTGAGTCTGAGAAACATCCTGGTGGTAGAGAATGAGCAGGAGAGGAGCTGTGCAGATTTATCAAGTGCACAGGCATCTCAGGGGAGTGGGTGTGCAGTAACCCTGTGAGTCTGGGAGAAGGAAGTGGGTATAGACAATTTCAGAGAAACAGTCAGTGGTTTTTAGGGGGCTGCATGAGCCCAAAGATCAGACAGTTGCCTGGGACAGAGTTTGTCTGGGCTCTGCGAGGGTATCAACTCTGGTCTTCCTTCCTGCTGGGTGCATAGACGTCAGCCATCCCTCCCACTGGTGAGATATCAGGGGAAGAAGTAGATAGCATTCGACAGTCACCCAGAGGGTCCAGCCTTTAGGCAGCTAAGGGAGAGTTCAGAGGACGCGCTTCTCTGCCCTGCTGCCTGCACTTCCCAGGTGCTCTCCTGTGGGTCAGAGTCCAAAGTGGCCCCCACGGTAGATAAAACTATTAAGCAAATGATTAATTGACCAATAAATTCTAGATTTGGCATAAAGGTAAGAGATTAAAAAAATAGTATCTTTCCCTTAACTTAGACCCACCTCAACACATACATTTAATTGTTTGTTTATTTATCGTGCTGGAGATTGAACCTAGCACTCAGGCATGCTCGGCAAGCGCTTTATCACAGAGCCACACCCCCAGCCCTTTTTATTTTACTTTGAGGCGGGGCCTTGCTACGCTGGCCAGGGGCCTGAGTGGCTGGGGTATGGCGTGCACCGCTGTACTAGACTGCAGCGCACATTTCTGATACCATGTGTATGTGGCTTGTTTCCCCACATCACCAAGTGAGCGATTCTCCAGCAGACACCAGCTCCAGGGTGTCCTCTAGTCCTGTTCTGGCACCGTCTACCTGGACGTGGCCTCAGACCACAGGCTGGGGTTGCCCAGAAGATGGCGCCTCCCCGGACGTTGGTGTAAGTGATGAGTTCCTGCCGCTACCTCTTGGAGTTTGATGGATTTGCCAGAACTGCTCACAAAACTCAGGGAAACGCTTTTTACTTACTGGTTACCAGTTTATTGGTGAAGGTTATAATAAAGGGTACAGATGAGCAGCTAGATGGAGAAGATGTGTAGGGCAAGGCGGGGGGAGGGCTCCGGGCTCCCATGCTCTGGGTGAGCTGCAGCAGGCGGGAAGCTCTCCCGGCCCAGTGCTGGGCTTTGCTGTGGAGGCCGCATCACGGAGATGGCTACTGGTGATCAGCTTAACCTTCAGTTCCTCACCTCCCGGAGGCGGGTGGGAGATGCAGGTCCAACCTCCTAACCATAGCTCGCTCTTCCCGGTGCCCAGCCTCCTCCTGACGCCATCGAGAGCTGCAGCCCCAATTTCATTAGAGTACAAAAGACACTCTGCAAGGACAGAGACCACATGTGTACCTCACAGTATCACAGAAAATGTTGCTTTTTCAACATTTAAATTTTTCCATTTGTTCCTAGAATGCAATGTCACTTGGTTGATTTGTAAAAAGTTTGTGTGTATAATGTGTGCACATGTGTGTGTGTGTGTGTGTGTGTGTGTGTGTGTGTGTTTGATCACTCATGGATGAGTCCAATTTCCTGGCAGAATTTCTTTACTGTTTTCTTGTTTTGTAGTGAGAAAAAACAATTTTTAATATAACAGCACACCTTTTGAGATGTGAGAATTTCAAATGATACCTGAATGTGAATATTTAAAATGTCACAGATGTTTTCCAAGATGTTTCCCATTATATGTGCTGAAGAATAAATCCTAATTTTCTAATCAAAATGGGATTATATTATATATTTTCTTCACCTCTTGCTTTATTTTTATTTTTTATTTATTTACTTGGTAATTTTGGGGTATTTCTCGTATCTGTCTTGTGGAATTACTGTATTTTATTGCTACATAGTCTTCTTACATTTGGATGTACGATAATTGGTTTAACCAGTCACCTGTTGCTACTCCAAGGCTCTTACAAAAAAGGAATTGGGACTTGCTCCAGGTAGTCATGTAGACGGAATAAATTGTCACACATTGCACCTGTGTTTGGCTGACTCAAAAGTATTGCCTGGGACTGTCGCCACTAGGCCAACGTCCAGCTTGTTCATTTGCTGACGTGGCTGCAGGAACAGGTTCTGGGAAGGAGAGAGCATATGGCAGACTATTTTTCTTTGTTGACAAACTGCTGCCACTTTTATAAGACATCAAAACAAAATCATCTCCTCTGAATTGTTTCTTGGCATGTCCGTGGCACACCTGCAAATCGTGTCTGTGACATATGACTTCAGGAACACAGCCTGAGCTGTAGAAGCTGGCCTGAATCTGCGCCTCTTCTGAACATAAACTGGAATTTCCTTCTAAAAATAGTCTCCTTGTCAGTCTGTCTTGTGACCAACCTCATTTTTATAGAAGCTACTTATAAAAGATGATTAAAATGGGTTGACTTTCTGGAGTAACTTGATTCTGGTTAATTGAGGCTTTTGTTCACATCACATAAAGTCCACTGGGCCAGGCCGGTGAGAGCTGAGGTCCTTATTTCATAGAAACAGAAAGCTTAGAAACATGTGACGCAGATTCCTCCCAGAGCACGCAGCGTTAACCCGGAGCAGTGCTGCCGAGCCCCCCAGGCCTGCAGACCTCCTGACAGCGCAGGCTGAGGCGCAGGCTGGACAGGTCTGAGGTCTTGCACTGCCATCAAGACAGGCCCCTGCTCCTGCCCACCCTCCAGTCACTTAGCAGGAACCTGAAGTTTTGTCCCTCTTTAGGTTTTGGTAATTCTTCCTATCTAGATGTGACTTTCTTGTTCATGTGTCCTTCTTCCAGAGTTTGGACTATGATCGCTGTATCAATGACCCTTACCTGGAGGTTTTGGAGACGATGGATAATAAGGTGAGTCCCACAGTTCTTGGTCTCTTGGAACTAAGTAGACCTTCAGACAGTTTATCTTCTCCAAGTCCTCCAGTAAATGTCCTTACCCCTTCCTTGGTCTTTTAACTTTTTCATGAGATGTTGGCATTTGCTTCTCTAGACCTTCCTTGTGCCAACTAGAGTGCCCACAGCCAGGACACCTGACCAGCCCGGTACGGGTCGTCATTCTTGCATTTGAAGCAGCTGAGATGCCAGACATCCCCCTCACATGGCTGCTGTCCCCATGGATTGAGTCTAGAACTGGCTGGTCAGGTGTGTCCCTTCCCACTGACAGCATCACCTGTAACAAGAGGCTCGTTCTCTTCCTGTGTGAACAGAAAGGTCGAAGGTACGAGGCCGTGAAGTGGATGATGGTGTTCGCCATTGGAGTCTGCACTGGGCTGGTGAGCAGCGGGGCGTGGGGAGGTGGCAGGCCAGGGTGGGAGGGTCAGAGGGAAAGGCCTGGCCTGGCTAATGACTTCTGTCGTTTGTCACTAGAGCCTTTATAACATTGTAACAGTTGTCATTATAACCAAGGCTGCTTTTTTTCTTTTTCAAAATAATAATGCTGCCCAGGTTTTCCTGCTTCTCTTGCTATTGCATTGTGAATCGAAAGTGAAACTTCCATCTCAGGGCACTTTAAGTGCTCAAAGGTTTGGCCAAAACTTCCCTTTTATGAGATGATTACAGGTCAGAGCCCCTAATTACTTGATAGGCTGGACAGCATAGCTGCGTTTGGTAGTCAGCAAACTGGCAGGTGGAGGGCACTGTGGGCACTGAGGTCATGCGCCCAGGCTTCTCCCTGCACGTGGCTGATTTTGCCTGGAGGGTAGAGCTGGCGGTTGTGGGTGGAGGGGTATGCCTGAATGAACAGGGTTCCTGGCTCTACGTGTTCACAGGCAGACGACAGTGGGGAGCCTGCCAAAGACTATAGACCAGCCAAAGGTCTGGGACCGGAACTGCTGACTTCATGTTGGTAAACCTGGAAAGGAGAAGCTGGGAAAGTCTGCAGCCAGCCAAGAAGACTCACGTCAAATCTGGATTTTTCATTAGCGCAGTGTTAGCAAGGGGTGCGCCTGTGCCTGAGCAGCAGCCCCTTTATCTCCGTTCTCTAGAATTGGCCACAAGTCTCGTGCCAACTCCACGATAGACCCGGGAATCGTAAGCCTGTGTGAATGTAGCTCAGCTCCAAGGACTACCACAGCTTCTGTTTTCATGACTCTCATCAGATTTTTACCGTAGTAAATTCACAGGGAACAGCTAGGTATGACTAAAGGTGTTCAGGGGCCTCTGCTGCATCCTGCAGGACACCGTCATGGGGAGACTTGGGTTGATTTGTATTACTTAGGTCTGAGTATCTATTTTGCTATATACGTTTCTGGGTGCAGATTTCCCTGTATTAAGCTTAGTCATTAGCCACTTAGTTACTTGTCTTTCGGCTCCTTGTGTACCTGCTCCTTTGAACTGCCAGTTGTCACTCCTAGCAACTTTTCCTCACACTCTTGGATGCTGGGAAGGCAGACCTCCCTTATAAAGTAGTAGCCAGCAGCTGTAGCTACGGCCCTCCTCCTTTGATCTGTCCCCGCTTCCTACTCCAGTATTCATAAACTTCCAGGCATTGACTTGAGGGAAGGCCAGAGTTAGAGCGCGGAGCCTTTGATCCTGTCTCCACATGATCAAGGCTTTCTGATTCTCCTTGAAGCACTCATGCGAGTGGAAGAGTGGAGCCGAGGTTGTCTCCTCTGCTCGGGTGACCATGGGCTGTAGGATAGTTCTGAGTCAAAAGAATGGCTTAGGAAAGAAAATGCAGGTAACAAACTTGCAGAAACTCCATGTGCCCAAGTAATTGTCGTCCTTTAAAGAAGCATCCTCAGCCGCCTGCTTATCCAGCCAGGCACCACTGGAGACGTTTTGGCCTTTCCTCTTTCCTTGTGGAAAGAGCTGAGTGGACCCTGTACAACTCAGTGTTGTCACTCGTCAGCCTCGGGGTGGTCTTCCCGGGTCTCCCATCTTTTTCTGCACCCTTTCCCTGCTTTGTGTCACTTTGCTTCTCTCCACTTAGCTGGACCCCTTCTCTAGTCTCTGTTGGGGCAGCGGGGCCAGGCCAGGGCAGAGATGTCCTCAGAGCCAGCATGACTAACCAGGTTCATTCGCACCGTGCTGGTGTGTAACTTGACCAGCCACCACCCGTGCGGTGAGGGAAGGCACTCCCCAGGAAGAGTCTGACGGGGTCTCTGCTCTCTTCAGGTGGGTCTCCTTGTGGACTTTTTTGTCCGACTCTTCACCCAGCTCAAGTTTGGAGTGGTTCAGTCGTGTATCCTTTACATGCTTCCTGATGCTTCCAGACTTCCGTGGGCCCCCAGCTTCCTCCCGAGAAACAGGCTATAAACCTCATATTCGAAGGGCTCCTTACTAGCCATTCAGCTCTAAGGTTGTAATTATCATTGAGGGACACAAAGGGCAAGACTTCAGTAGATACACTCTCGTTTGTGGTTGGTTAAACACAAACGTCATGAATATGACTCCTCTGCTCAGTGTTCCCATCAAAAGTCCAACAGAATTTATCATGGAACTCAAAAATTCTCTTTCTGAAAGTTGTATAGAAGAGTAAAGGGCCAAAAATAATTGATGGTTTTGAACAGCAGATTGGTGGGCTTGCCCTACTAGATGTCAAGACTTAGAAAATTTAAGATGTAGTAATCGAAACAGTGTCATATTATTGCAGTAATACCCAGTTGAACCAATGGGAAAAATAGAGAAGCAGAAACTGGCCTGGCCTGTACATCAAGAAATCCAATGAATGATGGTGAATTTAGCAATCAGCAAGAGAGGAATGGATTATTTAATAAAAGATACTGGGCTATTAGCTCTCCCTGTGAAAAAGTATAAAATTAGATTCCCACTCATGCCATAAATAGTGCTAAATTCCAGATGGATTAAAGATGTAAATAAGCAAAACAAAACTTTAAGATGATGTCAAGAAGGGAATAATTTCTTAAAACTGTAGAAGGCACAGGCTGTTAGAGAAAAGACCAGTAAACTTGACCCTATTAAAGTAAAAATTTCCTTTACAAAGACAGACAAACCCAAAAATAATAATGAAACAATGTAAAGTAATAAAGCCCACAGCCTGAAAGACATTTTCTATGCACTGAAGAGGCAAATATCTCCAAAATATAGAAAGAATGCACACCTACAGCTTAATTAAAAAAAACCCAAGAGCCCAATGGAAAAATGGGCAAAGAATGTAACAGGCAGTTCTCAGAGGAGGAGACCTGAAAGGCTACTAAACCCTTGAAAAACTAGGAAGGCGCCGGTTCCCCTGCTTAGACACGCCCCTGGACGTGTCCAGGGTATTTATTGCTCCTGTGGGATAGCGGGAAGGAGGTGTCAGGCGCGAGCTTGGAAGAGTGGTGTCGTCTCAGCAGAAGTTTAACGTAATGACCCAAGCAGTGCTGCTGAATGTCACCTGGAGGACAGGAAGGTGCGTGCTGGGCGACTGGCATGACGGAGAGCGTGCTCCTTGACCCGGTGCCTGCAGCGGTGGAGGAGTGCAGCCAGAAGGGGTGCCTCGCCCTGTCCCTCCTGGAGCTCTTGGGTTTTAACCTGACCTTTGTCTTCTTGGCGAGCCTTCTTGTCCTAATTGAGGTGAGGTGGGTTGGGAATGGCCTGTGTGCTCACAGGGTTTTGAGTCCTGCCCTTGCGTTCTCCGTCTCTGTTTCCAGAATGTCAGGAAACCACTCTGGGTAGCTTATTGGTTCCTGCGGAAGGGCCCTCTTGATCACTTAGAGGTGTTTTTGGAAGTTAGGGTTTAAGTCTCTGGTGAGATTAAAGAGGAAGAATCTAGATTAGAATGACAGCTCCAACCTTGGCAGCATGTTAGCTTCACTGGGAGAACTTTTAAAAATATTCATAGATCAGAATCTCTGGAAGAGGGGCTCCAATTTGTTGAAAGACTCCCAAGCGATATAGAGTCATGGGACTATAAGGAGCTTGTCAGGAATGCAAATGTTCATCTGGGCGCCTGTGACCTCAGCGACTGGGAAGGCCAAGGCCAAAGGATCTCAAGTTCAAAGCCGACGTCAGCAACTTAGCAAGGCTCTGAGCAACTTAGCAAGACCCTGTTTCAAAATAAAAAGAAAAAAAGAAATGGGGGGTGGGAATGTGGCTCAGTGGTTAAGAGCCCCTGGGTTTAATCCCTGGTATCCCTCCAAAAAAAAGGCAGATGCTCCTGTTTTCCCTGGGTCCTCCTGAGTCAGGAGTCTGGTGAGGCCCAGCACCTATAGTTGAGCAAGCCATCCGGTCACCCTGATGCTGCTGCTAAACCGAAGAAGCAACGGATTTTGAATTTACGGGTGTTCCTCTTGTCCCCCACCAGCCTGTGGCAGCAGGTTCTGGGATACCTGAGATCAAATGTTACCTGAATGGCGTGAAGGTGCCAGGAATCGTCCGGCTCCGGACCCTGCTCTGTAAAGTCTTCGGAGTGCTTTTCAGCGTGGCTGGAGGTGAGGAAGGTCTTTCTACTTCCCCTTAAGCAGTAATTGGCAAAGATGACTACACACGCTGTCTGTGAATTCCTTTGATTTGGACTGAAGGGCCTGCCCTTCATCAGATGTCTCTGCTTTCTGTGGATGGTTAAGTGTGGACACTGTTAGTATGTGACCATTCAGAGCTATCTGTAGACACACCATTCTGTTTTGAACTAGGACAACCATCTAGTTGTATATGGAGTTGCTTTTGTACGAATTAGCAAGCTTTTTGTGTAAACATACAGATCGGCTTTGTGAGCTATGAGACAAAATTGAGGATATAGTGTAAGTACTTGCGTAACTGATGAGAATGTCCCCATTTAAGAATATAAAAGCCATTCTCGGCTCTTGAATTGTACCAAGAGGCAGGGAGCAGGTCTGCGCCCACAAGCTGTGGTTTGCTGAACCCAGATTTAGAATGTAAATAGTAAGACTTTAAATGGAGCTGGTCTGATGGGAGTTTGGCTCTTTCTCTTAGAAAGCCATGCTTGGGCCAGGGGAGTAGCTCTGGTAGATGCTGGCCTACTGTGTGCAAGGCCCTGTGTGTGATCACCATGGTAAATGCTCATTTCTGTTTTTCAGTCGTGGAGGGAAAGGTTTATGTAGCAAAGGTCTCCTGTGCTGACTGGTGATCATCTTTGTCTCTGTTCCCAGGGCTCTTTGTGGGGAAGGAAGGCCCTATGATCCACAGCGGGGCCGTGGTGGGAGCTGGCCTCCCTCAGGTAAGGGTTGGTGGGCCTCCTGGCTGGGCTCAGGGCCAAGCCTCTGGTTGGATTTGGGAAAAGCCATTGGAATCACCCTAATGTGACGTGGAATCTGATGCCAGTTGGGGTTAGGAAAACAGTATGACCTGTCCCCAGCAGAGCATATAACAGACTGGAAAGTTTCGATGATGCTCTGCTGACTCCTAGGAGCAGAAACAGGACGTGGAGGGAAAAGATATGTGAGACAGATGCAAGTCACCCGGCCCCTCCATAGCCACTGCCAGGCGCCTCCACGTCGGGCGGCATGGCAGCTCAGTCTCTGCCCCCACAGGCCTTGTGAGGGGCTGGGAGTGTCAGTTGAGGTGGCCTCAGACGCGGCTCTGCAGAGTCTACTTAGTGCAGGCAGGGCTGGCCGCCGGAAGCCGGCATGTGCTGGATCCCCGCGCACCAGCCGCTGGCTGCGTCCAGCCACCACGTGTTTACTTGTTCTTCCCGCTCTCAGAGGAAACCCAGGCTAGTAAGGTTGAGGGACCAGCTCAGGACTCCAGACTGCCCATTCTTGAGGGCCCTTTCCACATCCTGGGCTGCGGTGTGACAAGTCTCAACTCCTGCGAGTTGTGCCCGTAGGTCTCACCTCCCCTGCTCTGTGAGCAGGGCGGTGCTGGGATGGTGAGTTTTTGAGGCAACGTGGGAAGACTCTTCCCTCAGGCTCACTCACCTTTTCATCTTTCTCTCCACTTCCTCCAGTACCAGGCCCCCCAGGAATGCGCTGAGACATGGAAGGAGGCGAGGCGGGGCCCGGGTGAGGATGGTGGAGCGATGGAGGAGCGGCTTCCCCTGCTGCCTCCGAGCAGGGCTGCCTTCCTCCCAGTCCTGTTGCTCAGCGGAACCCCTTCTCTTTCTGACTTGTTGACTCTGCACAACATGCTTTCTGAAGGGCCTAGGAACTTTGAGGCAGGAAAACGAAGCTCCTCCCAAGGGAGGTGACTTCCTTCTTTCCAGGTTGCTGTTCTGGAAGCTTCTTTTTGTAACACGCTGCCCAAGTGTGCTCTGGCCAGGGGCCGCCTGGATTCCTGCAGCGTCGGCGCGCGTGGGTCCCTCTCTGACTTCGTCCTCTCTTGTTTTAGTTTCAGAGCATCTCCTTGCGGAAGATCCAGTTTAACTTCCCCTATTTCCGAAGTGACAGGTACGGAGGTGTCAGGAATTCATTTGTTTGTTTTGTTGTTTGCTGTGCTGGGTCAGCCCTGGGCATTCTGCATGCTAGGCCAGCTACACCTCCAGCCCCAGGAATTCGTTTTCATGAAAAACCAAATTGTTGAGGGCCAAGGGGTGAACGTGTGCTTGGCACGTGGGAGCTCATGTTGATGGCCTGCCTGTCAGACCCAGTCCTTGCTCTGGCCTGGCTCCATGGCCTGTGCCAGGCAGCTGCACGTGAAACCCAACTATTGGGAAGACTAGGGTGCTTTGCATTTTTTTCTGAAAATAAGAAACAGAAGGACTGAGTTGGCGTCGTGGGTTTGACTTGCCATGCCACCAGGCCTGGAGGCCTCTCAGGCAGTGAAGATGTCCAAGATTGAAAACCCAACCAAGGAAGGGCACAGGCGCGCCTGTTTTCAAGAAGTTATGTCTTCCCAGACGCCTCATCTGCCCAGGCATGATGGCACGTGCCTGTAGTCCCCGCTTCGCAGGAGGCTGAGGCAGGAGGATCGCTTGAGCCCAGGATTTCAAGGCCAGCCTGGCAACACAGGAAGAGCCTGTCTGTCTGGGTTGGAGGCTGTCCTTCTCGCGAGAGCCTCTCCCCTGTGGACTCGTGTTGCCGGCCTAACACCTCAGAGGCCTGGGACCCAGCAACCCGCTCTGCACAGCCTCCTCATCTCTGTTACTGCCCGTCACTGGGCGCCTGCTCCACTGACATGGCCGTGAGGCACTCATCGTGCTCTCCAGTGTGTGGTTTTCCGGAAAGCTCTGGTGGGAACGTCGCTCAGCGCCAGCTGCTGGAAACTTCTGCCCTCTGAGCTGGGGCGGTGACTCCCGAGTCTACGGGTTCCTGTTCCCAGGTGGAGGCCCCGCACAGAGGGAGCTCTGACGCAGGCAGCGCTCATCTGACTGGCAGACCGCCTTCCCTGGTCCTGACCGGTCACGGCTGAGGAAGGCGGAATGAGGGAAATGGGGAAGTGTTCTCAGATGCGGAAGGGAAGCGGCCTCTGGGCCTGCGGGCTCCTTCTTGGATAAAGCGTCTCTCTCTCTCTCCTCTCCTCAGAGACAAGCGAGACTTTGTGTCAGCCGGGGCGGCTGCTGGAGTTGCTGCAGCTTTCGGGGCCCCCATAGGGGGCACCTTGTTCAGTCTGGAGGAGGGTTCGTCCTTCTGGAACCAGGGACTCACGTGGAAAGTGGTGAGCAGGCTGTCACTGAAGCCACTCAGGCCTGAGCACACCCCAGATCACACTGCACCCCATAATATAGTCATTTGGATGGGACCAGAGTGTCACTCGCTCTAAGCTTCCTCTGCTGCAGCAGCCAGAATATACTTTCCCCACCAGTGAGCCCCACATCACATGCTGCTGCCTTCTGGTCACGAACCTCTGACCCGGCAGGTGGAGAGGCTGACACTGAAGGTGGGCGGTCTGGGGGCGGCCCTTGAGCCCATCTCCTGCTCCAGGTGGCATGTTTGTCCCCCATGCCCACCTTCCCTGTTGGCTCAGAATCCACTCCTAGGAGGCTCTAAACAAATGGGCTCCCATGATAGACTGGTTGAGTGACAGGCTCTTAGTTAGTGATAATTTTAATTATTCCCCCTGGAGTTGGTCAGTGGTTTCCAGATCCCTGAATTCCAGCCCAGGTTTTGCAGGTCTCTGGTAGGCCTTAGGTTTTGGGAGGAACTGTCCCGGAGAAAGTAGGACCTGGTGCCATTGAGTGTTCTTGGTTTTTGTCCCCATCCCCTAGCTCTTTTGTTCCATGTCCGCCACCTTCACCCTCAACTTCTTCCGTTCTGGGATTCAGTTTGGAAGTTGGGGTTCCTTCCAGCTCCCTGGATTGCTGAACTTTGGCGAGTTTAAGGTATGTCTTGTCCTTACTCCCAGGATTTCCTACTTGACCCATGAAACTTGCTCTTAAGCAAAGGACCAGAGAGAAGTAGGCCTTCTAGCGAGGCCGCCTCGGCCCTCGAGTCTCCGCGCATGCCTGTGCTTGCAGAGGGCAGGATTCCGGCTCGGCTCTGCTCTTTCAGAAGGGAAGGCAGCCCCGGCTCTGTTTCTGTCTTCTCCTCTTCTCTCCCTTCCTGTTCTCATGGCTGCTCTGGTTTTTCTCTCTCCCTCCCTCTCCCCTTCTCTCAGTGCTCTGACTCTGATAAAAAATGTCATCTCTGGACAGCTATGGATTTGGGTTTCTTCGTCGTGATGGGGGTCATTGGGGGCCTCCTGGGAGCCACATTCAACTGCCTGAACAAGAGGCTTGCAAAGTACCGTATGCGCAACGTGCACCCGAAACCTAAGCTTGTCAGGTATCTGCAGTTGCCTCCCCCCGTCGTGGCTCCCTGAGCTCCTGTGGGCCGGGCCACCCGTCCTGTGGGAGACGTCACATGCCCACACCCTGCTTCCCACACCAGCTTTGGTTTCTCATTTAAGACTGAGAATGTAAACAAGGTCATAAATCTGCCCTCTCATCAGACGGGCCAGAGGGCTGAGTCGGCTTAGTGGACATCCAGGGCACTGACCGATGCCCACCCTCTCCTGACGCATCACTAGCACACAGGACAGGACTCAGGAGGCTCAGTGTGGCCCTGCTAGGGGGCTGGTTGTCGTAAGATGCTCTTGCCCCAGGACTCAGCGTGGGAAACTGTTGAGTTCCTCAAAGAGACGGGATGTGGCCAACAGCCCACTGCATTGAACACCCATTTTTTAATGTTCAAATTGCTGGCATATCTGTAGCGTGTTTGTACACATGTGTGTGCCGGCGTGCACTTGTTGACGGACTGGGGGCTGCTGTGCATTTCCTCTGGGGACGGGGGCGGTGGGCAGCGTGTGCTGGGCTCTGCAGGCCAGGTTCTTTATTGTATTGTGGCAGCCGTGCTCTGCCTCCTAGGGTCTTGGAGAGCCTCTTGGTGTCCCTGGTGACCACCGTGGTGGTGTCCGTGGCCTCGATGGTGTTAGGAGAGTGCCGACAGATGTCCTCTTCGAGTCAAGTGGGTAATGGCTCCTTCCAGCTCCAGGTAACCTGTGCTCCTGCTGCCTTTGTCCTATGTCTACAAAGAAGGATCCAGATATATGCCTGTTTAGCGCTCACGTGTGTACAGGCTTGTCACTCCACACCTGCAGCAGTTTGCTAGGAGACATGGGAAAGTCTTTTTACCTGAGAGAGGACGTGGGCCAGATGCCTCTGCCCTCGCCTTCGCCAGCGACCGTGGCCACCCCAGAGGGAGCTCCTGTCTAGGAAACAAGCGTAAGAAACGGGCCGGGCAGCCTCCCGAGCCCCAGCGCACGCCACTTCCTCTCAGGGACCCCAGGTCCAGGGCCTCCTCGCCCACTGCCTCGCCTTCGTGGAATGGGTCCTTCTGGCATAGGGATGAGGGACGCCTTTGTGGAATGGGTCCTTCTGGCATAGGGATGAGGGACGCCTGCGTCAGAGTGAGCCACGATCCTCGCTCTTCCAACGCCTGGTGCTGCTGGCTCGAGTTCACACACTGGCGTGCACCCTGCTGGTGTTTCTTTCCCCTCTTCAGGGGTGGTTGGCATTTTCCAGAGCCCTTCCCTGAGGACTTGGGTGGGAGTTTGCTCTTCCCTCTGCCTTCAGTCCACTCCAGTGGGGTGTGGCCTCTGTGCTGGACACAGTGAGCCTGTTCCTCACTGCGCCCTCTTGTTGCTCCTAAGCAGCCACTTGAATCAGAGCCCCTTGGGGTCCCTTGTCTCAGGGGTGCCTGAGAGGGTCCCCAGGAACAGTCCAGAAAGGCCTAGACTGTATTAGTTGCAGGGTCAGCAAACTAAGGCCCATGAGCCACATCTGGCCCTTGGAACTGCTTGTCTGTGCAACCCCAGGATAAGAGATGGAAAAAGAGAAGGTGCCACAGAGACCACATGTGACTGGCAGTCCACAGTGCTTGCCCTCTGGCTCTTACGGTGAAGCTGGCTGGCCCCTGTCACTCATTAATCCCAGGGCTACCTCCTTACCAGACAGTGGTTTTCAAGTGTGGTTATATAACATTGATATATGATTCAGAAACAAGAAAGCATTTGGTGGTCAAATGGGTTAACCAGAACTAAATAAGTTTCTTTAAGCTGTTGTCTCATCATCCTATATATAGGACACCTATAAAATCTTAAATTGAGTAATTTTATAGGTATCTTATTAACATCTATGGATTTTTGGAGGTGTCCTATATATAAGATGATGGGACATAATAGGTTATACAGGGCTTCTCAGGGCCTGTGGCATTCTAATAAGTATTGTGAAAGTTTAGCACATTACTGTGTGCCAGATATTCCACGTCATTTTACAAGCCTGATCACATCCTTACCACCACCATGCTAATAATATTATTCCCATTTGCAGATGGGAGAACTGTGAGGTTTTGACCAAGATCCCTCAGCTAGTAATACATAGCATGAGAGTAGGTAGTATTCCTGTGCAATAAATGAGGAAGGCGAACTTTCACAAGATGAAATAGCTTCCCTGGAGCAGCAGTTAGAGGCAGCGCTGTCTGATTTGGAGCCTGCCCTGCTTAGCAGACCCGTTGGTTTCTAAGAAGTGCTGTGGTGCCTCTCAGTGCAGTTGATCACAGAACTTTCTCCAGAGAGCCTTCAGGACCGGTGTTCTCCAGACTCAACCTGCAAAGCACTGCGTGTGTCAGTTACTAAGCTGTCACCTTGGCTTGTCCACTGCATGTTCCGCACACACTTCCCCTATGCCAGGCTCTGCCAGTAGGAGGAGCTGTTGGCACCTGGTGGGATTGTACAGCCCATCCCTGTGTTATGTGAACTTCCAGTTACGTGAACTTCCACACGGGGCATCTTTGTAGCATCCTGGATGGAACTGAATGCAGGAGAACACACACCCTTTATTAACCCTGTAGTGACCCCCTGTCTGGGTGGACAGCAACAGGTGCCAGGCACTTCCCCTGTAGTGGTAGTTAGAACACCAGAGACATCATGCTCCACAGACCCTCCCCTCTAGTAAGTCAGGTGGCACCAGAATCTCTTCTTCCCACACGAATGAAGGCAAGACGAGAGAGCTGGGATGTGGAGAAGTGGCCTGGTTTCCCATCTGGGTTCTGTTCTCCAGCTGGGATCAGGCGGAGAGGCAGCCAGGAGCACGATTTCTGCCTTCAGCCTCAGGTCAGGCTGGGTTCCTTGCGGAGAAAATCCAGAGCAAAGGGTTTTTCCACTCAGAATCAGAGTTGGGCTTTAGGTCAGGTCCCTTGCCGCCCTTCCTGTCCCAGCCACTCCTCACCTGCCTCATCGTCCCACAGTCCAGGAGGCTCTTGGGCCTGGCTTCTAGCACTGTCACTTACAAAATCAGCACCAGAGAGGAAGCAGAGCCGAGTCCATGGTGAGCCATGGTGCTGGTGAGGAGCACGGTTGAACAAAGGCCCCCATCGTGGTTCTTTGAGAATCCAGAGGATTCAGCATGGCAGTCATTGGATCTGGGGTGTCAGTCAGGTTTTGCAGGCAGAGCTTTCACCAGACTCAAACTCGCTGGCACCACTGCACTTGAAGGCTCAGGAGGGCCCTGCAGGTGCCCTCGTGTTTACTCTTGGGTTCCTGCTTCTTAGGTCACATCAGAAGATGTGAATTCAAGTATCAAGACATTTTTTTGTCCCAATGATACCTACAATGACATGGCTACGCTCTTCTTCAATCCCCAAGAGTCTGCCATCCTCCAGCTCTTCCACCAGGATGGTGAGTGTCTGCTGCCCACTCCCGGGGATGCCAGGCTCGCTCTGCATTCTGAGAGGGACAGGGCGCTTCCTTCGTAATGTCACACTTTGAAGACTTCTGCCTCCAGTGCTGGAAGGCAAATGGGGTGGGACGGAGGGACCTGGGGGCGCTGGGACTGTCCGCTGGGCCGCAGCAGGCCTCTGGTTGTGGGACTCAGGTTGGTTTTTGCATTGCAGGGACTTTCAGCCCCATCACCCTGGGCCTGTTCTTCGTCCTGTACTTCCTACTTGCATGTTGGACTTATGGCATTTCTGTTCCAAGTGGCCTTTTCGTGCCTTCTCTGCTGTGCGGAGCTGCCTTTGGACGTTTAGTCGCCAATGTCCTGAAAAGGTATGGTGTGACTGTGCATGTGTGTGTGTGTGTGTGTGTGTGTGTGTGTGTGCAAGGTCCCTGTACAGGAGTGTGCAGGATGGGGTCTCCCGGCACCCCTCCGTTCCCGACACCGACGGGAGTCTAAGCCTCATTCTCCATTTCTTTCTTCACCAGCTACATTGGATTGGGCCACATATATTCAGGGACCTTTGCCCTGATCGGCGCTTCGGCTTTCTTGGGTGGGGTCGTCCGTATGACCATCAGTCTCACGGTCATCCTGATCGAGTCCACCAACGAGATCACGTATGGACTTCCCATTATGATCACCCTGATGGTGAGCACTTCCCTTCAGCCCCTTTCAGGCTCAGGGCCAGATGCACCCTGAAGGGCTCATTTTCAGGTCTCTGCTGTGTGTTTCAGGTGGCCAAGTGGACAGGGGACTTTTTCAATAAGGGCATTTATGACATCCACGTGGGCCTACGCGGCGTGCCACTTCTGGAATGGGAGACAGAGGTGGAAATGGACAAGTAAGGCCGTGGGCTGATACAGGGGTCAGCAAGCCATTTCTGTAACGGGCCATGTCGCAAATATTTTCAGCTTTATACATCTTCACCACAGCCCCCCAGCTGTTCTGTTATAGCAGGAAAACAACTGCAGATGCCGTGTAAATGAGTAGCAGGACTGGATATGAGCTGTGGGCTGTGGTTTCTCTCCCTGAGCTAAAGGGGCAATCAAGGGTGGCTTGACCCCCACCCCCAGTACTGGGGATTGAATCCAGAGGGGCTAGGGATGTTCACCACTGAGCTATATCCCCAGCCTCTTGTTTCAAATTAGAGACAAGATTTGGCTTAGTTGCCCAGGCTGGCCTTGAACTTGTGATCCTCCTGTCTCAGCCTCCGGAATAGTTGGGATCACAGGTGTAAATCATTGCACCTGGCTGAAAGGTAGCTTTTTAATTTTTAAATTTTTTTATAAAATTATTTTTGTATATATTTTTAGTTGTTGGTGGACTTGTAGCTTATTCACTTATTTATATGTGATGCTGAGAATCAAACTCAGTGCCTCACACATGCTAGGCAAGTGCTCCACCACTGAGCCACAACCCCAGCCCACTAAAGGTGTCTTTTTAAATTCCAGCATTACAGTGATTCAGTAGCAACTTGTAGACTGTGCAGTGGAGCGCAGAGCAGGGCATGGCCAGCCCCCGGCAGCCAGCAGGGTTGGTGTTAAGGGACATTGGTGTCGAGGCAAGGGTTGAACAAAGGCCCACTAGCCCAGGGTCAGAGTTCATTCAGGTATGGGAGCAGCGTGTGAAATGGTGGAATGAACTGGGGTCGAGGAACTCCTGGGGATGGTTCAGAAGAGAGGCCTCCAGTGGCCCGGGCAGCGATGGAGAGCCGTGCGGCCCGTCACTGCATGCTGCAGGGGCCGCGGGCTCTCCTGAGGCTGGACTGCTCCTGCCTCCCCAGGCTGAGAGCCAGTGACATCATGGAGCCCAACCTGACCTACGTGTACCCGCACACCCGCATCCAGTCTCTGGTCAGCATCCTGCGCACCACCGTCCACCACGCCTTCCCAGTGGTCACAGAGAACCGGGGCAACGAGAAGGAGTTCATGAAGGGCAACCAGCTCATCAGTAACAACATCAAGTTCAAGGTAAGGGGAAAGGGCAAGAGGAAGGGTCCTCGGTGTCCACACTCTGGTGCTGCCGCCTCCCCAGCAGGGATGGACTTGGGGGAAGCCACACGGTCTCCGCTTGCAGCAGAGCAGGTTTGGCAGTACAGGTGCACTTTCTCCCACCATGAGGTGTGCGGTCATTCTTTGTTTGGTTTTGGTTTTGGTTTGGGGGCTGGGGATTGAACCCAGGGGCACAATGCCACTGAGCCACATCCTCAGCCTTTTTTATTTTTTAATTTTGAGACAGGGTCTCACTAAGTTATTAGGGTCTTGCTAAGTTGTTGAGATCAGCCTTGAACTTGCGATCCTCCTGCCTTAGCCTCTCGAGTCACTGCAATATAGGCATGTGTCACCGCACCCAGCCAGATCTTTTCAATTATCACGTTCCACCGTTCTTTATTTAGTTTTGGCATGGGCTCTAGGGTTGCCAGTCATGGAAAGGGACTCTGACTATGTAGAGCAGGAAAAGGAATCCCTGAGTGTCACGACTGGCTGGAGGGCTGAGCCACGTGCTCTGGGAATGGCAGCGCAGAGCCTCACGATGCCCTTCGAGGTCCCAGGAGAACCCACGTCTCCGTGGGTTCCTCCCAACTCAAACTCCAAGGAGAGGGCAAGTCCCACCACCTCACATGGTCTGTGTGTCCCCTTCTTGGCTTTGGTGACTTCGGGAGGGTAGCTTATCTGTTAGTCCCTCCAAGACAAGACATGGGAGAGGAGTGGGTCCCCTCTGGAAAACTGAGGTGTTCTTCCTGAATCCAAGGGGGAGGGATGTTGGGCAGCAGAAGCCACGGGGCCAAGGCCTGGGGTGCAGCCCAGTGGTGGAGCACTTGCTGATCACGCCCGGGCCCCGGCACCACCCCCAGTACCACGAAGGAAGGACAAACAGGCTCCTCACGGCCACGGGCTTCACCGCCGCAGGGTCCACGGCCCGGTGCCGGGACTCAGCCCGAGAATCACAAGGCCAGGAGTCAGCAAGCCCCTGCGGTCCTGCGACGGGTGTGTTTTGACCCTCGGTGTTCCCAGGTCCCTGGGCCCTGCGAGTGCTGCTGTGTGGTGGCCTCCCTGTAGGCGCCTGTCACTGTCCCCGCTCCCTGTCCGCAGAAGTCCAGCATCCTCACCCGGGCCGGCGAGCAGCGCAGGCGGAGCCAGTCCATGAAGTCCTACCCGTCCAGCGAGCTGCGCAACGTGTGCGACGAGCACGTGGCCCCCGAGGAGCCTGCTGAGAAGGAGGACCTGCTGCAGCAGATGCTGGACCGGAGGTGAGGCCGCCAAGCCCGGCTGCCGCGGCTGCTCCAGGCGGGCGGGCGGGAGGCGCGGCCTTGCTGAGGGTGTGCTAGGCAGCGTCTGGTTTTTGTGTAACAGATACACTCCCTACCCCAACCTATACCCTGACCAGTCCCCGAGCGAAGACTGGACCATGGAGGAGCGCTTCCGCCCGCTCACCTTCCACGGCCTCATCCTGCGCTCCCAGCTCGTCACCCTGCTGGTCCGAGGCGTCTGCTATTCTGAGAGTCAGTCGGTGAGTCTCTGGTAGGCCCAGGATTCGGTGGCTGGCCGGTCAGACGCAGCCCTGTGCCTGAGGGAGAGTGAGGCCGAGCATCCAGCGTCCCCTGTCGCAGCCCGAGCAGCCGAGCCCTCGCAGCTGCCTCCCGGGCACAGGAAGCGCTCCCTCCGCTCACCGCCTCTCCTGCTCTGCCTGTCCAGGCCTCCTGGTCAGCCTGCAGGCTGCTGTGCAGCACGCTGGGATTTCTGCTAGGACTGGCCTTTCTTTTTTTCTGGTACTGAGGACTGAACCCAGGGTGCTTTACCACTGAGCCAAGTCCCCAGCCCTTTTTATTTTTTATTTTGAATGAGGGTTTCATTCAGTTGCTAAGGGTCTCACTGAGTTGTTGAGGTGGCCTCAAAATTGTGATCCTCCTGCTTCGGGCTCCTGAGTTGCTGGGATTATAGGTGCATGGGAGAACTTTCTTAAGTGTATCTTCAAAAGAAACACCATTCTTACTGTTCTGCTGGGTTTTATTTCTTTTCTTTCATTTGGTTTTTTAGGATGTATTGTTCCAAGTGGCCCCTGTGCCGCCTGAGACCATTCCATCACACACACTTTCTTTGTGGAAGAGACCAAGAAAGTCGCCCTGAAACTTCGTTTCCAGGGTGACTCTCTTGGGCGGGGTCATGAGGGGACAGACTGAGGCTGTCTTGAGTTCTGACAGGTTTCTGAAGAGCAGTTCCTATGGGGCAGAGCAGCAAGGGCCCTGGGTGGAGGGTAGGGCACCCACCTGGCAAGGAAGATGGAAGGGGAGGCAGGCCAGGTCCGGTGGGGCCTGCGCTGGCCCAGCTGGAGAAAACGCAGGACTCGGAGGTTGCCCAGGGGGCAGTAGGTCATTCTGTGGGGACAGCTGTGTGTAAGGTGAAGGTGCTCAGAGAGGAGTTGGGGAAGCAGGTCACACCAGGCGAGAACAGTGACCGAGGCTGTGGCCCCTTTGCAGTATTGAGGGAAGGCCCAGAGGGAACAGGTGGCTTACGTGACTGTCTCGTGGCTGTCGGAGCAAACCGCCATAAACCCAGTGCCTGGAAGCAGCAGGTTTCTTTCAGAGGTCAAGGTCAGAAATATACAGTCCAGGTGTTGTCAGGTCATGCTGTCTCTGAGGCCCCAGGAGACAGCCACCACCAGCTCCTGGTGCTGCCAGCGTCCTTGGAGCGGTAGACGCACTGCTCCGGTTTTACCTCTGTGGTCACGTGGGATTCTTTCTGTACCCTCTCCCCAGTTTGTGAGGACATCTGCCATTGGACTCAGGACCTGCCCTAATCCAGAGTGACATCTTTTTTTTCCCCCTTTGGTACCAGGGATTGAACCCAGGGGTGCTTAAACACTGAACCAGGTCCCCAGCTTTTTTTATTTAATTTTTTAAATTTTGAAACAGGGTCTCACTAAGTTGCTTAGGGCCTCGCTAAGTTGCTGAGGCTGGATTTGAACTTGCAATCTCCTGCCTCAGCCTCCTGAGTTGCAGGGATTACGGACGTGCGTCACCATGTCCGGCAGAATAACCTCATCTTAACTTGATGACATCTGCACAGACCCTGTTTCCAGTACGATGCTTCAAAAGGCCTAGGGTGTAGAACTTAGCCACGTCATTGGAGGGAGTATAGTTCAATCTACAACTGCTACTCATTAGCACCTTTCTCAAGGCAACTCAGAAGAACCCATTTGTATCTTATAGCAAAAGAAAAGGACATCAGAGAGGTTAGGAGCCTTGCTCAGGGTGACCCAGTCAGGACAGCTGAGAACTGGCTCTGGATCAGGCCATGTGCCTCCAGAGCGCTCACTGCCGCCCAGGCTCTGTGCCACCTCCCCTGGCAGGGTGTGGCTTAGATGTGGCGTGAAGCGGGAGGGCTGCAAGCGTGACCCTGCCAGCCCTGGTGCGAAGATGGTGTCCTGGTTGGAATTGCAGAGTGCCAGCCAGCCACGCCTTTCCTACGCCGAGATGGCCGAGGATTACCCGCGGTACCCCGACATCCACGACCTGGACCTGACGCTGCTGAACCCCCGGATGATCGTGGTGAGGGGGCTGTCCGTCGGGGCCTGCCCTGCCTGGAGCGACGTTGGCCTTCCAGGCCGTGAGTGACTCTTACTGTCTCCTCTGCAGGATGTCACCCCATACATGAACCCTTCGCCGTTCACTGTGTCCCCCAACACCCACGTCTCCCAAGTCTTCAACCTGTTCAGGACAATGGGTCTGCGCCACTTGCCGGTGGTGAACGCGGTGGGAGAGGTGAGTCCTGGTGAGGGGATGTGGGTGTCCCTGCCTCTGTGGCTCCCAGGCTGGTGGCTCACTTCACAGAGAGGTTTCTTGGACCTCAGCATCTCCCCAGGGACCCCAAAGAATCCAAAGGAAAGCCATGGATTATTGTTCAACCATAGGTTGATAAACGTTCACCTGTGCATGGGATCGAATCCAGAATCTCACACATGCTAGGCAAGTGCTCTTCCCCTCAGCCACATTTCCAGTCCTCGTTATTTTTGAGACACCGTCTCTCTAGGTTGCCCAGGCTGACCTCCAACTTGTCACATCCTCCTGCCTCAGCCTCCAGTGTAGGGGAGGTTTGGTCAAGTTCTAGGGCCTTGGAACCTTTTTCCCTCCCTCTAGTGCAGATGAGCCTCTGCCCATGTGACCAGCAGATGGCACCAGCGTGTCACAGCCTGCCTCACTGCCGGCCAGGATGGTGGGGGGCTCTTTGTGTTCCTCACATCCCCTCCTGGGATGGTGCTTGGTAGCATTTAATGAGAGACTTTCAAGCAAAATACTTAGAGAGTTTTAAAGATACCACACCTCATAATTATTGCCACAAGTTCTTGTTATTTCTTTTTAGAACTTCATTTTTTTCTTATTGTACAATTATTGTAATTTCATTTTAGAAAAAGAAGGAAAACAGATGATCAAAAAAAAAAAAAAAAAAAAAACCAAGCCCTCATCCCTGCAGCAGCATCACCATGACAACACACAGCCCTTCAGGTTTTCTGCAAGACTAGAGAGAGGTTATGTGTTAAGTCTTGGTGAAAGTGGAGTCGCTGGTCATTCGTACAGTAGCCTGATTTGTCACTCAGTATTTTCCAGGGCAGAAACCATCCACCTGTGTATGGTGTTACTCTTTTTGTCAGGACTGAGGATTGAACCAAAGGCCTCACACATGCTAAGCAAGTGCTCTGTCACTGGGCCACGTCCCAGCCTGCTTTATTTTATTTGAGAGAGGGTCTCACTAAGTTGTCCAGGCTGGTCTTAAACTTGTAGTTCTCCCTCCTCAGCCTCCTGAGTCACTGGGATTACAGCTTGCACGGTGCCTTGATGGTGCTGTAGTGTGGCTGTCCCATTCTGCGTCCTCTCTGGTGGATATTCAGTAAGTCTCACTACCGCGGCCTCCCCCTTGGAGGCGTTCAGGATATGTGGCCAAATTGCCCTCCAGGGAACGATGCTGGAGGAAGGCATGCTCTGAGCCAGTCCCGCAGCTTTCATTACAGGGGATGAGCTATGTTTCTTGAAAGGTAACTACTAACTCCATTAACTAGTTCCAGCAGAGTTTTCAGTGACTTTGGGATACTCACTCTCAGTGACATGGGGCACAGCTGTAAGGAATCGTGAAAAATGGCTCCTGTAGGTAGGTCTGCAAGGCGGTGATTACACAGTGTAGCAGGGGCCTTGGGCTCAGGAGCCGTCCAGGTCCCTGCCTCTTGCACATGCCAGTGAAGCAGACAGGCACGGTGGGAACCGGCAGGGCTCCGGCCCATGCCCTGGTGAGGACATACCAGCCTAGCCGCAGCTGGATGGTAGAGTAGCTCTTAGCCTCTGAGGGGCCTGGGCTTCGTCCCCAGCACCAGAAAGCAATACGCGCACAGTGGAGACCGGCCAGTTCAGACGTTAGCCGGCCCAGCCAAAACCCTCTTTGGAGCTACTTTAGTCCCTGAGTTCGTGAGCCCTGGTTAGCCGTCCGTATTTTTTTACGTAGGAAGCCTGTTAAGTGACTGTTCTGATCCTCTCCTGTCTGGCCCTGCACTGTCCAGGCGCCGATTCTGTCTCCTATGTCCTGAGACAGACACACTGGGCAGCTGTGCTGGCCGTGGGTTTCCTCCTGCAGGTGACGTGGGTCTTTCTCCTTGTCCTAGATCGTTGGCATCATCACACGGCACAACCTGACCTGCGAGTTTCTGCAGGCCCGCCTGCGGCAGCACTACCAGACCCTCTGACACCTGCCTGCAGCCACCACAGCCCCCTCGCTCACACTCGGGCTGCCACAGCTGGCCGGGGCTGTTCCAGGGCACAGGGTTCCCAGTCACCCACCTGCTCAGAACCTGGCCTTGTGGAACGCTTTGCTGGTCAGATCCTGGGGATGATGTCGAACCCTAAGAGTTGGACTTTCCTAACTTCCTCAGCCAATTCCTTCCTCTTTCCTGCTCCCTGTGTCCCTGCCTGTGTTGGCACAGGCCTGCCTCGGCCCCCGAGAGATCCGTGACTGGAGGTGGAAGTCAGGTTGGACCCTGAGGGGTCACTTGGAGCAGTTTCCTGCCCTATGTTGCTTTCCTGGAGAGCCCAGGAAGAGAGCCCGGCCTTAGCCCTTCTGGGAGGGTCTTGGGCCAAGAACACACTGAAGATGCCAATTGCAAAATCAGGTTCATTGCTAAGTTTAGGAATTGGGCACCAAGAAATTTCCCCATGTTCAGGAGGCCACCTTTGTTGGGACTCGTCACCTGATATTTTCTGCAGTCATCTTAAGAGAGCCCTGTGCTCCTCAGGAATGAGCAGGCGCTCTGCTCTCGCCCCTGTGGCTTGACCCTCCTGAGAACCACCGCCCTCTGGGAGCACAGAGCCTTCCAATCCCACCGCATCTGCAGACGCTTAGTCCAGCCACAGGAGCAGACTGACACCACCCTGTCTCTCGATTTACAAATTGCTCCAGGCTTCCCAGGTCACATTTGTCCCCCGATCTGTCCCCGATCCTTTCATCTTCATAGTTTACTAGACTTTCTGAATTTTTATCTCCATCTTCCTGGTGCGACAGCCCCAGTTCAGTCTTGGCCTCATCCTCAAACCAGGGCTCCCCAGACAAAACCTCTTCCCGGAGCCCTGGGGAGTTGACAAGAAGTCCAGCCTGAGCCACAGTCACTCAGACGTACCTGTGAGGAGAAAGCAGGTGGCTTCTTGCAAGGGGGGGTCTCCCCTTCACAGTCACCTCACTCCCCTGCTGCCAGCCTCCCCACCCTCCTGAGGGGCTCAGAGATAGGAGCCCCAGCTGGGTCTGCTGCCCTGCAGCGGTGGGTCTTCCGGCCTGCAGGTGCCTGAAGGCTTCAGCGGTGACCAGGGGAAGTGCCCCACCTGGCTGCTCTGCCCGCGGGTTCTTCCTCCGGGCTCTCAGTCCTTTCTGAACAGACTCTCGGAGTAAGCGTCTGGGTAGGGGTGTTGGCGCCTCTTCCTTCAGCTTCCAGGTGTCTTTTGGCATCTTGGTCCCATCAGGTGTCCCTCTAGCAGCTGTTCTTTGGGACTCCAGATGGCATTCATTTGCAGTTTGTGTTTTTTAAACCGTGAAAGTATCTGAGGGCATCAGTGTCCCAGGCCTGGCTTCCTGCAGCGAGGGCATGGAGTCACTTCTGGCTTGGCCAGGCTGGGTCTCACGTCCAGCACATCCTAGAGAATTATTCCGTGTGTACGAGTGGCTTCAGGGTTTTTTTCAACTGACCACGGCCTGTGGCCCTCTTGTCTCCCGTCTGTTTATCCTTTTGACCAAAACGATGCTACGTCTCCGTTTTGCAGCTTCTTTGGACGCACTGATTTGTGCACTGGGCAATCCTCCCAGTGACTGGTTCAGGAGCTCAGAGCGCTTTACATTTGGCTGGGACCTCGTCCTGTGCTGTCCAGAACTTGACCACGTTGTTTCTTCCTCTCACTAAGAACCAGTTTTATTAAGCAGGTGGCCTGAGATGGGAGGATGAAGTCACTGCCTGTTGGAGGACCCTCGCCCCTTCTCCCTGCCGCACATGCAGAGCCCTGGCTCAGGGCTGGGCTGCCGGCCCCCTGCCTCCCTGGGGCTGTCCTGGTGCAGTTGTTGGACTTCATCCCTGTGCACACCAAGTTGTTCGTAGGTCAGTTTTACCCAGAGTTAGGGAGTAGGGTGCAAGCGCCTCCCTCGCCCTGAGTCAGCCGAGGGCACTGAGGAGGCCCCGCGCCCAGGCTCCCTAAAAGCGTGTGGTCTCCTATGCTCCTCCGTCTGCACCTGCCCCTCCCAGAAAAACCCAAAGATGACAACTTCTCCACTCGTGACCAATAATCATAAGCCTTGCTCCTTGGATTTCCGCACAGTAGAAACAAACCAGTGCCCTCGGCACCTCACTGTTAACCAGCCCTGTCACCCGCCTCACCCAGAGCTCTGGGACCTGGATGAAGCATCCGCAGAGGGCGTTGGGTCCCTAGAGGGCTCTTCTTGTTCCTCTGGTATGGGAACATACCATGTTTGGGGCGCCCCAGTGAGGCAATCGGGACAACAGGTCTCCAGTCCAAACTGGGAATTTTGCCCATTTGGGGATCTCTACCCACAACCTGTTTAACAGCTCCTGGCTGGAATGGACTCTTGCTTGGCCCAGATGACAGCATGACAGCTCTGATGCAGGACTGTGTGCTGACATGTCCCCAGTGACAAGGAGGCTTCAGGAAAGGCCACTTGGCCCTCAGTATCGCCGTGCAGTGCTGCCTCAGCCCCTGCTGACCTTGGGCGCCCCCAGCCGCCTCCTCTGTTTGCACTGTTGGTTTACAAGGTAACGTTAGCTAATTCCACTGTGTATATAAATTGTATTTTTTTTAATTTGTAAAATTCTATTTTTATTTGAATTTTCGGAACTCGGAAGTTCTCATGGTAACTGTAACATGTCAGAATAAAATGTCTGCCTGTCTCCTTTAGCCTTGGCTCCGTGGTGTTCTTTCTTTCCAGGGGTACCTGGCTTTGAGTTGATTCTCTTTCTAAAAGGCCAGTATGTCAGTGTGGACAGGTGGCCTCAGCCGTGCAGCTCCTGTGGCTGCCCAGCAGCCTCATCGCCCACAGTGGGCCGCTCCCCTGGCTCGGTCAGCCGCTGCCTCAGTGAGCAGGGGCTTGTTCCCCTGGGCCCTGTGCACATCACCAGGACACTGCCGTCTCTCCCTCACGTGGACACCAGTTCACCCGGGTACTCGTCTCTTCCTTCTGTGAAAATCCTGTTTTCCTGCCAGCGGCTGCTGCACCAAACAAGGAACGGGGCCGCCGTCGGGTCTCCTGCCAGCGTCGTGTTTAGGGACTTGTGCAAACAGACTCCCCAGCATCCACCCAGAGGAATGACGTCAGCTCGGCGTGGGTGGATGTCACCACCGTCCTGCTCTCGGTAACCTTGCTTCTCTTTTTGCAAGAACTCTCTCCACATCCTGCCTCAAGTCACCCTGCCACCAGAGCCCACCCCTGCACCTGTCCCCGTGCTCCCTCCAAGTTCCAGACTTCCTGCCTTGTGTGTTTGTCACTTTGGGTCAGTTCCAGTCAGCGAGAGCCCCTCACTGGGCAGCACCTCTGGAGGGTGCCACCCTCTCCTTCCAGAGCCGAGCTTGGAGAGCACTTGGCTCCGCCTCTCCTGTTTGTCCTCGTAAGTCACTCTGTGCCTCTTGGTTCTCTGCCCTTCCATATCTGAAGTCCAAAAAAGGAGAATTTTGGACCCAATTAGATCTTCCCTCAACTTTGGCTCTTGCACTGCTCACTGTGGGCCTCCCCTGCCCTCCACCAGGGGCCCATTTGCTTGGTTTCCTCTTCCCAGTTTCTGTACAAGACCAAGACAACTTGGCCAGCAGTCAAGGAGCGTTGAAATGGGAGTGCTGCGCATGTTCCCCTCGGGGCGCTCGGTCACAGCTCACAGTCACAGTCAGACCCTGCATAATAGTCACAAAAGGTCTTTGTAAAAAGACTCAGGTCTACTGGCACATGGTGTCAGGGAAGAAGTGGCCTCTGCCGTGAGCCTCAGGGTTGAGTAGCACATGCTTAGGAGGATCCGGCAGCAGGCAGCCCGACTGGGGGGAAGAGCAGAAATAAGCCCAGAGAGGCAAGCGTGTGGGTGAGGGGGCGTCGGAGTATCAGACTGCAGAGGAGGGTGGGTGGCTGGGGGGACAGGTGTGCGGCCAGGAGGAGCACCCTCCCTGTTTTGGGTGAACTTGTGTCTGGTATTTTCTGCTTAGAACAAGACCCTTTTCAGATGTAGATACAGAAACACTGCATTTTCCCCAGTAACTTCCGCCCTGGGACCATCTAGAAGTCCAGGCACCTTGGGCCTGAACAGAGAAAGATGGTGGCTGTTTTTCAAATGCTGGGGTAGTTCACAAAAAGCACACAAACCCACAGCCTCTCCGCATGGCAGACCTGTCTTCACTTTGCTCAGCTGGTAAACCCAGCGCTCAGCCAACTCCGCCAAACTAGAAGTGCAATTTGCTTGATTGCAGCAACTAACTCTCTTAAATGAATCAGAGGAAACTAATCGAATAGCCTCGTTCCCTAAATGTGTCCTAAACAAAACAAAAACTGTGTAACCCATAAGCACGAGGAACATAAATATTGTCTGTTGAGGACAGCTTCATTAGCTGTAGCCAGGAAATAAAGTGGAGATGTTTATGAATTTTCTCTTTAATAAACAATGAATGAATCTGGAGAAAATTAAAGGAAGTGCCCTTTCAGTCTTAAGGGGCTTTTCGGGTTCTGGGGCTGAGGCTGTTGAAAAGGCAGAGCAAGTCGGGAGCTGAAGTTTGAGGTCCCCACTGCTCACCAAAAGTAAGGAGGGTCAAAGGAGGAAGAAAGAAACAGCATTCTTATCTCTGACGAAGGGTAAAGGGTGGAGGACGGGGCTCAATCTTTCTCCCTAAAACAAAGAAATCACAACCCGGGCGCTTGGCTTCTGTCCATGGTGCTGAACTTTATTGGTTTCGCAAGGCTTTCAGTAGCAGTGGGGTTGACCGGGATGCGTGGGGTGGGAGCGGCAGGTAGCCACGGCTAAACCACTTGATGTATATTTAGCATCAAGTGTGAGAAATGTCGACAGGAAGTTCGATCTCCAACAGAGTGTTCATCACAACTCAGTAGCAATGAGATGAGACCAAACTTGGGGAGAGACCCCCCAGGACGAGGGTCTCCTGCAGTCCGCCTGGGGCCCGGCTGCTTTTCCTCCCTGGCTGTTATCTTCGGTACTACAAAGAGAAAAACATGGCGGCTTGTTGACCTGGTGCTCCTGGAGGGTCCAGCTTCACAGGACAGTGTCGAACCTCCTAACTTGACCTCTGGGCAGCCACTTCCCCCCGGCACCCCCTCCAGCCTGATGACCTCTAAGTTTCATAGAACTCAGAGGAGCAATCCTTGTCAATGTCACTTGGACACTGACGGTGTCACTGCAGGATCCTGCAGTTCCGGGAGGAACATGAATTACCCATTAAGCAGATCAAAGATGATTTGACCCCCTATTTTAATTTTTTGATGTTGTGGTAGTAACTTTTTTAAAAAGCATTTTTTTAGCAGGCTGCAGCTAAGTGTGATGACATTGTTCTGAGACTTGTGGGGCACCCCCAAATTGGGGCAGAAGTCTCAGAAGGAATCCTCTCCACCCTGGTCCCCTTCCTGCAGATGTCCCCTGCTGTGTTCCTTCAGAGAATTCCAAGGGCAACACGGCCACCATTTTCTTCCCGCCCTGCTCCCAGCCCCAGTTCCTCTTACCCGGAAGCTGTTGCAGCCCAGTCCACTCTGGGCTCCAATCCTGTCCATCCTGCCCCCAAAGCAGCTGGACCTCCGCAGGCTCCGCGGGGCGGCCAGCAGGGCCCTCAGCTTGCTTTTCAAGAGGGCAGATCGATCAGAGGAGTCCCAGGGGCCCCGGCCCAGGGCAGCCCCCTCTCTCTGGGCTGAGTTGACCTCCCCGGTCCAGGAAGGCACATCGGGGAGGGGGCTGAGAGCTGCCCCTGGTTCATCGTTCTGCTCGCTCAGGACTTGCGGGGGCACAACCTCATCTTCTAAAGGCATCTTCTCCTCCAAGTGGTCTAGCAAATTCTTCACAAAAGGAAAATACAAGGGGAGGGAGAGGTCTCATTGACTTGGGGAGCATCAGAAAGAATGGGCCCAGGACCAGAGAGCCCCCTGGTTCCAGGCTGCACCCCCCTTCCTGGCCCTACCTTGAACTCCACCAGGTCCGCGTTGGACAAGGCACTGTACACAGGGTTAGCTCCCGTTTGGCCTGGAAGCTGGAACATCAGGAAGAGGAGGAGGCCCACGGTGATGGTGGAGAAGGAGCCCATGCTGGCCGTGGAAAAGGAGCGATCGGGAGCTTGCTGCGTCTTCTCTCTCCTCTCTGGCTTCCCTTTCTTGGCCTTCATCCGTCACTGTCTCCTGGCTGCCCAGCGCCTCCCGTTTTTATAGCCCCCTCGCTGTCTGAGCACGCAGGAGGGCTAGAACCTCCCCATTCTGTCACTTGCAGCGATAAAGTGGCGGAGTGAGGAGACAGCCGAAGATGCCCTTTTAAAGTTATCAGTTCAGCAGAGCTTGTCACAGCCCCTGAGCCTTGAGCAGCTCCAGCAGCCCCCCCCAGATCCTCAGCTACATGAGCCACATTCTTGCTGATTGGCCTCAAGAGGCCCCCACTTCAAAGGTGTGAGAAGAGCAAAAAGGAGTCCTTGGTTATCTTACCGCCGGCCCGGCCTGGGATTCTTTCTCCTCAGCAACGGGACCCACGCGGGGAAGCAGAGGGTGACTGACGGCTGGCCAGCGCCCAACTCCCCATCTGTTTGTGGCTCAGCTGTCAGGGGCTCCAAATAAGGGCGGGAGAGGAGGTGGTGGCAGGAGGCCAGAGGCTGGGGCCCAGGGAGTGCAGATGCTCCAGCTGGCTCCACACCTGATTCATCGGCTCGTGGGCGGGTGGACCTCTGGCTGCGGATGGGTGCCCTCACCCTGGGCGTCCTTCTCAGCGGTCAGGTGAAAAGGAGTCATTTTTGGAGTATTCGGTCACCTGAGAAGCAAACAGGATGAAGGTTCCAAGAATTCAAGCTCAGTGGGGGGAGCACACCGGTCCTCTCGGGAGCTGCTCCTCCCTCACGCACCCCCAGCACCCCTCCCAGGTGTGAGGGGGCCCGGCCTGGAGGAGGCTCCATTTCCATCTCCACCTTGCTGCTCACAGGAACTCGGACTGTTTGAAGCAGGAGAGCAGCCACAGCGAGCGGGCCCACTCAGTGAGACCTGGTCTCTAAATAAAATACAAAATGGTACTGGGGATTCGGCTCAGTGGTCCAGTGCCCCTGAGTTCAATCCCTAGTACCCGCCCCATCAAAAAAAGTGAAGAAAATTGAAAGCCAGCCCCTCCCACATCTCAGAGCAGTTGTGGGGGTCAGAGGAGCTGCTTTGAAGCAGCGGGCTGGTCATGGTGGTGGCCTCGAACCATCACATGCTGAGGGCCGCGTGCGACCACCTCATTTTCAAGCGCCCCCCCCCCAAGTGGGTATTATTGTTCCCATTTACAGAGGGACGAAATTCCAGGACAGAAGCCCAGGGCCGACAAGGTTTCACGTTCTCACCGCGCTGTGCCCTGCGGGAGAATTCCCTAAGGAGACACCCAGCCCTCCCCTCAGATGCCTAGAGCAGAGCCCCACCTTCCCTGCCCTGAAGCTGTGTGCTTGATGATCTCTCCTTTCTGACCCTCACCAGGAAAGGGCCACATCCGATCTCCATGACCAATATCCCACCCGCCTGTGCCTGTGACTACTGGGAAGCTCTGGATTTGCGTGTCAAATGACCAGGTTCATCCTGGCCAGATCCACCCCCAGCTGTGCTGATCCCTTGGTTGTCCAGAAGGAGAAGCTGTTAGGCAGCCATGAGGCAGGACATCAGGACAATAAATGGCCAGAGGTCACAAGAGAAGCCCGAGGGGATAGTATTCTAAGATGGAAGGAAATGGGGACCTCTTCAGCCATCTTGAGGGTTTGGGCATCTTGAAATCTGAAATTGGTGCAATTCTGAGTCGGAGATCTGTGGCCAAAAATCCATCCCGATGCGCCCCTGGCATGTGCTCACAGCTTAATTACTCGGCGCAGGGTTATTATTAGCAAAAAGGATTCAGCATACAGCCAGCCGTGCTGGGGGACTCAGGCTCCTTGCTGCGTGCGTCACACAGTGCATTTCCTGGACATGCTCTTTGAGACAGGCCTTTGATGCAGGTGGAGACTTCCAGAAAGAAAGGCACTATGGCAATGACTTGCCCTCTGAGGGACAAGGCGCCCCTCTCCTGAGCCATGTCCAAGGCTCCTAGATGGCCCCAGAGAGCAGAGGTCCCCTGTAAGCTTCTGGAAAGAGAATTTCAGAATTCGCCCACCTTCCTTTATCAAAATCAATTTTCTTCTTCCAGAGAAACTGGAATGGGACATGAGCATCATTTGCTGAGTTTCTTCTATTATCTGGGGTTTTTACTGGGGAGGGAAAAACAAGGAAAAGGATATTCCACTGAGCTGCCCCTAAGGCATTTTGTAGAACCAGAATTTTCTCCTACATCACCGGAGCCAGGTGAGACCCAGTCTTTACCAGCATCCCCCCAAATTCTAACGCAGCCTTGATTTGAACCTGAAGTGGGAAATACATTGACACAAAGTTCCTCTTCACACCCCTGTCCCTGCTCAACTTCAGGGAGTCTGTGGGAAGACACTAGTACCTCATGGGCTATCGGGAGGCCACCTTAGGAGTGAGAGGAAGAAGAGCTACAGGCACAGAGGGTCAGGCCCACTGCCACCCTGCCGGTCCTCCAGCTGGACGGTCAGAGCTGGGCCTTCCTTTACTCTGGAAAGAGCTTGTCTCCGTCAAATGGTGGGAGGAACGTGGCCAGTGGGTACAGAATCCAGAATCTGGGTCTCCCTAGTTCCTGGCCTGGAGTTTGGTTTCGCGATTCTCCCTGGGGATGCCGTGTGCTGCTGCAGGGATCCTCCGAGTCCCAGCAATGCCACACACGTGCAGAACTGGCAGGAGAACCCATCACATTGGTGACCTGATTCTGTAAGACTGCAGTGGTGTAAGGCAGAAGCCCCACTTGGGAGAACCGGCAGGGCACTGTTGCACATCTAGGAGTGGACATTACTGACTTTAAAACCAACGTTCTGTTTCTTTGGTACAATATGGAGGACACCAGGGGCTGAAAGTTAGGGACAGATTCCCTGGAAAACAAAACCCAATGCAAAAGTTCACTTGCTGAAGCTTTGTGGGGGTACCAATCCCAGGGGAAGCCGAGTGAGGCGGAAAGGGAAGTGAGGTAACGTATCAGTTAACCGTTGTTGCAGTAACAAGCAGGCCCAAACCCTGGCAGCTTAGAGCGACCCACCTACTAACTGATGCTCGATGGCTGTGGATCAGGATGAGAACCCGCTTGGCTGGTGCCTCCAGCTCAAGGTCTCACAGGTCACAATGAAGATGTTTCTGGGGCCGTGGGCATTGCCAGGCCTGCCTGGGGGAGGATCTGCTGTCAGGTCTGAGAGCCGCAGGTCCTTGCTGCCTGGCTGCTGGCTGGAGATATCGGTTCCTTACCCTGTGGGAAGTCCGAAGAGAAGTAACGGGACTTCCTTCAGGAGAGAGAGGAGAAGCTTGGAAGCCAAAGCCCAGGGTGGCTTCATCACAGAAGGCCTCTGGCACAGCCCCAGGGCCTGAGAACCAGGGGCAGGGGTCTGTGGGGACCATCTAAAGCTGCCACACAGGCAGGGAAGAAGGGAGAGCAAACACAAGCTGACATGTGACACAGCCAGCCACGGTGGGTGGCCACACTGGGCTCCTGCCGAGTTCACAGAGAACAGCTCCCCAGCGTCAGGCGAGCACCGGAGGCTGGCGCTGCCCCAGTCTCCCGGGACTGCACCACAAACGGTGGGCTTCAAGGGACAGGAACGTGTGGCCCACAGTTCTGGAGGTTGGAGGTCAGAAATTGGGTGTTGCCGGGCCCTACTCCCTGTGAAACCCGTAAGGAAGTCCTTTCTTCCTCCTCTCCTCTTCTCCGTTCTGGTGGCCGTCCCTCGAAGTCCTCGGCTTGTGGCTATGTCCCTCCAGTCTGGCTGCCTCCCCGCCGGTGTCCCTGCACGTCCTCGATGAGGACACCAGTTGTGCTGTCTCAGGAGTCCAGCCTCCACCAGTGTGACCTCTTATTAACTAATTACTCCATAAGGACCCTATTTTCAAATGAGGCCACATTCTGAGGATCTGGGG
This sequence comes from Sciurus carolinensis, assembly GCF_902686445.1. Classification (NCBI taxonomy): domain Eukaryota; kingdom Metazoa; phylum Chordata; class Mammalia; order Rodentia; family Sciuridae; genus Sciurus; species Sciurus carolinensis. The sequence continues at coordinate 200,856,338 of NC_062213.1, read as the reverse complement.
GTCAGGAGTTCTGTATTTGGGGGGCACGCTTCACCCCCTGGCAAGCACTTATCTGTAGAGTTTTCCCAGCTTCTGTCTCTCACTGGCCAAAGTGCCACCCCACCCCAAGGCTCAGTTCCTTCCGGCCGCAGCTGTGGACCACACTCCGGGTCCTCTCATGGCTTGCGGGACAAGCTGTGCTTGCCAGGTGGTGCCGCTCGTGTGAGCATTTTGTATGGGTTCAGGGTGCAGCTGCCCACGGTGAGCACCACGTCCACCTTGGCTACAGCTGCCTCAGGAGGTGCCGGCCGGCCCAGCAGGCAAGGCAGCTTCGGGACAGGCCTGAGTGGCACCCGCCAATCTTTAGATAATATCTTCTGAACGACTTAATCAATGCGTTTGCCTTCAGTGCCTCCTCTACCCAGGTCCCCCAAATACACCGAATGCCCCCAATTGTACCTTGCCTGCCCCGGGAACCCCACGGAGAGAGGGAGTCACCCTCTGACTGAAACACAGAGGTTCTGCAGAGAGAAACGAAGGGGCGCCCGAAGAGGACGGGCCTGGTAGGAAGCTGGGGGAACAGTCAGCGTGGACGGGACGTGGAGGTCACGAGCAGGAGACGTCCGAGGCCGGAACCAGGGTGCGTGGTGCCTGCCAGGGTGGTCGGGCCAGGGAACAGAGTGGAGGCAGATTCAGGGCGGGAGTCGTCCCGGGAGGGGCCTGAAGAAGGTTTAGTCGCTTGGGCGCGTCTTAGTTTGGGTTCTCCTGAACTTGGGACAAGGATTCAAACATAAATGGCTTGTTTTGGAGACAGTCCCTGGAAACGCCAGCAGGAGCGTGGAGCGGTGGCCCAGGAAGAGTAGACCGTCAGTGACCACGTGGGCGGGGGGTAACTGCCCCTCCCTACGGAGAGCACTGATCCTGGGAAACCTGAGTCCCCGCGAGCCGAGGGAGCTGGGCCTTGAAGGCCAAGAGCAGTCAGCTGCTCCAGCGCAGGGCAGCTCCCCAGCATTTCCTGCCTGCTCCAGGGCAGCCAGGTATGCCCCAGGCGCAGAGGCCGTCCTCAGGTGGAGGCATGCAGGGCCGCTGTCGGAAGCAGGACCAGTGGGCCCGAGAGGCGAGGCCGGGCGGCGGGCTGGGCAGGGGCGGGGCAGGAGCCAGGCTCCCAGGGCAGATACGGTCTGCGTTTTTAGGTCACCCAGGTGTGTGGGGCTGACCCCTGACCCCATGGGGGAGGTGGGTCACTTCATGAACTAGGACTGATCCTCTAAGACAAGGCAGTGGGTGGACAATTCTAGAGAGAGGACAGAAGGCTGAGCCGAAGCGGGAAGGAAGACCAACGGCCGAGTTCACACACTGGCTCAGACCTGGACCTGCAGTGTCTCCCCTCGCCCGGAGCCTTTCTCAGCAGGGTTAGAGCTGCCCCAGGGAGGACAGGGAAGGACACAGGGCCTTTCAGGAGTGTCACAGGTGCCAGAGGCGGTGGAGCCCACCTGTCATCCCAGTGGCTCAGGAGACAGAGGCAGGAGAACCACAAGTTCAAAGCCAGCCTCAGCAATTGACGAGACACTAAGCAATCTAGTGAAACCTTATCTCAAAATAAAATATAAAAAAGGGCTGGGCCACTCCTGGACGTATACCCAAAGGACTTAAAATCAGCGTACACTTAAAATCAGTGACACGGCCACATCAATGTGTATGGTAGCTCAATTCACAATAGCTAAGCCAGGCAACCAGCCTAGGTACCCTTCAACAGATGAATGGATAAAGAAAACATGCTATGTATGCACAAAGGAATATTACTCAGTCATAAAGAAAAAGGGAATTATGGCATTTGCAGGTAAATGGATGAAACTAGAGACTATCATGCTAAGTGAAATAAGACAATCCTAAAACACCAAAGGCCGAATGTTCTTTCTGATAAGCAACTGCTAACTCCAAATAAGATGTGGGGGGCAAAGACCAGAAGTTCATTGGATTAGACAAATGAGAATGAAGGGAAGGGAGGGGGATAGGAATGGGACACACTTTCCTGTGTTCACATATGAATACAAGACCAGTGCAACTCCACATCACGTACAACCACGAGAACAGGAAATCATACTCCATGTATGATGTACAAAATACATTCTACCATGATGTGTAACTAAAAAGAACAAAGAAAACATTTTTTTAAAAAGAGGGGGTGGGGATGTGACTCAGTGGTTAAGTGCCTCTGGATTCAATCCTCAGCACCAGGAAAAAAAAAAGAAAGAAAGAAAAGAAAAAGAAAGAAAGAAGGAAATGGGCTTTTTTTAATATATTAAAAAAAGAAAGAAAGAAAAAGAAGGAAGGAAGGGAGGGAGGGAGGAAGTGTCCCAGGTGCAGCAGCTGACATGAGATGAGGTCTCTGGCCACAGCCATCCTGACTCTGCAACCTCAACCCTGGAGGCCCAGCCCAGCAGGTCCCCTCTCCCCAAAACGTCTTCTGAAGCTGTGGACTAAATCTCACTGGGCCTGTTTTCACCAACACTTCCTTCTGGAAAGAATCAGTGATAAGTGTCTGTGGAGAAAGATCCTTTGGCAGATTGGTGACAGGTTGGCTGGGGAGGTTATGGTGTGGTACGGCTACAAGGGGTACATCAGGGCGGGCAGGGTCTATTCTATTTTTTTTTTTTTTTAAAGTACTAGAGATGGAGCCCAGGTGTGCTTTACTCCAGTCCTTTAAAACAAATTTTTGGAATACCATTTCACTAAGTTGCTCAGGACCTTGCTAAGTTGCTGAGGCTGGCCTTGAACTTGTGATCCTCCTGCCTCAGCCTCCAGAGTCTCTGGGATTACAGGTGTCACTACGGGAGGGCTGGTTTTAAAGGGCATGCACAGTGATGCTGTGTGCCACACCATCTGCAGAGGAACCAATGAGACAGACGTCCCTCTTCTGGGTATACCAGGCTGCCCACTAACCAGTCCCCAGCAGTCACACCTGACTCCTGCACAAGTACCCTGGGATCTTCTTTCCTGGACCTTTGCTTGGGGAAAAGACCCAAGTAACAGGACATAGGATATGTGCAGGTTCCACCCTCTGAGCCCCACTTACGGATGAGCTGGACCCACCTGGAAGCACTCTGAACTTCCACCTGTGTTTGGGGAGGAGTGTGTCCTCGTCACTGAGCAGAGGAGCCAGTTGCCAGCAGGTTGTGTCCCCAAGTGCTGAACTGAACGATGCCAATAGGAGGACACTCCGTCCCACCAGCAAGCCCAACTCACTGCTCGGGAAAGGCTGGGCAGGACAGGGGTTAGGAGCTGGGTGGAGGCCTGGCTCTGCCACTCACAAGCCGCCTAGTCCTAAGCAAGCCTCATGACTTCTCCGAGGCCTGGTCTCCCCATCTGTAGAACAAGGGGCGGTAAGAGTTCTTGGCAGAGTTTAAGGACTGTCACAGCTGTGGGACTCCGGCTGCTTCATGATAAGACCGTCATACATGTTCCAACCACTCTTCACCCTCCTGGGTCAGAAGTATTAGGCAAAGACAGCTCACAGCTTCCTTTATATATGTCTGTATGTGTATATGTATGTATGTACGTATTGGTACTAGGGTTTTACCCAGAGGTGCTCTACCTCTGAGCTATATCCCAACCCTTTCTGTTTTTTATTTTGAGGCAGGGTCTCACTGAGTTGCTGAGACTGGCCTCTTAATCCTCCTGCCTCAGCCTTCCTAGTTGCTGAGATTACAAGCACGCACCACCATACGCTGCTAACTCAACAGTTTCTTGGAAAACAAGCTGCTCCTAAAACTTCATTTTAAAACAAACCAAAAAAAAAATCTCAATTGAGCTGAGTGTGGTGGCGTGCACCTGTAATCCCAGGGACTCAGGAGGCTGAGGCAGGAGGATCACAAGTCCGAGGCCAGTCTCAGCAACTTAGCAAGGCCCTAAGCAACTTTGCAAGATACTATGTCAAAAAATAAAAAATAGAAAGGACTGGGGATGTGGCAAAGCACCCCGGGTTCAATCCCCAGTACAAAACATAAACATTGTAATCAACCTCACCAGATCTCCACAACCTCTTGTGCACTCTGGCTTGAAATGAGAAATGACAGGAAGACCCACCCTCCTGGTCCCCTCTTGCAGATGAGCACAGCAGAAGGGCCGAGACTTGGAGAGCACAGCTCAGGCCAGGAGTGTGGGAGCCAGAGCACACAGGCTTGGCAATCAGCCAGGACGCCACCAGCTGCCAGCACCTGCACTCAGTGGCTGCAGACTCTCGGATAGGATGCTTCGTCTTTCTGGGTCTCAGTTTTCTCATCTAGAAAATGGGTCTCATCCCTCAGCTGAGCTCAGATCATAGAAGACAGGGTTTGGCAGCATGGTCTGGGACCCCTGGAATGCAGGATGTGGGAAGGGGACCCTATCTAAGACACACAGTAGGATCTGCGGTTGTCCCCTTGTCTCTCTCTGGGTGGAGAGGAAGTGAGATTTCAGCCCCAGGAGAAGGGCACCCAAAAAGCTTGGCCCTTGTCAGAACCTTGTTAATTTGTGTTTTGGGGTTTGTTTATTTGTTTGCACTGGGGACTGAACCCAGGGGTACTTCACCACTGAGCCACATCCCCAGCCCTTTTTTATGTTTTCTTTGGAGACAGGGTCTCACTAAGTTGCTAAGGCTGGCCTCAAATCTTCCATCCTCCCTTCTCAGTCTCCTGAGTCTCTGGGATTACAGGCGTGCTCTAGAGCACCCTCGTTAGGGATTTTGAAGGCTCCTTTCCAGGATGACATCAGGAAGCTGAGGTTTGGGGCAGGGTGGAGGGCTCACCCCATGGAGTGCAAGTGAGCAGCATTCACACACACACACACACACACTGCCCCGTCTCTAACGCTTTAGTTGGAGCTTCTGGAAAGAGCGATCACCAGGGAGATTGCATACTGGTGGATTCCAGGCAAGGGAAGAAAAGGAGACAAGGGTGGTGACTCATGCCCTGCGTCTCTGCTCCCAGAAAGGGAGTGTCCACTCTGAAAAGCAGCTTCTGCAGAGCGTCTTGGAGGCACGAGGTGTCACAGACATTTCAGAGCATTAACAACCCTGAAGGGAAAGCAAGCCCCACCCACTGGACCAGCTGTGCCTCCCACCCACCCCCAGAACCCCTCTGGGACCTTCGGAAAACACCGGTGTTGCAATCTTTTTTTTTTTTTTTTCCCCAAAACAAAGGCTTGTTTCAAAAGAAAGAGGTATAACGTTGACTTTATTTCACTGTGGAAAGTTTGTGCTCAGAGGTAAGAAACCATCTCATAGAAAACGACTGAATAAATAAATAAATAAATAAGTAGAAATAAATAGCAATCACTTCAAAGAGAGTCCTGGGGCTGGGGAGAGAGCCCCTCGCGGAATCAGAAGCTGACGTCCACAGTCAGGGCTTCCTCCTAATGCCGCCTCAGCACTGTGGGGAGAAGAGACAGGATAAAGATGAACTTGGGGGGAAACTGAGGCAGGAGTTGAGCTTCCCTCGCTATGGCCGCCCCCACCCTCTGGTCCTCCACTGATCTTGATGTTTGAGACTCTGGAATAATCTGCCTCTCCGGGCCTCAGTTTCCTCTTCTGTAAAGTGGGGTTACCCTGGTGATCCTGTCCTCTGCCTTTGAGGTCCCAGGCCATTCCAGAGAAGCCGGGAGATTTCTGGCTTCGGACTCTTTCTGGGGCTGCCAGGCAATGAACAAATTCCACCTTCTGGAGAGTCCGCCCCGTTTGACAAGAGGCAGGAAGAGGGTGGGAGGAGGTGGGGATTCACTGGGCACGTAATGAATGAAGTCCCCACTTAGCATTTCCAGAAAGGCACCCCTTGACCCTGAAGACTGTAGGAGGAGATGTCCAGGGGCCCTAGACAACAGACCCACAAGGACTCTAATGGTGGCAGGCATAGGAATGTGGGAGGGTGGACACTAGCTGGCCGGGGTGGCAAGGTGGGGGCTTACCATTGCAGCCCAGGCGGCTGAAGGAGCCGATCCGGTCCAGCTTCTGCCCGAAGCAACCCGAGTCACGCATTATCTTGGTAGTGCGAAGTCCCCGCAGACTCTGGAGGGCATTGTCTCTGGGCCCAGGGATACCCTTGGGGGCAGCCTTCCCAGCCTCCCAGGCTTCTGTGGGCACTGGGTCCTGCTGGAGCGGCTCCAAGGCCGCCTGCTTGGCCGGCGTCTCTGGCACCTTGTCCTGCAAGTGGTCCAGCAGCTCCTGCGTGGAGGAAGCCTGAGGCTCAGGATCCCACACCCGGGCTCGCCGCCCTGGCGCCCAGTCTTGCTGCTGTCTGAGTCTCCTGTCCCTAATTCCAAGTGAAGGGAAGGCCTTGGGATGACAGGTGGGAGCCCTTTAAACACTGCCCACAGCTCTAGTCCCTCGGCCCGTTTACCTGTATCCCAGAGAGTTCTGAAGCCTGGCCAGGGCTGCTCAGCGGGCGGCAGTGACCTCCGGGCAGCAACAGGTTCAAGAAAAGGACGAGCAGAGTTACCCGGGACAGCACCGTCTGCGGGTCCATGTCTCTGGGGTGGTGGGCTGGGGCTGCTGCTGCTGCTGCTTGCGTTCAAGTTCACAGTCGCCTCCTCCAGGCCCACAGCCGCTCTCTTGGATCCTCCCGGAACGAGGCCTTTTATCCTGGTGCAGGGTGTCCGGCCAGCCCTTCCCCTGTGTGGGGGGGGGTTATCTCTGATTTATCAGCCACATTCCGGCCCGCTGAGCTCAGGGCCTGAGAATGCATGCGCCCCTCTGCGCCTGTGAGGAGCTCGGGGCGGGGGAGTGGGAAGCAGGCCTTGTATAGAAATGGGCTGGGCCGGGTGGGAGCCTGTGGGGGACAGCTTCCTCCCTTGCAAAAATCTGAGGGCCTTAACACGCCACCACTGGAAACGGCAGGGAGAACCCAAGTCCTGCTGCGAGCGTGGGGCGCACAGTGACTCAGAGAGAAGAGCCCCAGCCAACGCCCACCCGCAGCAGCGGGCGAGTTCCCTTGCGGCTGCTGGTAACCCAGCCCCGGCTTGGTCTCCTCACACCCTGCAGGAGGCTGGGGCCGCTGTCCGTGGTGCTGATTGCGCCAAGGAAACTGTGTGCAAGCTCTCAAGATCTGCCCTCTCCAGCCGGATTTCCAGAGCAGAGAGACCTGTGCAGGGTGGGGTGCAGGACACCTCTGAGACCCCACCCGGCTCACACCCCCAGCCCTGGGAGCCTGTCAGCACTGGGGTGCTGACTCTCCAATGTCAACTGATTAAAAGCCTGAGTATGACAAGGAACTTTTGGAATGCCGACCCTTCTTCCACACCTTAAAGGGCAGAGCTGATTTGGTTGGAATTTTGAGAGCAGGAGCCCAGAGGTGAAGTCATGCAGGAATGCCTTCTATGACATCTCCTCCAGGTGCCAACGTCACCTCCTCCCCACCAAGCTGATGCAAGATGGAGAGGGCTGACTGGAAAGATGAAAATCCACTTGGTGGAATGTCCGAGGTGTGTCCCTCCCAGGGCAGTTGTGTTAATAAGCAGCAGGTGGGGAGGGGTGTCTAGAATAGGAGATGGGTTATGGCAGAGATGGGAAAGGGACCACAAGAAGCTGGGACATTCCCGTCATGATGGTGCATGCCTATAATCCCAGCAATGCAGGAGGCTGAGATAGGAGGCTCACCTCCAGTTTGAGGCCAGCTTCAGCAACTTAGTGAGACCCTGTCTGAAAATAAAAAAATGGGGGCTCTGAATATAACTCTGTGGTAAAGTGCCCCCAGGTTAAATCTCTAGTTTAAAAAACAAAACAAAACTTTGATTGATAAACAAATCCCAGCTTAAAAGAATTGCTTCTTGATGGATGTAGTGGTGCACACCTGTAATCCCAGCAACTTGGGAGGCTGAGACAGGAGGATTGCAAGTTCAAGGCCAGTAGAGACCTTGTCTTAAAGTAAAAAAATAAATAGATAAAAAGGGATAGGGATGTGGCTCAGTGGTAAAGTGCCCTTGGGTTCAATTCCTCATATCAAACCAAACCAAAACAGCGCTTTCCAAGTACAGAATGAGAAAAGCGTTCTTCTTATTCCTCCCTTTTCAGATGAGGAAACTGAGCTCAGTTGAATTAAACTACTTTCTAACGGTCACACAATCCACGGTGGAATGCCTGCATATGAGGCAGTCTCATTCTAGACCTGAAACTCTGAAATTCTGATGGGATGCTCACAAGGTGTTTTTGCTCAAAGAAAGCTTAGCTGAATCTACCGTCACCTACAGTGAGCGGTGCAGTGGGGAGGGGTGATCCTGGTGGCTGTGCGTGCAGGGGAAGAATGGAAAGTGTCCTAAGCTGGGCATTTTGCAGATGAAGATGGTGGATAGGGAACGATAGTTCAAAGGTACCAGCCCCGGAAGGTTCTGGGGGCCGGGCGGTGTGTGTGTGTAAGTGTGTGCACACATTCAAGAGGACTATTCAAAGACCAAGGAAGGGGTGGGAGGGAACAGAACCCATCCATGGGCAGAGCTGTGTCAGAGATTTGGGGTTGCTGGGGACACGGAGAGTCCCCTGTGCTGGGTTTCAGGAAACAGAGGTTGGGAGCCAGGCAGCCCATGAAGCAGCACCACTTCAGAACCAGCTCTGCATCTGGGCTGAGCCTCACTTTGCTCTTCTGCAAAGTGGACACGTGCCTCTTCCTTGCAGGGACAAGAGGGAGAAAATGATGTCTGTGGAAGCCTATGGTAGGTAGGGTGGGAAGAACCAAAGAATTGCAAATCCACAAGAGATGGCGATCTTGCTGAGGGGACAGGGAAATTAAGTACTAAACACAAGGCCAGAGCACCTCTGTCCCCAGAGGAGGGGATTGTGGGAGAAGACCAGGGAAGACAGGACGGGTTACATCCTCCAGTCTCCTCTCCAGGGAAGAACAATGTATTACCAACCAGCTTGCACACCAGATCAGGCTTGCACACATGTACTGAGTGCCTACTGTATACCATGCACGTCCCACATCTATTCAACACAGCTAATCTTGCCATCTCTGTCATGACACAGGGACCAAGTTAGATGGTGCTTGTGGCAGGTGGAGTTCATCCAACTTCCAGGACCCTCAGGCCTTCCCCAAAGCCAGAAACCACCTGCAGAGGGGCTTTCAGCTGCATCAGAGTTGTGACAGACATGCAGGTGTGTGTGTGAGAGAGAGAGAGAGAGAGAGACAGACAGACAGACAGAGACAGAGAGAGAGACAGAGACAGAGAATGTTGGGAGCTGGTTTAGAAACAAGCTGGTGTACAGACCTTCTCTGCCCTTGAAGGGATTCTCTAGATTGGTGGCTGTAAGGGAAGAGTTGAGGGGGACAGCATGGGAAAAGCAGTTATTAACCACCACCAGCGCTGTGTCTAGCCTCACCAGCAATGTTGGAGCATCTGAGTGTTGAGCATAGTAGAGGCTTCACGCTCTCTCTCTCTCTCTCTCTCTCTTCCTCCTTCCCTCCCATTGCTATAGTCTCATGAGGAAAAGGAAAATGTAACTCTGAAAGGGTCTTTCACTCCTCCTCCAACAAGGACTGTACTCATATTGTCCCCATAGCTAATAGTCTGGTGGCATCATTGGAGCCCCTGGATCCAGCAGTGCCTGAAGTCAATCCACTCCAGACTTCTCTAAATGTGAGCCCATAAATCTGCCCTTCCCTGTTTGCCTAAACTAACTTAGATTAGATTTTTGTCACTTCCATCTCCAAATTCTTAACTGACATAGTCACCAAAAGAAACTGCTTGCCTTAGTTCTCAGAAACGCTTCTCGACAGCAAGACAACGCACCCTTGGTAACAGCTCGAGGTCTCAGAGCTTTGCAACAAATGTTCGGAACACCATCTGATCGAACTCCCTCTCCTCGCCGTGTGAGTGAATCCCCGAGGTCAGACCAAAGGTAGAAGAGCCAGGTGGGACCTGCACTTCAGAGAACATTTGCAGCCCAGTTGGGTTTTTGTTTTGTTTTTGTTGGTTTGTGTTTTTTTGTCTTGTGTTTTTGTGTTTTTTCAGTTTGGAGGTTTCCCCCCAAATCTAAGCAGTGGGCACACATCAGCAGGTGGGAGAAATCAGGGGGACGGCCAAGAGACACACCCTCTATATACACCCCTCGGGGCTCTGTCCCGACAGGTGGGGACAGATGCAGGGACTAGAGAGCCTGCCTCCGAGTCATATTGGACACGCAGACATCCCCCGTGCCCCATCGGGCTGAAGAGGGCTCCTTAAGACACAGGGCAAAGGACAGCACCCTGAGGTCCCCCGCCAGGCGCCAGTTTAGCAGCGTAGGACACCAGGAGAAAGTGGTCCTGCCGCCTTTGGAGGCAGATTCCTCCCAACATCCTCGCCCCCTTACTGCAGGAAGAGAGGGCAAGGCACACCTCAGCTCCGAGTCACCCGCCTGGAAAGGGGAGTGGCAATTGTTCCCTGACCCTGCTCGTCAGGGAGAGGGGTGGGGTCTGCGCCCAGGGTCCCACAGTGGGGACGAGACCCTGGGATGTCAGACTTCACCTCCACCAGCCTCGAGGCCTGCACTGGCCTGACCGGCATGTCTGGTGTGGCCAGCTTGGGCTCCAGGTGAAGAGCCAGATGGGGGAGGCCCTGAAGGTGCTCCGCGCCCAGGCCAGCCTTCCGCTGGAGGAGCTGACCTGTAGCTGCCCCGGGGCCTTAGCTTGGAGCCCGTCTCCAGGGCGTGGCTCCCTGTTGAGCATCTCCTCCCACCGAGGTCAGAGAGAGCACTGCAGAGCCCCGCTGGGGGTCAGGCCCCAGGCCCGGGATTCCTCTCCAAGTGCTCCTTAGGCACGGTCTATGCCCACCGGTTCCCAGATGGAGAGCTGCATGTCTGAAGTCCGGACTTAACTCGAGTCCCACCTCTGTGCACTAATCATGTGGGAAGACGGCAGTGGGCACGCCTGAGCTCCAGGCCCGCCAGAGACATCCTGTCACCCGCAGGCATTGGAGGCAGGGTCAGCCTGGGGAGTCGTTTCCCGGGGTTCATTAGTACCGAACGCACCGTCCCTCACCGCCTGCCTTGGCCACACCAGGCCAGGCCCCCTGCCTGCGTGTCCCAAGACCTCAGAAGGGTGCAGCGACGCCCAGCCTGGGGGGCCGGTCACAGGAAGAGCCGCAGGGGTACCCAGGCCGGCCGCCTCGCCCAGTGTCCCTGTGAATGCTCTGAGCTCTCTCCCTCCATGTCCTGCCCCCCCAGGCCCTCCACCCATATCAGGACAAAGAGCACAAGCTCCTGAGCCCCAGCTTCAGATTCCGACCCTGCCTCTGTCATGAGCTCCCTGCCCTGTGGAAGCTGTGCCCCCAGCCTCGGTCTCCCCACCCAGCCCAAGCTGGCACTAAGGGACGGGTGAGGTTTCCAGCTCCAACCCTCCCTCATTGCTACCAGCTACCAGCTGTGCCACCTTAGACAAGTCATGCAACCTCTCTGCGCCACTGTTTCCCCATAGTAAAAACGGAACAATGTGATCTTCAGAGACAAAGAGACTAACCCACACACAGCCTCTGGGACAGCACCTGGCAGGTATTGAACACTCAGAAATCCTGGCTCTTCTTCTTCTTGCTTATCTCTTTGGCCAAGTTTCTTGAACGACCCGACTAGGAACTTCCATCCTGTCCTTGTGCAGCAAGGCCTTTGCGACCTCTGGAGAGCTTTCCCCTTTGGATCGGCCTCGTTGCTCTCAGACAGGAGGTAGGCCAGCTGTGCCTTGGCCGGCCTGCTCCTCTGGGCATCCCCGCGGTGTGATCGCCCAGGACCCCCATTTCCGCCTTCTGCTGCGGCACCAGGTCAGGGTGCAGTGGGCATTTCCTGCAGGTGCTCAGCTCCTGGAAGATGGAATGCTGTCCTGTGAAGTCACCTTTTTGCCAGGGACCCAGCTCCATTCCTTCCAGGAAGAGGAAGTGAGGTGAGATCCGTATGAAGGCGGGGTGGACTCTGAGCACATCCCTCCTGAGCGCCCACCTGGCCAGGCTTGGGGACAGACGGAAGAGCTCTGAGAGGCCCTTGGTGCCACTGTCACGCTGGCTTTGCCTGTTAGGTTTGGTCGCAGAATCTGCGTAGCACAGGAGCCGGCGCGTAGGGAAGAGAAGCTCCGGGCTGCTGTGGTGGGCCCCAGCTCTGGACAGTGGCCGCTGCTCTGCAAGTGGCCACCAGCCCCTCGTCTGTTTTCTCCCTTCTCCCCAGGATTTCTCAGGCCTCACCCTGGAAAACCCGCCCTTGGTCCCTCTCCCTTACAGGTGAGAAACAGGCCAGGAGAGATAAAGGCCCAGGATCACACAGAAGGCTGTGTCTCAACTGTGACGTGGGAAGGCCAGTCCCTGCCGTCCAGGCAGCTGTGTCACCTACACAGGCAGCGCCCGCAGAGGACCCACAGCTGACACGACAGGCACGTCCCCAGCCTGCTGAAGAGTTTCCAGTTGCCGGCATGGTTTACCTTGAAACACTTTCCGACTTCCAGAAAGAAACCTTGCAAGGATAATTCAGAGGACTCCCATGTGCTCCTTACCCAGATAAAAACATTTTAAAATATTTTGCTACCTTTATTTTTCTCTCTTGGATTAGGCAAGATACAGCCTCTAAAACACAAGCAACCCCAGTTGGGTGGGGGAAAAGATAAATTGAAGTACAGCAAAATTTTTAAAATGTTTGCATCAAAGGACACCGTCAAAAAATGAAAGGACATCCCACATTTGAAAATATTGGAAAGCTTTATCTTTTATACAGGTTCGGGATATACAAAGAACTCTAGGGGTACAAACCTGTAATCCCAGCTATTTGGAGTCTGAGACAGGAGGCTGGCAAGTTGGAGGCTAGCCTCAGCAACTTAGTGAGGCCCTTTCTCAAAATAAAAAATAAACAGGACTGGGATGTAGCTCAGTGACAAAGTACCCCTGAGTTCAATCTCCAGTACCAAAAAAAGAAAAAATATTTATATATTGACCATCAATTTTTTCCCCATTTTCCCAATCACTGCTTCTTGGGTCAAGCTCACCTACTGCTCCAGGGTGAATTCGGAATGCTCCCCAGAGGCTCATGTTGGTGCGACTGGGATGTGGGGAATACCTTCACAAGGTGGGCCTGGCAGAAGATTTGAGGCCACTGGAGACCACTGGAGGTGTGCCCTTTAAGGGGATTGTGAGAAGTCCATCTTTTTCTTTCTCTCTTTTGCTTCCCAGTCACCATGAGGTGAGCAGCTTGCTCCACCCACCAGGAGCTGCCTGCCATACGGGCTGCCTTACTACAGGCCCCAAAGCAATGGGGCCAATTGACTGTGGGCTGGAAACTCCAGTGAACTAAAATAACCCTTTCCTCTTTTTAAGTTGACTCTCTCTGGTATTTTGTTATAGTCATAGAAAGCTGACTGACACATCTCTTACTACATTTCTCAAAAAAGGCACCTGTACACAGTGTATACTCTGTTCAAATCTGTTCTTCCATACCCCCCATACTTGAAGGACAACTACACAGATAAAAAGTTCTTGACTTGCACTTTATTTAAAAAAATTTTTTTTAGTTGTTGATGGACCTTTATTTTTATTTATTTATATGCGGTGGTGAGACTCGAACCCAGGGCCTCACACATGCTAGGCAAGTGCTCTACCACTGAGCCACAACCTCAGCACTCACACTTTATTTCTTGAATCTTTTGGAAATATTGCTCCACTGTGGTCTTGCTTTGTATGTTGCTCTTCAGATGTTTAATTCTAGCTTCATTTCATTGACCTTATAAATAATTTGATTTAATATTTAGTCTGGATACAATGATCATTTTTACTGACACATAAAAATTGCATATACTTACGAGGTATAATGTATAACTCAATACATTATGTACTGAGTTACATATACTTGATGTAATAAACAAATCAGGTAATAAGGATAGTTTTTTCCTAATAATTTTTTTATTTTAATTTATTTTTATTGTAAACAAATGGGATACATGTTGTTTCTGTTTGTACATGGAGTAGCAGCATACCATTTGCGTAATCATACATTTAGATAGGGTAATGGTGTTTGATTCATTCTGTTATTTTTTCCTTCCCCCCACCCCTCCCACCCCTCTTTTCCCTCTATTCAGTTCCTCCTTCCTCCATTCTTGCCCCCCTCCTACCCCCCATTATGTCTCATCATCCGCTTATCAGTGAGATCATTCGTCCTTTGGTTTTTCGAGATTGGCTTATCTCACTTAGCATGATATTCTCCAATTTCATCCACTTGCCTGCAAATGCCATAATTTTATTATTCTTTATAGCTGAGTAATATTCCATTGTATATATATATATATATATATATATATATATATACCACAGTTTCTTTATCCATTCTTCAATTGAAGGACATCTAGGTTGGTTCCACAGTCTGGCTATTGTGAATTGAGCAGTTATGAACATTGATGTGGCTGTATCTCTGTAGTATGCTGATTTTAAGTCCTTTGGGTATAGGCCAAGGAGTGGGATAGCTGGGTCAAATGGTATTTTCCTAATAATTTTATCAGCATGTCTTATAGTTGATAATTCCTGGTCAATCTCACAATTTTCTGAGAATATGTTTTCTCTTATTTTGGAAAGGGTTTCTTGGCTATTTTACAGCATTAATCGTGTTACATTGTTTTGTTTTATTCTTTTTTTTTTGCACATCACAATCTTTAATACTAAATATTCTCACTAGCAACATAAGAAAGCCTCTATGTAAAGATCAAATGTTATACAACGTATCTAATGCAGTGGTTACAGCTTTGAATTGAACCATCTGTAGCTTCAGCCACAGAGACTGACCTGTCTGGGAACCAGGCCTTGTTCAACTTTCTTAAGAGGTCTCTTCCATAACTAAATGAAAATCAGAACAGTAAGAAAGCTTCCATGATAGTATCACAAATAGCATTTTCATAATTAGCTTACTTATACTTATTAATCATTAAAAAAGAGAAGAATTTTTATTCTTATTTAAAGAAATCATAAGTTGTATTTACTTTTTCTTTGTCTTTGTTTTTTTCTTAGTACTGAGATTGAACCCAGGGGTGCTGAACCACTGGCCCACATCCCTAGACCTTTTCTTCTGTTTTCTTTGGTTTTTTTTTTTTTGTTGTTGTTGTCCGTGTTTAATGTGGTACTAAGACACAAACCCAGTGTCTCATCCATGGGGGACAAGCTCTCTACCCCTGAGTCACAACCTCAGCCCCTCTATTTTCTTTATTTTGAGTCAGGGCCTCACTAAGTTGCTGAGGCTAACCTTGAACTTGTGATTGTCCTGCCTCAGCTTCCTAAGCTGCTGGCCTTACAGGTGTACACACCACACATGCTGCATAAATTGTGTTTAAATCAAGATCTACCCTAACCTCACAGAGGACAATATTTGTTTCAACTTAAATAAGCATAGCAAGCATACCCCTTACCCCAAAATTCCACTTATAGAATCACACAGCAAGAAAATAATTAGATAAGTTTATAAAGACTGACATGTTCTTATCACAACAAAGTTTTGAATGTTGAAAAATAGGGAAATATTTTTAACATCCATCAATAGGTATATAGTCAGATAAATGCTCTAATGGTGTATTAGGAAACAAAATCAAAAAGATTCATATTATTTGATATAGACCCATAAAAATCTCAACCTACACCTAAACTAATTAAAATCAGAATACTTAATTTAAATATAATTTTTTAAAAATAAAATGCTACCGAGGCAGTGGTGCACACCTGTAATCCCAGCAACTTGGGAGGCTGAGGCAGGAGGATTGCAAGTTTGAGGCCAGCCTCAGCAACTTAGTGAGGCCCCAAGCCATTTAGCAAGACTCTGTCTCCAAAAAGAAAAAGGGCTGGGGATATGGTTCGGGGGTTAAGCACCTTTCAGTACAATCCAAAAACAAAATTTAACTCTAGATCATAATTTTAACAGTGATTTTTGTCAGGTAGTGACATTCCAGATCATTTGGGTTTCTTTTTATTTTTTATTTTTTCTCTATTATCTTAGTTGAAATTAAACAAATATTTTATAACAAATGATAAATTTTATTTTCATTAAAAATGTGGGGAAGAGAGAAGAAGGAATCCAAAGACTAGATAGTAACTACTACTGTATTTTAAATCTGGCATCATCTGAAGTAGCCGTTTGTCCCAACACCCAGCGGCTTGCCCTCCTGGGGAGGAGAGGCCCCTCCAGGCACCTTCCCCAAAGACTGCACGCAGGGTGGGCACAGCTGAGGCCTTTGTCCTGCCGGGGTTACCCAAAGGCCCCCGGGCGGCGGTGCCTGCTGATCGCCACCGTCCTGGGCGAGGGCGCGTCCTTACCCGGTCCCAGCAGTGGGAGGAGAGCTGCACTCCAGGCCGCGCGGCTGGCGGCAGCTGCGGGGAGCGGAGAACAGGCTCCGCTCCGAGGCCTGGGCCTTCTCGTTCTGCTCTGACCCCGCCCCCCCATCTATCCCCACAAGAGCTGGACACCCGGTGGGATTTGCATTCTCACCCGCCAGGACAAGGCCAGCTGTCGGTTTTCCCAGCCCCGCTGCAGGCACAGCCTGCATGTCTGTCCCCATCCAAGGCCAGCCGCCTGCGCCTGCAGGATCAGAGAGCGCCCGCCTGTCAGGACCTCGCCTCCAGTCTCTGCTGAAACCGTGAGAAAGTCATAATCTGCTCAAGAAAATTCTGTGCCCTTCTGTGGATGGAAGCTTCACGTGTCTTCCCTCATTTCTCCTTTAGAGCCGTCCCTGCACGTGGTAACCTCCAGCCTTCTGTTTGTTTTATTCTTTTTTTCTTTTTCTTTTTCTTTTTTTGTTCCAGAGATTGAATCTCAGGGGCACTTAACCCCTGAACCACATCCGCAGCCCTTTTTTATATTTTATTTAGAGACAGGGTTTCGCTGAGTTGCTTAGGGTCTCACTAAGTTGCTGAGGCTGGCTTTGAACCCTGGTCCTCCTGCCTCAGCCTCTCACGGGCTGCTGGGGTAACAGGTGTGTGCCACTGCCCGACCTGTTTTGTTTTATACTTAAGGGACAACGCTTATCACCATGCTGGATGTTCCTTGTCTGTCTCTGCTCCACCCACATTGTTCTTTTTTAATTCCTTGTTTCATTTTCTCTCCCTCCCACCCTCTCCCTTCTTTCATGGGCTTCTAAAATATAGATTTTAGTCTGTTCCATCTTAGGCCTTGTAATTTATTCCACATTTCTGATAGATTGTTGTCTTTGTATCCATGTTCTTTTCTGAATTTCAGCGACTCTCCCTCTATCTCTTCCTGTCTTGTGAATTTTTCCCTTTAGTATTTGAGTTTCTCACTCTAGGACTTTTGAAAACAAGTCACACAACTTAAACAGATTTGATTCTACCTGTTCTGGAGCATTTTGTGGGTATGATTCCTGGTCCCAAAACCTCCCTTCCTGTTGCCAGGGTACCATTTTGTAAGTGGCTAACGTTGGGGCGGGGAGGAAAGGGTTGGTACCTCTGGTTTCTCTCTCCATTTTCCTACAGAAACAGGATCCATAACTTCCCCGTCTATTAATTTTCATGAAGTAACAAAGTGCCACAGACTGTGTGGCTCCCACAACACAGATTTATTATCCCCTGGCCCTGGAGTGTGAACCCAGGGACAGCAGGGTTGGTTTCACCCTAAGCCTCTCTCCATGGCCTCTTCTCCCCACGACCTCAGAGGTTGTCCCTCTGTTCCTCTCTGTGTCCTCGTCTCCTGACAAGGACTTCAGTCCTAAGGGGTCAGTGACCTCATTTTAACTTGACTTCCCCTTGAAAGGCCCTATGTCCAAATACGACCCCACTCTGCGGTCCTGGAACTGGGACTTCAGCGAGTGAATTTCAGGGAGGCACAATTTCCACCCATAACGTCCCCTCGCCTCCTCCCATTCCAGCTACCTCTCCAAGGGCCACCAACAGCCATTCTCTCATTTTGGGATCTATATAAAAAGCCACCTGAACTTGGTGACTTGAAGTGACCATCGTTTAATCATATCTCATGGTCTTAGAGCGCCACCGGCCTCAGCTGCCTGGCTCCCGCGTGGGTCCCCCTTATGGGTGCCGACGATCCATGGTGGTCCGGAGTCACTTGGAGACTTCTTCGTTCACTGCCTGTTATCTGGGCTGGGCAGCGGGAACAGGCTCTGTAGTTGGTCAAGGGTCTAGCTGTCCATGCGGCCTCTGCAGGCGCCAGCAGGGGCTTTTCCGGTGGCGGTAGATTTCCTCAGCCAGTGGTTCAAGGGTGGAAGCTGCCGGGCCTCCTGTGGGCAGGATCTGGAACTGCTGTGGAGTCTGCTCCATCGTTTCCGTTGGTTACAACAGCCACAGGCTCACTCGGGGCGTCCACACACACGAAGTGGACTCCACACGCTGCTTCCTCTGTTTCCCAGATTCCGCCCAGGAGCACGTTCTGAGGTCAAAGCTGGTCCTCCTGCCTCAGCCTCCGGAGCCCCTGGGACTACAGGCCACAGCCCCCGGCTTGGACTGGAAACCTTTAGCTTCCACCCTGCCCTACCCTGCTCAGCACCCATCAGGCTGACTTTTACGGCCGCAAATTTTCAGAGGGCGGAAGAGAAGTAGGTGAGGTCTCGGTATTTTTCTGCTGGCTCCGCCTCGCCATGATTGGCATCTGCCTCTCCGCAGCCCTGTCTGTCTCAGACCCTTCCGACCTGGGGGGGGGGGGGGGCTGCCGCCACTTTCCCTGGGCAGTTTCTGGTGGCCTCTCTCCACCCACCTGGGTCTGTCTTCAGCCGCTGTGACTGGTGCCGTAGACCGAATGGTAAAGAGCACCGTGTCTTTTGCTCACGGTTCTGGAGGCTGGGCCATGACACCAGCATGTGACAAAGGTCTCCTCGCTGCGTCATGACGGGGCGGAGAGCATCGCCGTGAGCGGGAGAGCCTGCCGGTCACACGCCGCTCCGTGATGGCCGTTCAGCACTTCTGGATGAACGGTGGCCCCAGCGGGAGGGCTCTGCCTCAGCCTCCCCAGCAGTGTGAGCGCAGGCCCCTCCCAAAGGCCTCTCCAACTGCCATTGTGAATTTAGGGGCAAAACTTCCAGCACAGGAACTCGGCGGGTAGAGCGAAGCCACAGCACGCTCCTCGCACACCTCGACCAGGCCCCTCTTGTTCAACTTCCTTGAATGGCCACCCTGAGTGCTGCCTGCTTCCGGGAGGACCTCCCGGATTCGCTCCATCACCCACCACCTGCCCTCCAACCTGGGTGCTCCTGTCTTGGCACTGCCCCCGGGGCCTGTTCTCGGGAGGTTCTCTGGTGTGCTGGAAAATGGGGCAGGACGGTCACATGGCCTGCTGGGGACTTATTTTAACGTGGCCCTTTGGCCTGTCACACACTCTCAGCCACTATCTCCCACAAGGGTCCCAGGACATGGGACTGGGCGGGGAGAGGGGTGACTCATGCATACTTCTCCCCTCACTGCCCTTCCTGGCCCTGCTGGCTCGGCTGAGGTGCTGGGGCTGGTCACAGGGGCTCACGCCCACTTCCTGCTGGGGGAGGCAAGTGGGCTTTGGGGCCCTAGGTGGCCCTGGGCAGGGGAGTGACTGGCTGGTCTTTGGGTCTCTCCAGACAGAGCCACCCAGCAGCCTGATTCCTAATAGGGACTTTGTGGACAGGCAGAGCCACACCGAGGTGAGCGCCTGCCCGGCTGTCTTCCTGTCGCTGCCACGTTGAAACCTGGAAAGGGCCTAAGTCACTCGTTCATTCCACAAACAGGCGTGGAGCCCCTGCTCTGCTAGCTGAGGATGCAGAGATCCCATGTCCGAACAGCAGAGATGGAAGCTTCGTCTTGGGAAACTTACACTCCAGTGGAGACCAGAAAGCAAGCGACTATTTAGTGCTTAGAGGTGATGGTGCTTAAGAGAAGAGAAGAGGAGGGTTGCTGGGGGGTTGAGGAGGGTCAGGGAAGGACGTACTAGGGAGGTGACATTGGCACCAAGATGAAGGAGGTGAGGAAGGTGCCCTAATGTGTTCAGGGAGCAGGCACCATGGCACATGCCTGCCATCCCAGCTGCTCAGGAGGAAGCTTGCTCTATGCATAGGGAAGAGTCAGTGCAAAGACCCTGTGGTGTGTATGGAATGTTCAAGAACTGCAGGAACCGGAGGAGGCCAGCGTGGGGAGTGGAGCAGGTGAGAAGAGGGTGGTAGGAAATGGGTGAGGTAATGAGCAGAGCCTGAATCCGTCTGTTTAAAAGGTATAATTCGATAGCTTTGAATATAGTAACAGGTGTGTGCAAGCACCCTCACAACCAGCCTCAGAACATTCTCGACACCGCAACAAAATCTGCGCTTCAGCCGTTATCCTCCCCCACTCCACCCCGAGTCCTAAGCATCCACCAATCTTCCTGCTGTCCCCACAGAGCTACCTTTTCTGACATGTCCTATAAACGGTGGCACATGCTACATGAGATTTGGGCCTGGCTCCTTTCGCGGCTGATTAACATCCCATCATGCGGACCAACCGTGTTTTATTTCCACCCATCCCTGGTGAACCTGTGGGTTGTTTCCATCTTTAGGCTGAAACCCACCAGGCCACCGGGAACGTTCACCCGCGGGTTTGCCTGCGGCCTCGGCTCTTTTCCCTCCCTAGGGGTGGAATTGTCTGTGCTCAGGCACCATGTTTGACGGCTCCAGGATTCACATGTGTCCGTGTGTGACTTTTAACGTACTTCACGCTGCTAAGAGCTGCCACTTTCAATCCTTCAAATAACTGTTTAAGTGAAATAAGCCAATCCCAAAAAACCAAAGGCTGAATGAGTTCTCTGACAAGTGGATGCTGATACGTAATGGGGGGAGGGGGAGGGAAAAATGGAGGAAGGGGGCTGGGGTTGTGGCTGGGGGTAGAGCCCTTGCCTCGTGTGTGAGACGCTGGGTTCGATTCTCAGCACCACATAAAAATAAATAAAATAAAGATACTGTGTCCATCTACAATAAAAATTTTTTTAAAAAAAGAATGGAGGAAGGATGGATTGCATAGAGGAAGACGAGGGGTGCGGAGACGTGGGGGAAGGAAAGATAATAGGATGAGACAAGCATCATCTCCCTGTGAACACGCATGATTACACAAACGGTGCGACTACTTCGTGTACAACCAGAGAAACGAAAGTTGTACCCCATGTATCAAAATTAAATTAAGATATCAAAATTAAAATAAATAGGTAAATGGCTGTTTAACAGTCCACTGAGTTTAATATTCTTAATATGATCAACTATCTTAAAATTTGGTCTTAAATAGTGTCTAGGTTTTTGCTTAATTAAGAGATGGTGATGTAAACATCTTTAAGTATCCACGTCTCAGCCGCGGGTGCTGGAGCCAGGGAACCCTCTGCTGGGTGTGCGGGTGGGGCTGTCCCGCAGGGGGGCTGTCCTGTGGGCGGGGCTGTCCTGTGGGCGGGGCTGTCCTGCAGGTGGGGCTGTCCTGTGGGCGGGGCTGTCCTGTGGGCGGGGTTGTCCTGCAGGTGGGGCTGTCCTGTGGGCGGGGCTGTCCTGTGGGCGGGGTTGTCCTGCGGGTGGTGCTGTCCTGCGGGTGGTGCTGTCCCGCAGGGGGGCTGTCCTGAGGGTGGAGCTGTCCTGCGCACCACAGGAGGCTCTCAGCCTCCCTGGCCTCTACCATTCATGGCCAACTCCTTCACCCAAACTGTGACGACTAACGCTGTCTCCAGACATTGCTAAATGTCCTCCGCGGGACAAAACTGCACCTCACTGAGAAGCACTGTTAAATATTTGACTCAGGAAAAAGGCCCAAGACAGGTTCTGCAGGCAAAGCCTCGGGCCCTTGAGGACGCTCATGGGTCTTGGTGCTGAGGGACGTCTTAGGCAGGAGGTTCCTGGGAGCTTTCATTTAGGCCCTGACGTGGCCGCTGGCAGCCTGTCCCCCATGGGATGACCGTGAAGAAGCACGAGGGGCTCAGGTCCTACCGTCACTTTGGAAAGGAGCGGAAAACAGAGAGGGAGGGAGCCGGCCGAGCCTGGGGGGTCACACCCAGCGATGGCTGGGAGCGGAGGGCACCCATGGGGACAGCCAGTATGAATGGCAGCCCAGAACGTAGGCAAGGGTTATTAATAGAGCTGTTGGGAGGGGGGGCAGCACACCGTGTCCGGGAGGAGGAATGACCCAGGAGCAGCCCTGCTGGGAGTTGGGGGAGGGGTCCACCATCCTCTGGCTGCCTTCCTCCCATGGCCAGGGAAGGTGGCCCGTAGCCACAGGCTCAGAGTCTAAGGCCCTCCTAGGCTGCCTGCGTCTTCCTGCACAGAGTCCGTGACCCAAAGTCGCCTCCTGCTCCCACTTAAAGGGCCAGGCAGAGCAATGTGAGGGGCTGGGAGAATGGCCAGGGGAGGGACGATGTTACACTAGTTCAAATAGTGTCCCCTGATTCCTGTCCACCCAGAACCTTAGAATGTGGCCTTGTTTGGGAAGAGGATCTTTGGGGACGACATTTGTTAATAGGAGGTCCTTGTGGTGGTGCAAGACAGCGATCCCAGCAGCTCGGGAGGCTGAGGCAGGAGGATCACAGGTTCAAAGCCAGCCTCAGCAACTGAGCGGGGCCCGAAGCAACTTAGCGAGACCCTGTCTCTAAATAGGACTGGGGATGTGGCTTAGTGGTTAAATTCCTCTGGAAATTCCATCCCTGGTAAAATAAAAAAAAAAAAAAAAAAGATGAGATCCTTCTGGATTAGGGTGAGTCCTCAGTCAAGCTTGGCTGGTGTCCTTGTAAGAAGAGAGACAGACACAGAAAGATGCTCAAGAGAGAGGCCATGTGAAAATAAATGGAGGCCGAGATCAGGGCTATGTGCTTTCACCCCAAGGAACACCAGATTTCCAGCAACCCCAGAAGCTAGGAGAGGCAAGGGACCCCAAGACTTCAGAGGGAGCCCGGCCCTGCGTGCCCTGCACTCTCAGACCCTGGCTTCCACAAGGGTAGAAAAAAATTTGTGTAGTTTCAGTCCTTGGTTTGTGAAGCCTGGTTATGGTTGCCGCGGGAGCCGAGCACAGGCCTCAGGTGCATGCTAGCAGCACTGTGCACTGACAGGGGTCAGCTCGGCTGGGTCCACCTGTCGACCTCGCCTCTTGCTCACTACGGTAGAGTGAATCCTAAGGTCGGCTACAGGAGCTCCCTTCCCACAAGCTCTTGGGACTTGGAGCATGAGGTTTGAAACCCCTTCCATTGAAAAGGGGAGTTCACGTTCCATTCCCTCCCTCCGCCCTCCCTCTCTCTCTCTTCCCATAATCTCCCCTCCTCCTGAATCTAAATGGGCTTGGGACTAGCAGGAGCGACACTCTGTGGCATGTGGGGCCAGGACGTCGGAGCGCAGCGGCTCCTGCCTTCCTCACTGGAACACCCGCACGGGCGCCAAGAGGCTGCCATTCTTTGAGGAGACCCAACTAGTCTTCGGGGAGACGTTCTGAGACCACATGAAGCAAGAGAGACGCCTGGGCAGCCCGACAGGCCCAATCCCGGCCAGCATCCGACGCGGTGGCAGGAAGGAACCACACGAGCCCTTCCCAAATTCCTAACCCACAGAAATCACAAGCAAGAATTAAATGTGTTGCCACTAAGTATTGGGCTAACTTGTTACGCAGTAGTAGATAACTAATACAGGTAGGTGCCACTATTGCTCGGTTACACATGAGGAAAGTGGGCATTCCTTCACCATCAACCACCAGCTATATGCCAAGCACCATCTAAGCCACAACGGGAAACAAGGGCTACAGGACCCTCCATGCACGGAGCTAGAGACCCAGACAGATGGCATAATGGTTGAACGTTCATCTGTCCAAGTTCAGTTCTTTGATCTCAATACTCAGGGTTTTCTCATCTCATGAAGTAATAGCTTCGAGGCTAAGGTGCTCATTCTTCACCTCCTCCTCACTCCTCAGTGGAGGTCAGGAGAGAGAGAGAGACCTTACCCCTCATTGCCGAGGGTGGGACAGGCACCAGGGCTCCCAGAGGAACTTTGTGGTGGGAAAAAAGTGGCAGGCCAATCAAGGTAGTGCATGCCTATAATCCCAGTATCTCAGGAGGCTGAGGCAGGAGGATCACAAGTTTGAGGCTACCCTCAGAAACTTAGTGAGGTCCTAAGCAAGTTAGCAAGATCCTGTCTCAAAATAAAAAATAAGAAGGGGGCTGGGCTTGTGGCTCAGTGGCGGAGCACTTGCCTGGTATGTGTGAGGCACCGGGTTCGATTCTCAGTACCACATAAAAAAATGAATAAAGTAAAAGTCCATCGACAACCAAAAAAAATTTTTTAAAAACAAAAAAATAAAATAAGAAGGGCTAAGGATGTGGCTCAGTGGTTAAGCACTTCTGGGTTCAATCCTCAGTACAAAAAGAGTCAGCTAAGTAAGAGTGGCAGGACGTCCCCAGAGCGGGACCACTGATGAGGATGAAGCTGACTGACAGTTGGTCCTTCAACCTCAGCCATTCCGAAGCCCATTGTGGCAGGATTATTTTTTGGGCTTTGGACGAAACTCCAGGCTTTTGAAGGATAATTTGAGATACTGCAATTCGCCAGTGGTGACAGAGGACAGCTGCTCTCAGGAACCCCTCAGTCCCTTCGCTCTCTGACCCTGGGGTAAGGGTCATACTCACCGTCCCCTCCCCAAGCACAGGACCCCTGGCCAACCTGCATCCCGTCCCCCGTCCCCGAGGCCTCTGCTTGTGTGGGACCTGGCAGCCCTGAGGGCTCCTCTCTGGGCGAGTTTTCAGCTCTATGCCCCCTGGGTTGGCCCCCGTCACCCAGCACCTCAGCTATTCTTAGCCTCTAAAGCAAACAAACAATAATGAACATTCATTCAGAAAAGGAAGCTGAGGTCCGGGAACTCTCCCCCCTTCCATGTGCACACAGACACCACGAGCCTTCCCGGAGGCCTGGGGAACAAGCCAAGGTGCCAGCAGAGCGCACACAGCAGAGGGCGTCTCGCTTCCGGCAGGACCCCAAGAACAGGGCCTGGCACCCGGTCAGTGCCCTGAGAGCCCGGCTCTTATGTTAGCACGCTGGGACACAGAAAGGCCAGGTGCTGCCCCCAAGCCCCTGGGAGATGGTGGTGGCCTGTCGGTCCAATGCCAACCTCTGCTCTCACCCACCACCCTGTGCCCTAGGGGTTCCCAAATGTGTCAGGAAGGTGGCCTTCAGCTGCAAGGTGGCCTTGGGCTGGCAGGAGCTGCCAGGCAGGGCCCTTCAGTGACCTCTCCTGGCCGGGGCCTGTGGTGGACGTAGGTGCAGCCGCCCACACTCTCCCCGGGGTCCAGAGACCCCTTTTCAGGGCTTTGGTGGGGGAAAGGCCTAGGGGCCAGTGCAGACAAACCGCAGGCTCTGTCCAACATGGACAGGGTCTTATCTGCATCGGCAGGGCCTGGGGCCGCCTCTGTTCAGACTGGACCTCTCGTCCTCGCTCATCAACATGGTGGTGTTGTGCAACCGCCGTCTGCCAGGCCCAGACGGGACCAGGAACGGTCACCTCGGGGGAATGGGGCAGAAGTCTTTTCCATGGAGGTGACATCTAAACTGAGTCCCGAGGAGGGAGAAGGACCGGAGCAAAGAGCAGGAGCCCACAAGCTGGAGGGCTGAGGAAGCTTGGAAGGCCCGGGCGCTAAGTAAAGGCCCCCAGGAGATTCCACACCCGAATCCCGCCATCTGTGAACATCACGGCACCTGGCGAACTCGAGGTCTTTGCCAGATGAGGTGGCAAAACGGAGATCCTTCACCAGGACCCTGCATGAAGGCTGTCAAGATGGGGGTTGTCCTGGATCACCCAGGTGGGCCCCTTACGCACAGCTGTCCCCGCCGGAGGAGGAGGAGGGAGCAAAGGGAAGCCACAGCAGCAGTGTCCACCAAGGCAGGGGTGGACGTGCTGCAGCCACAAGCCAGGGACCCTCTGCAGTCCGGACGCTGGAAGAAGCAGGAGGGATGCTCCCCTAGAGCCCCGGGAGGGAGCAAGGCCCTTGCTGCCTGGTTAAGCCCGGCGACTCGCGCCGGCTCACGCTTCTGGCCTAGAACTATGAGAAAATTAATTTGTACTGTTTTGAGTCGCCAAATGTTTGAAAATTTGTTAGCCTCAAGAGGGCAAGGAGGATATTACCGAGACGGGTCAGGCAGTGGGAAGGAGTTTGGATCTTATTCCTGGAGAGTCTAATCCACCTCCTCCTTCATCTAAGTGCTCCCCAGAAATCCTCACCCCTTTTAAAGGAATTTGAGGCAGGGGATGTGGCTCAGTGAGCACTGGTTAGCATCTGCCAGGTCCCGCATTCAGTCTCCAGTGCTGCAAAGAAAGAAGGAAAGAAAGACAGGTGGTGGGGGAGGGGAGGGATAAAGGAAGGAAGAAATAAATTTGATTGTTATAAGCAGAGGGCATGTTGGCTCATGCCTGTAACCCCAGTAGCTCGGGAGGCTGAGACAGGAGGATTGCAAGTTTGAGGCCAGCCTCCGCAACTTAGCAAGACCCTGTCTCAAAATAAAAAGAAGTAAAGAGGGCTGGGAACATAGCTCAATGATAGTGCCCCTGGGTTCAATCCCAAGGACAAAAGAAAAAAAAGGTGGAGAGAAAGCAAGCCCCTCCGCTCCTCTCTCTCCTCCCCTCCATGGTGTCTTCCTCTCAAACACCTCCTGCCTCGCCTTGTGCTGGGAGCCGGAAGCCATGGGAAGCTGCTTCTGCCACCGGGCTCCTGGCTGTCAGCACCCGAAGCGACAGCAGGATCGTTGCAAACTCTGTCACCCTAGCAGCTGATAAAGCCCCACAACCTGCGGATCCGGAGCCTGGCCCTCCAGCCCTGATAAGTTGGGGCTGTCAGCGCCAGATCTGCACCTGCCGCAAGCCACACACTGAGCTTCCTGCTGCCTGTTTACAGCCAAGCCCCGGCCACCTTGAGGTGACCCTAGGGAGCCAGGCTTGCAGAGCAGGAGAGGGACGGGACGGAGTGTTGACCCACGTGGAGCGGGTTCACAGGGGTGATTTTCTCCCGCCCCGAATCCCACCCGGGGCCCTGATTCCCAGGATCATTTCTTGCGTGCTGTGGGATCTGTGCAGGCAGCGGAGAGCAGAGCAGGGAGCAGGTGGAATTCAGCCGGGATTGTCAGGAAGGCTCCGCCTCCCCAGGACCCTTCCCCGGGCACTCTGCAAGCCCAGAGGGTGGCTTTGTCCCCACAACGACAGTTGGCGGGCGATGTCCAAGACGATATTCACTGTCGCCACCAGGGAGGGGGTGCTATCTACATCCCGGGGGGCCGCTCAACACCCTACCACGCTCAGGACCACCCACTGCAAAACACCACCCAGCCCCAGTGTCGACAGTGACAGAGTTGAGAAGCCCAGAGCAGGACGCAGGAGCAAGCCTGGCCCAGAGGGGCAAAGGGCAGTCCAAGCTCTGCCTGAGCCCAAACAGGGACCAGGGCCCACATCAAATGCCTCCCATAAAACCAGACACGCCAGCATGGCCCCAGCGCCACTTCCCTGTCAGCCTGGCCAGGCACTTCCCCTCCTTCGGGTCTGGGCCAAGTTCATCCTAGGAACAACATGGGAGATCACAGCCACTGTCCCCTGGGTGCCAACACTGAGCTGGGTGCTGGGTTTCCTCAGGGAGAAAGAATAATTACTAACCCATTTTATAGGAAAGTCCAATGAGGCTCAAAGTCGTCGCCCAACTTTCCTGAGGTCCCTGTTATGAATTACGTCCCCTAGAAAAGTTATGAAGTTCAAAGCACGAGTACCACAGAACGTGACCTTATTTGAAGAAAGTGTCTTTTCAGAGGTAATCGAGTTAAAATGAGCAGGCTGGGCACGGTGGTACATGCCTGTCATTCCAGCTACTTGGGAGGCTGAGGCAGGAGAATGGCAAGTTCGAGGCCAGCCTGGGCAACTTAGCAAGACCCTTTATCAAAATATAGAATAAAAGGCCGGGGATGTGGCTCAGTGGTAGAGCCCTCGCCCAGCACTTGCAAGACCTGGGTTCGACTCCCAGCACCACAACAAAGAAAAAAATAGTACAAAAATGAGCTTTTTAGATTGGGCCCTAATCCCATATGACCAACCTGTCATTATAAAAGAGGACATGTAGACAGGGGATCACCACGTGGAGGCCCCACAAGCCTAGGAACCCAAAGACCACCAGCAAACCGCCATCAGCTGAGGGAGAGGGGACAGGTCCTGAGACCTTGGTCTCTGACTTCAGCCACTAGAACTGTGAGATAATAAATTCCTGTTGTTGAAGTCACCCAATCTGGGGTACTTTGTTCTGACAGCCCAAGGCAACGACAGGGCCGCACGGTCACCAGGGTGGGCTCGGGCAGAACCTGCCCTGCCCGTCTGGAGCCTGGGCTCCCGCGGTCCGCTCCTCTCCGGCAGCAGGAGCGCCAGCACAGCCCTCAGCAGGTCCTTAAAGCCAGGCGCTGGCTGCTGCCACGGCGGCCGCCCTCAACTGGGCTCCTTCCCTCAGCACCTCAGACAGCTACCGAACCCCACAGTTGGTCTGTGGGTGCCACCCTCTGAGCTGGCAGGGCAGGCTGCTTTCTGTTATAACAAAGGACGCCCTTGGGCCTTGTGACCAGCACGAGCGGGTAGGTGAGTTCTTAGGAATGGAATCTGGCTTGGGGGTCTGACCATGACCCAGGTTCAAATCCCGCCTCCACCACCCCTGGCTGTGTGATCTCGGGCTTCAGCCTCAGGGTTCCTAGTGACCTGGGCATGACAGCATTTCCCTCCTGGGCGATTCTGTTTGTTTCTAAGGCAGTCTTGCTATGCAGTGCAGGCCTCCTGACCCCAGGGGTCTTTAAATGGGACTGTATCTGCACAGTGCTCGGCCACGATCGTCACAATTATTCCACCTTTGTCTTTTGGTCCCTGGAAGACCCAGGAGCTGACTGTTGATGACCAGCTTTGAATTTTGTCTCTGGGTGTCCCCTTCTCAGGACCAGAGCTAAGAAGGCCTTGGAGGCTGGGGATCTGGGTGCGCCCCAGCCCCCTCCCCCAGCATTCTTTTCTCTGTAGCCCCTGGAGGAGTCACATGGAAGTCACACGGGCCCGTCACACGCCGGGCACGAAGTGCTGTCCGCGGTTTTCACATCGCCTGGATTCTTCTGCCCACCGCCCACGTGGGACTCAGGGCGGCCTGCAGGTGCACAAGGGTGGCCAAGCCGGAGCCAGGGGCAAACAGGGAGAGCCTCAGCCCCAGGGCTCAGACCCACACCTGGCTCACAGTGGCCGGCCCGGCAGGCATCGCTGGTCAGGCCTGGAGCGTTACTATGGAGTGCAGAGGTCGCTCCTGCCCGCTCTGCCCCGGGCCAGCCATCCCGGGTAGGAGAGCTAGGACAGCCAGGGAGAGAAGCGAGGTCCGCCCGAGACAGGCGCCCACAGAGGTGCAGCGAGGCCTCCTGCCTCTGCGGCTGGCCGGCCTTGCCTGCTCCTGGGCTCAGCAAACACCCAGGACACCCACCTGAGCTGCACTCTGCTGATGCCCCAGGGGCCCCTCCCTCCCCTCCAGAGAGAGACCAACAGTAGCTGCTGTGGTTATTTTGCCATTTCATGCATTACCAAGGCCAGTCCTACCTCTGACCACCCAGACTCAGAAGTTAGGGGTAGAAAAATAATGCAAAGCCCCAAAGCACAGAAGACAAACCTGGAAGTTCAGGCTAGGGACCTGGGGTGGGCTGTGGGCCTCAGAGGACCTTTTTCTTTTCTTTTTTTAATATGTTCACAGTAACAAAAAAATAAACTTTGTAAGAAGTTCACTCTTAAAGGTGACTCTCCCTCCATCCAGAGGTTGGTACCCTCCAACTTTTCTTGCATATTTCCATTTTATTTTTGCTTAAATTATTAATTCAATTCCTGAATCATCTTAGAGACAATTCCATGTGAGACCTAATGGCAGGCTCATGCACAGAATCCAAACCCAGATGCTTTGGAGACTGAGCTGGGAGATATTCACAGCCAGGTGATGGATGTCAGCCAGGGTGGCCCCAGACAATATAGGAGGAGCAGGGACAGAGGAGCAGGGAGAGAGCTAGAGCCAAGCCGACCGTCTTCCACTCACCTGAGCACGCCTCCCGGCACGGGGAGGGGGAGGTGAGCAGCACCCAGCAGGCTCTGCGCCATCTCTCTTCACACCCAGGAGGCTCCTGGGAGACATCTGGGAACTCAGGGAGACATGCGGTCATCTTCCTTCTGCCCTGGATGCTCGGGCATGCTCTCAGCCTTGACCCAAGGCCCACCTGCTTGTCCACCTCGGCTTCTGAGAGTCACATGGAACCAGGCTGCCAGGGACAGGAAGTCAGTGAGCCATCAGTCACCCGTGTGGTGAGCATGCGGACACCGTCCCCAGGCCCTGGTTCAGCTGAGCCCCCTCCTTGATAGATAGGAGGTACATTTCCTTGTCCCAGTGGCCAATCTCCAATGGGGCACAGCCACCTCCCTGGACTTTGAGGTCCCTCCTGTCCAAGTATAACCTAGGCACTGTCCTCTCGAGTTCTATCTCAGTTTGTGTTTTCAAGCAGCTTCTGAGCCTCAGTTCCTGGAGTTACAATAGGGAGCCACCCAGCAGGATGTCCTGATGGGGACACAAGCCCACGGTATCGTCAGAGGAGAAAAGGGTCCTACAGAAACAGAAAGCAGGGTGAACCTAGTCTGAGGGCCTAGGAAGGCCCTTCGGAAGAGGTGGCATTTAAGACGATTAAGTGGGTCTCATCTCGGGAAGGAGAGAGAGAGTTGTGGACAGGTCCTGTAAAAGGGTGAACAGGAGAGATGACCAAGGGCCTCGGCCTGGGGTGAGAGGCCCCTCAACTCTGCAGGGCCTTCTTGACTCTGGTCTCACCAGGGGCCATGAGCAGCCACTAAATGTGAACAGAAGTAGGCCAGCGGAGTCCAGTGGGCAATGCTTCCTCCCCTGGAAGAAACCTCAGGACAATGACACAGACTGGGATCGCAGGCCAGGCCCTGGAGAGCCGGAGAGGAGCAGTCTCTGTGCAGTGGGCTGAGGTCTCTCGTGTCTCACGTCTAGAAGTAGGCTTCGCCAGGGCTTCCATGCGACCTTGGCGGCCATATCGCTGAGGGTAGAGTGCTAGAGACCAAAGGAGGAAACAGAAAGGAATTCCAGGCCCCTCGGGGTTCACAGGCTCAGCACCAGGCTCCAAGATGGCCACCTCTGGAAGCTTCTCCCCTCCACTCGCACCCAGAGTGGAGCAGAAAGAAATAGGACCGTCCAAAGGGAAAAGCTGGGCCGGAGGTTCAGTCAGTGCCAGGAATGGGCGTCTCTGCCCCCTCGCCTTGGCACTGGCTGGGCGCGAACAGGAAGCCGCTGGAAGCAGCGCCAGAGTTCTGCCGGAGGGGCTGGCCAGGGGAGAGGCGCCCGTGACCACCAGCCACTGGGCGGTGCCATTGGCCTTGCAGGCTGACCTCATTGCCCAGGCCCGCCGGAGTGCTTCCTGGGGTCACATTCCGTGCTGAAGAGCCCCTCTCCAAGGCCTTGGTTGGCG
The DNA here is from genome assembly GCF_902686445.1 of Sciurus carolinensis. NCBI lineage: Eukaryota > Metazoa > Chordata > Mammalia > Rodentia > Sciuridae > Sciurus > Sciurus carolinensis. The sequence continues at coordinate 200,824,956 of NC_062213.1, read as the reverse complement.
CCAATGTCTTTTTAGGAACGGAGGCTCTAATTTTAGTGTCGGGCCTTTGACACCTCTCAAAATAGCTCCCTGTTTTCCCTTGCGCTCCTGCCCCTTCCTTGGAGAAGGTGAACCCCCGCACCCCCGTGATCCCAGGGGGTAAGCACAGCCCAGGGCCTGCCTTGTATGGGTCTCCGTGGAGGGCCAGTGTCCCAGTTGTGTTTGGCAGCTGGACCCAGGTGACCCACCCCCGGCAAGTGCATCACAGAGCCCCTGACGGCAGCATCGGGGGCTTCCTGGACCTTCTGCCTCTCAGGCATGGCACGAATTCATGTGACCCAAATCCAGCCCTGTCCCCTGAAAACCAAGGCTGTGAGCCACCCAGCCTCCACTGTAGGAATCCAGTGAGAGTGACTGACTCGACCCGGGGTGCCTACGCTTCCCTTTGCAGATCCTGCGCCCCTTGGACCAACAAGGACAATTGCTAGCGTTTTCTGGGGACTTGCTATGGTGCCAGGTGCTTCTCATGGATGGTTTCATTTAACCCTCTCAACCACCTTGTGAGGTGGGTTCTATAACTGTCCCCAAGAGCCAAAGGAAGGAACAGGAATTTGAACTCAGGAAGTCCAGCTCCCTGCCCTTCGCTTCCTGGTGCCGTGGTTCTCCTGCGTGAATGAGCTGCTCTCTGATCCCTGCAATGGCCTCTCCCCATGCCTTTGTCCCAGCCCCTCCACAAAGCACTCTACTCAGATTCTTCTAGCAAGCCGACCAGAGGTGCTGTCCTGCTTGCCTGAGGTCACACAGCAAAGGAGTGGTGAATGAAGACGCGGCTCGAAAGGTCTAAGCTCCAGATGAGATTCCAGGAAGGAACCAGAACGAGAGGATGGTCTGCAAGAAGGTCATGTTCCAGCCCACACCTACGCAAAGTCAGGCAGGGGCATCAAGGCCCGGGAAGGCTCCATCCGCAGCCCTACCTCCCCCATGTGCTCCGCAACAGGAAGAGCTTTCTTCAGGAGCCACCTGCTGATGAGGGGTGGCTGGGACACTGATTCAGTAGCTCTCAGGGACACTGCCCATTAGGACCAATGTTCTGCTGGGGATGGACACATCACAAGAGAATGCACGAGTGGACCTTCCCAGTCCCTCCAGCTATAACAGAGCCCAAGCCCCACTCGGGGACTCCCTGGAGGGACTGTGAGTGCCGGGAGCTCTCTTCTGGGGCTCCCAGGCCCAGGTTCTAGGTGGGCTCCTGCCCTGCCACTCAGGAGACCCATCTTGCTGATCAGGATGGGCGAGGCGGAGGGGACACAGAGATGGGGCTGGGGAGGCCAGTGGTCTGGCTGACCCCGTCAGAAAGGAGCAATCAGAACCTCGGGGAGCTCCTTCAAACCCCAAGCCTTCCCAGCAGCATTTGGCTCCCAGGACAGGGAGCACCATTAGTGTGTAGATGGACGCTGGACATTCATCTGAAAGGAGCCAGAACCCAGCGACCTTCAGAGTCCTGCAGCCTCCAGAGTCAGCACTTGGTGCCAGACAGCTGGATGCCACACAGGGCCAGAGGGAGCCTGGGAAGGAGGAGCCACCCAGTCTGGAAGTGACCGGAGAGAGCCACTGCCACCCAGTGCCTCCTGGTTAAATAATGCAAAGGCTGCAGACTCAGACACCTACAGTGGCCAGATGGGTGGTGTAACAAGTGACACCAGCCAGGTGACAAACACCTGACCCTCAGCCTGGCTGGGGACATAACAGGACATTGGGGGGGGTGTCCTGTGGGGACCAAAGGAGCTTGATGTGCCCGGGTACTGTCTTGTGGGAATATTTCTGTACAGTCAGACACAGAAGTAAATTCTTTAAAATCTTGTGGAAAAATCTGATTTTTAAAATGTTGGTTAAAATTTTTTAATTAAAATTAATTGCTGAGTTTTTCTCAACAAAACGTGTCTGCCAACTGTGTCAAGCTGGGGAGAGGGATGGAGAGGCAGCCGTGGCTGACCTGATGTTTTCCTTGCTGACGGGGCACACTGTGTCACCCTGGCCCTGTGAAGCAGACTGGGTGGGTCAGCGGTACCCATCTGACAGACGAACCCAAAGCCCAGAGCAGTGAAGCGCTTGGCAAGTGTCCTACAGCGACGGGGGTCTCTGGTTCCACTCTGCTGTGTCAGGGTTGGGGGTGAAGAAAGGGGTGGGGCGTGGCAGGACTGGGGGCCACTGTTCCCGGGAGGGCTGACCCACCACTGGCTGTCACCTGGACTCCTGGGTCCCGCTCTCAGCACCCTGAGGAAAGCCGAGGTGGAGAGGGGGTTGCAGAAGAGATGAGAGGGCACGTGACACAGAGGTATGTGCAGCTCCAAAGACGGCCCCCGCCCTCCCGGGGCAGCCTCGGAATGCAGCCCAGAAGGGTCAGCTGGGTGTCGGTGATGGACAGATTCCAGTGTCAACCCCGGGAGCGCCGAGCTGAGACCTGCCCCACCCCACAAGGCAGCCTTCCCAAAGGCCGGCCTCCGGCATCTCAACCTCCAAAGCACCCTCCGTCACTGAGGCTGCCCAGCTCTGGGGGTCCTGCAGCCCTGGGAGCCGAGACCCCAGGTGGGAAGGAACCTGGAGACCTCCCACAGGACTCCTTCCATCAGGCAGGAACAAACCAGTTTGCTGTGGACCTGCGGACCAGCTGGTGCCTTGAGGGAGACCCCAGAGGAGCCACGTGGGACCGAAGGCAGGCCCCACCTCCTGCTCTGCCCGCCCAACCCAGGCCTGGTTGCCCTCGAGGCCTGGGTTCTGCCCGGCTGCGCCTTGGGCCCAGATGTGGTGTCTTCACACCAGGTACCAAACACTCCTGCAAGCCCCTGGATTCCTGGCTCTGCTGTCCCCGTCCCCTGACTTTGTCACTCACTGCTACCCCTCCGTTCAGAACCAGGTGCCCCAGGTCTGGCTTCCCCAGGGGAGCCACACCCGGCCTTTTTGGGGTAACTCAACAGAAGCCCCACCCAAGACGGTTTTGTCACTGATCTCATACCAACATTACGATGTTGCCCTGTCAGGCTTTTTTCTAAAACAAGTGATTGTTCTTGAAGCAAAGTGGAATTTTCCCTCCACCCCCGCTGAGTCACTAGAAAAGTCAGTGGTGTCCTAAAAGGGAACTATTGGTGTGGCTATCAGGACAAGATCTCTTAGGCACATTCCTGTGCCTTGCCTACTGACCTGGGGTGGGGTGGGGAAGACCTCAGGCTGGCCTCGGGCGGGGCCACTGCCCTGTCTTTCCAGGTCTGGCCGGAGTCCCTCCCCAAGGCCCGCAGCATGGAGGTGGGAAGGGTGGCCCGGGAGGAGAGAGCCTTTAGCGCCACCTGCTGGAGACATGGTAGCAGCATCCTACAGACCAAGGACAGGGAGAGGAGCCAGGCCTCCCAGACCAACTTACCCTTGACCCTATGCACAGCTGTCAGCCTTCTTCCCGTCCACACCTCAGAAAGTGTCAGCTGGAAGGCTCAAAGCAGGGGCTGACTGTGCAGGGGTTGGGGGGTGGCCAGGTGGCTGCATGCAGGGAGGGGCTGGAGGCTCCCCTGAGGGCCAGGCCAGGAGGAAGGTTGGCCGACTCCCAAGGATGGAAACACGGCAATTGCTGCAACTGAGACCAGAGAAGATCAGAGCCAGCTAGGGCCTCTTGTCATCCCTATTACTGATGAGCCCCAAATTTTCATAACAAAAAAATAACAAATCCTGACAATTTGTGAGCCAGGGCCACTGTGACCTTCAGCCTCTCCTATCTATTTTTAAAATGTTTTTATTAGTTGTTGATGAATCTTTACTTATTTACTCATGCAGTGCTGAGAATCGAACCCAGTGCCTCACATGCTCTACCACTGAGCCCCAGCCCCAGCCCCAGCCTCCCCTACCTTTCCCCTCCCAGAGCTGGCTGGTGGCCCATGCAGCGCCCACTATCGGGGGGACTGGGGGGACTCAGAAACCTGGGAGAAGCAGGCAGTTCAGTTCTGGGGAGCCAAAGGGTGATGGGGCAGTTCTCCACCCTAACTCCGATCATGTGAGTCCTATGTGCCAAGTCACAGGCCCAGGGCACTACACACAAGGTCTCCTGTGACCTGGAGGGAGCAAGGAGGGCAGTTCAGACCCAGAGAGAAGCATCAATGTCCCTGGTCCCCAGGACCTGATCCTGTGGGTCACCTTCTGCTGATTAAGACAAAGCAGGCATCCCGGGCTGGTCGAGGGGCTATCCCTGGAGTCAGAGTGTCTGTCCCGGTGTGTGTTAGTCACCTTTCCATCACTGTGACAAAGTGCTGAGATAACCAGCTTAAAAGGAGAAAAGGTTTGTTTGGGCCCATGGTTTCAGTCCATGACAGGCTGCTCCACCGCCTGGGTCTGTGGTGAGGCAGCACACCCTGGCAGGGCTGGCGGGCAGAGAGCTGCTCTTGCGGCAGCCAGGAAGCAGAAAGAGGAGGAGCTGGGGTCTCAACACCTCCCTCAAGAGCACAACCCGGTGACCCAACTTCCTCCCGCTAGCCCCCTCGCAAGTCCCGCCACCTCTAGTAGCACCAGGGGCCAGGCCTACAACACACGAACCTTCAGGGAAGAAACAAACCGTGCACCTGTCGTTACAGATCAGCAGTGTGACCTTGGACAAGTGCCTTTTTTTTTTTTTTTTTGTAACAGGGATTGAACCAGAGGCACTTTACCACTGAGCCACGTCCCCAGCCCTTTCTATTTTTAATTTAGAAACAGGATCTCACTGAGTCGCTTAGGGCCTTGCTAAGTTACTTAGGGCCTTGTAAGGCTGGCTTTGAACTTGTGATCCTCCTGCCTCAGCCTCCCAAGTCACTGGGATTACAGGGGTGTGCCACTGCACCCAGCCTTGAACGAGTTGCTTAAACCTGTCTGAGCCTCAGTTTCCCCATCTCTGATATGGGCTTTGTACCCGCACTGATCCGGGCCTCCTGGTTCTCCAGTTGGCACGGCAGAGTAACAGCCAGTGTCAATTCTGGCTGGTGTCTGGGTCACAGGGTTTTTGCAACAGACTTATTTTTTACTATAAAAAGTATCAAGTGTGAGCCAGGCGTGGCGGTGCTCGCCTGCAATCCCAGCAGCTCTGGATGCTGAGGCAGGAGGATTACATGTTGACTCAACAACTCAGCAACTTAGTGAGGCGGTAAGCAACTTAGCAAGAGCCTGTTTTAAAATAAAAGGACTGGAGGTGTAGCTCAGTGGTAAAGCCCCTGGGTTCAATCCCCAGGACCAAAAATTACCAAAAATAAATAAATAGATAGATAGATACATACATACATAGATAAAATGTTTTGTTGAGGTAAACATAGTGTGAACTTGATGGAGGCTAGGCGACTGCCAAGAAGAACGCACTTCCATTTGGCAGACGTTCATTGAATCTTTTGTTTGATCGACTAAAACAACATAGAACCTTTCTGTCAGGATCACAGGGCTCTCTGACGGGTCCCATGGCTACTGTCCAGGGCCCAGGTGAGCCAACCCTGGGAGGAAATTATGACCCCATGAGTGACGAACTTGGTCTCTGGCATATGAAAGTCAGAGGTGCCGCAGGAAAGAAATACATGTGCAGTGCTAACATCGCTCACCTGGCAGGAGGGTGCCAGCAAGCTCACGTGGAGGGGTCGGCCCTGAGGGCACGGTGCCTGGGACTTGCTAGTAGAGCAATCTCAGAGTGGAACGGGAATGGCAGGGAACGAAGACCTCAAGTCCAAGTCTTTCCGTTTCTCACCAGTCACAGCCACCACGTCATGGAAAATGAAAAATCCCCCAGATAATGTGGTCTGGGAAAAGGTAGTGAAAAAGGAGGTCACGCACTTAGGGCCTTCATCTCCCAGGACTAGGGGTGTGCAGATGCCGACCGCAGACAGGGAGGAGGTGTTTTATCACCCCTAAAGTGACAGTCCCTAGAGGGCATTAATCCCCTTCAAAGATAAATCCTCTCCAGACAATGTCTGTAGACCCTCGACCCACAAGGTTCAGTTCCTAAGCCTCAAACTGACACTTTCACTGATTGATAGAACAGACCCCAAACTTCTGAGTGCCCAAGAAAAGTGATCTGCTCACTGGACTGCCCCTCACAATGACCTATATAAAACCAGTCCCTTTCTTTGTTCAGTGGCTCATTTTCCACCAGAAAAGTGGGTCCGCCGATGCCATTGCATCCCCGCATCCCCGTTCTGGTGTGAAACTTCATTCCTGAATAAACAGCGGAGCTGATCCATGAAGTCTGCGTCCCGCCCTGTCTTTTTGCGATAACATCACGCACCATCCATTCCTGATAAATACACTCCACTTTCCTTCCAGAAAATCCACCCCTCAAACCCCTGACTCCTGACTCTACGGTTTGAGTGCAGGACCCAGGCCCACACCATAGAGAGGGATCTTTCCTTGCTTCCACTGGGCTAAGGTGGAAAGCTACAGGTCCAGGAAGCCCTGGCAAGTGAAAGCATATCCAAGAGATGGAAAGACACAAACTCTCAATATCAGTTTGTGAGCCCCTAGATCCAGCTATGCCTGAAACTGCCCTGCACTTTTCAAGAGCACAGGTCAATATATCCTCTTCTCTGCTTAAGCCAGAGGGAACTGAGTTTCTGTTCTTTGAAATCCAAGCCTTTTTGATAGAATCATGATACCTATAGATCATGCCACCCTTCTTCCCCAGGGCCCAGGGTCGAGGTGTGTCTGGGATTGACATTGGCATACTTTCTAAGGTCAAGGGGAGCTTCCTCTCCTCCTCACTCTGCCCCTTTCAGGGTGGCAGCTGCTTTCAGCCCTCTCTCCTCCTGGGTGTCCCCTGCCACTCCACCTTACTTGCACCAAGGACTGGGTGACCCCGAGGGGCTTGAGTCTAGGCCTAGGCTGGCCTCCAGTGACTCACCAAGCTGTCCTTCCAGGGCCTGTAGGGCTTGTTCTCAAGAAGCCAGGACATCTTCATCTTCCCTGAAACAGGAAAGAAAGCCCAGCAGACTACTCACGTGCCCACCCATCCTCTTCTGGGAAGAAAGTTCACGACCATTCCCCGAGGGCAGAGACCTCGAGCTACCTCAGGGGCAGAACAGAGAAGATATTCAGGAAGTATTGATAGAGTCAACGAACAAGATCTAGCAAACTCTCAGAGATCCCCCACCATACATGGAACAGAGGCAAGAGGATCCAGGGCCACAGTAACCCAAGAGTCTTGGAGAGATTTTTCTGGAAAACATGTTTTGTGTGCAGTCAATGATCTATCCTAACTGGCCCTCTCTTCTGTTATGAGCTCAAGATAGCTCTCTCAGAGACCCTGGCTGCGATTTGCAGGGACAGAGGCTTTGCCAATCTGGGTTGATTATATAAAAATCATATGAAAATAAGAATTGTGACTGAGGCTGGGGGTACATGCAGCCCAATGGTAGAGGCCTTGCTTAGCCTGCTCCAGGCCCTGGGTTTGATCCCAGGAATTGAGAAAAAAGTGAGAGAGAGAGAGAGAGAGAGAGAGAGAGAGAGAGAGAGGGAAAAGAAAAAAGAATGACCGCAGCCAGGACATCTGGGAGCCGTCTGGTCTGGTGAGGAAGGACCAGGTGCTGCTCAGAGCTGGCTGGCTCTCAATGCTGGGCCTTGGTGTTACCAACATCACACGGAGCATCAACATCTGTGACTGTGAGGGATGAAGACAACAGGAGCCCTCCCAAGTCATGCCTGAACACAGAGCAAACAAGTCTCCAAGCCACAGACGGCCAAACCCCGCCCCTCTGGGCTAATGAGTGACTGCTATTTTTTTTTTAACCAATTAGAGTCCTAGCCTTGGTTTAGTTACCCTCCCTATATGTAAAATCCTCAAGGTACCGATGACTGCAAGGGCCCTGCCTCCCGACAGCACCCGCTCCACCCCCAGCCGCTCCTGGGTGGACCCTCCACCAGGTCTTCCAAACCGGTGTCTCCAAGCCCTCTCTAGCAGCTTCCTCTGGAAACATCCACCGTTTCTCCCACCCGGCACTCTCTCCCTTTCTGCAACAAGAAATAAACCAAGCCTGTTCTGTCCTGGTGGGTCCGCGGTGGTTTCCGGCCCCAGGGCATTGGCAGAAGTGGGGGTTGCACGGGGTTCCACCACAACTCCACCGACTACCCAGAGCCGGAGGAGCAGGAGCGGCTGGACAGCGCCACCTGGAGGTGACCGCTGTGATCTCATCGGGCCTGTCTTTGGCTCCGCTGGGGCACATTCTGAGAAATATCGACGAATCATCACTAAACCCGAAAACAAATCTTTTGCACAGTCCCTCGTGCACTCCCAAGCCGAGGCGAAACTCCGCCCGCTGAGGCTTTTGTTTCACCCGCTTATCCACGTGGATGACGCAGTAACTGGGGTGGCAGCTGGAGTTAGCCTGCGGGTGGCTCATTGCCACCTGGGACCCCAGAAGGCAGCCTAGCCCTCCAGGACGCCCGCTCGCCTGAGCTGGGGCTGCGCTGGGAAGGGGCAGCGCTAGGAGGAACCGAAGGAGTGCAGGGAGAAACACGCGCCCCCACCCACCCCCGGGTGTCCCTCCCGGAGCGCCCAGAACGGCTCGCAGGGCCCAAGACTGATAGGGTCCGTGGCTGATAGAGAAGCTACATCTAATTATCAGCACTTACGGGGCGCGGTGGCCCACGCCTGCCATCCCAGCCGTTCGGGAGGCTGAGGCCTGAGGATCAGAATTTCTAGGCCAGCCTCAGCAATTTAGCGAGGCCCTAAGCAACTGAGACCCTGTCCCAAAATAAACAATTTATAGAGGGCTGGGGATGTGACTGAGCGGAAAAGCACCTGTGGGTTCAAATCCCAGTACTACTACTAATAAATATTAAGTATTTATAATAATAATATAAATTGCTAATATATAATTATAATATTTATCATAATTATAACATACAATTAATATATAATATAAATAAATAATAATTTATTATTATTATTCTCTGCGTGGCAAGGGCAACGTGGGGTCTGGGCTCCCCGGTCCAGATTCTAGCCCCCGAACCCTGTGGGGCAACGGAAGCTTCGAGGAGCGTAGAAGTTGATCCAGGCTGCACTTGGGACAGGGTCCACCTCCGGGAAGGACAGTGCATCTGGGCCTGAGGGACACGGTCCCTCCCCTGCGCTGGCCTGACTTCCCAGGAGGGTGCCCTGCGGCCTGCTACCCCTCTGCCGGACCCCTGCAGTGTCCTCTGGGGCCGGGGAGCCCTCGACTCCGTCTAGGAGGAGCCCAGCAGGGAGGGGTGACCGCGGACCCCTCTCGGTCGCTGGTCCCCCTAGGCACCCGGGCCTGGGCTCTGCTCTGCCTGGATCCTGCCGTTGGGCGGAGTCGGCCTTTCCGGGACTCTTCCCCTGGCACAGGGTCCCAGGGCGCGGACCCTCCGGAGGACGAGGGACGACACTCCCGGGATCCCCCTGCGCCCGGCTGGGCCTGGAGGGTAACGGCGGGAGGAGCCGGGCGCGCTCCGCCGCTGGGCTGGCACCGCTGCCGCACCGGCCCAGGCGGGCCACGCGATGGGGCCACCGAGGGAGCCCCCAGGAGCCCCCGCCACCCAGCCGCCCACAGCTGGGAGGAGGCCCTGGATGCGAGGTCGGCTGTCCGCGGTGCTGAACGGGGCGCCGCGTGGGTCCTGGCCAGGCCTTGGGGCTACCCGGCCTCTGTGAAGCCCCCGCACGGTCGGTTTCCAGAGCTCAGCACGGCGCAGAGCGCCCATTCGCTCCTTCAGTCTCGGGTTGGGTGACCAGATCCTGCCTTCCCAAGCGTAAAATGGTCTCACGGTCCAGCCCCTTGGTCTGCACGAGCACCCCTGCTCTGATCGATGCTCTCTGCTCCTCAACTCGGCACCCCATCTCTGTTTAGGAGACTGACCCTCAGCAGGGCTCCAGAAGTCCCCTCCTCCGCCTGTATCTCAGAGGACTCTGCCCCTCTCCCAACTTAACCAGTCACCAGCAACAGGGCTGGGCATTGAGGGGGCGAGGTGGACGCAGAAAGCCAGGAGGGGACACAGAGTGGAAGAGCCAAGGCAAGGAGGGGAGACTGGGGAAACAGGTGGGGAGCCCACCATGAGGCTGCCTCCCTCCTAAATGCCCTCAAATGCACAGCTCCCAAAGGTGCCGGGATGTCACCCGATGCCTCCGGGGCCCTTACTGTCCCCTCTAAGTTGACCACACTCCTCCGCTCGGTGCCCCTGTGTGTGAGCACCGCAGTCCTTTCCTTCCTCCCCTCTCAATCTGACAGTTCTTTTTTTCTTATTATTACAGAAGTAACTTGCCTCTTGCTGGGAATACATGTGTTTGTGATTGTTGATATTTTGATGTTTGCTCTCAAGTCTTTCACTTGTACGTAAACCTTTTCATCAGTTTATTTAGAGCATCTTTATACTTTCATGTCTTTCTCCTTTTACTCGTTTATTTTTTGCTTTTTAACCTAATGAGTTGTGAACAAATTCATGTGTCATTGGAGAAAAACATTTTAAAGGCTTCAAAACATTCCATGTGGTTGAGCTACCACCATTGCCCTCTGTCGAAGGTTCATATGAGTTCTTTTCTTTTCTTCATATTTTTTTCTTTCATTTTTTAAAAGTGCATTCCTTTGGCTGGGCCCAGTGGCACAGGTCTGTCATCCCAGGTGCTGGGGAGGCTGAGGAAGGAGGATCTTGCATTCAAAACCAGCCTCAGGACAGAGTATATCAATTGCTCCAGACCAGATGCCTTAGATTGGTCTCACCTAAGAATGACCTACCAGAGATCAACCCTGGATTCAATCTCCAGTACTGCATAAACAAAATTGCTCACTGTCAGGCGCTTATCATCTGCCATTTGCCTGCCTCTCGCCTGTCCATCGCCTGCCTTACACCTATCCATCACCCAACGCACGAGGTTCACCTTCTGATCGTCTGACAACAGTCAGCAAACTGATCTCCGACCGCCAGTGGAGCACCAGCTGCCTGCTGTTGCCTGGAAGTTCACTGTCACAGTACTTGCAGGTTTGATTACACGTGGCTGCCGCCATTTTGAGGCAATAGCCAGGTCCCGTAGGACCCCTGGCCAGACTGACTGAACCCCGTCTCCAGGAGCCCTCAGCCCGACCGATCACTCCCTGCCTCTGGGGCCCTCACATCGACTGACTGCTCCCTGCCGCCAGGACTCCCAGACCAACTGACTGCGCCCTATCACTGGGACCCCAGACTGACTTATTGCACCCGGCCTCCAGGATCCCACAACCACCCAAACACACCCGAACTCCAGGACCCCTGCCTGACCAACCGCACCCTGCTCCAGGACCTCCAGCTGACCACGTCCACACCCTGAGCTGCAGCTCCCCATTTGCCAACACATTTGGAAGCCAGAGTGGCCATCTTGGATAATCCTGGAAGCCGTAGCTCCCATCTTTAGGTGGGGCAAATCCCATCCTGAGACGCCTGCTGGAGACTTGAAGCTCACTGTCAGGTACCTCTCATGCATCAGGCTACTGAACACTGGGAGGTTTCATTATTATATGACTGTTATACTGTAGATTTTCTTTTTTCTCCTTATTGAACAATTTTAAGTTTTTATTTCTTTACTTTTCTTGCTCTCTTTTCCTTTTGTTTACCTGTTCCCTCAGAGTCTCTTTCTCCCTTTTTTGCATACTAACATCCAATTTCTTTTGATTATACTCTCACCCTTTCTATTATCTAGAACTTCTGTATATTCTTTTCTTATCCCATTAACAGCCACATTCTACATCCCTCTGCATCCCCTTTGTCCTCCATTAGAAACTGCAGACCTTATTGCAAATCTGTTTGTTTTACTGAAGATAATATTTGAACTCATTATGACAATTTTGTTATTGTCCTCATAGGAGCTATTTAGTCTAGGATTGAATAGTGACTGAATTGGGCACTGCTAATATTGATCTCCCCTTAAAGAAAAGGTTTTGGAAACTTATAGGGCCACTATAAGCCTATAGGGGGAAATCTGCAATACCCCAGATCTGCACTGCTAGAGGGGAAGATACATGAACAACATGAGAAAACAAGGAAAGAAAATGATCCAAACAAATCTATCGCGTCCCCTCTGGCCCAGAGAGAGACACGACAAATGTCTGAAGCTTTGGAAGTTTATTGTGCACAGTTCCTCTCCTACACTTCTCTTACCCCTAGCTTCTGCGCACTCCCATCTTCCAGCTCTGCTCCAGTCTCCGCCGCCGCTTCTTCCGCTTCTTCCGTCTCTTCCGTCCCCCTACTCTCCCACCCACCAGGCTTATATACACTTCAACCAATCAGGGGAGAGTACACGAGATAAATGCGGACAGCTGCAGGCACAGGATGGGTACACGAGGGGGGGCATGCTCTAGTCACATCGTTAACTAGCCAATCATTGGAATTCGCTGGTTGTTTACTGTATAGCTGGCCGCTTTTGGCTCAGCGTCAGGCGCCATCTTGACCATGCCTAAGGCTGGGGGCTCTAGAAACCCCGACAGATCCCCCTTCTTTAATATTAAACTAAGGCTCGGGACCGTGTCTGTCTTAGGCTGAGTGGTCAGCATATGTCCTTACCCGTCATCAGAGCCTGCAGAGCATGCTGCAGCTCCTGTCTTAGGTCGGTACACAGCCACCTCCTTCATTACCCGTCCTTGACTACCGATCCAGCATCAAGAGCCATACTAATGGGGGGCTGTCGGCCTTTAGGGCGGTCATGGCCTGATGAAAGATAATTTGATCTCTCTATTGGCTAGCTTGCAGATGCATGCCAAAACGAATGAAGAGAAGGAGGCCAAGGCAGAGGAGTACCACCATAGCTCCTAAGCTTGCCCGCTGTTTGACAAATCTATAAACAGAAGGAAAACCATATAGCCATATTAAATACAGAAACAATATACATCCCAATGGAGTTACAATATGGGTAACACAAAGCAGCTCTCAGGGAATAAACGCATCCCAGTCCCAAAAGTTCTTGCAAGGTATCCACTTGTTCTTATAATGAGTCCATTCTCTGATAGAGTCTCTATGGTCTGTAAGGCTGCAGCTGCATTCTCGGCCAAATGATCGTTGTTATGGTTGTGTCAATGCTGCTACTGCAAGGACTGTGATGACAATGATCACGGCTGTTGCAATGTCAAAGCATCTTCTGTTTCTTGATAATAGCACTGGCAATTCTATATCTGCAACAGAAACTAGGACTGGTAGGAAGATAGAAATGTGCAAATTGCACAGGTGGCAAAAGAACCATTCCAGCATTGTGAGAGATAGGACACAGTTAGTGAACAGTTAAGAGGTGTTATTAGAAATGTTAGTTGGTAGAAACATAAAAAAGAGGAAATACACAAGCTGACGTGGGAGGAAAAGCAACATCATAGCTAGGGTCAGCAGAACGAGTTGCTCTACTCTGGGTCTGATTTGTAGTATGATTCCAACGGCAAAGTGCAGAAATTCCTCCTGTTAAAGCAAAGAAAGGCTAGAAATATCCTTGTCACCAAAAACAGCACGACCTGAAAAATCATCAGTAGAATTGACAGACTTGTAGAGAAATTGGTGAAAGGCAAGAAAAGGAAGGATAAGAAATATGTTAGTCAGAAATGAAAAATATGGCCAGGCTAACAATGGCCCATAGGTTCCGGGTTTGCCTTTCCGTCTGAGTTTTTGTTATTGGAGGAAGGCTCAGACTCGCCATTGCGAGGAGGAGCAGCATCACTTGCATGCTGTAAAACTCTGATTAGCCTTTCTGGAATCCAGACTGGAGTCTGTTGATCCTGTGGGAAAATACAAACAGACCCTCGGACCCAACGAAGGACTGGATCCGGTCCTTTCCAACAACCTGTCAGGATATCTTTCCATTTTGCCCATACTTGAGGAGTATTATGGGGATTATAATGTCGATCAGCTGCAGAATGGCCGTCCCTATCCAGAATTAAGAAATTTAGAATGAAAAGAACTAAATTAAGTTTATCTTTAGGAGACTTGTAGGAGGCTCCTATTCCCCCTTTTTGTTTATTTAGACAATTTTTTAAAGTAAGATGTGCTCTTTCCACAATGCCCTGTCCCTGAGGATTATAGGGGATGCCAGTGACTAATTGGATGTTAAATGTTTGTAAAAACAACCGGAAGCTTTTGGAAGTATAAGCAGGACCATTATCTGTTTTAATAACTTTAGGTATGCCCCAGCCAGCAAATGCTTGTAGGCAGTGTTGAATGACATCTTTTACCTTTTCTCCAGAATGAGCAGAAGCCATAATGACCCCTGAAGCAGTGTCTACTGACACATGTACATACTTAACAGTACCAAATTCAGAAATATGGGTTACATCCATCTGCCAAATATGACCAGGCAGCAGTCCCCTGGGGTTAACTCCAAAGGATTGTACTGGGATTAAAGGAGCACAATGTTGACAATTTTTTACTATTTGTCGAGCCATACATTTAGATATAGGAAATTTTCTGCTCAAAGTTAGGAGGGGCCTCTGTCCCATATCCATAGTAAGGTTTATTAAAGTGGTTCCTGTTGATCCAAAACCTCCTTGTCTTTTATTTGTATTTTCACTGGGCCACAAAGAATGTTGACTGGGCAATATAAGCATTTGTGCAATGCGATCCCCTGGAGAGATGACCGTAATTCCTTTTGGTGAAGAGACCAAGGCTTTTATTTGTCCAGTGAAATCAGGATCAATAACCCCTGGGTGTACTATAAGTCCTTTTAGTGTTGAGGAACCTCTACCTAGTAATAGTCCTACACTGTTCTGTGGGATTTTTTCATGCCAATCAGTATCAATCATCTGCACCCCCATATCTGGGGTTAGTATGAGTCTGGAGGTGGCACAGATGTCCAATCCGGCACTTCCTGAGGTGGCTCTGCGCTCCCCTTCTCTGTGGGAGGATACCACCGTCGGGGAACTTGTTGAATTACCCCGTATATTTGTTGCGGGCCCCGGGGAGGGCCCTGTCTCCCGTTTTTTTTGAAGTTTAGGATTCAACCCTAGGAAATTATCCTCCCTATCTCTAATAGGCTGACAGGCACTATTCCGATGACTTCCTCTTCTGCATCTTGGACATAGCCCTGGGGCATAAGGTGTAACAGATTTTACTATAGTTATCTCTTATCTTTTGTTAGGGCATTATCTCCTTGCTGCTGATTTTGTGCATCTATTGAAGCATATTGGCCTTCTCCTATTAACATTTCTATCGGGAAACCTTGCCACTATGTTTCTGCAAGCAGTTTCAACAGCTATTTCTTGCCACTGAGCTTCTCCAATTAGACATTGTCCTCCAGATAACACTGCTCTGCATAGCTGTCTCCAATTGTCTTAACTGCCTCTTTAAAGTTTTCCAATGGTTGATGGTATCTCCATTTGCTCCTCAAATATGGGCAGGTTCTACAAATTTTGAAGCTCTTTCTATTAGGCTTAGGTTTCTCCTACCTTTTTCCCTTGTTCCTAAGTTTTCACTACCACTTGGTTATTCCTTTTGGGGGTTCTTTGTGTAAGACTTAGTTCCCTTTTTTCCCTTGTTCTTAGATTTTTTGAGCAATTATTTTCTAGGTCACCACCACTCAATTTTTCCTCACTTTATTCTCTTTAAGCGTTCTTTTCTGTTACTATTAAATCCTGTTCATGAAGATCCCCCTTGTGGCACACTAAGCGGCTTTTCTTACTTTGGCTGTTTTTTTTTTTTTTTTTTTTTTTTTTTCTCAATGGCGTCCCATTGTTTTTTAATAGTTCCCTGAGGGGTTGCTGCATTCAGACCCTATTGTTACTAATTTGAATAGCTTTAGTTATGGCAATTACAATAACAAACAGTGGCCTAGCTGCCAGGAGCAACGAGATTACTGAAAGGAAAACTATCAAGTGCGCATTAAAATTTTTATAGCGGCTTTTCACGTACTACCTAATTGGACCGCTCCAAGCGTGTTTCTACTTTCACTTTAATTAGACCGCGTTCCACGCGTCAGGACCGCTAATGGCGCGTCCCGATACCCGCGTTCTACGCGTCAGGATCCCGATACCTTTCAACCGGACCGCACTCCGCGTGTCCCCAGGACCGCCAATGGCGCATCCTGACACCCTTTAACTTTTTTATAACCGGTTCAACTTGTATACAAAAAAATTTTTTTCAAATATCTTACCTTGTTTTCTTTTATAAGGCCTTCATCTTCCCGGGTTTCGGCACCAGTTATCGCGTCCCCTCTGGCCCAGAGAGAGACACGACAAATGTCTGAAGCTTTGGAAGTTTATTGTGCACAGTTCCTCTCCTACACTTCTCTTACCCCTAGCTTCTGCGCACTCCCAGCTTCCCTTCTCCCAGCTTCTTCCAGCTCCCGCGTACTCCCAGCTTCCAGCTCTGCTCCAGTCTCCGCCGCCGCTTCTTCCGCTTCTTCCGTCTCTTCCGTCCCCCTACTCTCCCACCCACCAGGCTTATATACACTTCAACCAATCAGGGGAGAGTACACGAGATAAACGCGGACAGCTGCAGGCACAGGATGGGTACACGAGGGGGGGCATGCTCTAGTCACATCGTTAACTAGCCAATCATTGGAATTCGCTGGTTGTTTACTGTATAGCTGGCCGCTTTTGGCTCAGCGTCAGGCGCCATCTTGACCATGCCTAAGGCTGGGGGCTCTAGAAACCCCGACACAAATCTACATTCTATATTAATAGAATCCAATGACAGTATGGTAGAAGAAATATCAAAAAGGACTTCAGATTATTCATGATTAAGATGATTTGTGAAGCAAAGGATGAGATAAGAGAGCAAATGCAGGCAATGAATGATAATACCAATAAGCTGACAGAGCAACTGCAGGAAGCAAAAGATCATTTCAACAAAGAGATAGAGATTCTCAAAAAAAACCCAAACAGAAATCCTTGAAATGAAGAAAACAATAAACCAAATAAAAAACTCAATGGAAAGCATCACCAAAAGACTAGACCACTTGGAAGACAGAACCTCAGACAATGGACACAAAATATTGAATCTAGAAAATAAAGTTGCCCAAACAGAGAAGATGGTAAGAAATCATGAACAGAATCTCCAAGAACTATGGGACATCATGAAAAGACCAAATTTAAGAATTATTGGGATTGAGGAAGGCACAGAGATACAAACCAAAGGAATGAACAACCTATTCAATGAAATAATATCAGAAAATTTCCCAAACCTGAAAAATGAAATGGAAAATCAAATACAAGAGGCTTACAGAACACCAAATGCACAAAATCACAACAGATCCACACCAAGGCACATTATAATGAAAATGCCTAACATTCAAAATAAAGATAGGATTTTGAAGGCTGCGAGAGAAAATCATCAGATTACATATAGGGGGAGACCAATATAGATAGCAGCAAACTTCTCAACCCAGACTCTAAAAGCTAGAAGGGCCTAGAACAACATATTTCAAGCTCTGAAAGAACATGGTTGCCAACCAAGAATCCTATACCCAGCAAAACTGACCTTCAGATTTGAAGATGAAATAAAATTCTTCTATGATAAACAAAAGTTAAAAGAATTTACAAATAGAAAGACTGTGCTACAGAATGTTCTCAACAAAATATTCCATGAGGAGGAAATGAAAAACAACAATGGAGGTCAGCAAAGGGAGGAACTTCCTTAGAGAAAAACCACTCAAAGGAGAAACCAAGCCAACTTAAAAACCAAAAATAAGCCCAAATGACTGGGAATAGAAATCATATCTCAATAATAACCCTGAACATTAATGGCCTAAACTCATCAATCAAAAGACATAGACTGGCAGAATGGATTAAAAAGAAAGACCCAACAATGTGCTGCCTGCAAGAGACTCATCTCATAGAAAAAGACATTCACAGACTAAAGGTGAAGGATGGGAAAAAACCTACCACACACATGGACTCAGTAAAAAAGCGGGGGTTTCCATCCTTATATCAGATAAAGTGGACTTCAAGCCAAAGTTAGTCAGAAGGGATAAAGAAGGAGATTTCATACTGCTTAAGGGAACCATAAATCAGGAAGACATAGCCATAGTAAATATTTATGCCCCAAACAATGGTGTATCCCTGTACATCAAACAAATTCTTCTCAATTTCAGGAATCATATAGACTACAACACAATAATTCTGGGTGACTTTAATACACTGCTGTCACCACTAGATAGATCTTCCAAACAAAAACCAACCAAAGAAACCATAGAACTCAATAACACAATCAATAACCTAGACTTAATAGACATATATAGAATATTCCATCCATCAACGAGCGGATTCACTTTCTTCTCAGCAGCACATGGAACCTTCTCGAAAATAGACCATATGTTATGCCACAAAGCAGCCGTTAGGAAATGCAAAAAAATAGAGATAGTGCCTTGTGTCCTATCAGATCATAATGAATAATGGACTGAGAGTAGAAATCAATGACAAAATAAAATACAGAAATTACTCCAACACCTGGAGACTAAATAATATGCTACTAAATGAAACATGGATAACAGAAAACATCAGGGAGGAGATAAAAAAATTGTTAGAGGTCATTGAGAATGATGATACAACATATCAAAATCTCTGGGACACTATGAAAGCGGTACTAAGAGGAAAATTCATTGCATGGAGCACATTCCAGAAAAGAATGAAAAGTCAACAACTAAATGACCTAACATTACAGCTCAAAGCCCTAGAAAAAGAAGAACAGAATAACAGCAAAAGTAGTAGAAGACAGGAAATAATTAAAACCAGAGCTGAAATCAATGAAATTGAAACAAAAGAAACAATTCAAAAAATTGACAAAACAAAAAGTTGGTTCTTTGAAAAAGGAAACAAAATAGACAAACCTTTAACCACACTAACAAAGAGAAGGAGAGAGAAAACTCAAATTACTAAAATTCGTGATGAAAAGGAAATATCACAACAGACACCACTGAGATACATAACATAATGAGAAGCTACTTTGAAAATCTGTATTCCAACAAAATAGAAACTACTGAAGACATTGACAAATTTCTAGAGACATATGCTCCTCCCAAACTGAACCAGGAGGACATACACAATTTAAACAGATCAATATCAAGCAATGAAATAGAAGAAGCCATTAAAAATCTACCATCCAAGAAAAGCCCAGGACCAGACGGATTCTCAGCCGAGTTCTACAAGACCTTCAAAGAAGAACTCATTCTAATACTTCTCAAAGTATTCCAGGAAATAGAAAAGGAGGGTACCCTACCAAACTCATTCTATGAAGCTAATATCACCCTCATACCCAAACCAGGCAAAGACACATCAAGGAAAGAAAATTTTAGACCAATATCCCTGATGAATATAGATGCAAAGATCCTTAACAAAATATTGGCAAACCGTATCCAAAAACATATTAAGAAAATTGTGCACCACAATCAAGTGGGGTTCATCCCTGGAATGCAAGAATGGTTTAACATCTGTAAATCAATAAATGTAATCCATCTTGTCAATAAACTTAAGGATATTGACAGATGGAATGCAGAAAAAGCGTTCAACAAAATACAACACCCCTTCATGCTCAAAACACTAGAAAAAATAGGGATACTAGGAACATACCTGAACATTGTAAAGGCTATTTATGCTAAGCCCATGGCCAACATCATTCTTAATGGAGAAAAACTGAAACCATTTCATTTAAAAATGGGAACAAGACTGGGATGTCCTCTTTCACCACTTCTATTCAACCTTGTCCTTGAAACTCTAGCCAGAGCAATTAGGCAGACCAAAGAAATTAAAGGGATACGAATAGGAAAAGAGGAACTTAAGCTGTCACTATTTGCTGATGACATGATTCTATATTTAAAGGATCCAAAAAACTCCTCCAGAAAACTTCTAGACTTCATCAATGAATTCAGCAAAATAGCAGGCTATAAAATCAACATGCATAAATCTAAAGCATTTTTATATGCAAGCGATGAAACAGTTGAAAGGGAAATGAGGAAAACAACTCCATTTGCAATAGCCTCAAAAAAAATAAAATACTTGGGAATCAATCTAACCATAGAGGTAAAAGATCTCTACAATGAAAACTACAAAACATTGAAGAAAGAAATTGAGGAAGACCTTAGAAGATGGAAAGATCTCCCATGTTCTTGGATAGGCAGAATTAATATTGTCAAAATGGCCATACTACCAAAAGTGCTATACAGATTCAATGCAATTCCAATTAAAATCCCAATGATGTACCTTACAGAAACAGAGCAAGCAATTATGAAATTAATCTGGAAGAATAAGAAACCCAGAATAGCTAAAGCAATCCTTAGCTGGAAGAATGAAACAGGGGGTATCGCAATACCGGAACTTCAACTATACTACAAAGCAATAGTAACAAAAACGGCATAGTATTGGCACCAAAATAGACAGGTAGATCAATGGTACAGAATAGAGGACACGGACACAAACCCAAATAAATACAATTTTCTCATACTAGACAAAGGTGCAAAAAATATGCAACGGAGAAAAGATAGCCTCTTCAACAAATGGTGCTGGGAAAATTGGAAATCCATATGCAACAGAATGAAACTAAACCCCTATCTCTCACCCTGCCCAAAAATCAACTCACAATGGATCAAGGACCTTGAAATCAGACCAGAGACCCTGCATCTTATAGAAGAAAAAGTAGATCCAAATCTTCAACTTGTTGGCTTAGGATCAGACTTCCTTAACAGGACTCCCATAGCACAAGAAATAAAAGCAAGAATCAAAAACTGGGACAAATTCAAACTAAATAGCTTTCTCTCAGCAAAGGAAACTATCAGCAATGCGAAGAGAGAGCCTACAGAGTGGGAGAATATCTTTGCCACTCATACTTCAGATAGAGCACTAATTTCCAGAATATATAAAGAACTCAAAAACTCTACACCAAGAATACAAATAACCCAATCAACAAATGGGCTAAGGATATGAACAGACACTTCACAGAAGAAAATCTACAAGCAATCAACAAACATATGAAAAAATGTCACCATCTTTAGTAATAAGAGAAATGCAAATCAAAACTACCCTAAGATTCCATCTCACCCCAATTAGAATGGTGATTATCAAGAACACAAGCAACAATAGGTGTTGGCGAGGATGTGGGGGAAAAGGTACACTGATACATTGCTGGTGGGGCTGCAAATTAGTGCAGCCACTCTGGAAAGCAGTGTGGAGATTCCTTAGAAAACTTGGAATGGAACAACCATTTGACCCAGCTATCCCACTCCTCGGCCTATACCCAAAGGACTTAAAATCCATTGATGTGATACAGCCAGATCAATGTTCATAGCTGCTCAATTCACAATAGCCAGATTGTGGAACCAACCTAGATGTCCTTCAACTGATGAATGGATAAAGAAACTGTGGTATATATATATATACAGTGGAATATTACTCAGCTATAAAGAATAATAAAGTTATGGCATTTGCAGGCAAATGGATGAAATTGGAGAATATCATGCTAAGTGAGATAAGCCAATCTCAAAAAACCAAAGGACCAATGATCTTGTTGATAAGCAGATGATGACACATAATGGGCGGTGGGGGGGCAAGAATGGAGGAAGGAGGGACTGTATAGAGGGAAAATAGGGGTTGGGGGGGAGGAAAAAATAACAGAATGAATCAAACATCATTACCCTATGTAAATGTATGATTACGCAAATGGTATGTTGTTACTCCATGTACAAACAGAAACAACATGTATCCCATTTGTTTACAATAAAAATAAATTAAAAAAAAAAAACAGCCTCAGCAAAAGCAAGATGCTAAGCAGCTGAGCGAGACCTTGTCTCTACATAAAATACAAATAGGGCTGGGATGTGGCTCAGTGGCTGAATGCCTCTGTGTTCAATCCCTGGTACCCATTCCCAAAATAGTGCATTCCTTTGCACATGAATTTTTCTATGTTTCTAATTCCTTCCCAAGTGCGAAGCTGTGGGCTTGAAGTAGAAGGACCCCCGAAACACTTTAAGACTTTCTGATGCGTATGGCCAAGTCCCACGCTAGTCAGACTGTGCCGGTTTTTATTTCCACCCGCAGTGTGTGTGCAGCAGGACCCTCTTTGGTTATTATAATTTTAAAAGCATTTACTGATCCCATAGATGAAATGCAGCATTTCAGAGTTGCTTAGACTGCAATCCTCAGACTACTAGTAAGACAAAACACATTTTCACATTCTTTAGACATGTCTCTTTCTTCTGAAAATTGTTCCTATTATTAATTATTTGTAGTCCAATGTATAGTTCAATGCATACTAATTTGTAGACACTTTTGACATGGTGCAATTATTATTGGCGAATTGCCACTTTTGTCCTGGTTAAGTGTCTGGTTTTTGTATGTGCATGTGGTACGGGGGTTAAACCCAGGACCTCATGCACGCTAGGCAAGTACTCTACCACTGAGCTACCTTTGGTGGTACCTTTTTTGCTTTATTTTTGTTTTGTTTCTTTTTTTTTGGTGCTGGGGATCAAACTCAGGGCCTTGTGCTTGCAAGGCAAGCTCTCTACTGACTGAGCTATCTCCCCAGCCCCCTATTTTTAACACATAGAATTTTTAAATGTCAAATATATTTTCATTACCTTTTCTCAAAATTTTATTATGATAAAAGACATATAACATAAAATTTACCATCTTAACCGTTAAGTGTACAGTTCTGTAGGGCCATGGTTTGAGCGGACCTCCTCCGCAAAGTTCACCTGTTGGAGGCTTAATCCCAAATTCATATGCTAATAAATTTGGAGGTGGGGCCTTTGGGAGGTTCAGGATTGGCTGAACCTATGGGCCCCCTATGTGGCATTAGTGGCTTTACAGTAAGAGAAAGAGACCTGAGCCAACAGGCTTGTTGTGCCTCACCTTGGGATGCCCTCTGCCATGTTAGGATGCAGCAAGAAGGTCCTCACCAGGTGCAAAGCAGATTCTGGTGCCACGCTCTTGAACTTGCCAGCCTCCAGAACCGGGAGCCAAATAAACTTCTGTTCTTTATAAATTTCTCAGCCTCAGGTATTTTGTTACAGCAACAGACTCAGACTAAGACAGGTGATGTGAAACACACTCATAAGGTCATGCAACCATCAACCCACCTATCTCCACCTGAAACCTCGTACACTCAGCCACTATCCTGTTCAACAACAGCTCTCAGCTCCCTTTCCTGGCTCTTAGGCCTCACTTCGTCTCTGTGATTTCAACTACTCCAAGTACCTAAGTGAAATCAGACAGCTTTTTTCACTTAGCACAATATCTTCAATGTTCATTCATATTATAATGTTTTGCAGAATTTCCTTCCCTTTGAGACTGAACAATGCTCCACTAACATGGATACACCACATTTTGTTTATCCTTTGTCCACTAGTTTTTGTTTGTTTGTTTGTTGTTTCTTTTTTAGTACTGGGAATTGAACCCAGGGGTGCTTAACTCTTGAGCCACATCCCCAGCTCTTTTTATATTTTATTTAGAGACAGGGTCTTCCTGAGTTGCTTAGGGCCTTACTAAGTTGCTGAGTCTGGACTTGAACTCGAGATCCTCCTGCCTCAGCCTCCCGGGATTACAGGCGTGCACCACCTCGCCTGGCAGAACACTGACATTTCTTTTGGGATGTTCTCTCAAGATCAGAGCTTCACCTGATTATATGCATTTGTGTGCATTTATATAGGCATGGAATTTATAGCTTTAACTCTCAGTCCTCTTGGAGTTTGATTTTTGTATATGGTTCAGGGGAGACTTTAACTTAATGTCTGTTAAAACTGTTATCTAAGCCAGGCATGGTGGCATATCCTGTAATCCCAGCAGCTCAGGAGGCTGAGGCAGGAGGGTTGCAAGTTCAAAGCCAGCCTCAGCAACTCAGTGAGAACCTGTCTCAAATAAGAAAGAAAGAAGAGGGCCAGCAATGTGGCTCAGAGGTAAAGAGCCGCTGGGTTCAATTCCCAGTGCCAATAAATAAATGAATAATGAGATCAGCGCTTAGGATGTAGCTGAGTGGTAGAGTACTTACGTAGCATGCACAAGGTCCTGGGTTCTACCCCCAGCACAACGAAGAAGGAGAGGGAGGAAGAGGTATCAGTAGAGAGGAGGAGGAAGAAAAATACAGTCATATAAATTCTTTATTTAATAATAGTTTAAAATTACAGGGGGCTGGAGAGATAGCTCAGCTGGTAAAGTGCTTGCCTTGCAAGCACAAGGCCCTGGGTTCGATCCCCAGCACTGAAAAAAAAACAAAAAAAACAACTAAAATTACTTGTAATAATTTTCTGTTGTCATGGAAATAAGGAAGATAAACATGTTTTGTGCTATTTGGTAGCTCACAAATGTAAGAGCAAAGAAAAAAAAATGAAGACACTAGAGCTAATCAGAGGATTTTCATCTATTTCCATTGTTACTATGGTAGTAACTTGTCCTAAGTTGGGTTTGTTTGGTTGGTTGAAGCAGAGGCATATGAATAAATAATGGATCCTTGTCTAATTTGGAAAATACTTCCTTTAAAATGTGATTACTTTTCCTGAGATTACGTTTAAGTTCATTATTATGGAATGGTCAAAGTTTGTTATAAATTATTCTAAGTACACAAATATGAGGAGACAAGATTAAACACAGAGGACTTTGTTAGATAAGAGTCCAGTGTAGATTAAGGTGTCTTTTAAAACAGGTATTCTTCAGTGTGGTTTTATAAAGAAGAGAAAGCCAAGATTTGGCTCCTAAACATGGAAAGAAGAGGATTCTACCCCTGTTTACAATGGGGGAGTACAGTGTTCTTTTGGTTTGGTTAGATTCAAAATCCTGTTTTCTACCAAGAAAATATATCTAAGTTGGTGGATGTTTTTATGGTATAGAAATATCTAGGTATTAACTATTAAAATATAGAAAGGTAGTTTTGCTTCATTTTTAAATTGGAGGAAATAACAAAACAAATAGCAATGTGAATGATTCTGAGATACCAGAGAAATATTTTACTTAGTGTTGTAAACTACTGTGTGTTACTGCTATCCTTAGGAAGCAATGTTTTGGGCAATACATGGAAGCTAGGAGTGCTTTCTGCCTTGTAATATAATGTATTGTAGAGTAGATCTAAATGCAGTAATGAATACGTTTGAAGTTTGGAAATTTACTGTAATAAAGTTGCCTTTAACTTAAAAAAAAATTACTTGTAATAGTCAAAAGCTGAGAACAACCTATGATCAAGTGAACAGGTAAGTGAACTGTGGTCTATCCATGTGGTGGAATACTATTCAGTAATTAAAAAGAATGAACTGTTGATAAACACAACATGGTGAATCTTGGAATAATGAGGAAAAAAAGAGTATCAACTATATGATCCATTTATTAAAATTCTGTAGAATGTAAAATTGATTCAGAAAGCAGATCAATGGTTTCCTGAAGATATATCAGGAAGGGAAGGAGAGAAAGATTACAAGTGGCCCAGGGGACCTTTTGGCAGGATGGTTATCCTCATCGCCTTGACTGCAGTGATGTTTTCACAGGTGTATACATATTTCAAAAGTCATCAAATTGTGTATTTTTGTATGTTAATTATATTTTAATAAAGTTGTTTTTTAAAAAAAGAAGGGGAAAGCAATATGTTGCTGCATTAGTCAGCTTTTCCTTACTGTAACAAATACCTGAGAGAAATAAACTTATAAAGAGGAAAGGTTTGCTTTTGCTTTGCCTCATGGTTTTGAAGATTCCAGTCCTGGTTTGGTTGGCCCTGTTGCTTTGGGCCAGCAGTGAGGCCGCCCAACACGGTAGAGAAAACCGTTCCCCTCCAGCCAGGTTTGGAGTGAGGGTCCCGCTGTCCCTTCAATGGCACACCCCCAATGACCTAAAGCCTCCAGCAGATGCTTCCTCTTAAAGATCCACCACCGCCCAATAGCCACACACGGCCTTCAGGGGACATTCTGGAGTCAACCGCGGCGACCTCTCTGCCTGCGTTGTGGTGTGATGTCACGTTGGGTCCCGTGTGATTGAGACCCTCTCGCTGTGCCTGGTCTCACACCTGGAGGGAGCCTCACCTCACAGACTCTCACAGCGAGCTCTTGGGGAAGGCCGTCCTCACCCCATTTTCTCTATGAAGAAATAAAGCGAGTCTTCAGGAAGCAGGGGAACGTGAGCCCACGCGCCCTCCACGGGCATCTGAAACCGGAGCACCTGAGGGCCGGGGAGTCTCCCCCGCTGTTTCCCACCCGGAGGCCGGTGCTCCCCACCCAGGAGGTGGCCCCAGAGGCACCCGCAACCATCTACAGAGCTGGGCCTGACCTCCTTCAGTGAGGCCAGTTCTTCCCCATAATACAACCTGGGAACAACCCTAGGCCAGGGTAAACTGGGATTGTGAGGCTTACAGAAGACAGGACGTCAGTCTCTCTCACAGGTAAAAGTCTGGAAAGAGCCAGGCTCTATCCCAGTGACCGGGGAGGCTGAGGCAGGAGGACTGCGAGTCTGAGGCCGGCTTCAGCAACTTGGCAAAACCCTGTCTCAAAATAAAAACAAAAAGG
Organism: Sciurus carolinensis; assembly: GCF_902686445.1. Lineage (NCBI taxonomy): Eukaryota > Metazoa > Chordata > Mammalia > Rodentia > Sciuridae > Sciurus > Sciurus carolinensis. The sequence continues at coordinate 200,798,573 of NC_062213.1, read as the reverse complement.
CCAGGATGCGGCTCAGTGGTGGAGCACCCCCGGGTTCAAGCCCAATACTGAATTTTTTTTTTAAATCCGGAAAGGCCAGAACTGAGATGGGCCCACATCAGACACCAGGCACGTGGCCCCTGGAGTCAGGAGCCAGCATGACCCAAGCATCGTGATGGGGGGAAAGGAAAGAAGACCTGCAAGCTGGTTCTTAACCCAGAGTTTCAGCCAAGGCAGAACCTTGTCCCATGATGGTGAACTGAAAGATTATACAGCAAGGAAGATGGAGGCCCTGGAACTAGATTTCAAATACCAAATAAATCTTTAAAACAAACTACTGTGTGGACAAAAGTAACTGCTGTATGTATGGCTGACGCTGCATGTAAAACGCTGCAGGATAATGGAGAACATCCGCGTGGTGAGGGTGGCTCCAGGTGCAGGGCTGGCGTGAGCCCCTGGGTCTGGTCCCCAGAGCGGCAGGAAAGCTTCCCAGTGTCCACGACCACGGCCACTGCCTCCTCCCCAGGGGTCTCCTGCCCCCGCCGGAATGTCGCCCCCTCTCCAGCCGGCCCCTGACAAGCTCTGGCTGACCTGTCCCCAGGTGTGCGCTCCTGGCAGCCTGTGCCAGAGGAACCAGGCCACAGACGCCCCTCCGGCTGGGCCGTCCCCGGCACGGCCTCCCAGGCCTCCACAGGAGCCAGAGCCGGAACGTCCCTCCTCTTCCAGGCAGAACGCTGTCCCCGGCACCGCGGGCCCAGCAGGCAGTGGCCACCGGGGAGTCTGCACCTCTTGGCTGAGGTGAGTGAGGCTGCTGTGGACGTCCACGTGCCAGCGTCCGCCTGCGTCCCTGCGTCCCGGTCTCTCAGGCACACACCTAGGCATGGCGTGGCTGGTCCTGCATCACGCGGCTTCGCTTCCCGGGAGCCACCCACCCGTTCTCCACAGTGGCCGCACCGTTTCCGGTTCCCACCGCCAGGTCCCTTTCCGATTGTCCATGGGCGTGGGGAGTGGCACGCGTTTCTTTTTATTTATTTACTTACTTTATTATTTTTATTTTTATTTTATTTTTGCACTGGAGATTGAACCCGGGGGGCTTTACCACCGTGTTACATCCCCAGTCCTATTGATCTTTTATTTTGAGGCAGGGTCTTGCTAAGTTGCTTAGGGCTTCATTAAGTTACTGAGGCTGGCCTCCAGCTTGCCATCCTCCTGCCTCAGCCTCCCAAGCAGCCCAGACTGCAGGTATGGGCCACTGCACCCAGCTCTGTCAACTTTTTTTTCCAAAACAGAAATACTGTGTTGTGGCTGAGTTTTATAGTCCATAAGGAGACCCCCTGACCCCCAATCAGGATGGGAAAGCAGTCTACTTGTCAAGCCGGGTGGGAGCAGACAATAGGGAGGAGGCTTCGTCCTCTCCTGATGCTATAACAGAATCCCCTAGACTGGACGATTTATAAACCACAGACGGACTTCTCGGGGCTCTGGAGGCTGGAAGTCGCAGACAAGGCACGAGGCGGCTGGCGGGCGCCTGTTCCGCGGACTTCTCTGTGTCCTCACGAGCAGCAGGGGGACCAACTCACCTCCTCAAGCCCACCCAAGACTCCACCTCCTCATGCCATCACCTCGGGGTCAGGTGTCTGGGCGGCTGGTGGACGTGGGGTGGGAGCTTCTGCTGCCCCAGCGGAGCCCTGGGGCCAGGGACGCGGAGCTGGAGCGCAGGGTGCAGGGAAGGGAGGCTTAAAAGCAGCGTCTTGGGTGAGAAATGGAGCCGCCCAGAGCGCGTGGAGGCGCGTGTCCAGCCAGCTGGGTCCTCCCTCGGGTCTTTCCAGGGAGGACGACCACGGGGTGGAGGGGCCTGACCCCCTCCCTCTGTTACCCCGGAGCTGGGGTCGTCCCGCTGACACCAGGGACCACCTCCAGGGCCACCACCAACCCACCCATCTTCTCCCAGGCCTCTGCCCTCCTCCCGCCGGACACTCAGGAGAACGTGGCCCCGCTGCCCCGCTGCCCAGCCAGCCTCCCCTGCCGCCTCCTCAGCTCCCTGCAGGTGACCCCGCCGTGACTCCCAGAGGACCCGGCAGCCACCCTGCTGTAGGCCACCCCCGAGCGTCCCGGGCCTCCTTCCCGCCTCACCTGCCTCCTTCCGGGCCTCCCCGCCAGGCCGAGCTGCTCAGCTCCCTAGTGTGTCTCCCAGGCTTCCTGCCCCCACCCTTCAGCCAGGGCTAGAGGTTCTCAGCCCTGCCTGCATCCCAGTCACCTGAAGGGACAGTGAACCCGAGGGTGCCCAGGTCGACGGACCACCTGCAGAGAACCCCTGCTTTCAAACACTGATCCCGTTGAGAGGGGACAGACAGATGGGAGCGGAGGGAACGTGGGGCCACCGTGCAGACCCACCCCGACGCCTCCACCTTTAGCAAGCACCTGCCTGCAGCCCTGCCTGGCCCAAGGCCACAGGTGCCTCACACTCCTCAGCTAACGGGTACCTGCAGGAGAAACCCAGGCGCCAAAAATAAGAACCGAGCAAGTTCCCAAGCAGGGAACTTCAGTGACCCCTCACGGACCAGATCCCAGAACTCAGGGGGAGAAGGGCAATTCCCCCAACCATGAAATCAGTAAGCATGGGCCAAAGTGACCCAGAGTGGTCACAGCAGCAGGGACTTGAAAGTCTGATGTTGCTCTGCTTCAAGTCAAAAGTCAAGAGGTGGACTTGGGTGAGACGCTCTGGAAACTTCCTTGGGACCCCAATAAAACTGGAGGGCAGGAGAGGCATGCTGGCCCTCTCCTCTCTGAGAGAACCCACTCTCGCTAAGTTTCTGAGGCTGGCCTCCAACTCGGATCCTCCTGCCTCAGTCTCCTCAGATTACAGGTGTGTGCCACTGCCGGACTCAAGCTTCCACCCCCCCACACACACCTCTCTCTCCCTCCCTCCCTCCCTCTCTCTCTCTCTCTCTCTCTCTCTCTGTTTCTTAAGTTCAAAAGAAATTATTTAGAGTGCAGAGTGCCAGTTATAAAACAAAATCAAAAGCCTCAGTAACTTAGCGAGACCCCGTCCCAAAATAAAAAATACGAAGGTGGCTCCCAGTGGTAGAAGCGCCTCTGGGTTCAACCGCCAGGATCCCCAGAAAACAAAAACAGAAGCAAAGCCAGGCTTTCCTGGTTGCACGGGGCTGCGATCCACAGACGGGTCTGTCTGGACTCCCTCCTGCCCCCTGGTGGAGTCCTAGCCTAGCGCAAAAAGGCACCAACCATTTAAGGTATTTCCGGTAACCGCCATCTGACGATAGAGCTCATTTGCATACCCATAATGCATTGCACACCAAGTAATTTTTTTTTTTTCCTACTTTAAATCGCTAGATTTTCCTTTTGCCATGATCCATATTTTCTCGAAAAGTACATTTATGCTTTATTATTTGTGTAGAAAAAGGTAGTATCACTAACTCCTGTGACCGCGGAGTCACCCTTAGGGTACTAGGCATAGTAGTAACCCGAGGACTGTTTGCGGAGAGAAGTGGTCATACTCTGGTTTCTCTTCAGATCGTATAAATCTTTCGCCTTTTACTAAAGATTTCCGTGGAGAGGAACAACTCTGAGTCTTAAACCAATTTTTTGAGGCCTTGCTCTTGCAGGGCTAATAACGGTGGTTAAAAAATAGTTAAAGCTTGCTCTGCCGAGAGGACTTGTGTTTTCTAAAGTCCTTAGCATTCATCTAAGTAGGTGCGGGTGGTAGGTGGGGGTTTTTCACACTCACGGCGACATTGGTGGATGGCCTCGGGGCGGGCACAGTGTATTCTCTGAGCGTGACAAAGCCCCAGCTTTCCTGACGGTGGCTCTCGGTGTAGCACTTACTGTGAAGCTTAGCGGCCTTCTTTTTTTTTTTTTTTTTTTGCGGGCGGGGTGGGATGACTTACCTTGAAACTAGAAGGAGGCCCTCCGTTGTGGGTAAGAAACTTGAGAAAGGCATTTATTTGGTGTGGCTATAATGGGTTTAGTTAGACTCAAGGCAATGTGAGTTTTCTAACCAATTTCTTTCTTTAGTTGTAGACGGACATAGTTCCTCCCATGCGCTCGGCAAGGGCTCTGCCACTGAGTTACAACCCGAGCTCCTTTCTGACCAATTTCTTTGGCCAGAACTTAGTCCCATGGCCTCACCCAGCTCCGTGGGGTGCTGCGGAGTGTAGTCTTTCCTCTCGGCAGCCAGAAAGCCAGCCAGGGATGCTAGATTCTAGCGGGCACAATACTGGGAGTGGGGAAACTAGCACTGTCTGTCCCAGTAAAGGCCAGAGGGAATCACCTCGGAGTTTCCTGTGTGAGCTCCATTTCTCCTCCAGGTCTCCCCTTCCTAAGTAGAGAGGCCAGTGCCTGGGTAATAGGTCTGTACTGGCCCTGAAACGACTCCTCTCTGGTGCAGTAAGCCCAGGCTGGAGGGTCCAGAGGCCCTTACCATAGCCCAGCCCTGCTGCATTGGTCCCAAACCCTATTCTAACAGAGAAGGGAGGCCCAGTCCAGCTACTGAAAGGTTGGAGATTACAGTGTCCAATCATGACTAACTGCTGGTGGCCACTGCTTTCTTTTGCTCTTGAGACCTTTAATACCCCTAAGCAGGGGCATAACCTTGTTTGTGCTAGGGACTTCTATGGCACAGGGACCTTTTTAAATTAATAAAGCACATCAGGTTACAAAATGACCAGTTATACTGAAATAGTTATGAAAGCATTTCTTAAAAATAACCCAGCATGGGGCTGGGGCTGGGGCTCAGTGGTAGAGCCTAGCATGTGTGAGGCATGGGTTCGATTCTCAGCACCACGTGAAAATAAATGAATAAATAAAGGTATTGTGTCCATCTACAACTAAGAACTCAACTCATATTTAGAGAACTCAACAAGAAAGCACCAAAGCAATCAATTATAAAAAAATTTAAAAATAAAATAACCCAGTGTACGGACTGGGGATGTAGCTTAGTGGTAGAGCACCTCCCCAGCACGTGCAAGGCCCTGGGTTCAATCTCTTGCAAAACAACTTAAATAAAAACAACCCAGTATAAGGAACACCCAAATTTTGGCCTCCAAATACCACTGCCTCATTTGAAGGAAGCCTGGCTGCTTGGGAAGATGATTGGCATGAGCTGGGATGTATGCCAACTTGAAGGGGCGCCTGCGGGGCAAAGGCGGTATCGTCTGACCATTGAGATTAATAAATGCAAGGGTTCAAAACATATCAGATACATTTAAATCCTTGAGTTCACAACAAGCATGTTTAAATCATTGAGTTCATAAAAATCCTGAAAACAAAAATAAAAATAAAAACCTAACTGATCTGGAGCATAAGATGCTGGAGAACCTGTTCATTACTGTGAAGACTGGTGAATGTAGGTGGAGACTCAGGCTTCCCGCCCCGCACGGTGCTGAGGGTCAGGCCGAGGGCCACACCAGCGGGCTGCACCCGCCTGGAGCCCGTCCGAACTCACTGTTTTTCACACAGGTCACGTTTATGAGACGGCCGCATTAGTAAACTGCGTCTGGATATTTGACGATATGGAGGAATCACCCTTGATTTCTTGGCATGTGTGTCATACTGTGGTTATTGGGGTTGGTTGTCTGCACCCTTCTGTTTTAGAGGAATGAACAGAAATATCTACATGGAAGGGGTGTTTTCTTGGATTTACCTCAAAACGATTTGGGGAGAAGTGGGCAGCGCGAGGCGAGCAGAGGTCTCAGCCTCGGTGGTCCTGGGTGTTGGGTGAGTCGAGGTTCACCGTACCTGTGGATCCACTCATGCGTGCCCAGCAGGGTCTGTCGCTGAACGCTTCTGAATACATTTTTATTATTTTATTTTTATTTTATTGTTTTTATGTATTTATTTATTTATTTATTTACTTATTTATGTAGTAGGGATTTAGCCCAGGGGCAATTTACCACTGAGCTACATTCCTAGTCCTTAATATATATAATATATGTAAATAATAATATATAATATATATAAATAATATGCATATATATATATATATTTTTTTTTTTTTTTTTTTTGAGACAGGGTCTCACTAAGTTGCTGAGGCTGGCCTTGTTGAACTTGTGATGACTACCATCATATCAAGGTCGCAATGAGCATGAGCGACATTTAAAGATACTCCTGACAACTGGGATGTGTCAAGAACATGTCTGTGATTCCTGTCTGTGACAGTGGCCCAGTGCAGTGGGGCACACCTGTGATCCCAGCAACGCGGGAGGCTGAGGCTGGAGGCTGAGGCGGGAGAATGGCGAGATCGAGGCCAGTCTGGACAACTTAGCAAGACCTTGGTCACAGTGAAAACTGAACGCTGGGACTGGGGTTGTGCTTAGCACACATATAAATAAATAAGTAAAGGGTCCCGTGGAAACTAAAAAAGATATTAAAAAAAATAAAGGCTGGGACGTGGCTCAGTAGTAAAGCCCCTGGGTTGATCCCCAGCATTGGAAAAAGCAAAACTATTGGGGCCCCTGCCGTCGGGGCCGAGTGAAGGCGGGGGCACCGCTCAGCAGTGGGCGCTGGCCTCGGGTTCCAGCCTCAGATCAGAGAAAGGGAGGAGAGGCGGGGCCTCCTCAGAGGCCGGGGCTTCCACAGACAGGGCTTTCCGTCCCGGGTCTGCGGCCTGCGCCGTGTGTGGGTGGCGAGGCCCCTGCGGTGGGTAGGAGCCCGAGTCTGCTGAGCACGGCCTTCGCACGCGGTCATTAGGGGGAGGCCCAGCCACTCTGTGCAGTTCAGGTGTCATTAGGCCCATTTTACAGGTGGGAACGAAGGCCGTGAATGTTGGGCTCACCCGACTGAGGTCACCCTGATGCTGACCGGGGGAAGGGCCTCAGGACCCCGCCCCACCCAGCCGGGCGCTCAGGGCCACCTCCCGGGTGCCACTTAGGGACCTGCCAGTCCTGTTCCGAGAGAAGCCACCGCCCTTCCCAGGCCCCCACTGGGCAGGGACCCGCCAAGGCCCCACCCGGCCTTCCTTCTGACCGCCCTGCCATCTCTCCCTTCTTCGCTGGTTCTGCTTTCTGGAACCGGGAGGTAAACTCTTCTCTTTGTTTTTGGGGGGTGGCTGCTTGGTTGGTACCGGGGACTCACCCCGGGGGTGTTCTACTCCTGAGCCACCTCCCAAGACCTTTTGATTTTTTCATTTTGAAACAGATTCTCACTGGGTAGCTGAGGGCCTTGCTAAGTTGTTACTAAGTTGAGGCTGGCCTCAAACTTGTGATCCTCCTGCCTCAGCCTCCTGAGTCACTGGGATTTCAGGCGCGTGCCACCACGCCAGGCTCAAATCATCCTCTGGGTTAGGAGGAGGCTGAACCCTTGACTGACCCTGCTCAGAGGAGAAGGGGGTAGTCCCTCAGTTGTCAGTCCACATGAGTCCAGAGCTCCCTGCCCTGAGGCCAGAGGTGTGGGCGGCCGGGCTCTCTGGGCAGGGCCGAGCTGCAGGCAGGCAGGTGCTGCTCTCGGCTGGGAACAGTCTTGAGGCTCCCACCTCCCTCCCGTTCCAGCCGGAGTGTCACCCGGGTCCTGCAGGGCTAGGTACCAGCCACCTGCTCCCTCAGCCCGGCTCTGCTCGTCTCCCCGTGGACACGTGCCGTGAGGGCAGCCGTGTCTGTCCCTGTCCACATTTCAGTCCAGCGAGTGACCAGCCATGCCCAGGGCCGAGCTCCCACCTCAGTCAGGAGCTGGCATGGGGCACCGTCTGCCAGTGTCCCACCGACTGTCTCTCCGAGGCTCTGGGGCCCGCCCTGCGCAGACAGCCCTGGGTGAATGGGGTGTCGCCCCCGCCTGGCAGAACCGGTGCTGCTCAGGACACAAGGTGTGGGCGCCCTTGGAAACAGGTCCCACGATGGGGCTAGCAGTGCGAACGCCCGGCTCTGCAGCTGGACACACCTGGGAGCACATCCCGACTCCTCAGCGGTGGGACTTGGGCGAGTGAGGTCACCTCAGACCCTCACTCTCCTCGTCTGGAGGGGAAGGAAGCTCAGCTTGCCTGGCACGTGGGAGGCCGCGCTCTGCCCTGAGCCCCCATCTCCCCTCTATCCTCACCAGCGTCCACACTTCCCTGTGGGAAACGCCTTTCTCCTGTGACTGTCATCCCAGGGCTGGGGTGTCCTCTTGCTCTGACCTAATTTACATATGTAATGGCCACAGTGATCACTCGAGGTTGAACTGTCCAATCAGAGGTGGGCCTCGTTGCTTTGGGTAGGGGTGCTGGGACTTGGACTCCTTTGGAGTTGATGCTTGGAGGCCATCAGGCCATTTCTGTTACCGAAAGGGACAGGGTAGCCAGTCTGAAGATGAAGCTGACCTAACAGGGAGCAGGGCTAAGAATCGCTCCCACCGAAGTCACTTGAGTCCTGGATCAAACCGCACCTGAAGCTCCCACTGGACTACACTGACATGTGGACCAACACTTTCCGTTCTGCTTAAGTCAGTTATCAGGAATTTCTCTGTCACTTGCGATGGCCCAAAGTCCTGATAGAAACATAAGGGTTTAATGGCATGATATATAAAAACAGAATTCCACCAGCAGATTCCTGGCGCCCCGATGAAAAGCACAGATAGCGCCATTGCCTTCATGGAACCTAAGCTGGCAGAGTCCCAGGCACACGGCAGCTGCTCCTCGGGCGTGGCCTCCCCGAGGGCCTGCCTGAAGAGTCTCAGTGGACATTTGCTGAAATACACGAGTCACGTGAGGCGTCCACTGGACGAAGTCCGGGGAGCGTCGCCCAGGAGCAGGAGTGCCCAGCCAAGGTCCCTCGTGCAGGGCGAGGCTGCCGCTCAGCCGCGGGCCTCCTCCGCCTTGGGCTGCCTCTCTACAGGGAGGGCAGGCGGGGTAGCTGCCCGGTTGCCAGACCCCTGACCAGACTGGCCAAGCCCGGGCCACTGCTGCTGAGGAGCGGGGCTCCTGAGGGCCAGGGCCCGGCATGCAGAAGGGCTTGTTCTTAATTTTAAAGTGAGGAAAAGCTAAGGCAAGCCAGACCCTCGCCTCGGGGACACAGGGACCTGCATTTGCCGTGGTTTAGACCCCGAGTGTCCCAGAGACCTGTGTGGAGGCTGGGTCACCAGCACGCGGCACTGTTGGGAGGTGGTGGAAACTTCCGGAGCGAGGTCACTGCGGGGGTGGCCTCTCTTCCCAGCCACACGAGGTGAGCGTCTGCTCCACCAGGAACTCTTGCCACGCTGTGCCGCCTCACCTGGCCCGAGAGCACTAGCACCAGCCGACCAGGGACCAAAACAAGCCTTCCTCCTTTCAAGCGGATTTCCTCAGGTATTTTGTAACAGTGACGGAAATCTCACCAACGCTCCCAAGGGTCCCCAGGTCCCTTGAAGCGGCTGACCCTTGAGCTGGAAAAGCCCCGAGGCTGCTTCTTCACCTGAGATCCTGGGTGCCTCTATTCTTGACTTGTTGTCACCTCGGCTGGAGGAATGCACTTTGTCATTTCTGGCTTCCAGAACAGGTGGGTGCCTTAAGAGCCACAGAAACGTGTCCCTCACAGTTCTGGAGACTGGGCGTCTGCAGCCAGGGTACCAGCATGGTGGGGTCTGTGGAGGGCCTTGCTCTGGCCCACAAGCCTGCGGGAGAGCTGGCCCACTCAGGTCAGCGGCCAGCAGCCCCTCCGCTCTGCCCGGAAGCCATGCTGGCGGCCCTGCCGAGTGCCTGGCACGGAGCTGCCCTGCAGAAGCCACCCGGGAACGCAGCAGGGCGGGAGCCGGGTGGAGACAGGCGCACCTCCGGCCAGGCTGTGTGGCCTCGGACAGGGTATCCTGGGCCAGGCCCGTTGCCTCGTCTGAGTGGGGCCGTGACCCAGCCTCCTCCCGGGGCCGGGGGCTTGGATGCGAGCTGTGACCTCCGACCTCGGCTGATTGACACCCAGTCCTTAGCAGGCATCCCTCAGGCTCTGGGCTCCCGGGTTCGCGTTCACACCCCGCTCGGTACAGCGGTCAGTCACCAAGCGTGGCCGCTCCCGGTCTAGCGGCTTCCAGCTCCGTGGGGCAACTGGCAGGCAAGTCACACCAGGACACCCGGCTCTGCCCCGTTCCCACCGAGTCAGGCACGCGGCCACAGCCACGTCCGGGAGATGCCTGCCGAGCTCCGCACCAGCCACAGGAGCGGGAGGAGCCCAGGCGGCCGGCAGCAGAGCGGGGTTCTCCCTTCCTCCCCACCACCCGCCGGGCGAGGCGCCTCTGCTGCTACCGCGCAGTCTGGGAAACCGAGTGGACTGCCAGGTCTGTGTCCAGGGGATGGCGGCTCCCTCCTCGCAGAGGCGAGGGCCCGACCTTCGCTTCTGTGAACCAGCAGTGGCCCTTTGCTGCTGCTGTCCTGTGGCTAGAAAAACCCAGGCCGGGCACCTGGGCTCTGGGGACAGCAGGGCTGAAGGCGTCCCAACATCCTGCAGCTGCAAGGTGGCCAGCAGCACAGCCTGGGCTGCCTCCTTGGCCTGCAGGGCTTGGTGAGGCGAGTGTCCTGCTTCAGGCCACCCAGCAGTCCAGTGGGGCGCAGGGGAGAGGAGCGGACCAGGGCTGGACCAGGGCTGGACCAGGGCTGGGACACACACAGACCAGTCGTGGAAGTTTCAAAGAGATTTATTTAAAAACAACAAAAAAGCTTTGGTATTTCAAAACCAAACAATCACCAATTGCTAGAAAGTTAAACACCTCCCCCGAAGCCCAAAAGTACAAAACCACAGGTCGCCACAGGCTTGTGACAGGGAGGCGGGTGCAGCCGGAGAACAGGTGGCACCCGTGCTCTCCAGTGGGAGGGACGGCCGCCAGGGGCCCAGCCCCAGCCCCAGGGCTACGCGGGCCTCCAGAGGAAGGGGCACCGCTCACCGCCTACCTCGGATGCAAACCATCCAGCAGATCGCAACCAAAATAAATTAGAAGTTCATTCAAGGAAAGAACACGTGAAATCAGGAAGAACACCATTTTCCTAAACAAGTCTTTTCAAAAGAGGGTCTATTTCCTGGGAAAGAGAAGGGGGTGTGGAAGGAGTGAGTTCAAGTTCAAGTACGCTCTGCCAGGTTCACTTTATTGAGTGGAAGGCTTACAGGTCCACTGCCCCCCCGCCCGGGACACTCGTTCCTTCCAATGCGAGCTGGTGCCCACAAGCGCTTCTGCGTCACTGTCCCCCACAAGGCACAAAGGGTAGGTGCTTCCGAAGGATCCCTTGTCTGTAGCAGCAGATGGTGTCTTGTGCAAACGGTGGCAGAAAGCAGGACGCGCAGTTCCCTCAGACACTGGGGTCTTCCTGTTCAATTTATAAAACAAGGAATTACTGTCCACTGCCACCCGTGGCCAGCTAGAGCACCAGGGTGGCAGGCATGAGGCGACCCTGGTGACCCCCACCAGGCTCAGACCCAGCCTACAGGCAGGTCCTGACCAGCACCAGGCTAGTCACCACGGCTCAGTGGCCTGTGACCCCTGGGGTTCCTCTGCTCCGGCGCCGCCCAGTTGGAGCACTAGGGAGGACAAGGTCAGGTCCCCACGGAGGCAGCTTGGCCCACGTCCAGACTGTCTGAGGAGCCAAGTACAGAGAAGCCACTGGTCAGGAGGGCTAAGCAGCAGCCTGCTGGACAGAGGCTGCAGACCCCACAGTGCCGGTGTGGCCCTTTCCCACCAGTGACCAAGCGGTGGCTCTGGGTGCCTGTGGCACGTGGCTTTTGATCTACAGGTTCTTCCAGCACAAGAACTCGGACCTGCCTCCACCTTCCCCTGCAGTCAGGCACTGCTTCCTTGGCCAGTCCAGCCCTGGGTGGAAACAGGAAGCCGTAGCCACAAAGCTCCTCCTGGGGCATGACGGGCAAGTCACCTGCATGGGTCTTGGGCTCTCTACCCATCAGGAGAAGCAAGGGTGCAAAGGGAGGGGAGGGGAGGAAGGAGCAGAGGGGAGAGGAGAAGAGAGGGGAGAGGAGAAGAGAGGGAAGGGAAGGGAAGGGGAGGAGAGAGGAAGGGAGAGGGAAGGGAAGGGGAGGGAACAGAGGGAGGGGGAAGGAGAGGGGAGGAGAGGAGAGGGGAGGGGAGGGAGGAGAAGATGGGGAGGAGCAGGTGGGTGGAAGGGAGGGGAGGAAGGGAGCAGAGGGGAGAGGAGGAGAGGAGAGGGAAGGGAAGGGAAGGGGAGGGGAGGGGAGGAGAGGGGAGAGGTAGGGGAAAAGGGGAGAGGAGGGGGGAAGGGAGAGGGGAGGAGCAGGTGAGTGGAAGGGAGAGGAGAGAGGAAGAGAGTGGAGAGGGGAGGGGAGGGGAGAGAGGAAGAGAGAGGAGAGGGGAGGGGAGGGAGGGGAGAGAGGGGAGAGGGCAGAGAGGCAGGCGGGTGGGGGGGGGAGCTGGGGAGGAGCGGGCAGGGGTGCAGGGATGTGGGAGGAGCGCCGCAGGGAGAGCTCAGTCCCTCTGGACACTTCCTTCCCTGGCTGCTGACCCGGGTCCCTCTGGCTATTCTCCCAAGGCCCTGAAGAAAGCATGGAGGTGGCCGCAGGCAGAGGAGGCGGCCTCACCCACCAAGAGACACCACGGTTACCCCAGGTGACAGTGCCATTCGGGTCAAAATCCCAGCTTTCTGGGGCAAAGACGTTTCAGGAGACAGGAGAGGTGCACCCTGTCCTGTGCTGACCAGAGGGCCCTACCGACAGGCCCACACAGAGGCAAGGACCTCTCAGGTGATGGGCGGGCCCTGGGGTGGGGACGGGCACCAGCAGTTCAGAGAGGGCTCCATGTCCACCCGGGTCAGCGTTTTGCTTTGCTAAGGGTCTGTTATTTTTAAATGCCTAGGTTGGCGGGGCCGCGGCTGCCACAGAAGCCAGGGGCCTCCTCCGCTCCCCTGGGATTCCACGGCCTTCCCCAGGCCTCCTCGGGGAGGTCACTCCTGATGGCCTCTCGACACACGTGCTGTCTGGTGGTGAGAGCCGTGGCACCAGCGGAGGACACCCATCCTGCCCGCCAGCCCCTCCTGGACATGGCGCCGAGCGCGCTCTAGGGCCAGCGTCCTACCTTGCTCCTGAAGAGGGGCTTGGCGCCGGGCCCGCAGTACTCGTTGTAGATGAGCTTGAAGAGGAAGAGGTGGAAGAGGGTGATGAGGGAGGCCACGCTGAACCAGAAGAGGAAGGGCAGGCCGGGGTCCTGCTGGGCCATGTGCTCGTCGTGCGCCAGGATGGCCTTGAGGTGCAGCGTGTGCCGCAGGTCCTGCAGGTGCGTGAGGTCGGTGGAGATGTACAGCAGCGGCGTGATGGGCTGCGTCACCATGACTGAGAAGGTGTGGCCCCCGCGCGCCGCGGTCAGCTCCACGGGGTCGTCCAGGCAGCCCGCCTCGCAGGCATAGATCTTGACGGGCTGGCCGCGGGACTCCACGGACACGTGCAGGTAGGGCTTGCCCTCGGCGTCGGCCAGCACGGCCAGGTCGATGTGGTCGTTCTTGTAGCGGATGCCGCGCAGCGCGTAGCTATTGTGCAGCACGTCGGGGTCGGCCTGGAACTGCAGGTGGTTCTCCGTGAACTGCAGCCCCCCGAAGCTGAGCACCATGCCCTGCAGGATGCCCGGGGCGCCCACCTTCACCAGCCCCTTGCAGCCGCGCTTCTGGAGGGTCAGCTTCCACAGGTCGGAGAGCTGCAGGATCTGCTGCACCGAGGCCAGCCGGGCCGGCCACAGGTTCTCGGCGTGCATGGTAGCGTGGCCGCTGAAGCAGTGGTCTTCGTAGTTGAGGGTGGCTTCCATCTGGTCTCGCTCCCTGTGGCTCAGGGACGGGCTGAGCAGAGGCGCCGGCGAGCAGGAGAGCATGTAGTAGAGCGTCAGGTTGACCGTCAGGCCCGAGGGGGTGTGGGCGTCGGTGATCTTCTTCATCTCCACCCCTGAAACACCACGAAGGTGCGGGTTAAGGAGGAAGGCGTGGCCAGGGCACAGAGATGGCAGAGGTCAGGACAGCAGAGGGAAGCCTGGGGCCCCAGGGATGAAGACAACGGATATGTGCCCCAAATCCAGAGTCCAGGAGAAATCCACCCGCCTGCCCTACGTGGCCACTGGAGCACGTGGGCCTGAAACCTAAAGTCGTGTCCAAGGGCAGTGGGGCCTCCCACCAGAGCTGAGGACGATATCCTCATAGCACATGGCACCAACCCCATGACCAGGACCCTCCGTGGCAGGCAGTCTCTGAGCCCGGCTGGTCCTGGCCTCTTCTCCCATCCCGCTCTCTCCAGGCTGGTAGCTTTACTTAGTCTCTGCGCGTGTGATACTGGAGACGAGCCCAGGGCCTTGCACACGCAGGCAAGCGCTCTACCACTGAGCTACATCCCCAGCTGTTTTTTATTTGGGTCTTGCTAAAATGCCCAGGCAATCCTCCTCCTTCACTGTGGGATTCCAGATTCCAGATGTGTATCACCACACCTGGCTGAGTCCTGTAGCTTTAAATGACATCCCCCAAATTGGTGTCATCTGGTGTCAAATTGGATTTGGGTGTCACACAGACACATGTTGGATATCATACAGATGTCTCCCAAACTTGAACAAATTCCAGACTCCGCCACTCTTCTGCCCTTTCCACTTGGCTACCTGACAGGCATTTGCACCTGACATGGTTTGAACTCTTTTGGCCCCAAACCAAGCCTTCCCCAAACTGTCTCCAAGCAAATGCTCAAGTCCCCAAGTTCAGGAGTCACCATCCAGGTCTCACTCCCCACCGCCAATCCAGGTCCCAGCTGCCCCCTCGACACACTATCCGCACCTGCCCGGTTCTCTGTCTCCACGGTCACAGTCCTGATTCCAGCTACCTTCCCCGCTTACCTCCTCTCACACGTCCACAGGTGCCCCTACAGGTCTACACTCTGCACAGGCAGCCGGGCCCTTCAGAGCCGCCCGCTCCCATCCCTCTGAGAACAGAGTTCAAGCAGGCGCTTTACGGCACCTGCTCCTCCACAGGGCAGCCTCCAGCCTGGACACCCTCCTCACTCACATGACCGGCTGCTTCTTGCCACTCAGAGCTCAGCCGGCTCCCCAGATGACAGCTAAGCTGGGGCCCCCATGCCACACTGCCGCCCATCTCATTTTCAGTCCTCCCTACAGTGCTTTTTATCCCAAAAGGCGTCTTACTTAGATCTCACTTTCCTAATGTCTGTCTTCCAACCAACCAGACTGAAGCACCAAGGGAACAGGAGCTCTGTTCTGCTCGCCTGTTTCCCCCACGCAAAGAACAGCCCTGGCAGAAGCGTTCAATAAATGTTTGTTCAATGAACTAAAAGTCTCTGAGCAATCAACCACACAAGTTCAGACAACCGGAACCCTGGAGACCAAAATCCCTCTCTCATCCAAACAGGATTTTCTTAACAGTCACTGGAGGGGAGAGTTTCCACTTGGCGTGAACGTTCCAGTCTCCAACTTCCTTGTAAACAGACACAGCCACAGCGCCAGGCCAAGCCCAGGCCTGTCCCAGGCAGACCACGATACCTGTGGAGAGGGTCTGGGATTCTCCTGCTGTTTCACCCTTTATGAACAGACCCTATAAACTCCACCTATTCAAATTAAGGCCTCATTATGAGAACAAATAACAGTACCCAACCTTCACACTCAGTTTTCACTGCAATCTCACCCTCTGAGTTAGGTAGACCATTAATCCAGGGTCACACAGCTACTACGAGGTTAAGTAGAGACCGTCCCATCAAATGCCGGGCCTAAGTTTTAACCTTCAGTGTCCCCTCCGAAGACCTGGGAGAGACATATCCAGGGTGGACTGTGGGCCTCACCTGGGCTGAACAGCTGTGCCCAGAGGCGCTGGTGGTCATGAAGTAGCTCGACTGCTGGCACCTCCAAGAGCTCCAACATCTCCTTCCGGGCCAAGTCCTGGAGCGTCTTCAGTTCCTTAGCTGCTTTGCTTTTGAGCACCTGGGGGTTGATGGGGCCTGAGACATACACCACCCAGAGCACCGTCTCATCCAGCTGCGTCTTGGGAGCCACCTGGAGCCGGTTCACTAGTTTTTTGGCAGCCACCACCACCAGGTGCACCCGCCCGGTGGGCACTGGTGTGGACCGGCCCGAGTAGAGGAGGAACTGATGATCTCCGATCTTCTCCAGGGTGCTGGTGAAGGCTTTAGGGACCGGGCCCGCAGTGGGCCCCACAGTCTGCAGCGCGGCCACGCGCTCCGTCGGGTTGTTGAGTTGGATGCGCTGCAGATAGACGTGGGGTCGGCCCCGGTGCGCCAGAAAGTCCTCCTGCAGCAGCACACAGTCGCGGCCGGACCCCGCGGCAAGGCCGGAGGCCGAGGCGGGCCCGGGGCCGGCGGCTGCAGGGCCAGAGCCTGGGCTTCCGAGCTGCAGGCAGCGCACCCGGCGCAGCAGCCCCTCCCGCGGCAGCAGCACCGCCTCTCCAGCTTCGGCCAGCACGTTCAGCGGTCGCAGCTGCACGAAGGGCACGAAGTCCGGTGCCACGGCGGGCTCCCGCTCGCCAGGAGTCACCCACAGCCGGTTGGCAGTCACGTCCAGGGCTAGGAAGCCGTTGGCCACCAGGGCCGGCACTCCAGGGCCCAGCGGCACGGCCTCCCCGCGCTCCAGCAGGCCGCGCCAGGCACGGGTGGCCGCCTCCAGGCAGGCAGAGGACTCGGCGGCGCCCGGCTCGCCCCGGGCCCAGGGCGGCAGGTGCAGGCCGCCCGCCGCCCGCCGCGCCCCGGAGCCCGCGAACCACAGCAGCAGCAGCAGGAGGCCGAGCAGGCAGAGGAGGCGGCGGGCCCAGCTGCTCGACAGCAGTCCCGGCAGCCCCTTGAGCCGCTGCTGCAGCCACATCGGGCCGCCAGGCGCGGACGACGGCGCGGGGGCGGCCGCCGGGCCCGCCGCCCAGCCCACCGGCCCGGCCGGCCCCGCCTCACTCCCCGGCCCGGACCGCGGCGCCCACCTCGACGCCCGCCGCAGCCGCCCAGGCAGCCGCCGCCGCCGCCGCTTCCTCCTCCTCCTCGGTTACCTCCCGCCGTCAAACGACGCTGGCCGTAAAGCGCCGCAGACTCTTTTGCGACAGATGGAAAAGGGGTGGGGCGCGGAGGAGGAGGCGTGTCTCCCCGGGCCTGGAGGCGTCCAGTTCACTTGCTTAAAAAAAATCCGGGAGACGGCCAAACGCAACACGTGGTGGGCCTCGTTTGCTACGGATGGGTTCCCCAGCCCCCAAATTTAAACAAGTACATTGTTTGTGAAACTGATGACCCTCGCTGCAAAAAAAAAAAAGAAAAGAAAAAAAAAAAAAAAAGAAAAAGAAAGAAAAGAAAAGAGTCATTCGGAAAAATACAAAAATTGAAAAAGTAACCATTTGAAAGGACTTCCTGGGAAATATTTGTTGACAACTCTTCCTGGTCTGTCTGGCTGTATGTACACCAGATGGGGACACAAATCCGATCCAGGACTGTCAGTGTCTGTACAACACCAAGTGTTTTTCTTGATGTCAACCTTGAGTTTTAACTCAAATGATATAAGACACTACAATCTCGTATTTCTAAAATGCCTTTAAATTGTGAATTATCAATGCAAAAAGGAAATTTCACATTGCATCTTGGGAAAGGAGTTCAACATGAGCACCAGGTGGACAATGGGCGATTGTTTCCACTTTGGTTTGTGGACATTCCAAAGCCAGACAGAGCTTTCACAGTTGGAAATGGAAGGGTCATTTGAGGTGGCTTCCTCTGGGCTGTGAGTAGATACAGAAATGTCTGCTCAGATGGAGGGCCAGCTCCCGGCTGGAAGGTGCCTGTCTGTCTGATCCTACATATGTGTAAAATCTAAAAAATTAAATATTATCAGGGCAGGAGCGGTGCTGTGCACCTGCAGTGCCAGCTACTGGGGAGGCTGAGCCCAGGAGATTTGAGGCCAGCCCAGGCAACACAGCCAGACCCCATCTCAAGAGGGAAAAAAAAATTTAAATTCTATTGGGAGTTCACACATCCTGCGGGATATCCCCACGGATGCATGGGAATCCATGACCTACTGTTACAGAAAGCAATAAATCCATCCCTCTCACCCTCCTCCCTTTGTGAAAGACCAGACCAGACGGGCCTCATCCCTTCAGTGTGATGGGGATGACCAGTGCCTTTAGGCTAGTGGTTCTGAGGGTGGACAAGTTCATGCAGGAAAAGCAAGCGTGGTGTGAGACATACAGACACACGGGAAGTATTCGGGTGTGGAAACCTGTACAAGTATTTTTGCTACAAATGCTGGTGTAACAGACATCTATCTTGGTCCACTTCTGGGATGATTCTCAGGGCACAATTCCTGGAAGCCAGTCCCCAGGTCAGAGGAAAGGCCCATCACTCTGCTCTGAACTCCTTACCCCAACTCTCCAAAAGCCTAAGGCAGGTAGGAGCGGTGCTCACAGCCAACAGTGAGTTGCATAGCCACTGGCCAGGGGGCTAGAGTAAGGGCTGGGCATCAGGCTTGGGTGTGGAACTTTGACCCTGCCCCTTGCTAGCAGGGTTGACTAACCTTCCTTGGCCTCTGTGTTTCCATCCATAAAATGGGGATCATAAGGCAAAGTCGGGTTGCTCTGAGACTTCAGCTGGACTGGTCCATGGTACATTTGGCACACTGTCTGGTTTAAACGGATTGTTTATTGTTTAGCCTATTTTGACTAGAAAACACCAACTCCCTGTCCATGATGCAAAATTCAAGAAGTGCAAAATTCAAGAAGTGCAAAAGTCAATCAGTTCCTTCCTCCCGTGCGGCCACTGTCACCCATTCATTGGATATTCTTCCAGATTCCTTGGAGAATCTTCTATTTGCTTGTAGATATATCCATATGTTTTTTTCTTTCCATAGAAATTGTAGCATATGACATATACCTTCATTTTTTTTTTTTAACTTAAGGGAACAGTTTTAAAACTATTATTATTGTTGTTATTAATATTGTTGTTGTTATTGGAGTTAAATGCCAGGGGGAGGTGACTGTCCATCTGGCAGCACAGAGTATGTCTGTCCCTCCGAGCTAAGGCTCTTTCTCAGGCCAACAAAGAAAATGAATAAAAGAAAAGGCTAAACCCCAGCAAAGCCCTGTGGCCCTGGCCCGCTGTCCTGTGGCCTGGCTGTCTCTGCACCTTCCCTGTAAAGCTGAGTCCTGCGCCTTTAACTATCCATAGCACGTGTTGCACGTACAGGGAGTAACATCTGGGTGGCGGCCACCACTGGTTAAAGAGACAGGCCTCCTGGATGAGGCTTGGACCACGTTCAGGTTGCTCAAGGGAACAGGAAACAGATACCAAAAGTAGTGGAGGGCAGGTTTTGCCAGAGTGAATCCTTTCTCCTTGGAGGCCAGCAGCCTCCGAGAATAATTCCCCCTCCTGATTTATGATGATCCTGGGGATTTGGGCCATGTACCACTGCCAAAGAATTTTTTGCTGTCCATGGCCCATCAGCATCATTGAACTCTAGAGAACAGGCGGTTGGAGCGGGGTTCCAAAGCTACTGTGGTCCCAGATCAGCTGAGTACTTCGATTCTCTGAGCCCCAGTTTCCTCAATTTGCAAATGGGAACAATACTGCCCAAACTGCAGACTGTTGTGAGCCTGCCCAGACAGAGAGCTTTGAAAGTGGAACCAATCAGCACAGGCTGGTTTGTCCTGTCCCCCGCTCTTCCTTGCATTTCCTCCTTTGAGGGTTTGGAATCTCAGTCTGCAACCTCCTGAATTCAAAACATCCGGTGGATTCTGGCACCAAGTACTGTCCCCAGCTGCAGAAACTCCCAGCCCTGGGTCCCAGCTGGGCAGCAGAGGCCCTTCATTCTGCTCACATCTCTTCTCTTGACTTGCCTTGCGACCTTGAGCTTGCTGCAGGGTCAACTCTGAGTTTCACTTCTGCCATCTGTACAATGAGCAAATCTGCGCCGTGAGAGGCTCTTCAAGATTCCCCGTGATCGTACGGTCTCCTAAAAATAATACGTGTTCCTTTCGTTTCCATTGCACAAATACTACGTATTCGTTGTAAAATTTTAAAAATAGAAATAAGAAAACACAAATTACCTAGAAGGGGCTGGAGATACAGCTTAGTTGATAGAGTGCTTGCCTCGCATGCACAGGGCCCTGGGTTCAATCCCCAGCACCACACACACACACACACACACACACACACACACGCAAATTACCTAGAAATGATATATGGATCACACACACACACACACACATGAGCTTGTTTTAAAGAATCCTATGACCTGGAAATAATCACTGCAACATTGGACTGTAATTTTGGCCCAGCAGTGTCTCTATGAGTAGCTCCATGCCTAAGAACGTGTCTTTACTGAATGGGACCACACCGCAGTGTCCTGTGAGTAGTGTCTTTGCAGGCACAGCAGCACCCACGCATGGCCTATGACGTCATGGACCTCCACCACATTCCTCCCTGCCCTCCCTGCCCAAGTCTAATCTGCCAGAGGAGACTTCTGGGTCCCTTCTGAGGTCTCTTCCAAGGACAGGAGGACTTCGCCCAGAGGCTGATCCCCAAGTTGACACGGGGATCAGGAGCCCTTGCACTGGAGACCCTTGAGTTGTTTGTTGGGCCTTTCAGTTCATTCATTCGTTGGTTCATTCACTCATCAGCTGCTTAACCTCCAAAGCAAGATTTTCCTTGGCTCAGAAGTTTGCCTCTCAGAGACACGGAGCCAGGTTAAGTGATTCCTTTTGGGGGTGGGAGTGGGATTTCTGCATTTCCAGCGTCCTGCAGGGCCACAGCCGGGGCCCCACGGTTCCCTCCACATCCCTGAGTCCCCCAGGCTCAGATCCTCTCCCCTTGGGTTTGGGGAAGAACTAATGAAATCCCAAAAGCTGACTTTCTCAGCTTGTCCCTAGGGTCGCTTTAAGTGCGCTCCAGGTCATCCCCCAACCCTGTGAGCCCCGACGCACAGATGCCATCATAAGCTCCGCTTATATTCCAGGTGAGCGAGCGGAGGCTGCCGGGGCTGGATACCAAGCAGACTGGCGCAGCCTGGGCTCTGGAGACTGTGGCCGGTCCCTCCCGCCTCCAGGAGGTGGTGAGAGCGCTGGAGCAGCGAGGCCGGCGGAAGGACCCCGGAGCTGCCGGGACCCGCGCAGGAGCCGCCCCAGCCGGGGGAGGCCCGGCGCCGCACCTCGGCGGCACAGCCCTGCGGGGCGGGCGGAGCACGGCGCCGCCCCCGGGGCGGGCCCAGTGCGTGGCAGCAGCCGGCGGCCCCATCGCGAAGTTTCCAGTCCTGCGTGCACCGCCGGCCCGGCGGGCAGACCGTCCTCGGACCCCGCCATGCGACCCCTGCTGCTCCTGGCCCCGCTGGGCTGGCTGCTCCTGGTCCCCGCGGAGGGCGACGCGAAGCCGGAGGGTGAGGGCGCGGCCGGGGCGGGGCGGGGCGGGGCGGGCGCGGGCCCAGCGTCCCGCTGCCCCGAAAGGACCGGTGTGTACCCGAGGCCTGGAGCCGGGGCTGGGTTCCGGCGACTTGTCCACTTGCGGGCTGGTGACTTGGACAAATCACTTCCCCTCTTGGGGCTGAGGTTCCTATCTTCATGCAGCGGGCAGGACAGGGTGACAGCCCACGTCCCATTCAGCACCGAGCCGGGCCAATAGTAATAGCGTTGGTAGTAATAACCCAGTAGGCTACTATTTATGGACTCACCTCGACCAGACACCCGCGAAGCTTGATCGCTGCGCTGGGACCATGTTTCCTTCTATTATCCCCATTTCCTAGCTTGGCAAACTGAGGCTACACAGTTAGTTCACTTGACCAAGAGCAGATAGCGTGTGGGCCTTGGACAGCAGGAGTCACCCCCCAGTATGTCTGTTTCTAGGGCCCAGCCTGGAGCCACTAGGCCTTGGGGATGGTGACCCAGAAGGTACAGGTGTGGCTCACGTTTGTGGACCATTTTAACCGCCCCCCCCCTCTCTGTGCTCTGTGCAGCCTCCTGCCAGCCTGGTCTTCCTTTGGTTGGCATGTGAGGAAACTGAGGCCCAGACAGGTTGCCAGCCCTAGGGTGACTGTTCTGAGTCTGTGGACCCTCAGTCCCCTGCTCCTTCTACTTCTCCAAGGCAGATCAGGCTTCCAGGTGTGCCCCACTATTCCGAGAGGGGGCTTCTGTCCTCCTCCGCCCTCCCTGGTGCTGTCCACTTCCAGGAGAGCCCTGAAGAGCCCATCCGAGTCAAGCAAAGCCACTGGCCACAGCCTCCTTGGCACCCTGTTCACCCTTCTGGAGGACCTGGGAGCATCCTCAGCGTGGGGGGTGTTGGGATAGCAGAAGGAACCTGGTTCTGGGACCCTGGGACCTGGGGAGGGTTGGAAACCTTGTTTTTCAGACACCTTCTTTGTGTTAGGTTGTCCCCAGGGCCACACACCTCCCAGGGGTAGAGCCACTGGCATCTCCACAAGGCTCAGTGTCCTAGCTGCCAAACAGGGTGATAATATCTCACTCCGAGCACTCTGCGCTCTTGAAGGATTCCAGGGGACGAGGCCGGTGTGTGAGAACTCAGCTCAATGCCTGGCTCATTCAAGGCCCTCCGCAAATGACCTTTCCTGTCCTGGGCCAAGGGCGGCCAGCTTTCCTGGAGAACCCACCAGGGCAGTGACATAGGTCAGAGAAGTTCTCTGAGACAGGCACTGAGCACAGGGCCGGCTGCTGCTATGTGCAGAGGGCCTGTGCCGGCCTGGGGCCACTCGCTGGCCAGGCGCCAGGAGCCCTAGGACAGGCTCCTTCCGGGGCCTCACTTCTCCCTGCTTCTGCTGGGGGCCTCCTCTACCCAGACCATCCCAGGAGAGAACTGCAGCTGCCCACACTGAAGCCCAGAGTCAGAGATGGACCGAGCTGATGGCAGGGCTTCAGGTGCCCCCACGGCAGCGGGTGACAGGAGGAGGGCAGCGCAGATACAGGGCGGCCAGCACAAAGGCTGCCGAGCTGAAGGGCTGGGGTGCCTAGCCGGCAGCAGACACCCCTCACCAGGCAGCTCTGCTCTGCTTCCCTTGCTCGGTTTAGGCTTGATTGTTGGCAGCGCCAGGGGTGGAACCCAGGGCCTCACCCCGCGAGATGACGGGCTCCCTCTGAGCTACGCGGGCCCGTTAGACTCTTGTGATAGGCGAGGAGTCACAGCCCGCTTGCAGATGGGAAGATGGAGGCCCTGCGAGGTTCAACACCTGGCCTCAGGTGGAGTCACTCAGTGTCTGGGACTCAGTACGCAGCTCCTTCCTGCTGGTCCCCACCTCCGGTTGCAAGGCTTCTGCCTGGAAATGCTGCTTTAGGGGAGCCTGCCTGCTCCCCCAGACCTTCTGCCAACTGGACCGTAGAACAGAGTGGGATGTCCTTTTCCCTGCAGGGACCAGAGTCAGGGAGGGCACAGCCAGCAGCCCCCAGGGAGGCCGCTGCTTCCCCGCCTTGGCAGGTGGCTGGGATGGGGAGTGTTGATTAGGGCAGGTGCAGGGCTGGGCCACATGCCTCTCGGGGACACAGTGGGACCTGAGGTGGCGAGGGGACTTGCTGTCGGCCTGGGGTGTGGAGTGCCCTTAGCAGCGTGTCTAACCTTTCATCTGAACACCCATGACTTGATATATGGGCACATGGGAGTGAGGGAGGGACACATGGGCACTTTTTACTTTTGAAGGGGCTTCCAATTAGAGGGGGCACAGAGGTCCTCAGTAGAGCCCAGTCTGCTCCCAGAGAGCCCCGTGTCTGAGGGAGGAGACCTTGCCCGGTACTGGGGGAGATGGAAAAAGGCTCAACAGAGCAGCCGCGCCAGGCAGACGCCGGAGGCCCGAGGGAGTGAGTCCAGTGCCCTGTGGCCCTGTGGCCCATCTCCTGCCCTCCGTGGGCCCACACCTGTCCCTGCAGACCTTGGTTTGGCCACAGGGAGGGAAGGACAAGGTCAGAGCCCCTGGGGAGGTCAGCTGGGCTTGGGTGGGGTCCCAGGTCTTGCTGTTCCCCAGACGGGGTTGGAAGAGTGCCAAGAGTCAGGCAGCTGGATGGGGTCGGGTGCTGAGTGACCGGAGGCAGCAGAAATGTGTGGGCAGCCAGAGCCAGGAGGGCCCCAGGCACAGGGATCCCATCCTGCCCTCCTGCAGGACCTTGTTTATACCAGGCCCAGTTCAAGGCCTGGGGAGGGGTTGGGGGTGGGGCTGGGAGGAGCTCTGTTCATTCCTGGCCCCGTCCAGCAGCCCGGGTGTGTCCTGACCATGCCTGTGGAGGGCGCACTGACCACCCGTTCCCTTGCCTGGGACGGAGCTGCAGGGAGGACGGGCCAGCTAAATCGGAGCTGGGGTCTCAGCCTTCTTGAACCCCAGAGACCCTGTTCTTCCAGGACCTCCTCAGCTCGCGGCATGCCTCCCTGGACCCCCCTGCCCAGCTCCCTTTCTCAGGGGAGACTCCTCCCTCAGACAGGAACCCAGGTGCAACCATGTGCCCAGCACTTGACAGACTGGCTCCAGGCACCCTCAGGGGAGTCCCTGCAGAAAAGTGCTCTCTCCGTGTAATTCCCAGACTGTTGAGTAGGGTGAGGAGGCGCGGCCCAGAGCGGCCAAGTTCCTTGCCCAGCGGTCTGTCTTTCCCGCCCCACTCTGCGTCTCATTTATCTCTGCTGCATCACCGGTTCGTCCATCTGGGGAAATCATTGCTGGGCTCTGGCCAGCAGTTGGGGGGGCTGAGTTCTGTGGGTGCCAGGCCCTACGTGGCCCCTGGCTTGAGCTCAAGGCCAGCGACTGAGCTGACAGAAAGCAGGTGGGCGGGTCTTGGTGTCTCCAAGTCCAAGCCGAATCTCCACGTTGACAGCCTGCGCGCTGTCCAGAGCTCTGGCCAGCTTGACCAGGGATTGGAAGCAGGCCTTCCTGCAGACCCGGAGTGTGTGCCCACCCTGGGGAGGCCGGAGAGAAGCCTTGGAAATGCTGGATTCAGTCTGTAGCGGGGAGTCTCTGGCATCCTGGCAAGGTTAAGAGCATGGGCATTTGGAATGCCAGCCAGCTTGCTCCCATCTCGCTCCAAGGTCTGTGGCCTTGGGCAGGTATTTAGCCTCTCTGTGCCTCGGTTTCCTCATCTCTGCTGCAGGCAGGGTGCGCTGATGTGATAAGGACTGCAGCAGCCATGTAGCTCTTGAGAATCGTCTCCAGCGTTGCTCCTCGCAGCCAGACAGGTGCGCACCTCGCCTTGGTGGCCGTCCAGCCAGGGCGGGGAAGAGGGAGGCCAAGAAAAGAAAGCTGTGGCTCTGGTCCTGCAAAGGGAAGAGCAGTAGGCCTGTCCTAGCCCACTGGCAGCCGAGAGGCTAGGTAAGGGGTAGACTAAAGAGGGCTTCCTGGAGGTGGTGGACTGGGGGTCTCCTTAGGAAAGTGGTGGTGCTGCAGACAGGCAAGGGAATGGGGTGCAGGCAGGGTCATTGGGGCCCTTTTTTTCCTGGGGGGTGTTGGGGTTGATGCCGGGGTCCCTTGGGAGAGGCCTTGCCTTGCTTTCTCTTGCTGGGAGCCACCTCCTCACCCCTTGCATTGGACAGAGGCCTGGGGATGGCCTGGCCTGATAGATCCCAAATGTGACTGACACAGAAGTCACCTGGGAAATTAAGGAAAACCCCAGGGTCCTGGGCCCACTGCAGGCCTCGGGCCATCGGCTAGCACAGCCTCCCTTACCATGCTGGTGTGCAGAGAGCTGCTGAGCCGCTTGACCTCGTGGGACCTTCGCCTGGGGAAGCTGCCACAGCCCAGGGAGCCCAGGACTTCTCAGGGCCCCAGGGTGGGCACCTGGCAGCAGGCAGGAGCGAGAAAGAGACAGGCTGGGGAGGAGGAGGGTGGGCATGTGAGGAGGGTCTGGCATGGCGGGGACCTGGCCGTGACCCAGCTGGACAGTTTCCTTAGAGGGAAAGATAGGCCCTCTGGCCACCATGCCAGGCCTGAGCAGTGCATGCAGATAGGTTAAGAGGGGACCCTGGGTCAGGCTGCTGTGTCCCAGTCCTGGTGCCACCATATCCGGGCTCCCTGGGGCAGGTAGACGCCACCAAGCTGTTTCCTAACTTTAGAGCGGGTTTGGCGTGTATACAGTGCTGAGGGCGGCATGTGGCGTGTAGAGGAAGGTGAGCCTTTAAGTCCCTGTCCTTTGGAAGCAGAACTGGAGACGGGAGCTGGAGACCCGCCGCTCCCCTTCCCCGCCCCTGCAGCCTGCTTTCTTCCCCAGAGTCCAGAATCTCACAAGCTGGCTTTTTCCATCTGTGAAACGTGACACTCTTCTGTCCCCCAGCAACCCCTTCTTGGCAAGAGGGCCTCAGAGCTGCTGGCTACGGTTCTCCTCACCGGGGGGAGACAGTCATCCTGGCAGGAGTCCAGGGGAGCCCTTCCCCAAGTGTGAGAAGCCCCCTTCTCCCCTGGCCCACCCCAGCTGGCGCCTGCCAGTCGCTCTGGGTGCCCCCCTGCTCTGGGGCCAGCAGCCTGCAGAACTGCTCAGCTTCCACCAGCTCTGGCCAGATGGCCCCCTTTGTTCTTTCTGCCCAGGCTCCTCCTGGCTGGGGTGGAGGGAGGGCCTTACCTGCCCGGGGCTGGCCTGGCTGCTTGGTTAATCTTTACCCAGAACAGCGGGAAGCTGAGGGAGCGAAGATCCCCAGAGGAATGGTGACGAGCAGCCAGAGGGCAGAGACGTCTGGAGAGGCCTTCAGAGAGGCGGTGGAGGGAAGGGAGTGTCATCGTTATTGGTCCTGGAGAAAGGGGACAGAGAGGGAGGCGGGTGGGAGGGGGTGGAGCCCAGTGGCAAGACCCCTGGCTGGAGGAGAACTGGTGCAGGTGACCAATGAGCACATCACCTAGCCTGGGAGGGTCTGGAGTGCCAGGCAAGTCATTCGCCTCTCTGGTCAGTGCTGGCGATGGCTCTTGGTGTGTGCCGTGCGTCCCCTAAAGGATCTCACGTGCCTGGTCTTATTTAACTAGTCCAGTGTCCCTGGGAGGCTGGTAGTATCATTGTTTCTACTTTATAAGGGGAAAGTTGAGTCCTCAGGAAGGACAGGGACTTGCCTATGGTCTCATAGCTGGTAGGGGCAGAGCCAGAAGTCTGAGCAGCAGGCCGGCTCCAGACCCCGCTTCTCGGAGAACACGGCCTCACAGTGTCTGAGAGGCGCTTCCCTGGGGCTCCAAGGCCTGCTGCCCGGGGAGCTGTTTCCAGACAGTTCTGTTGCAGAAGCAAAGCCACACTGCAGAGCCCGGGCGAGGTCCCTTGTTAAAGGTAGTAGCCGCTGCTGTGGCCACGTCAGGACCCGACCGACAGGGATTTCAAGCAGTTTCCACTCTGGCCGGCTCAGCCTGAAGTTATGCTGGAGAATCCAGGGCGCAGGGAGAAGGACTGTTGGGGAGCTAGCAACGTCTGTGCTGTGTGTGGGCGTGGGAGCGGTGGCCCCTGGACCTTGCGTTTGCCATCCCTGGGCTAACATCCAGCCGCCGCTGGAGAGGCCTTCTTGTGGTCAGAACAGTCCTCCGCCACCACGGGAGGCCTGAGCCCCCTAAAGCCCAAGGCTCAGCTCCTGGCGGCAGGGTACTGGCACCTCTCCTGTGGACACTGCTTGACACATTGGTAGTTACCAGCTAACAGGAGGCCTGGGAGGGAATTGGGAGACCCCGGTCACGTGCCCGCTCTGTCATGAACCCGTGGAGTAATCGTCGGTGCACCCCCTCCGACGCGGGCCTTGGGTTGATGTGAAGACACGTGCTGCCACGATTTGATGGGTCACTGTGACCCCCTGCTCCCTGTCCTCTGCCTCTAACTTCCCATTCCCGTCCTCTGCCCACAGACAACCTCCTCGTCCTTACCGTGGCCACAAGAGAGACTGAGGGCTTCCGCCGCTTCAAGCGCTCAGCCCAGTTCTTCAACTACAAGATCCAGGTGAGGGGCTTCCTGGGCACGGCAGAGACAGCGAGGGGTGGTGGGAGAACCCCACGCTGCAGAGCCTCTGAGACAGACTTGGGGCCACGAGGAGGCTTCCAGAAGCTGAGGGACGAAAACCAGCTAGGACAGAGGACAGACTGGAGAAGTCCAGGGGAGACTCGCCTGGGGGGCCTGGGTAATGGGCAGGGCCTAGGAATCAGCATTTCCACAAATTCCCCTGGGAGTTTTGGGATCGTCATGTAGAGACTTCCCTGTGAACACAGTTCTGAGGAAACACGTCCAGTCCGGGGGTCACGGGCGTGGTGTTCCCCATCTGCTGTCTGTGGGGCTTAGCCCTGCGGGTGCTTCTCTGTGTACCTGGTGTTAGACACTGGGGATGGAATGGTGGACAAGACCCTTGATGTCACTGCCTACGCAGCTCAGCCTGAAGCCGGAAAGGAAGTGCATTAACTCACATGAACGAGCATTGAAGCAAAGGTTTGCTTCAGGCCTCGCTGGATCCAGGGTTTGGAGCAGAGGGCCCTGTCCTTCCGCCTCTAGGTTCTGCTTGTTTTCATTTGCAAACATGCTCTCTCTACATGGTGGCCTGTTGACCAGCAGCCACAGACCCGGGTGCCCCGGCTTCTCAACCTCATCCGAGCCAGACAGCCTTATTCAACAGAATAGTCCCAGGGAAGGCTGGTAGGCCAGGCTTGGGTCACATGCTCAAGCCTGGCCGTGGAAGGGCAGGAGGAATGGGACCCTCTGATTGGCCAGGCATGGTCACATGACCCCTGGGAGCCAGGTGAGCCTGGCATACAGGTAGAATGCTCTTCCCGCAGGGCAGGGCCAGAGGTGTCCTGCAAACAGGGGTCGAGATGTTTACCGCTCAGCTGGGGGTGGGAATTTGGCTGGGAAGATATTGCTTTGCCAAAAGCTGAGGCTGAGCGGCCTCTCTCTGCAGGCCCTGGGGCTGGGGGAGGACTGGAGTGTGGAGAAGGGGGCGCCGGCAGGTGGCGGGCAGAAGGTCCGGCTGCTGAAGAAAGCTCTGGAGAAGCACGCCGACAAGGAGGACCTGGTCATTCTCTTCATAGATAGGTAGGTGGCCCGGAGCCTCCTGACTGGGCCGCTCACCAGAGGGCGAGAGAGGAGGTTCTAAAATGAGGCCCTTCCTGTCTGTCGGGATGAGGAGACTCACCCTAGCCAAGACTCTGTGGCTTTAGGGGATCCGTGAACCCCAGGATAAGACCGTCTGGTGTAGCCCATTCCCAGTCCTGGTGAGAAGGTGGGAGGGGTGACCTGCTCCTTGTGCTTTGAGTGTGACAAGGCCACGGGTTATGGGGATCATCTCTGCCTGGAGCTGGGACGGAGAAGTGGCAGGCAGGGCTGGAGACCGTGGGCAGACCCACGGCCCAGGGCTGGCAGGGGAGGAAGGAGATGTGTGGGGCTCCTCGGTCCCTGTGCCCTCCTGCTGGTGCCCTCCCTGGACCCCAGCGCACCTCTGTCTTTTCCCTGCTCTGGCCATAGCTACGATGTGGTGTTTGCCTCTGGGCCCCGGGAACTCCTCAAAAAGTTCCGGCAGGCCCGGAGCCAGGTGGTCTTCTCGGCTGAAGAGCTCATCTACCCGGACCGCAGGCTGGAGGCCAAGTATCCGGTGGTCTCCGACGGCAAGAGGTTCCTGGGCTCTGGAGGTGAGAGACCTGCGTGAGCATGGGGCTGGCAGAGGGTCCCCCCAGCCCGCCTTCCTGAGGGGCCCTTGGGTGACATCACAAGTCATGAACGCAGAGCAGCATGAAGAGCTTTAACCACAGACCTGCTCCCCCTGCAAAGGGTCACATCATCAAACAGCCACTAGCTGTGTGGGCAAAGCCTGCAACCTGGGGATTTCTCCCTGTTCCCCGCCTCCTGTCCGTCTCGCTTCGTGTCTCTCACGTTTCTGCAAGACCTCTCAGATCTTCCAGGTCCCTCGCGTCTGACCTCATGGCTTCACGCTCACCACCCTGCAGACCCCATCCTCACCCTGACCTTGGCCCTCTGTAGTTAGCTTCCGACTCCTCTGCCAGCCTCTGCCTCCCCCGCTTCCAGTCCGCTCTCCACCCGGCAGCCTCGAGGCCTTTAAAAGGATGCACGTCCGTGCTGGCACTCAGTGACTTCCGGCTGCAGATAAAGCCCACAGGCCTCTGTCAGCAGCAGGTCTGCCTTGACAGCCACGCGTCTTGTTGGCTCAGAGGGTTAGCATAGTCCAGGCGACCTGGCCTGGCTCAGGGGCCAAGGTGTGCCGTTCGTCTTCTCTTCACCTCTCGAAATCCGCACCCTAGCCAGGGAACCTGTGGGGGCTTTCTCCACTTGCCAGGACTCAGCCACCCAAGCGCTGTGTGATGTTGGCCCAGCCTCTGCCCTTCTCTGGGCCAACTCTACCAGATCACGATATACAAGGGGCTCCAAACCTGGACCCCACCAGCTCCACTCTCCCTGGACTCCTGGTCCAGTCCATCCATTCAGCACCTGTGGTGCTCAGCACTGAGCAGGTGCAGCTTAGTGGGTACCATTGATGCTGGGAACTCATCAGCCAGTGACATTAACTAGCTGTCCTCCCTCGATCCGAGAGGACTGCTGGGAGGAGGCAGAGCATGTAGGTAAAGAGTGGGAGGTGGGCGAGCTGTGGGGATGGGGGAGGCCCCTGGCTCAGAAGCCAGAAGCTAAGTGTCTGTCTCTGTCCCCCCACGCTCCCCAGGCTTCATCG
This sequence comes from Sciurus carolinensis, assembly GCF_902686445.1. Lineage (NCBI taxonomy): Eukaryota > Metazoa > Chordata > Mammalia > Rodentia > Sciuridae > Sciurus > Sciurus carolinensis. Next base: position 200,768,085 of record NC_062213.1, on the reverse strand, counting down.
GTTATGCTCCCAGCCTCAGGAAACTGGTGGCCGAGTGGGAGGGCCAGGACAGTGACAGTGAGCAGCTCTTTTACACCAAGATCTTCTTGGACCCAGAGAAGAGGGTAAGAGGCGGCAGCAGCCAAAGAGAGGAGGCTGGGGACTCCTGGCCAGGATCCCGTTGGCCAGGCTGCACTGCTCACAGTCCCCCTGGGCCGGGGCCACTGGGTCGGTGTCCTAACCAGTGGGCTGCTGCAATGGACGACCATAGACCAAGGGCCGTCTAAGCAACAGGCATCCATTGCTCATGGTTCTGGAGGCTGGAAGGCCAAGATCCACTCTCCCTGGACTCCTGGTCCAGTCCATCCATTCAGCACCTGTGGTGCTCAGCACTGAGCAGGTGCAGCTTAGTGGGTACCATTGATGCTGGGAACTCATCAGCCAGTGACATTAACTAGCTGCCCTCCCTCAATCCAAGAGGACTGCTGGGAGGAGGCAGAGCATGTAGGTAAAGAGTGGGAGGTGGGCAAGCTGCGGGGATGGAGGAGGCTCTTGGCTTAGAAGCCAGAAGCTTCTGAGTGGTTAGGCTCTTGACTCTAAAATGAAAATGAAGCAAGAGCACTTTCCCATAGCGATGCTGTGAGGATAAAATTAATAGGTCTGTAGAGGACACATAGACTAGTGATCGGCGTTGGTGAGGAGCCGAGCAAGTGTTGGTCATTACCCTGGCTGTCATCGTTGTGGTTGGACCAGTCCCTTCCTCTGTTCCTCCCAGTTCTGTGATTTCCTGATTCTCTGTGAATGGAGCCCCGAGACCATAGACCCCAGGGCTTGGCTGCTGGTTGGCCTCGGGGCTGCCGTGACGTGCCAAGGCAGACCAAGTGCGGGGACAGGGTCCCTCCTGGGTGTGCTCAGGCCCCGGCCTCAGCCAGGGCCTCTGGCTGCTGCAGCCTGGTTGCCCTCCTTCCTGCAGGAGCAGATCAATATCACCCTGGACCACCGCTGCCGAATCTTCCAGAACCTGGACGGAGCCTTGGGTGAGCACCCGTGGGGTCGGCAGGAGCCAGAGTGAGGAGGTGCTTCCTGAGAGGCAGGAACAAGGCTCCCGGCAGGGCCTGAGCCTCGCTGGTTGCCTGCAGGGATGTCACTGCCTTTATGCCCAGGTCCCAGAGGCCACCTGGGTGTCCTGGGACAGAGCCGTGCCGCTCTCTGGAGGTAGAGAAAGGGGACACGTGGCAGAGCTGGGTGGTGGCACAGAGATTCTGGGCCTTCTTCTAGGAGGGCCCCCTCTCCTTCCCTGCCCTGCCACCTCCTAGGATTCCTAGGCTGGGGTGGGGGACCAAGCTGGAAGGGAGATGGTGGACAGCACTTGAAGTGGCAACCACCCGTGGGCCAGGGCTCATGTCCATGGCTGGTGATGCCACTGCTTGGCTTTGTCACAGGTCTTGCTGGGTGGTCTCCAGTGTGCCTCTCCCTACACACACACACACACACACACACACAGCTTCCGTTTCCTGTCTTTAAAAACGGGAAGTGACCCAGATCCCTAATTTGTGATCACGTGAGGTCCCTCTGAGGATCTGACGGAGGCTCTGGCCCCTCTCCCAGAAACACAGTTGGATACGGTGGAGCACACCTGTGATCTCAGCGACTCAGAGAGGCTGAGAAGGAGGACCCCAAGTTCAAAGCCAACCTGGGCAACTTAGACCCTGTCTCAACACAAAAAATAAAAAGGGCTGAGGGTGTGGCTCGGCGGAGGAGCAACCCTGGGTTCGACCCTCCATACAGAAAGAGAGGAAGGCAGAACTGCTGCCCGTGGTTCCCGGCTCCCGGACCTAGGTTGAGAAGCTGGCCCAGGTCACTCCCCTGGTCTTGCGGGAGCTTGCCCGGAGGGCTGTCCTCCTGGTTACCCACCCTGCGAGTCCCTCCGCAGACCCTCTCAGGCCACTGAGAAGACCAGACCTCCCAGCGTTCTACACTGTCTGCAGTTTCACCCGTTTTCTTGTGTGCGGTGACTGTCAGCCAGGGTCAGGGCACAGATCTGGGGACCCTGCAGGGCTCTCCCTGCCCAGGGCTCCCAGTGCTGGTTTCCCTGCTTCTGGTTCCATTAAGAAATCGCAGGTGTGGGCTCGTGGTGTCTGTGCTCACCCCCAGGGGCCCGAGGGCAGCCGAGCGCTTGCTGGACACGGGACCCTCCCACTCGCCCACGAGGCAGGGATTCGCCCCATGTTACAGATGGGGAAACTGAGGCTCAAAGGGTGATGGGACATCACCTGATGGCCCCTAGGCTTGGCCTGGGGGTCTGACCCTGGTTGGCACTTGGCTTTCTGCCCCCCAGATGAGGTGGTGCTCAAGTTTGAAATGGGCCACGTGAGAGCGCGGAACCTGGCCTATGACACGCTCCCGGTCCTGATCCACGGCAACGGGCCCACCAAGGTAGGCAGGGGCCCTGGGTGGGAGGAGGCCACCTGTCTCTGCATCTGCGTCCATCCCTGCTGTGCTCGCTTAGGAGTCCACTGACCCATCTGGGCCTCGGCAGTGCTGCCAGCGCTGTCCCAGCGTTAGCTGGGGTCAGAGTCCATTATTCCCTCGGTGGACACTTGCTGACCATCTCACCAGAGGCTAAGGCATGGTCAGTTACAAAGAGGACAAATGGTCCCCACATTTAGGGTGCTAGGCAGTGCCTGGGGTGCACTGTGTTCGGGGACAGGGTGGACCTATGTGGCTCCTGAGGAACCGGCCCGTGGCTCCTAACATTTTCCTGTGTCCTCAGCCACCTGCATCAGAACTGCAGGACAGGGAGGAAGGGGAGTGAGTAAGAGGGTGGAGGTGTCCCGACTGCCCCGGGCTCTGCTCCCCTGGAGCCCGGGAGCCAGGTTCGCCTCTGGACCACCTCCCAGCGGCTCTGCTTCTGGGGGATGGAACATTCTCTCCAGGGCCCATGCAGGGCAGGAGAGGGCTCACCAGGGACCAGGGAGGGACTAAGTGAGGGAGGCTGGGGACTCCTCTTCAACCTCGTGTCCCCTCTACAGCTGCAACTGAACTACCTGGGCAACTATATCCCTCGGTTCTGGACCTTCGAGACGGGCTGCATCGTGTGTGATGAGGGCCTTCGCAGCCTCAAGGGCATTGGGGTGAGGCTGGGGCTAGCCCTGAGCCCAGGGACATACAGGGCTCGGTCCCCCAAGATGGAGGAGGGGGGCGGTGATTCTGGAATAGACTTGGCTCTGGTGGGAGGTGAAGGGGTCACCCCTCATCTGGTTCCACCCATGCTGGGCGCTTGGCGGCCAGCGGTGACTGAAAGTTGCTGGACTCTGAGCCGCCCCTCCCCCACGTAGGATGACGCTCTGCCCACGGTCCTGGTCGGGGTGTTCATTGAGCAGCCCACGCCGTTCCTGTCCCTGTTCTTCCAGCGGCTCCTGCGGCTCCGCTACCCACGGAAACGGATGCGGCTTTTCATTCACAACCATGTGAGTAGCAGGCGCCCTGAGGGTCTTCGTGTGGCTTGGGGCAAGGAAACAGCCTCATGAGCTGGCCTGAGCCCTTGAGGGTCTGACTGAACCATGCTTATCTGAGCCAAAAGGAAGTAGATGTGGGGAGTGTCCCCAAATCACTAGGTTGACTCGAGTCAGATGGCTGAGCGTGAATCCCAATAACACTGCTTTTATTGACTGTGTGACCTTGGACACGTTCCTTGACCTCTCTGGGCTTCTGTTTTCTCATCTAAAAAGTAGGGTTAATAGTAGTACCAACCACATAGAATAGCTGCTGGGGTTTAAGAAGTTTACCTCTGAGGTGCATAAAAATGTACCTACAGTGTGCAAAGCACAACACAGTAGGTCTCTTAACTGTTGTCGTTTTTGATTCCATCCCTGCCCATCCTGCCCCAGTTAATGCTTTCTAATTTGATCTGGTGACAGTCCAGTTGGATTTTACTCCTTATGTTCCTCTGGGGAACCAGGGAGGGCCTGAGGCTGCTGCTGGGGACCCGCCTGGTTCAGCTCCCCAGCTCCTCCCTGGCCTCTCCTTCCAGCCAGAGAAAGTCTGCCTCTCAGCCTCGCTCTTTCCAACTGTGACGCCAGTGCCCTCTGTTCTGCCAGGCTCTGTCTTCCAGAGTCTTCTCAGCCAGCTGCAGCCGCCCCTTGGATGTCCGCTCAGCCCCACAGTGTGTACCCCACCCGGGCACACAGCTCAGCTCCCTGCCCTGGTCACCTGTTTCCTGCACCCCCAGGAGCACAAGGGGTGTTGACCCTGCCTTGCGAGGCTCTCAGCCTCCCTGGGGAGCAAGTAGTCTACCGGTGAACTGTGGCTGTGTAGAAAAGAACTGTCACAGGTGGTCTTGAGACCTACTATGTGCTGCGTCTGACTCAGTGACCTGGGGAGGGATGTGCCTGCCCTTCTGTCCAGGAGGAAGCTGAAGTGGAGCAGGCAAAGGGACTTGTCCAGGGTCCCAACTCATCATACAGAGCCAAGGTTGTTCTGAACCTTGAATTCGAGTCTAAAGACCCTGCTTTTCCAAACCCCCCTATGCCAGGGGCCCTGGCTTGGGCTCTCCTTGGTCAGGTAGTAGTCAAGGAAGGATCACCTGGTACAATTTGGGTTTTTTTTTTAAATTAATAATCCTTTATATACATTAACTTTTTTTTTATTGTAGTTGTAGATGGACGAATGCCCTTATGTTGTTTGTTTATTTTTATGTGGTGCTAAGGTCAAACCCAGTCCTCATACATGCCAGGCAAGCGCTCTGCCGCGGAGCCACAGCCCCGGCCATCACAGGCACAATTTGTAACAGCATTTCCCCGAGCTGCGCCCCAGGGCCGTGTGGACAGTGACTCTGGGTGTGGGCCCAGGGTCGGGTGGGATGCTCTTCCGACGTCAGGGGCTCTGAGGAGGCCTGCAGGCCTGGCCTGGTCAGGGAGGATGCTCGAGGATAGCAGGGAAGGGCAGTTCGGGCAGAGGGCCTGGCCCGGGCAGAGGGCTGGAGACGGGAATGCAGGTAACAGGCGTGTGCTGGAGGTGAAGGGGGACAGCCCGGCAGTGACAGGTGCTGTGGTCCCTGGGGTGGAGCCTGAGTCCTCCTCACCCTACTCCTGCCCCAGGAGCAACACCACAAGGCCCAGGTGGAGCAGTTCCTGGCAGAGCACCGTGACGAGTACCAGTCGGTGAAGCTGGTGGGCCCCGAGGTGCGGCTGGCCAACGCCGACGCCAGGAACGCGGGCGCGTGAGTCCCCGGCGTGGTTCTCTGCGCTGATGGGTGGTGGGCAGACGGGCTGGGCTGTCGGGCGCAGGCTGGGCGTCAGGAGTTCAGCGTGGTTCGGCCTTCCCCAGGCCTCAGGGTTTCCGTCTGTCAAACAGGGAAATGGTCTCTCTCCTGCCAACCCCGGGGCTCTGGGGCAGGCGGCAGGCACACTGTCATTTGTCATTAGGGGAAGAGGAAGGGCTGGAGGATCAGAAGAAGATAACAGAACTGGGGATGTAGCTCAGTTGGTAGAGTGCTTGCCTTGCAAGCACGAGGCCCTGGGTTCAATCCCCAGCACTGCAAAAAAAAAAGAAAAAGACAACAGCTGACAATAAGAAAAATGACTTCTGATTTTTTTCCCCTTTACTATTAAAACGACCAAACAGAGGTACAAGTAATTTGTGTTGATCATGGAAGAATGGGACATTCTAGATCATTTTGGCCAGCCTCCTCCAAAGGACTGGAGAGGAAATAGATTCACAGATCAGCTTTGTGGGCTCATCAGTCGCAACTGCTGGGCTCGGCCTTTGCAGCACAGAGGCAGCCACAGATGTCCCATAATGAATGAGTGTGACGGTGTTTTATTTAGGGACACTGAAATTCGACTTCCATGTAATCTTATGTTCTTTTTTATGCCCCCATTATTAGAAAACAGAAAATCATTTTTTTTTTTTCACTCCTAAGTGGTACAAAACCAGTGAGAAGAGTTGGACCAGGGACCGTAGTTTGCAGAACCACGGATCAGATGGACGGAAAGGACACACTTTCTAATTAATTTATTCATTTGCAGCATTGGGGATGGAAACCGGGGCTCGCTCATGCTAGGCAAGCTCTCTACCACTGAGGGCACCCCTGCCCCCATTTTTAAGGCTTCCATGTCTCTGCCCTGCCCCTGGTGGTGCGGGGACCTGTCTGGTGGCCTGCGCTGTCCCTTGTGCCTGGTGTTCAGGGCACTTGATGGCAGTTGTCAAGTTCTAGGCCTTTGTCTTGTGAGGGTGAAAGCGCAGGGTGGGAGCTCCCACTTGGTTGGACTTTTGAGGCAGCGGGTCATGTCCCAGGGCTGGTTGACCTCTCTGTGGCCCCTCAGCTGGTACATTGTAAGGACAAATCATGGTTGTGAATGTGGGCAGCTGCTGGGTGGCTCCAGGACCAGCCTGGCTGACCCTGGGTCCTCTCTTCCCCACAGAGACCTGTGCCGGCAGGACCGTGCCTGCACCTACTACTTCAGTGTGGACGCAGACGTGGCCTTGACGGAGCCCGACAGCTTGAGGCTGCTGATCGAGCAGAACAAGTGAGGCTGGGGTTGGCACCCTGGCCGTGCCCTGGACCACACTCAGGAGAAGCCCGGGCAGGGTGGAAGCCCCATGGCTTTCCTCTGGGCCTTGCCTGTGACCTGGGCTGTGGGACCCCGGCCTGGCAACTCTATGGGCTGGTAGAGAATGGCTGTCCTGTGGCGGGGAGGGACCCGATGAGCCAAATGACCTTCCAGGCAGAGCCCCCGCCCCATTAGGTACCCCGTGAGCAGGTGGCCCCCTCCCCATCTCTGTCTGGTCTGCCCCCTCTACCACTGAGGTGCCTGTTTCCTCAGGAACGTCATTGCCCCTCTCATGACCCGCCATGGGAGGCTGTGGTCCAACTTCTGGGGGGCACTGAGTGCAGACGGCTACTACGCCCGCTCTGAGGACTACGTGGACATCGTGCAGGGGCGACGTGTGTGAGTGCCCCTTCCTCCCTCCACCTCCTGGGCTTGCAGGACCTCCCTTCCTGGCATTCCTGTCCTGGTTGCCTCAAATTTCTGTTGACCCTCAAGCAAGGAAAACTGCAGCCAGACACAGAGAAGGACTTCCTGGCAATTGTTCTGGGCCCATGTGCCATAGTACGATGCCCTCCCACCTGTGACTTCCCTTTCCTCCCGGCCCCAGCCCCAGCGCCTAGCCTGTGACCCCTTCCACCAGCCTGTGACGCCCTCTGTCCTCCCGTCTCCCTCAGCGGTGTCTGGAATGTGCCCTACATCTCCAACATCTACCTGATCAAGGGCAGCGCCCTGCGGGCTGAGCTCCAGCACACGGACCTGTTCCACCACAGCAAGCTGGACCCAGACATGGCCTTCTGCGCCAACATCCGGCAGCAGGTCTGTGAGGCTGGGCGGCCACAGGGGTCTGTGGACAGGGAGAGCTGGCCTCCAGCTCTGACCTGCTCCGTGGGCTCCCTTGCACTGTAGGATGGGAAGTACCTGAGAGTCCAGCAGGGTCCCTCAGAGGCCACCGGGGCCTGGTGTAGGTGCATGGGGCACTGGACCTGAGGGTGGTCCTTAAGGGTCTGCAGAGACCATTTTGGTGAACTCAGTTTTCACACTGTTTATGTTATTTATATTTTTGACGAAGGCTAAAGGAAACTTAACTTTCTGCCTAAATGTAGTCCAGGTAAGGTGTGCAGGAGATCCCACACTTGGTTTCTGCTTCCCAGCCCCCCCTCCATATTTCTTTGTGATTTTTCTGGGGAGATGATGGAGATGGACCCAGGTCTCATGCATGTTAGGCCAATACTCTACCAGGAGCTACATTCCCAGCCCCTGTGATTTTTTGGTTTTTCTCCTGATTACTGGTGTTTGAACCCAGTGGCACTTTACCACTGAACTATATCTCCAGTCTTATTTATCTATCTGTCATCTATCTTTTTATTTTTGGATACTGGGGTTTGAACGCAGGGGCATTCAACCACTGAGCCACATCCCCAGCCCTATTTTTATATTTTATTTAAAGCCAGGGTCTCACTGATTTGCTTCGTGCCTCACTGTTGCTGAGACTGGTTTTGAACTCTCGATCCTCCTGTCTCAGCCTCTGGAGCCACGGGGATCACAGGTGTGCGCCACCACGCCAGGCCTCTTCAGTCCTTCAAAAAAACTATTATTTTATATTTTGAAACAAGGTCTTGCTCAGTTGCTGAGTGTCTCCCTGAATTGTTTAGACTGACCTCGAACTTGGATCCTCCTGCCTCAGCCCCCCTGAGGTGCTGGGGTTACAGTGTGGCCACCACACCTGGCTCACTGACTTTTGTTTGTTGGTTGGTTTAATAGGACAATACGGGGAGGTTTTCTCCTGTGAGCAAAAGTTTAGGATCAGAACACAGTGCTTGGTAGAGCGCTGGCCTCACATGCATGAAGGCCTGGGTCCCAGTGCCAAAATAAAAGAACATAGTCCTTTTCTTTTACGTTCCTGCTTTCATCCCGTTTCGTCCCACAGGAGGCCCTCCTTGATTGCCCCCGATGGCGGGCCTGGGCCAGGTGCTGGGGACCGGGGGGCAACCTGCACTTACCATGCCTAGTCGTGTGACCTGGCATCTGGTGGCATGCAGGGGAAGGGGTGGGCCAGGGCATCTCCAATCAGGCCTGCTGTCCCCAGGAGGTGTTCATGTTCCTGACCAACCGACACACCTTCGGCCACCTGCTTTCCCTGGACAGCTACCAGACCGCCCACCTCCACAATGACCTCTGGGAGGTGTTCAGCAACCCTGAGGTGAGTCCTGGACTGGGTGGCAGGGCTGGGAACAGAAGGGACTCCCATGACCCTGTGGCCTGTAGGCTACCTGCCTCCCGCTGCCCTGGGGGCTAGTAAGGGCAGGATCCGGGTAGGGAGGGCCCCTCAGAGACGGCACCATCTAGTGGAGGAGGGACCAGGCTTCAGAGGCCTGTGTTTGAGGCCCAGATTTGTCACGTGTGACTTGGTTGAGCCTCTCATCTCTTGGGGCCTCGATCGGGTTGGCTTGTCTTAGCTGTAGAGTGGGTATGCTGTCTCAGCCTGTCTTGCCCCCGAGGGGGTCATAATGATCCAAGCAGACAGCTGTGACAATCTTCCTACATGTTGGGAGCTTGTAGCTGACACAGGCATTTTGCACATACGTACATACGTAGACGGACACGTACATACATGCACGAACACCGTCTCCTGTGGGCACACGTGGGCAGCGCATGCACACGCCCAGCGGGCACAGGCCACCTGCCCTGAGCGTGCACGTACCCACTCACCTATGGAGGAGCCTGTGGGAAGCGCCCTTCGTGGAGCATCCTGTGGACTGAGCCCCCGGGCTCCGTCCAGACCCGAGTACCCAGCGTGTTTCCCACCCTGCAGGACTGGAAGGAGAAGTACATCCACGAGAACTACACCAAGGCCCTGGCAGGGAAGCTGGTGGAGACGGTGAGCTGCCAGAGTCACAACCCCGGCCTGCTGCTGGCAAGAGGAATGGGTGGGGGGATGGCCCCCTCTGCTGGCATTTCCGGGTGATCCTGCGGGGGCCTCAGGGCCCTTAGGCCTCTTCCCTGGCTGAGGCATGAAGAGGGAAGCATCTCTGAATGGGGTCTCTGCTGTGGCCCCTGTGCTGGGAGTGAGGAGTGGCTGCATCTGTCCTTTCTTCCCTGTCCCCTCCCCCAGGGCCCTCGGCCTCCGCTCCCTGGGTGTGGACATGCCTTTTGTGATGCTAGGGCTGGTCACTCTGCTGGGCAGGCCCATCGCTGAGCTCTGCTTCCGCCTTTCTGTGCAGTGTCGAGAGCTGCTGCTCCTCAGGGTCACTCAGGGGTCCCAGAGGACTCTCGGTGTAGTGGACACGGAGCTCACTAGGGCCCTGCAGCAGGCTCTGCATCACAGGGGAGAGGCAGGGGTAGCCCTGTGGACCCCTGAGACCGGGTCCTTGCTCTCCCCAGCCCTGCCCCGATGTCTACTGGTTCCCCATCTTCACTGAGGCAGCCTGTGACGAGCTGGTGGAGGAGATGGAGCACTTTGGCCAGTGGTCGATGGGCGATAACAAGGTAGGGCTCCAGACGTCTGGGCCGGCCTGCAGGGAGCGCCCCTCCACCTGCACTGCTTTCTGGGCTCTTCTCTTGGCTAGATAGCCAGCGACTCTGGAATCTTCACATGGGGGTGCTGGCTGGGGTGCCTGCAAGGCAGTTGGAAATAAAGGGATTGGGAGACTGGAGGTGGAGGGTTGGTCCCCAAGCAGCTACTACCGCTGTGTGACTTTGAGCTGCCTTAACTGTACGTTGCTAGGTTTTTAGTTCCTGGCTTACTGTTAGAATGGCTTGGCTTTCTGCCCGACTTGTGCATGGCAGAGGGAAGGAATGGGCAGTGAAGGCATCAGATGTGGTGATCAGGGCCAGGTTCATCAGACATCTGCAGGTGGCCAGGTGGACACCAGAAGCTAGGTTCTCTAAAGCAGGAATCCCATGAAGCACTGCTTTTAAAGACAAAACGGGCCCTGAGCCAGTGTGCCTCAAAGGTTGGACTACCTTTGACCCAGCAGCTGGACTGTCCCATGGTTCTGGTTACCTGCCTCATCCATGTGCTTTGGTGACTGGGCAGGTCTCTGGGAACTCCAGCTCAAGCATTCTGGGGTTCCTTGTGCTCCAGTGACAGAGCCAGTCCTTGGACCCAGTGCCTGAGCTAACTAGCCCATGGAGCTAGTTTTCTATGCTGTGTGACTAATGACCATAAGCTTAGTGACTTTAAAAAGCACCCATTTATTAACTCCTGATTTCTGTGGGCCAGGGATCTGGCTTAGCTGGGTCCTCAGCTCAGAGTCTTTCAAAGCTGCACTTGAGGGTCAGAGGGGGTTGGTGTCTCTTCTGAGGCTCAGGGTCCTATTCAAGTCCACGTGGTTGTTGGCAGGTTCATGTCCCTGCAACTGGAAGACATAAGGCATCTGGCTTTTTTGAGACCAGTGGGAGACACAGTCTCTCTCCAAGACCCTCCCTATAGGGTCTGGTCCACCCAGACTCCCTTTTGATTTATCCCAAGTCAACTGATTTGGGGCCTTAATTACATCAGCAAACCCCTCCATTTTTGCCACATAATGTAATGAAGCTCCATCCTGTGCTCAGGCCAGGGGGAAGGGATCAGCGTCTACATGCTAGGGCATGGGGCGTCTGGGGGACCGTCTTAGAATTCTGTTGGCCACAATCTCCTGGGTCACTTTCAGGATAACCGCATCCAGGGCGGCTATGAAAATGTGCCAACCATCGACATCCACATGAACCAGATCAACTTTGAGCGGGAGTGGCACAAGTTCCTGGTGGAGTATATCGCCCCCATGACGGAAAAGCTCTACCCCGGCTACTACACCAGGGTGAGCCCCCAAATGCAGCCAAACACAGGCCGGGTGGAGTGCCTGGGAGGGGCGGGGCCAGATGGGGTGGGTGGGGTGTCTGGGCGGGGCCAGACATAGGCGGGGTAGAGTGTCTGGGAGGGGCGGGGCCAGATGGGGTGGGTGGGGTGTCTGCGTGGGGCCAGACATGGGCGGGGTAGAGTGCCTGGGAGGGGCGGGGCCAGACAGGGGCGGGGTGAAGCCAGATGAGGACAGGGTGGAATGTCTGGGAGGGGTGGAGCCAGATGGGTTGGAGTACCTGGGAGGGGTGGGGCCACATGGGGTGGGTAGGGTTTCTGGGCGGGGCCAGACATGGGTGGGGTAGAGGCCTGGGAGGGGCGGGGCCAGACAGGGGAGGGGTGAGGCCAGATAGGGGAAGGTTGGAGTACCTGGGAGGGGTGGGGCCAGATGGGGTGGGTGGGGTGTCTGGGCGGGGCCAGACATGGGCAAGTGGAATGCCTGGGAAGGGCGGGACCCCAGGACAAGTTGGGGAGAAGGCAGCCCCAGCTACCTGAAGAGGCTTGGGTGTTTGGTCATCTGAAGGAGTGGGGTCTCCCCACCACAGGGATGTGGGGGTGGAGCCTCAGAAGGCGACCAGGTCCCAGGAGGACAGTGCGCTCGCCTCAGACCCTACCCCTTTGGAATTCTTCCTCTGTCCTTGAACTCTGGCTCCTACACCAGCCCACCGCCAAAGCCCCCAACCAACCCGCCAGACTGGCCTGCTGGTGCGCCCACTTCCCCAGGTTTCTCTCTAGCGCCAGCACTCCTGTCTGTTCACCGCATCTCTGGCTCTCTCTCTGTCACTCACTCAGTTGCTTCCTCCTCCCTGAAAAGCCTCGTGAGGATCAGGTTCATTCCTGTCCCTTCCCTCCTTTTTCCTTCTTGTTTTCCTTTCCTCCCCCCACCTTGCTCCCTCCCTCTTTCCCTATGTTTTTCCTGAGGCTCTTTGTGCCAGGTGCTTCCAGGCACAGGAGGATGTGGCTTTGGGCCGACATTCCAGCAGATGGGTGGGGCCCTGCTGTGTACCCATGTCCTCCGGCCCTTGGTGGCTTCTCTTGACTGACACCTGCTCTCTTGTCCCTCTGCTCTGGCACAGGCCCAGTTCGACCTGGCTTTTGTCGTCCGCTACAAGCCGGATGAGCAGCCCTCGCTGATGCCACACCATGACGCCTCCACCTTCACCGTCAACATTGCCCTGAACCGGGTGGGGGAGGACTACGAGGTGAGCAGGGCCAGGCCAGAGGCAGGGAGAGGGCTGGCTGGTGAGCCGCAAGCAGGGTGACCCCTGTCAAAGAGCCAGAGGGAAGCAGTGCCTGGAAGAGGTGGGTTGGAGGCACAATTTGGCAGGAGGGAGGAGACTTTAGAGGTGACAGCCTGAACGCCAGGAGGCCTGGCGCTAGACTGCTCTGTTCCTGCCCCGTCAGCTCTGTGGTGTTGGGCTCGTTTCTTGGCCTCTCTGTTTCCTCGTGTCTGAGTGTGGTCCCATGATAAGCACTCAAGGAAGGGCCTCACCAATGATAGGGGCCCGGGTTCTGCCGTGGAAGGAAGAGGGCTGCCTCAGGAGCGGGGGGATGGCGTCAGTCGAGGTGTGGGGTGCAGGAAGAGCTGGGGCAGGTGGGGGGCGACCTCTGCATGTGGTCAGTTAGGGAGCTGGCCAGCCGCACCTCCGTTCTCTCCTTAAGCTACTGTTTTTGAGGGCTTCGTTTTTGGGGGGTATTTTTGGCCCAGGGGTGGGCAGTATAAAAACAGTTTGAATTTTTTGAGACCTTAAACTATACTAGGCATTCCCTAAGCTGGGGGTTCTCGGCCAGGAGCAGTTTGTGCCCCCCAGGAGCCGTTGGCAGTGCCTGGAGACTTTTTGGGTAGTCACAACTGCCAGGGTGCTCCAGCATTCACTGGGTAGAGGCCAGGGGTGCCCAGGACAGCCCCGGACGAGTTGGAAACTCGGTCCTGGGCTCTTCTCCTGCCACATCATTTACTTCTCGCAAGCCATGGCAGCCTCATTCCTGCTTTAGAGGGGACTCTGAGGTTCCCATTAATTAAAGTTCGTAAAGGGGGGAGGTGACATTTGCGGCCTGACTCTGAGGCCAAAGCCCGCAATCTCCTAGTCTGAGCCCTGTGCCTTCCCTAGGCAGCTAGTGTCTGTCACTCCACAGGGCACCCCAGGCTGGCTGTGCTGAGGGCCACTGAGCTGTGGCGGACAGACAAGAGAAGGGATGGGGTAGCGGGGCGGGGAGGGGGCCCAGCTTCTGTCCCCGGTACTGACGCTTCTCTCTCCCAGGGAGGGGGCTGTCGCTTCCTGCGCTACAACTGCTCCATCCGAGCCCCAAGGAAGGGCTGGACCCTCATGCACCCCGGGCGGCTCACGCACTACCACGAGGGGCTCCCCACCACGAAGGGCACCCGCTACATCGCCGTCTCCTTCGTGGATCCCTAGCCGGCCAAACCTGGCGCTCTCAGAGGATCCTCTGCTGACAACCACTCCCCAGCAGCCCCTGGGGCCTCGGGTCCTGGAACCTGCTTCAGCCTCCAGGCTCTTGACTTCCTCTTGCTCCTGGAACTGCTGGTCACCAGTCCGAGAGATCAAGAGATCTTGACGGCAAGCCAGAGACAAAGCAGCCCTTGGGGCGGGGCTTTCTGTGGCGCTACAGTCCCAGCCCCGGGAGACACTGATCACTTTCCTGTTTTGTGACTCATCCTCCCAGAAAAACCCAGCCCCTCGTCCTCCAGTTCTTCCACAGGGCAGGACTTGAGCAGAACAGGGCCACCCGTGCTGCTCACAGACTCCGACCGGCCGGAGAAGACGCACCCCAGGGCTCCTCAGGTGGAGCTGCTGCTTCACGGGTTCTACTGAAAGCTTTGGGGTGACCCAGAGACCGGAACAGATGCAGGCTTCTCCCTTCAGCCTGGGACCTGGGAAACCCCTTCCTCCTGGCTCCTGTCTTGAGAGCCAAGCTTTGTCCCCTGGAGAGAGCAACTCAGAAAATCTCTCAGGGAACAGAAGAGACATCTGTGCCACAGCCGGATCCTCTACTTGACCTTGCTCGGGGGAGGGAAGGGATGTGTCCACACTGCACTGGGCCCCCGTGTCCCACTGCCTCTGGAGAGAGGGACCATCAGAAACAGGACAGTTCTATTAAACGGTTGTTCAGACCGCTGGATGGGAGGCCCTTGGTGTGGGCGAGTGTGCAGGTGTTGAGGGGAGCCAGGGGTGGGGTTCGAAGCCCTGGTTCATTCCCAAACCCGGGGCCCCGTGACTTCCTTGGCATTTATAAACTCCAGGATCCCTTTTCGGTGAGCCGGGCGCTGGCTCTCTGGGGCCCCTTCTTCATCTGTCAGGACCTGCGTCAGATGTCACCTTCTCTCTGGAACCTCTGCTGACTACCCTTCCTACAAGCGTGAACTCGGGAGAAGCGGAGATCTGGTGCCCCACCCGGGCATCTTCTGATTATACTTGAGGGAACACATGAGCGCCAGGAGCTGCATCTGTTCACGCCTTGCTGTGGCTGGGTGTCAGGTGCTCAGCACGCAGCCTGCTGGGGTAGGGGCTGTTTCCTCTTTGTAGATGGGGAAACTGACTCAGAGAAGCCAGGTAATTGGCCCAAGGTCACACAGTAAGTCAGTGGTAGGGACAGGGAGGGATTTCAATTATTTTGCCAGTTGAAACACTTGTCCCCAAGGTACTGGTGGGCAACAGGGGCAGAAAGAACCAAATACAGTTTGGTAATAAATGTCACAGTGGCTCTGAGAATAAATGGGGCAGGAGCCAGAGAGACCAGTCAGCTAGTATACCCCAATGCTCTCAACTAAGGGTCATTTTGCCTCGTAGGGGACATCTGGCCAAGGCCAAAGCCTTTTCTGGTTGTCACAGTTGCAGAGGGGGTGTCTCTGGCATCTAGCAGATAGAGCCTAGGGTGCTTCTAAGCATTCTACAGGCACAGGGCAGCCCCAACACCACCACCAAAAACACAGACTCATCCATCCCAAAATGTCACTATCAGGAGGCTGAGGAAACCCAATGGCTCTTAGACTGGACCTTAAACAGGGAGCAGGGCTCTATCAGACAGAGACCCTCACAGCCTGGAGAATGCAGGTTGGTTGGTGGGCAGGTCAGATTACAAAGGCCTGTTCCCCAGGTGTCTTTGTCTGTTTTCTGTTATTATAACAGGATACCAGAGATTAGGTGATTATAAAGAATAGAGGTTTCATGAGCTCACATTTCAGGAATCTGGGAAGCCTAAGATCATGGCACCTGCATGTGGTGAGGCCCTTCTTGTGGCATCATAACCCAGTTGGGGAGGTCATCATAGGGTGAAGGCCAGGAACTGTAGGCCACTAATGCCATCATAGCGGCCCACCCTTATGACTTCACTTACTCCTGATTATCAAGGGCCCCACCTCCAAATACCATTAACATGACTTTCAGGATTAAGTTTGCAACCCATGAACATTTGGGGGCACATTCAAACCAAAGCACCAGGCTATGGAGAGTTTGGGCTTTACCTGGGAGGCAGCTGGAGTCATTTGAGGGTTGTGTGTATGCCTTTTAACAATTTTTAAGTTTTTTTAGTTTTTAAAATTGGTACATGATAAATCCAAACAGCATAATTTTGGGGGAAGGGGGTACTGAGAATTGAATCTAGGGGCACTCTACCACCAAAGTATATCCTCAGCCCTTTTGTTTTTATTTATTTATTTTTTGAGACATGGTCTTGTTAATTTGCTGAGGCTACCCGGAACTTGTGATCCTCCTGCCTCAGCCTCCCGAGTTGCTGGGATTACAGGTGTGCATGACCATTCCTGGCTCCTTTTTTATTTATTGAGACACGGTCTCAGTTGCTGAGGCTAGCCTGGAATTTGGAATTCTGGAATTAAGGTGTGTGCCACCACACCTGCCAAGGAGCACCAATCTTATTCTCTCCCACCCCAGCCCCCTGTGCATACACAATTGTGTGTGTGTGTATTAAGGTTGGGTTTTTTGTTTGTTTGTTTTTGTTTTTCGTGGTGCTGGGGATTGAACCCAGGGCCTTGTGCTTACGAGGCGGGCACTTCACCAACTGAGCTATCTCTCCAGTCCCAAGGTTGGGATTTTTGTTTGTTCATTTGTTTGTTTTTTTTGGGGGGGGGTGCCAGCAATTAAAGCCATGGCCTTGCACACATTAGCTACATGCTCTGCCATGAACTAGATCCTCAGACCAGGGTTCGTTTGGAACCAGGGATTGAACCCAGGGACGCTTAACCACTGAACCACATCCCCAGTCCTTTTTATTTTTATTTAGAGACAGGGCTTCGCTCGGTTGCTGAGGCTGGCTTTGAACTCACGATCTTCCTGCCTCATTCTCCCAAGCTGCTGAGATTACAGGTGTGTGCCATGGCACCTGGCCAGGGTTGATTTTAACTATAATTTTACCTTTTTCTGATTATAAATACAATTCTTGTCCATTCTAAAAACATCAGCCAGAATAGAAGGGGAATAGAAGGGAAGGCAGGAGAGCGGGGCCTTCTGCCGCGTGCACCAGCTGCCCCGCATGCTTCCCGGTGACACCGTCAGCGGCACTAGGGCCTTGTCAGAGCTCCAGAGTTCGGGGTTGTTTCAGAGAACCCCCAGGGGCTGAGCAGAGTGGACTCAGAGGTTCCTGCCGCTGTCCAGAAAGAGACTAGGGTCTGGGCCAACACTTGCAGAGAGGTTTAGAGAAAAGGAGGAAATGACAGGAGAGATCCTCAGGCCTCCACCTGACTTGGACAAAATTCTGCCAAAGGGAGAGGAAATAGAGGTTCCTGTCCTTCAAGAATCCCTCAGGGAGGCCAGAGGCCATGCAGGAGGAAACAGTGACGGAGGAAGCAGCTGGTAATGGAGGATCCTCCCAAGCCATATCCAAGAGGGAGATCTGGCCACACCCCAAGTCGGGGCTGGGTGTGGCCCCACAGAGTCAGAGCACCAGGCAAGAGGCTGCCTCCAGGGCAGTGAGGGGCGGCCAGCTTCCTCTGATCCACCTCCCAGGAGGCTGACTAGCAGGTTAGTCACCAGAGCACTGATTTACCTCTTGAGGCTATTTGTGAAGCGATTGTACCCTGGCTAGGGCACTGGGGTTTAGCAGAAATACAAGGGGGGCCCCAAAGGGAAGACACTCATCTAATTCTAAATTTTCTAGTAGCCACACTTTAACTTTTTTTTTTTTTTTTTTTTTTTCAGTATTGGAGATCAAACCCAGGGCTTTGCACATACTAGACAAACACTCTACCACTTAGGTACATCCCCAGCCTTTCTAGAAGTCATATATATATATATATATTTTTTTTTTTCTACTGGGGATTGAACCCAGGGCCACTCAACAACTGGGCCACATCCCCAGCCCTTTATATATTTTATTTAGAAACGGAGTCTAGTTAGGTTGCTTAGGGCCTTACTAAGTTGCTGAGGCTGCCTCCGAACTCGTGATCCTCCTGCCTCAGCTTCCTGAGCCCCTGGGATTACAGGTGTGCACCAGGCCGCCACATATTATTTTGCCATGCTAGGGACAGAACCCAGGGCCTCACACTTGTTAAGCAAGTGGTCTGCCACTGTGCCCCACCCTGAACTCCTAGCCACGTTTTTTTTGGTAGTCATAGATGGACAGCATGCCTTTATTGTATTTGTTTATCTATATGTGGTGTTAAGGATCAAACCCAGTGCCTAACGTGCTAGACAAGCACTCTGCCACTGAGCTACAGCCCCAGTCCCTATTTTTCTTCTCTTTTCCTTTTTTGTACTAGGGATTGAACCCAGGGTTACATTCTGTTCTTTTTTTTTTTTTTTTAGTTTGAGACAGGGTCTCACTAAGTTGAGGTTCTTGCCAGATTACTGAAGCTGGCCTTTAACATATATGGTCCTTCTGTCTCAGACTCCTGAGTTGCTGGGATTATAGGTGTGCCCCACTAAACTCAGTCCTAGCCCCATTTTTAACAGTAAAAGAAACAGGTGCATTTAACCCAATTTACACAAAATATCATTTCTACATGTCATCATCAGTACAAAAATATCGAGATAATTTACATTCTTTTTCATACTGTCTCTTGGAGGCACGTCTCATTTTTCACCTGCTGCATTCCAGGTGTTCAATCGCCACGGTGTCTGGGGTTGATATTACATAACCTAGGCTTGGAGCCCCACTGCTGAGGCTGTTTCCTGCTGTATCCTAGTGCCTGGCACACAATGAGGGGCCCAGTGACTGACATTGAGCTTGGGTAATCACCCTCTGAGGCTCCTGGGTCTGTCGTGAGGATTAAATAAAAGGATGCCTTCTGGGTATTCAGTTCGGTGATTGGCACTCACTCAGTTCCAGTCTGGTTCGTCGATGTTGCTGTTCTGACTTCCCCAAAGGCAACTGAAGGGCGGCAGGCCCCAGTGTGCGTCTGTCTCCCTGGATGAGTCACTTCACCCTAACGGACTGCTCCTCTGGAGGGCCCTTCTGTAGAATTACAAAATGCAAGTCAGATTTCCAGAGCTGGCAGAAGCCTTGGGGTCAGGCTCTGGGGCAAAGAACGAAAGAGCGGGAACATCTAATCCGCGCCCTTGTTGTTTTGGCTCTTGACAGCTCGAGGCCCCGCCCCACCACGCCCCTCCCTCCCGGTCCTGGTAGAGGCCCAGCGGAACTACAACTCCCGTGATGCCTCGGGAGTCCCGCGGCTGTGCGTCATCGGCCGGGGACTCCAGGGCGGTGGAACAGCGCGCCGAGACGCCTCTCGACGCGCAGAGCTGTGGGTCCCCTGAGCCATAAAGAGTAGTACGACCCAGCTGGAGGAGCTCGGACTCCACCGGTTCATCCAGGCCGAGCGGCAAGCCCGCGGCGGCTGGTGACGCGCGCATCCCCCTCCGCCTCTCCCCGGGTGGCGCTTGCTGGTGACGTCGTGGGTGTGATGGCCGCCGCGAGGCCGGGAAGGTGAAGGTGAGAGGGCGAGCGCGCCGGGGTGGTGGGACCCGCCGGCCCCGGCCCGGAGAGTCCAGAGCACCCCGGCCTGGGTCGGCGGGACGCTGGGGCCCCCCGGGGTCAGGATCCGGCCAGAGGGCGTCCCCACGCTGAGGCCTTGCCGCCGGCGCTCCACGGCCCTGCGAGGAGCCGGTGGGGCGCAGGACCCGGGGCTGGGGCGTGCGGTCCCCTGGCGCTCCCGTCGCCCCACCTTCCCAGGCCCTGGCCGCACGCCACCCCGTCCTTTCCCGTTTTCATCTGGTCCTCTTTTGCTCAGCGCCTGAGAGATGCCCCGGTTCAGTGCCGGGGCAGCCCGTCCTGCCCTCCCCCACTGGGTCGCTTTTTGAGCTTCCCACGGCCGCCTCGCACAGCAGCCGGGACCCACTGACCCGCAATCAGTTCCTCTTCTCTTCCGCACCACCCTGCCCCGCGTCTCTAGTTGGCAGTTTGTCCTCAAGCCCAGTCTTTCCCTGGTTCTGCTCCCTCCCCTCCCCCCTCTGGAGGTGCCTTACCGGACCCCGCAGGGGACCTCCCTGGTGCACGAGGTTGAACACATGTTTGTGCACACTAGGGTTGGCCCTACACCCGTGTTGTGTTTTCCCCGGGCCATTAGCTCATGTGACAGCCCAACTCCTCATACCTCAACGAGTAAGCTGCCCTCAGTGATGAGTTTGTTTGGCTTTAAAACCTGATTAGGCATGCTTTGCACACCAGTTGTTTTCTTTTTTCTTTTCTTTATTTTTTTTTCTCACCTGTTGACATCTACCTTTTCCTTTCCAATAAGTCGGGACAGGTGGAGTCAACACAATCAATAGCCAACCTCGACTTGAGACAGCACAGAGGAGAACCCAAATTCTTTTCGTTTTTTTGACTCCAGCCATGTCCATGATGCCCACCCTGTGAAAGTCTCTTACCATCCAAAAAGTAAGTGGTGCCTGTGACTTCTGGTGCCCTGGATCTGGGTTGAGTAGAAAGGGGGCATGCTGTGCCAGCCCTGGCCCTCCAGTGGCAAGTTTCTTGGATGGGATCCTGTTTGTGTAGATCTGGTACTTTCCAACCTGTATTGAACAAAAAATATTGTATCTCCTTTTTACTTCATGGAGGATTTCACTAGTTGCTGAGAGGGCCTGTTTAAAGGTTGACAGTTCAGAAAGTAGCTGGGATCTCCTGGGCTCCCTGAAGGATAGTCTCTCTCCCTTGTTGGTTCTTCTCTACTGTGCTGACTCTTCTCCTCCTGATCTCTGCCCAGCAGAGGTTGGCTCCTTATCACAGCTCTTCTAAGAGTCTGCTCTGCCCCCTTTACCCTGTATACTCTTTTGTTTCAATTTCTCAGCTTCTCCTCTGTTCCAGTTGTGCCAGCAGACGATCCGTGGATCCATTTTATTTTCCCTGCTAGGAGTTGCTGTACATAAAACTGGGTAAGGAGGTGGTGTGGATTCAGGGACTGTGCTTGGGATCCAAACACACCTTGCCATGAATTTTGCTACTGCCTCGCTTATACCCCAAACACCTAATACTCCTCAACTAATAGCCTAGGTAGAGCAAAGCTTCTGATTACCTTGAAATGCTAATAGCAGTTCCCATTCAGAATTTGGTTTGTTTCCAGTCTTAGGTTAATATCTCTTGTTCCCCTGGCACTTTTCTGGGGTGGAATTGGACTACCAGGATAAATCAACCTTTCCCTAAAGGGTGATCCTCAGAATTTTGAAGGCTGTTAGCACAGAAGAGTTTCTTTATCGCAAAAATTTGTGCAGTGTTGACCAAATATACTTAAATTGCTTTCAAACTAGCCTTCCTTCCCACGGTCTTTACTGTGTTCGTGTTTGCCAGTGGAGAGGGGCGGTGGCGAATGGTGTTTTACAAATCGATTCTAGCATGGCATCTGTTTACATGGAGCATTGGATACAACTAGAGTTCTGTGGGTAGTACCTTGGGAAACACTGCTGTAAGCTGTCTGAAACATAATCTCAAGATCACTTTGAAACTGTCACAAAAACTTGGAGTGTGTAACTGACACTGGAATCAAACTCTCTGGCTCAGCTTAGGGATAGGTCCCATATGCCTGCAGCGAGCCCTGTGGTGGAGTAAGGACTATCAGGACTTTCCAGAGGAGGAACCGGAACCCAGCTGCTATCACTGCTCTGGGAGGATAGAGAGCCAGCACACAAAGTCCTGAGGCAGTGGGGTCTCTGTCTTGGCTTTTGTGCCTGTAGTTTGCAACTTTGGTCCTCTTGTGTATATATGTATGTCTAGCTTGCTTTTTGGAAGGATTAAATTTCAGAATCTGAAAGCCTTGTTCAACTATATTGACTCATGGAACTCCAAAGAGTTAGCTAAAAACTGCTTTTGTAGGAAAAAAGTGGATTGGTATATCCAGGAATGGCAGGTTTAAGGTGATATCCCCCAGGGGTGTTCACTTACTCACCCTTTATCTGGAAGTGGTGCAGGAGAAAGGTAGAAGTGGAAAGAGGTCACTGCTCTGTGAAAGACTGGCTCTCTAGAAGCTCTGGGCCTAGCTAGGGACACAGGGTGTGATTAAAAAGCAAAAGTCAGGTAAGGGTGTGCGTTCTCTGTGGAGGCGGTAAGACTTGAGTTGGGGCTAGTAGGACATAAGAGTATGCTGCATGGGTGAAAAAAGAGGATTCCAAACAGAAAACAGGACTAAGTGCAGAATCTGGGCTTGGGAATTAGGAGGGCTTGAGAAACGAGATGGCTTGGAGGAGTGGCAGGTTTCAGGAGGGTTTGGGGCATGCTGCTGCAGGTGAGTGAGGGCCGCCTCTAGGCCAGCTGAACTCCAGCAGACCTTTAACCTTGAACCACTAAGCTTTGACTCCTGTGCGTTCCCTTGAATCTTGCACTTACTGAGCACTAATGCTTTTGGTTTCATAGCCTCTGGGCTTGCAGACCATGACCAGGACTTAAAAGCACCTGCTTCTAAAAGCCCAGCTGTGATCAGGGAACTGACTTCCTGCAAGCCAGTCACTTCTGAGGCTGGTGGAGCTGACCTCCCCCAGCTGACTGTTTGATTGATATCTGTGGTGGTGGTGGTGGTGGGGTGGAGGGTTGTCTTCCCTGATGGCTGGGTGTTCGTGAGGAGAGCCTTGTATCTTGCTGGTAGAGTTTATTATTATTTTTGCTTTAAACCAAAGTGAGTCCCTTTGAGCTCTCTCATTGTGTGCTACCACGAGCTCACATCACTGTCCTTCGTCTTCTTAGGGTTGATGTGGTTGGTGTCTTGTATACATGACGAATCCAGGGTTGTGGACTGGGGTTGTTGCTCAGTGGTTGAGCACATGCCTAGTGTGTGAGGCACTGGGTTCAATCCTCAGCACCACATTAAATAAATAAGTAAATGAGTAAATAAATAAATAAAGGTATTGTGTCCATCTACAACTTTAAAAAAAATACTTAAAAACAAAATCCAAGATGAAATAAATTGCTTTTATGGCCCAGAGAGGGTACCAACAAGATTTGCATCCAACTGTTACCTGATTTCAGAGTCTATCACCTGCATCCCTACATCATGCCCTGTCCCAGACCCTGTTCTCTTTTCTCCCTGGCTGGCTTTGCTCCCCTTTGCCTCCCCACACCCCCTGATTTCAGTATACTCTCCTTTTCCGTTTGAAGGACCTGGAAAGTCACTTTGTTTCCTGTTCCCTTTCTCACGGCTCCACTGTCTTTCTTAATAAAGAAAAAACCAGGCCAGGTGCAGAGGCACATGCTTGTGATCCCAGCAGCTCGGGAGACTGAAGCAGGAGGATCACAAGTTCAAAGCCGGCCTCAGCATCTTAGCGAGGCCCTGTCTCAAAATAAAACATAAAAAGGACTGGGAATGTGGCTCAGTGGTTGAACACCTCTGGGTCAATCCCTTCCAAAAAAAGGAAGAAGAAAACTGTTGTACCATGGCGCCATGGAGGAGAAAGCGGGAAACGGTGGCCGGGTAACTTCCTTCCCCTTCCTCCTAAAGAATCTGTGACACTGCACAGGAATCATAGATTTGAGCAACACATGTGGGTTCCTGTCTTCCTGTTGTCTCTGTGTCTTGCCTACCTTTGGAATGGTTAGTTCTTTTTTGGGAGTGGGGGATACTAGGAGTTTAACTGAGCCACATCCCCAGTCCTTTTATTTTTTATTTTGAGACAGAGTCTCACTAAGTTGCCTAGGGCCTCACTGAGTTGCTGCGGCTAGCCTTGAACTTGCAATCCTGTTTCAGCTTCCAAAGCTGCTAGAATTACAGACTGGAATGGTCAGTTCTTCAGAGCCAGTTTTGGCATGCATCTTTGGGTGCTTTTTCTGGATGTTCCTTCTGCTGCTCTGCACCTGGTTCGGCACCCTTTGGCACTACTTGGAAATTTCTTGTGTGTGCCACCACTGAGCAGCTTTCTCATTTCCCAGCTAGAAACTCAAGTCCGGCTGGGCTGCCGTGAGGGAGGCCGGGAAGGGAGTGCTGGTGCCAGGCACACTGCCTCTCGTCCCTCTGACCCCAGGGGGCGGGCTCTGCTGGGGAAGTGCCTCTGTCTGTGTGAGGACCCTCAGACTGGCAGGCTGCACTTTGGGGGGCAGGGTTCCCAGCCATACGTGGGAGCTACCTTCTCTGAGATCTGCCTCTTGACCTTAGCTCAAGACCTCTAGGTCTTCGGGGTCAAGTCTCATAGCCCCTAATATGTCATTGCTGTGTAGGGAGAAAAAGCATCTACGAAGATGCATGTGACTGAGTGAGAGCAAAAACAGGCTGGTACCTCCCCAGCTGTGCTTGTCACAGAAGGGTCGTTCTGTGTTTTCTTCTTTAGTTTCCAAATGTTCTACAGACATCTTTTACACTAAAGGAGACCAACAGATGTTTTTTAAAATAAGTTTTAGAAGTAGGTCTCTCTTACTTTAGGATCACTCTTTCTTCTTTCCATCCCTCCAGCAAACACAAATCCGGTTAGGGATTAGGGCCATTGGGCTCCCGGACAGCAGAGTGGCGGAGGGTGGGGGTGGGGGGGTTGGGGAGTGGATGTCACTGACCTTGAGCACCACTTTGCTGTCACCTTTTCTTAGGCGTTCAGTGGATAGGAGATCAGTCAAATTTGTGGACTTGGGGGAGGGCTTCTGTGTATTGCTCGGGTCCGTCCCATCGCTCTCTGAGCTGCTTGTCCGCGGCTCAGCAGGCCAGGAATTGCCAGTGGTGGGCTGGACTCAGAACCATGGCTCCAGATGTCTGAGTGCCCGTGTAGCAGGACAGAGACTGGCCTGTGTCATGAGAGCTCCTTTCCTACTCTCCACGTGCTGCTTCTCGTCTTGCTGTCTCTTGAGCACATGCTGGTTGCCCCGTATTCTTGGCGAAACTCAGAAGTGGTCCTGGCTCTCCTCTCACCCCATGCCATGCCCACAGCAGAACGTCCCAGTGGCTGTTCTGGGCTCACCCACATTGTCCTGTCTTGCAGCGCAATGTCCCTGCTTTTCTCTCGATGCAACTCCATCGTGACAGTCAAGAAGGATAAGAGACATATGGCTGAGGTGAATGCGTCCCCACTCAAGCACTTTGTCACTGCCAAGAAGAAGATCAATGGCATCTTTGAGCAGCTCGGGGCCTACATCCAGGAGAGCGCCACCTTCCTTGAAGGTAATACATACGGTCACCTGCTCATCAGGCTCCCTTTGGTCCATTGAGTCTTAGAAGGATTTGGGAGTGGGGAGGTGCAGTCCTGCTTTTGAGGAGTTCACGCCCGGGAAGGTCTCACACACAGCCATGCTGTACTCTTGGAATCCTGGGGAACTGGGCTCCAGGAAGACATGGGAACTGTCATGTAAGAATTGGTTTAAGAATTCTGCATGTTTTGTTTCATTTACCTTCTCTAAAATGCAGGTCAGCTGAGGGTTGAGAGTTGTCCCATACCTTGGGAGTGACTGAGCCGGCTTGTGTCCAGATCGTGTGTTCTGCCTGGCCAGTTCTGGCTGCTGTAATGCCAAGCACTGCTGGGTGTGGTTATCCCAGACAGTGTGCACTCTCATATTTTTAGTCTGGTGACAGGACTATGGATAGGGAGCTCCTATTACCTGTGCCTTTTCTACTAGTTACTAATTTGAGCCCTGCCTCTAGGTCCTGCTCTGTGAGCAGAGAAGGCGTGGTTCCTGGAGCCCCATTCGGTCTGACGCCAGCTCTGGCCACTAGCATTTCAGGCTCCGTCTCTAGAAGGGCACCAGGGTCGCAGGTCCAGGGATGGTCTGAAAACCTAGTAGCTGAGTCTCAGCTGCCCTTGGCTTCCTCATTTGAGAATGACAAACTCAGGTGAGACCGGGCACTTTCAGAAACCAAGGAGTCTGTGGAGATCCACGGGGCTCAACCCAGGCTCAGGCCGGCCACCTCCTCTCCAGCCTGCCTTCAGCCAGGTCATGTGGCTTCTCGTCATCTTACATGCCAAGCTGCCATGTGAGGCTCCCACTAGAAAAAGGGACTGTGTCCAGTTCCATTAGCTTGTCTGTGCCCTGTCCTTTGAGATTGATGCAAAGAATGTGTTCCCTAAATATTTGATGAATTAAAAACTTTAGGTATAGAGGGGGTTTTTTTGAACCTGAGGATTGAATCCAGGGGCGCTTAACCGCTGAGGCTGGCTTTGAACTTTTGATCCTCCTGCCTCAGCCTCCATAGTCCCTGGGCTCATAGGTATGCGCCACTGCGCCTGGCTTAAAGGTGTATGGTTCGAGGGTGAAATGACTCCGGCTCACCGCCTTTTCCTTAGCAGCAGTTCTGGTGTGCCTGGCCCTGCGCCAAGCATGGGCATGCGGAGGTAGGGCTGTCGAAGCTGCTGCCCTTCCAGAGCCCAGACTGACCTCTGTGAGGCCCCGAGTCACTCACTCAGTCCATTCTGGGGCACACATGTGCTTCAGGGAGCTGTTGATGTGATGAGCACTTCGATTTTCCTTTTTGTGACACTAGGCTATTGGTCGCACGGAAGGGAAGGAGCTGGAGCTATCGGGTCAGCTTGCTCCAGCAGTTGGGGGAGGGGCGGGGGGGACAAAAGGGCGTTAGCAAGAGCTCGTGCCTACTGGCTGTTGCTCTTCAGCGCAGCCACGTGCTCGACAACCGACTTCTTCCGAGGGGCACTGTGAAGGCCGTCCTTATGTGTCCATCTGAGGGAAGAATCTTGATGGGTCTGGGCTGGTGGTCACTGGTGAATGGGGTGGGGCTTGTTGACTTGGTCACTTCCTTTCATGGCACTAGTTGCAGTGCAAACTCACTGCATCCTCTGACATGCCACTTGTCATGCTGTGGATGCTTTGAGAGGGGTCGGGAGCCTGTCAGTGTGGTGGTGTGTGGGAGTGTGCTAAGGGGCCAAACGCCATCTCCTCTCCAGCCGTCTGAGGTGCCTCCCTCATGCACGTGCTGGATAGGAC
The DNA here is from genome assembly GCF_902686445.1 of Sciurus carolinensis. Classification (NCBI taxonomy): domain Eukaryota; kingdom Metazoa; phylum Chordata; class Mammalia; order Rodentia; family Sciuridae; genus Sciurus; species Sciurus carolinensis. Next base: position 200,741,409 of record NC_062213.1, on the reverse strand, counting down.
AGGGCAGAGGCTTGCTCAGTTGTTGCCTTCTGGGATAATCTGCTAGCCACGTGCCTGCCAAGGGTGCTGGGAGAAGCAGTCCAGCGATCCGGATACCCCTGGCTCAGCCAGCATGTGCGTAGCTGCTGGGCACAGTCGGATAGGTCAGCCTTCCTGGTAGACGAGCAGACAGGTGAGCCAGCCAGCTGCACTGCAGAGAGGTTGGTGTGAAGGGGAGAGAAGCCAGGGTGCTGCGGGTGCAGACGGGGCCCACTCAGGCTGGAGAGTGTGCCCAGGTAAGCTTTGCAGGGGCTGTGCCCTTTAAGCTGCACCCGAGGCCCAGCGGGAACAAGCCAGGATGCCCCAAGGCATCCGCTCGTCAGAGTGCAGAAGGGGTTTTGGGCTGTGCCAGCAAAGCCCAGAGGGGTGAGGAGGCTGGTGTTTGGGGAGATGGCGAGGTGGGGTGAGAGGCAGGAGGGTGGCAAGAGACCAGGCTGGGGAGGCCAGCAGGACCCTCAGGAGGGACCTTGTGTAGTGACACAGAGTGGTGAAGAGCTCAGACACCAGGGCCAGGTTCAAATGCCCACTCTGCATGTAAGGAAGGAGGATCGAATGAGGCCACGTTTGTCCAGTGCCTGAAACAGTGCCTGGCGCAAGGGAAGAAATTTGGGAGCCAAGGAGCAGCTGGCGCTCACGTGCTCACGGGCGCCCTCTCGGCTTCACGGTTTAATCTACTTGTCTTCACAGTAGTCCGCCGAAGCAGGATCTGCTGTTACCTCCATTTTACTGTGAAGATGTGGAGACCCAGGAAGTCTCATTTGCCTGGGGCCACAGAGCTAGAAAGCAGGGGGGACTGGCACGGGAACTGGGGCAGCCTTGCTCCTGTCTGTGTTCAGCTGCCACCCCCAGAGCCACAGTAGGGTGCCATGGAGGCAGACTCCGTCCAGGTCCTGGCGAGCACAGCTGCTCTCTGGCCTGTCCAGCCTATGGTCACGGAGCTCCTCTAACCATTGGTGACCCATTCTCATCCTGCTCCAGACACCTACAGGAACGCAGAGCTGGACCCGGTTACAACAGAAGAGCAGGTTCTGGACGTCAAAGGCTATCTATCCAAAGTGAGGGGCATCAGTGAGGTGCTGGCCCGGCGGCACATGAAAGTGGCTTTTTTTGGCAGGTGAGTCTTGGGAGCCTTCACAGCTTCCTGGATGGGAAGAGGCGGTGAGAGGGAGGGAGGGAGGGCGGGAGGATGGCCCTCTGAGCAATCTCACAGCCAGAGTGCGCAGAGGCAGGGAGCGGAGGGCAGGCCTGGGTTCCTTACCCTCTCTCTCTCTTTTCCCCCAATATTGGGGATGGAACCCAGGCCTCATACATGCTAGGTGAGCCCTCTGTCACTGGGCCACATTCCTAGCCCTCTACACTCTTCTTATTTTTATTTATTTATTTTTGGTACAGGGGCACTTAACCACTAAGCCACATCCCCGGCTCTTTTTATATTTTATTTAGAGACAGGGCATTGCTAAGTTGCTGAGGCTGGCTTTGAACTCACGATCCTCCTACCTCAGCCTCCCGAGCTGCTGAGAATAAGTGTGTGCCACCATACCTGACTGTATTTTTTGTTTTGAGACAGAGTCTTGCTGAATTGCTGAGGCTAACCTTGAACTTGTGATCCTCTTGCTTCAGCCTCCTGAGTTGCTGGGATCATAGGCGTGTGCTACTAAACCCAGCTCTCCTTATTTTTATTTGTAAAATATATATAACATAAAATGCAGCTTTTTGTGCGGGGCAGCTGTGTTCTTCATGTTCTGGAGAAGCTCTATTCTGTTTTCCATAGTGCCTGTGCCTTGGCACGTTTCTGTCAGCAGGCAGAGCACAGGACTCAGTTTCTCTAACGCTTGCCAACAGCCCCCGCCCACAGAGGTGTTCTACCACTGAGTTACATCATAGACTCTATTAAGTTTTTATTTGGAGACATGATTTCACTAAGTTGCTCAGATTGGCCTTGAACCTTGTGCTCCTCCTACCTCAGCCTCTAAAGTAGCTGGAATGAGCGTGCACTCACGTACACACAAACCCTTCTACCTTACCCTGCCCGCCCAACTATTTTCTGATTTCCGATTACTGTGTGTGAAGACTAACCCGTGGTGGGTTTTGCTTTGTTTGAGGTGGGGCTCGCTGTGTTGTTCAGGGTAGTCTTGAACTCCTGGGCTCTAGCCATCCTCCTGCCTCAGGCTGGGACTGCAGGCATACCATTATGCTCGCGTCCCATTGTGGGTCTGGCTGGGGATTGAACCCAGGGCCTCGTCATGCTGGGCAAGCACTCCTCCCAGCCCCTTCTCGTCACACCCTCCGTCGTGGGTGTGACTTGCATTTCTCTGGTGAGGGGCAGTTTGAGCATCTTCATGTGCTTACTGGCCATTTGTGTATTTTGTTTGGAGAAATTCTATTCCAGTTCTTAGCCTTTTTGTTGCTGTTGAGCTTTGAAGAAAACTCTGTTGATAAAATATTTCCTCCCATCCGTGGCTTAGCCTTCACTGTTGATTGTATGCTTTGATGCACAGAAGCTTTTTATTTCAATGTAGTCTGATTTGTCTGTTTATATATTTATCTGTACTTTTGATGTTATAGCCTAACAATAATTGCCAAATTCAGTGTCATGAAGCTTTTCTCCTTCTAAAGTTTTATTTTTAGCCTTGTTACTACACTGTGAGGTCTAGTAGACACTTTAAAAAACAAAGTCCAGCACAGTGGAAAGCTCCCTAGGCAGACTGGATGCCGGGCACATGAGGTAGCTGAGGTCATAGGACCCCCGCTCCCTGGCCTGTCAGTTCTCCCTCCCCTGGAAGGAGTGGCCCGCCCCTTGCCAGTAGCGGTGCCTGTCTTGGTGCCTGTCTCGCTGCATGCAGGAAGGCGCATGTGGCTCGGGAGGGGGGTTGTGGCTGGGAAGCCTCTGCTGCGAACAAGTGAGAAAAGAGCAGCCACGCAGGCCTGCGAGGAAAACGAGTGTGCGGGGGCAAGGGGGGTCTTGGCTGAGCTCATTTAGACCAAGGAGGACGAAGGAGGACGCTTCTGGGGCAGAGGCCGTGGTATCAGCTGGCGGCTCCATCAGGACTGCTGAGCTGCCTCCTGAGAGCAGCTGGATTATTATCCAAGGGGCAGGTTTGCTCGCCAGGTGGCGGCACATTGCAGAAGCCCCTTGCACATCTGAAGTGATGAACCGGGGGACATGTCACAGGCTCTGGCCAAGGGGCCCCTGCCCATTTTAGCAAACACTGGGTGTGCCTCTCTGCCTCTCTTGGCACTGTCTGGGCACTGGGGGCATTGCAGAGAACATGTCTTCAGACCTCCAGCCCAGCGACTGCGTGTGAAAGGCAAACCTGTGGCTTCTCTTGACTTCATCTACAACCTTCATTTCCTCCTAGGACGAGTAATGGGAAGAGCACCGTGATCAACGCCATGCTCTGGGACAAAGTTCTGCCCTCTGGGATTGGTCATACCACTAACTGCTTCCTGAGGGTGGAGGGCACAGATGGCCACGAGGCCTTCCTGCTCACGGAGGGCTCAGAGGAGAAGAGGAGTGTCAAGGTGGGTGCTGGTGGCTTTCAGCTGGGGCGTGCCGTTGAGGCAAGGCTGGCTCAACTAGCCCGTCCATGTGCCAGGCTGACCCCACCTCCCAGCAGAGAGCCGTGCCTCCCTGTGGTGAAGATGAAAAGCCCTGTTTCCTACGAGCTCTTCTGAGCACAGGGAGCATGCATTCGGGAGGGCGGGAAGGTGGAGAGAGAGCGCCAAGCAGCAGCCGCTTTGCGTGCCTGGCCCTCGCTAGGGCTAGGCCTCTGCACTGGGAAGGAGGGGAGTCGGGCCGCTCCTCCCTGGGGCGCTCCAGGGCGTGCTTCCTGCATGGCTCTGGGATTCCCACACCAACTCGGGGTTGTCATGCTTTGATTTTTCTGAGCGGCAGCTGCATTCTAGCTTGGGGCCAGGCGCCCGCTGTGATTCATAAAGAATTAATCTGCACGGCGTATTCAGCTAGGCTGACATCCAGGAAAGAGGCTAGAGAGAGAGAAAGAAGCAATTCTTATTGACAGCTCCCAGCTCTCAACTTTGTATGTGAAATGAAAGAAAAGGAGCAGCCAGCTGGGCAGCCATCCCAAGCTGCTGTGCCATGCTCGCCGGCACAGGTCGGGCTGGGTGGCCTGATCTTTCACTCCTCTTCCACCATCAGACTGTGAACCAGCTGGCCCACGCCCTCCATCAGGACGAGCAGCTGCATGCTGGCAGCCTGGTGAGTGTGATGTGGCCCAACTCCAAGTGCCCACTTCTGAAGGACGACCTCGTGCTCATGGACAGGTAAGTGAAAGGAGCCTGGAGGCATCTGCTTTCCATTTTTGGATGATCCAGGCCCAAATCCCCAGCAGTCTTTGCTCTGCCCAAGCACTGCTGCCTTACAGGTGGCTCAGCCAGTCCTCCTGCCTCTGGCTTTCCTCCAGAGTTGGACTCTCAGTACCCATTGGTATTGGCATCCTGAAGATGTCCCCGGTGGGCTGTTCAGCAGATGGGTGGCATGCTCAGAAGTGGGGAAAGCCCTCAGTCCAGCCCAGGGCTGGGGTGTATGGTGTGGGAGGGCGTGCGTGGCAGAGTCGGGGTGCTTCATTCCTCGAAGCTTTTGCCCCTGCTGTAAACAGGTTCCAAAACTCTACCAGGAAATAGTGTCGCTGCATTTACCTGGGAGATATAAAACTTCACTTTAATTATACATCCCAAGTAAAATCATAAGTCATTACATTTTTATAAGTGTGATAGATGCATGTGCTAAAAAAACCTGTCCAGGCACTCTGGAAGGACCTGAGGTGGGAAGTAAACATCTCCCAGGAAGGGCCAGGCCTGCTTCCTTCCCTCTGTGGCGGCTTTCTCCTCCCTGGAGGCTGCCTTCCAGTCCCAGGTCTGTTCACAGCAGGAAGACCAGGGCCTGTGCTCTGTGGCTGACCATGTTGGTTTACTCCGTCTCCTTTAGCCCTGGGATTGACGTCACCACAGAGCTGGACAGCTGGATTGACAAATTTTGCCTGGATGCTGATGTATTTGTGTTGGTGGCCAACTCAGAGTCCACCCTGATGCAGACGGTAACCCAGTCTTGTCTGGGCAGGTGGCCGGTAGGGTCTTGGCTTGGCCCTGCTTCTCGCCCTGAGTCTTACCCCTTTGTCTAGGAGAAGCAGTTCTTCCACAAAGTGAGCGAGCGTCTCTCCCGCCCCAACATCTTCATCCTGAATAACCGCTGGGATGCCTCTGCCTCGGAGCCCGAGTACATGGAGGAGGTTGGTGCCTCTTGGCTGCTCAGGGAGTGGCACCCTGCAGAGCTCTGTGTACCTGGGCCGCCTGGTGCACCAGATATAATGGCTTCCCCAAATTAATTCATCCCCAAAGATTGCCCAGGTGTTCCCTGTGGTGTCTTTTTTTTGGGTACTGGGGCTTGAACCCAGGGCTCTTAACCACTGAACCACATCCCCAGCCCTTTTTTGCATTTTATTTAGAGACAGGGTCTCACTGAGTTGCTTAGGGCCTTGCTAAGTTGCTGAGGCTGGCTTTGAAACCACAATCCTCCTGCCTCAGCCTCCTAAACTGCTGGGATTGCAGGTGTACATCACCGCACCCGGCTCCTGTGGTGTCTTCCGATGGTGCTGACAGCTCCCTTTCCCTCTCCCGTTCACTTTCCTGGTTCCCCTTAGTGAGTGCCTTTCCCCCAGTTCCAAAGAGTATCCCCACATTCGTGCATCCTCCGGGCCATTTTGCTCATTTTGGCTCATAAGCAAAGCAAAACAGTAAATGTAGAACAGGCTCATCCTTAAGAAGACATCCAGAAGAGAAGCTTTAAAAAAGGAAAGAATAATGGGTTCTTACAACTACAACTCTGTGCATGTGAAATGAGAGAAGAAAGGACAATAGGTTGGTGTTATCGGATTTACTTTATTGACCCTGCAGTCAGCAGGTGGGTGTCCAAATTTTGGCTGATGCGGGGCAGTGTGACTTTGACTTGGTCAAATTCCTTAACCCTCTGGTAAGCCAACCTCCACCTGTGGGATGGGTGTAGTCAGCACCAAGAGGATGATACCTGTTCAAAGTGCCTGGTGCGTGTCTACGAGAGGCCGTACTTTGCATGCTGGGGATGGAACCCAGAGCCCTGTACTTGCTCGGCAAGTGCTCTACCCCTGAGCCACGTCCCCAGCCTTGCTTTTGAAGTTCTATCACTAGAGCCCTCAGACAGCAGAGCTGGAAGGGCTCTTCCGGTGGTGCCCACCCATGGTGTAAATGAGGCCCTAGGAAGACAGCTTGTCAGATATAGGCCCAGGTTTGGTTTTCTTGACCCCTGCATTCCCCTCTTCTGGGGCACCAAAGTGTGACTCTAGATAAGTGTGACCCTAGATAAGTCTGACAAGGGGCGGTTTGGGGCCTAAGCATTTTGCTTGTATACTTGAAGTGTCCATGTTGGGCCGTACCCCTAGATACTCCCACCATGATGCTGGTTCTGGGAAGCGTGGTGGCGGGTGACTTCACTCTGTGTGCATTTGTACCTTTTGAGTGTTGAATCAAAACATATTACCCTTTAAAAAAACAAAAGACAGTGGGGGCTGTGGGTGCCATCAGGAGGGTCTCACCTGCAGTCACCGTGGTCACATGCACCTCTGCTTGGGGTCCAGGTGCGGCGGCAGCACATGGAGCGCTGCACTAGCTTCCTGGTGGACGAGCTGGGCGTGGTGGATCGAGCCCAGGCCGGGGACCGCATCTTCTTTGTGTCTGCCAAGGAGGTGCTCAACGCCAGGATCCAGAAAGCCCAGGGCATGCCAGAAGGAGGTAAGGGCAGGAGCACGGGCCTGCTCCCTGAGGGGCGAGGTGTCGGATCTCTCGTAGCTCGGTCTGCGGCAGTCACTCTGGGGTCAGGATGGTGAACAGAGCCTGTGGGAGAGGACCTGCTGTCCAGCCAGTGCCCCCACCCAGGCGCGTGGCGCTGGGTGTGGTTCCCGGGCTTCCCCATTCTCTGCAGTCAAGCCGGTTCCTCAGTAACGCAGCGCGATTCTCCTAGGGGGCGCTCTTGCAGAAGGCTTTCAAGTGCGGATGTTTGAGTTTCAGAATTTTGAGAGGAGATTTGAGGTGAGTCCTCTGATCCTGGTCTCTGCTGATTCTCCCGCGCTCTCACGGTGTCTCCCTGGCGCTGTGGCCCAGGCGGCCCCCGCCTCCCTCAAGGCTCTGTCTGTCCCAGGAGTGCATCTCCCAGTCTGCAGTGAAGACCAAATTTGAGCAGCACACAGTCCGGGCCAAGCAGATTGCGGAGGCAGTTCGCTTCATCATGGACTCTCTGCACATCGCGGCTCAGGAGCAGCGGTGAGAGCCCCGAGCTGGCAGGGAGCGGGGGGTGCTGAGGAATGCGGGGTTGCACTCGGCCCTGGTGGCAGGCTGGTCTGGGTTCCCACCAGACCCCTTTGAGCCTGGCGAGGAGGGCCTCTGAGTGCCCAGTGGCCTCTCCTGGCCTGTGCAGAGCTGTCCCCTGTGGTCGAGGCCTCGGCTGGTGTCCCGACTGGTACTGTTGCCGTTCTCAGTACCTGAACAAAAATGTTTTTTTGTACCTGGGATTGAACCCACGCGTGCTTAACCACCGAGCCACACCCCTAGCCCTTTTTGTTTTTTATTTTGAGTCAGGGTCTCAGTAGGTTGTGTATAGCCTTGCTAAATTGCACCTGGCCTGAATCCATTTTTGTTATTATTATTATTTTTTTTTTTTGCAGTGCTGGGGATCAAACCCAGGGCCTTGCGTTTACAAGGCAAGCACTCTACCGACTGAGCTATCTCCCCAGCCCCTGAATCCATTTTTGAAAAACTTTTCTGTGTCTCAATTTTCTCAAAAAAACAAAAGTACAGAGAATAATATGAAAACACTTTACTTTTGCCACAGAGTTAACATTGTTTGCTTTGCATTAAGTTAAAATAAAACAGAAAAAGGTGTCACGTACGTACCCTCTGACTCTGACCTTTGCACTCCTCAGAGGCACCCCAGTTAGGAACGTGTATGGTCCCACCACCTGTTTAGAAGCTGCTTTTCAGCTTGGCATGGTGGCTCAGCCTACAGGCCAACAGCTCAGGCAACCAAGGCAGGAGGTCCAGGCCAGCCTCAGGACTCAGCCTGGGGCGTGGCTCTGTGGTGGAGGCCCTGTGCATTTGCCGCACGCAGCTCCTTGCACTAGGCCTTGCTTCCCTGCGTCCTTGCTGGTCCCGTGGGAGTTCTGGATCCTGGGTGCCATGGACGTCCGTGTGGATGCACCCCGTTCCTGGGCTGAGTTCAGGCTCTGCTCTCCTCCTGTTGCAGACCCCACCGCCAGGCTGCGTGCTGGTGCACCTGCTCGCACTTCCCTAAGCCTTTCTAGGACTGATTCCTAGAGACACTGCTGCTCTGCCTTAGGGAGAGTGCACTTTCACTTTTGCTCAGCTTGGCTCCAAAGCAACGCATCCCCCTCGTGTCCCCCAGTGTCTCCCAGCACTGCCTGTGGCGACTCCCAGTTCCGCAGCTCCGGCCGCAGCTCCAAACCTGGCCACTCTCCCCAGGCATCTGGTGGCCTGCAGTACCTCTTTTTAATTTCATTTCCCTGATGATTAGTGAGGCCCGCACTCTTTCCCACACTAATTGGCAGCACCGTTTCCAGAACCCCTTTAGTCCTGCCCCTCTCTGTTGCCACTCTTCTAACAATGCAAGACCAGGGAGCACGCGGCTGGCTCCTCCTGCTGGGAAGGAAGCTCCTACCTCTGTGTGTGTGTGAGGCTGGCCTGGGTGGGGTGGCAGTGGTCCACGCTGCCTCCCAGGCGCCCTCACTCCTGCCTGGGTGGCACCGCGGCCTTCTGACTGGTGCTCTGCTCACAGCGTTTACTGCCTGGAAATGCGCGAGGAGCGACAAGACCGGCTGAGGTTCATTGACAAGCAGCTGGAGCTCTTGGCCCAGGACTATAAACTTCGCATCAAGCAGATTACCGAGGAGGTTGAAAGGCAGGTGAGACGCGAGGAGGACCTACTCAGGGGAGATTTGGAGAGCGGAGTCCAGGGTGCTGGACAATGGACAAGTCATCAGTTTTCATCTGGTCATCCTGGGAGCGTCTCAGCTTTCCAGGAGGAAGCTAAGGGTATGGAGCCTCTCTGGGGTTCCATTGTCTACTCTGTGACCCCTCTGGGCCTCTCCCATGCCTGGGGGCATTTGGTCCATTTCTCAGATCATAGAGGAGCTGACAGGCTACTGGTGGTGAGACTCGGGCAGAGGGTCCCTCGTTGCTCCTTGGGGCTTAGCAGCGAGCTTCCTCTGCTGTAGGTGTCGACTGCTATGGCCGAGGAGATCCGGCGCCTCTCTGTGCTGGTGGACGAGTACCAGATGGATTTCCACCCGTCTCCAGTGGTCCTCAAGGTCTACAAGAATGTGAGTCACGCAGCAGCAGTGCTGCGCCGGGCCCCCCTTGCTGCTTTACGGCTGAGGGGTGATTGCCATGCAGACGGCAGTTCGGCTCCGCCGGTCTGCAGCAGAGGTGGAAGGAAGCCAGGGTCTCGAGAGCTAGGCTGCCTCCTCTTCCTTGGTCTCCTGATGAGCCTGGGATGACGGGCCCCGGGGGTCTCTGTTCTCTGGGGACGCGTCTTCCCTTAACCCCATCTCTGGTTGCAGGAGCTGCATCGCCACATAGAGGAGGGGCTGGGCCGCAACATGTCCGACCGCTGCTCCACGGCCATCACTAGCGCCCTGCAGGCCATGCAGCAGGACATGATAGGTTAGTGCCGCAGAGGAGCTGGCCCTGGGGTCCTTGGGCTCCCAGAGGTCAGATTCAGAGACCAGCATAGAGGAATAATGACCTTCCCTTCCTGTCTCCTTGGATGACGGTTCCACTTGGTATCTTCAGATTCTTGGTGGGCACTGTGAATTCATTCTGTACCCAGACTGGGGAGCTGCCCTGAGTTGCCATATGGGACCATCATAGGCAAAAATTTGGCCCCTCCTGTGATCCACACGAGGCACGAATGTCGCAGGTTTGGCGCCTCCAGCCACACAAGCGTTGAGATGGCCCGTTTGTCACCGTGAGGCATTCCCACAGGCTGACTCATCCTGGGTGTGGACGAGTCCTGGGCAGGACTGCTGAGCAGCCTTAACTGGTGTGGCCGTGGTCCCTGGGGCAGGGCACTGGGTGGCACAGTCCGAGCCGATGTGCTTTCTCCCACTCGTCCCTGACAGATGGCTTGAAGCCCCTCCTCCCTGTGTCTGTGCGGAGTCAGATGGACATGCTGGTCCCTCGCCAGTGCTTCTCCCTCAGCTACGACTTGAACTGCGACAAGCTGTGCGCTGACTTCCAGGAGGACATCGAGTTCCATTTTTCTCTCGGATGGACCATGCTGGTGAATAGGTTCCTGGGCCCCAAGAACAGCCGTCGGGCCCTGATGGGCTACAATGACCAGGCAAGCAAAGTTCCGTACCCAGCTGGCATGGAGATTTGCTGGCCCCTGCCACCGGACCCACGTACCACTCTGTAACTTGGGTCCCCAGGCTGACAGCTATGGCAGTGTGTGTCACCACTTGGGAAACCACAGTCAACACTGTTGCCACAGACTGACCCGGCCTTGTTCTGATTTCAAATGCTAAGATGATTTTTAAAAAGTTCACATTAAAACAAGTATGTAACTGTTCAGCGGAGGTGACTTTCACATACTCATCTGCAGCACCCTTGTAAAATGGAGATTTTAAAGCCATCCCTTTGCTTTGCAAACTGCTGCCGGGGGCCAGCATGCCTCCTGCTCACGTCCTGGGCCTCCCGGCGCTGGCCTTTGCAGGGCCACGAGGAAGCATGAATCCTCTTCTGCCAGGTGCAGCGCTCATTTCCCTTCTTTTTGCCTCTTGGAAATTGCAGAACTTCTCTGTGTCCCTGTCCCAGCTCCTCTAGCCTTGAGGGTCACTGAGGGCTTCTTGAATGCGAGACTTGTCACATTCTCCTCAGCCTTCGTCGTCTCTTTCCTCAGGTGCAGCGTCCAGTCCCTCTGACACCTGCCAACCCCAGCATGCCCCCCCTGCCACAGGGCTCGCTCACCCAGGAGGAACTCATGGTCTCCATGGTCACGGGCCTGGCCTCACTGACGTCCAGGACCTCCATGGGCATTCTCGTGGTTGGAGGAGTGGTCAGTGACAAGTCCTGCTCAGGACGGGACGGGATGGGGGGCCTGAGGGCGGGGCCCGAGGGGTTGGTGCTGGAGGTGGCCGCTACACTGGTCCCCACTTGGGAGTGAGCTGAGTGCTTTCTGTGGGAGCTGTGTGGCCTGAGCCCTTTCACATCAGGGTTATTGACCTACCTAGGCCTCACCCAGTAATAGGATGTTAGATAGCAGCATTCCCACCTCCCGGGTGAGGAACGTCTGCAGAGGCTTAAGACACAGCTGGGATTTGAACCGTGTCCCATCTGACTACAAGGCCATGTTCTTCCCTGTGCAAGGCCTGGATCCCACAGTGGGTAGGGAGTGACTGAGGCATTGAAAACCTGGGTTCTAGAGAAGTGGGCTTGAAAAGAAGAGTTCCTCGTTTATAGGTGGGAAGCTTGGAAGGGCTTCAGTGGAAAGAGACCACGCTGGGCCTGGAACCCTGCTCTCTCCACCTCCTGGTTTTATGGCTCCTGCTTTTCCACTCCAAAGTAACAGGCCTGCCTCCTGAGCCCTGGGGGCTTCTCCATGTCCTGAATGAAGACACACTGTTGCTGCAATCATTTACTCCTGAGGTTTTTTTGAGGTGTGGCAGGTCCTCTCTCTCCTGGACATTCGACAGTGGTGGCAGAGGGTGCCTGTCATGAACACTGCCAGAAACTGCTTTCCAGCATGTAGGACAGGCGGGACAGAGCAAAGTCCTACCCTGGGACTGAAGGGGGCAGGTGCTCTGGTTCCTTTCTCAGACGGTGATGTGGGTAGCGGGAGAGTCATGAGCCGAGAAGTTGACACCCAATAGTTGTGTATCCCTTCTGCAGCATCTTGTTCACCCAGAAAACCTGCTAAGTGGTCACAGCCACAGGCCTCTTGTGAAGGAGGAAACTGGTGTAAAGGAACTGGCTTGGGTTCGCGCAGCTGGGACAGTGGGCTGCAGGAGGCTCAATGTCCAGCTGAGCCCCGGGCTCCTTGGCTATAGCCTCACTGCCTTCAGCCAAGCCATTGCTCATCAGACCCAAGGAAGCCATCTGCTGAGGGTGCTGTGGACAGTGTCATCACCGTCAGATGTTAAGTGAGATGTTAAGAACACATCAAGCTAGGGTGCAGCAGCTCCAGAGGCTGAGGGAGGAGGATCACAAGTTCAAAGCCAGCCTCAGCAATTTAGCAAGATCCTAAAGCAACTCAGTGAGACCCTCTCTCTAAATAAAATACTAAAAAGGGCTGAGGATGTGGCTCAGTGGTTAAGCGCCCCTGGGTTCAATCCCTGGTACCAAAAAAAAAAAAAAAAAAAAAGATCCACCTGCCTGTACCTGGCCTCTGGTCCCACCCGTGTGAGTCTTGTCACATGGCCCTCACTGTTTCCCTCCCAACTGGAGAGAGTCCCTGCCCTCTTAGCCTCAGTGGGGTCAAAGGAGCCATGGAAAGGGGGCTTCCTAGTGGGGACACAAAGGGTCTCTGACTAGGGTTCTTGGAGCAGTCCTGGGAGTCCAAGTCCAAGAGGACAGGGCTGGGGTGAAGGGCTCTGCCCTGGGTGACCCTGTGCCCCTGCAGGTGTGGAAGGCGGTGGGCTGGAGGCTGATCGCCCTCTCCTTCGGGCTGTACGGCCTCCTCTACGTCTACGAGCGCCTGACGTGGACCACCAAGGCCAAGGAGCGTGCCTTCAAGCGCCAGTTTGTCGAGTACGCCAGTGAGAAGCTGCAGCTCATCATCAGCTACACAGGTTCCAACTGTAGCCACCAAGTCCAGCAGTAAGCGGACCCACTGGCCCTGGGGACGGTCCCTCTGGGAGATCAACCCAGTCTCCCTCCCATTGGGTTTAGTGTCGTAGACCCTGGCCTTCCGCCACGCACTGCCAGCTCCAAGGCTGGGTGGGGATAGGGCTTTTGGACATAGGCCTCTGTTCCCCGTGGGAGGAAGAACCTGGGAGAGGAAGAGTTTTCCAAGGTTGTCCTGAGGGGGCAGCTGGCTGTAGTTTTGAGCACCTAGATGGCAGCCTGCTCTTGGTGGCACCTGGGGTGGTACCTGCTGGGGCAGACGCTTTGCCAATCATTTTGCACCTAACTTTTTGTTTACTTCTCTTATCTTCGAGGTCGATAAAATTATTGGCATCTCTTTTTTCAAATCAGGAAGCACTTAGGAATGGTCCCTCATTCCCTGCCACTTGGCCAATGAGCAGCAGAGCCAGGCTCCGAGTCCTGGCGCTCTTGCCCATGCCGTGGCATGCTGCTCTTTGCTGCTGCTTCTCACAGCACGGCGATGCCAGGCGGGTTGGTGCTAGGGTTAGTCACAGTTTCAGCAGAGGGTAGGAGGCCCAGCAGCCACCCACTTGGGGTCCTGCCCCAACAGCTGTGTGCCCAGTGATCTGACCTTTCTCCCTCAGGGAACTGTCTGGGACCTTTGCTCATTTGTGCCAGCAAGTGGATATCACCCGGGAGAACCTGGAGCAGGAAATCGCTGCCATGAACAAGAAAATCGAGGTTCTCGACTCACTTCAGAGCAAAGCAAAATTGCTGAGGTGAGGTGGACCCTGGGGCGCAGCTGAGCATAGGTGCTGGGGCGGGATACAGACTTCACAGGGCTCAGATGTCTGCCAGGCACTGCGGGGTGCTAGACTCAAGTGTCACTGCCCTCGAGGCACCGAGTCTGGTGGGGCATGGTGACCTCCCAGGAAGGGAGCTGGGGGCAGCCATGCGATCGCAGCCCTCACACTTGCAGCTGGTGCTCCATGCGGCCTCTACTGTCCCTGCGAGCACATGTTGGTAGCTCCATTTTCTAAGCAGGAAACTGCCTGTAGAGGTTAGTCCTTGTCTGGGATCCCACAGGAAATGGTCAGCTGAGGCAGAGCCCAGGCGAGGGTGGTGGTGGCCACCTCCATGCTGGGTGCTGAGTCTCCTTGCACATGCTAGATCTGCTACCCACGTGTGGTCAAGTCAGGAAGCGGGCATGGTACTACGTTCGCCCACAGGGGCAGGATTGGAGCCAGATCTCCAGGGGCTCCACTGAAAGCAGAGCTTCTGTTAGCAGCTTTCTGGAAAGAGCATCCTCAGAGGAACCAGGGGTCCAGGCTCCGGCCCCGCACTCAGTCCCTTCCCTGTGCTCCTTGCTTTCATCTGTGGGTGGGAGCACAAGGTCGTGGCAGCCACAGCTGCGCAGCCTGCGCAGCCCACGATAACATCAGCACACGGGGACCCTGTACTTCCTGCCCCCACCCTTGACGGCAGAGGCCTGCAGGGTGGCAGGGCCAAAGGGGAGGTGCTCAGGGTTTCAGCTCCGGCCCCCTCACCGATGGCGGACTTTCCCTTGCTGCGCAGACGTGCGCCTGCCCATCCACCACTGCAGGACGTCGGCTCCTGGGGGCAGAGGTGGGGGTGGTCTGCTGCTCTTCAGCCAGGGTCAGGGTTGAGCCTGCAGGGGGCCGTGGAGAGCACCCCACCCCTCGCTTGTCAGCTGCTGACTTCCGCAGCTCAGGGACTCACCCTGGGCCTGGCACAGTGAACGCAGGGCCTGAGAGGCAGGGAAGCCTGACTTGGCGCCATTGCCGGGTGGCCTGGCAAGTGGTTTTCCCTCTCTGGGCCTCCTGTCCTCATCTGTCAAATGGGGCTCATAGGGCTACTGGAGGATCAAGCGAGGGTGCCTGTCACTCGTTAGTGCACACAACCAGTGTCACTGTTACCTGCCCACGGCTGTCACTGCTACAAGGGAACTGTGTCTTTGCAGGAATAAAGCGGGCTGGTTGGACAGCGAACTCAACATGTTCACGCACCAGTACCTGCAGCCCAGCAGATAGTGGGCGGCTGGAGCAGGGCCCTCGTGGGGAAGGTGCTCTCACCACCCTCGGCACCCGGCGGTCCCCAGGCACGTCGGCTCCGGTCCCTGGCCACCTGAGAGAATGAAAGTGTCCACTGTCTCGTACCGTTTTGAGCCCTTCAGCACTAGTTATGTCCCCTCCCTGACCTGCCGTCGCAGGAAGGTCCCCTGGCTCCTAACCCTACCGGAGATTTCAGTGACGACCAGACCACATGGTAGGGAGTCACGCGGGCCTTCGCTGCTTCATCAGGTTCACTCGATGAAATCATTGCTTGATGAGGTCTCGGATGTCAGTCCTGCAGAATGACTGAAGCCTTCAGGGGTATCAGGCAAACACCCCACCTTCCTCCAGCACACGCACCCTGCCCTCCTCGCACCATCGCGTACCTGCAAAGAGGCCGCATTGGGAGTGGCCGGGTTTCCTTCCCAGAAGCATTGGAAATGCTCTGGGAGGGCCAGGTGTCCCAGAAGGACTTGGGGCTTGTGTCACCTGGTCATTCAGCTTCCGTGCTCCACCTGCTTGCAGAACCTTTCAGATGTGTGGTGGTGGCCGGGCTTGGCAGCCTTGGGACAGTGCTGCAGAGCCAGTGGGGGAGTGGGAGGAGCTGAAGAGAGGGTGTGTGGAGGGGTCTGAAGCTGGAGATGCTGACAGAGCAGGCGGCCGTCACCGTGGGGAGGAGGGCTTGCCTCGCCTCTTGCCATGGTGTTCCTTGCTCTGGTTTTGGTCCTTGGCCTGCACAGTTTTATTTATTACTGGTGGGAGCTGGTTTGGTCAGGTGGTTAAAGGAAGATGGGAAGTGGGGCCTTGGTGGCAACTGAGAAGAAAAGGCCCTGCGCGGAGGCTGGGGAATGTAGTTGGTGCGGAACAGGGGCCTCCCTTGACTTTGCTCTGAGAGGCTTCTGAGCCTGAGAGTCCCACCCCACTAGCTTGGTTGCATCCCCGCCTTGCCCCAAGCCACCCTCTGGCCGTTTTTTCTGTGCCTGCAACTCTGCAATTGACCACAAGACGGCGTGGGAGACCCAGCACCCGTCCTCCACTCTCCCGACCCCTGGAGCTTCCCTGACACACTGGCCTCACACTTTGAGAAGTGTTTCCTGCTCTTGAGTTTGGGGATTATTACTGGTCAGAGTGGGGAAGGTTCCTGTCACCAAGGTGTTAATGCAAGAGCAGGTCAGAGAGCACCCCAAACAAACCAGCAAGGGCGAAGCCCAGGGCAGGGGCTCCGCAAGGGAAGCCTTGTCCTGCTGGTCCATCCAGCCATTGCCCATCTGGAGAAAGGAGCTGGTGGGTGACCACACTGGTGACATCCTCTCCATGTGCTTGCTTGTCCTTCAGTCCCTTGGTCACTTTGAGGGACAAAATGAACTCAGGCCAATGTCAGCAGCAGGGACAGCGTTCTGAGTGTTTTGCCAGACCTGGACCCACAGGGTCAGGGAGGGAGTCAGGAAGAATCAGTGTCACACAAGCCCAATGAATTTTGTGTTCTTTTTTGAAGGAAAAAAAACTTAGAAAAAACTTTTTTTCAGTGTAGCCCCTGGGGGATAAATGAAATTTTGAGCCTATACAAAAAGTAAAATCAACTTCACACCACCGAGGGGGTCGTTTCTGAAGGAAGTGTGGCAGATGCACTTTAACTCAATGCTGCTAACTTGTTCTGCTCTGTGTTCCTTTGTTGGAGCGCAAGGTGAGCCCAACACAGCGGTTCTCTGATGTATTTAAGGTGATGTATTTGCCTGAATCACTCCTGTATCATTGCTGATAATATTGGAAACTAAAATAAAACCCAGCTGGAAGCCTGCATGAGTCCTCTGCCTGGAGCTGGCTGTGCTGGAGTCCTGGTACTGCAGCGTCTCTGAAGCAACCTTGGTTTCGGGGGAGTTCCGTGCACTCTTGGAAGGCAGCCGGTGTGCTCAGAGAGCAAGTGGCGAAACTGGCCTCTACGGGCCAGGAAGTCTAGAATGATTTCTTCACAGATTTCTCTATAACTCCAAACCATTTTTCATTTAAAAAGTAGATGACTCAGATTGGCCCACCGTACTTTGACTTCTGAGAATTTGGGTATGGCCTTTCCTTCCTCCCTGGGCCCTCAGGAGTGGATGAGGGTGTGACTGGTGGGCTTCCCTGCCCCCCCATGCATTCCTTGACTCAAATGCCGCTTCTCCCAGGCCACGAACTTGGGGTATCATCCTTGAGTTCACCCTCACACGTGCTGTATCTAATCTGTCTGTAGATCTGTGGAGGCCCTGACCTTCCCCACCTGCCTCCGCCTTTAGTGACTCCCACAGGGCAACCCCAGAGTGACTTGTATCTAGAGCTCAGCTCCTGCTTTCTGCTCAAAACACTGCTGTGGCTTCTGGTTCCACCCGGGGTCAAGGCCCATGTCCCTGCAGTGGCCAGTGACCCTCCAGACCTGTCCTCCACATGCTTGCCCCTCTGTGTTGGCCACACGTTGTCCTTGCCATGGCGAAGCATATTCCCTTCAGAAGGCCTCTGCCCTTGTCCTTCCTGATATGGCCCCAGCTGGACCCACCCCTCCACCTCCCAGTCTGCCACACCGTCCCAGGGTGAGGTCGACCCAGATGTCCCATGGCAGATCTGCCCTGTCTCCCCCCCCCCCCCCCCCCCCCCCCCGTGCTCCAGGTGCTTCAGCCTGCACATCACAGTTGTCACCTAGCAGGAAGTAGCATTTGCCTTATTGTCCCTGCCTCCAGAACACACCCGCAAAGAGCTGAGATTTGGTCTGGTTCGCTTATTGATATCTACCAAGCATAGGCATGTGCCTGGCGCAGACCTGAGCTCCAGAGAACAGCTGAGTGATCCTGGCTCGGTGCACGTTTATCATCCCTCTGGCTGGGGGGTGGGGGGTGACGCACAAATGCTCCTGGAAACCTGCGGGACTCCCCGTGTACCGTGAAAGCAAAAACGACCTCAACGGGGACAGACCACAGATGGGTCAGCAATGCCTCTTATTAAGCACAGAATCAAGCAGGGGCACATCTTTGGGGGGTGGGTGGTGGCAGGCCACCATGAGGGTCTGGCTTGTATAGGGCCATAGCAGAGCCAGGAGGAGTTACTTTTGGCGGGCTCACTGGGGGTGGGGCAGGTGAGGGAGTTCCTGGGGCCGGTCGATTAGGATTCAGTCAGGTGGGGTTGGTGTTGTGTTCCCCTGCCTGCCTTCCCTCTGGCTGAGCCCTGGGCTTCTAAATGACAACAGCTCCAATTTATCACAAAGGTCTCCCTGCACACAGGGAGGGAGATGGGTGAGGGAACAGCTGCAGACGGGAAATGCTTATTCTCCATGTCCTTCATATTCCTTATTTAGCACACTCAGCTCCGTTGTGATCAGGCTTGGAGCAGTGAGGACCGGCTTAAATCCCAGCATCCGGGGGCAGGGGGTGCAGAGAGGGGATGAGGGAGCCTGCATTTGAGCTAAATTTTCCCAAAGCTCAGGGGTTTTCAAACTTACTTTTTACTCTGACCCACGATTGTAAATATATCATGATCCAGTATTTACACATGCATAGGTGAAAGGAAATATTTGGAATTAATCATCATCCTTGTCCTGCAATACAAGACTAGTTTCTGTCATTAGCAGGATGCTATTTCCAACGCAATTGCTCTCAGCTACTCCTGGATGCCGGTCAGTTTGGAACAGGCTGTTCTGGTTGGGGTGTAACTCAGTAGTAGAGTGCTTGTCTAGCATACGTGAGGTCATAGGTTTGATCCCCAGTACCACAAGATAGATAGATGACAGATAGATGATAGATAGATAGATAGATAGATAAAGGCTGTTCTCATGGAAGGATTGCAAATTGAAGACCAGCCTCAGTGACTTAGCAAGACCCTGTCTCAAAATAAAAAAACAAAGTCTGGGGATGTAGTTCAGTAGCTCAGTGATAGAGTGACCTTAGGTTCAATCCTCAGTACAAAAAAAAAAAAGTTTTCTGCTCCTCGTTGGGTCATGTAAACATCAGATATTCCCAGTCAAGGTCGGACTCATTCCTGTGTTTTCTCAGGCTACCTCATCTGTACATTAGAAGTTCTGGGGAATCGAGAGGCTGGGAATTTTAGTCTCCAGGTGACAGCATCCCCATTTAATCACATGTACTATGTGACCAGGAATATAGGACTCTGTTCCAAGTGCTGAGGCCCCTCTAGGGCATGGCTTCCTGTCTATGGTGAGTTGGACTCAGATAAGAAGAGCCAGCTCCTACTGAGAGCTTAGCATGTGTCTGCAGCTTACCTTCCCCCACACACACTATTGGGGTTTGGGGGACAGACCAGTTGCAGCAAGCAGCACTTAAGAGGATAACCTCAAACTATTTTACGCAGGCAGGCCCAGAGCACAAATTCTAAATTCTGAGCCCTGATCCACAGTTTCTCACATTTATAGGTTATTTGGTGTCATTTTAGACTTGTTCTATTATTGGTTTTTTTTTTTTTGTCTTTTAAAAAATTTCCTGCCAGGAGCAGTGTCGCACGCCTGTAAACCCAGTGGCTCGGGAGACTGAGGCAGGAGGATCACGAGTTCAAAGGCAGCCTCACCAATTTAGTGAGGCCCTAAGCAACTCGGTGAGACCCTGTCTCAATTAAAAAAAAAAAAAAAAAATTATTAAAGGACTGGGGATGTGCTCAGTGGGTAAATGCCCCTGAGTTCAATCCCGGTACCAAGAAAAAAAAAAAAATCCTATCTATGTGACTGAAGGCCTGTGCACATCTCTAACATAAAGCATGCTGACAGAAACAGGTAAGAAACAGCTCTTTTCACAGCATCTGTTAAAGCTCCAACCTTGCCAGCCTTGCCAAGGGGGTGTTCACATTTCACAAGGGAGTAGGTAGACTCCTAGAGACAGTCACTCACAATCCAGAAGGTAGGGACCCAGGGTTAATCAGGTTTCCTGAAGAAAGGCGACAGAAGGGAGAACTCACCTTTTCCCCAGGTGCTGGTTTCTCACCACACGCTTTTAGAATTTCATATTACAAGCAGGTTTGGTTTTTGCCATCACGCCATCAAAGCCAATGCTCTCCCTTCCCGTACAAATGAGGAGGTTTGTGAGTTTGGCAGAATGAGCGCCTACTGTGTCCTCGGCCACTGGAGCCATGGACAGTGAGGAATGAGGTTGCGTATCTGGGCAGGGCCTTCCCACAGAGGAACTGAGCAGGCGGAGACCAGAGGCGGGAGCCTGGGCCCAGTGAGGCAGGAGAGGAGTTGGAGACAAAGCACAGAAGGGAGCTGGGCAGGTTTGGGTCTTGGATTTCTTCTGAATGAGGCATTTGCTGCCAGAGTGTTGGAGCTGAGTGTTGTGAGCCCACTTAGGGATTTTTGTTTTGTTTTGCTTGTGGAACTGGGGTTCAAACCCAGGGCCTTGAGCCTGTTTGGCAAGCGCTGTACCACTGAGCTACACCCCCTTTTGTTTTTGAAACAAGGTCTTGCCAAGTTGCTGAGGCTGGCCTGGAACTTGCGATCCTCCTGAATTGCTGAGATTACAGGCATGCGCCACGGCACCCAGCTCTAACTCACATCTTGGTGGAGTCCTGGACTGCTGGGTAGAGATGGACAGCAGAGAGGACAGATGCAGGCAGCCAGCCTGGAAGGGCGAGATGGTGCCCTGGACCAGGGCAATTGTGATGGAGGTGGAAGAGAGGGGGTTCCAGATACCTTTTGAGACACTTCTTGATGGTTATTGGGATTCACAACGAAGCTGCTGTTGAAACAGACTCCCTCTAAAATTAAGGGCAACTTCCTAATAACTTATTTCCTGCAGGATATAAAACAAAGCCCTTTTGAGCAGGTTTGGTGGCATGCGCCTGTAATCCCGATTCAAGAACAGCCTCAGCAATTTAGCCAGGCCCTAAGCAACTTAGAGAGACCCTGTCTCAAAATAAAAAATGAAAAGGGCTAGTGATGTGGCTCAGTAGTTAAGCACCCGTGGATTCAATCCCCAATACCAAATCAATCAATCAGAGCCCCTTTTGAAATTAGAGCTCCAAATTGTTTTAACTTCAGAACTTCCTCAGTGTGAGAATAAAACCTTCTTCCTTCTGAGGACAGAGCCATAGGAAGCTGAGATCCAAAGGTTCCCTAGCTAACTAAATCTGCCTATGGATATTTCCTGTCTTGTGCCACGGGTCTCATCTGTAAAAGCTTTCCTACCCCTGAGAACCCTGAAGATGGAGAGAGGAGAAAAGTTCTCTATCTTCCACAAAGTTCGCTTTGAATAAACTTCCCTGCCAACCTGCCTCTTAAATTTTTCAGGGAATGACATAGTGGAAAAGCCCTTCTCTCCGGCAGTACTATGAACATTCCTATGCGAGACTTTGTATAGACAATCTTTTCCCCTTGGAAAAATGCCTGGGAGTAGAATGATGGCATCATAGAGTGGGTCTGTCTTAACTTTTAAAACAAAAAAGAACAGTGCCAGGCAGGTGGCTCATGCCTGAAATCCTAACGACTTGGAAGGTTGAGGCAGGAGGATTGCAAGTTAAAGGCCAGCCTCAGCAACTTAGTGAGATGCTGTCTCAAATAAGAAATAAAAAAGGATGTAGCTCAGTGGTAAAGAAACTCTGGGTTCAATCTCTAGTAACAAAACTAACAAAACAAAAACAAAACCCCAGCTTTATTGAGGTATAATTTGCATACCATATAAATTGTTAAGTGTACAGCTCCACCATTTTAATAAGTAGACAAAAGTTGTGCAGCTGTTGCTACAATCCAATTTTAAAACCTGCCTGTCATCCCTGAAATATCATTTATGCCCTTCTGCATAATGATGGTAACTTCCCGTTCCCATCCTGGACCCTGTGAACCGCCATCTCTCTGTGTATAGACTTGCTTTTCAGGACATTTCCAACGATGGAGATCATAAAGCACCTGGGTTTTGGTGTCTGGCTTTCTTTCTTTTCTTTTCTTTTTCTTTTTTTTTTTTTTTGGCACCATGGTTTGAACTCAGGGGTACTTGAACACCAAGTCACATCTCCAGTCCTTTTTATTTGGAGACAGTGTCTTGCTAAATTGATTAGGGCCTCACTAAGTTGTCCAGGCTGGCCTTGAGCTTATGATCTTCCTGCCTCAGCTACCCAAGTTGCTGGGATTACAAGTGTGTGCCAACGTGCCTGGTTTAAATGGTGTTTTAAAAAATCAACTTCTAATGGTTTGTTTACAATATACAAAATGCAGTTTATTTCTGTATATTGATCTTGTATCTTGCAACCTTCTAAAACTAATTAACAAATCCAGTGACATTTTTGTAGATCCTCTGGGATTTTCAATTATATTGTATGTGGATAAAAATAGTTTTCTTTCCAATCTAGGTGCCTTTTTCTTTTTTCTTTTTGTCCTGGAGTTTGAGCCTAGGAGCGCTTTACCATTGAGATACATCCCCAGTCCTTTTAATTTTTTTCAGACTGGGTCTCTCTAAGTTGCTTGGGGCCTTGCTAAATTGCTGAGGCTAGCCTTGAACTTGCAATCCTCCTGCCTAGATGTCTATTCTTTTCTTTTTCTTTCCTTATTGCACTGGCTAAGATCGTAGTATAATGTTGAAGTGCTGAGAGCAGACATCTGATCTTGAGAAAGCACCCAATCTTTTTTTATAAAGTATGCTGTTAACTAGGTGTTTCATAGATACCTTTTATGAGAAAGTTCCCTTCCATTTCTAATTGGTTGGAAGTTTTCTAAAAAATCAGAAATGGGGGTTGGGAGTATAGCTTAGTGGGAGACTTGTTTGCTTGCTTAGTATGTGAATGTCTTGATTTCTTGATCTCAGCACTGCAAAATTTTGAAAGCTCAGAAGTGAATGTTGGATTTGGTCAATACTAAAATATGTCTAGGTAAAAGATTGTGGCACCTCCTATTTCTAACTAAGAAAAAGGAACAATGCTGAGTGGGTGTTTTTGTTTGTTTTTGTTTTGCTTTTTTCTGCATCTATTGAGATGGTTTTCCTACACCCTCGCTCCCCGCGGTTAATATGGTGAATTATATTGATTTAAACATGTTCAGGCAAGTCACTTCATCTCAGTCTCAAGAGGCTTTTTTTTTTTTTTTTTTGGAAAACGGGAAAATACCTCCATGCATATTTAAGGTATATAGAAAAGACGGGCCCAAACACCTGGCACACAGTAGGTGCTCAACATAAGTTTACTTACACAAATTATATAAATTTACCTTACACCGGATTCTAGGTGTCTATGTTCTTATTTTACCCACTACCTCCTTCCCCTCCTAATTCCTTCCTGCCTCCCTTCTAGTATAGTGCCTGCAGGCACAAAGTAGGCTCCCGTGAGTGAAAATACGTAAGAAAGAACGGTTGCCCGCGGCCACCTGACCCGCCCCGCCCATCTCGCTGTAGCCGCACACTGCGGCCTTGCGGAGCTTCAGAGGCTCAAACTTCTAGGCTCCGCCGATGGGGCGTAACCCGGTCTCACGCTGACCAATCAGAGCCCGTTCCCTGGGGCTCCGCCTTATTCCTAAAGTTGACCTCGGGGGCCCGGCCTCAGAAGTTGACCAATCGGTTGTGAGTCCCTATTAGCTCCGCCCCTAAATTGAAACTGCCGCTTTGGGACGCGAAGTAAACGCTCGCGAGCATTTCGGCCCCGCCCCGCCTCTGGCCAATCAGGACGACCGGCGGAGGCCCCGCCCCCTCCGGGGACGCGCAGAGCGAGACCTGGCGGAACTCGCGAGCTGTGGGTCTGGGTCTTCTGGACGGTGAGTGCGGCGGAGGAAGACGGGGTTGGGCGGAGGGTGCCCGAGGATGCCGCGCGTGCGCCCGCCGCGCGTGCGCCCGCGCAGTGGACCAGGGGCCCGCGATGGAAGAGGACGGGGCTCACTCCGGTTCCTGGGGGTCCCGCGTGGGCGTCTCCCGCTCTGCCACTGACGCTTTGCTGTCCCCGTGTCAGATTTGAACGTCGCCTTCCGGTCTCACCTGCGCCGCTGCGGGAGGAGGGCAGCGCTGGCTGTGCCCTTCAACCCGGTGCGAAAACAGGCCCTCGCACTGCAGGCCCAGCGTCGCTGGCCAGGTAAAGGCGGGGCCCGAGTTTGAGAGAAGTGGGAAACAGGCAGCCTGCAGAAATCCCTGATAGGCAAGTGTGTCCCTGAGCCGCGGACACTGGGGTTGCGGGCCGAGGGCCTGAGCAGGAGGTGGTTTCTCAGGCCGCTACCCGCACTGCCAGGGAAGGGCTTTCTTGACCAAGGCCTGGATCCCGATTCGGTTGCAGTCCTGGATTTGCCCCTTACTAGCTGTGTGAGTTAAGGCATGTCGCTAAAACTCTGAACTTTGGTTTTCTTTATTTGTCAAAAAAAAGGGAATGGGTTGTGGGTGTAGCTTAGTGGCAGAGCACATGCTTAGCATGCTCCAGGCCCTGGGTTCAATACCGAACACACATACCAAAACAGTGAAAGAAAGAAAGAAAAGATGGAGGGGAGATGGGAGGCAGGAAAGAAAAAAGTGTCTTTTCAGAAGCTTGATTTTTTTGTTGGATTCACAAGTTATAAAGCTTTACATTTGCAGACTTGACATTAGTTACTTTCTGCAGATTAAACTAGTCTAATTTCTTAGTCAGGGCTATTCAAGGGGAATTCGTCTCCTTTAGCCTTGTTTAGTCCTGATAACAACCTAGTAAGGTAGATGCCATTACCATGTTTGACCGATGAGAAAAGAAGACCCAGGTTAACTGACTTGCCTGAGGCTGCCTAGTTCAAGAGAATCCCAGTGGTGTTTGAATCCAGGCTTCTGGCACCAAGGCACTTTCCTCAGCCCTGTGACATGCTGTCTTGACTTCAGGTGGAAGAAAGGACCTCTTGTGACCCTGACACTCTGGGGTGCTGGAGGATACATCCAGAATGATGGAGACTGAGGACCTCCTGCAGCTTCGGCTGCTCAGCCTGAAGCTCCTGAGGCAGCTACAGGTTGGGCAATATGCCGTCGAGCGTTCAGTGGCCAAGGCAGCCTCAGAGGTGGGTACCTTCCTCAGGATCTCCCAGGGGACAAGGAAGGGGCTGCCTCACCCTCAGGATAGTACCCAGGCCTCCAGTGTCTTTTTGTTCAATGCAAAGCTGAGGGAGGCCTTGGGAGGTAAGGTACTGGGCTTGTGTGACCTGGATGAACTTTTCCAGTCAGGCCGGAACTCCAGAGGCAGCTACGACCCAGAGATGCCATTGTCCCCCAAAACTTCCTCAATCTCTTCGCAAGCTTCCGGCTCACAGGACAGACACCACATGTGGGACCCACTGGAGGCCCGTGGAGATGACCCCTGTGATGTGACCTGGCTTGACAGGGTCAGGTCAAGGGTGGTGTCTCAACCACCTATCAAGTGCCAACACCTGGAGCCCTTGGGCCAACCCAGGTCCCACTCAGCACCCTCACTGACCTCCATAGACTCTAAGAAGCCAGCACCTTCAGCAGGGCTACATGATCCAGCCCCAAGATCCATCCCGGCTGAAAGCAAGCAGTCCAAGGTAACATGAGAGCTGGGCACTGCCAATGAGACTTCCTTGAGCCTCGGTTTCTCTATCTGACAAATGCGCTATGGGCAATATCCTTCAGCAGAAGGCTTCCAGAAGGTACCTCGAGTTGTACCTGTGCTGCCCAAGTGCTTGCTAGTGTTTCACACAGCACTTTAGGAAGAATATGATAAGCCCCGTTATATAGATGGGGAGACTGAGGCTCGGAGCCCAGACGTCTTCAGAGGCACGCATAAAGTGGGGCCAAACTTATCTTCAGGCTCTTGAGCTCTCCCCTGAGCCCCAGGGCCCAAGCAGGGTGAAGTCAAGACACATCCCCTGTCTTCCCCCATGGTGGGGCCTCTTTGGGCTAGGCCCACCAGGCTAACCCTTGCCCCCGTGGCCTCCCTCCTCAGTCCAGAGTGACCTTCTGCCAGGAGCCTGCCATATCTGAGAGCAACTGGCGCCTCTGGCCATACCTGGGCTATGACTGGATTGTAGGTAAGACCTGCCCCGTGCACGCACCTTGCCCAGGAGCGGGCAGTGGGGTCCTGGCTTGTCTGTTCTTGGCCTCTGCACAGAGGTGGTGCACCTGCTGAGTGAACAGAGCCAGAGCTGCTTGTTTTTGAGCATGTACTGCATGCCGGGCCCCTGCACAGCTCGGCCTAGACCTTTGTTTCAGCCCCAGTCCTCCCCCGGCCTTTTCTGCCTCATTGTTGAATGTTAGAGTACATGTGACATCTAAGTGTGCAGTTCAGCGGCATCGAGGACGCCGACATTGCTGCGCCTCCTTTACCACCATCCGTGCCCAGAACTTTTTCATCTTGTAAACTGAAACCCTCTGCCCAGGGGCACTGGCTCCCCCTCCCACCCTCACCCCGGCCCCTGGCAACCGCCTTCTCTTTCTGTCTCTGAATTCCACCACTGCAGAGGTGGGCTCATGCAGCACTCTGTGTCACCGCATCGTTGTCCCCCACATTACTGTGTCTTCACGAGGAGTCTCTGCATCCTATTTTCGTTTTTTAAACCCTAAGTGGCCAAGGCCAGCCTCACTCCTCCCGCCTCAGCCTCCCAAGTCCTCTGTCTGCCTGTCTCCATCACTTTTTCTCACACTGAGCTTTACCTCCTGACGTTCCACCAACACTCCCTCCTTCTGTCCTCCCTGAAACTCTTTCTCCTTGACTCTGGCCATACACCCCCATCCCACCCCACCCCTGTCTTCCTGGCTGCTCCTTCCCAGCCTTCTCTGCTGGGTCCTCTTACCTGTTCCAGTCTCCAAACGCCAGCATCTGAGGGCTCCTTCTGACTCCGTCCTCTGTCTTCCTTCCTCCTCTATGATCCCACCTCTTCCCAGCACCATGTTTTTTTTCTTGTTTCTCTTTTTTGGGTAGCCGGGATGGAACCTCGGAACACTGAGCCACCTCCCCAGCCTTATTTTGTATTATATTTAGAGACGGGGTCTCACTAAGTTGCTTAGTGCCTTGCTTTGTGCTGAGGCTGGCTCTGAACTCGCAATCCTCCTGCCTCAGCCTCCCGAGCCGCTGGGATGACAGGCGTGCGCCACCGTGCCTGGCAGTGCTGTGCCTTTTAATGTTCCCCCTGCTCACTTATCTTCATCTCTAGCCCATATGTGTCCTCTGAATCCCAGACTTGTACACTGGGCTGTCTTATCTCCATTGCTGTGCTGCGTGTTTTCTGTTGCTGTGACAATACTGGGTATGCTATGATTGGGTACTTTGAAATACTTTAATATAAAGTACTTAGCTGGGCATGGTGGTGCATGCCTGTAATCCTAGCAGCTTGGAAGGCTGAGGCAGGAGGATCACAGGTTCGAAGCCAGCCTCAGCAACTTAGTGAGGCTGTAAGCAAACTAGTGAGATCCTGACTTAAAATAAAAAATAAAGAAGGGCTAGGGATGTGGCTCAGTGGTTAAGAGCCCTGGGTCAATCCCTGGTACCAATAATAATAATAATAAGGTACTTTGTGGTAAGATTTTTAATTAGCTCACGGTTCTGGAGGCTCACGAGCATGACTCCCACAGCTGGTGGCCTGGAGTGGGCCTCGGCTGCATCCCAGCCTGGCAGACCGCATCGTGGTGGGCACAGGCAGGAGGGCCAGAGAGGAAGCAAGAGGAAACGAGGGGCCAGCCGTGCTCTTCTAACAGCTTGCTGTCCCGGGAACTCACCAGGGTCCTGTGGGAAACACATCAGTCCCCTCCGAGGGCAGAACTCCCCGTGGCTGCCACACTAGCCCCACCTCAGCTCTGCCACACTGGGCACCGGCCTTCCAGCACGTGCGCCTTTAGGGACACGCAAATCAAATCCAAACCACAGCAACTAAGTGGCTCCTGTTACCTCACATCTGAATTCGGGGTCCCGATTCCTCCCTGCCTGCTCTCCTGAGCCTGCTCTGTCTCCGTCGATGGCAGCTTCAGGTCCCCAGGTCAGGCCACAGCTTCGCGGTTCGCCGTGTTGCTCTCCAGCTCAGGAGCACATTCTCCCGTGCTTCCTGCGACGCCGGAGCCTCCCACCCGGCGCCCTGGCCTCCTCTCCCCTTGTAGACGTGTCCTTCCTTGTCAGACCCCCTGTGTCTTCCTGACCCCTCCAACCTCCCCCGCGCTCCCTCTCAGCCCCTCGTGCCCTGGCCGCCCCTCAGGAGCCTCTGCACCTGTTTGTCTGCCTCCGTGCCTTCCTCGACCTCCCTGTCTGCGTCCTCTCGTCCCCGAGGCCTCCCTGGCACTGCTGCCTTGCCATGCCTGGCGGCCTGACCCCACTCGCTTGCTTCCTGGCAGGTGCCACCATTCAGTTGCCTCACCGATTTCTTTGGTGACTAGTTTGTGGTGGGCCTCCGAGGGCAGGGCTTTGTCTGCGTCCTGCGCTTTCCGCAGCTCAGAGCTGTGTCTGGCCCGGGGCGAGGGCACCATGCTGCAGGTAGACAGAGCGGAGGCAGAACAGCGCCACAGTGGGTGACTTCCGTCTGTGTGGGGCGCAGCGGGGAAGGCGGTGGTAGGTGCCAGGGCTGCTGCCTAAGCCTCAGCCAGTGGCGGCCCAGCAGCTCCTGGTGCTCTGCCCACTCCAGAGTCTCTGGACAGCAGCTCCCCCGTCACCAGCAAGCCCGAGGCCTTCTTCTCCAGGCTGCGGCAGTTCCGGGAGACCAACAGGGAGGAGTGCGTTCACAGCGCCCCCGAGTGAGCAGGGACGGGTGAGGGCGGCGGGCCGGCTGGGGACTGCGCTGGGCGGCTGCTCACCCCTCACCCTCACAGACCCCAGTTCCCAGGCCTGTGTGACAGCGGCGATGAGGAGGCGGACCACGAATGTGAGTGCCCTGGCCTGGCCCTGGGCCGCCCTGCTGGGGTGTGGGCCAGGCGTGCCCCACGTGACACCCTCCCACAGCCTCGGGCTCCGGGGAGGACGCCCCCACACCCTGCAGTCATGGGCGCCAGGCGGGAGAGGGAGCAGGCTGGGGGAGAGGTCCAGAACTTGCTTTCCAGAGGGTTGGCGGGCCAGTGGTCGGGGGCGTCGGGGCCCCCGGCATCTACAGTCCCTGGCTCACGGAGGCCGCGGCTTCTCCCGGCCTCGCAGGTGTGTACTGTTACCGGGTCAACCGGCGCCTGTTTCTGGTGCCCTTGGATCCTGGCGTCCCCTGCCGCCTGTGCGGGACACCACGGGACCAGCGGGGCCCTGACACCCTGGCGGAGCCCACTCAGGTCAGGTGAGTGGCCGTTGCACTTGGAGCCCCAGGGTCAGCTGCCAGGGTCAGAGCCTGACCTCTGCTGGTCTGAGGGGAGGAGGAGGGGCCGCGGCCCTGCTGCAGCCAGGCCCCACCGCACCTCCACACAGGGTGAGCCTCCCGCTGTCCATCCTGGACCCCCCACACCAGTACCCAGTCCACCGGCGGAAGAGCTTCGATGCTTCGGACACACTCGCTCTGCCCCGGGTGAGCCGCCGGGGCTGCTGGGAGCGTGGGGCCACGTGGACCTAGGCCTGAGCAGGGCCGGCGTGAGGGCGCACCGAGGCCTGGGGGCGAGGGCGTCTTCGTCGCCGTGCTCAGTGCCGGGGAGGAGGGTGCCCGTCACCCCCGGCCTCCAGGAGGGCTGTCTGCCTGTGCCCCACACCCCGTGAATGGACCCGTTCCTGGGCTCTCGAGTGCCCTGTGCGTGGTGTGGCCCTCCACCTGCGGGGGCCGAGGCAGTGGAAGAGCTGGGTGTGAGCCTGGATCTTGGGCTTCCAGAGCGCTTCCTCAGCCTGCCCTTTCCTGTTTCCAGCCAGGACGGGCGTCCCGGGCACCCCCAGTACAGAGGGGCAGCGGGCATGGGGGAGGGGTGGGGGGCAGCAGGCATGGGGAGAGGGGTGGGGTGGGAGCCAGTTGACGTCTGCAGCGGGGGTGAGGGGACCACCCTCTGGTGTTGGGGTGAGGGGAGTAGTTGGGGTGTGTGAAGCCGTACATGCTGGGGAGTTGGGTGCTGGGGGTCGGGTGCCGGGGGCTCGGGTGCTGGGGGTTGGGTGCTGGGGGCTCGGGTGCTGGGTGCTCAGGGCAGAGCTCGGATGAGATGCCCTCTGCCCTCCCCACCTCGGCCCTCGGGGTCCTGATGGCTAAATCTGCAGGGATGGGAAAGGGGTGTCCCAGGGTCTTCAGTGGGTGAGACACCCGTGCCTGCCTGTGGGGGCCGTGACTGCTGGAGGCTGTTCCACCTGACGGGACCCCAGGCTGGGCTCTTTTAACCCCTTGCTGTCCACAGCACTGTCTGCTGGGCTGGGACATCCTTCCTCCAAAGTCCGAGAAGAGTACAGCTCCCAAGAGCCTTGACCTATGGTCCTCAGTCACCGAGACCCGGCAGCAGGAGCCGCCAGCATCCAGCTCTTCCCGCCTGGTATGGTCCAGGTTGTGGCCGGGCCTGGAGTGTCCTGGGAGGGACAGATGCCTTGGACCAGGCCGGGCCTGGGGCAGGGTTGGGGAGTGCCCGGGCCTGTCCCCCAGGCCTGACAGGGTAATTCTCTGACTCCACCACTCCTCATCGCCTGCCCCACTTTACCCAGACAGGTGACCCTGCCCTTTAAGATGCAGGAGGGCCTGAGGCTGGTCGTGGGGTTGACCTGCCCCCCAGGTTGCCCCCTGACACTTTCCTGTTCACCCTCCAGGCCTTGCCAGTGCGGGTCCCACCCCCTACTCCTGTCTGGTTAGAACCCCAGGTCACCTGGCCCCGTGCCCTGCGGCAGAAGCCCTGAGGACTGGCTGCCTAGAGGAGGAGGGTGCTCACCGCCAGCACCTCTGGCCTCACCCGGCAGGTGGTGCCCAGGAGACAGAAGGCCTGCCAGGTCGGCTTCAGCAGCTCAGGCCACGCTGCTAGGTTGGGCAGCTGGTGGGCCCAGGCCTGTTTCCTTCTTGGAGTCCAGAGGGGAGGGGATTCTCTCCAAGCTTGCAAATAAAGCTTAGTGCTCGCTGCAGCTCTGAACCACACGTGTGCCATCTGTCCTGATGCCCAAGGTTCTCCACTGACCACCTGGGCAGAGCGCACCCATCACTGTGAGTGTGACTCTGCAACTGCCCACCAGACAGGGTGGGGGTCAAGGTCAGTGTTAAAAAACCGCCTGTGCAAGGACCTCAGTGGAGGCTGGGTGTGTTGGGTGAGTGGTCCCTGAAACCAGTCTCCGTCTAAACAGGGTCCCTTGGGCCCTTTTCCAGGTGGCTCCCACATGCTCATTCTAACCCAGTCCTGGAAGGTGTTGGTGGTCCAGAGCCCTTGCAGGGACAGGTGGAGAAACTGGGGGTAGGCAAAGAATCCAGATGTGCCCACCATGTTTAAAAAAGCAGCACCCTACCAGGCACAGTGACACAGACCTGTAAGCCCAATGACTCAGGAGGCCAAGGCAGGAGGATCACGAGTTCAAGGCCAGCCTCGGCAACTTAGCGAGACTCTGGGCTAGGGATGCAGCTCAGTGGTAGCTCATCCTTAGGTCCACCCCAGTACTGGGGGTGGGGTGGGGAGCGCCCATTCTTTTTCCCATCTTGTATATATTAAGTTGAACAATATGAAATTCCTGATAGAAATGGGTCACCAAAGGCTGGTGAAGACACGCTCTTACTCCAGGCTCCTCAGCTCAGGGTGGCACTGGGCTGTGCCATCCTGTGCTCCTGCTTGTGGAGCTGTGAAAACCCTTTTCCCATTTTTCCCCTTGGTTTACAGCCAAGTATTAGAGTAAGCCAGGCTGTGCTGCCCTAGCAAGTCAATGTCCCACGTCTGAGTGGCTCAGGAGAGATGAGGTCTGCCCTCGCAGTCTTGCTCTGGGCCTGTCCAGCCTGGGTCACACGGGGCTCAGGCCAGCAGAGACTGCCACGGGGCACATCACCAGTAGCTTCAGCCCAGTGGAGACGGGTCTTTTTACTTGTGGTTCATTGGCTAGAGGCAGTCATGGGTCCTGCCTGACAGCAGGTATCAGGACAGTGAGGCAGTTCTGGGACATTCCTGCAGTACTGTCCTTACCTGAGCTCTTAAGTGACATGATGGTTTTGTTTTGTTTTGGATTTTCCTTCAGTCCAACCCCAGGCCTCCATCCCCAGCCTCTTCCTCTCTGAGTGACGTGGCTGTGCCGCATTTTGCTTCACCTGTTGATGGAGGCGTGGGTTGCTTCCATCCTGTGGCTGTAACGAATCGTGCTGCTGGGGACGTGGGTGTGCAGAGGTGTCCTGGGGACCCTGCTTACCGTTCTTTGGGTCTATACGCAGAAGTGGAATTGCCGGGTCACAGGCTCACTATTTATTATTTTTGAAGGGACACTGAATGCTTCTGCTTGCCCGCCAGCTGTGCACAGGCGCACAGTTTCTCTGTCCTTGCCACCACCTGCTCTCTGCTTTCTGATGGCGTCCTCGTGGGTGCGAAGCAGGTTCACTGTGATTTTGACTTGCGTTTCCCAGCGATAAGTGATGCTGGGCATTTTTACATGTGCTCATTTGACCAGTTGTATATCTTTGGAGAAATATCTATTCAAGTCCTTTGTCCATTTTTAAGTTGAGTTTGTGTTTTCGGTGTTCCACGTGTAATTAAGTCAAAGAACTTGTGCCATGTATGGAAACCCAACCACTCCAGAGGCTGAGGAAGGAGGATCCAAGTTCAAGGCCAACCTGGGCAACGTAGAGAGACCCAGTCTCAAAATTTAAAAAGTAAAGTGTGAATATAGCTACATCCCCAACGCTTTACCCCTTTTTAAAAAATTTTTATTTTAAGACTGGATCTCATTAAGTTGCTGAGGTTGGCCTTGAATTTGCAATCCTCTTATCTCAGCCTCCCAAGTCACTACTATTCACAGCTGGGGAGTTGGAAATTCTCTGGCCAAAGGGAGAAATGGGTCTAGAAGTCTTTCTGTTTAGAAGTCTTTCTGTCAAAAATCTCAAAATGTACAAAGCCTCTGAGATCAGGTTACTGGTTCGGCTGTGAATCACAGAGACTCCAAATGGCAGCAGCCACAGCCAGGCAGGGTTTCTTTCCATGAAAGTCTGGGCTGGAGTGTTTCAGTGGATCCATTTAATCATCAGGCAAGTGGTTTTTGTGGAAAAGCAATTATTTTGAAAATTTAGAAGGCTCCCAGCCCACTCACT
Source organism: Sciurus carolinensis (assembly GCF_902686445.1). NCBI lineage: Eukaryota > Metazoa > Chordata > Mammalia > Rodentia > Sciuridae > Sciurus > Sciurus carolinensis. The sequence goes on along the minus strand of NC_062213.1, from coordinate 200,708,403 downwards.
TCCAGTCAGCTCCAGGGGCAAGAAACCTGGGGCCCCAGACAGTTACCTTGTCGCCAACAGAAGGCAGCGTGTCCACCTCTGACACCATCGACTGAAGCCTGCGGATTCCAGTCTGTGTACTGACCTCAGTGCTCTGCTTATCCCAGGCCTTCAAGGTCACCTCACCTAATGGTGGCCTTTTGGGGGCCCTCTGAAGCAATGGGCTGGGGTGGGAGACAAGAGCCTTGACGTGGCCGTGGCTGTAACCCAGTCTGTGTTGCTGTTCTGCTGGGAGCTCCTGGGGAGGCTCTGGAGAAGGCCCTGAGCCCCACTTGCATCTGGTTCAACTCTCCGCCCCCAAAACCAGAGGTTTTGTTTGTTTGTTTGGTACTGGAGATTGAACCCGGGGGCACGCTCCCACTGCTACTACATCCTCGGCCCTTGTGTTAATTTTTTAACCTCACTGAGTTGCTGAGGTTGGTCTCAAACTTGCGGTCCTCCTGCCTCAGCCTCCCTAGTTGCTGGAATTACAGGCATGCACCACTGCATCTGGATCCAGTCACTTCTTAGGAATGCTTTGGTTGAGGGCACAGAATTCTTCAAGCCTAAGGGGTTCCCAGAATGAAGGTCACAGGCAGAGAGGCCCCTCAACAGAGCCTTGTGCCTTCCAACTGCCCCGACACTCTATTCTGCCTTGGTGACTATCCCCTGCTGCCCTCCCACGTGCTTGCAAGTCCTGTCTAACTCCCTTCCTGTAGCTCGGGGATAACCAGGACACTCTGCCCTCCCTTTGTCTCCATCCACATCAGCAGGGTCTCTCCTTCCGAGAGGCCTCCCTGGCTTCCGCAGCCCTCAGACTCACACCAGGGACCTCCTTCACTCTTGGGGCCCTTTGAGAGCAGTAGGTGGCAGAGCACTTGGCATCTCTCTCCCCTGAGATCTGAGACTCCATAGGAGCAGGGCCGCCATCTTTGTTCTTCTTGGAAACGTTTTCATTTCCTGCTTCTCGAGGGGTGGCCAGAGTGTTTCAGGATCCGGCCTTTTCCTGGCCTCCTCTCATGGACCTCCATGGTGACTGGCAGGGGCCTTCCTTTCTCTGGACACGAGCAGCATGGGGAGCCTTACTGTACTTCCCCCTGTTCTTTTTTGTTGTTTGTCCCCTCTTGTCCCTGTAAGTGTAATGGGGTGTGGGAGGGGTTAGTTTTAGGGTTAGAGTGAGGGTTAGGGAGGGGGCAAGAATGGAGGAAAGAAGGACTGTATAGAGGGAAAAGAGGGGTGGGCGGGGTGGGGGGAAGGGAAAAAATAACAATGAATCAACCAACGTTGCCCTATGTAAATTTATGATTACACAAATGGTACGCCTTTACGCCACGTACGGAGAAACAACATGTATCCCATTTGTTCACAATAAAAATAAATTAAAAAAAAAAAAGAGCCCTTTTCCTTCTTCCATCACTGACGCCTGGCACTAGCCACTTAGAAACAAGAACAAAGACTCAGGTCCTGCATTGCGTGGACCACAGGGTGACACATGGACCTGCTGGGCAGGGGAGGCCCGGCTCAGCCTCTCCCACCCTGGCCACGCTGGAGACAGTCAGTGTGTGAAAGGCGGAGGCGTTGGTGACGCGTGGATGCAGCGCGTGCTGCAGAGCGCGTGGTCCTGGCTCGGTGACACCTCTGCCTCTCCCGCTCATTCACTCGTTCATCCCTTTACCACCTACGTGTTGGGCACCGTGCCCGACTCGGCAGGCGGGCCACACCAGCATGGACGGCAGCCTGCCGGGCCGGGAGCTCCGGTGCCAGGGGATGAGACAGACCAAAACGACCCAGGAAAGGGAAACTGAGGCAGATGGTGGCGGCGCCACTTCCCGGTCCCCGTCCTGCCCCTCCCACGCCCTTCCCAGGTGAGGCTCTTCTGCGTTCCTCTCCCCCCCACTGTCTCCCTCCCTGGCGCAGGGGACCAAGTCCACATCCCGGCTGTGCCCGCTGGGCCAGCGGGCACCCACCGCTGAACCTCGCCTCAGCCGACTTCGTCTCCCCGGCCTCAGGCCCTTTTGTCGCCCTCCTGCCTCTGCCCAAAGCTTTCCAGACCCCCAAACCCCTACTCAGGCCTGGGCTTCCCTGTCCGCTCCCCAGAGGCCTGCCCTGACCCCCAGTCTGCAGCCCCTTCTGCTCTGCTCACTCTGAGGTCCCTGAGGGCGGGGACCAAGCCTGTGGCCTCTCAGCGTCATGCCAGGGCCAAGTCCAGAACCGCATCTGGCATTTGGTTGACGTTCAGTAGTGGACGCGGCGGCCTGGGGCGCGCCCTCCAGCTTGGCTGCGCAGGCCGTCGGGGTCACGGCTGACGGGCACCGACCTCGCTGCCCTGCCCAGGACCAGGAGACAGCATAGGGTCGCACAGGCCAGCCTGAGCGAAGACCCAAGTTCACGTTCAAAGTGCCGTCTCCCCCGCAGGCCAGCGGCTTTCGCACCGCCCACACGGCTGCGCGCTGCAAGGCGCGCCATCCTAAGCCGGGACCTCGTGTTGGTGTGAGCGTGTGGAGGGTGCCATCGGCTCTCCCCACTCCGCCTGTCCTGGGCCGGCGTCACCGGAGCAGAGGGACACCCTGAACTCACTCCCGTCCACGCCGTCCCGGGAAGGCGAGGGCTAGGAGACCGACAGGGCAGCGATCAGCCTGTAGCCTTGCTCCTGGCTCGGCCGGGCTGAGCAGGAGGCTGTGGTGACCGGGCCTTCCCCTCGGCCATCACCTGAGGCTGGGGGTGGACACTGAGGTGTGCAGGGAGCCACGAGGGGAAGCCCAGGTGGCGTGTGAGGTGGCGTGTGAGGTTGGGTCCTCAGTGACGGTGTCTGCTGAGGGCCTGGGTGGACTGGGGACAGCCCTCGGCCGCGGCCCCCAGCGAGCCTCTGACCACAGGTGTTCTGAGGCCTGCTCCCTGCGGCTGAGGACGCAGGCTTTTCCTCCTAAGTCCAAACCCCCACAGCCTGAGGCTCAACGGAAACCGCTCTGCCTCCCGGACCCCACTGCTAGGACCCCACTGCCCCAGGCCAAGAGGCCAGTGTTGGCCTGCCAGGACGGGGTCCCCGGAGGCTCAGCTCGTGGGGCAGGAGTGAGGGAGACTTTGAGAATCTCCATGGCCTAGATGTGGCGTGCATGTGAGGCAGAGACCCCCAGCCTCGGAGACCTGGCTGTCGCTCCTTCCCATTTCCAACAAATTCTGACCAACTCCTGGCCACGGCTGCCTCCACCCCTCCTGGGGAAGCCCCTGTCTGAGAGGAAGGCTCGCGGTGCCAGTGCCCGCTGTGTGGGGCAGAGCTCTGGCCTGTGGGCCAACACCCGCGCCCGCCCTTGGGCAAGTCAGGGGCCTCTCTGAGCATGGTTTCCTCCTCTGTAGAGTGGGGTTGTCACACCACCTCAGGCCACCTGACGGGTGTAGGTAAAGTGCCTAGCGCAGTGTCTGGCACGTGGTACGTGCCTAATAAATGTGAGGTATTATTTGAAACAGGGCCCATGCACATGTTGTAAGAGGGGGTGTCCTGTTTTGGGGGCGGTCCACCCTGCCTGGACTGGCACACAGTAAGGACTGAGGGGAGGGGAAGATCCAGGTCACATCTCCATTAAACAACCAAGAGAGGGCTGTGCCCCAGAGTCTGTGGGGGAGCTGGCTCCCATGGGACTGTGTGCCAGGGAGGGCTGGCCAGGGGCGGGGTGGGCAGGGGGTGAGGTCTGGGGACCACTCAGGTCCTTTCCGGAATCCTTGTTTGGAAACTCTTGGGACAGAGGACAGGCATGAGGCATAGTGTAGAACAGCAGGATGTGGGGACAAGCCCTCTCCTCCAGGGCAGGACCTGCCCCCATCTGGCCGTGGGTACACTCCATCCCCTCTGGGCTGATACTTGACCCTGAGATCTTGTGGTTTTTTGTTTTTTGGGGGCACCAGGGATTGAACACAGGGACACTCAACCACTGAGCCACATCCCCAGCCCTGTTTTGTGTTTTACTTAGAGACGAGGTCTCACTGAGTTGCTTAGCACCACCCTTTTGCTGAGGCTGGCTTTGAACTCAGAATCCTCCTGTCTCAGCCTCCTGAGCTGCTGGGGTCACAGGCCTGCGCCACGGCACCTGGTTGGGATCTTGGTTTTCGTTTTCTTTTTGCACTGGGGTTGGATCCAGGGGTTCTCTCCACTTCGCTGCACCCCCAGCGAAGTTCATTTTATTTTGAAACAGGGCTTCACTAAGTTGCCCAGGCTGGCCTGGAACTTACCCTCCTCCTGCCTCAGGCTCCTGGGTACCCCTGGGGTCTTTTGGCCGGATGACAATGGAGATGAGCGGAGCCAGGCTGGGGACATGCAGGCCAGGTGAGGTGGTTCCTCAGGGTGGGATGAGACTGTGGGGGGCGCGCTCAGCTCAGGCTCAGCTCAAGACTTTCCGGGTGCTGAGGAGTCACTACAGCAGTGGGAGAGCGCTCAGGGCACCCTGGCCTTGTGTACAGAGCTGGCCCCGGTTGAGGGCGGCACTCACAAGCTCCGGGGGCTGCCAATGGGATGAGAGCCGAGGCCCCAGGGCACTTGCCCTGCGTCCTGTGGTGATCCCCATCTCAGGCCTCGCTGCTCACCTTGCCATGCCTCCCGACCAGCTGGGTGGGCTCAAGGGCCTCCTGGTCCTGCTGGGTGGGCCTCCTGAAGGGCCCAGCTCTCAGGGCTCCATGCCCCCGGCTGTGAAGAGGGCTCAGTGGTGGCCCCACCATGAGTCCACCAGGAAACTCCGAATGTGATCTCATTTGGAATAAGGATCTTGCAGGTGCCGTTGAGGTGGACATGGAGGAAGAGGCCGTCCTGTGTTAGGGAGGCCCCAAGTCCAACAGTGGTGTCTTCCTAGGACCCAGAAAAGGAGCAGGCTCACAGACACCTGGGAAGGCATGTGCGTGATACCGCCATTTACCGGTGACAAGTTCTACTCCTTCTAATGTTGAAGTTTGAACACTAGAGAAGCAGCCAAGGCAAGCATATTAAGCAGGTTTTATTTAAAGGTAATAATACAGACTTCTCCCGGCAGGAAGAAGGGGGCCATGGCTGATGTTCTAAAGTCCCAAGAAGTGAGCGCACCCTCCATCTTTTATAGGTTGAGGTCTCTTTTGTCCTCCAGTTCTCTTCCTCTTATCTCTCCTTCCTGCCTACATGACTAGACCTGGTTTTGCTTTAAGTGAGAAGCCATGGGCAGGGGGAGGGCCAGGGTGATTCAGGCAGGTAAGGGCCCAGGGGGCATTAATTAGCAGCTCCATGCTTGCACTCCTTGATAAAGGCAGGTAAATTTGGTAATCAATGGGCTCCGGAGATCCTTGACATTCCATTCTCCCAGGGGCAGTCTCCAACTTCCAGAGGCAGATGGCTTCATGGCTTCATTTCCTCTAATTGACCCAATTTCCTATTTCTACACTAACTACCTGTCCTTAATTCTGGCTTCATGCGGAGGCAGCAGGACTGGCACCCTTACCTGCCCAGCTCCCCAGGAGCCAGAAGCACCTGAGCCTGGGGCTGATCCTTGACCTTGGACTCCTGGCACCCAAAGCTGCTAGCGGATGAGATTCAGCCGCTGTAGGCACCATGTCTGTGGGCGGCAGCTGCTGATGGCCGCGCACCCCGCGTGCAGCCTGCACGGGTGATGGCTGTCCAGCCCCCGCTCAGACCCTAGTCGGCTTCTCAGCGGCCCGTGGCCAATGGCTGTGAGCAGGCAGAACCTCGGGGCAGGGCCGGGCCGAGCCCTGCTGGCCTCACACGGGGCCTCCCGACCCACGCCGGAGTGCGGCTGAGTTCGGGATGCAGCGTGGCCGGTGTCCTTGAAGAAAGGGGGCCTGCAGTGGACCTGCACTGCGCAGAGGGACACCCGGGGAGGACAGGGGATGCGGCCACCAGGAAGTCACGCACAGACCCTCAGAGGAAACAGTGGTGCTGCTGGTTACCGGCGAGGGGCTCTGCTTCCTCGGGTGTTGGCGTATGACACCTGAGAAGCAGGCCGAGGAAAGCACGTTAGGCAGGTTGACTTAAAGGTAAAGGGAGGGAGGAGGGGCCATGGCGAATGTTCTAGAGTCCTCACAAGTGAGCGCACCCTGGGCTGAAGCCAGAATTGGGGACAGGCAGTTAGTGTAGAAATAGGGGATCATCAGGTCAAATCGAGGAAATGGAGGCCATGAAAACCATCTGCCTCTGGATGTTGGAGACTGCCCCTGGGAGAATGGAATGTCAAGGATCTCCGGAGCCCATTGATAACCAAATTAACCTGTGCTTGTCAGGGACTCCAGGCAGGGAGCTGCTAACGAATGCCCCCTGGACCCTTGCCTGGCTGAAGCTCTCTGGCCCTCCCCCTGCCCATCCCTTCTCACTTTTTACATCTCACCTGCAAAACCAGGCCTCGTCAGGCAGGCAGGAAGGAGAGATAAGGGGGGAGAGAACTGGAGGACAAAAGAGACTTTAACCTATAAAAGATGGAGGGTGCGCTCACTTCTTGGGACTTTAGAACATCAGCCATGGCCCCCTTCTCCCTCCGGGGAGAAGTCTGTATTATTACCTTTAAATAAAACCTGCTTAATCTGCTTGCCTTGGCTGCTTCTCTAGTGCTCAGACTTCAACATTAGAGGGAGCAGGAGTCCTCACCAGTCAACGGCGGTTATCAGGGTCTCCTTTGCTCTTTTCTCTGCCCCGTATCTCTCCTTCCTGCTGAGGTGACTAGGCCTAGCAGTTGCCAGTGCCACAGCAAAAAAGGTGAGCAGCAGACGCAGGGGGAGGGCCAGCCAGAGGCTGCAGCCTTTGGGAGGGGCTGCATTCCCAGGGCGCTGCTTCTTGAGCCCCAGTCCTCATGATACCGCTGTTTACAGGTGACGAGTTCTGCTCCTTCTAATGTTGAAGATTGAACACTAGAGAAACAGCAAGCATTTTAAGCAGGTTTTATTTAAAGGTAATAATAAAGACTTCTCCCGGCAGGAAGAAGGGGGCCATGGCTGATGTTCTAAAGTCCCAAGAAGTGAGCGCACCCTCCATCTTTTATAGGTTAAAGTCTTTTTTGTTCTCCAATTTTCTCCCCCCTTATCTCTCTCTCTTTCCTGCTACGTGACTACGTGGTTTTGCATTAAGTGAGAAGCCATGGGCAGGGGGAGGGCCAAGGTGATTCAGGCAGGCAAGGGCCCAGGGGGCATTAATTAGCAGCTCCTTGCTTGCAGTCCTTGATAAAGGCAGGTAAATTTGGTAATCAATGGGCTCTGGATCTCCTTGACATTCCATTCTTCCAGGGGCAGTCTCCAACCTCCAGAGGCAGATGGCTTCATGGCTTCATTTCCTCGATTTGACTCGATTTCCTATTTCTACACTAACTGCCTGTCCTTAATTCTGGCTTCACTCACAGTGTGACCGTGGGCCTCCGCACCCTCTGAACGCAGCTCTGAGGCTTGTTCTTAACGGACCTGTCTTCCTCTTCCTCTGCTCCCTCTCCTGCTCCTAACTTGGGGTGGGGACTAAGAGGACCCGAGTTTTCCGCCAGGCCAGCGGATCCAGGAAGTGAGAGTCTCCCAAATTAGCAAGTGAACATAAACGCGCCCGCGGGCCCTCAGGGCGGCTGGGACACCCTGGCAGGCACACCAGGGAATGTGGTCCCTCCTGGTGGCAGAATCACAGCCTCTGGGACAGGAGACCCCTGTGTTTGTCCTTTGCTAGCAAAGCAATAAAACTTCTTTTTCCTTTTTCTCAAAACCGTGTCTTCGTTATTGAATTGGCATTGGGGACCTTTAGGTTACAAAAACTACCCTACGAGTAAGAGTATTATCGCCATTTTATAGATGGGGAGATGGAAGCAGGAGGTTAGGTGATTGGCTTACGGCCACACAGCCAGCAAATGACCACGCTGGAATTTGGCCTCAGACTACCTCGAACTCCAGAGTCCGTACCTCTAAGCTATGCCCAGGGCCAGCCAGTGGCATCTTCCCTGGTATTTCTTTCCTCCCGGGCTGGCTTGGGGGTGGGCTCTGGCCTTCCTTGGGGGCAGTGCCAAGCCGGGCTTGGAGTGAGGGAGACCCCGTCTGGACCTTGCCCCGCAGGCCACTGGCAGGGACACAGGTCCTGAGCCCTCTCACGGGCGCGTGCACATGCGCGCGCACACACACACACACACACACACACACGTGCTGCCTGCGGGGCTTTGCTGTCACTGTGGCCCCAGCACTTAGTCACCGACACCCTTGGCCGCCTTCCTTTCACAGAAGCTGCTGGCCTCTCAGCTGCGGCCTTCTCTCTCAGTTTCTCTCAGTTTCTCTCAGTCTCACTTTTCGTTCTGACTGCGAAGGACTTTTTTCTCTTGATCTCTCTTATGGTTTCCACAGTGCTGGTGGCGCTGGCTCAAACCCCAAGCCTCCCAGGCTGCCACCTGCCCTGGGAGGCCGGGAGAGGCCCAGGACTTCCCTGCTCACGTCCGGCCCCCTCAGGGAGGAAGGAGGCTTGCAGATGAGGAGTGAGGTCACGGGGAGGGGCGGGGACCGGGGAGGGACGGGGACCGTGTGTCATGCAACCCTCAGCTCTGGGGAGCAATTCTGACGCAGGAGCTGGGAGCCCCTGCAGGTGCGTGGGGTCGCCAGCTGATCAGAGAGCTTCCTGAGCTGGGCACCCCAGATGTGTCACCCTCCCTGCTGGCGGGTTTGGGGGTCTCCCAGCTGACTTTACACCTGCTTCCTGAAGCTGCCGCCTGGGTCCTCCGGTCTGAGCTCGGCCTCTGGCAGCGAGATTCACTGAGGTGCTGGGCGGCCTGGTGTGGAGAAGAGGGTGGCTCGGCCCTGCAGGATCAGTTAGTTCCAGAAAGCCTGGGCTGGAGCAGCGCCCCCTACCCACAGGACACCTTCCAGACCCAGGCCCATGACTTCTTCCTCACCGGGTTATCGGGGTGGGGAATGGGCCCCGGGAACCCTGCTGTTCACGAAGTAGCTGGAAATCGGCGTTCCTCTCTCTTGTTGCGTGCCAGGCTCTCCCATTGACATACACTCACTCCCAGCTGCTTTTTTCTGATGCGACTTTGGACAAGCCACCTCTCAACTCATTTTCTTATTTACAAAATGGCTTGGAGCAGGGCCGGCGAGAGCCGTAACATACTCACAGATTTCTTTTAAAATAAATTCAAGTGTGAAAGAAGATGGCTTTTATAATGTCCACCTCACGGGATATGTGGGATAAGAGTGAGCTCATGTGGAAAGGTCTGTTAGAGGCTGACAGTGTCCCCCAAACTTGTACGTTGGCGCCCTAATCCCAGTGAGACTGTATTTAGAGAGAGGGCCTTGGAAAAGGTAACAGGTGGAAAGAAGTCCTGAGGGTGGGCCCTCATCCAATAGGACTGGTGTCCTTCCAAGAGGAGAGCATGCCAACAAGGCCATGTGCAGACAGATAAGAAGGTGGCTGTCCCCAAACTAGAGAGGTCTCAGGAGAAACCACACCTTGCCCACGCCTTGATCTTGGACTTCCAGTCTCCAGAGTGGTCTTTTGTCACACAGCACTAACCAGCTGACACAAGGCTATGATAGTTTGAATTTCCCTTTTCTTGAGACCTCTGGTCTCAGATTTCAGAGTTTTTCAGATTTTGGAATATTTGCATATACATACTGAGACATCTTGGGAATGAGACTCAAACTGAAGTCCCAAATTCATGTATGTTTCATCTATACCTTATACACACAGCTTGAAGGAAATCTATATGTATTTTTAGTGTGCCTATTTTGTGACTGCAACCTGTCACTGGATGTTAAGTGTGGGATTCTCCACTTGTGGCATTAACTGGACACTGGAAAAGTTCTAGATTTTGGAGGATTTGGGATTTCGAATTTTCAGATTAGGGCCTGGCAGAGTGGAACACACCTGCAATCCCAGATACTCAGGAGGCTGAAGCAGGAAGATCGCAAGTTCAAGACCAGTCTGGATAACTTAGCCAGATCCTGCCTGGAAACAAAAAGTAAAACGTGCCAGGGATATAGTTCAGGGGTAGAGTCGCATCCCCGGGTTCAATCCCCAGCTCTGCCAAAAACCAAAAATTAAAAAAATAAAATAATTCAGATTAGGAATGCTCGACCTGTATTGCAATGGCCACATGTGCATAGTCGAATCGTAGCTGCTCAATAAATGGCAGTCAGAATTATCGTTAGCCCAGCAACTAGCTTTAAAAACTAGAGACAGTCTCTCCCCCTGGGTCAGGGAACAGACGTATGTAGCTCTTAGCACAGAAAGGTCTCTTCTCTGTCAGGGGATGGTTGCTCCAAGGAAGTAAAGAAAATGTTTTATCAGGGCAAAGATTGAATAGATTTGCCAGAAGTTCCCTGTGAGATTGTGGGGTCTCCTGAGCTGCAGGCTCCACACCATCCTACAGGCTCCCAGCGCCCGATGACCAGCGTAACGCAGAGCTCAGGCTGCCCACAGCGCTGCAGACAGTGAATGTTTAGATGGGCTGGGGCAGGGCTCCCTGGCAACGGAGTCTGTGGAAGCCAAGCTCACCGCTTGAGCATCCTGCTACCATCACCATCGTCATCTCAGGATATCACTGATTCAGCAAATATTTATGGCGCCAAGCCAGGAAAATAAAGCACTGAAGAAATTAGGCAAATTCCCTGCCTCACGGAGGAGCCGTTTCTGGCAGGAGGTCCTGAAACTGCAGGAACCCTGTGAGCCAGAGGCAAGTTCAATGCGATTCCACACTCCAGCATCCGTGACCCAGGACACCGGCGGTCCTGCGGGACAACAGCTGCCTCCTCCGTGCTTCTGCCTGGACCCTGACTTTGTGGCCGCATGTTCGGGATAGATCCTGTCTTTGTAGTGGTAGGGCAGCGGGCGCTGGAGGCTTCCCATGGGCCCCTTTCATCTGCCCAGAACCCTCTGAAGTGGGTACCCTTGTCATCCGCATTTGACGGCTCAGGAAACCGAGCCCCAGCAGGCTTGCTCCAAGTCCCTCAGCTGTGGCTGTGGCAGAGGCGTGATTGGAGCCCCTTCAGTCTGCCTTTTTCGATGCCTTCTTGGAAAAACAACCCCTGAAGACCTCTAATTACATTTCAGTAGTGCAAGCTTTTTTTTTTTTTTTTTTTGAAGCGTTATTTTATATATATATTTAGTTGTTGATGAACCTTTATTGTACGTGGTGCTGAGAATCGAACCCAATGCCTCACACATGCTAGACAAGTGCTCCACCACCGAGCCACAACCCCAGCCCTTGAAGCATTATTAATCATTATTAATCACATGAAAAAGATTTTCAGTGTGCTGCTTACTTAATCTGAGCCCTGGGGCAGGCACCCGGCTGCTGCTGCAGGGAAGAGCTCCTGCCTGGGCTTTGCAGCCTGAGCTGGGCTCACGCCCGGTGAGGGGCCCTGGGGGCTGACCTGGTCATTCTGAGATCGGGGCCCCTCCTGGGAAAGCGCAGGCTGGGCAGGCTGCAGGCAGAGTCAGAGTCAGGGCGTGAGATGACTCATCTACCGCTACTGCTTACCCATCTCCTTTTCTCGGTCTGATTGGGCTGCTCGAAGGCCAAGCCTCCTTCCTCCTCGGTGCTGAGTAAGCAGCCTGGTCCGGTCCTGCCCACCGCTGTCCCCTCTGGAGCTTCTCTCCCCTTGCTTTCTGCACGCTAGGGGCCCCTGGGGCTGCTGGAAGTCCCCCCAGCTGCCCTCAACGAGGTCTTCCCAGCAGCCCGCTCTTGTCCTTTCTCCCCAGGGCGCTCCCTGCTTGGGGTCTTGGTTTGGATGCCTCCTCCTTAGAGAAGCCCTCCCTGACCACCCGGCCCGCCACGTTGGCAGGCTGCCTTCTCTCACGCGGCACCTTAGGCAGGGCAACGCTCTCCCCCGGCTCCCAGGCCCACGCTCACGGCCTGCTTCTCTCCATCTAGTCCCCCGACCACGCCCAGCGTCTGCCCTCCTGGCCTCTCCACCGCTCCCCGAGTCCAGCTCCCTCCTCTCTGACCTGGATGCAGCACCAGCCGCCCAGCTGCTGTCCCTGCTGCCATCCTGCCCCTCTTCCCTGGGCCACCTAGTCTAATGCAGTGGCCAGCGGATCCCTGGAAACCCCGCAGCGGGCCAGTTGCTCTCCATTCAGTCCGCGGGGCCTGCATCTTCTCCCTCCCTCTCTCAGCCCCGCCGGTGCTCCGGCCCTCTCTGGGGCTGTCACGCTGGCTGTGCCCTTGGTCTCCACGTTCTGTCTGCCTGGCTCTTGTGCCTCCCCGAGAAAGTGACGAGAACGTCCCTGACCCTTTGATGGAGTACTTGGTCCTTTTTATGCTGGGGGTGGATCCCAGGACCTGGCACATGCTCAGCAGAAGATCCGCAGCAGCAAAGAAGCCCACGACAGCTGTGGTGGCCCAGGGCTGTGGCAGTCCCTGCACTAACCGGCTGCTGGATGGGGGTCAGAACCCCCACCCCCACCCCAGCTCCCACATTCCAGGCCACATTCTGGTGCAAACTAGAAACTGCTAAGTGATAAGGAGTCCATGGGTCATTGATGACAACTTTTGTGTTTCCTCAGCCCAGACTGGGGTCCCAGTGGCCAGCAGCACCCCAGGCGTCTCGGATCTGGCCGAGGCCTGAAGGGGGGCCATGCCTGTTTCCTGGGATTTCATACTCGGGAGCCTCAGGCCAGACCAGGCCTTGTGGCCTTGGGCCTCCCATTCAGAGGGACTGGGACCTGGGGGTGGGGCTGACCCTCACCCAGCAGCTCAGAGGGACTGACCAGGGAAATCCCAGAGGGATTTTCTGAATGAACCCCACACACAGATGGGCAGGGTCCTTCCTGGCCGGGAGTGTGGCCCACCTCTGGCCGGTGGCGATAGCACGGATATGGCACCCACCGGAGGGCCTTGGGGCTTGGTTCCGGGTTTCGTTTTCGGAAAGGGCCTGGGCTCAGCACCCTGGAGGGGGCCCAAGCAGCCAGACCTCCCTCAGGCCCGCCAGGGCCCCGTCCTGGGTGGATCGGTCTCCCACAAAACGCCCTTTGAACAAAGTCCTGATGTGTCAGTGGACGAGACGGGTGCAAACCCGGTCCCCAGGAGCCCCTGTCCTAGTGGGCAGAGTTGGGTTACAGGCAAATCATTTCAGACGGTGGTGGGTCCCTTGAAGTCGGAGTGGTGATCAGGAAGGCTCTCTGGGGACGAGAGGAGGCGGCATTTGTACAATCCTTTTTTTCAGCTCCTTTGGCTTAGAACTGGTCTACAGTGCCCTTGACCTTTTTAGCGTATACGCTTTTACGATTTTTGTCATATGTCCATATCCATCACCACAACGAAGATAATGGTCTTTCCATCACTGGGAGAGGGTTCTTGGAGGACTTCTGAAGAGCTAAGGGTACAAGGTTTCAGGGAGAGGGATCAGCAAGGGCAAAGTTCCTGTGACAGGGAAGAGATTGGTGTCCCAGGGACAGAGAGGGACCAAGGTCAGGGGCCCCTCCTGGAGGCCTTCTTGGCGGGCATGGCAAGCTCAGGTCTGAATCAGCACTTTGTTGACAGCCGTGGACGGGCGAGTGAGCAGCCACCGCACCTGACCATCCAGTCTTCTGGCCTGTTCACCACCAAAGCTCTTCTGAGGAATCAGCCCTGTGGGCGGTGAAGCCCCCACTGCCTTAGTAAGCGGTTCCCCTGAAGTGATTCATATTTAACTGAGCCCTTCAGCTCCTTGGCCCCAAGAAGCCAGCAATGGTGGCACTTCAAGGCTGAGCGTCTGGCAGAGGACAGATCAATCCATCCTCCCTCAGGCTTCTATGTTTCGACCTCCTTGAAAACCTGATTTCTGAGTTGTAGGTCATGATTTGAGGGCAGGGGTGCCTTTGGTTTTTTTGGGGGGGTTTTTTTGGGGTGCTGGGGATTGAACCCAGGGCCTTGTGCTTACAAGGCAAGCACTCTACCGACTGAGCTGTCTCCCCAGCCCCTAGGGGTGCCTTTGGTTCTCTCAAATCCTCCAGGGCTGGTCCTTGGAGGCCCCTCTGTGGATTGTCAGAGACGTGGCCCTCCTGGGGAGGGAGGGTGGATAACAGCAAACACAGGCCAATCCCTTTACAGCAAATTCCTTTATATCAGAGGGCTCTGGAGAGCAGAGCGCAGCTTCCATGGCTACCCAGGAGCAGGGGCCACCCCTCAACCTACATAAGAACAGCATCTGCGGGTCCAAAGTTGCAGCAAGGGCAGCCCCCATCCTACAGATGGCTGGGCAGCCAGGGACCTGGGTTTGAATTGTGGCTCTAGAACTTACTAACTGGGTGTTGGGTAAGTTGCATGTCTGAGCACCCATCTCCCCATGGAGTGTTAAAAAGCAATCTCTCTGCAGGCTGTTGTTCCGGGCGCCTTGCAAAAGCACCTCTGATTCATTCATTCTGCACTTGTGTGTGTGGTGTGGGGATTGAACGCAGGGTCTCGTGCATGTGAAGCACCTGCTCTGTCGCTGAGCTACATGCACTGCCCCATCCGGGGACACAGGATATACCCCTGGGAATCCTCTCCTCTCTTGTACCTCCAACCAAGCTCCGCTAAAGTCAGTTGGTTCTGTTTCCTTCTTGCACTTGGTGCCTGAGTCCGTGACTAATACCGGACCAAGCTTGGTTTCCTGAGTATAAATAACTCACGTCCATTCACAACGGCCTGCCGAGCAGGGAGGTCTGGGGGAACCGGGATTCCTTGATGCAGTCTCAGCTTAAGGGGTCATGGCGGCCATGCTATGGGCGTTGGTCAAGTCTCTTTCCCTCTCTGGTCTCAGCTTCCTCCTCTATCCTTCTTGGAGGTGGAAGAAATATTGGAAATTACAAAGCCCAGTACTGGCCTCAGGAGCTCATACGGGTTCACAGTGCTGAAGCTTAGAATTAGGGAATAGGTGCCTGAGCCCCAAGGCTGGCTGTCCTGGGGAAAGGGCTTGGGGGATGACGCCCCTTGGGGTTCAGACGGAAAGTCTCTCCGCCCCCAGCCATCATGCCATACGAATTAAACTCTTTCATCCTCAGAACGACCCTGGCAGTAGATAGCAGTGTTCTCATATTAGGAATGAAGACACTGAGGCTCAGAGGGTGAGCCTCACACAGCTAATAAATGGTAGAGTTGGAATTTGACCAGGACTGTTTGGGTCAAACAGAGCTGAAAGTGCCCTGCGGAAGCCCCCAGGCCCAGACAGGGACCCAGGCCTATGTCCCTCACTCTCCCAGGGTCTCAGGATAAAGGGACCTTGATTTCATTGATTCCTAGCCTGAGTCTTACTGATGAGGGTACAGAGGCCCAGAAGGGGGAAGTCATGGGGCTAGATGCTGACCTGGGTTCCGCTCTGGACTCCTGACTCCTCCTCTGGTCTTCCCACATTTGGAGTCGCCACCTGTCAAGCTGGAGCTGAGGTGAAACCCAACCCTGGCTGCAGTATCCGCACTGCCACCATGTACAGCAGGCTGGCTCGAGCTGAGGGGTAGCACGTGGCCACTCACTTGACATCCCCAAGGGGATGGGAAGGAAGGCCCTGGCCTCTATGATGCCCTCCTATGGGCCTGCCCCAGTGCCCGACGCCCTGCAGGAGTCACCCCTTGCCTGGAAGAGGGGAGGCCATGCTAGAGAGGCAAGGGGAATCCCAGGCCATGAGCGTTTCAGCTGTGGTCCAGAAGCCTGAGGTCTGGGGCCATCGCCGGGGCCTGGGGGCCTGGGGAGTGGGGCGAAGGGAAGCAGGGCCTTCATACTTCTTCACTTGCATTTCAGAAAGCTCACCACGTCCGCCATTTTGCTGAGAGCCCTTGGCAAGGGTCGGAGGGCTGCCTGGGAGTTCCGCCACTTCTGGAGAGGAGGGAACAGGCTCCAGGGGTCCCCGTCTCCTGGCATTCAGGAGGGTGTGTCGCCCCCTCGTCACTGGGCACAGCCGGCTTGTGTGACCACATTTGTGACCAAGCCAGGTCCTAACAGACACTGCGGCTTCTGTCTTGCGCACTTGGGTCGCTTGCTCTGGGGGAGCCGGCTGCTCCAGCGGGCAGGAAGACTCAGCCCTGGGGCGGCTCCTCTGGACGCACGTCCTCCAGCCCCATGAGGCTTCAGATGACCACAGTCCACCAACCTCCCTGACCCGAGCCAGAACCTCCTGGAAGTCCTGATCGCTGGCTGGCAGAAAGGTGCCACGGAAGGCTGACCCTGGTGCGTTCCTTTGTTGGAACTGGGACCTGGACTCCGGGACGCCCTCTCCGAGGCGCCCTCGCCCTTTTCATTTTTCATTTTGAGACAGGGTCTCCCTACGCCGCCCAGGGTGGCTCCAACTTTCGAGCCTCCTTGCCTCAGCCTCCTCTGTTGCTGGGATTACAGAAGTGCCCCATCACGCCTGTATTATCCTTGTTTTAAGCCACTAAATTTTGAGGAACGTGGCAGTGGATAAATAATGCACTCAGAGAGCAGAAATGACTTGCCTGCTGTCACATGGCCACACCAGGACTCCTAGACCAGGGCTTTTTCCTGGAAAGCAAGAGCCTGAGGGCCCAAGAGAGAAGCAGAGGAAGCCAAGGCTTCTACAAGGTGGGAACCAAGTCCTGACTCTGCCGCTCTCAAGCTGTGTAACCTCAGACAAGTTACTCAATGACTCTGAGCCTCAGTTTGTTCAAGCACTACTGACTTGAAAACTTAGTACCAGGACTAAATTTGACCAAGGGCCCAATACTCAGCACGTGCTCAATGAATAACAGTGTTACTGTGGAGAGCAGTCAAGTTCAGGTCCAAGGGCCTGGAGTCTGCCCTCCTCCCAGTTCTGGAAGGCTGTGCCCCATGCTTAGTTTCCAACCAGGCTCAGCACGGTTTGCCTGCTTCTTGGTCCCTGGGAGTCCTGCTGCTGGGTGTATGTGGCTGGGGACTCCGCTCATCAACGCATTGTGGCGCATTGACCACCCACATCAATGCGATGTACATTGGTGGGCAGCTGGGAACCCTGAATGTTGGCCCCCAACTTCAAGGGGTGACTGCTGACAGCTTGTCCCTGGCCTTCAGCAGGTGCTTCTCACCACCAGCCTCTGAGGGGCCAGGGCTGAGTCACTAGGATCCAGGTAACATTCTGGGCCTTGAGTGAGCAGGAGCTCTGGGGACAGCCTAGTTTGCTGTTTGGTCCTATAATGAAATATCCGAGGCAGGCCAAGTTTACAAAGAAAAGAGATTTATTTAGCTTGTAGCTTTGGGGACTGAAAACCCAAACAGAACAGTGCAGGGTCTGGTGGGGGCTCTAGCCTGGACTGTGTCACTTCATTGGCAGATGACAATGGTGAGACATCACATCTGGGAACAGGAAGCCAGAGGGAGACTGGGGTCCCAGGATCCCTCTGAGGCACGCCCCCAATAGCTTAAGGATCTCCCAGGAGGCCCTGCCTCCAAAAGGGTTGGTTAGCGTTCACACTGCCACACTGAGCGTCCAACACAGGGACCTTCAGGAGACACCTAAACCATAGCTGAACCAAAGTTCAGGGATCCAGTCGAAGGCGGGCCGTGTGTAGTAGATAGTCCTGTCACCTGGGACCCAGCGGTGGCCAAGGGTGACCGGAAAAGCCCCCTAAGGGACAGCCCTATTTCATCAAGGCTCAGGAAAGGTACTCAGAAAAGTACCTGGGCTCCTCAGAGAAGAAAGGTCCAGGTACCCCGCAGGTTCAGAAACCTTCCACCTGGCGCTCTTGCCTGCGGCAGAAAGAATCCCTTTATCTGTTGAGGGTAGTTTGGGACCATTTGGGGCTGGGGTTCCCAGCTGTTGGGGAAGTCCCTGAATTTCCTGAACAAAGCTGGGACCTGTGTCTTGCTCAGCAGCCCTCGGTGACACATCCCTGGTTCCCTCAGGCGGGCTTCCTACTCTCACCTTCCTCTCCCTTGCTGGGAGAAGTTGGCTGAGAGGAGGCTGTGCAGGCAGAACCCGGCCTCCGGCCAGCCTGGCAGCTCGGCCTCTGCAGTCAGCATGCCCTTGGTCCCTGCAACACCACACAGGGTCCTGCTCAACCTGGGGACTTCCCCTCCCGCTCTTTAAAGCACTTTCACACCTGGTAGGGGGTCCACCCCCACCCGGGGAGCCTGCCTGTTCCCTGGCTGCAGGAGCGCCTTCTCTGCAGCAGCCTAGGACTTGCTCATGTGCCAGGTCCTGTCAGGGTGCTCCGGGGCCATCCTGATTCTCCAAGAGCCCAGTTTCCTGGGGCAGATAGATACACAAGCCAGTCATTACAGTTATGACACCATGAGATCAGTTCTAGAATTGAGATACAAAAAAACTGACAGAAACCGTCGTTTGACTGGGAAGATGACTAGGGGGAGGGGACGGTGCCAGGAAAGCCACAAAGAGGAGTCAGAGTTGGAACCCGTTCTAAAGATAAGCAGGAGACCGCGGAGTCCGCTGGGAGTGGAGGGTCCTGGAGGGCAGAGACAGGAGGTGAGGCCCATCTAGAGGAGCCTAGAAGCAGGCAGGAGCCAGAAGGTACTCGGGAGAAGGTGGTCCCAGCCAGGCCCTGAGTGGCCCTGAACACGGACAGATTTAGGGCGTCAGTTCCTCCCCTGCCAAAGGGGCCCAAAGCAGGACCTTCTGCGGAGGTTTCTGTGAGGATTCACAGAGCCAAATGCCTGAAAGCATTTAGCATAAAGCAAGCGTGCAAACCAGCCATTATCTTTACTGTCATGAAGAACACAGTTCTCCAGGTGGTGGGGACTGTACCTCTCTCTGCAAGGTTTCTGGGCAGGGGTGGCTGGGGGCAATGTGGCTTGGAAGGTGCCTTTGGAGGCCCTTTGGAGGAGGAAAAGGAGAGGGAGAGACAGATTTTCACATCTCCAGAACTGATTTTTAATGGATGTGCAATATTCCATTAAAGGGATGGACCTTGATTTCCTTAATTACTTCCCCTGACTCAGGGGATTTCTAAAATTCCCAAGTGACATTACTTAGGAATGTTACTATGTTTATATATTATTTTTCCAGTAGGACTATTTCTTTGGTTTTTCTTCAGTGGTGAAATTATTGAGCCACAAGTTATAAACATTTTTTTGGGGGGGGGTTGGCTATTGCTAAGAATTTCTGTACCATTTTCTGAAAAGAGTTGTAACATTTACCAGCAGCATATGAATGAGTATTCTTGTTTCACCACAACCTTGGGGTTACATTTTTTCCAAAATTGTTTTTATAAATCATTAAAAAACCCACTGATGAGTTAATAGATCTAAAAGAATATCCAAGATTGCCTTAATGTGCAAGTCTTTGATTACTAGGAAGGTTGAACTTTTACGACTTATAATCCATTTTTTATTTGTATTTCTCCTCGTGTGAGCTGTTTTAAGGCTGCTGTTTGGTTCTCTGTGTTGAACAAGCTTTATTTACTCAGAACACCAGCTCTTCCACAGGGGAAGCCGTAGAGGGGAAGAAGCATCCTGGGTTCCTCCTGCCCACGCCTGCAGTGTGAATATCACGGGCAGGTCACTTCCATGACCACCTACTCAAAGGGAGTGTCCACAATGAATCTTGCGAATGGGCACACTGGGAACAGTTTTTCCAAGTGGTATCAGGAGTTCTAGGGGGACGGGGTGGGGTGGTCAGTTGTGGTCACCTCGCTAGGAAGTGCTGGTGGGAGATGACTGTTCCCACCCTTTGGGACCCTCCCCATGGGGCCTGTCACTTTGCAGGGCAGACTGAGGTGCGGGAGCCTGAGGGTCCTCAAGCTACTCTGGGCTCAGGGAGAACAGCACACAGGCTGCTTGCTTGTTTCTGAGCCTTGTGTCCATGTCTGAAAACACACAGACAGACACATACACACACAGGCACACACAGATACAGTCACACAGACACACACACAGACACACACATATGCACACAGACACACACACACAGTCACACAGACACACACATATACACACAGACACACACACACAGACACACACACAGACACAGTCACACAGACACACACATATACACACAGACACACACACACACATAAACACACAGACACACACATATGCACACAGACACACACACACAGACAGTCACACAGACACACACATATGCACACAGACACACACACACACAGACAGTCACACAGACACACACATATACACACACACACACACACAGACACACACACACAGACACAGTCACACAGACATACACATATACACACAGACACAGTCACACAGACACACACATATACACACAGACACACACACACATAAACACACAGACACACACATATACACACAGACACACACACACAGACACACACACAGACACAGTCACACAGACACACACATATACACACAGACACACACACACAGAGATACACATATACACACAGACACACACAGAGACACAGTCACACAGACACACAGACACACACACATACACACACACACATATACACACAGACACACACAGAGACACAGTCACACAGACACACACATATACACACAGACACACACACATACACACACACATATACACACAGACACACACAGAGACACAGTCACACAGACACACATACACACAGACACACACACAGACACACACATACACACAGACACACACATATACACACAGACACACACACAGACACACACATATACACACAGACACACACACATATACACACATATACACACAGACACACACATATACACACACATATACACACACAGACACACACATATACACACAGACACACACACAGACACACAAACACAGTCACACAGACACACATATACACACAGACACACACACACAGACACACACACAGTCACACAGTCACACACATATACACACACACAGACACACACATACACACACAGACACACAGTCACACAGACACACACATATACACTCACACACAGACACAGTCACACAGACACACACACACACAGGTGCACATGCACACAGGCAAAAGCACCAGGGACCTGCGGCCCTCGTCCTATCTACTGAGTGGACCAACACGTGAGCTGTAGAAGGGATGCAGGGAGGAGAGGACCCAGGGCAGGAGCGGGAAGGGGTCGGGAGCTCCAGGCCCATGAGCCTCTGGGGTGAACGGGCATTGCTTCTGTCCTTCAGCGAGGGTGCCAGCCATCCCTCCAGCAGGCAAGGACTGCAGGGGCAGGGGAGGCCTGTGGTGGATGACCTCTTGCTCTGTTCCTCAGGCCCTGCAGTTGTGGGTCCGCCCACCCACTCTCCAGCCTCTCCACCACCTGTCCACCCACCCGCCCACCCAGAGGCTACTTCATTTCTCAGCAAGCATCTCTGACTTGGAAGGGAGGGTGGCGGCTGCTTTCTCTGCAGTGTTCTGACCCCAACTGCCCCTTCTGAAAGCTCCGAGGAGCCGGGCAGGCGACTGGGGTGACCGGTCATGGGGCTGGGGCCCCTGTGCGTCTCCCACCTCCAGCCAGCGACCTTCCCCACCCTGAAGCCCCACTGGGACCAGCCCAGGCTCCTCAGAGCCACCTCCTCAAATCCGGGGCGGGCCATTTGAACGGCGAGGGAGTGCCTCCCGGTGTGGCCGGGTGGCACGTGTCCCCCTTCCTCGCTGCTAGAGGCTGCGTTCCTGGAAGCGCTTCTGGGCCGGGGGAGGGAAGAACCCAGGCTCAGCCCTCGGAGAAGGGGCGTCACTTTTGAAGTGACTTCACCGCGTGCGGTCGGGTGCCGCGAGGTGGCCCGGCACGCCTGAGCTCCAGGCGGGACCGCACGTGGGCGCCGCGCTTCCCAGGTGGGCGCGTGGCAGCCCCGCCTGCGCCCGCACCGATGCTCGCCCTCCGCGCGGCGCTGGGACTCTTGCTCGTGGGGGTGCTCCGAGCCTTCCCACAGGTAAGGCGGTGACAGGAACCCGGGGAGGCCCGGCCGCCCGTGTGGCGCGGGGGCGAGTGGAGGGCAGGGACGTCCTCACTGCCTCCCCGCCGCGGGGTGAGGGACGGGTGTCGCGTGTCCCCAGGTGGGAGACTGGCTGGAAGGCCCGTGGGGGCCCCTGCCTGCCGATCCTGGAATCCATTGGTGCATTCACCTTAACTGGACTGCCAGCGCAGAACTGTGGGGGTCCTGGGCAGACCAGGTGTGGCCTCCCTTGGCTGGAAGAGGTCGGTGGGCCCTGCCCCGCTGTGTGTGCTCCCTGCCCACTCTGGTCTAGGCTGGCCACTGGCTGCAGGTCTAGCGAGAGAGGAGGGAGAGGGTGAGGCCAGCCCAGCTTCCCTGTGGGGCCCACGGCTGCGTGGATTGAGTACCCTGGAGCACAGGGTGGACATTGTCCCTGGAGAAGGGTCAGTGGCGGGGTTGACTTCTGTTGTGGGAAACCCCAGAAGAGTTTGGGAAGGGCAGGGGCACCCGTGATCCCGGAGCCCCAGGAGGATTCCAGTTGAGGCAGGAGGACCCAGATTGCCTGGCCAGCCCGGGCAACAGCGGGACCCTGGGGCGTAGCTCAGTGGTGCAGCGCCCTGGGTTTCCATCCGCAGTCAAGATAACACAAAGACAGCGTGTCCCACTCCCCAGTCGCCAACCCTAGACTACCGGGGTCGGGGGAGGACCCGCGGGGTTTGCCAGGATGGAGAGCCGGCGGCTGAGTACAGGCGCGGAGGGAGGGAGGGAGGCGCCAGCCGCGGCTGCTGGTGGGCCCGCCTCTGGGCCTGAGGGAAAGCAGGTCCACGCTGGGAAGTTCGGTCCTCTCCCCCTGAGCCGCAGGCAGGGTGGGCTCCAGGCAGGAGGGAGAGGACAGCTGGGTGGGGGCTTCCCTCTCGAGCGGGGCAGGGCCCTGGCTGGAGAGCCCCACCCCAGCTCCCCAAGCCCCATCGGGAAGGGAAGAGTGTGGGGTGCCGGCAGATCAAGGGAAGGAAGGAAGGAGGGGCTGGACAGGAGCTGGGGGAGACTCTGCTGGTGTTTGGTGGCTGAATCTTGTGTGCTCCAGAGTGAAATCCCTTTTTAAATAAAAACAAAACAAAACCAAAAAACCAAAAACCCAAAAACTAGGGGCTGGGGCTGGGGCTCAGTGGAAGAGCCAGCGCTTGCTTAGCATGTGTGAGGCCCTGGGTTCCATCCCCAGCACTGCAAATGAATGAATGAATGAATGAACAAGATAAAGGTGCAAAAATACAATTACATTGTAAAAACTATGTCTTTATAGTCACATGGGATGTGTGACTATATCCTAAAAGCAAAAACTGTAAATGCTCCAGATAAAGCTGGATTTTTAGGTATGTAGGGTTTTTTTATTTGCTTGTTTGTTTGTTTTTTGTTTTTGTTTTTTGGCACTGGGGATTGAACCCAGGGACACTTAACCACTGAACCACATCTCCAGCCCTTTTTAAATGATTTTATTTAGAGACAGTGTTTCCCTGAGTTGCTTAGGGCCTCGATCAATTGCTGAGGCTGGATTTGAACTTATGATCCTCCCTACCTCAGCCTCCACGCCTCTGGGATTACAGGTGTGGGCCACCACACCCAGCTGAACCCCAGTTCTTACACATGCTAGGCAAGTGGTCTACCACTGGGCTACACTATATTCCCAGCCCTTTTTTAAAAAATTTATTTTGAAATAGAACCTTACTAGATTGCACAGGCTGACTTTGAACGTGTGAGCCTCCTGTCTCAGCCTCCTGAGTAGCTGGGGTTACAGGTGTGCACCCCGACCTGGCTTCTTTACAGACCTTTGTAAACGCATGGCCGAATTTATATTGTTTTTGAAGAAATACATAGGGCTTTCCATACACCATAACCTCTGGTGCATATGATTCTTCATTTGGCTTTCATAATGCCTACCATGTCTCGGAGAGCTTTCCATATTGATATTTTAGGATCCACTTATCTTAAAATGCTGCAGAGTATTTTACCAAATGGGAAATTTCTTATTTATGTCCGTGAAGAAAGAGTGACAAGTCTCCCTCTACTGTTTGAGTGGTTGGCTGTCACCATGGATCACCTATATGGATGCTTTGGGGAAATGGGAATTCTTTCCTGGAGATGAGGCTGAGGGGTGAATATGCATTCAAATTAGAAAGGAGACGCCAGATTGCCTTCCAGGGGGTCTGTGAAAGGTGCCCTCCAACACCCAGCGAGTGGGAGCCGGGCCAACTTCCCCAACGCTAATCAACACTCATCTTCTGAGTTTTGCTTTTGTGACTGGCTGGCAAGAGGGGCCATACCCTATTGACATAATTTGCATTTCCCGCTTGCTAGGGAGGCTGAGCACCCCTCAAGGGCTCAGATACTGGGTCCTTCCTGGCAGGAATCAGGGTGTCTGTGAGTGGGCAGCTGCCTGTCCAGCCCAGTACCCCTGCTGGCCCCTCTAATTTTCCCAGTAAAGGAATAGGCAGCCCTTTGGTGGTGGTGGTGGTGGGGGGTGGAATCCCAAATCAGGGTTTGCACTTCCCTGAATTTTAAATCCTCCTTTCATCTCCATCTGATCTTTTGAGACTGTCCTTTTGCTGCTGGTCCCTAAGGTGAGAATGCCTTCTACAAAAAAGATGTAGCCTGTGACACCCACCGGGCTCTTCCCAGGAGTGGCTTTGGTGTGAGGACTGCAGAGTCCGAAGCTCCATCCTTGCCCCCTCGCCCCTGGGTGGGTGGGAGCAGAGGCTGTCTGTGAGCTCCTTTGACCTAGAGTTCCCCAGCATCATCTTCCAGAAGCCTCCCTCCCACGTCCCCCATCCCAGCTCCCGGTGCCTCCGCCCATGTGGATGGAGGGCATTCTTCTGAGTGAACCTGCTGAGGTGATGGCCAGACCCTGTGTGTCTCACCTCCTCCAGGAGCTCCCACTTTCAAGGCTTAGCTAGTCTTCTAGAAGAGGCCAAGGTGGAAATTCCAGGTACTGGTGAGAGGGTGGGAGAACCTCTCTGCTTTGGCTTGGTTTTGGTTTGGTTTTTGCAGTCCTGGGGATTGAGCCCAGAGGCACCCTGCACTGAGCTGCACCCAGCCCTTCATCTGTTATTTTGAGACGGGTCTGGGGGTCTCGCTGGCCATGCTCCTGCCTCTGCCTCCCCCTCCCCCTCCCCAGCAGCGGGAGTGGGGGAGGGGTACAGGCAGCTGGTCCAGCAGGCTTCCTGGTTTGATGTGACTTTTCCAGGGCTGCTCAAATCCAGAATTCCTTCCGATGCACCAGGAAGGGACCAGCAGGGGCTGGGGAGGCACCTCACTCAGCTTGAGAGCAGCCAGTGCTGGGAGGAGGGCAGCCCTTACTGGAAGCTTCTGCTGCTCCTACTCACATCTGCCCCAGACGGGCTTCTCAGTAGATGTGATTCATCCTTAGGTCGCACACGCCCCTCACCCCTCACCTCGGGACAGCCCAGGAGGAAACCGCCCAGGAGGAAACCGGGGGAGTCTGCATGGATGGCCAGCTTGACCCAACCT
Source organism: Sciurus carolinensis (assembly GCF_902686445.1). Taxonomy (NCBI): domain Eukaryota; kingdom Metazoa; phylum Chordata; class Mammalia; order Rodentia; family Sciuridae; genus Sciurus; species Sciurus carolinensis. The sequence goes on along the minus strand of NC_062213.1, from coordinate 200,683,119 downwards.
GGGTCAGATGGCTGGGGTGGCCCATCTGGGATCCTGGTCCCCATTTTCAAAAGTCGTCCCAAGCCCCAGGCCAGACACGCAGAGTCAAACAAGAGGCCAAGCCAGGCCGCCAGGTCCCCAGCCTCCCTCTTCTTCCCTGGAAGGGACCTTGTCCCAGAACCTGCAGTAGAAACCCACCTGCCTCGCTAGCGGGGAGGGGCTTTTAACCCACCACTCAGCCCCTGTGACGGTCCCCCAATCGTTTGCTCATTCAGCAATTCCTTTTATTACTTATTAGGACTCATGCATTTTTATTAGTTCTTTTTGGTTATGCATATCTTGACATAATAATCAAAGTGTGAAGAATAAGTGGCTTTAATTCAGTCCCCAGTACTTCCCCTTCCCCTCCCCTCCTCCTCCTCGGTCCCTCCCCTCTCCTCTACTGATTTGTCTGCTATTTACAAGGGTTTCTTTTTTTTTTTTTTTTTTTAATTGGTGTCTTGTGGATATCCATGATGGTGGGAGTCACTGAGGTATTTTCAGGTATGTACGTAGGAAGGTGAGGTCAGATTTGTTCCACTCTTCTTCCAGATCCTGTCCCTCCTCCCTCCCCTCAATCCCCTTCCTTTGCTCCACCAATCTTTCATTTTGGTGGATTTCTCTGCTTTTATTTTTTCCTCTTATTTTGTACTAACGTCCACATATCAGAAAAAAACTTCTATCTTTTTGACTTTCTGGGTCTGGCTTATTTCACTCAGCTTGACAGTCTCCAGTTCCATTCATTTACTGGCAAATGCCATAATTCCATTCTTCTTCATGGCTGAGTACTACTCCATTGTGTTTATATACCACATTTTAAAAAAATCGATTCATCTGTTGACAGGCAGATTCAGCAGATCTTAAAATGAGCAGCTGCCCTGTGGCTGGCACAAAAAGCTGCAAGGGCTTTTGCTTCAGGCTATCACTCTCTGCTCATGTACCTCCAGTGACTGGGTGGTCACTCCTTCCAGAGGCCGCTCAGGTCATTGGGGTAGCTGTGACTGAAACCTACCTACTGGTTCTGGAAGCGAGTTATCTCCCTCCTCCTCAGAAATACCCCTCAGTGACGAGAAGCCTGTGATGGGACCCCCTGCTGCCTCACACCATCTTCCAGAGTGTCTTCTTCGAGGGGCTTGGGCTGGAAGTCCCTCCCCAGCTCTTACCAGTGCACTCATTCAGCAAAGGTCTAAGTACACCCGCCACAGGGCCGCGGTCAGCACCATCAAACTCGCAGTCTGGCGAGGGGCAAAGGGAGATTGGAAAATAAAGACTCAATACAGATGGCGAAGAGGAAGCTGGGATGAGGTGGAGCCTGCTCTCTGATGGAGAAGCAGATCTAAAGAGTTACGCCAGCAGTCTTGATTTATATAGGTTTCATTATCAGGTTAAAGACCATGCAAGCTTTATTCTTTGTATTCAGGAAAGTTACAGAAACTAGACATCTATGTAGCTTTTCCGCAGTTGCAATCCACAGTTGCCAAGTGCAGTGTTAGGAGCTTTGTGTGGCTCTCAAGAAGGTCCGATGTTTATAGTTACTGTAAAGAGGGCAGGAACCGGAGAAGCCAGAGAAGCCAGAGAAGCGGAGCTGGTGAAACATTGTGGTGTCCAGCATGAGAATTCCTTCCCTCCCGGGAGCTGCGTGCCTGAGCTCAGGGTCAGCGCTGACTGGACTCTTGCACAGAGCCTGCTCAAGCAGGGCGTTGCCACAGCAGCTGAGCATCCTGTGCCCATGCACAGGAACAGCCCCAGGCACTGGGCATGCCACAGCCATGAGGTCATCAGAGACCCCATCTCAGTCACCTCCCTCCCATCCTCTGTCACCGCTCTCCACAGCACAGCACAGCAGGTCTCTGCCCACGGACCTGACACCCTGCCAGAGGTGATGGACAGTCCAGAGACTGTGCTGACTGCAACCAGGGAGGACCACCTGCCAGCGCCAGAGACGGGCAGCTACCTGGGTGGGTCCAGGCCAGCCTCTGGGAGGTGGTGACATACACACCAGAGGAAGGGAGTAGGCCAGTCGGGCAGAGACCAGGGGAGAGGAATCAGGGATCCTGTCCACACTGTGGACTCAGCCACTGGTCAGATGGTGGGGACAGCCTGCCAAGGGACACGACAGTAACTCGGGGGAGAGCACACATTCTGTGTTGCCCAAGTCCAAGTGCCAAGTGGGGGCTGGTTACGGAAGCGTGAACCCCATCACTGCTACCAGAGTTTGGACCCCAGATGTGGATCTCGGTGCCACAGTCCAGCGCAGAATTCCTGGTGCCATCTGGACCAGCGCTGATGAACATCAGCCTCCCCTATTGGAGTTGCCCTACTTCTGTTAATTTCACCCAAGACCCCATATTTGTTCTGGCTACCACCTCATCCTGTTGGTTTATTCCAACCCAAGGGTAGGATCTGTCATTCATCCTGGTGACATCTGAGGTTAGTTTTCTTTTGATGCTGTTAAACGTGTCACAGAATGGGTGACTAAGAACAAAATACCTTATAGCTCTGCAGGTAAAATCCAAAATGACCCGCAGGACCCTGTTCCTTTGGGGGCCCTGGGGCAGAACGTTTCCCTGCCTCTTCCAGAGGTTGCCTGCTGCCCTTGGCCCATGGCTGCACTCCCCTGTCCCTCTGCTGCCCTTCTCACATTACCTCACTGACTGTGACTGGGACCCTCCTGCCCGCCTCCTGTGCAGCCCACGGGATGACCCGGCATGATCGCCTCCTCTCAGGAGCCTAACCCTGATCACACCAGCAAGGTCCCTTTCTCCCGGGAAGGTCACTTGTCACAGGTTCTGGGAATTAGGACGAGGACATCTTCCAGTGGCTCTTATTCTACCACCACGGTCATCTCACCGCTCTGGGCCTGCCTGTGGCCGCCTTGGGTCTCCCTGGGGACTGCGAGCCCCTGGCCAGGGGGTGGGCCTTCTCATCAGCCCGCCCACTCCACACGGGGCCCACACTCTTGGCTGTGGAGACCTAGCAGGTGGTCAGCTCTGGGTCCTCGGCTTCCCCATCCATACGATGGGGTAGTAGCGGTGGTTCTGGCTTAGCCAACGTGTGGGAGTAACAAATGCCGCGGGGCGCAGCGATCTGTAGGGAATAATGTACGTCTCACGGTTCTGGAGGCCCCGCGTCCAAGATCAAGGCAGGGGCACCTGGCCTGGCCGGGACCGTGCTGCACCATCCCTGGCGGAAGGGCAGAGACGGGGTGGGAGGGGATCTCTCGCCGCCCTTTGCACCAACCCATCGGGCAGGGCGGAGCCGGCTGCGACCCAGGCCTTGCGATGCTGGGCGGATCCTCTTCCACTGAGCTGCACCTGAGCCCGGGACTTGCTTCTGAAGCTCCACCCAGCAGGTTCCACTGGGGCCTCTGGGTTTTCTGGGCTGAGAGCTCCCGGAGGCTTCCTCCGCAGCTTCAGGAGATTGGCCGCCTCTTGGCTGCCGCAACGCTAGGCCTGTTCGCGGGCGCCGGCGGTGCCTGGTTCGAGCGGCCCCCGCAGCCTCCGCAGCCTGCTGATGGTTCCAAGCCTCCAAGACCACGGATTTAGACTCCACCTTCCTGCCCAGGACACGTGCAGGCTGAGAACGACCAAGGCGCCTCCAAGAGGGTCACAGCCACAATACCACCAGGAGGCCCTCCCACCACGCGGTCCCTTAAGTCACAGTCATCCCGCGGTGGCTGCTGTGGTGGGGGATGTTCCTCCAGGGCTGGGGCGCTTTTGACCGCCTTGAGGTATGGTTGAGTGTGTGGCCCAGACTCTTGCTGTGGTCCAGACTCTTGTGGTAGCTTGAAAAATGTGGTCACAGAAACCAGCATGGAATTTCTCCAGGGCAGGAGGACTGTCCCTGGGGAGGGAAGGCTAAGCAGTTGCTGAATTTGGACTCAAGCCCAGACCTTGGTGGCACTTACTCACTTACCTCCATCCCCAGCCTATTTGTAGCTCTAGAACTTTCCCTATTGTCAAAAGTCCTTTCCCAAAGTCACTCTGGGGGAACAGCAGTTCTATGAGAACAGGGTTCTGTAGTCAACTAAGTTTGAGGAACCATCATATCTATCTACTCCGCACCCCTGCAGGACATGCAATTTAAAATCAAAACCCCTTCAGTGGAATTTAGTGATTTTTTAATTAATTAATTATTATTTTTTTTTTTTTTTTTTTTTTTTTTTTGTGATGCTGGGGATGGAACCCAGGGCCTCGTGCTTGCAAGGCCTTGTGCTTGCAACTGAGCCATCTCCCCAGCCCTCGTGATTCTTTTGGTTACATTTGTTTTCTGTTTTACCCATTGTCTCTGGACCATGCAGTCCCAGGATTTGATGAAGATGTACTTGGGAAGCTGCAGTTAAGTGCGACATGTCCCTAGGGTCAAGGGCCCTGAGTCCGGCTCTCTCCTCCAGCTCCCGTGTCTGACTCATCTGCCCACCCGGCACCTACTGCCCAATTCTCCGGCTTTTGCTGTGCCTTTGGCCTGATGCCCTCTCAGGTCCCCTGTCACAGTCTTCCTCGTCCTCCAACAATAAGTGGAAATGCTCTTCCTGCAAGAACCTGTCATGAATCCCCCAAATTAGCTCTTTTTCTCTGCTTATCTCCTGATGCCTAGGATATTTTGTTTTACATTAGTGATTCAAGAAGTTTTCTGTTCCCATCTATGGGTTTCTCCTTCCTTCCTTCATTCATTCACTCCCCAGATTTTTATTTGATATTTCCTCTGGGCCTGTTCTAGAAACTGTCCTCATGAAACTTAACCATCTAGAACTGACCTCTGTACTGCCCCAAGGCCGAGCCCAGTGCCTGGTTCACGTTGGGCATGCTGGAAGGGGACTGTATCTGTTTGTTTGGTGTTGCTGTAACAAAATACCTAAGGTAAGTAACTTTATAAAGAAAAGAAGGTTATGTAGCTCACAGTTTTGGAGGCTGAAAGTTTAAGATAGGGTGAGCCTCTGGTGAGGTCTCTGGTTGCATCACAACATGGCTGATGACATCATGGCAGGGGTGCTTGGGAGAGGGAGAGATCACATGGTGAAGCAGGGTGCCAGAGAGACTCAGGGACCAGACTTTCTCTTTTTTTATAACAACTTGCTGTCTCAGGAACTAACCAGAATCCCTTGAGGATGACATTAATCCCTTCCAATGACCTAACCTTCTCCCACTCAGCTTTTGAAGGCTCTGCCACCTCCAAACCCCTCCACACCAGGGACCAAATTCCCAGCATATGGGCTGTTGGGGGGACAAACCACATCCAGCCCATGGCAGGGACTCAGGTTTCTGTCCTCTTCTCAGGTGTCAGTCTCCACAGACAGTGGTTTAAAACACCACAGGTTGTCTTCTTAGAGGGCAGTAGTTCCCAGGTCCAAAACGGTGGCCGTGGGCCTCAGTCAGTCATGGTAGGGTCTCCTTCCTGTCCCGAGGCCCTGGGGGGCTCCACGCCCTCGTCTTTTCCAGCTTTTGGAGCCGCCTGAATTCCGAGGCTCAGGGCCCTTCCTCCTTCTTCCTGGCCGGCGGCGTGGCTTCTCTGATCCTGTTTCTTTTGCCCTCACATCTTCCGAGTCTCTGAGTCTCTCCCATCTCCCTGTGGTGGTGTCTGGCCTCCCGGAGAAACCAGGATCATCCCTCGTCCCAAGGTCAGCTGGTCAGCAGTCTTAGTTCCAACTGCCACCTTTGTCCCCTTTGCCACCTCAGGTAACTTGTCCGCCAAGTCCAGGGTCCAGGGTGTGGAAACCTCTGGGGATGCTCTTCTGCTGACCACAGACCCCCAGGTCTCCTACTTCCATCTTACGTGGGACTTGCATCTCACAGACGTCCCCTCAAACAGGGTGTCCACCTGCTCCTGAGGTCCCTTGCAGCCAGGGCCAGGATCCATCCTCATGGCTGTTTCTGTGCCCGCTGTCTGGATTCATCTGCTGATTGGGGCTGGGAAGCACAGAGGCCTGGACAATGTCCTTCAGCACTGGCTGAGGTCCCAGGTCCTCAATATGGGGGGAGCTCAATATGGCTCCTGCTTATAGGTGTGAGACCGGGAGGGCTGCCACCAGGAGCAGACCTCAGTGCCTGAGGTGCGTTCCGGGTGGGGCAGGATGACTGTGGTTTCAGGGGTCCCCCGGTCAGGTGCTCTAGTAAGTGCTAGGGTTGGAGAGGGGTTCAGAGCCCCCTAGGGTTAGATGACCAAGCCCAGCATGTTGTGGGTTGGGTATTCTGGTGGTTACTTCTCAGTTAGGGGGTGGTTGGCAGAATAAGAGTCCTCTAAGCGTCCACACGCCAGTCCCTGGAGCCTGAGGGACTGGCAAAAAGGACTTCGTGGAGGGAATGAAGGGTAACCACCTGAGATGGAGAGACTGTCATGGATTATCAGGGTGACCTTGATCCAGCTGCACTGAGTCTCAGAAGCAGAGAGTCCTTCCTGGCTGTGTTAGAGAGAGATGATGTGGAAGAAGAGGAGGGAGCCGGGAGGAGGCAGCCCGCCAATGTTGGCTTTGCAGATGGCCCAAGGGGGCTGTATGGGATGCTTTGTGTTGCTGTAACAAAATAGCCCAGTCAAGAGATTTATTTGGCTTATGATTTTGGTGACTGGAAAATCCAAGCAGCACGGGCCAGAGCCCTGGGGAGGGCCCCCCTGGCTGTGTTGCAACATGGCAGAGAGGTAGAAAGGGAGACGGCTACCTGCAGAAGGCCAGCAGGGAAACCAGGGACCTCACAATCCGCTTGCCCTGTCCCAAACCATCTGTGGTGGGGCTGCCAGAATGTGCTCCCACAAGGAAGGCCTCGACACCCTGATCGCCTTCCCCTCCGCCTCACCCTCAAAGCTCCCCCACATCCCACTGCCACCATGCTGGGGCCAAGGTGACAACATGTGAACCCTTTGGGGAATGAACTCAAACCACACCCAAACCACAGCTGGGCCCCTGACAGGCAGCAGCCTCCAGAAACTGGCAGCCACCTTCAGCAGGCAGCCGGCAAGGAAGCTGGACCCCAGGCCTAGAGCCTGGCACCGAGCTCTGTCCACAGCCCGGGGGGGCGAGGAAGGACGCCTTGACTTTAGCCTGCTGAGACCTAGTCTGGACAGGGTGACAGGGAGGGCTCTTCCGAGGAGATGGCACACAGGAGCGAGGGCCCAGGGGTGAACTGCGGTGCCCCAGGTGAGGGGCAAGGGACGGGCAGGGGAACGGGGTGCGCTGGACCCTGGAGGGAGCAGGTGGGGTGCCAGTGGGGAGTGGGAAGAGGGACAGGGTGTCAGCAGGCAGGAGGGCAGGCGGCTAGGGCAGGGCCTTGGACACGGTCAGGTTTTCAGACTTTATTTGCAGATGGGTTGGAAACAGTCTGTGTGTCTTCCAAGAGCAGAGGAATCATCAGATCTGATCTGCGTCTTCAAAAGACGCCTCTGGCATCTTCTCTGTGAGTGGGATGTGGGGACAGGGTGACAGGAAGAGACCCTCAGATGGCCATGTCAAGTCTAGAGGGCAGGGAACCGAGGACGAGCTGGTGGACTTGGTAAAACTGCTGGTGAGGCAGATACGGCCAGTGACCAATGCGGGGCGGGGAGGAGGCCTTTCCGAGGTCCCAGTGGGGAACTGGGATGGGGCTCGGCGCTCGGCAGAGCCTGGTGGGTAAGGTGTGTGTAAGATCAGATTCGAATCCTGGCTGAAGCACGTGGGTGACTTAAATCAAGTTTCTTAACCTTCCTGTGTTTCCAGCTATAAAATGGGCTGGCTCTTAGAATTACTTTCCCTGGCTGGGCGCAGTGGCGCACGCCTGTAATCCCAGCAGTTTGGGAGGCTGAGGCAGGAGGATGGCGAGTTCAAAACCAACCTCAGCAACTTAGCGAGGCCCTGTCTCAAAATAAAAAGTAAAAAGGGCTGGGATGTGACTCAGTGGCTAAGTGCCCTGGTTCAGTCCCCAACTCGTCCTGCCAGAAGCGATCAATGCAGTGTTCCTTCTTACTTTCCAGCACTTCTCAAACTTTAAAGTGCATTTGACACCCGTGGGCTTTTGTGATAAAGCAGGCCCCCATTCAGCTGGCTAGCTCTGGCTTGCGGTTTGGAATTCAGCTTTGGGAGCAGGTTCCCAGGTGCTGCGTGTTGGTTGCTGCTGGTCCCAGCTCCTCACCTTGAGTGAGCAGGTGTGGGGACACCGAGGGGAGGTTCCCCAAGTGGGGGAGGGCTCCCCACTCCCCTCTGGCCCATCGGGGATTTTGCATTTGACTCCAGTCCTAGACTCTGGGCTCCCACAGGTGTGGCCCTGCTTCTCTTCCCCTTTTGGCTGGGACCAGGTGGGGTTTTTTGAAAGTGAAATTTAAGAGGTCCGAAAGGGAAAACCAAACCAACCTGAAAATAGGCCTGGGGTGGGTGAGGGCTCAGGCCGCCCTCCCAGTGCTGCTTGGGTTGGACCCTGGGCCTCTCCTTGCACAGCTCAGCACCCTGTGGACACCTTGCTTGGCCTCCGACCTGCCGGGGAACCCCACCTAAAAGCCCCCCGCCAGTCCTCGGTCTTCCCCCTCCCACTCTTCCTGACCCCCCCCTCTTCCCTCCCAAGCAGAAGCCAGAGCAAAGTCCCAGCTGGTGTCCCTGTTCCCCAGGGGCAGAAGCAACTGCCGTGGGGAATGGTGGGTCCTCAAAATCTATGTTATTTTTTCTTTCTCTTGTTGTTATTCAGGTCCTCGACATGGAGAGGTTCAGATTTCCCCAGGTGCTGTAGAGGCCAAGGCTCTTGCTGCCTCTATGCTGGGATGGGGTGGGTGAGGAGGCACTTGTGCCTGGGCAGTGGGACAGTTGGGGAGGGCAGGGGAGGCCCAGGGTAGAAGCTGTCCATGCCTGACGTGCGACCGGGCCAGCTTTGGGACCCAGGCAGGCTGCCAGGGTGACGCTCAGGGCCCCTGTTGCCACCTCTAGTTTATGTGCTGAGGTACCCTGGGGAGGTGGGTTGTCCCTTCTGAGAGTGACAGGTCCCGGGGGCCGTTCTGGTTCCCACTCCCCCCCGGCACAGCATAGGGGCTGTTGCCCGTGGCCCTGGCCGGAAGTCAGTCGACCACGCTCATCCTGAGCCGGCGTGCAGGGGATCTTGGGCAGCCTCGGGAGTTGGTGTCCATGGTAACAGGCCTCATGAACTGCTGCGGGGTTCTGCAATGGCTCTTTGCCTCACTTCCAGACACCAAGTGTCCATTGGCTTGTCCCCATTTTCTGGGCTCTTGTAAATGACATCACAGGCTGAAAAAGTCCCCCAGTGTCTCTGCTGGAGAAGCTGGTCTCCGTGGCCTGGGGCATCTGGGGTGGGCACTAGCAGAGTTGGGCCCCCACCTGGGCCCCACCAATGTCTCTGGGAATGGCTGGGGGGCCTGAGCCAGCCCCTCCGTGGGGTTAGGGGCTGGTCCCTTCCTCCGTAACCCCACATGGAAAATGGGGCTCGGGTCCTCCACCCCCTCCTCCGTGAGGCTCCGTCCTGGCCAAGGTGCCAGCCTCTGGAAGGCTGGAGGACAGCACCCCCTGTTGGTGAGCCACGGGGCAGACCGGTTGGAAAGGGCCACTCTCAGGCGCCGCTCTTTACACACGCGGGCTTGTACGCTGCTTTATTCATGTTCTCTCTCCACGTAGGCACTTGTCGCGGCCGCAGTTTATTTTGCAGGACTATTTGCAGATCAGTTGCTGACACTTCGACCCTTCTCGCCTCGGTATTCCCATGTTTCTTCTCCAGTGAGGACCCTCTTACCTAAAAAGCCACCTGGTGCAGCATTCAAGGTCCACACAGCATGAATTTGAATATGAAGTGACATTCGATCCAGGTGTAGGGGCACACACCTGTAGCCCCAGCTACTCAGGAGGCTGAGGTGGGAAGATCACCTGAGCCCCCTCGTTGGAGGCCAGCCTGGACAGCAGTGAGGCCCTGTCTCCAAAAACAGTCCATATTCACAATATTGCCCGTTTGTGCGATCTCTTCCCTTGCCCTGATCCAGGGCCCAAGCATTGCATTGAGTTGCTATGTCTCTTTCATCTCTCTTATTCTGGAATATTCTTTGACTCCTCTTTATCTTTCATGCACTCATGTTTTAAAGAGTTCAGGCCAAACCCTCACTTTGGGTTTGTCTGACTTTTCTTTCCTTTTCTTTTTTTCTTTTTTATTGGTGCTGGGGATTGAACCCAGGGCCTTGTGCATGTAAGACAGGCACTCTACCAACTGAGCTCTCTCCCCAGCCCTTGTCTGACTTTTCTTCATAATTTGGTTCAGATTTTGGACTTTGGATAGGAGGTCCTCAGGGATGACACTGAGTTCTTATCACTACTGCTTTTTTTTTTTTTTTTTTTTTTTTTTGGTTATTGTTATTTTTAAATTTTAAAGATGGTCAGCCTGTGGCCCAAAGAGAGAAGATAATTGGAGACATGGCAAGGCTTAAATCTCCTCTCTGCTCTTCGTCGCTGTGTCACCCTGGGCACATGGTTGTACCTCTCTGGGCTGCAGTTTCCTCATCTGCAACATGGTGGCAGGTGATCAGCCTCACAGGACTGAGGGATGGTGTGCAGCAGGTATTGCATGACAGCAGGTACCCAAGGCCAGTCTTAGGGGAGTGATACACAAGGCCCTGCATTTCCCATTCTCTGTCCCCACCCCTCAATTGACCTGGGGTGTGGGGCCAGATTCCCCGCAGCAGGGCCCTGCCCCTCAGCTGTCCCAGGGCCCAGCAGAGGGGGCAGGGCCTGGGGCTACAGTCCCCTTAGACTCTGTAGCTGTCAGTGAGATGGGAGGGAAGGCCAGGGCAAGGACCCAGGATGTCCCCCTGCTCCTTAGGCCTAGCAGGGCTGAGCCCTTAACCCCCAGCCAGCCCCACCCACAGGCTTCTGAGCTCACTAAGGGACATGCTGCAGGTCCGGGAGCATTGCAGCTTGTCCTGGAAGCTCCCTGCTCCTGGGGAGGGATGTGGGTGACTTGAGAGGAGTGAAAGTGCCGGAGGGAGGAGGCTGTCCTCTAGGCTGTGCTCTGGGAAGGAGATACAGGGCTGTGGCGCCCCGCCCTGCAAATGTTAGGTTATTGCATGGTGGGGGGGGGACGGACCGGGGATTGAACCCAGGGGCACATGACCATTGAGCCACGTCCCCAGCCCTATTTTGTATTTATTTAGAGACAGGGTCTCACTGAGTTGCTTAGTGCCTTGCTGTTGCTGAGGCTGGCTTTGAACTTGCAATCCTCCTACCTCAGCCTCCCGAGTCACTGGAATTACAGGCGTGCGCCACCACACCTGGCTAGGTCATTGTATTTTATTTTGCTTTTCTTGCAGTGCTGGGGATCAAACCCAGGGCCTCACACATGCAAGGCAGGCTCTGCCACTGAGCTAGAGCCCAGCCCAGGATGCTATATGCTTCAGATGTGCAAAAAAAAAAAAAAAAAAAAAAAAGATGTGAGGGACACCCACGTGCAAACTTTCAGCCACACTGACCTCCATCCTGCTCTCTGAACAACCAGAAGTATTTATCTCTTCATCTCCACTGTTCCCTTGAGTGGAGAGCAGAGCCAGGCAACCCCTTAGGGGAAATGATTCTAATTTCTTCCCCAGACCAAGGAAGCCCACAGCCCACCAGTGGCCGCCTTGGATGCTGAAGACACGGCGGTGGATCGTGGAGTTCAACTCCTCCCTATCCCCACAGAGTTCCCTGTCCTGGGTCTCCCAGGACCCAGCTTGGGTACTTGTCTATTATTCCTCCAGGAAGGACCAAATTCCTGCCTTGGGTTTCAACAGAGAACTCCATTTTTGAACCCCTTCTAACAATGGGGCTTAACATTCACAGAGCTCTAGAAACACGTAGGACATTTGTTCCTGAGAAAAAGGACTCCGGCTTCGGCTACTCCCCATGCATGAGATTGAAGCCCGGGTAGAAAGGTTAAAGCATGTATCCTAGAAGGTTGCGTAGCAGACACACAAGTGACATCAAACAGGCAAATATTTTTCAGGACGAGCAATAAAGAGCATTAACCATAAAATAAGATTGTCAAATTATACTTCATTAAAACTATCTGTTCATCAAAAGACTCCAGGAGCTGGGTGCAGCGGTGCACGCCTGGAATCCCAGAAGCTCAAAGGGCTGAAGCAGGAGGATTGCAAGTTCGAGGCCAGCCTCAACAACTTAGTGAGCGCCTATCTCAAAATCAAAATGAAATGGGCTGGAGATAGATCTTAGCAGTAGAGTGCCCTGGGTTCCACCCCTAGCAACAGAAAGAGAAAAACAAACATAGTATCTGAGGTGGTTTGGTTACTGGAAACTCAGGCCTTGTACCTGAGCCCCACTCAGAAGCCTAACCAGCAGGGCTGAACACCCCTGGGTTCAATCCCAAGTGTCAAAAAAATTTTAAAAAAGTCCGTGAAGAAATGGGAAGGCAAGGTAGAGAGTGAAAGAACTTCCAATGGGTGTATTCAACAAAGGGCTTGTACCTAGAATACATAAAGAGCTCCCAGCTTCAATAAGAAAGACTGGCAAATTGCTTTTTGAAAATAACTAGCATACCAAAAAAAGGGTCTCAAGAAAGAGTATTTAAATGGTTAACACGGTTGTGGGTGGAGCTCATGGGTAGAGTTTGCCCAGCATGTGCAAAGCTTTGGGTTCTATCCCCAACCCTGAAAAAAAAAAAAAAAAAAAAAGGCTAATAAACATAGGAAAAGATGTTCAATGATGTTACTTGTCAGAGAAATGCAAATTAAAAACACAACGAGATGGCTGCACATTAACCAAACTGAGTAAAGTTTTAAAAACCAACACCACCAAGCCCTCCAAGGGTTGTAGAAGTTAAGTGCCTGCGGTTCCAGTACTTTAGAAAAGTGAATGGAAACTGTCAGAGCTGAGCACACACAGCCGGATGCGGTGGCGCGTGCCCATAATCCAGGCAACTCAGGAGGCTGAGGCAGGAGGATCACACGTTTGAGGCCATCCTGGGCAACTTAGCAAGATTCTGTCTCAAAATGAAAAAGATAAAGGGGTGGAGAGGTAGGTCAGTGGTAAAGTGGCCCTGGGTTCAGTCCCCAGTACCGTCAAACAGAACGAAACAAAAAATGTTGAATTAAAGAAGCCGAGTACAAGTTCAAAAGCAAGACAGAACTGAACGATCATGGGTATAGCGGTCAGGTTAGTGGGTTTCGGTCCAGAAGGGCACAAGGTGTGTGCGGGGCGGGGGGCACGGTCCTGCCTGCTCCTCTGGGTGCCCGCTGTGTTCGCCTGTCCGTGGGATCTGTGCCTTTCTCTGTGGCTGTGTTGACGTCAATCCATACTCTTTTGCTCTGGGGGTTGAACCCAGGACCTTGCACGGGCTAGGCAAGCGCTTTACCTCTGAACGACACCCTCAGCCCTTAATCGACAAGTTCACTAGAAATTTATACTGAGACCCGGTGTGAGGCAGCCCTGTTATTTCCAGGGAGGGAGTCATGGGGCTCTGGGTCCAAAGGGGCCAAGAGAATTTGCCGGAGGTTGTCTGTGAGTGTGGCGGGTGGGGAGAGCAGGAGACCCCCGGAGCCGGGCCTGGTCCAGAGTTGCCATCACCCCCAGAAGCAGCAGGTGGACCCCAGGCCTCCTGGGCCTGGAGGGAGCATGGACGCCTGGGACCTGCCTGGCCTCACCCGCTTCTCTAACCCTCTAGGATGGACACCTCCAGGCCTCCTGTGCCAGAGCCTCCAACCGCTACTACGACAAGGCTTCCAGAGCATGTTGCTACCGCTGCCCCCCAGGTGAGTGGCGGTGCTGGGGGGGACAGGGGCATCTGGGTCTTCAGGCTGAACCTCTGGGGGGAGATGGGCGCTGCCCATCCTGGCATTACTGCTCCAGTTTCTGAGGGCCGCACCTAGTGCCACAGAATCCGGCCTCTTCTGGAGGCTGGGCTGGTGGGATCAGACTGGATCTGTCGCTGTTGCAAGGAAACGGATCCCCCTGGGGCGTGCGGGGAGCTTTGTTGTTCGTTTAAGCTGCCCCCCTGCACGTCCCCACGGATACGCTACCTGAGACCCTGCGTGCTTTGCGCGGTCCCTTGTCAGTCCCTATTGCCCATGAGGCTCCTGGGGCACAGCAAGGTTCAGCAACTGCCCAGGGCAGGGGCAGGGTGGAGCCATCTGGGCTGGGCTGGACTCCTAAACCTAGAGTCTGGACTGTCACCATTCCCGTGACTGTGCCTCCTTTCTGGGGTCTGGAAGCCCCTGTGGTTCTGGTCTGCTCCCGCCCAGGGTGACCTGGACTACAACTTACTAGGGGCACACAGCTTGCTTGACCAGAGCTGGCTTTCTGGAATGCTCACCCAGGTCGGTGGTAGATGTTCAGGAAATCCTTCTGGAACGTTCTCCAAATGATACTCAGGCCTAGGAGGTGAGCAACTAGAACAGGGTCACCAGGCATTGGTCCCCTGTAGTTATTATCAAAAGTCCCGAGGCACAAGGGGTGGGCTCAAAGGGGTGGCGAAGTCGCAGTGTGGTCTCCGACCTCCGGGAACAGGAGGGGGAGGCCTTGGTCATGACCGAGGAGGGTGGGAGGAAGTCTCTGTTGTGACTCCTTCATCAGGAACCTGTGAGCAGGCAGGACCCTGGCAGTGGGCGAGTGTTGTCTGGAGGGCTTCCTGAGCCAGGAGGTGGGGCTCTGTGCCCACCCTTGACTGTCTCAGCCGTCTGCCTGGAGGGTGACCACAGGCTGTGACAGGCAGGTAGGTGGCAGAGGGGATGTGTCCAGAGCTGGGCGAGAACCCGGACCTGGGGCCTCTTAACGTTCCCCATGAGATCTGGACCCAGCATGCGCGTCGCCTCCAGACGGAGAAAAGTGTTTGGGGAGAGAACTCGAGACTCTCTGTCTCTAAAGACTCGAAGTCGTTACCACAGGTGGAAAGTGGGACTTTGTCGACCTTCCTTGCTGTATTTCATGGTTTCGTGCTGATTTTGGATGGTGTCAGTGGGCCTCCGTGCGGGGCAGAGCTGGGAGCTCAGTGCTGAGGGGGCCCCGCCTGCCGTCTGCCTGCCCACCTTACTGGTCTGCAGCTCGGGCTGCAGGCGGGAGGCGTGAACCAGGTGTTTTCCTCTGAGGGCTGGCGGGGCTGGATCAAGGCCTCAGCAGGACTTGGTTTCTGGTGAGGACCCTCTTCCTGCCTTGCGGTCAGCTGCCTGCTGGTACTGGGGAGGCCTCTCTCTGTCTCTTCTCCTCCCCCTCTTCCTATGAGGCCACCAGTCCTATGTGATCAGGGCTCTGCCCTTAACGACCTCATTTAACTCTGATTACGTCCTGAAATCTGTCTCCAAATACAGTTGCAGTGAAGGTTAGGGTTCAGTCCCTCCCATTATCCTCCCACTGCCCTCTGCCCACCTGGGCAGCCTGCAAGTGTCTTATAATGAGGCCACCACTCCCCTTCCCAGTCCTTACTCCAGGACCTGCCCAGGGCTGTTTCCAAGCCTCTGGGCCTTGGGACGTGCCGCCCTCTGCTGCAATCCCCGCGTCCTTCTCGCCAGCCCAGTGCTGGGGGGCCGGCTCCACACGCTTCCCCTCAGCCCCTCTTGTTGGTGTTTGCACCCTTGCCCTCCCTTAGGGTCGATGTGACCTTCCCGGGAACCCACCATCCCAGCCTCAGGAGAAGAGCTCCTTCCACCCTCCTGTGCCCTTGATCCCAGCCTTGACGGGGAGCATGGAGAGGGCTGACGTCCTTGTCCCAGGCTCCCTCCACTTGGAAGCTGTGACTTAGGAAGGGGTCTCCTCCTGCCGGGTCCCCTCTCCTAGGCCGGGTCCTGAGGGTGGCGCCCCACCCCCAGCCTAGGGTGGGCGGGGCATTTTGCTGGAGTTTTGTTGACCCCGCGCTTCTGGGCAAGTCACAGAGGAATGACAAAAGCCCCACAAAAACCCCTCCCTCCGTCTTCTGGGGAAATTTCTGACATTTGCTCTGCCCTCTGCAACCAGCCGTGCGGCTGTGCTCGTGGGCGGCCGGTGGAGGGAGGAGGGAGACCTGTGTGATGGCGGGCGAGTTGGCCTTCCCTCCCTGCGAGGCCTTCTCAGTCCTCAGACAGCACTCCCAGCCCTCTGCTCGCACACCCCTGTGCCAGGGAACTCACTCCCCTCACCCGGTGGGCGCGCAGTGCCGCCTTTCATGGGAGCTTGCACGCGGCCACGTCCTGCAACGCCCGAGCTCTTCCCCCGCTTCTGTGGCCCTGAGTTGCTGCTCTTGGGGGACTGAAGAGCCCTGGGGGCCTGTGCAGGCCCGTCGTGTTCCGCGCTGTGATACTGGACCCCCTCCCTGTTGCTCCAGGACCCTCTCCCTGCAGAAAGCCCTGCCTGGATTTTTCCAAACATTCTGCAGGCCGCACAACTTGGACCGGGCAGTATCCTCTCCCCTCCCAGGAGCTGCGTCTGTCCAGGGCCGGAGAGGAGGAGGAGGAGGCCTTACGGGGCCTCTCTGACTCCAGCTGCCCTTGGCGAAACCTGCCTGCCCCCCTGGCGTGACAACTACTGCCTGGCGGACCCCTCGGTACTCCCTGTCATCTCCCACTCCAGGTCCCTCCGAGGGGGCTGGGCTCCCTCTCGTCCTGGGCACTTTGGTCCAGCAGAGCGGCGACCGCCAGCCCCTCTGCCCATCCGTGCTTGGGCCGCTCCTCTTCACTGTGGCCCTGGCTCCAGACCAGCTCCAATGTTTGCTGTTGCTCTGGACTCTGCCGTTCACTTTCCACTCTCCTGACCCTCATACCTGTCAGGACTATTTGTCATTTGTCACCCTGCAGGGGTAGCACCTAGTAGTTACTCATGAAATTTTTGAATGCATGAAAGAAAGACTATGGCTGTGTCCCCGGCACGCTCTTCTGTGACAGCCCACCCAGGGTCCAAGCTTCCATTGTCCCCCAGCACCTTCTGCTGCCGAAGTCAGACCTGCCACTCTCTTCTGCTCATCCCCTGCACTGTTCCTTCCAGTCTTGTCTTTATTTCAGCCTGAAAAATCCTCCAGGGCTTTCTGTGTAGGAAGAGGTGTATATGGGTAGAGGAAGGAGGGGCGGGGTGGCCAGCGCAGCTGCAGGCAGGTAGACGAGGTGACGTATTCATGTGTATCTGGTAACGTCACAGGGAGGTGTGCTGGGCTGGAGCTCAGAGGAGAGGGGTTGGAATCCCAGAATCAGGAAAAGAACCTAGATGGCTAATCTGCAACCACCCACCCACCCGTGCATTCACCCAACCATCCATCTAGCATTCGCTCACTCATGGACCCACCTGTCCAGCCATCCGTCCATCTACCCAACCACCCAACCATACACCTATCAGTCCATCCCTTCACCCACTCATCTATCCAGCCACCTACCCGTCTATCCTTCCATTCACTCATCCATCTACCTATCTGCCCACCCGTTCATCCATCTACTTATCCATCTATCCATATGTTTTAGTCAACTTTTTCGTTGCTATGACTAAAAGGATCTGACCAGCACAATTGTAAAGGAGGAAAGGTTTCTTTGAGGGCTCATGGTTTCAGAGGTGTTAGTCCACAGAAGGCTGGCTCCATTCCTTAGGGTGAGGCAGAACATCATGGCGGAAGAGTGTGGCAGAGGGAAGCAGCTCATATCATCAGGAAGCAGAGAGAGAGAGAGAGACTCCACAGTCCAGATACAAAATATATACCCCAAAGCCATGCTCCCAATGGCCACCTCCTCCAGCCATACCCTACCACTTCAGTTACCACTCAGTTAATCCCTATCAGGGGATTAAATCACTGATTGGGTTAAGAGTTTTCCAACCCAATCATTTCTCCTCTGAACCTTCTTGCATTGTCTCACACATGAGCTTTTGGGGGACACCTCATATTCAAACCATAACACCATCCAGCCATCATCCATCCATCCATCCATCCATCCACCCACCCACCTATCCACCCACCCATCCATCCACTCGCAGTTCCATTCACTCATCCATCCACCCATCTACCCATCTACTCATGCATCCATCCATCTACCTCTCTACCCATGCATCCATCCATCTACTTATCCATCCATCCATCCACTTATCCATCTATATATCCATCTATCCATCTACTCACCAATCCATTTACCCATCCACCCACCCACCCACCTATTCGTCCATCCATCTATCCAGCCAGCCAGCCATGTGTTCTGAGCATTTGCTCTCTACCAGGTACCCCCATGTGGAGGCAGACCCTCACAGGCTCAATCTCAATAAGGCAGGTATTAGAGTAGGTGTGAATCTTTTTTTGTTTGTAAGAAAGGGGGGGGCCTCAAAGTTTGAGTTCTCCAGAAATGGGCTCTTATAGGCTGAATTGTGGCCCCCCAACAAATTCACATGTTGAAGCCCCAGTACCTCCAAGGTGACTATTTGGAGAGAGGATCTTTCAAGAGGTGATTAGAGCGAGATGAAGTCACTAGGGTGGCCCTAATCCAATATGCCTGTGTTCTTATAAGAAGAGGAGATGGACACACACACACAAGATCCCTTGAGGACACAGGGCGAAGACAGACGCTCATGAGCCAAAGACAGACACTTCCAAGGGAACCAGCCTGCCGAGCCTTGGTCCTGGGCTTCTGACCCCCAGAGCTGTGACAATCAATTTCTGTTGTTCCGTAAGAACCAAGTCTGTGGCGCTGTGCCTTAGTCCACTTTCAGTTGTGACGGCTGAATTCTACGCACTGGGTGGTCTGTGAATAGAGGTGCGTGGGCCGCGGTGCTGGAGGCGGGAAGTGCAGGTGGCGCCGCATCTGGGAACCGTCTGGTTGTGTGATCACATGGCGGAGGGCGTGGCGTGGCGAGAGGGCAAGCCTTCTGTCTCCAGCCTCTGCCTCTGCTGATAGAGCCACTAATGCCATCGTGGGCTCATGGCTTCATCTAACCTTAACCACAAGGGCCTCCTCCAAACGCTACTGGCCTATGAACTTGGGGATCAAGTTTCCAACACATAAACTTTGGACAGACACGGGGTTGGGGTAACCCTAGCAAGTTAACACAGACTGTGAGACAGCGACTCAGGACGAGTAGTTTTTGGGGGGCGTGACCCTTGGAAACGCCGACTGGGGAGCAGAGAGGTGACATGGGGAGAGAAGGCTGCCAATCTAGGTGTGTTATCAAGCCCCTTACTGGGACGAGCACCTGGGGCTCAGTCCCATGGGGGACTCTGGGGGCCGGTGTGGAAGCGTCTCAGTCGTCCCTCCTGAGGGCAGTGGAGCTGACCACCCATCACTGGGAGAGGGTTGCTCCTGGTGCTGGACCCCTGGCAGGTGCTGGCAGAGCAGACTAGGGTTGGAGAAGCCCTCTGCCACAGAGACCCCCATGTCCACCGTAGGGCTGAGCAGCAGAGGGTGGAGAGCCTAACGGGCAGCGGGGGCGGGGCAGCATCTGTGGCAGGGGGACTTGAAGGACACAGGGCTGAGTCGAAGAGCCCACGCTTGCCTCTGAGAGCTTGGAAGCAGGACCCTGAATGGGCAGTTCCTCGCTTCCTCTCCCGCCTGCCCCTCCCGCCCCCACCTCCTCCAACAGCCTGCCTTAGTCTGTTTTGCGTTGCCATGACAACGGACTCTCTCAGGTCCCGGAGGTTGGAAGGTCCAAGATCGAGGTGCCGGCAGTGGCAATGGCCTTCTGTGCTGTCCCATGGTGGAAGGCGAGAGGGTGACATTGATCCCCAACGGTGACATGGATCCAGTCTCAAGGGCAGAGCCCCATGGTCTGGTCACCTCCGACGTTCCCCCTCTTGACCTTTGTGCTGGGGACTGAGCTTCCAACACCAGCTCGAGCTTGGGGCCACATCCACGCCCAGCCCCACCGGGTCCCTTCTGTCTGTGACAGTGGCCTGCACAGTGGCCTGCCCTGCCCCCCTGCCCTCGGCCAAGCTGGCCTGGCCACAGCCCCTCCCCAGCCTGCGGGTCTCTTTCAGGCCCAAGTCCAAAGCACAAGAAGAAAGCACCCAGGGGCTCAGATGAACCCCAGCAGCCGCCTGTGCTCTGGTTACTCAAGGCCCTGGACCACTTTTGGGGTGGGAGGGGGACAGGGAGTCATTGTCCCTGAAGGGCAGCCTGTGGGCTGGGAAGAACTTCCAAACAAGTCCACTGGGGCAGCTGGCAGATCCCGGGCAAGGCTACTAGGAGCCTGGGAACAGCCCCGGGGGACCTGCCCTGTCTGGAGCAATCAGCGAGGCTTGCGGCTGGCAGCTGAGTGTCCTGAGATGAGCAGGAGCTGCCCAGGGCGGGGAGCCCGTGCTCGGGTGGGAGGGCACGGACATGCCAAGGCCTGGGGTGAGCAAGGCTGGGCTCCCCCAGCCGGGCTGGGGGTGGGGCGGGTCATTTGACCAAAGCACCAGCGATGAGGGAGCTGGAAGGCGGGGGCTGGCGCCCGACCCGGCAGGAGCAGCTGTCTGTGTGGGAGTTCTGGGGCCCAGGCCGACGGGGCTGGGTGGCTGAGGGCCCGGATGCTGAGCCAGAGATGAGAGACCATGACCGGAATGCCGGGGAGCTTCAGGAACACCTGGGAAGGCGGGAAAGCACTGATCAGACATTAGCTGATGGGGGCCGAGGCAGACCAGGGCTGGGACACTAGGGGACTGACTCTAAGGATACCTCAACTCTTGAGCCTTTCCTGTGTTGCTGCTGCTGACGAGTGACGCTCAGTCAGAAAGATCTATCCAGAAAACGAGAAAAGAATAGAAAGGAACTGCTCCCTCTGCTACAGCCCCAGGACACGACTGTTCTCTGCCCAGTCTGGCTTGGTCTGCCTCAGGGCCTTTGCATGACCAGTTCCCTCTGCCGGGAACACCCTGCCCCCAGCACTCTGCATGGCTGCCATCTTCCATCCTTCCGGTCTCTTGAGGTCTCTGCCCACACTCTCTGGAGCGCTTACTCCATCCCCTGCCTGTCTCGCTTGTCTTCAGTTTGCTCACTTCTTTCATTACTGCTTTGTCTCTCTCCCCCACTCCTGCGTGTCAGACTCAGGGAGTGGGCATTTCCTCTTCTTTGACTCCTAAGTTGGGACCTGGGATGTAGGTGGCGGTCAGTAAATGTGAGCTGAGTGAAAAAAAAATTATCCCTCTGCCAAATTTGCTACTCTGAACCCTCGAGTGTGTGTCCTGCAGCAGATGATTCCTGGCACTCACCTCAGGACAGCCTCTGGTGCTGTAGGGCGATTTTAAAGGGACCCAGAGAGGGCGTCTGGGTGGGGTCAGATGATCAGCAAAGTTCCTGAGGACACCACATTTCAGCCTGAGCTTCCTGGTGGATGGTGATGGCCACGGAGACAGAGGCTGCACAGGAAGCATGTGTGTTCGTTGGCTGGGGCTGTGGGAACAAAGTGTCACCCACGAGTGGCTTGAGCAACAGCCGCTTATTGCCTCAGAGTCCTGGAGGCTCGAAGTCCTGGAGCAAGGTACTTACTGGCAGGACCGTGCTGCCCCTGAAGGCCCCAGGCTCTGGCTCCTCCCTCGCGCCTGGTTAGTGTCTTGGCTTGTGACAGGCTCACTCCATCTTCTCACGGTCTTCTGCCTGTGCACATGTTTGTCTGTCTCTGTGTCCAAATTCCTCCTGCTCATGAGGACATCTGCCCACACTAGTGACCTCATTTTAACTTGAAAAACTCCGTTAAGGCCTTTTCTCCAAATACGGTCACATGCTGAGGCTCTGGGGCTTGGGTGTCCAGCCTGTCTTTTAGGAGGACACAGTTGTGCCCAGGGCAACATTCAGGACCTGAGGGTGCAAAGGAGAGGGTGCGAGGGATGAGCAGCGCACCCTGGTGCTGGACTAGGAGTTTGGTATCGTAGAACGAGGCCCAGGAATGCCAGGCCAGGAGTCTACCAATGAGGTTGGCAGAACTTGTGTTAACCAGGGTGACGTGCCAGGCTCTGTGATGGGAACTCGTGGGCGAGTGGAAACGGGGAGACCCCCCTGGAGAAGCTGACAGGCTTGCTGGGAATTTAGAATTAGTTCACAAGCCAGGTGCGGCGGCACATGCCTGCAGTCCCAATGTCTTGGGAGGCTGAGGCAGGAGGATCACAAGTTCAAGGGCAGCCTCGGCAACTTTGTCAGACCCTGAGCAACTCGATGAACCCTGTCTCTAAAAAAAATAGCAAAAGGGCTGGGGATGTGGCTCAGTGGTTCAGCAACCCTGGGTGCAATCCCTGGTATCAAAACAAACAAACAAAAACAAAAACAAGGATTAGTTCATAAATAAATGTGAGTTGGCAACCTCGTAAGGTGTAGGAGGGCGAGGCTGGTGGGTCTTTGATGGTTCTATCAGGGGGTCTCCAAGGCAGCGATGCTTCAGTGAGAACGAGAAGGCTGGGCAGGAATTACCAGGGGAGCAGAGCCAGGCCTGACTGGCTCCAAGGCCCAGGGGCAGGAGGGAGCATGTCCTCCCTGGGCGACAGGGAGATGCAGCTGTGGCTGAAGATGAGCGAGGAGGGGACGTGGGGCAGGACCTCGGGAGCCCTGGCTGGGGCCTGAGCATCTATACTGGGATCCACGAAAGCCTGAGAAAGCTTCATGCAGGGAGTGACTAGGTCAGACTTACATCTCAGAAACTACTGGGCCTCTACTGAGGTGCTCTGAGCTGGACAGTGACAGCCACCAGGCCACTGGTTTTGACAGAGGTTCTTGTGTGCTATTCCAGAGCAGGGGCTCTTACTCTGGGATGGACTTCCAAGGATCGATTTTAGGGGGCAGGGCACCTGAATGGGCTCACTTCTTTTAATTAGCCTCTAAAGTTCCCTTCTGAATTCCTTCTGTTAGGAAATTAGGCAGTAGATCCCAGTGGTGATGGTAGCTTTTTGGCCAAAATCACAGATATTCTCATTTTACAGTTGCTGCTGATATAAAGTATGGATCAGGCTCAACACCACCTTGAACTCTGGTAGTTATTATACCTTGTTCAATGAGTTTAGGAGAACCACGGATGTCCCTCCACCTTGTTGAGTGAAATGCTTTGAGAATCTTGTCAACACAGCCGGTTCCTTTGGAATGCTGCTGTTAGTTTATGCCTTGATGATTCTGTGCCGTGTCTGCAGAATTCTCCAGAATGGCTAGATCACAAGAAATGCAGAGAGCTCCTGGTCCAGATTATTTTTGTTATTGTAACTAAGAAGCCCAATTCTACTTAGACCCGAAGAAGATATGAGATAGAATGGGCCCAATAACAGAGAAGTCACAGGAGGCCCTAAAGTCAGGGGTTTGAATGATGCTTCCAGGAGTTCCCATCTCCCCAGCTCCAGCATCTGCCGTGCCCTGAGTTGCCACAGGCAGGTCCTGCCCACATTCGTGCCTGGGCTGCAGGGGCCGTGACCTGGCATCTCTGGGCTTCAATGGTCCCTTCAGACAAGAATCCAGTAGGGCAGGGAGGGTCTCTTTCCTGTGGGCTGGTCTGGGTCATGTGCTCAGGCTGAACCAATCACAGCGGTGAGGAGGAAGGAGTACTCTGATTGGCCTATTTGTGTCATGTGCCTTCCTGAACCAATGATATTGGCGGGAAGGATGATGGGACCCCATTGGTTGCCCATCCCAGAAGCAGCCATTGGAGGCAGGCGGATGGGGGTGGGGCAGGTCGGCAGGTACCTCTGTAGTCATCCAGGGCCACCGCACTCAGGGTCAGCTCGTGCAGAGTGCGAGGCAGGGGTTGCTGGGTGGTTCTCGTGCCTCTGGTCACCTGGTTAGGACCCTCGTGCTCTGCACCCGCCATGGCTGCTCCAGTCCCTGCAGAGAAACAGACCGCCTCTGAGGATGGAGACGGCCAGTGCACAGACAGTGCTGCCCGGGTGCCAGGGAGCCGCCACCCCGTGCACATTTGTCTCCAGGGCCTCACGAGACACGGGCCCAGCTCTTCCCCTCGCCGCGTGACTTTTCCTGCCTGCCAGGGGACCTTATCTGTGGCACGAGTTGCACTGATGTGTTTGGGGGTGTAGGGGAGCTGGGTGGGCTCCAGGGACCAGAGGTTGGGCTGGTTAAAGCCTTCGCCAGGGCGGCCTGGCCTGGAACTTCTCTGCATCTTTCCCCAGGACAGTCCCCAGTGAAGACGCGGCCGTGCCCGCAGGGTCCTGCTGACTGCAGGAAGCGGTGTGACCACGACTACTACCTGAGTGCGTCTAACCGCTGCATGGCCTGTGTGAGCTGCTTGGGAGGTAAGGACCTGGCTCTCCCCGGGGGGTCCTCCCCGGGGCGGGAAGGACCTCAGAGGAGCATCTGGGAAGCGAAGAACCTGGGAGGTGGGAGCATCAGGATTGGTGTGTGGACTCTAATCGCCACCTTGCGCCTCAGTTTACCTCTTGGAGTCAGCAATGACCCTTTGCATGCGTACTTTGCAGAGAGACTGAGCATGTTCCCGGAAGGGGAGAGTCACATTCATAGAGTTTAATCTTCACAGCTGCCCTGGGGAGGGTCCTCTTCCTGTCCCTGCTTTGTGGTGAGGGATCTGAGGATTAGCGGGCGAAGGGCTTTTCAAAGCTGCAAAACTCCAGGAAGATGGGAAAACTGAGGTCTGAGCTGGTGGCCTGGCACCAGGAGCTGTGTCCTTTCTTTTCAATAAGCATTTTTATTAACTTCTTATTAAGGTTAGAAAATGTGGTCTGGTGTTCATTTTTTTCTTGTATCAGTTTCTCTGGAAGGCAGGATGGGGAATTTGTTGAGATCTTGTGACCTAATAGATAATCACATTTAAAAAAAAGTGTTCTGTGTGTGTGTGTGTTTAAATGTGTATCCTGTTTGTTAAATACAAAGTTCTCTAGCTATCTATTAGATCAAGCTTATTCATTGTTATTTAAATAATATGTATTCTTACTCTCTTTTCACCTTTGCGTGTTGATTTCTGAGACATGTTAAAATCTTAGCTTCCCGTATGCTCACACATCCGTCAGGTCTCCTGGTTTTGCTTCATATATGTCAAAGCTATGTTATTAGGCACATAAATGTTCATGAACATTGTTTTTCTGGTGAGTTGAATCTCTTGTCCACATAAAATATACCTCTTTGTTCCCTTAATCCCACTACTGTTTGGTATTAATATTGCTGTTCCTTCTTTCTTTATAGACATTAACATTTATCTTTACTTTTTTATTTTCCAGTGCTGGGGATTGAACCCAGGGGCACTTTACTGTTAACTTATATCCCCAGTCTTTTTT
The DNA here is from genome assembly GCF_902686445.1 of Sciurus carolinensis. Taxonomy (NCBI): domain Eukaryota; kingdom Metazoa; phylum Chordata; class Mammalia; order Rodentia; family Sciuridae; genus Sciurus; species Sciurus carolinensis. The sequence continues at coordinate 200,658,046 of NC_062213.1, read as the reverse complement.
ATTTATTTAAAAAAATTTTTGAGACTTGGTCTTGCTAAGTTGCTGAGGCTAGCCTCAAACTTGTGATCCTTCTGCCTCAGCCTCCTGAGTTCCTGGGTTTGCAGACATGTGCCACTGTACCTGACCACCTTTATATTTCTAAATGTAATGACTGCAGCATATGAAGTGAAAGTTATACACATTTGTTTTAAGACATTCATACACTGCAGAAGAGCATAAGGAAAAAACCAAGGCTGCCCTCCCCAGTCCTCCATCTGTGAGGACCTTGTGTTATCACTGGGTAACTGACCTGTCTCTGTACCCCTCCTAAGAGAGGAGGATGGGTAGCTAGTGGCCAGACAGACTGTAGACACAGAGAAAGAAGGCATTTTAAGAGAATGGCAGCATATTGTTCATGACATTAAAATTATTACATTTAATTTAACTGAATGCATCAGAGGAAGAGGAAACTAAAACGAAGCTAAGGAAGTGACAGATCTTAGATCTTAGATCTTTTCTATTAAAAGAGATAATATCACTTTAAAAAAATTCCTCTAAAATTAAGAAAAGAGGGCTGGGGTATGGGTCAGTGGTAAGAGTGCTTGCCCAGCGGGGGCAAGGCCCGAGGGCTGACCCCTAGCACCAGGAAAAAAAAAAGTTAAGAAAAGAGGTTACAATTCTTAATCAATGAAGGTCAAGTGCCTTTTAAGGAACCACTGCCTCTTGTGGTAAAGTCACAGTCCACTCACTTCAGTCCTTGGACAACATGGGACGGGTATGTGGCAGTGCCAGACTCCCTGTGGAGGGGGGTGGCCCTGTCCTCAGCTGCCAGGTGTTGCAGCTTGCAGGAGGAGCCTCAAGTGAGTCGCACAGTGACAAGTGCCAAGCAGGAGTTTACTAAGATGGAGAATCCAGACACTCAGGGCAGACTGAGCGGGTTGTCCAGGGCGGTCGCTCTGGGCCCTACAGGGTCGAGGTTTTTAAAGACTGAAATTGCCCAGGAGGCTCTGCTCCCTTTGACCTGATGAAGAGGCTCCTGGGACTGGAAGGGGTTAAAACCTGCGAAATTTCATCTCTGTCCTGACGCACCCCTTCGCCCCTTTAGACCTTTTCCAGAGCTTTGGAGATGGAACTTTCAAAACAATGAAGTTTTTTCCCATCTTCCCCCGAAGCTGGTTCCCTGCCAGTCTGGTCATCTGTGGAGCACAAAGCACGATGGCTTAGCTTCCTTCCTCCCGCCCCAGCAGGTATTAGGGCTGCCAGTGGGGACAGTTTCTTTTGTTTTTGCCTGTCCTGTCCAGTCCTGTGACCCATGGACTCTCTGAGCCATCCCTCGCTGTCCTTCCTGCCCACCTCTCTGTTCATGGCTGGCTCACCTACCTAACAACGAACTCCGCTGGGGATGAGCGATACTGTGGAAGTAGGAGCCGAGGACCCCGGACGGGAAGCGCGGTTCAGCCAGAGATGGGTCTCTTCCTTGTGGGGGACAGGGATCTGCTTTGCCTTCTGCCAGCGTCTCGGTCACAGCTCTGCTGCCCAGATGGGCACACCCCATTTCTGTGGCATCTGTCAATCCCAGAGCTTGGCACGCTTCAGGGAAGTGGGCAAATCAGGTGGCTTTCCTGCCCCTGGGCAGGCCGGTGCTACCTCGCAGCTGCTTCCTCGGGTGTCTCCTCGGGTTTTCCTGGGAGGATACTTGCTGCCCTCAGGCTTCCTCCTGGTTTCCCAGAATTCTCAGGGTTTTCTTCTCTCCTGTCACAGCGTCGAGGTGTAGGGAGCATTGGTGGCTGTGCAGGATCCCCCGAGCTGGTTTTGGGGACCCGGCCTGGAGGGCCTTTATCATTCCTGCCCACATCCTGTAGTCAGAATGTAGTCCCATGACCCCAGACCAGCCGCAAGGAAGGCTGGGAAAGGCCACCTTCTCCAGCCCGTGTGAAACGGGAATTGGCAAACACCCAGCGCTGTGTCCTTAAAGCTGCGCTTCATTTTTGCATCTCGGGATATTGATCAGGTTGCGTCCAGAAACTCGCTGTCTCCCCTTTTCTGCTTCCTCGAGTATCAGCTCTCTTGAGTTCAGGGCTCCTCTTCCTGGTGCTGGTTTCTGCTGATGTTGGTGACTTCTGGTCCTGTGCACACGTGTCAGATGCCGGAGGTCTGAAAATGGGGTTTCCGAGGCCCTCTGCCAGGGGCTGGAGTGTGACAGTGGGGCTCCCAGAGGCTCCTTGAGGGGCGAAGCTTGGCCTCTGGCCTTGCGGTGCCCAGAGCCTCTCCCGCTTGCCTGGTCCCACTCTCCTGCGTATTTGGCTGTGGCTTCTTCTACCCGATCCCATCTATTTCCGTATTTCAGGGTGGCCTCCTCCCTCTGCTCTACCAAGGCAGCCCTTGTGCTCCAGACATGTTAAGCGTTACTTAATTAATCTGGTCAGTGACATGTTTTTATTGAGACAAAATTTATATAACATAAAAATAATCTCACCATTTCATAGTATACAACTTGGTGGTTTTTAGAATATTCCTCATATGCAACCACCACCAACGTCTAATCCCAGATCATTTCCATCTCCTCCAAAACACACCCTCTCCTCTCAGCCCCCTGGAAGCCCCTAATCTGCTTTCCATCTCTATGGATTTGCCCATTCCGAACATTTCATATAAATGAAGTCTGCTGTCTGAGGCTTTAATGACTGGCTTCTTTCATTTAGCAGTGTTTTCAAAGTTTATCCACACTGAAGCAGGATCAGTACCTTGTTTCTTTTCATAGCTGAATATTGCTCTGTGTTTGGAGGGATTCAGCTTGACCTGACCTCGGCCATCTTGAATCGTAATACACAAGGGCCCCTGAGAGTTCCCAGCATGCTGTGGGTAAACAAAGCCATCGAGCAGTGTGTGGAACCTTGCAACAGGATCCTGCGGTCAGCTCCAGAAGAGTGCTGATGGTCTTGATGTTACCTTGAAATAAACCAGGGACCTTCTGGCACGGACAAAGACCACCCACTACATAAACCCCTCCCTTGACCCCAATCATGGCGATCCACCAGTCTGGCCGCCGCCCTTGACCACGCTTCTGTCAGCAGGTCCCAGATCAGTTAGTTCCCTCTGCAGTCCTGGACCTGCCTCTCCCCTCAGTCTCACAGCAACTTATAATTGTTTCTTTCACGCTGGGTTTTCTGAGAACAGTGTGGGCATACTACACTGTCTTCACCCATCATCAGTCAGCGGACACCGGGGGGGGGGGGGGGGGGGGGTTTGACACTTCCTGGCCATTGCCAATAGTGCTGCCGTGAACACTCATGCCCAGGTCTCTGTGGACGCAGGTTCTCAGTTCTCTTGGGCAACCACCTTGGAGTGGCACGTCCATGACTTGGTGACGGTGTGGCCACCTTTCTCAGGAATGGCTGGTGGACCACCTGCCTTCCCGCAAGCTCTAAGGACGGCAGTCTCCCTGCATTGCTGTCAGTTGTCTTTGCTGCACATGACGGAATACTGGAGACTGTCAACTTGAAAGGACAAAAGGCTTATCTTAGCCAGAATTCCAGTCCACGGTCACTAGGCTTGTTTTTATGGCCTGTGGCAGCTCAGTACATCATTGTGGCACAACCTGGCCACACATGAGGCCTGTTCACCTCATGGTGGCCTGGGAAGCAGAGAGGACGAGAGAGGAAGGAGTGGGGGTCCCTGTCTCCCCTTCAAGGGCACACCTCCACTGACCTCACTTCCGTCACTAGGTTCTACCTCCTACCAGTTCCACCACCTCCCATAGTGTCACTGGCTGGGAAACAAGCCTTCAGCTCACACACAGTCACACACAGAGCCAACTACAGCACCTGTCAACACTTGGTCTTGTCTTTTTTATTTTAGCCAGCCTCGTGGGTGTGCAGTGGTATCTCGCTCTGATTTTGATTTGCATTTCCCTTAGCGATTATGATGTGGAACATTTTTTTTTCATGCATTTATTGGTCACCAATGTGTCTTTGCAGAGATGTCGACTCGGATCCTTTGTCCATTAGAAAAACTGGCAGACTTTATTTTTAGAGCAGTTTGAGTTGATAGAGAAATCGAACAGGAAGCACAGGGTTCCCACGTACCCTCCCTCCACCGCCGATTTCCCCTGGGGCTAACGTTTTGTCTGTTGTGATCCACGAGCCCATGTTGATACTTTGTTATTAACGACAGGCCACACTTCCCATTAGGACTCACTCACAGTGGTGTGCGCTCTGTGGCTTTTGGCAAATGAATAATGACGTGTCCATGTCGCAGTGTCCTACAGACTAGTCTTGCTGCCCTAAAGCCCCGTGACCCACCCATCCATCCCTCCATCTCCCTAAGCGGTAGCGCTGATGGTTTTCCTGTCTCTAATCGGAGCCAGTTGTCTGGAACGCCCCCTGGTTGTGGCGTGGAGCCTTTGCCACTGGCTCTTTCGCCCAGCAATGTTTAGGTTGCCCCCATGTTGTTTATGCCCGTTTCTAAATTGGGCATTGATTGACCTGCACCCGGCCTTGGTGATGGCTGGGGACGTGGCCGGGAGGCAGAGGCTGCAGGGTCCCCGCTGGCCCTTTGTCCCCTGTCAGGAACTCTCTGGGGAGAAAGGAGGCCGTGGCAGCACCTCGCCTCGCGTCCCCGCCCTGTCCCCCTCCGTGACCCCGCTGTGTCCCTCAGCAGACCTCGTGGAGAAGGCGCCCTGCTCCCGGGACACCCCCCGCGTCTGCGAGTGCCGGCCCGGCATGTTCTGCGCCACGTCGGCCTCCAACTCCTGTGCCCGCTGCTCGCCACACTCCGTCTGCCCGGCGGGGCTGGTCGTCAAGTCTCCAGGTGAGTGTCCCACCCTCAGACTGAGGTCTGCACGGCTGCTTCCGCTGCTGCAGCCACCCAACCCCCAAGGCTTCTGACCCCTCACTTCCTCAAGCCTGGGGCCAGGTCGCTCTCCTTCCACAGTGTCATGGGGGGCGCCTGGCACCCAGGGCCGCCCCCAGGACTTGGGTCCAGGCTCAGAGGGACCCTGGTGGCTGAGGCACAGGCCTGGCTGGAGGAGGAAGCTCTTAAATCCCCCCACCCGAGAAGGAGAACTCAGGTCTCCGTCCTGGTACTTTCCTGGAAGATAGGACTGGTTTTCTCGCTTCAGAATTGGAGCATCGGGAGTTAGAGGTGCCGAGAGATCAGGTGCCAGGCTCATGGCTGAGAAACTTGGCTTTCTTTTTTTTTTTTTTTTTTTTTTTTTTTTTTTGCGGTACTGGGAATTGAACCCAGGGCCTTGTGCTTGCAAGGCAAGCACTCTACCAACTGAGCTATCTCCCCAGCCCTGGCTTTCTTTTTGAACTTGCTGTGTGACCTCAGGCCTGGTCCTTATCCTCTCTGTGCTTCTCTGAGAGTACAAAGGTGTGTCAGCCAGGGAAGGGACAAGAGCTCCAGATCCTGTCTGGGCGGCAGGAAGAATGCCTTTCAGAAGGGCGGCGTAGGGAGTGGGTGGCTTTGGACAGACGCTTACATACCCACTTGCCTAAACCGCACTCTTCAGTCACGCCCTCGGCGAGGACACCGTGCTCTGACCGCAGAGTGCAGGACCTTTTTATTGAAATCCATGCGCTGTTGGTGTTTCCGGGTTGCCATCCCTCAGCCGCAGGTCTTGTCACCCGGTGACGTTCCTGGGGCCCCGTGTGTGGCCCTTCTGCCTTCTTTTCCCACCTTTGGTCCCTTTGTGCCCGATTTGTCCACTGCGTCCAGGCTTTTAGCTCTTCCTGGCGGAAGAGTGAGGAGAGCGTGTCCACCCAGCTTCCTAGAGTCGCAGCCTCAGGACGCAACCCTCCAGCAGCCTGGGTAGCTGCCCTTGCTCTCGGGCTCCTCCTGGCTGCTCTTTCCAGGGTGTGCAGGCGTGGCTGTTCCCTCGATGGGGACCCTTCTGTCCCTTGGCTTAGCTAACCCTATCCAGCCTCCAGCTTCGCATCCAAACGTTCTTCCTCCGGGGGCCACCTGGACCTCTCCCAGGGCCAGGCCTCCGTGGCGACTGCTTGGAGTTCCGTGTCCATTTGTGAGGATGTACATTTGTCCCTGTCTGGGTTTGTTCAGTGCCTGACTCACTCCCTGACCCAGAAGCTTCAGGAAGGCAACGACCATGGCCACTCAGCTGCCCGCCATCTCCCCACTGCCGGATTGAGCACCAAAACGATCCAGGGATGGGGAGGTCAGACTGGTGCTGGTCAGAGTCTCCCAGGTCACAGAAGAGCCCCCTGAAATGGGACATGCAAAACCCTCCCCTTTGCAAGCTGGGGCGGGGTGGCTCAGTGGAAAGCACCCAGGCCTGGCCCACAGCCACCTGCAAAGCTTTGCTTGTGAGGCAGGTTCCCACCCCTCTCTGTGCCTCAGTCTCCCCATCTGCAAGACGAGGAGGTGTAACTTGAAGTCCATGGGGGCCTTAGAAATTCTGAAAAATAGCCTGGAGTTCTGCTGAACTCAGTTCAGGCGCCGGCCGGCCAGCCGTGGGAAGCGGGCTGTGTGGGCGGTGTTCCAGCAACTGCCTCACGGTGGCGCCAGAGACCTCTCTTTAAGGCCCTGGACCTAACTGTCCATTGTACCACTGGCACCAGGTGGCCCTGAGCCCTTAAAATGTGGCTGGTCCACAGTAGATGTACTGGGAGTCCTAATATGCACTGGTTTTCAAATACTCGGTACGAAAAGAAGAATATAAAACATCACGATTATTTTTACATTGCCCGCTGACATGTACTTTAGATATATTGGAATAAATAAATATATTAAAATCATAATTGGCATATGTGATTCACACCCTATTTCCGTTGGATGGCCTTGCTTCACAAGTGCCCCAGACCCTGATGAACTTCTGGAGTCCCCTGTGGGACTGCCCTGGGGGCAGCTCTGGGGACCACAGTTTTTCCAGCTGTTTCCAGTTCTGCTCCTAGCTCAAATACCTGCTAGGAGCTTCCATGGATTCTCTCTCCTGAAATGTCAACTGTCTATAAAGGCCCTGTTCCACAAATGAAGGAGTGAGGCCCAGAGAGGGTAGGCACGTGGCCCAAGAACACAGAGCAGGAAACATCCAACCAGGGTCTGAATGCCCAGCCGGGGTCTTGTCACTGCATCACACAGCCGTCAGCATTGCCCTCCTCCCCCCAGACCTTCAGAGCCACAGATGCAGGTCACCTTCTCAGTGAGGGGACAGGAATCCACATGGGGAGAAGGACATGCCATTTGCTGAGAATTTACAGTATGTCACGCTGAGTGGCAGGCACCTTATCCATACTCTTGTTTATCCAGACCCCAGCCACGTGAAGAGTGTGGCGTTCTATAATCATTTCACACGCCCAGTGCAGTGTGGGCATAGGAAAGGTGGGGGCCAACTTCGGGGCACTTGATGGGTTGTTTTCCCCTCCACGGCTTCTCCCCAGTGTCCCTCAGGACTCTTTCTTTGGGTTGCAAGTGACAACATCTCCAGATTTGGGGGCATGTGTCCCTGAAAGTTCTGGGAATGGCTCTGAGGAGCTTCAGGTATAGCTGGATCCAAGCGCTCTGTCTTTTCCCATCTCTTGTTCTGTCCCTTCCTGGGTTGCTTGGTCTGTGGGGCACTTACCAGCAACTCTGGGCTTGCTTCCTGCCCAACCCCGGTGGAAGGACAGCTGCTCCTTCCTGCATTTTCAATAACGAAACAGCCTTGAACCTGCCTGGGCGGGTGGCTTGGGTTTGAGCCTCCCTCAGCTGGTCCCTCTGGAAAGCCCCGGAGGATTAGTTCAGCCGGTCCTCTGGCTCCTCCTGGAGGGCGGTTCTCTCAGCCCCGCTGCCCACAAATGCTATGCTGGAATTGGGTGACGGAGACCCCCAGGGAGAACCTGGCTGCCCACCCAGGGGCAGTAGATGTGGGAAGGTGTTTTTCCAAGTGCCCCATCTGTGCACTGGGCTTGGCACGGTAACAGATCCGTTCCTAGAGACTTTGGGCTCCTCGGTACCAATTCTGAAGCCCTTGCTGTCCCCTCCTCAGGCACAGCAGAGAAGGACACCGTGTGTGGGCCGCCTTCCCCCGGGGCCGGCCCTGACTGCGCCAACCCAGAGGACTGCAAGACCCTCTCCAGGTGACTGCTGGCCTTCTCCCTTCCCCTCTGCCATGTGACCTTTAACTGGGGCACCGCAGGGTCCCCAGGGTAAGCGGGGATGGGGTGCAGGCGGGTTCAACTGCTGAGTCCACGGGTCAGGTCACGTGAGGCCCTGTGGTGTGTCCAGCCCTGCCCGGCCCACGCGGGGACCCAGAGAGCTGAGGTAGCACAGCTCTTGCTCCCGGGAGCTCTGGCAGGCCCGCTGGGGACGGAGCCAGGGTCTGGGGCCCCTTCGCTGTGGGCACCGTTACCCCTGAGCACAGGCCTCCCTGCCCCACGGGAGAGTCACCATACCCACCTGGGCTTCTTCCCCAGCGACACCACTCCCCAGGCCGAGCCCATCCTGATGTCCCCCACCGCCGAGGCCAGGACCACGCTTCAAAGAGGGGTCACCTCCCGCACCCTGGAAGATGCTTCTCCACTGACCAGGGCTCGCAGACCGCCCTCCTCTGCAGGCAAGCCCAGCCCAGATCCAGAGCCAGATCCGGGTACTTTCCCCAGGAAACCAGGAGCGGACTCCCAGGGCGGTGGCGTCAGGGCGGGCACCACCTGTGCGTGGCGGTCAGGGACTGAGCTGCGGCCTTTTCCCAGTGGGGACGGAGAGGATGTCGGGGCAGAGCTCCCTGGAAGGGCACGTGCAGCGTTTCCAAGCCTCCCGAGGGCCAGGCACGGGGCAGGTGCGGGGTCACTGTCCTGGCCTGTCAGGGTGCCCAGGATGGAGTGGGCAGCCCCTGCTGACCCCTGATGCCCTCGTGGCTCCTGTGGCGAAGGATCAGACCCTCCGTTCTCCTCTTCATTCCATAACAGCATGGATCTAGCCTTCTGGGGATGTTTGAGTTGAGCCCACTTGGGGGCCAGGATGGATGAGGAGAAAACAGATCCCTGTGTGAATTAATGTTCATATTTCTCTTGGATTTGTTTTTTTTTTTTTAATTGGGGGATTCTTATGACTCTGGACCTGAGCCCTTTGTCTCCTGCTTGTGCAAACACCCTCTCCCGCCCCCGGCTGCCTGCCTCCTCCTCTCTATGGGGCCTGTGGGTACAGGTGCTCTTATTTATTTATTTAGGTACTGGGGATTGAACCCAGAGGCACTTTACCACTGACTACATCTCCAATCCTTTTTATTTTTTATTTAGAGACAGAGTCTCACTAAGTTGCTTAGGGCTTTGCTAAGTTGCTGAGGCTGGCCTCGAACTTGCAATCCTCCCCCCTCAGCCTCCCAAGGTGCCGGGGTCACAGGTGTGCACTACTGTGCTTGAGAGAGGCCCTTATTTTGAAATCCAGATCCAGATCAGTCTTCCTTTATGACTGGCACTTTCTGTGCTCAGTTTTGGAAGTCTTTTTTTTTTTTTTTTTTTGTGGTGCTAGGGGATTGAACCCAGGACTTTGTGCTTGGGAGGAAATCTTTTTCTCCACCAGAGCCTCAACATGAACCTTCATTTATTTTCTAGGGTCACTAGTGCTTTTCTGTTCACATAGATCTGCTGTCCATGTTGAATTTTAGGCAGGGGTCATATTTCTTTCTTTCTTTTTTTAATTTTGTTTTAGTTGTAGGTGGACACAATACCTTTATTTCATTTTTACGTGGTGCTGAGGATGGAACCTAGGGCCTCATGTGTGCTAGGCGAGCGCTCACCACTGAGCCACAGCCCCACCCGCTGGGGTTCTGTTTCAAACGTGTCCATGTGGATAGCCCATTGAACACTGCACTGTTTTTTTGTGCCTTCTTTCTGTCAATGAAGGATGCACGTATTCATAGAGAAGATTCTGGATTCTGGAATTCTGGACTCTATTCTGTGTAAATACCATTGTGTCTTTCAGTGGGCGTGCTGGGGTCGAACCCGAGCCTCGTGCCTGCTCGGCAAGTGCTTTACCACTGAGCCCCAGCCCGGCTCACCACCTGGAGTTTTAAAATAAACCTTGATGGGCGGTCAGGCAACTCCTCTGCCTCTGTCCTTCAACAGTACATTGGATATTCCTGGACACTTGCATTTTCTATAAACTTTAGAATCAGCTTTTCAAATGCTGCCGGTGTCCCCCCGGGGACCCTGACCGGGATTGCACTCAGCCGTTAGCTCGTTCTGTAGAAACCCAGTTTTGACCGTGGAACCTCCAGCCCAGGTGCTGAGTTAGACCTGCGTTTCTTTAGATCCTCCTCTCTCCCTCCGAGAGGCGGGGCCGTGAACTCGTGGGGAGTTTTGTGGTTTTCTGCGTAGCGACACTTACATCTTTTTGTCAGGTTTCTAGGTATTTAATCTTTCTGACGACGACGTGGATGATATCTTTTTCGGCACCTCTGTTTCTGATTCTTTGTTGCTGGTCTTGTTTTGAGTCATGTGAAATTGCCCCTATCTGACCATCTTTGACCTACAAAACCATTGATTTCATAGGGTCCCAACCATCATGTGGGAAACTCAACTGATTTTTGATGTAGTGACTCTTGGCTTTCAGTCACTGTGATAAAACACGGGGACGGTCAGTTTAGTAAGGGAGAGGGCTTATTTTGGCCTGCCGTGTTGGTCCATGGCCTTTGGGTCTGTGGCGAGGCAGCCCACGATGGCCAGAGCACGTGGTGGAGGAAGCTGCCCACCTGGTGGAGTGAGAACAGGAAGAGGTGGCTGGGCCCCAACGTCCCCTTCGAGGGCACACATGTAGTGACCTGATTTCCTCCTACTAGGCCTCACCTCCTAAAGGTTCTGTCCCCTCCCAGTAAGGCCATGGCCTGGGACCAAGCCTTCAACTCGTGAGGCTTTGGGGACGTTAAGGGGTTGAAGCATGGCAGAGTGCACCAGGGACCTGGTTAACCCACTGACACCTGCCCCCAGAGCACCTGCAGTCCTCCCGACTGTTGGGCCGTGTCCTCCTCGGGCTGCTCGCACCCCCTGCCCTGGCCCTGGACGGACTGGAAGTTTTGACAGTGGGCATTGACCTGGCCGTGAGACTGGGGAGGGGCAGCAAGGTGGCCACAGTGGATCAGAGAAGAGGGACCCGAGGCAGGGGCCAGTTGGTGCTCTTCTCCTGTGTGGCCTCGGACCCATTCCGTCCCTCTCTGGGCCTCAGGCTCCCTCTGAGAAGTGGACCACCCCACTCAGAGGGAGTTTGGGAACTGACCGTGGCGGGGGCAGGTTTCACAGATGGGGAGGTGGGGCTTTGCCGAGGCAGCCTGGCCCCCAGCTTCTCTGCTTCTTTCCCCAGGACCGTCCCCGCCGTGGCCCTGTCCGCAGGGGTCTGCTGACTGCAGGAAGCAGTGTGATCCCGACTACTACCTGGACGGGACAGGCCGCTGCACGGCCTGTGTGAGCTGTGTGCGAGGTGAGGGTCTCGTGCTGCCTCGGGGCTCCTTCCAGGGCACACGGGTCTCGGGGAGGCTGCAGGTGGTGCGGGTGGCCTTTGGTGTGGCTGCTCAGCCCATGGGAGCCTGTTTCGCTGGCTGTGTTCTAAGCCATCAACTTCCGGTGACTCCCCTCGCAGTTTGTGACGATGGCGTTCCGAGGGCCTCCGCTCGCCCAGGCTTGCCTTCCCAGAAAGCATTTACAAGTGGCCTACGGTTCCAAACCTGCTCCAAACTTGTCTCATCGATCTTTTTTTTTCTTGGTACCAGGGATTGAACCCAGGGGTATTTAACCACTGAGCTACATCCCCAGCCCTTTTTTGCATTTTATTTAGAGACGGGGTCTAAGTTGGTTAGGACCTCACCTAAATTGCTGAGGCTGACTTTGAACTTGCGATCCTCCTGCCTCAGCCTCCTGAACTGCAGGGCTTGCTGGGATTGAGCCACCATGCCTGGGTGTCTCATCAGTTTTTTTGTAACTACCCTACAATGCAGAATTTGTGATTGTCCCCATTTTACACAAGAGGAAATGGGGGCTTCCAGAGGTCAGGGGACTTCCAAAAGCCACAGGCCAGGATTTGAACCTCGGGGAGTGTGTCCCTAGGTCCTGGGCTCATGTCCCTCTGCTGCATGGCTCTGATACAACAGGATGAGGTGTGTGTCTTTTCCTGTGGCAGCTCAGAGCAGCTGCCCTGTCCACAAGGTCACCAGGGCAGGAGAGGCTGCCCAGCTTCAGACTATAGGATGGTTAGTGGCCTCACCCATGGAGGCCACCAGGACTGATTGCATCTGTTTGTCTCCTTCATGCAACGCGGAGGACCAGAGCCAGGACGTCTGCTGTCCTAAGACAGTGCTAGGACTGTGAAGCAAACACACCGTGCGTTGTACTGCTGGCTCCTGTGGGTCAGAGTTCAGGCAGGGTACCATGGGGACTGCTGGTCTACTCCACGGTGTCTGGGGTCTCAGATGGAAACCTTGGAGGCTGGAGGCTGGACTCTTCTGGAGCCTTCTTCATTCTGAGGCTGTGGGTCCTTGTCAGCTGTTGGCTGGGGCCTTGGCCCTCTCATGTCAGCCTCTGCGTGACTTGCTCTGGGCTTCCTCATAGCCTGGTGGCTGGGTCCTAAAGGCAAACGTCCCAAGAGACACACAGACAGCAGGACAGAGTGCGTCACCTTTTGTGACCTAGCCTAAGAAGTCGCATGGTGTTATTTCTGCCACTTGCCGTCTGTTGAGCCAGTCACAGACCTTGTGGGAAACGAAGGCAGGAAAGCATCTCACTTCTTGCTGGGGTAAGCGCCAAGGCCCTGGAAGGGCAGACGGGTCCCGAAATATTGCTGCAGCCATTTTTGTAAAGAGAAAATCGCTGTAGCCACAGCTCAGGTGGAGAGAGCAGAGTCGGCTCCAAGCCTAGGATTCCTTCCACCCTCTGACGTACAGGCTGCAGGGCAGTGGAAGGGACAGCTGTAAACCCAGGAGTGGTTCCTTTTCTTTTCTCTCTCTCTCCTTTTTTTTTTTTTTTTTTTTCCTGTTTAGTACTAGGTAAGCACTGGACCACTAAGTTATACCCCCAGTGCTTAAGCAAGCTTTGTGTGTGTGTGTGTGTGTGTGTGTGTGTGTGTGTGTGTGGCACGCTGGGGACCCAGGGATTGAACCCAGGGCCTGTGCATGCTGGGCAAGTGCCGTACCACTAAGCTACATAGCTGCACCCCCAGTCCTTTGTTTTATTTTGAGACAGGATCTCACTGAGTCACCTAGGCTGGCTCCAACTTGCAATCCTCCTTCCTCAGCCTCCTGAGTCCCTGGGATTATGAGTGTGCACCACTGCTCTCCGCTCAAGCAAGTTTCTTAACCTCTCTCTGCCTCGGTTTTCTCCTCTGAAAAATGGGCATAATAATAGCCCTGATCTCAGAGTCCTTGAGAGGATTAAGCTGTTATTATTGGTAGTCTGGATCAAGCGCCAGGAACGCTGTTATAAACACTGTGAGTTGCTGTGGCTTGGGAGGTTGAGGCAGGAGGATCCCGAGTTCAAAGTCAGCTTCAGCAATGTAATGAGGCCCTCAGCAACTTAGAGGCTCTGTCTCTAAATAAAATATTAAAAAGGGATGTGGCTCAGTAGTTAAGCGTCCCTGGGTTTAAACCCTGGTAGCAAAAAAAAAAAAAAAAAAAATCCCAAACATAAATAAATGCATTATTTCACTTCTTTTACAAACCTCTAGTATTTTATTTTCTTTTGTTGTTTTCTTTTGGGGGGAAGAAAAAACTTTTTATCATTAAAAATATCAAACATAACTGGGCATGACGGTGTATACCTGTAATTCCAGTGGCTAGGGAGGCTGAGGCAGGAGGATCATGAGTTCAAGGCCAGCCTCGCAAAAGCGAGGTGCTAAGCAACTCAGTAAGACCCTGTTTCTACATAAAATGCAAAATAGGGCTGGGGATGTGTTTCAGTGTTCGAGTGCCCCTGAGTCCAATCCCTGGTACCAACCAAACTAACAAACAATATACATTCAAACACATTCTGAAGTAGAAAGACTCGGGAACAGCTATGTACTATGATCTAGTCTGAAAAAATTACCAGGTCAGAGCCCTGTTCCTTAAGACAACTCGCCTGTCCCCAGATTTTGGTCTTGACAGCTTTTTGGTGCTGTGGCTCATCTGCAATGAGTGACATATGGTTTGCTCACTGATGTCACGCAGAGGTTCACGCAGCCCGCACCCCCAAAGCTCCCACCTGCGCGGGCATCCCTGCCCCTCCATCCCAGCGGCCCGCTTGCCCGCGCCTGCAGTGGTTCGCCCTCGGCTACTCTGTGGTCAGCGCCCCTTCTCCATGCAGGAGGCTGCTCTGGAGCATGCTGGGCTCTTCCCCACACAACGGCCAGGACCCTGTTTTCTTCTGCACAAACTTTCCTTTCTCTGCCCTCCGGGAGGCTCCTGGACCCCCTGCCCTCGTCCTGTCCATCTCCAGGAGCCCGCTCTCTGTCCTCAGATGACCTCGTGGAGAAGGCGCCCTGCTCCCGGAACTCCCCCCGCGTCTGCGAGTGCCGGCCCGGCATGTTCTGCGCCACGTCAGCCACCAACTCCTGTGCCCGCTGCGTCGCCCGCCCGGCCTGCGCACCAGGGACGGTCGTCCAACCCCAGGGTGAGCATCCCCACTCCTAGCCAAGGGGTGGAGGGCCTGGCCTGCTGAGCCTCTCCCCGCCTCCAGTGGGACAGCTGACCTTCAACCCCCGCTGTCACTAGCTCAGGCTTGGGCTTCGCTTCCTCACAGAGTAGTTGGATCCAGTGAATAAAATAAAATCCAGCTCTGGCATTTTGGTAGGAGGTTCTGATGATTTTTTCCTAAAAATTCTTTTTCCTGAAATGCCTGGGCTGGTCCTTCCTTGATGTGTTTGCAAGGCTGTTTTATGACGTCAGGTAGAAGAACAAAGTTTCTGAGGAGGCTTCCATCTCAAGATGGCGAGCTTTGCAGGCTGCAGAGAAGAAAAGTCCCTACAGGTGGGCAGCTGAGCAATTTCAGCTAGTTTCTAGAAAGTTGGAGACGGATGGGAAGGTGGTGACAGAGGTCACTCAGTGGAGGACAGTTCACCAAGATCACCGGGTAAGGGATGCAGAAGTGAGGGTCCCCTGATGTAAGAGCTGCTTCACCTCCAGAGGGGCTCCAGGCTCAGGGACGAGGAGGGGTGGGAGGTGGGCCAGGGTACAGTGTGTGCTCAGTACATCCTGAAAGGAAAACATGGGTATCTGTCACAGCATGGGCGTCCGCCAGGCTGTAGGGAATGAGTATTTGTCCCTTTGCAAGACAGTCAGCTCTTTGATAAGGACACTGAGGGGAAGCTAGGGAACCAGCACAAAGCTGCCACTCTGCTCTTGTGAAGCCCTCTTGGTTTTGTGACCAGTCAAAAACAAAGTCTGCCAGTTCATATGTCCCACCCAAGGTCCAGGCACTCAGTCCCTACTCAGGGAAGAGTCCCGTCACGAAGAGGACATATAACACCACAGCAGAAGGAAATCCCCAACAACTGGATATTCAGCAGGGTCCTTTGTTAATAAATATGAATAAACAGCCGAGATCTTGAGACTTAGAAGGGAACCAGCACTGGGGAAGAGAATATCAGGATGAACAGGCAGAAAAACCTGCTGCAGAGGAAGCAGCAGGAAACCCAGGATTAGAAGAGAAGTTGACACTGAAACATCCACGGAAAAGCTCAAGACCTCGCTACATCTGTAAAGTGAGCATGGACGCTACGAGAAAGGAGCAGTGAGACTTCAGGGGACAGAAAATGACTTTTAGAACGTGCGGTTATTATGGACCTGTGCCTCTTGGCCACGGCCATGCTGGACAGGACTTGAAGCACTTCTGTGGGTGTGGTGCTCAGCATGGCCTGTAGAGGGGGCTGGAGGGCCACCGCAGCGGCCTTGTCTCCTCCTCTTCTGCGTCTCTTCCTCTTCTGCAGCCTGTCAACAGCGTGAGTGGGGACCTCCCGTGCATTCTGCCTTGGTGGTGTTCCCAGAGTGCCTTGGTGGTCTTGGGTGGGTGGCCGCCTGATGTGGCCCTCCCAGTACAAATACTGGCTGGCTCTAGATCCGTCAGCAGAGGTGTCCTGGTTCCTCTGCACCCCCTACCACTGTGGGGCTTCTGCCCCCTGTTTTTCCCGGCATGGTCACTGTGTGCCACAGTCTTCACACCCACAATGTCACCCCAACTTTTTCTGTGCACTTGACTTGACTAATAGAGATTTCAGATCAAAGGGCCAACCAAGAGCAGAGCAGGACAAGAGAAAATGTCCACACCAGGCGAGAAGACGTGCCCCCACTTGTCCTCCATGCCCCTCAGATGACACCGGGATTGTTTCCGGTTTAGGGCTATCACCAATGTGGCTGCGCATTTTCCTGGACAAGTCTTAGGCAAACAGACGTTTTCATTTCTCATGAGTAAATACCAGGCGGGAGGTGGGGGCTGGGTCACCGTGCTGGTCACACACTCAGAATGTCTTTGATGGGCAGGTCAAAGCTGGGCACCTCCGATCTGACTCAGTCACCTTGCTTTATGGAGGGAGCAAAGCACAGGGTAAAGCTGGAGTGCAGGGACCCCGGGTCGGCCCTCAGCACTGTCCACAGGACCACACCCCCTTCGTCTTAGTTCAGAACCTGTGATGTACCCCGCTAAATTACAATTGAATTTCAAGGCAGAATAAAGACGTTTTCAGGTGTAAAATTTCTTGTCAAGAAAGAAATTTTCTTGACATATCATCTCGTAGAAAGCTGTTTGAAGATCTAATGCAGCTAAATGAGGTGGCGAAAAGCAAAAAGAGGAATCCGTGGAACCTCAAACACAGTGACTCTGCCCCAGCAGAGCAAGAAGGAAAAGTCCCAGAATGACAGCCACTGCAGGACGGACGAGCCAGGTCAGAGCAGGGAGATGGAAGGTTCCAGGGAAGTGTCTCCAGGACCGAAAGGGACATTTGCTGTGCATTTCATGGTTACTAGAGTTGAAAAGCCTGAGGGTGTGGGGAAGGCACGTTATTCTTTTCTCAACAACAACAACCACCTAAAAGGAAAGAAAGGCAATCAAAAACTCCAGGGAAAACAAAAGCGGATGAGAAATTTACAATCCAATTACGAAGATGAAAATTTCACCATTTTAAGCAATGACTGGGTGTACAAAAAGAGAGTCTATTTCACCTTGAAGGTAAGACAATTTAAAAATGGCCCAGGAAGTGAGTTCAAAGAGAAGTATTTTAGTCTGGTAAACAATATCCTTTTTGTTTGTTTGGTTGGTTGGTTTTAATTAGAGCTTTATGTTTATACGTAGTAGTTGGGTTCATCCTGACAAACATAGATGCATGGAAATCAATTTCAGTTCATGATCCCCCCAGTGTATTTTTTTTTAAGTTCGTAAATGGAGCCTAAAAGTAGAAAGACCCTCCCTGCCTCTTCTAGTAGACCCTTACCAGAGGACACAGTCAGACTCCCTAGAGGTTAGACAGTGCCTCTTCCTTACCTCCCGATCCCAGGGAGGAGAAAAATGGGTAGGGCACTAACCCAGGGAGGAAGGAGGAAAGCTGCAGTCCCTCTGGAGAGGGAAGGAGAGGCACCTAAGGGGTGCTGGGCCCACCTCTGTGCTTAGAGGAGGGACAGCAGGTCTTTTGCTGGATTCCAGCAGATGTCTCAGCAGCAGCTCAGACCCTGGGCCTTCCTGGCCACACTCGGCTGCTGTGGGGAGAGGTGGGCCTCTGTCCTCAAGTCACCAACTGTGTGTAGATACCATCAGTGCGTTTGAGCCCCAGAGCTCCCCTGTCTTCTCAAAGTAGACCTCACTGAAGTCCAATGACATTTCAAATGCCAGTTCAAAAATCCTGACTTACTAATGTAGAAAAACTCTCCTCACAAATCACATCAACTTCCCATACCCTCAGGCCCCCAGACCTCAGCTAAGTCAGGTAATAGTAATCCAGGAAACAGATGGAAAGATACAGCATCTGTCTGGAGACCTCCCGAAAGAGGAGAGTTCCCGAGGACCCGAGCAACCCAAGGGGATTAATCCGGGTCTCACTGTTTCTTCTATGTGTTTCAGGAAAAATTCGAGAAGCATTGTGAGAACTTTCTGGAAAGGAGGAGTCTATGTTGGGGGGTTTCTTTGTACCACATCAAAGAAGAAGTGCAGCCACCAGGGCTGTGGGGTAGAGAGGTGTAGTAATTAGTCACGATCTGCTTCAAATGTGGGCCAAATTTTTTTGCTCCAAAAAAGCAGTTAATGGTAAGCTTATAGGAAGGTGCCCAGCCGCAGGCAGGAGGTGGTGTGGTCCAGTGGAGGTCCCCGGGCTGTCCCTCACCATCCTTGCATTCCGACTCTGTCTTTAGCTCTGTGCCTCTCTACGTCTGTACAGCGTGGTGACGATCAGTTCAGAGGCGACCAGCTTTGAACTGGCCCCCAAAGACATTTTGGCCAACACAACCCAGCCACCCCTGCTAGGTAGGAGAGAAGGGAAATGATGTGTTGCCTTATCTGTAGGAGCTTCAAACTAGAAACAAGCCCAGTGTCCATCAGTTCGTGAGCACATGACAGTGGTCCAGCTATGTGATAGCGTGCTGTCATCCATAAAAGCTCGGTGCCTGCAACCTGAGTGACTCTCAGAGACATTATTCCGTCTCAAAGAAGGCAGACACCCAAGAGCCCGTGCTGAGTGAGTCTGCGTCTGAGACGCTCTGGGACAGGTGACTCACCCGTGAGGACATAAAGCAGGTCATGGCTGGCTGTGCCTGCAGGTTGGGGAGGACTGACTGGGTGAGGAACTTTCTGGGGCTTTGGGGATCGTTTCTGTTTTGATTGGAGTTCCAATGACCTGCGTCAGAATTCACTAAACTGCTCACTGAGGGGACTTTTTCTGGTACGTGAATCACACCTGGTGCAACTCGGTGGTGGAGCACTTGTGTCGTGTGCACGAGGCCCTGGGCGTGATACCCAGCGTTTAAAAACAGAAAACATGCTGCAATAAAGTTGAGAAAAGAAAAAAATAGTCCTTTAAAAAATTAAGGCTACCTTTAAACATCGGGGATTTCAGGTTGTTACTGGACTCCCACGGTGACGGTCAGCCACCCGTTCCAACATGCCCAAGAGAGACCAGCGGTGGCGAAGGGCAGGAATGGAGCTTTAACCAGTGTGGCCACACCGGGAGAACAGACCTGGAGGCCCAGCGACCCTAGCCCTGTCCTAGAGGCTGACAGAAACGGAGGATTTATAGCAAAGGGGACAAAGGCGAGGCTGGGGCCTTTGCTAGCTGACAGAGAGTGATCCTGCTTCTTCACTTGAGGGTTCCCATTGTGCCCCGGAGGCAGACCTGGTGTTCCCTGCAGGAGCGAGTAGCTCAAGAGGCAGACGGAGTCGGAGAGGGACGAGTGGGCTGGGTGAGGCCGGCCACGGGCCCTCCTCAAGGTCTCCCCGGTGAAAACAGCCTCTCCAGTTTGATCTTTTGAAACACAAATCTGAAGGTCTTGGCCAATGGTCTCCGGAATGGCTGCCTCCTTGCGGGTCCCCAGTTCCCGTGAAGTCTTCCCTGGAGACCCCAGGCGCCATCTCAGCTCTGACTCCACGTTGCCTCCCACCCCACAGGTGTGGCTGAGGGGGAGCCCACCCATGAGCCGCCTCCCCCGGGGACCCACGCCAACTGCAGCACCCCAGGAAGCCGTGAGGCTCCTGCCAGGTGATTCTGTCCCCTCTTCTCCTCCGAGCTGGGGTTGCCCCCGCCTGCTGGGACGTGCCTGGGACAGCCGGGCTGGGGCGGGACAGGGGCCTGGACCCGGTCCTCCATGTCAAGCCCACAGCCACTCTGGGCCCTGTGCTGGCACCGTTGAAAAGCCAGAGGCCGGAAGCCTCGCCCTCTAAGTGCCTGGCACAGACGGGGCAGAGGTTCTGGGGAGCCAGGCTTTGTCGGCACCTCCTCCAGAGAAACACTCGCCTCTTCTAACTCCATCACCACCCCGCCTGACTCCCTGCAGCACGGCCGCCGCCCTGAGCCCCCTGGTGGACTCCCGCACCAGCAGGACGCTGCCCGCCTCCACCGTCTCTCTCCCCCCCACCGGAAAGCCCATCCTGGACCCAGGTGAGGAGGGGCGCAGGCCCGGGAGGAGCGTCCTTCTGTGGGAGTGGCCTGGGGCTGGGAATCAAGGCTTCTGGCTTCTTAAGGCCCGGCTCGGTTGCTTGCTGATGACTGTTCTTTTTTTCTTTTTCTTTTTTAAAAATATTTTTAGTTGCAGATGGACACAGTATACTTATTTTGTTTTCTGTGATGCTGGGGATTGAACCCAGTGCCTTGCATGTGCAGGCAAGTGCTCTACCACTGAGCCACAACCCAGCCCCTGACGGTGACGATGACTGTTCTTTGTATGTTTCTCTTCACTTTTTCTTCCTTTTCTTTCATTCTTTCTTCCTTCCTTCCTTTCTTTCTCTCTCTCTTTTCTTTTCTTTCTCCCTCTCTCTCCCTTCCTTCCTCCCTCCCTTCCTTCCTTCCTTTCTTCCTTCCTTCCTTCCTTCCTTCCTTCTTGGTACTGGGGATGGAATCCAGGGTGCTCCACCACAGAGTGACATCTTAGCCCTTTTTATTTTCTAATTTTGAGACAAGGTCTAGCTAAGTTGTGAGGCTGACCTCCAACTTACAATCCTCTTGCCTCAGCCTCCTGAGTCACTGGATTACAGGTCTGTACCACCGCTCCCAGCTCCTCTTCTTTAAGTATTGTGTATAGGGATTGTTTTCTCATGTCCCATCCCTATGGCTACAATGGCTACTCAGAAAATATTGTTGAGTGACTGCATGACCCTGACTAGTTGCGTAATTCCTTTGGGCCTCGGTTTTCTCAACTGTGAAACGGAAACCTCACAGGCGTGCAGGGTTGTAAGTGTGCAGCATGTGGTTAGCACACGTGAGGCACATGGGCCACGTCCCTACTGCCTGAGCTCCTATGAACTGTTAACCACCCCCATCCATTTTAGGACTGGCAATTCCAGCCACCAACACTAGGTGGCGGTAGTTCTCAAGTCAGTAGTTCTCAAAAGTCCATCATGACCCCGCAGCCTGGGCCCACCCGGGAACTTGTTAGAAAACCCCAGGGCGGCACCCCAGACCTATATCCAGATAGCAATTAAGAGCATGGGCTCCAGTCCGCCTGGTCTGGCCTGGGTGGTGACTCAGGGTGACTTGGGCTGGCCTCGGTTCCTGCCTTTGTTCAGTGGGGATAGTGATGGCGGCTGACCTGCCCAGCGTGCTCACGTGCAGGGCAGGCCCCTTGCTTCTCTGAGGAGTGGCTGAGAGACGTGTCTGATCCAACCTTCCACTCTGTCCTCCCAGTGACCGTACCCTGCCCTGGCTCTGGCACTGCACCCTCCTCCACAGTCCTAGACTTTGTTCCTTTGAACCTCAGTTTCTTCTTCAGGTTGCTTGACACCTCAGTTTCTCACCCTCTAAAATGGTGTGCTCTTCTGGCAACTACAAATCTCAGTCAGTTTCCTGGAGCCAGGTGGGGAGGGCAGGCAGGTAAGGGCTGGGTCAGATATAACTCTGGCTTGGGAGATCAGCTGCTGTTAGCCACCATGGGATCCATGTTCCAAGAGAAGGAGGAAGTAGTCTGCGGCTTGGGTTGTCCTGTGTGGTTGTAGTGAAGGCCTGCAGCTCAGAGCTGTGGGGCGCAGATCGAAGGCCACCTCTGTGTTTCAGGACCTGTGCTCTTCTGGATGATCATGGTACCCGTGCTGGTGGTGGGTTCCAGCTTCTTCCTCCTGTGTCACCAGAGGGCCTGCAGGAGACGGTTTCGGCAGAGTGAGTGGATGTGTGCTTGGGGGCCTGTGGAGGATGCCTGGCCGGGGTCCCTGCCCGCCCCGCGCTCTGTGACCTGTGCCAAGCCCCCTCCTGGTGTCATTGCAGAGCTTCAGCTGTGCTACCCAGCCCAGACCTTCGCACCCAAGCTGGAGCTCGTGGGTAAGTGTCCCGGCCCCAGGGGCCACTCTGGGCCCCTCCCGGCCCAGCCAGGCCCGTCTGTACGCCCCTCCTCTCTCCGCTCATCCTCAATGGGGACGTCCCCCAGGAGGAAGCTTGTGGTGGTTTGGGCTGGGGGCCACGCGCGATGTGTGGGGCGGTGGGCATGCAGGTCGCCAAGCTGCCTGGTCCCATCCTGGCCACCTGGACCAGGACACCTGGCTCCCTGCTCTCTCCCCCTCCTTCCTCTCCCCCTCCCTCCTCTCACTGGGCAGCACCTGGGTGGGCGCAGGGTGAAGAGGGCAGCCCGCAGGCCGGGTCCTTTCCACCGCTTAAGGCTCCGTGGCCTTGGACGAGTGGCTTGATGCCTGTGCCTCCGTTTCCTCGCCCGTGAAGTGGGCACAGCAGGACCCACGGGCAGCGGTTGACGGCAGCCGCTGTAGGCCCACAGGCGGCCTGTCTGGGGCCTCTTCCCCACCAGGAGTCCAGGCCTCCCGGTCCCTGGTGGCTCGAGCCCTCCCCGTCCCTGCTCTTGTCGCCGCCCACCCTCTAGGCCGACTCTTCCAGGCAGCAGTCCGGGCTCCTGACTCTCCCCACCCACCCAGCCCGGGCCGGGGGTCTCCAGCTTCCACTGGGACCTGGGTGCCCTGTGCCGGGGCCTGCCCTCCCCTGGAGGCAGGACAAGGCCTCCTCAGCGCCCCGCAGGCCTGGGCTGGCACTGAAGGACCAGGGAGCTGCCTGGCCTGCTGGCCTCTGAGGCAGCCTCCCAGGACCCGTGGGGTCCTTCCGCAGGGAGGAGCCGAGGCTCAGAGGGTGGAGGGCAGCTGACCGGAAGCAGCACAGCCAGCGGGGGCGCTGCTCCCTGGGATTCTGGTCCGGTTGCTGTAGGGGCCTCAGTCTGCACCCCTCCCCTTCCCCCAGCTCTGTCCACCACCCAGTGCCCACCCAAGTGCCCAGTGCCTGGAGACACGATCACTGCCCCCGTCCCCAGGGTCCCCAGTCCCCTCAGAGAGCCTGCAGTGGGCTGACTCTTGACCTGGCGTGTTCTGAGCTGGGCGGTTCCCGGGCCTGGCTCCCTCTCAGGCTTTGTTTTGATGGTTTCAAGTCTGTTTCCACGAGCCGTCGGCTCCGGGCTCACCGAAACCGCCCTTTGCTTTCTTGACATTTTTCTAGTATTCGACTTTCCGTTGATGTCAGTTTGTTTTTTTCTTTAAACCTTCAAATGAGCAGTTTTGTTACCAAAGGGGGTGGGAGGCCCCAGGCACCCTCTGTGAGAGGCAGACTGGGGACCTGAGCCCAGACTCGGTGCTGGACATTCTGCCTCGGGCCCTTTCTGGCCCCTGGGCTTCCGTGGCTCGCTGGGGTCTGGGTTTCCAGGCCTGAGAAGGGAGGGGACAGCAGGCAGGCAGGACGCGGGGTAGGCGCAGACGGCAGGGCGACGCTCCAGACCCTGGCTTGGAGCCTCCTGTTGGCTCACGGGCGCTGGGGGCACAGACCCGTGCTCGCCCTCCCGCCTTCCGACGGGCCCCTGCGGGAATGGGCTGAGGAGGAGCGGCTGGGAATGTACCTCCCGCCCAGCGCATCCGGGACTTCCGCAGGGGCGCTGTCCTGCCGGGGCAGGTGTGACCAGGGACTCGGCCGTCTCCCGGGTGGCCTTGACTTCACGGCACGTGTCCTGGTGACAGGCAGGTCTCCTTCGACGCCCGCAGCAGCCTGCGAGGCACCTACCGTCGACCCCATTTCGCAGACGAGCAGCCCGAGGCACAGGAAAGCGTGGTCACCTGCCGAGGGCCACGTGCCTGGCCAACCCTGGGCCGGGTTCTGCCGTCACCCTGGGTTTCTCACCCTCGGCGCCACAGAGCAGATGAGTCTCTGCTCTTTCCACCTCACAGGATGCCCAGCAGCGTGGGAGAGGACGGTCACGTGCCTGGGCTGTGACAGCTGAAAGGTCCAGACCTTGTCACTTGGCCCACGGGGGCAAAACCGCTCCTGGAGAACCACAGTCTAGACTCATCCTTCGCGCTAGGGAGCCTCCTCCCGCTGGGGCCACTGTCTCCCCGCTGCATGTTTGTGCCGGCCCGCGGAGGGTGCAGGGGGGCTTGGCAGGGCCCGGACTTGAGGTCGTCGGGGGTTTGCTGTGGCTCAGAAGAGCCGCTGGGCCCTCCAGGGCCCGGCTGGCCTCCCACCCGTCCCTGCCTGGTGCTGGTGCCTCGGCACGCCTGGGAGCTGAGGTCGGCCCCAGGACTGTGCGGTCCTCTCTCCTGGGGCAATGGCCATCTCTTCGGACTCGGTCTTTTTTTTTTTTTTGAAATGCTGGGATGGAACCCAGGGCCTCACACACGCCAGGCAAGCGCTCTGCCACTGGGCCCCAGCCCCAGCGACATGTCAGCAACCAGTTCTTACCAGGTTTCGTTTTCTTCATTTGCACATTTATAGCCGTGTGGATGCGTGGGTTCCTGTTTCGTTCAATGCGTTGTGTCCTGCCATGATCTGTTACCACCGTTGAAACAGACTATGAGGTCATTGACCCGGATTGGTCAGCAGGGGTCCCCTCAAACTGGCTCCTGAGCCCTTGTGTGGCACGTCCCCATCTCTTTGTGCTTTGGACACCTCTTTTCTCTTTTTGGTACGGTGGATTAAATTCAGGGGTGCTCTACCACTGAGCTACATCCCTAAACCTTTTTATTTTTTCTTCCGAGGTAGTGTCTCACCAAGTTACTGAGGCTGGCCTCTAACTTGCAATCCTTCTCCCAGAGCCTCCTGAGATGCTCAGATGGCAGGCGTGTGTCCCTTCTTAATTCTAAGAAACTTCTGGCTTATCTTGTCCTCGGGTCCCTGAGCCCCTCCTGCATCGTCCCTCCAAGGTGTGAACCCAGGGATGCCTGGCACCAAAGCCTGGCTGAACCTCTACGCTGCACTCCTTCTCTGGGGTTGCCCTGCTTCCCACCAGAGGGGGGCGCTGCAGGAGGGTGGTGACGGGGATGGGGACACCTGCCTCAGGACTCAGGGACTCTTGGCACTCGGCTCACTGAGCGTGGCCTTCGGGGCAGCCCCGTTCTCGTCCCGGGGCCCCTGCTGCACAGTGTGCCCTGGACTTGGGTGCTGGGCTGATTTCTGGGAAGATCGTTGTTATTCCATAAGGCGAGGAACCCGTAAGTGAAGCAGACCGCAGCAGCTCGGTGAACTCTGACCTCTGCCTGTGGCCAGATTTGCTTTGGGTCTTTATCAGAGTGCTTGCTTGCCGGTGTCGCCTGCCAGTTTGCTTGTCCGCGAGGTCGAGCGCCTGCCAAGTTAACACCCAGGCTTTGTGGGACCAGCGAGTGCCAGCAGCATCCTGGCACCTTCCCTTGGTCATAATTAGATTGGAAAAAAAAAGCGACTCTAGATGCACTTCACTTTTTGGAAGAGTTTTAGATTTTTGGAACATTTGAGAAGGTAGCAGAGTCCCCCCGGCCCCTGCTGGAGTCCCTCCCACCAGTGTGGCCCGTTGGTCACAATAAACAACCCACGTGGACACACGTCCTAGCTGAAACCCAGACGTCGTCACGCTCACTTGCCTCCTAAGCTGCCACTGGCCCTCATCTGCAGTCCTCTCAGCCCCTTCAGCTCCTCTGGCCTGTGAGGCCCAGACTGTCCTTGACCCTGGTGGCCTGGATGGCTTGCAGGAGGGCTGGCCAGGTGTTTTGCCGATGCCCCCTCGCTGGGATTGGTCTAATATTTTTCCTGCGTGAGACCGGGGTTCTGGGTGCGGGGGTGGAAGACCACAGAGCACCGTTTCTCGTCACACCAAGGGTCCAGGTGCTGAGCTGACTCAGCACAGGGCACAGCCATCAGAGAGCCCCTCCCAACTTCCAGATGAGGAGACCGAGGCTCAGAGAAGTGAAGACAGAGTGCTGGTTTCCTGCAGGAGGCTCCATTGCTGGGCATCTGGCTGCTTTTCAAGTGCTTATTGGGAGGACTGCTGTGCACGCCTTGGGTTCTCCTTAGAACGCTTCCTGAGGGTGTGGCCCTGCCTTGGGTTCTCCTTAGAACGCTTCCTGAGGGTGTGCCCCCCCCCCCAAGGTCTCCTGAGCCAAAGGGAGCGCTGAGGTTCACAGCGGACGGATCTTAAAAAGATGGAACTCTCTGGGCATGGTGATGCTCACCTGTAATCCCAGGGGCTTGGGAGGCTGAGGCAGGAGGACCGTGAGTTCAAAGCCAGCCTCAGCAATTTAGTGAGGCCCTAAGCAACTCAGTGAGACTCTGTCTCTAAATGAAATACAAAATAGGGCGGGGGGTGTGGCCCAGTGATTAAACGCCCCTGGGTTCAACCCCCCAAGGCCCCCAAAGGCCATTGGCAACTCCGAGAACCCTTTGAACCCCTTCCTCCCTGAGGCCGAGATTGTCGATTGCCGCTTCTATTTATTTTGTCTTGTGACTTCGTCACACACTTCTTTCTCCTGGCTACCCGCAAAGACTTGGCAGCAAACGGCAGCTGGCTGTTTACAAAACTCCAGTTTACTCTCGCAGGAGAAAGACGGGCCTCCACTGACATCATTTTATGTGCCTGAGGCCAGAGTATCAGAGCAGTGGCTTGGCAGTGGATAGTGGTCACAAGCGGTGGCTTCCTAATGTGCCCACTCTGCTGGGAACAGCATTTACCAGGACACGTCGGGTGGCACGTGGTTAAACCGAGACTCAGCCACGCCACCTCACACAAGTGCTCCTGTGAGCCTCGTTGGCATGTCCCCTCAGACACTGCCCACTGCTGACGCGCCCACACCGGCTGCCCCAGGAGCGCTTCCCAAACCCACGCTGCAGCCCGGCTGGCATTTTATCTCGTTTGTTGATTGACCTTCACGAGTATGTCAACTGGGAATCAGGGCTGCTGAATCCAGGAAGCGTGTTCTAAAGGTGCCATAGCGGCAGGCTGAGCTCTTCCAAGCAGTTCGGGCTAGCACACCTGGTGGCACATTCTGGGTCTCTTGGGTGGTCTCTTGTGGGATCATCCAGGGCTGCATAGCCCCATAGGATGGTCCGTGCTGGGCCTGGGTTGGCCTGCTCTGGGGAGGACCCGATGGCTGGGTGCCACCCCTGCCTTTCTCAGCGGGCCATTAAGTGTCAGCTGTGACCCGGCCCCCGGTTCACATGGGAGAACACCAGGGTGGAGGTGGGGCCTTCGGACGAGGAGGTCAAGGTTGTGCCCCGAGACAGGTGCCGTGGGGCACGCCTGCAATCCTGGTGACTTGGGAGGCTGCCCCAGGAGGATCACAAGTTCAAAGCCAGCCTCAGCAACGTAGCGGGCCCTGTCTCAAAATAAAACCTGAAGAGCTGGGGCGTGGCTCCGTGGCAGAGCATGTGGGTTCAGCCCCGAATCCCCCCTCAGAGGAAAACAAAGTGAAGGTCGTGCCCAGGAACCTTCGTTTGGCACCTCTGGAGACCACAAAGGGTGGCTCGGGTGGAGGCGAGCCACTGTCGTCCTGCAGGCCTGAGCAGAGGACGCGGAGGGGAGAGTGGGACTCGGGAAGGCCCCAGGGTGAGCTCCCTCGGGCCGTCGTCCTCTCTGTCACCTGCCTTGAGGCCCCTCAGTGGGCTCAGCGTGGCACTCCTGGGGGTTCTGGGCTGTCCAGCCCCCAGAGGCTGCCAGGTGGTGGCAGCAGCCACAGGCCACCTTCCGGCCAGCAGAAGCCTCCCGGGCTCAGTTGGGGCGTGTGCCCCTCCAGCCATTGTGCCTGTGCCCGGCGGCGGGGGTAGGGGAGACGGGCGGGTTCAGTGTGCTGGGTGAGGGTGTATGGGAGCGAAGGGGCCCCCGGGCCCTCAGCTGCATCTGGAGTCTGCGCATTGGGAGGTGATGTGGCCCTGAACCCGCCACCATGCTGCAGACGGAGGGCCTGAGCCCTGGCCTGGAGCTCAGCACCACCTACCTTGCTGGGGAGCTGATCGCTGACCGGTGACCGGTGATTGAGGTGGCTGCTCTTTGCTTTTTGCAGATTCCAGACCCAGGAGGAACCTGACGGTAAGGACCGCCCCCTCCCCCACCCCAGGGCCTGGATCTGGCGCCTTTCTGTGGTTTTGAGGGCCGCTGGGCAGGGTCACTCCCTTCTCCCAAGTGCCCACAGATGGGAGCACAGAGCCTGGCAAGCTGGGCCAGGATGAGGAGCTGCAGCCTGGTCTCCTGGCTCGGCTGCAGGGGAATTCCAGCGGGGCCTGCAGAGGGACCGGTGGTCAGGAGGAGGCCGTGTGTCCCGTTCTCCTCCTCTGACTCCATCGGGAAGTCCTGAAAGCTGGATGTCAGACCAGCAGCACTTAAATCTCGCCACCTACTGCGTGCAGACTGCATGCTGGCCACCTGCTTCGTGCTTTCTAGAAGTTTCCTCAGGGCGCCCGTGCCACACGGGAGCTGCTGCTGTTGTCCTATTTGACCAAAGGGGACGAGGTAGCCTGGACAGGTTCAGGGGTGCTCGTCGGTGGCTCCATGGCCTGGAGCCTGGCTTTGGGTTCCCCTGAGCTGCCTCCTGGGGAGACCCCTTCCACCCCTCAGGACGTGCTGCGCTGGGCCAGGCTTCGTCCCCACTACAGCGATTCTTCCCGCCACCGTACAGGGGGCACCTGGGGCCTCATTACTCTTGCCCTGGTGCCTGTCCTGTGCCCAGCTTCCCAGGGCTGTGCGTGGCCATGAGGTGGGGCACTGATCTGGGAGCTGAAGGAGGGGTGCCGGGTGAAACGTGGATACAGGTATCGGCTCCTCGGTGGCTGGGTTTCCTCATCCGTTAAAGGGGCAGGTGCTGAAATCACGCACCCATAGGGTGGCTGGGAGGGTCAGCGTGCTAGTGCCTTAGAACAAGGCTGGGCACACAGTGGTAAAGACCATGTGAGTTGCTGACTGCCATCCTTATTTGGTACAAATTAGAAGCCACTGTGGTCCCTGGGAGTGCTACACCCCGGTGCCTCATGCTGTCAAGGCCAAGAAGCCGGGATTGCTTGTGGCAGCTTTTAGCAGAGGGGAGACTCCCTGGGGGCTATAGGGGTAAAGAAAAGAGGGTGTCACTGTTTGGGGACATGGGGATTTGGGGACACCTGTCTCAGCGCCTATTCCCTTCCCACCGCAGCCCCGGAGAAGCGAGCTGGTGACGGAGCCAGGCACAGAAGAGCGGAGCTTCGTGAGCCCCCCGGCCGTGGAGACCTGTGACAGTGTGGGGACAGCTTGTCCAAGCAGCCTGCCCCTGCTGGGCTCCAGCCCCGCTGGGGTCCCCTCGTCCCCCAGGGACGCTGAGCCCCCAGTGTCCACAGAGCACACCAATAACAAGATTGGTGAGTCGGCCAGTTTGGGGGTTCCTGGTTGTGGCCCAGGGGATGGGTGCTGGGCCCTGGAAACTGGAGGCCTGGGAGCTCGGGGTCCCCCAGAAAGCGGGGGACTCCCCCGTGCGCTTGCTCTGTGGCCACACGGGGTGAGTTTATGCCAAGGCAGAATGGCCGTGGCTTCGGCCTCTTGGAACCACCGAGAACTTCAGCAGAGGTTGCTGAGCAGCCCCCAGCACAGGGACGAGAGGGGAGGTGTGGGTGACAGTGGGACCTGCCACTCGTGCGGCACATGTCTTGGCCTCTCACTGTCGTGACGCCTTCTGGGGCGGTGTCCTCCCATGTTTCAGTGGGGGACCCTGGTTTAGCCCCGTGAGGTCCTTTCGCCTGCTGCCCTTCAGCTTGGACAAACTTGCTGCTGTGGCTTCTCAATGGCCGGGTACAGCCGGGGTGCTCCCTGCAAAGTATGCCCTGCCCCGATCACACCCGCTCAAACCCTCCGCAGTCCCCGTCCCCGTCTGCATGAATCTGGGTTCTCAGCTGGCATTCAAGGCTGGTCACAAGCCAGCTCCTCCCCCCCTGACTCACCCACCTGACCCCGCTGGTCTGCCCTCCCACTTCATGCCAGTTTCCAGAACTTTCAGACCTCCGTCTCAGCTCTGAGCTTCTCTGCGGGCAACAGCCGACGCCCCTCCCTGAGTGCAGCCTGTTCCTGGTGCTCCTCCTCCAGGAAGCCCTCCCTGCCCTCTCTGCTCTCCTGTGTAGGCCAGGTGCCCTGGGCTGCCCCACCCGGGGGCCCCAGCATGTGACTGCCCACCTGGACCTGGCTGGGAGCTCCCTGGGGGTGGGCCTCGGCGGGCCCCCTCTCCTCCTTCTCGGGAAGGGTAGCTGCCCTCAGACAACAGCAGAGAGGCACCGGCAGCCCTGGCGGTGGGACCTCCTCAGGACGGTCTTTCCTCTTGAACAAACTTTCGCAATCGCAGCTTTCAGGAAGTCTTATTTGAAAAGAATGTGTTTGGGGAAATATTGCCAAAGGCTTCGCCTTCTTCAAACTTCTGGGGAAATCAGTCCTCGCTGATTCCACCCATGCCGAGCACCCTGGCTGGAGCCCGTGCAGGCGAGGGGGCCGGGCTGGCTCTCCCTGGGCTCCGGCAGGCTCTCGGCTGTGGGCGGCCTCCCTGGCATGCAGGGCGTGGGCCACACTGCCAAGGGAAAGCCTTGGAGGTTCTGGACGGCGGGGCACAGGTGACCCCTTGTCCTTTGGATGCCACCCCAGGGGAGCATCCTTGTTCAGCTTCCTGCAAGGACCAAACTCGGGCTGAGCTTCTTCTCTCCTCCTGGGCTCCAGACATAGGGAGCCCCCTCCTCTGACCAAGAGCTCTGGGTGGGGCAGGAAGATCCCCCACAGCTGGTGGTGAGCAGCACTGTGATGGGGCAGAGCCAGAGGGATCTGGCCCTGTGACATTTGGGGGTGACAGCTTGGCCCCAGCTTTGGCTTCTTCTGTCCAAACAAACCCCCTTCCCCCGGGTCCTGTCCCCTGCCTCTCGTCCCTCCTGTTATCTGCCCCCTGCTCTCCCTGACCTCCAGCCCCTGTGGTCAGGGTTCCCCAGGCCAGGGGTGCACGGGCCTTGGGGAAGGCGAGGGCTGGGGCGCGAGGCCTGCCCCCTGCTCTGGGGCCTGGGGGTGCCCCGTGTGTCCGTCCCCTCTCCTGCCCTCGGTTCTTGCTGTTATTTCTCACACTTCTCTCTCTCCTGGGTGTGTGAAAAACCAAAATAGAATAGCTGGTGTTATGCAATGGGCCGAGGATGCCAGTCCTTGAGAACCTTTTCGGGGTTCCTGAATCTGAGGGGTGTGACTGGGTCACCGGAGTGGCAGGGGTCCCTGAGCCCCTGTGCTGCCCCACCCCTGTAGCTCAAGTTCCCCCTTGAGTTTCCTCATTCAGCCTCCAGAGTCCAGGGCAGGGCAGCTGGTAGGTAGCTGGACCCCGGCCTGATCCCGAGGCCATCGCCCTGGCCTCCCGGCCTCCCAGCCTCCCGGGGAGCTCACCTCCCCCGAGCCTCCTTGTCTCTCTCCTCGGGGAGGCTGCCCTGGAAGCCCACACCAGCCAGTGGTGAGATCCGCAGGGCCTGTGCCGGGTCATCGTCCAAGTGACCGTTACCCAGCATGCACTCCGCCTGCAGGCCACCGGGCCCTGGAGGCCGGGTCCCCAGCAAGACACTCCAGAGACCCCCCGGCGAGGCTGTCCGGGTCGCTGGCTGCTGCTGCTTACTAGCAGGGCCGAGGAGTTGTTGATTCCACCCGCTGGCTCGGTCTGCCTGGCCCGAGGAGGCCCCTGAGATGCAGGACTCAGTCCAGGCAGAGTGGGACAAGTTGGTCACCCCAGGTGTCCGCTTCAGGCAGAAAGGGCAGCCAGGCAGGGTGGGAGTTTCCTCTGGGTTTTTGCCTGGTGACCAGGGGAGGTCGTCTGAACTTGCCAGGCTGCAAGTTCTCATCTGTAAAATGGGGACAATAATGGGCTCACTCCTTGCCAGAGTGGGGGCCCCAGAGCTGACGTGTGGGAAGCACCCAGCAGTGCTCGGTGCTGTCCCGATCACCAGGGCTGCTTCATCCCTGTGGCTGCTGGCCTTCCTCCACGGCTTCCTTTCTTCCCAGTCACGTTCTCTTCTTCCCCTCCCCATCCACGTAGAGGGTCTATAAAATCACAAACATCCCCATTAAGTACCAGGTGGGCCAGTACTGTGCATCAGAAAGGGTGTGTCATCTGCCTGAAGTCACACAGCAGAGTGGTGGAGTAGGGACTCGGCCCCTCTTCTGCCTCCCAGCTCCCGTACTGGGCTCTGGCCTCCCCTCCTCACCCATCCTTTTGCCTTGCAGAGAAAATCTACATCATGAAGGCCGACACAGTGATCGTGGGGACCGTGAGGACGGAAGCGTCTGAGGGCCGGGGCCCGGTGGGGCCTGTGGGGCCTGAGGAGGCAGAGCTGGAGGTGGACCATGTCCCCCACTACCCAGAGCAGGAGACGGAACCGCCTCTGGGCAGCTGTGGGGACGTCATGTTCTCTGTAGAGGAGGAAGGGAAGGAGGACTTCGGGCCCACGGTGGCCTCGGGGAAGTGAGGCCCAAACTGGGCTGGGGCAGGGGGGCAGCTAGCTGCCCCTTGGAGGCCAGGGGACAGAAGACCAGGTGGCTTGAACTGAGATCCCAGCGTCTGGTAGTGGCAGGGGTGGGGCACCCTGCCTTTCCGCTGCTGCCGAGAGCACTGGTCTCCACCATGGCATTGGACACACCATCAGGGCCAGCCCATCGAGGCAGCCGGCCCGAGGCTGGTTCCAGGCCCCGTCCACCACCCTGTGCCCTCTCTACTCTCCCGGGGCCCTGCTGGCGTGCTGCCGGTCGTTACTGTAAACGTGGCTCCCGTGGGGCACGGAGCCAGCGCCTGTGGTTTTTTCTCCTGAGTCAGAAGGGAAGTCGAGGGGCGGGTGTTGTCCCATCTGGGCTGCAGTCGCACTGCTCTCGGCTCCGAGGAGAGGGTGCAGCTGGCCCCAGCCCTCCACGGGCTGAGCGGGACCTTCCTTGTGCTGCCCCCTGTCCCGGCTCCGCAGCCCCGATCAATCCATTCCTCTTAGACTGTCCCCACCTGTCCCCGAAACAGGGGGCCTTTTAGGGCAGACCCTCAGCACTGCGGCACCCCCACCCTGAGTGCAGACCCTGCGCCCAGTGCTGCTGGAGAAGGGCCTCTCAGCTTTGCCCAGGGACTTCCTCCCCGTGTGGAGGTGGGGAGCTGCAGCCCCGCCAGGGCCTCGGCTGCTCTTCGGCACCTCCCATTCTGTCCTGGGAATGTCTAGGCACCTCCTAGATTGGCCACGCTGGAGATGCCACCAGCAAGGTCCTGCGGCTGGCTCCCGCCGCTCCGCACCTAGCAGGGCGCGAATGCTGGAAAGCTGGTTCCGCCTTATTCTGCACCATAGGAAGAATGTTTGGCGGTTGACCTGGATTTCAGAAGCTCTGTGTTTCACACCGGGGACAGAAACTGCCCTGGTGACCACCTCTGGTTCACTCCCCTGGGCCTTCAGCCTTACAACAATCCAGTGGCCGTGACACATCTGTACAGCCTGGACACTCCTGGACTTACCCCTGGGGGGCAGCCCCGGGAGCTGTTTACTCACCAGCCAGTCACCCTCTGGAGGAAGTTGGCCTCTCAGGAATCACGAGGGTAGTTTCTGAAACCACTCAGATGTTTTGGGGAAAGTTGGAGCCGCCAAGGCATCGTGAGAGGTGGTTATGCCAGGTCTGGGGTTTGGCCAGGCATTTGAGTGGGTCCAACAGTATTTGCACAGTTGTCTTGTGCCAGGACAGAGTGGCACCCCACATCCCCTAGAGCTGCTGTATTGAGGGTCAAGTGGACACCACCATGCTCCTGCTAAGCAGGGTGGGCCGGTGAGCTTGGCTCGAGGATATTGCCACACATTTTAACAGGATAAGTGCACCTGGGCTGGTGGCCCTTGGCAAAGCTTTTGACCCTCTAAAAATCTGTAAGAAAAAATGAAGAACTGATCTGGGCGTGGTGGCGTGCATCCGTAATCCCCGCCATTCAGAGGCCGAGGCAGGAGGATCGCAAGTTCAAGGCCAACTTTGGCAATTCTGGGCAATTCAGTTAGATCCTGTCTCAGGATAAAATAAAAAGGGATGGGGACATAGGTTGGTGGTAGAGCACCCCTGGGTTCAGTTCCAGAAAAATACACAGAAAATAAGAAGGAAAATTATAAGGCAGAGGAATGACGATGGAAATAGGGCATTTGATGACCTCTGAGCAGGAAGGTCGAGGGCCTCTCCCCGAGGGCCGGGTCCCTGTGCATCCGGACACTCACCGAGGACAGGTAGCCCTTCTCATCTCCTTGGTGGTCTTTGTCCTTGGAGGCAGATTCTCCCTCCAGGACACCCCCGCTCCCTGGTCACAACCTGCCCTTGGGCACACTAAGGATCCAGCTGTCCTTTCCATAGGGCTGCCTTCGGGATTCCTGGAGGGATCCTGAGCCTCTCCAGGCCTTCCTCCCTCTGGCTGGGCTGACCTGTCCTGTGGCTTTGGGAAAGGGACTCTCCAAATAGCAGGCGCATGCTGGAGGCTGCAGAGGCGGGAGGAGACGGGTCTGTGCAAGCCTGGGGCTTCTGGGCCTGGCGGAGCCCCCAACTCTGCCACCCTGGGTGTAGCAGCCCTGGAGCTCCCCCGCTGATTGTGGCTTCTGTGTCGGGTGGAGGAGACCAAGGGTCACGGGCAGCCCTGCCCACCCATCACCAGGACTGCAGGCCCACCCCAGACCGAATCAGTAGCAGCCTGCCGTGGGGTCAGCTCAGGAGCCAGGGGCCTCTCCCGTTCTGACAGCAACAGGGTGGGCTGCTCTGGCTGTTCTGAAGTTGGAGAGGGTAGGTGGACAGGGATCCTCAGGACAGCCATTCCCAGGCTCTTAAGAACCCTTCCCGAGAACACCTTACGCTGAGGGTGTGAGTGTCGACGAGTACAACCACGAAGGACGTCGGTGTGGAGGCTTCTCCATAGGCTAGGCAGGGAGCCATGCTATGACCCGGCTATTCCACGCCTCCGCATTTATCCTGAAGAATTAAAGTCGTCCTAGCACCGTGATACATGCAACCCACGTTTACAGCAGCACAATGCACAGCAGCCAAACAAGGGAACCAGCCTAGGTGCCCGTCAGCTGAATGGATAGACAGTGTGGTACATACACCATGGAGTTTCATTCAGCCATAAAGAAGAAGGAAATCTTGTCATTTGCAGGAAAATGGATGGAACTAGAGACCATCATGTAAGCACACTCAGCCAAACTCAGAAAGTCCAAAGCTCATAGGTTTTCCCTCATATGTGGAAACTAGAGAGGAAAAACCAAACCAAACAAGTTCACGTGCTGGGGAGTCTCATAAAAATAGAGAAAGGCGGGGGGAGGAGGGAAGGAGAGGGGTGGTACTGAGGAATGACAATGACCAAATTATGTTGTGAGCATGTCCAAACATGTGACAATGAACCCCACTGTTGTGTATAATTATAATGTACCCCCAAAAAGGCTACATGGGCTGGGGCAGAAGCTCAGTGGTAGAGCGCTTGCCTAGCACGTGTGAGGCACAGGGTTCCATCCTCAGCACCACATAATAATAAATAAATAAAATAAAGGTATTGTCTCCACCCACAACTAAAAAAAATTAAAAAGGACGCATGAAAAAAAAATTTTGAAAAGAACCCTCCCTGAGGGAGTGAAATTGACCAGGTCACATCACTGTGCGCAGGTATGAATGTGCACTGACCAATCCCACGCTCACGTGCAATCATAATGCACCAATAAAGAATGTTTTTAGAAGACCCCCACCTCTTCCTGGACAGCTGTGAGCAGGAGTGACAGTAAGTGATAAGTGCCCTGCGGAAGCTATTGCCTTCAAAGAAAGGCCATTGTTTGCAAGGCAGTGTCGGAGGTCGGAACCACAGGAAGACTCCTGGCTCAGGCCTGGCACCAGCCCCTAAGGCAGAGCAGAGGACCAGCTCCCCAGAGCAGCTCTCTCTCCATCCCCACGTTCTTCCCCAACAGTGAGTCCTGAAGACCCAGGCTGCATCCTGCTCATCTTTGGTCCTTGTCACCAGACACTAATGTGTCAAGCTGAGTAGAAATGAAACTATGTAGGGACAGGGATGGCTCTCCAACTGCCATTCCTCTTGTGCAGAGTGGGGTGGTGCTCTGGTTCAAATCCCTGCTCTGCCATTTATTAGCCAGTGGTCTCTGTTTTGTTCCATGATGCTCTGGCCTTGAGATTTGGGAAGAACACTGGAGGAACATGTTCTTAGTCCATGTACTGTTGCTATAATAGAGCACCAAAGGTGGAGTACATTATAGAGAAAAAAGGTTCATTTTGTCTCACAGTTCTGGAGGGCAGGAAGTCCAAGACTGGGTGGTTACATCTGGTGAGGGCCTTGTAACTGCTTCAACCTGTGGCAGAAAAATGGATGTGGCAGTTGGTAGATGGGAAGAGGCAGGGTGTGAGGGACTGACTTACTTTGTAACATCTTGCTCTCAGGGTCACTAATTCAGACCCCAGATGGCAAGGACTCACCTGTTCCTGAGAGAATTAATGGGGTCCCACAAGAGTGTCACCTCTTAAGCTCCCTGCCTCCCGGTGGGACCGCAACGGTAGTCAAGTTTCACTATGAGTTCTGGAGGGGACCAACCGTCTCTCAGTTTCCATATCTGAAATGGGGGTATCGGTCCCTGCCTGATAGGGTCATGGGGCTTCTCTGAGATGTCACCTGACACGTGACTTATGCTTACTGACCAGCAGCCCACTGCCACTTGCCATGAGTGACCCCTTCCTGCACTGCAGAATTCAGCTCCCTCCTGCTCCTAGAGGGTCACCTTTGAAAAGCATTGAACTTGGAGCACTTGTCTCCCAAAAAACCATTATAGTTGGTGGCTGGTTCCAAAGCTGCCCTCCCAAACCTGCTTTCACTCATTAGTTATAACCAGGGGATCAGGCTGGCCTGGGCACCTGGCCTCCTGTGGGGTTAGGTCACGGTGGAATGCCCACAGGGGGCAGGCCTCGTCTTGCTTTCCGTGCTGCCTTAAGAACCCTTCAGATCTGTCGCAGGACTGGCTATTTGCTGATGTCTGAACTCTGGGCATGTTTGTGAGGTGCTGCAGGCTCCTCTGGAGGGAACCAATCATGGTTCTGGAATATTCCAGTCTATTCTGCATTGTTGCTTAAGATCTGTCCTCAATAAGAAGTGACTTCTTCACTCCCTTCCGAAACCAACCACCACGAGCAGACCCAGGTCTGCTGCAGAGGATTCATGGCACCCAGACAGGCTTGTTCACTGGACCTGGCCCAGCAGGTGGGCAGAGGACGGTGCTGGCGCATAAGGGAATCTGTGGGCCGGATCATGCTGCGTGCCTCCAGGAGCCCCAGCCCGGGCTCCAGGGCGAACTCTGCCTGAGTGAAGTAAAAGCCAGGGAGGTCTCACTAAGTTGCCAATTCTGCCCTTGTGATCCTCCTGCCTCAGCCTCCCAAGATGCTGGGCTTACAGATGTGTACCACTGTGTACCACTGACTCAAGGTCTGGAAGGTAGGGAATGGTCGATGCAAAGGCCCTGAGGTGGAAAACCCTTGGCCTCGAGATTTGCTCAGGAAGAACACTGGAGGGAGCAGGGTGTGCTGGGTGGGAGAAGGAGGCGGCAGGGGGAGGCCTGGTCACGGGTGGCTGGCGGGTAGATTTTATCAGATACCACTCTTTGTTTCTTTCTGTTTTCCTCCTGTCAGAACCATAAACATCCTGGTATTATCTCAGCCATGAGCAAGAAGGGCCAAGCCAGGGGCGCCAGTGGCTGTGTTAACCTATTTCAGAGGGAAGTGGGGGCGCTGGCCGCCTGCTGGTAGCCAGGAAGCAGTTGGATGCATTTTCTCGGAAAGTGCAGGGAGCCAAGACAGCATTCCTGGTTCCCGAGGCCTGGGAGGTAGCAGTCGCTGGGTCTCGGTTCCTCTTTCTCCGGGTACCTTCCAGGGAGAGCAAAACTCTAACCTAAAGGTCCTGGGCCAGCTGGTGAGCCTTGTTTGGGTTTTGGCTTGGCTTCTGCTTTCCGTGGCACGAGCCTCGGGTGTCAGCGTGGGCCTCACCTTCCTCCTCACCCCTCCAGCCCTCCTGGAGGCTGAGAGCCAGTTAGCTGGGGGCAGCCTTTGCTTTTTCACACTGGGGCTCAGAGAGGCCAAGCAGCAACTCCACCGTCACACAGCTGGGAAGGGCCGGAGTTGGGATTCGGCCCCGTCTCCAGGATTCTGAGTCCCCGCCTGCACCCTCCCTGTGATCAGGGGTTGGGTCTACAGCCCGGGCAGCATCCTTTCACCTCCCTGTCGCCATGGCCGGGAAATAAGAAGGAGGTCTATTTAGTCCTCTTACGGGGAGGAAGGGTCGCAGCCAAGAGGCAGGCCAGGGGCCTGTGGTTGTGGCTCAGTGGTGGGGTGAGGCTCTGGACTCAGCACTGCAAATAAACAAACAAACAAAGGTTCATTAACAACTAAAAAAAAACATTTAAAAAAAACCCAGCAGGCCAGGTGTGGCTGACTCCTTCTGACCAGGCAGAAAGGACTCAGAGCTGACCCAGCCTGAGCCTTGTTCCTTGAAGCCACTTTCCTGGAAGGCATGTGTGATTCTGAAACCCAGGGAGACTCAGGCAGGGGCCCTGAGGTCCAGAGTGCCTGCCCAGAAAAGCACACGCTCTGTAACATCTGTATCCTGCTCTCGGCCGCACCAGGGTCCCCAAAGGAAGACAAGGTCAAGAACATGCCTCCTCATTTCACAGATGGGAGACTGAGCCCCATGGAGGTCCACCGGTTTGCCCAAGGCCCGCCCCAGTTCATGCTGGAGACGGCCCCCGCTGGGTGGGGAATCACCGTCTAGACCATTCGAGTAGTAAAGATGACTTTAAAAAAAATAGGGTTCAAACTAATTGGTAAAGCTCAGGCTCCATGGTACATGGCTGCAGTCCCAGCTCCTCAGGAAGTGGAGGCAGAGGATCATGTAAGTCCATGTGTTGGGACCAGTCCTGGAGACCTAATGAGACCCAGCGTGGAAAAAAAAAAAGGTAAGTGTCAGACAGTCGGATTCTTACTTATAAGGCAGTTTTGCAAGAGCCACGATTGTCCCCTCAACAGAGGCACCAGACCATCCGAGGAGCAGGGCTTCCCATCTTTGCAGTTTGTAACCCGTGCGGTCACGGCAGGCCCCACGCTCAGGAGGGCCCTGAGCCGGGCGAGAGGTCTGCTGTGACCACCTTCGACATGTTAATACCGCTGGAACGAGGGGCTCTGTTTTTCTCTGGGTCCCACAAATTCCATGGCTGGTCCTGCCGAGGGTGCAGGGGGATTGTTTCTTGGAAATTTCCTCGGTGCCGAAGCACTTGACAGCAGGGCACACGGTGTCAGAGCAGCCTCGCGGGTGAATATACCAGCTGCCATGCTTTGGAAGTGTTCAATGACCCTAGTGTCAGTCACTGGCTGTAAGCATTCGGGTTGTCTTTTGTTATGATAAAGTGCCAGTGGCCACTCGCCGTGCCCAAGATTCTGCAGTTCGACCTGGGCTTGGCAGGGGAGGCTCACTTCTGTCCACAGGGCTGCCTCTGGATGACTCCACTTCCAAGGGGGCTGGCCAGAGGGTGCTGGCCACCTGCCCCCTCCTGGGAGGGGCGGGGCTTTCTCTCACCTCCTGGGAGGGGCGGGGCTTTTCCCAGCACTGGCTAGGACCTGTGCAGTGAACAATGTCACTTTTGACACGCTGCTGGCCCGGCAGGTGCACAGCAGAGACTCAAGGGGAGGGGACAGAGTCCTCCCCGCTTGGATGGAGGAGCGGCAAAGGCTCTTGAGATCACAACACGCTCTATCTGGCACCACGCTGACCCCTTCACCTATGACCTCCGTTTTACCTCCCAATAATTTTACCACTGTCCCTAGAGTTGGCTCCAGGAAGAGAGAGAGCCTGAAAATCCCGCTGAAATCCCCGGTTGGCCTGGCGGGATCTGAGTCCCCGACTTTCTGTCCCCAGAGTGTGAGCTCTGGACCAAGAGGCTGACCCGGGAACTCGGGGACCCATGGGGTCATCAGGTGGCAGGGCTGGAATTCCAGAATCAACTGTCCGATTCGAGAACATGGCAGGCACCCTCTAGGTTTTAGAAAGGAAACTGAGGCTCCCGAGGCCTGGCCCGGCCTCCCCTGAGGAGGGGGCGAGGTGGCGAGGATCTGGCATCTTCTAGGGCAGGATGGGGGCCCCTGGGACTGCACAGAGCCCAGCCAGGAAGTCGCAGAGCTGTGGGCAGATTATGCAAGAACAGGCTGTCAGCAGGAACGTTGTTTTTCACGGCGATCACACTTCATTCAGGAAATACCCATGGCTTTGGTGCGTATGGAGGGAGGGCCCCTCACCCCAGCGGAAGACCCTCTTGTGAAAGTTGAGCTCTTGTGAGGTCAACCTGCGTCCCCTGGGCCAGGCTCACTCGTCAAATCTTTCTGAGAGTCACTCTGCCCTCTGTGCCAGGCTTTGACAAGAGAGATGAGGGGCTCGTCCCTGGCATCCAGAAAGTCATCCTTCAGGGGAGACAGTGGGAACGATTTCTTAGCGAGGCTTTTTGTACTCTTGCCTATAAATCTCACAGAGTCCTTGGAAGTGGCTCCTTTTATTATAAACTACAGGTGAGAAACTGAGGCACAGAGTAGTCAGATCACTTGCCCAAGGTCACGCAGTAACTAAGTGGTACAGCCAGGATTCAAACCCAGGCCGCCTGACTGGAGATCCAGCTCCCAAGCACTGGCTACGCTACACCACTGTGGCTCAAGTTGGGGTCACCACTGTGCTGGGCACCAGCCTCCACCGAGGGCTTCATTCACCCTGTGATTTTACCACCATTCTAGAGTTGGCTTCAGGAAGCTAACCTGTTGAAATTCAAGTTTACCTGGCTGGAATTTGAATTCCGGGCTCTGTAGAACACTGTGTAGGTGTCCGTGGGCCAGGAAATGCACAGGTAACAGAACTGATCTCCTGGCTTCCATTCCACTTTCCTTTCCAAAGCTTAGCTCTGGCCAGGCCATTCCCTCCTAGAACCTTAATGGCTCCCCAGTGCCTACAGGCCACAGTCGAATCCAGCCCTGCCAGGTGTGCCCTGCTACCTCCCCCGGCTCCTGTATCCACACCCTCTCTGAGACCCCAATACGGAGGTCACGACCCCATGATGAAATCTCGGCTTGGTGCCCCACCCTCAAGTCTCACCGTTTTCCTCTTCCTCCAGAAAGCCTCCTAGGACCCCAGCCGGGACCTCTGAGCTCCCGCGGCCTTGACTTTGAGGGAGACTGGAGGCCAGGTTCCAAAAACCTCGTGAAGCCATCCCTGTCTGAAAAGATGAATCCATTCGTTCATCCAGCCACTCATTTAGTTGCTCAAGCGACAGCTGCGTGAAGCTCTCCCGAGGATCAGGTGCCGTGCTGGGTGCTGCGGAGCAGAGTGGAGCTGTGGGGAGACCCAGCAGCACGCAGCGCAGTTCCCAGGGGCCAGGCCTGGCGGGGAGGCTGTAGAAGCACAGTCCTCTAGAGTCCCCTTGATGACATCCAGCCCGGATACTGGGCCTCCACTCCCTCCTCTGTAGAATGGGCTTCATAAGCAAGGTGCCCTCGGAGTGTTGTTGGAAGGACGAAGCTCAGATATTAACTTATTAAATGTTCATCAACCCCCGACTGTGTGTCCTGCTGGGTACTGGGGACGTCCAGCCCTGCCTTCATGGAAAGTGACAGTGCAGAATATTGGGGGTAATGTTAGTGGGTGGTGGCTGCTAAAGATGAAGCATTTGGTGGCACCCAGGGCCCTCTGTGGGGGTCAGCGGTTCAGCGGTGCTTGGGGTGTAGGGAGTCTGGAGAGGAGCCGCATCGGGAGGAGTGAGTCCAGGGTGGGTGCCGCCCGCCACCCCCACCCTCCACATTTGCATCTCTAGGTTTCTAAAGAAGAAAGGGCTGAGATGATTTTGTGGGTGGAAATTGTTCTGCAGGCTCCGGGAAGGGAGGCTGGAGGGACTGGGCCGACCTTCGGAGGGAAGTAGCAACGGCCGGGCAGCCCTGGGGGAACTGGGACTCAAGGGGGTTTCCTCCTGTGCGAAGGGGAAGAGCCAGGCTGGACACTTCAGGAACCCGGCAGGGAAACCTGCCCTGCAGCCCGGGGACACAGGGCTCCACTCTGGGGAGGCAGAATACATAGCCGCCATCAAGTTCTGAGTCTGCGTTTGTTGATCACCTACTAGGTGCCAGGAGTGGCAAATCCCAACGTTCCTGCAAAGCAGGGTTGTTTATCCCATTCTACAGCTGGGGAAAGGGAGCATCCCGGAGATGAAGTGATTCGTCCAAGGTCAAGGTTGCATGCCAGTCAGTGGCCAGAGCTAGGACTCACCCCCAGGTCTAGGCCATCGCCAAGTTATTAACCAACTGTCTGAAACGGTCTCCCTGGACTTCTTGGTGTCTGAAATCACATACTGATCCCTACGTGCTAACAGTTCCTAGGACCCTGGAGAGCAACGTCCTGATGGATTGAGGACAAAGGGACAGCAGCCACTCTGCCTGGCGTATACAGTAAGTGTTCAATAAGTACATGCTGGGTCTGCAGGACAGGCCTGGGGAGTGGGGACATCCAGTTTCCTGGTGGAGAAGGTATCAT
Source organism: Sciurus carolinensis (assembly GCF_902686445.1). Taxonomy (NCBI): domain Eukaryota; kingdom Metazoa; phylum Chordata; class Mammalia; order Rodentia; family Sciuridae; genus Sciurus; species Sciurus carolinensis. Next base: position 200,615,663 of record NC_062213.1, on the reverse strand, counting down.
GAAGACCGAGTGCACCCTGGGGACACACAGAGGTGGCCAGGTCATGGCCACCTACTTCAAGAAACCTCCGAGCTCCTCAGCCAGGGCTCCTCTGAGTCCTCTGCCCCCTGCCCCCAGTTCCTGCAGGTAGTGTGTCCATGCTGAGTCACCACGTCCAGCCCTGCTCAGCTCTGGCCAGGGCTGCCACAGACACAGATTCCTAAATGTCTGACGAAGCGAAGACTGGGAAACGGAACTGGGGGGAAATTACTTATTTCTTCCCCCTTTTGAATAAGGGAAGGGGAAAGTCACTGGGGAAATGAGTCCCTGACGTCAGCACTACGTGATCCTGTGGGTGCGTGGAGGGCCAGGTCTCCCGTGCTGGGCTTCCTGGAGGAGGGCTGGTTCTGTGTCGGGGCAGTGGGACAGGCCCCCCCCATGACTGGCTTCCAAGCTCTGTCACTCCCTCTCTGCTCACTGGCTGCTCTTGCTCTGAGCTGAGGCCTCACTAATGAAGAAAAAAACAGATGAGGAGACCGAGGCCTGGGAAGGAGAGACTACCTGAGGTCACAAACAGAACCAGCGGCTACAGAGTAAGACGGGCCTGTAATTCAGCCCCTCCGGAGGGCTCGCCCTGGGGAAAGCCTTGTGTCCAGGGCCCTCAAAGAGCCCCAGGTTCTCTCTCTGTGAAGTGGAACCTCTGTCATGAAAGGTAACACTTAACAAGCAGCCACGGCCTGGCAAACCCTGCATGAAACAGACTTCAGATGAGATTTGCTGTAGCGAAATTTGTTCTGTGTTAGGAGTTCCCACTCTCTGCCTGTGTAGACTCAGACAAGTAGCTTAAAATAATCTATAAAATAGTAACATCGGACCCTGCCATTCAGCACTCCTGCAGTTATCCAGTGGGATCCCAGACGTAGAAGGGATTCAGGAAAGGGCACAGGCACCTTCCTCGCTGCCCCATCCATGAAAAGACGTGGATGAAGCTCAAAGCAAATGAAGGCCGCACTATGTTCACGGATGGGATAAATCGATGCTGTAACGAAGTCCACTCTCCCCCAAGTTCACCTGTCGCTTCAGTGAAACCTCAAATCACAGTTGGATTTTGAGGAACTGGACAAATGGATTTTTAAATATATATTTAGAGAGAGAGAGAGAGAGAGAGAGAGAGAGAGAGAAAGAGAGAGAGAGAGAGAGAGAGAATAATAAAGAGGTGTGTACATAGAATATTGACAAATATACACATATATGTCTGTATCTATAAAAGTATATATATAGGATGATACAGAACCATCTCAAAATTAAATGTGTTTTGAAAAAGAATAGGAAACAAGGGAAAATCACTCTAGTGGATGCTAAACATTCTACAAAGCTCTAGTAGCAAACACCAAGTAGAACTAACCCAGGAATGAAAAGACCAAAGGAGGCAAAGAGATCATTTGCTGAGAAACCCACGGACTTATGATAAATAATGAAAAGCTGACTGGTCCATAGTGGAGAGAAATAAATTTAGGTTCCTGGGCCTTACATATCACATACAGTCCTGATGTATGAAGACCTAGATGGAGAGAGAGAAAATTATAAAGCTAAAGAAAGAAAATACAGAAAAACATATTTATGACCTACAGGTAGAGAAGGACTGTTTAACTATAACCCAAATGGCAAAATATGGACGGACTTACGTTGAAATTAAGAATTTTTTTTCAACAATGAAGGTCACAGTAAACAAGGAGACCAAACAGGTGACAGAGGAAGTATTTGCCAAATCTAAAAATGACAAGGGACTAATATCTAGAATATACAAGGAATTATTGCAAATCTACAAGAAGACAGGAAATAATAAAAATGTGATCAAAGGATGTGAACAGGCCGTTCACAGCGGGGGAACCCCCCGTGACTAACCAGTAACGAAGAGGCGCTCAAACCCACGGAGATTCAGAGAAATGCAAATGCCAGTCGTGGGCCCCGCTTCGCACACATGGAACTGGCCCAAATCAGAGCACTGACTAATGGCAGGGGAGGGGTGTGAGGAAACGGGACCTCTGGAGCCCTGCACCTGGGGGTCATCCTAGAGGACCTTCGGACAGTGTCAGGGAAAGAGTGGTGTCAGGGAAAGTGTGGTCCAGTCGCCCGCTCCAGATCTCAAACACCCAAGCAGCACCACGTGGTCTACAGCACACAGGTGCAGGGGGTTTTGGTGGGGGGCAGGGATAAAGCTGGAGAGAGGCCCTGGAGCTGCAGAGGTTGGGGGGCCTAGCATGTGCTGGCCTTGTGTGGTGGGATCTGAGCAGCGACAATCATTGAACCCTCTGTCCAGAAACTGTGAGCGAGAGAGAATTTATGCAAAATAAAGAGTCCACTCAGACCAGCCCCCAAATTGTGAAATTCCTGGGAATTATTATTAGGTGGGAGGAGAGTCATGTCCTGCCTGGATCAGAAAGGCAATTTATACGGAGATGGTGAGCCCACAGGGGACCGGGCAGGCAGGGAAGCTGAGCCCAGAGCAGATAATATCTGAAATGGGGAGGCAGCTGCCGCTCGTCCTGGAGACTTGGTCTAAAGAATTGTGGTCCAGGGATGGGGCCAGTCGCTCCTTGGGTCCCCCTGGGGCTGGAATGAGAGACGGTGAGATGGGGTGGGGAGTTGGAGAGGATGGAGGATCAGGGAGTGGGAGTGGGGTGTGAGGGTCCCCAGAGAGACCCAGGGTCCCGTTTGCTCAGCCATCAAATGAGAGTAACACCGCAGGGTCTTGGGGAGGCGGAGAACTGAAAGCACTTTGAAGATACAGAGGGCTGTGCAAGGAAACCCGCGAGTTCAAAGCTGCTGCAGACGTGGGCACGGGGCATCGGCTGGAGCGGCTGGGTGCAGCCCCTGGGGAGAGGGGTTTGGCAGGACCCAGCAAACATGAAAATGTGCAGCCCCACCCCCGCCCCGCCCCAGAGGCAGTTCTACTTTCTAGGTTCATGACCTAGAGAGACTCTCGGCCCTGTGCCTGGGGAGGCAGGTATCAGCAGTTCATGGCCGTGCTGGGGACGGAGCAGAGTTCAAACCCCACTTGGCCGTGGCAGGGCACAGACCCACAAGGAGTGCCTCCGCAGGGCTGGCAGGAGGGAGGAGCCTGGTCTGTCCGTTCTCAGAAACACTGCTGAGGGGTCAGGCAGGTCAGGACAGTGCCTGGCACTGCCCTGCTGGTGGAGAGGTAGCCCCTGACTGTGCAAAATGGCACCTCCCCCAGGCCACTGGTTCCAGGACCCCCTTCCCGCAGATACAAAAATCCAGGGATGCTCAGGTCCCTGTTCAGCGGTGTTGGCATATGAAGGGGACACATTCTCCTGGCTACTTAAGCCATCTTTAGATCCCTCCTAATACCTAACACAAGTGCCATGTGAGAGTTGTCATGCTGTGTTGTTTAGGGAATAATGACAAGAGAGAAGTCTGTAGGTGCTCAGGACAGATGCAGAATTTTATTGTGTTTTAGAATATTTTCAATGCTTGGTTGCCTGAATCTGTCGATTCAAAACCCACAGATACAGAGGGGCGACTGTAATACTCCACATTGTTCATTTATACAGGCAGAAAATGGACTAGAAAGAAATATAGTAACTCAGTAACTGTTATGCTTGGAGAAAAACTGTGTAGTGAGACCTGGGCCCTGAGGTCAAGGGCTGTCTTTTTTTTCCTTTTCTTTTCTTCTGGGTACTGGGGATTGACCCCCAGGGATGCTTTACCACTGAGCCACATTCCTAGTTCTTTTTATTTTTTATCTTGAGACAGGATCTTGCTAAGTTGCTGAGGCAGGTCTTGAACCTGGGATCCTCCTGCCTCAGTCTCCTGAGTTGCTGGCATTACAGGTGTGCAAAACCATGCTTGGCAAGAGTTTCCATTTTTGGTCTATGGACCTTTATTGAATTAATTAATTTATTTATTTATATGCGGTGCTGAGAATCAAACCCAGCGCCTCACACATGCTAGGTAAGTGCTCTTCCACCGAGCCACAACCCCAGCCCAAGAGTTTCCATTTTAATTGTAAAATAATTTGTTGTGGCAAAAATAATAATAATAATAATAATAATTCCACCAGTGTTTAGCAAGAGCCATTTTTTTTTTTTTTTTTTTTTGATAGCTAATTTTGTCTGTGCTGCTTTCTAGGTGTCGGGGACCCAGCAGAGCAAAACAGAGAAGATTCCAGTCGTGATATGCAAGCCACATGATAAACAGACAAAGGAATCTCATTAAGGGCTATGGAGAAGTCAGGTAGCTCTTTCAGTGAGGGGTCAGGGAAGCCTCTCTGAGAAAGGGACCTCTGGGCAGAGGTGAGGGGACGGGAGGAAGTGAGCCAGGAAGGCTTCTGGAGGAAGCTTGCTCCAGGTGGCGGGGAACGGTCACGGCAAAGGCCTTGGAGGGAGCCGCTTCCTGTGTTCCAGGAATGGAACACAGTGGGGTCAAGGGATGAGACACGAGGTCTCAGGGGAATGGGGACAGCCTGGCTGTTAACACCTCTGGATTCTGGGCAGCAGGAGTAGGGGGCTTCCGTGTATCTTGCTTTGCATATTTTAATTTCAGAAAGAAAAAAAAGATACAAATAAGGTTAAGGTAGGATTAAGACAGATGGGCATCAATTGACAGCTACATGGTTTGTAGGAGGTTGAAAAGGAGGATTTTCATCAGAGAAAGACCCTGCCTGGCAACAAGGGCCAACCGCGAAGTCCGCTCTCGCTCTCACAGGACAGGCACCTTCCTGTGTGCCATTGAACAGTTGGGAGTCAAGCTCAGGGGCAGTGCAGCAAACCCCACCTGCCCACATCTTGCAGAAGCCACAGAAACTCCGACATGACTGCAGGAGGGGCACGCCATCCTAGTCCAGAGCTGTGGAGGGCCAGGAGACCCTGCTGTGGCTGCAATGTCCCCACCCAGACACACTACGTGATCCTTTCTGACGCAGCCTGGTCTCTGAATCCTTCCCAACCAGAGCCCCAGACAGCCACTGCCACGTGCACCTGGCATTTAGAACGAAACCAGCCTCCCGCTCTCCTCACTCAGCCCTGTCATGTTAGGATGAGGATGCTGGCGGGGTGTGGTGGCACACACCTGGAATCCTAGGGACTCCAGAGGCCGAGGCCGGAGGAGGATAGCAAGTTCAAGTCTAGCCTGGGCAGCTTAGTGAGACCCTGTCTGAAAATAAAAAGAATGAAAGGGGCTGGGGGTATAGCTCAGTGGTAGAGGGACCTGAGATCAGGATGCTTAAGCCCAGAGAAGAGGAGACACTAGCCCAAGTTCACACAGGGAAGGGGCTGGAATAGAAATCCCCCTGAACCTTAGCAGGTCCTGCATGTAGGTTTAGAAATCCAGTGTTTTTGTTTTTTTTTTTTTTTTCCAGAAGGTTTGGGACTGATTTGGGGGTTGAGTCCTGGGAAGAGGTTCCCCAGCACAGGGAGGTTTTGGTGGAGAGGGGGAAGCGAAGCCTCAGAAGAAGCCTGGCTCCCTTCCCCGAATTCCTGGGCCATCTTTGAGGACTGGGGTGGGGAAAGCGGGAGCTGCGCCCCCAGACCCTCTCTCCCTCTGGAAGGAGATGGGGACAGGAGCTGGTCTGTCTGGCTCGGCCCAAGGTGTGCAGGCGGGCGGGGCGGGCGGCAGGTGGAGCAGCTTGCAGGGCTGTGGTGACACGGAGTGCTGCTTCCTGTTGCGGATTTGAGGACATGAGTCAGCGAGGGGCTGGCCCAGCACATTCAGGGTGCTGAGATAAGCAGGACAGTGGGGCAAGGAAAGGTTGAGGGGAAGGCAAGGGGTCCTCCTGTCCATGAGCAGTCCTGGGAGACAAGATGGCCCTGGAACCCTGGAGGCCAGGTCTGGAGGAACCGGCTCTGGAGCTGCCTCCAAAAAATCACTCCGACAAGAATAACGCAGACAGACCTCGCCCACAGGGGCAGCCGCCGCTCCCAGCACGCCCACAGCCAAGCCTTCCCCTGGTCCTCAGCCACAGCACCTGCTACAGCTAGACCCTCCGCAGAGTTTCTCAAAAGGCGTCCCTCAGTCACCCAGGGGCTCTTTGAAAAACCAGATGATCATGAGGCATGGAAATGGGGCCCAGGAATCTGCATGTTTAACAGGGCTTCTAGAAGATGCTTATGCTGGCCAAAGCTAGAGCACCATTCCGCCCAAAGGTCTATTAGACTGCCTGGCATATAGTAAGTGTTCAGTTAACAGCCTGGCCGGGCCCTCGAATGTTGTCTGATGCAGCAGAGACTTCTCCCACTTGCAGGGAGTCATCTGCTTGCTGGGATGTGAGATAGTAGTTGTGGGGGGGCCCTCTGACAGCTGGAGGCCGCCCTGGGAAGCAAGGGAAGACTCCGGAGCCCCAGACCAAGGTTCAAATACTATGCATGCAGCCCCTGGGTTGGCAACCAAAAGGTCATCATCTGGTCTGTCTGTGCTAGAAATCCGCTGGTGAGCCACTGCGAGGAACAAATGGCACTTCTGCTGCTCTGTGGAGCTGGAGGGTCCAAGAGATGCACGGTAGGGTGTCTAGGTGGGCATGTCTACTCTGACATGTACATGATTGGGATGGGCTGGGCCCCTGAGCTGCACCTGATGTGTTCTCTCGCCCCTCGCTCTAGTGCCGTCTGCATACACTTAGCTTCATATTTGGTCCTCATTCACTTCCATTTCATTGAGCTCCTCCTTTTGTGTATCTTTGGGTCCCCAGGGAAGCAGATGGGACCATGACCTCGAGGACTAAGTAGTCCCGCAGCATGACAGGCAGCCTGGTTGAGCAGAGCTCTTTGGCTCTGCAGCAGCCAAGATGGGCTTGGCTTTGCTGTTCCCCTTCCGAGCTGTATGAGGTTCTATGAAGCCTGCCGCCTCTGTGGCAAGACACTGCATCACCAGACACAGGCTGGTGACCCAGAAGAGACTTCCGATAACTGCAGTATCACAATTACTAAGAGAGGACGGGGACAAGCAAGCAGCTAATAACGAGTACGTGCGTTCTGCTCGTGGTCTGTGCAGAAGCCGTGCTCTCCGGCCCTGCTGAGCAGGGCATGCAGGGGCGGTTGCAGGGAGCAGAGTGGGGCTGCGATCGGGACAGCAAGCCAACGAGGAGGGAAAGACGTCCGAGCAGAGAAAGCTGCCTGGGGCCAGGCAAAGCGGGGATTTCAGTTACTCTGGATGCCATGGTGAGAGCGTGGGGTTGGCTGCTTCCAGTGTCCATCAGCCTGGTAGAAGCCTGTGCCAGGACATGAGCCCCTCAGACATCTCAGTGAGGAGGCTGAATTCAATTGCAAAAGCCGTGGGGAGCCATGGCCAGGCCAAATTTCTTAATCTTGACATCATCTGTGGCCATTGTGGCTGCATAAGTCTCTGTTATGGGGCTGCCCTTGAATCGTAGGCGGCTCAGTAGAACCCCAGCCTCCACTGCTGGATGTTCATAGTGCCTCTCACTGCCCCCTGCAATGTCTCCAGACATGGCTACTGTCCCTGGGGTGGGAGTGGAGGGCAAAGTCACCTGTGGCTGAAAGCTACTGGACTAGGGATGTGGCAGGAGCACGGGGGGCCTTGAAGGCTGGTCCCGACTGGCATGGAGAGCAGATTGGAGAACCAGAGCCCGGGGGCCAGAGGCCCAGTGGGGTGGGCCCTGGAGCATCATTAGTGAGAAATGGCCAGGCCAGGGCCAAGGCTGGGCAGCGGGGCAGGGCTGGGCCATGTGATCCAGGCTGTGGCAGTTGTTAAAGGGACGGCCCTTGACATCACTGAGTTTACCAGATGCCCCAGGGGCAAGCACAAAATGGTGGGTGTCAAGATCAATCCCCCATCCTGAGGAGAATGTCCTGGGCCACCTATGCAGGTCACAGCAAGAGACAAGCAGGTTCCACCAGGATTCGTTCTTGTCCATCTCCCCTAAACCAAGCCCTGTGGGAGAAGCCAAGAGACAGGATTTGGGCAAGGAGTCACCACTGTGCTAAGCACCCCTTGCTGACCTCATCTTGGGCCAAGCGGGAGGGGCTTTATATGGCAGGAGCTTGAGACCCCAGCACTGAAGGGGGATTCCTGTCCGTTTTGCCCAATGCTGAGTCCCCTGCACCTCAGGGCAGGCATACTGTTGGCGCTCCATTAAGGAGCCTGGGGTTAACTGGCTGTGAGGTGGCATTGCAGGTGACAGTGCAGGGACATGAGCTACAGGTGCAGAGCATAAGGCAGGGCAACCATGCGCCCCAGGCAGGATGCCAGGCTGGGGCTATCTCTCCGCCAATTGCTTCTCCTGGGGGTGTCACCTCAGCAGAAGCCAGAGGATCAGTGTTCACTAGGAGCCAAAGGTGGGGGTGGGTGGCAGCCACAGAATCAGCAGCAAAATCCCCAGGTGCCCCCAGAGAGAAGGAGTCAGACGCTGCCTCCCAGAGCCTTTGACTGCCATGGAACGCGGTCTCCTCTTCTCCCTAAATCCTTGCCCCTGGGCCTGACCTGGGAGTTGCAAGAACCGTACTTGGCGGAGTTAAATGAGACGTCAACACATCCTCAAGCCCGGGTGCCCCGCTGGGGAAGGGGGGAAGCTCCACCTGGCAGGAGAGGTGGGAGTACAAATAGCCCCCAGGACAGGAACGGCTATGGTTTGAAGATGGCTTGTCCCCTCTGCAACTCCTGGTGGAATTCAATCCCACCATGAGGTATTAGAGGGCGGAGCGGATCTGACTAAGCCGCTCTCAGGTGGGGCCTCTGGGCGGCCATCAGGATTAGACAGTCAGCAGCGGGTAGCTGCCAAGGTTGGTACTGGTGGCTCTGTAAGAAGAGGAAGAGAATGAGAAACAGTGCACGCGCACACACAGTGCGCTTGCTCACTCCTTGTCTCTTGGCTTGTGATGTCCTGAACCTCTTGCACACACAGTGCGCTTGCTCACTCCTTGTCTCTTGGCTTGTGATGTCCTGAACCTCTCTTCTTGCTCAGTCAGCAAGGAAGTCTTTACCGGGTGCAGCTCTTCCACCTCGGGCCAGAAATTTCTTCTCCTTGTAGTGTGACACTGGATTATTAGCAACAGAAAACAGGTGAAGACAGGGACTCGTGGCAGGAGGCTCCCACCTGTAGTTCCTGAGGGTGCCATTTGCCAGCTGGAGGGACCCACTGGATGGGAGATAGGTGGACATCCAGGGAGAACTACCGTCTCCTGCTTCCATCAGGGGACATCCCACTCCCGGTCTTCGGCTCCCTGATGGGTCACGGAATCCTCCCAGCTGTTTCATAGGAGATGTAAGGGCCAGGACAGCTCCCGAGGCGTGTTCTGGTGGCTGCCCCCTCTGCACAGTTAGGTAGCTGCACCCTTATCCTGGCCCACACATGGCAACCAGGTGATTCCCCAGGCTCCTGACCAGGAGTTGGGATTTTCCACCCTCCAAGGGTCACTTCCTGGTTTCTCTCTAGCACCTAGAAGTACCATCATTGTGGTCTCCCTCATGGGAGATGGTGGCCTGAAGCAGGGCTCTCTGTACCTCTCCAGTGGCCTGTGTAAGCATGCAGAACAGACTTCTGCCAGCCCCCTCCCCAGCCCTCTAAATGTCCCTGTGCGGGGCTGGATGAATGTTTTCTGACCACACAGGACTGGCCGTGGCGTTAGGGACTGACACTCTAAGCGACTGGGCAGATGGCAGCTAGGGTGGGTGGTCAGGGATGAAGGGAATCCCAGGACCAGCCCTCCTGGCCTTGGTGAGAGCTAGCCTGGGTGGGCACCATGGCTTCTCGGAGGACTCTCTCCATCAGCTTCTGTTTACTGCCAGCTGAGAAGACTCAGGAAGGACAGGGCAGGGTCCTGCTCACTCCCAAGGGTTCTATGAATGTTTAAGCAGTAAGAGCAGCTAATGCTCTTGGAGAGCTGACCCACGCCTGTAATTCCCACCACTCGGGTGGCTGAGGCAGGTGGATCAGACTGAGCCACAAGTTCCAATTCAGCCTTGGCAATTTAGCAGAGCCCCTCAAAATAAGAAGGCTGGAGATGTAGCTCAGTGGTAAAGTGCCCCTGGGTTTAGTCCCCAGTAGGGAAGTGGGTAGGGCCAGCTAGTGCTTATGCAATGCTTCTTAGGTTGCAGACACTTTATAAACACACACAATACCTACTATGTTGTGTATATTAGTATCTTCCCAAAGACTCTGTGAGGTCCGTGCGGAGCTTCATCGGCAGGTGCTCTGGGCTCTAGGGTCTGAATGAGCCAGGGATCTAGAGCGCCCGGGTGTCGGCTTTGGGGGATGCTTTCCCCAGGTGGTCCTACCCTTGGGTCGGGTAGGCTGGTGAGAACCGGGAGGGGTAGGTGGAGGCAGGGCAGGAGAAAAGGCCCAGCCTCCCCAGTGCGGGTCCCTCACCCTCCACCGCAAAGCGCGCTCCGGGCGGAGGGGGCGACACGGGGCTGAAGGCGTGGCTACCGCGGGCCGGGCGCGGGCGGCTGCGGGGCGTGGGGCGTGTCCGCGCTGGCCCCGCCCCCTGCCCTCGGGCTCGCGGCCCCGCGGGCTTTCGCTTTCAGTCGCCGGTGCCGAAGGGGAGCGCGGCGCACGCCGAGGAGGCTCTGGGGACCCGGGGCGCCCCTCCGAACCCGCTGCCGCACATGGCGCCCACCGGCCTCTGGGCCACGCTGGCCGTCGGACTGCAGCTCTGGGCGGCGGGGCACGCCGTCCCCGCCCAGGTGGGTGACTCGCGTGACCGTGGGGGACAGCGCCCATCATGCACAGACGTACCGAAGGGCTGGGAGGACAGGGTCGCCATCCTGCTCCCTGGGACACGCGCCACGCGCCTGTGGGGATCCGCCGGGGACCAGGGCGCGGCACACGTGCGCCCCGGCTGGCCCTTGGTTCTGCGCTGCCTGGCCTCGGGGACGCAGCCCGGTCCCTCCCCAGCGCGGGCCCGGGCGTCAGGGACTGACCGCCGGAGCCCGCAGACCCGGAACCCTGCTCCTCCTCCCCTGCGATGCCGGGACACCCTTCCCTCTGGCGCGGCGGCGAGGGGCTGCCCTGGGGCGCTGTCCCCACTGCCACGACAGGCGTCCTCTTCCGAGGACCTCCTCCCCTGCGCTACGGTTTTCCTCTTTCTTGAGGCTGGGGACCAGGTGCGTCGCTGAACTGTGAACAGCACCGTCGCCCTTGCCCGGTCCTTCCCAGGACTCCCCTGAGAGAGGTCCTGGGGCCCCTGCAGAGTGTGTTGGTGGGCTCGGGTCGGGCGAGGCGCCCGCGGCCTTCTGGGCTGGCCATCCGGCAAGGCAGAGGTGCTCTCCAAGGGCCCGGGAGGATGGGGAACAGAGCGACCCCCGTATTCCAGATTCACGTCACACCCCCGGCCGCGGAGGCTCGGGTTGTGGTCCTGCCTTTTTCTCCTCTCTGAGCTGGTGGGAGGTGATCATGGCTTCATGGAGAAGGAGAGCTGAGGCCCGAGGCCTTGTGCTTCATTGGAAGGACGTGTGGGGTCCTCTCTCCTCCAAGGGCATGTCCTGCCCTCCTCCTTCCTCCTGAGCCCACCCCGGTGGACACTGGTGCTGACCTGTCTGTAGGGAGGAGCAAGGAGTCAGTGTTGGCCGCTGTGGCAACATGAGGCTAAGGAGTCCAGCTCTCCAGGGAAGAGGGGGCCGTTGGACTGGAACTGACTCAGTGGGTACTAGGAGTGGGCCCTGAGGGGCTGCCCCAGGGGAGGTCCAGGATGGGCTTTGGGTCAGGACAGTCCCAGTCTGAGGGCGGCATGAGTTGTGGGTGGCCCACAGTGGCCATCCTGACTGAGGACTTTGGGTCTTGTCGCAGGTGCTGGCCTTCCTCTTGAGCGAGCTCCTGGCAGGGGAGGGGGCAGGCGCAGAGCTCTGCAGGACCCCAGCTGCAGTTGGACTTGTGCTGGTTTCCCCTGCTCCCTGCCTGAGCAGCCCCCAGCCCACCCCGCTCAGATTCCTGCCTCCGGGGACTGTTGCCACAGACTCCTAGGCTGGCCCTGGCCTTGCCCCTACTCCCACGGGTCCTCCTTGGCAGAGACCCTTCTCAAGCCGGGAGTGCCTCCCTGCCTGCACGCTCCCAGTGGCCAAGGCAGAAAGTCCCCACATATCCCAGGCCAGAGTGAGGTGTCTGCCTTCCCTCCGCCCACCCTGCACCCCCAAAACTGATGGCCAGGTGGCCCATGTGTCACCTGCTTTGTCCATGCTGTGCCTCTCCACGGTCCAGCCTCACCCGGTCGCTCCGCCACCCTCTCTGGGAAAGGCTGTCTGCATTCTCCCAGCTGGGTTTTGTCTGGTCTTTGAATACATGGCCTTTGGTTCCTTTTGAGGACAGATTACATTCTGCATTTTAACCCCCGTGTCTGGAGGGCTCCTCAAGGGCTGCACTGCGGCTTCCTCTTCCTCTTATTGGCACCACGCTGGCTCCTGGTGCTGGGACACCTCAGGGTTGAGCACTTTTGCCTCAGAATCACACTGAAACCTGCTTTCCAGTGGCTCCTACAAGAGGGGCGCTGCTGTCCCTTTGAGAGATGTGGCAGCAGGTCTAGAGAGCATTTCCTGCCATCTCTGAACTGGGGGGTGTTATGGGGCGGAACTTAAGAACAGACCCCTCACCACTGAGAAGTCCACATTCGAGAGTCTTAATTAAGCCAGCCGCTGACTGTCTCACACAAGGCCCCAAAAAATGGCTATTGGGAGAACAACCCCGATGTTCTTATACCAAAAATCACATCAATCCTAAGTGTCTGTTGCTATGATTCGAAATTACAAACTAACGTCATGAGATCATCAACAGAGGGGGAAGTGGGTCAAAATGACCCTTACCTAGGTACAAACTAAAGAATGGTCACTAACATCCATACAATCACCGTTCACGTGGTACATTGTTTAGGAGCAATAGGAATCAAAAGAGAGCAATTCTTTACTACATAGGAGTTGCCATTGTGTATTGTTAAACATGTCACACTAAGTAACTGTTGATGGGCACAGAGGTGGGGTGTTCCCATGGGAGAAGCTTATTTCCTACATAACTTGGAGTCTCAGAGCAGAATGGAGTCTGTGTAGTCATTTCCCTTAGAGTCTGGCCTGTAACATTCTCATGGAGTCAGATCTGTCAGCCCATCACAGGGGGCAGGGGGTGAAGCTGGAATGCAGGTCCGCCCCGGGCCTGTACCCCACTCCTGCGCAGCCAGGTTGGGCTCCGGAGAGAGCCCCGGGGGACCCGCGTGGCTGCAGGTGTGGCACTTGGCACCTGGGCTTCCTCCCCCCTGCTGGCTGTGTTCTCCAGTGTGGGGGATGCACCACTTCCTCGTTTTTCCGTTCATTTGCCAAATCAAGGCTGGTGAAGCTGGAGGATGGGGAGAGCTTGGTGCCCCTGATGTGGATGGCAGGGCCCCTGATGTCTGGGGCGGTGGGAGGGCTCTCTCCCTATGGCCTGTCCCCTGGGAGTCTGCAGGTGGGAACGTCTGCTTGTCTCCTCATCAGGGGCCAAGTGGGGGAGAGGCTGGGGCCTTCTGAGCTGGCCGCTGGAGTGGAGCCAGGTGAGCCGGGGCACCTGCTGGCCCCATGGGCCTTTCCTGCTTTTACCATGTCTCTGTTCCTTTGTCCCCTGCCTGATTTCCCTGTGGGGCATCTCTGTGCCAACTGAGGGTGTAACCTGGTGACCGGGCAGCCCGTCAGAGGGCAGAGGCCAGGTGGCCAGCACCCTCATGTCCTGCTGGTCCCTCACCAGGCCCACATTCACGGATGCCTACTCTATGCCCAGCCCAGTGCTCGACTCTGAGGGCCACATGCAGCCTCACGCCTCTGGGCTCTGCCCCTAAATGCCCTTGTTTCTCATCTGTTTTGTTTCTACCTCTGTTTTCTCATCTCTTGACCTGGAGAGAGAATTTGCCTGGGATTCTTGTGTCAGAGAGTGGCCCTGACTCTTGTCTTGAGGCCCAGCCCAGTGAGTCCCTGGAGCACTCTGCTCCAGGTCTGGGTGACACGGTCCTTCCCATCCAGTGCTTCCTAGAGGAGCACCAGGAATGTTTGTGTGTTGGGGGGGGAGGAGCTTTGCTGCCAGCCTGCCGTGCGGGCCCTGCTGGCTGCCCATCAGCTTCACCCTCTCTGTTTGGCCAGGTTGACTGCTTTCCCATCCACCTCAGGGCCTTTGCACTTGCTTTCCCTTTTGCCTTGTCAGTGTGGTCCCACACTGACATCTCCCCATGTCCTTCTGCTCCAATAAGTCGCCTGACCTATAAGCCCCCTCCAGGTACCCTCACCCCCAATCTGCTTTGTTTTCCCTGTATTTTTTGGTACCAGGGATTGAAACCGGAGGTGCTTACCCACTGAGCAACTTAGCGAGACCCTGTCTCAAAATAAAAAATAAAAAGGCCTGGGGATGTGGCTCAGTGGTAGAGTCAGCTTTGAGTGGGTTTGACAAAGGTCCCAGACTTGGGGTCGGGCGGGGGCTGCATTTCCCCAGGAAGGAGAGCCTGGTGGCCTCGCTGCTGGTGCCTCTGCTCCCCAGCCTCTCCTCGCCCACCTCCGTCCCGCTTGGTTTGGCTGGAACCGTTTCCTTGACGCAGGCCCGGGTGGCCTCAGGAGTTCGTGGCCGCCTGTCAGCTGGCGCGAAGCCGCGGTGCAGAGGCCCCAGGTAGAGCTGGGGCTCCTGGGTTTCCTGCCCCGCCGCCCCGAGGCGAGGCCCTTCCCCGGTGCTGGGAAGCTGTGCTGCCTCGTCTGTGCCCTGCAGGGCCCTGTCTGGGAACCCACAGGTTCAGGGAAGTCTCGGGTGGGGAGGCGTTTTCCTCGAAGAGCCCCGCGTCACCCGGAACAGGCGCACGCCCCTGGGCCTGGCGCTGAGTCCTGTCTCCTTCACAGCCTGGCGCTCGGGCGTCTGTCCCCCGCGGCAGAGCTGCTGCCTGCAGGCCCCCCTCCTCCGGGGCCACGGTCTTTTTCCACCATGACACCCTGTGACCTCACCATGGGTGTGACGCCACTGTGGTTGGGGCACTGGGCTGAGAGCGGGGAGGGAGGAAGTGTCCCTTCAAGGCACGTTCTTCAAGGCTGTTGCAGGAGTGGTTCCTGCCGGCCCCAAGCGGGTGGGGTGGCTGGCCCGAGGCGGCAGCTCCGTCCCACCTCCTCCCTGAGGACGTGCCCCTCCTGCTCCCCAGCCTCCGCTGCTGCCCTGCAGAGGAGGAGGTCCCCGTTGTCCCCTGCAGGGGTTTACGAGCAACAGACTGTTGGCGCCCTTGGCCGCACAAGGAGGCCTGTGGACCCGCCCGTCCACACCTGGCGTTGGGTGTCCCCGGCCCAGCAGGCCCGCCCCACCCCAAGGCTCCCGTCGAGAGAGCCAGGCCGCCAGTGAGCCTCGCTGTCCTCTGGAGCTGGGGCCTGGGTTGGCCCCTGCTGTCCAGTCGGAGACAGGCAGGAGTCCCCAGGGGGTCCAAGGTCTCCTTTGCTCTCTGGAGCAGCTGGGCTCTGTTTCAGTCCGACCTTGGCCCCGGGGCTGCGGTGGCCTGGGTGCAGGGAATCGCGTGAACCTGAGGGTGAGAGGGCGTGGGGGGATTCAGGGGTGGCGGGCAGAGTGTGAGACCATCTCCCAGCTCTGGAGGAAGCCTGGGGAGGGGCCCGGGAGTGGGGCGCCGGCCTTCAGCTCAAGGAGTGCTTGGTCGCTGGCTGGTTCCCTTCTCCTGCCCAGGCCTCAGCTCCCAGCCTGGCTGGAGGTCGGCCATGAGCCCAGCTGCTCGCCTGGGGTGGTGGCGAGGGGGTCAGGCTGACGGCCGGGCTCTGGACTTGACAGTGGTTCTCCAGGGAAGCTCCGGCCTGGCCTCAGTGAGCAGGCCTCCCGCCAGCATCCTGGAGGCTCCGCCTGTCCTTCCGCCTGCTGACCCACAGTCCTGGCTTCTGCCTGCAACTCACAGAGGCCCGGGCTCCTGGTGACCCTGTCACCAGCCATCCCTGCTTGAATCTCCTGCTCTTCAGGGTTCATGAGCTCCTTCCTGTCCTGTCCTCCCAGCTCCTTGGGTCCCCTCCCTTGACAGGAGTCCCCGTCCTCCCTGTCACTACCCCGCATACCCCCTGGGTCCACGTGCCTCCAGTCTGCTCTCACCCTCCCGGGTCACCTTCCTGACTGTCCCCCCACCCCGCCCTCCTGCAGTGCCCATTCAGGCAACTCTCAACACTGAGTCGTGGGAGCAGGGGGATTGGGTTCCAGCTGGGGACTGGTGGAGAGGGAGGAGGCTGGGGCATTTGCAGGGCCAGGGTGGCACAGGAGGCTCTAGGTGGGGTCCAGTTATGGAAGTAGTGACACTGATTATATTTAATCATGGCAGCAGCTCCCAGGCACAGTGGCACATGCGTGTGATCCCAGTCACTCAGGAGGCCCAGGCAGGAGAATCACAAGTTTGAGGCCAGCCTCAGTAACTTAGTGAGAGACCCTGTCTCCAAAAATAAAGGGTGGTGGTGCTGGGGTTGTAGCTTGGTGGCAAAAAGCCCTGGGCTCATCCCCAAAACCAATTAAAAAAAAAAAAATTTGTAATAACTCTAATGCACTATTTTCAGTCCCATTTGACAGATGAAAAGACTGAGGTTTGTTAACCTCCTTTATTTACTTACTTTACTTATATTGAAATTATATAGAAGGGGCTGTGTGTGTAGCTCAGTGGTGGAGCCTGTGCTTAGCAGGCGTAAGACCTTGGGGTCACTCTCCAGCACCAATAAATAAATAAAATTAAAAGAACTAATAAAAATAAAACCACACAGAAAAGCAACCTCTTCAAGGCTGCCTGCTCAGAAGGGAGGGAGTCTGACTTCACAGCCGGGCCTTCCAGCCTGTACTGTCAATGACCACACTCACCTCCAGTGAGGAGAGGAGGCGTGGGGGAGCCATCGATAGTTTTTGAGCACGGGCGTGGCAGCGGCAGAGAGTGAACGAGGAAGACCACTGCAGCCTCAGTGGGAAGGGCAGATGGGGTGGAGAGGATGGAGGCAGGAAGGCCGGTAGGAGGCCGCGGCAGTGGTGTGGGTGAGGACTCTGGCTGGAGAAAGCAGCAGAGTGGGAGGGAGGGAGGAGAGGCTCGAGGGAGCAGGGGGAGGCCGCTGGGCTGGACCTGGGGCCCAGAGAAGCTCCGTCCCTCCACCGCAGCTTCAGCACGGGCCCCTGTAGCCTCAGGTCTGCCCTGCTTGAGCTGAGTGGCCCTGTCTGGTCAGCGTGGCCTCTTGTGTCCCTGGAGCTCTTGTTCAGTCACGGGCCAGCTGGCCAGGGTCACCCCAAGCTGGGCCCCCTGGTTGGGGTGGGCATGAGCCTGGACGAGGTGGGCTGCCCATCTCAGGTGTGGGACGTGCGCTGCCCGCCTGCTCTGCTGCCGGCCTCCCTCGGACCCCTCTGCTCCTCTCAGCTCTGGTCCCTCAGCGGGTGGGGCTGAGCATGCGTCTCTGTCGCTTCCCCTCAGGGCGGGGGATGCCGAGGACCCAGAGCTGCTGCCCAGGGGCGCTTCTGGGTGCCAGGCCCCGCCCAGCACGTTGACTGCATGGAGCCCCGTCCACCTTCACACCAGCCAGGGGTGGGTGACCGCGGCCAGAGGTGAAGCCACCTGCCCAGGGTCTCGCCGTGCACCCGAGGCAGTCGGGCTCCAGCGGCACCCAGGTGTGATGGCCGTCGGGGCGACCGCGCTGGCTGTGACCCGTCCGCCCGGCAGTGCCTCCCGAGGCCTCAAGAACCTCGTTCTAAATAACTGGAAGTGAAGCCGTGGCCTCCGTTGGGCAGCTCGGCACCTAGTGGCCCTGCTGGGGTGAGCACTGGCCGCCACAGCCACCAGGGATAAAGGTGGCCGGCGACAGGAGGTCTCGCTGCAGGCAGCCACGGTGCCAGCCCTTCCCGTGTTCACTTGTTGAATCTCAGCTGCCCTGAAACGGAGACAGGAGAGTGGCAGAATTGGGTGAAGCCAGGTGTCTGGCTCAGAGCTCGGGCAGGGTGTCGGGGGACGTGTGGCCCTTGAGGGGGGACACAGGTGAGCAGAGTAACTACGAAGGCCTGTCCTGGGCAGTAAAGAGGTGGGGTGGTTCCAGGAGCCCCTGGGCGGGGACTCGGACCCTGAGGTTTCCTTGGGATGGCAGTGGAGGGGACTCTGGACAAAACCAAGGGACATTCCGGCCCAGGCAGCAGCAGGAGAGGAGGCGTGGCGGCTGCCCAAGCCAGGAGCCCCTCTTGGTCAGAGAGAGTGCCGGGCGTGGGCACCCAGCCAAGGAGTCGTGCCCAGGCCCAGGGCAGTGGAGCCCGAGGCAACCCGCCAGGAGGGCCAGTCTGGGACGGCAGGTGGCGTAGGCCCATCTGCAGAGGCACAAGGGGGGTGGACAGAGCAAGGAGATGGCAGGACTGGGAGCCACCGAGGGAGCTGAGGAGGCTGAGGAGGCCAAAGCCATGGGCCTTGAGGAGGTGGCAGCAGGGAGGGGTGGGGACATCTCTGTCACCTCACTGAGCATTGCTTGGAAGCAGGGACCACACCTGACATTCTTGTGCCTTGTCACAGAGCACAAGCCTGGCCCCAAGACCTGGACCCCAGCCCCGGCTTCCTGTCTGCCCCAGCCCAGGGCTAAGGCAACATCACAGGCAGCAGGCTGGGGGCGGGATGTGTCCCCTCGGGCCGCCCGCCTGTGATGTGGCCCGTCCTTTCTGACTCAGATGCCGTGCGTCCCCGTGATGGCCTGGTGTAGCTGCACCTCACCATCCACAGGGTTCCTGCAGACCCCCGAGATCGAGACCCAAGCACCTCTGCTGCCCCCACTGGGCTCCGGGGCCCTGGGGACGTGCCATGCAAATGATGTGGTTTCTTTATTGCTTGAAAACAGTTTCCAGCCACGTGGGGGTCCTGGGGTCCTGGGGTCCTGGGGTCCTTGGGCAGATGCCTGTGCCTCTCTCCATAGCTGTGGTACCTGCCCTGAGGCCCTGGCAACCCTTTTGTGGGAGACCACGGAAATGTCCACACCCGCTTTCCATATTCCCGAGCGTCACCCCCTCGGTGGCCCCCAGTTTGTGAAATGAGGGGGCAGGACAAGATCACGGGCATAACGTCCTCAGAGGGCAGGAGGCAGATGGAGCCGCTGTGCGCTCCTGGTCTGCCACTTCCCAACGTCACGGCCTCTGACAATTCGCACGGAATCTCGTGAAGCCTCCATTTCTGCATCTGTAAAATGGGGTCATCCTGGCCTCATTGCATTGGTGCAAGGAGCAAGAGGAGAGGAAGCGAGTGAGCGTGCCCAGCACGTCTTCACACAGTAGGAGCTTTTCCTGGGTCTGAGCAGTGTCCTCGGCCCAGCTTATGTCAGGGGCAAGTTGAAGGGGCTCGCTCTGCCCTCAGGGCCCAAGCTCCCACCGCCTCCTGCCTCAGCGGGCAGGTCCCTGGGAGGCGGGGAGCGCACCTGCTTCCCAAGGTAACTGCATCCGAGAGGGTTTCCGGAAAGTCAAAGCACCACGAAGACCCCCGTAGCTGAGTGGGTGGCAGCAGAGGAGCGGGGGCCGAGCCTCCGCGCTCTCGGTGGCCTCTCTTCCTCCTTCCCCAGGCTGCCCCTTTCCTTCCTCTCTGTTTATAAACAGAACTGAGAGCCCCCACTTCGGGCTTCTGGCAGGACCTTGGTGGGCGAAGAAGACAAGGCTGCCCAGGCCCCGAGGGGTGACAGGGACCCCAGAACCAGAGACGGTGGCTGCCTGGCCCCTTCCTGACCAGTGGCCAGTCTCAGTCCAGCCTGACCCTGTCCACTCCTGTGCTCTCAGAGTCCTCCAGGGTGGGAGGAGGCGGGGAAGAGAGGGCCTGGGGGCAGGACCCCGGCCCGGCTTCCCAGGGGAGCCCTGCCAGACTAGGGAGATCTGGTTGCGCTGAGCTTTGCCCTGGCAGGCCTCTGAGGCTCACTTAAAAATATTTTTTCCGGCGCTGGAGATTAAACCCACAGGCGCTTTGCCCCTGAGCTACATCTCCAACCCTTTTTTAAATTTTGCGACAGGATTCAGTAAGTTGCTGAGGCTGACTTTGAACTTGCAATCCTCCTGCCTCAGCCTCCCGAGCTGCTGGTATTATAGGTGTGCACCACTGTGCTGGGCCCCCAGGCACACAGATAGCCACATCTTACTCTGACTGGCCACTCTCAGACCCCAGCATCTGTGTTGTGGCCACCTGTCCACCCAGACTCTTAGCCTCTCCGTGTTCCTCTGAGCAAAGTCTCTTTGGGCCTCCAAGGCCAGCCTCCAGAAGGCCCACAGGAGTCTCTGAGACCAGGGGAGGTGGCTTTGCCTCGTCTCCATGTTCTCATCTGTGAGACCCATAGACTGTTGGAGTGAGGGACAGTTTCCTTTCATCTGTCCTCCTCTGTCCGTCTGTCCATCTGCTTACACCGTCTGTCTCCATCAACATTTATCCACCCTCCGCCATCTTTCATCTGTCCCTCTCATCTGTCTTCTCCAGTCCCCTGGCCTCTGGCCCACAGATCCCCCCGTTAAAGGGGTCGTTACTTCTCATCGGTGATTTCTGAATTTCCACCTGATTTGAAAGTCCGGGTCTGCTAAACCCGCTGATAGATTCGCGTGCCGTCCATTCGCTTTCCTGGTTTTATAGTGTCAGGTCCCGGTGGACGGGTGGGCGGGGATCTGAACCTTCCCACTCAGACAAATCAACCGAGGCCTCCCCGTGCTTCCCAGAGGCCGCTGCCACACGGGGCACTCTGGGCCCCTGAGCCTGCAGGGTCCCGTGGTGTCCCCGAGGGCGGTCGTTGGACTCAGCCCTGCTCTGGGGCGGCAGTGACCTTCTGTCCTGCTGTGCTCAGGGGCTTTCTGTTCCTCATTGTTTGGCCATGACAGGGCTGTGGGGTTTTTTTTTTTTTCTGTCCGAAGGATAAACAGGGCCGGAGAGGGAGGGCTGCTGCTGCCTCAGCTGGTGGGGCCACACAGCAGCAGGAGGAAGTGGAGGAGGGCTTGGTCACAGCGACGTTCAGACCAGAAGAACCTGGGAGG
This sequence comes from Sciurus carolinensis, assembly GCF_902686445.1. Lineage (NCBI taxonomy): Eukaryota > Metazoa > Chordata > Mammalia > Rodentia > Sciuridae > Sciurus > Sciurus carolinensis. The sequence continues at coordinate 200,594,758 of NC_062213.1, read as the reverse complement.
AGGCTCAGGCTGCGCAGGGGCCAGGAGCCCGGGCTTGGCTGGGGCGGGGCCCTTTCCCATCAGGCCTTTGGCCCCTGCCGGGAAATCTTCCCGACAGCAGGATTCCTCTGGGCTGCCTGAAGCTGCCCAGGCCCCAGATGAGCACAGGGTTCCCGGAGTTGCCACTGCCCAGGGCGCTTCTGCAGGGTGAAGCCCAGGGCGCGGGGCAGTGTTCCATGAGCTCTGGGCTGGCACCCCAGCCCCTCCTGCCCTGGCGGGTGCTGAGGGGAGAGGCAGCTGGCGGGGCTCGGTCAGGGCAGGAGCTGACAGCTCAGTTGATACTCAGCTGAGTGGTTTGCGCAGAGGGAGCTGTGAAGACCCAGGGCCCAGGTGCTGTCCAGGTCCCTCCTGGCCCTGCCTGGGTCTCCCTGCTGCAGAAGGTGTTCAGCAGCAGAGTCTGGCAGGCCCCGCGGAGGCTCCTGGCTCTTTCTCCTTTTCCTTTTCCTAACAGTATAGCTTCGGGGTCCCCGAGGTTCCCCCGTGTGGGAGTGGAAGTCAGCATTAGGGACAGGCCCCCGGTGCCTTGGACGCAGGCAGAGAGGCCCACATGCTGAGCAGCCCTGGCAGGGGCTCCTGGCCTGGCTTCCCCCTTGGTCCAGGTGCCTGGGAGCCGGCGGCAGCGCAGACCAGGAGCGGGTAGTGCCGGATTGTGTGCTCCTGTGCGTCTGTGCACCTGCGTGTGCCCTCGTGCACGTGCACACGTGCGTTCCCAGAGGGCTTTGCGGTTGCTCTTTTAGACTCTGGGTGCCCCAGCTCGGCCCACTTCCCCTGCCCTGCAAGCCTCCTCTGCCACCTCTCCCCAGCCTCCTGGATGGGCCTGGGAGGGGCAGGCCAGGAAGTGCCATGTAATGAAGCCCCTGCTTAGAGCCCCGTGCCAGGCCCGGCAGAGTGGCCTGCAGCCCCCCACTCTCCCCGGCAAGCCACCCCATGGCAGCCCTGTCTGCCAGGAGCCGTGAGGGAGGAGGGTCAGGGTTCTGGGTCTGGGTGATTCATGCGGGGTGGGTGTGACGAGGCTGCTGCCGCTGAGGGGCCCTGGAGGGATCCGGGGAATTCACAGAGGAAGCGGGAGACAACTCAGGCCAAGGCTTGGGGTGAGAAGAGCAGCCGACTGCGGCAGGACCCCAGCCCCGGGGTCGTCGCCCCAGGGAGCTTCCACAAGCTGGCCTGCAGCCACGAGGAGCCCGAGAGATCAGTGCTGCCTGCCAGGCCAAGACAGTGGGGTGAGGGGCCCCTGGTCACTCACTGCAGGGACCCTCCAAGGGCCAGCCACCCCTGTTCTGGGCAGTGCTGTGGACAGGGAGAGAAGACAGAGGGAACCCCCGTCCGCCTTGGATCGTGGGAATTTGGCCTGGTCTGCACTGCCCAGCGGAAGCTAGTGCTGTTGCTGGCCGCTGTTCCGATTGGTTTGTTTATAGCTGATGTCCAGGGTGACTGGTCAGTACCCGTGTTGGGTTGGTTGGCAGATATTTTGAATATAATATCTCCCTTACTTCCATGTGTTAGGAACTAGTTCAGAGCGGTCGAGGCACTTGCCGCAGGCCACACAGCTGGTAAGAGATGGAATAAGGAAAAGAAACTGGACCTCTCCGACTACCGTACCTGCGGAGGCCTCATCTCATTTAATAAAGGGCCACTGGACTCACGCTGACCACACGGTGCTGCAGGGGGGCCTGAGGCAGCCCTCAACTCTGACCTGCAGCCTCCCCTGGTCATTCCAGGGCGGCGTCTGCAGGGCTGCGAGGCCCTCGGGTGTGTGTGCACTCACGTCTTGGCTGGTAACACGCACACGCCCATGTTGGCCTGCTGGTGAACGTGCCAGCTCCGGAGGTGCACGCTGCGGGCCCGCTGGCCAGTCGCCATCATTTGGAAGCAGGGGCAGGACAGGGGAGTGTGGCCAGGGCCCTGGGCGGGCACAGTGGTGACTCTGGCTGCCCTTCTGAGGTCCCTCAGAGCCCGTCTGTCCGTCTGTCCGGTTTCCTCTGCTCTTTCTCTTTCTCATTCATTTCTTTGCTGTCCCTTCCTGGGGGCGGGTGGCACGGTGATTGAGCTCATGAGTGGTGAAATCAGGCAGGAGTAAAGTCCTCCTTTGTCACTGTCTCTGGGACCTCGGGCAAGCCACCTGCCCTCCTTGTGCCTCGGTGTCCTGTCCTCTGAGGTGGCCGCAGGAAGGAGCCCTGCGTCCTGTTGTCCGGAGGTGTGTCTCGCTGAGACGGGCACCTGGAGGTCTGGTCTTCGGGATTCGGTGACCGGGATGTAGTGGAGGAGGAGGGGCGGGGGCAGCGGGTCGGGCAGGGTCTGCGTGGGCAGCTGCGGCAGGCTTGGCCCCCAGGGCTCGGGGCAGGGAGTTGCACCAGAGTTGGCCCCGTCTGGAGGCCAGGGCACCTGAGCCCTCATCAACCGGGCAGTGGGACACCTGTCGCCTGCCCTGCCCCTGCTCCGCGCCTCCACCTGCAGCCCTGAAGGGAGGCCAGGCCGCTCCTTCCCCGCCTCCCCACCCCAGGGGAGAAGGGCCACCAGGAGAGCCTCATGCGCAGGGCGGGACCTGGCCACAGTGCGGGGACCCGCCTGCCGTGCTGATGGCTGTCTTCTCCCTCTTGCAGGTTGCACGGGCGCCCTACGCCCCGGCACCTGGCAGCACGTGCCGGCAGAACGAGTACTACCAGGAGACGGCGCAGGTCTGCTGCAGCAAGTGTGAGCCTGGTGAGGAGCAGCCGCGGGACTCGGGCTGGCCGGGCTGGGCGGGGCCCTGGAGGGCGCGGGTCGGGGGTGGGGCAGAGCGCCAGCCCCCGGTGCACACTCAGCCCCTACTGCCATGCATTGGCCTTGGCTCCCTCATGCCACCGAGCCTTTGCTCATGCTGTCCTGCTGCCTGGCACTCTTCCCAACGCTGGCCCTGGTCAATTTCTTTGCATCCCTTAGACCTCGTAACTGTCCCCTCCTCTAGGGGCCAGCCTGCCCCACAGTACTGGCCCCTGCAGCTCTTTTTGCACTGTGGGCTTTTGGCTTGGTTCCTCCCTTGGACCCACCGTGTGCCCCTCCAGGACAGGAACCGGACCTTGGTCTCCACTGAGTCCCCAGCACGTGGCACATAGTAGGTGCTCAGTGCACACCTGACAGATTCAGTGAACCCATTTCCCAGATGGTGGACCTGAGTCCTGGCCCAGTGGGCAGAGCCATTTGTGACTCACTCATAAAGCACCCACTGTATTTTTGAGTGTGGGGCAGAAAGAATCTTTTTATAGTACCTACTGTGTGTTTTAAGAGCAGGGCAGACAAAATCCCTGCCCTGGCAGAGGCCGCTTTCTATTGGGTATGTGGTCCTGGCAGTAGGTGCTGGGAGAAGCAGGGCTCAGTGGGGCTGGTGGAGATGGACAGAGTGGACCTGCTGTTTCCATGGGCTGGTCTGGGGAAGTCTCTGAGGGGATGACACCAAGCCCTGAAGGAGGTGAGCAAGCAATATGCAGGGAACAGCAGGCCAAGCAGAAGTGGCAGGTGCAAAGGCCCTGAGGTAGAGCCTGCTTGGTGGGGCCAGTGTATGTGTGGCCCAGGGTGGGAGAAGGGCAGGGTGGCTGGGATAAGGATAAAGAGGTAAGGAGGGGCCATGGCAGGTTCAGATTTTATTCCATGGAAGCCACTGGAGATTCCGGTGGGAACCTGCATCACCTGTTAATGCCCATGGCCTTTTTAAGAGACAGCTGGGAAAGTGACCTTTTTCTTCTATTACCTGGTAGGGTCTCTTTAAGACGTTACTAAGTCACTGATTAGCACAGTGATGACCTTGGGAATGGTTCTGAAGAGTAGAGGCCCTGAGGTTTGCCTTGGTGTTCTCCCACCCTTCCCGCCCCTCCCCAGGCCTCAGGGGCCCCACGCCCTCATCCCCTAGGGTTCCAGGGCCACTTCCTTCCTGCCTGGCAGTAGAGAGAGTTGTTAAACTATCCAGAGGAAAGGAGCTGGCCAGCCACTTCTGGCCACAGCGCCATCCCTGGCGGCAGGTTTCCAGGGGCGGGTTTCAGGCATCTGGGGAGCAGGGGGCGCCCTATTTAGTGAGCGGAGGTTTGGAGGTGCCCGACGTGCCGCCGGAGCAGTCGGAGCTCCGCTGAAGCGCCGTCCCAGCGGTGGGGAGCCCGGGCACGGCGAACGGGGTCCTGCAAGGCCGCCCTGCTGAGGCCTCTGGCCTTGTCTCCTAGGCCACCATGCCAAACAATTGTGCACCCAGACGGCCGACACCGTGTGTGTCCCCTGCGAGGTCAGCACCTTCACCCAGGTCTGGAACGTGGTGGACGAGTGCATGAGCTGCCGGTCCCGCTGCGAGGCCGGTGAGTGGACCCGGCGCTGGCGGCCCCGGGGCCTCCCCTGGCACCAAGCACTCGGCTGGCAGGATCGCCCCCTGCCAGTCCTCTTCCCCCTGGGCACGGGGGCATGGTCAGCTCTTTACCAGCTTCCAAATGGCCCTTCCTTCCCCGCCTCACCCGCCCTGGTCACTGTCCCCGGGGGCAGTGGTGGGAGGACAGTGCCCATGTTAAGGTTGAGGAGGGACTTTGCATGCCCTGACGGAGCCGGTGGTACGGGCAGCCTCGGCCTCCGTGACCAGGGTCCTCTGTGCCCGTGTCCAGGGGAGCCCCTGCCCCCTGGAGGCCAGCCCCCTGTGGGAATGACCTCGCTGCCCTGTCCCTCCTCCAGACCAGGTGGAAACCCAAGCCTGCACGCAGAAGCGGAACCGCCTGTGCACCTGCAGGCCCGGCTGGTACTGCGCGCTGAAGCATCAGGACAGCTGCCGGCAGTGCCTGGCGCTGCGCAGGTGCCCGCCCGGCTTCGGCGTGGCCAGGCCAGGTACGGGACCCTTGGGCCTCTCCTCTGCAGACATCCGTGGGTGTCACAGGCCTCGACCCATCAGCCCAGCCTGGCCAGGGGCGTCTGTCTATCCAGCCACCATTCGTTCTTCAGCACTCCTGATTAGGCACCTACTGTGTACCAGGGCCTGGGAATCCAGAGGTGGATCAGAGTCAGCCCTGAGCCACTGGGAAGTCAGGCGATTGCAGGAAGGCGGACCCACGTGGCCCTGGCGGCTGGCTGTGTGTGTTTACGAAGGGTAGAGGCTCCTTGGACCCTCAGACCTCCTGGGGGCTCCAGTGCAGGGTCCCCTGATCCAAGGAGCCTTCCAGTTGCTGACAAGCCCTACTTTTCCCCTGAAGGAACTGCAACCTCAGATGTGAGGTGTGCCCCTTGTCCCCGAGGGACGTTCTCCAACACCACTTCATCCACAGACGTCTGCAAGCCCCACCGCATGTGAGTGGCTGAGTCCCTGGTTCTGGGGAGCAGAAGGGGCTGTCCCTGGGTGATGTGGCGCCTGAGACACAGAGCAGCTCCCCAGCCTGGGCTGCTTTCTCTGGGGTGGGCCCTGGGGTAGCAGTGAGCGGGACCTTGCCACAGCAGTCAAGGCTAGAGGTGCTGGGGAGAACGGGTGGGGCGGAGCAGGGGAGAGGAGCGGGCACGACACACGTACTCCTGGGGCTGGGACCCTTGCCGACTGGCCTGGCTCCCATGGATGAGCCTGGTCACCCCAAACCACTGGGCCTCTGTTGCTTCCTGATGAAGCCTCCTCCTCCCCCAGCTGTAGCTTGGTGGCCATCCCTGGCAGTGCAAGTGCAGATGCGGTCTGCGAACCTGTGTCTTCTACCCTGGGAGAGGCCCCGGGGACAGTCCGCACACCCCAGCCGGTGTCCACAAGATCCCAGCCCCTGGAGCCAACTCCAGGGCCCAGCATGGCTCCGTCCACCTCCCTCCTCCTGCCCGTGCAGAACACAGATTGGAGCAGCGTCTCTCTTCCAATTGGTAAGCCACAGAGGGGCCCTCCCTCCCTCCCTCCCTCCCTCCCTCCTTCCCTCCCTCCCTCCCTCCCTCCCTCCCTCCTTCCCTCCCTCCCTCCCTCCCTCCCTCCCTCCTTCCCTCCCTCCCTCCCTCCCTCCCTCCCTCCCTTCCTCTCTCCTCCCTCCCTCCCTCCCTTCCTCTCTCCCTCCTCCCTTCCTCTCTCCCTCCCTCTCTCCTTTCCTCCCTTCCTCCCTCCCTCCCTCCTTTCCTCCCTCCCTCCCTCTCTCCTCCCTCCCTCTTTCCCTCCTCCTTCCTCCCTCCCTCCCTTCCTGCCTCCCTTCCTGCCTCCCTTCCTCTCTCCCTCCTCCCTTCCTCTCTCCTCCCTCCCTCCCTCCCTTCCTCTCTCCCTCCTCCCTTCCTCTCTCCTCCCTCCCTCCCTCCCTCCCTTCCTCTCTCCCTCCTCCCTTCCTCTCTCCCTCCCTCCCTCCTTTCCTCCCTTCCTCCCTCCCTCCCTCTCTCCTCCCTCCCTCTCTCCCTCCTCCCTTCCTCCCTCCCTCCCTTCCTGCCTCCCTTCCTGCCTCCCTTCCTCTCTCCCTCCTCCCTCCCTCCCTTCCTCCCTCCCTTCCTCCTTTCCTCCCTTCCTCCCTCCCTCCCTTCCTCTCTCCCTCCCTCCCTCCCATCTCTGTCTTACTGAGGGACCACCATGACTCAGACCCCACGTGGGTCTGTCTTAGGATACAGGTGGCAGTGAGACTGGTTTCCTCCCAAGACCCGATGATGTCACTAGGAATCCCTGCTTGGGGTGCCACGGGGTCAGCTGTTCGCCCACCATAAAGCTGTTTCTGTTGATCCCATGTGGCCAACAAGATAGTGACTGGCCCCGTCACTTTTTGACTTCCCTTAAGGGGTTAGAACTGCTCGGGCCAGGGGGCTCGGACTGGTGGCCCTCAGAGCAAATGTGGCCCACAAATATACAACTGTTTGTCATTGAACTTGAGACCTCAGGCCTGGTCTGGCTCCTTCTGGGCAACAGCCTAGCCACCTGGGTCCCAGAGCCCCTGGGATGGCGGAGTTTGTCCTTGAGTTCCTCTGAGTGCCTCCCTTCTTCCTAGGACTGATTGTGGGGCTGACCGCCCTGGGCCTGCTGGTGATAGGACTGGTGAATTGTGTCATTGTCGCCCAGAAGAGTAAGATTCCTTCCTGCCTTGCTTCGCTCACCCAGTCGCTGAGGACGCTCTCCGGGAGCCTCCAGGAGTCCAGCACTGGGCATGCCTCGGGCTCAGACGGTTCTGGACCCCAGACCTGGGCAGGCCTGGGCGTTCGGGGCTCTCCAGAGCCCGGAAGTCCAGGGTTCCTATCCCCCGGAGAGGGAGGGCACCTGGGGGCGGGAAGGTGTGGCAGAGGCGGGCTGCCAGCGAGGACCGGGACTGGCCCTGCTGGGGGGAGTCGGGCTCTCTGTGGGAGGACGTGCCCTGGGAAATCGCCTCCCTGACTTGTCCCTTCTCTTTGTAGAGAAGCCCTCCTGCCTGCAAAGAGGAGCCAAGGTGAGTGTCCCTCTGCCGGGTTGCAGTTCAGAAGGAGCGTGTCCTGTTCTGTTGTCCAAGGCCAGGAGGTCCAGAGCCCCGGGTGGCCCAGTGTCCGGGGTTTACACGAGGCTGTTGAAATCACACAGTCCGGTTTCATCTCCCGATTTGGCCAAGGAGAAAGTTGCAGAGAGGGAAAGTGACTTACCCAAGGTCACACAGCAGCGTCCTTACACAGCCCAGTGCTCTCTGCCCTGCCCTACAGCAGGGCGTGGGGACCAGGTGGCTCCTCACGTGTTCCTCCTCCAGTTCACTGACACTGCCGACAGCTGCCTGGTAGCAGATGGGGCAAGTGCCCCCCCTGCTGTGCCCTCTTCTTGACCAAGTGCTTCCCGATACTCTGTGCGCTGGCGTGTCCTGGGCGTGGTCCAGGAGGCCCTCTTCCCCTTCCCTTTGCTGAGGTCCCCGGATGCGGGCAGCCCCACCCCGTGCAGAGAGCCAGTGCCCAGGGCCCAGTGGTGGGCGGGTAGCCCGAACCCTGATTCGCAGTGTCTTCTCGTTTCTGTGGTGTGAATGCTCCACCTTGGCAGCTTCCACGGCTGCCCTGCACCTGGCGCTGGGAGGACACGTGAAGGTCTGCTCTGCCTGGGCTGGGTCCTCCCTGTCCCTGTGGGCGGGGACCAGCAGCCTGGCCACCTTTCGGACAAGGAGACCGAGACTCAGGAGCTGCAGTTGCTCCTGCAAGTTCAGGCTGCTTGGCTGGTGGCTTCGAAACCTGGGCGGGCTCGGCCTTCACCACGCCTGTCCTGCTGGTGACATCTGTGCCGCTCCAGGTGCTCCCTGTCCCCACTGGGCCTGCCTTGGGGAGCCCCTGCCCCTTGCTGAGCTGCTGCCCACTCTGCCGGCAGCAAGTCTCGCGGGGAGCCACGTGGGGCAGGGACGCTCCCCAGCGGGAGAGTCAGCCCGTCCGCTCCTCCAGCGCATGGGGTTGTCGGCTTCCTCTGCTTGGAAGGGCAGCGTCTCCACGCATGTGAACTCACCGGGCACCTGTGCACACTCAGGGCACACGCTGGCTGCCTGCTGAGCAGATCCTGGCGCGGTGTCGAGCATTCTTTTTTCTCACGGTCTTGCTGTGACACACAGGTCACATGATTATTGCCCCACTTTTATAGCCCAGGACACTTGGCCCAGGTAAGTATAGTACCTTTCCCAAGCTGCCACAGCTGATGACCTGGGTCACAAGCCTTAGGTGCGCCTCTCCTCCCCCCAGCCCGCTCTGACAGTGCGGCTCCAGGCATGCGCACACGACCCTGCACACGCAGACTCGCGGGTGTGCACGTCACACACCCTCAGCCGGTAGACGCCCCTCACGCACTCAGGCAGGCCTGCAGGAACAGCGCTCTGCCCTGGCCTGCGCGCTGGGCGGCCGGCCTGGACTGGGATCCTGTGCTTTTATTTAATGAACCTCCCAGTACTCCTGCTGTGGTCCCCGCCCCATGAGTAGGACTCTGGTGACATCATTCCTGAACTTTGCAACTGGTGGCTTTGGAGGCGGGAGGCAGGCTGTGACCTTTAGGATTCTCTGTTCCACCTGGCTCCTGCCACCAGCAGAAGCTAGGGGGAGGGGAGTTGGGGAGATCCCTTCCCCAGAGGCCGTGAGGAGTGACATTCCCTGCTCCCTGTCACCGTCCAAGCTCGGGGCAGGGCTGCAGGATGGGATCAGGCAGCGGCCAAGATCGGACCAATAACTTGAGATGCCTTCTGTCTTTCCAAACCTGGGGTCCTGGGCCAGTGGGGCCTCCTGGGGAGGCGCCAGGTGCAGCGGGCAGGCAGCTCTGCACAGTCCGGCTCCTCCTGCCCTTGGCCGCCCTGCGATACCGAGTGCGGGACTCACCCTGGGTGGGCTGCTGTGGCCTCATGGGGTGAGCTGCACGTTGTCCTTCCAGCCCAGAGGCAGAGGCTGTGCGAGAGGGAACTGAGGCCAGGGGACCCGTAGCGCTGTGGAGAGGGGCTTGGAGCGGGGACTGTGGTGGCTGGCCAGCGAGGAGCAGTCCCACGGAGGGACAGCCGTGCTCCTCCTTCTGCTCAGGCCACATCTGGAGTTGTTTCCCCCTGGAGGGAGGCCCGAGGGTCTTTCCTTGCTCCCCAGCCTGAGTCCCCTGTCTGCCCCCGTAGCAGATGAGGATGAGGACTTCCGACCCTCCCTCTGTCCCTGCAGGGCTAGGCGTGGCCACCAGCCTTCCACTCTTCCCTCCTCCTTCTACCCTGACCCTCCCCTCCTGGGTAGGTCAGTGGCCCTGGCAGCTGCAAGAACCTGGCCCTGCCATCTCCTATATTTCTGGGATCCATAAATTCTGCAGAACCCTGAGCAAGGCCCTGAGGGCCTGTCCAGTCAGTGTGGACAGATGGCGGCCTTGGTCTGGGATCTCCAGGTGGCCCCAGCATGGGTGTCTAGAAGCAGGGAGCTTGTCTTGAGCCTCCAGAGTTAAAACCGCAGACACCCAGCAAAAGTCATCCTGGGCTTTAGCCCAGCTGCAGCTCCTCCTAACCATGCCCTTGGGCAGGGATGCAGTTGCCCTGTGACTCCGTTTCCAAACCCATAAAGCAAGGATGACACTGGACTGTTGGGAGAATCCGTAGATATGCTGTCTGGAGGGTCTGGTGCAGTGCCTGGCGGTGGGTGGTACTAGATGCCAGCTGATGGCTTATTATTATTTTGGGGGGTACGAGGAATTGAACTTTGGGGCACTCAACCCCTGAGCCACATCTCCAGTCCTATTTTGTATTTTATTTAGAGACAGGGTCTCAACTGAGTTGCTTAGTGCCTTGCTAAGTTGCTGAGGCTGGCTTTGAACTCATAATCCTCCTGCCTCAGCCTCCTGAGCTGCTGGGATTGCAGGCATGTGCCACTGTGCCCAGCTTATTGTTGTTATTATTCTGCAGGGAAGACATTAGGAGTTGTCACGGAGCAGCCTGGGGGGCATCATGTGGGAAGGGGTGCTGAGCTGGGCAGCCGAGGGCCCCCAGTGAGAGTGCTGATTGAACACAAGGGAAACTTTGCGGATGGTGTGGTCTCCATGATGATCCCTCTAACCTGCTTTTGTAAGGCCAAAGCCAGCCCAGGGAGCGTGGCCGTATTCCGTCCAGCTTTGTTTGTAGATGCTAAAACTTGCAGTGCACCAAATTTCATGTGTTATGGAATATTATTCTTTAAATTAAAAAAAATTTTAACCATTTAAATCATGAAAACTGCTGGGTGTGGTGGCACACACCTGTAATCCCCGTGGCTCAGGAGGCTGAGGCAGGATGGCGAGTTCAAAGCCAGCCTCAGCAACTTAGCGAGGCAGTGAGCAACCCTGTGAGACCCCGTCTCTAAATAAAACATAAAAGGGCTGGGGTGTGGCTCAGTGGTTAAGCACCACTGGGTTCATTCAGTCCCTGGTACCAGAAAAATACATACATGCACGGAAATAATCCTTAGCTCTCAGGCTGTACGGAGTCAGCACCGGGCTGGGCCGGGCTGGGCCGCGGGCAGTCCTCCATCTGCTTCCTTGGAGCTTACCCGCCACCGTTGAAGTGCGTTCACATACTCAGCTGTTTAATTTTCCAGTAGCTCTATGACGTAGGTTCTTGCTCTCACCTCAGAGATGAGAACATGCAGGCACAGAGGTGTCCAGCGACTTGTCTGTGTTTGCACAGCGAGCGAGTGCGCGATTTGCACTCTTGTGGATCCAGACTCCGCGTGGGCTACCCCTCCCTGTGCAGATGGGTGACTTAGGAAAGGCGCTTTCCTCTGGGTCCGCGTGTGGTGGAGAAGGCTGCGTGGCCCCTGCCCTCCTCGGTGCTAGATGCTAATAATAGAAGCACACAAACCGCAGAGAGTCACACCTCGCAGAAGTGCAGAGTGTGGAAAGAGCGGGCTGAACCACTGATGGGTGGGGAGCCCGCCTCGCGACCGCCCTTCCTCTCCCGCCAGCCTCACCTGCCGGCCGACGAGGGCCAGAGCGCGCCCGGCCTCGAGCAGCAGCACCTGCTGACCACGGCACCCAGCTCCAGCAGCAGCTCCCTGGAGAGCTCGGCCAGTGCCGCGGACAGAGGCGCGTCCCGCGGGCCCCAGCCGCAGCCGCCCGGCACGGAGGAGGCCAGCCAGTCCAGGGAGGCCCAGGCCAGCCCCCGGAGCTCAGGTAAGAGGCGGGAGCACCCCTGGCTTCTCCTCCGTCGTGCAGAGGCTCCTCCACCTGTGATAGGGTCACGTCCCAACAAACCCACCCTAAGCTGAAACGTCCTGAGTGAAACCTGCACTCAGGACACCTGTCCCGCAACCCGGGCCGAGCACAGTATGCCCTGGGTTGTTTCCCTGTGGTCGTGCCGTTCGCCAGGAGGAGGGCCCCTGGTAAGCCTGGATGGAGTCCCAGGCCCAGCGCTGCACCTGGCTGCTGACGACGGCTGTTAATCGAGCCTCTTGGTAGGTCAGGCACTATACTGGGTGCGTTACGGGTGCCCAACTGACCTGCGCACCAATGCCAAGAGCAGTGAGCACCCTTTATACAGGTGAGGAAACTGAGGCCCAGAGAGGGTAAGCAGGCTGTTCAAGGGCACACAGCTAGCACACAGAAGAGCAGGAGTCACCCCTGGGCTTCCAGGGCTCTACTCGCGGCAGCTTTTTGTGGGGTCCCTTTGAGTCTGAGGTGCCTCTGGGGCCCTTGTCCCATTTGTACAGTCTGCATTTTGTCCTGAACGGGTGTGTGACAGGCGTCCCAGGCTGGTGTCTCTAGTGCCTCTCTGGAAGGCTTGCCCCAAAGCCCTGGGTTCCCCGGGGTTGGTTTTGCAGTTGTGGGGCAAGATGACTGTCCTGTGTCGCTCCCTCTCACCTGGCCCTGGGGCCGCAGGGCATGACTGGGAGCTTGGTCATTCCCAGATCCGCCCAGCTGCTCTGGGGCCAGGAGACTCCGAGCAGCCCTCTCAGCCCCAATGGGGCCTCAGTTTCCCAGAAGTGAGCTGGGCCACCTCCTTGGCAGGGCTGGTGAGAGATGAGTGGCCCAGCGTACTATGGGCCACCTCCCAGTGGGGACGGAGAGTGGCATCACCACATACCCTTGCTGCCCCTTGGCTGCCATGTCCCGCCTCCGGCCGGTGCTCACGCCACCCTTGCCCCCGACTTCCGTCTTCTCCATCACGCCCACCCCCTTTGTCAGGGCCAGTCATGTCAGTGCCCCTGGCTGCGGTCAGGCCTGGCCAGAGCAGGTGGCCTAAATGTCCGCTGCCTCAATGAACGTGCCTCGGACGCGAACTTGTGGTCTTTGTCCAGCTCTGGGCCTGATCTTTCTGGTTTCTTGCCCGGTGCCCGCGTGGCTTCCTCCTGGGCCCCAGAGCCACCCGACCACGCCTGCCTGCCTTCCTCTGTCCCTCTGCTCCCGTTCCTCCTCCCTGGCTTCCTCCGCCTCTGCTCTCCCACCCGACACCTCTCCCCTGTGGGAACATGCAAACCCCAGGGCTGTGCCCGTCCGCCTCCACAGTCTCCGTGGTGACGTGGGGTGACATTTGGGTGCTTTGGAGGCTCAGAGTGGAAATTTCTTTTGGCCCCACGATTTCAGCCCTCCCTCTCCCTGGTTGTTTGGGGTTCTGAGAAGAGCAGTTGACCCCTCCGTCCTCCTCCCAGGCTCCCCCTAGTTCCCAGAGGGCGTCCAGAGAGCCAGGCTGGACGGACGGGGCACTGGAAGACAACCAGCTGCCCCTTCGTCTGGGCACCCAAGGGGACAGTAAGAGCAGCAGCAGCAGCAGCAGCCGTGGCTTCTTGAGGGACTGTTGTGTGTGAAGCTGCTTGGGTCCCTCCTCCAGCCACTCCATCATCTGCCCCTCACCAGCTAATCAGGAAACTCGATGCCCCCAGGGGCTGGGCAGGAGGGTGGGGCAAGCTGCCCCTGAAGTCCCTCCTGCCAACTGCTTCAGCACCGTGGCTTCCATGTGGCCCGCCATGGCCAGGTCTCCTGCATGTGGCTTCCAAGGGAGGCCTTACCACCAGATGGCTTTGGCCCCTTGGAGCCGGGATGGACCCCAGGGCTCCAGGTATGCTAGTCAAGTGCTCTCCCGCTGAGCTCCCCCCAGAGCCAAATTTTTGAACTGCATGTGACTGAATTTTATTTTTAATTTTTAATATATTTATTTTATTGTAAACAAATGGGGTACAACTTGTTTCTCTGGTTGTACATGAAGTAGAGGCTGTTTGTGTAATCGTACATTTACGTAGGGTAATGGTGTTTGATTCATCCTGTGATTTCCCCTTCCCCCCACCCCTCCCACCCCTCTTTTTCCTCTGTACAGTCCCTCCTTCCTCCATTCTTGCCCCCCTCCACTGGATTTTAAATGGCAGTAGCCAGTTCACTTTAAAACACAGCTGCCACCAGAATGGCCTACCTGGCCCCGTCTTCTCCGTTCCATACTCCTCTCTCTTACAGGCTCTAGGGACATGGCAGGGGACGGTTGGGAAATCTCACCCTCCTGGGTTTAGGGTCTGGGGGCTTGGGGGAGGGACCCAGGGAGTGCTGGACGTATGGAGGGCGAATGTGTCTCCAGAAGGAGGCTAGGGAGGCTTCTTGGAGGAAGTGGCCTTTGGGCTGAGTGAGGCCTGAGAGGAGGGGAGCGCTTTCCAGGCTGGGAGGCCTCAGGGCTCCAGGAGGGGCAGGAGCGGGTTGGCTGGAGGGAACCGGGGGCAGATCTCGGAGTGGGACAGAGGCCAGGAGAGCCACCCAGTGCTGTGGGCTGTGCCTGGCCTTAAAGGGCTGACTGTGGACACAACAGAACAGACTGCAGAGGGCGGGTTTGGAACCAGGAGCTGGCGATGGTTCACACCAGTCCAGGGGAATGGGTGGCGGCCACCCAGCAGTTGTAGGGCGGTTCACGTTACCTTCGAAGGTAGTCCAGGCAGGAATGGCTTATGGCTTGCTTGTGGGCTATTAAAGAAGCATCCAGGGCCTGGGTCTGAGCGGCTGGGGGGCGGGGCAGTGTGAGCTGAGATGAGCAGGGTCAGGTTGGATGGGAGAGGGGCCCGGAAGTATCCGGGTGTGGGTGCTGCTAGGGAGCTGGACATGACCGGTGTCCACCCCCAGGTTCTCCGAGAGTGTCACTGTCCCCAGGAGCTGCCTTGGCCCCAGATACACAGCAGTGAACAAGTCAGTCCTCTGCCTGCTGGGGATATACGGGGCACACTGTACCCATTTTACAGCTGAGCACACTAAAGTCGGAGAGGGTGGATAACTGGGCCGAGACTGAGGAGGCAGAGCAGGGATTTGAATTGCCAGACTGGGAGCAGCAGGTGGTGTTCCAGCGTGGTACCGAGGACGAGGTGACACCTGCCCCCGTGCTGGGACCAATGGTGTATGACCAGGCAGCGCTGCCTGGAGGAAAGGGTCAGTGCGTAATCCCGAGAAGGACAGTTTCTGGGCGGCAGGCAGATACTGTGCCCTGCGGGGACTTCTGGTGTGGCGGAGGCTGCTGCCTCCTCCAGCAGCTGTGGGAAAGCAGTTCCTCTCCGGTGCCGGCCCAGGGTTGGTGGCATGTGCGTCCCGCCCCTCCGCCCCTCCAGTTCCCTGTGGGGAGCGTGTTTTGTCCTTGGAACACTTGCATCTGCTCTAGCTAACTGGGTGGCTTGGGCCGGGTAGGTGGGAATGCTGGCTTTGGCAGATGGGGACACTTGGCTGGCCCAGGGCACACAGCAGAGCTGGCAGAGGGCGAAGCTCAGCCTCGGCTCCAGGGCTACAGCTGTTCTCACCTGCCTGCCTACCTCTTGCAGGAGGCAGCAGTGGAGATGTCCCCCATTCGAGGCCCCCAGACTGACACCCCCTCCCGCCTTGTGCCTAGCAGAGTCCTCCCCTGGCGGCCCCGGGACCCAGGTCAGCGTCACCTGCATCGTGAACGTCTGCAGCAGCTCCGACCACGGCTTGCAGTGGTCTCAAGCCAGCTCCACAGCGGGGGACCCGGACAGCAGCCCCTCGGGCTCCACGAGGGACGAGCAGGTCCCCTTCTCCAAGGAGGAACGCCCCTTTCAGTCCCAGCTGGAGACCCCAGAAACTCTGCCGCAGAGCTCGGAGAAGCCCCTGCCTCTTGGTGTGCCCGATGCTGGCATGAAGCTCAGTTAACCAGACTGACTGGGCCATGTCACTGCCAGAGTGGGCTGACCCCTGCTGAGGGACCCCAGTCCTTATATTCCCACCCCCCAGGACTCTGGCCCTTTCTGGGCCAAGTTCCTTTAGTGACATCCACAGCCCTGGCCTCCCTCTCACCAGCAGGCTGAGTGGAGGGGAGGCAGCCAGCGTGGCGGAAGACCTCTGCCATCGTGCTGTGTGCCCTTCTGGAAGGGCCGGCTGGGCAGACTGAGGGCAGCCAGACAAGCCCTTGCCACTGTGGACCAGCTGGACCCGGGAGCTTGGCTGGAGCCCTCGAGGGTTGGGTCTGGTTTGGTTTTCAGCTGACTCTGGCCTCCTGGAGGTCCCAGCATCCTCCCTTCCCAGGAGCTCGCTGGGGAAGAGGGTGCTGGGGGAATCACCCGCGGGGAAAGGACGCTTCGGTCTGCATGCTGAGGCCACAGGATGGTCCCAGCAGGGGAGGCTGTGATCAGAGGGTTCTGCGTGGGGAGGAGGCGGCAACCCTGGAGGGGACAGGAGTCCCTCAGGTTAGCTCCGGACTCCTGGAAAGTACCAACTCCACATGGCTTCTTCCAGCTTGTCCTTCTGTTCTTAGACGTGAACGTTAGATTCCGAGGCCCCAGGTAGGCCGCTTACTTTGCTGCGTCCTGGGCAGGATGACAGACGTTGGGTGGGGGTTGTGCTCAGTGGCAGAATATGTGCTTAGCACGTTGAGGCCCGGGTTCCAGCCCCGCACCGTCCGCATCGTGAGTACCGCACGGACAGGACAGGAAACCCGGCGTCTTGCATGCCCTTTGCATCCTCCGGCGTCCCCAGGGCTCTTGCCCTCCTCTCGGGGTCTGGTGAGCCAGGCAAAGGCCACTCCTCCTGTCAGGGAACTTCAGGGGCTGGAGAGGTCCCAGGCCCCACAGCCGTCTTCCTACCTCAGCCTGGACCTTCCTTCAGCCTCCGGAGGGGTGTGCTCCCCACCCCGGCCCAGGGGAGCTGCGGAGCCACCTTGGCACTGTGCCTGCTGTGATCCTGCGTGGACGTGAGAGTGAGAGCCAGTCCTGTCTGTCGTGTGTCATGTCCACGGAGCTGGTGATGTCGTGTTGACTGCCCAGCCCCGAGCCTCTGAGGGGATGATTCTGCCAAGGAGGTCTTTAGCATTCAAGAGTCAGCCCGCTCCCGGGCCCTGCGGAGGGTGCACCTGAATGGCCTTGACCAGATCCTGGAAGGAAGGGGCTGGGAGGTTGCTTGAGAGGCCAGTTCAGTCTCAGGTACTTGGATCCCTTGTTGATACATTCCACTGGATTTGAACTTGGCAGCTGAACTGTGGGAGGCTGGGAGAGCCCAGCTGTTACCATGGAGACAAGAAGGGCTTCCTACCTCTGAGTCAAGATGTCAGACTGCCGGACCACCTGGTCTGCTGAGGCTGTGGAGCGTGTCTGCCCCCTGGTGGGCAGACCTGGCAGGATCCCAGGCTTCCTCGGCATTGCCCTGCAGAGCAGGGCAGCTCGGTTGGAAGGACTGTTTCTGGATGTGACCTCAGTTCCCCACTTGTGTTGACTGATCCCAAGAGAATGAAAGTTTGCACTGTTTGCTGGACAGCATTGCCGCTTACAAATAAACTTTGTTTGTTTTACACATTGGCTCCTGGCTCTGGCTGGGGTCTGGGTTGGGGTTTGTCCATGGTCCTGCTGGCCTGCCACTGATGTGATGAGAGATGGGGTCATGCCCGTGGAGGGCTGTGCTGTGCCGGCCACCCTATTACAGCTGCCCTTGCTGCACCCTCTGGAACGTGAACATTCAGACAGAACTTCCTGCTGAGCACAGTGGCCTGGGAGGCTGAGGCAGGAGGATCGCGAGTTCAAAGCCAGCCTCAGCAAGGGTGAGGCATTAAGCAACTCAGTGAGACCCTGTCTCTAAATAAAATACAAAATAGGGCTGGGGAAGTGGCTCAGTGGTCGAGTGTCCCTGAGTTCAATTCCTGGTACCCCCCTGCCAAAAAAAAAAAAAAAAAAAAGAACTTCCTGCCTCAGAACAGACCCTCTGGCCTGCAGGTGTGTGCCTGTGTTGTGCTCTGTCACCCTGGTCCCCTCAGCCTGCTCTTGGGGTGCAGCGGGGTCTCTGCAGCTCTGCCCATCACAGGCAGCCCCCCCGTTAGTGGATTGAGGCTCCACCCTCCTGAAGCCCACTTGGTGCAGCCACAGGAGTCCTGTCCCTGGGTGCTGAGGTCAGCACGGGGCTCTGGGAGGACAGGGAGGTCTTGGAGGGCGTCAGGGAAGGGTTTTAGTGCTGACCTCTGACCTGTTCCTGAGAGAAGAGCAGGAATAGCAGTAATGTTCTAGAACAAAGAGTACAAAAGAGGTCAGAGGCAAAGGCAGTTCTGTTTTAATAAGTTTTTTTTTTTTATCCTCATTCTTTGGGGAGGTCTTTTAGAATTTTATTTTTTAACAGCTACATTATCATCATCATCACTGAGTAACAGATGACCCTGGGGCTCACTCAGTACCCAGATCACTGTGTCCTCCCTCATGCCTGGGGGCATCCTGGCCTTGGCTCCACGGCAGAGGTGACTTACTGGTTAATGGTTTTGTATGCAGTGGTCCTGCCAGAGGCAGTAAAGGCCAGTAATAGCATTTTTAAAAGTCTAGAAACTCATCCTACTTATTCATTATAATGTTGACTAGGTTCCTTATGCAGATCCTCTGCCAGTTAGATCCTTACATCAGTGTACTCACCTCAAGTGACTTGATGATGAGTTTGTCATATCAGCTGCAAATTACCAACATACCACGTGTCTTAGGAATTTCTTGGTTCCTTATTAGTGTTCAGAGATGGTACAAAAAAGGTCATGAATTCTGTGTTGAAAAGCTGGTACTAACGACTGAAATACCAAGGCTGGGGATGTAGCTCAGTGGTAGGGTGCTTGCCCAGCATGCATGAGGCCTGGGTTTGATCCCTGGTATCGCAAAACAAAGAAAGTGGAAATATCAAGTTTGCCACTCAATTCTGTTTTTGAGCTGCCGGTTCCATTTCATCCATTGGATTGCAGAGGATCTAGACAGACTGGCACCAGAGCTGCTTCCCACATGGGTTAAAAAAACCCGTACCTGATACACAGAGCCAATCAGGAACATCCTGGCCTTGAGGTTGTGGGGGCGCAGAGTGCTAGCTATGTCATTTGACCAGGCCGAGCCATTTTACAGAAGTCCACAGCAAGTGACTTACTTCAGCACAACCCGGAAGAGAAGAGCCGTTGCCACGGCGCTAACATCTGAGAAGATGTGAGCCACAGCAGGCTGAAGACAGGATGGGAGGCGGGAGAGAGTCAGCTCCCCGGGAAACTAGGGCAGCCATGGCCACTTCCTGGCCCCAGAGGGTTCCTTCCAGAAGGCACGTCTCAGATCTCTACCTCCTCGGTCTTTCTTTACCACACCAGCCCATGGGACACATTCACGGTGGCCCACAAAGGGTATTGCACTTGTCCTCTTGATGGGTGGAATATTTTCCCTTAAGGTGCCACTGGAGCTTGCGGCAGTGATGTGGCTCCGGCGGGAACATGTACATTTTGAGATGCCTGCAGGGCCTCCCTTCCAGTTTCCTTAGTCCCTTGGGAGGCCGCTCGTGGAGGAAGGCGCGTCCCTGTAAGCTGGGACAGCGTCTGTCTAGTTCCACAGCAGCAGCAGTAGCCTAGAGGCCACAGGCAGGGGAGCGAAGAGAGGCAGAGGACTCGGCCCCACACCTCCTGATGGGGAACACAGCAAGAGTGTCCCCCTCCAGGAGGAGAGACCTGGCCTGCGTGCCTTCAGCTGCACCTGCCTTCCCAGGGGCTCAGGGCCCTGCCCATAGCACCGCCACCGGTGTTCTGGGCCATCTCCAGATGTGTGGGACACATAGAACACCCTGGCCTCTCGGTTCCCAGCCCACCTACCTTGCGGCGGCTCGGTCCTCATGTCCTAGCCCAGGACTCAGTGCACCTCTGGAAGAGCCAGGAGTAATGTTTGAGACGCCACAGGTCTTAGAGATTTTTAAATCACAGCCACTCAGCTCTGCTGTTGTCGGGTGGACATGCCGGTGCACAGTCGTGAGGAGCGGGCTGGCTGTGTTCTAGAGAAACTGGGTGGGTAGGCAGCAGGTGGCTTGGGCCCATGGATGAAGCCTGCAGACCCCTGCCCTAGACCTTGGCATTACCCATAACCAGACCGTAATCTCAATGAAGCGTCCTGCTCCCCGCCAAGTCCTGTGTCCCTTCTTCCCTGGCACCTGCAACCAGTAACTCTGCCACCCCTCACCCGCTCCAGTCTTATCTGAGAAATGCCCTGGTGGGTCGCTGGCTCTTCTCCCTTGCACATCCCACAGCTCCCGCGACTCTCTGGCTTGATCGTTCACATTCTGGGTGAATCCAGCTGTCCGCACTGCCATGCCTGAGCCAGCGCACCTCTATGACGCAGGATGGGAACATTTAGCCTGCGGGTGGTGCACACCTGTAGTTCCAGCAACTGGGGGGCTGGGGTAGGAGGACTGCTACTTCAAAGCCAGCCTCAGTAACTTAGTGAGACCCTGTCTCTAAATAAAATATAGAAAGGGCTGGGGACGTGGCTCAGTGGTTAAGCACCCCTGGGTTCAATCCTTGATACGCCCCCCCAAAAAAATCCAACCACACTGGCTTTAATTTCATGGTTAGACTCTAAGGGGTCCTTGGTGATGCCCTGCGGTGACGGTGCGCTGCCCCCCCACCCCGTGGTCTTAGTTTCTTATGGCCGCTGTAGCAACGCGCATGCACCGAGGGTTTACACGCAGCACACACTCAACAGTGCTGACGGGCTCAGAAGTCTAAAGCTGAGGTGTCGCCAAGGCTGCTGGGCTCTGGAGAAGAATACAGATTGAGAGGGTCCAGGGGAGACCCTAAGTCCTTGCCTTCAGCTCCGAGAGGCACCTGCGTCCTGTGGCTTTGGCTCCTTCCTCCATTTTCAAAGGTGCAGAGTTCTCTGGGCTCAGCTGCCCTCTGCCTCCAATTACAGACACATGGGGAGTACATTGGCCTGCCCTCCCACCCGCACCTGTGCCCGCATCCCTGCGACAGTGGCCAAGGCCCAGGCTCCTGAGCATCTCTCCTGACTCAGAGATACTTCCCTTCTCTGCTTTAGCAACCACCGCCCCTTCCCTGGGTCCTCCTGCCTGCATGCTCACCTTTCTGTCCCATTAAAACAAGCCAACAAACAAAGAAACGCAAAACACCTACCACCTCTCACTGGTGACGAAGGCTGCCACCAGGAAACCCGAAAAAACAAGTATCGGCCAGAGTGGAGAAACTGGAACCTCTGAGCGCCGTTGGCAGGGCGCGCACTGGGCACAGCTGCAGCGGAGTGAAGCGTGGAGTCACCACGTGATCCAGCAGCTCCGCCTCAGGCTGCTGCCCCAAGGGTCGGAAACAGCCTCAAACAGGATTTTCTGAAATCTACTTGCAGAAACCCGAGTGGTGGGGGCCAGGGGCCGGAAGGAGGCAACAGAGGGTCATCACTGAGCGGGTGCGGAGATTCGGTTTGGCACAGTGCGAGAAGCTCACGGAGCGCCGTGGTGACGGCCGCACCTCAGCGCCAACTTGCCTGACGCCACCAGGCCACACATCTGCACATTTAAAGGGACTGAGACGGGAAGGGCTGCATTGCGTGACCGGCTGAACGACGACGACAGAAGCCCCCGCGCAGGGTGCTCCCTCTCAGTGCCGCCAGATTCCTTAGCTGCTCTCAAAGCAGAAGCACCTGGAAAGTACCTGGGCGTGTTCACTCCGCTTCATCTTCTCCTGCGCTCTCTTGAGCTCACTGCTTGTACCCACACCTTCACCGAGGCTCCTGATGTCCAGGGCACCGCTGGCCCCCACGTGCTGAATGCAGCGGCTGAAAGGCAGGAGGGACGAAAGAAGGAGACAAGTAGGGAAGGACCGAGGACTTTCAATCTAGAACCTCCAGGAGCACCCTCCCCTCTGCCATAGCCCTGCTTTCCCCCAAATCCTTAGAAGGCCCCATAAATCTAAGCATACTGTAAGTCCAGTTAATTCGAGCCTATTGACCTTGTTTGCTTGCAGAATGTACTTTTGGATTAATTTTAAAAAGCCTAAGATCTTGATAGAGACCCATGATATGGGTACAGCCCAAGCACTGGATGATGTCAACTTGAGGATTCTGAGAAGAGCCAGACAGACCACTGTGTCCTGCTCTGTGCTCCATGACCAAAGGAATCAAGGTCGTTAGGCCAATGCCGCCCTCGCCACCCCATCTGCTTCACTCTCACCAAGTTTCCTTTAAAAGAAGCCGGAGGCCTGGTACAGTGGTGCATGCCTGTAGTCCCAGCAACCAGGGAGGCTGAGGCAGGATCACACATTTGAGGCCAGCCTTGGCAACCTGGTGAGACCCTGTCTCAAAATAAAAAACAAAAGTTGGTCATGGTGATGCAACCTGTAATCCCAGTGATTTGGGAGGCTGAGGCAGGAGGATTGCAAATTCAAGGCCAGCCTCAGCAACTTAGTGAGGCCCTAAGCAACTTAGCAAGACCCTGTCTCAGAAAATAAAAAGGGCTGGGGATGTAGCTCCGTAGTAAAGCAACCCTGGATTTAATCCTCAGTACCAAAAAGAAATAAATAAAATTTTAAAAGGGCTGGGGGTGTTGCTCATAGTAAGAGCACCCCCAGGGTTCAGTCCCCCCAAAAATGCAGCCTGAGCCTCCCAAAGTGCAGCTCGCTCCCCAGGCCTCCACTCCCTTTTGAGGCCGTATTCTGCTCTTCGGCTTGTTCCTCCTGAATAAATGTTTGCTCGTGCCTCTTTTAACGCATCCTGAATAATTCCCCTTCTCGGTGAATCAAGAACCCGCCAGGGCTGAGTTGAGGCCCCCATTTCCTTTCTGAGGACCTCCTCGGACCCTGTCTGATTACAGTGACCTGGCAGGTGCTTATCTCGCTTCACCTGTAGGCACCATCTGGCCCTGACCTTGGACTCCTTGGAAGCCCCCCTCCCCGTTTCTGCTGCCACCTCAAGGCCTCCTCTGCCTCTTTTGCCAGCTCCTTCTCATCCCCAGCCCAGCGCTGGGTCCTTGTGCCTCTTCTCCCTGCCCACGTGCTGGTTGTGGATGGATGTCATCCAGCTTTGTGGCTTTAGATACATAAAGAGTCCTGGCTCTGGAGGGGACAGTGTTACGGTGCCGAGTTCCCACTGTGCTCTAGGCGCTGGATCCAGCAGCTACCGGCACCGAGCTTAGGTGATGGGTGGGCAGAAATGGAAGAGGCGACAGAGAAGACGGCGTTGGATGTGGGGGCAGAGGGATGGGGGTGCCCTTTTGGATGGGGAAGTGGGAGAAGGGGCAGGAACAGAGGCCTGAGGGAGGGTGGGAGGAGCTTCCCTGGCGGATCACAAGTTCAAAGCCAGCCTCAGCAACATTGTGCCCTGTCTCAAGAAAACATATAAAAAGGACTGGGGATGTGACTCAGTGGTTAAGTGCCTGTGGGGTCAATCCCTGGTACCAAACAGCAATGCCACCTGAGTTAGCCCCCAGGGCAGCGACCGACACGGGCTGAAGAGGAGGGGCCGCTGCCTCTTCCTCCAGTGGCACTGGGCATCTGCTGTGTGTCTGGTCGGAGGGACCGGCTGTGACCTGAGGCAGGGCTTGCTGCTTCCCAGGGTTCGCCAGCTATGGAGGAGACAGAGGCGGCACTGGGTAATTTGGTGTGAGGGGGAGCCTTTGGAGCAGCTGCGGCAGCCTAGGGGCTAAGCAGTCAGCGAGGGCCTGCCGGGTCCCTCCCACTTCTCTTCCTTCCCTCGGTAGAGCGCAGGTGGTGTGGCCAGGCTGGGGTGGCCAGGCTGGGCCCAGCTTGGATGGGGAGGGAATGTCTTTTTGCTTCCTTCCCGTCTAGGTTTCACCGTGGAGCACCCTGATGGGTTGTCACAGAGGTCAAAACTTGTGGGTCCACACTGGGCGTGACGGTGCACACCTGGCATCCCATCTACTCAGGGGGCTGAGGCGGGAAGATTGTATGTTTGAGGTCAATGGGCAACTTCGTGAGACCCTGTCTCAAAATAGAGTTTTAAAGGGACTGGGGATGTAGCTTCGTATTGGAGTGCTCGCCTGGCACCCAAGAGGCCCTGGGTTCCATCCCTAGCACAGCAACAAACAAATGGAACCCCAGGACAGAACCTGCAGACCTGCCCAGGGATGAATCCTGGCCATACCACTTCCTGTCTGGGTGACCTCAGGTGAGTGCCTCTCTCTGTGACGCACTCTCCTTATCTTTAAGTTGGGTTAAGGTCATGCCTCCTCTGAGTGGGAGATGACCTGAATTCCTACCTGCACAATGCTCAGACCGGCGCCCAGCACCCAGTAACCGTCAGTTGCCTTTTCCTTACGTGGAGGAGCTGGAGAAGCAACTGAGAACAGGCAGGCAGGGTCCCTGTGGGGCTATGCACTGGGGCAGAGAGTGCTTAGAAAAAATGGCAAAGAAGTGCTGTGGTTTGCAAGGGTCGCCGGGAGGGCGTCTCTGAAGTGCTGGCGTTTGAGCAGACACCTTGGTGGACGGGAGGCAGCCAGCCCGGGGCCGATTGGTTGGGAAAGATCTGGGATCAGAAGCCCAGAAAGGATGTGGGGTTTCATTTTCAGTGTGACTGGAGGGACCAGACCAAGCCAGGGGCATGGGAAGCAGCTGGCACTGCCAGGGCTGAGAGTCGGGAAACAGCTTGTGTAATGCTCTTTGTAACTGCTCTGCAAGACTGTCCCTGTGGCGCAGAGGAGGACACCAAGGCAGGGCTGGCCAGGCTGGATTCTTCCCTAAGGAGCAGGGAGGACAGGCTGTTTGCTGTGTGAAGCTGCCATAATCAGCTTTATAGAATTTCATAGCCCAGCCAACCAAGACTGGGTGTAAAGAGAAGCGTTTGCTCTGGGGACTTCTCTGACTGGCCTCGAGTTCCACAGTCAGAATCCAGCAGCTTGAGCAGCAGCCCAAACACTGGAAGCTCAGAATCTCCATCATAATGGGAAGGGCTGGCCCCTGAGCTGCGTGGTCTGATCTTGGTCTGTTATTATTATTCATTTATTTATTTCCCCCTCCCCGCATGAGCTGTGTGCACTTCCACAAGAGGCTCTGGACCTGGGCTTCCCTATACAGTAGCCACCAGGCACAGATGGCTGTTGAGCACATGGCTAGTCCAAATGGAGATGTGTGAACTACATCTCAATGCAAAACACCAAAGGCGGAAGACTTGGTACTGTGTATGTCTGAAGGGAAGTGTGCATATATATTCTCAGTAATCTTTTATACTTTTTTGGGTTGGGACTTCAGAACTACATTCCCACCCCTCATTAGTATTTCCATATTGATTACATGTTAAAATGACAATATGTTGGATATATTAGTTAAATAAACATATTAACATGAATTTCACCTGTTTCTTTTCTCTCTTTGCTTCAACCACTAGAAAATTTAAATTATATTTGTGGCTTGCATTCAATGTCTATTGAACAGCACTGCTTTGGAAGGTTAAAAATCTTCAAGATCTCATTAAATAAATTCATAATTAAGACTGTAACTCCCTTAGCCCTGGGATTTCTACCTTCCCTCAACCCTCTGGGGCTTCTTGTAGTAATTATCTCCTTCTCAAATACTGTATAGGTTGCCTTATCTGTTACAGTTATTGCTTATCATTTATACCTCCTGCTAGCACACAAGTTCCTGTAGGGCAGAGCTTTGTCTATTTGCTCAGTGATGTAGCCTCAAGGTGCTTAAACAGTGCCAGGCACTTAGTAGGTGCTCAATGTATGGGGAGTGAATGAATGAATGCACACAGGCCCCTCCAGGAAGCCAGGTGTTCAGTTGTTCTAGAGGGTCCCCCCCGCCCCAGATTTTCACATGCCGTCTTCATCCTCTTAGATGATGTAGATGACTCAAATTATTTAGAAGCATTGTGTGGGCTGAAAGAAAGATCTCACCAGCTGCTGTGGGTGTCTGCACCCCTCTGGTCTAGATGGTTCTAGGCTAGGTGGGAGGGGGGATGTGGAAGCACTGAGCAGGGGTCCTCAACTCTGCCTATCTCAGAAAACTTGGCCCTCTGGGGTCAACACCTTCACATGGGTGGTAAATAAGGAGCAACCCTCTGTCAGGCATGGGGGTGCACACCTGTAATCTCAGTGACTCAGGAGGCTGAGGTGGGAGGATAGAAAGTGTGAGGCCAGGTTGGGCAACTTAGTGTGTCTAAATAAAAAATAGGAAGGGCTAGGGATGTAGCTCAGTGGTAAAGCACCCCTGGGTTCAATCCCCAGGACCAAACCAAACCCAAAACAGGAGCGACCCCCAACCCTTCCAAGTCCTGCAGCCCCTCATTTGCTGCGTCCACAGCTAAAAAGAAAACAGTCTTTCTCTTATACAACACATCTGACACAAACTCTGGATTTTCCACACTGAGCAATTCTTCAGTTCCCCAAACGCCAGCCGGGCGTCCTACAGTTCCATTCAATTCTGACGCTATCTGGAATGGTCAGGTGCCCCAAGTTCAAGGCCCCACCCCACAAGACTGCTCCCACTTCAGACATGAGTCACAGATTCAAGGTCCCTTGATTCAGTCAGCTTTTTTGCTGCTGTGACTAAGTATAAAAATGGAGAGCTGGCCCTGGGTGTTCGGGTCTTCCTCCAAAGGCTCCCATATCACATAAAACCATGATCACCTAAGCCATGCTCTTCTCTTGTTGACTTGTCTTTATTAGAGGGGTGTCCGCCATGGTCCTCTATGGTGGCAAAGAAGGGATCTGCCCTGACTCCACCCTGGCTCCCACCACCTCCTTCCCCTACACTGCCTACAATCTAGCTTCCCATGACCCATGGGGTTTGATAATTTGCTCACAGTACTTGGGACACTCTTCAAAGACATAACTAATGGAAGAGGTGTACAGGTGCCCTCTCTGGGGGAACCACCCTCCCATCTCCTGGAAGCTCTTTGAACCTTCAGAGTTTTTATGGAGGTTTTATTACCCAGGCACAATAGACTAAATCAGTGGCCACATGGTGGTGATTACACTCCATCTTAGCCATGGGTTAGATCTGCATGTGGGGGTGCACTGGTTTCACCCCTTGGGGAAAGCAGGCTGTGCCGTGCTCTGAGTTATTCCGTGTCGTGCACAACAGCAGCTTTCCCAGCCCATGCTGACCCTGGGTCACTCCATTCTATAAAGCAGCAGTTTTCCCCAAGTGACTCCATTTTGAAGGCAAGTGCTAAGGTAGGATGACTTGGTAACTTGTCTGGATAAGTAAATAACCACCAGATGTTGGACGTCCAGCACTTATGGAGAAAATAACCCCCAGCCGCACAGCATGATTATAAAGCAAAAACTGACAATTATGCTGATAAAAACTGTCACTTATCAAATTAAATCAGAGGCACATGCATGCACGGGTAGATCAAACCCATATCACAGAATCTGGGCCCATGGGCTTGTCAGGCACACCAGAGCACAGGATGACGCAGCTCCCTCACCTGAAACGCACGGGAAGCCACCTAAGACAGCAGCACAGTTGCACCCTGACCCCTGGTGAACACGTCCCAGATTGACTGGGATGAAGTTCCAGCTGCTCCCAGGCCTTCATTCCCAGCTCCATCTCCCACTGGATGTGGCCCACTCACGAATTCCCTGCCAATCAGACAAAAACTGTGAAGAAAGTGACGTGATGAATTTGGTCACTGCCTGATTTTATACGGTAAACGTGTGTCACACATTGGGGCTGAGGATGTAGCTCAGTGGTAGAGAGCTTGCCTATCCCGAATGAGGCCCTAGGTTCCACCCGCAGCTCTGTTGAACAGAACAAAACCCCAAACAAACAGATGTGACAAAAGATGCTGCCCCCTTAGCTACAAACAGGACCTGGTTCCCCCACAGCAATTAAACTTTTGCTTTAACATCCCCCAAGTCACTGCTCAGGACAGCAGCCCCAAGCAGGAAGCCCTGAGGTCCTATTATTGAGCACCATGCTTCCAGAAGAGTCCTAGATTGCCCATGGTCTTTCTGGATGACCTTGGTCCTCAGATTCCCCTTCTGTACAGTGAGGGCTTCCAGCCAGCTCTGCATTTCCAAACCAACCACCTGTAGACTCACCAGAGGTTCTAGTTCAGGTCTTTTCATTGAGGCCTTCCCTGGCCACCCATCCAAGATTGTACTTCTTGGGGTTGGGGATGTAGCTCAGTGGTAGGGCACTTCTTTTGCATGTGTAAGGCCCTGGTCTAATCCCCAGCACTGCAAAAAAAAAAAAAAAAAAAAAAAATATATATATATATATATATATGTGTGTGTGTGTGTGTGTGTGTGTGTGTGTGTGTAAATACTGTACACTCCTCCTTCTTATCTTGCTTCATGGCTTTATGATAAAAATTACAGGGAACATGGCTCAGTGGTAAAATGCTTATTGAGCATGTGCAAGAGTTCAATTCTCAGCATGATGAAAATAAATAAAAAACCCAAACTGAAACTGTGGCTCCGGCTCCAAAAGAAAAAAAGAAACAAACAAATCCAAGAGGCCATTGTTTTGGACAAGGCTCCCACACTGGGCCCGACAGACCAGATGGAAAATGAAAATGGAATCACCCAGGATAAAGCTCCACATGACCGAACCTAGACTAAGACTTCCCAAGAAAGCTGGAGAAAGAGAGAAAAGCCAAGTTTCCTGAATAGGTCAGTCCTCGTGACATTGACGTTTCCTCTCCTGTGATCATTTATCCATTAATCCTTACAAAAAGCCATCTGAGATGGCGTGAAGTTAACCAATTTGTTATTTCCCTATTTTTCTGTCTCCCTGTCTCCACTTTACAAATAGAACTTCGAAATGACCAGTCTACATTCTGTTCTTTGTTTTCTGCCTTTTCAGCCTGTTTCTGTCTGTAAAAACCAACCTCTTCTGCGCTGCTTATCAGAACACTTACTCTCTTCTATGGAATGAAGTGTTGCCCTATTCTAGAATTGTAAATAAAGCCAGTGAAGTTCTTTAAACAGATCTTTCTGTTGTACTTTTGTCCTTGGATCCAGCCCTATTTTCTCTGAAGAGTCTATCATCTGGTTTATTTTACATTGATTCTCTCCTGCTTTGCTGATGTGTAAGCTCTGGAAAGGCAAGGATTGAAAAAAATATTACCTTTTAAAAACATGATCTTTAATGAGAAATAATTTATATAAAACAATTTACCAATTTTAAGTACACACTTAAATGAATTTTGATAACTATATATAAATTTGTCACCAAAACAGTCAAGCTACAGAATAGTTCCATCACTGCTTTCTTTTGAGATAGGGTCTGGTTATGTTGCTCAGGCTAGATTTGAACTCCTGGGCTCAAGTGGTCTTCCGCCCTCAGCCTCCCAGGTAGCTGAGTAGCTGGGGCTACAGACAGACGTGTACCATCTTACCTGGCCACATCTACTTTTTTTTTTTTGAGAGCTGGGGATCAAACCCAGGGCATCACAACAGGCTAGGCAAGGGCTCCACCAATGAACTACACCAACAGCTCCCACTTCGGCTTCCCAGGTACAATCCAGTGTCTGTGCTGAAGGATCTGGATTTTGAGGTCCTTTAGCTCTGAAGAGAGCTGCCTTCTTCCAGGGGAGTCTGAAGTTTTACTTGCCCCTAATGGACCTCACCTCCCAGGAACCCAGGCCTTGTTTAGAGGCGAGTCATCCAGTCACCCTCATTAGCTCGGCATTACCAGGGTTGATAATTATTATGGTGAACACACACTTCAGTCTTATCCTCCCGCGACCTGCATCTTCAGACTTTATATGAGCCCCAAAGTCTCTCTTGCTCTTCTTGTGATTGTGCAAGGGTGAAGCGTTCATTGGTTCATTCGTACCCCATTGACTGATGCTTTTCTGTGCTGGGCAATCAGTGTCTAGGTGTTGAATAAACATTTTTGGAAAAAGATAAAACCTCTGCTTTCGAGGAACTCTCATATGTATGAACAAATACATGAAATAATCTCAGGTAGCCTTAAGTTCTATAAAGAAAATACAACGGGGTAAGATGAGGAAACTGGGTGGAGTAATGACAGGCAAGGAAACATGCTGGGTTAGAATGGGCGAGACAGGGAGAGAGACCAAATCCAGCAGGATCCTGGCGCCGGCTTGGTAAGGAGATGGGTTTTAATGAAGCATAACCGGGAAGCCGAGGCTAGATGGGCGTGGGCTGCACTATAGACCCCTGTGGTTGCTGCCTGGAGAACCCACTGCGTGGGCCAGACGGAAGGTCATTTGTCCCTTTCCTGCGTACGGAAGGCGCTGTCAAAGGAAGAATCCTGGGTTCCAATACTGCCTGAAGCAGGGTCATTCGGGGCCGGCTCTTCCCGGGACTCAGTTTCCCCACCTGTAAAACCTGGCGGGCTGGGCGGGCTGTTCGGCGTCAGCCCCCGCGAGCGCCACGAGCCCCGGAGCCCGCAGCCCTGCAGGAGCGGCCGCGGGCGCCAGGGGGCGCCTCCTCGATGGCTCGGCGCTCGGCTGGCCAGGCGCGGGAGCGTCGCCGCTCGATTGGTCGGGTCGAGCGCGGCTGGGCTGCGCCATTGAGGAGCGGCGGAGAGGAAGCGCCGCGCAGTGCCGGGCTGGGGCGGGCGCCGGACACCGACAGGTAGGGGCCGGGCGCGGGCAGGGCCGGGGGCCGGGGGCCCGGGGCGCGGGGCCCGCGGCCCGCGCCGACCCGCGGCCGCGCTCCGGCGCCGCCCCAGCGCTCGGGGCCCGGGCCACCCTCGCGGAGCCGGGACCCCGGCGGCCGGACGTGGGCGCCGCACTCCCGGGACCCCGAGCCCGCCGCCCTCCGGGACCCCACGCCCGCGGCCCCCGGCGCCGCAGGCCGGGCTGGCCGAGCCCCGGGGCGCGGCGTCGTGTCGCGCGGGTCCGGGCCCCGCCGCCCCGGCGCTCTGCCCGGGTCCCCGCGCCCGCGGTCGCGGTGTCGGTTCGCGCCTCACCGAGCCGTGGGCTTCACGGCGACCCTGTCGCAGGCCCGGCCTGGGGCGTCCGCCAGCTCCGAGGGCCTGACACCCCGTAACCAGCTCCGGCCTCGGGCGGGGACGCGGGCCTGGAGCCGTGCCGACCGCCGGCCGGGGCCGCGCCCCTCCGCCGGGCAGGGGACCCCTTTCCTCCAGGCCGCGTCTGCGGGTGGGCTCGGTGCCCCGACTGCAGGCGGGCGGGAGGGCAGCGGGGCTTCCCCGCCGGGCAGCTCGGTTCCTGCGGGGCCCCGGCCCGACACCCGCCCCCGTCCGTCTCCCAGGCGGCGGCAGCGCTCAGCCCCGGCCGCCTCGCTGAGGGACGCCAGGCTCCGGTTGCCCGTCCTTCCTATTCCCGGGTCTGGCCGCCTCTCAGGGGAGGGGCCTGGCTCAAGGTCATGCCCGGCTGTCTGCCCGCCGGTGGACTGAGCCCCGATCCCCAGTGTCACCTGCCCCTTCGGGTAGGG
Organism: Sciurus carolinensis; assembly: GCF_902686445.1. Lineage (NCBI taxonomy): Eukaryota > Metazoa > Chordata > Mammalia > Rodentia > Sciuridae > Sciurus > Sciurus carolinensis. Next base: position 200,563,809 of record NC_062213.1, on the reverse strand, counting down.
GAAGCCGGGTGGGAGTGAGTGCCAGGCAGCTGCCTAGAAGTCCTGGTGGACCAGGGTGTAAACACTGTGGGATCCTGGCCAGCCTGACCGCCTTTCCTGCAACTGGATCCTTAAGGGAATCCTTGCAGTGGCCACAAGCCGTTCTAGATGCTCAGACAGGGCTGATGGATGCTTTCTGGCGTGTGCCTCAGTTTACTGACTAGGGTATCTCACAGCGCTAATCATCCGTGTCTTCTTAATCTGTGCTTGGCGTTCTTCCTCCAGGGTAGGTAGGGCAGGGCCTGATCTTGTGAGCGGAATGACAGTGGTTTCCCTTTACTCGGAGAGCATTTGGAGTTGGCACTTCAGGGAGAGTTGCCACTTAGGGCAGAAATTAATGGCAGTGACAACAAAAGTAAAGAGTACTCCCAAGTTTGGCTCCTTGCTCAAACGTATTTGGAGCTCAGATAGTAAGACTAGTCAGTTTCACGTTTTGTTTTCACAGATTTACCTGTACAAAATTCCAATAGAGAAATGTTAGATTGCTGAACATTTGTGTGTGTGTATGTGTGTGTGTGTGTATGAACACTAGGATTTGAACCAGCCACCGAGCCACATTCCCAGCCATTTTTATTTTTTGTTTTGAGACAGGGTCTTGCTAAGATGCTGAGGGCCTTAGTAAGTTGCTGAGGCTGGCTTTGAATTTGTGCTCCTTCTGCCTCAGTCTCTGGAGCTGCTGGGATTATAGGCATACACCACTGTACCATGCCTGCTGAACATTTTTTAATTTTAAAACTTTGTTCTTGTGGATTGTTTTTTGCTTTCAAGATGGTCTGCAGTCTCCCTTAAATGTGTCTCTGCTTTTCTAAATAAGTTGCTGTCTGTGCCTCTAAATTAAACAAAACAAAAAATTTTTTCTCGTAATCTCTTCTTTAAACAAATACCCAATAATTCCAAGCAGATTGCTAGTTGTGTAACTGTAACCTTAAAAAGTAACTTTGGAAGGAAATTAGGTAATTGTTTTACCAAATACTTTTAAAACTGTTCTTGTTGACAAACAAAAGTCAGTCTCAGTGGAGAGGGAGTTAACTCTTATGAGGGCTTGTGTTGGGTCTTTGATGGATGGCAGCCTTTCCCTTGGGGTGAGTGTATCTTCTGGCCCTGGGATGAATCACTAGGGCTGGGGCACAGTGATGGTTCCAAGTGGGACATATGCCATAGCGAATCTGGAGTATCTGACAAGGTGGCTGACGACAGCCTGGGTAGCTCAGAGCAAGATTTGCAGGCCCTGGTTGTAGTTAGGATCTATGAAGTAGGTGATCTGAGAACCCATTTAAACTTTTGTGTCTCAGTTTTCCTTGTGTTAACTTTTTGTAATTATAAAAACCATCTTTTTTTTTTTTTTTGTAATGCTGATAAATACCAGTTATTATAACAGGCAGCAGTACTTCAGTACTGAGTCCAAGTACTGTAGCTGCAGCCGGAGGATTTCTGGTGTTTGTCATTACTGACTCAGATGATTCATTGTGTCAGCAGCATCTGGTGCTCAGGTACCAGTCAAGCAGTCCCAGTGCATTTAAGATTAGTGATAAAGCACTGTCTTCTCCCTCCTATTTGTATGATTTTATGAATGATCCTCAAAATATGTGGACAAAATTTAATTTTGGCAGCTTTAAAGAGGATCTTTGTAGAATATGAATGTCATTCATACAATCTCTTAGGGCATTTTTGCCTTAATCTGGATTAGGGTTTCTCAACATTGGCCCTGTTGACATTTGGGCTGGATAATTCTTTGCTGTGGGGGTGGTTTTGTGCATTGTAGGATATGTAGCAGCTTCTATGGTTTGTATCCATGGAGACTGGTAGCAGACTCTAAAGTCATGATAATCAAATATGTCTTCAAGCCTGACATGGCGGTGCATACCTGTAATCCTAGCTGCCTTGGGAGGCTGAGGCAGGAGGAGTGCAAGTTTGAGTCCAGCCTTGGCAATTTAGTGAAGCTTTAAGCAACTTTGTGAGACCCTGTCTCAAAAACCAATAACAACAACAACCAAAAAAACCAAACACCAAAACCAACAACAACAAAAAACAAAAACAAACAAAGGGATGTAGCTAGGGCTAAAGCACCCCTGGGTTCAATTCCCAGTAACAAACAGAAAAGCTCCCCACATCTTAAGATATTGCCAAATCCCACCCACATGAGAACCTCTGAACAGGGCAGTCTGAGCCCAAGGTGGGTCCCCCAAAAGCCAGCAGGTCACTGAGCAGTTACATTGCAAAGAGACACAGCTTTGATTCGCAGAAAGTTTTAGTAAATTTATAAGAATGGGTGGGCTGGAGTTGTGGCTCAGTGGTGGAGTGCTTGCCTGGCATGTGTGAAGCACTGGGTTAGAATCTCAGTGGCACATATAAGTAAATAAATAAAATGAGGATCCATCAACAACTGGAAAACATTTAAAAATTTTTTAAGAATGGCTTTCCTCGTGGCTGTGTGGGAATGGAGATGGACTGACTTGACATCCTGTGCCTGACAGGGACCTTAGAGCGCTTCTCACCCCATCACTTGGAGCTGTGCTTTGCATTCATCCACCTCAGGGAGGTAAAATAAATCAGCTTAGAAAATCATCCAGTTTTTTCTTGTCGATTTTGATTTTTTTTTTTTTCCTTTCACAGATTCTTCCGTGACCATGAGAGAGAGAAAAGTATGATCCATGATTTTTAAGCACCTTTTCCTGAGGACATAGTCATGTTGGAAGGTCTTGTAGCCTGGGTTCTCAATACCTATTTGGGGAAATATGTCAACAACCTGAACACTGACCAGCTCTCTGTCGCGCTTCTCAAAGGTGAGTATGTGGTTTTTTCCTTTGGTAAAGTTTGACTTTGTAGATGGCATTTCTGTTATTTTTATTTATTTATTTTTTTAAAGTATTGAGGATAATAAAACCTAATGCTTACATGGCTTGGTAGTGAATATGTGTAAAAGATAATATGTCCTCCCATATGACCGATGGGGTAACTTACGTAGCTCTATTGATGTAGGTTTTAGTAAATTTTTTAAAAAATCAAAGCAAACTATCCTGCTGGTGACTGAGCTTCATTCTAGTTAAATTTTTAACTTTGTGAGGCTACAAATAGTGACAGTAGCATTGACTTTGGCTTCATATACACTTTTGTCACTTCTAAGCTATGTGAACAATAGCTAATGTTGAAATTCTGTGCTTCAGTTTCTTTAGAAGAGAGGGTGGTCTACCTCCACAGGGCTGCCCTAAGGAGCAGTGAAATAGGATCGGAACCTCCTGGCCTCCTGGCCTCCTGGCCTCCTGGCACGGTGCAGACACCCAGTAGCAGTGTTGGAATATACTGCTGTAGGGCTGGGGAGATAGCTCAGCTGGTAGAGTACTTGCCTTGCAAGCACAAGGCCCTGAGTTCGATCCCCAGTACCGCAAAAAAAAAAAAAAAAAAAAAAAAAGGAGTATACTGCTGTGAGACTTGCCTTGCTCAGTGGCCAGTACCTAAGGCTTGAGGCCTTCTAGCCTTTGCTGGCCTATATTTGTAAATGCAACCCTGGGGTTGGTGTGGGAATTGGAAGGCAGCATTCCCTCATTTCCTTGTTGTAACTTAGATTGTCTGTGCTCAACTTGGAATGGAACCCTTTAACATATGTAGAGAAAGAAGGTAAAGTCAGTCTGCAAGGATGCAGAATCATAGATGGTGGAAAGTCTTAAGTAGCAGTTTAGACCCAGTTTCCTGGGGGTTTGTTTTGGCCAGTGGACTAGGACAGGTTACTGGAGAGAGCAAAGATCAGGTCTTTGCTTCATCTGAGAGTAGGATACCAGTGCTTCCCCTGTCCCCAGAAGTGTTGCTTTCCAAGAATTATTAGTTCTGGTACTGAGCACTGATCCCTGGGTTCCTTTACTGCTGAGTTATATCCCAGTCCTTTTTAAAATTTATATTTTGAGACAGGGTCTTGCTAAATTGCTGGGGGCCTTGCTGAGTTGCTGAGGCTGGCCTTGAACTTGGGATCCTCCTGCCTCAGCCTCCTGAGTTGCTGGGATTACAGCTGTGCTCCATCAAGCCTGGCACTTTCCAAGAATTTCTGATCTCTCTAGTCCAAGCAGATGATTGTGGCAGCAGAAGACTGGGCTTTATCACAGTTGTCCCTCCCTGCACCATTCTTCATTGGGAGCAGAATTGGATTTTTCCCTGTTCTTCTGTCCTTAGAAGGGAGCTACCACATGGAAAGTGAGGGTGACTTAAAGGGCAGTACAGTTTCAGGTGCTCTTTGGTCACTTACTGAAGTTGGCAGAAACACTGTGAAGCTAAGTTGTATGAGGTACAGGTAGGAGAACTGCAAACCAAACATTGCTAGTAAAAGAGCTGGTTTTCTCAGAGGGATGTGGGAAGAGTGTGTCTGCTGAAGAAATTAACAAATAGAAGCTTATGGTGTCTGATTTGTCCCACCCAGAGTCAGTGCTGATGACAGATCCGTAATCTTGGCATTTTCTAGATAGAACATATCTGTGTACCATTCTGGTGCCTTAAGCTGCTTTTCTGTTCTTATTTCCTTTCTGAAAAATATTCTTCTTGGTCGGGGGTGTAGTTCCGTGGTGGAGCGCTTGCCTACTGTGCTGGAGGCCCTCAGCTCGGTGCTGGGCACACATACAAAAAATTATTCTCTGACTTTTATGATTCTGTGGAATCTGAGGAATCTGTGTCTTTGCAGAATAGAAAAAGAGAAAAATGGTTTTTCTTTCATAACTTGTGTTAGTTTGATACCCCATACTCCTATACTTTTGGATCCAAAGTCCATCATAATGCTTGGTCAGAAAAATCTTTGGAGCATCACAGTGTACTGAGAGAATGGCTTTATGAAGCAGTTGACACTGTTTGTTGATCTTGATTGTACACCTGAGCCGTCTTTGGGGTGCAGGGTACTAGAGAGGAACATGAGTGTTATTTATGTCCATCCGTGTGTGTTCTGCAAAGGAGAACGAAACTCAAGGTCAAGAATAGGGGCTTTTCTGAGGCTGACCCGTTTATCAGTGACTTGGGCAAATTCTTTAACTTCTGCATGCTTTAGTCTCCCTTTTGCAGATAATATTAACTATCTCATAGGGTTCTGAGGACCAAATAAATTAATGTGGATCAAAGAGCTTAGAGCTGTTCATGGAATATAGTGGGCTCCCAGTGAGAGATAGGTATGACATCATCAGTCCTCACGACCATCAGTGTGATTGACTGGTGGATTGACTCCTTTTAGCATGTGTGTACAGTGTGATCTCATGTGTGTACACATGCGCAAAGGGGTGAAAATGCCAAGCAGCGGCTGAAGGAGAGAACCCTTATGTGAGAGTTCATTCATTCAGTCACTCAGCGGATATTAAATGAGCACCTACTATGTGCAAGACTCTGGGTTGGAAAGGGGAGGCAGAAGAGGATCCTAAGAGCTCAGGCTCAGGCTCCAACTTTGGCTTCACCATGTACAAGCTATCTCTGACTGTGGGCAGGGTACCGAGGCCCCACTGTCCCCGCTGTCTTGCCACCTGAGGTCAGACAGATCTGTATGAACTCTGGTGCTACCACTCATCAACTCTGAGATTTCTAAGCAAATTACTTGTCTTTTAAGCCTCATTTTTCTCACCTCGAAAATTGGAAACTGATTTAGGTTGAACATCTGAAATCTGAAATTTTCCAAAATCCAAAATGCTCTGAAATATGGAACATTTTTAGTGCTGATATGATGCTCAAGAAGTTTCTGATTTTAGAGGATTTTGGAGTAAAGTCTAGGCAAATAGTCCAGAATCCAAAAGACTCTGGAAATCTGAAACACTTCCGGCCCGAGCATTATGGATAAGGGATATTCAGTTCACAATATTTCCTTGCCTTGTTGGGAAGATTAAATGAAATGATAATGCAGGGGCTGGGGCTGTAGCTCAGTGGTAGAGTGCTTGCCTAGCTTGCAGGAGACCCTGGTTCCATCCCTAGCACTGCGGACCTGGGGTGCCGGGAGAGGGAGGTAATAATGCAGATGAAGAGCTTGGCATGAGTATGATCTCACTGGGTGATAGGTGTCATTATTACTGCCTCCACCTCTGTAGTCCTTGTTCTCAGATGCTCACCTGGTGGGGAGGCAAGTTCTGCAGTACTGCAAGTCAGTCTGTGTTCCCTTGTCTTACTGGAGATGGGATCCTAAGTATCCACGCTGCAGTGGATGCTTAGGAAGGGTGCTTTTCATGCTGTCTGTAGGACTGTGGAGGTGCTTTTGGGTGGACTTAACAGGACTTTGATGGGTGGCACTGGGTGGGTCTCACACTCTCCAGCTAGAGTGGAGCCTCGAGCAGGGGCTGTGAACTTTCAGGTGGAGGCTGCCAGTGCCAGGGGAGGGGTCTGAACTTTGGTCTATGGGCATATCTGTAAATTTGTAACCCCAAACTTCAGTTTCCTTGCCTTCTTCGTTTTATAAACTCTGGACCTCTGACTGACCCTTTAAATAACCAGGAAAGGAATCCAGGAATCATTAGAGTGCTGAAAAATGCCCAGTCTCTAAATTCATCCCAGTTTCAGGGGATAGATTTCTTGTTAATCTAATTTTGAGTTTGTTTTCTTTTCCCCCCTGGCGGTGCTGTGTGTTGAACTCAGGCCCTTGAGCATGCTAAGCAAGCATGAGGAATTTGGGGATGAGACCTCCCTCATCCATGAATATGCCTGTAAATTGTCTGCCTGGAAATAAGTGAACAGCATTATAATTTTTTTTTTGTCCCAGGGATTGAATCCAGGGGTACTTAACTACTGAGCCATATCCCCATCTCTTTTTATTATTTTTATTTATTTTGAGACAGATTCTTGCTGATTTGCTAAGACTGGCTTTGAACTCATGATCCTCTGCCTTAGCCTTCCGAGTTGCTGGGGTTACAGGTGTGCACTGCTGTGCCCAACGTACTCCCTGTTCTTGAAAGTACATATATCAGACAGATTTAGTGGCTCAGAAATTGTCTTGTGTTGTTCAGTTTTGTAAAATCATGGCTCCTTCACCGATCTGGGTCTGAGGATCCTACTTTCTCTCACTATGTTCCCTGTGGTCAGCACAAGGCCAAGTAGAGTAGGGCTTAGTATGTTTGAATGAACAGATGGCTTGCATGGCTGGAAGGGTGTGTTAGTCAGCTGTCTAATACTGTGATGAAATACCTGAGCTAATCAACGTAAAGGGAGGAGAGGTTTCAGTCTGTAGTCGCTTGGCCCATTGCCTCTGAACCTGTGGCCAGGTTGCAGGAGCACCTGGTGGAGGAGTACTGTTTACCTCATGGCAGCTGGGAAAAAGACAGGAAGGGACCTGGGTACCAACATCCCCTTCAAGGTCATACCCTCAGTGACCTTGCTTCTAATTAGGTCCCACCACTTAAAGGTTCTATCACCTCCCAATTGCCCCATGGGCTGGGCACCAAGCACATGGGCCTTTGGAGGACATTTCAGAACCAGACTGTGTCAGAGAGCAAGATCTAGTGCTCTCTGGTCTGTGAACTTCTGGGTTTAAGTCATCATAGAAGCTGGGACTGGGGAGGACCTTCAGTGGTTCCTGTTCTTCCTTTGCTTTCTGGCCATTTGCTTATCTACCTGCAAATGGAGGTGCAGAAGGTGAACTCATGGAAGAGGCCTTTCCAGAAGACAGCGTATGCTCCCCATGATGACCAGTTTTATTGAACTAAACCATGGGCTCTTGAACATTTTGTGCATTGCACTCATTTGTGTGGGGGGGCGAAGGTGGGAACAGTTTGTTAAAATGGCAGATTCCTGTGTTTTGGTCCCAGAGGTTCTGATTTGGTAGGTGTGGGAATGAGGTCTAGGAGCCTGCATTTCATCCCAGTGAGTTGGATGTTGATGGTTCCATGGGAAGTATTAGCTTAAGCTGGGGTCTACACATAGGCCAACAGATCAGATCTGACTGCTGGCTCAGGATGGCTTTGACGTTTTTTAAGTCTTGTTGAAAACATAAGTAAACTGGGCATAGTGATGTGTGCTGTGGTCCCAGCTTCTGGGGAGGCTAAGGCAGGAAGATTGGCTTGAGGCCAAGAGTTTGAGTCCATCCTGGGCAACAATAGTGAGACCCTCGCAGCAACAACAACCACCGCTGCCACCCAATACCTAAGTAAAAGGAGGGTCTGTAACATATAGAAAGCCTCAGTGAGGTGTTTACCGTCTGGCCTGTTACGGAGGAAGTTAAATCTCTGCCGGAACTCTTCCAGGCTGCTAAGCTTTAGTTGTCCCGTCCATGTCGAGTGGGTGGTCAGGAAATAAGTATTACAGATCAAACACGTGGACTGCTGGTAGCATGACCCTGTTCTAGGTGTAAACTTTCTCTTTAACCTTCCATGCTTTGCACACAGTAGGCACCTTGTATTTTTGTTGGATGAATGGTTTGTGTTTTTACTTTCAGGTGCTGTTGAATTAGAAAACCTGCCACTAAAAAAGGATGCCTTGAAAGAACTGGAATTGCCATTTGAGGTCAAAGCTGGTATGTGGAAGTGAAGGAGGGAGCAAGTTTTGGGTCTCAGATTATTTGGAAAAGAAAATTGAGAGCCTTGGAGTTTGTCTATTTGTGGAAGAGGAAGGGTAGGAAGTGTGGGTTGAGCTCAGTCTTGGAGCCTGGTCTCTGGGCCACTGTGTCAACATTTCCTGGGGGTGGTGATGGGGAGATCATGTGGTCCCCAGGACCCCTGAGTCAGAATAGCCCACATATCTCATAAGCACCCCAAGTGGTTCTTATGTTTACTAAAGTGTGAGAACCTCTATTCCAGGTACAGAGGGTTCTTATTCACAGAGTATGCATCATAGATGTTACTGAGAGTTTATTGACTTAGAAGTGGGCTCTGGAATACTATGCTTGAGTTTAATTTGCCATTTTTTGGCTTGTAACCTGGGACATAGTTGTCTGTGTCATCATAAAAGTCATCATAAAAGTTCACGATAAGGTAATAGGGTTGGGAGGTAGCTCAGTAGCAGAGCATATGTAAGGCCCTGGGTTCATCCCCAGCACTCTAAAAAAGAAAGGAAGAAGAAAATGTCATTGTTAAGGACATTCTCTTATCTTAAATCTTACAGGTAGCATCTTCTTGAATTCTGTGTCTTAGAAAGTAATGATCACACTAATAATATTTGCTGCTTTCAGAGGCAGTTTTAGGTGGGCTGTGTGGGTCCTCCAGAGGGCCTTTAGAACACTTCAGAGGCTGTGCGTGATTCTTGCAGCAATGGCTTGTCTCTTATAGGTGGACTTTAAAGAAAGCTTGTATTCTGAGAGACTTGGCTGGAAATGGAAGAACTTGGGAAATGAAAGTATCACAAGTCTGCCAGGCCATTTAACTTTCTCTTCAGCTGTGGTTCCCATGCAGCATGAGAGTTCTTTTTTACAGTGGCCAGTGCAGGGCTACCAACACTTCAGTTCATGATGGCTTGTTCAAGGCTGAATACATTGCAAGTCTGATAACGTCCAAGGAATAGTTATCAACCAACTTGTTACTAATTGGCAAGAAATGAGTTTTGTGTCAGGGCTTATGTGGGTGCAGTGGTAAGAAAGACACCTAGGTGTGGTCCAACTGGGGAAGAGAGTTTCCAGAGGAGGGAGGCTGCCTTTGTTGTGATGTCTCACAGCACTTTTCCAGCTTAATGCATCAGCAGTGTTTTTACAGATCTCAACTTGTTTCACACGTGCAAGAACCTGCTGCCTAATGTTTTAAATTTAAAAATAAATGGTGAAAGCAATCATGCCCTGGAAAGGGAACTAGAAAAAGTCTGAGAAATGGAAAGAATTAAAATTGTGCACAGGCATTTAATGAGTCTTTCCTTCTACTCCCAGGCTTCATTGGAAAAGTGACCCTTCAGATCCCCTTTTACCGCCCGCATGTGGACCCTTGGGTGATCTCTATCTCCAGCCTCCACTTAATTGGAGCACCTGAGAAAATCCAGGATTTCAATGATGAAAAGGAGAAGCTGTTGGAAAGGGAACGCAAGAAAGCGCTCCTTCAAGCCCTGGAGGAGAGATGGAAGGCAAGCAGAGAGCCTTTGACTGCCGGGGCGTTTGTGGGGACCCTCCTGAGATGAGCGAGCACTAGACTCTGCTAACACTGGCTCTTTGCCTTCCAGAATGAGCGCCAGCAGAAAGGGGAGTCCTATTGGTATTCAGTTACTGCCTCAGTCGTTACGAGAATCGTGGAGAACATCGAAGTAAGTCAAGAGTCAACACGAAAGGGATTTCTCAGGCTTAAATGTGTTTCACTTCTTGGTTGCTCGTTTCTTGTGGGTTTTACCGATGCAGGGTGTGTGGAGGGCTGGCTGCTCAGGTGTGCCCTTTTGCTGGCTGTGCCAAAGGGAAAACCTGAAAAGCGGGCCATGTTGTGCGGCTGACGTGGGCTTTTCTTGCTTCAACTGCTGTGAGTAGGAGTTTTCATTGAACTTCCATTTCCCTTACTGCACTTTCTTTTTGAGTGTTGGGATCCCACTTGCTAAAGAATGCATATCCTCAAAGCCAGGCTGCTGAGCCTTGATGACTCTGTGGTTTCAGGGCAAATCACACTCTGATCTCAAGTTTCTTCATCTGTGAAATGAGAGAGCTTGGGTACCTGGTGTCTATTAGATCAGACAGCAAACTGTGAGCAGCCCACGGAGGTAGTTAAGCGCTCACACACGTGTCTGGTGGCAGTTTGATGAGTTGCAGTGCCAGGCTGATTGGTCGTGTTTTCTATCCATAGTTACAATTTTGTTTTGTCTTCAAAACTAAGTCAAGGTCTATTCTGATTTTCATGAATGGCATGAGAATTAGCCCATAGTTATGACCTCCAGGGTTTTCTTGAAATGCCAGAGTGGCCCAAGCCAAATGTCTTCAAGGTATGCCATGCTCCAAAAAATAAAGTCCGAGGTTGTTGGTTTCCTAACTTTCATACTTCAACAAAAAGATTCTTGAAGTGACTACTTTGAATTCTATTTTAGGCAGTTACTTAGTATTGATTTTAGCTGTCATAGTGTTTTTTTTTTTTTTTTTTTTTTGTACTGAAGATTGAACTCGGGGCACTTAACCACTGAGCCATATCCCCAGCCCTTTTTTGTATTTTATTTTGAGTCAGGGGTCTCACTGAGTTGCTTAGGGCCTTGCTAAATTGCTAAGGCTGGCTTTGAACTTGTGATCCTCCGGCTTCAACCTTCCAAGCCACTGGGATTATAGGTGTGTGCCTCTGAACCAGCTGTGTATCAGTTATTGATGACAGGTTACCTTTATCCAGTTACAAAACTTTAAATGACATAAATAGATCCCAACTAAATTTGTTATTTTTATATAAATCTGAAAGAGACTATTGTTACTAACAGCTTTAGTTTGGAGAACACCAGCTTGGAAAAGTGCTCTCCTAAGCTTTGTATTTTAAAAGACTTGTATAATTGGAGGACAAGAATATATCTAATGCTAGGTGTGGTGGCGCATGCCTGTAGTCCCAGTGACTCAGGAGGCTGAGGCAGGAGGATCATAAGTTCAAAGCCAGCCTCAACAACTTAGTGATACCCTAAGAAATTTAACGAGACCCTGTCTCTAAATAAAATATAGAAAGGGACTGGGAATGTGGCTCAGTGGTTGTGTCTCTGGGTTCAACTCCCAGTACCTAAAAAAGAAAAGAATACATCTAATATACAAGAAGTCAGTAATATTTAGTGTCACAATGACACAGCTGTCCTTAATGTTAGCTAAGTTTTAACTTTTAAAGTAAAATTTAAAATCCATAATGTGGGATAACATCACAGTTGTGCATAGGTTAGCAGCACTGACAAAAATTAAAGAGTAGCTTTATCTATTGTAAGTTTAGGAAACAGTGTTGATTATCAGAAATAGACTTACTATCTGATATATAAATGTATCTCATAAAACATTTATGTCATCAAAGCAAACAGCTGTAAGCCAGGTTTTTAAATGGTAGTGTGGCCCTTTTTATGTCAGATACATTGTATGAAAAAAGAGCACTTATTGGTTACCCTGGGTGTATCAAACCTACATAGCTTTCATTTTACAAACTTATTTAACACTTAGACAAAATTTGGAAAAAACATATTTAGTTCTCAGATGTATACATATCTTTAGTCTCACGTATTTAGGGTATCAATTATAGTATAATAACCTAAAATAATGGTTGATTATTAACTAGAATTATTAAAGCAGTCACTTAAAAGACTTTAAAATGGTATGAATCCTAATTCCTTTAGGGCTTAATTTCCCCAAGTAATAAGACCTAATAGAAGAAATTATCTTAACAAATAAGAGCAGATCGGTGTTTTAAGAAACTCTTGTGCTTATGGCCATACCACCTTGATTGCACTCAGTCTCTTTTGCTTGGAATCTAAGAAACCCTTGCAGTTTAACACATAGAGAATTAGGTTCTGGTTTTGCGTCAGTACTTGAAAATTTGACCTTAAGAAAAACCCTTACATATCTTTAATTGGCTGTGGTAATTATAGCCAACTTAATCACATACACAAACTCTTTTAAGATTTATCTTCCACAGACCTTTTGTAACTTATTTAGATACTCTACAGCTTGTTTACGTCCTTAATTTTGTCCTCTCGTTTTTATCTTGGCGTTTAAGACAAAAATCTTATTTTAATCTTTTTTCATCTAAAAACATTTTCTTTTCCTTACCAAATATATTTTTGTAACTATAGCTTTCTTTTATCTCTTTTCTAGTTGATGACCCTTTTTAAGTTTACATTTTGAAACAATCCTTATGAAATTACTGAATTTAGACAAATTACTCCCCTTTAATTAGGTGACATACATTACTTTTTACAATTTTTCCAATTCACCCAGAGATTAAATCCTTTGTATTTTTTACATATAGAATTACATTTGTTAATTAGAATTTTAGCTCTTAGTAACCTTGCTTTTAGTGAAGACCCAGAAAAAGCAATCTTAAACTGTTTTGCCACTTATCAGCAGTTTATAAAAAACCCATTTAATAGACCCAAATATATGTTTTCTTGTAGAATTTAAGAAGGCAAGAGTACTTCATTTTAGCAGTTGATGTTTTAGTTATCATAACTTTGCAAATTAATCATATATCTCCTGTAATAAATATAAATCCCATTTATGTTAAATCTGATTTGCCCATTTTTAACTGTTAATTTTAGATTACCCATGAAAACTAATATTGCAGCTTGGTTAACATTATATGCTCTTTTTCTTGCCAAAGAAAAATCCTTAAAGCAGTGGACATTACATTTCACATTTCAAGCATTTTATAACCAACCAGTTGCCTGACTCCTAGAGAAATGTGTGGATTAGTAATTATAAAGACATCTTTACTCTTATTTTTTTCAACCATTTTAAATTGATAATTTTGTTAAAGTTTGTCACTTGATCTAAAAGGCATTTGGATCCATTTCTTTTAAATTTATGAGCTCTCATTTATCTATATGCCAATTTGGTACCATATAAACAATATATAGATACAACATACAATATACATGTATGCATAAATATACATTTCAAAAGAGGAAATACAGAATTTATAGTTTTTTTTTTTAAACCAGGTTTGTGATCCCCACAGGTAGGAGACAAAGAACTACAGATGTTTCTTACACAGTCTGTCAGATTTCACCCTTTAGAAGTTACAACAGGGCCTGTCCCAGATGCCCTTTGTGTGAGTGAGCAATGGATTATGGACTGGGGCACATAGACCTGGGAGAGTTCTGGACAGTGGGTCAGGGGCTGAGACAGGTTCTGCCAATCATGTCTGGACACTGAATCTGTGGTTCAGGTGATAACTTGTCTATCCATGAGGTAGATCCTTGTCAATCATCAGCAGTGCTTTTTGTTCTTTTTAGAACCTTCAGAGAGGACGCTCTGTTACCTTTTCAGTGTACTTGAGAATTAACTCTTGAATAGTTGGCCTCTGAATAAAGACAGCAGGAAAAACCAGAGGGCTATAAACAAAACAAAAAACTAGTTAGACAAAACATAACTAGTCAGAACAAAAATATATTAACTTAGGCACATAGGACAGAAGGTGAATTCACTAGAAAAAACATGAGCTCAAAAAAGGAAAGGGGGAAAAAAAGGGAGACACAGTATAATTACTCTAGTAAAAGGGCATATGGGACGTCTACATCAGACCAGAGTGCTCATTTGGATCAGATGAGAGTCAGCCCAGATACCTAGAATGTGTGAGCCCATAAGGTCTGGGGAGAGGGTGGACATCAGGAAGATTTTTGAGAAAAAGGAAATGTACTCATGGATCTTTCCATTTTCCTTCCCTGTGCAGTTGTTCCCTATCTGAAGAGATTTCTGTGGGAAGTAGGGTGTCTCCTAATGTTCCCTGGCTTATTGCCTTGGTTTGGGCTAACATTGTCCCTAAGACAGAGTGCAGATGTCTTAAGCATCCTCAAAAAGGTCTGGGACCTGGTGTAGCTGACCTTTCCAGATCCCATTCTCTTTGTCTCTCCCTTTTTCTAGCATTTAGTGAGGAACTTAGCAGAATTCCAGTTTATAAGAAAAGCTACAACAGCTATTATGTCCTATAGCGGCTTGGATTTAAAATTAACGCTTTTTTTCTGGCCTCAGACCAGCTTGGGCAATTGCTTATTCAGCTTACATTCCAAATGCAGGCCTCAGAGGGGTAGATACCAGTCAGGCAGCTAAGGAGTAAGGACAGTTACCTTTTCAGTACAGAGGCCAGGGCATTGAATAGGGCATCCTGACTCAGAGATGGAGGGTAATCGTTTACCTTAGCATGAATTAGAGTGCCCACTGCTTTGAACCTTGGGCGAGGTCCCATGACATTTTTTGGAGAGAAAGATGAGAGGAAGAGACATGGGGGGTCAGAATCTTGTGCTCACTGGCCTTGGGATTCTGCAGAGGTGTTGCCCTTGCCAAGAACCTCTCAATTGCCAGTGGGCAAGCTTCGTTCTCCAAAAAGCTGAGGGTGAAAGCCTCAGTTCTCACTCCTTGGGGCTGCATGTCAGTTCCAAACAAGAGACCTTCCGGTTTGTACTGGAGTGTGCTCTAGCAGAACCCATCCATTACCTGGAGTTCTCTCCATTCACCAAGAATCTGAGATGGAGATTGGGGTTCCGGACAGAACTGAGCAGATGAAGCAGTCAGAAAGCATGGGGGAACTGGTGACGAACAGGCAGGGAACCCAAACGTTCCAGGCCGGGCCTTCTGCAAGATTGAGGCAGCGCGGAGGTCCTGCCTCATCCCCATTCTTGCCACCAGGCCAGAAAGATTGCAGACAGTTTGCTCAGGCATGGGTTTATTAGAAGGCACAGGAAAGCTGGGAGGGGAGGCCCTCAAGGGAGAGAGTGAGTCGTTTTGGAGTGGTGGGGGTGGTGTACCTCTTCTGCCTTCCAGTTTTATCGGAGGTCCTGGGAAAGTTTCCAGAGTGTCTTGTCCAGGTCCACCTCTTGACTTTGGACTGATTGCAGAATGACATCAGACTGCACAGGACAACTTAGGTCACTTTGGCTCATGTTGACTGGTTCTAATTGGAACCAGGTTTTATGGGTGGCGGACTTTTCCTTACCTCCCTGAATTCTGGGATCTGGTCTGTGTGAGGGTCCCAAAAGCACCCGCTTCAGGCTAACTTGTGATCTTACGGGTGTTTTGGAAGTTTGCTGAGTTGGCTTATGTCAGGGCTGAGAAAGCATGTGGGGTCAGCACAGTGGGCCCCGTTGATAGAATTATCCCCTTAACCTCGTGGTCTCTCCACTCATTCCCTATCACTGCTGGGCATGAAGTGCTGTTTCCTTGTACTTTTGGTTTGCATTTCCTTAATGGGTAGTGATGTTGATTACCTTTCCTTATGTCAATTGACCATAGATGTATCTTTTTTTTTTTTTAAATTTTCTTTTTGGTACTGGTAATGGAACCCAGGTCCTTATCCATACTAGGCAAGTGCTCTACCAGAGCTTTGCTCCCAGCCCTGTGTCTTTTTTTTTTTTGGGAGAAATATCTATTGAAATCTTTTGCCTATTTAAAAAATTAGTTTGTGGTTTTTATTAATCAGTTGTAAGAGCTCTTTATATATTCTGAATGCTAGTCCCTTATCACATATATGACTTGCAAATAGTTTCTCCCATTTTGCAGATTGTCTTTTTATTTTTTTGTATTACTTTTTAATTCACTGAAGCGGAGTGACTTTCCTGAAGGCCGCTTATAGGACAAGGAAAAATAGGTACATATATACAAAGTTTTGGTGCCTTGCTGCTGTTTCTGGGTTCAGATACTGGGACATACAGACAAGATTAAGTTAGCACAACCAGGCACTGTGGTGTGTGACTGAGGCAGGAGGATTGCAAGTTCAAAGCCAGCCTCAGTGACGTAACGAGGCCCTATGCAACTTAATGATACCTGTCACAAAATAAAAAATAAGAAGGGTTCAGTGGTTGGGTGTCCCTGGGTTCAGTCCCCAGTACCAAAACAACAACAATAGCAAAAAACATGAGTGGGAGGAATAACAATGATGGTACCGGGGATTGAACCCAGGGGTGCTTAACGTTACCACTGAGCCACACCCCCAGCCCTTTTTGTATTTTATTTAGAGATAGTGTCTCATTGAGTTGTTTATCCTTGTTCCTCAGTCTCCCAAACCAGCTTAATGCTTTTTTTAAAGTATCATCTGAAGTGATTTAATGAAAGTAATGAAAGTAATGTAGGTTTTTTTTGTTTTGTTTTGTTTTGTTTTTGTGGTACCAGTGATTGAACCTCCCAGGGGCCACATCCCCAGCCCTTTTTTATATTTTATTTAGAGACAGGGTCTTGCTGAGTTGCTGAGGACCTCGCTAAGTTGCTGAGGCTGGCTTTGAACTTATGTTCTTCCTGCCTCAGCCTGTGGAGCTGCTGGGATTATAGGCATGTGCCACCATGCCTGGCAGTATTGTAGCTTTCTTGTTGAGATGACACTAATTACAAAGAAATGTCTTTTAGGTGCAGTTGATGATTCTAACTTTTAGGAATTTACAGAATACAGGATGTGTATGTTGTTTGTGTAAAATGCCTTCTGTGATTTACCCGAGTGACTCAAGGGCCGTCGTCCTCTACCTGTAGAATTCCATCCACAGCAGTTACCTCAGTGTTTTTTTCTTATTGTTCCTGTTGCAGTTAAAAATTCAAGATGTCCATTTACGTTTCGAAGATGGTGTCACCAGTCCGTCCCACCCTTTTGCATTTGGCATCTGCATTAAGAATGTATCCGTGCAAAACGCTGTGAATGAGCCTGTGAGTATGAACGGACTGCAGACTGGGAGGAAAGCAGTGCTCTCGGGGATCCAGGCCTCTGCCGCCGCGCGTTCCTTCGTGGGCTTGCCTGCCTTTTATCTGTAGCCGACAAACCTAGTTTGCTGAGATAGGGAAACGGTCGAGTTCTCCTCCGTTACGTCACTTTCATTGTATACTCAAGACACTGAGGGGCAGAAGGAATGGCGTCCTTGTTTCTTCTCACTGGTTGTGTGCCATAGTTTCAGCTGCTACCTACAGATTTTTACCAGAGGATGTGGAAAGCACCTCCTGAACTCCATTCTCCACATCTTTCTGACCTTCATGTTCATGGTTTTTAGACCAACTGTGGGATGCCTCTGTGGTGTTTTAGGCTTGTCTGATCAGCACTCTCTGTTTTCACACTGCACATTTTTTATTGGTCCATATTAAGCAGGACGTGGGTTTCATTTGGCACACGTGTTCATGCATGTCACATGGTTACATCGGTTTCACTCCCTAGTACCTCGTGGCCCTCCCTTCCTCCTCTCTACTCTGTTAATCTCCCCTCTGCTTTCATGACATCCATTTTCCTTTTTCCCCCAGCTTCCACATGGAATAGAAAACATGATAAATGTCTTTCTGAGTCTGACTTATTTTGCTTAACATGATACTTTCCAGTTCTATGCGTTTTCCTGCAAATGACATATTTCATTTTTCTTTACACCTTAACAAAACTCCATTGTTCTGCATTTTCTTTATTCATTCACCTATCTGTAGACTCCTAGGCTGATTGCATAACTTGACTGTTGCTGCACTTTGACACCAGGTATTTAGGAGTCTGCCCTGCCCCATCATGTTGCTCCCCAGCAGAGGGCAAATGATGTCCTATAATTGAAGTCAGTTCTGGCACCAGCCAGAGTTTGTGTGGGCCCCACAGGTGAAGGCTCAGGCCACTAGCTGGACCCCACATCAGATGCCACTTGCAAGTCCCATGTTGTGACCTGCGCTTCTGACTGACAGCCATAAAGCCATAGTTGTCAGGTGTGACCTGTTGTCAGGTTTGACAGTTTGCCATGTGGTTCTCCAGACTCAGGGAAGCAGTACCAGTTTGTTATAAAGGATAAAATGAGCAGCCAGATGAGGAGGGGCATATGTTTCCCCTCTAGGTGAAGTTTAGTGTTCTAGAAGCTCATCACATCTTATGTTTAATTTTTTTTTTTTGGCCAGGGGAACCCAAGGCCTCATGCATGCCTGGCAAGCGCTCTACCCTTGAGCTTAATTCCCAGCCCTTTTTATTTTGAGACAGGGTTTTACCACATTGCCCAGGCTGTTCTTGAACTTGCTGTTCTCCTGCCTTGGTCTCCTAAGTAGCTGGGCTCACAGTGTCACCATCACGCCTCATGTGTAAAATGTTTTTATAGAGTTTAATCTCCATCCCATCACCCAGAGGTTAGTGGGGATTAGGTTGAAATTCCCATCCTGTGAATCACCTGGTCCTTCTGGTGACTGGCCCATCCTGAGGCTAGCTAGGAGTAACACCCTAAGTCACCCATTAGCATAAACCTAAGTGTGATAAAAAGTGATTCATTATGAGTAACAGAAGATACTCCTATCACTTTGGGACTTCCAAACGTTTTAGGAACTTTGTGCCAGGAACTGGGGACAAAGTCCAAATGTATTTCATTTGATACCACAGCTAGTCATAGGTAGAACAATCCCATTATGTTCTGTCTGCCCATTTCCCCCAACGAAACCAACTTTTTCCCTTGATTTCTTAACATGCTATTGAATGTTAGATCTGTCAAAGAACAAAATCGCAACAAATAAAGATCTTAATTGGTTCTATTTTCTATTCTAGAATTGGGCAACACCTCATTCTAGAGAGTAGAGTAGTGTTCTGATGGGTTGAGCAGCGGGGTTGGTGGTAAACAGAGAGGGACTGAGGAAACCAAACATGAACAACAGGTCGACTGATCATTTCAAGGTTGCTTCGCTTATAAGGCAGGGACAGAATCATGGGAAGAGTAACCGATTTGTTAGTATCAGATCACTTTAGGTGACTTCTTGTCAGAATGAGAGACTGTAAGGACGAGCCAGAGGAAACCTCATTGAAACTGTCTTGCCTGGGAAATTCAGCAGTTGTCTCTCAGTTGCCCTTCTTTTACAGAAGGTCAGATAAACAGCTTAGTTTCAACTGGGTGTAACTTTTGCCTGGGTGACTTCATTTTGATAGTCTGGTCTGTGGGGCTTAGTGCAGGAACCTAGGCTAAACAGTGGCCTCCTGTCATTTTTATTTAACAAAACAAATAACTAATAGCTTTTGAGCCTTTTTAATGTGTTAGGTACTGTTCTAAGCACTTTACATGATTTAACTCATTTATTTTTCAGTTTTCACCACCACAGTTACCTTCATATCAGTGGCTGCGGACAGAGCAGAGGAATGGCGTAGGGAGATACAGAGGGACCAGGCCTCGAGCAGGGGCTGGCAGAGGAGGGCGTGTGGCCAGGCACCCCCACCCCCACCTGGTGCCTATTTTGGAAATAAAGGCTTATTGGATCCCTGCCACACTCCTTAGTATCATCAGGGCTGCTTCGTTGTGCAGCCACACAGTGGAGACCACATGGCTGCAGGGTCTGTCTGGCCTGTAGAAAGGTCTGCCCTCTGCCCGCAGCATGCTTTTACCCCCACACTGGTCTCCAGAGGCCTGTGCTCATCCTTCCACTTCTTACTCTTCGATTTCCACATCCTCTTGGTCACGGCGCCCTACTGATTTTCCCTGCAACAGTCTCAGATGTGGCCCTTTCTTGCCCTCGTCATGTGACCGTGGTCCTGGGTCCTGTCAGCCTCGCCTGGGCTGATGAAATACCCTGTTCTGTGACCTCCGGCTCTTTCCCCTGGTCTCACGTCAGTGCTTCCCAGCCTCCCCCAGTCTGTGGCAGGCACAGAGAAAGATGAGACCTGTGCGGCACAGGGGTGGACGGCTGTGGCTGCTGGGGACTGGGAGTGGGGAGCTCAAGAGAAACCAGGTGTTCTAGAATGTACTTTGCTCCTGTGAACTTGCTCACTATCTTGACTCGCCCATGACTTGTTTTTTTCTGCTATACTGGGGGAAGCTGTGCTCTGTGCTGATAGGTACTTGCCTGTGTCAAACCTTCAGTGGCTCCGTGGCTCTTACGGTGTGGCTTGGTTTCCTCTCCTAGTGGGTTTGTTTCCGAGGGCTGCTGTAGTACACTGCCACAGACCGGCGACTTAGGACTACAGACGTTTATTCCTAGTTCTGGAGACCAGAAATCTGTACTCAAGGGTTTGCAGGGTCAGTTCCTTCTGTAGGCCCCAGGGGAGACCACCCCACGCCTCTGTCCTTGTGTCTGGTGGCTCCTGGAGATTGCTGCACCCCTTGGCCTGTCACTGTCTCGCCCAGATCCCTGCCTCTCTTGCCTGGCCTTCTCCCCTCTCTTTTTTTCTTCTTCTTCTTCTTTTTTTTTTTTTTTTTTTTTTGCGGTGCTGGGGATTGAACCCAGGGCCTTATACTTGCGAGGCAAGCACTCTACCAACTGAGCTACGTCCCCAGCCCTTTTTTTTTTATAAGGACACCACACATTAGATTGGGACCTATAGTCATGTAACATGATCTCATTGTAACTTTATTGTATCTACAAAGATCCTATTTTCAAATAAGGTCTTATTCACAGCTTCAGTGGCCTGACTTTTCTTGGGGGGAGGACACTGACCAACCCAGTATCCTTAAATATTCCAAGGGACTTCTCTTCACACTTGACTCCCCACTCCAAATGTGTATTCCTACACAGAGACCAGTACTGCCCCTGTCCCATCCAGGGTTCCAGTTACATAGGTATGTTTACTGTTCTCTCAAAGTAACCTATGCAACCATTTGTGAAAAACTTAATTTTTTTTTTTTTTTTTTTTTGTACTGGGGATTGAATCCAGGGGTCCTCAAACATGGAGCCACATCACCAACTTTTTAAGTTCTTTACTTTGAGACAGAGTCTCCTAGATTTGCTTAGGGCCCCACTAAGTTGCTGAGACTGGCCTCAAACTTGCAGTCCTCCTGCCTCAGCCTCCCGAGTTGCTGAGATTACAGGCGTGCATCACTGTGCCTGGACAAACTTACACATGTTTTGACACTCATCTGTGCAGTGACCTTTTTTGTTTATTCATAGCATCTTATATATTCTTTCTCTGCTTCTGTGTAATTAAAATTATTTGTTTGCATGTTTGCATCCCCAAACAGCTAGAATTTTAACTCTTTCAGAGCAAAACCATGTTTTAATTCAGTGTGTCCCCAGTGCCTTGCAGAGTGCCTGGCGCATGTTTCACACATGGTTTGTTGAGTGAAGGACACATTCATGAATAAAGACAGTCATCCTGTTTTCTTCCCTGTTTTTCTTACCTCAGGTACAGAAACTAATGCGGAAAAAGCAATTAGACGTGGCTGAGTTTAGCATCTACTGGGATGTCGATTGCACTTTATTGGGGGATTTGCCTCAGGTGGAGTTGCAGGTATGTTCCTGGCAGAGGGCTTGATTGCAAGCTGGCCCTGAAGGAAGGTGGCACAGGATCCTGGCTTGGAGGTTGTCACCTCCTGCGTCTGATTCCTATGCCGACCCTCCTGCTCTGTGGGCATCCACTCGGAAGTGTCTTTGCCAAGGTGCTTAATGTCTTAACTCTGAACAACACACAGTGTTTCAATATCAGAGTGACGCGTGGGTGCCTTTCACTTCCCACTTAAAGTCACGTTTTCAAGATGCGTTTGCGTTGCGAGTTCCTTGCTGCTTACTGCCGTGCAGTGTTCCACTGTGTGCATGTAATGAGCATCATTGTCCATCTTAGTCACTGGGTACTGGGCATCCAGATCTTAAGTCAACGGAGCACCGTTCTGGTTCCCAGAGGGGAGCTGTGATTGGGTTTCGTGGTGACATGCCACCTTTAGTGACATTCTTTTAAGATATACTTAGAATCATGGGATGTGAAGTATTACTGTTTGTGAAGAGTAAAAGGACTTAATCTTTCTGTAAAGAAATTATAGGTCTTTTCAGTGAAATGAAGGAATATGACTCATTTTTCTCCTACCCGGGTTATCTTGACTTGTGGGCTATTGTATGTAATGGTTTTAGGTTTGCTAACGCAATTATGTAAGTATTGAACTCTTGTGGTAGAACATTGTACAACTATTAAAAATAAAGATCTTTGTGGTAATTATGTTAGTCTCTAATATATGCTGTTAGAAGTTTAAAAAATTAAGGCAAAACAGCTAAGCATTTGTGTAAGGAAACAACATTGTAGCCGGGTGTGGTGGCGCACACCTGTAATCCCAGTGGCTCTGGAGGCTGAGGCAGGAGGATGGCAAGTTTGAGGCCAGCCTCAGCAACTTAGCAAGGCCCTAAGCAATTTAGTAAGACCCTGTCTTGAAATAAAAAATAAAAAGGACTGAGAATGTGGTTTGGTGGCAAAGCATCCCTGAATTCAAGCCCTAGTACCAAACAAAAACAAAAATACCAGCATTGTCGATTTACCGGAATGTGTACAGAATGCCTTCAGTTGGAGATAGAAGAAGCTGGTAGGCACCTTTGGTTACCTCTGAGGGTAAGTGGGTGACTGGAGATGAGAGTAGAAAAGAAACATTTCATCTTTTTTTTGCTGTTTGAATTTTAAACCATGTGAATATATTACCTATGAAGACATAGAAATAACATTTAAAAATATTACGGAGCAGTTTTATGCTATTTTTGGATTCTCATGTAATATACTTGGATTAGATAATATTCACTGTTGTGACACAGCCTGTTGCTGAGGTCTTGTCACACTGCCCCAACATTATACAAGTGACGACCAGAAGGAAGGTCAGTCTGAACAGAGCAGACGTTCTTGTCACACGCAGGAGGCCATGGCCAGGAGCATGGAGAGTCGCAGTCACCACTACGTCCTGGAGCCTGTGTGTGCGTCTGCTCTCTTGAAGAGAAACTGTTCCAAGGAGCCTCTGAGGTCCCGGCACAGTCCTCGAATTGAATGTGATATTCAGCTAGAAACCATTCCCCTGAAGCTGTCTCAGGTACACTCCTTCTTCCCGGAGGCTTAGACTCACTGTCAGACTGGTCACTGGGGTGGAGGAAACAGTGTGACCGGTACTCGGTACTTGACGGTATCCTCAGCAGGAAAGAGGGTGCCTGTGACACCTTTCCCTTCAGAGCTGAGTTGTGTTAGGTGCAAATTCCACTCTCTGTTATACAGTCATGTTAGCCCTTTGTTGCTGTGACCAGAATACCTGACAAGAACGACCTGGAGGAGGAAAGGTTTATTTTAGGCTCAGGTTTCAGAGCTTCAGTCCTTGGTCAGCTGACTCTGTGCTGTGGGCCCAGGCGAGGCAGAACGTCATGGCGGAATGGCATAGTAGAGGAGCCCTGTTTCACTCAAGGCTGCTAGGAAGCAGATGAGGGAGTGGGTCGCAGTGAGGGGCAGCCCCCAGTGACCACCTACTCTAGCCAAACCTCTCCTGCCCACAGTTACCACCCAGTCGGTCCATTCAGCTGGGATGGACTGATGGGTTACAGCTCTCGTAATCTCATAATTTCACCTCTGAGTACTTCTGCATTGACACAGGAACTTTTGGGGGACACCTCATATCCAAACTGTAATAGCAGTTGGGTTCATCTCAGGTTGTTTTTGATTTGATTTGATTTGAAGTGCTGAGCAAAGACGACAAGAGATAGTGTGAACATAAACACGTCATTGTCGGTGTTCAGAGAGACAAGTCCCTTGAAGCTGATGTTCTGCTCTTCCATTTTACTGGATTTCAATTCAGTGGCTTGACTAATAGGAGTGTTCTTGTTCGATGTAGCTCTTAACTGAGTAAAAGAACTAAATCTGTTCTAACTTAGTGTCTCTTAATCTTTAATCAAAAGCTGCAGTACCGGCAAATCATGGGATTTCTCAAGGAGTTGGAGCGGAAAGAGAGGCAGGTGAAGTTCCGAAAGTGGAAACCAAAAGTGGCCGTATCCAAGAGGTAAGGGCTGACCCGGGTGGTGTGTAAAACGTATTTTTATAGCACGTTGTTTTTATAGCTAGACTAGAAATGTGCCTCACAGGCCTTTACAGGTGTTTGGAGGTAAAGTACAGTGGGGTTTTCTAGCCCTTAAAATGCCAATCCTGTTATCATTGTTGATATTTTTATTATGTATTTATTCAGTTAAAGTTTACTCTTAGATTGAGTGTAGTGAAAGTCAGAAGATCCTCTTAATCTTATTTAGCAAGTAGCTGATGTTGCTGTGGTAGGATCTGGTGTGCGGTAAATACTCTGCAATATTTTTTGAACCTACTTTTCTATGTCTTTTTTCTCCCAGGCTGTTTGGTCATTTTTGTACATTTTCTGTACTTTACAGCTTCCATAACAAAAGTAAACCCTCTTCTTGTGGCAGTGATAAGCTTGATATATAAAACTGTATTTCCATGTATTTTCCTAGAAATTCAGTTTTAAATTCTTCAGTAGTCACACCTCGTCAGTTACCTTGAGACGTGTTTGCTATGCGTTAGCGCTCGTCTTTCTCTTCGTGGAGGGGACTGACGCTGTGGGAACTGCAACCTGTCGAGCACTGGGTTATTATCCATCTATTCATTGATGTTCGTTGGCAGCAGATTTACTTCCCCATCATATTGGGTTTAGCTTAATATTAAAATAAGCCTGAGACATAAACTGCTGGCTGAGAAGAGAAGAAACGTCTCAGGAGAGGGTGGCGAGGATGACGTGGCCTGTGGGCATTGCGTGGACCTGGGCGTTGTCGTGCTCGTAGTGAGAAGTGATACGTTGTCACGGGCTCTTGCAGCTGCCGAGAGTGGTGGTATTTTGCTCTGAATGCTAACTTGTATGAGATCAGAGAGCAGAGGAGGCGCTGTACCTGGGATTTCATGCTGCACCGCGCCCGTGATGCTGTGTTTTACACTGACAAATATTTCAGCAAGTTAAAAGGAGGCCTACTGTCTGCTGAAGACAAGGTGAGTGGACTGTTGTTGTGTTTCTTGTTTTCATTCAGAGGATAAGCATATTCTCTTGAAGGATCTGTGGAGAAATAAAGTCTATTGTCAAGGTCCGTCATTTTGCAGAGCAGAGTGGGCTTTAATAGAGTGACAAGTTCTTGGAAGGCCTCCAGCCTTGCCTTGACCAGACGTGCCCCCAGCCTCTGCTGCCTGAGGAGGGCCAGGGGTAGGAGGAGGAAGAGATGGCCACGGTCCTGCCAGGCCTTTGTGCCCACTCCCATCCTCTTCCCGCTCTCTGTGAGGATTCGGCAGCCTTTTATGTGGTTACCTGCATCTCTTCAAAGCCGGATCCGAGGCCTAATTCTTTTCCTCTGTAGTCTGAAACTAATCCCTGTGAACTTGGCCTACATTTTCCATAATCCCAGTGACTTGATTAACCTCAGGTGGTTTGGTGTGGAGACGAGGCAGAAGGGGACCATCGCTCGTGATGACAGGTTCACATTTGAATTACCAATGGGCTGGGGGCCCCAGAATCTCCCCTGCTGGAATCCTGGCAGACAACCCACCCCTCTTTTGAGAAGGCAGTGGACTTACTTCGTTCCTTGAATTATTTTGCTCTTGTGAGCATGAGGTTTTTTTTTTTTTTTTTTTTTCACTTTATTTCATTTATTTATTTTTATGTGGTGCTGAGGATCGAACCCAGTGCCTCAGGCATGCCAGGCAAGCACTCTGCCACTGAGCCCCAGCCCCAGCCCTGAGCATGAGTTTTTGCAGTACCAATTGAGACCATTTCCAATATTTTAACTCAGGTAATGTCTCATAACTAACCATTTCTTTAGAGAATTCTTCGAAGCAAAAAGGAATATTACTTTCCCTTCAGTACCCACTGCATGGTGTCCCGCAGTGGCGCTGAGTCCCTGGGGATTCTCGCCCCTCCTGCCAGCACCCTGAGGTCACAGCTCCTTACTTGGTTAATATTTTCTTCATCAGTGTCAGACATGGCTATTAACATAGAACCTCATGAAAAGATGGGATAAACCAGACATTTCGTTTTGGATGTTTTCTCAAAAGCACAGGCAAAAACATGGAGGGAGAGAAAAATCTCCACCACCACTGAGGTGGGCAGGTTGAAACTTGTCTGATCTCCTCGAGGTGGGACGGTGAGAAACAGTTTAGGCTAGCTCATTCCGTTTTCTTTTTAACCTGGCATGCAGCTGGCTGCCCTGTCTCTTTGCTGATGTCCTTTCTGATGCACCACAGGACACACGCAGGAGCTGGCACCCAGGCGTTCCTCCATGCAGCGCCTTGTGGCTGCGTCAGGGTTCTGCATGGGGCAGGGTACTGTGGCGGTGCACGCACCGCAGGGCCCCTCTGGAAACCAAGGACTGTGGTTTGTGTCCTTGCTACTGCCATTAACCCCTGAAGCTGTGAAACTTGTCAGTGGAATGTTTGAGACCAAGGAGAATCTGTTGACCTGTAAAAGTGGTCACACGGAACCGGCGGCTTATCTCGTTTCTTGGCCCTCAGTGCACGTGGCACCGCCAGTGGATTCCTTTGAGGCCCTAGTAGTGGTTTGTGAGGGTGTCCAGCTTCTTCAGAGCTATAGTGTCTGGTTTTTGATTTTGCTTTCACCCAAACAGGAGGAAATGTGTCGGATAGAGGAGGAACAGAGCTTTGAGGAACTGAAGATTCTGCGCGAACTGGTTCATGATCGATTTTATAAGCAAGAAGAACTAGCAGAGGTAAGAAGTGCTCTGTGAGGAGGTTTGTTCAGAGCCAGTACACTCTGAGTGCTTCAGTTTTGTCGTGCACATGCTCTGTCTGGGACGAATGGAGAATGGTGGCATATCACAGCTCGTGTCTGTCCCAGGGACCCAAATTAGCTGCTTTGTGATTTCTGCAGAGTCTACGAGAGCCTCAGTTTGATTCCCCAGGAAGCTCTCCTGGAGACCCAGAGGCCAGCGGAGGCAGTGGGATGCTGCAGTACCTTCAGTCCTGGTTTCCTGGTTGGGGTGGCTGGTATGGGCAGCAGACCCCTGAGGGGAGAACGGTGGAAGGATTGCCGGCAGAGCAGCATGAGCAGTGGACCCCCGAGGAGATCCTAGGTATGCGGGGAGCTGGCCCGGTCTTGCCCCTGGGCTGTAGTGAAGGGAGATGCTTAGTTTCATGTTTCATGTTCATAGAGGCAGAGAGAATTCATATTTTGGGAGAGACTCCATTTGCTACAACTCCATGCTAAGTAAGAATATTGGCAAGGTTTTGAATAGATCTGAGCAGCAGCTTTTGTCAGAGAACTAAATTTGAGCATGTTCACAAATTTTAAAACTCCAAAGCTTGACTAGCGGTCCAGAGGTGCTCTTTAGACCTTGCTGTCCAGTATGGGAGCCATAGCCACTAATGACATATTGTACATGCACACAGTGTAACACTATCATTTGGTCAGTACCACTCCCCAGCCCTTTTCCTGTCCCTCCCCGCTTCCCACCCTTTGGTCCCTTTCCTTTACTGATCTCTTTCTGATTTTTATGAGATCCACCCCCACCTTTCTTTTCTCTCTCTCTCTAGCTTTCAGCTTATGAGGGAAACATACGACCCTTGACCTTCTGAGTTTGACTTATTTAGCTTAACATGATGGTCTCTAGTTCTATCCATTTTCCTGAAAATTACATAATTTCATTTTTTTATGGCTATATAAAACTCCATTGTGTATTGTATATATATCACATTTTCTTTATCCATTCATCCAGTGATGGATACTTAGGCTGGTTCCATAGTTTGGCTATTGTGAGTTGTGCTGCTGTAAACATGGCTTTGCACGTGTCACTGTGCAGGATAAATACTGAGGAGTGGACTAGCCAGGTCATATGGTGGTTCCATGCCTAGTCTTTTTTTATAAAATATTTTTTTAGTTGTCGATGGACCTTTATTTTATTTATATGTACTGCTAAGAATTGAACCCAGTGCCTCACTTGTGCTCTGCCACTGAGCCACAACCCCTGTACCCATGCCTAGGATTTTGAGGCACCTCCATACTAATTTCCATAGTGGCTATACTAATTTACAGTCCCACCAACAGTATAAAATTGTTCCTACTTCTCCACATCCTCTCCAGCCTTTATTATTCTTTGTATTCCTGATGACTGCCATTCTGTGTGGTGTGAGATGTTTTGATTGGCATTTCCCTAATTGCTAATGATGGTGAGCATTTTTTCATGTTTGTTGGTCATTTGTATAAAAATCCAGTTTCTTAATTGCATTAACCTCATTAGCCACGTGTAGTTAAGTGACCACTGTCCTGCAAAACCCAGACACAGACCTTTCACCGTATGGCCTTATGTTGTGAGTCATGTGCTCCCTGGTGTGATGATAATTTGATAAAACAGGGTTGTTTTACATTAGCACACTAAACAGTCACCTGTTCTTTAAAAAAAGGGAAAAGAGAGTCTTCGTGACGGTGGTGAGTGTGCCTGGCTGCACGTTTTTTCCTCCTGTGCTTTTTCTGACCTGTTCTCTCCTGCCGTCTAGGCACCGAGGAGTTTTTTGACCCCACTGCAGACGCCTCGTGCATGAACACATACACGAAGCGAGATCACGTCTTTGCTAAACTGAATTTGCAGTTGCAGCGAGGCACGGTGACCCTGCTACATAAGGAGCAGGGAGCTCCTCAGACGAATGAAAGTGCGTTCATGCAGCTCGAGTTCTCAGGTACTGCCCGGAACCTGCCGCTGCTGTCCCTCTCTCTGGGTGCCGGTGTCTGCTTGATTCTCTCCACTTGAGGTAGTTGTGAGCTAGAATGTTGCCACACACAGCCATCGCCTCTAGGGACATGCAGGTTAGGTTCCTGCGAGCCTCTGATCATGGCATTTGTCAGCCGATCGGTACATACCCTTGTTTTTTAAAATTTGAGTTTGTGTTTAAAAACAGCTTATTTAACATCTCTGTGTTGATTCAATAACGTTGAGTTCATGGCCTGCAGCACTTCGACTCCTGCCCAGGTATATTTTCTCTGTAAAGTGCATGCCAGCCTTCTTGCGCGTAGGATCGTACTAGACGGCACTTCAGCACTACACTGGCCATTTTATTTATTTTTTTGTGGTGCTGGGGATGCAACCCAGGACCTTGTGCTTGCTGGGCAAGCACTCTACCCCCTGAGCCACATCCCTAGCCCCACCTGGCCATTTTAAATGACAAAATCCTGAAAAAAAAATGAAGCACATGCAACAAAAGTGACAAATGGGGCTCTAACTAGAGCAGGTAAAGGCACTTGTTCACCCGTGAGAACCAAGACAAGGAGGCAGCGCACGCTTATGTGAACTCAGCAGGGAACGCACATATTGGTGACTCACATTTTCTGCTGCTCTGTGTCTGAATGGCCAAGAAAGTGCCATGAGTATTGATTTTGAAGTTAGAAATATATTTTCACGAGTAGATGACTGTATGTATGCAGAATATGTGACTAATAAGGACCAATTTTAGTTGACTATTTTTTGTGATTTTGACTTAAAGATGTATAAATAAATACCCAGATGTCAATTTGGATATCTCACAGTTATTTTTTAAGTTCATGGAAGAGCAGTTTATTTGAGATGTTTGAGAAGGGTGAAAAAAATAAATAGGCCACAGTTTGGCTTCCTAACCTTGAGCTGAGCTGTTGTACACTTAGTGTGAACTAGCAGATTGCTTGAACTTAATTATAAAGATTCAGTTTAAAATTTGTTCTGCTGGGAAACTTCTAATAGTTCTTGTGTATTTATAGGTAGGTACATAGGTAGTGCTTTTTTCCCCTCTTGGTTCTAATTTAATGGAAAAATAGCTCATGGTATCTAATAGTACTTGTGATAATATTTTTAGAAACATGGTAGGCTATCACAGCATGATATCAGCTCATATTTATCTTTTGTAGATGTAAAACTTCTAGCAGAATCTCTTCCTCGAAGAAATTCTTCCTTGCTTTTAGTCCGGTTGGGTGGACTGTTTCTCCGAGACCTGGCTACAGAAGGAACCATGTTTCCTCTTCTGGTCTTCCCTAATCCAGTAGGTACCACAGTGGTCTGGCTCATCCTCCAGGGGGCTGGTGAATTGTGGTCTGTTTTAGGCAAATGAGAGTGATATTAACCTGATTCTTCAGACCAATACAAATTTATCCAGGTAAATTTCTCCAGTTTTAGAGAGAAAATGTTGGTGAGAGTGTATCTTCTTCCCTTCATACATTGTAGCTACCATGGAATAGTTTGCTCTGTTTTGGAAAATACCATGAACATCACTATTTTCTGCATTTCAGGGTTACTGTTCAGATTTCCTCCATATCTGGCAGGCATTTTCATGTATTCATTGGTAGCAATCTCATCTTTCTAGGATTCTAAAAGAGAATCACCTCAAGTTTTCCTTGCATGTGTAATTTTTTATATGTGATCTACTTTATTAACTGTGGGATACTTGATTTTATTAAGACAAAAATATGACCTGAGTAGCTGCATATTTAGCCACCATACCCTGTCCATAATTTTTTTTGGGAGGTGTGGGGGTAGTTGTAGAGAGGAGTGGGAGGATGTTCTTTGTTTGGAAGAGTTTATGCATGTTTCATGTCATTTAGTAACCACTTACTTAATGTGCTGACTGCCAGTAGCATACTGTCATTGAAAACTGACAGACTTGGTCTTACTAGATTTGAAAAAACCTAAATGTCTGCAAGTACTCAGTGGTCCTGTGTGGAGTGAGTGTTGATTCAGTTGTGCCGGGGGCAGTGATACTAATGGGTCAGATGTACGTGTGTCTACAGTGAATCGTCTCCCTTCGCCCTGACACTGAAGCTTTTTTGTATGTGTGTTTTATAGCAAAAAGAAGTTGGCAGAGTCTCCCAGTCTTTTGGTCTCCAGACCACATCTTCAGACAGAAGTGATCAATACCCTGGTAAACTGTCATATATTCCTAAAATAAGACTTAAAAGTGTTATTATTACAGACCAGAAGTGAAAGAGGGAGTGCTTCATTTGGGGAGAGAGCTTTGCCGTGCAGGTCAGTATTTGGCCTGGAAGCCCCCTGGCACGCTCAGGTGGGACTCTTGTTTGTTTTTGCAGTGCTGGGGGTCGAACCAGGTCTTCACACACGCTAGGCATGTGCTCTGCCTCCTCCGCCCTCGCAATGGGACTGTTAACCTGGGTGTCACGAGGCCAACCTTGCGAGCCACAGGGCTTGGTTTCCATGACAGAGGCCAAAACAACAGCCTAGTCTCCATGATTCCTGCGGAAAATTAAAGAGTCAGTCCTCATTAGGCTCTCTGTTTTTATAGGATTTTTTTCTTTTTGCAGTGGTAGGGAGCGGAACTCAGGGCCTTTATGTGCTGGGCAAGTGCTGCTCTACCACTGATTTACCCCACTAGACCAGGCTCTCTGTTTTTAAAATGTGCATAATTGTGGACAGATTGGAAAATAATTTAGAAAACATCTCCCTCCCTTTCCTGAAAATTCCTCACAGGCCTATTTAGAATATGGTGATGTTTTGCTATGTTCC
Source organism: Sciurus carolinensis (assembly GCF_902686445.1). Classification (NCBI taxonomy): domain Eukaryota; kingdom Metazoa; phylum Chordata; class Mammalia; order Rodentia; family Sciuridae; genus Sciurus; species Sciurus carolinensis. The sequence goes on along the minus strand of NC_062213.1, from coordinate 200,532,110 downwards.
ATTTTATTTCTTCTGTTCTTTCCTGTAGCTGCAGACCCAGACGACCCAGTTTTTGAGATGCTGTATGAGAGAAATCCAGTACACAGTCATTTTGAGAGGCGGCTGAATGTCAGCACCAGGCCTTTGAACATCATATATAACCCCCAGGCTATTAAAAAAGTAGCAGACTTTTTCTACAAGGGAAAGGTTCATACCTCAGGTTAACTTTTTTGTTTGTTTGATCTTATGTTACTTTTTAAAAAACATCCTCCTTGTCAGTGGTGGTGCTGCTGTGGGCAAGGTCAGACATTCACATGGGCTGTGATGGTGGAGAGGGCCTTTGGGGTGAGTCGGTGGGGTGACCTTAGAAGTCAGACCTGGTGTGTGTCCTTGGGCAGTCTCTCTTCCAAGAGAAATCAACATCCATACCTATTTTCTGTTTGCCTTCCTTCTGCATGAAGTTTTCCATTCTTCTCATTCCATTATGATGACTGTTTCCTTGGCTACCCAGAATATTTTAGACCAATGAATTGAGGAGGAGTGTTCAAGAATATCCTTTCAGATAACAGGATCTACATATAGTCTCCTTCACTTGTTTGGTGCAATATTTGAAGCTGCAAAGCTCTAAATATCATCACTGATTTATTAATCCTCCCTTTGTTCCCTAACATGATCTGAGACAGTGGTATGGAAAAAGCCCCTCTTACTGACGGTGAGGTGGATGATAAAACACTCTACTTTTTTTTTTTTTTTTTTTTTTTTATAGTTTAGTGCATTTTAATAGCACTTACAGGAACATCACAGAAGGCAGACAACACATTAAAAACATGTACTTGCATGTAGAACAACTCAGAAAAGTATAGTGAGTGGATGGAATCTACTGTCTGATAAAAATGCTACAAACACCATTTAGTCACTGTGAATAAGAAATTTACTTGTTTAAAAAATTCAGATGCTGGCATTGTCCAGAAAAATTTAACAGTTTTATTTATAATTGTTATAAAGTTGAACTCCTGAAACTTGTTCACTGAAACATTTTGACTTGATTTAATGCTTTACATTCTCACATTTATATTAAAAATTCATACACAAATGAAAATGGAAAAACAGCCAAAACCTGATTTCTGTCCCCTTTTTTCCACTCGCAATCATATACTTAGGTACCTTTTGACCCCATGGAAAAAAATATCTAACGTTCAGATCTACCAATAACAGGAAGAAGAGAAAAAAAAAATTTAATGAGAATGAAATGTTTCCCTTCGTAGTGAATTCTTAAGCACGTTCTCCATGTATCCAGCATGCTAACTGGATGTCTTTGGCATAATTGTTACACGTTTGGCCTGATAGCACAGGTTGGTGTCTTCAAAAAGGCCAACCAGATAGGCCTCACTTGCCTATCTGCACAATTTCTCTCACCCGATGCTAAGAGAAGTTTGTGAATCAGAAAGTCTAATTTCAGAGTGCCCTCGTACGGGGCCTGTAAGGATGAGGTTTCTTCAGCCCTCCAGTAGAGGGAGCACCCTTGCAAGTTGCTCTCGTAGCCAGTTGTTTCCTGGGTACTTTACCCCTGGTGGATTTGCAGGCAGTCTGCTTTGTATGAGCCATGGTAGAAAGACCTTCTTAATTACCTTTCTCCTTCGGCTGGAGCTCAGTGAACTAGAGGCAGTGCTGGTGTTAGAGAGCCCACTGTAATGTTTTTAAAAACATATTCCCTCTCTCCTTTATAACAATGATGTAGTTTTTTTGTCCAATTTTTGAGATTTTTCATGTAAACGGTAGCCATAAATGTAGTGACTTTGTTCTCACTGACAAAGTAAAAAAGGCGTTTCTTTCTAAATTACACTTTTTTTCTTCCTATGTAATGTCTTGCTTTGTAAGGATTTTGAAATAATAGCTACGAGTTTTTCAGAAAATGCTTCAAGAGATTCTGAAGCGTAGGTATCCTCCCTCACATTTCTCCCTCCCTAGGGTGCTCCATGGCCCACCTTTGCCTCATTCCTGTGTCACTCAGGTCAAGTCAGAGCAGGGAACTGTTTTGGTTACTGACTGCATTTTAACCTTGGTGCAAATTGTTGGTGGGAACAGGTGTTGCAGCATTATAGCCACCCCACCATTTGGAAATCCTGACTGTTCTGTGTGTTTCCGATTTTGTAGGTTTTGGTTATCAGTCAGAACTTGAGCTAAGAGTCGCTGAAGCTGCCCGAAGGCAGTACAACAAGCTGAAGATGCAGACTAAGGCGGAGATCCGACAGACCCTTGATCGCTTGCTGGTGGGGGATTTCATAGTAAGCAGCCTCACATAACGGGGACATGGGAAGGGACAGGTTTTTCTTTCTCTTTTTTTTTTTTTTTGGTGCTGGAATTGAACCCAGGGCCTTGCACATGTGAGGCGAGTGCTCTGCCACTGAGCCACCTGCCCTGGGCAGTCTCTTTTGACAGGTTCACTATCGACTGTAGGTAGACTTGCTTCCATCCACTGTCCTGATTAAATGAACTGAAAATACAAAATCCTTCTCAGCTGGCATGAAATAAAAACCTCATGTCTTTTACCTCCAAGGTTTAATTAAACAAGAGGAACCACTGTGACTAGATGGAGTTTCTTCTGTGTGGGTCTGGGAGCACTTTCGGGACTCATCCTTGTCCTGTGACTTTCCCTGAATACTTAAGCACTGCCCTTTTTGCTTCCCTTAGAACAAAAAACTGGATTAATGCCTGCCTTCTATCTCAGGCTATGATGATCACTTTGTCACCATCTGTGGTCACTGGGTGACCGCTGAGGAGAGAACCCTGTGGACAGGTAGAGCCAGAGACAGCTCAACAGTCCAGGAGGCAGTTTGTTCCTCAGCGTGGTGTGGCAGCGGGAGGCAGGGCCCTGGGAAAGGGGTGGCTTCTCTTGAGCGGTGGAGAGCAGGCTGTGGGTAGAAAGGGGTAAGGGGAAAGGGGAAGGGACCATGTTCACCGAGGATGTCCTGGTGCATTGGAAGCAGAATGAGTCCTGTTTCTTGCATGTGCCTTGTGTGTTTCTACACAGATTATAACATTAGTATCCTCATTATCATAGACAAAAGACAATTCTGATAACATTTGTATCAGTTTTTAACACCTGCACATAATTGAGGCTACTTTTAGTCACAAAGAACAGTTTAAAATTCATGAATCAGTGTGGTGTTCGTGTTTTGAACCTCAAAATTTATGTTTTTCCTCAAGTTATTTTGCATGAAGTTCACGATCATCAATATCTGTGAATAAGTAAAAAAAATTTGGATTTCCACATTTATTTGAATTTCAAATTTCTATAATAGTTTGAGGTGTTAAGCTCTGTAAATCAAAAACAAAATCTTTCTTGAACTGTGGATCATCAATCCAAGTACAGTAATCAGTAATTTGCAGGTTTTTTTCCTTCCACCTCAGACCCTGGCTCGTGGTGGTGTCTCCAGGCCGCAGGGTTTGCATGGCTTCATCTTAAACTTTGTACTCAGTCCCGTCAAGCACCGTGCTGCCCCGTAGCCCTCACGGGGCTTTGGGAGTGCTGGGACTGCCCTGAGCAGCCTTCAGGGCACAGTCACAGTTAGCAGTGATGTAACTGAGGTTTATTTCATTTTCACAGGAGGAAAGTAAACGGTGGACAGTGCGACTAGATATTTCTGCTCCTCAGGTGATATTTCCTGATGATTTCAAGTTCAAGAATCCTGTGTTGGTTGTTGTGGATCTGGGAAGAATGCTGTTGACAAATTCCCAAGGTACAGTGCCTGTGGGAAGTGAGGAAGACAGGTCTTAGTGGGCTGATCCGTCTCTACCTCGATGTAATTCACTTTTTAAAATGTGCAGTTCAGCCGGGCGCGGTGTTGCACACCTGTAATCCCAGCAGCTTAGGAGACTGAGGCAGGAGGATCGTGAATTCAAAGCCAGCCTCAGCAAAAGTGAGGTGCTAGGCAACTCAGTGAGACCCTGTCTCTAAATAAAATACAAAATAGGGCTGGGGATGTGGCTTAGCGGTCGATTGCCCCTGAGTTCAATCCCCGGTACCTGGGGAAAAAAAAAATACAGTTCAGTTATTTTGGGCATGTTGGTAGATTTGTACAACTCTCACTACCAGAACATTTTCCTTTCCCCAGCAAAACTACAGACTCATCAGTAGTCATTCTCTCCCAAATCCCTCCTCCCCAGCTTCTGGCAATCACTAGTCTTTTTTTCTGTCTCTGTGGATTTGTGTGTTCTAAACATTTCATATGAATGGAATACAATATACAACCCTTTATGTCTGCCTTTTAGTTTAGCATAATATTTTCAAGACCCATCCATGTTCTAGTATATATTCATATTTATTTCTTTTTATGACTGAGTAATAGTCCTTTGTATAGATACGCTATATTTTTCTTTATCATTCATTTTAGACATTGGGATTGTCTACCTTTTGACTATTAGGAATAGTACTTTATGAATATTTGTATATGAATACAAATACTCATATACAGGTGGTTGTGTGTTTTCAGTTCTCCTGGGCACATACCTGGAGGTAGAGTTGCTGGGTCCTCCGTGAGTCTGTTTAGTATTTTGAGGAGCTCTGGACTTTTCAGCAGCAGCTACAGTGTCACCTTGCTGCCAGCAGCTGAGCGCTCTGTGTCTGCACCCTGTCATCCCTGTGACTGTTATGTGTCACAGCGTGGTTTTCATTTGCCTTTCTGTGAAACACTGTGTATTTTGATAAACATCGTCTCCCTGTGCGTACTTTCAGGGATAGAGCTCTAACCTATTTGTGATTATAGCATATAACAAGAGAACTCTGGAAGGTAATTTCATTACTGCTGTTAGATCTCAGCATGTTGAAATGGGATGGAAGAATGTGGGTTCTCAGGGTAAAGCAAGTGAGTTAAGGAGGTCAGCCTGTGTCAACTCATCTTCATTGAGTAGACCTGAAAGAGAAGGGGGCAGGGGACGGGAGAACCAGGGGATGTTGGGTGCTCAGGGGGATCTTAAAAGGAAATTAGATCTGAGTGAAAGGGTGGCTCAGCTGCATGCAGCATCCACATGAACCGATAAGACACAGTGTGGAACAGGCACGCGATGGAGCCCAGAACCCTGTGGTGTCTCAGTGCCACCCAGCCTTAGAGAGGATCCCAAGTGTGTACCAGGGGAGAAAATCACACACTGAGCAGATTTTGCTCACCAGCCTGGGTGTGGGCTCTAGGGTTGCTGTGAGCACAACACCTGAGACCTCCCTTCTCTCAGCTTCCTAGCAGGGGGACAAAGCGAACAAGCTAAGGAAGCACAGTGAGTGACAGAGGGGTTGGCGATATGGCTGGGAAGGCTGTGTCGCTGCGGTGGCGCTGGGCCCCAGCCGCTCCCCAGCTTTTCTTGCAGTCACGTGTTTTCTCTCGGTGTTCCGACTTAGAGCTTCATAGATAAGTTCACACTGATTAGATGACCACACAGAACATTATGTTTGGAGTTTCCTCCGTCGTTTCAGAGGTCGGGGTTGGTGGAGTCTCTGCTTTTCATCCTCCCTGTGGCAAAGATAGAGGAAGAAAGCAGCAAAGATTCTTTGAGTCTTTTCTTCTTTTCTCTGCAGATGACTCCAAGAGGAAAAGTGGGGACGGGTCGGCCTCTGAGGAGACTCAGTTCAGTGACGATGAGTACAAGACCCCTCTGGCCACACCTCCCAACTCCCCGCCTCCCGAGACAAGCAGCAGCAATGGGGAGAACACGCCTCCTTTTCCTGGAGTGGAGATCAGTGAGGAGCAGCTGCAGGCACATTTAATGAACACAAAGATGTATGAGAGGTACACCCTGTCCTTCATGGACCTGCAGATCATGGTCGGGCGAGTGAAGGACAACTGGAAGCATGTCCAGGATATCGACGTGGGACCCACCCATGTGGTGGAGAAGTTCAACGTTCACCTGCAGCTAGAACGGCGACTGATTTACACTTCGGATCCCAAGTACCCAGGGGCTGTGCTCTCAGGCAACTTGCCAGACTTAAAAATCCACATCAATGAGGATAAGATATCTGCTCTGAAGAATTGCTTTGCTCTCCTTACCACCCCAGAAATGAAGACATCTGACACTCAGATTAAAGAGAAGATTTTCCCCCAAGATGGACAGCGGGGAAGTTTGCAGGACTCGGTAATGAACTTGACCCAGAGCATCGTGATGCTGGAGCAGCATACCCGGGAGGTTCTGGTGGAGTCACAGCTGCTTCTGGCTGAGTTTAAGGTTAACTGTATGCAGCTTGGTGTTGAGAGCAATGGCAGGTACATTTCCGTGCTCAAGGTATTTGGTACCAACGCTCACTTTGTGAAGAGGCCTTATGATGCTGAAGTCTCGCTCACTGTTCATGGTTTGCTCCTGGTGGACACCATGCAGACCTTTGGTGCTGATTTTGACCTTTTGATGGCTTCACATAAGAACTTGAGTTTTGATATTCCAACAGGAAGCCTCCGGGATAGCAGGGCACAGTCTCCTGTCTCTGGACCTAATGTGGCTTACTTAACTGATGTAGCCACCCTGAATGACCGATCTGCCACTAGTGTTTCAATTGACAAAATTCTCACCAAAGAACAAGAGTCTCTCATTAAATTGGAGTACCAGTTTGTGAGTTCAGAGTGCCCATCAATGAACTTAGACAGCACTCTTCAGGTGATTTCATTACAGGTGAATAATTTGGATATTATCCTAAATCCAGAGACAATTGTGGAGCTGATTGGTTTTCTTCAAAAATCCTTCCCCAAGGAGAAAGACGATTTGAGCCCTCAGCCTTTAATGACTGATTTTGAAAGAAACTTTAGCGAACAAGGGACTTACCAATCCACATATGAACAAAACACCGAGGTGGCAGTGGAAATCCACAGACTTAACTTATTGCTCCTCCGGACAGTGGGAATGGCAAACGGAGAGAAGCATGGCAGGAAAATCGCCACTGCAAGTGTAGGCGGCACCAAAGTCAACGTCTCGATGGGGAGCACGTTCGATGTGAACGGTTCTCTTGGCTGTTTACAACTCATGGATTTGACACAAGATAATGTTAAGAACCAGTATGTTGTCAGCATTGGGACTTCTGCAGGCTATGAAAATATTGTCAGTGACATTGGCTACTTTGAATCCGTATTTGTCAGAATGGAAGATGCAGCCCTTACTGAAGCATTGAGTTTCACATTTATTGAGAAATCTAAACAGGAGTGTATCCTCAACCTGAAGATGGCTTCCTTGCATTATAACCACTCTGCCAAATTCCTGAAGGAGTTGACATTATCCATGGATGAACTGGAAGAGAATTTTCGAAGTATGCTGAAGAGTGCAGCCACCAAAGTCACCACAGTGTTAGCTACCAAGACTGCCGAGTACAGCGAGATGGTGTCGCTCTTTGAGACTCCCAGGAAGTCCCGGGAACCCTTTATCTTAGAGGAAAATGAAATATATGGGTTTGGCCTATCTTCGTGTCATTCGGACACTGTAAAGCTAATCCTGAACATCAACATCGAATCTCCAGTTGTTTCTATCCCTCGGAAGCCAGGGAGTCCCGAGTTGTTGGTAGGACACCTGGGACAGATATTCATCCAGAATTTTGTGGCAGGAGATGATGAGTCCAGAAGTGACCGTCTGCAGGTGGAAATCAAAGACATTAAACTGTATTCTTTGAATTGCACCCAACTGGCAGGCAGAGAAGGTGCTGGGGCTGAAGTCAATCGGACGTTTTGTCCACCCTCTGGCTCTGCCAGTGCCAATAGTCAGGAGGAAGCTCATTTCACTCGACATGATTTCTTTGAATCTCTGCATAGAGGTCAAGGTAAGGAGCACAATTCTTCTGTTTCATTTTGTTTAAAGGTTTTGGTATTCCACCAAAAACAGCAACAACAAAAACATTTTCTTCTAGAATTATCCCCAGTTAATATTTTAGAAATCATGGTAGAATTTTGACAGATGCTTCATAGTAGATTGGTGTATTTTCACCTTTTTCCATTTAATATCATTTTTGGCAAAATGAGTTTTTTTTTAACTTTATTTTTTTTTTAATTTATTTTTTCATGTGGTGCTGAGGTTCAAACCCAGTGCCTCACACATGCTAGGCAAGTGCTGTGCCACTGAGCCACAACCCCAGCTCCAAACAAGAATGTTTAAAAGTGTTTTCTTTTGGAAATTGTGTGACTATACTCATTTATAGAGATGCTTCAGTGGATCAGTTTGGTTAGTGTTGTTTAATTTTGTCAGTTTTCTTGTTATAAACTGTAGCTCTTTCCTAGATGAATGTTTTAACCCATATTAGCTCAGGGATTCACACAAATAGAACATGAAATGTCGTCTGTAGACATTATGTTCTCCTTCTGGTATTCCGCCATGTCCTTCCATGATGGGTCGGATGGAAGAGGGTGCTCGGAGTGGAGTTTTGAATTCGTATTCTGAATCTGATCAGCTAGTGCCAGACAGTTCAATCTGTTAGTCTTTTTTTTTAAGGTACCAGGGATTGAACCCAGGGGTGCTCTATCACTGAGCCATGTCCCCATCCCTTTTTTGTTTTTTATTTTGAGGCAGGGTCTCATTAGGTTGCTCACAGTCTCGCTAAGTTGCTGAGGCTGGCTTTGAACCTGCAGTCCTCCTGCCTCAGCCTCTTGAGCACTTACAGGCATGCTCCACCTTGCCCAGCTCAATCTGTCAGTCGGGCATCTAGAGAAATCACGAAAGCTCTGCAGCATGACTTTGTTGGTGAAGAAGTGAAGACTTTGAAGACCCATCCTCCTGTGGTTCCCAGATGTTAATTCATTGGTTCTGGTACATACACGCTGAAAGATCCATTCTCTGGGATCAAGGTTGTTTACTTAGAGCCAAGAAAAGGGATCCATCTACTTCTGAAAGCGGGGTAAGGATGAGTAGTGTGGTTTGGAAAATCACCTTGGGAGGTGAAGAGAAGCTTAACGTAGTCTCTGGACTGGATTAGTTTACCACACCGTATTTTAAAACTGCCAAATAAAGCATGTCTTGAAATTTTTCTTTTTTTCTGTATTCTTCCCTTTTATTATCTCTTTTCTCGGTGAGTTTTCGTCTTGGGATAGTCCTCAAGTTTACTCTTTGTCATACACCCCTAGGTGCCAGGCTGTCCTACCCTCTAGTCTAGGAATAACTCACGGGTTCTATTTTATACTCTCCACACTTAACTAGCAATAACAAGATAAGATTAGCGTTTACGGTCTGTCATTTCCCTCTCTTCTGCCAGCTTTTCATATCTTGAACAACACCACCATTCAGTTTAAACTGGAAAAGATCCCGGTTGAGAGAGAGTCTGAACTGACTTTCTCCCTTAGTCCGGATGACCTGGGGACGTCCAGCATCATGAAGATTGAAGGAAAGTTCGTCAATCCAGTTCAGGTAAGTACCCAACTGATTTTCATGTCAGGGCAGCTGAATGTTCCTTCTCTGAGATGCTTGGGACCAGAAGTATGTCAGATATCAGAGTTTTTTGAATTTTGAAATATTTGTGAAGACTTTATTGGTTGAGCATTCCTAATCAGAAGCTCTGAAACCTGCAGTGCTGTAAAATCTGAAACATTTTGAGCATTTCATTAACTTTCAGAAAATTTCAGATTTCAGGGTATTTTGGATTTCTCAAATGCTCAGCCTCTATTTTATATTTGTGCTATATAAATCTATATGTAGATTATAATGTTACCTATTTAGGCTTATTAAATGTGGGTGGAAAATATGATTTCAAAGGAAATATCATTAATGCAGTTTTTCCAGTAAACATGGAATCATTTTATCATATTTTATCACTGGGCAAGCATTTTTGTTAGCCTTCTTTATGTGGATCAGAGGCAGGTTGCATAGAAGAAGGAGGCAGATTCTTCAGTCCATTTGGGTACAGGGAAATTCTTGATTAAACAGTCAGTCTCTTGGGCTGGGGACATAGCTCACTTGGTAGGGTGCTTGCCTTGCATGCACAAGGCCCTGGGTTCAATCCCCAGCACTGCAAAAAAAAAAAAAAAAAAAAAAAAAAAAAAGTCTCTTTTTCCCAGGAGGATATAATTCTTGTCACACTTTTGACATACTTGACCCAGCTTATAAAATGATGTGATTTGCTGCGCCCGTTGACAGATTTTTTCAGGGGAGAATTAGTCTTGCCTTGTCTGAAATGAAATGGATCAGGACAGAGGACCCCCCTGCCCCGGTGTGTGTGTGTGTGTGTGTGTGTGTGTGTGTGTGTGGTGACTGTATGTATATACTGCCTTTTTCCTTCAAAAGTGCTGTTCCTGATTTGACAGGGAGTAGAGCAAAGAGTGTTCCATTAGCATTACAGTGTAAAACAAGGACAGGATAATCTCAGGACGGTAGACCTGAGTCCCACAGTGTGTCCAGCAGCTGCTCTGAGGTAGCTCAGGGGTGCAGTCAACAGAGTGTGTGTCCCTACTGCCACCAGTGCTTCCTGGGCGTGGGTCCCTGGGTGAGAACCTTGCCCATAGCCTTCCCCTCTCCCAGCAAGTCTTGCCCCCAGCCGGAGCTGCGGGGGAGTTCTGCATGTGTTCTGTGTGTGTTGACTTCTTAATGGCTTGCGTTGACTGACTGTCCTGACGAATGTCTTCAAAATTTAATCTAAAGACTTTTTTTTTTGGGTGATGCTGGGGATTGAACCCAGGGCCTTGTGCTTGCAAAGCAAGCACTCTACCAGCGGAGCTATATCCCCAGCCCTAAATATTTTATTTTAAAATAAGTTTTAAAGACAATTATTTATTCTTCAATAATTTGATTCTTTAAACCATTTTATTATGAAAAAATTAAACATGCTTAAATATATAATAGACTGATGAGTCTTATGTCCATCAATCAAATGCAACATTTTAAGGATTTTACCGTATGTGTTTCATCCATCTTTGTGTTTGTGTGTGTATGTGTGTTTGCGTTGCCAGGTATTGAACCCACGGCCTCACACAGGTAGGCATGTGCTCTACTGCTGAGCTCTGTCACTGGCCCATCTTTTCTTTCTTTTTTAAAAAATTTTTTTACTTGTAGATGGACACAATACCTTTATTTATTTGTTTTTTATGTGGTGCCGAGAATCGAACCCAGTGCCTCGCACTGAGCCACAAACCCAGCCCCCATCTTTCTCTCTCTCTCTCTCTTTTTTTTTTGGTGGTACTGGGGATAGAACCCACTGGTGCTTTACCACTGAGCTACATCCAAGCCCTTTTTTGAGACAGGGTCTTCCTAAGTTTCTGAGGCTGTCCTTTAACTTGTGATCTTCCTGCCTCAGCCTCTCAAAGGTTGCTGGGATTAAGGCATGCACCACTATGCCCAGCTTGAGCAGGATTTTAATACCAGCAGTTTTGATGTGCTCAACACACGTATACATAAACAAAGCCCTGATTTTATACCGTTTCATACCAGTGTTTTTGGAATGTGTCTGCAAACTAGGTGTGCCTTATCATACCTTTTAAGGTGGTATTATCATACCTTACAAAATAAACGAGTTCCTTGGTACCCAAGTTTCAATCTGACTTTACTGATTTGGGCATACAGTCAACACTTACATGTAGATTCTTCTGTGAGGTGCTGGGGAGGGCTTTGTGAATAAAAGTGGGACAGAAAGAGGTAAGGATAGTAAAAAAGCGATGGCGATAGACTTACCAACTAACTTAAAACCTCAAGGGAAGCCCTAGGCTGTCGACCGTGGACATTGACAGGCGGTGCCTCTGCGCGCAGTTGATAATACTGGGCAGTAACTGAGTCTCTCCCTTTGATGCAGGTGGTGTTAGCCAAGCACGTGTATGAGCAGGTTTTACAAACGCTGGACAACCTTGTGTACAGCGAAGATCCGAATAAGTTTCCAGCCAGCGCCGCCGCCGCCTCTTGCCCCAGCTCTCCTCTGCCTGCCCTCAGCGCTTGCGGAGAGCCTTCCCTGGAGCGGAAGGAGAACGGGTTGTTCAGCCACTCCAGCCTTTCCAGCACCTCTCAGAAGTCCTGGTCTGTGAAAGAAGCCAAGGCCTTTACTCAGATTCAAGCCAACTTTTGCATATCAGAGCTTCAAGTTCAGCTAAGTGGGGATCTCACTTTGGGGGCCCAGGGTCTGGTGAGCTTAAGGTTTCAGGACTTTGAGGTGGAATTCAGTAAAGACCATCCTCAGACCTTGTCCATTCAGATTGCCCTGCGGTCCCTGCTGATGGAGGACTTACTGGAGAAAAATCCAGACTCCAAGTACAAGAACCTGATGGTGTCCCGAGGTGCTCCCAAGCCATCTAGCTTAGCACAGAAAGAGTACCTTTCCCAGTCTTGCCCTTCAGTGTCCAACGTGGAGTACCCTGATATGCCTCGCTCGCTCCCTTCCCACATGGAGGAAGCGCCTAATGTCTTTCAGTTGTATCAGCGACCCACCTCTGCCTCCCGGAAGAAACAAAAGGAAGTCCAGGACAAGGACTACCCCTTGACCCCACCTCCTTCTCCAACGGTAGACGAGCCCAAGGTTCTTACAGGAAAGAGTAAATTTGATGATTCCTTGGTTCACATCAATATTTTCTTGGTGGATAAGAAACATCCAGAATTCTCTTCCATTTACAATCGAGTTAACCGGAGCATTGATGTTGATTTTAACTGCTTGGATGTTCTGATCACATTGCAAACCTGGGTTGTGATATTAGATTTTTTTGGAATTGGATCCACTGCAGACAACCATGCAATGAAGTTGCCGCCTGAGGACGTTCTGCAAAATGTCAAGTTAGAATCCAGTGCCTTAACAGAATCTGAACTTCAGGATCCGGTCAACACCAAGCTGGATCTCAAGGTATCACTTCCCTTTGACTTCTTGAAGTTCTAAAAATGAATTTGGATATATTTGAATGTGAGCATTTTGCATTTATTCTGGAAAACAGCTCCTGTTGGCAGCAGAGCCACATATAGTCTCTTGGGCGTCTGTGACAAAAGGGTAGACATTAGTGCTCCAGAACAGGCGTGGTGTAAATCCCAGCTGTAGGCTGGGAGACCCTGAGGTTTAAACAGCTCGTCAAGCCCGTGGGCTGTGTCATTCAGTGGAAACGCTTTGCTCTCCTGTCCTGGGTGTCCTCTTCTCTTGTCATCCGCGAGAGTGAGGTGACATGGTATATGTGAGGGCCCTAGAACAGCGACTGGTCCGTAGCAGCAACTGTCAAGGGCAGCTTTTGCCCTCAGCTCCCTGTTCTCTCAGGAATGAAGCATGGACAGTGGACTTTGAATCCCGGCACTTTCACTACAGCCTCATGGCTGCGTGGCTGCTGTGTGGCTGTGCTGTCCCTTAGCCCCTTTCCCTCAGTTTTTCTGTTAATAAACTGGGACTGTTGGGAGGTGCCTGTGTCGTGGGGTCTCTGTGAGCACTCAGCGAGAACACAGCCAAGGCCCTCTGTGGCGTGTGGCACACAGCAACCATTCAGTGAGTCGTGGCTGCTGCTGTCTTTACTGTCATGGTGGTAACTTGTCCTCGGTACTCAGATTTTTTTTTTTTTGGTACCAGGGATTGAACCCACTGAGCCACATCTCTAGCCCTTTTCTGTATTTTATTTAGAGACAGGGTCTTGATAAGTTGCTGAGGGCCTTCCTACATTGCTGAGGCTGGCTTTGAACTTGGTGATCCTCCTGCCTCAGCCTCCTAAGCTTCTTGGCTTGGATTACAGGGTGCACCACTGCACCTAGCTGGTCCTCATATTTTTTTTTTAAATTTATTTTTATTGTAAACAAATGGGGCACATGTTGTTTCTGTTTGTACATGGAGTAACAGCATACCATTTGCATAATCATACATTTACATAGGGTAATGATGTTTGATTCATTCTGTTATTTTTTCCTCCCCCCCCACCCCTCCCACCCCTCTTTTCCCTCTATACAGTCCCTCCTTCCTCCAGTCTTGCTCCCCTCCCACCCCCCATTATGTGTCATCATCCACTTATCAGCGAGATCATTCATCCTTTGGTTTTTTGAGATTGGCTTATCTCACTTAGCATGATATTCTCCAATTTCATCCATTTGCCTGCAAATGCCATAATTTTATTATTCTTTATAGCTGAGTAATATTCCATTGTATATATGTAGCACAGTTTCTTTATCCATTTATCAGTTGAAGGACATCTAGGTTGGTTCCACAGTCTGGCTATTGTGAATTGAGCTGCTATGAACATTGATGTGTATCTCTGTAGTATACTGATTTTAAGTCCTTTGGGTATAGGCCAAGGAGTGGGATAGCTGGGTCAAATGGTGGGTCCATTCTAAGTTTTCTAAGTAATCTCCACACTGCTTTCCACAGTGGCTGCACTAATTTACAGCCCCACCAGCAATCTATGAGTGTACCTTTTTCCCCACATCCTCGCCAACACCTATTGTTGCTTGTGTTCTTGATAATCACCATTCTAATTGGGGTGAGATGGACTCTTAGTGTAGTTTTGATTTGCATTTCTCTTATTACTAAAGATAGTGAACATTTTTTCATGTTTGTTGATTGCTTGTAGATCTTCTCTATGAAGTGTCTGTTCATATCCTTAGCCCATTTGTTGATTGGGTTATTTATATTCTTGGTGTAGAGTTTTTTGAGTTCTTTATATATTCTGGAAATTAGTGCTCTATCTGAAGTATGAGTGGCAAAGATATTCTCCCACTCTGTAGGCTCTCTCTTCGCATTACTGATAGTTTCCTTTGCTGAGAGAAAGCTATTTAGTTTGAATCTGTCCCAGTTATTGATTCTTGCTTTTATTTCTTGTGCTATGGGAGTCCTGTTAAGGACGTCTGATCCTAAGCCAACAAGTTGAAGATTTGGACCTACTTTTTCTTCTATAAGATGCAAGGTCTCTGGTCTGATTTCAAGGTCCTTGATCCATTGTGAGTTGATTTTTGTGCAGGGTGAGAGATAGGGGTTTAGTTTCATTCTGTTGCATATGGATTTCCAGTTTTCCCCAGCACCATTTGTCGAAGAGGCTATCTTTTCTCCATTGCATATTTTTGGCACCTTTGTCTAGTATTAGAAAATTGTATTTATTTGGGTTTGTGTCCGTGTCTATTCTGTACCATTGATCTACCTGTCTATTTTGGTGCCAATACCATGCCGTTTTTGTTACTATTGCTTTGTAGTATAGTTGAAGTTCTGGTATTGCAATACCCCGTTTCATTCTTCCTGCTAAGGATTGCTTTAGCTGTGCTGGGTTTCTTATTCTTCCAGATGAATTTCATGATTGCTTGCTCTATTTCTGTAAGGTACATCTTTGGGATTTTAATTGGCATTGCATTGAATCTGTATAGCACTTTTGATAGTATGGCCATTTTGACACTATTAATTCTGCCTATCCAAGAACATGGGAGATCTTTCCATCTTCTAAGGTCTTCCTCAATTTCTTTCTTCAACATTTTGTAGTTTTCATTGTAGAGATCTTTTACCTCTTTGGTTAGATTGATTCCCAAGTATTTTATTTTTTTTGAGGCTATTACAAACGGAGTTGTTTTCCTCATTTCCCTTTCAGATGTTTCATTGCTTGCGTATAAAAATGCTTTAGATTTATGTGTGTTGATTTTATAGCCTGCTATTTTGCTGAATTCATTGATGAGGTCTAGAAGTTTTCTGGAGTTTTTTGGATCCTCTAAATATAGAATCATGTCATCAGCAAATAGTGACAGCTTAAGTTCCTCTTTTCCTGTTCGTATCCCTTTAATTTCTTTAGTCTGGCTAATTGCTCTGGCTAGAGTTTTGAGGATAATGTTGAATAGAAGTGGTGAAAGAGGACATCCCTGTCTTGTTCCCATTTTTAAATGAAATGGTTTCAGTTTTTCTCCATTAAGAATGATGTTGGCCATGGGCTTAGCATAAATAGCCTTTACAATGTTCAGGTATGTTCCTAGTATCCCTATTTTTTTTAGTGTTTTGAGCACGAAGGGGTGTTGTATTTTGTTGAATGCTTTTTCTGCGTCTACTGAAATAACCATATGATTCTTATCCTTAAATCTATTGACATGATGGATTATGTTTATTGATTTATGGATGTTAAACCATCCTTGCATTCCAGGGATGAACCCCACTTGATTGTCGTGCATGATTTTCTTAATATGTTCTTGGATGCGGTTTGCCAATATTTTGTTAAGGATCTTTGCATCTATATTCATCAAGGATATTGGTCTAAAATTTTCTTTCCTTTATGTGTCTTTCCTGGTTTGGGTATGAGGGTGATATTAGCTTCATAGAATGAGTTTGGTAGGGTTCCCTCCTTTTCTATTTCCTGGAATACTTTGAGAAGTATTGGAATGAGATCTTCTTTGAAGGTCTTGTAGAACTTGGCTGAGAATCTGTCTGGTCCTGGGCTTTTCTTGGTTGGCAGGTTTTTAATGGCTTCTTCTATTTCATTGCTTGATATTGATCCATTTAAATTGTGTATGTCCTCCTGGTTCAGTTTGGGAGGAGCATTTGTCTCTAGAAATTTGTCAATGTCTTCGGTAGCTTCTATTTTGTTGGAATACAGATTTTCAAAGTAGCTTCTCATTATGTTCTGTATCTCAGTGGTGTCTGTCGTGATATTTCCTTTTTCATCACGAATTTTAGTAATTTGAGTTTTCTCTCTCCTTCTCTTTGTTAGTGTGGCTAAGGGTTTGTCTATTTTGTTTACTTTTTCAAAAAACCAACTTTTTGTTTTGTCAATTTTTTGAATTGTTTCTTTTGTTTCAATTTCATTGATTTCAGCTCTGATTTTAATGATTTCCTGTCTTCTACTACTTTTGCTGTTATTCTGTTCTTCTTTTTCTAGGGCTTTGAGCTGTAATGTTAGGTCATTTAGTTGTTGACTTTTCATTCTTTTCTGGAATGCGCTCCATGTAATGAATTTTCCTCTTAGCACCGCTTTCATAGTGTCCCAGAGATTTTGATATGTTGTATTGTTGTTCTCATTGACCTCTAAGAATTTTTTCATCTCCTCTGTGATGTTTTTTGTTATCCATGTTTTATTCAATAGCATATTATTTAGTCTTCAGGTGTTGGAGGAATTTCTATTTTTTATTTTGTCATTGTTTTCTACTCTCAGTCCATTATGATCTGATAGAACACAAGGCAGTATCTCTTTTTTTTGCATTTCCTGAGGGCTGCTTTGTGGTGTAACATATGGTCTATTTTTGAGAAGGTTCCATGTGCTGCTGAGAAGAAAGTGAATTCACTCATTGATGGATGGAATATTCTATATATGTCTATTAAGTCTAGGTTATTGATTGTGTTATTGAGTTCTATGGTTTCTTTGGTTGGTTTTTGTTTGGAAGATCTATCTAGTGGTGACAGTGTTGTGTTAAAGTCACCCAGAATTATCGTGTTGTGGTCTATGGGATTCCTGAAATTGAGAAGGATTTGTTTGATGTACAGAGATGCACCATTGTTTGAGGCATAAATATTTACAATTGTTATGTCTTCCTGATTTATGGTTCCCTTAAGCAGTATGAAATGTCCTTCTTTATCCCTTCTGACTAACTTTGGCTTGAAGTCCACTTTATCTGATATAAGGATGGAAACCCCCACTTTTTTACTGAGTCCATGTGCGTGGTAGGTTTTTTCCCATCCTTTCACCTTTAGTCTGTGAATGTCTTTTTCTATGAGATGAGTCTCTTGCAGGCAGCACATTGTTGGGTCTTTCTTTTTAATCCATTCTTTCAGTCTGTGTCTTTTGGTTGATGAATTTAGGCCATTAACGTTCCAGGTTATTATTGAGATATGATTTGTATTCCCAGTCATTTGGGCTTATTTTTGGTTTGTAAGTTGGCTTGGTTTCCCCTTTGAGTGGTTTTTCTCTAAGGTAGTTCCTCCCTTTGCTGACCTCCATTGTTGTTTTTCATTTCCTCCTCATGGAATATTTTGTTGAGAACATTCTGTAGCGCAGGCTTTCTATTTGTCAATTCTTTTAACTTTTGTTTATCATGGAAGGATTTTATTTCATCTTCAAATCTGAAGGTTAGTTTTGCTGGGTATAGGATTCTTGTTTGGCAACCATGTTCTTTCAGAGCTTGAAATATGTTGTTCCAGGCCCTTCTAGCTTTTAGTGTCTGGGTTGAGAAGTCAGCTGCTATCCGTATGGTTTCCCCCTATATGTAATCTGATGCTTTTCTCTTGCGGCCTTCAAAATCCTATCTTTATTTTGAATGTTAGGCATTTTCATTATAATGTGCCTTGGTGTGGATCTGTTGTGATTCCGTGCATTTGGTGTTCTGTAAGCCTCTTGTTTTGATTTTCCATTTCATTCTTCAGGTTTGGGAAATTTTCTGATATTATTTCATTGAATAGGTTGTTCATTCCTTTGGTTTGTATCTCTGTGCCTTCCTCAATCCCAATAATTCTTAAATTTGGTCTTTTCATGATGTCCCATAGTTCTTGGAGATTCTGTTCATGATTTCTTACCATCTTCTCTGTTTGGGCAACTTTATTTTCAAGATTAAATATGTTGTCTTCGTTGTCTGAGGTTCTGTCTTCCAAGTAGTCTAGTCTTTTGGTGATGCTTTCTATTGAGTTTTTTATTTGGTTTATTGTTTCCTTCATTTCAAGGATTTCTGTTTGGGTTTTTTTTGAGAATCTCTATCTCTTTGTTGAAATAATCTTTTGCTTCCTGCAGTTGCTCTGTCAGCTTATTGGTATTATCATTCATTGCCTGCATTTACTCTCTTATCTCATCCTTTTCTTCGCAAATCATCTTAATCATGTATAATCTGAAGTCCTTTTCTGACATTTCTTGTACCATACTGTCATTGGATTCTATTAATATAGAATCTAGATTTGTTTGGATCATTTTCTTCCCTTGTTTTTTCATGTTGTTCATGTATCTTCCCCTGTAGCAGTGCAGATCTGGGGTATTGCACATTTCTCCCTATAGGCTTATAGTGGCCCTATAAGTTTCCAAAACCTTTTCTTTAAGGGGAGATCAATATTAGCAGTGTCCAGTACAGACACTACAATCCTAGACCAAATAGTTCCTATGAGGACAATAACAAAATTGTTCACAGAACAACAGAAAGAGTTCAAATGTTATCTTCAGTAAAACAAACAAATTTGCAATAAAGACTGCAGTTTCTAATGGAGGACAAGGAGGATGCAGAGGGATATAGAATGTGACTGTTAATGGGATAAGAAAAGAATATACAGAATTTCTAGGTAATAGAAAGGGTGAGAGTGTAATCAAAAGAAATTGGATGTTAGTATGCAAAAAAGGGAGAAAGAGACTCTGAGGGAACAGGTAAACAAAAGGAAAGGAGAGCAAGAAAAGTAAAGAAATAAAAACTTAAAAATTTTCAATAAGGAGAAAAAAGAAAATCTACAGTATAACAGTCATATAATAATGAAACCTCCCAGTGTTCAGTAGCCTGATGCATGAGAGGTACCTGACAATGAGCTTCAAGCCTCCAGCAGGTGTCTCAGGATGGGATTTGCCCCACCTAAAGATCAGAGCTATGGCTTCCAGGATTATTCAAGATGGCCGCTCAGGCTTCGAAATGTGTTGGCAAATGGGAAGCTGCAGCTCAGGGTGTGGACGTGGTCAGCTGGAGGTCCTGGAGGTGGGGTGCAGTTGGTCAGGCATGGGTCCTGGAGGTCTGGTATGTTTGGTGTGGTTGCGGGATCCTAGAGGCTGGGTGCAATCAGTCAGTCTGGGGTCCCGGTGATAGGGCGCAGTCACTTGGTCTGGGGGTCCTGGCAGCAGGGAGCAGTCAGTGGATGTGAGGGCCCCAGAGGTAGGGAGTGATTGGTCGGGTTGAGTGCTCCTGGAGACGGGGCTCAGTCAGTTTGGCCAGGGGTCCTATGGGGCCTGGCTGTTGTCCTAAAATGGCGGCAGCCACGTTTAAACAAACCTGCAGGTACCGTAACTGAACTTCCAGGCAAAAGCAGGCAGCTGGTGCTCCACTGGCGGTCGGCGATCAGTTTGCTGACTGTTGTCGGATGATCGGGAGGTGAACCTCGTGTGTTGGGTGATGGATAGGTGTAAGGCAGGTGACGGACAGGCGAGAGGCAGGCAAATGGCGGATGGTAGGCGCCTGACAGTGAGCAATCTGCACTCAAAAAAGGCGTCAATATGCTGGCAGACTGCAGGTGGTCACAGCAGACAAATAGGGTAAACAGCAGGGGATCGATAAGCAGGAAAAACTGCCTCATCAAAAAACAGATATCCTCTGCTTGAAACTGGAGTTACGGAGCGACAAGGAGCGCAGCCTCCCTCTAGTCCGCCATCTTGGATCTCCCTTCTCAGATATTTTTTTAAAACCATGAACTACATTTGAATTTCACCCTGTCTGCTGGGTGTGATGGAATACTAAGGGGTGGGAAGGAACTGGTTTTGCTCGGCTTGCTCAGTGCTGAGGCCTCTGTGCCTGGGCTTATTCAGCAATGAATGGAAAGGGCAGAGCCTGTGGTCATTCTTCTGCTGGACTTCATGCCCGTGCACTGTCACTTATTCTTGTAGTGTCTGAGATAGTCTGCTGCAGGGACCTTTTGATGGTAAGGTGCAGGGCCAGGTGGGGGACTCTTTCCAGGGGGGTCTGCAGAGATTGATATGGCTGTTTCTGCAAGAAAATAGGATTAGATAAATGTCCCTTGACAATGTGCTTTTTGCAAATAAGAATTTTTGAAAAACATTTTTATCGTGAAAAATGGCAAGTATGTCTCAGAGAAAATAGTATAACAAACCATGATGTCCCCAGTGCTGTAATTCATCACGTTTACTTTGTTCTTTTTCTTCTTCACTGAAGAATTTTAAAGCAAATTCCAAATAGTATATCATTTTACCTCAACATACTTCAGTATTCATTTCTAGGGAAAAAATGGGCATTTTCTTATAAATAAAATACATTGTCATATTAAACTAAATTAACAAAAATGCCTTGGTCTTAGGTTACACCTCCCAGTCTGAACTCAGAGTGCCCTGATTGTTTCAGAAATGCCCTTTTGTTGTGAAGTGGAAGGGCGAGTGGTCTAAGGGGCTTTTTGCCTTTCTTTGGGTCTCTAATTCAGTGGAATGATCTGTCTTTCTGAGCCCCAGTTTTCTCAGCTGCAAATAAGGATAGTTCAGTAATGATACAGGAATTTTTTGAATCAGGATCCAAGAAGGTTCACATGTCACATTTGCGGTCATCGTTTCTTGAATCTTTTTTTTACGTAAGCCAGATATGGTGCCTATAATCCCAGTTCCCGGAAGCTGAGGTGGGAGGCGGGTGTTTGAGGCCAACTTGGCCAACTTAGGAAGACCTGTCTGAAAAGGGAAAACAAAACCAAAACCCAACAATCAACCCCCACCCCCAACACATACCTCTTTTACTTAAGGTAAACCAGCCCCCCAGTGCTTTCTTATGCTCCCCACCCTGACTTGCTGGAGAGTCTGGGTTAGGGCCTCATGGAGGTCCAACATTCTAAATTTGTCTGTTCTTGGTTTTGCTCTTTGACTTTGTTTTTCCCCCCATGTTTAGAAGTGAAAGTTAGTGCTGGAGAGTCAGTTTCACCTCCCTGGGGAGGACACCTTGTGGTGGTGCCTGGTGCTGCTGTTGCACTGGGCAGGAGGCCCAGGGCAGCTGGACATCCCTCTTTGAGAGACACTAAGACTCATGCCCCAGGGGGTTCAGGTGCTGATGGTCAGGTTCCCCCATATAAAGCATTTTTAGACCCAATTTGTGTTCTTTTGATGGTTAAATGACTAGAGTGTTTCTTATTTTATCTTTTTATGATGATCATGCCAACTTGGGATCCGCGTCTCTGTCAAAACGCATGCTGTGGGGGAACTAGAGGGCACCCGATGGTCATTACCCAACTGTAGTAGTGTACTCCATTTTTCTCTGCCGCTCCTATAACTATTTTTCCTTCTTCCCTTCCTCTTCCTTCTTGTCTTTCCCACCCCCCTCCCATTCATTCCTTTAGCAACTGTTTTCTGAGCACCTGCTTTGTGGTAGGCATTGCAGATACACGGCTGACCTCACATGGTCTCTGCCATCTGGAAGCTGGGTGGCAGTTGACGGTTGCATGGGCTCTGTCTGCTCCTCTCCTCCCTTCTCTCCACTCAGTTCCTCCTCTCTAGGGGTGGTCCTCAGAGCACAGAACTTGTTGAGAACCTGCTGTAACAAACCCTAGATATATAAGTCCTTCTAGTGGTTATAATTACAATGTAACATTACAGAACTTGTTACAAAGAATGTAGAGACAGAGGATTTTGCTTATTCTTCTGTCTGTAGTTGTCCCTAGGAAAGGAGTCTTTGTGGTTCCTAGGTGAGTCCTGGTTGGTCAGCAGAGCTTCTGTTAAAAATGCATTCAAAGGTATTAGGCAGGATTCAAAATCATTTTCATTTTGCCCTGACAAATTTCTTAGATGAGACTACTTCATGGATGGATCCATATGAGTTATTACAGAATTGTGTAATATAACAATGAAAATAAAAATGGGAGAAGTTGTTTTATAATGTGCAACATTTCACTAACAGAATAGATGAAGCCAGCTCAGAAGAGATGCCAGAGAACCTGGAATCTCGACTGCCCTTGAGTTCCTTTCTGGTTGGCTTTATCATCAGACCATTGTTTGACTGGGTTAATAAAGCAGAAAGGAAGTTAGCGCCACGAAGAGCTTTACCTTCAGATTTCCCACGCCTTTCTGCATCCTCCTTGATTTTGTTCTGCCTTTTCTCTGAAAAACACCCTTTCTTACCAGTAATATTTGCCTTGCTTTATCTTGTGTGTTCCTAGGTTCACTCACTCTCTCTTGTGTTGAATAAAACCACCAGTGAGCTCGCTAAAGCCAATGTGTCTAAATTAGTAGCACACCTGGAAATGATTGGTAAGTGGGGAGAATCCAGCGTGCAGTCTGGTAAGTGTCTGAATGTCCCAACACAAATCAGATTGTGTGCACGTGCTGAGTGAGGTGTGGACCAGCCACTTGATGGTGGCTCTTGGTCTGGCCATACCTGTTGGTGGCTTTTGCATCAGAGTCATCGAGATTGCTCGTTAAAAATGTGTCTGACACAACCTCTTCTCCCTTCCTTCCCGTCTCCATTCCAAGAACCTGATTCTGTAGGTTGGGAACAGCCCTGGCATCTACCTGTGTTTTTTTTTTTTTTTTTTTTTTTTTTTTTTTTTTTTTTTGGGTGCTGGGGATAGAACCCAGGGCTTTGTGCTTACAAGGCAAGCACTCTACCACTGCGCTATCTCCGCAGCCCCCCTACCTGTGTTTTTAATGATTTTTAGAGTGACTACAAAATTTTCTTGTTGGAATATTTTTGAGGGTATAAAGTGGGTATTATTAATAATTAGACTTAGAAGACAATCTTATAAAAGGGCTGTCCCTGGGAAACCAGGGAGATGTTCATTCTGTCTATAGTCTTAAGTAAGGGAAGCTACCAAGAGGGCCTGTTTTTTTTTTTTTTTTTTTTTTCAAATTTTGTTGGTCTATTTATTTATTTTTAATATGTATATATATTTTTAGTTGTTGATGGACCTTTATTTTATTCATTTATTTATATGTGTTCTGAGAATCGAACCCAGTGCCTCATGCATGCTAGGCAAGTGCTCTACCACTGAGCCACAAACCCAGCCCAATTTTGTTGGTTTATTTTAAAATCACTTTACTTCTTAGAAAGTACAGAGAAATAATAAATCAATTACGAAAATGGCAAACAATATTTTTTGGCTCATGGCAACTCTACAACAGTTCTTTGTATGATTTAATTGCAAACCTCTCCATGTCCTGGCTTAGTAACTGATATAATTGTCATCCTCCCATCTCACTTTTCTAAATGTCCTACTTAGTCCTTCTTAGTCTCAGATCACAGTGCACAGAGGCTGATAGTTCCTTCTAGCATTCAGTAACTTTCCCATGCAGGAGGATATTGCAGCAAAACCAGCATTCTTTGTAATGGGGTTTTGTAGGGTGAAATTCTTACTTGAATATAAATGATGAACTATATCACGTTCTAAATAGTGGGGATTTATAAACTGTGAATTTCTTCTATACAGAATGTGTAATTCAGTACTGAAGATTACAAAGCTCAAATGTTGACACTGTGCTAAAAACAAGAATGTTATTTAGGGAAAGAAAGAACCGAAACTGAGGTTTCACACCTGGTGTAAATTATTTTAGAAAAGTTCCTAGAAGAGGTCTTTCCTTATGATTGGAAGAAGCTTGGGTATCTTGTTAGAGGACATTAAGAATCAAAAATAAATTGTGCCTTTGGTTTAATTGGAAATCGAGCTGGCATACCACGTGTAGCCACTCTAGTTCTTGGAACGGAATTGCATGATGATTGTGATGGAAGCTTTGCTTTACGGCAGCAGCGGCTCAGAACACCCTGCGCAGTGGGAAGGAGGATCATTTCAGGCCACAGTTCAGCTGCTCGGGTGTCAACTTCCCTTCTTTTTTTGCCTGCCCTCCAGGGGCTTCACTCCTGTCATATCTGACCAGCTTCACATCTTGGTCCCCAGTGTCTGCTGACCTTATTAATTTTGTTCTTTTATTAAATTGCCCCCAGACCTGCTGAATACCACTTGAATAGCTTAACACATTTCTGACACTTCCTTCTTTTTTCTTTTATCCACAATGTGATTAATAGACCTTATGATGTGTCACTAATTTCTAACAAGTGGTCTAATCTCAGAATGTGTTTCTGTCAGTATTTGTATATGTTTTGTCTTTTGAATTGTGTATGCATTTACTTCCTCCATGTTCCTGTGGGATGTTGCCGTATTATTTCAGTTCCCTTTGTTTGTCTTTTGACATGGGAACTCTCAAAGATCGCATAACATTTTTTGGGGGTGTACTGGAATATTGAAAATCAGCTTCTCATGCATAGTTTGATTTAAACGTGTGTCTGTCAGTTTTTGTCCCAAACATACTGAAGAAGGGCGGCGTAATGGTATGTGATGACGTGTTCTCATTTTAACACCCCAGAGGGAGACCTGGCCTTGCAGGGAAGCATCGGGAGCCTGTCTCTGAGCGACCTCACCCCGCATGGCGAGCTCTACAGGGAGCGGTTCACCACGAGTGGGGAGGAGGCCCTTATCTTCCAGACTTTCAAGTAAGAGCACCATCCTTTCTCTCTCTGGCTTGTTGTTCACTTGCTGTTTAAAATTCTTGTTGGCTAAACAATGAAGAGAAGGTTAAGAAAATTTTACCTTCTTTGGTAAAAATGGACAGATCTGGTTGTGAGGAGTCCTGATTTCTATCTGTTCTCGTTAAAGCCCGTGTTGCTGGGTCTCCTTGTGAACATGCAGGAATGATTCCGAGTGCCCGCAGGCAGTCACTTCATCGCCGGGCGTCAGTTTTTCTGTGTAAATCACAAGGGCACTGAGTTAGCTCATTTCTGAGCTTCGGTGTAGCTCCAAGAGTTCTGCAATGACTTCAGTCTGAGAATGTTGTTGATAATGAACAATTAGTTATAGCGTGAATTTTTTGTTTATAGACATAGCTTATATTTAATTCTATTTTAGATTTTAAACGGCACCTTTAGGTCTATTTATTAAAGGATGGATTTCTCAGAATACAGTTTCAAATGGCGATTTTCAGCCTTTTTAAGAGGTGTTAGAAAATGAATGTTCAATTCTTCCCCTAAATAGTCTAATTTCATTGGTATAGAGTGCTGGTCAGTCTTCTGTTTTTGTTTGTTTTTCCTTTTTAACATGGTTGTATTGAACCAGGGTTGAGAGTTACAGTTCTAAAAGATACTGTGGTAGAATGCTTACCTAGTACACTCAAGGCCCTGGGCTTGATAACCACCTGTGGGGCGGTGGGGGTGCGTCTGAGGACCTTTTCATTCTCAGGGTTATTATTCATCTAGTAAAGCATTATCTTTATATTATTTATTTATATCTTTAGAATTTAGGTTTTGGAGCTGGGTGTGGTGTCACATGCCTATAATCCTGGAGACTGGAGAGACTGAGGCAGGAGGGTTATAAGTTCAAGACCAGCCTCAGCTACTTAGCAGGCCCTAAGCAACTCAGCAAGACCCTGTCTCAAAATAAAAAAGAGAAAGGGCTGGGGATGTGACTCAGTAGTAAGCTCTTCTGGGTTCAGTCTGCAGAACCACACACACAAACAGTCCCCCACCCCCAAATGTAGGTTTTAGAATTTAAGATTTTAGAAGAATTTACTTATACTACATACCACAAAGGCATGTTTCTGTAATAGATGAGATAGTCAATGTAAAATTCTTAATTCTCTGCTTGGCACCAATAGGTCCTTAGCAAATGTGAATTCCTTTCCCCATTAACCATGTCCTGAATGATGATTTCTTTTTAGGCTTCGGGCTTCATTAAATTCAAAATGATTGTAAAAGTCTTCTGGTGTGTCTGAGTTGGGATCCACAGTGTGGCTGCATTTCACTCAAGTATAGGAGACTTCTTTCTGCCTTCAGAGAGTGGTTTCCCAGAAGCGCTGGCTCCTGTGCCTACCCTTTTTTCCTGCTGTTGCCTGGCCTTGTTCTCGTCTTTGGAGTCTGCACTGTCACAGTCTTTGCCAGGCAGGGTGATAGCTGTGGAGGCCTGGTGGACTGAATCCTAGAGTCGGAACACTACTCACAGCCCCTGGTATCACCCAGACTTTCATTTAATGCCCTCAGCACATTGCAGAAGCTTAGGAAGGGCCTCGTTTTTGGAGTTTTCCATTTTAATAATTAAGGCTGTTTTCTAGGAAAGCCCCTAGATCAGCCCAGTTCTATAGAGATGCTGGCTGAGTCACCATTTTGTCCTTGTTCCTAGATACGGGCAGCCTGACCCTCTGCTGCGGAGAGAGCACGACGTTCGCGTGAGCCTGCAGATGGCCTCTGTGCAGTATGTGCACACGCAGCGCTTCCAGGCGGAGGTGCTGGCCTTCATCCAGCACTTCACGCAGCTGCAGGATGTCTTGGGGCGCCAGCGAGCTGCTGTCGAGGGCCAGACGGTAGGTGGCTGCATTTTGGTTTGACCCATCGTTAGAACTTTTAAGCCTCCATAGATAAATCTGGAAGATTTTGCAAAAAAAAAAAAAAAATCAAGTGTAATGTCTACTTGCCATGTAACTGGTTACCTGCAGCAATCTTGCCGTAACCGAAAAGACTTGGTCCTTACTTATTATATCACACTTTAATTGCTTTTCAAGATTAGCTTCACTTTTCTGTAAAAACAATAAAGGAAGTTTACAAATAATGCTTAAGACTCTGGCCCTTTTAGGACTTTAGTGGGGATACTTCTATTAGAAAGTAGTAGATTTCTTTTGTTCTTGTTTTCATTTTCCAAATGGATTAAAAGTCCCCAAACTCTTCAGTTTAAGGTACCTTTAATAACTTGGTCATTTTTCATGGTTTATCCTAGGCCAAAAGATACACCTAATAGTATTTCCATTTACAAAGTAGTTAAGACTGAGCAACTTAGTAGCTGTTTGAGAAAATAATATATAAATTGAAATAATTTCATGTGTTATGTATATATATGCACACACCCACACACAAACACACTGTGTGTGTGTGTGTGTGTGTGTGTATACATGTATTTTTATTTATTTATTTCTGTGGTACTGGGGGTTGAGCCCATAGGTTCCTGCACATGGTGGCTGCACCCCAGCCTTGAAGGAATAATATTTTTGTTTCATCCTTGAACAACCACAGTTACACACTGGGAGGGTGTATGTGCCACAGCTTCTCGGGCTGGATGCCTCAACCCCTGTTTCTTGTTCTGCATTTATTTTCTCCTGGTACTTGCTTTTTATCATGGCAGCTGCTAAAGACCCAGTTTGGTAAAGTTGAGAGCTCTTTCAAAGGAAGGCAGCCTGACCTAATCCTGAATGTGATTTACCTGGAGCTAGTAGTTTCTGCAACATCTGACAAAATTTCCCCTCAAAATTTAAAATGCGCTGCCCTGTGAGTGTACTCCAACCTCCTATGGTGTCCCAGTATAGTTTGGGAGCCACAGAAAATAATAATGTAGCTATTTGTAAAAATTTATTAGTTTTCTGCTTTTCTTTTTTGCAGTGTTGGGGATTGAACCCAGGGAAACCCTCCTACTAAGCTACATCCCTTTTTATTTTTTGAGAAAGGGTCTTGCCAAGATGCCCAGGCTGGCCTTGACCTTGAGGTCTCTGTGCTTTAGCCTCCCTGATCACTAGGATTACAGGTGTATGCCACCTCACCTGGTGCCATGGCTGTATTTTAATCAATTTCCCTTTTTTTTCCTATGCATTTTTTCTATGGCTAAAATCATAAAATATATAATCTTTTACCCCTCTCTTTAAAAGGCTTTTAAAAATTTAATATTTGATGCATACAGCATATTATCTGTAACATGGATGTAGGTTACAGAATATGTTGATAAAAATAACCTGACCATGAAACTACCAATTTGAGCACCGTTAAGACTGTGCTCCTTCACCATCTCAGCCCCCACGTACTCACTTTTGGGTCTGTTGATCTTTTTAAAAAAGTTCCTAAACAATACCTTTTGTTTTGCTTGTTTTGAGTGTTATAAAAATGCTATTAAACAGTACATAAGGGGCTGGGGTTGTGGCTCAGTGGTCGATAGCTTGCCTGGCATGTGTGAGGTACTGGGTTTGATCCTCAGCACCACATAAAAATAAATAAAATGAAGATATCGTGTCCATCTACAACTAAAAAAAATATAAAAAAAAACCAGTACTTAAAGTTCTGTGACTTGATTTTTTTCCTTTTGGTATGTAAATGAGTTTCATTTATTACATACAATTGCATTTCATTCTGTTGCATTTCACGTGTGTAAAACACAGGATTTGTTGGTTTTCCTGTGGAATGTTTGGGTTGTGCACAGGGTGTGCTGCTGTGAACTGTGCCTCCTGACCACATACAGATCTGAGTTTTCCTGAGATAGCTAGGAGTGAATTTTGGGCAATAGGGGGAGGTACATGTATATTTTACAAGATGATGCCAGATTGTTTTCCAAATTGGTTGTTTCCATTATTTTTTTCCATCAGCAATGTATGAGAATTATTTTTAATTTATATCCTGACTGGCACTTGTATTATCAGATTTTTTATTTTAACCTTTTAGTGGGTATGAAATGTATGACATTTGTGGTCTACATATGTTTTTTAAGAAAACCCTAAATTGAGGAATAGGGTATAGCACAGTGTGTAAAGGGTGTTGATTCTGTGCATACTTTGGAGTCCAATTTCCTTTTAAAAAAAAAATGCCTTGCATTTTCATTGTTACCCTGTGTAGTATGTAAGTACGTCAAGGGAGTTCATTTAACCATTTCCCTAATTTTAACACTTAAATTGCTTGTACTCTTTCATTCTTATGAATAATGATTCCAGATTATCTTTGCACAGTTTTTTCACTTTTCAATTACTTTTATAGGATTAATTCCTACAAATGGTATTATTTGATGAAAGCGATGAATATTTTTGCAACTTTCAGTACAGGTCTGTTAAATTTTATGTTAGAATTATGTACATTTAAAACGATTATATTTGCATGTGTGGTTTAAACAGTAGTAAATCTTATTGTGATATGGGTGAGGAAATGAGTCACTTGTGCATTACTGAGCAATTGGCTTTACTTCCAGGGGTAGGCAGAATTTAAAGATAAATCTTTTATTTTTATCAAATTATATAAGACAAGTAGAAGGCCAAAGGTATATCTTCTGTTTAGAACATTGTTAAATATTTGGGCTTTCAAGAAAAGCTGATCTCAAGAATCTTTAATCCTAGCTGTTTGAATTAGTTTCATAGAGCTAAAGACCTGTGTTCATTTACTGATAAGATTAAGAGACTGTTTTGTTTGAACTTGAAATTCCTTTCTCCTAATATCAAATTGGTGACAGTTATATTTGATTTATAGCAGTTTCTTTTCTTTCTTTCTTTTTTTTGGTGCTCAGGATTGAACTCCGGGCTTGGGTATGCTCTGCACTGAGCTACACCTCTGGCCCTGACAGTGGGATATTTTTTCTTGCATTTTCTAATGTGTATAAATAATGGCTCAATGGGATTTTATTTTTTTTAAATCTTGATATTTGAAACGATAAGATTATCAACTGAACTTGACTTGACCAAATAGAAGCTGTTTCCTTCATAGTTCATCCCAGAAGTATAATATAGATTTCTGTGTCTTCTATTTTATATCTCTCATATTTATTAAACTTCTTTATTTACTGAGCAACAGGGAGTGCAGAATTTTGATGGAATCGAGAAGTGATATTGCAGTTTAGAGAAACTGGGACAAAAATCTGGAGTCTGAGTTTTGCCACCCCTATGAGTTGTGTGGTGAACTGGGAGGTATTTTTCTTACTGCTCTTTTGTTTACTCACTTGTAGGAGGAAGATGGAGAGAGTTAAAATAAGTATGCTGTACTCTTGGTGATAATTATTTATATGAATGAAACTTTGGAGTTTAAAATGCTTTCGTGGATTGTATTGTTTGATCCTTAAACAACAATCTTATTTGTTTACTTCTTCATTTATTCAGAAATGTTGTGTCATACAGCCTGGGAGTGCTAGGAATGTAGTAGAAATAGAAGGGCAAGGTTATTTCCCTCATAGTACATTTTAGAGGGAAAATATTAAGAACCAAAAGATGACATCACCTGACTGGGTGGTGTGGGCAGTTATTGCCACTTTCAAAGTGAGAAAGCATCATAACTCTGTACTCCGTGTGACTTAGGGTTGATTCAATGAGGCTTTGGGGGTGGGGGAGGAACCCAGGGGCACTTTACCACTGAGCTATGTCCACAATCCTTTTTATTTTCATTTTTTAAATAAAATTTAAATAAAATAAATTCACTAAGTGGCTGAGACTGACCTTGAACTTGGAATCCTCTTGCCTCAAGCTCTTGAGCTGCCTGAGTGCGCCTGGCAGGGTTGTGGTTTTGCATTAGCATGTAACTATGAAGGCATGTTCAAAAGGTTAGGGCCATCCAGAATTTAAAGGAACTTCCAGTTTATTGTTTTTAAATCTATAAGTTAATATATTGAACTTAAAGAATATTGTTGTGTGCCAGGAAAAATAGACTGGAAGGATATGGTACTGACATGATGATAACAGCTACTACATACCTACTTCTGAATTAGGATGTTTTCTCATTTAATCTTCTTTTAATCAACAGCTCTTACGGGTAGCTTATTCCCATTTGTAGACAAAGGAATTGAGGCAAAGAGCTCTTAACAACCAAGATCAATCACCAAGTTTATATATGGGGTGAGATTATGTTTTTTTTTTTTTTTTTTTTTTGGTACCAGGGAATAAACCCAAGGGCGCTTAACCATTGAGCAACATCCCCAGCCCTTTCTATTTCATATCTTGAGATAGATTCTCACTAAGTTGCTGATGCTGGCTTTGAACCTGTGATCCTCCTGCCTCGGCTTTCTGAGTCACTGGGATTCCAGGTGTGTGCTTCCATACCTAACTTAACTTTTTTTTAAAAATATACATTATACTTACTTTTTAAAAAAAAGCTAATTTTTTAGATGTTGATAGACCTTTATTTTATTCATATGTGGTGCTGAGAATCGAACCCAGTGCCTCATACATACTAGACAAGTGCTCTACCACTGGGCCACAGCCTGAGCTCTGTACTTACTTTTTAATATGCATTTTTTCACTGGTCAGTATAATACACGAAGAACAATTTCCAAGTCATTAAATAACACTTTCAATGCTTTTGAGCTTATACTTTTGTCAGTTTTATTGTGGTATAATTTACATACAGTAAACTTAACCTATTTATAGTGTACAGTTCAATTAGTTTTCCAGTTTTTTGCAGTCTTATAATTACAGCCATGGCCAACATTTATAACATTTTTGTTATCCCAAAAAGTTTCTTCATGCTCCTGTGCCCTACCCTGCACCTGGCAGCCACTTACCTATCACAATAATTTTGCCTTTTTAAAAGAATTCTGTATGAATGAAATCATGCAGTACACAGCGTTTGTGTGTGACTTCGTTCACTTGGCAGAATGCTTTTGATCCATCCATGTTGTGGGCACCTGCAGTTCATTTCTTCTTATTTCTGAGAAGTGCTCCATTGTTTGAGTATAATGCAGTTTGTTTACTCATTTGCCCACCTAATGAACATTTGGGTAGTTTTCAGTTTGGGGCCATTAAAAATAATACTGCTACAAGCGTTCACTGTCTGTATGGATGCACGGTTTCATTTCTCTTGAGTAAATACCTAGGAAAGGAATTGCTGAGTCCTGTGGAGACTGTATGTTTAGCACTACAGGAAACTGTCTTCTAGCTATTCCAGGTTCTTTGCCTTGCCGTAGGAATTTTAGAGTCACCCCATTAGCTCCAAGTCTGCCACAATTTTGGTTGGGATGATATTGGATCTCTAGATCATTTTGCGGAGATGAGACATCTTAACAGTACTGAGTCTTTGGATCCTTGCGTGGTATCTGTCTCAGCAGCAGTGTTTTGTAGTGTGGAATGTACCAGTTTTACGCCTTTTCTGTTAATCTTATCCTTAGATAGTCCCAATTTTTGATGCTATTGTAAATGATACCCATTTATAATAATTAAAATTTCAATGTCCAGTTGTTTCTGGAATTGTAAGAAAGGTTATTGTCTTTGGTATATTGACATTGACCTTGTATTCTTCAGTCTTCCTGATAACCTCCCTCATTAGTACCAGTTCCTTTAAATTCTATAGGATTTTCTACATAGATGATTGGATTGTCTGCAAAGGCAAGTTTTCCTTTTTTTTTTAGGTGTGTTCTGTGAACTTTAATGTTATATTTTCTTTATCATTTTGGTGAAAATATTTTTATATTTCCCTTATGGTTTCTTCTTTTACCCATAGGTTATTTAGAAGTGTGTAGTTTAATTTCCAGATATTTGGGGATTTTCCATTATCATCTTCTGATGCACTTTTTTTTTGTTTTTGAATTGAACTCAGGGGCGCTTAACCACTCAGCCCTTTTTATTTTTTCTTTTGAGACAGGGCCTTGCTGAGGCTGATCTTGAACTTGGGATGATCCTCCTCTCTCCGGGGATTACAGGCGTGCACCACTGTGCCTGACTTGTTACTGATTTCTGATTTAACTCTATGGTGGCCACATAATGTGCTTTGTTGGGGGTCTTTAATTGTTTTACAAAGTCAAGACATTTTGAAGAAACTGAGGTTATTTGATTCTAAAATTTGGGAGTTAATTGAACCTTAAAGTAATTTTTCTTCCTCTTTCAGGTGAGAGATCAAGCCCAGCGCTGTTCTCGGGTTCTCCTGGATATTGAGGCTGGAGCTCCTGTTCTTCTCATCCCAGAAAGTTCCAGATCAAATAAACTGATTGTAGCAAATTTGGGGAAGTTGAAAGTCAAGAACAAGTTTCTCTTTGCCGGTTATCCTGGGACCTTTTCCTTACAAGATAAGGTCAGCAGTTAATATCCATTCCCTTTTCACTTCGTCTAGTATTTGAACACTAATCAAAAAATTCCTAATTTTGTAGGATATGTGTCTTAAAGAATATTTCTTGACATTTTAATTAACCTTTTAAATTAAAAATAGTACAGGTTGAAACCCTTACTAACTGCATGTAGTTACTTGTTTTAGCAAACAAACCAGGGGACCAGTCTCCCCTTTGTGTAATCCTTTCCTTACAGAAAGCGTTCCTTCTGCAGTAATGTGTTACACCGTGTGGCTTTTTTCAGTGTGTGATTTGACCCAAGGTTTACCTGAAACTGTTTAAAAATGTCTTAATAAAATCTTATGTTGTATCTTGCATTGTAGGTTTAAATTACTATGGCAGTTACTTTTTTTTTGGTACTAGGGATTGAACCTGGGACACTTTACCACTGAGCCACATCCCTGGCTCTTTTTATCTTTTATTTTGAGACAGGGTTTGCTAAGTTGCTGAGGCTGACCTTGAATTTATAATCCTCCTGCCTCAGCCTCCTGAGCCTGTGGGATCACAGGCTGTGCCACTGCACCTGACTGGCAATTACTTATTCCTTACTATAATGCTTAGAGGTAATCAGGATGAGGGTTGCTGTCATTTTCATTTTACATCTGGGGACATGAGGATGTAATGAGGATAAATAATACCAGTGGAAACACCTAGTGAATCATAGCTGAGAAGACTTTGGAGACTCTCTGTTAGCCCCTTTTCCCATTTCGCATTTGAGGAGACCGAGTGGCATTTTTGGAGCTGAGAGTTCATTCTTGGCTTGTTTTCGTCATTCCTGGCAGAGTTGCAGAGAAGCCCTTCCATCTCTGCATGTTCAGTACAAACTCATTTTAGTGTGCCAGGAAAGCACCTAAGGAAATTTCAAGCTAGTCATGCCTGTTTTTAGTCTAATAGTTAATAACCTGGGAAGAGAGAGAACCTTTGAGAAAATGTACCTAAGATTTGATGATAAGATCATAACACTGATTAAACATAGCAATAAATAGCTGTTATGTATGTATGTGTGTCTATGTGTGAGTGTATATGTGTGTGCATGCACATGTTTATTTTTACTGGGGTTTGAACCCAGGAGTGCTTTACCTTTGAGTTAAAGCCTCAGTACTTAAAAAAAGTTTTGAGACAGAATTTTGCCTGACCTCAAACTTATACTCCTCCTGCCTTAGTCTCCTGAGTTGCAGAAATGACAGGTGTGTGCCACCATCCTGTTTTTATATTTGTTGAATGCTAGTTACATATCAATCGTTGCTAAGTTCTTTGGATATTAAAAGCAGCCGTTTCCTCTGCTCACAACACTTCTGACCCTAGCACTCACAGCACATCTTCTAGCACTCCAGGTACCCACCAGGTGTCCTCCAGTTCAGTAATTCACTAATGATCTGGAGTTAGCATAGGCTGGTCAGGTTTGGGAGCTCAGTCCCACAGACTCCTCCCACTTCAGAGCCCAGGCACAAATCCAGATCTCCAGGACTTCTCATCAACCAGCTGTAAGCTAGGGCTTCCTGCCCCTTCCCCCTGTTTAGTGATGTACCATAATGGCTTGTAGGGCTCAAGGGAAACACGTTTACTGGCTTATCATAAAAGATGAAGGCCATAACTGAGCAGCCAGATGAGTAGGTGTACGGGGGAAGGCCTGTGGGCCCTGAACCTGGGCTTCTGTCCTTGTGCATTGGAGTGTGCCACCCCAGATCCACAGTGTCAGGTTCCCCAGCCTGATAGCTGTCCAAACCCTGGCATCTAGGGTTTTTCATGGGGGCCCTGTTTTGTGGGTGTGATTGATTACATATCGGCCATAGGTGATTGAACTTCATATACCTTTCCCCTCCCTAGATGTCTGGGGAATGTAATTGAGAGTTCAAATTGCATAGTAAGTTCTTGGGAAAATGTTTGTTTGTGATAAATCTTTATTCTGAAGCCAGACTGTTTTTTAGGAAGAGCTCAATTATAGTTGGAATGGTTGAGCAAATTTTGTAATACCATTTGTTTTGCTAACTTTCCTAAAAAGGCTAGGACTGGGGATGTAGCTCGTGGTCGAGTGCTTGCCCAGCAAGTGCGAGGACCTGGGTTCAATCCCAGTTAAAACAAAAAGGTTACAGACTGTTTTCCTATACCAGATACCTCTGTGTGTGGGCTCACAAGCAGACTCTGAAGTTAGCCTTGGAAGAGGAACTGCCAAAATATTTCAAGACATATATCTTTAGGAGAGTTTCTATTTTGTTAAACCAAATAATAACCCATCATTTGTAGCATTTTAATGAAAAAAATTTCCCTGTATTTATTTTTGAGGATTTGATTTTAAGTGGCAGTGCGTACAAGGATCGCTTTTTCTTCAAGGTATAATGTGTTTTTGTCTCCTTGTTATTTTGAAAAACCTTATGGAATTTAGCAGTCAATTCACATTTATATACTTAAGAAAATGAAAAAACTAACCCTGTGTGATAAAATATTTTATTTCTTGGGAAAACTTGCTTATTACCTTTGTTTTTCTTTCTTTCTTTTTTTTTTTTTTTTTTTTTTGTGGTACTGGGGATTGAACCCAGAGGTACTCTTATCACTGAGCTATATCCCTAGCCCTTTTTATTTTATATTTTGAGACAGGGTCTTGCTAAATTGCTGAGGCTGGCCTCAAATTTGAAATCCCCCTGCCTCAACCTTGTTAGGTGCAGGGATTACAGACATGCACCTTCATGCCTGGGTCTGCTTATTACTTTTTTTCTTTCTTTCTTTCTTTCTTTCTTTCTTTTTTTTTTTTTTTTTAATAAATTACTTCCCTGCTATGTAGAGAAATCCTTCTTAAGGCCCATTAAAATGAATTCCTTTTTCTTTGCTCTGGGTAGTACTTTCTTAGTGATCTTACTTATATCCTTAAATCCTAGAAAAGCTATCTTGTTGTTTATCAGTGGTTGGTCTGTGGAATTCCATAAGGGCTGTGTGGAGTGTCATTTGTTCAAGTATTTGTAGTCAGATAAACTTGTCTGAGTTTACCTCTCCACTTGTACACTCAGATTTAATTGTTCAGGGTCCATGTGAAGAGAATAGTCACCTTCCTCCCCAAAGGTCGTTACACTGCCCTTTAATGTATTTGCACGTGTGAGCTTTGTCTAGTATGGATTTCAGTGGTTAAAGAACAGGAAATACTCCTGACATCAGACCTTGCAGAGAGGTTATTTGCCCTCAAGTTTCATGACTCCCGTGAGTTTGGAATTGTTTTACATAAATCCATGTCTTAATGAGTACGGGTTTGAATTTCTTGCATATGCTTGCCTTTCATTTTTCTCAAGCATAACTTGTGTTTAAACCATAATATCTAAGTCATAGTCTTTCAAAAGCTTTGGGTTAATCTCCTCAAGCCATTGATTTATTTAAACCAACTGTGGAGAGGATGTAGAGATAAATCAAACGAAAGAGCAACAAACATGCTCCAGAGTTTCAATAAACGAAGCAAGAGAAAGGTTTTAGTGTTGAAGCACTTAAACAACAGCACCCACCTAGGAATCTGCTGTATAAAACCAAAAAAAAAAAAAAATGCAGAAAGTAAGAAAAGGTTTCTTTTACTCTCCCTTGTAATTACTACTCAAGATAACTGTGGGAGAACACAGTATTTTTCTCTCCTTTTCCAAAACGAAAGGCTGAGAGGAGTAAACATCTCAGGCGTCACTAGAAGGAAGGCCATTCTTCCTGTCCTCCCAGTCTGCACATAACAGTGGCTAGTTGGGAACAGTTAGATGTTGCAGAAGCCACACAGATATAGCTGAGGCTGGGGTGAGGGAGCCCTGAAGTTTAAAAGCCAGTTATTGACTAATTCTGGTGAGAGAGAATTTTCCCTATTAGCAGTTATCTAAAAGCACTAAGTATGTAAGAATATATTTTTTTCCATCCAACTACAGAATCTGTTTTGTTCTGTATTAGTTCTCTTAATTTTTATGCCCCTGAGTGGAAACTTAACAGGAAAGGCTAACCTTTCTTGTTTTCCATTTTGTTTGCATTTCCACAGTTACTTAGATGAGAAATGTACCATGCGGGGTGATTTCTACAAAGTAGAAACACATTACCATTGCCATTAGATACATTTTCTTACAGTAGTAACCACCACCCCCCCCCCCCCCCGCAACTGTGTATCCTTTGGCCAAAAGATTTACTTTGCTTGAATTTAACCTAGATTAAACCACCTGAAGCCTTTTGCCTCTTGACATTTGCTCTTGAGCTAAACGATGGTGTCTTCCTGCAATGTTGGGGTAGTTTTCAGCAAGTACTAAATTATCTGCAACATCTCTGCAGACACTTATCTGTGGCAGGAAGTGTCTCGACTTGTTGCCGTCTAGTCGATAGGATCTGTGTGAGGCGAGGGAAGCGCCGGTTCCACAGAGCCTTCGAGGCTTCCTAGTGAAGCTCTTGTCCCCGCCCCTGCCCCCAGCCATTGCTACCTTCTAGTTTTCTTTTGTTCCTTCCAGGAATCAGTGCCTTCAGCCTCCCCCGCTTCTCCAGCGGGCACTCCCAAGCACAGCACGAGGAAGATGACAAGCACAGAGGACCTCAAGGGGCCGCATTCCCAGGGGCTGCTCGCGATGCCTCCTGCTGGAGTGGGCCTTGGCAGCCTGAAGAGTGAGTTTGTGCCCAGTGTCCTCACCAAGCAGCGAGGGCAGCAAGCCACACCTTCTGTCAGCCACGGTTCCAGTAGTCCAGGTAAAAGGGGAGAAAATTGCTGCCTAGGCAACACGGGGAGAGTCACAAGACCTTCCCAGGAACCTGAGCGGGGGACGCGCTGTGCAGTTCTTCAGTATGATTGTGTGTCGACGTTTCTGTAGAAGGCATAAGCATCTTAGGTGTAGATTTAGCATCGGGTTAAATTAGCAAGATATGGTGTAAATACAGAGATTTTAGATTGTCTATTAGGACACCCCCCCACCTTTTTAATTAAAATAATATTCTTTGTAGTATGGGTGATTGAACCCATGGTTGCTCTACCACCGAGCTACACCCCTATCCCTTCTTATTTTTCATTCTGAGACAGGGTTGTGCTAAGTTGCCCAGGCTGCCCTTCACTTGCTCTCCTCCTGCCTTAGCCTCCTGAGTCACTGGGATTACAGGTGTGTGTCACCACGCCCATCTAGGACATTTTTCCGTATAGTTCAAGTTAGTTGCTGCCAGGTGGTGACTGCATAAATAGACCA
Source organism: Sciurus carolinensis (assembly GCF_902686445.1). Lineage (NCBI taxonomy): Eukaryota > Metazoa > Chordata > Mammalia > Rodentia > Sciuridae > Sciurus > Sciurus carolinensis. The sequence goes on along the minus strand of NC_062213.1, from coordinate 200,493,662 downwards.
AGTCCTGCATCCTTGTAAGCCACCACCCAGACAGACACCATCCTTTCTAATCATTATTTAGTTCTAAAATAAGGAAAGACCCCCTTTAAAAATATTAGTGTGAATTAGATAACAGCAGAAACACTGTGAACAAAAATGTGGACAGACCTGAATCATCCAGCTGTTGGTACATTCCTAGAGTGTAAGAACTAACCACTCACGTTAGGGCCTCATTTCAGTTCTTGAGTTTTCCAGCGTGTTCTGGATGGCGTGTTGGGTAAGTGATGAGGATCAGGTCGGTGTCAGGCTTGAGAGAGGAAGGGCCAGCTGAGGAACTCTGCCCTTCATTTGGTAGACCAAAGACATGCAGTGCCTCATATTCCTAGAGGTGACAGTGAAGTGGCTCTTCACCATTTGACAGAATGAGATGATCTTCATCACCATGTTCATAGTTATCCTCCAACATTTACTGTGTACCTGATGCGGTGGCACTTTATTTATAGTATTTCATCCTCATGATGTCCTTATCAGGTCTTATTTTCCACCCCTTCCCCCCATTTTCTGGATGAAGAGATAAAGAGAGATTAAGTAACTCGACCTATCCAAGGTCATGCAGATAGTAAATGGTAGGTGCAGACTGCATTTTGGCAGTATGACTTAAGAACCTGAGTGTTTTTTGTTTGTTTGTTTGTTTTGGTGATGGGGATTAAACCCATGGATGCTTAACCACTGAGCCACTTCGTCACATCCCCAGTCCTATTGTATATTTTAGAGATAGAGTGTCGCTGAGTTCCGGCCTTGCTCAGTTGCTGAGGCCACCTTTGAACTCGTGATCCTCATGGCTGGCATAACATACAGCGAATACCTGTAAGAAGTGGTTTGGAGTGTTTTATGGAAAGATGATCTCGTTACTAACATTTGTTCTGCTGATTTGCCGATTTCCCCCCTGAAATTCCCTTAGTAGTGATACAGCTGTGGACGAAGGCAGTGGTTTTCACGTATCCTGTCCTCCTAGGTTCTGGACATACCCTAGGGAACCTCTGAGACCTGCTTCATTCTCATTCCTTTCCCTCTTCCACCAGACTGGCTCCCTTTGATCTGTCTCATGTATTTGTTAGTGTAATCAACCAATCAAGAATTGCATTGATCAAGTTCCTGCTTAATGCCAGGTGTCGTAGTATTTTGTTCTCCAGTGTATTAATAGGCATGGTTTCCATACCTTTGAACTAATGAGAACATTAAATAAATATGTCAATGTTGATAGGTTGTAATAAACGTTATGGAAAAGACAGATGAACACAGAGACACAGTTTAGATTGGATGGGAAGGAAGGTCATACCACTGACACAGCTTGTCCAGAGAGCATGGCATTTGGGGAGAAAAAGGCCTGTGAGCCTGGAGGCCTAGTGAGCCACTGGAGAATGGCTTGAGATGAAGCTGGGAAAGCAGGCTATGGGTTTATGCAGAATCTTGCAGGGATTTGAGTGAGTTTACAAGAGAGGATTTTGGATTAAACATAGTCATTAAAGGGTATAAAGGAAGGGAATGTGGTGGTCTATTTATTTATTTATTTATAATAAATTTTTTAGTTGTAGGTGGACATAATACCTTTCTTTTTATGTGGTGCTGAGAATTGAACCCAGGGCCTCACACATGCTAGGCAAGTGCTCTACCACTGAGCCACAAACTCAGCCCAATTTCGTTGGTTTATTTTAAAATCACTTTACTTCTTAGAAAGTACAACCCCAGCCCCTGGTCTATTTATTTTTAAGGATTACTCAGGTATTTTGTAGGGAGAATGGGTTTGTGAGAGCCATAAAGGAATTCTGTAGGTACATCAGAGGAGAGCTTGTGGTGGTCTAGGCAAGAACGAGGGCAGCTTGAATTTGGACACTTTAATTTAGTGTTTAAAAGAAATTCTGCTGCTGGGAAGTTTGTAAACCTTTGCTTAGTGTTGTCTCTGGGGAGGGATCGTGCGTGAAGCCATTTTTAGTCATACACTCTGTAGCCTCAGTTACTGTCTCAGGACAGGTACAAAACCCTGATGCAGGTGAGGCATGGTACGCCTGGTGGGAGGATGGGCGGGCGAATGTGTCGAGCCCGCAGAGCTTCCACGGGGGAGGTTGTGGGGCTGTGGTGGAGGTCTCTGGACGGACGGGTTTCTGAGTAGTGGAGAGCAGGGGGAGGCAGGCAGTTCTAAATATTTTTCCAAAGACAGAATGGACTTTATCTTGACATGTTAATTCTGTCCAGGCCCAGACCCTTTTGGATTCTGTTTGCTTCATGCTCTTTCCTGGGTCCTTGCAGAAGACCACGTCTGCCTGCTGGACTGCGTTGTTGTGGACCTGCAGGACATGGACCTCTTCGCCGCAGAACGTTGTCCACGGGAGTACTCTCAAACCTCGGAGGACAGGAGTGGAGATCTGATCTTCCCCTCCTATTTTGTGCGACAGACGGGAGGGAGCCTCTTGGCGGAGCCTTGTAGGCTGAAATTGCAAGTGGAAAGAAATTTGGACAAGTGAGTATTTTATCTGGATAGCTGTGTTAATAGAACCTTAATAACTTGGAAATTAGTGCTGTTATGGTAAGTCAGGAACGGCATAGGTACTCATTTTATTTGCCTATTTACCAAATGTTAATTGAGTCCCTACTATGTGCTGGTCATTAAGACTGCTGTGTTGGAAGAGAAAACGTCTGTCCTCCAGGAGCTTACATTGTGGGGTAAAGGAAGGCAAGTAGATGATTCTAATTTAGTGTTTGATTCAGTGACATAAACTGTGTTGCAAGATTATACAGATGCCTTGGAAACCATGAGGAAGGGACCCGAATTTAGAATGGATGTGGTGGTGAGGGCAGGTGAAGTATTTTGGAAGAGGTGGACATTCCAAATGTGGCAGATTCTGGACCTGCCAGTGCTCTTCACTCTGAAACTCTATGTAACTCCCTTAGCGGTTCAGATGCGGGTTTGCCCTTGAAACGGTTGCAGGAAGTCTAGGGAGCTGACCTCGACTCACCCTGTATTTGGCCTCAGACACAGGACCCTTGAGTTGTCATTAGTTCCATATCTTCCTAGGCAATGAACATTCCTAGATCTACTGAGATCAGCCACATTTAACTCTCAGGGCCTCCAGCCCTCAGGTACCAGAAACTAGGATTACAGTATGTGTTGTCTTTCAGTGCGGGGCATTGATTTTGGGGAAGGCAGCTTTATGCATGTTGACTCCAGGGAAAGAGAAGGTGTGACTCTGTCAGTGAAAGAGATTTCATTTGTGGTGTTTGGAAAAATATCCTCATTACTTGTGCAGAATGTGATTCTGATTCCCCTCTGGCCACGCCCTTCCAGGGTGAGTCATTTCACGCCACTCTTGGTTCCTCTCTGGGCGAGTCTGCAGTTTAGATGCTCTGTGCGTTTGTCTCTCTCTGACTTGTTACTCAAGTGCTCCCTGGCTGGTGTTCAGTTATGGTTGGCATGGGCTATATTTGGTTTTACTGGCTTAGCAGTCTTAAGAGGAGCTTCATTATTTAGAAATTGAACACTTTGTTTTCTTTTCAAGCAGTGCTTTCCCCCCCCCCAAAAAAAGAAAAGTGTTTTGCTACTCTTACCTAAACCTTACCCATTTCCATCATACGTGCAGATAATTATATTCCTGTTAGCCCAGGTAGAAGGGGCTGCTGAACAGAGGTGTGCTGTCAACTTCACAGAGACAGGACCCAGGGTGGCACCTGGTAATCCTTTCCATTTGCCTCATTGATTACATCATTAGTCTTCCTAAAACTTTATTAACTATAGATTTTTCCCTGTAGGCAATTTTTTTTTTTTTTCTTTTCCCAGTGCTGGGAATCAAACCCATGGCATTATTAGCACATGCGAGACAAGTGCTCTACCATGGAGCTATGTCCGTGGACCAAAAATGAGCTTTTTATATTCCCCTTCCACTTTAAATCCTGACCCAGTCCTTCATGTGTTCAGAGCACAGTGTTTTTAGTGTCTGTAGTGCCCACTCTACCCGCAGGACAGGGAGAAAGCTTGCTAGTGTTGGGACCAAGTTGGTATGTGTCCCCAGTGCTGGACATCTTCAGCTTCGCTTCTGCCCATCTGTTCTGAGAAGAGTAACCTGTCACATTTTATCCTCATTCATGTCCCATCTGGACCCAGTAGGAAACACTGGTTTATTCTTTTCGTTACCACTAAATCTGAAGAGTTAAGTAAAAATGGTGGCTTTTCTTCTTCATTGCTTTTACAACTATAATGTTTAAATGATTTCTGAGTCTCATGAAGTTTTCCATGTTTTTAGGCTAGTTATTTCGCCCATATCACTCTCTCTCTCTCTCTCTCTCTCTCTCTCTCTCTCTCTCTCTCTCTCACACACACACACACACACACACACACACACACACATTTTTTTTTTTTTTGTGGTGTTGGACATGGAACCCAGGGCCTTGGGCATGCTAGGCAGAAGCTCTACCACTGAGCTACACCCCTAGCCCATTTAGCTCATAGTAGGTCTGAGAATTTTCCAGAAGTATAGCTGGGGAGAAAAGGGTTTTCTTTTTTGTAGTTGGTGTGTGTTGGTCATGGTGACTTGCTTCATTTAGAGGGACATGAGTTCTTGCCGTGGATGTTAGTTACCAGGCTGGTTATGCAGTGGGACGTTGAGGCTCTTGTATCTGGGTGTGAGTCAGTGTCGAGTGAGGAAACTGTTTCTGAAAGTGCTTTTCTTTTTCATAGAGAAATAAGTCATACTGTTCCAGACATATCTATCCACGGCAGTCTCTCCTCAGTCCACTGCTCACTGGATTTGTATAAATACAAGCTGATCCGAGGCTTATTGGAGAACAACCTTGGAGAACCCATAGAGGAATTTATGCGGCCTTATGATTTACAAGATCCAAGAATCCACGTGAGTGAGACCTCAAGTTCTGGGTAACTCTGGTCGTCTTGACTGATGTCACCTGGTGTGTATATTCCTCAAACTCACCTTGAGAATGAAGGTGGAATAACAAGAAAGTTAATTTCTCGACTGAGGAACCCATTTTTAGGTTGGCATCATTAGCGCTGAGTTGATCTGCACTTTTCTTTTACAGACCGTACTGAGTGGAGAAGTGTACACTTGCATGTGCTTCCTCATTGACATGGTAAATGTAAGCCTGGAGCTTAAAGATCCAAAAGGAAAAGAGAGTGCTGGGTCCCTGGCCAGGTGTGTTACTTCCTCAGTTTTACCGCTAGTAGCAGCTTTGTGAGTAACGCACTGATTTTGCATTAGTGGAGGGTACAGCATGGTGGTCCACAGTAGGTGAACTCTGTATGTGTTTTTGGGTTGTCTGTAGAGTACCTCAGCCAGAATAGGTTAGGTCATGCTGTGGTAGCAGCCCCAAATGACAGTGATTTTAAACAGTGAAAATGTGTTTTTCTTCTCAAGGTATATGACCATTGTGAGTGACAGGCTGCTATTTTTTTAGTCACTCAGTGTGACAGAGTGCTTAGGTTTTGTTTGTTTGTTTGAGTTGGGTTTTACTATGTTGCCCAGGCTGGTCTTGAACTCCTGGGCTCAAGTGATCCTCCCACCTCAGCCTCTTAAGTAGCTGAGACCAAAGGTGTGCTCCTTCATTCCCAGCTTATGAAGTTTATTAATATGCCAGAGAGAAAAGTAAGAGTCCTGGAATGGTCTTGAATTGCAGTGGAATGCTCTGGTATATATCATGGAGCCCGGACATGAAGGAGTTGGGAGGGCCATCTTGCATGTGTCCGCATAGAGTTGGGAAAGATGGCACTAGCGACTACCTCACTGCTGAACTTTTCAAAAATTGGGTGATTTCATACCAAATAAAAACCATTGGATTTCAGCTTATTCCAGGGTGGGGGGACCCCAACCAAAACAAAATTGAAGCTTTAGCAATATTAGACCAAGGTCCTTGCTTGGAAGCACCTGGAAGCTAAGTAGCAACTATCCCTTGTAGATGGGCATGTGTTTACCTAGCAATTCACCAGCTTCGTCACTTCTTAGTCTGTGCAGATGTACGAGTTTGTGGAACTTTTAAGATTGCATTCACACTTGATGACTTCTGGTTTTGATCTCTTTAACAGCCCTGTAAGGCTGGGCACCTTACTCCTCTTTTCCAGGTAGGATTTCTGACTAGAATAAGGTTATGACTGGAAAAGCGGTTCCATCGTTGAGAAGAGGGTTCAGGGCTGGTGCAATCCCTGCTGAAGGACTCTGTCTTCTGGCTTGTCTTTCTGTTGGAAGCCTGCCCGCCCGCCCCGACTCAGCTGGGAGCATGCTGTAGTGAACCTGGGGTCCTGTCTGATATGGGCGCTCTCTGTGAGCCAGCGGTTTTTTCAGATGCCTGACTGCGCCCTAGGTGTTTCTCAGTATGGAGTTATTCTGTGGGTGTTGCTACAGTAGTACTCAGTATGAATCGCCCATTGTAGCTTTCTCTGGGATTAAAAAGAATTCAGTTCCTAATACACTTCCCATTGGTGGATCAGTTGAATTATTGCTCTGTGTGGAGAGTAGTATGTGTTGCGGTTGTTCCCAGTAACCTCAGTGATCTTATACAGAAATTTTTGCAGACTGTAAAGAGAAACCTCCAGGAAAGTGAGAAGTTGACAGATTGAAGGTCTGAAGGCACCCTTGACATCTGTTGGGGATTGTTATTGATATATAGTCTTTATGGGAATAAAAATGAATCAAGAATATAATAAACTGTGGTATTATTACTCCTCACAAAATTCCTGTGGACAAGATCATCTCCTTGGAATTGCAAAAGTGCCAAGGCAGAGTGCCACTAAATGCAATTTGAAGGATCTGTTAAAGTCAGTGCAAGTCCTCAAAATGGAGGTTATTTTCCTTTACACAATGTAAATAAATTGATGATTTTGTTCTTGTTATCTTGAACTTAAATAATTTTGTAAAATAGAAGTATGTTTAGCAGTATGTTTAGCATTTTGTTTGTTTTCTCCCTTTCAGATTTGACTTCAAGAAATGTAAACTGCTCTATGAGAGTTTTTCCAATCAAACCAAGTCTGTTAACTTGGTTTCTCATTCCATGATGGCCTTTGACACCCGCTGTGCCGGGCAGAAGGCCAGCCCTGGCATGAGCAATGTGTTCACCTGCATTTTTCAGCCTTCCAAGAACAGCAGTACTACCCAAGGCTCTATTCAGATTGAACTTCATTTCAGGTAATAGAACCGCACCCTCACGCTGCCTTTCTTTAGGGAGGTCTTTCCTTTTTTGCCCTGTGGGTCAAGTCCAAGTTGGCTTTGGAACATCAAAGGATCCTCTGAGAAGATAGCAGTGGCTCATCTGTGGAGCACACTGTGTTAACCAGGCGTTCCTGCACTCTTGCAGTTCCACTCCTTGGCCAAGAGGTGTCTCTGTGGCCTTATCAAAAAGAAAGTGGGGCGGGGCTGGGGGCTGGTGCTGGAGGAGTGCCGCCCTGCCTCGGGTGGGTGGGGAGCGCAGGTCCTCAGAGCCAGCCTCCTGGTAAGCTTCAACGTGTGAAGTGACTTGGAAAGGAAGGAATCATGCTGGTCTAAGCTTGAAAAGAAGACTTGGTCAGCACTGAAACGAAAGGGGGTTCTGACCTGAACCCCTCTCTCTGTGCAGGCCTTGCTGGCTCAGTTCTCCACACAGACCCTTCCTTACCTCCTCAGATCACATGGTGCTTTTCCTGTGGTATCGTGGGAGGCAGCATCGTGTGTGCAAAGAGCGTGTGTTTCGGAGTCAGTCAGACCATGGCTCAAACCGTGGCCTATCTCTCCTAGCTGTGTGCACTAGACCCAGCTTCCTCTTGTGAAATATAAAACAATAAGTATGCCCGCTTCATTGGGTGGAGAGAGGTGAGAATTAAACTATTCAGGCATGTTGCTTGGCACAGGTGGTGGCTGCTGTTATTAGTGATGTTCCTGGTACTGTCTTACAATGCACTCTTGTGAAACCAATGTCAGTTCCTTCCCTTGGTACTGAGCCATCAGATATGCTGTGAATATGAGCAATCAACTTAAAAATCTGTGGAAATTTCATAATTGGGCAGAAATTTAAAAATAATGAAAAAGGGCATTCTTACATTCATACGTTCATGTATGCCTGACATTTCAGTGTGCCGTTCAGAATTCTTCAGAGTCGAGGGTTTTCTTGGGGAGAGGTCACATTCTCTCCACATGCCTCTGGGAAGTCTAGCAAAGGAAAGCGTAGGCTTTCCCGGGAGTGTTTGTAGGTTCAGCGGCAGGCGTGCTTGGGCCTCTGGTGGGGGCCCGTGTGACCCGGGCACCTTACTGCCAGTTGAATCCTTAGGAGTCTACAAAGTGGGCGGCTTCCCTGCTTTCTCACGTGTGGAGAAGACACCTGGAGAAGGGCTAAGTGACTCTTGTGTCACACAACTAAGAAGCCAGGTAGTCAGAACTCAAACCCGGGTCTCTAACTCTTCAGCTGCGCGGCTCCCTGTCACAGGTTCCTTGAAGCTGTGTGATAAGGTCGTGCTTGCGGCTCCTTTGCTTGGAGATGTGTGTGGAACAGATGCCCGCGGGTATTTGGTCCATCTGTAGAGACAACTACTCTTTGAGTTATTATTATTATTATTATTATTATTATTTAATTTTTTTGGTCGTAGATGGACACGATACCTTTATTTTATTTATTTATGTGGTGCTGAGGATCAAACCCAGTGGCCCACGAGTGCAAGACAAGTGCTTTGCCACTGAGCCACTGCCCAGCCCTGTCCTTAGTATTATTGACCTGACCTCCTGAGTTTTCAGCTAGCTGTCCCACCCATCTTATATTTAATATGCAGGGAGCCTTGAAATATTATTCTATATGTATACTAAAGATATATAATTTCTTGGAGTCAAATAATAAGGTCTTACCTTGGTTCTTGCTAACAGAAGTACCATTGTTAGAGGAGTAAACCATTCTCTTGATTGGAACTTTTGAATGCTTTCCGTGTCTCAAGAAGAATTACTCTTCTGTTGGGATGTTGTGTGTCAAATATAAATCACTTCACAGTGTTTAAAGGCTTGAAATATTTTCCAGAGAAGGGATCTGACACGCTGTGACTTTCCAGTTAGTGCAGAGTTCTGACAATCTGTGCTCAAAATGGGGTGGGAAAATTTTACTGAGGGCAACATTTTTTCTCTATTACAAAAGAGTAGAGTGTTTCTGTGACAAATGCTGTGTTTGTAGGAAGGAGACGTGCATCATGATGCCCTTTAGCTGGAGGCAGTGAGCCAGGTTCAGGAGAAACGAGACGGCAGAAACCGCCTTAGGAATGGCCCCCAGTCAGCCTTTCCCCAGCTGGACGGGAAAGCCTAGACCCTCCTGGGCTCTAGAGCCAGGTCCCTCCTAGAAACCCCATGGCAGTGCCCCATGCCTGGGTGTCCTCGTCTTGCCTTCCCCTGCCTACTGGTGTTTTTAGAGGCCCTAAGCACTCCATGTTTGAGGCCAGGCCTAAGATCCTTGGACTTTTGCCTAAATGTAAAATCTGTAGTAATGGCAACTGTAAAATAAGCATTGTGGGCTAGGAGTGTGGCTGGGGCTCGGGGGCCTGGGTTCCACCCCAGCACCACAAACACACATAACAAACGACTGACATGCCCCTCCACCCCCACCTCTTGGGACGTGGGGCTAGACCCCTGGTAAATGTCACCCTGTTTGTTTTCCTTCTCAGGCTAGAAGACTTGGGCTCTCGGGTCAGTTTCAGCTAGATAAACCACCTGGGACAGGTGTCAGCTTGGTGTTTATGGTGAAGTGTTCCTAGGTGTCAAAGTAGAATGCGTGACTGATCTTAAAACTGCCTGTAGGGAAGGGGACGGGCACCGATCAAACACCTGCTATGTGCCTGGCACTGCATCTTTTATGCTGTTTGTAGTCCTCATTTTTTATGTTAGGAAACAGGATGAGGGAAAGTAGGTGACTTATCCAGGATGTCTCAGTTGTAAGCAGCTTTATTTAACTCTGGGTCTCTTCCTATTATACCAGAATTTCTCAGCCTCAGCCCTATAGGTCGAGTATCTATAGTCTGAAATGTTTGGGCCAGAAGTGTTTCAGACTTTGGATTTTTTCAGATTTTGGAATATTTGCATAGACTTCGTTGGTTAAGCATTCCTAATCCAAAGATACACTATCTGAAAAGCTCTCAGATTGTGGAGTGTTATGAATGTTTGGATCGGGGATGTTCATACTGCGTTGATATTTGGGTCAGGTAATTCCCTGTTGTATGACCGTCCTGCTCATTGTGGGATGGCTAGCAGAATCCCTGGCCTCCACCAGAAGCCAGCAGCAACCCCCCAGTGGGACAGGCAAAAATGCCTCCAGAAATGGCCAGATGTCTCTTGGGGAAAGGCATCAGTTGAAGCCATTGGGCTATGCTGTACTGCTTTTTTTTTTTTTTTTTTTTTTTAATAGCTTATTCTTATTTTAAGAAGAATAATATTTGTTTAAAAAAAGCATGTGCTGCATGTGTTGTTAAGAAAGGCCTGGAATACCACCTGCCTTGGTGGTAGCACGCTAACTAGCAGGTTATTGAAACACCGCTCCTTCTTCTGATCTCATGTTTTCTGTCTCCTTTCTTGTAGGTCTACAAAAGATTCCTCCTGCTTCACAGTAGTTCTCAACAATCTCCGCGTGTTTCTCATATTTGACTGGCTGCTGTTGGTCCATGATTTTCTCCACACTCCCAGTGATATTAAAAAACAAAATGTTACTCCTTCTCGCCACCGTAACTCCAGCAGTGAATCTGCTGTGGTTCCTAAAACTGTCAAGAGTGGAGTGGTCACCAAGCGGTCTTCTCTTCCTGTGTCCAACGAAAGGCACCTGGAGGTCAAGATCAACGTGACAGGTGTGGTCCAGCTATTCTTATTTGGGTGTTTGCTCTGCACCTGTCCTACAGGATGCTTTCTCTGTTGGCTCTTGTTTTTACACTTGAACGCGCACAGATCCGAATGTGTTACAGAACAAGTGTGGAGGCTCTTGACCTGTTTTCGGGTGTGAGCTGCCTGGTCCCACTGAGGCTGTGGGGTCTCTCGTCTCATTCTTCTGCCCCATGGTGCCTGTACCCGGGCTGAGCACCTGCCTGGTTAGAGGTCTTTTTTCCTAACGTGAAATCTGTCTTCAGTTTTCTGTTTCATCTTTGGGGCCCCAACAGTTGTGCCTTACTGAGTCTAGGCAAATTTGGTATGTGGAAATCTCAGTTTTTAAAGGTAAGTAAGTGAGAGGGTTGTTATTTTCTTAAAAAAAAAAAAAAAAAAAAAGAATATTTTCCTTTACAGATGGGTTTACTGTGGCTTTTATTAACAAGTAGGCTCTTCAAGTACATTTGGATGTGTTTGTGTATACTTTCTCAGTGATTTTGGTGAAGCTTGTTCTACACGTGTAAAAATATTTTATTGGTGCCTTGAAATTATTATACATAACAGCGGGATTCCTAATGCCATGTATGTGCATGCCCATAGCCTACCTTGATCAGTCTCATTCCCCAGCACCTCCCCTCACACATGGTTTTGATGGAAACATAGTGTGGAGCAGAGTAAGTTTATTCTATGCAAATAAGTAGAAAACTCCCTGTCTGCTGATTTGAAGAGTCTTGACGTTAATGGCCTGCATTCTTTGTGGACAGCTTGAACGTCCCCACAGATGCTGTCATGGGCCTTTGTCTGCCTGACCACGTCCTTGTCTGAGTCTACTTCCTGGGGTTTTAAATGAGACCGTCACTAGAGGCAGGATCCCTCTCTGAGCATTTGTTAGACCTCCCAGGGCAAGGGGGGTGCGGTTTCTCTGGCTTAGACACGTCCACTAGAGATAGAAACCACATCACGGTCTTTTTAGCTGGTAAGTGCTCTGTTGGCTCAGCCGTACGTGGCCAGAGAGTTTGTTCAGGAAGATGGTGAAGCAGGAAGGCCGCTGACATCCCAGAGCCCAGGCTTGCTGGCCCGTGTCCTGCCCTGGTGGGAATGTGGCGGCCCAGTGCTTTCCAGCTTCCTGGCCGTGCCCTAACTCCTGACGCTCTCCTCTCCAGGGACAGAGTTTGTGGTCGTTGAGGATGTGTCCTGCTTCGACACCAACGCCATTATTCTGAAAGGCACCACAGTGCTCACCTATAAGCCCCGCTTTGTGGATCGTCCCTTTTCAGGAAGTTTGTTTGGCATCGAGGTAAGAAGTCTGAGTTGGTGACAGCCCTGCACACTGGGCTCCGAGAGCAGCCCAGAGGCCTGTGGCATGGGGGAGGCTTGCCCTCTCCTTTTCACTTCCTCCTCCCCTGCACGCAGAGGGCCTCTTCCTCTCCCACGCTGCCGTTCTCTTCTGGTCCCTATCCTCCAGTGAGGCGCCTTGCTGAGTCCTCTTGCCCTGCAGGTGAAGCAGCGGTCCTCACTTCCCTTGTGTTCCCTTGGCTCCCGTTGAGCACTGTCCTGCGGCCATGGCTTGAGTTAACGGACACCTGTGAGGAGAGGTGTTAAGGACTTTATGTGCCGTGCCTTCAGAGATATCTTAGGTACAAAAGAGGACCTGGTCTCAACAGTGGTGCTTTGGTGTCAGCGCCATCTTGTGAAGGAGATGACTTGCACTGGAGTGGCCTTTGTAGCCTAAAAAGATTATTATGCAAAAATGACTGATTTTGCCACGGGTTGTAGAGGCAGCAGGGAAAATATGGTTGACTGTTCTTAATTCACACATCTTGGCTGACATTCCTCATTGCAATGTTAGAATACTTAGTTGGGATTCTTTTCCCCTTGGGGTTGCGCTTTTGCGCCTTACTTTTTCCAGTGGTATTGCTCAGAGGATGAAAGAATAAAACTCTTTCACTGTCAGCAGTACGAGCATATACTCTTTTGGGGGGACCAAATATAGCTAAATAAAACATGGAGATTTCCCTTCTTGATGACTTGTTTCTGTAACATAAAGCTTGAGCAGAAGGGGCTGTGTACAGAGCGAGCCGATCCTGGGATCGCGATTCCCCTGCTTCGCAGGCCATACAGTGCCAGCTTTGGGTGGAAAATCTTGATTGATTAATGAGCTCTCAGGTACAATTGGGTTCTGTGTAGCTGAAGCTTCTTCAGGAAAAAAGAAAATGAAACTTTTCTGCTCCAAAGTCTTAGAAAACCGATCTGGCAAAATATTTGAGTTTCCTGGAAACGCTTCTTAATCTTGTTCTTTTAGTCCTGAATTCCAGGACCACTTGGTTATCCCTGGAGGAGAATTCATAGAGCATGCTGAGTTACTGTCAACCATAGCATAGGACCTTGGTGACATGTTTCTGGTAGTACTAGGAAATGCCCCCGACTGAGCAGGAAGTTGGGGTGGAGGGTGGGGGGAGAGGGAGGAGACAAGTGGCCCCCAAACAAACATTCTCTTCTTTTCTCTGTATGCTTCTTGAACACACGAAATAATTTGGTCCTAGAATGGGAACCTTCCCTCACTTCCTTCTGTCTCTCCACATATTTATTATAGAACACTATAATAATAAATATTGAAACATATGCACAATAAACAGCATAGTGCAGTGAAGCCCTGTGTACCTGTCACCCAGCATCAGTAATTAATATAACTGTAACTAAGAAATTCTGAGGGGAGAGAAAAATCCCCTGTCTGCCTTTATGTATTTTCTATTGACATTTTGGTATGTTTCTTTCCTTAAAAGAAAGTCATGCTGTGGTATTATTTTGATTGGACTTTTTCACATCACATGTAATTAAATTGTAACTAGCTTCCTACATGCTGTATGATCATTTTAGCTGTCATTTTTAAGTGGCTGCAGTGTTCTCTTGCAGATGTGATATAACCTTGGTTGCGCTTAGTATTTTTTAACTATTAAAAATGATTGAGTGAAATTTTCTGTATTTCACATTATTTTCTTGGGCTGGTTCATGGTGAGAAGTAGCGTTATTGGGTTAAAGAAAGGAGACCATCATGCGCTTTGGGTGAATTGCTGAACTTTCTTTCCCTGTGAGTGGACTGCTGTGTGTGCTCTTGGCAGGAGTTCATGTCAGGCTTGCTTTTGGTAGAGCTTATGCTAGCCGTTGTCCTGGGGCTGCGATAACCCAGGCTGATAGCCCCTGAGCCGGTCTCCTGGGCGGAGTGTAGAGCCCGGCCGCGGCCTCGGTAATCCTTGCCACTTTCCTCTCTTCTCTAGGTCTTTTCCTGCCGGCTGGGGAACGAGCAGGATACAGCTCTTTCCATTGTTGACCCAGTACAAATTCAGGTGGAGCTGGTGGGGAATTCTTCTTACCAGAATAGCTCTGGACTGATGGATGCATTCAACAGTGAAGACTTTCCACCTGTCCTCGAGGTAATGGTGCAGAAGCTCCTGAACACGCTGATGCCCTGCTGCGCTCCTGCCTGCTCTGAGCCCAGCAGCAGTTTAGTTACTTCAGCAGATGTAAAGTAAAGGTGATGTCGTCTCTGACCTGAGTGATCTTCCAGTCTTAGGGAGGATAGAAGACCTTTTAGTTGCCTGGTGTCATCTTGAGGTTCTGCAAAAGTTCACAGGAAGGAGAGCACAGCGTGGGCAGGAGCAGCAGGCACCCAGTTGTGGGTGGAGTTCAGTCAGGGTTGGTGGGGGCGGGAGGAAGGGCAGCGTGGGAACTGGAGAGGAGGAGGGAGCGCATCCACTCAGGAAGGCAGGGCTGACGGGGAAGGTGTGCAGGGAGGTGAGGAGGGAGGGCAGCGGAGCCAGGCCAGGGCAGCTGCAGAATAGGGTGTCTTATTTCTTTGGTAGGACAGAATAATTAATCAGCCTGTTTGAATCATAGGAAATTACAAGAGAAAAACCACATCGATTTTCAGTTTTAGTGGAATCATACAGGGGAAAGAAAGAAAGACAAAAAGTATAAATTAAGGTCCACACCCAGACATGGTTTCCAGTCGCCTATCTCACCCTGGTCTGCTCTTGGGGTCTGTGCGGCCTTCACCAGTGGTAGCTACCTTGCTGATCTCTGAGTAAGAAATACTGGTGTTAAACTTGACTCATGTGAGGTTATGTTTGCGTGAAGAAGAGATAAGTTATTATTACTTTTTTTTTTGCTCTGCTGGGAATTGAACCCAGAGCCCCATGCATGCCAGGCAAGCGCTCTACCACTGAACTATACCCTCAGTCCCAAGAAGAGAGAAATTTTTTTGGTCTGTCAGTTTGTTTTAGAGATTAAATAGGTCCATCAGTATGGATTAGCAAAATGTTACTGCTGGGTGGTCCTGTCTCCTCCATAGCCATTCTCTGATCCCCAGGTCTGTGTTTTAATTATGAATACACTTAGATGAAAATCATCCTGTCAAAGTATTAATTGCTGTGGTCCTTATCAGAGGTTAATACGTTTGATTTGGTACAGTTTTGTGATCATTTGACCTTAAAACTGAGCTATCTTGCCTCAGGGTTATTAGTACTTATTTCCAAGATCTTTGCAATCTTTTAAATGAGAAATTTGTTCTAGTTCTGTTCTACTTTTAGAACTTGAAATGGGAATTACATCTATAAGAGTTGTGGATGCAAAACCGAATGCGACTTTAACAAATTGCTGCCTTCTGAATTTTGTTAGATTCAGTTACAAGCCTTGGACATCAGGCTCTCCTATAACGATGTCCAGCTGTTTCTTGCCATTGCAAAATCCATCCCAGAGCAAGCTAATGCTGCAGTGCCGGACTCAGTGGCCATGGAGGCAGGATCCATTGGCAGCTACCTTCCAGGTGCATCGCGCCTTGGAGAAGAGACCAGAGATGCAACGAGACATACCATAGACCCTGTCTTGGGTAGGTGTTAAACTGCAAACCCACTCAGATCTCCTGATAACGCTCCTTCTTTTTAACTTGAAAATTTTTCTTGAAAATTGTTCTTTTGCACAATTAAATTGTTCAGAGTTGAATTATCTGTCATTAAGTATAACTGTAACTCATAAGAATGACTCTAAATTTTTTTTAATTAAAAAATAATACGTACGAGACCTTTTCCTGTCATGATTCCTCCTGGAATTCATGGCCCATGCTCAAGTTTAAACTTTGGAGAGCTTTCCTCTGAAGTTATAGGCATAATACTAAATTTTAGTTTTAAGCTTCTAAAAACATAATAAGCATAAGAAAAAGACTGAACATTGCAGGGTATGTTTGATAGAGGCCTGTATTAGTTCATTTTTTGCCTAATGAAATGTTTTAGTCATTGTTTCTGAATTTCTTTCATTTTTTTCTTTTTGGTACTGGGGATTGAACCCAGGGGTGTTTTAACCACTGAGTCACATCCCAGCCTCTTTTTAAAATCTTTTTTATTTTGAGAAAGGGTCATGCTGAGTCACTGAGGCTGGCTTTGAACTTGAGATCCTTCTGCCTCAGCCTCCCAAGCTGCTGTGATTACAGGCTTGTGCCACCTCGCCAGGCTCATATTTGTCTTAAATTGGACTATGAGTTAATGTACACATAATTATTTCCTAGAGCTGCAGCTGGCTCGACTGCAGGAGCTGGGCTTCAGCATGGATGACTGCCGCAAAGCTCTTCTGGTGTGTCAAGGTAACTCGAATGAGGTTCCCTTGTCTGTTGTTTCTCTTGACCATGTGCTCTCTACCCGTCTCCTCCTCTGCTCCCCAAGGAGAGTGGAGAGGCGCCGGGTATTTAGAATGCCCTCGATGTGTCTCCTGGGGCTGAGTGCAACCTGATCCTGGTCAGAACTTGTGTGAGCAGCAGTGTGGGCGTGGAGCTGACCTCCTGGGCCAGATCCTTCTTCCTCTGGCCCTTATCGGTTACTTATTAGGGACTGGGCAAGTTGCTTAGTTTCTGTCCCACAGCTTCCTCATCTGGGAAATGAGGACAAGAGGCCCTCACTGTGGGAAGTGCCCTGTAAATGCAAGCCTCGGTTACTGGTGGTGCTCACGGTGGGGATTCTGCCACTCATGACTGTTTTTTGAGCTCCATGCCTGTCTCCATGTTCCCTTGTGGAGTTCCATAGCACTTAGAAGTATCCTTATTATCCCTTCTTCAGATGAGGAAACCAGCTCAGATTTGTCTGAGGTCACCAGGGTACAGGCCTAAAGCCAGGTCTTCCCGACTCCAAAGCCCATCTTCTTTCCACTGTGTTACATTACAGCTCCCTCTGGGTTCCCCTTCCTCTTAAGGAATAGAAGTTCTTACACTTTCTCTCTATTTCTCTAGGTACTATGTATATCCACACATATTCTCTCTCTCTCTCTCTCCTCTCTCTCTCTCACACACACACACACACACACACACATACACAATTTTGTATCTTGATAGATTATACAGTTGTCCTCTTTTACCTGTTGTTTCACAATCTCTGATTTTGGTGCTTAACTTTGGTCTGATAATATTAAATGGAAAATTGTAGAAATAAACAATTTATAAGTTTGTAATTGCACATTGTTCTGAGGAGTGTGTTAAAACCTTGCTCTCTCCTACCCAGGACAGGAATCATTTCTTTAACTAGTGTATCTGTGCGGTATATGCTACCTGCCAGTAACCGCTTAGTAGCTGGCTGTTACCAGAGCTGTCACAGTATCACTGTGTTTGTACTAAGTGACCCTTATTTAACTTAATGGCCCCAAAGCACAGGGGTAGTGATGGCAATTCAGATATGCCAAAGAGAAGCTATAAAGCTGTATTTCCTTTAAGTGAAAAGGTGAAAGTGAGGAAGTGAGGAAAGGAAAAAAAAAAAAAAAACATAATCTGAGGTTGCTAAAATATCCATTAGGGATGAATCTGCCATGGAATTGTGAAGAGGAAAAAGAAAAATGTGCTAGTTTTGTTGTTACATCTCCAATTGCAAAAGTCATGCCCACAGTAAGTGCTTAGTTAAAATGGAAAAGGCACTAAATTATAGGGTTTGGTTCCATCTGTGGTTTTAGGCATCTACTAGGGGTCTTTGGAAATCCATGGATAAGTGAGGACTAGTATATTGCTGTTTCAGTCAGCTTTCTCGCTGTTGTGACTAAAAGACCAACCAGAATAATTGTAGAGAAGGAAAAGTTTATCTGGAGGCTTATGGTTTCAGATGTCTCAGTCCATAGACATCAGGCTTCATTCCTGGAGGCTTGAGGTAAGGCAGGACATTGTGGTGGAAAAGTGTGGCAGAAGGAAGGAGCTCACATGATGATCAGGAAAGAGAGATCTCTACTTCCCAAATACAAATATATGCCCCAAAGCCACGCTCCCAATGGCCACCTCCTCCAGCCACACCCTACCTGCCTCAGTTACCACTCAGTTAATCCCTATCAGGGGATTAAGGAACTGATTGGGTTAAGACACGCACACCCCAGTCATTTCTCCTCTGAACGTTCTTGCATTGTCTCACACGTGAGCTTTTGGGGGACATCTCACATCCAAACCATAAAAATTGCAAATAGAATTTTATTAACTTTTAAATAGTATGATATCAAATTAAAATTTCTTTATGATATACTTCATATTATATAAGTATCTTTCCGTGTCATTATGAATTTTTTAACCATTCTTCACTTGTTTTTTGATTCTTTTAATATATTATAATCAATACTTTTTGGTGTGAACTTTCATCTATGTCTTTAAGTATTTCCTTGGTAGAGAGACTTATTGTAAATACTAGAGGATCAAGATAGAGATACGTTTTTCAGGCTTTTTACCTGAGTTTTACAAGTCCTTTTCTAAGACAGAGTGTACCCAGGTTACACTCTGGACAATTACGTGTGAAAATGCTTCTCTCTTCACGCCATGGTTCACATCAGCTATTACCTTTCATCCTGAAAAACTCAAAGTGGACCAGTGATCTTTGTTTCTTTTTTCTTTCTTTCTTTTTTTTGTTTAAATTTTATTGTTTTTTAGTTGTAGATGGACACACTACCTTTACTTTATTTATTTTTGTGTGGTGCTGAGGATCGAACCCAGTGCCTCACACATGCTAGGCGAGTGCTTTACCACTGACCTACAGCCCCGGCCCTGATCTTGGTTTCTTAGCTTTTTTTTTACCCAGTCATCATTAATGATTGTTTTAATTAACTTTATATCCCTTAATGTTTATTTTTTTCTATGCTTTTCAGTTTTTCTTTAGTAATTCAGGCACTTTTTTTTTCAAAGTTCTAAGAACCTTTGGACTTCCTTGTTTTTATTTCTTCACTAACTAAAGCTATTTATTCACTAGTTCCTTCAGTAGTAAAGATGATAGTAAAAACTGTTTAAAGAGTCTGTGTTACATGCGAGGCTCTGCTCTGGGAAGTTGGCGTGTGCTCATTTAGTCAAGTAACCTGCTCAAGGTCCAGTGGCTGGTGAGTGCAGAACGGATCTGGAGCTGGGCCTGCTCGCCCCGAGCCGTGCCCTCCACCGCTCGGGCCTCTGTGCTCTGGCCTGTGGGCCTGTGGGCGTGTGGGGCTCCGCTCCTGTCTCAACAGATGTCGTGGGAGAGGAGGGCGGCCGCCTGGAGGCACTCGAGCCAGTCCTGGAGGCGTGGTGGACAGGAGTGCAGGGTACGCCCCTCACTGTTGCATCGAGGATACTTGTGGGTCTAGGCGCTCGCGGGCTGCCTGTAGGTCCCTACATAACTAGGCTTCTCTGTTTCCCGAGTTGCCAGGGTAGCTGTGGGAACTGGTGGGACTGATTCCCTTTTAATTTCTCTCAAGGCCAACTGAAAAAGGCAGCAAGTTGGTTGTTCAAGAACGCAGAGCCTCTGAGGTCTCTTTCCCTGGCCCCCAGCAGCCGCGAGGGCCCTGGGGCTGTGCCCACCCCAAGGATCTCCGGGGTAGAGATCAAGGCCGAGAGTGTGTGCATCTGCTTCATCGATGACTGCATGGACTGCGATGTCCCTCTGGCCGAGCTCACCTTCTCCCGTGAGTGCTGTCCTTTGGGCTCCTCTAGCGTATTTTCAGAATTGTTCTGGCTGTCCTCCTCTTAGTATGGGTGAGATTTAAATAACGGCTTTATATATGTTTTTCATTATGTGTATTTCACAGAAATTTGTATTTATTTGCTATATGTGGCCTTCAGCCTATAACTTAGGAATGATAGAAATTGTCATAGATAAAATTTCTGTTACTTTAACAACTCTAGCTAAATAAGTCCTGATTTCTCCACTTTGCTTATGCGTCCCGTTCCCGCCACCCCCATACTGGGGCTTGAACCTGGAGCGCTCTGCCACTGAGCCACATCTGAGCTCTTTTACTTTTCATTTGAAGACAGGGTCTAGCTGAGTTGCTGAGGCTGACCTTTAACTCTCAATCCTCCTGCCTTAGCCTCCTGAGTTGCTAGGATTACAGGCGTGCACCACGGCTTCCAGCTTGTTTGTCTTTTTATGTTTTTGAATATAGCAGTGAGTACTGTTACCCAGGCAGTTAAAGATAAGCTGAAAAATTTTACTTCTACCTTGTTTCTCTCATGAGAATAAAAAATATAAAACTGGAATCTTATTAGAAAGCTCAGTGTGGCATCTTCCTCTGGAAGGCCTCCTGAGTGGTGGGACATGTGCACGTGTCTGTGGTCCTGTAGTAGCATGGGGTCCGGGGCAAGAGTGCTGTGTCGTGCAGTGCTTCTTTGCAGGTAGATGGGAGGAGGCTTTTGAGAAGGGAAATGGGAATTCAGGCTGCTTCACTTCAATTCTCTCTATTTGTGTCTTGCCAGCCTTCTCTGGGGCTTTGGTCTGTCCTTTTGCATCTCGTAGAGATTGTTCTTTGCCTTGTGCTTCCAGGCATTCCCAGAGACACTTATTAAAAGTAACAACTAGGGTTTTGGCCATTTCTATGAACATCTTTTTTTTTTTTATTGTAAACAAATGGGATACATGTTGTTTCTCTGTTTGTACATGGAGTAAAGGCATACCATTTGTGTAACCATAAATTTACATAGGGTAATGTTGTTTGATTCATTCTGTTATTTTTCCCCTTCCCCCCCACTCCTCCCACCCCTCTTTTCCCTCTATACAGTCCTTCCTTCCTCCATTCTTGCCCCCCTCCCTACCCCAACTCTAACCCTAACACTAACCCCTTCCACCCCCCATTATGTGTCATCATCCACTTATTAGCGATATCATTCGTCCTTTGGTTTTTTGAGATTGGCTTATCTCACTTAGCATGATATTCTCCAATTTCATCCATTTGCCTGCAAATGCCATAATTTTATCATTCTTTATGGCTGAATAATATTCCATTGTATATATATACCACAGTTTCTTTATCCATTCATCAGTTGAAGGACATCTAGGTTGGTTCCACAATCTGGCTATTGTGAACTGAGCAGCTATGAACATTGATGTGGCTGTATCTCTGTAAATGCTGATTTTAAGTCCTTTGGGTATAGGCCAAGGAGTGGGATAGCTGGGTCAAATGGTGGTTCCATTCCGAGTTTTCTAAGGAGTCTCCACACTGCTTTCCTGAGTGGCTGCACTAATTTGCAGCCCCACCAGCAATGTATGAGTGTACCTTTCTCCCCACATCCTCTCCAACACCTGTTGTTGCTTTTATTCTTGATAATCGCCATTCTAATTGGGGTGAGATGGAATCTTAGGGTGGTTTTGATTTGCATTTCTTTTATTACTAGAGATGTTGAACATTTTTCCATATGTTTGTTGATTGCTTGTAGATCTTCTTCTGTGAAGTGTCTATTCATTTCCTTAGCCCATTTGTCGATTGGATTATTTGCATTCTTGGTGTAGAGTTTTTTGAGTTCTGTATAGATTCTGGAGATAAGTGCTTTATCTGAAGTATGATTGGCAAAGATTTTCTCCCACTCTGTAGGTTCTTTCTTCGCATTGCTGATAGTTTCCTTTGCTGAGAGAAAGCTTTTTAGTTTGAATCTATCCCAGTTATTGATTCTTGCTTTTATTTCTTGTGCTATGGGAGTCCTGTTGAGGAAGTCTGGTCCTAAGCTGACATGTTGAAGCTCTGGACCTACTTTTTCTTCTATAAGATGCACGGTCTCTGGTCTGATTCCGAGGTCCTTAATCCATTTTGAGTTTAGTTTCGTGCATGGTGAGAGATATGGGTTTAGTTTCATTCTGTTGCATATGGATTTCCAATTCTCCCAGCACCATTTGTTGAAGAGGCTATCTTTTCTCCATTGCATATTTTTGGCCCCTTTGTCTAGTATGAGAAAATTGTATTTATTTGGGTTTGTGTCCATGTCCTCTATTCTGTACCATTGATCCACCTTTCTATTTTGGTACCAATACCATGCCGTTTTTGTTACTATTGCTTTGTAGTAGAGTTGAAGATCTGGTATTGCGATACCCCCTGCTTCATTCTTTCTGCCAAGGATTGCTTTAGCTATTCTAGGTTTTTTATTCTTCCAGATGAATTTCATAATTGCTTGCTCTATTTCTGTAAGGTACATCATTGGGATTTTAATTGGAATTGCATTGAATCTGTATAGCACTTTTGGTAGTACGGCCATTTTGACAATATTAATTCTTCCTATCCAAGAACATGGGAGATCTTTCCATCTTCTGAGGTTTTATTTAATTTCTTTCTTTAGTTGAACATCTTTTCTGTAGAGAATAATTGGATGATTTCTTGTTTTTCTATGATAATCTTAATTGTGTGTGTGTGTGTGTGTGTGTGTGTGTGTGCTGGGGATTAAACTCAGGAACACTTTACCATTGAGCTACATCCCCAGCCCTTTTTATTTTTTGAGACCAGGTCTTAGAAGTTGCCTAGGGCCTTACTAAGTTGCTAAGGCTGTCCTCAAATTTGCAATCCTCTTGCCTCAGCCTCCTGAGTCACTGGAATTACGGGCGTGAGCCAAACAGGCTTTGAATACACCTGCGTGCCAGGGTGGGGACTGGAGGGAGGCACAGGAGGGCCTTGCCTCCAGCATGACATTTAGGAGCAATGTCAAAATGCAGCAATCATGATGAACAATATTGAGGAATGCAGTGTTTTTAAAAATCAAAATGGATGGCAGGAGATGCGCAGCCCGTCAGGATCTGCATGCTCTCCTGTGCTGTGGGTGTCGGCCGCAGCTGGCATACCAGTGGGGTCTGCGAGCCAGCCATTGGGTCTGCTTTCCTTGCAGGTCTGAATTTTCTCCAGCATGTGAGAACCAGCCCCGAAGGCTATGCCCACTTCACCCTTTCTGGAGATTACTACAACCGTGCTCTGTCAGGTCAGTAGAAGGTGTATATTATTAGGGGATTCAAATAGTAAATTTAAATATTTGCCTGGGCTCGTTGCTACATAAATTTTACACGTGGGAAAGGGCGGGTATGGGGCAGGACAGGGAAAGATTAAGAATGAGTGATGCATAAGTCCAGAAGATGGGGAGTTCCTGTTCCACGTACCTGATATGTTGCTGCTGATTCTTAAGAAGAGGTTTTCGTAGTTAGGCCTTTCTTTCTTTTTTGATGGGGAGGGTTTGCTGGGAATTGAGCCCCGGGTTTCTTCACTACTAAGCTACATCCCTAGTCCTCTTTATTTATTTTTTAAAATTTTGAGACAGAGTTTCACTAAATTGCTGAGGCTGTCCTCGAACTTGTGCTCCTCTTGCCTCAGCCTTCTGAGGCCTTGGGATTATAGGCCATGTGCTACTGTGTCTGGCATGATTATAAGATCTTCCTGCTTTTGGAGTTTGGCTCATTTAGAACATGATATTGCTCAGTAGTAAAGGATCATTTGCTTGGCCCTGGTAATAGTTTGGTTTCAAGGGAGATTGAGTCTATAAGCATTTTACACCTCAGTGTCTGCCTTGCCCATGGAACCTGTTTGTTCGGTGAGAAGTGCACTGAGTCAGTGATGATGTATATTCTGCCCCACCTGCTCCCTAAATAAAACACAGTTGGTCAGGGCAAGCTGTTTTTCCAAATGCATATCTGGATAATACTGCAAGATTTCTTTCCTCCTGCTGGAAAGACGAAGGAAAGGGCCTGTGTTAGCCTGTTTTTCATTGCTATAACAAGACATTTGTTGCAGAGTGCAGGCTACTTTATAAAGAAAATTGGCTTATTTAGCTTATAGATTTGGAGGCTGAAAAACCAGGTGGTGGAGGCTGCATGGCAGAGTGTAGTAGGAGAGAGCACAGGGCAGACAGGAGGCCAGAGAGCGGTGCGGGGCAGGCTCCTGCTACACGGCAGCTTGCTCTTGCAAGTCTCAAAGACTGTGGTGACCCTTTGGGAGGGCATGCCCTCCGTAACCTGAGGACCTCTCCTGTGTCCCATTCTTAAAGGTCCCACTACCTCTCACACTGCTACACTCGGGACATACCTCCAACACACACGCTCTGGGGACAAACTGTACCTAACCCACAGCAGGGCTCAGGCAGTTTGAGGTTGAGAAGCGTCCTGTGTCAGGGCCAAGTGGTTGAACAATGAACTTTTTTTGCCTTATGAGAGTTTAAAGATGCTCCCATCAGGATTCCCAGTGTGGACAGAGCCATGAGGACTGCTGGGCAGGCCCGCTGCAGCCACGGGTGGCGTTGCTGTCCACGTCGGCAGAGCTGAAGCCTCCACTTACATGCTGCGACTGATGGTTCCAGAGCACATATCACATTTAATTTTTATCGTAGTTAACATTTTCCCTCTGCTCTGGATTCACTTTGGTTGTTCAGAATGTTTGACCTTAAGGGCTCAGGTCTTCCTAGTTAAGAGCAGCTCTTGTGGGGCATATGGTAGCTATTTTTCTGAGAATCATTTATTTTCCTAATCCAAATATTGCTTACTTTTAAAGATGTATGAACACGTTCACATCAATAAGTGCCAAATGGAATAAGGAAGGACTAATACACAAATAACCTCTGTGTATTGAATTGGATTGGATTTGCACTGTGTCTGATTGAATAAATATATTTAAAAATCTTAAAAGTTAACTGACCTTGGAAAGGTCTTTTGTAGATCATAAAGAGACACTATTTTTCATACGTACCTAACAGACTGGCAAAAACTGTGATGTTCCTACCCATTGGTGCAGATTTGTGCTGTGGTTCCTGGTGTTAGAATCATAAATTGCACTACTGCTTTGGAAAACAGCTCAGCAATGTATGTCCACGCTGCTCTCTGGGTGTGTGCCCTGGAGTCTCCCTTGCCTGTGAGAACTAGGGGACAGAGACGACACCACTGTGGTCGTGCTCTTCCTTGGAGCAGTAAATCTAGAGTCACATGACCGTCGTTCAGAAGCAGAATGAGTACGTGAGTTGTGCATGCTCTCGTGGCTTGCTGTCGAGTGGTGAAGACCAAGGTGTCCTCTCCATCCACTGTAAGGAGACGCCCAGAGACGCGTTGTTGAGCAAAAGGAGGAACTTCAGAGAGTGGGCACCAGGGTTCCAGTCCCGGGAAGCCACAGACAGGAAGACCAATAAGTGTGCTCTTGAGGAATGTGTACTGTGTAGTGAAATGAGAAAGAAGAGCAAGGAAACGATTAATAGCTCCAGCAAGCTCCAGGCTCCTTGCGTGGAGTTGGGTGGGAGGGGGCTGCTGGGAAGGAAAGGGGGTGTGGCACTTGCCACTTCAAAGAAACTTGTTATTTTCGGTTTCTTGAATGGTGGGTATGAGTGTTTGTGACAGTATTTTCTTTAAGCTATACATGTATGTTGTTTAAATTATTTTTGTACATAAGACATAAAAAATTAAGAGAAAAATTTTGAGCAACTTAAGTTAATGAGCCTCTAATGTATCTGTTGTTTAACCAGTGGCTTGTTCCCATAACCAGGAACATGGAAGGTAATGTCATGGAAGCGGCTGTATTTCTTTTCCAACCGGAGACTCCTTGGGTGACTCAAGAACAGGTCCTGCCTGCTCTGTAGAGGAACAGGCACGTGTACTCCAGGCCTGCTTCCTGCCACCTCAGGAAGACCATGGTGGGGGCTGTTGATACTCTTGCACTAGGACCCTCTGCACTGCACAAACATCTGCGGGGTGGCCTTGGCCAGAGGTGGTGCTTTTGTTGTGAAACTGAACTGGAGCTGTGAGGCTCCACTCTCTCCGTGCCCAGGGTTTGTGAACCGCGTCCCCGAGAGCTCTCGGCACCTGCTGAACAAATGTCTCACTCCTGTGTCCTCTTAGGCTGGGAGCCATTCATCGAGCCATGGCCTTGCTCTGTATCCTGGCAACAGCAGGCAGCTAGTCGTCTGCATCCTCCTCGACTAAAGCTGGAGGCCAAGGCCAAACCCCGTTTGGATATCAACATCACTTCTGTCCTAATTGGTGAGTGTGCACTGGCCTGTTGTGGATGGGTACCTTTCTCTACACGAGTTCATGGAAGACTGATCTTCCTAACTGAGCAAGTGCTTGGCCCCGTCCGGCATCACCTGTTTTTCAAGGTGCTTTCCTGGTAAACCCTACCTGGTCTCAGGAGTCTTTTTGACCCATTTCTCCAGAGTCGGCATCGTATGTTGATGCTCACAGTTTAGTTTTGTTCGTTTTGTTTTAAGATGGGGGTCTCACTGTGTTGCTCAGATTTGCCTAGAACTCACGGGTTCAGGTGATCCTCCCAGTCTCCCAAGTGACTGAGGCTGTAGGTATGTGCCACCTTGGTCAACTTGGCCAGAGCTCTCAGTGATCACGAGAGTTTGGACTTCTTGGGACACACCAGTGACCTTGCTGAACTTTCTCCTCATAATGCTTGGCCACCCGGATTTGTGAAATGTCCTGGACGTGAATTTAGATCCCTTTTTTCAGGCTATGCACAGAATAGTCTTACTTACAGGTGTGGTTTGACCTGGTCTCCTTGGCAGAGTCAGTTACCTTTGTGTTTCCCTGTCAGGCACTGCGCTGACCTAACTCTGAAATGACTTGCTTACAGGGTTTTCACACTAATGGTGTGTACTCTGAAAGATTTTTGATAATCCTAAAATGTACACTTGTAGATTTGATGTGGTAAATGAGAACCACTCTATCTTTTATATTTCTATCATCTAAAATTAGAGTAGCAGCATCAGACCATCAGGCATTTTGTATATTTGCTATGAAAGTCACATTTACTGTTTGATTTCTTAGTCTGCGTGATCAGATTTGGATAATTGTGCAGTTGCTTTTGAGCGATGACATATAAGTTTGCAAATGGTGCACTTTCTGCAGTGTGTTTGTCTGTTGAGGCTGTTAGAGTAGCCGTCACCTTGCCCACCAGAGTCAGTGGAGAGTGTGTGGTGGATCAAAAACATGGTCCCCCAGCTTTACCCCCCCACCCTTTTTTTTTGGAGTACCAGGCAGTGAACTCAGGGCACTTAACCTCTGTGCAACATCCCTAGTCCCTTTATATATTTTACTTAGAGGCAGGGTCTTGCTGAGTTATTTATGGCCTTGCTGAATTGCTGAGACTGGCCTTGAACTCACACTCCTCTTGCCTCAGCCTCCTGAGCTACTGGGATTACAGGCGTTTGCCACCATGCCTGGCGAAACCCTCATTTTAAATGTTCAGATTTCCTTCATCGATTTGCTTGGTTATCATTATCACCCGTGTAATAGTAAATTAACCTTATCCTTCTAAACTGCATTATTTTACCTTTGTTATTTTTTACATAATGTGCTAAACTAGAAGTTAAACAAGTAGTCCTTTGAAAAACTCTAGTAAACAAGAATTGCCTCAAAAGTCCCTTGTTAGTATTTATGATGCGCATCTGCGTATTTAAAAATATCTTCCAAAACATTTAATTATCAATGGTGTAAAATTTTTTTTTCAATTCCTATTCCTTATTCCAATAGTGTTGTGAAACCCAGAAATGTTGTTAGGACCTCTCAGGGTTAAATAGGCAAGAGCTGGAATTGAAAACCGGAAACCAGTAATCCTTGTTCCAAAAAGTGCGATATCTTAGTCTAAAAGGTCTTCCTTCAGGTGCAGCATGTGGTAACTGCTTTGCTCCCCTGCTGTTCCACTGTAGTTCTCCTCCCAGAGAAAGGAACTGCTCAGGAGGATTCCGCTGGATTTCAGCCTCTGCAGTTGGTTTCTTACTAGCTTCCTCCCGCTCTTTCCCTGACCGCGTGCTTCACCAGCCCGGTCCTTCTCTAGATTGCTCTGCTGTGCTCTTCCTAGTGTGCTGTGCTGTCATGGCGGAGCACTCTGTTCCCCAAGTGTGCCAGGACTTTCCTGTCCTGGAGTCCCTGCATGTGCTCTTCCCTCTGCCTGGAAAGCACTCCATTCCCAGCCTGTTGGTGACCCCTAGGCCGATTGTTCCTCAAGACCAAGCAAAGGTCCCTCCCTGCCTCTCTGACGATGGACTCTGATGTGCACGCCAGCACTTCTGCCAAAGCAGAGTACTTCCCGCCCCTGGGCCCCATGGCGTTTTATTTCTCTCTGTCTTATGACCTTTCACTTGTGGTGTATCTTCATGGCGAGTTTTTGTGCACGTGAGTGTCTTCCCTGGGGCTCAGCTTCTCCAGGGCCCAGACTTCTCAGCATCCAGCAGGGGCCTAGTGTCTAGGGAGGTACTTCATAAGAACTTGTTTTGCTGAATTGAAATTATTCAATGTGAACTCTCCATTGTTTCTACTGCTCTTCTTAAATCTGTTGGGGATTTTTTTTTTTTTTTAGACCAGTATGTAAGTACCAAGGAATCATGGATGGCAGACTACTGTAAAGAAGACAAGGAGATAGATTCAACCCAGTCAGAAGACTGGGTGGGCTCTTCAGTGGACCCTCCGAGCTTTGGACAAAGTAAGATTTGTATCTGCGGATGTCCGTCTGAATTGCTGTGCTTCACTGAGAAATTCAGTAGACCCGTCACTCTTCATGGAGAAACCTACTGGAAACCCTGACCACCTTCTGTTGTTCTGTTTTAGTCTTTGCAAGAGACATTTTTCTGGCACGAATTACTGAACTTTTAAGTGGGCTCTCGTTCCACCTGTGTGAGGGAGAAAGGATCTGCGACGTGTGATTCCTAAGTTCTGGGGATGACGCGGGCGGGTGCGCGCGCCTGGGAGCGCGTCAGGCCCGCTGTTGCCTGGTTTCTGTTTTACTTGGCAGACGTCGGTTTTCCAGTAGACGGGTATTTTTTATTGGATTTTTAAAAACATCCCTTCTAAGATCTGAAGTTAGTGCTAGAAGGTTTGCACATGTATCTTTGAAGAGACGGAGAGCGGATCCCCTATGGAGAACGATTTTAAGAGGGGCCTCTGCGGTGCTCATAAGGAGTAAAAGACTTTCGTACCCAGGCTCTTGAGGGAAGAGGAGTCAGTTTGTTCTTTGTTGACCATGTTTTCTTTCCTAACTTAATGCCTCACCACGAGCTCTGCTTTCCTCATAGCTGGGGAGATTGTGACGGACAACCGCATGGTCGTGGGTCTTCCACAAGCCATTGTCATGCACACTGAACTCAGCCCCAAGTCTTTCTGTGTGGTTTCTCCAAGGAGTCTTGGCTGGACTTCACATAACTGCTGAGTACTTACACATTCCGCCTGGTCTGCAGACAGTCGTGGGAGGGTGGCTGCTTAGTGTGTGAAGTATTTGTGGGGGTTCACCTCTCCTCAGACTGCATAAAGCGGGCTTTCTGTCTGCCTGTCCTTCTAGAAGGAGAGACAGAAACATGTGAGCTGTGCTTGTCCTCTGAGTTCCCAGCCTCTGGATCCTAAGGCTGTTGCTTAGGAACCGGGGCTGTTCAGATGCTGTCAGCTTCAATTTTCCTCTCCTCCAGCCTTCCCGTTTATTTGTCAAAGAACCATAATCTAGTCTACCCAGCAGACTCTCAGTAATCTCTGTAACACATGAGATGTCCAAGAGAGTGTGTCTCTGAAAGTATTGTTTGTACTGGGGTCTTTTAATCCAGAGTCAGTGCAGGTACCAGGAGGGCCTGATGTTCAGGTAGTGGTTGAAGGATCTGTCTCCTCCCTCCACCCCCCTCACCCTCCCCTCTCTCTTTCTCCTTTTCTCCTGTTAATAAGCTGCCTTATTTATGCTAAATGCCAATGCTAAGTTAAAGCTCAGTTTATATTTATGTAGATTTTCATGGTTATATAGGCTGATTAGAGGTATGATGTGTTTTTAATCACATAACTAAATATACCTAAATTTCCAAATGTCTTTTCTTATTTAGAATTCCAAGGTGGTGGTCTTTTTGTGAGCAGGATGTTATTCTTCAGGTGGCCTACCAAAATCATTGCTGGCTTTTTCTTCCCGATGGCAGTATATTTTAGCCTTGTTGAGCTGATCATAAGCTTTCACGTCTTGAGAACATTTAATCGTATTCTCCCCAAGGTTGTAATTTTTTTCAGGCCAGCCTTAAAATGAGCCCTTGGAATAGCCCTTACTGTGAAACTCAGCCCAAGGAAACTGCTGATTTCCAATATTTCTTTATTGTGGAGAAAAGAAAACATCAGCCTCATTTAGATGTGATTGTGGGCTTTGTTCACTAAGGCTAAGATTCCATAGGTGAAACCTGGATGGCATGGCACATCTTGGAATTTATTAGTTTTGTATTCCAGGGTCATTTTTTGACAATATCAAATATAAATGTTCTGAAAACTTGCATGTTCAATTTAGTATTCAAATAACACGATGAGACAACTCCTTAGTGGAGATTGCTTAAATCTGGAACCCAGACTGACTCTTCCCTCAAATGTCTGAGGCCCCAGGAACCTGCATTCTACTGCCACTTGGTTCTCCATTTGGAAGAGAGCAGCCCCACTGAAACCTGTGCTGACTGGTTTCCTTACCTTTTCGGTGCCACTTAAGAACGTAACATGCTTTACATTGAGAATCCTCACTGAATTCAAGAGAAACTTGGGTGCACTTTTCTTCCCCTAATTAGAAGACAGGATCCTGCTGCTGTGACACGGCCTCCATGGCAGAGGCCAGCATGAAAGTGTGTTCGCTCTGCCGAGGACACTCCTGCTCAGTTGTCGCAGGAGGCGACTCTGCAGTTGTGTGATGCTCACTGTTTTTGTACTGTTCTCTGCGCCTACTTACTGTGTGGAGGTGGATCTTCTTACGCGCTGCATTTATTCTTACCCTCTAACTTTGTCTCTCCTGTCTGCCAGGCCTCCCCCTTGTCTACCTTAGAACTAGGAGTACAGCCAGCCTGACTAACCTAGAGCACCAGATCTATGCTAGAGGTACAGTACAGCCAGCGAGGGCTTGCTTCATTTTCCTGTTCTAAGAACTGCCTTGTACGTCGATTTTTTTTTTTTTTTTTTTTTTTTTTTGTGAATGGGAATGGGATGGGGGTATTCTCAGTTGTGAGTACTTTGGTTCAGTAACAGGGAAGAACATTTTTAACTATTGAGCAGAGTTGCACTTTATATCAGAAGTAAGTGATGTGCTGAGTTGTCTTTGTCAATAAACTCCAGAGCACGTGATGTGGACACGTCAGTGCCAAGCATGGGGGTTTATCACACTGAGGGCAAGCCAGGGCAAGAGCTCGGTCCTCTACCAAGCAGGGCCCAGGACTTTGTAGAATACTCAGTGCACATTTATTCTTGTGGGAATGCAGGGGGCTCTATGAAATAGGACATATCATAATAAGGAATAGAGCTAAGAAAAAAATTGCACAGTAAATAATTACTTGGCATACACTTTAATTTCTTTAGATATAAATTTATGTGCTCAGGAGATGGAAGAGAAAATGTTCTTTGTTTTTATCTCTGACCCCTTAAAGTTCCTTGAGAATTTGACTGATAAGTGAATAAGGAAGAGAACACCACACACACACTGAATAATTGGAGTCCAAGGTGTGCATTTCTTCCTATGTTTTAAGGAGTGTATTTAATCTGAATGGTTTGTTTGCACATGACTAATTCCAGATTATGGGTCATGACATATTTTATTTTTTAAAATAAGGCATTTGAACTTCCTCTACCAGGAGCACAGAATAGGGATATTGATACTGGGGGATGTGGCTATGGGTTTGTTTTCTGGAAGGTTTCACTTTGATGAATGTTTGAGGGAGGGCTCACGGAGCAAGCTTGTGGCTGAATCTTCACTTATTCATGAACATATGCTTCTGAGCTTTCTCTATGTTATTTAATCAGCCAGGCAAAGCCACGTAATATTCCTGTGTAGCTGACAAGGACAGTGGGATTCAGATGCATGTCTTCATTTGCTTTCATTCAACGTGACTAGTTAGCAGCAAGCCTGGGACTTTATTTATTACACTACAAACCAGGTTCTTTCTGGTAGACTGAGGTGCTGTACAGCACGAAACCTATGTTGTTTATAGGGGCCAGATCACTCTGAAAAAAGTCCGGGGGATGGAAATTTCCTTAGCGGAGCCATTTGAGGTTGAACTTGGATGTGAGGAACTTTGGGTTATCTCAACCCATGAAGAATTAGATTTGGTCACTAGAGGCAGATTTTTGAGGCCATCGGAGAGTAATGTGCTCTTTGAAGGATTTGGGACTTTTTTCCTCTGATACTGTTCCAAAGGCAAGTACGTAGTTTATTTGGATCCTGGTGCAGGAGATGTCAGATCTGTTCCCTGGTGTTGGGTTTGGATTTGTGTGCACTCTGAATTTTTATCTTCTGAGAAGTGGTGGCTGAAGTCTGTGCTGTTGTGTTGTGCGGACCTAAGCAGTATGCCTGCCCTTGCTGGTTAGTGCCAAGGCAGTGTGCTTATGGATATCTTTGTATGGATTCCTGGTACTTTGTTCTGTATTGCAGAGTGATCAAAGCCATCCGCCACCTGTTATTTTAAATCTGATTTGCAAGTGGAAATTTCCAGTCTGGCTCACAGGGGGATGTGAAAGCACATCTGGCTCCTTTTCCTCGTGGCCCTTTATTTGCCGGAATAAAAGCTGCTCTTTGCTGTCTTGAGGGAGGCACTTCAGAGCCCACAGTGAGCACTGCTCATACCCCTCACCCGGTTCTATCAGCAGCTTGTTCCTTAATGTTCTACTTGATGAGCACTGTTCTTTTTTTTTTAAAGGCAGACCTGGTGAACCAGTTGGGGCCCCAAGAGTAAAAGTGGGCATATTCCTCGCTGAAGACTACCTTTAACAAGTGCTTGGGTATCTTTAGATGACTGACCACAAGTTGTGGGAACACACTGGAGACTGCTCGCCTCCTTAGCAGATGTCTATACTAGACTCGCCCGAGCCACCGTTGTTATTAGAGTGAGACTTGCCTTAATCCGAAATGGCTTGTTTGGCAGTGTTCATGGTAGTACCTTCTGGAAACTAAAAGATACAAAGGGACAAAGAAAGTGATTGCTTGTTAAAAGGTGGTGCTTAATCGCTGGCTATGAGAGGCCGCCCAGGCCTCTCCTGGCAGGGCAGCAGGACAGGTTGTGGTTTGCTGCCTTGATTTTTGTTGGCAGGCATGCGGCCCTGTGGATACTTTGCTTTGCCCCACTCTCCGCTGTTGGCGCTTGCTGCCCTGCGTAGGTGCCATTTCTCTCCTGCTGCAGACTGTCGGGTCACGTCTTTCTGCGATCTTTGTGATTTCAGGCTGGGTGGGGCCTGCGGTCCCCTGCGTCTGTGTCGGCCGGAAGCAGCCCACATTGTGTTGCCACTGCCACCGCCTGGTGGTCCTGCTGCCGCCCTCTTAGTATCTGTAGCCAGTGGAGGTCACAGAGGCCCCAGGTCAGAGGGGCCCTCGCGTGTCTGGAGCAGCCTGAGCACCCACCTTGGATTTCTTACCGTGTTTGTAGGCAGGTCACTTGCCCCTAGAACCTGGTTCCTACTGTTTTGTATTGATTGTTGTTACCTGCAGGTTCCCTGATCCGAGGCTCTTGTGAAGTGAAGCCATATTTCACGTTCCTTTTGTAGCCTCCACAGTGGCCACTTACAGCAGCTGGGTGATGTCTGTTAAAAAATGAGCTAGAAATTTCACTCTAACCGCTTTGGGATAGTATAGCCCTGATTTTCCAGGGAGAAAAAATTAACTATTATAATGAGAGAATGGCAAAGGATGTTTTTATTTTCTATAATATGGCCGAAGGGTAACATTTACATAAGGGGAAGCTTCCTTAAGTAAAGTCTTTGCGGACGAGGCTGAGACAAGTACTCACGGTGCATCTTGCCACTGTGTCCCTGGCTCCCTGTGAGAAGGTGTTTCCTGGGACGTGGGCTCTTCTGCTTCCGGTCAAGGCTGGCCCTGGCGCGGGCCTCTTCTGAGTGATGAGGCCTGTTAGAGTCGGGGGAGGACATGGCATGCAGCCAGTGCACACCTGACTTTCCATTGGTCCCCAGCTAGCCTTGGGGGTGCCTTCTCTCCTGCCTCTGCCTTCAGCCCCTTCACACAGGAGGCAGCTTGGGGGCGGAGGTGGGTCTGCACCTTGCAGGTGGAGGCCTGTGTTAACGGCCTTTTCTCTTTGGTCTGGTCACAGCAGAGGTGAAAACTCCCAAACGCCGGCAGCCATTTGTCCCCTTTGCTCTGAGGAACCACACGGGGTGCACTTTGTGGTTTGCCACACTGACCACGACGCCCACCAGGTAAGGCGCATGCATCCTGCCCCCTGGGACCTTCTTTGTCCCCAAGCCTCCTAGCAGCAGCACAGCAGAACCCCTTCTTGAAAGCCCTGGTTTACGTCGGAATCAGTCATTTCTGTCCTCCTGAGATGGAGGACGGAGGCTCTGCGTCTAGGTTCTGCAGACAGAGACCTTGGTCCTGAGTCTGAAGTAGTCAGACTGCTCTCCATCCTGGCGTGCGTTCTATTTAAAGGCAAAGGCACGCAAGTTAGGGCCGTGCGTAGGAGGTGGGAAAGGAAAGCCCCACACCTCTCCTCAGCCTCCACGCCCTTCCTTCTTCTTACAGAAGCTCTGCCTGCTTATTAAACTAAACATTTTGCTTCCCACACTGCTTCAGAAATGTCCTCCATCCTCCCCAGCCCCTGAGGAGTTATCTTCCACATTGGAGGCCCACTTCAGCACAGATGGAATTGGCTGGAGTTTGGAGAACAAATAAGAGTTTACCTAAGCTGAGCGAGAACTTTCTTTGACAACTCTCGGCCTATTTAGATCTCTAAATACCTGGTGACTTTCTAGTATAGGCTATGAAGCACATGGAATATGTAACAGAATCAACTGATTTTAAACTGCATTTCTGCTGCCTGCATTAAGCATGATGCCCTGGAAGGGAGGTTCTTCTGTTTAACAGTTCAGGTCTTTTAAATTCTAGCCAGTCACTTAAATGTTCCTTTAAAAATCATTCCTTCTTTTATGCGTGCCCAACTCGGCTGCTGGAGCTAAGTGACTAGGTAGTGACAGTGTTCAGCTGTTCCTAAAAATCCGGGTAAGCTTTGACTGGGCCTGGACAGCCATCGTCACCGGGCTCAGGTCCTCCCCGGTGGTCAGGCTCTTCCCTCGCTGATAGAGGCTGTCCTGAAAAGGCTTCTCCTTGGCCCGAGCTCTGCAGAGGGGAAGGTGGAGACCAGGGACAGTGGGTTCCTCCGATTGCTTCCAGGGCGGCGCTGTCCCACAGTGGGAGTCCAGGTGTGGTCCCAGAAGGGAACGGAGCATTTCTGGATGATGCGCACAAGGTCAGTGAGTGGCGAGAAGTCCTCACGGGTGAAGAGATTCCCTTTGAATTTGAAGCCAGAGGAAAGTTAAGACACAGGTAAAGTATTGTTGTTTCTTCTTTTCCTTTAAAAAAAAATGATAGAAAAGTGAGTATCAATGATCGTTCCTTATATTTTCTCTTTTCACTTATTCCTGACTTTAATGTTTTATTTTTAAAAGATATTTTTGAAAATTGCCGTTTCCTTAGAAAAATGTGGACTGTCTTGCCATCTTGGAAATACATTTCTTTCTGTTGACTATCCGCTTACTCAGCAGGTGGGGAGATACCTGTGTGTGTCTCATAATTTTGTCTAAGCATAGATATCCTAACACTCAAGTTCATTGCATGCTGGCCTGGTTTCCACGGTGCAGTGGTGACATGCTGTTCTGAAGAAGGTCTCAAAGCCAATACACTGATCTCAATCTTGATGTGTGTGTTCCATGTGGCACTTTCAGCAGGCAGAGGGTCTGAGGAAGTGGAGCTAGTGAGGGTGAGAAGGGTGCGTGAAACTCATCTGGGCGACCGCTGACCCGTGCCCTCCTGCTGTAGCTAGCTGGAGGGTCAGAGGGAGAGGGGATGTCCAAGGAAGTGCCCCATTATTTGCAGTCATTTTTAAATGGAAGGATTATCCAGCCGGTGTGAATGGTGGAGACTCGGTATTTGTAGGATTTGCGCCTCAGTCTGTTTTCAAATGAGCGGACGTGGAAGCGGGTGATTCAGCCTCCTGCAGTCCTGTGCTTCTCATGGTGCTGAGGTCCAGTGCCGCCTCTTCCTCTTGATGGTTTTGTACTCATGGGACGTTATTCCTGCCTGGCATGGGTTGTGTATATATGGGTCTCTGGAGAAGAGAGAGACAAAAAGGAGTAAAATAAAAAAGTCCCTGTGCTGGTCCTGTGTCCCTGGAAGCCACTGTAGTTTCCAGGGGAAAGGTCCGAGCCGTTGTCCTGTCCTTTCATGAGGTTCCTAGAGAAGCCACGGGACTGGACAGCATCTCTGAATAAGCACTGCCTCTCGTTTTAGCCAGAGCTTCATGTCCTTGTCATTTCCGTTTTCGTTTCCATGTTTTGTGACCCTTTTCAAGTCCCACTGTTCTGCCTGAATTCATCAAAATAAATGCCTTTTCTGGCATTTCCCCTTTGGCACACTGTACCCCACTCCGTGCCTCCCTCCCTGCTTCCTGTCAGCCTCAAATTCAGCTTCCCACTTCAGGCTTCTGGCTTGAATTAGGCAAAATCTAAAATAGAATTAAATGTGCAATTTCCGCCATCCCTCCCGTTCTGCCCCTGCCTTCTGCTCCAGCCCCAGCTGAGCACCCTGGGCCTGAAACTCCGAGTGCCCTGCAGCAGGCACGTAGAGCTGGAGCCAGCGATGGCCTGTGGTTTTGAGAGAAATAGGAGAGTAAGCCAAAGAACCAAGAAGAAAAATGTTTTTGTGCATTTCCAGGAGTGTGGTCACATGAATCACTTTTCGTGCCCCACTGAGATGATTTTCACCCTTGTCTTGTGAAGGTCTAGCGGGGCTGTGGGGAGACCTGGTTAGTGGGGAGCGAGCGCCCCTCTTGCTCGAGCTCTCCAGACCTGGGAGTTTGCGCTGTTCTCCTAAGACCTGGTTAAACTCTGCTCTTGATTTCCCGTTACCAGCAAATACCCCAGAGGTTTGGCTAGCTGGGTGTTTGTTTCATTACACAGCAGGTCAGAGTGGAGTCTTTGCTTCCACTTTTGCCTTTTGAGACTGTCTTCATAGTCCCCCGTGTTCTGCCTGACAGACACACCCATGACCTGCGGATTCACCAGCTGCAAGTGAGAGTGAACGGCTGGGAGCAGGTGAGCCCGGTGTCTGTGGACAAAGTTGGGACTTTTTTCCGATATGCTGCACCAGATAAAAATTCATCTTCCTCCACGGTGAGTAGCGTCAGTGGGCCATGGCCACACCCCCTCAGAACCAGGCTGCCAGATGCTTAAGCCTGTAATAACCTTGTTCTAGTGACATTTTCTTATTTGCTACTTGCCCTAGTTGTAGGGAGGCTATGTCAGATTGTATTGGCTCAGTCACAGGCCTGGGTCATCAGTGTAGATGAGCCAGACTATAGTTAATTACAGTAGAAAACAAGATTTTAAATTGGCAGGTACACATGATCTCACCTGGGCAAATCTCTTTTATAAACTCAGTGGACCTGGTGGCCTATTTACTAGTCATCCAAATATGAGCACAGTCATCCCTTGGTGTCAGTGGGGGATTAGTTCCAAGACCCCTGACAACCCCCACATCAAAATCCTCATGCTTAACGTCTGTTGTGTGAAGTGGCAGCTTGTCCGCATATGACCTCCTGGCATCCTCCCAGCGCTTGAAGTCATCTCTAGATTACTCCTTCTACCTAAGAGTGTCATAAGTTGTTGCTGTACTGTATTGTTACAGGAGTAAAGTCTAGAAAAGCAGTTCGCACATGTGCAGTAGGGTTGCGAAGCACTGTAGGCCCCACTGCACTGCACAGGATCCGCTGTTGATTGAATCCGTGGGTGTGGAACCTGTGTACTGGGGGCAGTTCCGTGGTGGTCAGCTTCCCAAGTGTATACTGTCTTTCTAATGTTTCTTTTAATGTTGCTCCTTGATCCTTTTAGCTCTGTCCCTAAATTCTTCTGTAGCACCTAGAGAGCCAGCCACTGTCATATACCCTCTGACCACACAGGCTCGCATTGCCTTGGCCTCTGGTCACCCTAGTCTGTAGCCCTGGGGGGCACAGGGCCAGTCTGGGGCCCAACCAGCAGTTTCCCTGAATGGGGCTACAGGAGGAGGCTGGCGTTGGGCCCATCAGCTGCCCTTTCACCCTGGTCCGACGTCCACATTTCACAGGACAGTTGCCCTCACTCACGGGCAGCCCGTGATGAGGGCCACCTGCAGCTTTGCAGAGATGCTGCGGCCTTCCTCATGAAACCTATTTTTGGAGAATACTGTTCAACAAGTGTTCGTTTTCATGGTTGTTCTCTGGTGTCTCACCATCTTAGGAAAAAAACTAGCAAGTGAGAAACCACCCTTATTTCCTTGGATTACATCTGCCTCAATTCATGTCTAGCAACAAAAGGACCATTTGGATGTGTCCTAGAGAGATTTTGCATGCCCAGAATGGTGTAGAATGAATATTGTTTTGTCCAAAATTTTCAAGAAAAGATGTTTTATCTTCATGGTAAACATACTTCACCTGAAAATATTTTCAAATACCACACTTTGAATATTGTTGTTGAACTTAATGATGCCTAGTACCTTTGGCCTGTGCTGACTCTGATTTATGAATCTTTCTTAGATTGGCAGCCCGAGCAGCAGAACAAATATTATTCATCCCCAGGTTTATGTGAGTATGATTTTCCTGTTGTTACTGTGTTTTTTTGATTGTGTACCCTGTGCTGGACCACACGTAGATGTATGTTTCTTGATGATCAGAGGTCTTTGTGATGTGTATGTGATTGGAGATTATCTCTGCCTCTTTCTATGAATAGTTACCTTCCTTTTCCAAGAACTTCCAAGAAAATGTTTGCCCCTAATTTGATGTTTGTGACTAAGTATTTCAGTGAATAAGAGCAGGACTTGTTTTAGTCCAAGGTTTTCTTTTATTTGTAAATTAAATAGAAATGTACCCTGGTGGAACTCTTATTTCATATGTTCTAGTCCAGAGGTCATGTAAGTAAGTAAGAAGGAAACATAGTACGATTCTTGCCTACCCCGCAGAATAATTGTTCTAATTATATGTATACAGTAGAGTGCACTATGATATGTATGACACATCATATATGGATGGAGCATGATTTCTCATTCTTCTGGTTGTACATGATGTAGAGTCCCACTGGTCGTATAGTTACATATGTACATAGGGTGATAATGTCTGATTCATTCTACTATCCTTCCTACCTCTATGGCCCCTCCCCTCCCTTCACTCTACCTAAAGTAACTCTGTTCTTCCCTAGCCCCCACCCACCTTATTGTGAATTAGCATCTGCATATCAGAGAAAACATTTGGCCTTTTTGCGGGGGGATTGGCTTATTTCACTTAGCATGATATTGTCTAGTTCCATCCATTTACCTGCAAATGCCATAATTTCATTCTTCTTTAAGGCTGAGTAGTATTCTGCTGTGTATATGTACCACATTTTCTTTATCCATTCATCTGTTGAAGGGCAGCTAGGTTGGTTCCATAGTTTAGCCATGTGAGTTGAGCTGCTGTAAACATTGATGTGGCTGCATCACTGTAGTATGCTGATTTTAAGTCTGAGGAAAGGGATAGCTGGGTCAAATGGTGGTTCCATTCCACATTTTCTGAAGAATTTTCATGCCACTTTCCATAGTGGTCCATTTAGCTTTTGAAGCATTATGCAAACGTGATATTGAAAACTCTTTTTAGGCTTTGCCTATAATTTCTTCTTCCTGAGTAGGTTTTGAAATGTGAAAGTCCAGGCAGGCCTGGAAGCAGCGACCTGGAGATTGTTGCTGGCCTCGACTTTGTCCAGGCCGCCTTGGGGCTGGGCCAGGGAGGCCTGCACTTGGATGACAATTTGTGCCTAGGATTCATCGGGACTTCTGGAAGTTGTGGGTGAACACAGAGCGCTTTGCTTTCTTATTTACTCGGTTGATTCTCACATGCTGTTTGCTTTAATAGCAAAGCTGCAGAATGAGAACTCTGGAAGGTGGGGTCTGTTTCTCCAGTGAGGCGCGTTGTCTTGTTCCCGGGCAGCGCTTTCAGAAACCTCTCTGGTGTGCCTGAGGTAGGACTTTGTAATGCTGGTGGCCCAGAGTGTGCTGAGGTGTGAGGGGACCCACAGCAGCGGGACATGGTGGCTGCCACGCACGGCCTCCGAACCTCAGTGTGCTGTTTATGAAAGACCGAGCATTACACAGAGCCTGGAGGAGGATCACAGAGGAAGACAAGTTTGTTTTTAAAGTTCTTTGAAATATAAATATTGGTTTTTCTGAGGACTATCAGGGAATAGCACGGGGCCTCCAGGGCAGGTTGAGGGGTGCGTGCCTGGAGGACCCCGCAGGCCCTCCCGCCCAGCGCCCTGGGTTTCGCGGAGGCTTGTCCTGCTGTGTGCCGTTG
This sequence comes from Sciurus carolinensis, assembly GCF_902686445.1. Lineage (NCBI taxonomy): Eukaryota > Metazoa > Chordata > Mammalia > Rodentia > Sciuridae > Sciurus > Sciurus carolinensis. The sequence continues at coordinate 200,453,309 of NC_062213.1, read as the reverse complement.
GGCCATCCCCAGCCCATGGTTTTCTCAGTCTGATGTGCATCGGAGAGGAAAATGCCGCAGGAGGCAAGCCCCTGGGGTCTTGCAGAGTCCTTCCCCAGGTTTCTGACTGTAGTTGCTGTGGATGCTCTTTAGATTAATCCCCTTCAGTGAAAACAGTCTTCTCTACAGTTTCCGTGTATGGTCTCACGTGTAGGAACCCCAGGGTTGGGTCATTGCCACCGTCTCAGGTGTCTGGAGGCCCCGGAGCCTTCTTTGTGGCACGCTTTGCGGTATCATAGTGGAGTGGGTTATTTATTTTCGTAGTTGTTTTTAGGATTGACTGTTTTTAATAGTATATATTTAGAGCACCTTCATTCCCTTATCAGCTGAATGGCTCTAGGATTTGATGACAGTTTCGCTGAGAGCTGTGGTGATAATAATGCTGTTAAGCCAGGCACAGAGGCACACGCCTGAAGTCCTGGGGATGTAGAGGCTGAGGCAGGAGGATTAAAGGTTTGAGCCCAGTCTGTACAATATGGTAAGAGACTATCCCCACATGAAAGCCAGAAGGGCTGGGGACATAGCTCTCAGGTGGAGCACCCTGGGCTCAGTTCCCAGGGCATCACCGAGAAAGGAAAAAGCTTTGACAGACGTTGGTTCTCCCGCCATCTCGCGCTTTCCCAGCAGCGCAGTTGTTTGCTCTCCCTCCCTCCCACAGTTCTCTTCGCTGCCGCCTGTGCGGGTGGTCTTCGCCGTGACCATGGAAGGCAGCGCTCGGAAGGTCATCACCGTGCGTTCCGCCCTCATCGTGAGGAACAGACTGGAGACGCCCATGGAGCTGCGGCTGGACAGCCCGTCGGCCCCCGACAGTACGTGCTGCTTGTGGGGAGCATAGCGGGCGCTCTGTGAACGACGCTCGGCGGTTGTCCCCAGTCTCCCCAGTGAGGGTCCCCAGGCAGCCAGCACGCGTGGTCTGCCTGCCCCGTCCGCCAGTCAGTCTCCCAGGGAGGTCAGGTCACCGCGGGGGCTAACGCCTGTTTCTGTGGCAGAGCCGGTGCTGCTGCCCGCCATCATGCCGGGGGCCTCCTTCGCGGTACCTCTACACCTCACTTCTTGGCGGCTGCAGGCGCGGCCCAAAGGGTTGGGCGTCTTTTTCTGTAAGGCTCCCATCCACTGGACCAGCGTGGTGAAGGCTGCAGAGGTGAGCAGCAGCAAGCGCGAGTGCCACTCCATGGACACGGAGAAGAGCCGCTTCTTCAGGTGCGTGTCGCCGCCTGCAGCTGGCCCCGCTGCCCTCCCTGCAGCCTGGCTCTTCTGGCGGCCCTTCCTCAGCACTCTGAGTGACTCAGAAGTGTTCACCTAAAACCCGGAAGTCTTGCTTCTTCTCTTGAGTTCGAGTCGTGAGAACTCCAGGCTCAGCCCTGGTGCGGCCTGGGCTGGCTTTTCTCCTTTACAGCCACCCAGCCAACACACATGGTTCTCAGGGTGAGACCATGAGAGTGCTGGTGTGCTCTTGAGCGCGCCGGGGGAGGGCAACACGCAGAAATCAGCCAGTTCCCCTGTAACTTAGGAAGCAAAATCCTGGGGCTGGAGTTTTTGTGAATGAAAGATTTTAAAATATTTTAGATAAAGGTTCATGTATCCAACACTGACTTCCTCGACTATTTTGTAAAATTGCTAGCCATTTAAACTCATTGTTTTTCTTTCGTACAGAGTAGAAGTAATATGTTACTAGATTTAATGATGGAAAAGACACTGGATTGCTGTCTATCATGAGATCTTTATGAACTTGGACTTCCAACTCCTAGAGATGAGAGATTATTAGCTTTAGTTTCCTTTACAGTGAAGACAGGTGTTCATTTAGTTTAGGGGACATAGCTCAGTGGTTTAGCATTTGCCTAGCTTGCTCCAGGCCCTGGGTTCAATCCCCAGTACCACCAAAAAAAAAGCGTTTAGTTTGAACTTATAGGAGGCATACTACGATAGTGAAGAATTCCAGTATATCCTTTTTTCAGATTTGCTAGTCGTTAACAGACTGAAGGGAGAAATAGATAAATGCACACACACGGTTGTTCATTTTAACACTTTACTTTTAGAAATTTGAAGAACAAAAAAACTAAGAAAAATAAAAGCCATTTGAACAGTGCCATCAAGCAGTTTGTTCCAGTTGATGTTCCAGATTATCTTGCCCAACAACTCCAGGTGGTACCTTCTTCTCAATGTGTGGAACGTTCATTAAGAGATACCACCTGCTGAAACAAAGATTGATAAATATTAAAGAATTAAATCATACAGACTATTTCCTGATTCCAATAGAATTACACTAGAAATCAGCAACAATAAGATGCCCAGAAAATCCCCAAATGTTCAGAAGTCGTACAGTGTATTTTGAGAGAGTCCCCATGGAGCAAAGAAAAAATCACAAAAGACATTAGAAAATATTTTAAATTGAACAATAATGAAAAACCCAGACATGTTAAAATTTGAGGGATGTAGCAAAAAGCAGTTCCTTGAAGTTAGTTTTAATGTGTCTGTTAACAAATAAGATATAAAACCTCTAATTTAATCTTCTTTATTAGGAAGATATAAAAAGAAGAGCAAATTAAAAATAAGTAGAACAAGGAAACAGTAAAAATAAGTGGAAATCAATGAATTTAAAAACAAAATCAACAATGTCAAAATTGGCTTTTTAAAAAAAATTCATACATCTGATAATCCTTTAGCAAGACTGACCAAGGAGAAAAGAGCAAAACCATGTTACCAATATAAGGAATTAAAACTATCAATATAAGACTATCAATATAAGGAATTAAGGGAGATATCTTTACAGATCTGCAGACATTAGAAGGATAAAAAAGAGATAAGAACAATTTTATATCAATAAGTTCCATACTTACTTAATACCTTCTTGAAAAGTATGAATTACCAAAATTGACAGAAAGAAGTAGTAGAAAATCCAAACATACTAATGTCTATTTTAAAATTTTAATTTTTTGTGTGCTAAGGATTGAACCCAGGGTTGCTCTACCATTGGGCTGCCTCTCCATCACTTTTTTATTTTTCATGTTGAGAAAAGTTTAAGGCTGGCCTTAAACTTGGTGATCCTACTGCCTCAGCCTCCCAAGTTCCTGGGATTACAGGTGTGCACCACCATACCTCACTTAAAATTTTAATTTATAAAAAATCTTTCCCACAAAGAATACTCCAAAGCCCATATGACTTTACTAGTGAATTCTACAGACATTTAAGAGGGAAATAATAATAGTTCTGTACAAGGCTTTTCAGAAAATAGAGGAGGAAACAGTTCTTGTTATATTGCTTTTTCATTGCTGTGATCAAAAAACCTGACAAGAACAATTAGAGGAAGAAAAGTTTATTTTGGAGCTCATAGTTTCAGAGGTCTCAGTTCATAGATGGTTATTTCCATTCCTTGGGTCCTAAAGTGAGGCAGAACATCATGGCGGAAATGTGTGCCAGAGGAAGGCTTCTGGGGATATGGCACCAGGAAGCAGAGAGGGCGCTCCTCTCAACAAGGGCAACATGCCCTCCCCAGGGACCACCTCCTCCAGCCACACCCTGCCTGCCCACAGGTTCCACCCACTTAATCCCCATTGGGATTGACGCCCTAATTGAATGAACACTCTAATAACCCAGACATTTAAACTCTAAACTCTCGTGCACTGTTTCACACAGGAGCTCTGGGGGGATACCTAATATCTGAACCATAACATTGTTGACTCACTATGTTCTTGACACCAAAACCTGTATAGATACTGTAAGGAAACTAAGCACCAGTAGCTCTGTGAAGAGATACAAATGTGTTTAACAAAATGTTAAAAAAAAAATGTGTTAACAAAATGTCAGCAAATGGGGTTTATCCCAGAAATGCAAAATGAGTTTAATATTTGAAAATAAGTAAAAATAATTCACCATTTTGAGAGAATAAAAGAAAAAAAATCAGATCATCTCAGTAAATGCAAATAAAAAATAGCATTTGGTGGAATTCCGTACCCATTCATGGCGATGCCCAGTGTCTTAGCCGAGGCTGCTGTAACAGTGTACCCTAGACCAGAGGCTGACCCAGCAGACATTTATTCCTCACAGTTCTGGAGACTGGAAAGTACAAGATCAAGGTCGAGATTTGGTTCTAGAGAATGCCTTCCTCTGGCTTACAAATGACTGCCTTCTTATGTGCTCACAAGGCAGAGAGAAAAGGCACACCCTCGCCTTTCTTCTTCCTCTTATGATTACATTAATTCCATATTGGGGTCCGTCCCACCTCTGCGACTGTATCTAAACTTAATGACCTCCTTCAGGCCCCACCTCCAAATACCATCACATTGAGTGTTAGCGTTTCGACATATGAATTTTGGGGCAACACAAATATTCATTTCTTCATAGCCAGCAAACTAAGAATAGAACTTTTTCAAACTATAAAAGGGCATCTGTGATAAACCTACAGCTAACATTTTTTTTTTTTGGTTACCGGGGCTTGAACCCAGGAGCGCTTAACCACTGAGCCACATCCCCAGCCCTTTTATTTAGAGGCAGGGTTTCACTGAGTTGCTTAGAGCCTTGCTAAGTTGCTGAGACTGACTTTGAATTTGTGATTCTCCTGCCTCAGCCTCCTGAGCTACGGAGGTTACAGGTGTATGCCAACCGTGCCTGGCTAACATCACACTTAGCAATGAAACATTAAACCCCTTTCCCTCAAGATCAACATTCTACTTAACAGGGAAGTAGTAGTCCTAGCCATTGGAATAAGACAAGTAAATCATAAATAAGAAATTGAAAAAGCATAAAGACCTGAAAAGAAGTAGAATTATTGTTATTTGCAAATGACCTAATTAGATATGTAGAAAATAGCATAGACTAAGAAAATGATTAGACCTAATTTGTCAAGATTTCAGGATTCAAGATCAATCTATAGAAATCAATTGTACACTTATATTCTAGTCATAAATAAATAATTGGAAAATATGATTTTAGAAAAATACCATTTATAACAGCTCAAAAAAATATCAGATACCCAGAACTCAATCTAACAAATGATGTACAAGTCTTCTTCCTTAGAAATTACAGGGGGCTGGGGAGATAGCTCAGTCGGTAGAGTGCTTGCCTTGTAAGCACAAGGCCCTGGGTTCGATCCCCAGCACCCAAAAAAAAAAGAAAAATTTCAAAACCTGTCTAAGAGAAATTTTAATAATCTTAAGTGAAAAGATATTCCATGTTAGCGGGTTGGAAGACTCGATGTCGTTAAGATTTCCATTCTCAATAAATAGATCTGAAGAAAAAGAGGAGCTCATTATACATTTTTATGGAAATGCAAGAAATCTAGAATATTCAATGTTATCTTTAAAAATAACAACAACGTTGGAGAACTTACAAAACCTGTTTTCAAGACTCTTGTGTATAGTCACAATAATTAAGTCTGTGTTATTGGCATTAAGACAGAAATAAAGATCAAGGGAATAGAAAGGGAATTCACATATGAATGGAGACTTGAGTTTTAGTCGAGGTATAAAGTCAGTCTAATAGGGGAAGGAAATGTCTTTTAAAGAAATATTAGTGGAACAAGTGAATATCCCTTTGTTAATGTGGAACAAACCCTTTCTTACTTCACTTGCAAAGATTGGTGTGAGAAGGTTCATAGACCTCAATATAAAACTCAAAACCACTGTGTTTTAGAAAGTATCCATGACCTTTTAGGCTAAGATTTATTACACAAAAAGCACTAAATTCCGAAAAACAATTATAGACATTAGACTTTTAAGAAAGTTTTTGGTTTAGCAATAGGCATCAATAAGAAAAGAAACAGATAAACCACAAATTTGAGGAAAAAATATATATCTGATGATTTTTAATAGAGCACATAAAGAACTCCTTGAAATAAAAATTTAAAAATAACCTAACAACAGGAATAGTCAGTGGACTGGGGTTGTGACTCAGTGGTAGAGCCCTCGCCTAGCATGTGCAAGGCACTGAGTTCAATTATCAGCACCACAGTAAGTAAGCAAGTAAATAAATAAATAAATAAAATAAAGGTCCATTGATAACTAAAAAAAAAATTTAAAAAAGAAGAGTCAAAAGATTTGAACTGACAATTTACAGAAAAAAATGTACAAACTGCCAATAGAAAAATGAAAAGTTGGTTAGCATCTGTAATAATTTTGGAAATGCATCTGAACCACAGTAATTCTGTACTCTAGCTAGAATGAATAAAATAAAAAAGATTGATGACACCAAATGTTGGTAAGGTGTGGGAAAACTTGAACTCTCATAAATAGCTGGTGAGAGTATAAAGTGCTATAGCTACTTTGGAAAAATATGTGGTCAGTTTCTTATAAAAACAAAGCAAGTCCTCTTGTAGATTTACCTAAAAGACGTAAAGGCCTGTGTGCACAAAAATGCCTTTATCAGAAGGTTGTGTAGCCCTCAGCTGGCAACAGCCTGGGTGGATGTCAATAAGATGGTGAGGGAAGAACCAGTGATTCTTAGCATGGCAAGGAAAAACAACGAGGTATGATGTGCACGCTGACTGGGTGAGACTTCGGGAAGCAGGGAGAGTGCCCTCGAGCAGCGCACCTGCCCGTTCTCGTCACACGCAGCTCAGGAACACATGGGACTGACCTATAGCAGCGAGTGCCAGAAAGTGGGTGCTCGATGGCAGGGAGAGAATATTGGTTGGAAAGGGACACCAGAGCTTTCTGGGGTGAGAAAATGGTCTGTGACTTGCTTTTGAGTGGAGCCACCACTCAAAAGAGGAGTGTATAATTGCCCAAACTCATCAAATTGAACATCTAAAATCCATGCATTTTATTGTGTATTAGATTTCAGTAGATGTATTTGTATTAAAAATTGCAAATATCTTACTGACTTACTGAGCTATTTTGATATTATTTAGTTAAGGAGAAAAAATTTCTCATTCAAGTTGATGATTTTTACACCATTTTGTTTTCACAGGTTTTGTGTGGCTATAAAGAAAGAGAATTATCCAGATTACATGCCCTCAAACATATTTTCTGACAGTGCAAAACAGATTTTCAGACAGCCAGGGCATACCATATATCTTCTGCCAACTGTGGTAATCTGCAATTTGCTGCCTTGTGAGCTTGACTTCTACGTCAAAGGAATGCCAATTAATGGAACCCTGAAGCCTGGAAGAGAGGTGGCCCTCCACACTGCCGACACATCCCAGAACGTGGAGCTGGGTAAGGCTGTCGCCCTCGGGTGTTTATAGCAATCCTGGCAAGATATCAATGAGCATTTTGTGACTGCTCAGCAGGCATCGTGGAGAAGTCGTGCACCTGGCATGTCTCAGTGAGCTAGCTCGAAGCAGGTGGAAGGAAAACTGAACCGAGGTTTCAGAGGACGCACCGCACAGCCCTTTATCTTTGCTAGTTAGCAGTCAGTCTTCAGCCATGGTTTTCCTAGCACAGGCACGTTCTCCTCCTGTTTTCAGGGAAGGGATAAATGTGGCCAAGCACTTGCATCCAGGCATAAGCTGGGCTCTTTCACACATGGACTCTTTCACACATGGGATTTCCTGTCATCCTGCCAACGGGAGTCATTTGTCCCACTTCATGGATGAAGAAATGGCAGTTAAAGTGTTTAATGCAACAGGTAGTTTTCAATTGTAGGGGAGAACAAGTCAAGGTAGAGAGTCATATATGTAGCACTTAAAGGGGTACATCTGTAGTTTGGTCAGAAAATCCTTCTTTAAGACTGCCACAGACAGGTTCAGGTCACGACAGCATGGACATGTATCTTTATACAGTTTTGTAAGCACTTTCACTGCATCGTCTCCTTTGATCTGCACAGTAGCACACATTTCAGGATGAGGCAGGTGTTATCTCCAAGTTTTAGCCCAGGAACTTGAAACTCATTGACCTTGAGCAATGTGTCCCACAGTGACAAGGTTATATTTCTGCAACTGTATAAATCCTTGAGCTTCATTTGGAAAAGGAAAATGGTGCAGTGGTAGGTAGTCCTTCTAGGCAAGCCCTTTACCACTGGGCTATACCCATGGCCACTAGTCATTCATTCTAGAGAAGATAGGTCTTTGGCATTTAAGTTGTTAGTTTTCTAATATATTTCTTCCCATGTTTACCAAGGCCCTGTATAACGTGGCCTGCCCCCTACCGGTGCCCCTGGTCTTCATGTCATGCATTACCTGGCTCATAGCTCTTCATCACAGTCCTGCTGTGAAAGTCCTGTTATTACCACCTGTTGCAGATGAGACCTAGAGAAGTTCAATGCAGATAGTAAAGCCAGACTGGGGATTTGAAGGCAGGTTCCAACACCGGCTCAATGAAACAAACTCCTCTAATAATCATGATCATTGTCAGTAGCTCTTTGGAATTCTCTTTCATCTCATCTGCAGTGTAGACTCCTAGTGTGAGTTCCAGGCCATCTGATGTACTCCATGTTTGTTCTCACCCCAGCTAGAGGAAAATGGTCTTTGAGGTCATTAGTGATTTTTTTCAAAAGGGAATCCAGTTTAATTTTGCTGCGAGCTATTTTGACAAACTCGAGTGAGAATCCAGAAAGACAATAGCTTGTACCTTCTTCAGGGGTGTCACTGGAGAACTTTCCCCTCTGTAAAGAATTGCTCATTCCACCTGGGACCCAAAACTATATGGTGAGAATGCGACTCTATGACATCAACCGGCGGCAGCTGAACCTCACCATCCGGATTGTGTGTCGAGCTGAAGGATCCTTAAAGATCTTCATTTCCGCTCCATATTGGCTCATTAACAAAACAGGTATGTAAAGAGACTGTCCAAGGAAGCCTTGGGGTTGGTCATGGGAATTCAGACCTATTTGCTCAGCTAACTAAATGGAGCCAATGCAAACAGATGACTTCAACAGTCTAAGCTGAGACTTTACTGATTCTGTAATATGTGCTTAATCACGGTCAAAACTGTCCTTAGATAACAGATCGTGCCCATGAAACTCAATTTTCACTATTTTCCCCCTTGCCGATTTTTCCCCTTTACCATTTGCATCTTTGATGGGTAGACTGGGTGGGATTGATATAAACTTTTCCCCTCCTTCCTAAAGGGTTACCACTGATCTTCAGACAGGACAATGCAAAGACAGATGCTGCAGGCCAGTTTGAGGAACATGAGTTGGCACGGAGCCTGAGCCCTCTCTTATTCTGCTATGCTGACAAAGAGCAGCCAAACCTGTGAGTACTGTTATTTATGAGAAGGGGAAATAAGCTCCTAGGGAAGGGGAAAAATTAGCAAAGGCTATAATATATCCACGTAAGTGGAACTGTACTACAGATAACAATCCTGACTTGGCAGAGGACTAGAACCATGACCTAATGGGATTTTTTCAGATCTCATTTCTGTGTTATTTGATCCTGAAAATAAACCATTTGTTGGTTTATAATGAAAGCTAGTTTTATTTTACATGTATTTGAAGGAGTTCTATTCATAACTCTGCTGATGGAGAGAAACCTGTGTGTTCTTCTCTGCAGTTCCCTTTTCTCTGTAGCCTTGGACAAGGAGTGGGCATCAGAGAGCAGAGCAGATGGACTGGCCCTTTGGCCCCTTTGGCCCAATCAGGGCTGTTAGTGGAAGGTTTTGAACTCCAAAATGTGCCTTCTCATGGTCTCAAAACACTCATTGCATGTTCCATGGCTGGGAAAAATAACGATTGTGAGGGTTAGATAACATGTCCTTTTAATGTATGGTAGGAACAATAATTCACTTTTGTTCCTGATTTTGATGTTCTGCTTTTTATAGGAGTGTTCTAATTTTATAGCCCTAATCCAAAGATAAGTAAATGGGTGTAAAATACTGCTAAAAGGGCATTTGCCATCGTCTATAGAATTTGGCTGAAAGCTCAACAGGAAGGTTTCCGGAGTACTGCACTTCGGTTGAGACAGATGTGTTTTCCAGGGAGGGCTGGAATCTAGATTAGTGTTGGAGTCAGAGTTCCAGCCATCGTAGGATACACAGCCAGCCACTTGACACAGTCAGCAAGCCCTGTCTCATTCTGTTCATCAAAGAATTTCAGATCTAGGGCTTAGCATTTGTCACAGTTTATTTCATCCATGGGATTCACAGTTTACAAAGTATTTCCATGTAGACCATCTTGTTGGATTCTCCCCAACATTCAGGGAGGGCAGGAATAGTTATATTTCAAGAGAGGAAACTGGGGCTCACGGTAAGTGTGCCCTGTACCCAGGGGTGCATTGCCTGTTGGTGAGGAGCTGGAGCACACACTTGGGGGTTAGGCTCCAGGATCAGACTGGACGCCAGCCAATTGGACGGTGCTTTGCTGACATGAGGGTCTTAGTTCCTGGAGGTGACTTGCTGTCAGCCACACCTTCCTACATACTGTTTTCAGCTTTTTTCTTGACTCCTTGATTTTCAGGGGAATAGTCCTGCAGCATAGTTCCTCGTGTTTTACACTCATAGAATCCTGTGTTTTCTCCTAAAATGCTCATTATAGATGTCGAAGCATTTCATGTACTGTTGGACAGTACATGCAGCTACTTCTAAGATAAGAGTTTGACCACTGATTAGTTTTCTCACCGCTGGGGATTCGCATGAGAGTGAGGATGAAGTCACTGTTAGAGATCTAACTGGGCGATAGCCACATTAGCCTTTCCTGATGAGAACAGATAGGTAAGACTTGCTTGTGGATGAATATATACATCTTTGCTTTTCTGCCCCACAGCTGCACGATGAGAATCGGAAAGGGGATTCATCCCGAAGGCATGCCGGGCTGGTGTCAGGGCTTCTCCCTGGATGGTGGTAGTGGTGTCCGAGCTTTGAAAGTCATCCAGCAAGGAAATCGCCCAGGGCTGATCTATAACATTGGTGGGTTACTTTTGGACAATGGGAGGATCAGAATCTTTGGCCGATGACCTCAGGTTTAGAGGAATTAGCTGACTGTGCATTTGGGCCTGGCTACAAGTGCTGACTTTCTCATTCGACAATGGGTCAGATACCTGCTCTCTGAAAGCTAGATTGATATCAATGCCCATCTATTCTCCTAGGGATCTGTGGAGCCACCTAAACACTGCGCTTTTGAGGTCTGTGGCTCTGTTTAATTTCAGACTCACCTGTGTCAGGAAAGTATCAGTTTGTCTTGAATCCTTGTTTTTCAGGGGAATAATAGGAACACTCAGAATGCTTTTCATCCTCCAAGAATTCCCACGCATTCATTAAAATTTGCAAACCCTAAGAGGGTAAGAAGCATTGTTCTCCCTGAAACTAAAGCAGAGAGGTTAAGTGACTTGCCCAGAGGCAAAGGGGAAGTCTGGGTCAGAAGTAGGATTAGAATGGGGGTGTGCGAATTTGAGGCAGAAAATATAATAAAAGGCGTTTGGTGGCTTAGTCACTAGAAGCCCCTAGATTTGCTTAGCTTCTGGAGGTGGGAAGGGCAGGGAGGATGCACTTCAGAGAGTGTCCTAAGGGGTAGGATCTTTTCGATTTAAACATGTTTTAGGTTTAGAACGATAGCAGGGTATCCCTCCTAGTGTCTGATTCCAGGACCTCACAGCCATGTTTGATGTCCAGCATGGCACACCACCTACTGCCTTGTCCCACGGGACCCCTCATAATGATGGAACTTCCTGCTTCCTGTTGTCCAGTGTGGCAGCCACTAGCCCCGTGTGGTTGCTGCACAGTTGACAGCATGTTCTTAAGAGATGCGGCAAGTGTGATGGAGGAATGGAACTTTCACTCTTCAGCTTTAAGGAACTTAAATTTAAATAACCACACTTGGCTACTGGCTGCAGTAGTGGATAATCAAGATAAAAAGAGTCATGTTATGGAAGGAAGAACTGGGTTGGTAGAGTTAACATATTTACCCTGGAGCCTGTGGAGAGTTGGGTGTGTTTAAGGGTGTGAGGATTTCTTAGTAAAAGAATCCCACAGTATAGTTGCCTTTTAAGATTTTTAAAGCTTGAATTTGTATTCATGCTTTCTTGACATGCAAGCTGTCTCCTTACGGTTGACGTTAAGATTTTTAAAAGAAATAAACTTCATTTGATCCTCCAGCTAAAGATAATTTTCTTCACATTTTCTCACATTTGTTTGCTCCACTGCTTGAGTAGGGAAAGGCCACTTCATGCTGGCTTTCCACATGCTGTCTGGAAGCTGTTGGCAAGACAGACCATAGGAGGCAGCGGGGAGGGGATGGAGCTTGCTTCTTTCAACTGACCAACCAGAAGTGCTCAGTGATTGTTCTTAGGAACTTGTGTGCTAGGAGTTTTCACTAAAGTTCGTAGCAGGTGTACTCAGGGACAGGACTGTGATTTGAGTTTTGTCACTCAACCAAGGAAGTAATATAGGGGGTAGGCTCAGACAGGACTTATAATTCTTAATGTTTGTGAGATTTTGGCATGTGTTATCAAGGGAATTTGTGGAATCTCCTGCTTGAATATTTTGAGGAATCGGATAGCTAGCTCCCTATCAGCAACATTTAAAGCACAGTCCCAAGCTGAAAAGCCAGAGAGAACTTTGCCAGTTAGCCTTCCATGTACCTCCCAAAAGAAGGATTTTGTGCATTTTGTTCTCAGCTTTTGACTTACTGGGGGTTTGCCAAGGCAATTGAAGATGGAAAGAGAGACAAAAAAACTCACCTTTTTCCAAATATTGAACGGTCTGGTCTGTACTGTTCTAGGGCACTCTAGATTCTTGTGTAATATCAAATTAAATGCATCTTTTGTAGGCAGACTTTGTATTAGTTGGGATCAGCTAATTCTGATACTGTTGATTTTGGATAACCAAAGCTTTTCTGTTTATCACAGAAAGAAAAGCAATAGGTTTGCCTCCCTGTCCCAGTATTATGTGGCATTTCTTAGGCTGAATCTCAGATGTATTGTTCTTGTGATTTACTCAGTCTTGCAGTCATTTTCAGGGCTTATATTAATGGAACACCAAAATTTTCGAGCCAGTGCATTAGCTAGTTAACAGATTGGAGGATGTACATTGTAGGATTGTGTTAGAGAATCTAGGGCACCTGATTGTCATTTCAGAAGGCAGACTGTTCCATTTTCAAGGTTCTCTCCCTTACTTGTGGAGTGCTCATTCGTGTCCTCTTGTATATTGCCCCCCAGTGTTAAGCAGGCCATGTGGGCACGTGTTCCCTGGGTGCAGGCTGTCTGGATTTGAAGCCCTGCCATGCCTTCTGCCAGCTATGCAACCTAGGGCCATTTACTTAGCTTTCCATACCACAGTTTCCTCATCTGTAAAACGGAAATAATTAAAATACCCGACTCATAGGTTGTGAGAATGAAATGGAAAACCTTTGGTGGAGGGCCTAGCATGTATGAATAGGTCAGTAAATGTTATTTTTATTGTTTCTTCTGTAAATATTTTTTATCATTGTACAGCTAGAGCCCAGCCCCAGTGCTTGGAATATAGATCCCCTATTTATTGTCTGAATGAATGATTCATCTCAATGAGTGTTCTATTTTTAAAATATTGTTATCAGATTTTTTTTTTTTTTAAAGGTAATTCAGTGCTCTTTCACTTTTCTTTCTTTATTTGAAACTTCTTGTTTTGAGATTTCCTTCTTACTGACTTGGTTATTTTTTCCAGTATGTAGTAGGTGCTGAGAACCTACTTATTTTGTGAAGAAATTAATTCTATAATATTTAGCATTGTGTTTGAGCTGGAGTCTTGGACAGTGAACAAAAAGAAGGTAGAGAAGAGTTGATTGAGTTCAGGTAGTACAGAACCCAGCTAAGAACTCTGGTCTTTCCACTGTTTCCTCTAAGAGGGGCGGGTTCTCTAGGGGAGTTCCACGCCCATGTGTATGTGGAAAGATATCACGTGAAACTTGGTGGTCAGTTTCATAAATGGAAGCCTGCAGTGTGTGACTGGACACCTGTCATAATGCTGTCATAGTGGCACACACTTTCTGAAGAAACCGAGAGTTGAGTGGATATTGATGTTGCCTTGACACTTTGTGTGCAGTTGCAGATTTCACTCTGTCTGTCCTTGAAAGGTTTGATGTCCTCCGAGTGATACAGTTGTTTTCTCAAAGAAACTAAGTAATTGTGAAGGCTGATGATTTTTGTCAGACCAAGAATTTTCTATTTTCTGATTAATTTATGGAAATGGTTCTTGTTATTTGTAGGTATTGATGTCAAGAAGGGCCGAGGTCGATACATTGACACCTGTATGGTCATCTTTGCCCCCCGTTACCTGTTAGATAATAAATCATCTCACAAGCTTGCATTTGCCCAAAGGGAATTTGCCAGGGGACAGGTAAGCAGTTTGCTTTTGAAGAATGGCCAGTGCTGTTTTGTTAGCATGTGAGCCAGGCTTGGTGGTACACTCCTATAATCCTAGTGACTTGGCCAGGGGGAAAGGGCTGGCCGAGGCAGGAGGATTGCAAGTTCAAGCCAGCTTTGGCAACTTAGACCCTAAGCAACTTAGTGAGACCCTGTCTCAAAATTAAACCAAAAAAGGACTGGGGATGTCGCTCAGTGGTTAAGTGTCCCTGGGTTCAATCCCCAGTACCCTCCCCAAAAAATAGCATGGTGAGTTTTAATATGCTTATCTCCCATCACGATTGTATATTCTGATGGGGTGCAGTGGCACATGCCTGTGGTCCTCGTGATTTGAACTGAGGCTGAGGCAGGAGGATCACAAGTTTGAGGCCAGCCTTAGTAAGTGAAACCCTATCTCAATAAAAAGGACTAGGGATTTAGCTCAGTGGTAAAGCACCCTTGCATCAATTCTCAGTACAAAAAAAAAAGACTAAGTTCTGTGATGTGAATAACCCAAGTGGCTCCTGGTAGAGGGTGAGGCTCAGAGTACCTGACCACTCAGTTAACATTTGTGTGTTACTGGTAAAATATTGGGCTGAACTGACCTATCGACTAAAGCCATTGATCTGTCTTAGGGAACAGCCAATCCTGAAGGTTACATCTCCACACTTCCTGGCTCCAGTGTGGTGTTCCACTGGCCTCGCAATGACTATGATCAGCTCTTGTGTGTCAGGTTGATGGATGTTCCCAACTGTATTTGGTCTGGAGGTTTTGAAGTCAACAAGAACAATTCCTTCCATATCAATATGAGGTAAGTCTGAGCTTCCAAAGACAAAACGTAGCCTTGTTTGAGGTGCAGTAATGTAGCCAGCCCACACTGCTCTTGGAGAAAAGGGCACACGCATTTCTGGATCAGAGTTCCCAGAGCTCTGGAAAAATGTGAGGGAGCATTTGATGGGATGACCCCATCGTGGAGAGTGTTTCGGTCATGAGCCCATGGGGCAGTGTGAGCCCAGGAAATTGTTCCTCTGAAAGTTCTGTCTGCAGTTAGATAGTTACGTTGATTGTAAATGTTTTTGTCACATCTTACACATTTATACGTTCTCTCGTTTGGTATTGTTCCATTAAATCATTTGCCCAACCTGGTGATCCTCAGCTCCTTGTTGACAAAAATCAACCAGATTTAGCCTCTGGTAGCCTACAGTGATAATCTTCCTGCCTGTCTCATTAAGTGCTTTTTTTTTTTTTTAGTTGTGGATGAACATAATACTTTTTTAAAATTTATTTATCTTTATGTGGTGCTGAGGATTGAACCCAGTAGTCCTGAGCAAGCACTCTACCACTGAGTCCCAGCCCGGGCCCCAAATGCTTTAAAAAAAAAAAAAAAATTGTTTGAATTTTTTTTTCTTGAGACAGGAGGATCTTGTGCTCTCCAGCTTGGCCTTGAACTCCTGGGCTCAGCACACCATGTCACCCAGCTAAAATGAAGTTCTGGTTTAACATACAATTTAGTTGAATATAAAATTTACCATCTCAAGCATTTTCACGGGTGCACTTCACAAGTTTAAGGGCATGCATGTTGTTGTGTGATTTCCAGAGATCTTTGCATCTTGCAAAACTGAAACCATGTCAGTTAGCAATGCTCCCCATTCCCCCTGCCCCTGGCCCCTGGCAGCCTCTGTTCTGTCTTGTGTCTCTAGGAATGTGACCACTCTGGGTACTTTATATTAGTAGAATTGTACCTTATTTCTCTGACTTATTCAGTTAGCACAATACCCCCACGGTTTGACAGTGTTGTAGCATGTGTCAGAATTCCCTTCCTTTTTCAGGCTGAATGATACTTGCCTGTGTGTCTATCCTGCATTTTGAATATCCCTCCATCTGTTGGTGGACATTTGAGTTGCTTCTACCTTTTGGCTGTCGTGACCCATGCTGTTATGCAGGTGGATACGCGAATACCTGTTCAGTAACTGGGCACTGTGTTGCACACCTGTGATCCTGGCCATTCAGTTAGCTAGGACACAAAGATCGAAAGTTCAAGGCCAGTCTTGGGCAACTTTATGAAACACTGTGTCTCAAAATAACAAAACAAAACAAAACAAACAACAAAGCAGGGGTGTACTGGGGCTGTAGCAATGGCAGAGAGCCCTGGGTTCAGTCCCCAGTACTATGCACACATGTACACAAAAGTAGTGTATATTTTGAGGTTGGGATTTAGCTCAGTGGCAGAGTGCTTGCCTAGCACATGTGAGGTCCTGGGCTTGATCCTCAGCGTTGGAAAAAATAAAAGCGAGGAAGGAAACAAATGTCTGTTGAAGACCCTGCTTCAGTTCTTGTGGGTGTAGACCTGGACATTGAATTGTTGGATCCTACAGTCATGCTGGTTCTGATCCTTGAGGAACCGTCATACTGTGTTCTGTAATGATCGTAGCATTTTTCTCTCCTACCAGTAGTGCATAGGGTTCAACACGTTATTTCCTGGGATTTTGGTAGTTTCCATTCTGCCGGGGGTGAGGTGGTGTCTCACTGTCTGTGGTCCTGGGTTGAACCCCAGGCTCATCTGTGCTACACACACTCTGAGCTGAACTCCAGTCCTCCTCATGGTTTTGATTCACTTTTCTCTCATGATCACTGACCCCGAGCATCTTTTCATGTACTTGTTGGCCATTTGCGTGTCTTTTGAGAAATATCTACTCAAGTCCTATGCCCAGTTTCAAATTGGACTGTTCGTTACATATTGAGTTATAGGAATTCTTTATTCTGGGTGTTAATTCCACATCAGATAAGTGATTTGCGAATATTTTCTCCCATTCCATAGGTAGCCCTTTTCCTCTCTTGACTGGGTTCTGTGACGCACAGAAGTTTTTACTTTTGATGTAGCCTATTTACCTATTGTCAAACTCCCGTCACAAAGCTTTGCCCTTTGATTTTCCCAGGAGTTTTATAGTTTTAGCTCTTGCTTTTGGTTTGTTTATTCATTTATTTATTTATTTTTGGTACTGGGAATTGAACTTGGGGGCACGTAACCAGTGAGCCACATCCCCAGCCCTATTTTGTATTTTATTTAGAAACAGGGTCTCACTGAGTTGCTTAGTGCCTCACCATTGCTGAGGCTGGCTTTGAATTCATGATACTCCTGCCTTAGCTTCCTGAGCTGCTGGGACAGGCGTGAGCCACCCTGCCTGGCTGCTTTTCTGTCTTTAATCCAGTTGGAGTAATGTTTGTGCATTGTAAGGTGAGGGTTCACTTGTTGTTTGGTGTTTGGATATTCCATTTCCACACAGAAGGGTTTTGTTACTGGGTTCCATCCCCAGCCCTGCAAAAAGAGTTCCACCTCCAGCTTTGTTCTTCAAGATTGTTTTTCTATTCAGAGTCCCTTGAGACACACATAAATTTTGTGATGGATTTTTTTCATTTTGTGGGGAAACAGTGCTGCTGGGATGTCCCTAGGGTTTGTGTGAAGCCCATAAGACTGTACTGGGTGTACTGATACCCTGACATTTCGTTTCCCATTCACGAACTGGATGTTGTTCTGTTTATTCGTGTCTAATTTATTTCATCAAATAATTTTGAAGCTGAAAATATGAAATCAGTGCTGTTTGAACACATTTAGAAGCAAAATCCAATCTTTTATGCTTTCTGGTTAGTTCTGTATTGAGAAGAAACACCACTGTAAAGGAACAGAAATATGAATAGTTCAATAATACACGATTCAAAATAGTATTTGAGTGTTTGGCTCACACATGCCGTGTGACTCAGTGGTGGGCCGTTCCCAGTTACACTTTGCCCTCGCCCTTTTTAGTGAGAACTGCGTCTGGGGACTGTGCTTTTCCAGCTGGGTTCCTGGGGTCTGCTGGGTGTACGGCGATTACTTGAGAGGGAGCCAAGTGTGTAGGGCTCACGTGCCCTCCACTGTACTTCATCCAGAACTTTGTTGGGACAAGATGTTCCAAAGGAGATTTCATCTGGGGAAGGGGGAGAAAGGAAGGTGATTCTGTATCTACAGCCGCCATTGTTGTACATTCTGCCCGGGTGGAGGCACCCAGACCCCTTGTCTGAGAGCGGGAAGCCAGTCTGGAATCAAACAGTAAAGTCGCTCATGATTGCATAGAAAAGGGGAGGAGGAGGAGAAGATGACTTGTGGATCTTTTGTTAATCCTTTAAAAATTGTTCCAAACTACTGAGAACAGGCCTGTGCCATCTGTTTCTTTTACTTTCCTCAATTTTTCATTTGGAAACAATTTAGACCTTAGAAAAGTTATAAGAGTAGAACAATGAATGTCCTCATATCTTCCCTAGATTTACTGATTTTCAACCTTTTGCTTTATTTCCCCCCACCCGCCGCCTTCTCTCCCTCTGTATGAGTACACATTTTTCACTTCTAAACCTCTTGAAAGTGAATTGAAGTCATCATGACAGTTCAGCCCTTAAAAACTCCAGCACTTACCACCAAAAAGCAAGGACATTTTTTCTAAATAAATATAATACGGTTTTTACATAGGGAAGAAATGTAATGTCGATAGGACATTTTCTGATAGTCTCTGTAGGCAGAATGAACAGCTGCGATGTCCTTCTCAGCAGCCTCTCCTCTGTGTCAGGGGCAGTCAGTGGTCATTTATCTTTTTTTTTTTTTGATTCTTAAATTTGTTCTAATTAGTTACACATTCATTTATCTTTTTTATTTTTTATTTGTTCAAATTGGTTATATGTGACAGTAGAATGCATTTTGGCACATTATACACAAATGGAGCATAACTTCTCATTCCTCCGGCTGTGCATGGTGCTGTGTCACATCAGTAGTGGAACATGTATGTAGGGTAATAATGTCTGTCTCATTCTACTGTCCTTCCCATCCCCACTGCTCACCTCTTCTCTCACTTCCCTCTGCATAACCAATGTTCCTTCATTCTTTCCTACCCACCCCCCAGTATGGATCAGCATTCACTTATCAGAGAAAACATTTGACCTTTGGTTTTTTGGGATTGACTTGTTTCATTTAGCATGATATTCTCTAGTTCCATCCATTTACCTGCAAATGCTATTATTTCATTCTTCTTTAAGGCTGAGTAGTATTCCACTTTGTATATATACCACATTTTCTTTATCCATTCATCTGTTGAAGGACATCTAGGTTGGTCCCATAGTTTAGGTTTTGTGAATTGAGCTGCCATATACATTGATGTGACCGCATCACAGTAGTATGCTGATTTTAAGTCCTTTGGGTATAAATCGAGGAGTGGGATAGTAGCTGGGTCAAATGGTGGTTCCATTCCAAGTTTTCTGAAGAATCTCCATACTGCTTTCCAATGTGGTTGCACCAATTAATAAATAGTCCCACCAACAAAGTATGAGTGCCTCTTTTCCCCATATCCTCGTCAACACTTATTATTGCTGTATTCTTGATAATTGCTATTCTGACTGGCATGAGATGAAATCTTAGAACAGTTTTTTTTAAAAAATTTTTTAGATGTTGACAGTCCTTTATTTTATTCATTTATTTATATGTGGTGCTGAGAATTGAACCCAGTGCCTCACACATGCTAGGCAAGCGCTCTACCACTGAGCCATAACCCCAGCCCCTGTAGCATAGTTTTGATTTGCATTTCTCTAATTGCTAGAGATGAACATTTTTCATGTGTTTGTTGATCAGTTGTATTTCTTCTGTGAAGTGTTTGTTTAGTTCCTTGGCCCATTTATTGATTGGGTTATTATTATTTTTGGGGGGGGTGTTAAGTTTTTTTGAGTTCTTTATATATCCTGGAGATTACTGTTCTATCTGAGGTGCATGTGGTAAAGATTTTGTCCCGTTCTGTAGTCTCTGTCTTCACCTTATTGATTGTTTCCTTTGCTGAGGAAAAGCTTCTTAGTGTGAATCTGTCCTGTTGATTGATTCTTAATTTTACTTCTTGCGTGTTGGAAGTCTTGTTAAGGAAATCAGGTCCTAAGCCAACGTGATGAAGATTTGGACCTAGTTTTTCTTCTATTAGGCGCAGGGTCTCTGTTCTAGGCCTAAGTCTTTGATCTACTTTGAATGAGTTTTGTGCAGGGTGAGAGACAGGGGTTTAGTTTCATTTTACTGCTTTCCCAGCACCATTTGTTGAATAGGCTATCTTTTCTCCCATGCGTATTTTCGACATCCCTGTCTAATATGAGATGACAGTATTTACGTGGTTTGTCTGTGTCTTCTATTCTGCACCGTTGGTCTGCCTGTCTCTTTTGGTGCTAATACCATGCTGTTTTGTTACTGTTGCTCTGAAGTACACAGTTTAAGGCCTGGGTTGTGATGCCTCCTGCTTCGTCCGTGCTCGTTTGCCTTGCCTGGTTGACGTGTCCTCCTGTGTCCTTCAATCTGGAGTAGCCCCACTTTTCCCTTTTTTTCTTGATTGGCATTGACATTTTTGAAGATTTCTGTAGGACCTCCTGTTCTCTGCATTTGAACAATAGTTTGCTGTGTCTGTAGATCTGGGTCCAGATCTGTGGTGACAGCACTGCCTCTGTGAGGTGCCTCCCGTCACATGCCACCTCGGGAGGCCGGCGACATGTGGTCCTGTTGCTGGTGTTGCCAGGCTTGAACATCACTTGGTTAAGCTTGTGTCTGCCACGTCTCTCTGTCCTAGTTACCTTTTCTTTTTTCTGAAGGAGAATATTCCCGGGGATCACATAAGACTGAATATCCTGTTTCCTTGAGAACCTTTCACTCAAACGTGATGGTTCTTACCTAAATCAGTTATTATGTCAGTGCTTGTAAAATGGTGATTTTTCTAATTTTCTCATTTCTTCATTTGTCAGTTGTTATCCTTACGTTAAGATGCATTTCCCACACCCCCCAGTCACATGTCTAAGTATAAACATCACATGTGCTTTGTGTCCACGCCCTTCTTCTCAACTCTTCTTTCTGAGGAATAGCCCTTAGTAAACGTTGAAGACGTGAGAGCCTTAGAAGATCCGCTCTTTGTGTCTGTTATCAGTTTCCACTTCTTCAGTGAGATTGAGGAGCAGGCCGTGGGTCCTGTAGTACTGATGGTGCAGCATGAGAAGCAAGTGACTGCAGCTTGTCTCCTGCTGAGCCTCTTGTGTTTCCTTCTTCTGCAGGGATACCCTGGGGAAATGCTTCTTCCTGCGAGTCGAGATTACTCTCCGAGGAGCCACGTATCGAATCTCCTTCAGTGACACAGATCAGTTACCCCCTCCTTTCCGAATTGACAACTTTTCTAAGGTACCAAGTGGGGTTGAGATCTGTTGGGCTGCATCACCTGCAGGAGGGTGGTGTGTGTGCTGCCTTTACGACACAGCACACTGCATACAGCTCCTCAGCCTGAGGGGTTCTTAGCATCAGGAGGTGGTATCTGCTGGTCCCTTGGACTGCTAAGCAGCCTTGTCCAAGCAGAAGTAACCTTTTAATTCCCGTACTAACTTTGACTCGAGCATTTGGTTGTCGTGACGTGCTCTATAGACATTCCATCCAGGCAGAGAAAGGAATGAGATGCCCAAATATCTAGCAACAGTGGAGCGGGCACTTCTACTGCTGCTTAGTTATGGGACATTTTATAACTCATACAGGCAAAGCCAAAATGAAAATTGTTAGTTTCTATTTTAAATTGCTATGAATAAAAATGTCTTATAGTATGTGACTTTCTAAACCAAATTCCTAGATTATTATTCCCTTGTGTGTATATCACAGGGGATTGGGGAGAAAAGAAGCCCTTAGAAGGTTAGAATTGCTTCCTCTAGATATTTTGGCAAATCATCTTTTTTAGCTGGGGGTCCTGGGGGTTGAACCCAGGGGCACTTAACCACAGAGCCACACCCCAGCCCTTTTTTGTATTTTATTTAGAGACAGGGTCTCACTGTGTTGCTTAGGGCCTCACCGAGTTGCTGAGGCTGGCTTTGAGATTGCGATCCTCCTGCCTCAGCCTCCTGAGCCACTGGGATTATAGGCGTGTGCCACTGTGGCCAGCTTGGCTGAGATTCTTAAAGCTCTCCATCCAGGGGGCTATAGCCCTGGTCCATCCGTTAGTGGCCTTTTGGAGTGTGTGAGGTGATCAGCGAGGTGTTGGAGGAGGTGCCGTGTCGGGCCTCTCTGGGCCTGTTCCTTGTGGGCCCTTCTCTGGGAAGGAGCTGAAGTTGAGACCTCAGAAGCACTCACTCTGGATCAAAGTCCTCTCCTCTGTGCTTATTGTTCCAGGTCCCCGTTGTCTTCACACAGCATGGCGTTGCTGAACCCAGGCTCCGAACTGAAGTAAAGCCCATGACTTCCTTGGACTATGCCTGGGACGAACCCACCCTGCCACCATTCATCACGCTAACCGTGAAGGGGGCTGGCTCCTCAGAGATCAGCTGCAACATGAATGATTTCCAGGATAACCGACAGCTTTATTATGAAAATTTCATTTACATTGCTGCTACATATACATTCTCTGGGTAATTCTGGATTAAATTACTGTTCTTGTAAAGCAGAAGGTTCTAATTATTTACTGGTTTTAAATTTTAAGCAGTTTCTCAGGAGACCAAAGTACAGAGAAAGATTCCTTTCTACTTCATCAAATCCTAGACTTAGGGTCTAACTTGAGAGGTCATTTAGTCTAAATCCTTGTCTTTCAGTTAGCTTAAAATGCATCCCAAGAGGCAAGACTCTTCTCTTTGGAAAGCTCACTCCCATTAATCCAGCCCAGTAACAGTTCCTCCCGTGAGTTGTTCTTTTATCTTAAATTCTTCTTGTACCGAAGAATTAGATTGTATGTATTTCTTTAACTTTCTCCTACTTGTCAGCCTGTTTGCCTCTTTCTTCCTTTTTAAAAATATTTTTTGGAGCCAGGTGCAGTGGCACATGGAAGCTCAGGAATAGAACCCAGGACAGAGGCTTAGGAGGCTGAGGCAGAAGGATCGAGAGTCCAAAGCCAGCCTCAGCAACAGGGAGGCACTAAGCAAATCAGTGAGACCCTGTCTCTAAATAAAATACAAAATAGAGCTGGGGATGTGGCTCAGTGGTTGAGTGCCCCTGAGTTCTATCCCTGGTACTTCCCCACCCCCACGCCACCAATTTGTTTTTTTTTTTTTTTTTTTTTGGTACTGATTATTGAACTAAGTACTGAACCACTTCTATAGTCCTTTGTTGTTTTTATTTTGAGACAGAGTTTCACTAAATTACTGAGGTTGGTCTCAAATATGTGATCATCCTGCCTCAGTCTCCTTAGTTGCTGGGATTATAATAGATGTTTTCCCCTTTCTTTATTTGAAACTGACTAATCTTCTTGATTCTTTGTCTTGATTCTGACTCCCCTCCCCATTGAGAATGCTGCTTCTGCAGACACCTAAGTCTTAGTGTTTATCTAGAGCCAACTGTGTTAGCTTAACTTCACAATAATTCCAGTTGCCTTAGAATTATAATCTGAACTGTTGGAATAGTTGTATTGAGAAAAGTCAGGTGAAGACTATCAAGCTTCTTTCAAATCTGCTCTTGATTGGCACATACAAAATTCAGAGCACTGGATTTTCAAAAAGTAGTCATTCTACCAAGGCGAAAATGTGCCGAAGGTCCAGGGCCACGTTTGAGGTTTATCTGTGAAGAAATGGGAAATAGCTGAATCTTTAGCATTATAAATATGAACAACTTAAATAGAACGTTGAAAGTCATATTCCTTTCCACAATGTTCTGCATGATTGTGGTTCAGAATGAGATTCTTATGGGTACCTGGGACCCACAGAACAGTCTCCGTATGTTTGTATCTGCCTGGAGGTCAGATTTCACTCACTGTGAATTGAATTTGCAGAGCAGAAAGAGTGCCTTTCCCTGGTCTGTTGCAGTTCCCTTTGGTAACTACGGGGCTGGGGCGTTTATCTTGTTATAATTGAGCCAGTGATGTTTGTTTGCTTGTTGATTATTTGTTTTTAAAGATTATGGCACTTGACAGTGTGACCTGCTTAAGGTTTAGTGTCTGAGAAACCAGTTCTCACTCTGGTTGCTGGGTGTGTTTTCCCTTCTGTTCTGTGAATTCCAGTAGCTATGGAGCTCCTTCACTGAGGAGTCCTGGTGGAGGCTAGTGAGCACAGTGGTCGAGTGACATGGCGCAGACAGGAAGAGCCGCACCTGGGACCTGGTGCGCAGGCTCTGACGGCAGAACTCGGGGCACTTGGTTTGCTAAGTGGTTGACCCATTCTTGGGAGCATCTTTGATACTATTTCTTTGCATTCTTGGAGGGAAGTAATAATGGAAGAAAAGGCTCCATTAGTTGTTATTTTTGTTTTAATTGAGCCAAAATTCACGTAACATGAAATTAGCCATTTTAATGTGAACAGTTGAGTGGCATTTAATACATTTTTGATGTTTGACCATCACTTCTGAAGAAATCCTGCAGCCATCCGTCAGTGCCTCCTCCTCCTCCCCTCCCGGCCTTGGCAATGCTGATCTGCTTTCTGTCTCTGTGGATTTACCTCTTCTGGGTACTTCACATGAATGAGGTCACATAAGTGACCTTTGGTGTCTGGCTTCTTTCACGTAGCTTGTTTTTGAGGTTCAGCTACTTTGTGGCCTGTATTAGTACTTCATTCTTTTTATGAAAAGTGTCTAGTACTTGCGTGGCTGAGTAATATTGGGTTCTGTGAGTGTGTGTGCTGTGTTCTTTTGATTCATCTGCTGATGAGCATTTGGCTTGTTTCCACCCTTTGGCCCTTGTGAGCAGTGCTGTTTTGCACATGCCTGTACGTGACTTTGTTTGAGTCCCTACTTGTAATTCTTTCATGTTAATACCTAGGAGTGGAGTTGCTGTGTTGAGAGTAATTCTGGGATTAACTTTTTTTTTTGGTACTGGGGATTGAGCCCAGAGGGGCTTAACCACTGAGCCACACCCCCAGCCCTTTTTATTTTTTAGAGACAGGGTCTCACTGGGTTGCTTTTGTGAGTGTGGATGCTGGGTTAATGGAGTGAAGACTGGTTAGCGTATGTTTCTAGCTAAGTTATTGAGGCTGGCCTTGAACCTGCGATCCTCCTGCCTCAGCCTCCCTAGCTGCTCCCAGCTGTGCCACATTGTTTGCAGCTGTGTTTAACTTTTTGAGGAGCTGCCCATTGTAGGACCAGTGTAGGACCATTGTGCGTTCCCACCAGCAGGGGGCAAGGGCAAGGGTCTGGTTTCTCCACCTCCTCACCCACGCGTTGGTGCTGTTTGTGTATTCTTTTCTTTGTATTCTGCCATTCTGCTGGGTGTGAAGTGGCATCTCACTGTGGTTTTGATTTGTGTTCCATTTCCTTTTTGATTATGTGTATTTGTTGTACATTTTTTAATAACTAGTAGTGTCTCTTCTCTTTTCATGTGCTTAGTAGCCCTTTGGAGAAACACCCTTTGCTCACCCTACAATTGGTGTTTGTCTTTTCTTTATGTACATCTGATACCAGTCCTTTATCAGACAGATACATGATTTGCAGATGTTTCTCCCATTCTGTGAGTTGTCTTTGACTTTTTGATGATATCCTTTGAAGGACAATAGTTTTTCAACTCCATGAAATCTTACCTGTTTTTTTTTTCTTCTTATCACTTACGGTGTTGATGTCATGAAGACTGATTTTTAACTCTGAATTTTCTGTACCTTTTGTGATCAGAGGGATTAATGGAAACAAGCAAATAATCTAAATAAAATCTCCTCCAGACACGCCACAGAGGAGCGAGGCTGCAGCATTCATTCCATAAAGCTTAGGATTTTTAAGCCACAGAGGAGTGTAGGATCACTGAGTTGGAGGACAGTGATTCTGGACCGTTGCTTTCTCTTCATCCCCGAGGGACTTGTGGTTTCTTGCCAAGACTTGGGGTTGCCAGGGTGCTGATCGTGATGCTCATGTTTTGCTGGCAGAGTAGAGTAAATGTTGGTCCCAAGGATGTCTGTCTTGGTTTTGGTTTTTTGCTTTCTTTTTTTCTTTTGCCTCTAAATATATGTAGTCATCCTTTATGTCTGAATTTTAAGCCACTAAATTCACCAGAGGCGGGATAAACGTCAGTGGATGTCTTCTTACACATGAATCCTTGACCAGTGCAGGAGAACATGCAGCCCCAATCCTCCTTCTTAAGCAGACTTTTTCTTCTGTATTACATTTTTTTCCTTTAATGGAGGTGTCACTCATTAGCTTATGAAGACTTGAAGACAGTGATGTGAGTGTGCACGCATGTGTGTACTTATTGATTCAATCCCAGTTTGCAGGAGGGGACAGGAAGGCCTGGGTCTTCCAACAAGGCCATCACCTGTGCGGAGCTCGTCTTGGATGTCTCACCAAAGACGCAGCGAGTCATCTTAAAGAAGAAGGTAAGTAAGTGCTCAGGTCTGGGGTTTAGAGTGCAGGGTTCGTAGCCCAGGAAGGTGCTCAGCTCAGCTAGTGCAGAGTGTTTGACAGATGAGGCTGAGCATCATGCTCCAGGCAGGGAGCAGAGTGCCAAGGGCTCCAGTTCAGGATCTGCACTGCGCTGTGACTCCCACTCTAGGATTCCAGGCCTTGCCACCTTCAGCGTTGTTTTGGACGACTTAATCCTTGAATTTGTGATTTGTTTTTTTCATTATTTTTCTGTTCAAACACTTCGCTAATCTTAAGCTGAATTTAAAAAAAAATAATACTGACAGAATTTCCCCTTTCATATGCTTTCTGGTAAATCACGATAAAAAGAAAAAGATGCGTCAGTTTGAAGTTTCTGCTGATGGACCTAGATTTAGAGAGAAAGGCAGTAAAATTTGGCCAGAAATACCTAAAATGACAGAAAGACTGGTTGTAAGTTGTTGAAGACGACTGAAGTCTAGAAGCCCAGAGGTACGGAAGCCACTCTTGGGGGAGAGAGACCATGAGGTGTCCCACCTGGAACACACAGAGCTGTGGGACGTGTCCTGAAGGTCGGCATGGTTTAAGTCCTGTGGTTAAAAGACCTCTGACAGAGGACATCAGCTCGGTGCCACAGGCCCTGGTGTGGCTTCTGTGCTGTTGGTTTGGGTTTGAGGTTATGCAGC
This sequence comes from Sciurus carolinensis, assembly GCF_902686445.1. NCBI lineage: Eukaryota > Metazoa > Chordata > Mammalia > Rodentia > Sciuridae > Sciurus > Sciurus carolinensis. Next base: position 200,426,107 of record NC_062213.1, on the reverse strand, counting down.
TCTTGACAGATTTTTCTAGTGTAAGGGGCCACTTTACTTCACCCTCGTACCCCGCGTGCCCGTCCCCCACCCCCGGTGCACACACAGCCCCTGTGGACTTCTGCCTTCCTGTCCCATCTGAAAGTTTTGAGACTAGATTATTAGGGAAAGGGGAGGGGAACTGGAAGAAGGACCTCGTGTCTCAGGTTTTTAAGTGGAAATTGCAGTGGTTTCTGTGCACCAGGCCAGGCTAAGAGGAACACCTGTGTGAGAACTTGATCTCACTGGTCATGTGCTTTGGTTCATGCAGCACCTGTGGGATATTGGCCATGCTTTCCTGTGTGGATCTGTGCTGTGGGTAGTGAGCGAAAAACAGGCCCGAGGGCAGCGAGGTGGGGACTGCTGTGCGCTTCATTTTCTCCCAGACTCGAGAGCCGGCAGCCCCCAGGAGGAAGCACTGATACCTTTCTAGGTTTGAGTCCTGGCTCATCCGGTAAAAGAGATGATGTTTGGTATTTCCCATTACTCTCTAACCATTTTTCTACTGACCTCCCATGTGTTTAAAAAGGATCAACTTGAATAATGTACATAAAGTACTGTATCAAGACATGTAATGAGAATAGTATCACAGGCATTTATGGAGGCCATACCCTGTGCCAGGTATATTCTATACTCCGAGTAGTCACTACACTTACCTCAACAACTATAAGATGTGCCTTGATTTCCCTCTTAGGAAACAGAGGCTCTAAGAGAGGATTAGGTAACTTATCCAAGATTGCCTAGATCGTAAACTGTGCCTCTGGTACTCAAACCCCAGCATTTTGACTCTGGTGTTCGCTCTACATACAGGTAGTTTCTACTTTGTAGAATGTAGAATGTAAAAGCAGTCTTTCAGCACATACTAGCTTGTGAGTGAATCCACAGGACCACAGTGTGGTTCTGGGGTGCTCCTCACTAGTAGGAGCGTATGTGATCTTGACATTGTGACTGGAGTAGAGGTGTTACTGGTATGTTAAAGGCAGCAGAGCAGAGCTTGTAAGCCTTGGCTCTGGCATGAGGCTGTGGAGACTCCAATCCCTCTGATCCTGGCCCTACCACCTTTTAGTTATGTGACCTGGGGCAAGTTACTTCATCTCTTTGAGCCTTAATGTCCTCATCTTTAAGTAAGGATAGTAACAGCATATACCTCCCTGGATTATTTTCATGGTCAAATGTGCTATTGCATGAAAGTCCCTCAGACCAATCTCTGGCCCATAGTAAAGTCTCAATAAGTATTATCACTCCTAGTATAAAATGGATTCTGTAGACTTACATGATTGACCTGAAAACCCATTTGCTATTTTAAATATTCCTAAGGAAAAATAAATACTTGGAATGAACAGAAATTAGCCTAGTATAACCTTTGAATTCACCCAACTAGCATTTGAATATAATCAACTTGTAAAAATTGGAAAAGATCAATATGGTAGGCTTCCTTTATGAGCATTGGGGAAGGGTGGAGGACCTTTGTCTGTAAGTTGTACGGGTTACCAATTATCGGCTATCAAGACGGTCATGTTCTTTACATAACTGAACCCTTCTCTATGGTAAGGGCACCTGAGGGTCACTGTCTGGAACAGCAACATCATGGCAGTATAGCTTTGTAGAGCACTTCCCAGCCATTTGTTTCTAATTTTTTTAAAAGGAAAAGATATTAGGTCTGTAAACAGAATAATTTTTAAAAAAATCTGCAGTATTTGTAATTTTAGTTTGGTTGGTTTAAGAGTTTAGCGCATTTCATCCTAGGTGCAACTGGAGATGGACAGCAGTGAGAGTTTGAATTAGCATTAGTGTGCAAATGTCTTAGTCGAGCTTTGACATGTGCACGTAGCCCTTGCAGGAGCTCTTAAAGCAAGGAACTTCTCCCTGTCTTCATGTGTATTTGCTCAACAGGAACCAGGGAAGCGTTCTCAGCTCTGGAGGATGACGGGGACTGGAATGCTGGCCCATGAAGGCTCCTCTGTGCCTCACAACCCCAACAGGCCCTCGGCCACCCGCTCCACCGAGGGCTCTGCCATCCTGGACATCGCTGGTCTCGCTGCTGTAACTGACAACAGGTGGATTTCTTGATTTCTATTTTTATTTTTTAATGTGGTTTTGAAGCTCTAACCCAATCCTCGTGCATGCGAGGAATGCGCTCCACACTGAGCTACATCTTTGTGCCTCCAGGTGACCTTTGATTAAGCTCATTGCTTTCAAATTCAGACTGAGAGGAAATTCATAACAAAAAATAGTTATGTAAACTCTTGTAGTAATTTGTGTTTTTATATTTGCATTTTTCTTCAATGACAGAAGCCTGTCAGCTTCTCAAACATGAGTATTAAACTTTTCATTTGATGATGATACCCACACAGGTTAAGAAATGTCAAATCATAAAAAGGATGTTGTAAAAGTGAATATTTCTTTCACCCAAACTTCCAGTCCACTCTTACTTTCTAGAAGTGAATACTTTAAAAAAAAATTTTCATATAATTATAGAGACTACACAAGTGTGTTTTTATGAACTCCCTGGATTCAAATTCACTTAAGTTTGCATAAATTATTTTATTTGCCTGTGCCTTAGCTTCTCCATGAAATTGGTATGTTTATTTTCAGTTGATACCTTATTTACTTCTAAAAAGACTTAGAAGTTAAAACACAATAAAAGGACTTAGAAATAAAATGGGAAAAGACTTGCGAGAAGATTTTAAATGTATTTAGCATATAACCCTTCCCACCTGGCACGCTGGCTTATCCTGCCAGAAGGCAGGAGGCTGGACCATGGATCTTGAAGGCCTCATCCCTCACACCCCGTCTGTTGCTTTCCGCATTGAGAGGCTCCTACTGTTGTGTGGCTGAAGCTGGGCACCTGGTAGATGGACGGGTGGAGGGTCCTGGAGGGAAGAAGCGCAAAGCCTACCACTCACTTCTCAGGCCAGACGCTGTCCGCCCAGGGATCTCACTGCATTTCTCTGTCAGATATGAGCCGCTGATGCTGAGGAAGCCCGACCGCAGGCGAAGCACGACTCAGACGTGGAGTTTCCGAGAAGGAAAACTGACCTGTGGCTTGCATGGGTTGGTGGTCCAGGTCAGTAGTCCCGATGCCCCCTGTTACCGCACACAGGGATTGAGGCTTCCTTGACAGAGGGTCTCAACCGGGCTGTACGTGATAACTTGTTCAGTGGGAAAAATTAATGACAGAGCAGTGCGTGTTTTCTTATTCTGTTTTTGTTAAAGGACAGTTGAGAATTTTCGTTGTGCACCTGTGTGCACAGGAGATGTTCTTGAAGGTAGCGTACAGCCAGTGTGTCAAGAAGGGCTTTCTGTGACTTTTTCCCTCCACCTCTCTGGGTTCTATTTCTCTGATGTTGATTACCTATGTCTTTTTTACAAGAAGTAAAGAAAATTATCAGCTAAAAGCCCACCACTGAGTTAGGTGGGTTCGTTTTAGATCTGTGAAGTTAGTGTAATAGTGACAAGGGTCCATACATTGTTCTAGGAGACAGTGAGTCATTTTGGGCTCCATGTGCCCCTGATCCTGCTTATTCCTGCATTCTTTGTGGTACCCAAATAAGCATTTAATTGTTATAGCACATGTCAGAATCAAGATTACTAGGCCATTTCCTGTGTACTCAGCTCAGTCAGTCTGTCCCATACTAGACTCCCAGGTACTTTATGAGCAAATATGTGCTTGGAAAAGAATTTACATTTTCTGCCAGAGGAGGCTCCAGGTTGGGAACAAGACCATAGCTCTCAGAGGAACAGATAGGAAGCTAGGCGTCCGGGACGTGTGAGCCGTAGCTGAACCACAGTGTGGCCGGTGCAGTTTTGTCCCTGCCTGGGGCTTTATCCAAGCAGTACGGACTTGAACATCAGGCCCTCGTGCAGAAGTGTTGGATTGTGCCTGATAGACACTGGTCTGTCCTGTCAGGGACACTGCCGTCTGGGGCATGTGCACCACTGCAAGGAGCCTCTGACTGCGTTCGCTAAGGTTTATTTTCTTTATCTCCATCGCCCTGAGCTTTTTTCATCAAAGGCAAGCTGCCTACTTATATGAAGCACACATCTGGAATGGATTTGTGATTTTCAATTAGCAATACAATTCAGACTGGTAGAGGCAAAAAAGGGGGGTCTTGTTATAATTGGTGGGTTCTGGGTTTGACCCTGACTTTACTTTTAGTTTGTTTCTAAAGTCCATGTAATTCCGCTTCTTTTGGAGTGCTTTCCTCCCCCAAATCCCTTTCTGGTGTTTGTTGTTCCTTGAGTCTTTTTCATCATTTTCTGCTTGTGAATGACCCCATAATAGCAGTATTCAGCAGAGCAGTGTGTTTTGGTTAGGGAAATGAGCTTGTTTCAACCTTGTTATGCTGAGTAGAGTAATGGAAGGCATTAAAGCCTTTTCTGGCCTGTCTTTATGAGGCTGCGTGTCCCCTTTCTAACCTACTGCAGTCTCTGTGGAACCTGTCCTGCAGGCCCAGTTCAGGTTTCCTGTTCATCACTCAGTATTTAAAAATCAGCAGGGTCTAGACAGTTTCTGTGCCTGTCTCCAGCCTGCTTCTGCTCCCTCAGGCTTGTCCTGTAGACCTGCGTGCTGTGTGGGGAACACGAAAGGAACCTGTTTTCTCTGAAGACCTGCCTAACTGGGCGTTGGGTGATGTTTCTTGTGCTGTGTTACATTTTAGAAGAGGCACCAACTTTTGAACATTGGAGCTGGCTGTCCAGCCACAGGCCTGTTTAGGGAGGTTTTAACTCTAGCATTTGCTTATTAGAAAGCTGGATGATAGTAGTTTTTGTTTTATTTTCATAACACAAGCCCTAATGAGAATACTCAAAAGAACATAACTAGATATGGCTACTTTTAAAAGTTGTGTTTTTTATGACTAGAAGTTATTGCAAAACCAATATACTCCATTTATGGAATTCTCTCTTACTACATGCATGTATTTCATTCCCCAAATTCATACAGCATAGCTTTCCCTCTTACTTACATAACCCTGCTTTCATCTATAATGTTGAACAAATCGTAAATACTTGGCTGTAGGTCCAACCTGACCCTCTGAAAGAGAATTCGAGTTTCGTGACTTGTTTCACCTGTGTCATTAGGGTCTGTGCCTTTGCCTTTTCTTATGCCTTTCAATGTGTTTTAGGCCAAAGGAGGACTTTCTGGATTGTTTGATGGAGCTGAAGTTGTTCTTGGTCCTGACACATCTGTGGAACTTTTGGGGCCAGTTCCACCTGAGCAACAATTTATTAACCACAAAATGAGACCTGGTTCTGGAATGTTATCCATCAGAGTCATCCCAGATGGACCGACCAGAGCACTCCAGGTGATAATTATCATAGCACCTGACATGAAACTCATGTCCTCTCCCCCTCTCCCTGGTTAGTCCTTCAGTAAGTATTTATATTGACGCTAGGTGCAAGGATATGGCGTCTTCATCACTGTAAAATGGGGTGGGCCCTGTTATAAAGTTGCTATTGTAAAAAATAAAGTAGAAGTAAAATATAACTAATATTTAAGTAATCGATGTATTGGAAGCATTAACAGTAAGAAGACACGAGCCCCCTAAGCGGACAGTTAGAACGCTGTGTGGCGTGAGGGTAGACATGGAGGGCGCGTGGAGAGCGTTGTGTTCCTGGTTCGGAGGTTGGGGCATTCCTACAAGGAGGAGCAAGGGTTGAGCGGGGCACCTGTGGTGACTGCAAGGAGTTGCCATAGGGGTGCGAGGGCCGTGCCCTCAGCAAGGAGCATGTTCATCCAGCAGGCGCTTACTGAGCAGCTTACCAAGCAGCTGCAGAACCGGGCAGAGCTCTCTGCCATTGAACAAAGAGACAGAATTCCCTGTCTTCAGAGTTTTCATTCTGGAGCGGGGTCAGACAGTCAATGAGAAATAAGCATAAAAAGTATGTATTTGGGAAGTTGATTAGTGAAGGTCCACAGGTTAGGGAGTGGTCTTCAGTCCCTCCAGCACAGAGAATCTGGGGAGAAGCAGGGCTGGCGGAACAGAGGCTGATCATTAAGACTGATCATTAAGAGCCTTGGGGAGACGCTGATAGCTCAGTGCGTTCTCTAAATCAATAGGAGTCGGGGCTCTGAAGTCATTGTAGATAACTCATTCTGTCTGCAGTGTGGAAAGGAGCGGAGCAAAATGCAGGCAGATAAAGGTCAGTTGGGAGGTTCTTTCAGTAATGTGGCTAGGAGGAGGTGACAGTGGCCTGAGCTGAACCAATGGCAGGAGTGGGTGTGGGGGCAGAGACACCAGGGTTTAGGAAGCTGTCCAGGACAGAGTGAATCAGAGTCCGCGACTGACCAACTGTGGGAGGTAGGAGAGGAAGGAGCCAAGGATCGCCTCCAGAATTCCCACTTAGGCAGCAAGGAGGTGTCCCCCAGGTCACCTCGAGATGAATGAAGAGCAGGCTTGTTGGGAAATAATGAGTTAAGCTTGGGACTGTTCGTTATTATCGTTGTAGGTTATCTACATGAAGATGTCCAAAGTCATTGTAAATGTGGGTCTGAAGCTCAAGGGAGAGATCTGGGCTAGAGATGTGGATTTCATGTGTCATAGTGTAGTTAGCAAGCAAGGACCAAAGCTGTCAGAAAGTGATGGTGAGCTCCCCGAGGCAGGACATCGGGGTTCACGTTATAATCCACGGCAGCACTCTAAAAGAGCAGGCTCCTTTTCAGGTGGAGGTGCATGCAGCGGTCTTGAGGTCTCAGCTTTGCAGACCACCTGCAGTGCAAGGCGCTCCAGGTCTGCAGCTCGAAGGTTCTGGGGATACTGGGAAGCACGTTTGCTTCATTGTCAACACTTCATTGTCAGTCGCGGACTCTGATTCACTCTGTCCTGGACAGCTTCCTAAACCCTGGTGTCTCTGCCCCCACACCCACTCCTGCCAATGGCCCTGCACTGGAGCCATTGGCGTCTGTAGGATCCGGGGGCGCAGTGACTGCTGGCCTCGTGGTGGTCTGGGTTAGAGTGGAAGTGTGAGCCCTCTTCCTATGATGCTTATTTGACTTTAGATAACAGATTTCTGCCAGCGGAAAAGTGACCGCTCATCGTGTGAGGTGGATGAACTTCCTGTCACTGAACAGGAGCTACAGAAACTAAGGAATCCAGATACAGAGCAGGAATTAGAAGTAAGTTTTAAATTTTGTTTTCTTAATCATCGATTTTTGAGAGGTTTGCTCTGTGGTTTTGTTTTCTTTCTGCCCTACCTGAATTCTAAATGGGGGATTTGCCTCGCCAAGTATGCCTTTATCATAACACGAAGGTGGGGCTCTGATGTGGCGGCTAACATTAGTGTGATGATCACGTGTAATCAGAATGTAGGAAATGTTGCTAAAGCAAGGAACAAAAAAGGAAGTGAAGTGATTTAAATTTAAGTAGGATTTTTGGTAAAGAATAAGAAAAATTGGATTTTTTTCTCTTTTTCTCTGGTTGACTCTGGCATCTTCTTCCCCTCTCCTTGGTTGGGCATTGGGAAGAGGAATCTGGACGATAATGAAGGAGCACACTCACTTGATCCTTGCTCAGTTGTTTTTTTCAATCTCAGTAGCTGTGTGTAAAGCACTGTGTCAGCTGTCATGGACGTGCCTTGAAGTAAGACCCCGTGTCCCAGTAGGGAGGAGAGGTCACATTTACATTCCTGCAATGCAGAGGGTGCTGAGTGCCCTGTGGAGGTCACCTCACTCTGGAGTTTTGCCTGGGGAGGGAAGGCTTCTAGTGAGATGGCAGCTTTGGGCCAAAAGGGTGAATGACAGGACTCTTTCCAGTAGTGTCCTTCTGCTCAGAGGGGAGGAGTAAAGGGCTTCAAGTCATTCGTTTCCTCGTACTCGCCTGGCTACCATTAGCTATACTGAAAGTCGATGGATCATATCTTGATTTCCTTTCAGGTGCTTGTGAGGTTAGAAGGTGGAATTGGTGTGTCCTTAATCAATAAAGTCCCAGAAGAACTTGTCTTTGCAAGTCTTACGGGAATCAATGTCCACTATACACAGCTGGCAACAAGTCACATGCTTGAACTCAGCATACAGGATGTACAGGTAAGCAGAGAAGTCCCAGAGTTGTCAGTCTTCTTGTTTTCATGCCAAACACCCAACCAGATTTGATAGTCACTGTTCTAAAGACTGTAATGTTTTGGAGGAAATGTCTAATTATGACCTTCAGAAGAAATCCTATGAAGCAGTCGTGTTCACCTGTATTGTCTCATTTGTCTTGCTGATTCATCTTTCTATATAGCAGAATGCCACAGGTAGCTGGTTGCAGAAATGACTTAGATAAATCAGCGTGCGTGGAGGAAGGTGACCCGTGGTTTTCTATCTTACCAATAGAAAAAAGAAATAAAACTCATGTAACTATCACTTGGAGGAATTTTGGTTTGTTGTAGGGAAAAAACAAAGAAACTGGACTTCTGCTTCTGGTCAAGATGGAATAACAGGAACTAGACTTACTCTCCTACCCGAAACAACCTCCAAATCCAAATAAAAGAAGGAGACGAGCTTCAGGTCACTGACCATCAGACAACAAAGGACAGTGACCCCTGCAAGGTGGGATAGAAAAGAGGTGCGCTCTGTGGTCGCCCTGGCTTACAGTAGCCTTGAGGATGTTTCCTGGTGGCGGCACTGGAGAAGAGACTGCGACAGAGCCCTGCAGAGTGGATGAGCTGAAGAAACAGGACTGAGCGAGGGTCCAGAGACACCAGAGCTCTAAGTGTGTAGGACAGTGTGTGTGGGAGGCGAGAGCTGCAGGAAGAAACCCTGGAGGTGCTGCAGGGTCCCCGTAGGCAGAGCACTGAGCAGTGAGGAAACTGCCCACCAGAAGGGTGGGAGGAGGCAGGGTCTGCTCCCCACACAGGCGCTGGCTCCCCCAGCCAGACTTGAAAACTAAGAATTCAGTGGGCCGTTGAGAAGAGTGTGAGGCAGCCCTGGACGGAACACTGCTCTGGACCTGCCTGGCAGGTCATGAAGGGAACCTCTGAAAAGATCGACCCATTTTCCAAGAAAATTAGCTGTATCACTGGACAAAGCTCAAGAAGATTTCTTGGAGCACAAAAAATATCCAGAACCCAGTAAGGTAAAAGTTACAGTCTGATGATCTTTCAGAAATTTCCAGCTGTGTAAAGGAGCAGGAAAGCACGCTTGGAGATAAGAAAATGATCCATCAGAACTGACCCAGAGCTAACACATGGAGTTTCCAGAAGACCAGTTAATGTAACTGGTGCTCTGTGTTCAAAAAGTTAAGTAGAGACCTGGAAAATATAAAAAGCTCCATCTTTTAGAAATTAAAGTGAAATGGGAATTGCACAGCCATGAAGGAGACCACATCCACATCTGGGGGTTCCACGTATGAGAATTCCACAGTCTAGGATCAAAAATATTTGAAAAAAAAAAATAGTCTACTAAATTAGTCCAGACTTTGCCCTGTCGTTATTCCCTAAACTACACCCTGTAACAAATATTTACATAACATTTACATTATATGAGGCATCGTAAGTAATCTGGAGGCGATCTGAAGTTTGTGGGAGGCTGTGTGTGGGTTATATGCAAACACTATACCATTTTATAGAACAGACAAGGGCATCCTTGGATCTGAGTGTATGGAGGAGATCCCAAAACCAGTCTCCTGCCACCACTGAGGGACAGAATTGTACACATAGGCTCCTCGTAACCAAGTCACTCAACGCCAGTGAGGAGGCACTGGAGGGAGGAAGACATGCTAGGTACAGAGAAGCAAAGATCTTCTTGTTGGGAGTAGTGGAAATGAGAAGCCCTAAGAGGAATGCCTGAAGGAGCAGCTGGCTCAGTCAGCAGCATCCTCAAAGTTCTGAAAGCGGGGTACAAACCTTTCATTCTAGAATTATGAGCCCAGCAAAAATGTCTTTCAAAAGCAAGGGTGAAGTGAAGATGTTTTTAGACAAAGAAAAGCTAAAAGAATTCATTACCAGCAGACCTGCGCCTCCTCAAGATGTTATAGAACATCATTTAGGTAGTTGGAAAATGGCACCAGAGGAAAATGTGAATTGACACTAGTAAAGGACACCTGGAAGTGGGCCACACAGGGAACGTTAATTGTTTTCTTATTTAACTCTCTTAAAGATGATTGTTTAGACCAAACAGTAACACTTTTTGGCATCTGTAATATGTAAAATGTATAAAGACAGTAGCACGAAGGGTAAAGGGAGAAATGTAAGAATATTATAATCTTTTCATACATGGCTGGTAAGATGTCACTTGAACATCGACTGATACATTAATGATAAGATTTGGAAAGCCCAAAGTGACCACTGAAATAATAAAACAGAGTTAAAAAACAAATACTCATCCAACAAAGGAGATAAAATGGGATGATAAAAAACAGTGAATACAAAACAAGGCAGAAAACGGGGGAAAGAACAGCTGGGATGAATAGAAAGCACACACAGCGGGAGGCTCAGACCTGACAGTGTCAGTTAAGCGAAAGCAGGATAAACACCCGTCAGAAGGTAGATGATCAGATGGAGGGAAGAAGCTCGTCCCATGTGGTGCCTACAAGAAGCACCTGAACTATAAACTATAAACGCACGAATGGCTTCACAGGAAAAAGGACAGAGAAGGTTGACCATGCTTACACCAGTCACAGGGAAGTGAGAGCGGATGGATTTCACAGCAAAGAACTTCACCAGGGTTAAAGAAGCAATTTCCAGATGATAAAGGAATTAATCGTTCCAGAGGACACGACAGACTTGAGCATTGATAGACCTACTCACGGCTTCAAAATGTGTGAAACAGAAACAAAGTATTAGAGAAAAAGTTATAGCCAAAGATTTTAGTCCCACTTTCTGAATAATTAGTAGAATAATCAGAAAATCACCAAAGATGTACTTGCTTGTACAGCACTGTCAACTAACTAGACTGAGCTGGCCTCATTCTGGACCATAAAACTGTTCTCACGGTTCAAGTCATGGACAGTATCTGCTCTGACCACAGTGGAAGTTAGAGTAGAAATAACAGAAAGAAGAAGATTGAGAAGGTTTCCTCAAATATTTGGAAACTAATGTACTTCTAAATAACCCATAAGTGAAACAAGAGATCCAAACAGAAGTTGGAAAGTACTTTGAATTGGGTGTCGACAGCCCCTCTACCCTGGGCGTCGTGAGTGCGGCTGGAGTCGGGGTGAGGCGCTACCACACTGAGCGCCGGTGGAAGCCCAGGAGGCTCTCCAAACAGGGCTCGGTTGTCATTTAAGAACCTGGGGGCGGGGAAAAAGAAAACAATAAAGATCACAGCAGAAATCGGTGAACTAGGCTGTATCAGCAATCACTATAGAAAATCTTTAAAGATCAATAAAACTAGTAAACTGCTACCAAACCAGTCTAATAAGGACAAAAAAGAGACACGCTGTGGTGGTGCACACCTGTAATCTCAGTGACTTGAGAGGCTGAGGCAGGAGGACCACAAGTTCAAGGCCAGCCTTGGCAATTTAGTGAGACCCCCAGCAACTTAGCAAGGCCCTGTCTCAAAAAAACCAAAAAGGACTAAGGATGTAGTTCAGTGGTAGAGCCCCCAGGTTCAATCCCCAGTACCAGGGTGGGTGCAGGGATGCCAATTACCCGTGTCTAGAAGGAGAGAGACAGGAGACATGCCAGACAAGCCACAGGCTGCATCATTCTGAGTTAGGCCTGCACATGGGGGGGGGGCGTGCGCGTGGGGGGCGGGGTGTGTTCTGGCTCCTCCAGTGACTGTTGGCTGCTGTCGTGTCAGTGATTGCCTTTCAGGGCTCCTGTGGACCTGGGAGGCAGCAATGGGAATAAAATCAGTGAAGTGCCACAGAACTTTGTTCTCACCTCCTTTTAGCTTGTTTTCTTGAATAAATGCTCCTTGGATTGTTGCAAACTTTGGATTAATTTTAGGTTCTGAAAAAAGTTGATTTTGATGATTTTGGGCAGAGTTCTATTACCATCCTGTCAGAACAACTCCTGTATCTCTTTGTAACTTCGTGGTTGGAATCCTTTCCAGCCTCCACCAAGGGTGAAGCACGTCCACAAAACGGGTTCTGGTAAACGTTTCCGTAAGAAGGACCCACGGCCCAGCTGCAGGCTTCCCACGTGGCTGGCCAGCATTCCTACTGGGTGCATGCAGCTGTTGCTAGGCCCAGCGGCCTCTGCTCCCCAAACACACATGCCAGACCTCTTCTTGAAGAATCTGCCTGTCACAGATCACAGACGATTCAAGCCAATCACATTCTGTTGTTTGAGGGCAGGTGGACAATTATCATCTTGCAGCTCTTTTTCTTTTTCTTACTTTTTTGACTTTTTGGAGAAGATCCTTTTATTAGTTATTTATAGTTTATATTTTTCTTAAAAAGAATTTTTTTTAAGCTGGCCACAGTGGCCCATGCCACTAATCCCAGCTGTTCAGGAGACTTGACAGGAGGATCACATTTGGGCAAGACCCTGTCTCAAAATAATTTTTTTTTTTTTTTTTTTGAAGACTGGGCATGTAGCTCAGTGGTAGAGCACTTGCCTGGCATGAGCAAGGCTCTGGGCCCAATCCCAGGCCCGCCCCCCACAATTTTAATCATAATACCTCTTACTCCGATGTGTGCTGGAAATCATGGGAATTAGGAGACCCGAGGGCTTACTATGTGATGGTGCCATGAAAAAGAAATTTTTCTAATAGAAAATATATGTTCTGTTCTTAGGGTGCATTGAATCTAATGTGAAGAATGAAACTAGAATTAGTAATTCTGAGTATGCTTTGTATAGGTTAAGTATTCTTTATCCAAAGTGCTGGGAAGCAGAAGTATTTCGGATTTTGGAATATCTACATATACATCTTGACATTTCTTGGGGCTGGGACCCAGGTTTAAACATGAAATTCATTGCTTTGTGTGTACCTTCTACACATAGCCTGAAGGTAATTTTACACAATATTTTTGTGCATGTATAATGTTTCGTGATGTGAAATGCTCCACTTGTAATATTGTATTGGCACTCAAAAAGTTTTGGATTTTGAAGCATTTTGAACTTCAGGTTTTTAGATTAGGAATACTTAACCTGTATGTCCTTTACCCAATCCCTGTGTGGGAAAGGACAAAGGAGAGGGCAGGATAGGTGAGCTCATTATTGTCATTTCAGTGCTGGGTGAGGTGGGTCATGGTTCCTTCACTGAGGAAGTCTGCACTGTATGAGGCTCTGAGACACAGCTGTGACCACAGACTGCAGAGCTCTCCCAGAGCTCACAACTGGGGAGGAAGTCACCAGTACATAAGCAATGAACAGTGACATCCCATGACAACTGCTGTGGAGGAGCGAAGGGGCAGGCTGCTTGACAGGTGGCCTGGAAGGTCTTCCCAAGCACGCGAGAGCTATGCTAGTGCCTGGAGGGAGAGAAGGATCAAACCACAGAGAAGGGCACTAGGAAAGCGGTTCCAGGCAGTCCAGAGACCCTGAGGAAGCGGGGCTCGCCCACGTTTGAGAAACAACAGGGAGGCCTGTGCACGGATTGCAGGGACCCTGGGGTGGGGTTGGAGAGTGGTAGCATCCTGATCCCGGGGCCTGGAGGCTGTGGGTTAAGTCTGGGTTTATGCTAACGGTAAGCCAGGCCACCGAAGGGTGGCACAGAAGGAGTTTGACTTGATTTATGCTTTAAAAGAAAATCACTGTGGCTGCTGTGTAGAGAGCACCGTTGGGGGGAGAGTGCAGGTGGGCACAGCCCTCCCTCCCCTCTCGCTTTACCCCAGTGGGAGGGAAGTCAGCCCGGGTCACAGCACTGCTGGTGGAAACCCATGGGAAGTCACGGAGGGGCAGAATGTCAGTGCCAGGAACTCTGCACTTAATACCAGTCCTTCTACTTACCAGGTGTGTGAAGGTAAGCAGGTAGTTTTACTCCAGGAAGCTTCTCTGAGCTTCTCTTTACCTGTTTGTAACTTGAGAGGAATACTAGTACTAGCATTGGCCTTGGGCTGGGACAGACCTGGTCTCCAGTTCTGGTTCTGTCACAGACCAGCGTAAGCTAGGGCCCCTCTCTTCTGCGTCTTCTGTGAAATGAGGCAGGTGTGCTGTAGGCTTTGGTAAGGACTAGGGCAGAGCCCTTGGTGGAGTAGCTGTGACGTCCTTGGTGCTATGTGATTTGATAGGGCTGAGTGTGTGAGATGACTGGCCTGGCGCTTGGTGCCCGTACTCATCTGATACTTTTGTGAATTTTTATTTTCAATTCTGTAGTTAATTTCTCAAGTTGTCAAATAAGAATTGTACATGTTGTGTGCAACACGATTTTTAAATACATATCTGTCTTGAAATGGCTAGGTAAACTGATCAACATGGCGCATTCTCTCATGTGAGAAAACTTCAAGTCCATTCTGAGTGAAGCACTCACCGGTCAGGCCTGGCCTCCCTTACTGTTACCACTGCACTACTTCCGACTGGCTTGCGGCCAGACCTGCACCTTTCCACCTGCTCTCGAGGGGTGCACTGGCCAGCTCATGACTTGCTGAGTAGTGCATCTTAGGAGGCACCACTTGCAGGTGGAAATGAAAACTGAGTATCTGGTCTGTTTCTCTTTTGCTGCCTTTTCGTGTCCCAGGTGGACAATCAGCTCATTGGCACCACTCAGCCCTTCATGCTCTATGTGACTCCCCTGAGCAACGAGAACGAGGTCATCGAGACTGGCCCTTCGGTGCAGGTCAACGCGGTGAAGTTCCCCAGTAAGAGTGCGCTGACCAACATCTACAAGGTGGGCTGCGGGGAGCTTGGGGCGATGCCGCGTGGGAGGGGGACGGGCTGTCTTTCAGCCAAGTCTCAAGCAGCCGTGCAGCCTGCACGTGGTAGCAGTTCTCCAGGGCTAAGCCACGGGTGGCGAGCGGGCTGGTGAGGGGAATGTGCAGCAACTCCTTTTCTTGGCACTTCATATTTCAGTGACCTGGCAGGTGATGGCTTGATAGTATTGAGTCCAAGGGTTCAGCATCTTCTTTCATCAGATGGAAATCTCTGTAGGAATGTGTAGAATCTTCTAGATTAGTCAGATCTGTTATCAAAAATAGAATAGTTCAGAGATAGTGGGAAGGAGCTGGAAGGGGTCTGACCTTGGGACGCACGTCCTGCTCTCTAAGGTGCCATGCTGTTTACTAACCGCAGACAGTGGAAACGATCCCTTGGAACGATCCCCAAACCTAAGCTAGCTGCTCTAGCAGCAAACTGGAAAAATGGGAGCTGAGTAGAACATTACGTCCCATCTTTCTGTCCCTTTTTCATGAGTGCTGATGGTACCAAGCCTGCCTACAACCCTCAGCCACAGGCCAGTCATGCAATTCCTTACACAGGCTGCCATCTGTCTGAGCAGACTACCCCAAGGTTCACACGGCACAGGGCATCCGAAACTGCAGTCTCACTCACAAGCCCCCATGCCCTAGGAGCCAAGCAACAGGCTGGTGACTTAATTATCCACTAAACATCTTCTGGGGTTTTTCGTTAATTGTTACAGGTAGAGAGAGATAAGCCAGAAATGATTTGGCACTTATTAAAGCACAGGTGTAAGGAAACTAGGTCTTGTCGTTGGGCCTTTTTTTTTTTTTTTTTTTTTTTTTTAATTGAGACAGGATCTTGCTGTGTTGCCCAGGCCTAGGCTCCAGTGATCTTCTTGCCTCAGCCTCCTCTGTCACTAGGAAATGACAGGTGCCACCATGCCTGGCTTCCTGGGGCCTTTTTAATGGAGCAGGGGCAAGTTCCCTTGGTGTTCACCCTGTAAATCAGAAATTCTTTCTCCCTAGCATCTGATGGTCACAGCCCAGAGGTTCACAGTACAAATCGAGGAGAAACTTCTTCTCAAGCTGCTAAGTTTCTTTGGCTATGACCAGGCAGAATCAGGTAAAGTTAAATATCCTATATTTCTATCTGTCATTGGCCCACAGATGGCTTGTTTTAGTCTGTTTGTGAAAATAGGTGGCTCCTGGGTGCCTGCCAAGCTGTTTTCCACTTGATAGCCTGAACTAGCAAGCAGGGGTTTGTGTCTCAGTGTTTCATTGCTGATTATCTGGGTTACATCCATGACTTAGGCAGCTATTGGCAGGTCTTGGTGTCCTGGAATATCCATGGTAAGCCCCGGGCAGCAGCACACTGTTCCTCTGTGCTTGGTAGTTTTTGATTCGTGTGCTCCAAGATAACAGAAATGATGTTAGTTATTTAGCAAGTCACTGTGTCTCCTGACATTTTCTTATTGAAAAGATGTGGGATCAAGAATCAAAAATCCCTTTGCCAATTCCTTGGGCTTAGTTGAGGAAAAAAAAATTGACCTCAATTCATTGACTTTTGACATCCATACCATTACAGTAATTATAAAAGTTTTTAGTTACTTTACTCTCTTCTTTAGAGAAGGAAGTAAAATAAACTATTGAAAAACAAATTTCCAGCAATTCTGCAGAGTAATTTAACTGTTGTCTCTTTATGCTAGGTTCCACACTCTAGTCTTTTCTCCTGCTTATTTCAGGTGGATATTTCAGGGCTGTACATAACAGCTTAGAAAGATGTCAGTAATGCTCAGCCTTTTAAAGCCTAAACGAAACATTGAGACTGAAGAAACGATAAGAAAGAGACTGTGTGTCTGCCCCTGTTGACTTGAGGGGAAACGTCCCTGGGAGTGTATACGTATGTGTACACGGTATAAGGGAAATATTTTTTGTTCTTTTTATCTTAGGTTTAGAATCAAGCTTAAGGAGTATTTGGAATTGGCTGGGGATGTAGCTCAGTGGTAGAGTGTGGTTAGTATGCATGAGGCCTCGGGTTCAGTCCCCCACATCACAGAAAGGAAAAAAAATGTTTGTGATCAAGAGCAAGATCCTGACTGTTCCATGCTGTGAGTTGGAGCTCCAGTGTTTATTTGTATTCAACAGCCTCTTGAAAGCCTGCTGGCCAGGTAGCCATTCTATTTTGATACCTTCTTGAGAAGTTTTACTTTAAATTTGATTGATCATGCTTTTCTTATAAGTTGCTATAATGAGTTCCTTCCTTTCTTCATCCCCTCTCCCTTTTTCTCTTTCCTTCTTTGTTTCTTTCTTTCTGTACTGGGGATTGAACCAGGTCTACGAGCTACACCCCAAGCCCTTTTATTAAAATTTTTATTTTAATATTTGTATTATAACTGTGGCACTTGGATGAATATTTGTGATAGAGAGTAAAGGACTAAAATTAGGTTTTGCCTGTGCTGTTATTAACAAAAAGAATAAACATTTGCTTAGAATTACACCATGCAGATCAAAATCTAGTTGAAAAGCTCAAAATTTATGACTTTGCTACAAAAATAAAAGGCACTCATTTTAAAAAATTATTTTGAGACAAGGTCTCACTAAGTTACTGAGGCTGAGCTTGAACTTGAGACCCTCCTGCCTCAGCCTCCTAAGTTGCTGGGATCACAGGCGTGCACCACCACACCTGGTTGCTGTAGTAAGTGCTCATCAAATATTGCATAATGGGGCTGGGGTTGTGGTTCAGTGGTAGAGTGCTTGCCTAGCACATGTGAGGCACTGGATTCAAACATCAGCACCACATAAAAATAAATAAAAATAAAGGTATTAGGTTCATCTATAACTAAAAAAAGAAAAATATATATATATATATATTACATAATGGATGTATATATACATATATACATATATATGTATATAATGGATGTATACATACATAATATATATATATATATATATATATATATATATATATATATATATATATATATTGCATAATGGACATAGATTTTTGTGAAGAATCCTCATCTGCCTTGACTGGAGCACCTCCTGTCCTTTCCATGTGGCTCTGTTTCCCAGGTGCAGATCGGCAGGTCTCTGCCACAGTACCATTTGTCTGTAAATAGAGCTGGATAGGCCATACCATCAATTTGCTTGTTAGTAGATTTGTGTAGTCTCACTGGTTTTCTTGCAAAGATACCAAGGAGAAGCAGGCTGCCTGGATGGATGTGGGTATGGCATCAGGGGCAGGGAGCTCGTTATGTGGTTCAGTCCACATTAGTTGTTACTTCATGGAATAGTAAATGAAGAGCCTGCCTTACCTGTTTAAGTGAGCATCCTCCCTTTGGGACAGGATGCCCTTATAGTGATGCCAGCTGTTTATAGCCTTAGCCCTGTTCTTTTTTAGGCATTACATTTCATTCGGATTCACTAATTGGTGGTATTGTTCATTTTGATTCAGTGATACTGTACACAAAATCCGGATTTACATACCATATTTTGAAATAAATTCAGATAATCTTAATCATAGGTAATAAAAATAATGGTTGTAGAAAGCCTGTGGCCAGCAAATACACCTGTGATGTGTGACGTTTGACTTTCCCACCTGGATTCTTTTTCCAAAGATGGTATCTGCCAGATGGCAAAGTCGCAGGTTAAAAGATCGAGATCGTGTACTTTTTTGATAAACAACAAGAATCAGATCTGCTTTTATAAAGAAATGCCATCAGGACACTGCATTCTGCATAAACTAAACTTAGAGATGTTTACATTTTTAGATGAATTTTTTTCAATGGCATACAAGCATTCGAACCATGAGACTAAAGAGATTTTTTTAAAAAAAATTCTGCCTTTGCACCAGAGGTGGAAAAATATGACGAAAACCTTCATGAAAAGACAGTCGAGCAGAGCGGAACGCCAATCCGGTACTACTTTGAAAACCTCAAGATCAGCATCCCCCAGATCAAGCTGAGCGTGTTCACGTCCAACAAACTGCCTCTGGACCTTAAGGTGAGCCAGCTCGGGACACCTTCTCCAGACTTTCCCTCGGGAGAGACGAATATGTTGACTGTTTGCTTTTTCTGACACCATAGCAGGTATTTTTATAGGTTTTCTTTTTATAGATGGTTTATGGACTCACGTGTACATCTGTCTTCTTGTTTAATGGTTGGAAACGACTTTGCTAAAGATCAAAGAGTGGACTGGGGTTGTGGCTCAGTGGTAGAACTCTTGCCTAGCATGCATAAGGCACTGGGTTCGATCCTCAGCACCACGTAAAAATAAACTAATAAAATAAAGGTATTATGTCCATCTACAACTAAAAAAATAAAATAAAAGATCAAGGAGTAACTGAAGAGAATAAAGAAAGTTGTGTAATTGCCCTCTGTTCTCTATGTAGCTCCTGACTTACCTCAGAGAGGTAGAAGCTTCTCTCCTACAGGTGCTTGAAAAGAACCAAAACCAAAGACAGTATTTTCTTTCTGTGTCCAGGACCTGCCCACCTCTTCTTGGGTGATTGTCACTAGGAATGTCTGCCACCTCTGAGGAAGTCTCAGCTGTACTCTCACTGGATGCGTTTGCACCCACCACTAACTACATCAAGATGAAAGGTTCCTGCCAGCCATCTTGATGTGTCCTTAACGGATACAGCCTGAGCACCAGCTTCATTTGCAGCAATAAAATACTTTTTAAGTAAGGGATAGAGTTAGGATTCAAAGCCCAACCCTTCTGACTAGTCTTAATTTTTCCCCCCACTGTACTGTGCTGCTCCCTAGAACATAAGGATTCAGAATTTTAGGCCTCTGTGTCCTCAATGCTGTCCCTGCTGGATAGACAGGGAAGGGGAAGTTCAAGCCTGGGAGCTGGGCAGTGATAGGAGTCGGAGAGGAACCAGGTGAGTGTCACCAGTGTCTCCTTAGCTGGCAGCTCAGCCTGCCTCCCCGTGGCTTGCACGCCTTGGGCCTGTTGTCAAGACCTCCCTCTTTCCACCAAACACCAGTGAAGCACCACTGCCTGGTGCCGCCTCCTTAGGTGCTGCAGCAGGTTCGTTTCCTGCGCACAGGGGCAGGTAGAGAACTAAGCAGAGTTGGATTCTGCTGGAGTCACTGATGCAGGTGTCGCACGGCTGTGCTGGCTGTGCTCAGGTGGCAGTGCCACGGAGCTGGGTGGGAGGGCGCACTCTTCATCCTGGGGGCAGCCTGTGCTCAGCTCCACCAGTTGTCAAAGGGGAATGTGAAACCAGAGTTGCCAGATCTTCATATTTTTAAAGAGAAGCCGGAAATCTGGATTTTTATGTGGAATCTCCTGGTTTTTGAACATTGGCAACCAATTCAGGTTTCTTATTTTTTCTTAAACCTTGTGGGCCTGACAAAACACACGTGTGGGCCTCATGTGGCCCGTAGTCTGCCAGCTCCCTACTTCTGAAATAGCCTGTAGGTGGTGAGACAGCAGTCGGGGCCATAACTGACGGTGCTCGGGTGAGGCTGGGGCACAGGGCCTGCTTCACCCAGCTGGTGCACAGCACGAACAGCCGCAGTGCCGCTCAGACCAGAGACCCGTCCGAGAGCTTGCAGGGCGCCTTCCCTTCTCACTGCCTGAGGCTGAGTTTGCTTTAATTTCATGTTTCCCAGGAGACCAAAGGTACTTATAATTAGCCTGGGAGTGAGGGGAAAACCATGGGAAAACCACTGTCTTGCTAATATCCACAAGTATCCACTTGACTTGCGTGACCCTTCGGAATGGGCTGTTTGATAAAGTATATTCCCCCAGAATACTTGGCACTCACCCAGCGAGCCAATGTTAAGCATTTCCTGCAAGACTTCTTGTTTTTAAAATAATCCTACGAAGAAATACAGATACCTAACCAGTCTTTTCTGTTCCCAGTAGAAAACTGCCCCAGGTTGACAAAAGCAGTATGATTTTCCACAGCAAATAGCTCCAGCACCAGCTGCACGGCATTGCAATGCCGCGTGCCCTCACTTATGTAAGCCGGAAACCCTGCAGGTGGAACATTACTCTGGCATGCTATTGCAGGAACATTTCACTGCATTTTCAAATCATTGTTAAACAAATTAAATGGCACAGCCGTGCGAGAGGGTGGGGACCTGTGGAGTGTGGTCAGATAACGTTTCCAGCAGGGTGCTTGGAACTGGGACTGCAGCCTTGAACTCACGGCTTGTGGAAGTGGCCTTTTGACTATGTCTTGAGTTCTCCTAGTCAAGTCTGGGACTCTAATGTCATTTGTTCAGAGTTTCCTAACAGAGTAATTGCCCTTCATTGTAGCCTTAGAAAGGGCAGTATACTCTCTTTGATGAATATAGAATCACTAAAATATGTGCTTAGGAAGTGGAGTCCTCTCCCTGAGCAGGAGCCACAGAGGCTGACTCGAAGGTAAGCATGTCTTTGGTACTGAAGGAATGATTATCTCCCTTCTCCCGAGTCCTGGCCAGGAGCGAGGCCATCAGGAGTCTCCGAGGGGAGGCTCCAGGTTTACACTGAGGACACATTGTTGGGGAGAGCGTGTCGGGGCACAGGGCCTGGAAGCAGTTTCACATCCGCTCTCTCAATGGGACTCCTGGCTTGGTGATGCGGAGGGCGGTAAAGGTTCCATTTCACAAAGGCAGAGACAGAGGCACGGCGCACTCCCCAACTGGGCTCTCCATCTTCCTCCCCAGCTGTGTGTCAGAGAGTGGCACACAATATCGAAAATGCCAGGTAGCTCGTTTGTGTGTTTTTGGTTTTGTTAAAGATCAAAAGAGGCCAGGAGCCTTTAAAAGGTTTCACAAGGTGGCCCACAGAAGTCCCTTTCCCATTTAAAGCATTTGGGTATTACGGAAGGGCTTTAATTGAGCAATCGAGTTTGGAAGGAAACCCACATTTTAATGGTCAGAGTGAGAGGTGGGGGTCAGGGGGAATTTCAAACAAAGACACTATTTAAAAAGCCTAGAACTGTCTTCTCAAAGGCTTGAAATAATTTGTTGGGAAACTTCAGACCCTTTACTTTTTTCCTCCCCTCTCTAAATAAAAACCAGATTTGTTAAAACGAAAAAAGATCCAGTATTGTTAATTGTATTTCAGAATGTGCCAGAGAGGGAAATATCCCTGTAGTTTTAAACACGGTCCCAAGAGGGAAATAGGCAAATACCCTGCTCTACATAAACAGTCTCTCTGTACCATAAATAAACCTTTAAAGAATGAATTCCAGACAGTTTTGTTTTGTGCAGGATAAACTGAGAAAAGAAAGGACCTGACCCAGGGAATAGCTTGTGATCTGAGACCTATGGACAGGTATTTCTTCTTTTTGACTCTGAAATGTTTCTGGAAGCCTCAGCAGTTTTGGTCAGGGGAGGTAGGAATAGACAGTTTCCTCTTTTTATTAAGAATTTATGTGCACAAGGTTCCTTCCTCCAGAATCCATTTTATAACAGGAAACTGCTACTTGATCAAGTAAGCATCAACTTTGTGTACTACTGCATTTGATTAGTCGTTTGTTTACTACCAGAAAAATCCCTATTTGACTCTTTATTCCCCTCTCTTCTCTCCTACTTTGACCAGATCAACCTGAAGGTGGCAGAATAATTCACACCAATAGGCTGCCTCTCAGCCTTCCAAAAATGGGAGGCCCGAGGCCGAACAGCAAGCCACTAGGTGAGGTGATTTTCACTTTAGGGCCAGTGTTTCCTGGTTCAGATGAAGCACCTCAGTCATCCAGAGAGGGGATATCGCCTGTCCTGAGAGCTTTGGCCACGTAATCGAGCCCTCACGGTCTTGCATGTGTGGCTCTTCCTCAGTGTGGTTGCGTCGAGGAAGCTGGGGTTAAAAGGAAACGAAACAGCCTTAGGCCTTTGCTTTCCCGCGCCGCCCCTCCTCAGAGGGACAGAGTGTTCAGTGTTCGGCCGAGCAGAGTGCCAGCAAGTGTCAGTACCTGCCTTTCCGCACACACAGGTCCTGTGGTTCCGAGCAGAGCAGTTAAGCTGGCTGAGCCCTCATTTCTCCCTTGGTGACATGAGGATAGTGGGCCACTCAGGTCATCAGCACTTGCCACGTGCCGTGAGGCGGGGAAGCGTGGCTCAAGGAATGGCAGGAGGTTCTGGGAGAAGTAACAGACTCCTAGCCCTCCTGCTTCCCTAACCCGGGGCTGCTGTGTGGAAATGGGTATGTGCGAGCCCACCACCTGGGACTGGCCACGTGGCACCAGGTGTCCCACCGTCTTCAGCTGTGTTTATACGGAGGCCAGGTCCGAACTGACCACGTGAGGCCACTCTTAGCCTCTAAAATGTTTCATTCTGAAATTATTTATTAGGAGGTCGTTAGTGATTTCTTAGGGCACCAAACCCAGTGAACTTCCTTCAGTCCCCTTGCCCCTCCGTGTCTCCGACCTCGGCTCCCGGCAGCACCCCCAGTCTCGGCTTGTTGCCTCTCTGTCTTTCTCGCTGTTTTCTTTTATTCTTTTTCTCCTCCTAACCCATATGTTAAAGGGCCAGTTTTTCTCTGCGAACTGTCTGGTGATATCACTTGTCCATTTATTGCTCTCTCTCTATAAAAGTTTTGTCTTTGATGAAAATTGTATTTTTTCTTCAGTTTCATGTATCTTTTTTTTGACTTGTATGTGTGTGTGTTTATTTTTATGTTGTCAGATTTCTCAGCCCATTGCCATTTTGTATCTAAAGTTTAAGTCATAAACAAGTTATCCCTTTTTTAGAAAATTTCAGCCATCTTTGCTTTCATTATTTGATTTAATTTCAATTAAATATGCTGTTTGTTGTGCTAAAAGACTTTAAGGCAGCTTTTGAAAACATGCAAAAAGATTAAGAGAGATAAGTAAAAAACAAGTTTCATTAAATTGTATATGAAATTTTAATATGCAAGAAAGACATTTTAGTTCAGTGGGGAAATTAATTTATTATTAAATTAGATTAATTCTTTTTTTTTTTTTTTTGGTGCTGGGGATTGAACCCAGGGCCTTGTGCATGCAAGGCAAGCACTCTATCAACTGAGCTATCTCCCCAGCCCCGATTAATTCTTGATACTCTATATAGGGATAAACTCCAAGTGACTCAGAGATTGATATCATTAACATGAAAAAGAAATTCACATTCAGGAAAGCTTGCCTTCTAAACACCTAGAAATATCAATCATGTTAGATATGATCAGAAAATAATCGCATATCCAGAAATTGTTTACTGGTTTGTAGTCAAAAGAGCTGAGAACTTCAAGTAAAGTTAGATAGAAAGAAACAAATAAAAGCAGTCTGTTAAAAGCCATTGCAAAGCTACCAAGACAGAGGAGAAAAGCTCAGTGAGGTGAGCCCCACTTTTATTTTAGTTTTTTCTCGAGACTCTTTCTGATTTGTTAGTGTTACGGGGAAAAAGGCAAAGAGGCCAAGCGGAAACCAGCTGCCAGGGAGAATCCAGCTGAAGCTAGACAGTGTTGCAGGGCTGCAGAGCAGATGCCGCGCATCGCTGAGGGAGCCGGTGTTGAGGACCAGCCTCACAGGAAGGCGCAGCGAGGAAACAGGCCTCGGGGCTCCCGGCGCGTCATTTCTCTAGGCATTTGCCGATGTCTGAGTGGCCCAGTCTGAGAGAAGCCAAGCAAGAAGTGGCAGCAAAGAGGACATAGAACAAGCAGACCTTTCAGCAATTTCTTTTTTCTTTTCGAACTGGGGAAATTAAAATTGGAGGAATGGTGTTGGTTTTCAGTGACAGTGAAAGGACCATGCCTGGCCTTACAGTGACCGAGGGAGACCAGGACTTAGAAGGATTGACCCTCAGCCTTCAGGAAACTAAACCCTGTTGGATTAAGGCATTATACCTTCCATGATAATTGCCTGCCAGAACTTCAAAGACTCATCCAAAGCTTCCACACAACCTGTTGCATTCGATCACAAATTTCCACGTCTGATATGAGTTACGACCAAGAGAAATAACAGTTACTAGACACAGACTCAGAGATAAACCAAATGTTGGCATGTTCACACAGAGAATTTAAAATAACAGTGAGTGTCCAAGGAGTTTACCAGAAATCTGCTATTTATTTTTTTAAGATACTTAAACAATAAAGGAGAATTATAGACCAGTAGTTTTTAATGAACATGAAAGAAATCTGAACAAAATATTGGCAAATCAAATATGGAAATATTTAAGAAGGATAATATATCATAACTAAATTGTTTTTTTTCTAGGAATCCAAGTTTAGTTTAACATTTATAAGTAAACTGTGTAATTGTATCAACAAAATAGAAGAGAAAAATTTGATTATCTCAAATGCACAAAAACCATTTAAGAAAATTTATCCTCCATTTATGATAAACACTCAGCAGGCTCTGCAGAGAGTTGCCTGAATCCCATAGGCAGGTCCTCCAGAAAGCTGCAGCAGACTCTGTGCTTGATGACGAAGGGTGGAAGCTTGTCCTTGACATGGAGAAGGAGGCCCACATCGAACTTGTGCTCACTGTTATGCTGTGGATCCTAGCCAGGGCAATGGGGCAGATAAGATTTTTAAAAAGAAAGAAAGAAAAGTTAAAAGAACTGGAAAGGAAAATGAAAACTTTGTTATTTATAGAGAATATGGTTGTATACCCAGAAAATGTAAAGGAATATAAGAATGAGTTAAAGAATACTTAAGTAAATTTAGTAGACTAACTGGAAACTATGTAAAATCAGCAACACTTATAGAGGAAAGGAAAATTTGAAGGATATCATTTCCAATAATATTAAGAAAACATGACGGGCTGGAGTTGTGGCTCAGAGGTAAAGCCACTTGCCTAGCATAGGTGAAGCACTGGGCTCGATCACATACAAAAGCTAAATAAACAAAATAAAGGTATCGTGTCTATCTACAACTAAGAATGTTTAAAAAAAAGAAAAAGAAAACATGAAAGGCCGCATCTAGCGCAATTACTATTATACAAACCCCTCAAAAATTTAGTGGTTTAAAACAATAACCTTCTTTTTATTGTTGCTGCTCACAATTCAAGGGGTTAGTAGTTTAGACCTAGGCGTGGGTGTTTCTGCTGCTGCCCTCACTGTGGTCATTCACGTGGCCACAGTCGCCTGACAGTCCAGCTGATCCTGAATACCACAGGATGACCTTGCTCTCACGTCAGGCCGTTGGTGCTGGCTCTCCACAGAGCTGCTTTCCTCCTGGTCTCTCCTCTTCAAGGAAGCCAGGCCCAGCTTCTCCACATGGCGGAGACCTTAAAAAGGGCAGAGCAGACGCTCCAAGTTCTGTGGAAGCCTCAGAGCAGAGGTGGTACTTTACCTCCCCTGCACGGTACTGGCTGAAGCAAATGATAGTGACTGAAGATTCAGGTGGAAGGGAGGCAGACCCCTCTCTTGGTAGAAGATGCCAAGAACCTGTGGCCATTTCCAGTCTACCACAGGTACCTAAGAGCACACCAAACAAAAGACATACAGGGCTTCACCCAGACAGTGAGGAACACTGGTGAGTGAGACGAAGACCTGCGGAGATGAAGGGCGGCCTCATGTTGATGCACTAGAAGGTTCCATGTGGCAGAGTTGGCAGTTCTTCAGGGTCATCTATAGGTTCAGTGCAGTCTGGATGAAAATTTGAGCATTTTTTTGGTAGCAAAACAGACTTGTTCTAAAATTTATATATAATCAAAAACTGCAAAGAGTTGCCAAGGTAGTTCCAAAGAAAAAGAATGAAGTTCTTTTCCACTACTTGATTTTAAGACTTATTACAAAACTACCTTATTTAAGACAGTGTGGTATTGGTAGAAAGCAGAGCAAAGTGAAGCAGAAGAGAACCCAGAGGTGGTACATAAAGATAGCCACTTGGCTCCCGACAACGTCTGCAGTGTAATGCAGTAGAAAAGGAAGCGTTTTCCATTATTTGTCAGTTAGACATGTATCTGAAAAAGCGAATACTGAGCTTCATCTCACTCCATATATCCAAATCAAGCTAGGTCGGTTGTAGATGTAAGCACGAAGAGTGAAACAGCCAAATGCCATGGGTGAATGCGTGGGAATGTCTCTGACATTGGGCCAGGTAATGATTTCTGAACCGGGACACAGATTCACATAAAGGAAAAGGCTAATAGGACGGATTTCTTTTAAAATTAAGTATGTCTGATGGTTTTTGTTTGTTTGTTTGTTTTAGGGAAGAAGCCCAGGGGCGCTTTACCACTGAGCTGTATCCCCAGCCCTTTTTATTGTTATGTTTTTAAATGTTGAGACAGGGTCTCACTAATTTGCCCAGGCTGACCTTGAACTTGCCGTGCTTCTGCCTCAGCCTCTCAAAGTCACTGGGATTATAGGCACACGCCACTGTGCCCTGTGCAGAACATCTGTTTTTTCACAAAGCTGTCTATATCAAGTGTCGATGCGGATGTAGAATAACAGGAAACCTTGTGGACTGCTGGAGGGAGCAAACATTTTTTGGTCCCGTTGTGAAACTCCTCTGCAGCACACACTGAGGCTGAAGCAGGCCTGCTTCATGACCCAGCCTCCCACTCCCAGGTGTATAACCAAGAAAATACTCAAGATGTACACTGAGTGCTGGGGATACAGCTCAGTTGGTAGAGTGCTTGCCTCGCATGCACAAGGCCCTGAGTTCAATCCCCAGCACCACAAACAAAAACAAACAAAAAGACGTGCCCTGAAAGACGAGTCTGAGAGTGTTCATGGCAGCAGCATTCTTGACGGCCAAAGATTAGAAATGACCTGAATTTTCATCAACAGTAATGATTAAATAAATTGAGTTTTATTTGTACAATGAAGTATTGTATAGCAACAAAAATTCATAAAGTGCAACAATATACAGCCACGTAGTGAATTGCACATATATAATGTCTATAAGAAGCACATAAAGTACATGCTGATGATTCCATTTACAGAAAATGCAGAGCAGGAAAACCTGTCTGTGGTGCTCGGGTCCTAAGGGAGCAGCAGCGACTAGGAGCCTGCAGGGGGGAAGGGCTTGCTTCCACACTGGGGCCATACTCTCCTTTCTGACCTGGACCTTACGTTCACTTCAAGAAAAATCAGTGATCATTGGATTAGTTTCTTTTCTGTGTGCGCGGTGTGCCTTTTTTAAAAAAATTTAATTAGAGCCTTTTAATTATACATAGTAGTTGAGTTCCTCCTGTGGTGTACTTAGGATAAAGACTAAAACGTGACAAATACATAGATTCTCTACAGATCAAATGGAATTTATGCTCTGAAGCCAATAAGTATTCATTTCTGTGTGATATATGTGACTTTGGGTAATACATGTGTAGGTATATTTTTCCCTTAATATCTTACTATGTTAGTACAGGGGAAATCCCTATTTATAAATATTAATTCCTGGGCCGGGGGTATAGGTAAGTGGTAGAACAGTTGCCTGGTCGGCCCTGGCCCTGGGCTCTGGTAGTAGGCACAAGGTACAAGGCCCACAGCACCACAAATATATATGCATGCACATGTATAAGTATTGAAGCTGCGACTCCTATTGGAAAGTTAAGATTTGCAGCTTCGTGGAACCCAGAATGATCGTACCCTGGAAGGATGGCTAAAGCACATCATTTCCTTTTGTCCCTAACTAGGCCCTTAAAAGTACCTTGGGATTCCCGCTGATTCGATTTGAAGATGCCGTGATTAATCTAGACCCCTTCACTCGGGTACATCCCTACGAGACCAAGGAGTTCATCATCAACGACATCCTCAAGCATTTCCAGGAGGTGAGCTCTGGGGAGGTGCTCAGGGGCTTGATAGGTGGACTGCTTCGTAGGGTTGTTTGGGAATTTGGGTAACTAAGACACGACTATGGAGAACCTAGTCAGACACTTCAGACCTGCCGTGTTGTGCATCAGGCCATGTCCCATGAAGCCCATATATGTCAGGAAATTCTTTCAACCACGTTTGTCTCCTGAGCCATTTGTCTTATCCTCAGAGCTGGTCTTAGGACCTTCCACTAGGTCAGTCACAACTCTTGGTGGTATCGTTGCTGCTTTAGTAAAGACAGAATACTGTGCACTCTCTTTACCAGCAGGTGCCTACTTTCAACAGCCACACCAGCGTCCTGAGAGCCTGTGAAGTCCTGCTCTTGAGGTCAACTCAATAAACCTCTTTTTTTTTTTTTTTTATCAAGTTGGACATTTTCCATTTTGTGTTTATTATCCAGACTACACAGACCAAAATATAAATCCAAGGCATACTCTTCGATGAATAGATAGTCAAGATCATACCAAATTTATCAGCTTTCAGAGTTAAAATATATCCCATGCTTGCTTCCTTTCTGCTTCTCCCATTTCCTTCCTTGGCTTTCCTTTTGGTAACAGTTCCTTCTGACTATAAGCAGGGGCTGCAGCAGATGTCACTGGAACCTGGGTTAGGCCGTAGGCGATAACCAGAGTGGAGAGTTGCTTTGTAAGCTTGCGCATGCCCTCTTCATGCCCCACCCTCCACAGCTGGCCTTCCTGCTCTTGGGCTCGTAGGGAGGGTGAGGAGAAGAGTGGGCACCTGTGTGCTGAACAGCACCCATGAAGGGTCTTCCTGTGTCACAGCTGTTTTGTTCTTTAACTGGGTTTGAAGAGTATTTCTAAGTGTATTGAAAACAATCTCTGGCACATATGTATTGGGAGACATTTGGGTGGAGCCTGTGAGAGGATGGGAGATTCTTTTGCAGTTGATGAAGATTAGAAGGTAATTGTTGGTAGTGACAAGAAGGGAGGGCAAGGTAGATTTCTGAGCTCTTCACTGGACACGCCACTACCTGCGATGGTAAGCTGGTTCTGATTTGACTTTTCTCTTCCTGCTCCACTTGACAGGAACTCCTCAGCCAGGCAGCTCGAATCCTGGGATCGGTGGATTTTCTTGGCAACCCCATGGGGCTTTTGAATGATGTTTCTGAAGGAGTTACTGGACTGATAAAGTACGGAAACGTTGGGGGCCTTATCAGAAATGTCACACATGGGGTGTCGAACTCTGCTGCCAAGGTGAGGAAATGGAGTGAAGTGCATCGTGAGTAACCTCCTGCTTCTCCACACCACTGTCATCTTTTCAATAGTCGATAGGCCATGGGAAGCTATATTCATGGCCTTTTCTTCCTTGCCCTTGTGCCTTTCTTTTCCCTCCCCTTCAGTGACTTGTCACCAAGACCAGTGAGCATGCCTCCCAAGCCTCTCCTCCTTCCCCTCCGTTTCCAATGCCTCAGGCCAGGCTCTGGGCATCTCCCTGGGGACCCTGCACTAGCATCCCGACCCCTGCACTTCCCTGCATCAGTCACAGCACCACCAGAATTAACTGGCTTTTTAAAACATGAAATTGGATCATGCATAAAATCTGCCAGCTAATCCCCACAGCTTACAGGGAAAGTCCAGCTGAAATATCGCCTTCTGCACTGGCATGGCCCTACACGTCATCTGAATCCAGCAGCAGAAGGACAGTGGGATAATTGTCCTGTGTCTGGCCACCTCGTTGACCCTTTCTGTTCACCGGCGTCTTATTTGGTGGATATTTCATTAGTCTGCAGTTGGTTTTCCAGCAGGAGTCGATTTTATGTGTGAAGTTGGAGAAGGTCAAGGTAGTGGAGATTAGTTACTGTCTAAACTGATGAAAGGCTTCCAGAGAACTCCGCTTCCTTCCCCTGCAGTTCGACAAACTTTGCATGTAGAGATTGGTTTTCGTGAATGAACCAGGCTTGAGAAGTGCCTGTGTGCTCTGCTTATGGATCACAGAGCAACCACAGGGCGAGGTCACGTGTGCACTGTGCTGCCTCGTTAGGTTACAGTGGCGAGGCTGCAGGAGACTTCCGTGGTACTTCACAGGTTATCGTGCCGAGCAGGTTAAGAAAATGGAGTTGAATAGCAGTTCTTCATCACATGGCATTCTCATCAATGTGCAAAAGTTGAGGATTCCTTCCTTTTTCCAAACTGTCATCTGGAGATGGTCATTCTTTTGACACACGAGTTTCTTCAAGGCTGTAGTGTTATTGAACCAGACTATAAGCATGCTGTTCATCTTGTGGTTCAGAATAGGAAGCTGCATTCACTTTTAGAAAGAGGGTGAAGGGTAGAAGCACAAGAGGCTTTCCAGAACACATTTTGGAAACAGTCTTGGATGCAAAGTCTAAACACATGCACAGTTTTCCTCAAATTGTTTCCTATGTTGCCCTGGGACATTTACCCCCCCGTGGCAAGAAGCCATGGTGGCCGCAGAGATTCTTGCTCTTCTCTCAGGTACTGGACTTATGTCAACAGATGTACTGAAGTATGTCATTGTTAACTGTGCAGAGTAAAGATGTTATTAATTTTATGAACTGTCGCGTGGTAGTTCACATAGGAACTCTCTCCCATTGTGAAATGCCTTTGGTTTTGTTCTCCTGGGTGCCTGTGCAGTTGAAGGGTGAAGGTCTACCCAGAGGCCCTGCTCCCCCGGCATAGAGAGGTGCCCGCCTCACGAGCTTATTGTGAGAGAGATGAGCTAGGATGTGATGAAATATGGAAAAATACAGATGAGGAGAAATGGTTTGTCACTTCATCTGCAGCATTTGCATCAAGACTTGGGCCCCCAAAACGTTAGCGCCCTCAAAACAAAAGCCAGTGCATTGCATCACACTACAGAGGAAGGGCTCACAGCCACTGAGAGCAGGGGAGTCGTGCTGCACTTGAGCCAGTTCAGCTGTTAGGAAACCTCTAACCTAACCCTCCAGACGAGAATGAAGACTCGGTTCACTCACCTGTGACTTCTGGACAGGTGAAACCCTTACGGATTTCTGCAGCATTTCCCTGCCACATCCTCGTGAAGAGGACTAGTCTCTTCTTTATCTTCCTTTGTTTCCTGGTTCTTCTTTTTCCCCTAGAAACTGTTTCTGAAGCTTAACTTAAGCAGAATCAAAGGGCAGAGTCTTTCCTGTCTGTAACCTCACCCAGATCTGAGGAAGACGTGCTGGCAGGGATAGGGCCTCATGTTGAATATTGTGCTCTCTGTCGTCATTGGATTTGAATAAGGGGCTTTCCAGGACCTGAGTCCTCTCATATGGGAACTTTGTTCCCATTTGGTTGGGGTCCTTCATCAAAAATTTGTCTGACTTTTAGTAAGCTAATTGGTATTGGAGGCAACAGGCTACTCCTGATGAGAATTGCTATATAATTTATTTTGATAGCAAGAACCATGATTTGTTATAAAAATTAGTCCATATATCTCTAAGATGAGAAAGCAAAGAAACTTGAAATAACTGCTTCATATTTTAAATAGTAAATCCAAATGCTGAATCTATCAATTAAAAACCCATTCATTGAGATTATATTTGATTCTGGGCATGCAGTTGGGCTAAAAGAAAACTCTCTGTTTTCTTATAGTTTTGTGGGTTGAAATCAGACCTTTGATGCTGCTTTCGGAGAATGTTTTGTTTGCTTCTCTGGATGTACAAGGGGAGTTTAAGGAAGCACACAGGGCCACAATCATCAGCCTGTGGGAATACTCCTTGCAGGAATGCCTGAGCTCCAGTGATTAAAGGGGCAGTCAAATTGAATTGTTACGTTGTGTATTGTACAAATATGTAACAACAGATCCCACCGTTACCTACAAGTACAGGGCACCCATAAAAAGTGGGGGGAAATAAATAACATAAGGGGCAAGGAAGCCATCCCATCCTACTTTGCTGTGGGGACCAAAGGGCTTTCACCTGACTCAAGGGGCTCTAAGTAGAGAAACTCCACAGCTCCTCAAGTTGTTGAGTATGGCATGTGTTTGTGTTTCTGGGTTGAAGGCCTCAAGTGTTCATTAGCTTCTCAGGTTCCTGCTTCCAGAAGACCCGAGGCCATCATTGTAGGCATTGGGTTGTGTATTGGGGGAACTTGGGACTGGTAGTCTGGATGCTCTGCCATTCCTGCCTCTTTTCATCTGTCAGTCTTGAAGGTTCATCTTGTTTTTTAAATCTATGAAAAAGTGATGGAAATTCCTCCCACCCCACTAGTCTGAGAAGCCCAGGAGATGACATAGGTGAAAAGTCCGTGGGAAGTTAGAAGGGTATTTACTCTGTCGCCTACGAGGGCAGCAGACCTACAGCCTTATTCCTCTGGAGAGATGAGGATTATTCACAACAAGAATTTCAATTTCAGGTTTATAGTGTATCCACTTTTGGAATTTTTGATTTCCTTTCTGCTATTTTATTTAACTCTGGCCTCATGGAAATAACCTGTGCCCTTCTGTTCCCGTTATTTCTCTTTGCCTTTCCTTCTTACTCGCCTGGCCCCCAGAAATCAGTTTATGGACTCAGATCTGGGGAGAGATGACTTAGGAATTAACCACCAGCTGCAAGCGTCTGTCCCACGAGTCCCCTGCCTGGGTCTTGGCAAAGTGTTCTGGCCCTCAGTGGAACCTCAGAGGTCAGTTCTCACTCCTGAGACCACGCAGGACAATTGCCTTGGAACCCTTTGCAGGAGTGTGACTTCTCTAGGAACAGGACAGCACTGAGTGTTCCAGTCACTTCAGAGGAGCAGGATCCTTTCTGCAGCTTGAATCACAGCAAGCCAGCCTTCTTCTGCCCGTGTCACATGAACATCTGCAAGGGCCTCCAACTCCTTTCAAAGCCAGGGAATTGGGAGACCCCTAAACTGAACACATTACTCTCTCATGCAGACTCTGACTTCACTTATATCCATGAGTGATGATTTAATACGCATTACATACAAATAATATTGCATAATTATTTTCACATACATACAGGAAAATTGTATAGCTGTTGTCAAAAATAAAAAAATCAAACTTTGGATCTAGGAAAGTTCACTATTAACAGCGGGGCCAGGGGTTCTATTCTCGTCCCTGCCCTGTGGAAGCTGGGCGTTTACTGGGCACAGCTGTCATCTGCTCTTCCTAAGCGACCTTTTCTTCCATCAAGGGTCAGGAGCACTTCTGCTAACCACTGATGGGACCTCTGCTCTGTTCTGTCCTTTCCCGTCTTTGTTCAAGTCAGTATGGTATGCTTTTGATCCCGGGTCCCTTGTTGATCCCAGGTACGTTAACTCTATGTTCATAAATGCAGCTATTTTAATAATTTTCCGTTTTTAACTTGCATTACTTTCATTGTGGTCAGTTGTTCATGGAAATTAGAATCCCTTGTTCCTTATTGCTACAAGTCAGTCTTACTAGTAACTTTTGCATTTAGAGGTTTATGTCTTTCTCTTTTGCTCTGTCGTCTATTTCTATAAGCCCAGAGTTTCCAGTGCTTACTTTGTAGTTTCAAATTTTTGTTAGGGTGATGTGATTTTTCTGTTAGTTTTTAGCTAATATGTTTTATTCCATGTTGTTTTAGCCATTGCTTTATTGTTTTAAGTCAGTTTTGTTGTTATGAATTGGATAAAGCACTAATAGATCTGTAGCATTTCTGAATGCCAGTAGCACTGGCAGGAAAAGCAGGGTTAGAACCCTATGCTGCATTTTGGCACAGGTACTTGTTTATAAACAATTATCCCTTATTTTTATTGGTGCATTATATTATACAACAATGGTAGGACTCGTTGTTACATATTTGTATATGCACACAATATGACAATAGAATTTGTTTAGTATCATTCCCCAGTATTTACCCTTTGCCTCCCATATTCCCTCCCCCAATTCCTTTCCTCGACCCCAACCCACTTTTTCTTTTATTTTTTCCTCTCTAGCTTCCACATATCCAAGAAAATATGACCCTCAACTTTGAGTTTGTCTTATTTCACTTAACATAATGCTCTCAAGTTTTATTCATTTTCCTACAAATAACTAACAATTTCATCTTTCTTTATGGATGAATAAAACTCCATGGTGTGTGTGTGTACGTACACATACATATACACTACATTTTCTTTATCCATCATCATTGACAGGCACCTAGACGGGTTGCATGGTTTGGCAATTGTGAATTGCACGACTGTGAACGTGGATGTGCATGGATTGCTGTAGCATGCTGACTCTCATTCTTTAGGATAAGTACTGAGGAGTGGTCTAACTGTTCTTACGGTGGTTCCATGCCTCATCTTTTGAGAAACCTCCATACTGATTTCCATAGTGGTTGTAATTTAGAGTCCCTCCAGCAGAGTACCAGTGTTCCTTTTTCTCTATATCCTCTCCAGCATTTATTGTTTGTATTTTTTTAAAAAATATTTTTAGTGTGGGTGGACACAATACCTTTATTTTATTTTTTTTATGTGGTGCTGAGGATCCAGTCCAGTGCCTCACATGTGCTAGGCAAGTGCTCCACCACTGAGCCACAACCCTGGCTCTTATTGTTTGTATTCTTGATGGTTGCCATTCTAACTGGAGGGAGATAAAATCTCAATAGTTTTGATTTGAATTTCTCTAATTGCTAAAGATGTTGAACATTTTTTCATGTGTTTGTTGACCATTTGTCTGACTTTTTTGGAGAAGCGTATGTTTTAATTCATTTGCCCATTTATTGATTCTTTGGGTTTTGGGTGATAAGTCTTTTGAGTTCTTTATATATTCTAGGTTTTAATCCTGTCAGAAGAATAGCTAGCAAAGATTTTCTCTCTTTCTTAATTGTTTTCTTTGCTGTGCAGTTAATTTGATTTTAACTATTTGTTAATTCTTGATATTATTTTCTGAGCTTCGGGAGACCTATTGAGGAACCATTGCTTGCCTCTGTATGTTGGAGTGTTGACCCTACATTTTCTTCTAGGAGTTGCATAGTTTCTGGTCTGATACTTAGGTCTTTGATCTATTTTTAGTTGACTTTAGTGTAGGATGAGAAATAAGAATATAGTCTCAATCTTCTACATACGGACAGCCAGTTTTCCCAGCACTGATTGTTGAACAGGCTGTCTTTTCTCCATGTTTTTGATGCCTTTGTCAAGGATCAGATGACTGTATCTAGGTTTTTTTTCCTGTGTCTTCTGTTCTTTTTCATTGGTCTATGTGTCGGTTTTTATGCCAGTACCATGCAGTTGGTGGGATTTGTTTTTTCAGTTTGGGTTTTTTTTAATTGTTTTTTGTTTGGGCGGTTTTTTTTATTGTTGTTGTTTTTTGTTTTTTGCCAGGGATTGAACCTAGGGGTGCTCAACCACTGAGCCACATCCCCAGCCCTTTTTATTTTTTGAGAATAGGTCTTACTCAGTTGCCCCTAGGGTCTTGCTATAAGTTGCTGAGGCAGGTCTTGAACTTGCAACCCTCTTGCCTCGGGCTCCTAAGCTGCTGGGATTACAGGGGTGCACCACAGCCCCTAGCTCCATGTAGTTTACGTTATTATGACTCTGCGGTAGTTTGAAGTTGGGTATCATGAAGCTTTCAGCATTGCATATTTGGCTTATAATTTCTTTTGGGTATTCTGGGACTTCTATTCTTCCAAATGAATTTTGGGATCATTTTTTTTTTTAGTTCTGTGAAGTATGCCATTGGTATTTTGATGGGAATTGCATTGGATCTGTATATGGCTTTAGGTAATATGGCCATCTTTAAAAAAATTTTTTTTAATTGCAGATGGACACATTACCTTGATTTTATTTATTTATTCATTTATTCATTTATCGTTTATTTTTTTTTTTATTATGTGATGCTGAGGATCAAAGCCAGTGCCTTACATGTGCTTGTCAAGTGCTCTACCACTGAGCCACAAGCCCAGCTCAATATGGCCATCTTAACAATATTAATTCTGCCTATCCATGAACATGGGAGGTCTTTCCATCTTCTAGGGTCTTCTTCAGTTTCTTTCTTTAGTGTTCTATAGAGGTCTTTTATCTCCTTGGTTAGATTTATTGTGTTATTTTTGTTTGTTTAGAGCATTATGAATAGGAGTGTTTTCCTGATTTTCTCCTCAGCAGATTCATTATTAATGTGTAGGAAAGCTGTTGTTTTTTGTAACCTGCTACTTTGCTGAATTTGTTCCTGAGTTCTAACAGTCTTCTGGTGCAGATTTTCAGGTCTTGTAAGTGTAGAATCATATTATCAGCAAACAATGATCATTTGACTTCTTTCTTTCCTATTTTTATTCCCTTTATTTTCTTCTTTTGCCTAATTGCTGTGACTAGAATTTTAGCACTATATTGAACAGGAATTATGAGAGTGAACTTCCTTGTGTTCTGTATTTTAGAGGAAATGCTTTCAGTTTTTCCCTGTTCACTATGATGTTGGCTTTGGGTTTTTCAGCTATAGTCTTTATGATGATTGAGATAGGGTCCGTCTGTCCCTAGTTTCTTCAGTGTTTTTATCATGAATGGTGCTGAATTTTGTCAAAGGCTTGCTCTGCATCTGTTGAGATCTCTGACTTTTTGCCTTAATTTTATTATGTGGTAAATTGCATTTATTGCTTTGTGTATGTTATACTTGTTTATGAACATTTATGGGAAGCGGAAGCCTTCTGCTCACCAGGCCTGGGGATAGGCCTTCACATACATTGTTTGGTGCATGTTAATTTCTGTTGTTCAATAAGAAGTGAGACTTAGAGAAGTTAAATAGCAGCAGTTCAAGGTCACACAACAAGAAATGATAGGGTGGATTTTATCTAAGTACAGCTAATTCTAAAGGCTTTAATTTTTTTCCTCCTACTGATATATTTCCTTTTGCGTCTAAGGCTTTTCCATGCACTTCAGAGAATACAAAGTACTAATTATGCCTAACTTTCCACAGGAAGCTTATTACTTGACATTCCTTTGTTTGCCTGGTAGGTGGTGTGCAATATTACTGTCCTGGACCCAAAGCGAACCCTCAGGGAATGGTGGTGGCTGTGGTATTGGGTTGCCAAGACCATCACTGTCCCCCTAGGGGCCTTTGTACCTGCAAATATGATTTTACTCATATGATATTATTTGGTCATCAGGATAACCTGCCGCGGTTAGACATTATGAGCCCGGATATATCCATGAGGAAACCAAAGCCCAGAGGGGCGACTTGCCTGAGGGAACAGTGGCTGCAGAGCCAGACCTGACCTCTCAGGACTGCCGCCTCAGCTCCCAGTTTTGATCACACTCTGGAGATCCACCTACTGAAAGGTGTATCTAGACATGCCCCCTTGTTACATGTGTTAACAAGTAAAAGCAAGAAAGGGACGAACAAAAGGAAACCAAGCAAAGTGCCCTGCCTGGTTTCAGCATGAATTTTTATGGGTTTTAGGAGAAATACAAGCAAGCAGGAAAGAGGGAGAGAGAGCCACTCGACTTTGTACACACTGCAGTGGACACTAGCTGGGCCTTCAGATCGTTCTGTTCCTTTCTGTCCTCTACTTGGACTGCGGTGTGCAGAGGAGCTGCTTCTCTTCCAAGAGAAGCCTCCATGGCCCCTTATCCCACAAAACCAGATCGGGACATAGCAGCAATCCAGTGAGAATTGATGTTCCTGCCCCTTGATGGAGAGGTTCTCTGCCAGCCCCGCCACCAGCCAGCCTCCTGTCACATGCACTGTGACTCCATCTGCCTTTTGTTTAAGAAACAGCATTTGTTTGCAGGCAGCGTGTTTATAAGGCTCAGACAAGGCGAAAAGCTGTGTTTATTCAAGGCAGAAGCTTCACCTCTGCACAGAGGACTGTAGTGCGTGCCTACATGGATTATGAAGGGGAAAGGCAACTTACGACACAAACCTGTTTTTGTCATCATGTCTGACTGCTCCGTTTTATAGTTGAGCTGATTGTACCCATAATAGCTTTTCCATGAACCTATAAGCAAGGATAGGTGAATGTCTTCCTGTAAGCACTGGGGTTCCAGTGTGTTTGGATTGGCACACAGTTTCAACTTAAATGAAAGTCACTGCAGACGGTGATCTATTCCTTAGAGAATGTAGGGTTTCTATTTTCAAAAAGACTTTGATCCTAAATAGGTCACCTGAGGGATTTCTTTTCCAGCCAAGAGGAGATACGTTTACGTTGTATGGAGAGAAATGACTCAGATATTCAGCATCAGAGTTTTTGTTTTATTTTCCTCTAATAACCTTGAAGACTAAAATGATGCCCTTAGTCTGAATTCTGTAGGCAGATTTTAGATGCTGAACGAACCATCCTAGTAGCATAGGCAGATCTCGGGCTCCACGGGCGTGGGATGTGTGCTCTGGGGTGGGGTGGAGCCGTGACCCGAGGCTCGCGTGCCTGGCGGCAACCCTGCTTGTGAAGGAGTGCATGGGCGGGATCGGCTCTCCCCTCTTCCTCCCAGTCCAGCAGCCCGGTGGTCTGACACAGAGGGACACCTGCCACAGTTGACAAGCTTCGGAGGTTGAAAAGGTTCAAACCTTGTCTTCATTCCTAACTCTAGTTTGGTTAAGGACAAGGTCCCAATGTCGCCGTCTTGGAGCTCAGTGTGTCATGTTCCAGAGGACTCACTTCACGTCCCCAAACTGCAATCCATGTGGCGGAAACAATGTGAGACTGAAAAAGGCAGAGGATAGTTGTGCCTCCCAGAAAGTAGTGGTTTTTCTATCCATGTGTCAACTTGGTTAGAAAAGAAGAATATAATCAAGTTTCTTAAAATGACTGGATCCCCTCAGGCTTAGTGATTTTTTTTTTTTTTCTTTTCAATATTCTTTGTATCAGTATCTGACCTTCCCTGAAATATTGTGGCAGACTTAAGGTGAGATGAACTGTAATTCTTTTTGGTACTGGGTATTAACCCAGGGACACTTAACCACTGAGCCACATCCCCAGCCCTTTTTATTTTTTATTTTGAGATAGGGTTCACAAAGTTGCTTAGGGCCTTGCTAAGTTGCTGAGGCTGGCTTTGAACTTGCGATCCTCCTGCCTCAGCCTCCTGAGCCATGTAATTCATATTTATAGATATCCAAACAGATGAAATTCTAATGCTTGGCAGTAAAAGTTCAAGACACTCACTCTGTTTGGAAGGTTCTGTTTTCCTTTATTTCTCTCCCCTATAATTGTCCTCTCTAAAAGCGTCTCTCCAGTTTGAAGAAAAGCTAATATGTTCTTAGGAGAAAGAAGGAATTTCTTGGTCAAGATCATGCTTGAAAACTAGAAAGAGATGTGAAGAATGCAGCCATCATGTATTCACTACCCCAAGTCACCCGTGGGGCTGAGGACTTCACATGTCCTGCCTCATTTAATTTTCACATGTGCCCTATAAGGAAGGAAATATTGTCCTCACTTCACAGGTGAGAAAAATGAGACTCAGAATGGTCGGTGACCTTAGCTAAAGTTTACTAATGAGTGACTGCTGGAGCCAGGAGTTGCACAGAAAGCTGGAGATAGGCCGCTGCTGTGGTTTTCCTCTAGAACCATGAGTCTCTCAGACCCACACTAGTGTCGAAGCTAAAACGCAAGCAATTGGAACATCATTTAAAAGTGGAGTTTTCAGCTGGGATGTTGATGCACATCTCCTAGCGACTCCAGAGTATGAGGCAGGATCGCAAGTTTGAGGCCAGCAGGCTCTGTCTCAAAAAATAAAGAGGTCCCCCCGGGAAGTAGCTCAGTGATAGAGAGTCCCTGGGTTTGACCTCCAGTACTTGAAAAATAATATTTTTTTCCCATTTAATATCTAACTTTAACTCTTGTTTTGAGCCTTGGGATTTTCCAGCTGTAATTTCTACTATTTCTGAATTAACTTCTTCTATCTGGGAATCTCTGATCTGATGTAAAAGTGTTGAAACAGGCGAAAAGGGTTGGAAGAGTTTTCTTCCTCTAAATAGAGAATGTTTGCCTCAAAAGCAGGTAAGTGACAGCACTCTCCCCCAAGCGGATGTGCTGGTACGGGGTTCATTCCACTTCAGACCACGTGGCATCTGTAGCCCCCAAGCCTTCGTCCCACTCTGCTGCCAGCAGACCAGAGCTGTGGACCATGATCGTCAGACCACTTCCTGGTGGCCAGCTTCCCTGGAGCGTCTGTGCTGAGTTGGAATTTCACTAAGCCATTTCCTGAACTTCACTCCTTTAAGCACTTTTAAGCAATTAGGACATCTTGTTAAAATAGTACTCTTTAGGGTGCAGAGCAGAAAATCTGAAACTAAGGAGAGTTGTATTTCCCACTGTCAATTAATGGCAGAAAATAAACTCATTCTCCTCAACTTCCATTCCTTTCCTCACCACTTAGTCTCTCATTTAGCTTTTCAAACTTGTAGACATGTTCTGTTTCTGAATTCTGTGAGCTAATTGACTTTTAAACACTTAGTGATACTGTCACTTGAATTAAGAAGCCAGACGAAGACTGTTTGTTGGGAATAAAGCTGGTCCGAGAGTTTCATGGTTATTTCCATTGACCTGTTCTGTGGCTTATTTCATGGAAGAAAGGAGAAATGTGATTAACTTATTAAAGTTTAATGATTCCTAATTAGAGCATTAATAAGAATACCACTTTATATTTGTCTTAACTGTTAGTGTTGATGAAGCATTTGACTTTTTTTTTTAATTGGGAGTGAACCCAGCGGTACTCCACCAGTGAGCTACATTCCCAGACCTTTTTAATTTTTTGAGATAGGGTCCTCTATGTTGCTGAGGCTGACCTCAAACTTGTGATCCTCCTATCTCAGCTTCCTGCATCATCTTTGATCCTTTTTATAAGCCTGAAGCCAGGCAGATGGATTATAGTTGCTGCTGCTACTGCTTTAACCACACCAGCTTACAGGTGAAGAGACTGAGAGCCAGTGGAAGAAAGGAGCTTGTTCAAGATGGCCTCACAGGAACAGGTAGAGCTTTGGACACTTCCTTGTAGGCCTCCTGACCTCTAGGACATAATTGGACGTCACTTCTGGACTCTCACCTGCTGCTGTAGATGCAGAAGTGATCTCCATGTTGGAGTTTTCTGCCATCACCAAGTTCTTCCCTGCAGAGTAGGTTTCAGAGAGCAGAGGTAGAGAAACAGCTTTCCATCTTGGAGACTTACAGAATCATGTATTAACCGTGGTTTTATATGTGAGCTCTTTGGGAATTATGTATTTGGGAGCTCACAAAGAAACAAAATGGATGATGAGAATAATTCTTGGAGTAGAACTTTTGTGGAGTGGAGGATGGGAGGGAGACAATTCCAGGCTTACGTGAGGATATTACATTAAGTCCTTTCTACAATGTTGAGGTAGGGGTGTCCGCCACAAGAGAGCCCAAGAACAAGGAAGAAAAGGGCAGACACTTCCAGAAGGCTAACAGATTGGCCTTCGCCTGCCTTTCCTCATGACGCCATGTCCCTGCTAGCTTGTAGGGGCCCCGTGTGTCCTGAAGGGGTGATGTCGGTGCATGTGGGCCATGGAGAAGAGCAGACTGCACCAGCCTCCCCCCTGGGCAGAGGGGAGACATGGTGTCTTTTCCCCTCTCTGTTCAACACCAGTGGGAAAACCCTCTTGAGTCGTTTCCAAGAACAAGGAAATGTTCTAGCTAGGCTGCGGAAGGTGGAGATAAGCTCAGATGTAGGAGGTGGCTGGGGGAGGGCGGTGGCGGAGCCGGCTCCAGGCCACGTGCTTGCTGCTGCCGCCCCCCCAACTCCCGCACTCCTGCTCAGAATCTTGCTTCTCTTGGGGTGTCCCTTACTCTTCGCTGGCCAGCCTCCCCGAGTTTGTGCGGTTCAGTCCAAATGCCATGTGCCACGTAAGAGCATTGTCTCTCCCTCCTGGGTTCCCGTGACCTGTTGTGCATGTGGTATAGCAGCGACTGAGGTCTGCCTTGGGCGCGCAGGTCCAGCATCTGTCGGCAAACACAGGGCACTGCCACTCAAGGGCTGGGTGCCCTCCAGATGCTTAGGAAAAGAAGTCGTTGATTGTCGTGCCGTGTGGGGAGATGAGCAGTAGAGGGGCAGACAGGCAGGTGGCCCTGACACTCAGAAGCAAGCCTTGCCCAGGACTCCGCACGGTCCCCAGCGGCTCCCTGGGAGAGGTGCAGTGGGGCCAAAGGGTGAGGACGCTTTATTCTGTCCCTCAAGGGTGAGCTCTTCCTCTGAAGAAATGTGGAATGGTCCTGTTCCTTCATTCACTTGCATCCCTGAGTAGACAGAAAACTCCTGAAGGGAGAAAACTGTATCTGAAATTTTTTGCCAGTTTCCCCAGGACTAACTATAGGTATTTGCTGTGAGAAAAATGAAAGTACCCATTTTGAACGCACACACCTGTAATCCCAGCCACTAGATAGTTCAAGGCCAGCCTTATAAATTTTATTTTGAGACAGGGCAACTTGGTAAGGCCCTGTGTCAAAATAAAATTTAAAAGACTGGAGATGTAGCT
This sequence comes from Sciurus carolinensis, assembly GCF_902686445.1. Taxonomy (NCBI): domain Eukaryota; kingdom Metazoa; phylum Chordata; class Mammalia; order Rodentia; family Sciuridae; genus Sciurus; species Sciurus carolinensis. The sequence continues at coordinate 200,383,323 of NC_062213.1, read as the reverse complement.
GAGTGATAGAGCACCCTGGGTTCAAGCCTTAGTACCACCAGGAAAGAGAGAGAGAGAGAGAGAGAGAGAGAATGAAGTGATGCAGGTTGTACCCATGCAGCCTCTTACCTGGCTCAGCATTTTTCACATGGTATATGCTTAACACATAGTTACTAAGTAAATGAAATATCTACTCGATTTTTTATTGTATGTTTTCTATTTTGATATGAAATAAACAGACTTCAGAAAAGATTACTTACAACTCTCTCCCTAAAGATCGTATCTGTAAACTGATTGGTAGCCAAAGTCATGCTAGGCTCATACAGGTAGGGAAGGATATTGGCTTTCAGGGATTCTTTTCTCCTCCTCCCTCCAGCCAGTCGTTGCAGCCGCACTGGAGTAGGGCAGGTGCTCATCAGGCACTGCCCTGGAGCTGACCAGGCCAGCCTGGCCCAGCCTAAGGCAGCAGGAGCCCTGTGAGACAGCAGGAGGGGAAAGAGAGGCAAACCCGTCCCTCTGAATCTAATGAATTAAAATAATATTTATGGGAAATATGTGTTGGCTTTATTAGAGGAAAATGTTTAAGTAAACATTTCCTGCAAGCTCTTAAATTTATATAATAAAACATTAGTTTGGAGGCATTAACTTTCAGTGCTTTCACTGAAATGAAAATTAAACAGAACACACTTCCAAAAACAGCCCCTTGTTTCAGTTTTGTTGCCGTGGTAATGTTCAGAGCAGGAGATTGTGGCCACTGGGGACTTGGAAGTGGGCGAGAATCATGCCACAGTTATAAAAGAAGAGGCGCTAATGGCTCCTCGTAGCTTGATGGAGATGTCGCCTTCACGTTGGCTCCGTTTGATCTTCACAAACGCACACACTGCAGAGGGAAGCCGCTGAGTCACAGGCAGGCCATTGGCTTCTGGGGGCCAGCACCAGCTCACAGAGGAGGAGGAGAGCAGGCTCCTCTGCAGCCCCAGCTCTTTCCCAAAGACCACGCTCCATTCTGGAAGCACCTTCCTCTGCAGCAGCTGCGGCTCTGTCATGTCCGTAGGATCATGACCTTGCATCATCCCTGTGAGGCCAGCAGGGCAAGTGTGACCAGTACTTCCCTCCTAGTGTGGCAAAGTCAGTCATGCAGGTTAAATGGTTTTGCGAGATCGGGCGGTTGGTTGACCAGGCCTTACAACTCCAAGCTCACTATCATCCTGCTAGACTGAGCCTCTGAGAAGAGGTGACCTCCCAGAAAGCTACACTGTCCTTGCAGCCATGCTGGGCCATGTGACTGGGTGACAGGCTCTAAAATCTCAGCAGCCCACACAGCTCTCCAGTCACCCTGTCACCAAGAAGCAGAGCAACAGAGCCACAGAGATGTGAGCAGCCCATTTCCAGGGATGTCACCAGCCTGCTTGAATCTTGAGTCCTGTGGCCCAAGCAGGTGAAGGGTATGGACTGCTCCAGAATGAGCGCCCAGTACCGGACTAGCAGGACAACCAGAGGCACCTCAGTGGCTAAGTTACATGACAGACAAAGGTCTTGGAACTACAGAGAGGAAGACGGTGCCACTAGGTTCTCTGTAGAGGGTGACACAGAACAGCGGACCAGAAAGAGCCAGCCTCTGCCGACTGATGACACGGGTCATGCCCCTCCTCAACTGTCTCAAACCTCAAACTTTCAAACCTGGCAAAATCAGCTCTTCCCACTTTTGGGCCCTTGACTACACAATCTCTGATCCTTTTGTAGAAACTCTTAGGATAGCAGACTTGGGGAAGAACGTTAGGCCAGCCCTTGGCCCCCTCAAATTATGCTGGAGAAATCAAGACCCAGTGAGGGTCTCAGTGCTGTTTAGTCACTAGGCCAGTTTTAAAACATAGCCCTTCTGGCCTCAGAGCCAGCGTTCGGCTGCCTGCTTCCGGCCCTTTAAAAGTGAGGGAGAGAAAAGTGGTGAGCCTGGCCCGACACTGCGTTTGTGCAGCGTTCTTTGTGTGGATCTGGTTGTTGTGTATGTCTGTCTCTCAGGCCAGATTGAGTTCCTGGAGGACAAGGGATTGAAGTCCTGTGCCTCGGGGGTTTTCCCAAGGATTCTCGTGCTGAGCCCATCTGTCTTGGGTGAAGGTCAGCTCACCTGCATGGGACGGGAACATGGCTCCTTTGAAGCACCTGATGTCACTAGTCTTTCAGTGGATGTCACCCAGCCAGTACTCATCAAAATTCATCCCTCCTGAGCAAAACAAGACTTCCCTCCCCTAAAACCCAGCTATACTTTGATGTAGAGTGCAGTCCCAGGCTGAAGCAGAGATAAAACTTCCATAGACACACAACTTTGATGCCAAAACTCACATGACTTTGTTGGTTAAGATGAATTCTAAAACTTTCTCTAAATGTTCATGTGTTTTTCTGTATTTTCTTATTATAATTGTTGTCATTGGTTCCTGCCGGTCTGTGTGAGGGAAGAGAGAATCTTCAGTACTGATCTAACCCTGGAAGAAATGGCTGCTTGCCGTTCGTTGCTCTCTGTGCACACGGCAGCTGTGATCGCGTTCCGCTGCCCACTGCCTGGCCTGCCTGGAAGGACTTGGGGTTCTGTGCTTGGTGATAAGAACACCGTGGTCTGAACCTTGTGGCTTTTCCGAGAAGGAAATCCCTGTGCTGCTCTGGCTCTTGCAGACACTGACTTCCGGTCCCAGCAAGAAAGGGGATGGGGTCTGCGCAGTGGGTTTCTTTCAGCTGGTCCCCAATTCTGCCCTGGTGGAGGCAGAGGCCTCCAGACGGCTCAGGCCTGTCTGTGCAGGTGCCAGGTGTGGGGCGGAGCCAGCCAGCAGGTGTGGATGTTCCCTCCTGCTCATGTCCCCACGCGTGGGGCCTGGCGGAGGCCCGTCCCTGTCGGCTGGCTCCTGGTGGCGCCGTCCTCCCTGGAGCATGCACCGAAACCTTTGCATTGTGTTGTTTTACCTTAATCTGGAACACTCTCCCCAAGAGAAGACCGAATGGGGGCCTGGCCCGCCCCGCCCAGGCAGGACCAGCACAGCCCCTGGTTGAGCCTCACGTGAGCCTCCTGTCCGCCTCCACGCCGGAAGCCCCAGGGCGCCTTCCACAGCTGAGGGGTTCTGTCAGAGCGAGATTGCAAAGAGTTAACACTTTTGCTTTTTCGGAAAGTTATCTGTGAAGAGTATTAGTTGTTTAATAAAGCGTGCCTGCCCTCCCGGTGAACCCGCCAGTGACTCCGCAGCTGGGGTCATTCCAAGTTCACGCGGTGGACTTTTGACTGCCTTCTGTGTCTGTGAAAACAGCCGGCAGCTCCTGCGGGGATCATTCATGGGGCCTGTAACACAAAACTATTGCCAACGGGCACCTGCTGGGCGGCTTCCCAGGAGGGCTGGGAGGGAAGATACCACACTCCTCAGGCATCTGTGGAGATAAGAGCAGCGGGGGCTCCTGGGATCCCGCTAATCAGGCCGCGGCCTGAGGCAGGATGTGTGAGGAAGCCAGCTCCCCATCCATGTGTGCTCATTAAAGGCCTTGGACAAAGAGGAGTAGGAAAAGTGTGTGTGTGTGTGTGTGTGTGTAGGAGGAGGAGGAAGGAAGGAGGTTTGGAGTACATTCTCTAAATTTCCAGCACATTCTTATTTCTCAAAGCAGAACAAAACAAACTAAGGAATCTCAGCCTTTGGTTACTTCTAATCTTTAATTATCATTCATTCTGCCCGACAGTATATTGGCTTTAATAGCTTTTTTAAATGAAAGTTCATGTACCATCAAGGACACACCTTTCCCAGGAAGCGTCCTGTTCCGGAGGTGCTCTGGGGCATCTGAACGTGGCACGTCTGCCCGCTTTGGCCCGCCCAGACAGTCCGCGCGGGCTGTGCTCCGCTTTTCCCCTTACCTGCCGGCTGCAGAGGTCGCGTGTGGAGCAGGGGGCAGCCACGAGTTGCGGAGGTGGCTGTGGCCGCCGTTAGAGTTTGGAATGTCAGTGTGTGCACCGGCCAGTCCTAGCTCAATGCCACGTCTTCCAGGCGCACCGGCCTCAGAAGACAAGTCACTTGAACTTGTTGGATCTGCCTGCTCTTCGGTCTGTTGATGTTCCTGCCTGTTCCCGGAACCCTGGATCAACTGTGAACTAATTTATTTATAAGTGTGGACACTTTGGAGTCTGTGGTATTAACTTAATCAGCCTGATAATGATACATTTCTTGAAAGCAGTTTTGTTCCCATGCAAGCCAAAGCCTTTTTTATGTTCTTTTTGATACATTTCACATAAATTGTCTGTGTACAGCCAAGAAGCATGAGATTATTCTTGTAGTGCATGGTAACAATCCCAGGAAATTCCAATCAAGAGCCAGCAACCTGTTTCCTTCATCCTGGACCTGGTGCCTCTGGCTCTGTCTGTGTTCTGATAAGCAGTGACAACAATGTTGATGTTGTATTTCCTTGGCTTTTGTCGCCCTTATATTGTTGCCAAAGCCAAGCAGCTCGTCTACTGTCTTGCTTTTTGTTGACCACATAGTTAATAGCGCAGTAATCAGCTTGACCATGGAGAATGTTAGTATATTCACTCGGTATTTATATGTTAATTGCATTTATCTTTATTCCTCAGTATTGCTGTACTGAAAATATGGGATTCTTTAAAAATAACACCAGCTGCGCTGGGGGGTGTGGCTCAGTGGTAGAGTATTTGCCTAGCATGCATGTGGTCCTGGTTCAATCCTGAGCAGTCAGGACTAGCTAATAGCAGTTGACCACTTTGCCTTGTGCCAGGTCCTGTTCTGAGTCTTCTCACAAATATTAATTGATCCTCATAGTGGTCGTCTGACTGCTAGTTTTGTAATAAGAACATGGTTGCTCAGAGAAATCAAGTAACTTGCCCAAGGTCAGGAAGGGAGCTGAACCGAGAACCGAGGCTGTCTGCCTCAGAGCCCACGTTCTTAGCCTGGTGCACAGGGCACACTCTGCCTGGCAGGCTGCATCTGGACCTCCGCAGTGTCAGGCTGCAGGAGTGGAGGGAGTGAGACTGTATTCACAAGGGGGCACGGACAAGTGGAGCCACGGTTAAAGCCATTTCCCATAGCGCCCTCCTGTATAAATCGCTCTGTGGATGCTCCACCGTCCTCACTGCTCAGGACCCGGGTGGTGCGGACACTCTTGTTCACGTTGCCTGCAGCACACGCACAGGAGTCTCCCATCAGAGGTCAGAGTTCCTTGGTCATACAGTATTTATATCCCCTCTCTTTCTTTTATTTTTTTTAAGTTTCCCAGACAATCGAGTTATAATATAACCCTACCTCCACTTGCCCTCGCCTTTTTTCTGTTGTTGTTACATATCTCAGTCCTACTTACGTTTAGCCTCGCAAACCATTAACTTTTTCTTTTACATGATCCATACTCACTGAGGTGTCTGTTTACCCTGGCAGTGATGACTTGTTCTTCTTCCACATCGCGCTTCTATCCTTCCACTAGAGAACTTCTGCTGTTGGTCTTCTCGTGGTGAATCTTCTCAGATTTGTTGGGGTGGGGGGTCCTGGGGATGGAACCCAGGATGTTCTACTTCTGAACTATATCCCCAGCACTTCTTATTTTTTTATTTTGAGACAGGGTCTCTCTAAGTTGTTGAGGCTGGCCGTTCTCCTGCCTCAGCCTCCCGAGTTGCTGGGATTATAGGCGTGTGCCCCAGGCCCACCTTCACTTACATTTCTGAAAGACATTTTGACTAAATTTAGAACTCTAGACTGGCAGATTTCTTTGACCCATTTAAATGGCATCATTCCATGGTGGTTCCGTCATTTCTCTTGAAACAGCTGTCTGGAGGTAATGCACCCTTTCTCCTTTGATTGCTCTTAAGATTTATTATTCTTTGTCTAGTTTTTAGTAGTAATGTGTCCCGACGTGGTTCTTCCACCTGGGATTTGTAAAACTTATTAAGTTTGAAGCTTAATGTCTTGATAATTTTGAAAAATTCTTGGCCAGTGCCTTTGAGCTACCTCCTTCCTTTTCCTTCTGTGACTGCCGTTCTGCAGAAGTTGCTTGCTGCTCCACCGGGTGCCTCTGGGCTCCCTGCTGTGTGCCCTCCCTGGTTTCTTCTTGCATTCACTGGCTATTTTCTGCTGCCTCATTTCGCACTTCAGTAATCCTCCTTGGTGTCTGTCTACTCTGTGCTGTGTTAGAATTTTATTTGCAATTTTCTGGTGAAATTCTCCATCTTTTAGTACATTTTTTAAAGATAGTAGTCATACTACATTGGTGAGTGATCTCATCTGGTTTACCCCCCCCCCCTTAGTTTTCAGGCAATTTAGACTTATTTTTGTACATATTTGGTAACTACTTTTGAGTTCTGGGCATTGCATAGGAAAAAAATCAGAGGTTCTGCCTGACGCTTTTCTCACCAGAGATTGACTTCCTTCTTTCCTTCTACCTCCAGGTGTGTGGGGCTTTGATCCTCCCTCACCCCATGCAGACCTGCCCTGCAGAACCTGTTTTAGAGCTTTCGTTGGTCATGCAGGGTGTTCACAGCAGGACCTTCCCAGAGGGACTGGTATTTCAGGAAGGCTCAAAACCTTCCTTAACCCTGAGGAAGGATTCTTTGACAACAGAAGGAAGGGGATAGGGTTGGAATGTGCACAAGTAGAGGATATATCAGCCTCCTGCAGCTGAAACGGAGGCCTTGAGGACACCGTCCTGGAGCATCAGCTCTGCGTAGGTGGTGGTGTGTGTTGGGGGGTCTTTTGTGTAAACAAGGGTTAATTCACTCTTCTTCTTTTTTTTTAAGCTGTCAACACACCTTTATTTTACTTGTTTATATGTGGTGCCTCACAGGTGCTAGGCAAGGGCTCCATCACTGAGCTATGACCCAGCCCTGATTCACTCTCTTGTAAGTAAAAAGCACATTGAACTGGAGCCCCTGCTTTCCCACCTTTCTGATAATTGAAGATTTATTTAAAAGCAACACAAAAGCATCAGAGCGGGCCCCTGCGACCTTTGGAAAGGGCCCTGTGGCGTTGAATGGTGGCAGGCTCTTCCTCCTCCGGGGACCTTGCAGAAATCTGACAAGTGGAAAGGGTTTCAAAATGCCAGGTCTGCCGGAAGTACAGGGCTGTGCTTCTCAGTGTCCTTTTCTATGTCACCGCTGCGGGGCCGGGGGACAACAAAGGTACAAGTGCCTATGAAGGCCCCTTGGGCAAAGGCCAGAGGTTTCTGAGGAGCTGATAGGAAACAGCTAAAATTACAACTTTGCTTTCTTTGCTCATCCGAAAGGTGGGAACATCTGACTCCTTTTTGAGAAGAACCTTCTTGGGTCCTTTCATTTGAGCCTGGGGACCAAGCCGGCTCTCTGGAGAAACAAGACAGGACTTGAGTACCTTAGAGCTGAGCTTCTGTTTCCGCCCCAGCCTGTCCTCCAAAGGAGGGGTTCCGTTTTGTGTTCTGTCTGGAGCTAAAGACCAGCTCCCAGGGGGTCCCTGCCTAGAGTGTGACTGCCAGACACTGCCTGAAGTGAGAGGGACACTGGACGCCTGGCTTTCCCCAAACTCACGCTCCATCCCACTGGCCCCATAACAAGTTAGCTGGTTGTTAGAAAGAACTTAATTTCTCCTGTGAATGATCTGTTACTCTTGGTGGATCTGGGATGTTGGGAAAAGCAAAGTATCGGCAGAGCCGTACAGAAGGGGAGTGAGGACTGCCTGGGTGAACTTGCGGATCCCTTTTGGCCCCGGATGCTGTGGGTTTTGCCTGTTCGCCCACCTCGTCTCCTCCCTCTGCGTTCACGTCTCCTTGTGTCAGCTCCTTGTACACATCCTTATCGGAGCACCAGCTCCTTTCTGGACTTGGATTTGCTGGACGAGACCAGCCCTGACCAGCGCTGCCCAAGCGAATCTCTTAGATTGGGCGGTGCTCCTCCTGCAGGAAACTGTCGCCCTGTGCACCGCTGCGTAGGAGAGCGGACCTCTGGTCTGCGGGCACGAGCTCTTGAAATGGCTGTTCCCAGTCCACACCCCTCATCTTTACTCCCAGTGCAAATGGTGTGTGCCAGCAAGGTGACGTGGTGTGACACAGTGTCACCCTTGTAATGAACGTTTACTGAGCCTCCTGTTATTGGTGCCTGTGAAAAATAGCTTTGTGGGAAAAAAGATTTGGCTCCCTGGCTGCAAGGCCTGCAGTAAGGTCTGGGTGATGGAAAGTAGGCCGGCCGGCCAAGGAAGGGACTAGAGACTGATTCCTTAGTTTGTCCAGTGAGTTGTAAGCAATTTTTCAGAAACTTGGTCATTTATACACTCCTGTCAACCACCTTCCTTCTTCAGCTCCTCTGCCTGGGAGAGGAAAGAGGTATGCCTGGTGTCTCCTTGGCTCTTCCTGGCATTTAGGAAGGGGCTTTCCAAAGAGTTGATAGTAAAAATCAGGGTTGGGGTCACTCTCTGGATTACTGTTGAGTGCAGTAGATGCTTAGCGGACACTCGTTAGAGACGGTCATGATCTTTGCAGTGTCATCTGTTAAATGGGGGTGACACTTGCTTTCCTCTCAGCTGATGAAGTGTGTCGCAGATGCCGGCAGAACAGCCTGGCAGCAGTGTCGGCTGCTGCCGTGATTCCAAAAGCGACCCCGTCGCTTCAGCCGCTGGAACTGTGCCTTCTCCTGTTCCACTGCACACTCACCTCAGCTTCATTTACTTAAAGAACAGTTGGGAGCAGATCTCTTCCTAAAAACCTCATGATTATCTGACTTCGGCAGCCAGAAGTTCAGCCTGTACTGGTGCCTGCGTCTGTGGTTGTTCACGGTGACGTCACACACCTCCCTGCTTCCCAGGCAGTTGGCATTAAGGAGAATATTCTTTTGAAATACAAAGTACTTCACAAGGATGGAGTTTTTGTGACTGGAACAGAGATAAGCTTGCGTTTTTTCTGTTGAGGAATGTTCCATTTTGTTTCTGAATTTCGGTACTTTGAGAGGTTAGTCTATATGTAACTGACGTGTTCGTCTTTCCTCTGTTCCAGATGGGCACAGGTGATTCCTGTATTCAGGATGAGACTTGCGGGACTCAGTCAGAGGGGTGGGCCAGCTGGAGAAGACTAGGATTTGCAGCAACCACCCGAGCTGTGCTGTGGCCCAGGGTCTCGTCCGGGTGCTTTTCTAGCTGAGGTCTCTTTGGGTAACTGTGGGTCTAGTTCTCTTGTCTCCTGGATCAAAACGTGTTCTGCTCCTGCCTGCCCAGCTGATTCTAGTGGCAGAGTTGGCCTTGGGACTCTTTTACGAAGCCTGTGCACTTCCCTAGAGTGGAAATAATTCATCTGTTGCGTGGCCATCATTGTGTGACCACCACAGAGGGACCCTTGCCTCCCATCCCGACCGTCTCCTGGTTCAGCGCTCAGGCGCAGCATCCATCACGGTGCAGCCCCGTGTGGATGGCCAACTGGGTCTCTCTCCTGGGGTTGGAGGCCCCTCCCCTGGCCAGCACTAACTGGCCGCCTTCACGCTTCTGGGTTCTCAGCAGAGCCTGGCATCCTCATACTGCCACCCTGCCCTCTGGCCCAGAACCCGCAGCGAGCACTGCTGATGAACAGCCAGGTGCAAGGTCACCGTTCCTGCACAACTGAGTTTAAAGATGCGCCTTGCCCACATGATTCTTGAAAATGGTGTGGAAAAAACAACTAGGACTTGATCAGCCTGACTGCTCGCCTGTGTGGAGCAGTCACGTGTGAGGTCTTTGCCTCTCTGCTTTAGCCCTTTGGCAAACTCTACCAGTCAGCGTGAGAGAGAAAGAACAATCCTGCGCACAAGTGCTTTAAGCCTCTCTGGCTTCCACGTTCATCTGAGGCAACATCTGAGTTCATAACTGGGTCACAGTTGCAGAAGGTCAAGAGAGACCCCCCCCCCCAGCGGGCATGTCTTGGGCTGGTTAAGACCCTGGGACAGTGCTGAGGCTGGCCGGGGCTGTGTGCTGAGAGGGTGACAGGTGCCTGTGGCTGTCTGTGGATGACTGAAAAGGCCTTGGGCCTGGTCAGTGTTAGGTGTGAAATGGCAGCTTGTGTATGTCCTAGGGCAAGGAGGGAGGGTCCCTCCATCCCCGAGACCAAGAGGGCGGCCAGGCGGCAGGAGCAAGGCCATTCATTGCTTTAGGGATGTCGAGGGAGCGGAATGTCCGTCCTGGCTTTAGAATGTCTTTATGTTCTTATTCATGCTCCCCTTTCTGGGTTCTTTGCTTCAAGAGCTCTGCACACTGTCGGGCGCCATGGCGCATGCCTGTCACACCAGCAGCCCCGGGGGGCCGAGGCAGGAGGATCGTAAACAAGCCTCAGCAATGGCAAGGTGCTAAGCAGCTCAGTGAGACCCTGTCTCTAAATAAAATACAAAATAGGGCTGGGGGTGTGGCTCAGTGGTCGAGTGCCCCTGAGTTCAGTCCCTGGTACCAAAAACAAAAGGCCCTGCGTGCTCCACCAACAGGTAGAACTGCAAGCTGGCAACCCACTCCAGTTCTGAGTTGCCTCTCTTTCGCTAAACCCCGCTCCTGCCACGCCTGTTTCTCTTTTCTCCATGCCCTTTCCTATTTCTCACCCTCCTCCATCATTTGGCCAAGCGAAGACTAGTAGGTTGGTTTGCATTTGTCAATCATAGATCGTCACTGGTTTTTGGATCACATTTTCCCTTAACTCTTCCCTATTCATAAGAATTGGGAGAGAATTCTTCAATATTAAGACCAAACGCAGTCAGGATAATTTTTAATTGTGGATATTTTAATTACATCAAGCAGAAGGAGTGATGAAGAGCTTGGTTTTGAAGCGACTTAGGTCTTATGACAGGTTTTCTTGCTCACCCCCGCAGAGTTGAAAGTGACTCCTGCGTCTCAGATCCTGAGCTACGCTGAGGAACTTGTAGAAAGGACGGGCAGACGGCGGGCCGGGCATTCTGCCCCCACACCTCCTGAACCTTCAGAGCAACCTTGTGGGGTAGAAGGCGTCCAGGGCTTGCAGAGGATAATCTGAGGTTCAGGCGGGTCGAGTGGCTTCCTCCAGGGTGCACGGTTAGCACGCAGCAGGAAGGTTGGGCTCCTCGGCTCCTGCCTGTCCAGTGCCACCTTGGTGCCATGTGGCTCACAGCAGCTTGACTTACAGGCACAGCGTGTCCGTGACTTTCCTGGTGGTCTGTGCTCCAGTGGGGCTTTTCACAGGCCAGGCCGATGGGATCAGAGCTGTGCTGGAAGCTGACTCGCAGCTGTTCAGCTTTGCACTTGGACAAATACAAGACTTCTCCCCTGTGCTAGAGTCCTGTCACTTCTCTTTTCCTGTGATACATGGTCACCATCTGCTCTGGTGACAAGGAAGATACTGTCACCAGCATTTACTCAGTGGAGCAAGGATATTAAAGAGGAAATTTCCATTAGGTAAATAACTGTGAAAGAGGAGCCTGGGAGAAGGGGAGACGCTCCAGCTCAGCTCCTGTTACACTGGCCAAGCACCACTGGCACCCCATGCTTGCTGAGTAGCATAAAAGGGCTGGGAAGACGGACAGGACAGAACAGAAGGACACAGTGTGAATGTTTTTCCTTATGCCATTCCAGCATCTACTTGAATTTGGGTTTTATAATACCAGCTGTTCAGAGCCAGGCCCCAAACCCCAGCTAATTTGCAGTGCCTCTGTTTGAATGGACAATGGGATTGGTTTTGGAAGATTGGGTGTTGACACACAGTGTTTTAGCTATTCAGGAGAATTGGCATCTTCAAGTACTTCTGAGGTTTTTACCCCATTGCTGAAAATAGTGCCTTATAGAAATTAATGACTTTGGACTGTGGCCAGAATTCATAAGGGCAGCGAGTATTGACGCGTCCTTCAGCAAAAGAAGGGGGAAGTCATTGTCTTTGCAAGAGCAGCAGCAGGTTTTCTGAAGGACATTCTGTTCCTTGGAGCCTTTCATCTTAGCTAGGACAACATTCACTTCAGGCCTAAAGTATTTTGTGAACTTGAACTTGCTACAGAATGAATTTGATTGACTTAACCCTCTACAAATGCCCTTCTGGTATACAGGTACTGTTTATGGCCAGCAGGTGACAGATTATCTACATATTACCTCCCAGCTGCCAGGCACGTTCCCATCCTGAGTGTCAGTGCACGCCCTGCTCTGGTACCTTTAGGCCCCTCTGCAGGCAGACAGCTTCCACCCCCTGGTGGAGCCCCAGGCCAGACGCCTCGCCAGCCCTGAGGAGTCCAGTTATTCCTGTTTAGCAGAGGTTCAGGCAGCATTTTATTGAATGTCGGTTACGGATCATCTGCGCTGAGTGCCTCGCACACATATCCAACTCTGTGGCATCCTTGGAGGTAACATGTTGATCCCTGTTTTGAAGACAAGGCAATGGAAACTTTTAAGTGTCACAGTCAGAATTCAAGCTCAGGTGTGATTATCTTCTGTGACACCACATACCTATCTGGGCTTAATGGCAGGAGGCAGAACCACTTCTGACTTCTCGTTGCCAGTCTGTGGGCTGCGCAGGGGGGCTCTGCACCCTGCTGGTCTACCAACGGGCTATGTGGCTGGGTTGTACCTGGGCACACCTTGACGGTTCAGCCTCTTCACCAGGGCCTCGGGGATTTGTTTCTCCACTGTCCGAATAATCTGAACATCTGCCTCTGGGCTTCATTTGTCATGAGACAATTTGGGGGTGGGGTGAAGGATGTCCTGGATTGATCAAACCCCCTCTGCATAACCTTGTAGCTTTTGTGGGTATCTGCTCTGTTTTTTTTTTTTTTTTTTTTTTGCGGTGCTGGGGATCGAACCCAGGGCCTTGTGTATCTGCTCTGTTTTGATGCTAAATTTCAAAGTTGATGATGTGGGCAAAATAATGCTTCCCAGCCTCAGCAAAGATCAAGGCCAGAGGGCACCCACATGGGTGCTGCTGGAACCCCTCCCTCTGCTTCCTTAGGCTGTGGCAGGAGCCAGCGAGGGGGTGTGGCTTAGCTGCCCTCTGAGGTAGGGAATGAGATGTGGGATTAAGGAGGACTATGTAAAGGCCCCACAGTAAAAGGAGGTCACTTTTGTGTGGTGGCCTGGATCCAGTACTCAGATTTAGAGGACTGGATCAAGCCCTGCTTTGGTCACTACATCTGTCATCTCTCTGGCTTTGGTTTAGTTCCTGTAAAATGTCTCTCCTAGTAAGGTCAGATTCACCTCCCATCAATACAGTTGGTTGGGTCATAGATTCCAATATGTACTCAAATTTTCGGTTCTCAAAGCTACATTTCCGAGGGAGAAAACTTTTATTATGGTTGCCTGCTAATATCTTTGTAGCCTTAACTTTTTACTCACAAGTAACAAAGGTCCAGTCTAGTTTGCTTGACAAGCAATGTTTTTATAGACAGAGGAGTGGGGATTCAAGCAGAAAGCAGTCCTATAGGAAGTTGCCTGGGCATAGACACCTTTCCATGGCAAAGGTGATGCACACGGCCAGGCCCAGGAGTGGACCTTAACCCTGCTTTCTCAGGTGGTCGAGGCAGGAGGGTCAGGAGTTCAGCTCCATCCTGGGCAACTTAGTAAAACCCTGCCTCCAAAAACATAAAAAAGTGAGGAAGCAGAGGAGCAGGTGGAAGACCCTAGCTTTTGGAGGGAAGAGTGGTCTGGCAGGTCATCTCACCCATCCTCCTTGGGTCGCTACAGAGAACGCCCAGGAGCCAGTTGGTGGCACTTAGATGGGGTCCCTGACCTAGGATCCATGGTCCTGCCTTCGTGACATCCCCTGGCGCCTCTCACTGGCCTGAAGAAACTGTCAGTTTGACTGTCATTGACTCTAGGTAGACAGCGTTCTGGAAAAGGCAGGGCAGAAAAGCAGACAAGTAACGGACGAGGCAGCTTGGATTTCCAGAGAGGTCAGTGATCGCCGCCCTTGGCGGAGATGGCCTTGGGCTGAGTGGAAGGATTGGGTGTCCCCTTGCTCACTGCAGGAGCCACCACCCACCCAGCTTTCTGTCACCAATGTCTGGAAGCCTCAGGACTGACCGTTTCCAGGGCAGACTGACCCGAGTTCGGCACCACCCCTCCCCAGATCAGAACAGATGGCCCACCCGGGCCCTGGTACTGGTCCCCAGGCAGACCGCTTGCCCCCAGTGCTCTGTGAGCTTGTATCTAAGTGACATTCCTGTGAGTTTTCTGAAAGGTTAGTCCTGGGTCATTGGCACTTACACCTCTTGTTTTGGTAGATTCTTCCTGAGAAGGTTAATTATATATTTGATATCCTTCTCTTTTTATGCCTGAATGATGAGGATAAGTACCCTGTGGTTTATTAACTGTCACTTTAAACCTTTTTAAATTGCCTTGTGACAAAACAGAGTTTTATGTCCTTTTTATCCAGCTTTGATGGGTGAGACAGCTTCTCTGGTTAAAGTATGCTAGGATAAATAAAATCCTCCGACTTGTGGGGGCGGATGGGTTTGCATTTGAAGCCATGAGTTCAAGTCTGCTGGGCCTGTGAAAGGGGTCCTCCCCTGTTAAATCTTTCCATCTACTTCCTTTTTACTCTTGACAGTTGGGGCTTGGCACCTCATATGGAGTTGGCGAATGAGTGAAAGAAGGCACTACTTAAGGGAGGTTAATCTCTCCCGTTTTTAAATTTTATATCATTTATTTTCATGATGCTTGGGACTGAACCTAGCGCATCACATAGGGGCCCACATGGGATGTAGCACTGAGCTACATACATCCTTAGCCACCCCTCAATACAAAACCCTAAAGCAGTAATCTGATCTATTTCCTGTTTAGAGTCCAATTGACTGTTAAAGTGAAGGACCTGTGTCCTACCATGGCAGAATCCCAAATCTCACTCTCCTCCCCACAGGTCACTGGTCATTTTGTTATACCATCTCCCCTCCCTCTGTGTGTGTGTGTCTCTCTCTCTCTCTCTCTCTCTCTCTCTCTCTCTCTCTCTCTCTCTCAGTAAATTTGTTAGTACTACAGGTTGGATATCCCTTATCTGAATTGCTTGGGACCATAGGTCTTTTGATTTGGGTTTTTCCCAAATCTGGAATATTTGCATATGAATAAGATCCTGGGGATGGGACCCACGTCTGACCACGGAATCCATTTATGGTTCGTATGCATCTTAGGCACGTCACTGCAAGCTAACTTTGTAGGGTATGTTTGGAGCACCTGTGTTCTGACTCCACCCCCAACATGAGGTCCGATGTGGAATTTCCCACATGTCCTGTCATATCAGGGCTCAGGTCACGTTTTAGAACATTTTGGATTTTGGATGTTTGAATTAGAGATGCCCCATCTTTACTGTGGAAACTGAGTGTCGTTAGGACTTTTAGTAGTGGCTTTTCAGGCCTGGTTTTCCCCCAGCATCAGCCACCCCCAGCTCGTATCTGTCCAGTGTTTGAGAGCCACTCTGCTGTGGAGCAGACAGTCATTCATAATTCAGAAATCAATCTCTCTCTGTAATTAGTATTTACTGAATCATAACTAGGAGCAAGGGAAGGTTTTTATTTAAAATAATCAAAATAGTAAAAGTAGTGCCGAGCTTTAGAACTCTTCTTGTTTCTGGTTCTCTGCAGTTTGCGGGGACGTTATCAGATGGCTTGGGGAAGACCATGGACAGTCGGCATCAGTCAGAGAGGGAGTACATCCGGTACCACGCCGCCACAAGCGGGGAGCACCTGGTGGCCGGCATCCACGGCCTGGCTCACGGTAAGTCGCCTGCCACTGGACTAGGAAGAGAGGCCTCACACCCGCCGTGTGCTGAGGGAGAAGGAAGCTGGCAGCGGAAGTGTGGCAGCTGGAGAGGTGCTGCTCACCCCGAGCACCGCGTGCTCTTCTGCTCCTCAGGTGTCATCGGGTGTTGTCACCCGCGCCCTGGAGTCCAGAACTGCCGTGCAGTACTGCCCTCTGCTCAGCGACATCCCTCCCAAGACCTTGCAGCGTGAAGTTGACAGGCCGATGTGGCCCGTATAGAAGCACCTTCAGGGATTGCAGACTCACGTGTCCACAGGAGCTAGGCGATGGCATTGATGGCGTAGACCTGTCCTCTCTGAATTTGAAGTCCTGCTTTTGTTTTGTTTTGGTACCAGGAGTTGAACCCAGGGGCACTTAACCACTGAGCCACATCCTGAGACAGGTCTCACTGAGGGCCTTGATAAGTCGCTGAGGCTGGCTTTGAACTCCCAATCCTCTTGCCTCAGCCTCCCGAGCCACTGGGATTACAGGCATGTGCCACTGTGCCCTGCTGAATTCTAGCTCTTAATACTCTGATTCCATCTTGATTCCAACTCACTTGCTTTTTGTTGTATTTTTCTCAGCAACTTCTGAGTTTGGCATTCAAGGCCCTTGAAACATAGACCCAGTTAGTCCTTCCACCACCGTCCCCCAGCCCCACACAGCCAAGCATGGCTCCCAAAATGTGCTTCAGGTGCTCGCTCACTCAGTCCTGCTCACCCTGCCTCTGCCACACTTCCTTGCCTGTGAAAATCCTCTTCACCCTGAGAGTCCAACTCAGGTGACGTTTCCCAGCTCCCCTCCGCAGTGAGAGCCGTGAGGTTGCACGTTGGCAGTGTAGGTCGGCTGTGTGTGTGGTGCACTCTGGTGGGCAGTAAGCACCTGAGAGCTGAGCCTGCTCGTGCCTGCGGGCCTTGCCTGACCTGCATGCAGCTCCTGCTCAGTAGTGGGGGTAATTGAACTGTTCACACAGATCCTTAGGAATCGCCTCAAACCCTCAAAGTCATATCGAGCCCGATCAGTCATGCCTGTCTACATTTGGAGGAAGAAGAGGGAATATAGATAATGAAAATCATGTCTGTTTATGTTTAGGACACTGTGTTTATTGCAGTTTGTTCATCAGCTTTCCCAGTGGCAAGCTTTGGGTCACAGTACCTTTACTCTCCCTGAGATTGTTTGGCTGTGAGAAGAGCAGCTCCTAGGGAGGCGTTAGGACAGAAGGACAATTTGGCTGAACTTGATCTCTGTATAGACTAAAGTTGACTTTGAGTAATCGTTTAACATTAAAGATGTAGCCATTCTTTATGAACTGTAATATCAGTACAGTGACAATTGAGGGCTGTTTTAAAGAATAAAATTTACTGTGTCTGAGTGCTATTATCTGTCCGGCATCCTTGCTGGATGGTGAGGGCATGTATTTTTAGATGAATACGTTCATGTACTGAGAAGATGAGTGATTTGCTTGAGGATACAGAATCACCTCCAACCAGGATTATGCAGATGATATCCACAGCCTCTCCAGGAGCCATAGGGCCTAGAACCATGGCCTCTTCCAAAGGGGACCCTGTGAGCTCTGGGTTATGTGAAAACAGTGGCCTTCAGTGAGATTCTTCTTTAGGAAGATAACCAGAACAGAGCCACCCAGCCTCCTTCGTGTGAAACCGGGAGGTGTGCTTGCCCAGGTTCCTGGCGTTGGTCTCTGGGGCCTGGCCTGAACTCGTTGTCCGTGCTCTGCCAAGATCTTCGCTTGAAACGTTGGGAGGGGATAGCACTCACTGCAGCAAATGGACCCAGATCCACAAGGAACGCTGTGGACTGTTAGTGCGTTCTCGCCCAAGGAGTTTCCTTTCCCAATCTGTCTCACTAGAGCTGGAGAGTCCAGAGAGCACCCTCACACCCCGCTGTCAGCGGTAAACATCCTGAGTATCCCTGGCACCAGTCCTAGAAATGGTCCCCGGACACCACTGCCTCCCCACAGCTCCTGCAACCTCTGCCCATTTCTGGTCCCTTCGGAGGCTGTTTCAGTCATCACCGCCAATTTTCAAATGCCTTAGAATGTCTTTTTGACCTAGGCTGGTCTTTTGAAGTGCCCATTGAGAGAGTTCTAGCTGGATTTGGCAGCTCTTGGGGGCGCCCCTTATGAAGGCTTCATTGTTCACTACGATTGCTTATAGCTGAGCCCAGCACAGTGCGGATAGTTTTTCCCCATTGCAAACATTCGATGGCGTTTGCCAGTCACAGAGTATTCTTGGAAAACTGAACAGGTGTCTTTTCTGCTGTCCCTCTGCCTTACCTTTCATGGGATCCCAACTCTTCAGCCTTTCCTCACGGACACAATTTCTAGTCTCTCATGGATTTAATTGTACTCTGCATCTTCTCAGAGTTGCCTATCCACGCTCTGGAATTGAAAAATGGCCACTGTTAACCTTCCAGCTTTTTCTTTGAATTTCTAAACTGAAGCACACTTTACTTCTGGCCAACCTGTAATGTGTGTCCTCTGGTGCCGGACCTAAGGGGCACCTCCATTGGGCTCCCTGTCTCTTGCCTGTCTGACCAAGAGATTAACAAAATGCCCTTGAAGTGTCATTCCCAGTGCAAGGAACTGAGGAGTTTGGCTTTAAATGCTCTTGCTGTTGTCCTTAGCCAGGTGACAGTAGCCCTTGTCTCTTTTGCTAGGTATCATTGGAGGCCTGACCAGTGTCATAACCTCCACGGTGGAAGGTGTGAAAACTGAAGGGGGCGTCAGCGGTTTCATTTCTGGCCTCGGGAAAGGGCTCGTTGGCACTGTGACCAAGCCAGTGGCAGGCGCCCTGGATTTTGCATCTGAAACAGCCCAGGCGGTGAGAGACACAGCCACGCTCAGTGGCCCCAGGTCAGTGGTCATGGGGGAGTGGATTTGCAATTTACAGCTGGGTCTGCTGCTGCTGCTGAGCCACACGAGTGTGTGAGCACACATTTCTGCCTTTGCTGTGTGGTTTTAATCTGAGTACTTGCAACTGCAATTTCTGACCTGCCTGATGCAAATACGTGGAAAGAGGCCCAAAAATGTGGCACGAATTTTTTCCAAAGGTAGGTAGGTAGGTAGGTGGGTATTGTACTGTGTTGGTTTCTAGAGAATCAGAAGTAGGACTATATCATCACGAACTTCCCCAGGCACCAAGCTAAATCAACCTGCATGTGCCCATGAAGAAAACCCTGAGGTCCTAGGCTGGTGATCCTTGCTCGTATGCCCATGGCCTGGTTCCAGAGTCCATGCAGTTGCCGCTTACCACACGGGTTGTTCTTTCTTAGTTTTCCTTCTGCTTGAAAGTGCCAGCTAGTCTTCCAAACTCCTTAAAAAAGAGCTGATCCCAGCCAGCCTTCCCCCGCCCCCAGCAGGTTGGCAGTTCTGCTGTGGGTTGCTGTCTTGTCTTAACACCAGCTGAAACTGGAAATCAGATGGCCTGCACAGCTCCACACCCCAGAGAACCCAGTCACTAACTTAGCTCTGCTTTTCAGTGGCCTCTTTTAGCTTCCCTTGCCTGAGTGACTAATTGGGAATTCTTATCAACGGAGGGCATAATGAGTGTCGTCGTTCCCAGCCAAGCTGGACTCAACTTAAGCCCAGAAGAATTTTGTTGCTGCCTAGATAATGGATGTTCCCTGAGTGAGTTAGTGTGCCCTCTTAGAATGCCCGGGACCTGGGCCGTGTCCACACCCTGTCTCTCCCTTAAATAGGATTTGAGGTGAAATCACCCCCAATTAAAATGAATCCATTTGTCTGCCACAGGAGACCTCACCAGTGACACATTGCTGCAGTAGGGGACTTGTTTAACCCTGTAGGCAGGGACCATGCGACATGTCTTGCCACAGTGTCTTCCATCTGGAAGCAGCTGCCTTTTAAAAAGGGGTCTGTAGTGTTTGCTTTAGTTACGTTACATTCTATTCTCAGATACAAAGCTGAAACAACACTGAGAGTATTTTGAGGCATCTGTGTATTTGTGGAAGGATCAGGCAGTGTGGAGGCTTCAAAATGATCTTCAGTTAGTTATTTGTTTCTTCTCAAAGCCCAAGAAGTCCACCTCCAAAATTTTGTTAAGACGAGACCTACAGAAGTATAAGCAAAATCCAAGACCCCTAAAGAATTACCAGGGAGTCATCCAGGTTCTTAAAATCCCCAGCAGTCAAGGGATTGACTTATTTGTTCAGAAAAGACTTGGAGTACATGTTTTAAAAGTTTAATGGATTCTCTTGTCCTGTTACTGTTAGTGTCGTTGGCACAAGCGAACTCTCAGCTGGAACTGTGTAAGTTGCTGGTTTGACTGTCTTGATGCACTGTTGTACTCTTTTTAGGAGCTCAAGTAGTGTAGCCACGGCAACTGCAGATATAAAGGTGTTCTTGTCATTTGTACAAGTTGTCCAGCATTGCCACAGAAGGTTTGACTTAGTGCCAGTCAGTGTATATCTCTCATTTGTCATTTCCAGGCAGTAAGTTTTGATTGAAAATTTCCCATGAACTCTGAACTGGGAATAGAGCAGGAAACAAGACTGTCCACAGCCTCAGAGAATTTATGATCCATCAGAGCAGCCACACAAGACAGCCATATAAATAATTATTTGCCAAAGTTGTGATAAATGACAGGTGATTAGAGGGTGGGGAGAGACCTCTGACTAGAGAGGGTACAAGGGAGGAGGAGGGCAGCTGGCCCGAAGGCAGGGGAGCCAAGACAGGCTTTCCTGGGGAAGTGATCTCCGGGGGTTGACCAGGTACAAGGGGTACGACATCCCAGGGAACCACGCGGGCACCAAACAGAAGGACCTGCTCACTGACCACATGCCAGTCCTTGCCATGACCAGTCTCGTGTGACCTTGTACTTCACTTATAAATGACAACAAGACATGCCGGGAGATCATGGCCCGTCCACAGCCACACAGCTGGAGGTGGAAGAGCCAGATTCAGACCCAGCCCACCTCCTGAAGCGAGCCCAGCCACCCCACCCAGGCCTAGCTGCCCCTCCATGGACACGTCTCGTGGATACCAGGGCATAGAAGGCTTTGCAGCAATTCTGCCAACTGGAGATCTCCGCCTTCTGTTCTCCGTAGTGTGATCGCGCCGAGCCTGCCGTGACTCTGTGGCTTCACCAGCACCACATTTTCTTCCCTGGTCCCCCCAGCCTGCCACCTTAGCATTATCAAGATCTTGGCAGCAGAGATATGTCCTTCTTTGAAGATGCTTCCTAGAGCTACACCTCATGAAGCCACTAACAGTGCTGGCCATTCTTCACTGCAGCCCACTGAAGGCTTGGGCGGCCAGCTACCCGAGAGCTGTGCAGCTTGCCGCAGGGCGGGCGAGCAGTAGGGCAGGCCAGTGAGGTCGAACTGAGATTTCCTGGAATTGCTATCTGCCCGGCCATTGACTCCTCTAGAAACAAAAGCTGCGGTGCTCAGTGAGGAGCACGTGGGCCTGTAGACCTGGAAGCTCAGAGGAGGGGAATTAAGCCTCTACCTGTCCTCTCACTTCCTGGAGGTGCCAGTAAGTGTAAGAGCCATAGTGGACATTACCAGATGGGGGCGGGGCAGCTGCCATCCATGCTAATGGGGGCCTAAGTGGCTCACAGTATCCTTTATTGCCCAGAAAAAGCATTCCTGATTCTTCTGAAGGCTTAAGCAACAGCCCTTTCACCAGGTTCTTCAGTCCATTTGTCCAGGTCCAGGTTATTAATGAGGAGCCATGTGTTACAGAGAAAGAGCACTTGACCCGGAAAGCAGTGGGTCAGAGTCCCAACCCCCTTGCTTATTAGCTCTGGGCCCTTGGTCACATCTCTTGGCCTCGCTCTAAGTTTTTTCATGTGTAAATTGGAGATAAATATACCTGTCTGTCTGTCATACCTCTCAGGAGTTTGAAGCCCAACTAGCGTCACTTTAATGTGGAAGCCCTACTCTTTTCAGATCGCATCAGAGGAGCCGAGCTCCCCACAGGTGGAGAACGTTCCAGCCGCCAGGGCACATTGCTGTCCTCTCCTAGGGTCACACTGGTTCTCCCCGAGGGAGCTTTTCTGGGCTTCCTGGAAGTGAGGTTTAATCCTCTCCAGCCATCCTGGTCGATTGAACAGGCTCCAGGGGTGTTACTCAGGGTTTTTCCCCACTGTTTAGACAACAGGGACTAACAAATGATTTGAAGGGATTAGAAGTGAGATTCTGACCGAGGGCTGACCTGAGCCCAGGGACCACGCCAGGAACGGAACCCAAGAGTCCCAGAGTCCTGCCTCTGCGTCTCTGCGGGAAGAGACTCCACTTCCTTTGTATAGCTCTTCCAAGTGACAGCTCAGGTCTTCAGTAGGGGATGGCCGAGTAAGCCATGACACTGAGGGGTGCTCCTCCCAGTGACCGTCCAAGTCGTGGCAGCACCGGCTCCTTTTTGTGTTTATCTGAACATGATTTCCTTTGTAAGGAACCCCCTCCTAAGTTCTTTCAGATTAAAGTGCTTCCACCTTTCCTCTCCCTGTCGGAGTGTGCGGGCATTCCAAAGAGACACCACCCCGCTTCTCCCCAGGTCTTCTCACGGTTCTTGGGAGGGCAGGTGGGGGTGGAGGCAGGGTGGAGGCCAGTGGGGCCTTTGGCCTCACATGGGTGTCGTGGGCCAACATCCCCTCTGCGTGTGTGGACGGCACAAGTATGTGGCTTGGAACCGAGACAGGAGGCCCCTTCCAAAGCAGCGCTCTGCCGGCTCAGGTTGCATCTTCTGGTCCTTGTGTATTGGGCCACATTTGTCTGTTCCAGGCAAAGCTGTTGAGAGTGGCACAGAGGCAGCCACTGTGGCATCCTTGACACCAGGTGGAGAGGTTAGGCTGTTAGGCCAGGCCCAGCAGGGTACCCAGATGCACCAGGGCCCAGTTCCCCGCAGAATGTGGTGGCACCTGATGGTGGCGTTGGAGAGGAACTTGGTAGGATGCTACAGCTGCCCTGGGAGCTGCCACCCCACTGCAGGAAGCAGCACTGCCCGGGCAGGAGGCAGCCTCTGCGTGCTCCTCTCCTGGGGTTGCAGACTTTGGGCTGCATGGCGTGTTAGGAAAGTAGTGGACAAAGATTTATGGAGCCAGCCCTGAGGTGTTTCCTCCGTAACATTTCTTCACCTTTTTAGTCAAGACTCACAGAGGCAGGGAGAAATGGGAGTTGGCAGAACTTGAAATATTTAAACTAATTTAGCAAAAGCCCACGAGTGTTGAGCTTATCTCCTATTTAAGTTAGATAAGGAGGAAGGGGGCATTTGAAGAATAATGATAGATCAGTGTTTAAGAATATAGCCATCAGCACTGATAGTGTTCTGGAATCCCAGACCCTTGTACTGTGTGTGCAGATGTAAATTCCAGTTGCTTGAGAGCTTTTGAGTAATCTCTGGGTTGATTTCACAGAAAAGATTTATGGTGGGCATATTGGACTTTTTCAGTAAAACCACTCCCACCCCAAATTCGTTAATGAGCTTTCCATTAATGATCTCTTGGATGTGAAACTGACGTGAATTTTCTTAAGGAAAAGCCCTTTTAGCATCTGCACCATCCCAGTGACTCTCAGGACAAGTGAGCTAAGACCTTCTCGTGGTCACTAGCACTTGAAAGAAAGAGGTCAGTTGGACAGGTTGGAAAGAAGTCAGCAGAGAGAACTTGGGATTTGCTCCCACTGGCTCTCCAGGCTAGTTGGGTGGTTCTGCTTTTGACTCTGCGGCCCTGAAAGCGGCTGTGTGTTGTACTTGGTGTTGCAGTAGCACATCGAGCAGAGCGGGTCTGCAGTGAGCCGCTAGCGAGCTCCAGGGCCAACACCTAATGAAAGTCAGCGTGTGTGAGGATTCGCAGGTGCCCTCAGCTTTTCCCACCAGTGTGCCCTGTGCGGTAGAGGAGAGTAGACATACCCAATGTTTCTGGGCATAAAGCAAGTCCAGCATTTCTTTGGGAATTCCTGTTGTCTTAAAACTATAAATGAATTTTTTATTTTATTCCATGTTTATTTTAATAAGAAAAATGTTTTTAATTGCTACTCAGTAAAATGACCCCATGAGGAATATGCACCATGTCATCCTGTGGCTACCGCCCCACACTCATTTAAGAAGTTAGAGCACACAGCTTTTTATCACTGTGACCAGAACACCTGGTGAGAACAGCCTCAAGGAAAAGAAGTTCGTTTTGGGCTCATGGTTTCAAAGGTTCAGTCCACAGTCGGCCAACGCCATGCTTTGTGCCTGAGGTGAGGCAGATCTTCATGGTGAAAGGGAGTAGTTGCTCAGCTCATGGTAGCTGGGAAGCAAAGAGAGAGCAAGGAGCCAAGGACAAGATATAAACCCCAAGGGGCACCCCCAGTGACTGCTTCCTCTAGTCATGCCCCACCTGCCCACAGTTACCACTCAGCAGAACCATTCAAGTTACTACTCCTCAAGTGGATTAGTTCCCTGAGGAGGTCACAGCTCTCATAAGCTGATCACTTCACCTCTGCCCTTCCTGCAGCCTAACCCACGAGCTTTTCAGAGGACATTGAAGATCCAAATTATAATGAACTTCAGATGAGTCCTGCAGACTGTGGAAGCATCAGTATAGGTGTGCATATGCATAATGATGAAAAGCGGGGGTTAGTTCTGTGTGCGACCTTGAGACTCTGCCTCACCTTGGGCACGTCTGTGTGTGGGCTTACAGCTATCTGTGCTTGTGGCAGCTAGAGTGTTAGCATGTCCATCTCCATGGAATGCCGTGTGCATGAAATGAAAACATGATCGCTTCATCCACTTGAAGGGAAGGACTGTCAAGCTCACCTCTGCTATCCGCTGGGGTGGGGGGCACAGTGGACCTAGTGGCCATGGCTGCCACATCATCTGCCTTTGGCCTTGCCTGTGGTGTAAGAGAGCTGTGTCTCTTCACCTCCTGAGCTCACCAGACCAGGTCTTTCCAGAGACTGTGGCGGTGGATGGGTCATTTCCCCTTCCTCAGTCTCCCTGAGCAACGCCAGGAGAAGAAATAGCATCAGGAGCTGCGTTCATGGCCATGGATGTCTCACTGGGGTCTGAAATCATGCTAATGAAGTTGCAGGGTAAGATATTTTTAAGAAACAGCCTTCATGCCTTATAAGTTAAAACTCCTCTCACAGGAACACAAGCAGAAGAATCCTATTTTCTGAGACAGACTTCTTCCCTCTTGCTGAACTCTAAATACTGCACCCCTTTCACTCAGAGGCCCCAGACAATGCCATCCTCATTAGAGCAGAACTGTGGCAAGCTCAGATCTGCTGCCGGAAAAAAACCAAGCGTGTGTGTTCATGCACACACGTATTTGAGAAAAGCCTTTCCATTTCTGAAATCCCATGACTCATTTTTATGCAAGATTATCTGTTAGGGGGAAAAAACACTTTTTTTTGGTCATGGTACATTATAATCGTTTCTAGAAAGGAGAGTGTCTGATTTTTGCCATTTTTGGCATGCAGAGATGACTGACTTCATGGAAACAGCGTGACCCTGCTCCCAGAAGTAAAAATCACCTCAGTGTAAGCACATACATCTTTATGTCCAGTCCCCGTATCTTGGTCAGCAGGGCCAGTCACAAGAAAGTAGAGGAGAAAGTGTGGGAGCCCTGACTTGGATTCTGCCATCGAAAAATCAAACCACCGAGCCACCATAATATGCAGTCCCTTCTGTGTTCAGTGAATTCATTTTTCAAAACTCCGGGGTGATATCCAGTCCTAAGCACACCTAAAATACACATTGGAGGCTTTGGTTTGAACTGGGTCTGTAGTTCTTCCTGAGGAAAATGTGTATTTTGTGCATTAAAGAAGGATGATGAGCCATTTGCCGTGTGTGGAACTCCTCAGCAGAGGCCCTGGACTTAATTGTATTTAGGTTTGGGTGACTGCCGCTTGTCTTTCATGGCTCCCCATATGGCATCGTCCATCTTTGCCCAGGATGAAATTGGAATCTTCCTGAAGGAGACAATCCAGGTTCAAGTTGAGATGCCCTGCTCTCGAGACCTTCAGACTGTAAGATATTTCCTCGCTACAGACTACCAGAGAATTAAAGACTTAGTTTTGTATTTCAAGTAAAGCTTGTAAGCTTTGGGAGAGGGAAAGGTGGACTTGGTGGTTATAATTCACCTTAATCTAATATTCTCAAAGACGGATTCTTGCTAAATCTCTTGCATTTCATCCAACTGGAGAAAAATAAGATTGAGTTAGTGAAACATTTTTGTCACAGTATACTTTAAAAGAAATAGTGTTTTATTATACTGAGTTTATGTAATTCAGGTCAAGTTAGTAGTGTTGCTAATTCATGTCCTTAGTGGACTTACACTAATACATAGTAATTTCTAATTAGCGCAGAATTTGTACATGTGGAGCCTGTTAGAACAGCAGGTCTCAAAATTTGGTCTAGGGATCTCTGTGGAAGCCCAGATCTATAACATTAAGCCTACATTTATATGTTCGTATATGAATTCATATGTACACAGCAGTTTCTGTAATATTCTCTGATGAGGATACAATGGAGTTTTCCAGACTCTGCACAGTATGTGATACTGCAAGACTGAATGGAGAAGCAGATGAGAGAATGCAGCTGTTCTCTAGGCAGAGATTTGCAAAAACGTAAACCCTGCCTGCCTCTTACCCTCGGTGACTTCGAGCATGCTCCTAACCAACTCAGTCACCTGTACCTGGTCGATTCCCTTGACGTGCTGTTTCGTTTGAAAATACAGTGATGATCCATCAGGATGCTGGTAAATAGCACGTCTCGGTGATGGCGGATTAATTTGGATTAAGCTGAAGGAGCCACTGTAATGCGATACTCCACTCGGGCTTTCTGCCAGTAGTTGTCAGCCCCTTGGTTGCTCCTGACTTTTACTGGGTTTCTCAGAGTAACAATGGGAAAGATTTTATCACACGTCAGGAAGACCTCTTAGAATAATTCACCTACTTTAGTCCTTCACCTTAACCTACCATCCCAGTAAATCCTGCCTCCGCAGCATGGTGAGCGCGGAGCAGAGTACTTCAAGGGCAAGTCTGTCTCGTCAGGAGGCCACTTGGTTATTAACCCCGTCCTGCTCTGTCAGGTAATTCCGAGGGTGTGTCTGTTTCAAAGTTTACTTCCCAAACCGCATGGTTCTACCCTGGCAAGGTCGGTGGAGAGGACAGGCCCAGGATATTTGGATAAGCTCCTTTGAACCCCTTGAGGAAAGCGGCTTTTATGAGGCTGTGACTCTGTGTTGACAGCAGAGACAGCTCCCCGTGCTCTTCCCTAAACGTGCTTCCAGCGTCCAGAGTGGCAGGGGACCAGGAGGCATCATAAAATCCCAGGGGCTGCAGAAAACATCAAAGGGGTGTCAGAGCAGAACCTCATCTCTCCTTCCCAGGAGTCCGGGTCCCAGGAATCTGGCCGGAGTCCACCACGGCCTCACTGAGTGATGCAGGGTGGACGGGCAGGTCTCCTCGTGCCACAGCCTTCACCAGTTGACCCCAGCAGCACAGTTAAAGGCAGTGACAGCTGGCACCTGCCCACCGTCTAAGGTGGAGCAGGCCACATCACCACATGTACAGCTTTTATATCCTTAGTGGAAAGACACAAACCCCAAAGAGTTTTTATGTTTTCGTTTGCACTGTTTGGGGGTCCCATTAATTTAGGTTAACCAGTTCTGAACTTGTGATTTTTCAGGTACAGTTGCTTAGTAAATATAAACAAATGGACAATAGAAATATATTGATCAATTAAATATTGAACCCCTGCTATATTCCATGCATACAAGTGTTAAGTTCTTGAGATATTTAATTGAAGCCAGGTGCTTTGAAGAATCTTCTAGGTTGAGAATCACCAAGCTGTTTGGTTAAGAGTATGTTAATACTCTTAAATCAGCTTTATATATTCATGAAAGCAAGTTTCCTATAACTTTCTTGATGTACCCTTTATTAGTGATTTGTTCTTAAAAAGAACAAAATTGTTTTCATGTGTTGTGATGGTGTGTATTCAGGGGAGGCAGGAGTTACAGACTTTTCTTTATTTTTTTCTACTTTATTAGCAGGCCCATCACATTTCTTTTGAAATAAATCATTTCAGTTTTACTAATTGTTTATTAGATAATGATCCTTTGATTTTCTTCAATTATTCTTTACACCTTATATATATTTAATAAATATCATCTACTCCGTAATTAATAAGAATGGTGTTTTAAAACCTATGATTTTGGACCTGAATCACCTTGCTATAACAAAACTTTTTCTTTATCTTTTCGAATTATGTTCTATCAAAGTAAGTACATGTTAGCACTTTGGAAAGTCGAGACGTACTGAATGTCTGGACACTGGGCCTGCAGCCTGCCGCCACGGCCCCCACCTGATGCCTGCCCTGGCAGCCACTGCCTCACTTTGGAGGTGTTTGCTCCCAGGTTCCAGAATGAGCAGCGCCGGGGCCAGACTCCCTCTCCTGCCTTGCAGTGGGGCCGTGTCGCCCCCTGGGATTGTGCGTCCAGCTCTGAGTCAGGATGACTGCGTGGGTAGCGTTCCAGTGCAGCCTCGCAGCGACTGCCAGCGTTTGGCTTGTCCCGCCCCCGGGGTTGCTGACCTAGTTTTCTCTATGCATATTCCTAACTGATCCTCCAGTGTTCATGAACTCTCGACTTTGACCCAGGGTCAGAACTACTTTTTCCTTCTTTCCATCTCCTGTTGCTGAGAACCCAGCAGCTCCCCTGTGCGTTTGGGTCCCTGGGTCACTTCCCAGAACTGCTCCCTCCGAGCGCTGTTCCTGTGTGGGCTGGGGTTCTCTGGCTCCGCAGAGCCATTTGCTAGTGCTAGTCTGAGCTTCTTTCTGACCTTGCTTTGGGTCTTTTTCATCACTGAATAGAGGGTTTGCAGGCGCTTGGTCGTTCCTGACCATCTCAGACACTAGAAGGCAACTGGGACTCTCTCAGGGGCTCAGGGGCCCTCCTGTGGCATGACCAGGTGGGTCTTGCTGACGCCAGCCTTCTGCTCAGGAGGAGCAGGCTGAGTGGGGCACAGGAGGGGACCTGCACCCTGACTGCTTCTCGTACTCATTTACCTGGTCTCCCTGCTTATGCCACTTCACACGTGGTGCCTGCCTGTTCTGCCGTGTACCTGGGCCCTCTGAGCTCTGGGGAGCCCCGTCCTTCTGAAATGTGCCGCTGGGTCCTCTGCTCCCTCAGGCCAACGGTTCAGCACCAGGTGTCCATCTGTATTTCAGCTTCTAAAATATCACTGATACCTTCTCTTTGTTCTTTTGGATTCCTGCCATTTGAATCCTTCTGCTCTCACTTTAGAGGGGACTCTGGACTAGATCTATCACATTTAATCAGAAGTCCTGTAACTTAGACTTCCCACTAATTCACCTTCCTCTTGACGCCCTTTTCCCTCCACCTCCAGCTAGTAGCTCTGGCTTAGGGGGTTTTCCCTGGACTCCATAGCCATTATTTCTGCACAGACAGCCCTTATAAGTCTGGTGGTATTAATAAATAATAAGGACATGCTAACATTTTAAGCTTTTACTGTGACCCCACGTGGGTCTATGTTGCTTACATGTATTATCTAATTTAACCATCGCAGCAGATTTCAGACCACATCTGCACAGACAGTCTGTGGCCCTCCTTCCAGGAAGATGTAGGAAGCATCTGCTGAGGAGCCGTTGCCAATCCCAACCCCATTTTGAGTCTGGTTTTGGTCTTTAATCTCTCTTTATGTGTGTTGTAAAGAAACAGGTTGTAGAAGGCTCTTGTCAGATCCCAGGGACATGAAAGAAATTGCACACCCAATAGTAGTGACACGGCCCTGTCACCACCCTCCCTGAACCATGAAAGCCATTCAGAGGGGCCGGCAGCTGGTGAGCGACTGTGCTTAGATCCTGGGTGCTGATGGGTGTTTTGTAGTTTCCAAGGGAAGTTGCTGAAAGTTTTCTTATCTTGACACTCCAAGGGCAAGAGGTCTTCCTTCAAAGAGAAGCGCTTGTTTCAGAGAGAGATGTGGAAAGAACATAAAATCACAGGTTCTCCCCCATGCTGAAGGAGAAATGGGGGCCAGTGGAAGGAGCCAGGTGCTCACAAGACTGCCCTGCGTGGCTCCCCAGTCTGCAGTGCAATGTTGGAGGGGCTGCCGAGGGACCTGACAGCCCTGGGTTTGAGTCACTGTGCTTTTTGTTCGTTGTGGCCTGGTGCAAAGGTTTCCCCCTCTTAATCTCTCTGGGTAGGATTCCTCTGACCCCTGGAGCTAGGATGATGACATCCAGCCCAGTGGGTGGTGACATGAGTTAAATCATGCAGCCTATCTAAAGCATTAGCCTGGCATCAGCATGTTTTCAGGAGTCAGGACTTGGTGCATTCTGCATTCTCTGAATGCAGAATGGTGAGCCAAGGTGAAGAGCTGGTGGGTGGCTCCTTTTTGTGCCCTCTGTGAACCCTTCTGAGGTGTAAACACCGGGAGGTCAAGCGCTTTGCTGCGTTTTTGTCCTCCCCATTCTTTCTCCAACAAGACAGTCAGCTAAGCCAGGCTACGAACCTGGTCAGTATCGCAGGCCGGAGGCTCGCCTGGGCTCTCAGTCCGTGTGAGAGAACCTGCGGGAGAAGGTGTGCAGAGGACAGGAGCTTTCTCTGAGCCCACTTGTGAGCAGCAGGTGATCCCAAACCATTGTTAGTGTCTGCTGCGGATGCGATCCTGAGGTCGAGCAGAATTCAGCCAGAAGCCCCACGTGACACGGACATCTGTCCTGGAGCCAGGTTTGTTGGGTAAAAGTTAAGTAGCAAATGTCTCCAAGCATTGGCATCTGCTGCAGGCAGGACAACCAAGAATGATGGAGTGCTTACGGAAATCAGGACAGGGCATGCGACCTGCAGCAGCTGACAGGCTAGTCCAGGCCACCGCCGCTCACCCAGCTCTCTTGGTAAACAGCTCTGAGGCATGACGTGGCTCTTCAAAAATGGTTGCATTTTCCAGACGCAGGACAGTCCAGGGCTCAGTATAGGTTAGGGTTTGAATTGTACAGTCCGATTCCTCTCCAGTGGGCTTGAGAGCTTGTCTGTCTGACTCTTGCCAGAACAGTCTCACCACGAGGTGGCCATGTAGGCAGGGGTCCCCGAAATCTTATTTTTTTAAAATGCTCTTGAGTTCAGGGCTAAGAGTTTAAGAGCAAGAACTGTTTCTTTCCTTTCTAGCTCAGCATGATGGGCTCTATAAAATGTCCTCTTGACCTCTTCATTTTGTGATTTCTGCATAATGTAGGTAGAGACAATTTGGGATTATTGTAATACTTTTGAGCCTTTGAAATTGAACTTCACCCAGACTATAAATGCTTATTTCTTAATTCATGTCCAACCTCATCCTCCCAACTTCTCCTACTTCCAGAAAGGTGACTCCTGCCACCTTTGGGCCTCCTAGTGAATTCTGCATGTCTCTGGGCAAGGAAGGCCACTCGGGGCTTGACTCAGGCTGGGCAGTTCATCGGGGACTTGGACTCATGCACAGTGCTTGGATGATAGACATTTATAAAACGCTACCAAAGCCTAACATACCACTGATTTTTGTTTTGTCTTGTTTCGGGTTAGGATTCCTGGGATTTTTATCCTTATTCCCAGAATGCATTGGTGGAGCTGACAAAGGGGCCACGGGCCTGGGGGGGCGTCCACACAGTCCTCTGATGGACTGACCGTGTTGAAGTGGCACTTCACATTCTGTTGATCTGTCAGTGCAGGATCAGCTCCTCCTGGCTCATATCTCTGTGATCAAAATAGCCTCTGGCTGTTCCCCTGGGCACTGGCAGTGGCCTGACCTGTGGCAAGATGAAAGGATGGCCAGTGGCAAGACCAGACCCTGATTCCAACCCTGCCACCACTCTGCTCTGTGGACTTCTGTACATGCTTTTTATCCCTGGCGAAGAGGAAGAGGGTGGCCCTGTGCTGGCTGTGCGTGTGGCATGGTGAAGAGTGTGTGACTCCCTGGGGGGATGTCACAGGGGCTGCTTCCTGGGCTGGGCCTGCCGTCAGGGTGAAGTTGATTTGGGGATGAAGAGAGTCGTGTAGGACATAATGAAAACTTGATAATGTTTTCTGAAAATGAAAAGGCACTGGGTTAATCTAAGGCCACACTGTACTTAAAATACTCCTTAGCAGTGTGTGGCTCTCGCCCTGTCCCCTGCGGGACTCAACAGCATCAGGTGGGTCACATCTGATCCCAAAGGGCTTGAGTCAGCGGCCGAATCTCCCTGTCACTGCTTCAGCCCTCCCTCTGATTTGCCTCGGGGGAAGTGCAGAGCGGCCCTGACGTAGCTGGCCAGCTCACTGGGGCTGAGTGTGTCACAACTGACGACGTAAGACATGATGTCCAGAGCCTGCCGCCAGCAGACCACTCCCCACATGCGCTCTCGTAGAGGTGCATGAGTGCCCACAGCTTCTCTGATGGCCAAGCTGATGGCCAAGAAGTCAAGGTAAAAGCAAGACCAGAAACCTTTGAGAGGCATTTGAACAAGGATGGATGTGTGTGGTGTTTAGAAAGCAAATTCCAAAACACATTTCCTTTGAGCTCCTGGACCCATATCAGATGAGCTTCTCATTTGTTGCCCTGTCCAGGATGCTGGAGTAGATACCAGAGGCGGGCAGCTGGTGGAGAGGGGCCCGCTGAGCGTACAGGGAGGGCTCTTGTCACAGGTTGGCTACTGGATCCTGTTTGTAAGCAACTACACTCCTGCGTTTGGGGAATCTGGCCTCCTTGTTTACTTCTGATTGCATGTTCCTGGATATTGTCATAGAAGTGATCCTGAGGGAAGAAGTCTAACAGGAGGTGGGGACCTTGAGGTAACTCTTTAAGTTCTCGAAGTCGCCTTGGCCCACAGTAGAGTCAGAGGTAGGTTCAGTTTTCCAGATTTTAATACAGCAGAGGCGTCAGGGCTCCTGATGGTTACACATCGACACCTCAGGGAGCCTGGGCGCACTGGTGTGCATCGCCTGGGCCTGTGTGACCACGTGAGGCGAGGACCTCACTCCTGGGAGGTGCCAGGCATGGGGACCAGGGACAGTTGAACTCTGAGTGTGTGCGTGAATAACCAGAGACAGACAAACTGGATTACACGTTTTTCTTGAGAATTTCCTAAATGAGCCAAACTTTTTCTCGTTTCCTAGCTTAGGTTGTTCTCTATAACTCTGTATTTATAATAAATCAGAAGAAAAATAATGTAGAGAAGTACCATAGACAAGAGGAATTCTAAATAACGAGTTTTCCATGATCCATTCATTCCATGGAACCTCCATTTACCCCCGCCCACCTAAAAAAGGTACTTAACCTTTGGAATGACAAATTAACTAACTCATCCATCTCTGAACAGCAGCACATGGACAAGGAAACCTTGTGAGGGAAACGAATACTATAGCACAGTTGCATTCGGAAATACACGGGGGGCTGGGGCTGGGGCTCCGCAGTGGAGCGCTTGCCTGGCACGCATGACACCCTGGGTTCCATCCCCAGCGCCGCTAAATGAACAAACAAGAAGAAGAAGAACCGGAAATGCATGGGCATCCGGAGGGAGGGCGCACAAGTCTGCCGCTTCAGACTGAGGCAGGTTCTGATTCGAAACAGACCCCTGGCTTCCCTGGACGCCACCGAAGACGCCTGCCCCTGCCCAGCACTGGAAAGTGCCTGTGGGCATGTAGTTGCTGGTGTGGGGTTTCAGTTTGCTTTAGAGAGGAGTCGGAAGGCAGCTGGCGGGAGGGGCTCCCTGGCCAGCAGCGCCCTCCCACAGCCTTCCTGCCTGCTCCTCTGCTCGCGTCTTTGGTTCGGTGTTTGTTTGTTTGTTTGTTTTTCCTCCCTGTTCCTCAGCCGCCTCTGTTGTGCTTGCACCTTGGTTAGAGGAGCTCAGGGCTGCTGGAGTTCTGTCCGGACGCCTCGCCGTGCAGGTGGGCTCACAGCGATGCTCACAGCCATGACTCGAGGCTGGTCCACACTGGCTTCCTCAGCCAGCATCCGCCGCATCGTCCGTGGTGGGCTGCAGATGCCACTCGAGCCCGGCCAGGAGTGCCCCCCAGGCACAGTAACTCTAAAGCCAAAATGAAGTCCGGCCCACACAGGCTCCTTCACCACTTGGTACCGGCAGGACATCAGCGATCGGGGTGAGAACAAGTGGGCAGACTCCCCAGTCAGTGCCTGGCACCTTCTGCTGCTTAATTCCCTGGGACCAAACACCCCACAGACACCTCCCTCCCGTGTGCACGTGTTCTCACACACACGCATACGCACGCACACACATGCACACACACACACGCACACACACACACACACACAGTACTCGTGTACCCCTTTGTTAGCCCAAATCTTGAAAAAAATGTTTACTTTCCTCTGGCTTAAAAAGAAGGCCAGCTACTGTCCATGTGCACATTCCCATCTCCCCGGGAACCTGGAAGACGAGAAGCTGCCATAGAAGCGGACTCCTCCTGATCCTGATCTGCATTGCACTCAGGCCCCCAGAAATCCTGAGTTCAAGTGGAGATGCACTGCAGGAGGACTCGGTGGCCGTTTTATGGGAAGTTCGTCAGGGATCAGACCGACGATTGTGCTTTTGTGAGAACAAAGTGAGATGGTACATTCCAGAGCGGCCCGGGCCTGTGTGTAGGGCCCAGGGCTGCTGGGATGGGTTTACACTCGGGCTGTCCCTTTGCCCTTCCACTGAACTCTCTTCATTTCAGTCATGAGCAAACAGCCAGTGCCTGAACTAACAACCCCGCAGGACTCGGGAGCGCAGCTCGCTCACAGCACCGAACAAAGGGAGGGAGGGCCGCGTGGGCCGGCCGGGCCGAGGAATGCGGCTTCGGGGTTCTGCTCCATAAATTTAACCAGCACGACCGAGAGGAGATAATACGAGCCTTCGTGATGATCTGAAGGGGGAGGCTCTGTGTCCCATTGATTGCGGTCTGGCCCGGTGCCAGGCCCAAGCCTGACCGACAGTTGAACCGTGTCGTTAAGGCGTGTAATAGAGCTCGAGTCTTGTACTGCCGCCAACGAGAACATATCCACAGGGCAAAAGTTTATAAAGAGTCGAGGCGGTCCTGCTTGACCCTGTCACACTGCATGTAATAGACCCAGCTGCCATTCAGAACGTGCCCATCTGAGGTCACAGAGGGAAGTCCGCACGCTTCTCTTCAAACGGCTTTTCAGGACTGGGGAGAGGGAAGGGGCGCTGTCTCGAGGGGGGTCGCAATGCCAGAAAGTTCCCCTCTGAAGAAGCAAGGCAGTCCGCCTCCCTGCCCCCCCCAGAAACGGGACACCGGGTGCTTTCTTCAGAGTGGCTCTCTGTTTGCAGTATAATGTTGCTGAAGGAAGCGGGGCTGACACAACAGGAAACCTACCCGTCTCTGAGGAGCTGCCTGGGGCAGGGGCGGTGGGCTGCCCGATGGCCTTGTGCTCTGGCTTCCCGTGCCAAGCCTGCTTCCAAAGCAGGGCAGGTGGAAGCCTGTCCCCTGGAATGGCCTGGTAGCCCAGGTTATCCCTGTTGGAGGCAGGCGGCCCCAAGGGACTCTGTCCCTCACCAGGGAGGACAGGAGGACAGGGGCACGTCAGCCCAGCAAGGCCGGGAGCAGCCCGGGCTCTCGCGCTGGATGGTGCTCTGGGCACAGGGGTGGAGAAACAGGAGTTTGCAGGCGTGTGGTCAGGGAGGGCTGCCTGCTTTGGGAGGACCCCAGGTGGGAAGCGGGTCAGCACGTCACATGCCTTGGCTTTTTCCTGCTGACCAGCAAGACGTGTTTCTGTCATTCCCAGGGTGCTGCCTGCGTGCAGTGGACCAGGCATCTTGGGTAGATGCCTGCTCTGGGTGAGGATCAGAAGGGAACCGGGACTTGAACCCGGCGGTGTGGAGGCCGCACAGGCTCCTGCACCCACGTTGTGGCTACATTCTCTCTTGGTCTCTTCCGTTAAAGACCACCCCACCCCCAGTCCAATCTGAAGCATCCCGGCAGGTCTTCCTTTTGACTCTTGGATATGAGGATAGGAATTGGATTACTGCTGATGACCAAGACAGATTGGGGAAAGACAAGATGCAGATGCATTGGGCGGAGGTATGTAAGCTTCAGCTCTCAGGGTGCAAAGAGTACCTAGTGCACTCTCACCCCGACCAGATTAACTCAGAGGTGGCGTGAGGATCCACAGTGACTGGAAAGCTCAGAAGGGCTCGTGGTCAGAGGCATCTTTGGGCCAAAGAGCAATGTACCTGATCTTGGGGGCACCCTGGGCTCTCAGGGCCACTGCCTGGAGAAGCAGGCTGCTGAGCACGGCTGCCCATGGACCTCCTCAGCAGGTGAACCACTGCAGCCTCTCCAGGTCCACAGGGGAGCAGCGATGCCCCCTGGCTCACTCAGCCAGGACCACCTCATTCCACCAGTCACCTGGGAACCCAGCTGGCATGCAGCTGGGACACAGGAGGCCTCTGCCGGAGAACGTCCCAGTGAGGTGTGCTCAGCATGCTGTGACCTCCTCTGCTGCTGGCCAGGGACACTTCCGTGCATTTGGTGCTGTAGGGCCTGGGGAAGAAGCTTTGGGAGGGTGAGAGAGGCAGTGGCTGGCCGTCCCTGAGAGCCGGTGGGGGTTATGCTTCCACAGTCAGGGGGCTTAAAAAGCCGAGAAGCGGGCTCTGGAGTGAGTCCAGGACGGAGGCGCCTTTTCCTCTAGGCTCCATTCAGCTGTCGTGAACCCACAATTTGGTACTGGGTGACTTGCAGCGGGGCACTATTGAGGGTTCTAGTCGTTGCACATCCGGGGGCGAATTGTATGGACAAAGTCTGCTGCTCCTTTGAATGGTTTCGGTTCAGTTTAACGGTGAACGAAAATGCTGTGTGTCGGCCAGATGCTCCACTGAGCGGGGTGTACAGATCCTTATCTGCACAAGCCTTTTCGTGTGTGGTACTCAGGAATGACCCCAAGGCCTCACATGTGCCAGGCAAGTGCTCTACACCGGGCCACATCCGTAGCTGAGAAGCCTTAAGACAGAGCACTGAGGAGTTCCCGGTGCTTGATGTGGTATGCAGAAGTCCGCCTCAGCTCCCTGGATCTGAGCACTCATTTGGGAAGGGAGCAAAGAGGAGAGCCAGTGAAGAGTCATTGCTGGCCTCCTGTGACTCACTCTCCTCTGTCAACGTCAGGGTTGCTCCGGGCTTGCCTGTTCCCCTCCCCCAGGAACTCGGTCCCGGAACAGTCACATGCTTGTCCTCGCCATCTGCCTTCTGTGCCTGGGTCCAGAAGAAGAAAAAACCCTCAGTTAGAGGAGAGGCAGGGCCAGAGGTTTTGTGTCCCTTGTTAAGCAGAGGAGGAGGTGGGCAGACTCCTGGCTGCACCTGAGGAACAGAGAAACCAGGCCTGCTCTCTCTCCCACAAGCCTGTGTCCCTGGCACATGCTGGGTGCAAGTGGTATGAGATCTGGGGTCCTTGCTGCCCTGTCTGTCTGACAGGGTTTAGCATCTTTCCCCCTCTGTCCCTGGCTTCCGATAAATTCTTAACACATTTTGAATATACACTTTTTCCAGTCCCGTAGAGGTAGCCCCCTGGGCCAACAGTTGAGATGGAGTCAGTCTTGCTGGGTCCTGTTTCTAAGCGGGCAGGTGCTCTGAAGGTTTGGTGTCAGCTGTGGCCCAGGGGTGCGTCTGATCTTTATGAAGGCATAAAAATGCATCTGAGATGACCCAAGTGCTCCTCCTTCGTTTTGATCTCCCACCACCTGGACCATTAACTCTGCTTTGCAGGGGGCGGTGCTGGGGCATGGAGAACATTTCAAAGCAGAGCTGACTTGGTCTCTGAACCAGCTTGTCTTCTAGGTTGTACTTCACCCTGATGAGAATCAGAAGGGACAGTCTGGAAGCCCCTTCAGTCGTGGCTCTGCAGCTGGAGAGCCTCAAAACCAGCTCCAGATGCCCTCCCCGCATTGGCGGGGAGGGAACACGAGGGAACCCAGCGGCTAGAGGCAGGGTGCTCCCTCCTGTCCTCACAGCACCCATTTGACGCTCACGTTGGCCTGGGGGCTATAAGGGGAGGGTACAGGGTGCCTGGGTCCCTGTGGCCCTGCCAGTACCTCCCACTCTTCCAGCAGAGCCTGTTGCTCTGAGCTTACTGGCTACTACAAGCTCTCTTCTGCCAGTCAGAGTCAAAAGCTAGACAGTGCTGGGAAGGAAGTCAGCCGGGCGGCAAAGGGAGCCCGGCCAGTGCCCCTCAGCTTCACAGAGCCGCTCCACAGCCCTCTGTCCCACACCCAAGATAGGGCAAGGCGGAGCCTCTGGTCTGGGGACAGGAGGCATAGATAATAACGCCGCTCTGCGGCCCCTCCTCTTGGGAGATCGCCACTTGGCCCTTCCCTTGGTTCTTGAATACCCACATGCTTATCCTTGATGTCCTGGGTCCAGAAGGAGAAAGAAACCCTGTTGGGGGAAAGGTAGGGGTAGAGGTTTTGTGTCCCTCGTCATGCATGAGAGGAGATGGACAGAGTCCTGGCTGCACCTGCTTTCAAGAAGAAAGCCACCCCTGACTAAGCAAGCGGCCATGGGCACAAGTCCTTCCTCCACTGTATCCGGTGGAGGCTGACGAGAGACTGCCTGGTGTTTCCTGAAGCATCGCCGGGTTTTGTGATAGCTTTATTGTTTAAGTTAAATTAGTACAAATATGAACCGTTTTGAAAACATGCAGTATATAAGCACTTAGGTGTTTGAACACTGCTACATAAACCCTGCTAGAATTTTTTAATCCTGCAACAAGCTACTGAAATAGTTGCTTTTATTCCTGCTTCTTTGCAAGAAAATAAGAAGCTCTCAATACCACTGGGCATTAATAATCACTGACAAGCTAATAATGGTAAACCCCACCTGACATCTCCGTGTGTGCTTGTGTGTGTGTGTGTGTCTTTGTGTGCGTGTGTACACACATCAACACAGATACATACAGTGGGACACAGTAGTGCTTGCAGGTCTGTGGTCCCAGCTGCTTGACTGAGGTGGGACCATCACTTGAGCCCAGGAGTTTGAAACCAGCCTGGGCCACATAGCAAGACTCCTCTACCAGAAAGAAAGAAAAAAGAAAATATGCATATATGTGTAATTTGCATATGAATGGAAACACCTTTTTAAAAAATTTGTACGTGCCTCCAGGGCCTCAGGCACACTAAGCCCATGCTGCACCACAGAGTTTTACCCAAGCACAACTATTGACATCTAACCTTTTTCACTCAACAATGACTCTAAAACATCTTTCCATTCCTTTAACACTTAGGGAATATTAAATTGTAAAATATATCATAATATATTTACCTAAATTCCAATTTTTTGGCTATTATTAAGCATGTTTTACATATGTCTTTTCATAGTTGTGTAAGTCTCTCCTTAGAGTAAATTTCTACAAATGTGATTGCTGGGTTTGAAGGTGTACAGATTTTCTGGGGGAAGTACAGCATAAATTGCCCTTCAGGAAGTGGAAACAATTCCAACTCCACCATGGTGCTTGAGAGCACCCATTTCCCCAACCCTCTGCCAGCGTGGCTGTTCCTTCAGAACGCAGTCGAGAATTGGTGACGCTGCGGCTGTGTGCCCTGAACTCCAGGAAGTGGGGGCACTGTTAGTGTTTAAGTCTCCGGCCATCTACAGGAGTGAGCGTCTCAACATTGCTGCTCTGTTTCTTTGATAATGAAGGGTGTCGAATCGTCTTCTCACTTTGTTGGCTATTTCTGTTTCTCCTTTAGTGAATACTTTGCCTGCTCTTTGCCCCGTCCTGTTAAGCCCCTCCAGGTCAGAGTGCGTCTTCCTTTTTAGCACATCCATTTGTTTTTGTTTGTTCTTGTCCCAGGCTGGTCGACCTTCCAGCAGTTGTCATTTAATCAGTTTCTCTCCCATGTAAGTGCCTGTCTTTCATCTGGAGATAAAACTTAGCTGCTTGGTGAGCCTTGATCCATTGTCCAGCATCTCACCACGTCTTTAGAGATGGACAGCAGGACACATGACCACGCCTGCACCTCCACAGCCCATTGCCACAGCGCTCTGAAGGAGGCTCAGACTGATGTTTGGATTGTGTGGTGTGACCTGTTGAATGGCTCTTCTCTTGTTCTTTGTTTCCTCCTTTTCCTTGGTATTTGGTCACCACCAGCTCCTGTTGGAAAGCCTGGTGGGTCAGCACGTCATCCCACTGGACAGGTCCTGCTCAGCCTGGAAGCCTCCCAGGAAGCCCATCCTGTCCTGGCCTCTGTGCGCTCTTACTTGGCTCCTTCATGTTCTGACCACTAAGTCATGATCAGGTTTCTTCTGTAGTCATGTCAAGGATGTAGACTTTGGAAGCTTCCTGCTGTTACTGCCTTTGGTGTCCCTCCAGGGTCTTCCAAGTGCCTGACATAGTGGTGGACTCAGCGTGTGTTAAAGAGATTCTCATCCACAGCCGTGCTGCCCAGTGAGCTTACGAAGTCCAAGAGAGTCAAAAGATGCACAATCTAGTTCAGCATTGCCACTTGCCAGCTAAATGGCCTGGGGCAAACTTAATAATCTCTCCGTGATGCAGTTTCTTCATCCGTAAATTGAATTACTAGTAAACACTTCCTGAAAAGAATGGTGTGGGGACCAGAGTGTCTAATATACAGTCAGTGCTCAATAACTGCAGCTGCAGAGACCTACTGCAGACCTCAGTGACCCAGCAGTCCTGGTGACTTCTCTTTGGGCTGGTGGGAACTGTAGAGGGTCGAGCTGTGTAGCTGACGGTGCACTAAGACACCTCAGCTTTTCCTTGAGTGTCCCGAGGCTCCGCACACCTCTTGGTGGAGTCTGAATCTGTTTTCCACCAGTGTGGAGCCTTATAATTCAGGGATCCGTGTGATGCTAGGAGTTGAAAACATGCCAGTTTTCCCCTCATGCTCTGCCAGTTTTTCTTAAGCAGGGATTTGAGTGTGTATTCGCCTGTGTGTGTCTATTTGTACGTGTGCATTACGTGCTTGGGATAAGTAAAGGTGGATCAGATTTTTCCTGGAATAGCAATGTTGTCCTCAGTAGCCTCTAAGTAGTTTACCAAATGAACTTCAATGGATTGCCTTCAGTTCTATTTTTATTTTGTAGTCATTTTAATGTATGGGGAGCCAACTCTTTCTGAGACATTTTGTCATTAAAACCTGCTATTTAGTTCAACCACCATGGGCTCAGCTCAGCCAGAGGACTGTGGAGAGGGCTGTGTGCGTTGTTCTCCCGTGACCTGACCGCAGCAGTGACCCACCAGTTTGTGACGCACACAAACCAAAACAGGCAGGCCGGGCAGCCAAGTGTCATCTGCAGGGCGGGCTGGCCACCTCACCTCCCGAAGCCACCGCTGGCCCCTCCTTTCCTGCAGCTGGTGGCCCCCAGCCCTGCCGTGGCATGCAGCACAAGAGCCCTGCTGGCCCACGTCACCTTTGTGTACCGAGGGAACGGGAATCAGCAAACCTGTCGAGTGCATGTTTAATGTGACACAGATGTGGGACAGACTGCAGATCTTTCAGCCTTTTGCATTTCATCAGTGTTGCTTATTATTTACAGAATGTAACTTGAGACAGCAGAACAGATTGTAATTTTTAAAAAGGTTTGGGGGGTGATGGGGCCGCAGGGGATCTGGGAGAAAAAATCCAGTAGTGTGGAATGTTGTTTGCCGTCCAGACCAAACAAACCCGTTTGCCAAAGGTTGATGGACTGTGACAGTCAGGCCGGTTCATGTTCACACTGGCGGCACTTAATTAAAAGGCAGCTTGACCATTTTATCACCAAATAAAGAATAATCTTTTGTCACCAGGTAGAGCATCATGGCACCAGGCAGAAATGTCCTCCTTGTAGGGGCAGCGAAGGGCATCACTGACCTGCCAGCTGTGTTCTGCCTCCTTCCTGTCCAGAAAGGACACCACTGAGCCCAGTCCCTGATCAGACACGTGGCTGTTCTCCCAGGTCCGTTCCTTCTAGGGCTTTGCACCCCAGCACTGGCAAGAGCCAGAACGAAGAGAAGTCTCTCTTTTGCCTCTGAATCGAAGATACTCTCAAGGGCATTGGAATGAAGGACCAGAGCCAGGTGGGCACCAGTGCAGAGAGGCCGCCACCTCTTGTTGCTAGAGGGCCACATTTGTCTAGATGTGGCCCTGGCTTCTGAGAAAGCTCAGCCATGGGTTCAACTGGAGGAAGGTACCGAGAAAGCACCAGTCAGCCAGAGGCAGATGGGGATGGGTGGCCATTGGTTGACCCCTCATGTCTCTTGGTCAGAAGAGCCTTAAACATGGACCTGAAATAATGAAAGTCATATAGTCAACAGCCTCCCAAGAGACTCCTCCTTGGGCAGGCTCGATCCCCAGGTCAGAAGGTTCCGAGCCATTCACATGCTGAGTGTCAAGAGGCTATTCAGCTAGCCGCACCCAGAATGGTTGCCAGGATTCCAAGCTCACTGTTCTTTTCCTTCCCGGAAAAGTGCAGACCGTGCACCTCCCCCATAGCCACCAGGCAGCCCCACAGATGCCCTCTGGGAGCACATGACCCAGGTCAGTATCTTCCTGGTCCTGACAGAATGATCAGCATTCCTGTACCCCAGGGGTTCCTGGGTTATTACCAACTTCCAGCCTTTGCCTAGCTCGGGCTGGAGAGGAGACCCTTCTCCACTCGCCTTGGCCTCAGTAGCAGCCGCTTCAGCCCCCTCACCAGCACTGCAGTCCCGGGGTCCCTGGGGTGTCTGGACCAGCCACGCAGCTTCCCCTCAGCACTCACCAGCTTCCCCACACTCTCCGTGCAGGGCACCAGCCCCTCCCTGGCAAGGTCAGTGGCAGGAAAGAGGCTGCTTCCCTGCCTGCTCGGCAGCCTCTCATCGAGCTGCAGGGCTGGGAACAGGCGGCACCTGGGTATGAGCTTCCCATCGCAGTTTTAATTTTAATGAAGCATCTCTCTCTGAAGCATCTTCTGCTTCCTCTTTCTCCTTTCCTCCCTTGCCTTCCACCATTCCTCTATGATAGTAAAGGGTCGTGTGAAACTCCAGGCTGAGCAAGCAAGTGATCTTAGAAAAGCAAACAGACTGCATAGTGGGCCCCTCTGGGCTGCAGGGTCCTCCTCTCTGCTTGACTTTGGCCATGAAGGAGGCCCGGGGGGTTCCTCACGGCAGTTCCTAAGATTATCTCACAAACTGCATGTCCAGAATGTTCTACCACTAAAAGGTTTTTTGTAAACCTCCATTATGGTGAATTTCATTAATGGCAATATTCCAAAACTTTCTGAATTCCAATTCTAAGAATTTGGTGTCTGGTATGGTTCGTTGAGCCAGTGGATTGATTAACTCTGGCTCTTCCAAGAAAGTTCTCTAAAGAAATAAATGGGACCGATCGGGTGAGAAAATACTGGGAGCTGCGATTCTGTAGCAAACACTGCCGTCCCCAGCACTCGATGTGCTGCTCCTTGAGGGTCATCCTGACATGCTGAAATCACATCCCCCACAGCGCTCCGTCCAGGTCCATTTTTAAACATCCTACTTTTGAATTCGGTCTTTTAAATGGCCTTGGCAACCAACAGTTGTGAAGACAGGAAGGAGGAGACAGTTGACTCAGGGTGCTGTGCTGCCCACATCTCACGTTATTTCAGCATCACCAACCAACTAGGTAGACCTTCTCATTGCTGATGAGGGACCCGAGGCAGAGCGCAACCTAGTACGTTCTTCAGTGTCCCCCAGCTGGTAAGTGACTGGACTGGACTGCATCCTGTCTGTCTTTTTTCCCAGGCCCTTTGTTCTTTGTACCACCTTGCGCCTAAATCTCTTCTCTTAACAGAGATCATCTTAGGGTAGAGAATATAAAAATTGAAAGAAATTGTGTCAACATTTGCCAGAAATTAATCCAAAACTATCTGGTCGGTTCAATCAGCTTGTTATTATTAGCATTATCTAATAGCCACAAAACCAGATTTACCAGAAATGGTATGTTTTAGCCCACGTGAAGGGTGGTGTGATTGGCGTCAGAGGTCAGAGGTTAACAAGGACTTGGACATGGACAGAGACTCCCGCAAGCACTCCGCTCTGATCCAGAATGTTACAGTCAGAACTCAAAGTTTGTGTGTGTAAAGTCTCACTTTCATGATGGTGCTGGAGTTGCAAACCACTTTATAAGTTGTCTACTGTTTTTTAAAAGCAAAGTGACCCCCAGAATGCATGCGAAAGTCTTGGCGTTTTAGGAACCCCACGCTATTCGGCAGTTCTCACACTAGAATGCCGTCCACTCTGGAATCTTTGTGAAGTGGGCCCGCCTTGCCCCTCCCCGCCCCCAGCCAAATTAACAGGTAGTCTCAGCCTGAGGCAGTGGAGGGAAAAAACTCTGGAGTATTTTCCTTTTAGAGTTGAAATCCCAATAGGCATATTTGTTGGCGTTAGTCCCACCAGCTGTCACAGTTGCAATGTCATGGGGTCCCCAAAACGTGTGAGATTATGGGAAGCCTTGACCCCCATAAACAAGTCAGGTGTGAATCCCACTGATGGGAGGAAGCCCAACCCA
The DNA here is from genome assembly GCF_902686445.1 of Sciurus carolinensis. Classification (NCBI taxonomy): domain Eukaryota; kingdom Metazoa; phylum Chordata; class Mammalia; order Rodentia; family Sciuridae; genus Sciurus; species Sciurus carolinensis. The sequence goes on along the minus strand of NC_062213.1, from coordinate 200,339,208 downwards.
GGAAGCGTCCCCCTGCTGGATGCCGAGTTTCCAAACACTTAACAACGTAGATACCATCAGTGATCCCTGAAGCAGCGTCCGCCGCGTTTCCAGCGCAGCCTCGCAATGTGGGATTTTGAGCAGTGTTTGCCTGTGACTTCAGGACTCCAGGGAGAAGTAAGTGGGACGTCAACAGGAGAGCAGCAGGGAAGGGGAAGGACAGCAGGTAGAAGCCCTGAGCTGCCCAGGAAAACGTTGCAGGAAAGGCTGGTGTCGCCTGGCCCAGCCTGGACCCTCTTGGGCACCTGGGCACCCTCTGCCCACTTGCCCCTGACAGTGACCCCGTGCTGTGTAGCAGGCACTGTCCTCAGCACTGTATGCACGTGGTGACTGACGTCATGACAACCAGCCCCTCCCTCTTCAATGGAGGAAGAAACTGCTTATCGGTGGGGGACGCACACCCAGCAGGCCGCCTGTCCCCAGTGATCCTTCCCTCCATCCCTGGGAACCGACTTCATCCCCGTCTTGCTCAGGGCCTGGTGCTGGCTGAGCACTCAGGGAAGGTTCGCCAGGTGGATAAGGCGAGGGGGGACAGGCAGGCACAAGCCCGCCCCGGGCTCCAAACCCCTCACTTTCCCAGCTACCTGAGTTGGGTCCCCAGTCGGTCATTTCACTTAAGAACCAATCTCCACTGACGTCATTTCTTTCTGCCCAACCAATTTTTTTCATGAGTCCAAATTCCAAATTATCCTAGCAGATCCTTGATATAGTTTTCTTGATTCAAGATTCGATAACAGCCAGAGCTCAGTAGTTATCATTAAACCTCCAGATTGAGTACTATCTGGGAGTAGGTTCTAGAAGGTTTCTATGTGTCTTGGAACTGCATGGAGGGATTGCTCACGGAAACTGAGCCAGAATGTAGAGGTGTTCATTGTCTTCACAATCTTCTCAGTCACAGTATGTACTGAGGAGTAAGCTTGGTGAAGAACACTGTCCACTCAGGCCTTGGGAAGCGAGTCCACGTGGTGGAGAGGAGAGGGCTGGGATTAGGTCAGTGGGGGTCATGCCACGGTGGCTTTGTGGGCTTGCAGACGCTGCTGTGGTGGACGCGGAGGGCTTTGAACAACTCGCGCGCCAGCACAGGCAGTCTTGTGTGGGTAGGCCACTTCCTTTCAGAGCAGCGACACGTCTGAGCGTTCGGGAGAACTCTGGTATCGTGTGGCTGTGGTCAGTACTTGAAGACGTCGTCTGGGTCGGCCTGTTCTCCGTCTGCTTATCTGTGCTTAGTAGATCATAGTGTAGATACTTAAAACAAAAGCCTTGGACACTCACCTAAAGGAGATACAAGCACCGTGCGCGAGTTTGCTGCAGGCAGGGTGGACAGCCCCAGGGAGGGTGGTTGTCATCAGCTGAGTGGACAGCCGGCTGTGCTAGGAAGGCCCAGCTTGACCCACAGTGCTAGTCCTTTACCGAGCGTTTGTGAGCATCGCTGGTGGGTAGACACCGCCCAGGACAGACTTCCCAGCCAACTCGTATCTCATTTTAACCCACGCAGGGGAGGTGGATACACACAACATCTGTCTACGAGCAAATCACGGCTGGCCAGCTGCTGACCCTAGGCTGAAAGGTGGACCAGCCAAATGGAATTGGGCAGATCTCCCTGTGTCGCCTAGTTTGGACCTATCCTTGCTGAGAGAAAAGGGCAGCGAGTGTTTCCATTGCTCTGCTCTTTGGTTTGAAGCCTCCAGTGTCTGACAGAAGCACTGGCCAGATGCAGGCTGATTCTGGGGGGACTTCCCTCCCTGGGTGGGGATCTGCTGTGTATCAGCCCCCATATCGGCAGCCACTCCCCGGGGGAAGAGCCATCCATGCCGCATCGCCACCTCTCTGACGTTTTCATGAAATCAAAGCTCAAGTTCATGTGGTGCTGACATTTTGGATTAGCTGGTTGACTGGAAGGACTGCTTCTTTCTATACGCTGTGAAATTTATAAACTGCAGCAGCTGAGGGCTTAAAATGGCCGACAGCTCCCAGCTGGCAGCAATTAAAGACAGCGCAGACCTTCGGCTAACAAAGGCTGGTGCAGGCAGCTTTGGGTTGAGCGTTGGCTACAAGGAGACGCTGTCCACAGACGCGAGGCGTGCGCAGGATCTCCACCTCCACTGAAGATCGTCCTCCGAGGGTCGTGGAACCAAGACTTTGCCCAAGTGGCTTCGTGGTGTCAGTGAAGTGGGTCACAAGGAAGGGAGCAAAGCCAGCAAGGAGGCCAGGCTGGGACAGGGTGGGGAGCCAGCGCCACGAATGGATCCCCAGCCACTCTGTTCTCTTCACTGGACCCCATTATCCTTCAAGTTGAAGGAAGATGGAATGAGGAGTTGTAGCCATTCAGAGAGCAAAGGTGTCTGAGCCTGGGCCAGTACTGCCCAAGACGCGATTGCAGTAGAAGCTGACTTCAATTCACTCTAAAATTCAGTTCCGTAGTTACACTGCCACATTCCAGGTGCTCGATAGCCGCATGTGGCCATTGGCTGTGTGTTAGACTGCATGCCCCTCGTCAACATGTGATGTCAGGAGGGATGTAGACGGTGAGGGACTCTTGAGTGGTTTCAGCGATCTCGTTAGGTGAGTTTTACACCCTGGCGTCCAGCAGGTGCCCCTCGAAGACCTGTGCAGAAGTGTTCCTGGCGGCATCCCTTGTAGACGCACAGCCTGGAATAACTTGCGTGCCAGCAAGACCGTGGCAGAACCAGGGGATGTTCAGCAGTGGAATATCCGTAAAGCAGGCATAGCGAGTGACCAGCACACAGGGGTGGCAGAGTCCTAGCAAGACAACAAAGGCTTTTGTTGTTTTTTTTTGTTTTTTGTTTTTGTTTTTTTTACAAAAGCCCCAAACAATTGGAAGCCAAAGACCAGAATGTGCCACCAAAGCGTACTTTGGAACTTGATAAGACTACATAAGTCAGGTGCGGTGGCGCACACCTGTGGTCCCAGCAACTCAGGAGGCTGAAGTGGGAGGATCGCAAGTTCTGGGCCAGCCTCAGGAATGCATCGAGGCCCTGTCTCAAAATAAAATATGACAAGGGCCAGGGATGTGGCTCTGGTTAAGCACCCCTGGGCTCAATTCCAGCACCAAAAAAGAAAAAAAGAAAAGAAGAAAGACTACATAAGAAACAAAACCGTGCAATGTGAGAGGCTCTTTTCAGAGCCAGCCTGTCGGGGCAGAGCAGGAACAGCAGGGGCCTGGGCGCGGAAGGCCACACACGCAGCCCAGCTGTGGTCAGCGATGGCGTTTGTGTCCTGGCGAGGCTGGTTTCCCAGATGTGGACTGTACTATTTCAAGTGAGTCAAGGCCAGTGATAGTGGGCCTGGAGCTGAGGAGAATCATGAGCTTCACCCCAACATCCGGTTCAAAACTGAGGAATGGAGTCCTTTAGCTCCAGGGGCAGAGGCTCACTGGAGATGTGTGAAGTGACTCAGAAACCGTCATTCCCTAGAAAGTGGACATGCTGCACACCTGAGTCAGGGAACAAGGACAGGTCATCCCAGCTTCTGAGGGCTTTTTGAATTCGTGGTGTGAGTTGGATTCCTAAGTAATTGTGAAGCACATTCTCCCCAGCGCTGGCCCTGCTCGCTCCCAGGATCGGAAGCACCAGCTGATAGGTTTTTGTAATTCTTTGGTTAAGTTTGGATCTCAGTTTGTCCACACTTGGTGACTTTAAGCTTCACCCTCCCTTCCCCCCACCATGACCTACCAACTTGGACTGAGAAATTGGAATTTTAGTCGAATTTTGGAGAAGAAAAACGAGCTTTTCAGGCACTGACAGTAAAGGTGGCTGTCCTGGTGGGAGATGCCCACTTCACCCTGCTGTCGACAGCCCACGACAAAAGACTGTTTCCTTTCCGGTTCTTCTGTGATGCGGGAAGATGAGCCTCGAAAGCCACCGTGGCTTCTGACGTCTGCGGCACTCAGCACCCCACGCCCTGCCCGTTGGTGCTCAGTGCTCACAGGCAAGGCCTTGAGACCGCAGGCAGCTCACAGGCTGGTGGGAAGCCAGGTGAGGAGCAGCCCTCCGCCTGCTTCTTCTCGGCGTGTTGGGGGTGTGTCACCACAGGCTGGAAGACAGCCCTGGGAGTGGAGAGGAGGTGCGTGTGTGGAGGCCACGGGGCCCAGAAGTGACTGGACGTGAGCACGCTGGTGGTCTGCCAGCCAGGGGCATGTTCCCTTACGTTCTCAGCTGGCCAGGGCTCAGGTGCAGAAACAAGCTGCCTTTCCTTGACTTCGCTGGCCTCCACGGCTCCCACCCCAGGGATGGAGGACTCTGTCTCCCCTACACGGCAGCATGTATCCCCTCAGCCTTGGGCATTGACCCAAAGAATTTCTCTTATGTGGAAGAAGACACGGGTCCACAGAGGTGTCAATTTCGTGGCTGGGCCTTCAGGCCCCTTCCTTTGCTTCCATCAGTGGGCTGGACAGACATGCCCTGGACCTGTTAGGAAGATGGACTCTAGCTCATTCACATTGTGCCTTAATGTCTACTGTTGGCTTTCAAGGCTCAAAATCTCAAGTTTCCAAATTCTACCAAAGTTTACTCGTTCCTTTTTCTTCCAAGCTCAACAACTGACCTTGATCTTCCCCAACAAATGTGTTCCCTCATTTATTCACCAGGCACTGTTCTGGACCCCAGAATAGCAGTGAATGAGACCAGTGCTTCCTCCCCAGGCCACCCGGGAGCCAGGGCACAGCCCCGGGTACTCATCCAAGTGAGACGGGAAGCACAAGTGCTTTGAGCAGGTGACTGGCTTGCTCCAACGGTGATTTCTAAAGGGCCATTCTCCTTGTGGTGAGGAGAAGAGACAAGGATGGAATAGAGAGAATAATTTTGAGGCAGTTGTACAAATGCAGAGGTCATCCGATAGATGCGGCAGAGGGAGGAATAGATTTCAGATACATACTGAAGGATTTCCGGTATTGGAGTGAGCCTACGGGCCTCCCAGGAGATTGGCTGTGTGTGGTGAGAAGAGTCGGAACCAAACCTTACATTGAATGGATGGGGAGGCGCCCCGCCATATTGCTCTTGGGGGGGCCTTTGGGCTTCTGCCATGTAGGCTAGAAACCTTCCTGGAGCATCATGGGTGAGAGAGCAGTAGGACTTCCCTGGGAAACCGTTCCCGAGCCTGTCTAGGCAGTGTGTGGAATGACCAGGCAGGGGGATGAGAACAGGCCGCAGGGACGAGGAGGCCCTGCCCCTGCCCTTAGTTACCTGGAGGGTGCAGCACCTGTCACGCTTCTCCAGCGTGCCAGCTGCGGCTTCTACGCTGCCCTCCGACTTCCATTCAGTAGTTGGGAACCAACTACCTAAATCTTGAAGGCACAAGGGAGGTGAGCCACCGTGGGAGCGTGAACCAACTGGGCTCCTCCCCGGGTCCCGTGACTCAGGTGACTGAACTTCCTCTCAGTCCCTTTACCTCCCTGCTGCAGAGTGCAGCTAAGAGGTTCAAACACCTTGTGGGTGAACTCCTGGCCAGCTACCCCGGTGGCCCTACCACACGTCGCCAGGTAGGGCTGCCCTTCAGACACCACGGCCTGGCGAGCGGAGGGGTGGGCTGGGGAGCACCTGAGGGCTGCAGCCGGCCTTCCACATGGCCTGCGGCTGTCCACCCGGATTTGCCCACAGGGCACTCGCTTGCTGATCCATCTCCACACTGCGGCCAGCACGTGGCTCCCAAGTGCTGATTCAGTGTGGAGCCTGATGTCTCCTGGAGGTTTGTCTAGAGAGGGATGTTCTGCTTCAGTGGTTTCAGGAGCAAATAATAAAAAGTACAGCGAGTACAAGGTTGGGGACAGACCCAGTACACTCTTATCAGTCATCTGAAGTATGCACGGCCTTTCCAAGACAAATATGGACTCCTGTTTCTAGGAAAACACCAGAAAGTATTTATCAATTACCCTGTCTGTGGTTTGTGGAAAAAGACAACAGCAGCTGACCTGAAAGCCATAGCGAAGCAGATTCCTCTGGGCAACAGGAGCTGAGTGGATGTGGAGGAGGGCTGTGGAATCCCACCTGGCCTGAGGAGGGAGGAGGAACCTGTGTTCCCCCTTCCCCAGGCGGCTGAGCTCATCCTAGAAGAAGCCTGGAAGCATGGCGGGGTCCCTCTGTAAGCCCACCATGGCTCTCCCAAAGAGTCCCAGAGAAGCAGGTGTGGCCCCATGGAGGCCGACGGTAGTGACTCTAAGAGCCTCTGCTATAGGACAGCTCAGGCCATCCAGCCGGGGCTTGTTGGGCATTGTTGCTATGGAATCGTCACTGGTCCTTCCTGTGAGGCAGGTTGTCTCCCATTTCACAGGGACAAGTGAAGTGGAGGGTTAGGGAAGTTAACTGGCTTGCCCAGGATCACACAGCTGGACCGGGTTTCCAGGCGGGTTTGAATTGGCGTCTCTGGCCGCTACCTTGTCGCTTGCTCAGGGTTCACGGTAGTTGATTCTGCTTGTTGACTACAATGTGCCTTCATCTCGGGTGGGAAGGGAAACCATTTTGGCCTGATTCTTTTTTTTTTTTTTTTTTTTTTTAATATTTTTTAGTTGTAGATGCTCTTTTATTTATTTCGTTTTTATGTGGTGCTCAGGGTGGAACTCAGTGCCTCACACATGCTAGGCAAGCGTTCTACCACTCAGCCCCAGCCCCAGCCCCTTGACCTAATTCTTAACTGCTTTTCTTCCTGTCCATTTACCCCCAGGACCCAAGCACAGAGGGTTCGGAAACCACGTTGCTGCACAGGACCCCAGGGGCTGCTTCCCCGCTATTCTGAGAGCCAGGCAGAAGGACAGGAGCAGCTCTTCAAGCTAACAGACAACATCCAAGACGAGTTGTAAGTGGGAGCCTGGGGAACAACCCTGTGGGGCCACCAAGTCACCTCTTCTGTCTGAGTGGGAGCAATTTTGCTGTGACCCAGCCCCGTTCTGATGCTCAGACCTCAGAGCTGGTCATGTGATTCCTTGGCCCAGCCGTTTATGGGCCTAAACGTGAGTGCGCATGAACAGCCTTCACGGGAAGGAGCGCTTCTCAAACTCCGTTCTGTAGCCACGACTTGCTCTTCTGTCTTAAACAGCCGTCTCTGTCCAGGCAGTCCTAAGAAGAAAGGGGTGAAAGGCCCTCAATTTTAAGGGCCTTTTTTCCCTTATAAAATTTTCCTAAACTCTGATGTCCTATTATTTTCTGTACGATGGCAAAACAAACCATACACGAATAGTTAAAAAAAAAAAAAACAAAAACAAAACTAGTAGTTAGATATTCTTGGAAATGCAGGTTTTTGTAAGGTCACTTTACTGCTCTTGAAATATGGACCTTATATGCGTGGGACCTTGTCACATTTTCAGTTAGTGACCTCATTCCTAGCTGGTGTGCTAGAATTAAATGTGTCACTATTTTAGGATGTTCTGCACACCCTTAGCATGAAGCGCTCTGTGATTTGACTAGGTGTCAGAATCACCAGCCCAGAGAGAGGCATTCTGTCTGGTAAGTCACAGAGTGCTAGTTTAGTTTCTGTGGTGCTCATTTGCATTCTGGAAGGTGAGGCTAGCCAGGAGGTGTCCTGAGCATGGTGGAGCCCTGTGGAGGCCATGCCAGGAGCAGTCTTATGTGTCATTGCTAGATACAGCATTTGGGAGAGCTCATCTCACACTCTGTACGAGTGTTTGAATGGGGATGTAAGAATCAAATGCAGGATCCCTTTGTCTGCTGGATGGGATGGCATGTCACCACACCACACCCCCAATACGAGAACTCCTCTTGATAATGCAGGGCATGTTCCTTCTGTCAGCCGCTCGGGTGTCACAACAAAATACCACAGACGAGTGACTGGAAGGTGAGATCCACGTGCCTGGCAGTTCTGTTCCTAGTGAAGGCTCTTGGTAGCTTGCAGACAGATGGCAGAGGGCAGAGAAAGGACCTCTCTGGCCTCTTATAAGAACACGGATCCTGTCAGGTCAAGGCCCTAACCTCGTGACTTCATTTGACCTTAATTACTTCCTCATTCCAAATTGTCCTCTTGTGGGGGGTGGGTAAGACGGCGACATAGGAACTGGGGGTGGGACACAACTCAGCCTGTGGCCTGTCATGAATAGGCTCTGCTGTTCACTCAGCCTTAGCCTGTCATCACTCCGATGCCAGGTCCCCTTGCCGTTTCACTCCAGAAAGGACTTTGTATACCTGCCTTCCTTGGCTGGAGAATTTACACCACTTTGTGGACAAAACTTGGGGTTTCTGAATTGAGGGCCCAGATGGTCATTTCCCATCATGGTGCAGAGTCTACTAGCATGGCAACCCCTTGAGCGTTGGAATCTCCATCTGTTCATTCACGGGAGAATCCAACATCTATAACAGGGCCTGTCTTAGAATAGTCACTGAATAAATGCAGCTGGGTATCTGATTTAGCATATCTATTAACTCATGTCCACTTTTCAATCTTTGGGGATTTTTTTTTTTTTTTTTTTTTTTTTTGGTCAAAGGTTATTATATATTATACTGAGGGTGAGCCTACGCAGAGCAGCCACGCAGGGCTGTCCCCGGAGGAGCCAGTGAGGACCAGAGGCCGGAAGCCAGAGTCAATTCAGGAAGGGAGATTTCACAAAACCCTTGAAATTCATATGAACTAGGAGCAGATATTTGGCATGAATGCATTTTGACTTTAACGATGAAAACCATGTGCCTCCACCCGAGTTGTGGCTAAGTCTGGCCAGCGCATGCTGAGAGAGGCTGGTGACCGTGGTCTTCCTGGGTACACAGGAGGAGTCCCCAAGCACCTTCAGCTGCAGCCTGGTCTGTGTGAGCCCCGCGGCATCCCTTTGCAAGGAAAGGGCTCAAGAAAACGCAGGCACCGAGCTGCACCTCTGACTTTCATCCTAGATTTGTAATTAAAAACACATTTCGAGACCTAATTATTTGCATATTTCCCTTCAGAGTTAACCCCTTAAAAGGGTCTTTAATACCATGCTCTACTGTTCTAACTAAATGTTTCCACATTTTTTCCAGTTAGACTCACTGTTTCACTTCTGGAAAATACTGTGTAATTACTTCCGGATGGAGTGAAACCCCAGGTTCCCGGAGCAGGGCAGCTTCTACTTTGTTCTCCTAGATCACGTCGCATTTAGTTTTTACATTCCATTTAATTAATTAGCATCAAGAAGATAGTTGCTGACGTAGGACGTAAGGGCTCCGTCTGAGGCTTCGGTCCGTTAACCAGGTGTTTCTCTGACATGTTTCAGGCTCACATTACCTTCCCCCCATCTTTTTTTTTTCCCTTTTTTCAGTTAAAGGTCCTCAGTTAAGATGTTGTTAAAGTAGAAGTTGCCCCGTAAGATTAAATTAAATGTGCTTTCTAACCAATGCTTATTTGTAGTCAGAAGCCTCACTGTCATTTTGGAATAAAATGGTGCCTGTTTTTCTTCTACTGTTTCCCCTTAGACAAGGGTGCACACCTGCTTGTAGGCACACGGTGGCTTTTGCTTTTCAAGAAGATGCTCCTGAGCAGCCCGTGACTCGAGAAGCTGCTCTAAACTACTGTTTTCTGGAGTGTGATCCTTGGATTGTATTACCAGTTATGTAGAATGTGACACTTTAATCAGGTTTTTAATAAGGAAAGTATTTTTAAAAAAAGAAAATAAAAATAGCCTCTCAACCTACCAGCCAGATAGTCAAGAGTAAAAGTCTTATGGGACATAGTGGGCACGCCCGTAATCCCAACTACTCAGAAGACTGAGGCAGGAGGATCACAAATTTGAGGCCAGTCTGGGCAACTTAGAGAGAATTAAAATTCTCAGAATTAAAAATTTTAGGGGCTGGGGAGATAGCTCAGTCAGTACAGTGCTTGTCTTGTAAGCACAAGGCCCTGGGTTCAATCCCCAGCACCCAAAAAAAAAAAAAAAAAAAATTAAAAATTTTAAAAGGGAGTTGTAGGAGCGAGGATTTAGCTCATGTCAGAGTGTTTGCTTAGCATGCATGAGGCCCTGGGTTCACTCTCCAGACCTACAAAAAAATAGTAAAAGTCTCCTTTTTTACCCACTTTGGAATACACTGTTGATGGAAATTTTTAAATCTCAGCTTTTCTTTTTGATAAACTTTACAGAGATAGAATCAGAACTTTTTAGCCTAGGCCATGATACTGTTTCTAATATCATTCAATTATAAATTTAAACCATTTGGGTAGCACATAAGACAAGCAAAAAACTAGTCCTTTTGAAGAATGCAGTAAAATGCATAGCTTCCATTGTCTTTCTTTTTCTTTTTCTTTTTTCTTTTTTGGCAGTGCTGGGGATGGAACCACGACCCTGCATATGCCAGGCAAGTGCTCTACCACTGAGCTACATCCCTAGCTCCAGCTTCCATTTTCTAAACTGGGTAATAATCTGTCAATAACTAATGATACTTGGGCAACTGGACAATCTTTGATATGCCACTGAATTAAACCTTGCATTGGCAGATGACCCAGATCATGCATTCAAGTTCATGCCTTGCTAAGTCTTAAATCAGGAGTTCTGAGACAGTTCTTTGCTGCTGCTTGCAGTACATCTGGCGTCCAGAGTTAGGCAACTCTGGATCTGTGCTGGCAAATTCCATCACCCTCGTGATGCCATTGCAGTGCCATTTTCTGAGACTTCCTAGCCCATAACTTTATTGAGTCATCCTTAAAGGAGAGTTAAGAATAAAGCCTTTAACCCAAGTTTAAAAATCGTACAGAAATCCTATTTTTTCATGAAATGAACGATAGTGTTACAGCAGCCCAAGCTGTGTGGACAGAACCCGTGACCTGTCTGATCTTCACACTTAAAGGGGAAGCCTTCCCGGTGCTTTGTGCTTGGGGCCATGCTTTGTCACCCCCACCCCTGAGTTAATAGATCAAAGGGCAGAAGGTGTGTCCTCAGGACCCACTGGGGCCATGCTGGTCTACCTCCCGTGTCATCCATGAAGTGTCCCAGTCACTTGTTCATGGGTCAGCAGCAGTGCTATGTGACGCCTGTTTGAGGGGTAAAGAGTGGAAAGCCCGAATCCAGGCACCAAAGTAGAGTGTCCAGCGGTGACCACTGATGCTCTGCTGGCGTGACAAGGGAAGCACGTGCTGCCCGCGGAGAACAGCCGTGGTGGGTGGACAGGGAGGGCACACGGTTGGTAGCTGTGAGGAGAAAGGGGACAGGAAGGAGCTGGGGAGCTCTGCCTTTGCTTGGCCGCCTAGGCCTCCCGAGCTGAGGCTTCTCTCACAGGGTGAAAAGTTTGGGATCAGTGTCCCTCAAATGAGGGGCCTGGTCGAGCACGGTTGGAATGAGCTTTTGATGTGTTTCCGGACTGTGGAAAAAGAGTTAGTGGTAACAGTGATGCTGGTGGAACACAAGCCTTGGCCGTCAGCTGTGGGAGGCAGGGAGGCAGGGAGGCCACAGGGTGCGGTAGAGGGTGCTGGTGGCTGTCCATCTCGCGGTCTTTGCCCAGCTCCCTTTATTCTCTCAGTCATGCCCTTGGTTCTGCTTTCGATTTGAAAACTTTATAACATTTTATGCAAATGTCCAAAGTCCGGGATTATCAGCAGCAGCTCCAGAGTGTGAGTGGGACCCTGGATTTGGCCAAAGAGACCTCAAGAGATTTACAGAGCTGCCGCCCTCCACCCGCCTTTCTATAGCCACCAACTCTTTGCACCTTCATTTTGACTTTGGGGAGGAAACCACCTGGCTCTGGCATCTCCCCTCAGAGATGGAAAAAGTGAGCCACCAAAAGTGGGCAGCCTGGTCAGAGTCCCCAGCCCGTGGGGCTTCCCTCCGCTCAGCCCATTTCTTCACTTACCCTCTACCTTCCAGGAGGGCTCCCAGTTCAGAGCCCCTCTTCCTCCAGAACTTTCCTGGCCCGCCAAGGACTGGCCATGGCAGCATTACAGAAGGGAATCTCAGCTCAGGCCTTAGGGCGACTTCCTGGGGCGGACGCCAACCATGGCCAGGCCACACTGGGTGGACGTGGCTGTCCTGTGCTGCGTCGCCCCACCTGCAGCGGCAGCTTCGCAGTCTTTGGACTTTCAGCTGGTTTCCCCCTTGAGTTCCAGCTGGGCCATGATGCTTCTCTCTCACAGGGCATGTTTCTTCTGTGTCTTTCCTTCTGCCTCTGCGCCCGTCTTCCATTCAGATTCCATTCAGCTCGCATCCGTGATGCTGCAGCCCTGCGACCCTGTCAGGCGGGGCGTGAGGAAGTCTGCCGAGCGGCCTGAGCGCTGGGGGCTGCGGGCGTTTCTAATTTTGGCATCGAGACTTTACAAGTCTGCATTCTTGGCATTGCCAACCAGTTAGAACAACAAACCCCAATTTTTGTCATGGGAGCTGTAATTAAATGACAGCTGAACAAGGTGGCTACTTACTGAGCCTTCATGGCGAGGGGTATAAGATGTGGACCCCACGCACGGACTTTGAGCTTAGCCCAAGAGCCCAGGGCTCCCCAGGAAACCCAAGGAACCAATCTGTGTGGCAGCCTCTGGGAGGTCAAGCAGCGAAGCGTTCAAATGGGGCAGGGCCGGAGCCTCTGGGGGAGGCTTCGAGCAACTGGGGAGGTTAGCGGGGTCAGGAGTAGGGAGGTTAGTGGCCTCATGGAGGGGCCGGTACCCAGCAGGAAAGCCACCATGCCACCAGCAGCCTGGCCTCCCACCTGACAGACTTCCGCCTCCCTCAGAGGCGTTTGCTCCAGGTGGAGCCTCTGCTCGGAGCCAGCAGTTAGGAGACGGGTGCTCACCAGCCAGTCAGCTCTTAGCATTCCTGCCGCCACCCGTCTCCCTCGCTGTCCGTTGACGTCCATCCCCATTGTGAAAGGCCAGCACAGGATGCGGGGGCGCTGCCAGGCGGCTGTTCCCAGAGCTCACCAGTCTTCATTCCGTAGCTGAGCGAGAGGCTGCAGTGGAGAAGTCAGGTGGCTGTCCCCTTTCCTTCTGTTTTAATGGTCGGGTTTTTCTGAGTGTCCCTAAAGTCTTCAAAGGAATGACCCTAAGTTTTGGAAATGGAGATTGCAGTTTTACCCAAGAAAGCACTTTCTAACTTGATGTTTGCTGGACGTGGCGCTCAGAGTTCCGGGTCCCTGGAAGTACTGAGCAAGCCCGGGTGACGGGAAGGTGCACGTGGGCGTGCAGACCCCACTGCATCCTGCCGTCCTCTGGCGTCGCGCGGTTTGGAAACCTGTTTATTCTGCTTCTCCCCATGGGCACTGTCACCCCACCGCATCTCCTGTGGCCGCCTGCATGCTATTCAGGAACACCCAGCTGCTCCTTCAGTTTCACGTTTAAAAGCACTTTGTCTTCCTTCTGTCCAACACAAAACTGTAGTTTCCTCTAAGCCTTAAGCTCTCCAAAGACACCCACCGAGTAACACCCCACAGATCCCATTCCTGGACCTGGATGTTTCCGTTGGTGGAACTCAGGGTCACCATTGCTGGCTAACGTTTACCCAGCACTTGCAGAAGGGAGCTACAGGGCCCAACAGCAGCCCCCGAGGCCAGGATCCCTCTGATTCCTGGTTTATAAATGAGGAGACACAGGTGGAGCGCAGCAGAGCCACCTGGCCAAGGTGGTGAGTGAGGAGGCCTGGTTCAGTCAGGCCCTCAGACGAGAGCCCTGGGCAGGCTCTACCCACTTAACGTGGCTCAGCCCCCAGGCGCAGCCGGGCCCGGCATGCCCTGCGGGGAAGCTGACCCGTCCCGTCTCCCTGCAGCTTCATAGCCGTGGAGAACATCGACAGCTACTGCGTGCTCATCTCCTCCAAAGCCGTCTACTTCCTCAAGAGCGGAGACTACGTTGACCGAGAGGCCATTTTCCTCGAGGTCAAATACGACGACCTCTACCACTGCCTCGTCTCCAAGGACCACGGCAAGGTGTACGTGCAGGTGACCAAGAAAGCGGCCAGCACCAGCAGCGGGGTGTCCATCCCAGGCCCGTCCCACCAGAAGCCGATGGTGAGTCCCCAGCCGCCCCCTGGCACTGGGATAGGCAAGCTCAGGGTCCAGAGGTGGCAGCCCTCTGCCGCCGATTCCTACAGGGACTTGTCTGGGAGGGTGAGTCTGCACTGGGTGCTGCCCTGCAGCTTCACAGTGGCCCTGGACACGTTACTGGGCATTTGCGCCTCGTCCGCCATCGACACCAGCGGTAGCAGCGCTTGCCCTGGTTCTCTGTGAGGAGGAACTAACAGGACGCGACGCTTCATCTTCAGGGCGCCGACCGTAAGGGAGCGCTCACCCTGTGCTGTCTCTGATAAGAGAGGGGCGGTCCCTGGCCGGCTCGGTAGATCTTTGTAGACAAAGGGCACACTTCACCTCTGGAGGGCAGGGGGTCTTGCCCTGGCAGGACATTTGAGTGGTGAAGCTCCCCTGGGAACCAGCCCTCGGAAGGCACCGCTCGCCAGGCTGCACACTGAGCCCTTCACGAAGGTCATTCTCTGTGACTGCCACCAGCCCCACTGTGCTGCTGAGTCAGGGATCAGGGCAGACTCCTCAGGCCACTCGGCTGACTCCTAAGGAAGTCTGGGCTTAGACCCAGCCGGCCCCACTCCAGGGTCTGGGCCACAGAGCCCCCCGCTGTGCAGCATGGGCTCAGGGGACTGTGGAGCTGACAGGTGAGGAGGCCCGCCCTTCCGTAGCTGTGGTCCGACCTGGCAGCTTGTCTGACACCCAGGTGTTAGTCCTGCCTGGCTCACCTGGTGGGCAGTGCTCTCCAGCCTGCATCAGGAAAGGTGCCTTATTCAGAACGGCCTGCTTATCTCTGGTCTCTCTGCAGATCAGAAATAGCAGTGGCCTTGTTGGGCGCTCTCCACAGGCCCGCTGACCTTCCCCTGCTCAGGAATGCACTTGGGTCTGTGTTGGCTGTGAAGTTTTCCAGGAGTCACTGCTTAGTTCAGCCTGGCTGATTCAGAGAGTTAGTCACCCCGAAGTGTGAGTTTTCTAAGTTCCTCCCATAGGTGGGGACCTGCAGCCTGCCATGTTCCCCTTTGAAGGCAGGTAAGCAGGCAGCATTGCAGGCTAGAAAATTCCATTTTCCAGCCACCACTTGAATCCCTTTGTCGCTGTTCATGATCCTGATACAGCAAATCCTCACTCCTCAGAATGGAAACTGGCCTCAGTCAGGAGCTCCCAAATCAAGTGGATGATTTTGGGTTGGCCGTGGTCACCTGGGGAATACATTAGAAATGCAGGTCCTAGGGACCCACCCAGATTTTTAAGTCAGAATCGACTAGGAGGGGCCCTTGGGATTCTGCTTTTCCTCAGAGTGTCTCGGTATTATTCTGTCTGCTGCCTGTGGATCTGCCTTGCCCAGGCCTCTGCTTGTGTTTGGTTATCCCACCTTGAGGACGCGGCGCTCACTCTTTTCTCCTCGTAGGTCCATGTGAAGTCTGAGGTCCTTGCTGTCAAGTTATCACAAGAAATAAACTATGCAAAGAGTCTTTACTATGAACAGCAGCTTATGTTAAGACTCAGTGAAAACCAGGAGCAGTTGGAGCTGGACTCCTGAGAGGCCCCAGCTGCTGGAGGGACGCTCCCAGACACAGACCTGGCCACCTGGAGGACGGATGCCTGTGTCCTCGGCTCAGATCAGAGAGGAACCAGAAGAAGGTCTGGGGGAAGATATCGAGGAACAAGGGAAAGGAAGCCCTCGTGGGAGAGATACAAATGGAAGCCGTATTAGTTTGTGGGCGGGGAGTTACTTGAGATTATGGGGAAGTAATTTTTAAAAGGTATCGATTGAATAACGTTAAAAAAACAAGTACTGAGGTGAATCTAATTTTTAAATTGCCCTATATCTTGTTAACATGTATATATGTACAACTGTGTCTGTAAATACACAGGAGCTTCCGAGCAGGGCTGTGCGTGCCTGAAGGTCTGTCACCTGTCACGTAACAAATGCACAGGCTCTTCTCTCGCACTCTTCTCCACACCTCACCCAGGCGCTCTCTGGAGAAAGGCTTTCTTGACCCCGAGGAGTGTCATGTCTGAGCTCTGCACAGGCGGCGAGCGAGTCGCAGTGAGGCCTGAGCATTAGGAGTGAGGCCTTGGCAGTGTCCGGCTGCCCCAGAGGGAGCCGCGAGCAGAGAAGGCCACGGAGAGCTCCCGGTGGCCCATCTCTGTCGTCACACTGTTCCGCAGAGGCTGCTTAGGCGTCCCCATGATGTTCTGATCTGTCCCCTTAGTTTTCCCTGCCCGGTCGCCCACCAGGAGGTGACGCTGTCCTCGGTTGCCACGCACACACGCACATCGCACTCTTAAGTTCTTCTCGCTGTTTTTAGAGAAGTTCGAAATATCCGTAGGCTCTGCGGATAAGAAGGCCGCATCACAGCCCCGGGGGACCTGGATGGTGACTCCAGGATGGGGAGGAAGGAGAAGAGGGTTTTAGGGAAGAGAGTGAGATGCGAGCGTTGAGAGGACTGGCCGGGGCGTGTCCTGCCCTTGGTTTGAACCCCCGCCTGGTCCCCGTGTGGGCTCTTCCTGGCTCTCGGTTTCTGTAAGGAAAAAGGGAAAGGCCTCACTCTACAAGGAAGGACTCTCCTGTGACTTTAGATTTTTTATTTTAGTAAAGCTAATCAGTTTCTTCGACTTTGTCACGTAGCCGAGAGCTGGGCTGGCGCAGAGGCTCAGCAGATGTGTAGGAGGCTTGGGTGTTCAAAGCTCACAGCCCACTCCTCAAGACACAGATGAAGCCAGCCTCTCCCCCGCTTCCTTTGCCTCCCCTCCCACCCCACACGTGGGTCTGTTCAGACAGGAGGAAGGGCACTCAGCACCTGGGTAGTGTTTCCCAGGAGCAGCTGGTCTTGAACTCCAAGGTTGGATAGTCCTCGTGGGGCTGCAAACCGGGGGGTCGCATAACTATCTGGGCTTTTACAGGTTGAGTGGTCTGGGGTCAGTTGGTTTGTGGCTCTCTGGGTGGCCATCATGCAGTATAGTGCTCACAAGACCCGCAGCAGAAGGGCCAAGTGTCAGCTCCCGGCCTTCTTCACTAGCCTCTGTTCCTGCCCCCAACACGCCTGGTTTGAGGCCATCAGTCACCCACTGCCTGAGATCACTCTCTCCACATGAAATTCTCAGAAGGGTTGATTCTGTGCATCAGTGAGCCTTCTGTCATTTGCTGGGACAGTCACTTGAGATGTCCTCACTGGATGGAGGAGCAGGCATTACCATGGAGTCCCCTGTGGGCCCAGCAGTCCCAGGGAGCCCGCCGAGGGCTGCCCGGGGCTGGTGCTTGGATATGGGGAGCCATCCTGGCTGCTGTTTGACTTAGCAGCGCTCAGCAGTTGTCCTTCTCCTCCGAGACACAGCTCCTCCCGGACGTCCGTGCCTTAGGAGGGGCAGGCGTAGAGGGGGCTCCAGAGGCCAAAGGGAGCAGGACTCCAGGCAAGAGGCCAACTCCACGCTCCCCAGCTCTCCCGTCCCAGCAGCCTCGTGCCCAGGCTGGGCACGATGGCAGGGGTACCGCCATGCTTCCTAGCTTGTTGAGACAGAATCCAAACTGTGGAAGAAGTGGGTCCTGACCTGGCTCCTTAAACCCTATTTCTTCGTAAATGGATATTTAAATAGCCTGTGGTGTCGGAGACTTTGTTAGGAAATTTCTACCCATTTTAATGCTGCCTCAGATACATAGTTCCTCTTTGAGGAAAGTAAAATTGATGGAATGACTAAGGGGACATTGGATAAGGAGACCAAAAGCCATCCCAGTTCCTTGAACCAGTGCGGTTGGAAGGCAAGCTGGCCAGCGACCCCAGCCCCAGACTGTGCTGCGCCTGGTGGGTGCCCACCTCAGTGTCGAGAAGGCTCCAGGGCCACTTCATTCTCAAGTGTCACCTGTGCCTCAGAAGATTGTAGTAGCTGCTTGGTGCACTCCTGAAAACAGAAGATCTGTTCCTCACTGTGTAAACACTTGGCCACCAGTGTGTACAGATCTGTAATCTGGTTCCCATATCAGAGTCGTCTCTTCTTCCTGTGGAATAAAATGCGTTGTTGACTTCCCAGACTCGTTTGCTTTCTTCTTGTTTCCTGGTGTTCCATAGAGTCTAGAATCTTCATCAGTGGCAGATTCCAAGCATGGCAGATCCCAAGTAGTCCCAATAAAACGCAGCCTCTGCCTTCCATCCAGGGAAAGGCATCAGCTGGGCAGACCCCACGCCTGGACCGGTTCCCGCCTCTGGGAGTGAGCAGCACAGTCCGCCTTCCAGCAGCTCTGCGACTGTGGCTCACCCTGCCACCCCAACGCTGCTGGGCTGGGCCCCCAGGGTGGATGTTGTCGTTTAGAGTTAAACAGATAAAAGGGAGGGTAAGCAGGACTATCCAGAGACAGGAGTGGCTTAGGGGGGTGTCATGCAGGCCCAGAAAGGTGTCAAAGATGAACTCAGGCACTGCTGACAAACCAGCCAGAGGAGGACCACAGTTCGGAATGGATTTGCCCCGTTGGCGCCACTGGAAACCTTCTTAAGAGCAGTTTTGATGGAGTGGTGGGGCTGAAATCTGGGTGGGAGGAGGTCCAAGAGAAGAATGGAAGGAGAGAAATTGGCAACACCAAATATTGACAACTCTTTGAAGGAATCTGGCCATGCATGGAAGGAGAGGAGCGCTGGGTACCTCAAGAGGGAAGAATGGCTCGGCAGGTGCAGTAGTGCACCCCCCCGTCCCAGAGGCTGAGGCAGGAGGATCCCGGGAGTGTAGGAGTTTGAGGCCAGCCTGGGCAATAGGGGGGACACCATCTCTAAAAAAAGGGTGGGGGGAACAAGAGGGGGAGGCCATGAAGGAGAAGTGGCAGATGAGCTGGTCAAGGGCAGGAGGTGACGGAGACTTGGGGAGAGAGGAGATCCAACAGCTGAGGAGGCCTGGAAGAGCGCAGGCTGCCTCAGTGGCTTCCGAAGTCGGTGGCCATGAGCTTACAGTGAGCCGAGAGCCTGCTTCTGTTTCCCCAGCTGCCTCGAGCCCTGAGCCCAGTGTGGACTAGGCAAAGAGTAGATTTACCCAGACGTGCCCCCGTAGCCCATCCAGTCACACGCCACCACTGCCCTCGACCTCCACAGTTGGCACAAAATGTCAAATCCCCGAGCTTACAGCAGAAAGGGCTACACTTCCCAAAGCCAGGCATAGCCTCTAAAGCATGCGCGCCTCCTAAGTGGGGGAGACTGGGAGGTGCAGGGAGCACCCCGCAGGAGCAGCTGGACCAACTCAGCTCACGGGCGCAGCAGGGCAGTGTTTGACTAGGAACCACCCGGGCTCACCAGGGCACAGGAAGGGTGTGTGTGGATTTCCTCCTTGTTCTCTGCCAAGCTCAACATGCCGCCCCGCCAGGTGCCAGTTCCCTAGGAAGCCACAGCCCTGCCCCCACCCCCCGCTCCTCAGAACAAGCATGTGATTTCTGGCTCTGCAAAGAAAACTCGATGCTCACTGCTCTCCGGGACACTGTGTCCCAGGACGTGAGGACAGGTATTTGAAAGCTCCAAGGACCTCTGGACACAGGTCCAAGTACACGCACTATTATTTAGAAGTTTTGGCTAATCCCAAAGAGCACTAGTTCAGGAACTTGGTGAAATTTGGCTTGCATCTGCAAGGGTCCTGAAAGTGGTTGCTAACACAAGTCATGTCTCTCTGACTGGGGGACAAGCAAAGCAGCTGTAGGGACCAAAGATGAGTGTTTAGATTTTTATACAAATGCAAAAAAAAATACACTTTCACGCCTGCGTTGTGTCCTGTGAGAATGTTTACTGCATGTTGATCCCTTCTTGCTTCCCTCCCAAGGTCACCCCTCCCTACTCCCTCCACTCCACCTCAAAATTAATAACATTTTGTGTTTCCCAAATCCTCCCCGTGCTTGTGTGGACACCGGTATACGATTATTCCCTTATTGTAGGGTATCCAACCCAGGGCCTCATGCTTCCTGTGCAAGTACTCTGCCCCTGAGCGACACCCCAACCCTTTTTATTTTTACTTTGATACAGGGCCTAAGTGACCCAGGCTGGGCTCAAACTTGAGATCCTCCTGCCTCAGCCTCCTGAACATTGATTTTATTTCTGGGCTGTGGATTCCGGGGAGCTGATTGTAGTTAGAGGGTACCTCCAAGCTCACCTTCCCAAAGAGCTGGCAGGCATGTGATGGGCTGTAGCCACGCAGGGCACCTCGCCCTGCCTCTTATCATCTGGTAAATACAAGGCAAGAGCACATTCTCTACGTTTCCACAGCTCTGACTTCGATCATCATTTGGGTGTTGGCACTGAGGTTGTCTGTAGCATCTGTTCCTATAGCCATATTGCTTGGGCTCCTTTAATTTTTTTTTAATGTAACAATATGTGAGGAGATTTCCTCATTCAGAACCACCTGTAAGCCCTGCAATAACCTCGCTTGGACATAATGTGTTAATTTGTTACTCTTTTTATATGCTTCCTGGTTCTTATTGCTAACATTTTGAGTCCTTGCATATGATTTTCTTTTTTCATAGTATTTTTTAGGATTAAAATTATTCTGCCTTGGGGCTGGAGACATGGCTCAGTGGTAGAGTGCTTGCCTAGAATATGTGAGGCCCTGGGTTCGATCCTCAGAACTACATAAAAATAAATAAATAAAATAAAAGTATTTTGTCCATCTACAACTAATAAATAAAAATAAAAAATAAAATAAGTCCAGGAGCTTCCCACCACATCCTGTGGCTTACAAAACTTAAATTACAGTAGATCTTTCCTATTCTGGTGTTTAAAGGTTGGATGAAAGTAAACTGTAAGCCCTCGGCTCTGGAACTTTTTCCGTGATTCCCTTTGATCCTTACCTCACTGTCCGTTGGAGCATCCAGGCTTTCCCTTTCTTCTTGTGTCAGTTTTGGTCGACTTTGAGTTTTTTGGCATCGAGTCTACAAGTGTGTTGCATACTGTTGCATGGATTCTATAAATTATTTTAATGCCTCCTCGCTGATGTTTTTTTCTTTTTCTCCTCATTCATCATGCATATTTTTACCTTTTCTCATGATTTTTGTTTTTGGGATTCTGGGAACCCAGGCCTCACACATGCACAGCGAGTGCTCTATTGCTGAGCTACATCCCCAGCCTCTGAACTAACTTTTTGAGTTCATTCTTTTCAAATAACCAGTTTGAAATTTTGTTTCTTTGCCACTTTTGTTTTTTATTGTTCTATTGATTGAATCTTTAATCTTTGATTTCCTCTACTGGCTCCTATTTATTTATCTTACAGTTGTTTTCTTTGTAAGATAAGTAGTCAGTCATCCTTTGGTGTTTGTGGGAGCATGGCTGGAGCCCCCTCCCCGCCCCAGATGCTCACGTTCCCTGTGAGATGGCGTGGAGTCTGCACGTTGCCTCCAAACATCCCCTCCCTGCGCTCGAATCATCTCTGGGTTACTTCTCACACCTAATGCAGTATGATGCTATGTAAGTGATGGCTACTACTGTGTCATGTAAAGAATAGCGACAAGCACGTTCACTACAGACACCATTTTTCCCCCCGAGCATTTCCTTGGCTGACTGCAGCACGGAGTCCTAGGGTGTGGACTGGGATTTTTTTTTTTTTTTTTTTTTTTTGCGGTGCTGGGGATCGAACCCAGGGCCTTGTGCATGCAAGGCAAGCACTCTACCAACTGAGCTATCTCCCCAGCCCAACACCATGTTTTATCGTGTTTTTTTTTTAAACTTTCTTCTTGAATAATGATAGTATTTTAAAGTTATAAATTTTCCTCTGAATATAGCTTTGTTTTCTTCATGGATTTTGGTATTAAGTGTTCTTTCATTATTTTCTAGGTAGTTAAGATGTTTTTGTTTATTGTTTCGTTTTCTTTTTCTTCTTCTTTTTTTTTTTTTAGGTACTGGGGATTGAACTCAGGGGCACTTTGCCAGTGAGCCACATCCTCAGTCCTTTTTATTTTTTAATTGAGACAGGGTCTTGCTAATTTGTTGAGGTTGACCTTAAATTTGCCAACCTCCTGTCTCAGCCTCCTGAGCCACCGGGATTATAGGCATTCACTGCTGCACCCAGCTTTCTAGGTGTTTTGTTTGTTTGTTTGTTTTTTAATTTATTTTTATTGTAAACAAATGGGATACATGTTGTTTCTGTTTGTACATGGAGTAACAGCATACCATTTGCGTAGTCATACATCTACATAGGGTAATGGTGTTTGATTCATTCTGTTATTTTTTCCTTCCCCCACCCCTCCTACCCCTTTTCCCTCTATACAGTCCTTCCTTCCTCCATTCTTGCCCCCCTCCCACCCCCCATTATGTGCCATCATCCGCTTATCAGTGAGATCATTCATCTTTTGGATTTTTGAGATTGGCTTATCTCACTTAGCATGATATTCTCCAATTTCATCCATTTGCCTGCAAATGCCATAATTTCATTATTCTTTATAGCTGAGTAATATTCCATTGTATATATATACCACAGTTTCTTTATCCATTCCTCAATTGAAGGACATCTAGGTTGGTTCCACAGTCAGACTATTGTAAATTGAGCAGCTATGAACATTGATGTGGCTGCATCACTGTAGTATGCTGATTTTAAGTTCTTTGGGTATAGGCCAAGGAGTGGGATAGCTGGGTCAAATGGTGGTTCCATTCCAAGTTTTCTAAGGAATCTCCACACTGCTTTCCAGAGTGGCTGCACTAATTTGCAGCCCCATCTAGGTGGTTTTTAATATTACTTTTAATCTCTTCTTTGGCCTAAGAATTACCTAGGAGTGTTCCTTAATTTCCAAATTTAATAAAAAAGTCATCTCCCTTAAGTTGGTGTTTTGAATTTTATTGAATTAAGATCAGTAAATGTAACCTGAAGATTTCTGTATTGAAATATCTAGCTGGGTGAGGTGGCACGTGCCTGCAATCCCAGCCACTTGGGAGGATAGGAGGTTCGAGGCCAGCCTTGACAATTTAGTAAGACCCTGTCTCAAAATTTAAAAAAGGTGGGGGTGGGGTGCTGGGATCGGGGATATAGCTCAGTGCCAGAGCGCCCCTGGGTTCAGTCCTCAGTATCAGGAGAAGAAATCATCTGTTGTGATTTTCTTTTTGTCCTAGTACCTACTCACATTTTTATAAATGTTCTAGGAACATATGTCACAAAAATGTGTTCTCTCCTTGAGGCTTGTAAGATATCTTTGTCTTGAGAGAGAGAGATAGTAGTTCACGGACCACATAATGCCACATAATTCCTTATTTCTGT
The DNA here is from genome assembly GCF_902686445.1 of Sciurus carolinensis. Taxonomy (NCBI): domain Eukaryota; kingdom Metazoa; phylum Chordata; class Mammalia; order Rodentia; family Sciuridae; genus Sciurus; species Sciurus carolinensis. The sequence continues at coordinate 200,316,052 of NC_062213.1, read as the reverse complement.
TTCCGGAGAGCTCTGACCTCGGTCTTAGCCTTAAGCGCAGCAGCCAGCCAGCGTTAGAGGGACCTGGCGCTAAAACACTGGCTACAGTGCTGCCTGCTCCATCCACCCCTGAAGCTGGGATCACTCGTTTGTCACTCGACACCAGCCGGCCCACATTGTCCCTCGGTTGATACCCAAGCAGCCCACCCTTGGAGCAGTTGCCAGGGTCCCTCAGACCGCACACCTCAGACTTAGTCTTGTCTGATTAGAAAGCACAGAAAGCTCGTGGGCACATTTTCCCTTGGAGGAAATTGATGAATCTAGACCAACTTGACCCTGGGAACCCCTGGGCATGTGAGCCCCAGGGGAGAGGGCAGGGGGAGGCACTAAGGCGACTCCAAGAGCCAATTTAGGGGGAAATTCCTGCCTTTTGAGCAAGTTTTCCTAAAATATGACTTCGGGGGTACTTGGAGGCTACTGAGAAATTGAACCAAGCCTGCAGAAGGCAACTCTCGCCTGAGGCTTTATAGTTATCGCCTGTCCCCGGACACCAGCCTCTGTCCCCACCCCAGCACGAGGGAGGCAGTGCCAGCCTTTTTCTTGAGCATGTGCTGGGCACCAGACAGAGATGCAGGGAGCAAGGTGAAGCTCACCACTGTCGGGCTGAACCAGCCCTCGAGGGAAGACATGGACCTGCACCCAAGAGGGCTGGCAAGAACTCGGAGGCCAGAGGAGAGGTTGTGCCCATGCAGAGTCCTGGGGTCAGGAGCTGCTCAGCTCACTGAGGACCAGGATCTCTGGCCTGGCTGGGGCCGTGTGAGCGGAGGTGGCCTGGGCCAGATCCTGCTTCTGAAGAAGCCCCGTCGAGAAAGGTGTAAGCAGAGGACCCGACTGCGAGGCTGCTCGCTCAGAAAGTACTTCCTGGGCTGCAAAATGGAAGCTACGCAGAGGGCCACGGCAGGAATCCAGGCAGGAAGAGCAGCAGCTTTGACTAGGACAGAAGGGGCAGCGGAGCTGGGGCCCGGGTGTGGAGAAACATGATCTCGAGGAAGAAGAGAGCAGCCAGAGGTGGATTTTGTGTAGAGATTCAGAAAAAAGGTATCCAGAAGGTGGCTCCCAGGCATCCAGGTTAAGTAACCAGGTAACCAGTGATGTGTTACCCACTTTGGATGTTGCATCTGGTGTCATTTACTGGTTGTTAAGTATTGGTTGGATGCTGAATGAACAGGCGACTGTCTCCTTGGATTTGGGGCCTATTTGGTGCGAGGTGCCAGGACCTACCTGGTGGAGAGGGTAGGGGCTCCGTCCGGGCCAGCCCTGAGGAACTGCAGCATTCAGGGGTCGGGGGAGGGGAGGGGGAGGGGGAAGGGCCGTGGCAGGAGAGGTGGGAAGGAGAAGAGGCTTCGGAGGATGCGCATGGCCAACCGCCCGAATTGCGTGGTAAAGTCCATGGTCTGAAGGGCCCTGCCTGAAAGAGAAGCTTTGCTGGGATTTGGGGAGCAGAAGCCAAGTTAGGGTGAAGGTGCATAGCAGGTCAAGTCGTGATGGCGAGTGTGACCGTGGACATAGCATTGAGTGACCTGTGGCAGTGACATCCTAAGGGGATCCAGGGAAGCGTGGTCCAGGTGAAGGCGAAGGAACAAGTTCATGGCCTGGAGACAATTAAAAGCAAGAATGCAACGAGGGCCAAAAGCCAGTCTGCTTTTTATTATGACCGTGCACTTGGCAGTCCTAAACAGAACCTGCAGATTTTGTGTGAAGATAAAATTCTCCCCTTAAAAATCTTTAGTGGGTTAAAATTCCATTGAGTTTTAATAATATCTGTCAGCTTCAAATTAGCACGTGTGTAGTACAGATCCTTTAATCAACCCGCGTTCCGCATGGAAATAGCTCTGAGAACTCCCCGTTTGCAGTGGGTGCCCAGCCGCACAGACTCAGCTCCGCACCTTCGAGTTGAGGGGGTCCAGTGGTTGGGGTCGCTCCAGTTTGCTTAGAGGTTGGGCTGGAGTCCCCAACCCCTCACTACCTCCTGCTCCTGCACAGAAGCAGATTTGAAATAAACCATGGGAGGCAGAGACTGTAGAGACGAAGCAATAGAACTCGAATGAAAATACTGTCCCTGTGTGTGACCAGTTTGTGTTTAATAATTTAAACGGAAACGGTACACAAGGTCATGTGTAATCTTTTTGTTTTCGGTAAGTGCAAATTCTAGTTCATACATGAAATATAAATAAAACAATTACATTAGTAGTGTGATTTAGTAATGGCTGAAATTATCATTGGACTTTTGCACATGTATCGATTTCATTAAAATCTACCTACTAGTTACTGGGGAATTATTTAAATAAACGTGTTACATGGGGCTATAGCCAAAAGGTCAAAATTCAAACCATAAAGTAAATATGAAAATATGTATACGAAAATATTTTAAAAGATTAAGTAGCTATGATCTTTTTTGTGTTACAATACTTATTTAATTTTTACTGGCCTGATAATGTATTTTTAAAATTCAGTCAAAAGGTTTTCACTGGGCTGTGATTCCAGCTACTTAGGAGACTGAGGCAAGAAGAATACAAGTTGGGAGGCCAGCCTAGGCAACTGAGTGAGACCCTGTCTCAAAACAAAAATTAAAAAGGGCTGGGACTGTTGGTTGGTGGGAAAAGCTTGCTTAGCATACACAAGGTTCTGGGTTCATTCGCCTGCACTGGAAAAAAAAAAAAAAAGAAATCACTATTTGCATTTCTTTACTTGTCACTATTACTCATTAATCATTCATGGTTATTGCCAAAAATATTTTTGAAATATTGAGGAGGAGGAGAGGAAAAAAAAAAAAGATCCTCTCTGGGTTTCAACACAGTAGGTACGTGACTGGCCCCAGGTAAGTCTCCCTGGGGACACGGAGTGGCTTTCATTGTGGAAGATGGGATGGGAATCGGGTCTGACAACCAGGTCGGAACAGAGCTGAGAGAGGAGAGCTATCCCAGAAGGATGGAAATGTCCTGGGCGCAGCCTGAACCTGGGAAGGGAAGATGCACGAGAGGCAGATCTGGAATGAGCCAGCCCTGAACTTGAGCTTCGTACAGCAGACAGAGGATCCCATCCCAAATGCTTGGGACCATAAGTGTTGGACTTCAGATTTTAACTTTTCAAATTTGAAAATACTAGCAAACCTATAATGAGATATCTTGGAATGGGACCCAAGTCTAAACCCAAAATTCATTTATGTCTCACCTGCACCCTAAACACAGCTCAAAGGGTATCTGATGGTTTTAGTGTGTCTGCTGTTGACTCTGACCTATCACGTGAGGTCAGGTGTGGAATTTTCCACTTGTGTCATATCTGTGCTAAAAAGCTTCAGATTTTGGAGCATTTGGGGATTTCAGATCTTTGGATTAAGGATGTTCAACTTGGGACTTGGAAAAACCATTTTCTAATTCCATGGCCCACCATTCCCGCCCCACATGAATCCTGCCACCAAAAGCGAGTAATTTGAACTTTATCCCAATGTAGTCACCTATTTAGCCCCATTTTCCCAAATATCATGCTTCTACCACCTATTCTTGACTTTTTTCTTTTTCTTTCTTCCAATTAAATGTGTCACCAGCTGGTTTCCCGCTATGGAGAGGTGGGATTTGTCTTTCTTCCCAGTGTCTCCAGGGGCCCACACTTTGCCTGCAAAAGAGGAACTCATTACATATTTTAAATACATTAAAGTATAGCAAACATATACTATGAGTAACTTTTGCCTTTAAATCTGACAACTTAGATAAATGGGAATTTTTTCCAATACTGGGGATTGAATGGGAATATTACTTAAAACATGCAAATTACCAAAATTGGCAAAAGGAGAAACAGAAAATCTGAATAGCTCTATAGCAAAGAAATTAAATTTGTAATTAAAAGTCTTCCCAGCTGGGCAAGGTGGCACTTGCCTGTAATCCCAGCAACTAAGGAGACTGAGGTAGGAGGATCGAAAGTTTGAGGTCAACCTCAGCAACTTAGCAAGACCCAGTCTCAAAGGGCACTGAAGGGCATGGATAAGGCCCTGGGTTTAGTCCTCTGCACCGAAAAATAAAGCAAATAAATCTTCCTACAAAATCCAGGCCTAGTTGGCTTTACTTGTGAAGCTCATTAAACATTTAAGAAAAAATCAGGATCCTATACAAATCCTTTCAGAAAACAGAGGAAAAAGCACTTTCCAGCTCACTTTATTCTGATACCAAAACTAAATGAAGTCTCTACAAGGAAAGAAAACTAAAGATCAGCATCCCTCGTGGGCTGGAAACAACACTAGCGTCCACCACGGGGCGCGGGCAAACAAACTCACAACACAGGGTTGGAACGCCTCGGCCACACAGCCAGCGCTGGCACGCCACCCACGAGGAGCCTCAAAATCGGGCAGAGAAAAGTGCTGCCAGTCCAAGCTTCAGGAAGAGGACACGCTGGCAGGGACGACGATGTAAGGAGGGTGGCCAGGGAGAGAAGATGAGGAGGGGTCACGCTACAGAGAGGGACAGAGAGAGGGGACATGAATCAACCCAGGACGGACAGGGCGTGCGACTGGCAGAGAAGAGGCAAGGGTGGGAAAGGGCGTCACCCGTGGAGGCGGCGGAACTTTGCCCCTGCGGCCTGGCCAGATCCCTTCTCTCTTCTGGAAGTTGGCCCCCAGGTCCCCTTTGGGAACCATTCCTCACCCACTCTGCCCTCAGAGCTCAAGAGCGGCTCTGCCACCGGCCTAAGGAGAGGCAGGTGGCTGGGTCCCGGCCAGTGGCCAACCCGGCCTCCTCGACGGATTGATCAATGCTGTTTCAGGAGTGGCGGGTGAACCAGGCTTGGCCCAGGACGCGGGGATGGGTTCCTGAGTGGACACTAGGTCCAGTCCTAGTGAACTCCTGGGACCTGCAGAAGTCGTCTGAGGCTAGGAATAGAAGCCACTGGACATGAACCTGGCGGTTATGACCCTGGAGCTGCCGGGCCGTGGGAGGGCCTGCCCGGAGAAGCACGCTGGACACAGCCAGCCCAGCGGGGAAGGGAGCCGGTCCTGAGGACGCCACCAGCGCCCTGCACGTCACGTCAGTCTGTCCAGGGTCCATTTGTTCACAGGTCACTTAGGAATGGCCTCAACTGCTCTATAAGGGGGAGAAACAGAAGTGAGCAGAGGGCCATCTTGGACACACCGAGCACCCAGGTGGCAGCGTGGGCGATAGAGGCTTGGGAGTCATTCTCTTGGTCCTTTAAATACACTGTGGAATAAATGGCAGTGCCCAGAGAGGATGGGGAGCAGAGGTGGCCCCAGGCCAGCGCCCCGCCCGGGAGATCTCGGGGTAAGGATTGCAGGCGGAGGAGCCAGCAGAGGTCAGTCGGGAGAGAGACCTGGCCTGGGTGCCGGCTCCGCCCCAGGTCAGGTTGAGCAAGACGGAAGGGATTTGGAAAGTAGGCCATCGGTGACCTCCCAGCACCTCTGGGAGTGGTGGGCCAGCAGCCAGGCCTGGTGTGGCACCAGGACCCAGAGGTGAGGAGGAGGGAAGTTGACGTGGAGAGGAAGGAGTCAGGGCGGTTTGGTTTTTTCCACGTAGGTGTTTTTAGAACAGCAGGGAGTGGAGTTTGCTGTGGAGGAGGGAGAGATGTTAGGCACGGTGGAGCCCAGGGCCCCCGGAGCCTCCTGCTTCAGAGCTCTGGCCGGTTGTGTTGTGAAGCACTGTTTTCAGTTTGGTTAGACAGCGAGCCTCCAGGAGACCCCGACATGGGGACCAGGCAGGGCTCACCTGAGGTCCATTATGAAAAAAGAACATGTCCCAGGAATTGGGCCTCCATAGCGGAGGGCGGGAGGTAAAGCCCTGAAGGTCACTAACCTCTCCAGAGCCAATGGACAAGGAGGACTGTGGAGGGGGCCAGGCCAGACGCCTCTGGAAGGTCACTGGCTCTTCGTTTTTGTTTGTGTTTTTTTAAAAATATTTTTTAGTTGTTGACGGACCTTTATTTTATCCATTTATTTATATGCAGTGTTGAGACTCGAACCCAGTGCCTCACACATGCTAGGCAAGCGCTCTGCCACTGAGCCACAACCCCAGCCCCACCATTAGCCCTTTGTGAGTTTGCAGCACAGGGTCTGGGGCGGCCTGGGGTCAGTGAGGAAGAGGCCTGACTGCACCTTAGCAAGGCCACCTGGACCCCTCCAGCCCTTTGACACTTGTCTTCCACGGACCAGAGGTGACCTTCAAGAAAAAACAGCCACCGCTCACCGCAGACGCCTCCCTTTGTCAGCTCTACTCTGAAACCACGCAGGCAGGGGCCTCTGAGGACCACAGTTCCTTCTGCTGCCAGGTGGGCCGGCTGTCCCTTGGAAACACAACGCAAGTAAGTCACTGTGCAGGATTAAAAATTTTCTAGGAGTCTCATTTACAAACAGGAAAAAGAAATGGGAAATTCACTTGAATAATATAACTTCAATCAATGTGTCCAAAGTGGTATCAGTCAGTGTAGAATCAACATAAGATTATGAACGCGATAGTTCACATTGTTTTGCACTAGATCTTCAAGGCTGGTCGGACGGCACGTGGAGAACTGCCGCGGAGCTGTTCCACAGAAACGCAGAGGGAACGCTTTCAGAAGCTTCTGGATCTTGAGCCCTCTGGGCACGCAGGGCCTGGTTCTGGGGGTGTAGAACTGGATCCAGAGCCTGTTCCCAGTTCAGGGCCTCTGTCCTTGTTGGTGAGTTCCTCACCTACTCCCTGCCCAGTCCCAGGGAAGCCAACTGAGGCCCAAGACCGAGGCCCTGGTGACATCCCTTTCTTTGTAAGGCCATGTTCTCAAATTGGAGAACGCTGGACTTCAGAGGGCCAGCTGGAAGTGAGGTCAAAGGGCACAGACACCCTTCTCTGGGCTGGATCAAGCTGAACCAGACACAAGAGCACTGGGGCTTGGTCAGAGCCATGTGGGGCGTCTCCTCTGCCCCAGGCCCCAACTTTGCCCAAAAGCTTGCCATGAAGATCCAGACCTGCGGCTTAGGCTTTGGTGCTTGGAGACTGTCTTGGTGGGCCAAGGGCAGGAGGCGATCAGATATTCCACCTTGGTTTGGGAAGGTCATGGTCCTTAATCTTGGAGCTTGGCAGGGACTCACCTCTGGATGGGGGAGGGGGAGGAGCAGAACAGAAGAGAGGCGAGTCTGTGGCAGGGCCATGAGAGACCCTTAGGGCTTGTGTCACAGAGGCAATGGCACCAGAGGCGGTGGAGTGGGGCGGGACGTGGGCAGCCCTGTCCCAACCCCGTGTGCCCCCGGCCAGCCCCGTCAGCAGTGACCCATTTTCTAGAGCAGGATCCCTGGTATAACGTGCCCGGCCCTGTCATTTCCCCTCTGAGGACAGAGGGGAAAGTTCATCAAGTCTTCATCAAGAGAAGGTGCATCAAGGCTGTTTGGCCTTGAAACTTTGGGGCATCTCATGGTGCTCCTGGGGTTCCCCAGAGCCCCCCAGGGTGAGCCTGCATTGGAAGGGGCAGAGGGCCCTCTGCCTGTCCTGTGTCTGGCTCCAGGAGCCTGGCTTTGTTTACCAGCTGAGATTAGGTAACTCTGCAAGCACAACAAAGGCCCTGGCCCGCTGCCCAGAGGGTTGAACGTCCCTGGCACAAGGCAGGAGATGCACACGTGGGCAAGGGCACACACCGAACAGATCAGGGCCGGGACCTCGGTGGCCCAGGTCTGACCTAAGGGGTCCCTTGTCTCTCCCAGTTGCCTCAGTACTGGTATCAGTGGGTACGATCTTCAGCCACTTTAATCCAGAAGGGCATGTCAATTATGTTCAGAAAAGCCGAGTGTTGGAAGGAAGGAGGTGCCCTGTCCACTCCTCGGCTGCTAATGGCTTCACCCCAAGCTAATCCAGTGATCACATCAAGAGAGCGCTCATAAAGGCAAGACTAGCTGTGTTTTCATTTAATAGTTTCATAATTCATAATATTTTTTAAATATCACAGACAAAATGGGAATGGTGACCCATTGTTTATACACCATCTCCCGGGAGTGGTCAGTTCCACTGGAAGCACAAAATAGATGCCTATCAAAGGTGAGCAGCCAACTCGGCCACTGCTCCCTTCTTGCCTCTGTAGCCTAGTAGATGGTCAAATTTTGGGGTTTAAATGCCCTTTAGATGTCCTAGATGGCATTCCTGAAACACGTCTCTCTAGAAGATGAAATGCAGTACTTAGAAGGGGAACAGGAAGCAGACAACATCGCGTGTCATTAAATGCTGTTTCCTGCCTTCTGTGTTTGTTTTTATTTGTGGTTACTTATCTTTTTTCTCCCTCCCACTTCTGTCATCCAGTTATCAAGTTCCCCTCCATGGTTTCTGGTGTATTTTTCCAAAACAAAAACACACACATAAACATTTTATATGTGTGTGGGCAAATACATGTCTATATATTTCCTCCTTTTATTTTTTTATAAAAATTTTAACTTACTGCTTTTTTTTTAAAACTTTATCATATGTCTTGGCAATCATTCCTTACCAGTACTTAAAGCGTTTTCTAATTTTCTGGGATCATGGCATGATTTCCATTGTTCAGTTTTAGCCACATTTATTTAACCAATTTCCTTTTGGTGGTTATGCAGGTTGTATCCAATCTTCTTGCTGTGGCAGACGAAGCTGCAGTGAGTCACCTTGTTCATATCCGAGTTTGTGGTGTGTCAGTTAAAGTCCTAGAAGAGGAGTTAGTCGGTGGTTTGTGCTTTTGTAATTTTGATAACTATTTCCAAATTCCCTTCCATAGGGTTCGTACCAATTTATACTGCCACCAGCAATGAATGACAGTGCATTACAAGATGAGTGCATTAACTTTTTTTTTTTTTTTAATCTTTGTCATTTGGGGAATGTGAGTGTCTGAGTGTAGTTTCTGGGGAATTGTGTTTAGGAGCTGCTCTGGTTTGAATGTGGTTTGTCACCTGAGGGCTCATGTGTTGGAGGCATGGTCCTTGGTGTGATGGAAGTGAGGTGGTGGGACCTTTAAGAGGTGGGGCCTGAGGGGAGGGCCTCAGGTCAAGAGATTAGCATATTTCTCTTGAGACCCCCGAGTTGGTTCTTGCAAGAGCGAGTTATCATATAAGCCAGTCTGACCTCTGCGTCTCTCTCTGGCCTCCTGTCTGGTGATGTGACCTCTCCCTCTCCCACGAGGGCCTACCAGGCTGTCCTCCTCCTCTAGGGCCTCACCAGAGGCCCATTCAGAGACTTCCAGGTCATGGCTGCCAAATTCCCAAACTGTGAGCTAAGTGAACCTCTTTTCTTCTTAAGTACCCAGCTTCAGGTATGTTGCCACAGTAATGAAAGAATGAACGAATACAAGAGCTGCTTCCCTGACTGTAAACTAACTACTTTAAAAAGTCTTTTTTATCCTTATCTGTTGTTTTAAAAGGCCGACTACAAATCCTAAATGTTTTTCAACATCTAGGAAAGTGAAAAAAGATGGTGGGGTAACTTCTAATGACCACAAAGTGAGTTATGTGGGACAAAAACAGAACAGAAGCACCCAGAGTGTCAGAGACCAGTGAGGGTCCCGCCCACGCTGCCCTCACCCTGTGCTCAGGAGTCCGGGCCACTGAGCAGGCACCGTGGCTGAGGCAGACTCGGCCTTGGGAAAGGGTCCCTGTCTCCTGCTCCATCGCAGCCCGCCCGCCCTGAGGCCAACTCCCTTTGTCCTCTCCCGGGTTGTCCCCACCATAAGGCAGACGCGCTCGTATCCCCATCCTGGTCCCCCATTGGTCTCTACCCACGCTCAGCCACCATCCACGCTTGGCCCTCTTTAAACTAAGACCGCACAGAGGACGGAGCCGCCCTCTCCTGGGCCTCCTCCCGGGCTCCCCCAGAGCCTGTGCCCCTGTCAGCGTCGCGGGCGGAGAGTTCCAGACTCCCCTGCAATGGTGCGTGGGTTCAGAGCCTGCCGTGGGGCTCTGGCTCCAGGGGTGGCTCCGCGTCCTTGGGCCCACGCGCACGCGGGATGTGGGTGTCTGCCGATGAACGGGCTCTTCCTCATGCTGAAGCGTCTCTCTTGTCCCTGGTCATGTCTGGCTCCTGCAGCGCACTCTGCTCTGTGCGCGGGGCCACGGGAGCCTCTTTTGGCCAGGGCCACCCCCGCTTCTCTTCCTTTGTCCTTTTGGTGCCCCCTAAGAAGAGCACGTGGCTGGTCCTGTGCTCATGTCTCACCCGCCGACCTGTCTGGGCACCTGCTGATCGCGACTGGATGGTCGAACCCCCGCTTTTTCTCTGCCTTCTGTCTGTCCGTCCGTTCTCTCTTCCTTTCTTTCTGCTTGTAGGTTGAGTACACAGTAGAATGGCTTTTGTTTTCCTCTACTGGCTTTTTGGGTTTTTTTTTTTCTCAATCAGACTTTACTTTTTAGAGCAGTTTAAATTCACAGCCATTTTGAGGGGAAACTGCAGAGAATTCCCACCTGCTCCCTGCCCCCAGCGCACACACAGCCTCCCTCCCGGTTGACATCCCAGATGCCAGTGGCCGGCATGCACCTGCCATCCCAGCTGCTCAGGAGGCTGAGGCAGGAGGAGCCCTGGAGCCCAGGAGTTTGAGGCCAGCTTGGGCAACACAGTGAGACACAGTCTCAAAATTTTTTTTTTTCTATCCCTTACAAGCAATGAACCTATGTGAATGTGTGTCACTCTTCTTGGCTTTAAACATCCCTGTTGCTGTTTGTGGTTTGGCACGTCCCGGAGACCACTATCCTCCCTCCTCACAGCCTGCCCTTCTGTCAGGCAAGAACTCTGAGCAGAGGATTCTCCTTCTACCTTTCCTTCTCTCTGCTCTGGCTGCCAGTCATGTCCCCACATTTGCCATGACGTCACCATACGTTGTCCCCGTCTTTGCTTTAACTAGTCAGTGGTCCTTTAAATAATGTGTGTAAGCGCTCACACAGTCCCCTTCCGTTGCCCCCTTATTCTTTGCTGCAGATTTTGGATCTGTTGGGGACACTTCTCTGTAGCCTGAAGAACGTACTTTTAGTATTTGTTGTGCTGAAGTTATGCCAGCAACAAATTATCACAGTTTTTGTTTTTGTGAAAGTGCCTCTATTTTACTTTGAGGAATTTTCACTGGGTGAAGAATTCTTGTTGCCAGTTTTTGTTTTTCTTTTTTCTTTTTGGTACTGGGGGTTGAGTCCAGGGGTGCTCAACCACTGAGCCACATCCCCAGCCCTTTTAAAACTATTTTTTAGAGACAGGGTCTCACTGAGTTGCTCAGGGCCTTGCTAAGTTGCTGAGGCTGGCTTTGACCTCGCGATCCTCCTGCCTCAGCCTCCCGAGCTGCTGGGATCATGGCGTGCAACACGGCGCCCGGCTAGTTACCAGTTTTCTTTGAGAACTTTCAAGATGTGATTTTATAGCTTTTTGGTTTCCAATGTTCCTGATAAATCAAAACTAAACACCTCTTATTTTCGTTTCTTCGTGATGTGTTCTTTTGAATGTGACTGGTTTCACAGTGTTTCCTTTATCTCGGGCTTCTAGCATTCGACTCTGATGGTCCAGAGGCTATCGTGGTGTTGATCCTACTTGAGGTATGTTATGGTTTGGGCATCAAGTGTCCCCCAAACACTCGGAGTTGAAGGCCTGGTCCCCAGTGCAGGAATATCCAGAAGTGGGGCTTTGGGGCAGTGACGGGTCATGAGGGCTCTGACCTCATGGGTGGATTAATCCATTTTGTCTGAATGGACTGCTGGGAGGTGGTGAAGCTGGAGAGGTGGACCCTAGTCCAATGAGTGGGCACTCAGGGATGTGACCTTGGGGGCTGTGTCTTGTCCCCGGCTCCCCACCCCACCTCCCTCTCTCTCTCTCTCCCTGTGCTTCCGGCTGCCGTAAAGTGACAGTCTTCCATCACCAGGTCCTTCTGCCATGATGCTCCGCCCTGCCTCAGCCCATGGCAAGGGAGCCAGCCACGGACTGAGCATGAGCCAAAATCCGTCTGTCCTCCTTCAAGCTGTTGGTCACAGGGTGAAAGCGGACTACTGTGGACTCACCGAGCTTTCGAGGTGAGAGTTGGCATCTTCAGTGTATTTGGGAAACGGCCATTACCTTTTCCAAGCAAGCCTTTGCCCCTTCTCTCTCCTCCCCTTCCGTTACTCCAAACGGAAGCGTGTGAGCTCGCTGGATATTCGCCGACGGCTCCTGAACGCTCTGTTCCATCTTAATCTGTTTTCCCTGTGCGCTTCGGTCTGGGTTGCTTCTCTGGACCGTCTTGAAGTTCACTCATCGCCCCTTCTGCCTCGTCTGGTATGGTATTAAGCACTTCCAAGGACTCTTCATTTCAGATACTGTAGTTTTCAGTTCTAGAATTTGCATGTGAAAGTTTCCTCTTCTTTGCTGAACTTCCTCATCTCTTCACACCTTCCACTATTGAAACACCTAGTCCCTGTTTCCCCTGAATGTTTTTATGTATTTTAAGGTCTTTGTCTGCTAATTCCAACATCAGGTTCCCTGCCATTGACCGTTTTTCTTTTGTTTATGGGTCACATTTCTGCTTCTTCACATGCCTAATAATTTCTATTACATATGAGATACGTTGTATGTGATGTTGTGGAGACTACTCTGGATCATGATATAGCACTTGGAAGAACGTTGAACCTTTTCCTGGCACACAGTTAAGTAACGGGTGGATCTTGCTGGTTTTAAGGACTGATTTTAGCCTTCGTTAGGATAGATGTGATTCTGTTGTACCCACAGTCCTAGAAGAAAGCTGTCACTCCCAGGCCAGCGTCCTTACTTTCTGAATTTTTCTTTGGCTCTCTCGTTTTTGTTACCTGTTCCACACATTCCAGTTGTCTCGGCAGCCCTGAACGCAGGACTCTCTTTTCTCCACCTGGTGAGACTTCGGCTCTCTGCTGGGAATCCCTGGCCCTGGGCCCCAGACTGACAAGCATCCTCAGGTTGAAAGTCAAGGTGAGGGCCAAGCTCAGCCTCCTGAGCTTCCCTCCTCTTAGGGGTCATAACTTGCGTGGTCTGTCCAGTCTTATGGTTCCTCTGGACAGGCAGATGGGCCCTTCTGCCGTGGACAGCACAGAGTGCCTCCTCTCCTGAGTTCCCTTCCCAGTCTGCCCCGGTCTTCAGCGACCTCCACTCTGCTGACTCTAACCTTCCTTATGAGGCCTCCCCTCCCCGGGTGTGGCTGTGTGTGCCTGGTGGGCCACTCGCAGAAACACGTTATTTCCCACTTTGCTTGCAGGACACCATGATTTCTGGATTTTTCTGCTGCATTTCCTCCTCTTCACTCCAGGCTGCTGGCCTCTCCTCTGCTGCCGACTGGGGAGCCTCAGAGTGCCCTGTTCCAGCCAGACGCTCTGGTGTCCACGAGGACTCCACGGCCCCTTCCTGCCCCAGCCAGGTCGCCTCTCCAGCCTGACCTCGGCCCGGGGCCAGACGTGTGCTCCTACTCCCGTCCCTTGGGTCCACCATCCTGAACCCAGCGTGTCCCAGGCTGGGCTCCTGCCTTTGCCTTCGCAGGCCGCTCCCTCAGTCTTGCCCACTCTTCCAGTTGCTCAGGCCAACAGCTGGGGTCACCCTGGAAACGTCTTTCTTACTCGAAGGCCACACCCTATCCCTCAGAAAGGTCTTGCGGCTCGACCTCAGTGTCCGCCGCCATCGGCGTCCCGGGTTAGAGCAGAGGCCTCCCTCATGGCCTCTGTGCCCCCCTCTTGCCTGGTATCAGCCAGGGCCACGGCGGGGGACAGAGGATCTGTGTCCTGGGACCCGGGATGTGACTACGGAGCGGTTGCCAAGCTGCAGGTCGTGGGCAAGGTCGAGGACACCGAGGTCCCTAGGACAGGTTCCCTCATTGCTGATGGGAGTCCTGTTTGGGGTGGGAAATCAGCTGCTGCCAAACTTCAGCCCGAGAGAGAGAGAGAAAGAGAGAGAGAGAGAGAGAGAGAGAGAGAGAGAGAGAGAGAGAGAAAGAGAGAGAGAAAGAGGGAGAAAGAGAGAGAGAGAGCCCTCGCCAGGGAAGCAGATGCCCTCACCTCGCCTGCTGACCTCTGACCACCTGCCCGTCTCTCGCTGGCTGAGCCGAGGGCTGGGGGCCTTAATGTGGTGCCCGGAAGTCGGCCATGTCCGTGGCCGTGCAGTCCATGGAGGGCAGCCCCCAGGCGGAGAGCAGTGTGGGAAAGGGACCTGAATCTAGAAGGCAAACGGCTAGTGTCCCAAAGCCCACGCCCCACTCTCCCCAGGGCAGCCAGAGGGGTCCCTGGGCTCTAGGGGCCCTGGGTGGAAGGCAGAGCTGCAGGCTGGATGGAGGGTCTCCTGCCAGCCAGGGATCCTCATCTGGGTTAGAGAAAGGAGACGGCCCGGCGGAATTCAGCGACGGACATTTGGGAGTCACTTGCTGCACGCCGTCCCTCTACCCTCTGCATCTCTAAAAGCGGGTGAAAATCCTGTCGTCTCCCTACCGTCGACGGAAGGATTAAACAAGGTGAGAGCTCGGGGAGGTGCTCAGCACTATCCCAAGCCCCTCGGCAATGGCAACAGTCACCGTCAATATCTCATGAGTCCATCACCACACCGGGTCATCGCTTCCCCGCAACTGCTCTGTCCCGGGCTTTGAAGAGATTCTTCTGGAAGTCAGATCAACTGTGGAGGGTGCGTGTGCGGGAGGAGAGGATGGCAGCCCCCCTCCTCTCCACACCCCGGGAGGCTGCCCACCCCTTGCCTTGCAGGAAGAGCCCAAGGAGGAGGCTCCTCCCTTTCCTAGGCAAAGCGTCCCACCGGGGTCACACCGGCTGCCAGGCCCCAAGATGGCCCTAGAGGACCAAGGCTCCACATCCACTCTGAATGGGCGGCCCTGACGCGCCAGCATCACACTCTGCTAGTTCCCAGCCAAAGTGCTTTTGGGAGCCCACGTGGGGGCGTAGTGGGGGACACCTGTGGGAGCGGCCACAGGGGAGGCCACACAGATGGGGAGAGGAAACGACAGCCCCCGCACCCCGTGAACCAGATGAGCCCAAGCTTCTCGGGGTCCCCACAGAGGCACCCAGCATGTGCCTGTGTCGCAGGGCGACTCTCCTGCGGCCCCAGGCCCACGAGCAGTAGAGGACCCCGAGCCGCCCCCGCACCCTCGGGTCCAAGAGGAGGGCGAGCGGTTCCCCCCAGCCAGCCAGCCAGGCCAGCCCGGGCCTCGACGGCTGGCCACCGCCCGCGGATGCAGGATGCCGGCGACCGGGCGGCGCTGGCGGGAGGCGCGTCCTGCCGGCGAGCACTGGCCGAGCCCCATTCCTCTTCTTGATTGGCACTTTAATGAGGGCAGAAGGGGCCGACCCCTGCCGGGGGGCCAGTTCATGCCCCGTTTATCTCGCAGCCCGAGTCAGACTAAAACAACACCGCGGGCCGCACAGCCGGGAGCCGGCGGCGCCCCCGCCCGTGATGGATTGAGTGGCCGCTGCGAGCTGGCAGCTGAAGCGTGTGGGGGCTGCGCCCTGCCAGCCCGCGACAAAGGAGCCACCGGCGCCCCGGCCGCGCGGGCTGGCCCCGCCCCCACCCCAATGCCAAGTCCAGGAGGCCGGAGCCCCAGTGCTGGGGAGCCACTCCGCGCCCTGCGGGCAGAGATGGGGGTTGGCGAGTGGCGGGCTTGGGCGGAACAGGCATCGGAAACCTCTTCCCCATCCTCAGCCCACCTCGCTGTGCGTCGCAGGGGCTTTGAGGTCCGGGAGCGCGGGGGTCCCAGCAGCGCCTGTGACTTGCTGTGCAACTTTGGGAGAGCCTGTCGACCTCTCTGAAACTTTGAGTCCTCAGCTTGCTGCATCTCCTCCCTGGATTCTTGCAGGATGAACTAAGGCCTGCTGGCAAAGCGCCGGGGCCAGGGAGCAGCGCCTGCAGCGGAGGCCTCCGCTCCAGACGCTGTGCCACAGCCCTGAAGCCGGGGTGAACCCCACGTACACATGGAGAAACTGAGGTTGGGAGAGGCCCTTCTGCCCCGTGTCCTGCTGAGGGCAGAGACAGGCTCGCAGCTGCTCCGAGGCCCCAGTTGCGGGCTGGAATGTCCCTGTGAGCCTGGGGTAGCCAGCGCCCATGTGCCCTGAGCCCGGGAGGCAGCGCGCCACTCTCCAGAGTGCCCGGGTCACTGCCAGGCGCTGAGCTGCCCTCTTCCTCATGGTGCTCCCGTGCCCCAGGGTGAACTTGAACTCTGAGCCACTCCTCAGCCTGGCAGGAAGAGGGGACACAGAGGGGATGGCCGCCCCCTCCAGCTCGGAGGGCTGCCGTGGCGGGTCTCTGTGGCCAGGTCCTCAGATCCGGGACAGGACGGTCCCTGGAGCCACAGCAGCTGGTCCCCAGAGCCGAGGAGAGCACACACTCAGCTGGGCAGAGTCTCTGGATTCCAGAGAGCCCTGGGGGGGTGGAACGTTCTTTCCTGGGCCTTCGTGGGCCTTGTCTGGACAGCCAGGCCTCCCGGGAAGGGAGGGAACCAGCCTCCACTTGCAGGAGACTTCACCTCCCCGTGAACTCCTGAAGGGCAGGAGGCCAAGCCCCAGCTGAGGTCAGAGAAAGTAGCAGGGCCACAGTGGGGCTTCACGTGGTCTTCCCGTGCCCGCCCCAGGCCCTCCAAAAATGGATGTCTGCCTCAAAATACGACTTGCCAGGTGGCAGGGGCAGAGCAGGCCACCGAGGGTGGGGTGAACCCCAGTTCCGACCCTCCAGGCTAGGAGAAACCCAGGCTTTTGGCCCTGGACCCAGCCCTAAATGGGCTTAAAACTGGCTCCTGCTACCGGAGAAGTTTCCCTTTGTCTCAATAGTCTTTTCCTCCAGGTGCAGGGGCGCAAGCCTGTAATCTCCGAGACTCGGGAGGCTGAGGCAGGAGGATTGCAAGTTCGAGGTCAGACTGGGCAACTTAGTGAGACCCTGTTTCAAAATTTTAAAAATACTGTCTGGGGATGCAGCTCAGTTGATAAAGGCCTGCCTCGCATGCACAAGGCCCTGGGTTTGAGCCCCAGCACCGCAAAAAAAATAAGTAAATAAATAAAAAGGGCCAGGGGTGTGGCCCCGTGGGAGACACCCTGGGCTCCAGCCCCAGGGCCAGGAGAAATTTCTAAAGTCTTTCCCCTTTGCCTGGTTAACTCTGGTCAACCTGCAGCACTTTCTTCAAATGCCACTTCCTCAGGGAAGCCCTCCCTGGCTGACACCCCTCCGGAGGACCCTGGTCAGGATGAGTCCAGTCCCTGTTACCGCCTGCCTAGCTCCTCCAGCCCTTCCCTGTGGTTCTCCCACTGATGTCGCCTTCCGATTATTTGTGTTCGCAATGATGAGCCCTGAAAGCAGCGCCGGTTGTCTCTCTCCGCTGCACGTTCCTGGACCCCACCATCGGCTTCGCACACAGCCGGTGCTTGCGGAGTCCCACGGACCAGAGGCTTCGGCCAAGGCTGCTTCTCCCAAGAAACCGCCACTCTCCTGGGGCGCGCCTGGGGAGAACATATCTATTTTCTTCACCGCCGTGTCCCCAAGCTCAGAGCCTTGCGCCTAGAAAGTTGTTGTTGGATCTTTGATAAGCGAATGAATTTGCTGCAAAAGAAAATTAAAAAAAAAAAATGCAGAACCAATAAGAACCCCCCACTGTCAAGAAAGCGGACCCCCAAATCAAGTCTGGGGCAAAAGTCTCTCTGAGTGAGAAGATTATGAGTCCTTTTATTTCAAAAGATTTGTTCCATACGCTACAGTGGGCCAAGTCCCCAGGGAACCGTGACATCAAGGAAAACAGACAGTTATTCCAACTGGCAACTCTCCAGACTCTCATTTCTGACCATTAGACTTAAGATGGGTGCAGAGCAAGGGGTACGTGTGTGACCCTCAGGCTACTAAGGGCATCTCTGGGAGAGAAAAAGACATTAAGTCACAGACTTCCATATCCTAAGTTTTGTGAATGAAATATGAGGCAAAAGAAAAATGGCCATCATATATAAAGAGCTCATTACAAGAAATAAGAAGAGCATCAAGACCAATGTAAGTAAACAGGACATGAAAGGATTATTTACATGTGAAGAAATGTGGGTTGGGCAGTTGGTATTTGCTGAATGGTCATCTGTGTCAGGCATTAAGAATTTTATATCTCATTTAATTATCAAGGAACTATAGTGAAAAATCCACCCAACAAATGGATGTGGTGACTGACACGTTCCTGATTTTTCCTATACTGTCCACAAGTTTAGAATTCTAATTTTTCTGAAGAAAACTTGCATCCCTGTCTTAGTTAAGGCTCATCCACCGTGCAGGTTTCTGCAGATCTATTCCATTCTTTGAGGTGAAAGCCAATTGCATGTTCTTGGCCCTGAGAGCTGGGTCTAGGATAAGTGTCATTTATTTCTGAGTTGTCTGGGTTCTGCAAGTAATGTAATTACTGTTGTATATGCTCCTATAAAGCACATTTTAGGGTAGTTCTAAGCAACTCTGAAAATAGGAAAATAGATTCAGAACTCTTGGGGCAAAGACCACTTTGTCTTTTGGTTCTCTCAAGTACTGCATGTCCCTAAAGATCCTATAAATATTCAGGTGGAAATTAAATGGTTGGCTGAGTTGGAAAGGACTTCATCCCATGATCCCACGGGAGAGGGTTTTATCCCAGTTTATGTCTGCTGGTCAGGGCTCAGGGGTCAGTCACCGCCAAGCTCGGGTGCTCTGAGCCCCGGATTGAGAAACGTTTATCCTCGGTACGAATCAAAGGAGGGCAGATTGAGGCAGCATCCAGGGACTGTTTTATAGTTACTAAGTTATTCTTAAAAATGCTTTTAAGGCCACAGCCAGCTTTCGCAAGCGCACGGAGACTCGGAACTTCACCCTGCAGCCCAGGGCACCACAAGTCATGGCCCTTTTGAAAAGACACAGGTGGAGCTGGCTGAGCGCAGTGGTAGAGCGCTCGGCTGGCAGGCCAGAGGCCCGGGCTCAGTCCCCAGCACCCAAACAAAAAAATCTAGAAAAGGGCTGGGGGTGTGGCTCAGAGGTAGCGTGTGTGAGGCCCTGGGTTCCACCCCCAGCACTGCAAAGAATAAATAGATAGAATAAAGAGGAAAGAAAGGTGACAACACCCAGGAAAGCTGGTCACCAGCTCCTTCTGTTCTAACCCCCGTGGGAATTCATGCCAAGGAAAAGGCATGAAATAGATGCAAAAGCCGGGGCCATTGAAGTACGCGGGGTCGCTTTGCTGTCCATGAAAAACCGGCCTGAACAGTTGCTAAGGAAAAACGAGGGCAAAAGCTTGCGAAGAAGGAGCGCAAAGCCCTCCAAATGATCTTAAAAGCAGGGGCAATCTTGAAGATGACGTTGACCTCCGGCTTGGTGGCAGGCGCTCGCCGAGCTCGGGTGAGGCCCTGGGCGCATCTTCAGCCCTGCGTGTAAATAAGGACAGCAAAGGCGTGGTGTCCCGCCACATGGGCAAGTGCTTTTTAAACAGTGCTAAGTGCACATCACGAGGTGTAAGATCGAGTCTGGAAATGGCCACGCGGTGCAGCTCGGAGCTGGGTGGTCACCCTCCTAGGCCGGAGGACAGCGGCGCTTGCTCCGGGATCGCTGGGCACCCGCTGGGCTTTTTTCTTTCTTGTCACGACACCATCTTTTTAATAATACTGAATAAATATTTTCAGACAATGAGTCTATGGAAGGACCATCTGCTCCGGGAAGCCCCTGGCCCAGGAACTATGGGAAAGACAGGAAGCAGAAAGGTCACGGTCCCAGGGGGAAATCCCACAGTGGACAGGCCCAGCGCCAGAGGACCTGTTTTCCTGATGACCACAGTGAGCCGTTTTTGAAGTAGGCGGCTCTCCCTGAACTGTCACACAGCGGATCATGGGGCAGAGCCCCCACGTCCCTTCGCTCTGAACAGGGCATTTCTCTGACAGAGGCAGCTGGACGCGGTGACGACGCCCCAGGCTTGGGTGCGGTCCCACCGTAGTTTTTTGTTTAATACCTTGTTTTAGTTGTGAGGGACACAGTACCTTTATTTATTTGTTTTTTTAACGTGGCGCCGAGGATGGAACCCAGGGCCTCCCGCGGGCTAGGGGGCGCCCTACCCCTGAGCCCCAGCCCAGCCCGCAGCCTTATTTTAATCTTAAAAAAGAACGAATGTGGACATTATTTTGACCGTGAGGAAGCACAGAGCTGGGTTCACCTTAGGAAACCGAAGGACAGTGACGGTTTATGGAATCCCAGAAAGATCCCCCGTCAGGGCCGTCTCTGAGGAGAGCCAGCGCACAGCCCTTCCACTCTGGGGATGACCTGTCCACAGGCCGCGGGCGTCTGACCCCACAGGAGTGACCAGTCTCCGCAGCCCAGTTCTCTGGAAACGCAGCGCAGGGGGCCAAGTTCTCGACATCATTCGACCCGAATCTAGAAACGTTTGTTCAGTGGGAAAGATGGTTCTGGGTGCATCGGGGGCAGGCAGCTTCAGAGCCAGTCACGGACATCGGGGACGTCGGAGGCGAGAGGGCGCTGGGGAAGGCCCACGCCCCTTCCTACAGAGACCTCGGGCTGTCCCCCGGGACAGAAGGCACTCCCCAGCTGCAGCGGGGACAGAGGTGTTCAGGTTTTCGTTCCGCACCGGCTGCTGGCCCGGGTGAATGTCTGTGGCAGCCAAATGCCCGGCTCCCTTTCCCGGCTGCAGGGAAGGTCAGCATCGAGTCCTCATTTCAGAGGCCCAAACGGAGGCTGCAGGGTTTCAAGCCAGGTGCCCAGGTCACGTTGGAGGGCAAGGTACGGGGACACCGCTCCCCCTGCAGGCTCATCATTTCTTAGCCCCCGTGGTTGGTGGGGTGAGGGGGCCCCTGTCAGGGACATGCCGAGCAGGCAGCAGAGGACCAAGAGGGTCGAGGGCAGATCCGAGCTCCTGACCCTGGCCTGGCCCCTGCCGGCTTCCTGGCCTCTGCCGCTGCCCCTGGTCCTGTGCGGCTGGCCACGCTCTCTGCTCTGTCCCATACCGCTCTGCTCCTTGTCATCAGGACCCCGGCTCGAAGGCCACCTCTTCCAAGAGGCCTTTGCTGACCGCAGCAGACAGAGCCCTATGCCGATGCCCGTCACGGCTCTGCCACCGTCTGGTACGAGCCCTGCGAGCCGCAGCCCCACCCGTCTCTCTTCCCTCCACCCTCCCGACTCCTGGTCTGGTCCCCTCCGCGTCCCCAGGGCCAGGCACAGCACTCAGCAGGCCGCAGGCACCCGGCTCACTCTGGCTGTGGGATGGACACCAGGCTGCTCCGATGCTCTAGCATGTCCTGCTGTGGCCACCCAGGTCATGTCCTTGCTCCCGTCTGGGTCACTGTGTCGGGTCATCTTCTTGAACACTGTGGACCGGGTTGGCACCACTGGTGGATGAGGCAGCCGGAGGGGAGCTGCTGGCTGGGCCCAGGGACTCCTCCCGCTCTTCTTCCTCCCCGGAAGCCCCGTCTCCCGGGTGACACCTGACCCACGTGCCCTCCTCTGGCACACATTCCGTGACTTGATGACCCGAGAGGCCATTTCCCTCTAGGTGGCCTGGCCCAGGGAGGCTAATGACTGGGGACACATGTACGGTGGCAGGAGCTTAGGACTGTGGCCGTCGTTGAGGCTTTGGGATCCTCCTGCCTGTCCCCTTCTCTCAGGAGACGGTCCTGGGGGCTCAGGTGGAAATGAGCTGGTGGAGGTCAGGCTCAGGGGTCACCTCAAGCCTCCAGCGCAGGCTTCAGGGGGACAAGGGCCCTTGCCTCTGACAAGGGTGGAGGCCAGGTTTGCCAGGACCCGTGAGCCACCCAGGTCGGGCTCGGGCGAGGGGGCGGGGGTGGCCTCCTGCCCCGGTGGTTCCGGGGGCTGGTCAGGGCCCTGTGGTTCCAGCTGGGGTGGCCGCAGCTCCTTCCCAGCCTTGCTCTCGGAGACTGTCCCCAGCCCTCGTCCCAGACTCTCACCTGGGCTGGCGGTGGCGGGGGCTGGGGAGGAGGCAGGTGGCAATCCCCCTGAGAGGTGGCAGCCTGGGGCGGGAGCCACCACCCGCCACCTGAGAGTGGGTGAGGAGCAGGTTAGCTGGGTGAAAAGTTCACCACGAGGGGAGCTGTCTGTTTCCCTCGCTTAATTTATCCACTATTTGGCTAACCTTGCTCTGAACCCAGGCCCGAGACCCCTCTCCGCTCCCCCCGCCTCCCCGCTGGGCGCCCCGGCCGCCACCAGCCTCCTGCCGCCTGCGCGGCCAGGCCGGGGACACGCTGGCCTTGAGAGGCCGGGGCGAGGGCCGCCTGGGGAGAGGCCGGCCGCCCGGCCAGGCGGTTATTTATGACCCGAACCTTCTTCCCATCGTCAGTAACCAAAATAGAGTGGGCCGCTGGCGAGTCTGGGCCCCCAAAGGCCAGACGTCCGCCAGCCTCCAGCGCCCCGCCCGCCTCCCGGATCCGCAGCTGCGCTTGAGGCAGGGACCTCGCCTCCGGCCATCTGTCATCCCGGCCTCGGGCAGGAGCTGGACACATGGACCAGCCGATGGCGGAGGAGTGGCCGGCTGGCTTCCCTGGCCCTGCGGGGGTCTCTGGGCCTTCCCTCTGTCCTCGACTGCTCAGGGGCTGATCCCCACAGACCGTCCTTGTCTGGTCCCCTTTTCCTGACACACTTGGTGAGGTGTGGAGGTGGAGGAGAGGACCGTCCCTCAGCCGTCCACCCTCTGAGGCTGGGCGGAGTCCCAGGTTGTGCCAAGCTCCTGGTGCATGTGACTTCCTGCCGTCCATTTAGCAGCCCTGTCTCACGGCCGAGGAGACAGGCCAGGGGCTGAGTCACCCTCTGCAGGTCTCTGAGTGGCCGGTGACAGAACAACCCGGGTCACTGTGACCCCAAGGCCAACGCTCTCAGCCACTGGACTCACTTCCACTCTCACTTTCCATCCTCTGCTGAAGTCACTTCTTGGCAACTGGAAAGGTCACCTGTCGCAGGGCCAGTGGAAACAAAGATACAGGGGACCAGTCGTCCCGTCCCAGCCTCACCCCTGTGCGCTCCCCACGACCTTCCCCTGTGCCTCCCGACTCATCCACGTGCCCAGGCCGCTTGGACGGCCGTGGGTCTCACGGTCTCCGGCTGTTCACGGGTCAGGCCGGAGCCATTCTTTGTAGTAGCCGCCTGACACGCCGGCTCTGGAGAACCAGGATTCTTTTTTTCGGTACCGGGGATTGAACCCAGGGATGCTCTACCGCTGAGCCACGTCCCCATTTTTTATTTTGAGACAGGGTCTCACTGAGTTGCTTAGGGCCTCACTAAACTGCTGAGGCTGGCCTTGAACTTGTGATCCTCCTGCCTCAGCCTCTGAGTAGGTGGGAGTAGCCACTGCATCTGGTGGACCGGGAGTATTTTACTTGCTTACTTTTTTTTTTTTTCAGTTGTAGATGAACACAAGATCCTTGTTTTATTCATTTGATTATTCATTTTTCTGTGGTGCAGAGGGTCGAACCCAGGGCCTCACCCGTGCCAGGCGAGCGCCCACCACTGCTGCACAGCCCAGCACCACTTGCCCACTTTGGTAGTGATGTGGGACTTGGCTGGACTCCCAAGTGCACGGCTCCATCCGTGCTGCGTGGCCGAGCCCTGGTGAGGCCACCACCTATCCGTCGTTTCCTGCCCTGAAGGTTCTCCTCCGGCCCCAGAGACAGGGGTCGCCTCCGTCACCACAGACTCGACGCACCTGTTGGGAGCTTCACGCGGAGGTGTGAGGAACCGAGGTTTTGTGTCTGGCTCCTTTTGCTCGGTCACGTTTGCCAGCTCTGTCCACGTCGCCGTGTTCAGTACTTGGGCCTCCGCCATCATGTGGCCCTGCCCTTGGTGGAAAGCTGCCTAGTTTCCAGTTTTTCCCAACACGGTACGAATGACACGGCAGCAAGCACCTAGTGGCACAGGCCTCCGTGTGCTAACGCATTCGTCACTGAGGGAAGGACCCCATCTCTCCATGTGTCGGTGGGAATAAAGTTTACTTTCAATACTTGTCCAGGGGGATGACATTCCTTCCATTCTGGAAACCCATCCGGTGACTGGATCTCCCCCACTGGACCAGGTCTTGCTGCGGAGTAACAGGATTCGTCTTATGGGCAACAGAGAGCCATGGAAGGTTCTAGGCAGAGAGTGGTGGGGAGATCTGTGCTCTGGAAAGGACTCCCGAGCTGCACTGCGGGGAGCTCAGGGACGTGGGCCACCGTGGAGGCAGAGACCGCTGTCCAAGACTGGGTGGGGCAGAGGGAAGGGAGGTGAGGGGACATCCTAGAAGATGGGGGGAAGAACGGACAGGACCCAGTGAGTGGTCGGGGATGGTGCAGCCCAGGGAAGGGCCAGGGCGTGGAAGGGTCAGGAGGCCGGCTCCATCTCACCCAGGCCCCGGCCCAGCGGGGCAGCCAGACACCCGCCAGGCCCCTCAGCTCCTGCCCCATTCTTAGGTGTGGGGTCTGCATGGCGGCCACTCGCTGGGCTCTGCTTTCTTTGTCCACCCCGGGGGCCCTCGCCCACAGCGCAGCCTGCAGCCCCTGCGGGACAGTCCTCCATGCCCAGCAGGAGAGGACGCCCCCTGCCCTGCCTGGCCGGAGCTCCCCATCCTCCCTCTGACAGCCTTTCCACCCCAGCTGCCCTGTCCCGTCTCATGGTCACTTCACCAGGTGGGAACGCAGGCGCCCATCCCAGCACCTCCCAAGTCCCTCCACTCTGGGGGCCTGGGTTCCATGGGGTACTGTGGGTCCCAAAGGCCTCGTGCTGCCGCTGGGCAGGGCCTCCTTTACCACACGGGGACAGGAGGCTTTTAGCACCAGCAGAGGCTGCCGGCCACCCTCTGCAGTGGGGTGAACGGGTGGGCTGTTCCCATGCCTGCCGGGAGGGGCAGATGCAGGGCCAGCTGGTGGCGACAGCAGAGGTCTCCCGTCCCTACCTCAGGCAGCCCGTGATGGACGCCTGCTCAACGGCCAAGCAGCACGCTGCCAACACCCCCAGGAGCCTGCTGACTGCCAGTCAGGAGGGCCCAGTGATCAGAAGGAGGGCCGCCAACTGCCCGTCACCACACTGGCCAACTGTCAGTCAAGAGAGGACAAAGTCCCAGGCACTCAGGATTGTCCCCAGGCATCGGCCAACTGTCACTCAGAAAGGCCCAGTGGCAGGCCGGGGAGTCCAGTAATGGTCATTCTGGTGACAGATACCATCAGCAACCTGGCATCTTTCACCCTTCCCTTGGCACTGGACTTGCAGGGCCCACCCCTCCCTGTGCGCTCAGTCCATGATCTCCGTGGACTGAGTCCTCTGGCTGCCGGGACAGGCCACAGGACTCAGGTCCGGCCAATTAGACGGCTGCATCCCTCCAGCATTGATTTATACATAGACATGTCTCTCAACCCAAGCCAGAGCCAATCAGAACCAACTCTGAATAAGCAGTGTCTCTTCTTCTGTTGCCCTTGAACCTGGGAGGGTGTGCGTGAGACTAGAGTTGAAGCAGCCAGTTTGCCATCACAAGAGCAAGATGCCTGAGAAGGAAGCCATCCCCGAGGATGCCAAAATGAAGGGCAGAGAAATGGAAACTTGGTCCTGGTCAGGTCCTGGAAATATTGTGTGCACCTGGATCCCGCCATACCTGACACCAGGTGAATCACACTTATTGTGTGAATCAATAAATTCCTCCCTTTTGGTCAAGCAAGAAACATTGTGAGTAGCACCAGTAATCACTCGGGGAGCCTCCCAGTGTCTTGGGGCCCAGATGCTGGTCGTGGCTGTAGTCGGAGGCTAGGAATGTCTCCAGAGGAACTTCTGACTTGCAGGGCTACACCAGCAGCTCCACATTTGCTTCCCTGCCCCAGCCACTGGCGGGATCACGATGCTGCCCAAGCCTCTGACTCAGCATCAAGCAAGGCCGAGAAGGGGTGTGGGGGATTTGCTCCAGTGGGGTGGTAGTGGCAGCAGGTATCTGGAGCTGGGAAGGTCCCCTGGGGTCCAGTGGCAATGGCAGCAGCAGCCGCAGCAGCAGTGGTTTGGAGTCCCTACATCCTTTCCAGAAACTGCAGGGAGAGTCGGTGTCTTTGGGGACTGGGACAAAGAAATCCACCAGCCTTTATACCCTCAGGGTGAAGCAGCTGCATCTTCTAGGGACAAGGGACAGCTGACTCAGGACTGGCAAACTCTTGCCTGGCTACCACTGTCCACATGCTGAGCAGGCTTTCTGCAAATGCTGCTTCCTCACACTTGTTAGGTGTCCCTCCACATACCTGGCAGAGTACTAGGCACATTTCAGGTGCTCCAGGAATTGTCAGGAGTACGGGGACAATCTGCCCGAGAGGAGGAGGGGGAGAAAGTGTGCATGCCTGAGGAAGGGTGGGACACTGTTAGTCAGATTTCTGTGGCTGTGATAAAATGCCTGAGGAAATCGACCTTTGAAAAAGAAAGGTTGATTTGGGCTCAGTTTCAGAGGTTTCGGTCTATTGTTTTGGCGCCTGTGGTCAGGCAGAACATCACAGTGGCAGCATGTGGCCAAGTACAGCTGCTTACCTGGGAAGCAGAGAGAAAGAGAAAGGGCCTAGAGTCCCAATATCCCCTTAAAGGCACGCTCCCAATGACCTAACTTCCTCTCGCTAGGCCCCACCTCCCACAGGCTCCACCACCTCCCAGTAGCAGCACAGATGGGGACCAAGCCATTAGCACAAAGCCATTTAAGATCCAAATCATAGCAGCCACAAACCCAAGAAGCCACAGTCTGCTCCCTCCCAGGTCAGAAGCAACTGGACTGAGAGGTGTTGGAATCTGACAGTGACATTGACGTGGATCTGCTAGGAAGAGTTCAGGGCAGGCCAGATAAAGAGCTTGATGAATCATGACAAGTGTCAGATTCACACTCTGTACATCCCAGGCTTCTCGTTTGAGAAGCCATAAAACTCAGAGGTTAAAAATCAGGAATTTGAGCCAGGCTTGGGCGCACACCTGTAATTCCAGTGGCTCCGGAGGCTGAGGCAGGAGGATCGAGAGTTCAAAGCCGGCCTCAGCAAAAGCAAGGTGCTAAGCAACTCAGCGAGACCCTGTCTCTAAATAAAATACAAAACAGGGCTGGGGATGTGGCACAGTGGTCGAGTACCCCTGAGTTCAATCCCCGGTACCAAAAAAAAAAAAAAAAAAAAAAAAAGAAAGAAAGAAAAAAAGGAATTTTCAGCTCCACTCTGGGGTTCAAATCCCAGCTCCACCAGTCACTAGCTGTAAAATAAGCCCCAAGGAGATCCCTTCACCTGTCTCCAGCTCAGTCTCTTGGAGAGTGTTAGCCTTTCATTACTAATACACATAACTAACTAAGCACACAGAGATTTATTGCTTTTATTATAAAGTAAATATAATAAATTTTATTAATGTCTTACTAGGTATTTCCTGGCACCAAGCGCACATGCATCAGTTTACCACGCGAATCACTCCCTAGATTTTCAAAGCAACTCTAGGGGACGGAGCTATTGGTTCCATCCCACAGGGGAGGAAACTGAGGCTCAGGGAGGTCAAGATCATTGAAATCAAGCTCAAGTTCCCAGAGAGCCAGGATCCAGAACCAGATACAGCTGGCTCCAAATTCTAGCCTCTTCCCTTCTCCACACGCCCCTTGGCAGCCAGCTGGACCGGCCCACTCGGCGTCCCTCAGCTCCGCTCTGCAGCCAGCACCCACAGCAAGCAGGGCTGGCCTGCCAGGGACCCGCCGGGCCGGCTGGGGCCCAGAACCAGCACCCCAGGGAATCCAGGGTACTGTGTGGGGTATATTTAGCTTCGCCTCGCACCCCACATACCAGGGCAGTAGAAGCCCACATGCCCACAGCCAGGCCTCAGACTGGGGCTCTGCCCAAGCCACCGGTGACCTTCCCAAGCAGGATCCAGTTACATCACGGCAGCCCAAGGAACAAGCCCAGCCTGTGTCTTCCGCCTCCTGCGGATTTCCTTTGTCAGAAAATGAGGGGAAGGATAAGGGCTTGGGGGGTGGGGCTGGCCGGGATCCCGCAGAACCCGGGTAAGTCACCAGGAGGGAGGCACGGGGAGCTACAGCACCGTGTGGGCGACGGCTTCTGGATCCTGCTCCCCGTGGGGGGATTAAGGTCCAGCCCTGGGACAGAAGGGTCACGTCGGGGCTCTGCCGCTGGCCTCCAGGGCCTCTGGACCTCGGTTCCTCTTTCAAGGAAGAGTTGGGAAATTGCCTCCAGAACAGAGGCTCCTGATGGGCAGTTCTGCCCCTCGGGGACATCCGACAGTGCCCAGGAACACGTTTTTTGGCTATCACGACTGGGAAGGGCAGTAGTGAGGAAAGACGAGGGAGGCTGCCACACATCCTCAGTGCCCACCACAGTCCCTGCCACAGAGGACGTGCCTGGGCTTTAGCGAAGGCCCACGTGGACCTTCCAACACGTAGTAGCGCAGGCAAGATTTTACTGCTCAGGGGCCCGTGTGGAAGTTTAAGGAAAGGTGGCGGGAGGATGGATGTCCTGGAAGCTCCCAGGTGGCTGCCTCTGAGGAGGCATCTGTGTCCGTCAGACATCTGGGCCCCCCGGTGCTCAGGCTGAGCCACGCACTCTGCCAGGAGCTGGGCAGAAGTGGACAAGCTGCTCTCACCGAGTGTCTGGTCTAGAGAGGTGGAAAGAGGAGCCTGGGAGAGGTGGCGGGAGGCTGGACCCTGCACACATGAGGGACCGTGGCCCCCAGACTCAGGAGGAACCATTGTGGGCTGTGGTCACTTTACGGAGATGGATAGTAATGAACGTCGCTAACTGAATCACAGCTCACAGCCTCTCGGAGGCAGCTCGGCAGGACGGGGTGCCCAGGAGCTACGTCCGCCCTTTCTCCTGGGTCACCTCCCGGCTTTGCCTGGTGTCCAGGGGGTCTGTAGACAGAAGTTCTTTTTCTAAGTCTAGACTTCTAGGACGTCATCAATCATCTGCTTCCACAGGAAGCCCGTCCAGAAGAGCGGAGGAGATGCCTCAGGGGTAGGAGCCCCCGAAGGCTACGGTGGGAGTGGGGATCTCCTCTCTCCTGAGACGGCCCCCTTGCCACCCCTGACAGTTCGTGTAGGACCTGGGCAGCTGATTCCTCTGTTGGTGCCCGGGCTCCTTTCTTTATCCCCATGTGACTGGAACATTTCCAAGGGCCAGGGCTGCTTCTCCAGCAGGCAGGGCCCTGGGCTGGGGCACGGGCAGCAGTGGGGTTAGGGCCGAGCCACGAGGTCAGCTCAGGAGCTTTCTATCGTCCCGGTCCCTCTAGAATGTCAGTTTGACCCAAGAAGAAGAGAATCAGTTTCTCAAAATATTCTGGTCCCCAGGAGCTGGGTGGTGGCCATGGGACTCAATTCCTGATCACTTGCCAGGCCAGACAGCCCGGTCCCCTGAAATGGGGCCAGGACAGGGCTTAGGTCTGGCGCCTCTCTGGGCTTGGCGCCCACCCCCGATCTGGTTCTCCTTGGGGGATGGGGAAGAACCTCAAGCATGGCAACTGGGTCCTTTCCCAGGACCTAAGTCTTCTCTGCAGGGTTGGCACGCCCTGTCCTGCCCCTTGGGGGTTTGGCGCCTGTCACGCTCCTCCGCTTGCCCAGGCACAGGGACAGAATTAGCTCTCCACTCTCCCTCCAGGCTCTCCGAGCCGCCAAGCCGTCCCTGGGAGGGACCAGGATTTGGCCTCCTGGGAATCTGCCCAAGGCTTTCCCCCTGGTTCCTCTGGGAAAAGATCCAGGAAAAGACAGAGCTCCGGGCAGATGGGGAGGGGCTGAGGCCAGGCTCCGTCCTGCCCTCAGATGAAGCCCGGGGCGCTGGGTGACTGAGCGGTCCCACCCGGCCGGCCATGGTGACTTGTGCTCAGTGGCCGAGGGGAGGCCTGGCTGGAGCTTGCTCCCTCCCAGCATGCACTGCTCCCCAGGGGTCCTCGCTGCGTTCCTGGTCTGCAGGCCAAGTGCGATTTCACGGAAACCTCAGGAGTTGAATGTTTTCCAAAAGGGTGGCCAGCAGCCAGCCCAGAGCCCAGGAATCCATCTGCGGCGCAGGCGGCTCGGAAAAATCAGGACTCCGCAGACGGCCCGCTGGTCCTCCTCATCTGTCTCTGCCCACTGAGCTGTGTGGCCCCCAGCCCGGCTCTCCGGAGGGCCAGTGACTGGCACCTGCCCTGGGGACACACCCAGGTTGTCCAGACAGGCCAAGGGGTGGGTGTTGTTAGGCAGTGCGAACTTTCCAGAAGGACCCTGTGGCACCCCCAACACGCTTTGGTGACACATGTCCTCAAGAACCAAAAGGAAGGTGACGGGTGGGTCCGGGCCGGGCCTGTCACCTGCCAACGCCAGGCCACGGCGCTGCGCGGGCCTGAGCTCGGGTCAGACCCCGCCCTGGTCAGCGGTGGCCGCCGCCCTCGCGGACGGGCTTCCCCTCCCCAGGGCGCTGTGCGCTGTGCGCTCCGGGGCCACCAGGACCCTCTGCTCCCTCCATGCCCGGCCTAGACCGTGGCTCCGGGACTCGTTCCGTGCCGCCCCGCCGGGGACGGCCTTCCCTGCGGCACCCGCGGCGGATCCCGTGGCCGCTCTCCGCCAATGACGCGCGGGCCGCGATGACGCGGGTGTCTCCGGGCAGAGAGGCGCGGGCGGCGGGCGGAGGGGCCTGGCGCAGCGCTCGCGCCGGCCCGCGTCCCGGCCAGGCGACCGGGCGGAGCTGGAGCCACGCGGCAGGGGAGGCAGCGCCGCATCCCGCGCTCCGCGGGTGGGAGCCGAGATGGGGCGCGGGCCCCGCAGTCGCCGAGCGCCGTTCCCGGGTCCGCAGCGCCCGCCGCGTGGCCGGGCGGCTACCCGCGGAGGCGGCGGCTGGCCAGCCACCTTGGAAGAGAGAGCGCTGCTGCACCAGACCCGAGGGACCCTGGCCAGCAGGGCCGGGAGCGGCCAGGGGCCGTGGGAGGGCTCGCCCCGCGCCCTCCAGGAAGCTCCTGCTGAGTCAGAGGCCGTGACCTGCTGCTGCTTCCCTGGGGCAGCCCCGCCGCTCGCTGCCACCCACCTGCGGGAGCCGGTGGCGGGACAGAGGCTGCTTCCTGCAGATTGCCCTGTTGGCCTCCCTGCCAGCCGGGCCTGGGGCGGGAGGAGAGCCCCGCGAGACCTGCAGGGCCCCCTGCCATCTCTTTGGGGCTGGAACTTTCCCCCATGACTGCAATACCTTCTGCAGCCCCAGACTTCCCTGTTCCTGCACTCTGTGTGGTGTGGGGTCAGTGCTGTGCCATCGCACTGGCCTTACTGCAGTGGTCTGTCACCACTGACCCATGGACCTTTCTTGACCAGATGACCAGCATCTCCACTGGAGGGGTTCAGATGGGGGCCGTCAGCCCCAGCCCCTGGCTGTGAAGTGGTTCTTCTCTCCCAGGTTGTGGCCTGGTGGTGCTGGCACAGGACCGAGGGCCGCCCAGCTGTGGCCGCCCTGGCTGTGGCCCACTCTGCAGCCTGGTTCCTGGTGGTCGTGCCAGGGCACCACGTGGTGTTGGGAAGGGCTCTGGCAAGGAACCGGGCACTTCCCTCTGCCCTCAGGCCTGGACTCCATTCCCTCCCCTGGCCTTGCCCCCCCTCTCCTGGCAGCTGGGGCCCTGAGCTGGCCAGTTCTCTCCAAGGACGGGGTTTCGTGGCTGGGGCTGGCTCCCTCCCAACTGCCCACCAAGGACTTGAACATGGGGACTTGCAAAAGCCATCTCTCTTTATTTTTCTTTCCAGCTGTTCCGCCAGTTTGCGCAAGCTGAGGATGAGTGGGTTTGAGGGGGGAGGTGGCGCATCTAGGGACAGACCCTCCCACACATAGTCTGTGCACACTGCTGAGGCTGGTTAGACTTGAGAAGCGATTTAACAATAAACTCTACAGAATCAGAAACGTAGAAAAGTGTCAAGGCAGCTGCTAGCTGGTTTCTTGCCTCCCCGTGGGGATCAGAGTTACACCCATCAGTCCTGTGCAGAGGTCCTGGGGCTGACCTGGGGGGCTGCCATATTCTTCCCTGGGATCAGGAGCAGCCCTGCTCACCCAGCAGAAATGTGCCAACAGGCAGGCGCCTGGGCGTGTGCCCAGGTTCCATGGCCCCTTCAGGCTCCGTGGCTCCGCGAGCGTCTCTTCCTCCGGCCTCTATGTCCGCCCCTTGAAAGTGTTCATGCACGTGTAGGTTCCTGAGAATCTGTGGATCTCCTCCAGGGCAGCCTGTGGGAGTATGCTGAGGAGCAGGAGAGGGACGATGGTCAGCAACAGTGGAACCATGTTCCCTGAAGCACCCCCCCCCTCCCAGGCCCCCGGCCAGCTTCCTGTTTACAAGGTGAAGGGAGGCAACAGCTCCGCCACGTTCAGCGCCTGCTGTGGCGTGAAGGGATTGGCCCCTCTGAAACTCATGCCGGTGTGGCCGTCATTGGTGGAGTGGGAGGTGGTCTTGAGGGCGCTCTGCCCTCCCGAGTGGACTATTCCACGGAGGCCTCAGTGGGTGGTCTTGGGGTGGCTTTGCTATGGCGGCAGTTTGCCGTGGTAGAGCAGGAACCCACTGGAGGGCCAGCAGGTGCCAGCCCTGTGCTCTTGAACTGGGACTGAGACAAACCTCTCTTCCTTATAACCTGCCTAGTCTGTGGTGTTTGGTTACAGCAACAGAAAACAGCCTGGGACAGCATCTGGGCCCGGAGGCATCCAGAGGTGAATCAGCTTCAGTACCCTCCTTCAGCAAAGGTGTACGGTGTGGGGCTGAGGGGCGAGGGACAGTCTGGGTGTCCGGT
Source organism: Sciurus carolinensis (assembly GCF_902686445.1). Classification (NCBI taxonomy): domain Eukaryota; kingdom Metazoa; phylum Chordata; class Mammalia; order Rodentia; family Sciuridae; genus Sciurus; species Sciurus carolinensis. The sequence continues at coordinate 200,283,400 of NC_062213.1, read as the reverse complement.
CCTCCAGGGAAGTGTCCCAGACTCACCTACAGGCTTTTCTCAGGTACAACCCAGAGCCCTGGGCTCATCTTGCCTGTCACGTGGGTGCTTTGTCGCTGACTCCCAGCCCCTAGCCCTGGCCTGCACAGAGAGGACCCCCATCTGCTCAATCAAACCCAGGGCCCTGGCCCACTCCACATGAAAGACGGGAAAGACCACCTTCAAGGTAGAGCAATTTAGAAAGGTTCTTGGGAAAACTCAAATTACTAAAATTCGTGATGAAAAAGGAAATATCATGACAGACACCCCTGAGATACATAATGAGAAGCTACTTCCAAAATCTGTATTCCAACAAAATAGAAACTACCGAAGACATTGACACATTTCTAGAGACATATGCTCCTCCCAAACTGAACCAGGAGGACATACACAATTTAAACAGATCAATATCAAGCAATGAAATAGAAGAAGCCATTAAAAACCTACCATCCAAGAAAAGCCCAGGACCAGACAGATTCTCAGCCGAGTTCTACAAGACCTTCAAAGAAGAACTCATTCCAATACTTCTCAAAGTATTCCAGGAAATAGAAAAGGAGGGTACCCCACCAAACTCATTCTATGAAGTTAATATCACCCTCATACCCAAACCAGGAAAAGACACATCAAGGAAAGAAAATTGTAGACCAAGATCCTTGATGAATATAGATGCAAAGATCCTTAAGAAAATATTGGCAAACCGTACCCAAAAACATGTTAAGAAAATCATGCACCACAATCAAGTGGGGTTCATCCCTGGAATGCAAGGATGGTTTAACATCCGTAATCAATAAACGTAATCCATCATGTCAATAGACTTAAGGATAAGAATCATGTGATTATTTCAATTGACACAGAAAAAGTGTTTGACAAAATACAACACCCCTTCATGCTGAAACACTAGTAAAAATAGGGATAGTAGGAACATACCTGAACATTGTAAAGGCTATTTATGCTAAGCCCATGGCCAACATCATTCTTAATGGAGAAAAACTGAAACCATTCCCTTTAAAAACAGGAATAAGACAGGGATGTCCTCTTTCACCACTTCTATTCAACATTGTCCTCGAAACTCTAGCCAGAACAATTAGGCAGACCACAGAAATTGAAGGGATACGAATAGGAAAAGAGGAACTTAAACTGTCACTATTTGCTGATGACATGATTTTATATTTAGAGGATCTAAAAACCTCCTCCAGAAAACTTCTAGACCTCATCAATGAATTCAGCAAAATAGCAGGCTATAAAATCAACACACATAAATCTAAAGTATTTTTATACGCAAGCGATGAAACATCTGAAAGGGAAATGAGGAAAACAACTCCTTTTGCAACAGCCTCAAAAAAAATAAAATACTTGGAAATCAATCTAACCAAAGAGGTAAAAGATCTCTACAATGAAAACTACAAAACGTTGAAGAAAGAAATTGAGGAAGATCTTAGAAGATGGAAAGATCTCCCATGTTCTTGGATAGGCAGAATTAATATTGTCAAAATGGCCATACTACCAAAAGTGCGATACAGATTCAATGCAATTCCAATCAAAATCCCAATGATGTACCTTACAGAAATAGAGCAAGCAATCATGAAATTCATCTGGAAGAATAAGAAACCCAGAATTGCTAAAGCATTCCTTAGCAGGAAGAACGAAACAGGGTAGCGCAATACCAGAACTTCAACTATACTACAAAGCAACAGTAACAAAAACAGCATGGTATTGGCACCAAAATAGACAGGTAGATCAATAGTACAGAATAGAGGACACAGACACAAACCCAAATAAATACAATTTTCTCATACTAGACAAAGGGGCCAAAAATGTGCAATGGAGAAAAGATAGCCTCTTCAACAAATGGTGCTGGGAAAACTGGAAATCCATATGCAACAGAATGAAACTAAACCCCTATCTCTCACCCTACACAAAAATCAACTCACAATGGATCAAGGACCTTGAAATCAGAGCAGAGACCCTGCATCTTATAGAAGAAAAAGTAGGTCCAAATCTTAAACTAATTGGCTTAGGATCAGACTTCCTTAACAGAACTCCCATAGCACAAGAAATAAAAGCAAGAATCAACAACTGGGACAGATTCAAACTAAATAGCTTTCTCTCAGCAAAGGAAACTATCAGCAATGCGAAGAGAGAGCCTACAGAGTGGGAGAATATCTTTGCCACTCATACTTCAGATAGAGCGCTAATTTCCAGAATATATAAAGAACTCAAAAAACTCTACACCAAGAATACAAATAACCCAATCAACAAATGGGCTAAGGAAATGAACAGACGCTTCACAGAAGAAGATCTACAAGCAATCAACAAACATATGAAAAAATGTTCACCATCTTTAGTAATAAGAGAAATGCAAATCAAAACTACCCTAAGATTCCATCTCACCCCAATTAGAATGGCGATTATCAAGAATACAAGCAACAATAGGTGTTGGAGAGGATGTGGGGAAAAAGGTACACTCTTACATTGCTGGTGGGGTTGCAAAATAGTGCAGCCACTCTGGAAAGCAGTGTGGAGATTCCTTAGAAAACTTGGAATGGAACCACCATTTGACCCAGCTATCCCACTCCTCGGTCTATACCCAAAGGACTTAAATCAGCATACTACAGAGATACAGCCACATCAATGTTCATAGCTGCTCAATTCACAATAGCCAGACTGTGGAACCAACCTAGATGTCCTTCAATTGATGAATGGATAAAGAAACTGTGGTATATATATACAATGGAATATTACTCAGCTATAAAGAATAATAAAATTATGGCATTTGCAGGCAAATGGATGAAATTGGAGAATATCATGCTAAGTGAGATAAGCCAATCTCAAAAACCCAAAAGGCGAATGATCTCACTGATAAGCAGATGATGACACATAATGGGGGGGGGAGGGGGGCAAGAATGGAGGAAGGAGGGACTGACTGTATAGAGGGAAAAAAGGGGTGGGAGGAGTGGGAGGGGTGGGGGGGAGGAAAAAATAACAGAATGAATCAAACACCATTACCCTATGTAAATGTATGACTAGGCAAATGGTATGCTGTTACTCATGTACAAACAGAAACAACATGTATCCCATTTGTTTACAATAAAAATAAATTAAAAAAAAAAAAAAGAAAGAAAGGTTCTTGGGGGTGGGGCACTAGGGTTGGGACTTCACAGATTTCCCTCGGGAGGGTGAGGAGGGGTCCCTCAGGGATGGGGGTGGGAGAGGCCTCTGCTTCCTGGGGAGTGTCAGCGTAGAGTGTCTACAGTGTTTAGACAAACTGACTTTGCTCTAGAATGTTCTGGAAGCCTTCTGAGACATTCTCTGAGATGGAGAGAGCCATCCCGGCCTAGGGAAGGCCGGCGCTCCTGCTGTGGAAGGCAGCCGAGGGGCATCCTGGCCCAGGGGTCAGCGTGGACTGAGGGAGGCAGGCTGCGTGCCGCTGTCCCCATCCCACTCTCCGCCCTGCGCCTCAACGGAGCCCCCAGCTTGGAGGAGGAAGCACTGGTTGGCACTGTCCCATTCCCAGGGGTCGGTGGTCGCTGTGTGGCAGGGGCTGGCGGAAGCTGGCTTTCCAGGGAGTCGCTGTAACCGCAGGGGCCAGCCCGGCACGTGGGTCTTCATTCCCGAAGGGGCCTCCCAGGTGGGGCGGGGGGGCCCGGTCAGTACTGACGACTCCAGGGACAAAGCTCTCCCTGCAGCCAGGAGCCCAGCCGCAATGGCCCCTTCAGTGTGGAACTGGGTGGCAAGGGTTTGCTGCAGAGTCTGGAAAGTTCTAGGGGAAGAGGACACTGGGCGGATTCTGGAGAGGACCGTATCCTGTATGAAGCCACCTCCTCGGGCTCTGCCCTGGTGAGGCCGCCATGGTTGGTACTCGGAGCCCTGCCTCAGGACACCTGTGCTCCTCCCGGTCAGCCCCCCCAGGGCCGGGGCTGGAAGTCTGCAGGACAGCGGTTCTCACAGCAGGGTCCAGGAACTCGGGGTACCCGAGACCTCTTCCAGGGTCTGCGAGTTTGGGCTGTTCTTATGATAAGACAGCGTCAGCCTTTATCATGAGTACATGGCGGGGTCCCCAGAGGCCGTGTGACACGGGAGATCACACCAGACTAAAACGAGAAGCAGCATGGAGTCCGCAGTCTCCAGTTAAGCCAAAGACGCCACTCGAGACTGAGTCACTTTGATCTGGAAAATACGCTCTTACTTGTCATAAACGCACATTTACCTTCGTGCAGTGAGTTCGTCACCCCTACTGATTTATTCTTATCACCATTATTTGGCGGTGCTGGGACAGAGGCCAGGGCCCCCACGTCCAGGCGAGCGCTCAACCACGGAGCGGCAGCCCCGGCCCTGTTCGGTCTAACCTGGGGACAGGGTCTCACGCGTTGCCAGGCTGGCCAAACCTGCGACCCTCCTGCCGCAGCCTGACAGAGAGCTGGGACGACAGGCGGCCACTGCACCTCGCTGTAGCTACTGTTCATGAGATAAAAACAAGTCCGTCCTGGAAAGATGAGCGGACGTTAGGCCGCTTTCTCAGGCTGAGCTCCCGGCGGCATCTCCCTCACCCGGAGTGCTCTCCTTCCTCAGCGCTTCTTTAAGACCTGCGGGGGGCCGAGGCCTCCCGCTTTAAGGACCGTCCTCTGTGGTGCCCGGAGCCCTCATCCTCGCGCCCACCGTGCGTGACCCAGGGGCCACGCACGCTTGCTGGCGCTTCCTCCCGGGACCTACCTTTTCAAGATGATGAGGATGTTCATGGTCCAGGGCAGCAGCAGGAGGGCCTGGTTGAGCTGCACAGCCTCCACCGTCCTCCGGGCCACCGTCTCGGGCTTCAGCGGGGGGAAGAGGTTGGGAAACCTGAGGGCAGGAGGAGACCCGGCGCTCTCAGGGCAGCTGTGCCCCCGCGTCCCCTGGCCCTTCCTGTGTGGGACTCGAGGCCCTGGGGGTCTCCCCCAGCTGGGACTGGTCAGGGCCCCACCTTCCGCACTCCAGCCTGTGGGGGCCCAGGTAGCAGGGAGCCCCTAGGGGAACAAGGACTCCTAGCGCGCCCTCCCGGGAGCCGTCCTCCCAAGCCCCCTGGGGCCCCGTGCGCCCGCATTCTCCCCAGCGAGCACAGCCTGGGCCCGGCCGGGCCTCTCTGCTCCTGCTGCCCACACGCTTGCCCTTCACGGCTGTCCAACAGCCAGGCTCACCCCACCCCGGCTCCCCGGGAGACCTCTGCCCCCATCCACCCCCAAGTGGCCTCCGATCTTGTCCCCCTGCTGATACCGTGACCGTATTTAGCACACCCAGAATGGCCCTGTTTCCTGGTGAATGGCCTCTGTCCCCCAGCACCTTGAGTTCCACGGGGGCAGAGGCCTGATCAGCCTTGCTCCCTGTTGTACCTCAGCATCTAACACAGTGTCCGGCGTGTAGTAGGTGCTCAGTGAACACGAGCTGACTGGAGGGAGGCTGCACACGTAGCCTTCCCCAGGCGTCCTGCTCCCGCTGTCTGGAGGCCGGGCCTCCGTGGGAGGTGCCCCCCACCTGGTCAGCTGGTTCTCTAGCTCATCCACTCACTGACTCATTCAGAGTGCGAACCGGGAGTTTCTGAGTGAATGAAGGATCGAACGCGCAAACACAGGGGCTCCTGGGACCTATGCACAGGCCTCTGACGGTAGGCGCCAGCCGCGCTGGTCCTGGGTGCTCACACCATCCTCTCCAAAGTATGGGTGGGGAAACTGAGGCTCTGGGGAGTGAGCGGGGCCACCGGGCCCGCTCCAGCCCTGCACTCGGAACTCCTCCCACCGTCCTGGGCCTGAGCTGCTGGCCCTGACCTCAACCCCAGAGGGCTGAGGGTGCTGAGGCACGGGTCTGACCTCAGTCCTCAGCAGCGGGCAGCTCCCGGGCTCCCAGACTCACCCCTGCCCTGCGCTTTCCTTGCTGGGGTGAGGGTGCTTCTAAGAGGCCTCGGCCACCAGGCCTGAAGACCGGCCTCCAGGGTCTGCGGGGATGAGCGAGTCCAGGTAGCTCACTGGTATGGAACCCACAGAGGTGGCCGGTGGGCCTCTGGCCTCTACCTGTGGCCAGCCCTGCCTCTTGGGGAAGAGAAGACAGAATGGATAGACCCAGCTCTACGGGCTGGGGGTCCTTTCTGCAGAGAGCCCTGCAGGAGGACCGGCGGAGGAGCCCCACGCCTGTCTGCGGGCGGCATTCCTTGCCTCTGTGGTGGGGGGTGGGCACGCAGGGAACCGGCAGCGCTGTGAGCTCCCTGGGGGCCGCACAGGCTCCTGGAGAAACCACGTTGGGTTAGCCAGTTCCTCCTGCCTGGCCTTGGGCAAGTAACTGCTGTCCCGGCCTCAGTGTCTGCATCCATCAAATGGGGCGAGAGGCTCGGGCAGGGCTGCCGTGGGTGCTGAGAGCGGCCAAGTGTCAGCGGTGTGGCCAGAACACAGTGGACCCACGAGTGGTCTGGAGACGGCAGCAGCCCCCGGACAGCCGGTCTCCTGGGAACCGGTCGGTTTGTCCTAGACAGGCCCTTCCTTCCACGCGGGGAAGCGGCCGAGCCTGGTTGCAGGGGAATCCAGGGCTTTCATTCTTTTTTTTTTCCTGGAGTAGATGGGAGCTGGCTGAGCACTGGTCTGCCCTGTGCCCTCTGGCCACGTCACTGGGACTCAGCGGCACGACCGCAGGTACCTGCCGTTGACCGAGTGCTCACCGCCTGGCTGGCACGGCTAGTCAATTCTCACGTAGGCACTCATCAAACCCGTGAAGTAGGGCATGCCAATGAAGCCCTTTCCACACCCGAGGAAGTGGAGGCACAGAAAAGTCAAGTGACTGGCCCAAGGTTGCACAGGGCTGAGACTCGACCAGCCCATTTGGCTCTGTGTTCTGAACTTCTAAGAAAAATGACCCGGGTGAAGCTTGAATTTCTTCAAGCAGCACAGAGGACAGACATCAGGAGGTGGACTACGCCAACGTGATAACGGCCAGTGTCCCTCCCCTTCTGTGCTCAGCGTGCCCAGTAGGATTGGAAGATCACTGATGCCCGTCTGTCTGTGGGCATTGATTAGGCACCTCTTGTGTCTGCAGATGAAATGAAATCAAACCGAGTCCTCAAGGGAGAAGAAAGCGATTGTGGAATATTAATAGTCACGAGCACAGCCATCTCAAAATCACTCATAATTTCCTTTCAAATCAGAGGTAAATACATGTTTCTGGGGCAAAATGAAGAGTTGGTATGCCAGAAAAATTCATAACAAATGCATTTTTTGCACATGTGTTGGGGGAACTGGGGTTTGAACCCAGGAGCTCTTAACCACTGAGCCACATCCCCAGCCCTTTTGATTTTTTATTTGGAGAGAAAGTCTCACTAAGTTGCTGAGGCTGATCTCGAACTTGTGATCCTCCTGCCTCAGCCTCCCAAGTCACTGGGACTAGAGGCTGCACCACCTCACCCAACTCACATGCACTTTTGCAGATGTTTATTGTTAGTGAAAATAACCCAGGCAGCAGCTCTTTATTGAGCAACTAGTATGTCCTGGGCTTTGCACTGGATGAATTACATGAATTATTTTTAATCCTCCCAGTAACCTTTGAGTCAAATATTATCTCCACCATTCTACAAATGAGCAAAGTAATAAAACTCCCAAGTTTCATAACTGCAGAGTAGCTAAGGTGTGATTCAAAATCAGGTACATTTTATTCCATTTTTTTTATACTGGGCATGGAATCCAGGGGCCTTCTACCACTGAACCACTCCCCCCAGTCCTTTATATTTTTTATCTGGAGACAGGGTCTATTAAGTTGCTGAGGCTGACCTCGCACTTATGATCCTCCTGCCTCAGCCTCCTGAGTCACTGGGCCTACCTGAGTGTGCAGATACTTTTGATTCTTGATCACTAACTACCTCTGCTCCCAGGTAAGTGCTGAGTGAGTCTCACATGCGGGCACTAGCCCAGGGCCACCCACAGACTAGGCAAGCACTTTATCATCGGGCTCCGCCCCAGCCCATCCTCAGTTCTGGAAGAAACTGAAGCCTGTGAGTTAGAACAAGATCACCACAGAGATAGCAAAAAAATCTTGGGGAAAATCATCTTTGGATGATTTTCATTTATCTGTGACCTTGCACAACGGTCCATCCGTAGAGCGTCCTTTCCTGGGGACTCGCCTAGCACCTATGATGCTCTGCATGTTCTTCTCCCCACAGAAGCGCTGACGCCCTCTTCTGCAGGTGAGCAGGAAGGCGGGCAGCAACTCAGACCGCATCACACAGACACCACGGCTACCACAGCGACAGGCGCCGCCACCCCGGGCCTGGCTCCCGAGCCTGAGCCCCACATAGAGGCCCCCGCGGGAGGAGTGAGGCTGGGCCTCTGCATTCCTTGACTTTGATCTGGAATTTACAAACAATAAAAGGTGCCCGCCTTAAGCACGCGGCTGGATCACCCTTCACCAGTCAGATCACCAAGAAGGAACCTGCAAAAGCCTCAGTCTTACTCCTGGGAGCCCCGTCTTCCCTGGCTCTACCCGGCCTCCCGGGGGTGGGGGTCAGGCGCACTTTCTGGCACCATGGCCCCGAGCTGTCCACCCTAGAACCTTGAGCGGGCGGGCCCGTGTGTGGTGCTGTCCACCCTAGAACCTCGAGCGGGCGGGACCGTGCGCGGTGTGCTCTTTCGGCTTCCGGGCGGCGATCGAGGCTCGCCAGGCCGCACGCCTGTCCACACTGCTCCCTCTTTAGCACTGGGCGACATCCACCGACCCTGACCCGCCGGCGCGTCCCACCGCCCACGGATGGAGGACCTGAGAGCGCCAGGCCAAGGCGCGCTTCTGGGGAACGCGGCCTTGCGCGCTCCGCACGCAGACGCTGGCCGGCCGCGGGGCTCGGGAGGCCGGTGCCGCCCACTGACCTGACCCTCATGCCCTGGAACATCTCGGTGCTGGTGTGGAAGGGCAGCACGGTGGTGGCGCTGACGCCGGGACAGTCCAGCAGCCCCAGGGTCAGGCTCTCCATGAAGGCGAAGGCGGAGGCTTTGGACGTGCAGTAGTCGATGGCGCCGGGGATGGCGGACAGCGCCAGCACGGAGTTGAGGCACACGATGTGGCCGTTCTGCAGCTCCAGCATGCGCGGCAGGAAGGCCTTGGTGGTCTGAGGGCGGACGGGGTCAGTGCGGAGCAGCGCTGTGTCACCAGCCCTCCCGCCCGGCCTGGGGACCCGCCCCCCGGGGCCCCTGCTCCTCCGTCACCCAGCCTTCCTCCAGGGGGAGGGGCGGAGGGCGCCCTGCTGCGGGACACCGGGGTCACAGATCGGAAAGTCTAGTGGCTTCCGGGCCGGTCATTCCTCCGGTCCCACTTGGTCCCTGGACATCCCCGCTGGCCCCGTCCCGGTCCTAGGGAGCCCCTCTCCACCCACTGGGTCCAGGCTCCCGGGCGCCGGGGCTGGCTCGTACCCAGAACTGGCCCAAGGTGTTGATGTGCTGGGACTTGAGGAGGGCGTCGTCGTCGCTGTCCAGCAGGCTCTTCCCGTGGACCACAGCGGCGTTGTTGACCAGAATGGTGACGTCACCCACCTGTGGGTGGGAGGGGCCGGGCGTGAGGGCGCGGAGCAGACCCAGCAGCCCACACGCGGGGCCTTGGGAAGCTCTGAGCACCAGTCTTGTTTGTAAGATGGCAGTGGTGCCCCAGCTGTGTGTGAGGGCGAGGGACAATGTGTGGCGGGCACGATTCCGGGACGCACTGCAGCTCTAAGAAACGAAGCTGAGAGTTACCGCCAGCACAGCCGGAGGCCTCCCGGGTGGCCGCTCCCCTCTCGGGCTCAACCAAGACCCTAGCTGGCCCGAGTCAGGAGGAGGATTTTCTCAGAGGGCAGTGGGACTTTTGCCTCTCAGAGTCTTGGAGAGAAACCCACAGGTTTAATTTCCCGGGGGGACAACGGGTGATGAGGCTACTGTGCCATCAGCCCCAGTCCCTGCCCATGCGACCCGGACCAGCTCCACAGGAAAGTCCCCTCAAGTGCCCCGGACGAAGCCATTCTGCCAGGCCGTGTCCCCTGTGCCTGGCGTTACCCTGGGTTCGGCTGCTCTGAGGACAGGCCCTCCCAAGCCACTGACCTTCTCCCGGACAGCTTTGGCCGTCTGGTATACCTCCTCCCGGTTGCCCACGTCACAGATGAAGTAGTGGCACTCTGTGCCCATCTGCCGGATCTCCTCCGTCGTCTCCTTCAGGCATTTCTCAGTCCGACCCCAGAGAACAATCTGGAAGAAGAAAGTAAGGTGGTCATGAACCAAGCAGTTACCATCAGAAGTCCAGTGAAATAAACTGCCTTTAAATTTCTAACCTCCCTGATTTCACCCCGAAACAAGGTATACGAAACAAACGAACAATTTGGATTTATTTTTTTATTTTATTTATTTTTTTGCGGTGCTGGGGATTGAACTCAGGGCCTTGTGCTTGCAGGGCAAGCACTCTACCAACTGAGCTACATCCCCAGCCTACAATATGAATTGTAAAAGGGAAATTAGCCGACTCTTTGGTGACCCAGTGGTTTCCGAGCCCATTTATGATCAACGTGTTACTTATGAGTCTTTCTAATGTCATATTCCAGCAGGGTGCTTCTTGCCAGCCCAGTGCTAATAATTTCATATACTTAACAGCACGAGCAGAGTCTTTCTGCACAATATTCCAGAATGTTCTTCCAAATCAGCTTCCCACCTGTTAGGTCTAGGGCCAGGATGGATCAGGAGGCTCAGCCTCCAGGCTGCAGAGGCCAAGTGGGCCTTCCCCCTTGCCCCTGTCGCACTGGGAGGGGAGGACAGGAGAGGGGCAGCCAATCTCCGGCTGAGACTGAACTGCTGCCTCACCTGGCAGGTAATGAATGCAGGCTCCGTACACCAGGAGGTGGCCCTGCCAGACCAAAAAATGGATACTTCAAGGGTTTGGGCAAATTTATGAATGGCTGACCCATAAAGGCTCAGAAGAGAAGCCCGGCTCCTTCTCACCCTTGACCTGAGGGAGATTAACACATCTCTCCACACGAGAGCCCAGGGTTAGATGGCTGGGGGGACTAACAGCCTTAACTAAGCGTCAGCTGTCAGGGCAGAGGGCGGGAGGCCGGGGACCTACAAGCCCAGGATAGAATCAGGAAAAGCCAGAGCAGGAAGCTGTTTCTTGGGGATTACTCCAGTGAGTTTCTATTTTCTTTTCTTTTTAAAATTATCGGTGAACTTCTGCACAGGAAAATAAAACCCGGTACGGAAACCCCAACATGCGAGAACAGTAAGAGAAATAAATGATACGTCCGACTCATAACATTTTCTTACTCTAGTGAATATTTTCTTGACCAAGGAGAACAAAACGGCTCATTTGGGAAGACGGGCCTCTAAACTGGGACTTACGGATGGCGCTCTAGTCACAGAATCCCACTGACCCCTCCTTACGCCGTTGCTTGGTAAAGTGAGAAGTCGGTGGACGAGAACTTCCAGCGACCGCGGTCTATTAACTACTTGTCTCAGAGGCGCAGAACTTTCACTGAGAAAGTGTAAGCGAGTCGGGTTGAGCTGGGGGCAGACCGGCACGCACAGGGGTTCTGGTCCATTGATTGTTTAAAAATTAGAATTGTTTCTATCTTTTCAAGTATTTTAAAAAAGAAAAGTGTTCTCTCAACCCCTAAAACAGCTCTGGGAAAGCCCAGTTTGAAAGCCCCACTCAGTCAATTATTTATCTTAATTGAAGTCCTGAAATACAGAGGGTTTTACAAGGGAGAATCCCGTCGGCCATCTCCAGGACCACGGAAGTCCATCAAGGGCAGAGAGACTGCAATTAGAGAGGCTCCAAGGGACACTTTCTTGTCTGTTGAACTAAAAACAGACTTGGAATGTGCTCCTCCTGAGAGGCTGGGAGGTTTAGATCATGGAGAAGAAAAAGGACAAACATTAGTTCCAGGAATGAAATTTGGAACCACCCCACCAGACCTGCACAGTCCGCCATCCAGGGTTCCTTCCATCCACACGTATCACCACCTGCCACCCATTAGCCCACCCATCCATCCTTCCATCCATCCACCCACCCACCCAAATCCATCCATCCATCCATCCATCCATCCATCCACTCACCCACCCACCCATCCACTCATCCATTCAGCCGTCTGTCCATCTATCTGTCTGTCCATCCATTCACCCACCCAATCCATCTATCCTTCCATCCATCTGTCCACCCACCTACCAGCCCTGCATCCACTCATCCCTCCCTCCCTCCATCCCTCGCTCCCTCCCTCCCTCCAGTTTCTGAGTGTTCCAGCCTGAGATGAGGCCTCCTTCCTCCTGCTCCGTCATCTCTGTCTCTCATGGTAATGGACCCCTGGGCTGGCACAGTTCCCTGTGGTGCCACTGAGGTGGAAAGCTACCTCTGGGGACCCTAAGAATTTCTGGGTAAGTCAACAGAGGGAAAGCTTAAAGTTGGGGAGCTTGCTGGAAGGTGCAGGGAGGGGTCTAATGCCTGGAGAGACGGGCGCTGACCTCGGGTGCCCGTCACTGGAACCCTGCAGCTGCCTGGGGTCCCCAGTGCTCCATGCCCGGAAGCATGAACCTGGGAAGGGTGGGGAGGGTCGGGTCTAAGGCTGCCCAGGGTCGGACCGGGAGACCTTCAGTCAGGGAACGAGGGAGCCCATCCACCGTGGGGCGAGGGATGAGATGGAGGCTGTGCCCTCCGTCTTCCAGGGACAAGCAAGGACAACAGCCATGGTCCTGAGGGTTGGCAGAACCCTCCCGAGGGCCTGCCGAGGTTGCCCCTGGTGGGCTGGTGAGTGACCCCACCTCTCCCTGGCACCACGCCGGTTGGCCTTTCTGCCCTCCTCACCCCCTACCCCGCTGGGCCTGGAGACCCCAAGGACTCAGTGCTGTCTTGCTCACTGCGTGTCCCGTGCCCAGGACGGCCCGTGCTGTCTGCTGAATGAAGGAATGAAAGTTAAGGGCCAAAGGTGGAACCACCTCCCTAGGCCCAGAGCCCACCGTCCTCCTCGGCTGAGCCACCGGGGTGCCCCGGCCTTCAGCACAGGGTCTGAGTGGGGGAGACCGGGGTGTCCCCCAGAGCAGCCACGGCGGGCCGGCTGCATCGGGAGCCGGCGTGGAGGCTGCGGCCAGTGCCACCTTGCCCTGTGTCCTCGTGCAAGCCGCTGCGGGTTTCTGTCGCATGCTGTGCGTCTGGAGCATGTGCGGCCTCACTGCTGGGTTCCCCCAGGTCCCCTGGTGGACACTGTCATTCTGTCCGTGTAGACAGGTGGCGTCCCCCGACTGGGAGAGCCCAGTGAAGGGCACTGGGACCCCTCCCGGGCGGAGCTGCTCCAGCCGCTGGTCCTCTGGCCCTGCCTGGACCCCTGGGGCAATCTGAGCCACTGACCAGGAAGCTGGCAGGTGTACCTGAGCCCGCCCAGGTGGCCCTGCCAGAGTCCCCAGGGGTGACCGACTGCTGACAGCACCCGCGTCCTTCCCGAGCCAGGACGGGTGTGGCTGGGCCGCTGGGGGTCTGGAGGCCGCGGGACTTTGGGCACGGAGGCGGTGTGGCCTCGTTAAGGAACCCGCAGGATGGTCAGCACCCAGACCTACTCGGAGGCCAGGTTCACAGAATGGGGCTCTGGAGGCTCGAACCTCCCAGCCTCCCTTCCCGCGGGGCAGAGGGCGGGCTCCTGTCCCCTCCCCGGAAGGCGCGGGGAGCCGAGAGCCCTGGCCCGCCCTCCCCCGGCCTGGCTGCCCTGCGAGATGCCTTAGCTCAGCTTTCACGGTACCGAGGTCACTCACCCGAGTCGCACCGTGTGGCGGGGACAGCATTCGAACCCAGAGCCCTTCCCTCTGCAGCTGTGCCCCAGCCCAGCGTGGCAGGAGTCTGAGGTTTAAGGCTCTGCTCCCGAATCCCAGGTGTCCTGCGCCGGCACCCACTCCCACCCGAAGGTCCTTCTCCTGCCATTTCACTCCGTGTCCCTCAAAACACCCGTGCGCCCCCTGCCAGGGCCACCAAGAGCCCAGTGCTGGGATCCAGCAGCACAAACCCGGCATGGTTCCCACCTCAGCGAGGACAGTGGGGTCGAGATAGGAAACCATGGGCCACAAACGAGGGCAGGGGGATAAAGAAGAAACAAGGGGACGTTTAGATTAGGCGTTCAGGACGTGGCCATAATATGCCCATCTAGCGGATAGAGAAACTGCAGCTCAGAGAGGTTAAGCATCATGTCTGAGATCACACAGCCACTGAGTGCCGGGGCTGGGGTTTGAACTGAGGTTTCGTCAGGCAGCAGGACAGCAGCTCCATCCACTCTCCTGGTGGAGAGAACTCACCTCCTTCTTTACAGGGTCCTGTGCAACGCAGCACACAGGGCTGGCGCCAACCAGTGATCGCTGTTTTCTGTTGGGATTTCCCACGAGGAGAAAAGGCTGAGAAATCACAGGCCACCCTCGGCACACTCTCTCCCGCGGCTGGGGAAGCAGGCATTTCACAGCGGGGACACGTGCCCAGGGATTAGTGTGCAGACAGCCCAGCGTCAGGCACCGGGGTGACCTGAACCCCCACCTTAACAGGCGAGAGGGTGCAAGTGGGAGCCGTCGAGGTGGCCGCCATCTGCTTCTTCACGTTTGTTTATGATCCACACAACGGAAGGCGTAGCACAGCTTCCCTCAGGTCTTTTCCAAAACAGATTACCACACGCAGGTAGCTCAGCACCGTGGGGTCACCCTGCTTGTCCCTCAGCCCCCACCAGTGCCTCTCAGGGCCCCCATCCACTGTGAGGTGACTGGTGGTAATTCTCTTCCTGCTGTTTTTTCTCTGTTTTAAAGGCTACTTGTGGACTCCTATTCATCCTGCAAAACCCTGCCTGAATACCCCGGGTTCTGGGGGGTACTCTTTCTGTTCTCCCTACACCACCACGATTGTCTAACACTAATCCCTGCCTGGCCAGGCACTGTGCTGAAGACGCCTAAGTGCTTTCTACCTGTTAATCCTCGCAGCCCCGTGGACGGGCAGCCCTTCTTTTTATGGCCTCAGACAGATAAAGTGACTTGCCAGGGTCGCACTGTCCCTAACAGCAAAACTCCTGGTTCTCACTGCGCTGCCAGCCCTGCTTGTGCCCGCTATGTGCAGAGGTGGGGGTGCTGGCCCATTTCCCAATACCCCTGCCTCCTGAGAGCTTGCAAGATCCTCCAGACCCAGTGCGGGCCAGGCAAGAGTAGAAGTTCAACTAACAGCTCCAGCCAGTGGCCCCAGGAGGCCTCTAGAAAAATCTGCGGACTGGAGGACACCGAGTGCCCCTCTCCTACCCAGCTTGCCTCCCTCTCCCAGGGGGGCTTACACCAACGCCCGGACTTGGCCTTCATGCCGGGAACTCAGCTCTGGAGCACATTCACCAGGGACATGAGCTGGGGTCTCGAGTGGCAACCAGGAGGAACAAGTTTATAATTGGCAGCCCGGAAAGATCCAGGTCCCTGGGCAGGTCTTTGGCAGACCAGCTTGGGTCCTGCGTGTCCTGCTGTGCTGTTGGCTTCACAGAAGGAAAATAGCCCCAGAGGCCCCAAGGCAGGTGGGCTGGGCCACGGAAGGCTGGAGGGGGTCCATCTCCTCCCTCTCAGCACCGCCAGCAGGGCGGTCCATCAGAGCCACCCTGGTGGGCAGGCGAGAACGGGAGAGCACAGAGCCGCTAGTCTGCCCTGGAGCTGGGCAGGTGCGGCAGGCAGGACGGGGCATCTGGGACACGGGCACGCGCTCTACATGCTCCGGGCGCATCTGGGGCCAGGCTAGCCTCTGGGTCCCCTCTTCACATCCCTGTCCATTTCCAAAGAGAAGGCTCCCTGTCCCCAGTAAAGCAACCCAGAACCCAGCTCTGGAGCCAGCGTGCCAGGGGTCAGTTCTCTGATCTGTCACTTAGGAGTTAGGTGAACTCGGGGACCCCACTCAGATCTGTGGGTTAGGTTGGAAGCACCCACCGGGAAGCGGGGTTGGGAGGGTCCAAAGGGCTCCGTGAACGCCAGCTGGTGTGACTTTAGTGACGACAAAGGGAGGTTCCTCCCCACAGGAGATTCTTCCGCCCCCAAACTGGTCACTGGGGCGAAGGTGCCCAAAGACCCGGCTGGGCTCCCTGTCTGGCCTCCCTCAGACACAGCCTTGGGCGAGCGGCAGAACCAAGAATGGCAGCCGCCCCTCCCTCCCCGTCCTTCCACCTGACCTGGAGGACTTCCTCGGTCCACAGCCACAGCCCAGGCAGGCGGGACCAGCCGGTCAAAACTGTCCACCTGCAGAGAAAGTTCTAGGTGGTTCACTGGCAGGATTTCTTGGGGAGGAAGGATTGTCAAGCTGGACTCTGGCGAACCCTGGGGCTGCCGAGAGGTAGGGGGCTTGGCGGAGGTCCTCCCAGGCTCCCTCCCTCCTGCCCGTCATCCAGAGCAGCGACACTTTGATCAGCCTTCTCTGCCTGTCGTCTCTGCGAGGACCAAGGCTAATACTAGGGGCGTCTGAGCCCCTGCTGTCCAGCACGGTGCTCTGCCCTTGGGACGAGCCCCACTCGGATCCCCTGCCTCTCACTCCTTGCCACGCCTGGCCTGTCACCTGGGCACATCCGACAGGCCTGATGGCTCTTCTGCTTCTGTAAGCCCACCCTCCAAGGAGGGACAGCGGCTGGACACTGCCTCGTGACGTCTTCTTTCCGGACTTTCTAGTCCCTCGGCTCTTTCTGCCTCAAGCCCTAGTTCCAAAGTCTGTGTGCTGCAGGCTGGGTCCTCCTGGGGGAGGACGGGGAGTGGAGTCCACTGTGTTCTGCGCCTCTGCCAATCAAGGCCGTGTCCAGGGGAGGCAAGACTCGGAGCCCCAGCTGGGGTCCCCCGGGCAAGCATCACTGAATGACTTTGGTTTTCAGGGTGGAGGGGACCGTGCTAATGATAATCGAAACAGCAACTACTGCGTGCAGCCTCAGGTTCATGACGTGGGTCCCACTGCTCACCCCAGGAGGTCAGAGGTGACACAGTCGTTGGGCCCTCTCTTGGGGATTGGGCTAGGTCCTCCAGAGTCCCTCCAGGTCCTGCATGCTGGAGGTGCTGTGCAGAGTGCTCCCACGAAGCCCTGTGAGCCTGGGTGCTCGCTGGCTCCGGCACCCCTTCGGCCCGTGGAGAATGTTTTGGTGGCTGCTGGCTCAGTTGTGGAAGAGGTTTGTTAGGAAGTTCCTCAAATTAGATCAGCTGGCATGTCGCCCGCCACAAGATCCTGACGCGACCTGGAGCTGGGCAGAGGCTTCAGCCAGGCAGACGTCCAGCCTGGACCCGACCCCCTCGGGAGGCACAGAAGTGACCACGCAGGTGGTGCTGGCTGTCCCTCAGGCCCTGCTCATCACCGATGCAGGCTGGTCCTGTTGCAGCTCAGGACAGGGTGGGGGTGGGATCACGCCCATTTCCGCACCAGGAAACTGAGGCACGGTTCCTCCAGCCTCCTGGAGCTGGAAGTCCAGCCCACGCTGCACGAGTCCCTTGGCCACTGAAGTCACTGGAGCAAAGGGACAGTGTCTGTGTTTATTGCACAGTGTTCCTGAGCACACGAGGGTGTCCAGGGCCTGCCCGGCTGCAAGGATCCTGGAACTGAGGAAGGAAGACGGTGGGGGCGGAGCTGCTGCCCTGGTCAGCCCGGGCAGGGCTGGTGGCTGGGTGCACTGGCCGGGAGCATCCTTGGTCTCCACGAGAGCAGGGACGCAGGCAAGGGCTCACGCTTCTAAGGCTCACTGTGTGCCTACTCCGGGACTTCAGATGTCATCCTCGCAACTGCCCAGGGGCTGCTTCGGGAGGGTGATTTGTGTCCCCAAGAAGTTATGCCAAGTCTTAAGCTCCAGAACCTGTGTGACCTTATTTGGAAAAAAAAGGTCTGTGCAGATATAACAGTGAAGGCCCTCGAGGTGAGCCGACCCTGGACCAGGGTGGGCCTGAAGTCGGTGACTGGTGACCCCAGAAAAAATGGAGGCGTCCCAGAGGGGAGAGGAAGGCCAGGTGCCGACGGAGACAGAGACTGGAGGGAGGCAGCCACCAGCCGAGGAACCTGGGAAGCCACCAGGAGCGGGAAGGGCCCTTGTAGGGAGCGTGACCCCTCCAGCACCATGATTCGGGACTTCGGGACTCGAATGAAGTTCTGTTGTTTTAAGTCACCCGGCTTGTGGTCACTTCTCATGGCGGCGACTGGAAACGAACACAGGTGGGTCCTGCTATCCTCCTTAGGTACACGAGGTCCAGAGGCACCTGCACGACCAACCGCCTGCTGCGCACTTGAGGCCCCGCCTCCCGCCCGAGGCCCCGCCTCCCCTGAGCAGCTCTTTACTCCCCTTTCCTCTCCGCTCAGCACAGGTCAGTCCCTCAGCGCCCCTGTCAGGTCACCTCGGGAACCCAGGTGCCGACCCCCTCCTGTCCCCATGGCGCCAGCAGGACCACAGCCATGGCCTCCCTGCTGCCACCCCAGCCCCAGTGCCCCTCACCCTGTCCATGCCTAACACTGCCAGCTCCTTCTGGAACCGGTCAGACCCTGTCGACCTGCTTGTGGAAACAGCGGGTCCCTCCTGACCTGTCCCCAGTTCCTGCACTCAGCTCCTCCCCTCCCAGGACTCTCTGGTCCCCGTGCCCATGTGGCCCACTTCCACCTCAGGTCCCGCCTCCCGGGTGCCCTCTCTGGGCAGGGCACCCTCTCTCCTAGGCTGTGCTCAGGGGCCACCCGGGAGCTTCCTGGAGGACATCCCCCCCGGCCCAGGCTCCATCTCTTCCAGTTACCAAGATGGGCCGGTGTCCCCGAGGACGGGGACACTTCAGACCCTACAACTGCTGGTCAACATCTCTTCCAGCCAGAACTGGCGCCTCCCTGGTTCCTCCATCCTGGGCCGCACGTGGCCAGCCCCAGGGGTGGAGAAACTCGCCGTCGCTGAGTGCAGCCCCAGTCCCTCCATCTGGACCTCCTGGTGGCGAAGGCCAGGTGACCTTGGAGTGGGGTGCCAGGGGCAGAGGCGGACCCAGCACGTGTAGACCATCTCCAGCTTCAGAGTTGCCTTCCGCCAGAGGGACTCACCGACAGCCCAGGTAGCCAGCGCGGGCTCTGCCCACAGAGGTGTCAAGGTGGCACTTGACCTGGGACTCCCCAGCCAGGCTCCTCTAATGCCCTTGTTCTGATTCTTCATTCACCTGGGGAATATCTACGGAGTGGTCACTGCTGCCTGGCCTGGCCCCCGAGGACGGGGACACTTGTGTTTACGTTCATGTGTGTGGAAGGCGGTGAGCAAGCGCTGTGCGAACAATCGACTACATAACATTCAGAGGTGTTGAAAAGGGCGCCCAAGGAACACAGAGCTTCTAGGGAGGTGGGGGCAGTGATCACGGACTGGGAGGGGTATTCAGGTGGGGGAGGGGCAAGGTAACATGTCAGTGAGACCTGAGGGACCTGCAGGAGAGCTGTCTCAGAGAGAGGCAGCGGGAACCGCCAGGGCAAAGGCCCTGGGGTGGGAACGAGCTCGGTGCGCTGGAGGATGGCAAGGAGGCCAGTCTCCGTGGCACTTTGATTTCTGCTTGGAGTGTGACAGGAAGCCCTTCGCTAGGGTTGTGCACAGAGGAAGGACAGTCTCTGGATTTTACAGCAAGTTCCCACTGCTAGAATGGACGCTTTGCAGGGGGGTGGGAGCCAGGGCGTTGGTGGGGGCGTTAGGTGCTGGGCACCTTTAGGTGATGGAGCAAGAGGGGTGATTAAGGAGCCTGCAGGGTTGGCTCCCAGCTGCCGGAGGAAGAGGGGCCTAAGGTGCAGCCTGAGCAGAAACAAGCCCAAGGCTGCCATCCCTGCGCCTCCTCCGGGAAGGTCGGCTTTGGCAAGTCCCCGGTATCAGGAAGAGGAGGCGCGCGGCTTCTATCCCAGGTCCCCCGGAAGATCCCAGGAAGCCCCGGGGAGCCGAGCGAGGGGCAGAGCCGGGCAGCCCGGCGGCCAGGGCCACTGCCCAGGAGGAGGGCGCCGCAGGCCAAGGGCCCACCTGGCCGGGGCAGCGCCGTTTCCGAGGACACAGCGGCTGGGCTCGCCGCGCGGGGAGCAGGCCAGCCGGCTCACATGACCGAGGGGGCGAGCTCGGCCTGGCGGGGCTCCAGGGCGCCCTTCCGAGCGCGGGCTGGGCGGGGCCCGGCCGGGGTCCCATTTGGCGGACGGGACGCCGATGGGGCGCGGTGGGCGGTGGAGAGGCGGGGCCGGGGGCGCGAGGGGGGCGCCGAGAGGGTCGAGCCGGGGCCCCGGGTGCGGCGGGAGGGGTGGGGGAGGGGCCGGGGGCCGGGTGGGGGTCCTGGGTGGCGACGGAGAGGGAGCCGGGTGGGGGCGAAGGTGCGGGAAGGGGTCCCCCCCAGCCACCCGGGCCGCCGGCTCTTCCTCCGCCACCAGACCGGCGGTAAACAAACGCCGTGACGTCATGGGCGCCGCTGACCTGCGGCTGAACCCGGAGCTGCAAATGGGACGCAAGGTGCCAGCAGCCTCGGGCCGCGCGGCCGGAGCCACACACGCTCCTCCGCGCCGCGAGGTCAGCCCAGCTGCACACGCGGACAGGATGCTGCAAACGCCACCAGACGTTGCAACACGCAGCCCGTCTGCTGGCCGCCGCGTGAACCGCCCGCCGCCCTCCCCCGCCGCCCGCAGGCACCCGCCCCGCTGGAGGGCCTCCCTCCCGAGCATCCCGGGGGCTGGAGCTTCCACCCCTCTGCGGTCAGCCTCCCCACGGGGACCCCGTGCCCCGCCTGCCCCAGGGGCCTGCAAACCCAAGCGCTGGCCCTCCTGCGCAGGCCTGGAGAAGCTGCCTAGGGTTCCTGGGGCGCTCAAGCCCGCAGGGGTTGGGGGCCTAATACGCTTCCGTTGTAAAGGGATGCCAGAGAGTCCCCATGGCCGCTCGCTGCCCCCATCAGGCGAGCCAGCCTGTTCCGAGGAGCTCTGAGCGGCCATGACTGCGTTCCCTTGGCAGCACTAGGGCCTGGGCTGTCCCGTGGCGTGGAAAGCAGCCTGGTTGGGGCCTCAAGGAATTTGCTCCAGAATTGATCTGCTGTGTGACTTCTGGATGAGTCACTTGGCCTCTCTGGACTCTACCATCTCCAACTGGCCTCCCTGTGCTGCTGTGGGGAAGGTCAAAAGTGCAAGAAGATGCGCACTGCACAGCAAGAGCGGTCAGAAGCCTCTGAGCTGGGGCCCCCGCCAGGGACAACTTGGAGCAGCTGAGAGCCCATGGCTGCCTCTCTGCTCACCCACCAGCCCCCAGACTCAGGGGCCTCTGGGTTTACTATGCGAAGCTGGGGCTTGGCAGCCTTAGGGGGTGAATATTCCCCAGGAGCCCAGGAACCCTATGCTGACTCCCTAATTTGAATCCGACTACCCTGTCTTGTGGGGGTCAGGGAACCTAGAAGTGACCCCAGATCTTTAACAAGCATCCTTGGAGTCCAGAGAGGTGCAGTTTGGCCCTAGAGCTGACCCCAGCTCCTCTTTCCTTGGAGCGGAAGTGGACCACAGGAAGCTGACCAGGCTCCAAGGTCTGCCCGTGTCTCTGTAGCTCCCGTCCCTCTCTGAAATGCTAATAGGATGCGGTCCCATGAATTCCAGATCGTGGGGCAACCAGGTGCCCCAAGAGCCTGCGAATGGGGGTCAGGCCCTGGAGGGGATCTTGGGAGGGAAGAGGTGGGCACCCCATGAGGCAGGGCAGGCACTAGGGCCGGCCACATGTTCAAAACCCATGAAGAGCTCTGAGGACCCGGTGTTACTGCACAGGGTCACACCCGGGAAGCCAGCCCTGGCTCTCGGGTGGGCGCTCAGTAGCAACTGTCAGGCCCGAGCCTCACCCTCCCAGGCCTCAGCTACTCGGGGAGGCTAGGTACCCCACGCATGGGGGCAGGGGCCTGTGGGTACCTAGTTAGAAGTTGCCGGGGCTGGGAGTGCGGCTCGGTGGCGGAGCGCTTGTCTCGCAGTGACAGGCACTGGGTTCGAACCTCGGCACCACATTAAAATAAATAAATAAAGGTATACAGAAAAAAGAAAATCCAATCAAGTTTTAAGAAAAAGAAAAGTTGCCAGCACACCTTGCTTCTAACGCTCCCAAGTCCCGAGTTTGACCTTCGTTTTGACTCCAGCATTTGGGGCACCAAGGTCTGCCTGTGTCTCTGTAGCTCCCGTCCCTCTCTGAAATGCTAATAGGATGCAGCTGCGTGAATTCCAGATTGCGGGGCAACCGGGTGCCCAGAGAGCCTGCGAATGGGGGTCAGGCCCTGGAGGGGATCTTGGAACCCTCATGAGGCCACCGCTGGTCTCAGCAAGGCCCTGCTGCTGAGCGTCCCTGGGTGTGGTGGGGTCGGCCCCACCTTGCTGTGGTCATTCCCCGGTGTGCGGGGTTGTCATCCGCTTCTAGACTCAGAACGTCGGAACTGTGAAGCAGACCTGCGACACCGAGGCTCCGGAGGCTGGGTGCTCAGCCAGAGGACAGTCGGGCTGTGGCCGAGCAGGGCCCCACCCGGCAGCCGGCACCCCCAGAGCTGCCGTTGGCGGTGTTGGATTGGAAGACGAAAGACGAGCTCTTAACGGGAGTGAGCGTCAGCATCCCCTCCGTACCCAACAGGAAACGCGGAGGTCACAGAGCCGGCGTGTCCAAAACGCACCAGGGCAGGCATGTCCCACAAAGCCCTCTAGCTAATTAGGCGTAATTTATGGACCAGCCTCCAAGGACAAGCCTTCAATTTCTTGCAAGCTGGGCCAAGGTAAGTATCCCACAGGCTACTAATTAGGCATCAGTTTAATCTCTGCGAGGACAAAGGTCAACTGCCTGGAGTTGATCCTGCTTGGGGTCACACTGTCAGGCTGGGGACCCGGACCTGGAGGTCTTGGGGACTCAGGGGAAGTGGATATTGGGACAGGAGATAGCTGGCTGGCAGCAAGCCTGTGGGCCCTGCTCGGGGCCAGGCGAGGCAGGGCTTCTCCCCACTGCCGTGAGCCTCAGTGTCCTCAGAGGCCATCAGCTCTCTACTAGCCCGGTCCGGTCACACATCTGGAGAAAGCTTCGGGGGCTCCCTGAGGTGCTCACAAGCGGGCCCAGATCCACCGGCCACCCAGCTCCCTGAGGCGGCCCTGCCCCTCCGCCTCTCCTCACCTCGCTCTTGTCCGGGGCGGACCCTCTCCTGCCCTGCTCTGCTCTCTGCTGCCGCCACCTCATCCTGACGCCTCCCTCACCTTAGCCCCCAACCTCCGTTCCCTGGATCTGAATCCCAGGGCGGTGCCGGCCCCACCCAGCACCCCTGCAGGGATGGGACCCTTGCCGTCCCTGTGCAATGCAGTCTGGTCCTTGTGGCCTAGGAGAGCCCCCGAATGTCCCAAATCTCCCCTGCAGGGAGCTCGCTGGGACGACCAGAGTCTTCCTGGAGTAGCTGCCCCTCGGCGGGGGCACGGCCGACACCCCCTCTTTCCGTTTTGCTCTGCGAGGGTAAACCCTCCCTAGGGCCATCACCAGCCCCTCCTCCGTGGGGACCGCGGCATCGTTGTCCCCTGGCCTCCGTGTGGCACGGGGAAGTTCTGCAGTGAGCAGGCGTCAGGGCAGACATGTCCAACGCTTTCCCATCGACCATCTCACAAAGTCACCCTAAGGTCCCTGGGAGGCTGGGCCTGGCGCTGCCACTGTGCTGACAAGAGGACAGAGGCCTGGGGGAGTGGCTGGCAGAACGGCCCCCAGACGTCACACCCTGGTCCCCAGAACCCGTGAACACGGTAGCTCACGTGGGAAAGGGAAGTGAAGAGGCCCTGGGACTCCATCTGCTGATCTGCTGGCGTTAAGAGAGATGGTTCTGGAGTCCCAGGGGCCCAGCGCAGTCATGAGGGGCACCCAACACGGACGGGGTGCGGGAGAGGTGACCACGGAAGAAGGTCGTGATGCGACCTTCCTGACCCTGAAGACGGAGGAAGGGCCCAAGGAAGGACCACAGCCGGGGGCTGCAGGTGGCCTCTGGGAGCCGGAAAGGGCAAGGAAGGAGGTGACCCCGCAGCCCCGGAAGGCACGCAGCCTTGGTGTTTGGCCCAGGGAGACCCAGGGTAGGACTCTGACCTCTGGAGCCACAAGAGGGTAAGTGTGTTGTCTTAAGCCACTGACTGCGTGCCACATCAGGGAGCTCGCCTGAGGGACTGTCCCAGGAGAGCTGGACTGAGGCGGAAAGCGTCTGCCGCAGAGCCCTGGTCTCTCCCGGTGTGGCCCGTGACCCGTCAGTGTCACTCAGAACAGAACACGGGGTGGGGGGTGGAAGTTCCCTGGATTAGATTTAGGGGGAGGGAGTGAGGGCATGGAGTGGGGTGCATGGGACGTCACCCCGTGTTCACGTAGGAAGACGCGGCCAGCGACCCTCTACAGCTCGTGCCACCACAAGTACAGGAAGTCACGCTCCACGTGTGTAAGGTACGTCAAGATACACTCTGCCGTCACGTGTCGCTAAACAGGACAACGACGACAGAAAGCCACCTCTGCCTTCCAGAAAGGCCCTGGAAACTGCAGAAGTGCCGGAGAGGGGTTGGGTGACCGTGGGACAGGATTCGCAGCCTCGCCCTCGGGGCCTGCGCGCCTGCAGAGGACTTCAGTATTGCCATCTCATTCAATCCTCATTTGGGAGATGAAGAAACGGAGGCTCAGAGAGGTCCAGTCACTTGGCCTGGGTCACAAGGCCAGTGAATCCAAGAGCCGGCGTGTGGATGTTGGAGTGGCCGAGCTCAAACTCTCAATGCCACGCCACGCCGGCTCCTCGGGAGAGAAAAACTTCCACACACGCACCCGAAGGCTCAGACGATGTCCCCAAACCAAGGCAGTGGACCTGCCAGCCAGGCAGGTGTGACCCCTCAGCCCACACTGAACCTGAAAGGCCCGCTCTCCGCTGCACGCTCAAGGACATGGCCTGGCCAGGCCAGGTAGGGCTGTACCCTCTTGGCCATCTACAAGGGACGCAGAGCCAGGGGTGCACTGGGTGGATCTGGACCCTGCCACACGAAGGTCACGCTGCTCTTGGTGGTCACACTGCCCCAGGGCTGCGTGCTGACAGGCTCTGGGCCTTGAGAGGGTTCCAGCGTGCAGGGCTGAGGGACCCCCACCAGAAGGCTGGCCTCGTCTCCGCTCGCTCACCTGCCTCGGCTGCAGGGGGGGAGAGCTGGCCTCTCACACCACGGGAAGGTCACTGGGAGCTGGGAGCCGGCAAAGACCCCTCCTCTACTTCCGAATCACAGCGGCCTTACATCTTCCAGGAGAGCATCCACAGGGTCTGCGGCCACCTGCTGGACTACTTGGGGCTGCGTGTCTGTCTCTGAAGGACGAACCTCCTGAAGACAGAACGGTTTCAGCTCAACCCGAGCAGGTCACTCCGCCCCGCTCGCCCTGGTGTCAGCCAGTGACCCGATTCGGTCTGTGGGACTAGACGGATGGGCCGGCTGGGGGAGATGGGAAGCTGGATGCTGTCCTTCCCAAGGAGGGGCATGGCTTCGGCGCCTGGTTCCCCTGCTCCCCGTCACACAGCACCCCGATTTCCCCGGTGGAATCCCGCAGGCCTCGCTTAAACCCCACAGCTTGACGGAGGATGGTCCTCTCCAGCTCAGAGATGGCCTGTGACCACAGCCACCCACCAGCAGAGCACCACCTCTGCTGACTGGCCGAGGCTCGTCCCACTCTGCCAGTGAGACTCAACACCTGCCCCATCCAGAGCTTCCGTGAGAGGACATCTGTGTGTCCAGGAGGCTGGGGGATGGGAAACTAGGAGTCTGCCCCGAGGTGAGCGGGGACTGCAGCAGAGGGGCTGAGCCTGGACAGTACCATCTGAGCCCCTGGAGCCAGGACCTTCGGGTCCGAGGGTCCGTAAGCCACTGAAGCACAGCTCCAACCTGCCCGGGGAGCTGGTTGAGTGACCAGCTAGGCTCCCTGGCCTCTAAGGCCATCTCTGCACAGCCTTCCTAGGGGTTATCAGCCCTGTCTCTTCAGTCTCACCTGGTCACTTCTGAGCTGTGATTTTAAGTTGCACATCCTGAGTCAACCAGAAAGAGTACGGTAATGGTGCCCATGTTGGAAGCTTATGCCTTGCAGGGTCCTTGGCATATAGTAGGTGCTCAGTGAACACGGGCTTTCACTAGATGCGACGGGTCGGACATGCACTCAGTCAGGCAACAAGCATCAAGTAAGCACCCTACTGTGAACCGCACACTGTGCTAGGTGCCGACCCTACCTGCTGGGTGAGAGGAACACAGCCTCTGCCCGCTTCTGTCTTACGATCTTTGGGAGAAGAGACAAACAAGTAGCCACAAAGCATGGTGGGCTGCCCTGGCAACCCATGACCTGGCCTCACCACAGACTGACCTGGCCTCACCACAGACCGACCTGGCCAATTGAGCTACTTGGACACAGAGAGGCAAGTGACTAATGCACTGTGTAGGGGAAGCTGGGTGGTGAGGGGTTGAGCAGCCGGGAACCCAGTGAAGGCCTGGCCTCCACCCCAGCCTCTCCAGTCCTGGCTCCTGGGCCATCGGTCCAGCTCCTGCCCATGAGGAAAGTGGCCGCTGTCAACAGTCATGGCAACAGGGTTTGAGGCCTGAAGTGGGAGGGGAGATGCCAGGCTCTGAGATCCTCCCACAAACTTCTAGAAGGGGCCGAAGGCTAAGGTTCCCCAAGGGCTTGGTGGGCAGAACCCTCTCCTTGCTGGGCTGATCCCAGGATGGGGGCGAGGCAGGCGGGTGGGTCCTTTGCCTCTTGCCCTTTGTGCCTGGCAGACAACTCTGGGGCGGGGGAGGGGACTGCCACCCCAGGAGCCATCACTGCTTGCAGATGCCCTCTCGATGACCTGGGAGGATTATCTGAGCCCTCTCACTAAATCTTCACACCTTCAAGTTTCCGGTGAGGGAACCGAGGTCCAGAGACCGTCACTTGCCCAAGGTCGCACTCTCCCGGGTGGCTGCCAGTGTGGAGGGGCGCTGGGGCCGCGCGCCAGGGTGGGAGTGGGGCCTGCTCCTGGGGCAGAGGAGCAAGCGGAGCAGAGTCCCTCAGTCCAGGAGCTCCATCGTCCTGGAGCAACCAGGAAGGAGGGAGGAACGCGGCGGAGCGCGTGTGTGGGCAGAGGGCACGCGGACACCCTAGAATTGCTGTCTAGCCTCCCTCTTGTCCTCTCTTTAAAGCCATGCTGTCCCCACCCACCAAACGACATGACTTCTAAGCTACAGATGAGGAACTCTGGAGAGGTAGCACACGCCGGTAATTCCAGCGACTTGGGAGGCTGAGGCAGGGGCATCGCGGGTTCGAGGCCAGCCTCCGCAACTCAGCAAGACCTTGTCTCACAATAAAATAAAGCCAGAAGTGAAGTCGACCTGGTTAGGTGGAGGTAGGTCCCTCAAAGTCCCCTGTTCCAGTCCCTCATCCTGGGCGGGCCCCAGCGTGCTCTGGAATCCAGACTGAAAACGTGGCCTTGGAGCCCCGGCTGGTGTGGACTGCCCAGGCCTGCTGGCACTCAGATGCTGGCAGAAGTGAGACACGGGCAGGCGACAGTGAGGACGACACACACCTCCCCAGGAGGCTGTCCAGGGTGGACAAAATGACCACAGCCCTCATCCATCAAGTGCTTTTCCAGTCCCTTCTCTGAGAGGCCTCTGAACAAAGGGGATTCAAGGTCGCCCTTCTGGAAGCAGTGCCTAGACCCACAGGCCTTTGCCAGGCTGACCACTGTTGGCCCTGAGCACAAACCACTAATCTCTACTGTCCACCCTGAGCTCGGCCCGGCTTGAGTCACGGGACTCCAGAGTGTGTCCGGCCCTGATGCGCGGCCCACTCTGGGGCCTGCATCTCTGCTGCAGGACTCGGACGGGACCCGGCCAGCCTGCTCAGCCTGGGACAGGCGGGGACTAGGAGGGCGCCTTAAAAGTATGGACACTTCGAAGTGTCACTGTCATTCTTCTGGGGTCAGAGTTCTTCAGATCCATGGGGGGCTCCACAACCAGCCAAGACCAGGCCTTCCTGCTGCCCCCCGGGTGCCCAGTCTCTCGGGACTTCCTTCAGGCGCAGCAACCTCCCCCTTGTCCGAACATCAAAGCACTCAGGTCACTTCCGAGGGGTCCGGCTCAGTGGTGACCTTGGGTTTGTTTGGAGGGCCCTACACTCTTCCCTCCGTGGGGATCCTTGCAGCTCCAAGGCGCTACGCTAGTTGTCAAAAGGAGATTCACCTGGGCTGCTCTCCTATCCGCTGACCCTTTAAAACAAACCCTGGTGGCTGCGGCCGCCTCCATCCTCTGGCCAGCATCCCATCGACTCTGTGCAAGTACTGCCGCTCACGCTCGGAGGAGGAGTATGTGTGTGAACACGGACTTGACTGCACCCTGCCTGCATCCTGTCCCCGCACGTCCTGCCTGCCGACCTCTCTCCAGGGCCCTTGCGTGCCAGGCTCCAGGATTTAATAGTTCGTCTCTCGACCTCTCCATAACCCTGACAGAGGCAGGCTGGGCCCACTGGGAGTATCTGTCCCAGTGGGCAAGCTCGAGTTCCGAGGCTCGGCATCCGGGTCCAGGGTCAGCCTCTAGGCAAGCGCCCTGCCACTGCGACTCAGGGATGACCACCAGCCACGCCTGCCCGAGGTCAGGAGCCCCCCAACCATCCTGCAGAGCCGGAGGCATGCATGTCACCCCATCACGCATGTGTGACGGCCACACAGCACAACGGCCATGTCCCAGTCATGTCCAGTGCCAGACATGTTTGGGACCATGATCGTGTGACTACCGGCCATTCACACGACCACAGTTGTGTGGACCACCCCAGTCGCAGGAGCCCAAAGAAGCCACCAGCACCCATTTCGGAAGCTGTGGGGAACTAAGTTAGGATTGAAGTTCAGGTGAGGATGGGAACATGCTCCTACCCACATCTGTCATTTCTGGCACCTCCAAAACGACAGATCAAGGAAAACCAGTGTGCACTCTGGTAAGGTCATGCTGCGAAGGGTCGTCTTGCCCTAATGGTAGTTGACACTGGTGTCCTCTGCTTCGCCTGCCCCCTCCTCCTGTCCAGGTTATTGTCACAGATGTCACTCTGGTGATGATGACTCATGGATTCTGAGGAGTGCAAGGGATTCACAAGGTCACCCAGAACCCAACCTCCACAAGGTGTTTGCATGAAGAGCAGCCTGGTCATCTGCAGAAAGCTCCACAGGGCAGGGCGACACCCCTGTGGCGGGGCCAGGTCTACACTGCTGAGCTCCCACCACCCTGGTACTGCCCTCCAGAACCTTCTGGAACAGGCCTCGGGCCTGCACCATACTGGACGGGAGCTGATATCATCTCCCACCTTTTAGGTCGTCAACGAAACTCCCAAGGACCTGCCACCCAGGCCAATGTGGCTTCTAGTCCTCAAGTCCTCAGCCACCTGGGCCTGCTACCTGCACACCTTCAGTTACCCAAGGCCCGAACCACACTGACCGCGGAAAAGCTCTCTGACCAAGCAGAACAGAGATGCACGCTTTCATTCTGGGCCCGACACCGTGGGATATATTTTGTTTTCGGGGGCAGTTAAGCCTTATGGCCACTGAGAGACTCCTCCCAAAGCGACACAAGCTTCTTAACCTGGGGAAGGACATCACTCCAGGAATGCCAAGTGCCACAGGAGAGAACGCGGTTTCCGTGGCTCCCCGTGGCAGCTCCAACGTCAGGTTTGCAGCACCAATGGCTGACGAGACATCGTCACAATGCCTCAGAGCTGGGTTACCCCGCAGCTGGCCGTCACTGCTCACCGACTTCCGGCAGGAACAGACCAGGACCTGCCGAGGGCAGGACAACCCAGCAGACACCCCACTCCAGACCCAAGCCGCCTGCATTCCCCGCAGCCGCTCTGACGGAGATTCTGAAGGAGTCCATCGCGCCTTCTAAACTCCAGCCCGGCACCCAGCGCACAGCCCGAGCTCCCAGAAGACGGCGAAGCCAGGTCGCCGTGAGGTTCCCAGGGAGCCACAGAAGCCCAGCTGCCGGCTCTGACCCCCACCTGCTTCCCCATTCCACCAGGCGGGCGAGCCCCCCAGCCTGGGGTAACGTTCTGCTGCACTCAAAACCCCGCGCGGGCTCCCGGGGCACTCAACGTCAAGGCCGAAGCCGCTCCTGGGTCTGCGGACCCGCGGCTCCGACTCTCAGCCTCGCGCTCTGCCCTTCCTGCCTCCCCCTGGCCCCTGGCTCCCTGCTCCAGCCACGCTGGCTGCTTTGAGGCCCCAGTACCTGGCACATGCTCTCCTCTGAGGCTCTGCTCCTCCCTCTGCCCAGAATGCCGTTCCCTCCCTCCCCACTGTGCCCTTTCCTGGGATCTTCCCCAACGTCCCTGGCTCAGGGAGGCCTTCCCTGCCTCCGTTCTAGCCCCCTCCCATTTCTGACCCGCTGCCCGCATTCGCCTCCTCCTTGGCACTGACTGCAAACTAATGCACTATTTATCCGGCTTATGACATCGCTGTCTCTCATCCACGCAAAGCTCAAAAGTGTGTAGCGGTCCGTGGTGGTGATAAGGCCTTTCGGATGTCCTGGGTAGAAGGACACCTTCTCATAAATACACCTTCTCATAAATCAGTTACCCAAAGTGGGGGCTTCAAACAGGTAAGATGAAAATGGACCAGAGAAAGAAACTGTAATGATACATGTGAGCGGGCTAGTGTCTGAATCGTCAGAAGGGCCCCATGCGGTCAGCGACAAATGCATGCGTTGGTCCGGAAAGAAAGAGAAAGGGAAGGGGAAGAACTTGAAGCCAAAACAAGGTCAGAGAGGGCGGGTGCCGTGGTGCACACCCGTAATCCCAGTGGCCTGGCAGGCTGAGGCAGGAGGACTGCAAGTTCAAAGCCAGCCTCAGCAACGTAGTGAGGCCCTGTCTCTAAATAAAACATAAAGAGCTGGGGTTGTGGCTCAGTGGTGGCGCGCCGGCCTGGCACATGTGAGGCACTGGGCTCGATCCTCCGCACCACATGAAAACAAATAAATAAAACAGAGGCATAAAAAAAATAAATAAACATAAAGAGGGCTAGGGATGTGGCCCAGTGGTTAAGTGCGAAGAAAGAAGACCAACAAAACAAGCAGGAAACGCTGCCCCCCAGGCCGGCTAGGCAGCCAGGCCCCTCGTTCTCTTGAAATCTCCAGGTTGGAACATTCTACGAGAACTGAAACGTCACTGGCAGGCAGACAGCTACCTGGTGGCTGTTGGGGCTTTGGGAGTGGCTGCGGGCGTCCCTGGAGAGAGGGCACTGGGTCTTTTCTAACTCAGGGCTGCTTCTCTCTCACTCAGTGGGACCTGATGACTGAGAAAACCAGGGATGAGGGCGAATAGCCTTCCCTGGGTCCTCTATGGTCAGTAAGCCTCCTGGTTTGTGGTGATTTGTTACGGGGGCCACAGGAAGCCTACACACACACACACACACACACACACACACACACACACCCCGACCTGTGCCTCTGTGCCGTAAGCCCCGGCCATGTCTCCCCCTTGGCTTATCTTTGCTGCACCCTCAGAGGCTCAGAGCTGTGTCAGCACTTGCCAGACCCCGTGGGCAGGCTTGGGAGCAGAGTCTTGGGGGCCGTCAAGGGAGTGATGGGCTTGGGCAGCCTCCAGGGCTAGGAGCGGAAGGACAGGGACTTGCCGAGTGGGAGGGATTCACAGATCTACCTGAAGGACGAGTCTGGGGCTTCGGGAACAGGGCTATATGCCACGGGTTGTTAATGCAGGTTCAAGTGTCTTCATCCACCTCCCCACACAGGCCCTGAGCCCGCTGCGGGGCGCTGGGCCACAGGCCTGCCCTCCCGGCCCAGGACTCTCACCAACCACTTGCCAGATATGGGACCAAAGGCAGGGCATGGGCACCAGCTTCGTGCAAACTGTGGTGGAATTCCAGGAGGGCACAGAAAATTAAAAAGGGGTCCAGTAGGGATGACCCAGCAAGCCCCTTCCCCTGGGAGACCCTAAAGGCGACAGGCCCTGACCTCGTGCTCACCTTGGGACCTTGTGCGTGAGGACTGCTATTTTCTGGTTAGGAACTTTCGAACTCTGAAGCGTCTGTGTCCCTTTAAGAAAATCCTCATTCGGATCAGCTTTGCAGCCTGGGACTTGCTACCACTCACTGGCTACCACTCGCTGGCATCTCCGAATCATTTCCCCCAAGGCCATTGTGGGAAAATGGGTTGTCACTCCCCTCTTCCTGGACATGTCAGCTCTTTGGAGGGGCACTAACACTCCTCCTTTCTTTCCCCTTTGGGGACCTCTCCCCTCCAGATTCAGTCCCACCAGGATCTGGGCAAGGAGGGCTCTCAGGCAGGGCCACCTGCCCACTGATCAGCACTGCAGGCTGCAGGGGTGCTGACCCACCCAGTGCTCCTGGACCACCCTCAAGCCCACTGTTCACTCCTGTCCCCAGCCCACTCAGCTGTCTCGCTTGTAAACTCCCAACTCCTACAACACTTGGTCCTTTGTCCCCAAGGCCACCGATCCTCGAAACACTCCTGGCTTTGGGGGTTGTCCCAAAGTGTGCTCACTGGCCCCAGAAGCACTCGGGCAAGGAGCCGGGATTCCAAATTGCCCACCGTGACAGCAGGCGGAAGCCTCATTAGGAAGCAGCTCCAGTAATGGGTCAGATCATTATGAGCCACAGGGAGCCCTAGGTCATCCTGCCTGGTCCCGGCTGAACCCAGTATGAATGGCCCAGGGATTCTGCAAGGCCCCGTGGATCCTGTTCGGTGACCCTGCCACCCATTTAAGACACATTTGCAAATGGCCCTAGGCTTATTTCTTGGAAGAGAGTGTCCCTTCCAAGGCAGGTGGGCCGTGGCTTCCAGTGCATGAAGTGGCAGGCTCCACCTGCACGGTTATACCCGCTCCCATACCAGAGCCTTCTGGCAGTGTAGGATTGTTTATAGTCCGTCAAGTTTTTCCAGGTCGACCCAAAATTCCCCATGCCTACTGCAGTTAGTTACAAGCGCCTCAGGACTTGGCCAGCTGGAAGATTCAGAAGTCTCTGTGGGATGCAGACAGCTAAGGAATGACAATCACACGCAATTGTCCCAAACAATCCCCTCCCCAGTCTGCCCTCCGATCCCCCTCTGCGGAGGGCTCAGGCGGGAGCCCTGCCGAGGGGCATCCAGGCAAGGAAGTAAAACTGCTGAGAGCAACTCTTACTTCCTCTTATTCCGTGAGTCCAAGGGTTAAAAACGCTTCGGAACTCCCCTTCCAACTGCAAGGTCAAGCAGCTGTCCAAACCACCCAAGGAGACGAGGGAGTCCTGGACAGCTGGCCCCCCACTAGCTCGGTGGCGACAGGCCCCTGCCAGCCTGGCTAGGGAAGAGTTAATCAGCAATCAGCTTTGGCTGATAGTTCAGACTCCAAAGTTCAGTCCCAGTCCGAGCCACCCCGGAGGGATTGTAAATCTCAGGGCAGTATTTAACAAAACAAAAGCAACCTGGAATTACATGCAGGTTTGGTTTTCTACAGTACATATTTACTTAATCCCCAAGGTATGTGGCTCCATGTCAGATCAGCTGGCTTTGCTGGCCCTTTCAGCCCCCCTGGTTCACAACAGTTTAAGTTTCAAGCTAATTCCCTGTTTTCGATCTTCCTCTTCACAGAGCCGGCTAGAGACGGCCTGGCCTGCCGGCCTCAAATCCCTCTCTCGATTGCTCTTGTCACTGGGTGAGTCAGCCTGGCCTGAGTTAGGACTGGGGTGACAGCCGGCTCACCCTCCCCACTCCTTCAGCACCAGGTCTCAGAACACTGAAACAGGAGGTGCTGGGCCCAGAGAAACATTAAAGGCAGTGCCCAGCGAGCAGGACCCTCCCCAAGGGGCCACCTCCCCACCTCTGGGAGGCTGTGCTGGGGGAGGGGACAGGGTCCAAGGTGAGAACAAGGACTCTTTATCAGCTGCTGGTTACCCCATCCTCCTCTTTCCTGACTTCCACCTGGGCCTCCTGGTGCCTGGACTGCCACAACCCTCTTCCTCCTTTTCAAGCCCAAACCAAGTACCCCCTCTCCAGCGTGGTTAGAGCTACAGCCCACCAGGTTGGGGCTGGGAAGGGGATTGCCAAGGAAAACAGCAAGCCAGCTAGCTGGCGGCTAGGGCTCTGCCCCTGAGCGCACATACCCTGCCCTCCTGGGTGGTGGCACAGGGGGAAGGCGAAGTGGGGGGGGGGTCCACAACACGTGGAGAATGGGTGAGTCTCCTAAGTTTCAGGGTGGGGGCAGCCAGCCAGACACCGATCCCACAGGAGCCCATCAGCTCCCGACCTGCCAAAAGAGACAGTCGGTGCCGGCAAATTTACAAGGTGAAACCGAGGAGCTCAGCACTTGCGTGTGGCGCAGGGGGGTTGGGTGGCCAGCCACTCAGCTCCCGGGCCAGGGATCCGGCGGCCGCAGCAGGTGGGGGCACTCGGGCGTCAGAGGCCCCTGACCCTCAGCGCCCACTCCCAAGAGTGGCCGTGCCCACCTACCTTTCTGACGCCGCGCTCTGCAAACTCGCGAGCGAGCTGTCGCCCAATGCCTCTCCCGCCGCCGGTGATGAGGACGTTCTCCCGCGACAGGTCCCGCAGCTTGGCGGGCAGCACCCGTCCGACCGCCGCTTTGGCCACTAGGTAGATCATCTGCAGAGGGAACACTACCAAGGCGCCCAGCCATTTCCACACCATCCTCCGCGCCGCGGAGCCGGGCAGGGGGCGAAACTCCCCGGACGGAACAAACAGGAATTAAAAAAGAAAACGCCCCAAAGCAATAATAAATAAACCGAATAAAAGAGAGAGGCGTCCCACCTGGTCACTCTTGAAATGACCTTTCCCCAAATGCAAAGCACCGGCTAGAAAAAAAAAGGGGGGGGGGGGAGACTTAAAAAAAAAAAAAAAAAAGGTCAACCCTCGGGAGGAGAAAAAGCGTCTTATAAGGCTGGGACCGCGAGAGGGGTGGCGGGGAAGCCGGAGGTGGGACGTTCTAACAAGAAGTTTCTTGCCCCAGCAGCCGTGTCGGCTGGGGAATTCTCAGGTAATGTTTACAGGCTGACACAGGAGTTTAGGCAGGGAGAGGAAAAAAAAAAAAAAAAAAAAGACACCAACCACACGCGCGCACCCGGCCACAGTCCCGCGGTTTCAAAGTGCAAGATTAAAAAAAAAAAAAAAAAAAGTCGTTTCCAAATTGTAGCGCGCCCCCTTCTCCAGGAAAAAAAAAAAGTGGGGGAAAAGTGCTTGGAGCTCCCAGTTTCAGCCCACGAAAGTCTCCCGACTCATTGCTATTCTTGGGCTCAGGAAATTGCTTAAACGCGATCTGATTGCCAGCAACGTGCAGCAGAAGTGGGGGGTCCGGGTGTCAGTTTCTTTACGTGCAGGGCTCGCCCTCGCGCGCGCTCGCTCGCTCTCTCCGGCTCCCTCCCTCTCTTCCAGCCGAGGCTGGGAGTTGCCGCTCAATCCGGTTCCCTGTCTCTTCCTTTTAGAATTTATTGCCTTCTTTTTGTCCTTTCCAACTTGGAGAGGGCCCGGGCGCGGAGCGCGCGTGGATCGGAGGAGTGGATCGTCTGCGCGGCGTTATTCATTCGCTCCCGGGGCAGCTGCGGCGCGGAGCAAGAGGGCGGCCCTCCCCACCCCCCATTTTTTTTAATACCCCATTAAGTCTGATTGACAGTTAAAGTTGTTCGGAGGCCTCACTACCGTTCCTCTGAGTGGCTGCAGCGACCTCCCCTCCCCCTGCGCCGTCGCGGGGCGCGCGCCTGGGCGCGCACACGGGCTCGCAGCGACTCGCTCTCTCCTGGGACCGGCTCCTGTCTCTGCAAGCCGGGACTTGCCGCCGGTGTCCCTGAGGGCTCGCAGCTGGAACTCGAACACGCTGGAACCGACTCCAGCGAGCCGGCTCCTCCCAGAGACATTCCTCTTGGCCCGGGCCAGGTGACCACCCCGGCGTGCGGGGCAGGCCCCGGGGAACTCGCGCATGCCTCGATCCAACCAGGTCGCCTAGAGTTTATTTCAGGTCACTTGGTCATCCCCTGCCTCCAGGTACGACCAGGAAGCCACGCCCCATCTTTGCCCAGACGCCCTCTATCTTTACAGAGTGTACTTTCTAAGTCTGATCCAAGACTCACACGGTGCTGGGGGCGGGGGTGGGGGGGACCGCTGGGAAGCAGGGTTTTGCTTTGGGGGGTGGGGGTGGGCAGGGTAAAGGAGCCTCCGCCCCAGGTGCCAATAAAATCCCCATAAGATTAGCTGGGAGCATATTTATTGCTCATCGGAGCTAGAATTACCTTGACTGACAGCAATTTCCTTAATAACAAAAGACTGTAAACAAAACGTCTTAAACCCGAGTCCGGTGCTATGCAAGGAGCAGCTCCTCTCTTTGGGACCCCCTTGAGCTGTCCGTCTGGCACCCACCTTGCTGTCTCCCTGCTGGAGGGTGGGACTGAGCTATTTAGAGTCGTCTGTTTGGAGGAAGTCTGGGAGGTGAGTCACCCGAAAAAGCAGCCCCAGTTAAAAGTGCTGATGGGACTTGCCTCCCGCCCCCTCTCAACCTCTCTGGGCTGGAGGAGGGAGAGTGGCCAGGGAGCTCCCTGTGATCTGGGGCGGCCTTTTCCAGTCCTAGACTTGTTCAGACTGGGCGTCCTGGGCCTCGGCTCTGGAGATTCGGATTCAGAGGTCAGGGTGACTGGAGCGGGTATTTTGGATGCTCTGCCTGGGTGAGAAAGTCACTTGGAGAACAGCTGGTTCGGGGAGGAGGAGGCTGGGGACTACCTTCTCACCTGCGCGAAGGCGCTGTGGTTCTGGGGAGAAGTTTGGCAGGTGAGGCTCTTCCTTGCTTCGGGGCCAATGGGAACCGCTGGAAGAGCAGAAGAGAAGGCAAGGTCAGACTCGATCTGTCCGGGCGAGGCCTGCACGCCAACAGTCAACCCGCCCACTGACCTGGCAACGGGGGCTTCAGCTTCCTAGTTTCCAGGTTACCCCGCTAGGAAGCGGGAGGGAGGGCTCCAGCTCCAGCTCCATGCCTCTTCCCACCCTGCCCCGCTCTGGCAAGAGGGAGGGGAGAGTGGAGGATAGGTTCCCAGGCTCCCAGGGCTGCAGCTCAGGCCCCTACAGCATCCCCCACCTTCCAGAAGAGTGGTCCAGGCAGCCCAGGGCCTCCTCTGCTCCCAGCACCCTGCTAAAGGTGGGCCTCCAGCCTGGGGACTGCTTTTTTCTATCTTTGAAGTTATAAAACTGGAACAGAAATCCCAGCCTGGAAGAGGAAGGCCCACCAGGCCTGTGAAGAGGACTGGAAGCCTGGGCACCCCATAGAAGGTGCCGGCACTCTGTGCTCATCTGTTATCCTTGGGGCCGCCTAGTGGCCAACATCAGGCACAACACCTTCAGGCTGTCCCAGCTTCCAGCGGCCCACAGTTCTGTCCAACTATGCTTTTCTCCTGGTTCATTCCCTCCATGTAAAGTTAACATGCTGAGTCTAGAAGGACTTGCGAAGATCCTAGTCCCCTCCTTCCTCCCCTTTCATGGCAGAAAACACCAAAGCACAGAGGTATCATCCAGCAACCCTGTTCTGATACTGGACCATCTGGGTGACATGTCCTTGGGCATGTGATTGGGTTGAAGGGTGGGCCATGGGGCGAAGGAGACTGAGAACACAGATGGGCTTGCATATTGGCCCTGTGCACATTTTCGGTGAATTTTCCTAACAGCCTGGGGAGTGGTGTCCTTGTGTCCGTCCAGCACAGAGGCAAACTGAGGCTCAGCAGATGGAAGTAACTCAGGGCCGCACTAGGTGCTTCCCATGGAGTTTGGGGTCAAGTTTTCCGTGAACATGTCAAAAGAGACTGGTAGACCCTGAGGCTGGCCAGAGGTGGGTGGTGGCTTTGTTTCTACTTGGTTTCCCTTCAGGATGTGGGGTGTGGGTCTGGCATCTGAGCCTCAGACTGCCCCCAGCATCAGCTGCCAGAGAGGAGCTCCCAGCTCGGATGCCCTGCCCACAAGTCCCAGGGAAGACAGGGCACAGGGGCACCAGGCTGCCGTGTGCAGGTCCGCACTCGGTCCCTGTGGCTCCGGTGAGAACTGCATGGGACACATCCTTCCTCACTCCCGCATCCTTCACCCTGGGCGCCCTCCTCTCTGTTTACTTGGGGCAAGAGCTACGGACTCTAACTCCAGGGTGAAGTTTGAAATTTCACGTCCAGGCCTGGGAGGAGGGCCCCACAGTGTTTTCCCTCCCCTCCAGAAAACGTGAAAGGGGCCTTTGTGGGCTTGGTGGGAGAGGTGAGCCGCACGCAGCCGGGAGAGCTAACTTTTTCCATGACTCAGTCCCGCCAGTCAAGGAGGTGTCAGGACTAGGCTGGGCCGGCTGGAGCAGGGGCTGAGCTGCCTCCAGCCCTTTGAGTGGAAGGAACCTGGAGAGGCGCCTGGCCTTAGAGTCGACTGCCCAGAAGGCCGGCCCTGACCACTGGAGCCGGCTCCGGGGTGTTTGGACTGTTAGAACGGGTTCCAAGCGCACACAGGCTGCTTGTACTTCGTTCTTTACGACCACTGCAACTGAGAGCTGGGCTAAGAATTTTAAAAGGTGCGTCTCAAGCCTTGCTTAGAGAGGCTCGGAGAACTTAAGAAGTTGTCCATCTGCTGGGTGCGGTGGCCCACACCTGTAGTCTCAGCAGCTCTGGAGGCTGAGGTAGGAGGATCGTAAGTTCAAAGCCAGTGGACTCCGCAACTCAGGGAGGCCTGAAGCAACTTAGTGGGACCCTGTCTCAAAATAAATAAAAGGGGCTGGCGATGTGGCTCAGTGGTTAAGTGCCCCTGGATTCAATTCCTGGTACCAAACCAAAAAAAAAAAAAAAAAAAAGGCCCTTATCCAAGACCAAACAGCTGCTGAGAGGTGGAGGTGCAAGCTGGACCTGCCCAAACGCTCAGGCCCCATCCACTCCCAGAGCACTTGAGGCCTCAGACCCACGGAGCCCGTCAGGAGCAGGTTCCTGGGCTCCCATCCCAGCCTTCGGGAGCCAGCCTCCTTGGTTGGGGCTGGAGTCTTCATGCAGGCCGAGCAGGTGGTTGCTGGTTGCTGGATGAAGGCGCAAGCTCCTCCATCCTTGGCGTGGCGGGTCTCATGAGCTCCCAGGTACCAAGGTGGAAGGCCGGACTCCGGAGGCGCAGGGGGGCCGAGTCAGTCATCCTCCCAGCGACTGGTCAGCAACCACCTGCTGTCCTACCCGGGCAGAAGCTGCAGGGTGGAGGGACCCCCGGGGCCAGGCAGGCTGGGTCAGGGAGGTGCTGGGTGGCGGTGCTTCCGGCTTTGCCGTGGGCAGCTGTGGTTCAAAAGCCAGCTCTGCCACCTGCCCCTGGGCTGCCTCGGGCCAGGCACGGCCTCCTTTGGACCTAACGCAGGTAGGACAGGACGGTCCCTTGGGAAACCCTTGGACCTGCCCCTGGCCCCTGCGAAGAGCTGGGTGAGCGCCCGTCCTGAGGTCTGTGGCCCGCTCTGCTGGCCAGGGGCTTGCGCTGCTGAGGAGCCAGGCGACTGTCACAGAGGTGCTGGGGTCCTGGTCAGAGGAGTGGACAGGTCCTGGGGCGCTGCAGGGCCGAGCTGGGGCTGGCACGTCCGCATTTCAGACTTTCCTACCGGGAGGGGCCGGGCTGTGCATCCCGCTCCCAGAGGCCCCTCCCGCCGAGGTGGCCGGGGCTCCCTCCTCTGACCCCTGACCTCTGTGTTGCCCTCCCCCCTCCGGCCCAGGCCGGAGCTTCTGGAGGGTGGGCCAGGCGTTCTGTGGGCTTGCGGCCACCCCGTCACTCTGGCCGGTTCCGGCCCTGCGTTCAGGCTTATGCCCTCCGTCGCCATCGGGTTTGTGCTTCCATCTTCCCCTGTGCTCACACGCGCGGGCGGCTCTGCTAGTCCCCAAAGCGGGAACTGAGCCAGTGACAGGGGCGTCAGGAGCGTGGCGGGCCTTCGCCTCCCACCCCCACGCGCAGCTCCTCCGGGCCGGGTCTTATCGGGTGCCTGACAGCAGTGGGACCCTTGCCCTCGGCCTGGCTCCCCCTTGCCAAGTGGGGAGCACTACTCGACAGCAGGGGTGGGGCCTCCGCGGGGTGCCCCAGGGCGGCCCCCAGGGGCCCACTCCCTTGAAGGAGGTTCAGCCTCTGTGGGTCCCACCATCCCAGCCGTCCATCCCGCTCGGTCCACCAGCGGGTCAGTCCGGGGAGGAGCCCTGAAGAGCCGGTCACTTGCCAAGCCCAGCTCTAAACGTGGCTGCACCGGGGAAGTGCCTGCCAGGCCTGAGCTTTGGGGTCCACGCCGCAGCAGGGTGGATGGAGCCAGTGATGGGGTGCTGGGGACAGAGTGACTGGGTGCTGGGGAGCGTCGTGAGGGGTGTGGGACGGCGATGGGGGGGTAGGGGGCGAGGGTGGATGGCAGACCGTTTCCTCAGCAGTGTGCCCGGGGCCTTGGGGAGGGGCTGTCCAGCAAGCAGATAGGACAAGCCGAGGACAGGGACCTGTGTTGGGGACGCTTGCCTGGCTGCCAGGCCCAGGACAGGAGCTCAGAGTGAACGCAGGAAGGTGGGGAGATGCCACGTGGGTGCTCAGGCTGGGGGTGGCCCTGGGTCGCCAGGGCGATGATGGGTAGGCAGTCCTGAGCTTCCGGGGATCCCCACCCTCCCAAGGGACAGAAGTCCTGGGGGCCGGATCCTAGCGACCAATGCCAGTGCCACTGCTGAGCCACTCTGCCCCCCGATCGCCCTTCTCCAGCTTAGTGTGCGTGCGTGCGTGCGTGCGTGTGTGCGTGCGTGCGTGCGTGCGTGTGTGCGTGCGTGCGTGTGTGCGTGCGTTGCCCCGCTTGCCCTTCTCCAGCTTAGCGTGCGTGCGTGTGCATGTGCGCGGGTACATGTGCTGCTGCTGGGGGCAGGACCGCGGCCTCGCGCACGCTGGCATGTGCTCTACCACTGAGCTACATCCCCCCAACTCCTCTCTCTCTTGGCCAAGATGTTTTTTTTGCTCGTGGGGACTGAACCAAGGGACCTTCTACTACTATGTTATTGAGTCACATCCTTCTTATTTTTTATTTGAGACAACATCTTCTAAGTTGCTGAGGCTGGCCTTGAACTTGTGATCCTCCTGCCTCAACCTCCTGAGTTGCTGGTATGACAGGCATGGGCCGGGCTTGGGCAGGATTTTAATACCAGCAACTTTGATGAACTCAGCACACGTGTACCTGAGCGTGTGCACACGCACATGCTCAGACACACGTGAATGACAGCAGACACTCCCAGCTTCGTTTCACAGCTGGCTCCTTTTCCCAGAGCAGTGTCAGCCAGCAGCGTGGAGCGAGAGGCGCGGATTTGGAAACACTTCTGGTCTGGTGGAAAGAGTGTCACACAAGGTTTAAAACTGGCCTGGGAGGGTCTTTGCAGGGATGGCTGCTGGGCACATGGGCTGGTCAGGATGGCCAGCCTGGGCTGCTTGCCTGGCCAGCGCCCACAGAGGGGTGCAGGGGGGACCTCTGTGGGGAGGTGACGCTTGGGCGACACGGCATCAGGGGAGCGAGCCTGTGAAGACTTGAGACGGTTTAAAACCCTCATAAAACACCTCCCCTTCCTAATCCGGAGCGTTTGCCAACAGGGCCCCTCTCCTGGCCAGCCTTCCTCCTGGCTGATGGGTCTAGACACATAAAACGCAGGTAGAATGGCTCCTTTCAGCCAGACGAAGCCCCCTTCCCACTGCACACAGGTGGCCGTTTCCCAGGGATCCCATCTCCCTGCCCCCTCCTGTCCCTCCCTTATTCTTCAGGACCCAGGCTGGCCGCAGGCAGAGGTTCCGCCGGCCCTCTGAGCGGATGCTGGGGTAGACCGTTTATTCTGGCTGCCAGGGTCGGGGGAAAGTGGGGGCTGGAGTCAGAGCCCGGGACGTGGCAGGAACGTGGGTGTGTGGGGTGGACTGAGCTGGGGAACAGGCCCCAGGGGTGGCGTGTCACCTGAGAAAGCTTGGCCCGAGGCCAGAAGGCGCTAGTGGCCCTCTCCTGCCTCCGGCCCCTGGCTGGATAATTCTAAACCAGGGTGGGCTTGAAGCTGGCAAGACTGGGTTTCCACGCACCCGCTGCTGCTGCTGAGCATGGAAGCTCGGGCAGGTGGTCTGCCTCTCTGAGCCTTTGTTTTCTCATCCCCAAAGTGGGCACGTAGCCACGGCTCCCTGCAGGCCTTCAAAGACCACTCTCTCAGGCAGCCTGCGGGTGAGGGTGGAGCCTGGAGGGTGGGGACACAGCTGGGGCCACAGGAGTGCTAAATCCTTATCCTCACCCAGAATCCTAAAGAGCTCTGTGGGCCCTTCTGTGTCTGCTGCCACCACTTGTCACCTCTGCTCTGGAAGCCCAAAGGCCTCCACGGAGGGCACACAGGGGAACAAGCTCGGCTGTTCTGTAGAACTCCGTGTATGGGCCGGGCGTGGTGGTGCTCACTTGTAATCCCAGTGACTCTGGAGGCTGAGCAGGAGGATCACAAGTTTGAGGCCAGCCTCAGCAACTTAGGGAGGCCCTAAGCAACTCAGTGAAACCCTGTCTCAAAATAAAAAAATAAAAAGGACTGGGGACGTGGCTCAGTGGTTAAGCACCTCTGGATTTCAAACCTCACCCCCTCCCCCACCAAAAAACCCCCTTCATGTACGGACACTGAAATTTGAATTTCAAACAACAGGCATATGTCGTGAACTAGCCTTGTTCTGGTAATTTTTCTAACCATTGAAACATGCAAAAAATACTCTGTGCAGAAAAACACGGTGGGCCAGATTTGACTCCTGAAGGGTCGTTGGTCAGTGAATCCCGTGGCACCTCGGGGCGAGCAACTCACTTCAGCTGCTCACTTCCTAAGAATACACGTGGAGGAGCCGCAGAAGACCAGAATCTGCTTTCCTCCGAGCTTTCTGGACATATATTCACATGACTGACCCCAGCTCACCTTCATTTTAAGAAGTAAAAGGCCCCTAAGGAGTCTGGATTTCACTGAGTGACTTTTTTTAAGCAGTAAGACCCCAGAGTCTGCTGCGGTTGGAGGCCCCAGCCCCCACCCGTCACATGGACGTTTAATCCCCATGGTGAGGTCTTACGAGAGGGAAGTCCAGCTACAGACCTCGGGGAGGTGTTGAAGCCTGAAGGGGGGCCCTGATCCAAGGGGACTGTGGTTTTATAAGAAGAGAAGATGCTGGCAGGCCCAGTCTGCTGTGGGAAGAGTCTGAGACCAACCTGGGTGAAGAGTGAGACCTGAGCGCCTGTCTAAAAAATAAAGAAGAAGAAAAAAAAAAAAAGAAAGGAAGGAAGGAAGAGAAAGGAGAGGCTCCAGACTGAGCTAGGATACCCGGTTCCTCTTGCCACATGATGTCCTGTGCCACCTTAGGGCTCTGCAGAGTCCTCACTGGCAATAAGGGCCTCACCACTTCCAGCTGCCTAATCTTGAACTTTCCAAACTTTACAAGCCCCAGCCTGGCAAACCTCTTTTTCTTATGAGTTACCCAGTCTATGGTGTTTAGTTATAGCAACTGAAAATGGACTGCTAAGACCAAGTCATTGCAACCAGCTAA
Organism: Sciurus carolinensis; assembly: GCF_902686445.1. NCBI lineage: Eukaryota > Metazoa > Chordata > Mammalia > Rodentia > Sciuridae > Sciurus > Sciurus carolinensis. The sequence continues at coordinate 200,239,888 of NC_062213.1, read as the reverse complement.
TGCTTACCAGATGCCTGCCGTGCCCTGGGTGCCATTTCTAGCTCCTTAGAGGTCTGTCTGATTTAGTCCTAACAATTGAGGGAACTGAGGCCCCCAAATGTTAAGTAGCTTGCCCGAGGCCTCAGGCTCGTACCTGGCCACGCAGGAGTGAGAACCTGCCGGGTCTGGCTTGGGGTCCTGGGCCTGCTGCCTTTCACAGTGCATTTACGACCCGCTGCCCTTGTTTAGAGGGCTCTTGAGTGACAAGCAAAACCTGTGCCTGCGTTTGGGTGGGAGGCAGACCCGAGGCTCCCTGGCCCTTGGCCGCCTGCCTTCGTGGCTGTGCAGGCCTGCTGGCTCTCAGCGGGCACGGAGGCTTGCAGGTGCTGCCCGCTGGCCGTGGCTCCGTCTCACAGCAGCTCCGTTGCTGGAAAGCCCTGTTGGGCCACTGGTGTCAGCGTCCATGGCACGTTGGCCTAATTCATTCATGAAAAGCAGCAGAACACAGACTCGCGGAAGTGCATACGTGTGAAATATGGAGATTGTGGTGGAGCGCTGGCCCTGTGCAAGGTCCTAGGTGTCCCAGCACCCAAAGTACCAAAATTTACAAAGCCCCACCCAAAATGGGCTTGTCTCCAACTCGACAAACTGAATGAGACTCTTACCATTTACTGAGCACTTCGGGTCCCAAGCCCCATGCTTCTTGTGGAGTCTCTCTTAGCTGTAATAACCTCTGACTGCAGGGTCAGATGAGGAAACCAAGGCCAGGGAGGAGGGAAAACTTGAAAACAGGGTTAGGCGGTGTTGACGGGACACGGATGAAACCATCAGATCTTCTGGAGGTTGTGAATCTGCAGCCTCAGTCAGGGGCTTGTTGGGTTCCTGCCGGGGCAGTTCATCATAAAGGAACTGAACAACAGAAACCAAAACCCACGTGTACAATATCCACAATAAACTACATCATTCAAAATGTAGTCTAGAAAGCAGGGCAGAGTTGGGAATTTTATACTTAAATATAATTTAGTTCCCTGGGAACGGAAGGGATTTGAGTTGACTTTCTGTTGCTATAACGAAATACCTGAAGCAATTAACTTATGAAGACAAAAGGTTTGTTTGGGTTTACAGTTCTGGAGGTTCCAGGCCAAGGTGAGTGGCCCCTTGGCTTTCAGTGTCTGGCGAGGGCAGCACCTCATGACCAGAGTGTGTGGTGGAGTAGACCGCTCACCCATGAGTCAGGGAGTGGACAAGAGAGACAGGAAGAGACTGGAGTGCCCTTTGAAGGCACACCTCACTGACCTCAGGACAGCTCAAAGATCCCACCCAATGGTGACACCCTGGGGACTGAGCCTTTAACAGGGGACACTGATCCAGACCATGACAGAAGTCCGTTTCTCCACATTTGTAGCAATGAAACCCTTAAAGTACCAGAAGATGAGGCTGAATCACCAGTGTGGACATGAAAGAGGAACCTGAAGTTCAGGTTCACGCTTCTGCAGCGGCCATCAGGCAGGAATTCACCGTGTGGGGGACATCGCACCAAATGTTTTATTCTCATTTAATTTAATCTCATTTAAGCCAAACAACTCCCTGGGGGTGGATGCACAGCCCTGATTGATATCCGTGGAAAGGGACATCAGGTGCTTGGCTCGGGGGCCGATCTGGAACCAGAATTTATAGCTTGGTTTGGCCTCAAAGTCCTTCCTCTCTGCCCCCTGCCCTGAGGCTTTGCCCGCCTCTTGCCTCTCCACGTGCACACGCAGAGGCAGGCAGGCGCGGGGAGCACATGCCTACACACACACACACACACACACACACGCACGCACACGCACACACATGCATGCAGGGAAGAAGACAGGGAGGAGACCCAGTAGGTTCGCGCTGTCCCCAGATGAGAGCACTGTGTGATTTTTATCTTCTTCTAATGTCTTGTAACATATTCCCAATGTTTTATAATGAGGTTCTGCTAGGGAAAGTCCACTCAGTGATCTTTTTGTCCAAGTGGGCTGTTTCAGAGCCGGCAGTCCTGGGGTGCAGGAGTCCTGGGGCCTGGAAGGACTCGCCTAAAGCTACGGCAGAGAGGGAGCCAGGAGCTTTGCTTCCCAGAACCGCCTGATCGCCCTATAATACCTTGCTTTGTAGGAAAGTTCTGTGCATAAATCCCATAAAATCCCGTCATATGGAGCTGACACTGAGTTTGCCCAGAACGCAGTCTGCTAATGATCTCCGCTCGCCAGAGGCCTGCACCCCAGGCTGCCTCCGCCTAAGTCCGCTCTAATAAGGCCTCTTTTCACCAGCTCATAAAGGCACTTTGTTCGGAGCACGTCGGGTCTTTCCTTCATCTTAGCTGAACACTGAGCGTCTGTGGGGCCCTCGGAGGCCTGGCCTCAAATTTGGGGCCTCAGAGGAAGCAGCAGGTTTGTAAGATCAGGACGGATGACCAGCCCTCCCGAAACCCAGGGCCTCCCAGGGGACGGGACCTTCCCCGAGGTGCTCTGAGTGATGAGGGGCCAAGAGGGACCGTGGGTGTGACACTGGCCGCCCCGCCTGGCCGTGGTGCGAGAAGTGGCTGTGGCCCCAGCAGAGCCTGGAGTGAGCGGCTGGGCGCCTCCTTCCCTCGGGTGGGAGAGGGGAGCCCCACCATTCCCCCTGTGGGAGCAGCACCCCGGCCCCCCAAAGACAGCCTGGCTTCAGACAGCCTGGGCCGGCTTTTGAAAAATGGCCTCAGGCAGACGTTGCTTCACGGATGCGTCCGAGTCGCCCCATTGGCTCCTTTCAGAAGGCGCAGAGGCCGCCGGAGAGTTCTCGAATGTCGGGCGCTGGGGAGTCAGGCAGTCCCCCCTCATGTCTACCCACCCTTCAAGCCCTGGTGAAATGCCACCTCCTCCCTGAGACCTCCAAGTTTTCCCTGTGAAAGGGCCAAATTACGGCCACTCTAGTTTTGCAGATCTTAACTGGTTTTATGCGCGATTCTAGAATCAAGTATCAGTCCAGACCCAGCGGAGCTCAGAAGTCCCTGTTCTGCCCCGCGGCAGGTCGCACGGATGCCCAAACAGGACGCGCCTGCGGAGGACGGAGAGGAGCGCAGGGCCAGCCTGCCGGGCTGCAGCTCGCGCCTGCCGTGGTCCGAGCGGCCTGAGCAGCTGGCTGCGTGTGGTTGGCGGAGCCTGGGCTACGGTTCCGAGGGTCGGTGGCAGTTCACTGGAGGTGGAGAGCGCCTTACGCCAGACTCAGACGCATGGGGGCAGCTGGAGGCCAAACTTAACGTCCCCAAGGCGCAGCGGTTCCCACTGAGTTCAGCATCCTGGCTTCTGAAGAATTCAAAATGATGTTCCGGGGCTACAGTCACAAGAATTGAGCCCAAGGAGGCGAGGACACAGATAATCGGCATGGCCGTGGGACCGAAGTGCAGGGATCCAGGGAGAACACTCGGCCTCTGCAGGCAAGCGACCCAGCTGAAACACAGAACAAACAAGTCGGCAACGACGTGGGGGTCGGACAAAGGGACCTAAGGGACCGAAGAGGGTCAGGACGCAAGGACAAACCAAGCGGCCCGTTATTTAGCTTGTGGTTTTCCAGTTTGCTATGAGTTTTCCGGAATGTAGCACAACAGGGACGAGATCCCAAGGGAGAGAGACCGGGAACCTCACCAGCCTGGGCGCCTGATTTGATGGGAACGGGGCTCTCTGGCCTGATCACCTGAGGGACCCCTGCCTGCCAGAGATGTTGAGGGGGACCGGAACCCACCAGGTCCCCGAAGGAGCAAAATGATCTCACTCAACATTTCCCAGCGATGGCAGCCTCGATGGTTGGGAGCCTACATATTCCACCTAATTATGTCCCTAATGAAAGCTTGACCTGGCAGCACTCGGCTCCTCTGCCTTGCTTGTTCTTTTCTTCCCTCTTCCTTTTCTTCCTCCTCCTCCTCCTCCTCCTCTTCCTCCTCCTCCTCCTCCTCCTCCTCCTCCTCCTCCTCCTCCTCCTCCTCTTATTCCTCCTCCTCCTCCTCCTCCTCCTCCTGGTATTAGGAATCGAACCCAGGGGGTGACCTACCACCAAGCCCTTCTCATTTTTTATCTTGAGACACAATCTCACTAAGTGACTGAGGCTGGCCTCAAACTTGCGATCCTCCTGGCTCAGCCTCCCCAGTCACTGGAACTATAGTTGTACGACCCCCTCAAGTTGTCTTTGGCTTTCTTATGAAACTCTTCTCTTTGCTGAAACCTGAATTATCCTTAACTTCTTTTCTGTGATGGCATCAGGGACCTTCCTGTTCTGGTAGAGGTTTTTCAGACCTCCTGAGATCCCCACACGGTAATAGCTACATTCAGTCCGGGCAAAAGATCGGCAGGTCGGGACAGTGTAATCCACTCAGTCCAACCTCTGCATCACAAGGCTCAGCTCCCCGGACTCCTCCAGGTCTCTATGCAATGTCACCTCCTCAGGAAGGCTTCCACTGACCTGTCACACCTTCTCTGTCATTTTTCTCAGTAGGACTTCTCGTCAATTTATTGTATTTAAATTGCTTGCGGTTTATTATCTGGGTCTCCTCATTTTAAGCCTGCTTCCCAAGCTGGCAGAAATTTGTCTTAGCGCCTAGAACAGGGCCCAGCCCATAGCAGGTGCTCAGGAAGTGTTGGGTGCCGGGGTCCAGCCCTAGCAGGGGTCGGGAGTCCTCGGTGAATGGGTGGCGTCCGCGCGGTGGAGAAACAGCACACAGAGACACCAAGTGTTCTGAGGCTGAGTCTGTCTGTATTTTTCTGCCAGTCTTTTTATAGATATTTTTCTTTAGTAATGATTATATCATTTTTGGTTAGTTTGAAACAAGAAAAACCTTCAAAAGTACCATCTATGCTTCTTCTCAAAGTACACATTCTCTCTGTCTGACAGCTCAGACCCAAACAAGCGTATTTCCTAGCTAGATTAGAACAACCTCGTCTCCCAGCTAAACTGAGACAACCTCGTCTCCCAGCTAAACAGAGGGCACCATGACCTGCCAGCTTTCAACCTTCAGAACAAACACGTCACTAGATTTTCTGAGAAACCACCCCCCACCATGAACTCCAGTGTTTAACAGTGAAAAGCTTTTACTATTATTAAAGGGCAAAGAAATCAACTTATAGTTGATATTTAGTCTATTCTATTTCATATAATGGCGGACTACAATTTAGGCTGATTCTCAAAGAATTAGACTAAACATAGGAAAAACCCAAATTATATTTATGACTAACCTAAATATTTTATTATGTAAAGTATCTCTAGAATCAACTACTAAAACTAGGAAAGCAACAGAGGCTAAACCCCGCATCCAAGCTCAGAGGACTGCCTCTTTATCCATCTCTATTTAGAAATTATTATACTAAAGTAATCACAGGCTCCTTTTAACTCGAGCACAGCTACAATTGTTTATTTTCATATATTTTATCTGTGTATGACTGCTAAATTTTTATTGTGTACTATTTTGTGTCCCAATACAGTAAAACCTTTCCAATGTTTTTTTTTCAATAAGTTTCTAATGATATATTGATTACTAATATTAAAAAGCAACTGCACATGGACATGCCACGCCCAGGGCCCCCAAGAGGGAGGACGATCGGCAGGACCGTGTCAAGTGTCGGGTCCTCCACTCCAACAGACTGTGTCAAGTGTCGGGGGGCAGGAGAGGGATGCGGCAGCTGGGTCAGTCGATTCCTGTTGCCAGGCAAGGGAACGAAGGATCCAGGTCAGGTCTGCGGGCCAAGGTGACCCAGCCCGTGAGGTGTGTGCAGTTGCCTCAGGTGCAGAGGCCAGCAGCCTTCAGGCTGAGCCGTCCCCCTCCACACCCTAAGCGGCAGCTGGCCCCGGGTTCCTCCACTAGAGAGCAAGTGCTCAGGCAGGACGCTGGTAACTGGCCTGGGCAAACAGAGGACCAGCAGATGGCGGGCACACTGGATTTATCTAGAGATGACCCCAGCTGCACGGGCAAGGCCCAAGGCCCGAATGGAGAAATCAGTCATGCTAATGAAAACGAATCCTGCAAACTCACTGGGCCGCAGACGCTCTCTGCCTTCCATTTCAGTTTTGCCTCTTTTAATATTGTTATTATTTGGTACTAGGGATGGAATCTAGGGGTGCTTTCCTTCAGAACTACATCCCCAACCCCTTTATTATAAAAAAACATTTTTTTAGTTGTTGATGGACCTTTGTTTTTATTTATTTGTAAGCAGTGATAAGAATCAAACCCAGTGCCTCACACATGCTAGGCGAGTGCTCTACCACTGAGCCACAACCCCAGCCCTTTATTTTTTATTTTGAGATGAAATCTCACCGAGTCGTTTAGGGCCTTCCTACATTGCTGAGGTTGGTCTTGAACTTGCCATCCTCCTGCCTCAGCCTCCCTTGCTCCTGGCAGTTCTGCCTTTTAAAACCCTGTGGCTCCTGTTAAGCCTGTCTTAGTTGTTCTGTGACCTATATCATTGTGCAAAGTGTGATATGTGACTTGAGTGTTAGGGCTACTAGCAGTAAAGATTGAAACGGAATGAAAGAATCTGTGACCACCCTGCTCAGGGCTATCAAGTGAGCCGCAAGTATTTGGTGAATCAATGCCAATGAAACTGCAATGTCGTTACTGAATAAATTCTGACATTGTGGAAAGACAGGAACACGTATCACGTATGCTAATGGCACAGCTCGACCTTGACACACAAGCAGGTAGTTCTTTTCAAAGTTGCTTTTCTTGGGAAGTGGGACCAGGGAGACAGAACGATGGAAAGATCGCTGATTGGTTAACATCAGGTTACCTCTTTTTTTTTTTTTTTGCGGTGCTGGGGATCGAACCCAGGGCCTTGTGCTTGCAAGGTTACCTCTTTAATGTAGGGATTAAGGCCGAGCAAGCTTCAGGATCAAGCCAATGGAAACTGACCTGTTTGGGAGATTTGGTTATCTCTCTAATCCTGATTTCTCAGAAAGTCAGATACGTCGTTTACTTTCAGCCTGGTGAAGTCGAACTTAGCATGAGTGACTTCATTTTGACTTCTAGCCTGGTCTGTTGGGGCCCAGTGCAAGAGTCGTGTCTAAAACAATGACCTCCTGTGATTTATGTTACTATTATTGCCATTTTTGGTGCTGGGAATCACACCCTGGGCCTTGTGCATGCTAGGCAAGGGCTCTCTCTACCACTGAGATACCTTGTCAGACCTTCTTATTTTATTTGAGACAGGTTTTTTTTTTTTTAATTAATTTTTAGTTGTATGTGAACACAATATCTTTATTTATTTGGTTTTATGTGGGGCTGAGGATCAAACCCAGTGCCTCTCACGGGCAAGGCAAGCGCTCTACCCCTGAGCTACAGCCCCGACCCTGAGACAGGGTTTCAGTAAGCTGGCGAGGCTGGACTTGAGCTCGAAATCCTCTCGCCTCAGCCTCCTGAGTAGTTGGGCTACCGGGCGTGCGCCACCATGACCTGTAATTCTTATTAGCGTGTTTCTACACCTTGGTTTCCAGGCCGGTAAAATGGGCCCAATGTCCATTACACCACTGCCCCTTAGTCCTTGCTGGTCAGTGCTTAGACCGGTGCTAGAATATGCCCCATGGTTGCGAAGCGAAGGTCAGACTCCTTGCAGAGAGCATTCCTTTGGATTTGAAACCCCACCAAGTTTCCACTTGAGGGGAACTGGCCCGCCCTGCTGCCCCGCCCTGCCTCCGCGGGAAGCTCACACCCTGGGAAAGTTCTCCACACACATTGCTCAGGTTTTTTCCAGCCAACATGTTGGAGGCTGCGGCGAAGGGGATGGATACCTTGGCCCTTGCCTGGGTTTCTCCTGCAGGAGGGCGGACTCAGTGTCACGCGAGAGTCCTCCCGGCCAGGATGGAAATGCTGCCTTAGCCCCAATATCAAGTCACTGGCCGGTTTTTCCAAGGGCTGCCCCCCTAAATTCTTGGAATTCTTGGCTTCCCGTAGTGTCCCCAAGGGATCTGTTCTCAGGGCTGGGTCAGCTGGGCCGAATTACAGCATGAAGGGCACAGCCCGCGTCCAGGGGGTGGGATGGGTGGACAGGGCATCGAGGACAAGGATTCCCATCATCCAGTGAGGCCGGGACCTGGGCCTCACCCCATCATCCACGGATACTTTGCGCCCTCCTGGGGTCGGGGCACGTTGGCTGCCTTTCCCCTGGTGACCTTCCAGGGCCATGGATGCTGCCAGACGGAGGCTGGCCGTGAATGGCTGGTGGCGTGCGCTGCCTGAGGCTGAGCTGGCTGTGGACAGGGAGCTGCTCTGTGCCACCAGAGCGTCCTGGGCTGTTTTACCCCCGGGACTCTGTGTATGGAGCATTGGTTCAAAACCCCACGGTGGGGTGGGGTGCAGCTCAGTGGCAGAGCGCTTGCCTAGCACACCCGGGGCCTGGGTTCAGTCCCCAGCACCCCAAAAGCCCCCCAAACAAACAAAAACAACCCCTTGTGGTCAGTATGCTTGTTGTGACCCTGGTGTGAAAGGAGCAGACTTGGACGCCTGACGAATAAATGACAAGCCCCTAGTGGACGGCAAGCCAAAAAGTCATAAGTGTCACGAGGGCGCTGCACCAGGGAGATGAGACACCAGCTGGACCAGAATTGGAAACAAGCCAGGAAGAAGGGGGTATAGACCCCCCTCTCAGACAGCTCCTGGCTCAGCCCAGGTCTCCCGACGACCACGTCAGCCAGGTTCGCGAGCCCCACCGACCATCCACCCGCCGAGACTCCGCTGCTCTGACGGCTTCATGGCCGGCGGGGCCTGTCCGTCCTCGATTCCCAGCCCTTCAGCCGGAGGGAGTTCCGAGACCAGCCGTCGTCCGCTCTCCAACTAAGATACGTCGCACTGGGGGTCGTCGGAACCGACAAGGCAGAGAGGACTTTGGACTATTTGATTGAGGTGTGTTTATTTGTCATTCGATTTGATTGATGTGTGATATTAGGAATATGAAGGTCTGTGTTATCCCGAGTGTATCAAATAAAGCCAACTTGGAACCAAATTCTAGTCACTTGCCTCTCTGCCCCTCGTGACAGTGTCCCCTTCCAGAGAGGAGCTCACCGAATGTTCAAGTGTGCTTGACCAGGGGCAGGGGTGGATCTGTGCGCAGCACTGGCTTTGGGAGGCCGGCCTCTGCCTGTCTGTCCATCCATCTGTCCAACCAGAGAGGTGACAGGGCAATGGGCTTTGGGTGGCTCCCTTCTACCTTCAGGCTCTGCCAACTCGCGCAGGAGGGTCCTGCCCTCTGGGCTGTGGAACTGGCAGCTGTATAGGGAGGTCAGTACCAGTACCTGCCACCAGGGGGCGCTTTGGACCTGAAGCGAATTAGAGGAGCTTCACAAGGTGGGTCCCTGTTGGTTGTTGCCATGGGAACCTCAGGGCCAGAGCACACAGCCTCTCACCGTTGGCAGCGACTCAGGAAAGCGATGCCATCCCGTAGAGCTCGACTCCTGGGTGCTGGTGGCACCCAGGCAGCACCGGATCCTCGGCGGCTCAGTCAGTTGTGATGCTGCAGGCGACCCCGCAGCTCCTCTGGGTTTTGGAAACAGGACGGTTCTGCATCCTCGCGGCCCCTGAGGTCGGAGCTTCCCTGCCCCAGAGCCCTGGGCAGAGAAGGTCTGGGAGTGAGAACCCTAAAGCGCTGGGTGCTCCTTGTCTGTTTGTCCCCTAGAGACCTTGGAAGGAAGGAAGAGGTTAAGAGGCACGCGGCTCCCGCGCTCCCGGCTTTGGGGCCTTGCTAGAGTTTGGACCTGAAAGTCCCCAAAGGTCCACGTGTTCCAGAGTGGCTCTCATGGGAGGTGGAGGGATCACTAGGAGGCGGGGCCTAGCGAGAGGTCCTTAGGTCACTGTGGGTGTGCCTTTGGCGGGACAGAGGGACTCCAGTGCCCTCTTTCTGCTTTTGCTCTCTGACCCCAAGCTGAGCGTTTTGCTCAGTCACCTGCTCCTGCCATGATTCGCTGCCCTGTCATAGGCCCAAAGCTACAGGGCCAACCCCTCATGGACTGGAATTTCCAAAGCTGTGAGCCAAAGGAACTTTTTATCTTTGGAAGTCGACTATCTCAGGTGTTTTGTCATAGTGAGGACTAACTCAAGTTCAACTGGCACAGGCTTCAAGCCCAGGCTTCCCCGTCTGCAGCTGTTGAATAGGCATCATGGTAACACACACACTATGCACTTTCACTGAAGAGCAAGTGAGAAAATATTCTCAAAGCACTCAGCACAGTACCTGGCACACAGTAGGTGCTTATTCTCCAAGAGTTTTGACCTCTTCCTTTTCCTCTCCAAAATCCAAAATGGAAGAGCATTTGCTCTGTGCCTGCTGCTCCCTGGACCTGGCTCCACCCCCTCCCGTCTCTGGGCTCCTCTGCCTGCTCCGTCCAGGGGCAGCTTGCCAGCTGGGCACCATGACACGTGCCTGTGTTTTCCAGACTTGGCTCCGTGTCCACCTCCAACACCCACAGCACCGCACACTTCTCCACCTGCAGGTGCAAACGATTTGTTCAGGGGACTGGTGATTTACATCCAAACGGGACGTGCGCTGCTCGGAAAATAGCACGTAAAAAGGTGTCGCCGTTCCCACTTTACAGATGAGGGAACTGAGGCAGGGGGTTGAGCAGTTTGCTCCGGGTCTCAGATCTCCTCGGAGGAGGAGGCCGAGCACGCCCCGGGGCTCTGGAGATCGTACAAATTCCACAGGGTGGGGGTGAGGACCGAAGAGAGAGGAAATCCAGACATGCCCCGAGCGCTTACTAGATGCAGGTCCTGTGTTGGGGTGCCTGCGCCATCTTCGCAAGTGGGTCGTGGACAGGAGTGACCGTAACGGTGGCCACGGTCGGTTTGGCCACCTGGAGTTAAATTCTGCTGAGCGCTTCATGCTGTGGTAAGCACTGTGCGCCTGGGTTTATTGTTTTTCCATTTGATCCTCAAATGAAGCTACCGTTTAGAACAGAGTCACCCAGGGTAAGCTGGTGACTCAGAACCTGAGCCCAGGCCTCGGGACAGTGTCCGGCAGAGACTGGACCTTGAATCACGTGCTCCGTGTGATCGGTGTCCTGGGTTTGGCTGAGTGGTGTGCGACGGTTTGGGTACAGCTTGTGGCCACCTGAGTGAGTCCGTCAGCTTTCCATCACTGTGACAGACGTCTGGGGAAAGCGATGGAGGGGAGGAGAGGTTTGTTTTGACTCCCGGTTTCAGCGTTTCCGTTGGTGGTCAGCCAGCTCCACAGCTCTGGGCCCGAGGGAGGCAGAACATCATGGCGGGAGAGGGTGGCAGAGGGAGGCTGCTCAGCTCTGGCCTCCAGGAAGCAGGGAGAGGGGAGGGGCAGGGGCGAGATGGAGACCCCGGGGACCCCTCTCCCCACCTCTCGTCCAGCTCTGGGTGGACAGATCCATGGTGAGGCCAGAGCCCTCAGGATCCACCGAGGGAGGCGCTTTCCAGAAACTCCGGGCGTTGCTGCCAGCCCCCAGCACCTAGGACCCGGGGGGCCATTTGAATCCAAGCACCACCCACACTCAGGTGGAGGCTGGTGGAGGCCCGGTGGAGGCCCAGTGGCGGTGTTGGGAGGTGGGCCGGGGGAGGGGGCCGGGCCATGGTGGTGGGGCCCGGTGGAGGGTCACGCCTTCCTCCTGGGAGTGGGGTCTCTGGACTCTGGGGCGTGAAGTCAGGCCACCCTCCCGCGTGCACCTGTTCCCCCTCTTGACACCGTCGGAGGCAGCAGGAGGCCTTGCCGGCTGTGTCACCTGACCCTGGACTTTCCCCACTCCGGAAACGCGAGCCGGAGCCAATCTCTCTTCCTTCTGTGACAGTCCCAGGTGTGGTGTTCTGTCGACAGCAGATGGACCCGGACACGACATCCCAGAACCTCGCTTGCTCAGTATCCCCGGGGCCCAGGGGATGATGGGCGGGGTGGGAACTCAGACGTTTGTTGAATGAATCAACGAGAGCCTTTAGTAACCGTTCCTCCACCGCTGGACATTCAGCCCACATCCCATTCTTGTCAGAAATCGCACAGTGTCACCCAGGACATTTATGGTCCGTGGCCCAGCTGCCCAGTCCCCACTGTCCCCCCACCTCTCAAGCTGGAGTCGGGGTGCTTTGCTATTTTTCTTCAGACCCGCATTGGCGTTCACCCCAAGGCAAAGAAGTACTGCTCCTCCCCGTGTCCCTGTCAACAAGTACGGGAGGGAACAGGGCCTGGGCTCGCTGCCTGCTCAGGGCCGCCCGGTCCCCGCGAGCTGGCCGCGGTGAGTGCAAGGCGGCCTCGTCTCTGCCAGCCGCTCGCTCAGGGCCCGAGGCCCTTCCCTGGCCCAGGACCTGAGGCAGCGAGCGCCCCTCCCTGGTCTCCGTGGGCTCCCGTTTGCCACTAGTCCTCAGCCGTACCACGGGGCGCCCTTCCGTCTGACCAGGAGCAGGAGGAGGGCCGCCGGGCCGCGGTCGCCTCACCTCCACGGCGCGAGGCCTTCGTCTGCTTCTTCCTGGCCGCTCGACAGCCCCGCCCTGTCTCCCAGCCTTGGGCCTCTTCCCCGTCCCACGTCCACTGCGTTCTTCCTTCTTTCTCATTTCATTTTGAGGCAGGTCCTCGCTAAGTTGCTGAGGCTGGCCTTGAACTCGCGATCCTCCGGCCTCTGCCTCCTGAGCCCCTGGGATCACAGGCGTGCGCCACCAGGCCCGGCCCACCTGTGCGTTCCAGGTTCTGTTTTCTACATTTATTTCAGAAGCCCCTGCGGCCCCGGACGGGCCTCCCATCGTTTCCCACGTCTTCTAGATTCTTCCCTCCACGCCCGCCGTGTCCTCCTGAACGTCCCCAGCCACCCCCATCTTCCGAAGTCCTGCCTCCCTCCAGGACCCCGCTGCTCCCGGGAGGTCCCTGACCGGGGCCCTGCTGCCTCCCTGCCATGCGTGGTCTTCCCACACCCAGCGCCCCAGCCGCTCATGCCCGGGGAAAGAGCCGGCGTCTGTGCCGCCTGCACGTCCATCTCGGCACCGGCTGCACAGGACTGCGGAAGCCGGTGGGGCAGCCGTGATCTCCCTGCTGTCACACCAGCAACGGGGATGCGCTGCTGCCTGGGGGGTCGGAATACTAAACAGCCAGCGCGTATTGAAGTCTTACTTTGTGCCAGCACCAATCTTTGTGTCGTTAATTGGATCATTGGATGCTCGGGACAGCTAAGCATCCAATGATGCTCTGAACATCCAATGATGCCCTGAGAAAGCGTCACGCGGGGAGCACACCTGCACTACCAGACCCAGTTGCACAGGCAGAGCATCGCCCGCTCCCAAAGCCATTGTCTCATCTCGCTCCTCCCTTCCTCGACGAGTATGTCAGCTCCATCCCGACTTCTCACCATGGACCAGTTTGGCCTGTTCAAACTTTTATAAGTGGGAGCACATGGCATTCTTCTTGTGTCTGGCCTCCCTTGTTTGATGTTGTGTTTATGAGGTCCACCTGTGTTATTGTAGCTGGTTCATTTTCATGACTGTGTAATATTCCACTGGTCAGTCCACTGTGAGTCATCCATTGTACTCTGGGTGAACATTTGGGATTTTGGTTTCAGTTGTGTCTTATTGCAGGTAATCCTGGGAGCCCCAGTGTGTAGTCAGTTAGCAGGTAGTATTTAGAAGACAGGTACACTGCTAGGAATATCTTTGTACATGTCTTTTGGTGACCATATGGCTACTTTCTGTTAGGTACAAGTGGAATTAAAGTGTTCTTCTTTAAAAGATTCTGCCTATGTTTGAAGTGTTTTCTTTTTTTTTCTGAAGTGGGGATTGAACCCAGAGGTGCTTAACCACTGAGCCAGTGTTCCCGACCCTTTTATTATTATTATTATTTTAAAATTTGAGACTGGGTCTTGATGAGTTGCTTAGGGCTTTGCTAAGTTGTTGAGACTGGCTTAGAACTTGTGATCCTTCTGCCTCAGCTTCCCCAGTGGCTGGGGTTACAGGTGCCGTCCACTGCGACCGGCTCTTGTTTGGAGTGTTTTAAGATGGAACCTTCATTTAATTCTAGGTAACCAATGGAGGCTCAGAAAGTTGAGTTAATTTGCTTTTGGCACACAGCTGGTCAAGGCTGGGGCTGGCTCTGAGTCTTCCTTCTTCACCACCCGACCATGTTTCTCGTGGAATTCAAACCTGGTTTCTAGAAGACATAGCATCTGGGACCTAGTAGGTGCTTAGTAAATGGCCAATGAAAGAATGGATCTCCCAGTGGGCAGCGGACCAAATACAGAGATGGTGAAGCAAACGTTCCAGCATCACTCACAGAAAGCCTGAAGGAGAAAGCGTCCCTCTCACACGTCTCTGAGTGAAACTGAAGGCCCTCGGAGACAAGCTGGGGGAAGAGGGATCCCCTTTCACATCCGAGGCTTGCTGAAATCGTGTCCTTGACTTTCGCAGGCGAATGGAAGGAGCTGGAAGTATCATGCTGAGTGAAATGAGCCCATCCCCAAACACCAAGGGCCGCATGTTCTCTGAGAAGCGCATGCCGATCCGTAGTGGGGGTGGGTAGGGAAGAAGGAGGGAACCCGGATTGTACAGAGGGGCGCGGGGGCGGCCGGGAGGGGCAGGGAGGACAGGAGATTGTGAGACAGGCCTTATTACCCTGCACACATGTATGAACAGAATTTCTTTAACAAATATCACTGTCAGGAAAAAGTTAATGAAAATAAATCAATCAATAAAAATTTATTTTAAAAAAAAGGACTATTTAACGCATGCCAAACGCATGCGTTTCCCTATGAGGTCATTTTTGTGTGGCTGACACAAAACGAATTTTCATAATTATTTTCCAAGGCTCTAGTAACATAATCAATAGAAAAGGACTTTAATAATAGTTTATAATGTCAGACAAAAAATTGTGCCCTTGGAAACAAGCAGGAGACCAGGTACGCTGGGATGTGTCCAGCTTGGGGCCACCGTCCCCTCGTCCTGGGTCACCTGGTGAGAGGACAGGCCCCGTGGCTAAGCCTCGGACAGCGCCGGATGGAGCCGCAGACCTGGGCAGGCGCGGGGCCGCCGGCCGCTGCCCTCGGAGTGGGTGAGTGCGGGTACCCCGGGCAGCACCTCCGGCCTCACGTGGGCCCTGCTGACCCCCAGCTGCCGTCGGACCCGGATCCTCAGCAGCATCTGGCGCGCCGACGTCCCGCGCTCAGCTCTGGCTCAGGTCCTGAGCAGAGGGGCCGCTGCCTAGGGGGACTGAAGTGTCCCGGGTTTGCTTAGTATCCAGCCATCCGTCAAAATGCTTCTGTCTCATGAAGGTGAAGCCATCGGGTCCCTGAAGTCAGCTCAACTTGGGGCACTTCACTGAATGGACTCATTGACACTCAAGACAGGGTCCCCAAACGAACGCGTTTGGGGACATCTCGGGACACTGCAGTCCCTACTGCCGGCTTAAGCCGTGTCTGGCATCGGCGAGCAGGTTCGACCATTAATCCTGAGTAAAGGTCAGGCTCAACCCCGACCTACCGCCGCCGTCTGCACTGACTCACGTGCCAACTGAATTTAGTAAGAGATAAAGCAAACATCTTACGACAGCATCCTTCACCATAACTATCAGCTGGTCAGTTACTTTAATAGGACCTTCTGCTTTTTCTGTGAAATCGTGTCAACTTAAAAAAACGGATCCCCCAAAGTAAAGGCCCTGGGAACCTGTCGGTTTGCTCTGGCCCAGCGTTTGGTTTTTAAGGACAGGAAACCATAGTTTGAGACCCTTAAGTGCTGCTGTTGCTTTTGTCTCAATGCTTTGAAAAGGCTTTGTCTCTTAAATTACATAAATAATGTGCTGTCATTATTTAAAAACATTATACCCAGGAATAGCCCCTGTGAATCCCTGGTAAGCTAACACTATGACTCCTGTTTTATTGTTTTGCTTTGGTGAGTCGTGTATTATTATGCACAGTTGGGAAATTCTTTTCCTTCTCCAAAGTTATAAAAAGAATTCCTCTGGGTCTTCTGGTGCTTTTTTATAATTTCATTATTATTTTTGTTCATATCGGCTCCATTTGGAGCTGTGGTATGTAGCATGTGATACGGGCTCAGTTTTATCTTTTTTTTTCATCTGGCTACCCTATGGTCCCATGTCATTTATTAGAAAACCCACCTTTAGCTGGGAAGGCACAGTGGCACACACCTGTAATCTCAGGGCTCAGGAGGCTGAGGCAGGAGGATCACAAATTGGAGGCCAGCCTCAGCAATTTAGTAAGGCCCTAAGGAACTTAGCAAGGCCCTGTTTCAAAATACAAAAGAAAAAGGAAAAAAACTCAACTTTATCTTATTTTAATTATTAAGGCTTTGAAATATGCTTAATATCCTGTGTGGCCAACTCACTTGTATGGCCCTTGTTCAGTCTCCTGGATAATTTTGCTACCTGACTTTCCACAGGAATTTCAGAAATAACATTTAACGATTTCAAAGAGGAAAATCCAGTAGCATTTTCTGTTGAGATTTTAATACGCTTTGAAATCACACCAGGAGAAATTCGCAGCTTCAGGATGCTGAGTCTTCCTGTCTCACCCTGTTATGTTCATTAGTATTTTACAGTTCTTAGGGTAGATTTTTGTCAGGGACCAAGAAGTTCTCATTCTGAGAACATTCTGACCTTTACAATAAGCAGCAGCGCCCCTCCCCCCTCCTGGCTGATAATTCTGACAGTTGGCGCCCAACGTGGTTGGCTCGAGCCTTTGTTTGAGAAGCGAACGCTGCCCTCTGGGGAAGACTTGGCCAAGCGGGATTCGAGATCGCCTTGGTGGACGCGACCGGGAGTCAGATCCAGGAGGAGAGTGAGGCCAGCGCAAGGTGAGTGACGCACCATGGGACAAGCAGTTTCGTCACATGATTTGTTTCTGACGGGTCTCGAGGAGGCCCTCAAGACTCGGGGAGCGCGTGTTAAGAAAAAGGATTTAAGATCATTCTTTTCATACATAGAGGATTTGTGTCCTTGGTTTCCCCTCGAGGGGTCAATTGATGGTAAAAGGTGGCTCAGAGTAGGAGACTGCCTCAAAGATTATTATGAGACTTTTGGTCCTCAAAAGGTGCCTGTCACTGCCTTTTCTTATTGGAATTTAATTAATGAGATTCTTAAAAGCTCACCCTTTGACAGTGGTACTTTAAAACTTATAAAGATTGGGGAGCAGGCAATGCAATCCACCTCTCGCCCCCCATCGGCATGCCCTTCGGTTAGTATTCAAATGCCCCCTACTCAGCTTCTCAGGACCCTGGGACCCTCCCAGACCCCGGGAACCTCCCAGACCCCACCTTACCAAAAAAGTCCCCTAAAAGTCCCCCTAAGATTTATCTGGTTTTAAATCCCTATGATGACGTGACCCCAGAGGAGGAGGCTACCCTGGAGGAGGCAGCGGCTCAATACCATTCTCCAGACCCGCCACCTCTTAAAAATCCACTTCCCACTTATACACCCCCTGCCTTTCGTGCTCCGGCCCTTCAGGGACCTACTGCCCCCCCAGACATTTTTTCCCCACTTCCCTTGCCTAATCTAACCCCTTTACGCGAGTCTCTCCAACATAGGCGGGAACAAATCCAACTTTTAAAAGAACTAAAAGCCCTTGATGCCGAGCTTCGCTCACTGGCCTTGGGCACGGAGTTAACACAAACTGGCCCAAGACCCCTCAATACTCGTAAGGTGAAGCCACGTGGTCAGCCTGTTCTTGCCTTTCCAGTCACTCGCAGTCAAGCAGATCAGCCCCTTTAGTGGCTTATTTTTGCATCACCGCATTGCGGAGAAGCTACCAAGGATGTCATTTCTCATCTTGTCTCAGCCTTTTCCATAATGGGAAAACCAGCACATATTAAGACAGATAATGGCCCTGCATATACCAGTACCAAGTTCAAACAGTTTTGTGCCACTCTTCAAATCTCTCATACTACTGGAATTCCATATAACCCTCAAGGTCAAGGCATTGTGGAACGTGCACACCTCACCTTAAAAACCTGGCTTACCCGCCTTAAGGCCTCTTCCCTTGCATTTACCACTCCCAGGGATCGCTTTATTTATCATGCATTATTTGCTCTTAACTTTTTTACCCTAGACAATGAAGGACATTCGACCGCAGACAGACATTGGCATCCCTCTTCTAATTCTGCTCGCCCATCTGTTATGTGGCGCGATCCTTTAACAAATAAATGGAAAGGCCCAGATCCCGTCCTCATTTGGGGACGAGGCTCAGCTTGTATTTTAGATCCAGAACAAGCAGCCCCAAGATGGTTACCAGAACGCCTGGTCAAACAGGTCAATGATTTACCACAACCCAGGGACGGAAACCTTCCCCCTGAGGATGAATCTTCCTCTCTTATAGATATCTGCAGCCGACAATCTATGCGAAAAATCCCCTGAATGACAAACCCTGTGACTGCACACCATTGCTTCTCTGGATAATGGCTGCCTGTTCACTGCTCTCCCACAGCCATGCAGGACTTGAGGACCCTGCTAAGGTCCCCTCCTTTGCTTGCTGCTTATTGTATCTATAGGTCCTTTGATATTCAACAAGATCATGGCTTTTCTTAAAGCTCAAATTGAGGCTATACAGGCGAAACCTATTCAGGTTCATTACCATCGACTGGAGATGATGGATCGTGATGGTGATCTTAAAAGACCATCACCCCTGTGAGCTGAACTGGACAGCCAATGACGGGTAAGATTCGTAAGAGCTCATACCAACCTAAGACAGGAAATGAGGGCTAGAGCCTCATTATCCAATGACGGGTAAGGATGTTGCTCTATCACGGACAACCTAAGACAGGCGCAGTTCCCGAGGGATTGTCACTCCAGCCCTATACCTGTTCAGGCAAGCTGTGCCCCCGTCTCGCCACATAACCTCTATCACCCCCTTAAAATATGGCTATCGAAAAATGGTCAATAATTTTATATAAGAAAGGGGGAAATGTCAGGGACCAAGAAGTTCTCATTCTGAGAACATTCTGACCTTTACAATAAGCAGCAGCGCCCCTCCCCCCTCCTGGCTGATAATTCTGACAGATTTTTCACACATTTAAAAAATTAAGTTCATCCCTATGTGGCGTTTTTTTTTTTGTGTGTGTGTGTGTGTGTGCCGCTGCCAACATGCCCTGTTCTTCTGCTGCGTGGTCTACCTCGCTGTTGTTTTAATGTGCATGTTACTAGTTTCTGCATAACATTTCTGTACTCTGCTACCTTGCTAAATCATATCATCGTCAGTTGTGATTTGCCTGCTTATCTCTTAGATCATAGCCATCTGTTTATCATCTATCTATATTTGTTTATCTGCTTCAGTACCAGGGACTGAATTCAGGGTGCTTTACCCTTGAGCTACATTCCCAGCACTTTTTACTTTTTGTTTCGAGACAGGGTCTTGCAAAGTTGCTGAGTCTAACCTCCAACTTGCGATCCTCCTGCCTCAGCCTCCTGAGTTGCTGGGGTTTACGGCGTGCACCGCTGCGGCCACCGTTCCTGATCTTAAGGGGAAAACACTCAGCCTTTCCACACGTAGCCAGCAGACTCTGACCCCGCAGATGAGCACGTCCTAGTTCTTGGGACTCACGATTATGTTATGTCACTTGGCGGAGGGAAATTCAGGAGGCAGTTCAGCTGACTTTAAAATAGGGAGATTATTTGTTCCTCCGGCTGGTCCAGCGCACTCCCCACGGCCTTTGGGAGTGGAAGGAGGAAGGAGAACCAGAGAGAATGGCCGTGTGGAATGGGACTCTCTGGACCTGGCTTTGGACGCCGTGTAGGTTTCTCCAGAGAAGCAGAAGCGGCAGATCTGCATCCACACCTCGGATTCTGCACATCCAGAGATACAGACACGTAAACCGAACCGTTGGCTCACAGAAACACCCAGAATTATGTTCGACCAAATGTCTGGGTGCCTCGTGGCCCGTTGGAGTGGACATATAAAGTTGACCATCACCGGGTCACACGTCATAGAGAGCGGTGACCCGGGGAGCAGGGACCCAGGTTGTGCCCTGGAGCATCTAGAAGGAGCCCCCCTCCCCCGCTCTGACCCCTGGGTCTTGGCCCAGTGAGCGCTGCTGCGGGCTCCTCACCTCCAGAACCGTCGGAGAGGAAGTTCGTATTGTTGAAGCCGCCGGGTCTGTGGGTCTTTGGGGCAGTAGCGATATACGCCTTTAAGGATGATGTCAGAATGCTTTTTATTTTTCACTTTTTCGGTGCTGGGGATCAAACCCAGGGCCTCACACAGGCCTGACCGGGGCTCTACCACTGACCCACACCCCTGGGTCTCGTCTCCATTGAAAAAAATAATTTGTTTCTTTATCGTTGTCCTCTATTTGATGAAATGTTGTCCTCATACTTCTTTAAGCATGCTTTTCTTGAGCGCTTTAAACCTATTTACAATAGCCACGTTGAAGTCTTTGTTAAGTCCGACACTCAGTAAATAAATAATAAAACCTTAGCTGGGCGTGGTGGTGCTCACCCTTAGTCCCAGCAGGAGGATCACAAGTTCAAGGCCAGTGTAAGCAACTTAGTAAGACTGTCTCAGAAAAAAAGACAATTCTAGTATATTCATACAGCAGAATGGTACATAACAAGAATGTGTGAATCAACACACCCAACATGGAAGTCTCACGAATACAGCTTTCAATGAAAGAAGCATAAAGGAATATTCTCTGTATCGTTTCACTTATATAATTTTTTGGGGGGTCCTGGAGATTGAACCCTAGGGTGCTTAACCACTGAGTCACATCCTGAGCCCTTTTTGTTTTTTATTTTGAGACAGGATCTCACTAGTTGCTTAGGGCCTCACCCAGTGACTAAGGCTGGCTTTGAACTTGTGATCCTCCTGCCTCAGCCTCCTGACCAGCTGGGAGGAGAGGCAGTCACTACCATGACTGGATGGCACTTGTGTTAATTTTAAAACCAGCAAAACGAGTCTTAGCTGTCCGAAGGGGAGCACCTACCTTTGGTGGACTTGCTGTGGGGACTGGGGATTGGTGGGTGTCAGGGATGTTCTCCATCCTGATTTGGGGGCGGGGTACTTGGGTGTGTTCATTTTGTAAACACTCCTTAGGCGGAACACTTACGATTTTTGTATGTTTATGTATTCACATGTATACACCAATTTACGCACTACAGCTAAATAAAAATCTTTTAAAAATGAGAGGGTATTTTCACACCCATGTTTCTGTAACATTATACACAACAGCTGAAGGGTAGAAGCAGCCCCAATTTCTCTTGATGGATGAATGGATAAAAAAATTGAGGCTGGAGAGGCAGCTCAGTGACAGAGTGCCAAGCTCTGGGTTCCACCTTTTCCACAGGAAAAGAGAAAATGTGGTATATACCTCCAATGGAATATTATTCAGCCTTTAAAAAGAAAAAAATCTTGTCATACTCTACAGCTTGATGAAGCTTGAGGACACTATGCTAGGTGGTGTAAACTGGTCACAAAAAGATGAATACTGCACAATTCCTTTGACAGGAGGTATCTAAAGCCATCAGGCTCTTAGTAGAATGGCGGTTGTCCCTGGCTGGGGCAGGGAAGGGGACTTCAGTGGGTGTAGAGATTCAACTTTTCGAGAGATTGCTGGGGCTGGGGCTCAGCGGTAGAGCACGTGCAACCCCCAGCAGAGCAAAACACATCCATTTTGTAAGAGAGTTACGATCGCACAGTAGGTGCTTTAGTCAGCACTGTTGTGCGCGTTAAAATGACTCCGAAGGTAGGTCTGTGGATCACCAGTGAGAGGAACAGCCTCTACTTCTCCCCTGGAACCTTCCCTGGACCCTAGAACTCCACCTGTGGACCACGACCTGCGCTCACAGCCTGTGCGGCCGGTGGGCCTCCAGCAGACCAGGCCCCGAAGCCGGCTGGACACAGTGTGCACATCGCTGGGGGCCAGCAGCGAGGGAGCCCATCGCTCCGGGCAGGGCTGGGCCTCACCCCGCCTCCGACTCCCTCTGGGAATGTGGGCACATTCGGGGACAATTTTTCCCACCATGCTTTTCTTCCAAGGGAGGAAGACGCGCTGAGAACCGTTTTGGGAAACAGGGCCGCGGCCACCGAGCCGAGCCGCGCAGGGCCAGGGCCTCTCTGCTGCTTTCTAAGCGTTTCCCCGTCAGTGCAGAGAACGGAGGGCGCACCTGCGGCCACGACCGTGAGAGGCGGCGGCGGCGCTCACAGCGGGTGGAGGGCCCGGGCTGATCCTTAACCCTGGACACTCGGCTCCCGGGACAGGCGCACCGAGTAGGGGTCAGGCTGCTGACCTCGGGCTGGGCCGGACTCTGGTGTGAGGCCAGGCCCTGGGGACCCAGGCCACCCACGGGAGGCCCCGCCCTGAGGCCCGCAGGAGCTGAGATGCTGTGCAGCCCACCTCCCGGGCCCGGGGGCAGGATGGGCTTTGCCGGCCCCTCTCCTCGGGAGCCGGTTCCTCCAGCTGCCCTTGCCTGGCAGTCTGACATCCTGGAGTCCGGGTCAGGCCACTGGGTCACGCAGAGCCCCGAGGAGCAGGTGGAGGTGGCAGCATATATAACCAGGCCAGTGCTCCGCACACCGTTCCCACGCGGCTCCTGGGACCATGGCTGTCCTGTGGCTGGTGCTGCTGGCGGCGCTGCCCGGCTTCTTCCTGGGGGTCTTCCTGCAGGCCGTCTGGGAGCACTGGCGCACCACCCGCATCCCTGCGGCCCTGCAGCGCCCCGCCAGGTTCAGGGCTCTGCACTGCATCATCCTCTACACCATGGCCGTGGTGAGTGCCTCACACCCCTCCCAGGCTGCTGTTCTCCTGCCCTTCCGTCCCCATCCTCCCACCCTTCCTCGGTGGCTCACCCTCCTGACCTCCCCTTTTTCCCTTCAGCATCCAACAAGCCCTGAGTTCCAGTAACCTGGCTCTTTTCTGAGGATTAAAAAGTAATTTCAGGCCCCATCCCTGCCCACCGAGGGCTGTGGCCTGGGGGAGTCCCAAGCCGCCTTCAGCCTTGGACTCCTCACCTCCGTGCAGTCCCCTGCCTCCCCTGTTTTCCCTGCGCAGGTGGGCATCACCCCCAGGAGGCAGGGAAAACCAGTTCAGCTCCGTAAGCCCGACCCAGAGCACAGGGCCCGGCCTCTGGTGGGTGCTGTTTGTGCCCAGCGTCCCTGAGTGGCCACACCAGCCAGACTCCAGCAGGGCTGTGGGGGTGGGGGGTGGGCCAGCCCCTTGCGCAGTTGCAGCAAATTTGGAAAGAACGGAGGCAGGCGACTTGTGTTAATCCCAATGTCCCAACACCGGGTAGAGACACGCCAGGTGACCGAGCCTGCCTCTGAGGTCAACTGTGAAGGAGGAGGCGTGGAGACCGAGCTGAAGTCTGACCCTCCGGGCATGCATTTGCATTCTGTCTCTGTGCTGGGGTGATTTGCTTAACCTCTCTGCGTCTGAGTTTCCTCATCTATGAAATGTGGACGAGAGTGTCTGCCTCGTCATCTTGGGAAGAGCTTTAGCTGACCTGTGCTAAGGGTTAATAGGTGTGGAGAGGTTTGGTAAAAAGTATGTTCCTGTGTTGTTGGCATTTTTGTTTTTTAACCATGGTCCTGTTCTAGAGAAACGAACAACTCTAATTTATAATTTAATAAATGCTACAGGTCCAAGAAGACAGGCTGAGGGTGCAGCAAACGTCCGGTCTCTTTTGCGTGCCCTAGGCTTGTGCTTCCCTGAAGGTCAAGCTGTCTCAGACTAGTGGCTATTGCCATACGGAGTTACAGGCTATTTTGGGGTCCCAGAACTAAGCACAAGCGCCTCGGACATGCAGGTGGCCCAGAGGAACTGGGTTCCTTCCCACCTTTAATGTTTCTCTTCAAAAGTAGTCTGTAAGACCAGTGCGGTGGCACGTGCCTGCAATCCCAGTGGCTTAGGAGGCTGAGGCAGGAGGATCGAGAGTTCAAAGCCAGCCTCAGCAACTTAGTGAGGTCCTAAGCAATTTAGCAAGACTCTGTCTCAAAATAAAATATAAAAAACAGGCTGGGGTTGGGTGCGGGGGTGCACACCTGTAATCCCAGTGGCTTGGAGGTTGAGACAGGAGGAGCACAAATTCAAAGCTGGCCTCAGCAAGGGCGAGGCACTAAGCAACTCAGAGGGACCCTGTCTCTAAAGACAAAAAGTAGGGCTGGGGATGTGGCTCAGTGGTCCAGTGCCCCTGAGTTCAATCTCTGGAACCAAAAAAAAAAGGGGGGGGTGTGGCGCTGGGGACGTGGCTCCTGGGTTCAACCCCCAGCACCAAACCCAAAACAAAATGAAGCGGAGCCTGCAAGCTAAGGACTCCTGCGGACAGCCGCACCCAGGAGACTCGGAGGTGGGACTCGGGTGGGCTCCGAAGGGTGAATTCCGCCCTCCTGGTGCTCCTAGTCCTGGGTCCCCAGGGCTCACTGCCCAGGACGATGTGAAGGCCACTGACGTACAGCAGTTCCAGGAGACAGGCAGACGGGGAGGGCCGGGAAGTTAGGGAGGACCAAAAGGAAAACCTGGAAAGATTCCACGGCCCAGAAACCAGAGCCCTCTGACACCCAGCACCCGGGCCGAACTCTGAGGCGCTGGTTCTGTGGCCTTGTCTTTGTGACCCTTTGTTTTCTCCTCTGGAAAGGGAGGCTGGCAAGGGAGGATTTTCCCAAGAGTGCGGTGGCGTTGAGCAAGGAGAGCGGAGATCACGTGCAGCCCGGCAGACAGGGCTCCACCCCAGGGGCGCTGGCCAAGTCCCTGTGGGCGAGACCCAGCTTCCCGACACTGTTACAAAGGTCTCTGTGAGTGACTTTGGCCCCACTGAAAGACGGAGAGAGCCGGGGTGTGGCTCAGAGGTGGAGCCTTGCCCAGCAGGCAGGAGGCCCTGGAGGGTCAACCCCACCACCGCGAAAAAAAAAAATACATATATATAATTTAACAAACCCCATTGATTTTATCTTAAAGGGAAAAATGATGCTACTTTTTTTCCCTTATAGAATTTAACTTTGGGGAGACAGCTCAGTTGGTAGAGGGCTTGCCTTGCAAGCACAAGGCCCTGGGTTCAATCCCCAGCACCACCACCAAAAAAAAAAAAATAAAAAGAATTTAACCTTTATTTTGTTTATTTGTTTATTTACATGCAGTACTGAGGATTGAACCCAGCACCTCACCCATGCCAGGTGGGTGCTCCACCACTGAGCCCCAGCCTCAGCTCCTGCGATATCTTTTAAAGGCATCTCAGTATCGATCTAAAGCTTGGGGTCTTAAGCATCCCTAGAGCATGGATGGCCCCTTTGATTAGAGTAACTTCTCCTTTCCCGCTCCACCTCTGTTCTGTTGCCAGCTGTGGTTTGTGCACTAACAAAGCTAACCCAAGGTAACTTCATGGTGCATTTGGTGACCCTTCAGAAGGTGAGAGTCAGAGGCGTTTAGCTTATTATTATTTTTTTAATATTTTTTGTAGTTGTCATGGAACTTCTATTTTATTTATTTATTTATATGCGGTGCTGAGGATCGAACCCAGGGCCTCACACATGCCAGGCAAGCGCTCTACCGCTGAGCCACAACCCAGCCCCTAAAGACTTCATTCTTTTTTTTTTTTGCGGTGCTGGGGATCGAACTCAGGGCCTTGTGCTTGTGAGGCAAGCACTCTACCAGCTGAGCTATCTCCCCAGCCCGCATTTAGCCTCTTGTTGGAGATGTTGGAGACCAAGGAAGGAATGAGATGTGGCCCTTGCTCAGAGAAGCAGTCCGTGGGGTGGTGGGGAGACACGTGGGTGATCATGTCCCTGTAAGAAAGCCTTAGAGGATTTCTAAAGAAATTTGGGAGGGTGGTGAGAGTCTCCGGGAGGAAGCAACCTTCACCACGAGGAGGAGGAGGATGGCTTCCACAAGTTCATGACCTTGAACTTGGATATAAAAGTCAGTGTGGTACTGGGTGTCATGACACACATCTGTAATCTCAGGGACTTGAGAGGCTGAGGCAGGAGGATCACAAGTCAAGGCCAGCCTGGGCAACTTAGACCCAGTCTCAAAAAAATAAAAAATAAAAAAATAGAGCCCTGGGGCTCCCACTCAGTAGTAGAGCACCCCTGGGTTCAATCCATCCCCCTGGAGGACAGGTAAGGAAGTCTCCCAGGGAAAAAGGGAACAACAACTTCCCACGGGTAGAACCTTGACATTCAGGTGCTCAGAGCTGGCTGGCGAAGGCCCCAGCTGGCTCGGCGTGGAGGCTGGGGTGATCGATGAGGCAGGCGGTGGGAGAGGCAGCTCCCCTCCCCCTAGCTGGTCGGTTCACCCTCTTCCAATTCAAGCAGGGAAATAATTGATTGGAGTTCCCTTTGAGGAGTCCCTCCATGGAGGAGGAGGGACCCTGGGGCACCCCATGGACCTGGGACAAGACCAAGTGCTCAGGAGCAGGGGGCAGGGCTTGTGCTTGTCAATCAGTCCACTCGACATTCCACACAGGCAATGGCATCTGCTCCTCCCATTTCGTCCTTGGGCCTCATCTGTGGACGCCGTTTTCCTCACTTTTAAATGCCCTCGTTGAAGCTCAGAGATGGTGATACCCAGGGGTTTTCAGTTAGTTGCTGAACTCAGCTCAGTTTTGCTCCCAAACCCAAGCTCTTTCTCATTAATGGGTCGAGCACATAAGTCCATATTTCACTCCACGAACAACCCTTTGCTCAACACGTGGACCTTGGTGTGCCTCAGTTTCCCCATCTCTAGGATGGAACTGATAATTGGCTTAGACGGGTTTGAGAAGTTAAGTGAGTTAGTAGTCCCAGCCACTTGGACCAGTACTGGCAGGTTGTAGGTGTCTACAAAGCAGCAGCTGTTATTATTTTTAAGATTACCACCCTAGGCCTTTTTCTTTATGTTAAAAGACATACCCCAAAAGGGAGATCCACGGAGGAGATGATCCGTGGTGACTTCAACGCACTCAGGATATGAAATATACCTTTAACTCTATCTCATGAAACGTTCAGATGCTGGTTGTAATTAGAGTTGAACATATTCGTTTGAAAGCACATTTGGGGCATATGTAGCCCTTGTGCCATTAATCCCCCTCCCCAAGCCCACAACACACATCCTTAATCGATCCCATTGTTTTTTCTGTTGAGGAGAAGCACAGGGAAGAGTCTTTCAGAACCCGGAACTCTGGTTGCACAATGACGACCATGAACACGGGGTACTAATGCCTCTTTGCCATCAGGCCGGGTAGAGTCCAGAACACAGCCAGAGAGCAGGATGTTGGTCACTTGCCTTCGACGATGGCTTCATTTAATTAGATGACTTTTCCACTCAGTCCCAAACCGGATGCCCCTTCTGCACATTCTCACCTGTCTTCGTATTTTTTCTGTTGCTGGAACAATCCTACAGACTCGGTGTGTTAGTCCACTTTCTGTTAATGTGACAAAATACCTGAGAAAGATCAACTTAAAGGAGGAAATATCTATTTTGGCTCACTGTTTTAGAAGTTTCAGTTCACAGTCACCGGCTTTGTTGCTTCTGGGTCCACAGTGAAGTATGACATCATGCCGGGGAACACGTGGTAGAACCAAGCAACATTCTTCATGTCAGACAAGGGGCAGAGAGAGAGGAAGGGGCCGAGGACAAGGCACACCCATTAAAGACACGCCCCAGCGACCAACCTCCTCCAGTAAGCCTCAGATCCTAAAGTTTCTACTACCTCCTAATAGCTGCAGAACTCAGTGACCAAGCCTTTGGTATTTAGGGGACATTTGAGATCCAAACCAAAACATTCTGCCTCTTCCCCCAAAGCCTCAGGTCTACTTCATAATGCAAAGTGCCTCCAGTCCCTCTGGAGAGTCCGTAAGCCTCAACAGTTCCAGCGTTGCTCAGAGGTCCAAATCCAAAGTCTCCTCTGAGACTCAAGGCAAACTCCAGCTGTCCCCATAGAATTAAAGAGAACGTCACGGACTTCCGAGGTAGGTTGGTCAAGCTGGGCGTACATCACCATTCCAAAGGGAGGGACAGGAAGAGTGCAAGAAGGGACTAGACCAAGGCAAGGTCGGAGCTCCGCAGGGCAGACACTAAATCATACAGCTCCAGGGCCACCATGCAGGTCGTGTGGTGGCGTGATGTCAGCTCCCAGGGCGGGGAGGGAGGCCCCAGCACCCCGCCCCTGCTGGCTGCAGCACACAGACCATCCTCTCAGGCTGGCTCTGCTGTCCCTTGCAGCGTCCCCCGCAGATGTTTCACATCCAGGCATTTCTGACTTCTCGGGTCTCCACGGCCGCGGCTCCAGTTTCACCCTCTCAGCTTTGCACGTGGTCCTCGGGGGTTGCTTGTAGAGACTCTGACTGCCATGCAATGGCTGCCCTCCCAGGCCTTCCTTCGACATCTTGGCGATGACTCCGCAATTCTTACATTCCGCATGCCCGCAAAGCTGGCAACACATGGGCAATGCCAACGTCTGCGGCCAGTCTGAGCAGCAGCCAGACCCACGTAGAGTGCAGTTGCAGGGCCTTCGAGTGGGTGAATGAATGTGGGGAAGTGAATCTCAGGGAACTAGTTCCCTAGCAGGCCCTGTGTGAGCAGGAAGCCCCAGCACACTCTTCTCGAAGCAAATTCTTTCAAACGAGTCCACAATTTTGTACTTTTGAGGCTGTGATGGGGTGAGGGTGGGGGATCTGGTCAATTTCTGAGATCCCCTGAAGGCATCTTTCTTAATGTCATGGTGCAAAGTGGTTGACCTCTTTTGAATGGTGCTGATCTCTTTAGCAACTACACCTTCTTTTGCCTCAATTTAAAATACGTTCCTTTTCTGGTCAAACTGAAAAAAATTTAAAAATATTTTGATCTACTTTTTTTAAAAAAAATAATGATTCACACTTCAATGTGGTTCACATCACCAGCAATACCCACACCACAGCCGGAATGCTGTGCTTGCTTGACATATCCTCCACCAGATTAATTAGTCTGAAACCTTGAAACTCAGCCTCATACAAAGTCACAGGAAATGGACAAAATGTAGGCAAATTCTTTGCCAGAATGCAAAACAATGGCTTCTAGCCAATTTTCAATGGAGTCCTTGTTCTATCTGAAACCTCATGAGCACGGTCTTTACTTTCTACATTCCTATCCACACTCTGGTCTTCTGAGCACCCACCAGAACAGCCCATTCTGCTCTGCTTACAAGGTTCTGTTTCTTCTGCCTGCTACTCCAACTATTTCAAATTCCTCTTGCAAACCAATTCCACATGCTTCTGAGCCACATCACCGTGTATAGTCACAACACTGACCCCATTCGCAGCACCAATTCTCTGCTGGTCACCTTTCCGGCTGTTACAAAATGCCTGAGAAAAACCAACTTAAAGGAGGAAGTATTTTTTGTTCCACTATTTCAAAGGTTTCACTGCACAGTCACACAGCTTTGTTGATCCTGGGCCCATGATGAGGTGGAACATCAGGGTGGAGAGCACCTGGCCCACCTCATGGTGGACAGGAGGCAGAGAGAAAGAGAGGAAGGGTCTGGGGGTGAGACGCACCCTTCAAACCACGTCTCCGTTAACTTATTGCCTCAACTAAGCCCTACCTCCTAAATTTTTCACCACTTCCCTGAGCTCACACTTTGGTGGCCAAAACTTCAACATGGCCTTTGGGGAGTATTTTAGATCCAAACCAAAAACACAGGGTGATTTATAAACAATAGAGAGTGATTAGCTCACAGTTCTGTAGGCTGGGAAGCCCCAAGAGCAAGACAACAGCAGTGGGTCTTCTTGTCACGTCATCCCTTGGTGGACAGGCAAGGGTGGGCACATTTGCAAGATGGAGAAAAAAAAAAAAAGTCAGGGGAACCCATCTTTTTTCAAGCCCACTCCAGAGACCCCTAAGCTACTTCCTCCATAACAGACTTAATCCATTCAGGAGGCACTGACGAAATCCCCTCTCAGAGGCACCACCTCTTAATACTGACTACGATGTCAATATAATTTGCAAGGGGACAAATATTCAAATCACAGCAACATCCTTATTCCATAAAGAACTTGTGGAAGGAAAAGTCTGAAAATCCAACTCCTGTCCAGACTACCCAGAACCCACTGCACCCTGATGAACCAACTGCGTGTGCAGAAGGCAGGTGGGAAAGAGGTGGGTGGTGGGTGCCTGGCCTTCCATCCTCACCTCTGCTCCACCTCCTTTTCCCTCTTCCATCTAACAGGGAAACATATTTGAGAAGCTGAGAATTTGCTCCATGCCCAGGTTTGTCCGCTTCCTGCAGGACAAACTGACCATAAAGAAGAACCCCGAAGTGGTGGTGACAGACCTGCATTTTGGGACAATCCCCGTGAGGCTGTTCCAGCCCAAGGCATCAACCTCCAGTCCCCGGAGAGGCATCCTCTTCTACCATGGCGGGGGCCCGGTATTTGGCAGCCTGGGTGAGCAGCTTCCCGGGGGCGGAGAGGCAGAGGAAGGGCCTGGCTGCAGGCAGGGGCCTCTGGGAGAGCCTCAGGGAGGGTCCCAGGAGTCAGAGGCTGGAGAGTCTCCCGGGAGCCCAGATGGAGGACGGGGCTCGGCTGAGAGGATGGAGGTGCTGCCCCATGGCCAAGAGTCTAACATGCAGTAGTCTGAGGACAGGTGGGGGCAGTGGTGTCCAGTGGGGGGTCAGGGCACGGGGTGTGCACTCCTCCTGCCCTTTCCTCTCACATCACCTGTCCACCCCACGATGATCCCGACCACACGCTGGCTCAGCTCAGCAGGACACGGGGCCGTCCCAGCTTCACTTGCTCCTCTTCTTCCTGCAACTGATCTCATCCTCCAGGGCACCACAGGAACATTAAAAATACAAGTCCCAGCTCTTCGATGCTGGCTTCAACCACTCCTGGGCCCTGGAGGAGACCCAAACTCCTGCAGGGCCCTGGCAGGCGGAACCCGAGACCTCCCTGTCTGTCGCCTGCGTCTCCTCTGCACTCTCTCAGCCGCAGCCCCCTGTATGACCGGCTGCAGACACAGGCTCCTTCCACCCGTCTGCCACACTCGCTGAGCCTCAGCCTCCTTGGCGCTCTTGCACCCCTGCTTCGCTGGGCTGGCTCCCTCGGTTCCTCCAGTCTCATCTCAGATGGCCTCCCCAAACTCTGACCTAAGAACTCGATTTGCCCACTCTGTAGTCCTACTCTGAGCCCTTGCTTCATCCTGGACATGGTCCTGGGTAAATGTTTGCGTGGCTTTGTCACATCTGAGCTTGATTCGGCCTGCATGTGCTTCCTTGTTTGCTCCATGTCTGTCCCCAGTGTGAATGAGGACTCTCAGATGCAAGGAAGGCCTCTGCTGTCTTGGCTGCAGGTTTTCCAGTGCCAGGCCTATTGTCTTTCTTTGTGAAAGACAGACTGGATGGACGTGCGTGTGCGTGGGCAATACCTCTGGGGTGGGTGAGCAGCTGCACCGAAGGGTGGCTTGCAGGTGGACAGATGGGAAGATGGACCGCTGGAGGAATGAATGGGTGGGGGATGGGTGGTCAGGTGGACATCTGGATGCAGCGACGAAAGACAGATGCCTGAAAACCAGGCCCAGGTGCACAGGGGGCCTTCTCCCCTTGAACAGCCTCCCTCCGAGGAGGGAGTGTTTACTGCCACCTGCTGGTGGAAATGACAATGGCCCCTCTGCACCTGCCATGGTGCCCTCTCCTTCAGAGAGTAACTGGGAACATCCCAGGAAGGGGCCACCCTGGGCCAAGCGCGCTGGTCCCTGTCAGGGCCCCCAGAGCCCCCACACCACGAGTCGTCTGCATGTGCTGAGGGACAATGTCATTTCCCCGGCAAAATCAGGAACGGCTCAGCAAACATTTACTGAGCACCTGCTGCATGTTAGACCCTCCCGGGCACAAGGGACACAGCAGGAACGTGAAAGGCCCAGTGCCCAGGACTCATGGCTGTCCATCAAGTGAGGCAGCAGGATGATGCAGGAGAGGATGAAGACGTGGGTCATTTCAGATGGGGTTACACAGGGGGGTGGCGTGGAGTGAGACCCCAAGGCTTTGCAATTCAGGCCTTCCCTGGAGACGAGGTCTGTCCAGGAAGGGAACATGAGAACCCAGCCCCAAGGGGTGGTAGGAGCCAGGCCTCCAGAGCCAGGCACAGCCTCTGAGCTGGGCAGGACCTGGGCCAGGGCAGAAGGCCTTTCCTGGGGCTCCAAGTACAAGGTCCCCAGAGCGCCGGCTTCCTGACATGTGGGTGTCTATGCACGATCAAGGCAGGATCTCTAAAGACAGCGTTAGTGCACAAATCTAAGTGCCAAGCTCAGGGTCACCAGAGGCAGGAGTCACCTGGCTGAGACTGTCCAGGTGAAGAGCAGGAGTCTTGAACTCTGTGACTCGGCATGTCATGGTGTGCTGGGCACGTGATTTGATTTTTAAACTAGAGCAAGACAGTGCCATTTATGGGAAGGCTGAGAGTCCTGGGCCTGGAGTCATGGCCAGGGCACATCCTCCCTGGCTTCAGCCTGGTCCTGGCCCCAGGGGTCTGAACAGCAGGGGCATGGGCAAAGGTCTGAACCAGGAGCCACTTGAGGTCTGGGGAAGAGGAAAGTGGGGAGGCGGAGCAGGAGGGAGGCCGGCCGGGTGGGCGGGGCCCAGGGGAGGCTCCTGAGCGGCCTCCTTGGCTGGGAGCTGCTAGGTCCCTGGGGCCCAAGGCCTGCCCCCAGGCCAGGTAGGTCCCGGGACTAGCCTGGGACTCAGCACCTTTCCAGGCCCCCAGGACCTGCTCAGTGTGGCTGGGACCTGTTGGTTAGGATCCTTGGGCTGAGGAGCTGACCACCTGGGCCCAGTTGAGCCCTGGTGGGGCGTGTGCTCCGTGTCTGCCCCTCCCCACCTGTCCCCACAGCCCTGAGGGCACCAGCTCCCACCTTGCAGGCTCCCTGAACCCTGGAATTGCCTGGTGTGGTTTAGAAAATCCTGGTGCCCCAGACCCCACCCAGGCGCCTGCCTGGCCAGGGGCCATGGATCACCTCCCCAGGGCCTGTGTGTGGACAGTTGCAGGGAGAGGTGGGCGTTTGGCAGATTCTGCACCTGGGACCGGGCCGGGCTCCCCACGCACTCATGGTCTGGTCCTGCTTCTAGAAAGGCGGGCGCCCCGCTCCCAGTGCAGTGCTGCGGGTGGGAGCTGCCTGTGGAGCTTCGGGACTCCTTTCCTGTCCTTGGGTGGCGCTGTCTAAGGGCGGGCACTTCCGCTTACGTGGCAGGCGCACAAGCAGAGGCGGAGTGTTTGGTGCAGGTTCATCGCAGGTGAGGAGAGGCCAGGTGGTGACTTGCGGGGAGAGGGAGGCCCTGGGCTGGGGCAGATGCGGCCCACGGGTCAGGCTGCTGTTGGGATGGGGAGGAGCTGGCAGTGTGCGAAATCATACTGTCCCCCGTGCTTTGTGGGGCTGTTCCCGTTGGTGCCCCCACACGCCTGCACCCTGTGAAAATGCACGGTGTGCCCCTGGGTCACTTGGCCTTTCTGGGCTGGTGGCACTGGCAGAGGTCCCATGACAGTCAGCTGATCCGGGAGCAGCTTGTGGGTGTAGCATGACGTGTGCCCAAGGCCCTATGGGGGACGCTGCTGGGCCTCTGGGGATGCGGAGGTCACGCCTGCTGGGTCCTGCTACAGCCGATCCCTCTCCCACGCTTCCCCTTCTCCTGGCAAAGCCTAACTGCAGCTGAACAGGCGACCGCGTCCAGCCCTCACTTATTTCCAGATCAACAAACATACATGGACTCTTATCCCCTGTGGCGGGCCTGGCACCTTCCTAGTCTTGGCCTGGTCCACTCCAGGTGCCAAGCCTTCTGTCCTAGTTGCCCCCGCTGTACAATGCACATTGCAGAATGTGAGCCCCAAGGTCCCCGGGAGCCCTGACGCTCAGGAGAGTGGGCAGAGGCCTGGCTGTGCCCAGGCAGAGCCCGCCAGAGCCCTCCTGGGGAGGCCAGCCCGGGACAGAGGGCTGGTCGGCCCAAAGTCCACAGCGCCCGCTGGCCTCCCCGGGATGGTGGGACGTGCTGGACCACCTCACGGGCCACTCTGGGCCCCTCTTGTCTTGCAGATAGTTACCACAACCTGTGCAGCTTCCTGGCCCGGGAGACGGACTCTGTGGTGCTGTCGGTGGGGTGAGTGCTGGGTCAGTGGGGGCTTCCTGGTGGCAGAGGGCAGGCGGCTGGATGGCAGCAGACAGGCAGGCACAGGGCCAGGGAGCAGCAGCCAGCGCACCGGGAGCCTGGGGGCAGGGAAGCCGACCAGCGGGAGGCCCAGCACTTGGCCAGGGACCTGAGGACCTGAGATGGTGCCCGGAGCCACCTCCTGCAACCGAGTGAACGGTGGACACCTTCCCGAGCCGGCAGCCTTCTCCCGAATGTGAGAACAATGGAAAGGGAGGCAGCGTCTCCAGGAGTCAGGGTCACAGGGAAACCCCAGGGAAAGCGGAGGAGAGGAAGCGGCGGCCCAGGAGTCAGGGCCCTCCTCTCAGCGGGGCTGCTGTTGCTGCCAGTCCCGGCCCCGCGTGGTCCCCATGCTGCAGGTGCTACCCTGTGGTCGGCCGCCTTCCTACCTGCCCCCTGCATGCCGCCTGCCTGCCCACCCTCCGACCACAGCCAGGCGGCCACCAGGGCAGCGTCTCAGGCACAGCTGTGGTCCTGTGGGATCCCAGGGCCTGTGGGAGGAGGGAGGGACGGTGGGGCCGCTCACATCCTCAGCAAGTGGTGGCACAGCTCAGAGAAGGAGGCCCGGGAAGGTGAAGTCCGCCATGGCTTCTGCCTGCGCTGTGCACCTGCGCCTGCTGTCCCCAGGCTGCGCAGAGCACGGCTGTGTGACTCCAGCCATCGCTTAGCCTCTCTGGACCCTCTGGGGAGTCTGGGGAGGGCACTGTGTGTCCAGTACCTCCTCCCGCTGGCTCCCTTGAGCCTGGCCCCCACC
This sequence comes from Sciurus carolinensis, assembly GCF_902686445.1. Classification (NCBI taxonomy): domain Eukaryota; kingdom Metazoa; phylum Chordata; class Mammalia; order Rodentia; family Sciuridae; genus Sciurus; species Sciurus carolinensis. Next base: position 200,205,115 of record NC_062213.1, on the reverse strand, counting down.
ACAGTCCCAGGTCCCTGAAGGCCCTGGAGGTGCTGGGGCCGCCCTGGCAGGAGCTCGGCGGGGTGAGCGAGCCTGGCGGGGAGGCCTGGGAGGAGAGGCCGGTGTCCTCCCTGCAGATGTCGCAGAGCCTGGCAGCGTCGGGGCAGGTCTACGCGGGGCTGCGGGACTCAGCCGGCCAGAGGAGGGTCTGTGTCCCGAGGCCGCAGGGGATGCTGGGGAGACGGCCAGGAGCGCTCAACAAGGGCGGTGCTGCGCCCCCCACCTGTCCTTCCTCTACTGGACCTCAGGCTACTCCTGAGGTCATCCTGAGGAAACAGCCTCCGCCTGACCAGGGCTTGGGACACTGTCAGGCGGCTCCGGGGACACCTGTGTGTTAGGAGGTCTGAGCAGCTGTATGGCGGGGGCAGCCGGCGGCCTTCGTGGGCCAAAGAGCAACCATCAGGTGTCAGCAGATAAACCCTAGTGGGGACTTGCAACTGCCCCTCAATCAGCGGGGTCCCCAGCCAACCCCATGGGGACACTAAGCCCTCAAGTCTTCCCCGGCCAATTCCGGACTATAGCGCTCAGGTCAGCAGGAACCAGGTGCGGACTCCCCAGACCTCCACCCTGGCCTCTCACCCGAGGACTGGTGAATCTTGCCTGAGGGTCAAACCCCCGGAAAGCCTTGTTCAACCGCTTTGGTCTGACACCTTTCTGGTCACCTGCGTCTGACCTTACACTGGGCACCTGTCCCCTCTCCTCCTCAGGTACCGCATGCTCCCCGAGCACCATTACCCCGTCATCTTCACGGACTGCCTGAACGCCTCCATCCACTTCCTGAAGGCCCTGAAAACCTACGGGGTGGACCCCTCCAAGGTGGTGGCTTGTGGAGAAAGCGTTGGAGGAGGGATGGTGGCCCTGATCATGCAGGCCTTGGTGGGCAGGACAGATCTTCCCCAGATCCGGGCTCAGGTCCTGATTTATCCAATGGTACAAGCCATCAATTTCCAGTTACCGTCCTTTCAGCAGAACCAGAACGTCCCCTTCCTTCCTCTAGACTTCATGATAACATGTACGTGTAAGTACCTGACCATCGACCTCTCCTGGAAAGAAGCCATGCTGAAAGGGGCTTGTATACCCCCCGGTTTCTGGAAGAAGTACGGGAAGTGGCTCAGCTCCGACAACCTCCCCAGGAGGTTCAGGAGCAAAGTGCAGCAACCTGAGACTCCCGCACCTTTCAACGAGGCTGCCTATCTGGAGACCAAACACATCTTTGATGTAGAAAATGCGCCCATCATAGCCGACGACGAGGTCATCGCTCAGCTTCCTGAGGCCTTCCTGGTGAGCTGCGAGATGGACATCCTGCGGGATGACACCCTGCTCTACAAGAAGCGCTTGGAGGACCAGGGTGTCCGGGTGACCTGGTACCACGTGGAGGACGGCTTTCACGGCTGCATAGTTTTATTCGATAAGAAGTTTTTCTCTTTCCCATGTTCTGTGAGCCTTGCAAATGCTGTCATCAGTTATATAAAGGGCATATGATGGTAACCCTGGTGCCCCGGGTAGGACACAACATGGCTGTCCTCTGCCATAAGGTGGGAACTTTGGTGAGTCCTATTTTGTTGAGGAAGAAGATGTTGAATAAATTCATGGCCCAGACATGGAGCACGAGACAGGCTAAAAAATGTCTGGTTTCATATTTGAGAATCTGAAGTGTCTATTTTTTTCTGTACCAATGAGGTGCAAAGCTGCATCTAGCATCAGTCTCCTGTGTTCCCCTTCAGGAGAAATCGATATCACGAGGAGAAGAAAATGCCTTCAAAAAAATTTCAGATATCTTACCTGTAAGGTCCATTCAGCATAGATGGTCACATGGATACCCATGGTGACATAGCATTGCTGGGGCTACAGCCCTGCTGAAAGATGGCCTACCTCATTGTTCCTGGGGTCAAGTTCACTTGTCAAATGCAGCTCAAACTGACTGCACTTGGCCTGAGAGATTTCACTGCCAGGACCCTCTCCCTGGATCTGGCCACCCTTGGACTGGAGCACAGGAAGGTCTCAGCGGAGTCCGCCAGAAGGAGAGAGAGGGGAGCCAGCAAAGGGGAGGAATGGCGGGAAGGAGGGAGCCCAGGGAACCCCAAGCTTTGTCCTGCCTCAGGGCTTCCGCTGGGCTTTCTACAGCAGATCCCTGGCTCCCAGGACACAGGTCTCAGAGCCAAGGTGTCTCGGGAAGGCCCAGATGCCAGCTGGGACAGGGACAGTCATTCCCTCTGGGCCAAGGTGCTGGCCTCCTTTCTCCGGGGACTTAGATATCACTCCAGCTACTGTAAAGCACAGAGCAGCTTGCCCGTGCTCAGCCAATGCCGGGCTCTGCTCACAGGAAAGGGCGGGGAGCCCTGGCACTGCGTGCAGGGGTGGCCCACGGTAGTGTGTGCCCATGTTGGTCGGCTACATCCTCCGGTGCGAGCCTCAGACCCTACTGCTGTCCAGTCCCACAGGTGACGAAGCTGGAGGCCTCCCTGCTGTGCAACCAGAGCCTCTGTGGTCCCAACCACCTGGCCTGTGACTGCTGGTGGAGGGACTCACGGGGGTCCTGGTACTTGCTTGGAGGATGAGCGTCCACACAGCCATTTGGATTGGGTTCCTGGGAGCTTGGGTGGACATGGTGACTCAGGAGTGTGCGTAAGCAGCTTTGAACAGGCCTGTCCAAGTTGTCCACGTCACAACGCCACCATAAACATGTAGCACATGGTCACCACTCATGTCCCTGTGGCCAGGGGTCTGGACACGGCTTAGCTGGGTTCTGGGTAGAGTCCCATAAGGCTGCCGTGGGCTGTTCTCGTGTGAGGTTCACCTGGGAAGCCCCTACACCAAGCTCAGTCAGGTTGTTAGGCGCCATACAGTCCCTCAGTGGTAGACTGAGGACATCTGTGCCCTGTTAGCTGCCAGCCGGGGGCCACCACCCTCAGCTTGGACAGGACACCCACTGTGTCTTGCCACACGACCTCCTCCAAATGACTGCTTGCTTCCTTAAAGCCAGCAGCCGAGGGGCAGCCTGGAGCAAGGTGGCCACCAGAAGCTACCGGAGCATCATTGGGAACAAGAAACCATATCCATGCCATCCCTTTTGTCACCTCCAGTCAGTTATAGGTCTTGCTCACAGGGTGGGAACAGCAGGGGTGGGCATCAGGGGCCACCGGGATCTGTCCCACACAGAGGCTGCCCCAGAAGACGAAAGAATGGGAGGGACAGCCCCCCGGTAGCCTAGGAAACGCAGGATGCTCTGTGCCCATGGCTCCACCAGGACATGGTGACAGCTGGAGGTTCCAGGAGAGCTCCTCTCCTCTTCCCTGTTCTAACTCCCTTCTCCTCCCACCATGTCACTCCCTTCTGGTCACCTCAGGGGGTCCTCTGCACCCACCCGAGTCTCTTCCTAACCTATCTCATGACAGCGTTTCTCTGCCCTCCTGTCAGTCTGTGTCACAAATGAATTAAGTTTGTATTTTAGAAACATTGCCCTGGACGAAGGCAGACAACATTGCATCCAAAGAGATGACGTTAACGGGCTGCACTAGAGCTGCGTCCAGTGGCACGTGGCTTTAATCCCAGCGAGGTGGGAGGCTGTGGTGGGCGGATTTAAGCTCATGGCCAGCCTGAGCAACTTAGTGAGACTGCGTTGCAAAATAAAAAATAGACAGGGCCAGGAAGGTAGTTCAGAGGTCATGTTCCCCTGGGTGTGGTTCCCAGACCCGCAAAAAAAAAAAAAAAAAAAAAAAAAAAATAGTGCTGTGTGTGGTGGCGAACACCTGTGATCCCAGCAGCTGGGGAGGCTGAGGCAGGAGGATCGAGAGTTCGAAGCCAGCCTCAGCAACTTAGCAAGGCATTAAGCAGCTCAGCGAGAACTTGTCTCTTAAAAAAAAAACAAAAAAAACCAAAAAGGGCTGGGGATGTGGTTCAGTGGTTGAGTGCCCCTAGGTGCAATCCCTGGCACACTCAAAAAAAATAAATTAAAGAGATCAAATCACCATGTTTAACGAGGCTTAGAGGAACGCACCAACAGCAATGGATGTTCCGACAGGAAGAAGGAATAGAGTTGCAATGTATTTTGAAGGTAGAGCAAGACTCCAAATTAGATGGGGAAATGGGATACAAGGTTTTGAAGAGGGAGCCTGGGGTGGAGCAGGGATTTGCAACACTTGGACCCTGGGTCCAGACGCCTGGGTGCACGTCTGCAGTTTCCATGTCACCGAGTTTGGTTTGGGCGAGGTACTTAACCCTTTGCCTCAGTTCCCCCATCTGTGCATTGGGCATGCACCTCACTGGTCCTCACAGGATTGGACTCATTGAAATTAGGAGGAGCTAAAAGCAGCGCCTTGCACACAGCCAGATGACCTTCACCAGTGATCGTGACGGGACAATGAACAATGAGTACTGAGGAGTCTGCGGCCAACAGAGGCTGGAGGACTCTCTAGATGATAAGAGTCACCCATGTCGCAGCAACAGCTCCATCCGTGGGCAAGGGAGCAGACCTGAAGGGAAGGACCCTGGAAGAGGTCTCAGCTGCCTTGGTGCTTAAGAGCCGGGAAATTTCCTGAGCTGCAGGCGCTAAAGCTGCTTCAGAGGCAGGGGTGTCTTGGGGGCGCCAGGGAGAAACGGTGTCCTCCCTTTTTCAGGATCTGCTGCCTGGACCCAAGGAGTCTGGTTTGGGAGAGGTGGCACCACCTCGGAGTATCTGAGGGCGGCACGCGCTGGGCCCAGCAGGCCGGGAGACCACCCTTCCAAGGTGGTCCTCCCGCCTGGCACCCCGCGAGTCTTTGGGAGGCCATTCTGACTTCAGTTAGCCCAGCCTCTTCTGGGTGCTGAGGGCTGTGTTGAGAGCTGCCTCCAGGGCAAGAGCCCGTAGTTGCCCCTCCTCACCAGACGCGACGCTGTACCCAACGCTTTGATGGCGGAAGAAGCTCGCTGTGGGTGCAAGGGCGGTGATGTTGGCAGCAGAGCTGGAACCAAAGTTTTGGGCTGAAACTCGGTTCACTGCTCCTGCTGGCAGGTGGGGTCTGCCCCAGCTGCAGGCCTCTGCGGCCCAGAAGCCTCTTCTTCTTCCTGGCTTCTTGTCTCCAGAGCACTCCGCGTGGGGGGAGCAAAGATTTTTGGGAGAAGAGAAACAGAACTCCTGCAGGATGAGAGGGGACCCAGAGCAGGTGTCTGCGGGAGTGTGCTAGTCTAGGGGACTGTGCGGCCCTCGGCCCACTGCGCTGGTCCCGGTTGATGCTGATTAGGGCTTGGAAACATACCGATGCTACTGGTCGGTTCTTGAGTCCCAACTTTCCTCCAGGTCCCCCCCACCTCCATCTTCTCATGGAGCGTCAGGAAGTGGGAGGCTGAGGTGGCGGGAGGGGCTGCAGGTGTCAGAGCCACGCCAGGGCCTGGCTGCAGAGGCACGGTAGGTGACGACCTCGGCCTGCCTGGGCTCTGGCTCGCCATGGCTGCACGGCGGGCGCCATGTGGTCGTGCTTGCCACCCAGGGCTGCCACTCTGCTGCTCCGCAGCTGTGTCGCTGCTTCTCCGCAGGGTCCACGAGGCTGGGTGCGTGGCTTGGCATCCCGGGAGACACGTTAGAGCAGGGATGGGGCAGGGGTAAACTCATGCTCTGTGTATGTGTGTGTGTACCGGGGACAAGTCTCTGTCTCCCCCGTGATGGGACTTGTCCACCATAATCTGCTCTCCCTGCCCTCCTCGGGCGTGGCTGGTTCTGTGGCAAATGGAGCCACCTTGAGGTTTGGGTGCTGGCGTCTGCTGGTGACACATTGTCATTTGGCAGTGGTGGAAGTCAGGTGCACCTGGGGAGAGAAGGGTGAGCCCGTGCCTAGGCCCTGGGCTCCTGCCCCGTGGCAGCCTCCTCTAGCTAGAGGCTTCTCACCTCACAAGCGTGTTCCCTAGCAGCTCGGAGGTCTGGGGTGAGGCTGGGCATGGAGGCCCCGGGAGAGAGCATTTCCTTGCCTCTCCCAGTGTGCAAAACCATCTGTTTCTGTTTCCTGGGCCCTTCCTCCCGCTGATTAGCAAAAGCCCCCTCTGCAGTGGTTGCCTGTGGCCGAGGTCTCTGAGGCACGCGCACCTGCAGAGTCTTCTGTTGAAGGAAAACTTTAGGCAAATGAAATTTCACACAGTCTCACTGCACAAAGGATTCCCAAATCAGGCAGCTCCCAGGACCAGGATGGGTGCTGAGCAACTCCGGAGGCCAGGGGACTGAACGACAGTTAGGATGGAGGAAGGGACATGACTAGTCAAAGGCAGTCAGTGCGCCTGCGCCACCAACCGCGAAGGCGCTCCGTGATCTAGAGCCATCTTAGGATTGGGGGGCGACACACACAACAGGTGTGTCAGTCGTGCAACCTCACACAAAGGCCCTGGGGCCTGTCTGCCAGCTTGAGTGGTGACCAGAGCAAGAGAAGGCTCTGCGGCAAGTTCAGGTGGGCACGGAGGCTGCTCCGCCCCCTGGGAGCCCGGTGGCATAGGACCAGCCAGCAGGCAGGCTCCCTGGACGCTCCACCAGCCTGTGTCCCCCCACTGATGCGGTCCCACTCGGTGGCCCCCAAATCGGGAAGACCACCATCTTCCCAGGGGCCCCTAAGCATCCCTGGAAATGGACTTCTCGTGTGGGGGCCACAGAGGGACTTGTCCTGCCTCCTTAGCTGCAGTCGCTGGCCTTCCTCTCGAGGCGGAGCCTCAGATGGGGCCTCTGGGTGCCCAGGAAACACCACGCAGGCCCGAAGACCTTCCAGGCCCAGGGCTGAGACTCGGTGCGCCTGGATCCATGCCTCAGGCCAAACAGAAAAACCAACACGAATCAGGTGGAGCAGGCCACCTGGCCTGCTAAGGTGACCTCTGATGGCTTGTCACCTTTGTGAGACTGGTGGTGCTGGCCTGGGTTAGCCTGGTCCTGCCTCCGGGAACCTGGTGGACAGAATCCTCAGGGAAATGCTGCAGAAGGTTGGCTGAGGATCCCCAGCCTCTGTCAGGCACCATCCCAGTGGCTGGGGGAGAGGCACGCTCCAGGGCAAGTCTACAGGAGCCAAGACCCCGCAGCCGTGAGGGGCGCACGGCGGGAGACCCTCCTCCCCGGGTCTCTCCTGTGTCTGTGCTTCATGGGATCAGCCGCTCTGATGGCCTTAGAAGCAGACTGAGTCCAAGGAGAGCAGAGCAGACAACCTTGCAAGACAGAAATGGAGTTCCTCCTGGAGCAGAGGGCGAGGGTCCACTGCCCAGCAAGACAAGCTCAGTGGGTGGAAGGTCAGCAGGCGCGTGGGCTTGGAAAAGTCTGGGCTCCCAAAGTCGGGGTTCCTGTCTGTGCTGCAAACCTCCGCGTGTGCTTCTCTGTGTCCTGCCCCTGGGACTTGGGGGCCAGGAGACCAACACCAAGGTGACATTCTTTCTGTTTTCTGTGCTATAAATAATAATTTTTTGAATCTGTGCCTTGTGCCTCATGCGCTCTGGGAGCATCCATGGAATCGGGGCGGTCTAAGCTGCTCGGGTCAGAGCCTCAGAGCCACTTCTCAGTTCTCCACATGCCCTTGACGTGGCCCTATGCCGCCTATGTTCTCGTCCGAGCACGGTCCGGAGGGGTGCGGAGCACGAGGGGGCTCTCGTCCTTCTTCCCACATGGCCTCCTGCCACACGCCTGCAGGCCGCGCTTCCTCCAGCACTGGCCCCACAAGCAGGCGGCGTCTTCAGCACGTGAGTCTTGCTGCAAATGGCTTCTCCGTCGCCCGGCTGCTGCCGCGTACCGTGGACATCACTCCCAAGGGGCACCCGTCACCCTGTGCCACTTGGGCACGTTCGTAGCAGAGAGACCCCGGCGAGGCACTTCCCCACGGCACATCTGGCCCGCAGAGGCCACCCTATTGGTTGGTTATGGCTGGGCCGTCTCCCGTCAAGTCTGGATCCTGCCTGGGGACGGGTGCCTCTTCCTTACACCTGTGACTCCTAGTTTTGGTCGCAGGTCGCGTCTTGACTAAAGTACTTGCTGTTCACATGATGCTGTGAGCGTGAGGGTATTGGAGTAGTGGGTCGGGACTTCCTGGAGACCCCCGCGCAGGAGCGAGCGTCCGCCCCTGTCGGCCCTGCCGCAGAGCGAGGGGCGGCCTCTGTCCTCACCAACTGGACTGGAGCCAAGGACGTCGGGCAGGTGCGTGGCGGCTTAGCAAGCGCCTGGGGCTGTGCTTACCTGCTGCAGTCAAGGCACCAGAGCTGGGAGCAGCTGCAAGCAGAGTCCCTGCATGAGTGACTTGGGGGTCACCCAGTCCTCCTGACCTCTGCACGTTCCAAAGTGCTGAACTAAGTCAGGCTGTGACAGGTGTTTCTCTGGAGGCTTCTGTGGGATGCAGCCCTGCTTCTGGCTCACTATCTTGGCGGGGAGGGAGGCTCCAGAGCCTTCCCCGTGCCCCCCACCACAGCGAGCCTCATCTCCTTGTTCCGAGGGTCCGTGTAGGACTCTGCGTCTATTGTAATGACCCAGCCCAGCACCAGGGGCGTTAGGAGCAGGTGCGTCTGAGGACCAAGCGGCCCCTCTGAGGCAAGGCCGTGCTGCTCGCCCCGCTGCAGGAAGCGCCCACTCCACTGTGGAGCTGCAAGAGCTCTGTTAGGTCCCTCGATCCAGGGTCAATTCAGAACCAGTGTCCAGTGATCCCAAGCTCCCGAGCTGTCCTTCTCTTTTGTGAGGTGGGTCTAAGAGGCTGCAGACACCCTTGGAGGGAGGCCGCAGCAGACGTAAAAGGTATAATTGGAGGCAGGCCCAGGGCACAGCTGAATGCTGGTTACTGAGCATCATGAGTATCATGAGTTCAAGGCCAGACTGGGCAACTTAAAGAGACCAGTTTCAAAAAGTAAATAAAGAAAACACTTAAAAAGTAAAATCTGGACTTTGTACACAGATGCAGGGTCTTTCCTGCGGGCACAGAGCCTCCACATCTCTCAAGGGGCTCAGATCTACGACATGACTTAGGTTTGGAGGGTGGGGAGAGTGTTTCTGACCTCCAGATCTTGAGCACTGTTCTCTGGTGTGCATCCCAAGGTCCCCCAATGAACTGGGACACTACAATCATCCCACTCCTGCCAGCATCCCCGTGGACCCTCCACCTGTTTATGGCAAGTCCAGCCACCGTGCCTGGGGTGGGGAAGTGCTGCCAGGGGTCCTCTGTTGCTCTGTGGTCTCGTCTTGATTGAAATTAGGGGAGCCCGTCTCTACGTGGCCTTCTCCTCGGTCACCCCTGGCTTATGAAGTGGAGGCTTCCCAGGAGATAAGGTCTCTCCCCTGGACAAGGACTTCCTGTTCAGGGTGGGCTTCTTGGTGCACGTGGTTGTGTGGGTGGTTGTGCAAAGTGCAGTGCAGTCCCAGCTGAGGAGCCTGTGTCCCCTGCTCCAAGGGGGCCAGGGAAAGCACCAGCCTCCACCTCCATACACGTAGGCTGCCACTGAGGACGAGTTCAAGTCTACCAACCACGTCTTTAGGTTTTCGCAATGGTGGTAACCCTTTAGGGTATGGAAAATGTGTATGAGCCCCCTACAGCTGCATAACCAAGCATCCCCCATCTCGGAAGCTGAAAACAGCAAAACTCCATCATCCTGCAGCCTCTTAGGGGTATGATCCTGGTCATGGCCTAGCCAGGTGCCCCTGGCTCGGGCTCCTACTGGCTGGGATGGAGTTTAAACCAGGACGGCTGTCATCTCAAGGCTTGATTAGAGGAACGTCAGCTTTCCAAGGCCCTCCAGGTGCTATTGGCAGACACTGGCTGTGGCCCAAGTCACCAGTGTCCTACAGAGCACAGCATGTCAGAAGCAGCCTCAGGAATGAACACAAAGCATTCCTTCCAGATGCACCTTGGAGACAGAGGTGTCCCCAAGTCCCCAGATGGACTCCCTGTCTCTTTGGTATGAGCTCTGTCTTATCCTAGGAATCAATAGTCCTTCTGATATGCCCTTATTCTACCCCTGATTTTTGTGGTTGAATAATATTGCATCATGTGAATATAGCACAGTTTATCTGTTCATCTGTTGAAGTTCAGTGTGGGTCAACTGACACTTGGGCTATGTTTGCCCCTTGGCCATCACGCGATTCATTATGAGACTTGTGAACAAATACCCGAGCTCCTATTTTCATTTCTTTTGGACCAAAACCTAGGAGTGGCGTTGCTGGGTCATATGCTACTTCTGTGTAATTTTGGAGAACTGTCAAATTGAAGTAATTTTTAAAAACATGAGTCAGTCCACGTTATTCCCCTGCACAAGGACTTCACTGTTTTCTGAGCACTGGAATCAAAACCCGAAGTCCTTACCTTGAATCGCAGCGCCGGGGAAGCCGGCTCTTCCCCAGGCCCTGCCTCGCCTCTTGCCGCCTGCCCTCCCATGCTCCGGCCACACGGGCCTGCTGTTCCTCAGCCCGCCCCCCACCCCTTTCCTTTCTCAGAGACTTTGCACCCGCTGTTCCTGGGTCTGGATGAAGCCACATTGTGGGCAGTCTTTGGGTTGCCGCTCAAACTGCACCATGTCTGAGGGACCTTTCTGACCTCTGAAGCCAATCTCCCCTAGACCCTCGTTAGAGCACTCTGCTATTTTCTCTGCAGCACTAGCATAATCTGTGTCTTAAACATAATTCACAAATTCTGCTAATAAATAAGCCCCGTATTAGCTTCTTAGGGTGGTCATGACACATCATCACAGACTGGACGGTTTAGAAGAGCAGAAATATTTTCTCTCACAGGTCTGGGGTGCAGAAGTCTGAAATCGAGGCGGCCGGGCTGGGTTCTCTGAGGGCACTAGGGTAGACTCCCACCCGGGCCCCTTGCAGCTCCTCGTGGCCCGCGGTGTGGCTTGGTTTGTAGCCACATCACGCCCATCTCTCCCTCTGAGTACACAGGGCCTTCTTCCCTATGTCTCTGTGGGTCTTCCCCTGTCCTCTTCTTATGAGGACCCATCATTGGATGGACAGCTCCTCCACATCCCCAGGACCAGGGCACCCAAGAACCCTTATACGAACTACCTCAGTTACATGTCAGAGACCCTTATTCCCATGAACTGAGGTTCCCGAACTAAGGAGGACGGACAGTCAGCACAGTCCCAACCCCGCAGGCAGGGCTTTGGCCTGCTTGCCCATTCTTGTACCCATAGCACTCAGAAAAGTTCTTGGTACAGAGTGGCCTCTAATCCGCTTCTGCTTCTGATCTCCCTTCTATTTTCCTGGGATCATCCTTGTATTTCTTTTCACCCCTCTAGCTTCTGCATAGAAGAGAAAATATTTGACTCTTGACTTCCTGAGTCTGGATTATTTCACTTAGCTCAATAGTCTCCAGTTCCATCCATTTAGCAACAAATGACACAAGTTCATTCTTCTTTATGGCCGCGTAAAACTCCATTGTTTGTATGTAATACATTTCCTTTATCCACACGATGGACGCCTAGACTGGTTCCATACTTGGCTACTGTAAACACTGTTTTGCACATATTGCTATAGTGCGTTGATTGTTTTTTTTCTAGTAAGCAAACTTTTATTGAAGCCTAAAGTGTGACAAAGAAATACATTTCAATTGATTTAAGTCCAACACCCATGAAGAGGGAAATTATGGCATCAAAATTTTCCCTTTTGTATCACTTTAGGATAGATTCTATTCAATCTATACTTTTCATTTCTCTTGGGTTGGTTCCACACAAATCTGTACAAGTTTTCAATGTTAGAAGCCTTAAGACTATTAAGGGAAAGGGGAAAATTTTTTAATAAAATAAAAATCAGACTTCAGGCCAACAAACATTACCAATCTACTGGAATACTGCTCCACACCTCATGTACATGTGTGACTGCATGACGATCCTGCAGTATGTATAATCAGAAAAATGAGAAACTACACTTCATTTATGTATGATCCATCAAAATGTATAAATGCTATGTCATGGACAACTAATTAGAGCAAATGAAATTAAATTTTTAAAAAAATCCATCTTGAGTATAGGTCCTCAAACAGAACAAGTCAAGACATTAGGTGCTGTGCTCATTACAGAATCAGACAGATCAAGTTGATTGAAAATTTCCTCCATGAAACATTTGATCAACAGTGTGCTTGAGTATATCTCAAAGTCAAAACAGTGTTCCAACCAGTTGATTTCAAACCAAGTAGATTTTAAGTTTAGAAACACTAAAAAGAAATATGTTTATGGAAGGAACAAAGCATTACTGCATCAATCCAGAAATTATCAAGAAAATATTGTATGTTCAAGAAATACAAAATGTTGTCAATTTTGCTGTTCTCTCAATTGCTTAAATACCACGGTATTTGCAAACACAGCTAAAAGATCCCAACTCTTACAAGCCTATATTAATAGTCATTTCCCACTGAATATTTTTAGAATTTTAATTTTTAAAAATCTATCCAAACTTTGTGCTACATGGTAATATCTGAATAATCTGGACCGTTTTCATTCTGAGCCGTCATTCATTTGATCTTGTGCATGCCAAGGTGGAAGGAAGATGATACAGGAACAGATGAAGTCAGAACATGCACACGTTTTACTTAATCACAGAACTTCTAAGTCTTAGGATGGAAAACACTGATTCTGCTTTGAACCAAAGTTTAATACAGTAGTAAAGGAAGTTACAATATACTATTAAAGGAAATTAGTGGCAATGGCTACTGAAAGTAAAAGTTAGGGTGGATTATCCAAGCTGACAGGACTTAAATGAATCCAGGACCATCTATGCTAAATCTCCCCACTTATCTACTTAGTGATAAAAATTCTGTTATACCACTACTTAGCAAGTTAGCAAAGGCATGGTACTCCCCTAGAAATTAATCTCATTTATTAAGAGCACAGCACATGCTAATCTCAATCTATAACTACTCGTCTTCCTTGCTAATCAACATTAGAGATGCTTTTAAAACTATTTTGTGGGAGACATTTAAATTTGTCACTTACCTTCCAAAAGAGCCCAAGCCATTAAAAAGGCCAAATTAATATGCCCTTAAAAGAAAATTAAACCCAGAGACTTTTCCCCTTTCTCCCACCTGAGGCATAAGATGAGTACATAAGGCCACAGTACAAGTGTATTACTTCATTTGCGGGGCTGGAGGGGAAGACACCAGCTCGAGGGAAGAAATCAAAGGACTACAAATGCAGAAACAATTATTAAAATAGTAACGGGCTTGGAATCATTTCCTTAAGGACTTGTGAAAGAAAAATTTAATTGCCGATGCAAAAAACCATCTCTATGAAAGAGAAACTGGTTTCCATAACACCAGTAGAGAATATGTTCTAGAAAGTGGAGGTAACTGGATGTAAAATTCTGGCAGCAATTTCATAGAACAGCGGCAGATGGTTAGGCTGAGGCCAGCACCTCAGGAGGATGAAGGCCTTGTCTGTGGGAAGCCTGGACCATACAGCAGAAATAGTACCCGTGCATAAGCCAAGCTGAATTGTGTTCACCCGTGGTGTAAAGTCTCATAACAGTAAAAATTATTTTCTATATGCACTTCGATTTCACAGCCAGAGTGGCATAGAATACCTAAACACAGAAGAGAGCGTTCAGCGTTCATGCGAGACATCTAACTCCCTGACACAGTAACGCGTACCCTCCAAAATGATCGCCCTATCGTTACATCTAGGGCTTTCTGCCGCTCCAAGGTGGTGGTCAGGGGACGCATGGCCCCCAGTATCAACATCTAGAAAGTAGCCATCACCTTCTGCGTGTGCTCTCTCTCTCTCTCTTTGTGTTTTTTCTTCGTTTTCTTTAATCGACTCTGCTGTTGTGGCTGCTTCTTGGCAAAACGGGTACAAACAAAATTGTCATCATTGATCACAGCACTCGGGCAACGGAGACGTTTAAGACCTTCCGTCTCCTGGGGTGAAGAAAGCACTGTGTGACCTCTAGAACTCTGACTAACAAACAGGGCGGTCACGGATTTTCCTGCCTTGAAGACTTCCACAACTCTCCTGACCGAGTCATCCGAAGAGGTCTGACTTAAGTTTGTTTCAAAGCTAACAAGAAAAATTCTGGTTCTGGAGTGATGTGAAGAGTCTAGAAAGTTCCATCCGACTTTGCCCCATTCATTGAAAACCCACAAGGATTGAACGGTGTGGCGTCCATGACAGAACCTGGTATCAGGTCACAAATTCCACTCTCCTGAGCGACATCCTTCTCAGTAACACCATCTTTCGTGTCGAACTGGTTGGTCCCTGACTGTCGGGTCGAGCTCACTCATCAAAATTCCCAGGGTTGGATCTGGCTGACTCATTGCCTGGCTCTCTGGGAAACCCAGAGTGTACAGGTACCATCAGTTGGAAACCCCCCATCCCATACAATATGCTGCTGCACTTGGGAATATTGCACTAAGAAATTCGATTTCTTCCTGGAAGTTCCAGGGTAGGGATCTTTGATGAGAAGCCTTCGTGAAATTCTTATGAGACTAAAAGAAGCTTTGAATTTGATTAGGAAAATTTTCCTGACGTGGTATGTGTGTAAGTGAAAGTCGAAGGTCAGTCTGTTGAAAATAGAGGCAGATACAATTCAGTCTCTTGTAGTCCTCTGCTTCCCAGTTACAGAGAGCAGAGGAATCCCCAGCTAATGTCGCTGGCCATACTGTGTAAGCCTGTAGTGTTGATTTTAATTCTTTTGGATTAATATCAGGGAGTGGAATAGCTGGGTCATACGATGGTTTGTAAGTTTTTGAGGAATCTCCATGTTGATTTCCAGAGTGGTTGTATTAATTTGCAGGCCCACCAGCAACGTATAAATGTCCCTTTCCCCCCACATTCTCACCAGAATTTATTGTTATTTGTACTTTTGATGATCGTTATTTTAACTGAAGTGAGTTTGTGCTTTCCTGATTGCTAAGGATGTTGAACATTTTTTTTCATATATTTTTTGGCCACTTATATGTCTTTTGAGAAATGTCCGTTTAATTCATTTGCCCATTTATTAATTGGGCTATTTGGTTTTTATGGTGTTAAGAGTTTTGAATTCTTTATATATGCTGAATATTAATCCTCTGTTGGAAGAGTAACTGGCAAAGATCATGTTCATTCTGCTTTTTTTTTTTTTTTTTTTTTTTTTTTGTTGGTACCGGGGATCGAACCCAGGGCCTTGTGCTTGCAAGGCAAGCACTCTACCAACTGAGCTATCTCCCCAGCCCCTCATGTTCATTCTGTAGGTTCTTTCTTCATGCGCCTCCTTGCTGTGAAGAAACATTGTTTTATTAGATGCCATGCCACTTATTGCTTCTTCGTTTTATTTCTTGAGCTTTAGGAGTCTTATTAAGGTAGTCGGTGCCTGCGCCAGTGTGTTGGAGTGTTGACCTATGTTTTCGTCTAGTGGTTGCAGAGTTTCTGGTTTAATTCCTTCATCTGAATCACTTTGAGTTGACATTTGTGCAGGGCAAGAGATAGGGATCCTGTTTCCCTCTTCTACAAACGGATATCCTGTTTTCCCAGCACAATATGTAAAAAGGCTGTCTTTTCTTCACTAACGCATGTTTTTGTCAAGGATCACCTGACTATGTGACGATGTCTCTGTGTTCTATTATAGTCCATTTTATAGTTTATTGGTCTTCAAGTCTATTTTTCTGCCAATACCACACTGGTTTTGTTACTCTAGCTGTGTAGTATAATTGAGATCAGGTATTGTGATGCCTCTAGTATTGCTCTTATTGCTTAGAATTCTCTTGGCTATTCTGGATCTTTTATTCTTCCATGTAAATTTTAAGACCATTTTTACTAGTTCTGTGAAGAAAGTCCTTAGTATCTTGATAGGGATTGCACTGACTCTGTAGATTGCTTTTGGAAATATGGACATTTTGACAATATTAATTCTGCCTATCCATGAACATGGGAGGTCTTTCCATCTTCTAAGGTCTTCCTCAATTACTTTCTTCAGTGTTCTATAATTTTCATTGTAGAGGTTTTCACTTGCTCGGTTAGATTTATTCCTAGCTAATTTATTTGGGGGGTGGTAGACAGCAGCTATTATGAATGGAATTATTTCCCTGATTTTTTTTCTTTTTCCCTGTATCCTCGCCAACATTTATCATTGCTTATGGTCTTGATATTTGCCATTCTGACTGAAGTGAGAATGAAATCTTAGAGTAGTTTTGATTTGCATTCTCTAATTGCTGAATATTTTTTTCATATATTTGTTGATTGGTTATATTTCTTCTTCTGTGAATTGTCTGTTCAGTTCCTTAGCCCATTTATTGATTGGGTTTTTTTTTTGGTGTTATGTTTTTTGAGTTCTTTATATATTCTAGAGATTAATGCTTTATCTGAGGTACATATGGTGAAAATTTTCTCCCAATCTGTAGGCTTTCTCTTCATGTTATTGACTGTTTCTTTTGCTGAGAAGAAGCTTTTTAGTTTGAATCCATCCCATTTATTGATTCTTGATTTTACTTGCACTTTAGGGGTCTTGTTGAGGAAGTTTGATCATAGGCCAACATGATGAAGATTTGGGTCTACTTTCTCTTCTATTAGGTATAGGGTCTCTGTTCTAGTGTCCAAGTCTTTGATCCACTTTGAGTTGAGTTTCATGCAGGGTGAGAGATAGAGGTTTAATTTCATTTTGTTACATGTGGTTTTCCATTTTTTCCCAGCACCATTTGTGGAATAAGCTATCTTTTCTCCAGTGAATTTTTTGGCACCTTTGTCTAGTATGAGATAACTGTATTTATGTGGGTTTGTCTCTGTGTCTTCTGTTCTGTACCATTGGTCTGCATGTCTACTTTGGTGCCAATAACATGCTGTTTTTGTTACTATAGCTCTGTAGTATAGTTTGAGGTCTGGTATTATGTTGCCTCCTGCTTCACTTGTCTTACTAAGGATTGCTTTGGTTATCCCTGATTTATTTTTCAATGAGTTCCTTATTGGCATATAGAAAAGCTGTTGATTTTGTATCCTACTCTTTTGCTGAATTTGTTTGCCATTTCTCAAAGTCTTCAGGTGAGTTTTTTTGTTTGTGGTACTAGGGATTGAACCCAGGGGCCGTTAGCCACTAAGCCACATCCCCAGCCCTTTTTATTTTTTTATATTGAAACAGGATCTCACTAAGTTGCCAAGGTTGGCATTAAACTTGTGATCCTACTGCCTTAACCTCCTGAGTCACTGAGATTACAGATGTTCACCACCATGCCCAGCCTTCTGGTGGAATTTTTGAGGTTTTATAAGTGTAGTACCATATCATCTGAGATAATTTGACTTCTTCTTTTCCTATTGGCAACTCATTCCTATTGACAACTTCACTTGCCTAATTCCTCTGGTTAAAGTTTTAAGTTCTATATTGAATAAGCATGAAAAGAATGTACATCTTGGTCTTGCTCCTGATTTTAGAGGAAATGTTTTCAATTTTTCCCCATTCAGTATGATTTTGGCTTTGGGTTTTTATACATAGCTTTTATCATATTGAGGTAAGTTCCTTCTAGTCCTCATTTCTTCGGTGTTTTTGACCTGATTGTCAAAAACCTGTCCTGCATCTATTGAAATGCTCATGTTATTTTTGTACTTAACTTTACACAAGGGGAAATTATGTTTATTGATTTACACATATTGAACCAACCTTGCATCCTGGAATAAAACCAACTTGAGCATGGGATACTACCTTCTTAGTGTGTTTTTCAATGTAGATTTCTAATATTTTATTAAGAATTTTAGCATCTAAGTTCATCAGGGATATCAGTCTATAGTCTTCTTTCTTCAATGTGTCCTTATCTACTTTTAGTATCAGGGTGATATAGGCTTCTTATATTTAATTTGTCTCCCCCTTCCCATATCATGGAATTATTGAGAAGCATTGGCATTAGTTCTTCAAAGGTATGGTAGAATTCAGCTAAGGGTTCATCTTGTCCTGAACTTTTTTGTTAAAGTGGTTTTTATTATTACTTTAATTTCATTGCTTTTTATTGATCTCTTTAGGTTTTCTATATTTTCTTGGATCAGTTTGGATAGGTAATACATGTCTAGAAATATTTTAGTAACTTCTAGATTTTTCAATTTATTGGAATATAAATTTTCAAAATGGTCCCTAATGAGTCTCTGGATTTTGGAATTATCTGTGGTGATATCTCTTTATGCATTTCTAATTTTGATTTGTGTTTTTTCTCTCTTTTGATCAGTTTAGCTAAGGGGTTATCAACCTTATTTATCTATTGAAAGAACAAACTCTTTGTTACATTTATAGTTTGAATTTTTAAAAATTCTTTATTTCATTAATTTTGCCTCTGGTCTTAATTATTTCATGCCTTCTACTAGTTTGGGGATTAGCTCGATTTTTTTTTTTTTTTTTTGGTACTGGGAATTGTACCTAGGAGTGCTTTACCACTGAACTACACCCCAATCCTTTTTATGTTGAGACAGGGTCTCACTAAGCTAGCTTAATAGTCATAAATTCTTTTAGCTTATGCTTATCTTGGAAAGTGCTTATTTCTCCTTCCATTCTGAAGGATAAATTTGCTAAATATAGCTATCTTGGTTGCAAAGTATCTTCTTTTGAGGATTTGAATATTTTGTTTCTAACCCTACTGGATTTTAGAGTCTAAGCTGAGAAATCATAAGTTATTCTTGTTGGTTTCATTCTAAATGTGATCTGACATTTTTCTCTTGAGGTGTTGGAGAGTCAATCCTTGTTTTGTATGTTAGGCATTGTAATTATAGTGTGTTGTGAAGAGGTTCTTTTATTAGGGTTTTATATGCTTCCTGTATGTGAATGTTTGCCTCATTCCTAAGGTTTGGAAAATTTTCTATTATTTCACTGAAAAATTTAGTAATGCCCTTACCATGTATCTCAGTTCTCACTTTGATTCCAATGATCCTTTTAAAAAATTTTTTTTTAGTTGTCAATAGACCTTTATTTAATTAATTAATTTATTTTTCTGTGGTGCTGAGAATCAAACCCAGTGCCTCACACATGCTAGGAAAGTGCTCTACCACTGAGCTATGACCCCAGCCCTCCAATGACTCTTAAGTTTGATCTCTTAATGTTTTCCCAAAATTCTTGTATATTTAATCACGATTTTTAATTTATTTTTTCTTTTTGCTGACTGACTGTTCAGTTCATGTACTACATCTTCATGGTCTGAAGTTCTATTTTCTATGTAGTCCAATGTATTGGTGAGACTTTTGATTGATTTTAAAATTTGATTTATTGTGTCTTTTCATTTCCAGGATTTCTGTTTGGTTCCTTTTCAGAGTCTCTGGCTCTTTGCTCTTCCCCATGTTGTATTTTCTCTCTTAATTCATTCTTTAGATATTCTTTTAGTTTCTTAATCATTTTAATTATCATTTTTGTAGTCTTTCTTTGGAATTTCATCTCCTTCTGTATTTGTGGAATCAGTTACTGGGGGGTTATAAATATTTGGAGGCATTTTGTTGGCCTGTTTTCTCATGTTTTTAGAGGTCCTGTATTTTCGTATTTGTTAAGATGGAATCCTCTTCTTTGCCTTGGGAATTAACTCAGTGATAATGTGCTTATCCAGCCTGAGTGAATGGATGAGGCCCTGGAATCAATCTCCAGTATTGAAGAAAAAAAAGGAGGGAGGGAGAGAGAAATTTTTGAAGTTTAGAGATGAATTCTTCTTCTTTTATGTGGGGGTTCTATGGTGAGTAGTTAACTATAATAAATTCTGTACTCAAGGTACATCTTAGATTCAACAAATCCAATCAGTGTAATCAAAGTGTTAATTTCAACTCCCAATGCATCTTTGAAAGGAGAGAGCGTACAGGTAACTGGTAATTTAAGAGTAAAACATGTATTAATATATACTACAAATGTAATTGCTAATGATCTCTAAAACTCTGTTAACTAAGGAGGAACATGGGTAAAAAGTAATATAGAATAGGCTGAAAAGTTCATGCATGAATAATTGCATACTGAATTGAATTTGAAGATGGGATTAAAAATAAAGAAAATAGAGATAAAAGAAAAGAAAGATAAAGAAAGGGAAAGGTGAGTGAGGGAGGAGAGGCAGAGGTTAAAAGGGGAGAGCAAAATGGGTGCAAGAGAGGGGGCTGAGGTGGAGATGGGAAAGAAGAAAAAGTTGTGAATAGAAGACCCCAGGTGCCAGCTAATGTCAGTCAATCAATGCAACAATGATCATGCAGAATTTCAGATGACTTCTTGCTGAAGTTTTTGAAATAGAACATTTTGTATCTGGTGTTCCAATTTTAGAAACTCCTGACTGTAAGGAAGTTTATATGATACAAATCTACCCTTTAGTGTTTTCAGCTCTGATCCAAACCACTCAAACTTACTAAGTTAGTCTGTGTATGAATTTGGCCCATTTCCTGGTCACCTCTGTTGGAGGGTGGAAAGGGGGTGGGCTGGTCTCACTCTCAAAGTGGCTTTATTGTGTATGAGATTGGGAGAGTCGGTCCGGCAGGGCTGCTGGACAGCTCCTTCATGTGCTCCATGTGTGGACTGATCTGGGTTGATTTCCACCCTTATTCTGAGAATCCTTGTTTGTGTGTTGAGGACAGCTATCTGGGAGTGTCTCTCTATCCTCCAACCACTCCTGGGCTTGGGGCAAGTGCGACTTTCTGCCTGAGCCTGATCTATCCCAGTCCCTTGCCCCCTATCAGTAGAATCTTTATCCCAGAGATCAGACTGCCCATTTCAAGTGGAAGGACCCTTTGTTCTCCACTTGGCCGACAAGTCAGTGTGAGTTGTTCCCAAGATTGGATCCCAGTCTCTCTTCCGTGCTCAGACTGACTGAATATGGGCAATCACCAATCCAGGGAAAGTAGAGCCCAGAAGACTGCTTGGCCTTGGATATTCAAAAACCAGCTATACAGAATACAGGGCAAAAAAAGAAAAGAAGACAAAGACGGTGAATGATGTCTGAAAAACAAGGCCAAGCGTCAGGAATCCTTGTCTGCCAGCTTGGCCTCCTTCAACAAGGAGTCACTACAGGCCGTGAGGTCTGCCCCACCCCTCAGCAAGGCGGGCTCCAGTCACCTCTGCTGGGGATGCCAGTTCTGAGTCCAGCCAAAGAGCTCCAGGGCATTCTCCAGGGTGGGCACAGCTCAGTTTGTCGGGGTTTACTAATCTGTGCAGATTGTGGGAGTCCTTTGCCCTAACCTGGTGGCAGAACGTCGTTCTGCTTGTTGGAGAAATGCTTCCTCTCCCCACTGGTCCACGGATGCCCTGCACTGCGGTCACCTTTGGCCTTCATTCATTCTCTTTCTAGGTAGAATTTGCTTTATTTTCTCCGGGTTGCTAGCAGCTCCACGCCTGTGGGCACTGCTTCCCTACTGCCCAGCCGCAGCAGAGCCGATTTCATTCAGCCTTAGGGAGCGACTGTGATGCTGAGGTTTTCACGTTCATTCCCAAGACGGCCGTGGTGTAACTGAGAGTCAGACCCGTACATGAGTGAAAGCCACGCGTGTGTTCCAAACGGCACAAACCTCAGCCCCGCATTGTTTTCAAATGGATCACAGAACTAAAAATGTCCTACTCGGTGGGACCAAGAGATAAGGCCATAGAAAAGGAAGCTGGTCGCCCACAGTTCCCAAGACGAGGATGAAGGACCCTCCAGGGGTGGCCTCCCCTGGGGAGCAGCTGGGCTGGCCAGGATGCAGAAAGCACAGGGAACTGAGGCAGGTGCCTTCACAGTGGTTCCACAGGATGGAAATGGCCAGTAAGGTCAGCAGACTCAGGACTGGATGTTGGAATGACTTCAGGAGGCCCCCGGGTTACAGGGGCCGAACCTGGGTGTCTGGTACCTGCCCAGGGTGATCATGGCAGGTGGACGGGGGCCCAGCAGATGAGGACCCAGGGGAGGTGGCTGAGGAGTGGCTCTGGACTGGCCGGTGTGTCTATGAAGAGCCTGCTCACGGCGGGTTGCTCACTGTCCCCGGTACTGGCCAGCCCTGGGAAGGACAGTCCTCAGAGACAAGCAGGGCTGTCGGTGTCCAAGCATCAGAACACGGAAGTGAGCTCAGGCCTAAAGAAGAGAGGAGCTGTGAAGCCAATTCCTGAATCCCTGGAGCAGAGGCTGGGGAAGAGGGACAGGAGGGTGAGCCGTGGGCACGGGTGGTTGAGCCTGGCGCCGACAGTGCCCTTCCTCGCTCTGGGCACCTTGTCACTCAGGCCACCTCCCTAATCTCTGATTTCACTCTTGAAAGGAGAGCCAAGGGCGCCTGATGTGGGTTTTGCCAATTTCCCCCATCTTCCCTCTCCCCACACCACATCCCCACAGGCGTGCCCAGCCCTGCCCAGGGTGGTGACGGTGAAAGCGGTGTGACAGACGGTGAGGTGGGGAGTCGGGCCCTGGTCACTGTGAAGCAGCAGGAGCACCATGATTCCCTTGCTGGAGACCCTCCTGGCGACTGGGTGCGTCCTGTGCCTGGGGTCAGCCTGGGGGTCTTCCGGGAGCGTCTGCTCACTGCTGACATCCCGCCTGCCATCAGCCAGCCGGTGAAGATTCGCATTCTGGACTTCCTCGTGCACCTGGCGATCACATGGGTAAATCTTCCCTTTTAATCACCGTGTCCTGCCGGGGTCCACCTGAGGGCCTCGGGTTCCATAAAAGGGACCATGAGGAAGGCAAAGAACTCCAGGCTGCAAGAGGGCTAGCTCGTGTTAAAGGAATCAGTGGCCAGTGGAGTGGCTGCTGGACGTCCTCTCAGTTCACTGCCAGGTAGAGGACACTCAGCATGAAGAGACACAGGAGGAGGCTTCCCTGCAGTGGAACCAGGGAAGAGCGTGGTGTGCGTGCCCGGGAGTCCTTGAGTCTAGGCCTGATGGTGAAATCACATCCTATTCTTAGCACAAGAAAAGTGCCTTCAGTCGGGTGAGTGAGGGGCCCGAGGCTGAGATGTGGTGGAGTCTGGGTGTGGGTCCGTTTTGGATGGCCAGAGCCAGCAGGCACCCAGCAGAGCACTGGGATTTGATCTGTCCCAGGGGGGTGTTCCTGCCTGTGGAAAGCCAGTCTTTCAAAGTGGTGGGGGAAACCCAAAGCCCTTCTTCTGTTGAGAACGGGGTGCCATCCGTGCAGCCCTCTCGTATAAACAAGCTATTTCGTGAACTGGGCCCCCAGGAAAAGGGCGTGCAAGCACCCAGGATCCAGCAGCCACAGCGGCGCCTTCGAGGGCCAATACAGGTCACATGGGATGTGCTGGACCCCAGGTTTATCAAGGCTGCTCAGAGATATCTCTCTGAGGAATGTGCAGCTGTCCGGAGACCCCATCTATCAAGGACAGGGGAGCCTAGCCCTGACCCCTCTCCCTCATAACTCACTCCTTCCCTCCTCCCTGCATCTCCAGGACCGTTCAGTTTTGGCGGGACCCAATAAGATTCAAATAAAGTGGAGGGACCAAACCAAAGGAGGATAAATATTTAGCTGTCTGAATTTTAACCAATAATGTCCAGGTCCTTGTGTATGAATGCTGGAGAAGCTCTTAAATAGAGCGCTTTCTCACACTTGGGGCCGCTTCCCCCTGCAGCCATTGTATCAGTCTAGGGGCTGGTTGTGGTCCAGGCTCGATCTTGCTTTAATAAAACCTCGTTGTGTGATTTGCATTACTGTGTGTTCACTTTGGCTCTCCGGGGATTAGTCGGAATGGGACCCTAACATTTGGGGGCTCACCCGAGATAGATTCATCCGACTCCAGCCCAGGAGAGACAAACGGCCCAGTCCCAAGGTTTCTAAGGAAATTTGCCGCGGAAGGAGGATTGGCCACCTCCTGGTAGGACGTAAGTCCTGGTTAGAGCTTGGGTGAGAATTCTCGTTCGGTGGAAGGAAAGGGTTGCAAGTTACTCTGGAGGTTCCACTGTCGAAAGTTGTGGGAGACGTCCCCGACCATCAGGAGTCACACCGACGTCCCCAGTGGACGCTGGTTGGGTGGCTGTTTGGTAAGGATCCTTGGTCTGATTCTGGTAGTGTGAATGAGAAGGGCATTGAGCCTGTGAGAGTGGTGTGGCTGACCGGCCGGTGGATGTTGGAGAGTCCTGTGAGGATTTGTTTTACTGTGTGTATTGCCTCCCTTGTTCTCTTCGGTCTGCTTGGTCTGTTTCTCCTTACTGTGGGACAGGCTCAGGTAAATCCTAAGACTTTCCTCCTGAGTCATTTCTCTGAGGTCCATGCCAAAGGACGGAACTTTGGTGTGGACCACCTGAAGAAAGGTAAGTTTGCGACACTCTGCTCCACGGAATGGCCAACCTTCAAAGTTGGCTGGCCACCTGAGGGCACTTCCTCATTGGAAGTCATCAAAAGAGTCCGGGATGTTATTAATAGGCCCGGCTTGAAGGGGCACCCGGAGCAGTATTCCTACATATTAGTATGGCAGGCTCTGGTGGAAGACCCCCCCATTGTGGCTCAGTCCTTTTCTCCACGGGCCACCAAAAGCCCCAGTCAAAGCTTTGACAATGACTACCCAGGTGCCATCGCCACTCCCAGCCTCTCCTGAGACTCCTGCCTCTTCCCCTGAGAAACCAGTCCTCCAAGAAGGGTCTGGTCCCCACCCATCCCTTTTAGATCTGGATTTGGAGGAAAATCCTCCACCTTACGCCCAACAGCAGCCCCAGGTCCTACCACAGGGGGCTGATTCTTCCACTTCCCCGCCAACACCCTGACCTAGGGTTGTAGTGCCTTCGAGGGGACTACGTCCTCGGAGACACCGGGAGGAGAACAATGATGAGGAACCCTCCTCATCTTCGATGGGAGCCCCAATTTTACCTGTCCGGACCTTAGGCAGGGGAGGGGAAGGAGGGGAATGCACCTATCAGTACTGGCCCTTCTCCTCCAGTGATTTGTATAACTGGAAGGCCCAGAACCCCCTTTTTCTGAGGACCCCAGGGATTTAACTGAATTGTTTGAGTCCATTTTGCATACCCACATGTTGAGGGCCATCTTGGACAAGATGGCACCTGGCAGTGAGCCAAAGGGCACTGGCTACCAAAATAAGGAAGTACCCAAAAAGGTTGCTTGCCTACTAGTTCCTTGGAGACTTATGATGTGTTAGCGCCAGGCTCTAGGATTGGCTATCTAATATCATGCTGCGCGTGGACAGCTCATGATTCATATAGTGCTATGCTGACATTCCTCTGCATGCTCTCCTGTGTGAGAGAAAGCTTTGCTATAATTGGCTGATAAGCTAGGAGCCTGGGAGAGGAAAGAGGGAGAGAGAGGGAGAAGCGAGATAGTGGGAGAACAAAGGAGGCAGGAAAACAGGGAGGACGCAATAAATCTGGTCAACTGAAGTTTGGTGGTGTCTCCTTTCTCCATGCCGGTTCCACTGGATGGAACAAATGGTGGCCCGTACAGGGAAGTTCTTCCTCCTTCTGTGTCCTCCCAGGTAAGTAACTTAAGGTAAGCTATAGGAAAACTAAGTAACTTAAAGTAAGCTATAGGAAAACTGCAAGATAACCTCCCGGAAATCTCTGGCCACATACCTCAGTAAAGGGAGTCTACATTACCCTGGTAAAGAGGCCACATAACCCCGGTAAAGGGAGGTCTCATAACTCCAGAATGGGGTCAAAGTGTCTAGAAATCAAATGATAAGAATCATACAAGATGTACTTAAGGCTAATGGGACTGCCGTAAAACGATCTACTGTGACAGCACATGTAACCACGTTGGCCAAGGTTAGTCCTTGGTTTTTGGAAGAGGGAGTCCTAAATATTCCACAATGGGAACATGATAAAGAGGATCTTATTAAAACAGAAAAGCGATCCCCGTTACCTAGAGGTACTTTTCCCATGTGGCAGCTCATTAAGGAATGTCTAACATCTAAAAAAGGTAAAATAATAACTTTAGTAAAAAAAGGAAATATGTGTCTGGAAGAGATAAAGAAACAACTAAGTGTAAGTTCTCATAAAGAGGAAGAAGAGGAGGAGGGGCTTACTGGGAAGGAATTAGAAAGAGATCAAGGACACGGTTGCCCCCACCAGTTACATCGGGAAGGAATACCAATCCCTTCCTGGAGGCAGCAACTCCCCCCCAAGCAGCCTGCCCCCAATATCCCCCAAGGTACCCTTGGGAGGAGTTAGCTCATGCTATAAATCAGATGGGTTTTTCACCACGGGGAGAAGAAACCCCCCTTAAGGAAACCTCAGCAGTCCCACAATTCTTCCCTGTACTAGAGGACCAAAATAGACAAAGATTCCACCAACTTCTGGATTTCAAAACAGTAAAAAATTTTAAGGAGGCAGTGGCTACATACAGTCCACAGGCCCCATTTACAATTAGTATGTTGGAATCAGTATTGGGGCTAAATCTAGTGCTGGAAGATTGGAAAAGGCTATGTAAAGCTGTGCTATCAGGGGGGCAGTACCTAGTGTGGAAAACTGCATGGCAGGAAGCCTCATTAGAAACAGCACACCGGAATGCTGCCGCGGGCTTTCCCCAAAGAAATGTAGAAATGCTGACAGGAGAAGGAAACTATGAAGGTATTCAATAGCAGATTATTTATGATCCTGGGGTGTACGCACAAATTGCTGCTGCTGCCACTAAAGCCTGGAGGTTAATTCAAGGGTCAGGAGATTTACAGGGGCAGTTGTCCAAGGTGATTCAGGGAAGTAATGAACCATTTGCAGATTTTGTTGATAGATTAATCCAAACTGCTGCTAGAGTATTTGGGGATTCAGAACAAGCTATGCCCTTAATAAAACAATTAGCCTATGAGCAAGTAAATAGATGGTGTGAAGAAGCTATAAGACCATGGAAAAATAAAGATTTAAGTACATATATAAAGGTCTGCAGGGATATCAATGATGCAGTCATTACAGGACAAGTAATAACTACTGCTCTTCATGGACCAAATCAGGGGCAATCAAGAACTAAAGGAATAATATGCTTTAAGTGTGGGCAAGGAGGGCACTTCAGAAAAGACTGCCCTGAAGGGCCCACAGGATTAAAGCCCAGGGAAACACCTAAGACTGGAGAACAGCAAGGGACAAATCAACCTGCCCCAGGTCTATGTCCCCGGTGCCGAAAAGGAAGGCACTGGGCAAAATATTGTACATCAAGATTTGATATAGAGAGATATCCTATGCCAGCCCAGTCAAAAAACAGCCAGGGGGGCCCAACCCAGGGCCCTCAAATATACGGGGCCCTCAAATATACGGGACCTTTCAGAATCCCATAGTCCAGATCCCCACTCACAATCCTTCCTATCTCCTCCTTGTCCCGAGGAACATCAGGGAGCAGGAGATTGGACCTCTGTGCCTCCGCCCGACTTGTTTTAACCCCAGAAATGGGAGTACAAGCGGTCCCCACGGGCGGACATGGACCACTCCCTAAGGGCACATCAGGATTATTGTTGGGGCGGAGTTCCACAACTCTGTCAGGATTACAAGTATTGTCAGGAGTCATTGATTCTGATTATACTGGAAAAATAAAGATTATGTTATCTTCCCCTCGAGGGGTATCTGTTGTTTCTCCAGGAGATAAAATAGCACAAATATTGATATTGTCTAGCCATCATGGGACCTTTCCCAGTTCACAAAGGACTGGAAAAAATAATGGGTTTGGATCCACAGGAACAGGTGTCTTTTGGGCACAATCAACAAAAAATAGACCCATGCTTAAATTAAAGGTTAATGGTACTCCCATAGAGGGTCTAATAGACATGGGTGCTGACATCTCTATTATAAGACAGAAGGACTGGAACAAATCATGGCCTGTAACAGCATCCAGTACTACCTTACGGGGACTTGGATTTGCCCAAACCCCATTACAAAGTTCAGCTGTATTATCTTGGGAGGACTCTGATGGGAAAAGGGGAACATCCCAACCTTATGTATTAGCTCGCCTGCCTGTCACTCTTTGGGGAAGAGACATTTTAACACAGATGGATGTTGTCATTTCTTCCTCAGTTGAACAAAATATTTCCTGTCTAAACCCAACCGTTTTACCAGTCATGGTGGGACAAGGTTATATCCCTGGAAAAGGACTAGGCAAGAATCTACAAGGTATGACTTGCCCCATTCAAGCCGAAGGACAAGCAGGGACTAAGGGGCTGGGTTTTCTGGAGGGGCCACTGAACCATTAAAGATAACATGGAAATCCAATAATCCTACCTGGGTCCCCCAGTGGCCCCTTTCTAAAGAAAATATAGAGGCGGCCCAGGAAATAGTTAATCAACAATTGAAGGAAAATCATATCATTCCTTCCACTTCCCCTTGGAATACACCCATTTTTGTCATAAATAAGAAGTCTGGGAAATGGCGACTTTTGCAAAATCTGAGAGCCATAAATTCCAGCATGCAGATTATGGGCCCGGTGTAACTGGGTCTCCCCTCGTTAGCTGCTTTTCCAAAACATTATCATATCATCTCTATAGATATAAAAGATTGTTTCTTTTCCATTCCTGTTCATCCTGAGGATAGCCCTCAATTTGCCTTTTCCGTTCCTTCTTTAAATAATGAAGGGCCTAAAACTAGATACCAATGGGTGGTCCTCCCCCAGGAAATGGCAATTAGTCCCACTATGTGTCAAATATATGTTGGCCAGGCTATATCACAGATTAGACAAAATTATAAAGAACTTTATTGTCTCCATTATATGGATGATATTCTTTTGGCTCACAGAAAATAGGAGACTTTATTTAGGGCATTTAACGATATTATTGATACCCTAGAAAAAATAGGGATTACATGTGTCCCCAGAAAAGGTGCAAATCCACAGCCCTATTACCTTTCTAGGACAACAAATATTAGATACCTGTGTTAGGTCACAAAAAATTCAATTAGCCACAGGAAAGCTTAAGACTCTAAATGATTTCCAAAAATTATTAGGTGATATAAATTGGATAAGGCCAAATTTGGGAATCACCACTGGTCAACTTAAGCCTCTGTTTGATATTCTCCAAGGAGATTCAGACCCTACATCCCCCAGAAATTTAACTCCTGAAGGTAGAAAAGCCTTGAGGCTAGTAGAATAAGCTTTAGAAAATGCTCATAGTGATAGAGTTGATCTATCCTTGCCTTTTAGCCTCATAGTGTTAGATTCTATATATACTCCTACAGGTCTGTTGTGGCAAACTGGACTCCTGATATGGATCCATTTGCCAGTGTCCCCCCAAAATGTTGTTTCCCTGTATCCTGTGATGGTGGCAAATCTAGTTACATTAGGACTTAAGACAGCCCTTCGAGTTTTTGGAGTTCATCCTCAGATAGTTATTGTCCCATACATGGCAAAACAGATTGAAATACTAGTTAACAGTAATGAAGATTGGGCAATTGTCTATTGTTTCACCATGGCCATATTTGATAATCACTTGCCAAGTTCACCTATTGTCAGCTTCTTCAAAAAACATCCTGTTATTTTCCCTCAGGTTGTTAAGGCTCAACCTATCCCAGCAGCAAATACAATCTTTACAGATGGCTCCTCCTCCGGTACAGCTACAGTAGTTTCTGATAAAGTACAGACTATTATTACTTCTCTTAAGTCTGCTCAAAAACCTGAACTAGAAGCAATTATAACTGCCTTACAAACATTTCCTGAGAAACCTTTAAATATTTATACTGACAGTCTCTGTATTGCCCAACTGTGACCCGGCTTGAGACAGCCAACAATGCTTTTATCAAGTACAAACTCTTCTGTGGGCTCGCAAAGAACCTTTATATATAGGCCATATCAGAGCACATTGAGGCTTACCTGGGCCTTTAGCTCAAGGAAATTCTACGGCAGACTCAACTACTTGAGATCCTCATGTGTTTAATATTGTACAAGAAGCAATTAATTTCCATAAAGATTTTCATGTCAATGCTACTACTCACAAAATAATATAAAACATTACAAAAGAACAAGCCAGAAATATAGTAAAACAGTGTCCTGCCTGTGTGCCTCATTTATCTGTTCCTCATTTTGGAGTCAATCCTAGAGGACTCCTTCCAAATCATCTATGGCAGTTGGATGTCACCCATATCCCTGAATTTGGTACTTTAAGATTTGTACATGTAACTGTAGATACCTACTCAGGATATATATTTGCTACCGCCCATACAGGGGAAAAGACAAAAGATGTAATCAGTCATTGCCTTCAAGCCTTTGCTACTATGGGAAGGCCAAAATCATTTAAAACAGATAATGGGCCTGCGTATACTTCTTCTTCATTTCAACAGTTTTGCTCAAAGTTTAATATCTATCATTCTATAGGATTGCCCTACAATTCACAGGGACAGCTATTGTGGAAAGGTCTAATCAAACACTGAAAGTCTGCTTAACTAAACAAAAAGGGGAAATAGGGGCATTAGCCCCTCCCAAGAACAGACTTAACCTTCCTTTATTCACCCTCAATTTTTTAACTTTGGATGCTATGGGCTGAACTGCGGCTGATAGACATTTTAGTGGAAAGTCTGGTGGCCATCCACAAGCAATGTGGGAAGACATCTTGACTGGGTCCTGGAAAGGACCTGACCCAGTATTAATTTGGGGGAGAGGATCTGTTTGTGTTTTTCCTCAGGACCAACAACAACCTATCTGGGTCCCAGAGCGCTTGGTAAGAACTATCCATAAGAAAGAAAATGGCACCGAAACACAATATGATGGTGATGGTGGTAAGCTGCTGTTGTTAGCTCTTCCTAAAACTTTTGGGGATATATCACTCATGGCACACAAGTTTTCCCTCAATTATTTCCTAGTATAGAACTTCTAGGTATCCCTTACCTACCAGCTGGTTCCACTGTAAAGCCACTTATTACTAGTCTAAACTTCAAGTTAAGAGGTAGTCTTTGCTTCTTCTGGTTACCACCTCAGAAACTGCCATGATACAGGGAGGCAATCTCTCTCTCACTCAATAAAGGTACAGTCTATACCTTTATACAGCAAACCTATATAAAGGGAAGTAATACACCTGTTTATAGTTATACAGGGTGCAAGGCCAATTACTCTTCCTTTTATCAGGCTTTCACCCCTACTCCCGTATGTGTCACGTCTCCGTTTGTGTTCATTCTGTCTAACAGTTCTAAGTTTGATATTAACATTACTAATAACAATGATAATAATACTGAGGTCCTTAACTGTGTTATGTGTTAAGACTGTTATGTGTCTAGTTGTTGGGATGCTTCACTATTTCCTCTGGCTGTGATTGCCAGGATTCCAAAATTCATTCCAGTCCCAGTGACGTTAATTCATAGTGAGTGAAATTT
Source organism: Sciurus carolinensis (assembly GCF_902686445.1). Lineage (NCBI taxonomy): Eukaryota > Metazoa > Chordata > Mammalia > Rodentia > Sciuridae > Sciurus > Sciurus carolinensis. The sequence continues at coordinate 200,174,022 of NC_062213.1, read as the reverse complement.
CCTACCCATGAAAGCAAAAAGAGATTTTGGTATCTCAGCCATTATAGCCATCGCTGTTGCTGCGGCGGCTGCTGTGGCTGCTGCCACTGCTGCTGGACTTGCCCTAGGAACTGCTATTCCTATTGCTCACGCGCTCAACAATCTGTCACAAGCCACTGCCGAAGCATTGACAGCGCAGGAAAACATCAATGCGCATCTCGCCATGGGAATCCTGATTCTAAACCAAAGAGTGGACTTACTACAAGAACAAGTGGACATGTTGACTGTTACCACACAGACAGGCTGTCTAGTGCACGCCCAAGCACTATGTGTTACCCCATACCCTATTCTAATATTACTGCTGCTTCCAATCTGTCAAAACAGCTTGGAAACATGCTTAATGGGACATGGACTAAAGAGCTTACTAATTTGACTACCCTATTGAGAAATTCTGTATTTGTGGTAAAGAGTACTCAGGTCAAGGTCCCGGGTATGCCAGAAGCCATTAGTTTCTTAAAGTCAGCATTACAATTTGGTAACAATGGATGGGAAGTTTTGCTATGATGGGATTGTTGTTCTTGCTGTTACTGTTGCTGCTCAGATATCTGTTGTCTCTAAGGAGTCATCAAGGACGGCAAGCCTTAGTGGTGTGGCAAGCACTTATGGCCATGGACCAAGGCTCTGATCCGCAGATTTGGCTCTCCCAATTACAGGACTGGTAGTCAATGACGGGTAAGCACAGGGTGGACTTTATACCAACCTAAGACAGGGATCAAAGCATGCCAACAGCTCTTTGACTCCCAATGACGGGTAAGGATAAAGTCTGACTCTGGCACCTAAGACAGGCACAGTCACTGTCCTTTTCTTTTTATAACAAAAAGGGGGAGCCTGTTGAGGGCCATCTTGGACAAGATGGCGCCTGGCAGTGAGCCAAAGGGCACTGGCTACCAAAATAAGGAAGTACCCAAAAAGGTTGCTTGCCTACTAGTTCCTTGGAGACTTATGACGTGTTAGCGCCAGGCTCTAGGATTGGCTACCTAATATCATGCCGCGTGTGGACAGCTCATGATTCATATAGTGCTATGCTGACATTCCTCTGCATGCTCTCCTGCATGAGAGAAAGCTTTGCTATAATTGGCTGATAAGCTAGGAGCCTGGGGGAGGAGAGAGGGAGAGGGTAGAAGAAGGGAGATAGTGGGAGAACAAAGGAGGCAGGAAAACAGGGAGGACGCAATAAATCTGGTCAACTAAAGATTGGTGGTGTCTCCTTTCTCCACGCCAGTTCCGCTGGACGGAACACCCACAGTCCCACCTGGGAAGACTGTCAGCAGCTCCTCAGAACTCTATTCACAACAGAAGAGCGTGAGAGAATCCTCACAGAAGCAAGGAAGAACGTCCGTGGGGACGATGGGAGATCGACCACCCTACCGAACCTGATTGATGATCACTTTCCCTTGAACAGACCTGAGTGGGATTTTGGGACGCCTGCGGGTAGGGAGCACCTCCAAGTCTACCGCCAGACTCTTATGGCCGGTCTCCGAGCAGCAGCTCGCCGCCCTACCAATTTGGCTAAGGTAAAAGCTGTAATGCAGGGGAAAATGAAAGCCCGGCCATTTTCCTTGAATGATTGTATGACGCCTTTAGACAGTATACTTCCTTAGATCCTATGGCAGAGGAGAATCAATCTGCTGTGATCATGTCTTTTATAAATCAGGCTGCCCCGGATACTAGGAAAAAGCTCTATAAGCAAGAGGGACTAGGAGGAAAGGCTATTCGGATCTTATGAGGGTAGCAGAACGAGTGTTCAATACTCAGAGACCCCTGAGGAGCGGGAGGACAGAATTAGGAAAGAGAACCAGGAATTACAGGAAAGAATGAGGAAGGAAGATAGAGAGCATCAGAGTAAGGAGAGCAGGAGACAGCAGAGGGAGATGGCAGATACTGTTGGCTGGGGTGAGAGGGATGGGAATCGAGGTTTCAGGAGGAGTGGCTCTAGCCGCCCTCGGCAGGACCAGGTGGAGCTAGATCAGGAACAGTGCTGGTACTGCAAGGAGCACGGGCACTGGAGGCGGGAGTGGCCCAAATTACAAAAGCGGGAGAAGCCAGGAGATAAATCGGGTGGTGATGCCCGAGTCCTCCTGGCAGGGACGGACAGCGACTAAGGGGAACGGGGCTCGGAACCCCTCCCCGAGTCTTGGGTAACCGTATTTGTGGAGGGGAAGCCGGCGGGACTTATGGTGGATACCTGAGCGCAGTATTCGGTTCTCAACAAGCCCACGGGGCTCTTGTCCCAGAGGATTAGTCTGGTTCAGGGAGCCACTGGATCCAAAGCCTATCATTGGACTAGCAAGCGATGGGTAGATCTGGGTCGACACCAGGTAACCCATTCTTTCCTGGTTATCCCCGAGTGTCCGGCTCCTCTCTTGGGACGGGACCTGCTAACCAAAGTGCAGGCCCGTATTCACTTTGAGCCAGGTGGCATTAAGGTTACAGATGGCCAAGGGCAGCCCCTCCACGTTTTGACCATGTCTGTTGCAGATGAATTTCGTCTGTTCTCCCCCAGGGAACTCCTCCTTCAGGCTGAGTGGCCCCCGGAGACGAGCTATTGGGTAGAGACCTTCCGGCAGGCATGGGTGGAGGTGGCGGGAGTAGGGCTGGCAGCGCACCGACCCCCAGTGATAGTGCAACTTCAGACCACCGCACACCCAGTCCAGGTCCGGCAGTGCCGATGTCTGCCGAGGCGCGTAGAGGGATTGTGCCACACATCCACCGACTCTGGGGGCGGGGATTTTGCGGCCCTGCCACTCAGCTTGGAACACCCCACTCCTTCCTGTCAGAAAGCCAGGAGGAAGAGATTATAGGCCGGTTCAGGATCTGAGAAAGGTGAATGAAAATGTTGTGGACATCCACCCGACTGTCCCCAACCCCTATACCCTGCTGAGCCACCTGCCTCCGACACATGTTTGGTACACCACCCTAGATTTAAAGGATGCTTTTTTTAGCATAGCCCTGGCACCCAGCAGCCAACTCATCTTTGCTTTTGAGTGGCAAGATGAAGATGCGGGAGCCCCTGAGCAGCTTATTTGGACCAGACTTCCGCAGGGCTTCAAGAACTCCCCCACCTTTTCAATGAAGCTTTGAGTGAGGACTTGGGCACCTTCTGGCGGAACCACAGCTCCGTCACCCTACTGCAGTATGTTGATGATCTGCTCCTGGCGGCCCCCTCCGAGACTGAGTGCCGAAGGGCAACGGAGGACCTCCTCCGAGAACTTGGGAGGCTCGACTATCGGACCAGTGCAAGGAAAGCGCAGATATGCAGGCAGACTGTTACTTACCTAGGGTACAAGCTAAAGGAAGGAACCAGGTGGTTGACGGAGGCCATGAAGGAAACCATCCTAAGGCACCCGGTCTCCACCTCAGCCAGAGAAGTCTGAGAATTTCTGGGAACCACCGGCTACTGCCGCTTGTGGATCTTAGGGTATGCGGAGTTGGCTAAACCCTTGTATGAGGCCACTAAGGACAGGACCCCCGGGTCTGGGGGCCGGAACAACAGCAAGCATTTGAGGGGCTTAAGACTGCCCTCCTAGCGGCCTCGGCATTGATGCTGCCAGACCCTTTGAAGCCCTTCCACCTCTTCGTAGATGAGAGGAGAGGAATAGCGAAGGGAGTGCTGATGCAGCGCTTAGGGCCGTGGAAGCGCCCCGTGGCCTACTCGTCCAAAAGACTGGACCCCGTTGCAGCAGGTTGGCCCCATGTTTGCGAATCATAGCAGCAGTCGCCTTGATGGTAAAGGATGCTGACAAGCTCACCTTCGGTCAGCACTTGAAGATAGTGACCCCTCACGCCATTGACGGGGTCCTGAGGTACCCCCCAGGTAGGTGGATGACAAATGCCAGACTGACTTACTACCAGGGGCTCCTGCTAGACTCCCCTCGGATCACCTTCTCTGAGCCAGCATCCTTTAACCCAGCCACCCTGCTGCCGACCCCAGATCTGGAAGCCCCTCTACATGACTGCCAAGAGATCGTGGCCGAAGTGACCCAGGTGCACCCTGACCTGCGGGACTCTGCTCTCCCCAACAGTGAGTTGATCTGGTACACAGATGGAGGTAGCTTTGTGCAGAATGGGGTGCGCCGGGTGGGAGCGGCGGTAGTGGATCAACAAGGAACTGTTATTTGGAGTGCCTCCCTGCCACCAGGAACCTTGGCTCAAAAGGCTGAACTGGTTGCGCTAGCCGAAGCCGTTGAAAGGGCCGAAGGGAAGCGGGTGACTGTCTATACTGATAGCCGCTATGCCTTTGGCACTGTGCATGTTCATGGGGCCATTTACGGGGAGCAAGGTTTACCGCCAAAGGGAGAGGGCTGTGCAACTTGAATGAGATCCAGAGGCTGTTGGCAGCAGTGCAAAAGCCCCGGGCAGTAGCAGTCGTTCACATCCCTGGTCACCAGTCTGCCCGGACCCCAGAAGCTGAAGGGAATCCACGAGCCAACAAAGCAGCTAGACAGGCGGCCGGAGCTACTGCGACTCTGGCCCTCGCCCTACCAGTGCCTGAGCTCCCGCGACTACCGCCGAAACCCGGTTACACCCCAGAAGACCTGAAATGGATTCGCCACCACCAGAGTGCAGGCCCGGGTCCACAAGGCTGGTATCGCGACCCCGAAGGGCGACTTATCCTGCCATCAGAATTGGGACAGTTTCTCCTCACCAACTTGCATCTAGCCAGCCATCTGGGAAAAAGGAAGCCCCTGACCCTCCTGGAAACGGCCTACCTCAGTTTCCCGCATCAGACAGCACAGATCCGGCGAATCGTGGACCAGTGTGCCGGGTGCCAGGCTATGAAACCCAGTAGGAAGGGACCCTTACATACAGGTACCAGGGTCCGGGGGAGGGCACTGGGACGGAGCTGGGAAGTGGATTTCCCTGAAGTCAAGCCTGGGAGGTATGGCTACAAGTACTTGTTGGTAATGGTGGACACCTTCTCCGGGTGGGTTGAGGCTTTCCCCACTAAGAAGGAAACAGCTCAAGTGGTAGCCAAGGCCTTACTCGAAGAGATCATACCCGGTACGGGGTTCCTGAGAGGTTAGGGTTGGATAACGGACCGAGTTTCATCAGCAAAGTCCTGCAGGGGCAGCTCAGGCTGTGGGGACAAATTGGAAGTTGCATTGTGATACAATCCCCAGAGCTCAGGGCAGGTAGAAAGGATGAATCGGACCTTGAAGGAGGCTTTGTCCAAATTGGCCATTGAGACTGGAGGGGATGGATGACCCTCCTGCCTTATGCCATCTTCCGGGCTCGGAACTCACCCTATGTGCATGGATTGACGCCCTTCGAAATTCTGTACAGAGCTCCACCCCCCATAGTTGTCCGTACATTATCTGACCGAGGTACTGATATGGCTACAAATTATTTAGCCAGTTTGAAGGCTTTATATGAGGTGCAGTGTGAAATCTGGCCCCTGGTACGCTCACTTTATGAGGCCCATGACCCCCTGAGTCTGGAACATGGCATTGTCCCAGGAGACTGGGTATGGGTAAAGAGACACCGAGGTCGCACTTTGGAGGGACGTTGGAAAGGGCCTTACGTGGTTGTCTTGGTTACCCCCACTGCTGTTAAGGTTGACGGCATCGGACCCTGGGATCATCACTCACACCTACGCCGGGCCAGCATAGAGGAACAGAAAGAGGCAGAGGTGTGGACAGTGCGGTGGCCCCCAGACAGCCCCTTGAAGTTGAGCTTCCGGAGGAAGGATGTGGAACACCCGACTGTTCCGAGCGATCGTCTGGCTCCCCGTTTGCGTAAAAGACAATCTACACACCTCGTTCAAAATAACTTGGAAACCGATCCAGGCAGTAGCCCTTTGCTTTCTAACTGTAAGCATTGTGCTGGTTCGAGGGAACTCCCACCTCCCTTGGAACCGAACCTGGATGATCATTAACTAGGGAACTACACCCCTTCCCACAGCTCTGCTGAATGCCGATGGCAATCAAAGGGTACCTTAACCTTATAACACGTTACTGGACAAGGGCTCTGTGTAGGCCGTATCCCCGAATCTCACCAGCCCTTATGCAACTTAACGATGCCACTGGGCAACTCGAGTCAATACCTAATTCCCCAGCAGGATGCTTGGTGGGCCTGTTCTACAGGACTCGCGCCATGTGCCCACACAGAGGTAATCAGTAACTCCCAGGGTTTTTGCGTTCTCATTAGGCTAGTTCTCAGGCTGTTGTACCATTCAGATGAGGACTTTTATCAGCAACTAAGAGAGGACCCCCTGAGAGCCAAGAAGGAACCCCTTATGACCCTAACCCTAAGTATGGTTCTAGGTATGGGACTCATCGGAGCCGGGACAGGAACAGCTTCCTTAATAACTCAGAGTCAACGTTACTGTAGTTTAAGAGTGGCTATTGATTTGGATATTGAGAGACTGGAAACCTTCATCTCACACCTTCAAGAGTCCCTCACTTCTCTAGCGGAAGTAGTGATGCAAAACAGGAGGGGATTAGATTTGATTCTCCTGCAGCACGGAGGATTATGCGTGGCCCTAAGTGAAGAGTGTTGCTTTTATGTCGACCATTCAGGAGTAGTTAAAGAATCTATGGCTAAGGTTAGGGAAGGGCTAGCAAAATGAAAGAAGGAACCGGAAGCTCAGCAGGGCTGGTTTGAGTCATGGTTTAACTCCTCTCCTTGGTTGACCACTTTAATTTCTACCTTACTGGGGCCACTTATTATTTTACTCATGCTCCTAACCTTTGGTCCCTACATTTTGAATAAGTTGATGGCTTTTGTTAAGGACCGTGTAAGCACGATCCAACTGATGGTGCTAAGGCAACAATACGAGAGAGTACCGATCCCAGAGGATGGATATGTGGGACACCCCAATGAGTATGATTCCTCATTATGAACAACTAAAGGGGGGAATGTTGAGAACGGGGTGCCATCTGTGCAGCCCTCTCGTATAAACAAGCTATTTCGTGAACTGGGCCCCCAGGAAAAGGGCGTGCAAGCACCCAGGATCCAGCAACCGCAGCGGCGCCTTCGAGGGCCAATACAGGTCAAGTGGGATGTGCTGGGCCCCAGGCTTATCAAGGCTGTTCAGAGATATCTCTCTGAGGAATGTGCAGCTGTCCGGAGACCCCATCTATCAAGGACAGGGGAGCCTAGCCCTGACCCCTCTCCCTCATAATTCACTCCTTCCCTCCTTCCTGCACCTCCAGGACCGTTCAGTTTTGGCAGGACCCATTAAGATTCAAATAAAGTGGAGGGACCAAACCAAAGGAGGACAAATATTTAGCTATCTGAATTTTAACCAATAATGTCCAGGTCCTTGTGTATGAATGCTGAAAAAGCTCTTAAATAGAGCACTTTCTCGCCACTCGGGGCCGCTTCCCCCTGCAGCCATTGTAACGGTCTGAGGGGTTGGCCGTGGTCCATGCTTGAGCTTGCTTTAATAAAACTTTGTTGTGTGATTTGCATTACTGTGTGTTCACTTTGACTCTCCGGGGATTAGTCGGAACGGGACCCTAACACTTCTACCAATTAGGTTCTTCTGGGGTCCTGGATATGAAACAGATAAAAGACAGGTGAATTGGAGACTAATTTCATTTGATATTAATAGTTTAGGGCAAACTAGAGGGAGGCTGTGTTCCTTATCACTCTGTAACTCAGGTTTCAGGCAGAAGATATCTGTTTATCTGTGAGGCAGTCTTTGCTGCTCATCTATCCCCTGCTGTTTACCCCATTTGTCCACTGCGATCACCTGCAGTCTGCCAGCATATCGACTACTTTTTGAGTGCAGATTGCTCTCTGACTGGTACCTATCATCCTCCATTTGCCCATTTGCCTGCCTCTTGCCTGCCCATTGCCTACCTTTCACCTACTCATCACCCACCTGAGGTCCACCTGCTGATTGTCCACCAGTAGCCTGCAGATTAACCACAGACCGCCAGCAGAACGCAAGCTGTCTGCTGTTGCCTGGAAATCCTCTGTTACAGGTTTGGTTACACATGGCTGCCTCCATTTTGAGACTACAGTCAGGATCTGCAGGACCCCCGACCTGACTGACTGAGCCCCATCTCCAGGACCCCTCAACCAGACAGACCACACCCCGCCTCCAGGACCCAGGCCAACCACGCCCATGCCCGGAGCTGCAGTTCCCCATTCACCAACACATTTGGAAGCCAGTGCAACCATCTTGGATTATCCTGGAAGCCATAGCTCCCATCATTAGGTGGGGCAAATCCCATCCTGAGACGTCTGCTGGAGACTGGAAGCTCATTGTCAGGTACCTCTCATGCATCAGGCTACTGAACTGGGAGGTTTGAATACTATATGACTGTTATAGTGTAGATATTTTTCTTTTTTTTTTTTCCTTTCTGAAAAATTTTCAGTTTTTATTTCTTTACTTTTCTTGCTCTATTTTCCTTTTATTTATGTATTTCCTCAGAGTCTCTTTCTCCCTTTTCTCATGCTAACAATCAACTTCTTTGGATTACACTTTCACTCTTCCTATGATTGAGAACTCCTATATACTCTTACCTTATCCCATTAACAGTTACATCCTTCACCCCTCCCCATCCTCTTTGTCCTCCATTAGAAACTGAAAACCTTATTGCAAATATATTTATTATACTGTAGATAATGTTTGGACTCATTCTGTTTATTATGGCAATATTGTTAACATCTTCATAGGAGATATTTGGTTTAGGGTTGCATTTTGTCTGTATGGCCACTGCTAACATTGATCTCCCCCTTAAAGAAGAGGTTCTGGTAACCTGCAGGGTCACTATAAGCCTATAGGGGGGAAACTGCAATACCCCAGATCTGCACTGCTAGAGGAGAAGATACATGAACAACATGAAAAAACAAGGGAAGAAAATGATCCAAACAAACCTGGATTCTATCCAGTGACAGTATGTTAGAAGAAATGTCAGAAAAGGAGTGCAGAATATACATAAATAAAATGATTTGTGAAGCAAAAGATGAGATAAGAGAGCAAATGTGGGCAATGAATGATCACTCCAATAAACAGTTGAAAGAGCAACTGCAGGAAGCAAAAGATCATTTCAACAAAGAGATAGAGATTCTCAAAAAAACCAAATGGATATCCTTGAAATGAAGGAAACAATAAACCGAATAAAAAACTCAATGGAAAGCATCACCAAAAGACTAGACCACTTGGAAGACAGAACTTCAGACAATGAAGACAAAATATTTAATCTTGAAAATAAAGTTGACAGACAGAGAAGATGGTAAGAAATCATGAATGGAACCTCCAAGAACTATGGGATACCATGAAAAGACCAAATTTAAGGATTATTGGGATTGAGGTAGGCACAGAGATACAAACCAAAAGAATGAACAACCTATTCAATGAAATAATAGCAGAATTTTTCCCCAACCTGAAGAATGAAATGGAAAATTAACTACAAGAAGCTTATAGAACACCAAATGCACAAAATTACACCAGATTCACACCAGGCACATTATAATGAAAATGCCTAACATCCAAAATAAAGATAGATTTTGAAGGCCACGAGAGAAAAGTATCAGATTACATATAGGGGGAGACCAATATGAATATCAGCAAATTTCTCATCCCAGACCCTAAAGGCTAGAAGGGCCTGGAACAACATATTTCAAGCTCTGAAAGAATATGGTTGTCAACCACTATGGTTGTCTTATACCCAACAAAACTAACCTTCAGATCTGAAGATTAAATAACATCCTTCCACGATAAACAAAAGTTAAAAGAATCTACAAACAGAAAGCCTGCACTACAGAATATTCTCAACAAAATATTCCATGAGGAGTAAATGAAAAACAACAATGGAGGTCAGCAAAGGGAGGAACTACCTTAAAGGAAAAGCCAATCAAAGGAGAAACCAAATCAAGTTAAAAACCAAAACTAAGCCCAAATGACTGGGAATACAAATCATATCTCAATAATAACCCTGAACGTTAATGGCCTAAACTCATCAATCAAAAGACATAGACTGGCAGATTGGATTAAAAAGAAAGACCCAACAATATGCTGCCTTCAAGAGACTCATCTCATAGAAAAAGACACTCACAGACTAAAGGTGAAGGATGGGAAAAAATATACCATGCACACAGACTCAGTAAAAAAAGCGGGGGTTTCCATCCTTATATCAGATAAAGTGGACTTCAAGTCAAAGTTAGTCAGAAGGGATAAAGAAGGACATTTCATACTGCTTAAGGGAACCATATCAGGAAGACATAATGATCATAAATATTTATGCCCCAAACAACAGTGCCTCCATGTACATCAAATCCTTCTCAATTCTAGGAACCAAATAGAACACAACACAATAATTCTGGGTGACTTTAACACATTGCTGTAACCACTGGAAAGATCTTCCAAACAAAAGCCAAACAAAGAAAGCATAGGATTCAATAACACAATAAATAATTTAGACTTAACAGACATATATAGAATATCCCATCCATCAACAAGCAAATTCACTGTCTTCTCAGCAGTACATAGATCCTTCTCTAAAATATACCATAGGTTATGCCACAAAGCAACCCTTGGGGAATGCAAAAAAATAGAGATACTACCTTGTGTTATATCAGATCATAACGGAATGAAATTAGAAATCAATGGCAAAATAAAAAACAGCAATTACTACAACACCTGGAGACTAAATAATATGCAATTGAATGAAACATGAATAACAGAAAACATCAGGGAGGAGATAAAAAAATTGTTAGAGGTAAATGAGAACGATGATACAACATATCAAAATCTCTGGGACACTATGAAAGCAGTACTAAGGAAAATTCATTGTATGGAGTGCATACAAGAAAAGAATAAAAAATCAACAACTAAATGAACTAACATTACAGTTCAAAGTCCTAGAAAAAGAAGAACAGAAAAACACCAAAAGTAGTAGAAGACGGGAAATAATTAAAATCAGAGCTGAAATCAATGAAATTGAAACAAAAGAAACAATTCAAAAAATTGACAAAACACAAAGTTGGTTCTTTGAAAAAGTAAACAAAATAGATAAACCCTTAGCCACACTAACAAAGAGGAGAGAGAAAATTCAAATTACTAAAATTTGTGATGAAAAAGGAAATATCACGACAGACACCACTGAAATACATAACATAATGAGAAACTACTTTGAAAATCTATATTCCAACAAAATAGAAAATACTGAAGACATCGACAAATTTCTATAGACACATGCTCCTTCCAAACTGAACCAGGAGGACATACACAATTTAAACAGATCAATATCAAGCAATGAAATAGAAGAAGCCATCAAAAGTCTGCCAACCAAGAAAAGTCCAGAACCAGATGGATTCTTGGCCAAGTTCTACAACCTTCAAAGAAGAACTCATTCCAATAGTTCTCAAAGTATTTCGTGAAATAGAAAAGAAGGAACCCTTCCAAATTCATTCTACGAAGCTCATATCACATTGATACGAAAACCAGACAAAGACACATCAAGTAAAGAAAATTTTAGACTGATATCTCTGATGAATATAGATGCAAAAATCCTTAACAAAATTCTGGCAAATCACATACAAAAACATTTTAAGAAGATAGTACACCACAATCAAGTGGGGTTCATTCCGGGGATGCAAGTTTGGTTCAACATCCGGAAATCAATAAATATAATTCATGACATCAATAGACTTAAGGTTAACAATCATGTGATTATTTCAATAGATGCAGAGAAAGCATTCGACAAAATACAGCACCACTTCATGCTCAAAACACTAGAAAAAATAGGGATAGTAGGTACATACCTCAATATTGTAAAGGCTATTTATGCTAAGCCCACAGCCAACACCATTCTTGATGGAGAAAAACTGAAAGCATTCCCTCTAAAAACTGGAAAAAGACAGGGATGCCCTCTTTCACCAATTCTGTTCAACATCATGCTTGAAATACTAGCCAGAGCAATTAGACAGACCAAAGAAATTAAAAGGATATGAATAGGAAAAGAAGAACTCAAGCTGTCACTATCTGCCAATGACATGAGTCTATTGAGTCTATATTTAGAGGATCCAAAAAACTCCACCAGAAAACTTCTAGACCTAATAAATGAATTCAGCAAATAGCAGGATATAAAATCAACATGCATTAATCTAAAGCATTTTTATTCATAAGTGATGAAACATCTGAAAGGGAAATGAGGAAAATATCTCCATTCACAATAGCCTCAAAAACAAATACCTTGGAATCAATCTAATCAATGATCTCTACAATGAAAACTATAGAACATTAAAGAAAGAAATTGAAGAAGACCTTAGAAGATGGAAAGATCTGCTATGTTCTTGGACAGTCAGAATTAATATTATCAAAATGGCCATACTTCCAAAGGTACTATACAGATTTAACGCAATTCCAATTAAAAATACCAATGGTATTCCTCATAGAAATAGAGAAAGCAATCATGAAATTCATCTGGAAGAACAAAAGACCCAGAATAGCCAAAGCAATCCTGGGCAGGAAGAGTGATTCAGGAGGTATCACAATACCAGATCTTAAACTCTACTATAGAGCAATAGTAACAAAAGTGGCATGGTATTGGCACCAAAATAGACAGGTAAACCAATAGTACAGGATAGAAGACACAGAGACATACCCACATAAGTACAGTTATTTTATACTAGACAAAGGGGCCAGAAACTTACAATGGAGGAAAGATAGCCTTTTCAACAAATGGTGCTGGGAAAACTGGAAATCCATATGCAGTAAAATGAAATTAAACCCCCATCTCTCACTCTGTACAAAACTCAACTCAAAATGGATCAAGGATTTAGGAATTCGACCTGAGACCCTTCACCAAATAGAAGACAAAGTAGGCCCGAATCTCCAGCACATTGCCTCTGGACCAGACTTCCTTAACAAGACTCCCAGAGGGCAAGAAATGAAAGCAAGAATCAATAAATGGGATAGATTCAAACTAAAAAACTTTTTCTCTGCAAAGGAAACAATCAATAATGTGAAAAGAGAGACTACAGAGTGGGAGAAAATCTTTTCCACACACACTTCAGACAGAGCACTAATCTCCAATAATGTTTATAAAGAACTTAAAAAACTTTACACCCAAAATACACAAAACCCAATCATAAATGTGCTAAGGAACTGGGCAGACACTTCACAGAAGAAGATATACAGGTGATCAACAAATATATGAAAAAGTGCTCATCATCTCTAGTAAACAGAGAAATGCAAATGAAAAACACCATAAGATTTCATTTAAATCCAATTAGAAAGGCTATTATCAAGAACACAAACAATAATAAGTGTTGGCGTGGATGTGGGGAAAAAGGCACACTCATACATTGCTGGTGGGACTGCAAATTGGTGTAGTCTCTCTGGAAAGCAGTATGGAGATTCCTCCGGAAACTTGGAATGGACCCACCATTTGACCCAGCTAGCCCACTCCTTGGCCTATACCCAAAGGACTTAAAATCAGCATACTACAGTGTGCAGCCACATCAATGTTCATAGCAGATCAATTCACAATAGCTAGATTGTGGAGCCAACTGAGATGCCCTTCAATTGACAAATGGATAAAGAAACTGGTATATATACACAATGGAATATTACTCAGCCATAAAGAAGAATAAAATTATGGCATTTGTTGGTAAATGGATGAAGCTGGAAAATACCACGTTGAGTGAAATAGGCCAAGCCCTCAAAAACCAAAGCCCGAATGTTTTCTCTGATAAGTGGATGATGATATATAATGAGGGGGGATGGTGGGGGGGGAAGAAGAATGGAGGAACTTTGGATGGTGTAGAGGAAAATGGGGCAGGATTGGGTGGGGTAAGGAAGGATAGTAGACTGAGACAGACATTATTACCCTATGAACATGTATGATTACATGCATGGTATGAATCTACATTGTGCACAACCATAGAAATGAAAAGTTGTATCCCATTTGTGTAAAATGAATCAAAATGCAGTCTGTAAAAATTTTAAAAATCAAAAAAATTTTTAAAGTGGCACATGGATCTTTCCTGAGATCAGTCCTGAGAGTTGATGCACCATTTTTGCTGAAAAGTCTTAAAGTTTTAGAGAAGACAGATAACTTGATTTCAACTTTTAGGGATGGCCATCTTTTAAAAAGTGAATTTATGGGATAAACTTTAGGAAATAAAGGTTGTTAGTTACGTTCGTTCACTAGATTCCCAAGGCTGCAGTTACTGAGTGATAATGGTCTGGAGTTATCTTGCTGTGCCCTTACTGGTGAATAAGGGGGTGGGTACCTTCCCTGAGGAAAATCCAGTGTTTGCTTTCAGGCTAATATTGAAGTACAGAGAGCTCAATTGTTGAGTATTCCAAATAATCCTATGCCAAAGTGGCATATTTGGGGTGCCATATTCTAATTCCCTACAACAGTTTTTGAACATTTTATTGAATTCAGTTTTTGGAGTCTGGTATAATATTATTATCCACCTGTAGCAGATTAAGAAATTTGCCCAAAGTCATTAGCTAGTGAGTTGAAATCCAGGACTGAACCCAGGCAGTCTGGGTGTGGTGTCCCAAAGGATGCTATGGAGCAGGGAGACTTATTTTTTCCCCTTTTTTGTAACTTTTTTTTATCCCATGTATTTATCACCCAGTTTTAACTTGTTTTGTGAATATTAATAGGTTTGTTGCAGAACTGGAAATGTTTGTAAGAATGGAATGATTTCCTTTTTCCTGCGTAGGTGATGTGTCCTATGGAGTCTATTCACTGCATTATCTTTTCATAGCTACAAAATGATGTAAAACACAGAGCAGATCACAATTAGGTCTCACTGTAGTCTCAGGATAACTGAGATAAAAACAGGAATGGTGTCAAACGCTGACGAGGCTGCAGGAAACTCTAACTTGTGCATTCCTTGGTGGGGGGGTTCCATTAGCACAGCCACTCCGGGAAAGAGTAAGGCACTTTCTTGCAAAAGAATTGCATCCCTACCATATGGCTCATTGATTTCACTCTTGGGCATTTATCTGAGGGAAACTGAAGTCTTATGTTCACAGAAATGAACTTGAAGGTTTATGCTTATTTGTGTTCATTCCTGCATATGAATGTTCATGCAAGTCTCATTTAGAATAGCCTCCAGTTGGAAGCAAACTGCATAGTCCTCAAAGGGTAGTTGGTTAAGCAAATCGTGGACGCTCCACACCGATGGACACTATTCAGGAATGAGAAGGAATAAACTACTGATTTATTTAATAATTTGGATAAATTTCCAGGGAATTATGCAGAGTAAAAAGACCCCAAAATCAAAGGGTTACATACATGCCATGTGATTCCTTTTATATAACACTCTTGAAACTACAAATTGTAAAGATAGAGAGCATATTAGTAGTTGCCAAGAGAGAAGAACAGAGGAGGATGTGGCTTTAAAAGGCAAAACCAGAGATCCATGAGACAGAATCTGTTGGGACTAATGACATGTTAACTAACTCAGGCTGACTCCTTACTCCCTGGCGAGTGAGCAAAATCAAGGCTCAAAGGTGGTTTCAAAGGTTCATGACGATAAACCAGACCACCGTCAGGGATTGGTTAACAACAGCTCCGAGAACGTGATCAGCTCATGCTTGCCATTTAATCCAATGGGACTCTCGCCTGCGTAAATCCCCCTGCCTTGCTGACCTTTAAGCTGATTGGTTCCCGCCTAGCCCCCACCCTACATAAAAGCTGTGCGATTTCCTCAATAAACGAGTTCCTGCTGTGACAGGTCTCCCTGACCTCTGATTGTCCTCCACCCGGAGGGCTGGGAGCGGGCGGTCAATCGGCCCTACCTATCCCGGTCTGACCTTGTTGGGGAGTGTCCCCTTCCCTTGTCGTTGGTTGAGAAGAGCAGGGGGGCTTAAGACCCCGACATCTGGCGCCCAACGTGGGGCCCCTCAAGTCTGAACCGCAGCCAAAGCAAAGAGGCATTTTTGAAACCTAAAGTACCGGCAGATCGGGCCAAGCGAGTTCCTAGGTAAGGCATCCCTGAAAAGATGGGGCAAACACACACCACACATGGTGACCCTGCGCTCTCAGCTCTTCGACTCATGCTGAAGAGTAGGGACCTTGAATGGTCTGATACACAGGTGAAAAAAGCCTGGGACACCTTTACTCGGGTGGCCCCTTGGCTTCCTGCCGCTAATCTTTTTGATTGGTCCACATGGGATTGTGTAGAACAATTTGTTAGGAAGAGGGAAATCAGTTTAGGGGAGGGTCCCCCATTAGGAGTCTGCCCTACATTATCTGCCCTTAAGGCCTGCTTCTCTCCAGGACCTCCCAAAGGGGCCTCCAAGTTTCTCCCCAAAGAGCCACAGCCTAAAGAACGGCCGGCTCCTCCCTTTGCATCTCCTTCCAGAAACTTGCCACATAGTAAACAACCTTGGGAGACCTTTAATGAGGAGCCCAATCCATCTCCATCCGCTCCTCCCAAGGTTGAGGAACCACGAGGGTAGCCAGCCTCTACACATAGGGAGGGCCCACTTCTGCCCCAGGGAGACTCATTGTTGCCATCTTGTATTGGGGCCACATCAGACTCCAATGAAAGCCCTCACCCTCCTCCTTCTGGATGGCGTGAAATCTTCCCGGTGGCCATTTTATGATACTGGGCAAGAACTCACAGGCTCTAACCTCTCCCTTCCCTGTATGGCCTTTCCGGTAAATGTTAAAATGTTAGTTTGGGAAGGAATGACTACCGGTCACAAATTGGCCTGTGCAGGGATGGAAGATCGCTCCATGGGAAGGTGGATTGTGGCTACCAAAGATATTGGCGCACAGCTTCCGCAAGCAAGTGGGCAGATGGAAAGGGATTCCTTATCTTCAAGTCTCTTCTTTCTTGCGCTTCTCTGCTCTTCCTGCAAACTCAAATGCCTCCTTCTCCCCCTCTTAATTTCTCCTCCTCCTCCAACTTTGCCCCACCCAGCTCACCTAGTCCTCCTGCCACGAGGTCCCACATATGCCGGTGTGGAGGGAGTAACCAGCCCAACCATCAGTGGCATGTCCTAGTAAGGAGTATGATATAGTAGCCCCAGTCCCCACAAGTATTGGGAGATAATTGTTTCACAATTTTCTGCGTCCAAACATGAATTGATTACTAACCAGGAATAAGGGTTAAAATGCCCTAGGCATCAAGTTTCTGCTAGAACATTTTAGCCCCTTTCAGATCCTGATCTCAGTCAAGGCTTACATTGAAATGTAAATAGAGAAAGCCTGAAGGCTCAGTAGGAGACCCGTCTCAAACCCAAAAAAGAAAAAAAAAAGAGCAAAAAGTCTTACCTGAACTCTAGCAAAAGTAAATTTTATGATGCTTTACTAAAGTAATTAACGTCCTATCATTTTTCCAGGACTCTTGTTTTTTTTGAGCTCATGACTTTTTTGATCAGTTCTATTTTTTTTTATTCAACTAGAGTTTTTGAACATCTGTTACATTGCAATGGAGATTCACCTATAAAGTTTCAAGGCCTTTGATTTTGTGTTATGTGTATGTCGTGCTGTCTGGTGTCATGTTTTGTCTGTATCAAAACTGAGCGCTCCTAAAATTAAAATTTAAAAATGGGTCCAAATACTTTTAATTCACGTGACTTAAAAAGGTTCAATTTAAATTGGGTAAACTAATAGAAGTAAAATGTCTTGAAAATAACTCGCAAGTCTCTAGGTGTTTAAACTAATAAAATGTTGATGTTAATAAAATGTCTAACATCAATTTTTCTAGGACTTTCCTCCAACAAGAAAAAGCTGGCAAATACTGTTCAGGACACTTGTCTAATATCTTGGTTTTTTTTTTTTTTAAGAAAATAAGTAAATTAGAGTTGACATGCATGGGATTACTGAAGCTAGAATTAAGGACAGGTAGTTAGTGTAGAAATAGGAAATCGGGTCAATTCGAGGAAATGAAGCCATGAAACCATCTGCCTTTGGAAGTTGGAGACTGCCCCTGGAAGAATGGAATGTCAAGGATCTCCGGAGTCCATTGATTACCAAATTTACCTGCCTTTATCAAGGACTGCAAGCATGGAGCTGCTAATTAATGCCCCCTGGGCCCTTACCTGCCTGAATCACCTTGGTCCTCCCCTGCCCATGGTTTCTCAGTAATGCAAAACCAGGCCTAGTCACGTAGGCAGGAAGGAGAGAGATAAGGGGGGAGAGAACTGGAGAACAAAAGAGACTTTAACCTATAAAAGATGTAGGGTGCGCTCACTTCTTGGGACTTTAGAACATCAGCCATGGCCCCCTTCTTCCTGCTGGGAGAAGTCTGTATTATTACCTTTAAATAAACCTGCTTAATATGCTTGCCTTGGTTGCTTCTCTAGTGTTCAATCTTCAACATTAGAAGGAGCAGAACTCGTCACCGATAAACGGCGGTATCATTACTCAAATGTGTTTGTAGAGAAAATTGTTTTGTGTCATCACTAAACTAAAAACAAGGTTACTAAGAGTTATGTCCTAACAGGTATGATTCTATATACAAAGGGTTCTAAAGGTTTCAACTATGTTTCAATTAGAGTACTATAAATAACAAAATATTTAATCTTATTAAAATGGAGTAATTTATATAAATTAAGAAATTTCATAAGAGTTGTTTCAGAATGTGAACAAAAAGGTCAACAGATAGGAAAGAAAAAATAAAAGGTTCTAGATATGGAAATATATTTAGTGAAAAACAAAATGTTTCTGGGTAAGAAAGTGCTTATGTGATAAAATACATGAGGGTCTAAGTAAGTGCTAAGAAAGTCTGTGTAAGCAAAGGGCAAATTTCAACAAGTTTGTGTGTAACTAAGTTGGTTGTATGTATGTGAGACTGGTAAAGCTATTTAAGGTTTTTCCTAAGGTGAAATACTAATGTTCTGATATAAACCAAAGTTTAGTCTATATGGTAAAATGACAAGGATTTCTTAGAAACACTAATTCACTCTTAACTTTGTGTCTATTAAGTTTTATTCTTTAGAACAATTAGTCTTAAAAATTGGGTTTATACAATTATGGTTAAACAACTGTTAGACTATTGTACTACGTTACAGAGTCTAAGTTTTTCTTTAAAAACTAAATTTGGTAATATAAAAGTGTCAAGGTAATTGTGAAATGTCACTCTTTGTATATTAAATGTGTTCATATTTTCCAGGTATACAAGTTTTTGAAGCAGGGAATTTATCAAGCTGCTATTCTCCAGATTAAACTTGTCTGTAATGATAATTTTAAACTTATAAAGAGTAAATTTTATTGGGGATTTATTTCTATCATTTAATGTTCTATTATAGGACCTGTTATCAATAGGGTATATGTAAAATTTGTTACTTTTTACACTGAGAAAATTTTAAGTGTAAATGTATTTCTAAAGGTTAGAGCCTGATTTGTTTAAAGGTTAGTATTGTGAAACATAAAAACATTTTGCCACACAAAAGGAAAGTTAAAAGCTCTCTCAGCCTTTCTTTAATTCATGTTTTAGATATAATGTTAAATTGTGTTAACTAATGTTAATATGGACTCAGGAGTCAATATATGTAAACTTCTTAAAATGACATTTAAGAATGTAACGCGCAGTAGCAAAAATGGGACAACAGCGATTGAGATTGGGGTCTCTGACCTCATGACTCTGGACAGTGGACTTCCTTGAGAGCTACCCAGAGCTCCTACCATTGCACTTCGCAGCTCTACCATCTTACAGGCTCAACTTGATTCCTTGGCCGCTGTTGTCCTGCAAAATCGTCGTGGTTTGGATCTGCTAACGGTGAAGGAAGGAGGGCTTTGCCTGTTCCTTGGTTAGAAGTGCTGTTTCTACACCAACTGCTCTGGCATTGTACAAGATAAAATCAAAAACCTACAAGAAGATCTGGAACGTTGTAGGAGCGAGCTCCACTCTAATTTCCTCTGGATTGGGTTATACAGGTGGCTCCCCTACCTCCTCCCGCTTATGGACCTGCTAATTACCACTATCCTTGTGTTCACCTTTGGGCCTTGCATAATCAATAAGCTTATCCATTTACTGAAAAGCCAGGCTAAGTCTGTGCAGCTCATGGTGGTCCAACAGCATTATACCGCCCTTCATGATGATGATTGGGAGCCCTACAGAATCATGGATCACTCATATCAGGACACTGGGGTTTAAGTGTCTCTCCTTTAAGCCCTGCTCCTCCTGAGGGGCCCACCTGAAGCGCTAAGGTGGTAGTCAATGACGGGTAAGATCCTCAGAGGAAGACAACCTAAGACAGGCACACCTTCGAGTAAGGCGGACCCCCAAACTGCTAGGGTGATGTTCCATGATGGGTAAGACCCTCCCAGGGGCAACCTAAGACAGACACACCCTTAATATAAAACAAAAAAGGGGGATGTGTTGGGACTAACGACACGTTAACTAACTCAGGCTGACTCCTTACTCCCTGGCGAGTGAGCAAAATCAAGGCTCAAAGCCGGTTTCAAAGGTTCATGACGATAAACTGGACCACCGTTAGGGATTGGTTAACAACAGTTCCGCGAACGTGATCAGCTCGTGCTTGCCACATAGTCCGATGGGACTCTCGCCTGTGTGAACCCCCCTGCCTTGCTGACCTTTAAGCTGATTGGTTCCCGCCTAGCCCCCACCCTAAATAAAAACTGTGTGATTTCCTCAATAAACGAGTTCCTGCTGTGATGGGTCTCCCTGACCTCTGATTGTCCTCTGCCGGGAGGGCTGGGAGCAGGCGGTCAGTCGGCCCTACCTATCCCGGTCTGACCTTGTTGGGGAGTGTCCCCTTCCCTTGTCGCTGGTCGAGAAGAGCAGGGGGGCTTAAGACCCCGACAGAATCCTTCTGTATGTCCATGACCCTACACACACACACACACACACACACACACACACACACACACACCTGAGTGCATGCACATAATACCAGTGAAATCTCAATAAGCCCCGTGAATGGAACCAATGTCAGTTTCTCAGTTGTGCTATTGTGCTATAATTATTCAAGAAGTTACCATTGGGCTGGGTGTGATGGGGCACACCTGTAATCCCAGCAGCTCAGGAGGCTGAGGCAGGAGGATCACAGGTTGGAGACCAACCTGAGCAATTTAGTAAGGCCTCCAGCAACTTAGTAAGTCCTTGTCTCAAAATAAAAAATAAATTAAAAAAGGACTGGAGATGTGGCTGAATTAGTTTGGCATCCGTGGTTTAATCGTTTAATCCCTGGTACAAAAAACAGAAAGAAAAAAGAGAAAATGTTACCATTGGGAGATACTAAGCAAAGAGTTCTGTGGTCTCTCTGTATTATTCTTAAAATTGTAAGTGAACCTCCAAGTATATCAAAATAAAAATTAAAAAGAAAGTAACACCCAGAGGCACTGAAGACCACAGTGCCTCTGTGGGGGAGCCGTGGTATTGGTGGCATGAGTGAGCTCAGCTTCTCCCGAGGCGGATGTCCCTGAGCTCTTGTATGGCCTTTGCTGTGGCAATTCCACTCAGGGGACTTCATCATAGAGAGCACTCAGAAAGAAAAAGTGTCAGAAATATATGTTGTTTGCAGAAAAAGAAGTTTATATTTCAATGTCCAGCAGTTGGATCATGCAAATCAAGGCATATTATTTAACTTTGGAATATAATGCCATCATTAAAATAATCAGTATAAACATGAAATGAAAAGCAGGGAATTGTATACGGGATAACATCCAATGAAAAAAGAAGGAGACCACTCACTTGCAACTTAACAAAGCTGAAATAAGCACTCGTTGAAGGAATGAATGGTGAATCATGCAGTCCTGCACGTAAGCACCCCACGGGGCAGAAGCCAAGGCAGACGCAACTGTAGCCCTGAAGTCAAAAGTTGTGCAGGGTGAATTTTTCTTGCAAAGTTGTCCCCGATTTTCCGTAGAGGAGTGTATCATCCTTGAAGTAAAGGAGGACAGCGTTACAACAACTCCCTGAGGGGTTCCACCTGTTCCTGAGGGGGTAGCCGACTTCAGGCGACAATGAGAGCAAGTCCAGCTTGGAATGTCCAGGTAAATATCATCTCAGAGGACACCGGCTTTTGCTCACGAACACTGGGAACAAGGGGCAATTTAGCACCATCCGTAGAAAGCCGCTTTCTTGCAGGCATGCCCGTTTTCTTGGGATGCTGGTCATCCCCTGGGACAAGGCTAAGTTGATGCTGCTTCTGCAAACTCACCCGTAAGTCCTTCCCCGAGTAACTGGTGCAGGTCAGGGCACGGGGGCAGGGGAGGGCAGAGCTTACATAGGTGGCACCACGGACCACGCATTGCAGGAGAATGAAGGGAACATTTTCTGATGAAGCAGAGGAACTGTGTCCAACCTGTTGCCACCTGGCTTTCCGACAGTGTCTGTTGGCTTGTCACCACAAGACCTTACTTGTAAGCCTTTCTCAGTAAATCTTATTTCTTATATCCCGTCTCTGGGTGTGTTCTTTGGTCTCTCAGCAACCTGTCCCTCTGCCCTAGTGCTGGGCTGTGGGAATTGTAAGGAGAAAATAAACAAATATAGTAGGGTTTGTTCTGATAAGAAGAGCATTATATCAAGAGAAAACCACCAACACCTTGTTACCATGTGATCATTACATTCCCAAGAAACCTCTTGCTATTAAGAAATGAAATTATGTACCCCATTTGTGTACAATGAATCAAAATGCAGTCTGTAAAAAATTAAAAGCTAAATAGTAATAATAATAATAATAATAAAAGAACATAGAGCAATCAGTGTGAGCTCCCACAGGGGTATCAACTCTCCTTGGGCAGGACCCGTGTCTTTCTTGGTCTCTGTTGTATCCCCAGCACCTATAAAAGTGCCTGGCATACAGTAGGTGCTTTAAAATTTTTAATGAACACATAGTTTTATAAAAGTAATTTTTTAATGGAGGAAAAGTGGAATATGCATTAGAGGATATCAATTTTGCAAAATCAAAGTCAAGTTTCTTCTACGAAAAGAAACAATAAAGTCACAGTCATGTAGCATTAAGAAAAGAAATACATTCTGAGACATGTATCATTAGGTGACTTTGCAGTTGTGTGAACCTCAGAGGATGCACTTACCCAAACCTAGATTGTGTAGGTCAATTATTAGATCTGGCTTCTTGACGCAATCAACATACTTGGTAAACAAGATGTATGAGGCTACTATTTCCAGTGTAGCATAGCACAGTTTTACAGCAAACTTTAAAAAAGGGAGTTTATTCTAAAAAATGATAAACATACAGTAGAGTAAATACATAAACCAGTAACTCATCATTTAGCATCATGATCAAGTATTATGTACTGTGTATAATTGTATGTGCTATGCTTTCAGAGAACTTTCTGTAAAGCAAGTTTGTTTACACTGGCATTACCAAAAACACATGAATAATGCATTGTGCTACAGTGTACAATGGCTGGTCGGAATTTTTTAGTTCCATTATAATCTCATGGGTCCACCATCATATACGGCCCACGTTGACCAGAACGATGTTATGTGATGCATGATTATATTCAGAAATATACTTTCAACATAACGGAGCCTTTAACATAGAGCTATAATTCCTGACCTAACTGGAAAGTCAGCATTTGATGATCTTGACTCTTGAGGATTGGACCTTACACAGATTCTTTTAAATTCTCATTAGGTAATTACCTTTATTTAATAACCATGTCAGCTTTTTATAGCTATGACACATACCTGGGAAAAACAACTTAGATGAGGAAAGACTTATTTTGGCTCATGGCTTCAGAGGTTTCCATTCATGGTTGACTGGCTCCATTGTTTTGGGCCTGAGGTGAAGCAGAACATCATGGTGGAAGGGTGTTGTGGTGGAGGAGAGCGACTGAGCCACAGCAGCTGGCAGCAGAGGGAGACGGGGACATGATAAACCCCTCCAGGGCCCACCCTCAGTGCTCCACTTCCTCCCGTGGATTCCACCTCCTGTGATGTCCTACAGCGACACCTTCCCAGAGTCCGTTCCACCATGCTGGATTCATCTTTTGGTGAGGTTAGTGCCTTCATGATTCAATAATCTCCTAGAAGCCCCACTTCTCTTCATTGATGCCTTGTGGACCAAGCTCTCAAGTCCATGAGTCTCTGGAGAACATTCCAGAACCAAACCAGAACAACAGCCAAGCCCTAGGCCACTCCTGTGAATGGGCTGGTCCGCGCCACCTCCCTTGACCAGCTGCTGGCTCTCCGCCGTCCCTATTGCAACCACACAGTTCTGACATAAATTCTAGTTCCTCATTGTTGATGGCAGTGCAGTCCACTCCAGCTGTGAAATGTCCTCTGTAAGAGGACACCTAGACAGGGTGCAGTTCAGATGCCCATGTGAGATGCTCACAGGTCGAAAAGAGATACACATTCAGTGTGAAGTTAAAATCATTCATTTTTGTCCCCTCTTCAACAATCCAACAAATATTTACAGAACGAGGTATGGCAGACTGGCTCCGGAACACAGTGTTGAGGGAAACCAGGCTGCGTCCACTGATGATCTGTTTTCCAGACTTTTACCACGATCTGTGCCTCTACTTCCACACCTCTGTTGATGGGACTGGGTGTGGCGGGTGCACAGAGCCAGGGGATACATTGAGGCGGGTGCCAAGCAGCAAGGGTTGCTTGGGAAGGAGGCTCTTTTTGCTTGAGCCCTGCACTGGGTAGAACTGGTTGTATAGCCCAGAGTCAACACTGGCAGGTTGCATCACAGAGAAAAGGAGGAAATTAGAGAAAAATGGCTAAGTCAATTTAGAAAAAGGAGAGTAAAGAGAACGATTTCCTACAAGATATTGAGAGCATAGTCCAACACAAAATCACAGTCAAAAGCAGCATACTACCAGTATAAGCACTAACAGATATGCACATGGGACAGAATAAAAGGCTTAGTAGACTTAAGAAGCAGGCTATTGGATAAGAGGTGGTAGCACAAGCCAATAAGGAAAAGATGGGCTGTTCAGGAGATGGTGCTGTGCAGTCTCATTCAAGATAGGGAGAGAAACAGAGGTCGGCCTTGGACCTTAGCTCACGCTACGTACGCTCCTGTTCAAAATCGGCATCACGAAAAGTCACTAGGAAGACGACACAGAAAAAAGGTGCACTGTCTGAAAGCGTCAATGGAGGTCTAGAAAACACGAAGAACTCCTAAAAATCATCAGAAAACCAAAGAGAAGGCAAAGGAGGCCAACAGGCAGTTCATAGAATGAGAAATGTAAATGTAACTAGGGTGCCTTTACAATATGTGAAATTGGCAAAAATCAGAAATAAGGGCAGTGTCCAGGGCGTGGGGAATGGATTGCCCACTGTGGGTAGGACTCGGGCACACGCCAGGTGTCTGAAAGACATGTTTTCCCTGTGTCCCTACCACCCTGCCTCTGGGTCTCTACCCCAGATGAATTTTACCCAGGACCAGGACAGCACACATCCAAAAACACACATAAGGACATTCGTCAGAGAGTTTGCGATGAACCTGTTTTCATCACAAGGAGGTGGACAAGCTAACCGTCTTGCATTCATAGTGTGGAATACTATCCAGTAACTTTATAGAGCACACCCTGTGTACATAGAGCAACAGTGCGTGTCCTTGGAGAAAAGGACATGGCCTGGAAGTACCCCTCTCCGTTTCCCAGCCAATGAGAGTGAGTCTGGGCTGGAATGTCCAGATAAGTGTCATCTGGAAGGACACTGGCTTTCTCTTACGTGTGCTAGAAAGAAGCACAAGCTGGCATTGTCCACAGAGAGCTGCCTTTCTCCATGCACACCACATTCCTTGGAATGGCGCTCATCATCTGGGACAGAGCAAGCTAAGCCAGGAAGGCCACTGCTAGCGTAACTTGGCCTCGAAGACCCCGCTCCCTGTGGTGACCGGCATAGAGGATAGCACAGGGGAGAGGACACCTGCTCTTCCAACTGGAGACCGCAGGGAATCGTGAGGGAGGGAGGTGCTATTTTCTGGAGAAGCACTGAGGGTATCACGAAAAATGGAGGTGCTATTGTCTGGCCCATTGCCAGCGGAGCGCCAGAAGCTTGAGGAAGAGAGGCTGCGCTTGCAGCTCCTTGCCGCCGTGCCTTCCCTAGAAGCATCTTCAGTGGCCCCGAGTCTCGCCTCTCCACTTGGTCCCTTGGCCTCTCGGCAGCCTACTCTCGAGTGCCTCCACACCATGGGCTGAGAGAGCACATGTGCTGAGCCAGCAGGAGGTCAAGGGGACTCCTGGGAGCACCAAGGTTACGGCAGCTGGAAAAGGGAAACCCACTATCTTGGGTTCAGGGGTGGGGGACCCCCAGAATGGCTCTTCACCTCAGCATGTGTGTGTGGGAGTGGCAGCTGTCATGGATGTTTGTGGGCCACTGTGTGGCGGCATGGATTCCCTGCCCCTTGGATTGGGGAAATGTGGTCACTGAGAGGCGAGCAACGCGGTTTAAAGAGAAGGAAAGATCCGTGCAAGACGGTAGCAGCTGGGGGTGGCCCCTCCTCGTGGAAGAGTGGGCCCCGGCGGAGGTGGAGCTTCAAGTGGGGGCTGTGCTGAGGGCCCTTCAGTCACGTCTGGGTAGGGAGCTGAAGGGGAGGAGCAGGTGGAGTCCCCCGCGGCCCGAGCCTGGGGCCTCTCGTCGTCTCCTTACCCCCTGCTGGGAGCTGGCAGTCATGGCAGAGGAGACAATGGCTGGGCCTGGGCCCAGGCATCTAGTCACATCTTGTGGCTACAAATCATCCACGGCATAGGCAATGGCAACTTGGCAGAGGAGTGGCTGAGCCAGTACTGGGATGCTGGGGGTATGAAAGAGGAAGCCATTATCAGGCTGCACTATTTCTGTCCTTGCTGCCTCAGGCTCAGGCGGACAGACACAGACACACATATCGAGATAAAGAGAATGTTGTCTCATAACTGCCACAAGCATGTAAGTACCCTCCCTGTCCACATCCGGTGTGGAGTTGGGATAAGGTAATAGTTACCACCATGAAACTCTGGGAAAGACATTTCAAGGCGCTAAATTGGAATTTAGTGACTTGGATATTAAAGTTTAAAGATAATATAACATTAATCTCTGAGTCTTTTCTCCATGTAAAGAAAGCAACTCAGTGGTGACACATCTCCAAGAGAGACAGGACATCAACAGATTGCAAGGACCGGGCAATCTGTCAAGAACTCAGAGGTTGTTGGGTTGGCTAAGCGATACCAGCTGCTGTGATAGATGAAGCCCAAGCTTTCCCTGCCCTGACTATTCCCAAACTTTGCAGACCTTTTGGGGCTGGTTATGGGACTGGAGCCCTTTTACTTCACATTAACACAGATAGTAAGACCATTGTGCCACTTAGTGACGTCAGGGAGCCCACCAGGACTGGGAATCTAAACATCTCAAGGTTCTTTTCCAAACAAAACCAGTTAACAAGCAATTACAAGCCTAGGACATATTAATCCAAGAACAACCCCAAGCATTTTCTGTCTCTAGCTACCCTGAAGAATTTAGGTGGAACCTATAGCAATGACAAGGCAACACAAGGGTTCCCTTAGGATCGTGGTCACAGCTCTGGAAGGGAGCAAGCATGTGGGAAGGGTGTGGGGACTGATTTGCATCAGGTGGTGGCACCACCATGCTTTTCCACCAGGCAGTCGAGAAGTGGATAAACTAGTTAGAGTTAGGTGGTTGGACAATGTACTAGTTGAACACACACTTGCCTGGCTGTGGAGAAAATGGGTCACGGGAAGAGAAACCCTCTCCCGTGAAGATACTCAGGCATTGTGCACAGGTGTGACTCTCGCCTTGTCTCTTCTATGAAGCAACCAAGGTCAATGCTACATGGGATGGAGCAGGGAGGCCACGTGACTTCTTTGGGCCCTGCGCCCATCAGAGGGCTGCAAGATTGCCTTCCACGTGCAGACACACACACTGGGCTGCTGCAGGCACACGCTTGCAAAAGAAGGCAGTCCTCAGGGTCTTGAAATACTTTGCAGCAGGCATGGAACCCCTCCAGGCATAGACAGTGACAAGAGAACATAACCTACTGGCCATAGGATGCAAGGATGGACCAGGAATTGGGACATACATTGGAATTCCACCTACCTTAAAATCCAACAATAGCAGGAGTAATCAAATGAATGAATGGTTTGCTAAAACAACCAAAGATGGAAGACAGACCCTTAATGATGTGGACAAAGTGGCTATGGACAGCCATCAAAGCCATCAATGAACATGACCTTAGTGCACAACCCATTGCTACCAGATGTGGATGCAAGGACCTGATAATACCACCGGGATTCAAGCAACAGTACTTAAAGAAGACGCTGTGCTTTACAAATGGGAACACAGAATCATTTACTATGGAGAGTGGTGACTTCAGCCATGGTTTCTGATTCCCTCGTGGCTGTGTTTGCCTGGGAACTGCCTATGTGAAGGTGCAGGTCAAGATGGCCCAGTTGCTATGGTGACACACCCCCTCCCCCCAGAGGAGGGTACATGTGAAGGCTTGCATCGGTATCAGTTGCAACCTTCAGCTCCCAGGAGCAGGGGTAGAGAATTCTGGTCTTAACAAGATGACCTCATGTCTCCAAGTCTCAGACTGCCTGCTTTGCTGAAACTTTCCCACAAATAACCTTTTGATGAGAGCTGTACAATAAACGTGCTGCGCTAGCTCTGGTGTCAGCCGAGCCCCAGCAGGACTTGTCTGCCCACCTGGTCCCAGCCGTTTCTCTCTGTGGGTGTCCCTTTGTCTTTTCTCATCCCCATGGCCCCTCGCTGGTTTGTGAATTAACCTCCATGCTGGTTGTGGCGATTTACTATTGCTGCTGATACAGGACCTGCCACAGGAGACCCAGATAGTCAACTGGGCATGGAATGGCAAGCAGGGTCTTGATGATGTGGGTTACTAGGTCCATGGGGAAATAGATTCGAATGACAGAAAAGCCTCCCACAATTATGGAAGCACCTTCTTCTAATAAAATTACTAACCCAGGAACGTCTAAAGAAGGTACGTCATCTCATCGCAGCCTCTAACAACCTGACCGTTGTCACACTATTCTTTGCCAAAACCACAGGGACCAACAGGGCACAGAATGTGGTGCTATAAACCTGTTCTCACCCAAAATGATCCGGTTGCTTGTGTGTCACTGGATAATCGAGATCTGCCTTTGTTAACACCTTATAAAATATTTTAACATGTCACCCTTGCAGCAAATCTGTTGATGGGACGGGGGGAGTCTGTCGTGGAATGAAACAGATGGCCGGGATGAAATGAGCTGCCTTTGCTGTCTGCCAGTCTCCCGTGGCACCTACCACTGGCCACCTTGGTGCTTTGGAAGTAAATGCTAAGTTAGAGTAACATCCGCTGCTCACGAGCCCGGCTGAACAAATGCCCTGTGGAACTGAACAGAAATTTACCTTCTTCTAAGGTCACCAAATGTCCTGTCTTTTGCTTGGTACAGAAATGTACGTGACTAAGCCATTCCGGGGTGTGCTGTGTCTTACGCCTTGGGGTGGGTGAGTGCTGCACGGGTGGGAGAGAGAGGGAATATTCCTCTCTGATTGGAAAGAACAATGGCAGCACTGTCCCTCTACCCTTGTTAATATGGACGGACAGTCGATGTCCATCCACTCGTAGAGGAGGACTCAGTCTCACTCTCTGATTTCCATGGAGGAAGGATCATTCTTCTGCACGTCACTCTTTGGCCACCTGGAGACGCATTTCCTAGGACAGAGCAGAGAATTTTCTGGCATGCATATTGTTAAGGATGGTGGACAGATTCGTCACCCATACGGATAACCCCATGTCTGCTCCAAAGCACAGCTGTCAGTGGTGAGATGGGCTAATTATCTTAGGATATGAGCAAAGAAATCAATAGCTCCTGTTGAAATAGCATGCATATGGAGGAAGAGCATCTTTCCTTACTAGGGTTTAATGGCTCAGGGCAGGTGCCCCAGCTGTATTATGCATGGGGACAAGGTTCAAATCTTGGTCCTGACATTCATCACAGGTGGCCATAGGCAGTCCCCTACTTCACTCAACAGAGACATATTGAATGCTGTGTGTTATCTCATCCCACTGGATATATCTTGAACAATACAGACAAAATCCCTGGCTCTGTGGGGGCTCCCACCCCAGCAGGTTCCTGGACAGTTGAAGCTATCTCCTGTTGGCGTTGCTTTCTCAAGCTTTGGGCATTGAGTACTGAAGGCGTTATTTTGACTAACTATTTGGTACCCTGGAATCTGTAGCAAAGGTTTCTATTTGCAACCCATGGCTGCATTTGACCCTGCAAAGGCTTTGTAAATTTGTTCCCAGGAATTTTCTTGTCTTCTTTCACAACACCTGGTTTCACAAAGGCGGGTGCTACCTCAAACCTTCTGCTGCGTCGACTTGGACGCTGGCATTTCCCGCCTCAGTCACAGCCAGCTTGTCCATGGCTCACCCTGCGTTTTGGGTGCACACTGCAGCTGCCCCCAATCCTTCAAGCTAGCATCAGTCTAGTTTACCTTTTGCTCAGGTCAATAGTTTTCTTCTGACGTTTCTCTTTGCATGCACATTTTGAAGAATGACACCTTTGTGGAAGTCACTATTGGAGCCAGCAATGTTCAGTCTATGGACTGTGGTCATTAGGCCTCCGTGGTGGGAGCAGCTGGCTTGTGGGAGTCTACTTTCAGATGGGGAGGGCTGTGAAGGAGCAGTTGTATGACCTTGGCCGAGGTGCTTATCTTCCCCACCTCACTTCCTCTTTCTGTTGATGGGAAAATTCTACCTCCTTTTATGTGTAGGGGTGACTCTTCGAGGAGAAAACCAACACACAGGGCTGTGTCCTCCGTCCTCTACTGTTATGGTATATCTCCATGGATTTCACAAGCAGGGCTGGGACTCAGAGTTCAACCAGACAGAAAAGAGCTGACTCGACAACGGTTGGTTCTACGGAAGGTGTTACAGACAAGGTGAAACCAAATAAAGAAGAGATGATCAGACACACAGACAGCAATCTGTTCTAGATCACCTAGGTGAGGGAAGAGTAAGAGATGGTCAAGTTCAGGAAGCCCAGCTGAGGCAGGGGCCAGAAACCTAGCTGGACCAGGGCTGGGGAGGAAGGGGGACGGTCACCAAGGACAAGTCTAGGTGGTATGCAAGGTGTCAAGAGAAGAGCCAAGGTATGTCCCAAGCCCTGCTTCCGCAGCCTGCTGGGAGCCAGGACTGGTCTCAGAGCTGCCTGGTGACCTGAGACAGGTAAGTTCCTGAAGCTAATGGGGGGGCTGGTTCCTGTGTGAACAGCTGGTTCCACTTGTAGACCAGCTTGGTGCCCATACCTTACCTTCAGGTACCTGTGGAGCATCAACTCCTTATTGCTTATCTTCCCAGAGTCAAGGAACCAGGCAAGGACAAAGTACAGAGGGTCAGTGGGTCAGAGGCTAGGGCTGCCAGAAGAAATAAAAAGTACCCAGTTCTTGGAAAGCAGAGCCAAGTTTCAGGGCCCAGGCCAGTCACAGACATGGAAAGATTCTTAGGGCGGTAACGTGTGAATTGGGTGGGGTGGATAATGGCAAATGAGAAAGACATTTGCTAGACACAATGCTGGCCTCTATCAGTGACCATTATCCCCTCCTGGCCCTGGTCAAAGGATATTCCACATGGCCAGACTCCAGGCCAATGCTTGGGAAACAGGCAAACTCTAATTGACTGGTAATGAGGATGTCGAGGGCAAGGTGTGGGGGTAGTTTTTCAAACACTGTGGTCTTGGGTACGTCCCTGTTGGTTCCGGAAGTTGCCCAGAACTTTGGAGACATACTTGCTTGGCTTGTAATCCTGTTCTCATCACTACTGTCTCTGGAACCTAACTCTGTCACTTAACCTCTTCGAGGATCAATTTTATCATCTTCAAAAGTTGGAAGTAATAGCATTGACCACACTGGATGATTGTAGAATTAAGTGAGGTTGTATACACAAAGCACTGACAGCAATGTCCTGCACATTGCAGGTCCTCAATAAATGCCAGAGTCACCAACAATACAATCGCCATCATCACATCACCATCGCACGCCAATCTTCACTTACTAGGGCCTTCCTCTTCACGGTCCCGGGAACAGACTCTTCGCTACTCCTTCAAGTACTGTTCTATTGCTGGTGATGAGGCTTTTCAGTTCCAATTCCTTCACTGAGGAAGCTAGTTCATCTCCAAACTCCTTTCTTCCCCTCGTCCATACCAGAAGACCTACCCTTTAACAGTCCAGTTGGATCAGTAGGAATAAGCAGGTCTTTATAATTTTAATAATTATAATAAGAAGTCACGTATGGAGCAACGACTTCTGAGATGGATTTGAAGCACCGGAACAGGCTCCTTTTGAAGGATAGAAACTTCTTATCAAATGTGTATGGCACCCTGATATGTGGAAGAGAGAAAAGCTAAGCTTTCTTATGGAAGCATTATTGGAACTCTATCTCTGATCAGTCCCAGAGTTCCCCTGAAACATAGTCCAAAACCATCAACATGCCCATATCTGGGATAAGACAAGCTACTGGCCACTAATCTCCATTTCTGTATGTGGAAGATCAAGTTCTTTTCTGTTTAAGTCTGAGATTGTGGCTATTGGATTTTCAAGGCACCTGCTTTCTCCACAACCATCTGACTTGTTCTTGGGTCCCTCTGCTCCATCCTTCAGAACCCTCTTTTCACTCCTCCATCAATGGAACGGCTAAGACAGTCATGCCTGAGGCTCCACCTCCACTTGGTGGCAGTGTGTCCCAAACTACCAGCTTTAATTTCTAAGGAGCACACGTTTTCAAGGCTGACCTCAAAACCTCAAGTCAGAGGTAATGGCAGCAAGATGGTGGGAAGGAGACACAAACAGAGGCAGTTTTCAGGTGAGACAGTGTATAGGAAAGGGGAATTGTCATCGCCCAAGGAAGGAGCAGACTGATGGAAAGAATCCAGCTGACTGTGGGGTGGCATAAGGTCATAGGCAAATTTCTAATTGACACTTTTGTTTAAAATCAACCATGTTTGCTGTGAAGATTTCCCTGAAGCAATAATAGCCCAAATACCATCTAACAAGAAGCTCTAGGGGCTGGGGACATAGCTCGGTTGGTAGAGTGCTTGCCTCGCCATGTACGACGCCCTGGGTTCAATCCCCAGCACCACAGAAAAACAACTCTGAAGGTCACTGGACAGCAGAGATTCCAGGTCAAATAAAGATGGTCTAGTCACAAAGCGTAAATCCATTGAAAACATAACAAGAAGCAAGGGGAAGGCGAAGAGGAAGTTCACCCAGGGAGGAAAGGCGCCAGGGAGTGGAAGGTTCATACCCGCGCTGGCCTGCGTTATGCAGGGTTCGCATGCCCTCTACCCCTGCTGCGTCTCCCCCCCTGCTGTCGGTGTGGTTGAGAGGAGCAAGCTGAGGTTCAGTGAGGCCGTCCAATGGGTGAGTCCACCCCGGGTACACCAGGGGCAACATTACCTGCCGGAGCACCAGCTCACTCACTAACCTGCCGAATTGCCATGAATTTTATCTGGAGAGCAGATGTGTAGGTCCAGAATGGAGCCACACTGGGTGTTATCAATGGGTGACCAGTTTAGGATGACTTAGCTGTCAATCAAATGTGTCATGCTCATGAGTCATGACATGGTTTTCTGTTCCTTTCTTTCTGTAAATAGTATTCTTGTTGGATTCCAGCAAATAGTAATGCACTCTGTCATTAATATCTTTAGGCAGCAAATGGATGGTGTCTCATTCACTCTCTGTATTGAACATGGCACATGATTTCTTCCTGGTTTCTGGGGTACTTGTTAACCGGCTACTCATACTGAACACTCCCTAGGCATTTGGTCCATGTCTCAAGCTCCCTGCTTGTTTTCCATTTACGTTTGACACTTCTTACGCCTACGATCCTGTTCATTTTTTTTAGGAGCAGAATTGGATATTCCTAAATAATAAAGCAAACATCCATGACAGGCTTCTGTTTTCTGCCTTTACAATGGGTAAGGACGTTCGCCACGTCTGTCTCACAGAACGAGCTTTCAAGTCTTTGCAAGAGCTGGGCGATAGGACACCATTAAAAGGAGAGTGAGTGGACAGATGTGAAAAGAGGAGTGTCCCATGGTTGCTGGAAGCTTCCTGATGTGTGGGCTTTGATGGTTTGTCAGCAGGGGATAAACTTGCCCTTGGAGTCAGATTTGAGTTGGATCAGATTAAAACCAAATTGGATTGGATTTGAATCCCAGCTCTATCCACCTCTTGACAACAAGGTGGTGAATGGCTTCAGGAACCAGTTTCCCCATCCATAAAAATGGCCCCAGTAGTAGTCTTAGGGCTCTCCTTACCCATAGTCCTGGGCTCTTTGGGTGCTAGGGTCACACAGAGGGTATGGAGGCTGCCAAATCAAGGAGATCTGAGTCCACCATGGGTTCAAAGAAATAAACTTCATGCAGGTATATAGCATGTGTGTTTTCTCCACACTTATACAAATTCTACCCCTCTCATTTCTACCACCCCCTGTATCTGCAATAAGCATGATGTAAGGAGTAACGAGATGAGTTTTCATGTCACTCTTATCCCAGGTCATGGGTCATCATTTGTTCATCCATTTGATGAGTAATTTTTCTAGGCACCTACAGCGTGTGACATTGGGGACAACACTGAATGAAATAGCAATCCTGCCCTTTCTGCAATTGTAATTTCATTGGAGGAGACAGAAAATAAAAGACACCCAAAGAAATATAATTCCCAGTTCTAAGATGATTGGAAGGCGAAGAGCCAGGAGCCCTGATCAGGAATAAACAAGAGATCAACAGAATCAGACCAGAGACCCTGCATTTTATAGAAGAAAAAGTAGGTCCAAATCTTCAACTCGTTGGCTTAGGATCAGACGTCCTTAACAGGACTCCCATTGCACAAGAAATAAAAGCAAGAATCAACAACTGAGATGGATTCAAACTAAATAGCTTTCTCTCAGCAAAGGAAACTATCAGCAATGCGAAGAGAGAGCCTACAGAGTGGGAGAAAATCTTTGCCACTCATACTTCAGATAGAGCACTAATTTCCAGAATATATAAAGAACTCAAAAAACCTACAGCAAGAAAACAAATAACCCAATCAACAAATGGGCTAAGGATATGAACAGACACTTCACAGAAGAAGATCTACAAGCAATCATAAACATATGAAAAAATATTCACCATCTTTAGTAATAAGAGAAATGCAAATCAAAACTACCCTAAGATTCCATCTCACCCCAATTAGAATGGCAATTATCAAGAATACAAGCAACAATAGGTGTTGGAGAGGATGTGGGGAAAAAGGTACACTCATACATTGCTGGTGGGGCTGCAAATTAGCGCAGCCACTCTGGAAAACAGTGTGGACATTCCTTAGAAAACTTGGAATGGACCCACCATTTGACCCAGCTATCCCACTCCTTGGCCTATACCCAAAGGACTTAAAATCAGCATACTACAGAGATACAGCCACATCAATGTTCATAGCTGCTCAATTCACAATAGCCAGACTGTGGAACCAACCTAGATGTCCTTCAATTGATGAATGGATAAAGAAACTGTGGTATATATACACAATGGAATATTACTGAGCAATAAAGAATAATAAAATTATGGCATTTATAGGTAAATGGATGAAATTGGAGAACATCATGCTAAGTGAGATAAGCCAATCTCAAAAATCCAAAAGATGAATGATCTCACTGATAAGCAGATGATGACACATAATGGAGGGGGGGGGCAAGAATGGAGAAAGGAGGGACTGTACAAAGGGAAAAGAGGGGTGGGAGGGCTGGGGGGAAGGAAAAAATAACAGAATGAATCAAACATCATTACCCTATGTAAATCTATGATTATGCAAATGGTATGCTGTTACTCCATGTACAAACAGAAACAACATGTATCCCATTTGTTTACAATAAAAATAAATTAAAATTAAAAAAAAAGAGATCAACAGAGATGTGTTTGGGATATGGACTCCAGTGACCTTGTGGGATGTGATGGCCACCCCTGTAATTCCAGCAGCTCGGGAGACTGAGGTAGGAGGATTGCAAGTTCAAGGCTAACCTGGGCAACTTAGTGAGGCCGTGTTTCAAAATAAAGAATAGAAAGGCCTGGGCTGAAGCTCAGTGGTAGAGCGCTCCTGTGTCCAATCCTCAGTACCACAAAAAGAAAGAGAAAAGAAAATCGAAAGGCCCTGTGACGGCGTGGATGCAGGAAGAGTGATGGGTAAATCCAGGTATTTGCATAGACGAGATGGTGTGCAGGTCATGGAGGTGAGGAGTCGTGGGGGAGAAATGGGCAGAAAAGGGCAGGTCGGGAGGACAGTTGGAGAAAAAGAGAACGACTTTCAGGGCTGCCTACACTTGCCATGGCCGACTCCGTTGTCACTAACCTCAACAAAAATGAAACTTCTGCAGTCAAGCCCTAGGAAATCTTTAACCACTTAAACTCCTGATTATGACATGTACCATTTTCTTTCTCTCTTTCAAAATATTTGCAGGATAGTCTTGGTTTATTGGCCAGTCCCCGAAATGACGCCAGCAGCATTCTTAGGTCAGAGACCAGGGATTCCGCTGGCCATGTCCTGCATTCCCAGAAGGAGCAGCATGGGAAGTCTGCCTTTACCACTGAAGACGAGGACCCATTTGAAACTTGAGATCCCTCAGACTTCAGGGCAGATACCTGACCAACCTGCCATCCTGGAAGTGGACCATGGAGTAGAAGTGAAAATCTATATAGGGATTGCAAACATCGAGCTCAAACCATCACAGAGGGGACTGTGATGCCCACGAGACCTTTCGGAAGCTCTCCTTAACCCTTCGCCCACACGAGGAGAGAAGAGGAGATGTGCCACATCAACAAATCAGTGCTGGGGTCCTGTACCTCAGTGTCTGCCCCACGGGATTCGCCACCTGGGCGATCTTCTATCTATGTGACTTCTTCAAGGCCAAGGAGTTGATTGAGCAATGCAGCTCAATCTCTTCCCCCTCGTACCTCAGCCAGCAGTACTTCGTTGGGATGTGCCTGGCCCAAGGCATCCTACCATCAATGCCATTGGAGGCACATCGGAGTTCTTTTTCCAGAACTGATCTCATTTGGTGTGGGACAACATGGGGTCCCTCTGACACCAAACAAGTCATTGAGAGAGTTCTGATTGTCTTGGTGGGGGTTGGACTGGTTTTACAATGGTACTATTAGTAGAGTCATCTATGACAAAAATGGCGGCTACCTAGATGAAGCCCAAGCCAGCACTGGGCTTCCTCCTGTGACCTATTTGAACTACATTTGCTTTCCTTCTTCCACTTGCTTAGCCGTTTGGGCCTTTATTAAAGTTCTTTTACCAAGATTTGTATGGCCATGCTGAAATTGTTTCATTCTGAGGATCCTGTTTGGGTTTCTCTAAACTTTCTCTTGGACCTTAGCTGAAATGTTTACATAGATTCTGGTAATATCCTCTCATAAATCTGTGTCTCTTAAAAGGGTCATAGATGTGGAACCTTATAAAAGTGAGCTTGGAACTCACCTCTTGAAAGAACCGTGGGCTTCTTAAAGAAAATCTGGGCAGTCAAATTCCTGAGTCTCATGAGAGCTCAGATCTGAGGATCTAAGTGGACCATGAGTGGTACTTGCAGTTATGGGAGAAGAAGAGAAGAGAAGGGGGTTCCAAGACTGATCCCAAAGCCCAAAATTTGGAAGGGAGGTAGAGGAGAAAGAATAGGTGGAGGAGCGGGGAGAGGAGAAGGAGGAAGAGAAGGAAAAATAGGAAGAGAAGGAGGTACAGAAAGAAGAGCAGGAGGGAGCAACATTATCCTTTGATAGTCCTTGGTTTACAAAAACAACAGATAGATCTTGGCTAGAATTCTTTGGTCTCATACCATGTATAGATGTAGATAGATTTTACATATATGGAAACAGAAAATGAAAATAACATGAGTTTTCCCAAGGAAGTCATTTTAAGATGAATGAATAAAATAAAGCAAAATGTGCACAGAGGTAATTACAAGCAAATGGTTTAGGACAAAGTGACAGCTCAAACTCCTTTAATTTTGACAAGAAAAAGGTAGTCCCTAGTTTGATTTTACTTTGTTTTTGTGGTGCTGGAGAATTGAACCCAGGGCCTTGACCAT
This sequence comes from Sciurus carolinensis, assembly GCF_902686445.1. Classification (NCBI taxonomy): domain Eukaryota; kingdom Metazoa; phylum Chordata; class Mammalia; order Rodentia; family Sciuridae; genus Sciurus; species Sciurus carolinensis. The sequence goes on along the minus strand of NC_062213.1, from coordinate 200,136,038 downwards.
GCTAAGCACATACTCTACCACTGAGCTACACCCCCAGCCCCTAGATACTTGCAAAGAACTACTTAGCCTCCTTTCTCTCTCTCTCTCTCTCTCTCTCTCTCTCTCTCTCTCTCTCTCTCTCTCTTTCTTTGAGACAGGTCTCACTACTTTCCTCATACTGGTCTCCAACTCCTGGACTCAAGGGATCCTCCTGCCTCAGCCTCCCCAGTAGCTGGGACTACAGGAACGCACTGCAGTGACCAGCGTGGCAGTCCCTAGTCTAAAGACTGGTCAAGGAGGAAGTGGATTCAGAATCTCCCCCACCTCTCCATCTTCAAGCTGGCTGCCCAGCCAGGCATTCCAATTCTAGCTGACTGATGAGTCCTCTACATTTCTCAACAAGTAACACCTGCTATGGATGATGCTGGGAGGATGGAACACATCACCAAATGCCTGGCAGAGTGCCTGGCAGGTAGATGAAGGCCAACAGGTGTGTGCGTTTCCTCTTTCCCAATGCAAGATAAACATGGTTATGGGGGGCCGAGAGTATTAGTGAGAAGAGAAGATTGTGATTATTATTGGTCTTTGATTCTTCTCCAGACACCCCCAAATCCCTGGCATGTTTGAATACTTCCATCATCTTCCTGAAGATTCTGTGGAATGAATCCATAGGTGGTTGCTGTGAAGACAGCATCGAAAAGCTTTGGGGACAGAATTTGTGAAATATTTCTGAGCGTGCCATATTTACCCAAGATCCAAGCCCAGGTTCTCTCTCTTCTTGTCTCCAGTGAATTATGTTCCAGCTGCCTTACTACCAGCAGAACCAAAATCCACCATTCCTCACATATTGCTCTCCATCTTATGGTTCTTCAGAAGAACCATATGGTTCTGTTTCCCACCTCACTATTTCCCTCTTTTGGGGAGATAATACTTCAAATGGCATGCATTTATATCTGGATATGAGGGCAAAATTAAGGAAGTGGCTGAACCCCAATGACATATCTGAAAAATTCAAGAAAAGAAGTTTTGTCTTGGGCTGGGGTGTGGCTCAGTGGTAGAACACTTACCCACATGTGTGAGGCAGTGGGTTTGATTCTCAGAACCACATATAAATAAATGAATAAAATAAAGGTCTATCAACATCTAAAAATAAAAATTTTTAAAAAAGAGTTTTAAAAAAAGAAGTTATGTCTTTGAGGAGGCTGAACTTTTAGGAAGGAATCCTATTTATGTTGTATTAGTTAGCTTTCTGTTTCTCTCACAATTACTGGAGATAATCAACTTATAAAGGAAAGAGTTTGTTTGGACTCACATTTTTGGAGTTTCCATTCCATGATCAATTGACCCCATTGCTTTTGGGCCAATGGCAAGGCAACACATCATGAGGGAGGGAGTAGTGGAGCAAAACTGTTCATCTCACTGACAGAAAGAAAGAGAGGAGTGGCCTTGGGTCCACAATCCACTTCCAGGGCACACCCTCAATTACCTAAAGACCTCCCACTCGGCCCCACCTCCTGAAGACTCCACCACCTTCCACAGTGCCATTCTGGAGATCAAACCTTTACAAATCAGGTTTTGGTGGACATTCAAGATCCAAATGAAAGCAAGTAATCAAAGGGATACTTCAAGTTAAAAACCTAGCCTGTTGTGGAAGTCATTGTCCTTCAACTCCCTGAGCCCTGTCTTTTGAGCTATGAGCATGCTGTGCTTTGAAATGACACCTACTATTGAAATAGAGAGTGGTGGACTAGGGAATGCCTGCGCCTGGCACCACATTGAAGACTTTTCCATAAAAGCACCTTTGGCATTGAGTGGATTTCCTTCCTTTGTGCCACGATTATGAACATTGCTAACAGTTTCATAAGGAATCAATGAGGAGGAGATCCAAGATGGTGGACTAGAGGGAGGCTGCATTCCTTGTCACTCCATGACTTGTGATTCAAGCAGAGGAAAATCTGTTTCTCTGTGAGGCAGTCTTTGCTGCTCATTGATCCCCTGCTATTTACCACATTGTCCACATCAACCATCTGCTGTCTGCCAGCATATCATCTAATTTTTAAGTGCAGATTGCTCACTGATGACTGCCTATCATCCGCCATTTGCTGGTTTCTCTGCCCATTGCCTGCCTTTCACCTACCCATCACCCACACCCAAGGTCCACCTGCTGATTGTCCGCTGGTAGCCTGCAGACTGACTGCAGACCACCAGTGGATCACGTGCAGCGCACTGTTGCCTGGAAATTCATTGTCATGGCACCCACAGGTTTGGTTACACATGGCTGCTTCCATATTGGGACAACAGTCAGGAACTGTAGGACCCCTGAACTGACTGACTGACCCCATCTCCAGGACCCCTGACTCAACCACTCTGCCCTGTGCTGCAGCTCCCCATTTGCCAACACATTTGGAAGCCAGTGCAGCCATCTTGGATTATCCTGGAAGCCATATCTCCCATCTTTAGGTGGGGCAAATCCCATCTGAGAGGCCTGCTGAAGACTGGAAGTTCATTGTCAGGTACCTCTCATGCAACAGGCTACTGAAGACTGAGAGGTTTGAATACTATGTGATTGTTATAGTGTAGCTGTTTTTTCTCCTTTGAAAAAATTTCAGTTTTTCTTTACTTTTCTTGTTCTATTCTCCTTTTGTTTACCTGTTTCCTCAGAATCTCTTTCTCCCTTTTCTCATGCTAACAACCAGTTTCTTTTGATTATACTTTCACTCTTCTAAGATCTAGTACTTCTATATACTCTTTTCTTATCCCATTAGTGGTTACATCCTATACCCCTCCTCATCCTCTTTGTCCTGCATTAGACACTGAAGACTTTATTGCAAATCTATTTGTTATGCTGTAGAAAATAATTGGACTCATTCTGTTTATATTATGACAATATTGTTAACATCTTCTTAGGGAATATTTGGTTTAGGGCTGAATATTTTCTGTACTGGGCACTGCTAATATTGATCTCCCCCTTAAAGAAGAGGTTTTGGAAACCTGCAGGGTCACTATAAGCCTATAGGGGGGAAACTGCAATACCCCAGATCTGCACTGCACAGAGGGGAAGATACATGAACAACATGAAAAAACAAGGGAAGAAAATGATCCAAACAAACCAAGATCCTATATTAATAGAATCCAATGACAGTATGGTAGAAGAAATGTCAGAAAAGGAGTGCAGAATGTACATAAATAAAATGATTTGTGAAGCAAATGATGAGATGAGAGAAATGCAGGCAATGAATGACCACTCCAATAAACAGTTGAAAGAGCAACTGCAGGAAGCAAAAGATCATTTCAACAAAGAGATAGAGATTCTGAAGAAAAACCAAACAGAAATCTTCAAAATGAAGGAAACAATAAACCAAATAAAAAAACTCAATGTAAAGCATCACCAACAGACTAGATCACTGGGAAGACAGAACCTCAGACAATGAAGACAAAATATTTAATCCTGAAAATAAAGTTGAAGAGGGATCCAAGATGGCAGACCAGATGTAGGCTGCATTCCTTGTCACTCTGTAACTCTGGTTTCAAGCAGAGGATATCTGCTTCTTGGTGAGGCAGATTTTGTTGCTTATTGAGCCCCTGCTGTTTACCCCATTTGTCTACTGTGATGACCTGCAGTCTGCCAGCATATCAATGCCTTTTTTGAGTGCAGATTGCTCACTGTCAGATGCCTATCATCCACCATTTGTCTGTCTCTTGCCGGTCCATCGCCTGCCTTTCACCTATCCATCATCCACCACACGAGGTTCACCTCCCAATCATCCAACAACAGACAGCAAACTGATCGCTGACCACCAATGGAGTGCCAGCTGCCTGCTGTTGCCTGGAAGTTCACTGTGACAGTACCTGCAGGTTTGGTTACACATGGCTGCTGCCATTTTGAGACAACAGCCAGGCCCCATAGGACCCCTGGCAGAACTGACTGAGCCCTGTCTCCAGGAGCCCTCAGCCCAACCGATCACTCCTTGCCTCTGGAGCCCTCACATCGACTGACTGTTCCCTGCTGCCAGGACCCCCAGACCAACTGACTGCACCCCACCTCCAGGATCCCACAACCACACCAAACACACTCGACCTCCAGATACCTGCCTGACCAACTGCACCCTGCTTCCAGGACCTCCAGTCGACCACAGTCCACACCCCGAGCTGCAGCTCCCCATTTGCCAACACATTTGGAAGCCAGTGCAGCCATCTTGGATTATCCTCGAAGCCATATCTCCCATCTTTAGGTGGGGCAAATCCCATCCTGAGACGCCTGCTGGAGACTGGAAGCTCACTGTAAGGTACCTCTCATGTATCAGGCTACTGAACTCTGGGAGGTTTGAATACTATATGACTGTTATAGTGTAGATTTTTTTTCTCCTTATTGAACAATTTTAAGTTTTTATTTCTTTACTTTTCTTGCTCTCTTTTCCTTTTGTTTACCTGTTCCCTCAGAGTCTCTTTCTCCCTTTTTGCATGCTAACATCCAATTTCTTTTGATTACACTCTCACCCTTTCTATTATTCAGAACATCTGTATATTCTTTTCTTATCCCATTAACAGCTACATTGACATCCCTCTGCATCCTCTTTGTCCTCTATTAGAAACTGCAGACCTTATTGCAAATCTGTTTATTATACTGAAGATAATATTTGAACTCATTCTATTTATTATGACAATATTGTTAATGTCCTCATAGGGGCTATATGGTCTAGGATTGCATAGTGTCTGAATTGGGCACTGCTAATATTAATATCCCCTTAAAAAAAAGGTCTTGGAAACCTATAGGGCCACTATAAGCCTATAGGGGGAAATCTGTAATACCCCAGATCTGCACTGCTAGAGGGGAAGATACATGAACAACATGAAAAAACAAGGGAAGAAAATAATCCAAACAAATCTAGATTCTATATTAATATTATCCAATGACAGTATGGTACAAGAAATGTCAGAAAAGGACTTCAGATTATACATGATTAAGATGATTCACAAAGCAAAGGATGAGATAAGAGAACAAATGCAGGCAATGAATGATAATACCAATAAGCTGAAAGAGCACCTACAGGAAGCAAAAGATCATTTCAACAAAGAGATAGAGATTCCCAAAAATAACCAAACGGATATCCTTGAAATGAAGAAATAATAAATCAAATAAAAAATTCAATGGGAAGCATTACCAAAAGACTAGATCACTTGGAAGACAGACAAAATATTGAATCTTGAAAATAAAGTTGCCCAAACAGAGAAGATGGTAAGAAATCATGAACAGAATCTCCAAGAACTATGGGACATCATGAAAAAAGCAAATTTAAGAATTATTGGGATTGAGGAAGGCACAGAGATACAAACCAAAGGAATGAACAACCTATTCAATGAAATAATATCAGAAAATTTCCCAAACCTGAAGAATGAAATGGAAAATCAAACACAAGAGGCTTACAGAACACCAAATGCACAAAATCACAACAGATCCACACCAAGGCACATTATAATGAATATGCCTAACATTCAAAATAAAGATAGTATTTTGAAGGCTGCAAGAGAAAAGCATCAGATTACATATAGGGGGAGACCAATACGGAGAGCAGCTGACTTCTCAATCCATACTCTAAAAGCTAGAAGGGCCTGGAACGACATATTTCAAGTTCTGAAGGAACATGGTTGCCAACCAGGAATCCTATGCCCAGCAAAACTAACCTTCAGATTTGAAGATGAAATAAAATCCTTCAATGATAAACAAAAGTTAAAAGAATTTACAAATAGAAAGCCTGCGCTACAGAATATTATCAACAAAATATTCCATGAGGAGGAAATGAAAAACAATGTAGGTCAGTAAAGGGAGGAACTACCTTAAAGAAAAATCCTCTCAAAGGTGAAACCGAGCCAAGTTAAAAACCAAAAGTAAACCCAAATGACTGGGAATACAAATCATGTCTCATAATAACATAATAACCTAACATAACATAATGGCCTAAACTCATCAATCAAAAGACATAGACTGGCAGAATGGATTAAAAAGAAAGACCCAACAATATGCTGCCTGCAAGAGACTCATCTCATAGAAAAAGACATCCACAGATTAAAGGTGAAAGGATGGGAAAAAACCTACCAAGCACATGGACTCAGTAAAAAAGCAGGGGTTTCCATCCTTATATCAGATAAAGTGGACTTCAAGCCAAAGTTAGTCAGAAGGGATAAAGAAGGACATTTCATACTGCTTAAGGGAGCCATAAATCAGGAAGACATAACGATAGTAAATATTCATGCCCCAAACAATGGTGCATCCCTGTACATCAAACAAATCCTTCTCAATTTCAGGAATCACATAGACCACAGCACAATAATTCTGGGTGACTTTAATGCACCGCTGTCACCACTAGATAGATCTTCCAAACAAAAACCAACCAAAGAAACCATAGAACTCAATAACACAATCAATAGCCTAGGCTTAATAGACATATATAGAATATTCCATCCATCAATGAGCAGATTGACTTTCTTCTCAGCAGCACATGGAACCTTCTCGAAAATAGACCATATGTTATGCCACAAAGCAGCCCTTAGGAAATGCAAAAAAGTAGAGACACTGCCTTGTGTTCTATCAGATCATAATGGAATAAGAGTAGAAATCAATGACAAAATAAAAAACAGCAATTACTACAACACCTGGAGACTAAATAATATGCTATTGAATGAAACATGGATAACAGAAAACATGAGGGAGGAGAAAAAAAAATTCTTAGAGGTCAATGAGAACAACAATACAACATATCAAAATCTCTGGGACACTATGAAAGTGGTACTAAGAGGAAAATTCATTGCATGGAGTGCATTCAAGAAAAGAATGAAAAGTCAACAACTAAATGACCTAACATTACAGCTCAAAGCCCTAGAAAAAGAAGAACAGAATAACAGCAAAAGTAGTAGAAGACAGGAAATAATTAAAATCAGAGCTGAAATCAATGAAATTGAAACAAAAGAATTCAAAAAATTGACAAAACGAAAAGTTGGTTCTTCGAGAAAATAAACAAAATAGACAAACCCTTAGCCACGCTAACAAAGAGAAGGAGAGAGAAAACTCAAATCACTAAAATTCGTGATGAAAAAGGAAATATCATGACAGATATCACTGAGATACAGAACATAATGAGAAACTACTTCGAAAATTTGTATTCCAACAAATAGAAACTACTGAAGACATTGACAAATTCTAGAGACATATGCTCCTCCCAAACTGAACCAGGAGGACATACACAATTTAAACAGATCAATATCAAGCAATGAAATAGAAGAAGCCATTAAAAACCTACCATCCAAGAAAAGCCCAGGACCAGATGGATTCTCAGCTGAGTTCTATAAGACCTTCAAAGAAGAACTCATTCCAATACTTCTCAAAGTATTCCAGGAAACAGAAAAGGAGGGTACCCTACCGAACTCATTCTATGAAGCTAATATCACCCTCATACCCAAACCAGGCAAAGACACATCAAGGAAAGAAAATTGTAGACCAAGATCCTTGATGAATATAGATGCAAAGATCCTTAACAAAATATTGGCAAACCGTATCGAAAAACATATTAAGAAAATCGTGGGGCTGGGGAGATAACTCAGTCGGTAGAGTGCTTGCTTTGTAAGCACAAGGCCCTGGGTTCGATCCCCAGCACCCAAAAAAAGAAAAGAAAAGAAAAGAAAAGAAAATTGTGCACCATGATCAAGTGGGGTTCATCCCTGGAATGCAAGGATGGTTCAACATCCATAAAACAATAAACGTAATCCATCATGTCAATAGACTTAAGGATAAGAATCATATGGTTATATCAATTGATGCAGAAAAAGCATTTGACAAAATACAACACCCCTTCGTGCTCAAAACTCTAGAAAAAATGGGTATAGTAGGAACATACCTGAACATTGTAAAGGCTATTTATCTAAGCCCATGGCCAACATCAATCTTAATGGAGAAAAACTGAAACCATTACCTTTAAAAACAGGAATAAGACAGGGATGTCCTCTTTCACCACTTCTATTCAACATTGTCCTCGAAACTCTAGCCAGAGCAATTAGGCAGACCAAAGAAATTAAAGGGATACAAATAGGAAAAGAGGAACTTAAGCTGTCACTATTTGCTGATGACATGATTCTATATTTAGAGGATCCAAAAACCACCTCCAGAAAACTTCTAGACCTCATCAAGGAATTCAGCAAAATAGCAGGCTATAAAATAAGCACGCATAAAGCATTTTTATATGCAAGCGACGAAACAGCTGAAAGGGAAATGAGGAAAAAAACTCCATTTGCAATAGCCTCAAAAAAAAAAATAAAATACTTGGGAATCAATCTAATCAAAGAGGTAAAAGATGTCTACAATGAAAACTACAAAATATTGAAGAAAGAAATTGAGGAAGACCTTAGAAGATGGAAAGATCTCCCATGTTCTTGGATAGGCAGATTTAATATTGTCAAAATGGCCATACTACCAAAAGTGCTATACAGATTCAATGCAATTCCAATTAAAATCCCAACGATGTACCTTACAGAAATAGAGCAAGCAATTGTGAAATTCATCTGGAGGAATAAGAAACTCAGAATAGCTAAAGCAATCCTTAGCAGGAAGAATGAAACAGGGGGTATTGCAATACCAGAACTTCAACTATACTACAAAGCAATAGTATCAAAAACGGCATGGTATTGGCACCAAAATAGAGAGGTAGATCAATGTTACAGAATAGAGGATACGGACACAAACCCAAATAAATATAATTTTCTCATACTAGACAGAGGTGCCAAAAATATGCAATGGAGAAAAGAGCCTCTTCAACAATTGGTGCTGGGAAAACTGGAAATCCATATGCAACAGAATGAAACTAAACCCCTATCTCTCACCCTGCACAAAAATCAACTCACAATGGATCAAGGACCTTGAAATCAGACCAGAGACCCTGCATCTTATAGAAGAAAAAGTAGGTCCAAATCTTCAACTTGTTGGCTTAGGATCAGACTTCCTTAACAGGATTCCCATAGCATAAGAAATAAAAGCAAGAATCAATAACTGGAATAGATTCAAACTAAATAGCTTTCTCTCAGCAAAGGAAACTATCAGCAATGCGAAGAGAGAGCCTACAGAGTGGGAGAAAATCTTTGCCACTCATACTTCAGATAGAGCACTAATTTCCAGAATATATAAAGAACTCAAAAAACTCTACACCAAGAATACAAATAACCCAAACAACAAATGGGCCAAGGATATGAACAGATGCTTCACAGAAGAAGATCTACAAGCAATCAATAAACATATGAAAAAACATTCACTATCTTTAGTAATAAGAGAAATGCAAATCAAAACTACCCTAAGATTCCATCTCACCCCAATTAGAATGGCAATTATCAAGAATACAAGCAACAATAGGTGTTGGAGAGGATGTGGGGAAAAAGGTACACTCATACATTGCTGGTGGGGCTGCAAATTAGTGCAGCCACTCTGGAAAACAGTGTGGACATTCCTTAGAAAACTTGGAATGGACCCACCATTTGACCCAGCTATCCCACTCCTTGGCCTATACCCAAAGGACTTAAAATCAGCATGCTTCAGAGATACAGCCACATCAATGTTCATAGCTGCTCAATTCACAATATCCAGACTGTGGAACCAACCTAGATGTCCTTCAATTGATGAATGGATAAAGAAACTGTGGTATATATACACAATGGAATATTACTGAGCAATAAAGAATAATAAAATTATGGCATTTGTAGGTAAATGGATGAAATTGGAGAACATCATGCTAAGTGAGATAAGCCAATCTCAAAAATCCAAAGGACAAATGATCTCACTGATAAGCAGATGATGACACATAATGGGGGGTGGGAGGGGTGCAAGAATGGAGGAAGAAGGGACTGAATAGTGGGAAAAGAGGGGTGGGAGGGCTGGGGGGGAAGGAAAAAAATAACAGAATGAATTGAACATCATTACCCTATGTAAATGTATGATTACGCAAATGGTATGCTCTTACTTCATGTACAAACAGAAACAACATGTATCCCATTTGTTTACAATAAAAATAAAATAAAATAAGGAAATATTGAAAAGAAACAAATCAGAACTCCTGGGAAAGAAAGACACAATGAATCAAATTGAAAATTCACTGGGAAAATAAAAATTAAAAAAGATTAAAAAATAAATTAAGTAAAAAAAAAAAAAGAAAAAAAGAAAATTCACTGGGAAGCATCACCAACAGATTACAGATTGTGTAGAAAATACAACGTTAGCCCTTGACGACAGAACCTTAGGCCTTGAAGAGAGGCTACATGAATTTGAATACACAGAATACAGCAAAAGGAAAATAATAGAACATTGTAAGAATATACAGGAACTCTGGGACATCAAGAAACCAAACCTAAGAACCTCCAGGATAGAATAGAACATGGTGATACAAGCTAAAGGCATTGAGAACATTTTTAATGAGATAGTTACAGAAAAAATTCCCCATATTAGAAGTGAGGTGGACATCCACATACAGGAGGCATACAGGATCCCAAATGGACCTAATCAAATGAAAAGTTCTCCAAGACACATTATAATCAAAGTGCCTAACACAGAAGATAAGAAAAAAAAATATTAAAAACCTCAAGAGAGTAACAGCAGGTCACATTTAGAGGTAATCAATGAGGCTCATTTTTGATTTCTTAATTCAGACCCTAAAATAAAAAATGGCCTGGAATGAGATATTCTAGGCTCTAAAAGAAAACAACTGCCAGCCAAGGTTACTATACCCGTAAAGCTCAGTTTCAAATTCTAGGGGGAAAACAAAAACTTTCTATAACAAAAATAGACTATAAGAATGCATAACAACCAAGCCAGCACTACAGAGAATACTCAAAGATAAACTGCCCATAGGGGAACTAAAAAACAATTGCAAAGCTCCCCAAAGAGGAAGATAAATAGAAGAATAATCTAATTGAGATTTAAGATAGTATTAAATATACCAAAAAAATATCAAAATGGTAGGAAACCACAAACACACATGCATGCTAACACTGAATGCTAATGATCTCAACTGCCCAATCAAAAGACATAGGTTAGCAAAATGGATCAAAAAGCAAGGTACATCTATTTGCTGTTTACAAGAGACTCATAGGCAAAGACACAGGCTGAAGGTAAAAGGATGGAGAAAATATTCCACACAAATGGACTCTGAAAAGAAGCTGGAGTAGTTTTTCTCATATCTGACATAGCAGATTTCAAACAAAAACTAACCAGAAGAGACAAAGAAGGCCATTACAGCCTGATAAAGGGAACACTCCAAAAAGAAGATATAATGACAGCATATATTTATGCCCTAAGTGTCAGTGCAATCAATTACATCAAAAAAAATACTCCATGACATTAAATCTCAGGTAGACCTCAACACAAACCCTATTGTGTGATTTCAAAACACCTTTGTCACCAAAGGACAGTTTATCAAAACATAAAATCAATAAAGATATTTCCATCCTAAATAATACTACAAACCAAGTGGACCTAATGGACTTCTACTAAATATTTCACCCCAAAACAGCTGAATTTACCTGTTTCTCGCAGCTTATGGAACTTTTTCCAAAATAGGTCACATTCTAGGCTACAAAGCAAATCTTAGCAAATACCAAAACAATCAATATAATTTTATGCCTCCTATCAGATCACAATGAAATGAAATTGGAAATCAACAGCAAGAGGAATAATAGAAGCTACACAAACACATGGAGACTGAACAATACTTCTTAAACTCAATAATGAAAAATTATAATTCTCCACAAGTTGATGTTTTTCTACTCACAGGAACGTTATTCTTCCATATATTTTAGTGTTCTTAAAGTTCTTTCGATAGTGTTTTTATAGTTGTCAGTATAGAGATTGGGTATTCTTAGGTATTTGAGTTTTTTAAATGTGCTATGATTTGGTTAACTGTTGCCCTAAGGACCATGTGTTAAAGTCTTAGTCACCAGCCTGTGGCACTATTGGGAGTTGGTAGAAACTTTGAGGTGGGACCTAGTAGAAGGAAATGAGGAATGAGGTCATCGGTGGTGTGCCCTTAAATTGGATATTGGCCCCCCAGGTCCTTCCTCTCTCTTTCACTTCCTGGCCACCATGAGATGAGCAACTTTGTTCCACCACATACTTCCTACCATGATCTACTGTCTTGCCATAGACCCAGAAGGAACAGAACCAACAGACCATGGACTGAAACCTCTGAAACTATGAGACAAAAGAAACTTTTCCTACTTTTATGTTGATTATCTCAGATATTTTGTTTCAGTTATGGAGAACTGGCTAACACAAAATGATACTGTATCTTTTCCAGTTCTTTTTCTGTTCATATCCTTAGCCCATTTGTTGATTGGGTTATTTGTATTCTTGCTGTAGAGTTTTTCGAGTTCTTTATATATTCTGGAAATTAGTGCTCTATCTGAAGTATGAGTGGCAAAGATTTTCTCCCACTCTGTAGGCTCTCTCTTCCCATTGTTCTAGTTCAATGTTGAATAGATGTAGTGACAGTGGGCATCTTCGTCTTACTCCACATTTTACGCAATAATTTCTAATATTTCAAACACTAAGTATGATGTTTCCTGTAGGCATTCCTTGTCAGATTAAAGAAGATTCCTACTATTCTTATATGTGAGTTTTTATTACAAAAGATTATTGGATTGCACTTTATTTTTAGGATTAAATGAAATAATCTATGCAGAAAACCTTTGTGTTTTGCTGAAATTAATTAAATATTAGGTTCATGTTCCTCCCTTCCTTGTGTATTCTTATTATCTTGTGTGGATGCTGAACATATACTTCTTCCTGGCTTGGTTTTATTTCAATATCATGGAAGGAGTCTATTGGAGATATTTTACCTGTTCTGGGCTTATATAGTTACTCTACCATGTGAAAAAGCAAAGACATCTCCATAACTGTGTTTTCCAGTATGGTTTTGCTTTCTTGCCTTTTAAATCCAAAGTCAGTTATTGGAGCCCAAACATATCAAACTACTCAACAGCCCATAGATACAGAAGGAAGTGGATTGTATTTCACTGGAGGAGCAGAGGGCAGGTGTCATATCTCAGGTGCAGGAAAACTCCCATTTGCGTGGCCCATGGGACCAATATATTCTCTCATCTTTCAGAAACACTGAGTTTATTTATTTATTTATTATTTTTTTAAAATTTATTTTTATTGTAAATAAATTCGATACATATTGTTTTCGTTTGTACATGAAGTAAAGACATACCATTTGTGTAATCATACATTTACATATGGTAATGGTGTTTGATTCATTCTGTTATTAGAAACACTGAGTTTATTTTGCAATTCAAATATTTTCAACAAAACTGTTTCGTCTTCAAACCTGAGCTCATTGGATCGCAGTCAATATGCTTGGATGGGAAATGGTATCTCATCACTGTTTTTATCAATCTCTAACAGAAATTCAGAATTTCTTGTTGGTACAAATGTGGGCCTCAGGCCCCTACCACCAAGAGCAATCCCAAATTTTGTGTTGTATTTTGGTTGTGGCAGATTTCAGGAAGCATCTTTTAATTCATCTGTACTTCAAAATATGGCCATTACTAGATCTGTCACTAGATCTTATGGATAAGTGTTTTCTTTAAAAGAAGCATTTCTGTATCAGAAATTGAAAAAATATTTCAATGACTATTTCAATATAACTGGTTGTGTCAGTAAACCTATGTCTGTTTTGTAGTCATTCAAAAACATTATTTTTACTTTTTTTTTGTAGAGCTATCGGGAGTGAACTCAGGGTCTTGCATATGTTAGACAAGTGCTCTACCAATGAATACACTCCCTGCCCTTGTTACGCTTATTTCTTAAAGAACTAACAATTATCCTGAGGTCTGCGGCACATACACACACACATACACACAATATGAAGAATCCTTTATTTATTTATTTATTTATTTTTGAGTCAAGATTCTTATTAAGTTGCCCAGGCTGGCCTCCTACTTGCGATCCTCCTGCCTCAGCCTCCCAAGTCACTCAGATTTCAGGTGTGTGCTACTGCATCTGGCTAGACCAGCTTTAAATCAGCTGTCAGTTCTTGGTTTTGAATGCCTGGGGAAGGATGGAACCTTCCATCCTTGAACCCAGGACCTTGTGCTTCTGGGGCAAGCACTCTACCAACTGAGCTACATCCCCAGCCTGGATGGGAGGTTTCAAGAGTTCCTGTTTGTCTGCAGAGCTGTTCCAGGTTATCTAACATAAAACCATTGGAACTTTAGCAAGGATCAATAAAGCTATCACGAGGATTTAGCCAGGATGACTCTGGATTCCCAGAAGCCTCCTCCCTGTTACCAGTTCAGCTTATCTGCCTGTCCCTGGGGCAGACGGGACTCTGAGATGATGCTCAGTTGCCCTTTTCCCAGGTACCTCCTCAGGAGGGGGAGCTGCTGAGATGTGAGCACCCTAAATGTTTTTTTTTTTTTTTTTTTTTTTTGCGGTGCTGGGGATTGAACCCAGGACCTTGTGCATGCAAGGCAAGCACTCTACCGACTGAGCTATCTCCCCAGCCCACCCTAAGTGTTTGAGTGAATGAATGCTGGCATTGTTCTGATGCTGCAAACAGAGACGCATTTCCCCAAATCCTGCTCCATCTTGGCATCGACCACTGGCTGCCCCTGACTGCACCTGAGGGTGCTGCTGGACCCTGGCCAAAATTTGAATGAATGGCCCCTCTGCACCCTGGGGTGGAGTCCTCCCGCTTGGCCTCCTGCACTGCAATGCCTGGGAGCCCTCCCCAGATTCTCCCGTATGTATGTCTATATATTTCACCCTGTCCATCTTTAGTCACCTAGAAGGTGGGGAAAGTCAGATTCCCATGCTTCTTTCTGCAGAGAGTCTTTAATCACTGACCACAAAGTATGTGCAATGCAATAAACATGAGGCGAGGATCTGTGGACATGATCACGTGACCGGAAGCTGGGAACAGACGGAGGAGAAGACGGCAGCCTCCTCGGATGCCCACAGGGACCAGCCTGAAGCATGGAATTCTTCCCGGAAGAGGAGAAAATGCTACTTATTCTGAAGGTGCCTGAAAACTCGGAGTTTTAGAACTGGTGTAGTAGTAGAGGATTCTTACAGACTTTTTTTTTTTTTTTTTTCAATTAGAAAAGCAAATTTCCTGTGCCCATTTCTCAAAGCCAAAGTGGTTTGAAAGGGCTGGGCAGCGCTGCCCCACAGGTAGGCACATAACACTCCTACCCGAGATGCTCACGTCCTAATCCCACAGAACTCATGAAGGCTACCTTGTGGGTCCAAAGCACTTTACACAAATGATCCAATCAGGGATTTGGGATGAGAGTATTTTGGATTCTTCGGTAGCCCTGATGTAATCATGAAAGTCCTTATACAGGGGGAGAAATGACGACAGAGTAGGGTTGAGGTGGGGGTAGGGCCAGATGCTTTGGGCAAGGGGTCATGGCCAAGAAATGCAGGTGGCCTCTCGGAGCTAGAAGAGGGGAGGATACAGACATCAGCCTCCAGAGGAACCTGCGCTGTCCACATTGTGATTTCAGACTTTTACTTCTAGAATAGGAAGAGAATAGATCTGTGTCACATCAAAGCACTGAATTTGTGGTAACTTTGTTACAGCAGCAGCAGGAAGCTGATACACCCTGCTTCGCCTTCCATGTGAACTTATTGAGAAACAACGTAAGACACCAGGATCTGGAGATCAAACCATCCCCGTGCTGGACCTTGCCCAAGGGCAGCCTCTACCTGCTCTGTGTCCTGGGAAGCCGACTTCAAGGTTCCTTTGATGGCGACATTTCCAAAGAGTTGAGGCAGTGGGGAGCAGCAGTGGGGGAGGCTAGGGAGGGAGGAGAGGGACAGTGGGGTGCTGGGTATTAAGTTCTACTGCCCTGGGCATGCCGCATGCCTGAGCAGAGAGAGAGAGAGAGTCCTCCGCGCACAGTGCCAGGGCTCACTGTTCCCTCTGTCCTCGCCCCAGGATCTTCACCGTTCCTCATCACGTTCACCCCAAGTCATCCCACTCTGAGTGTCCATCTGTTTCTGGCTGAAGCTGTGATTACTAAATCACTTTTCACTCTGATAAAGCAGGTTATCAGAGCGTGTCACTCAGGCATGTGGTTAGCTGATGGGAGGGACTGGTCCCGGGACGCTTTGCACATTCACACACCTCTTTCTGTGGCCGCAGGGAGCAGAATACCCTTCTCTGCAGGCAGACATTCCCATAGACGTCAGAGCATGCTCAGTTCCTTCTCTCAGGGTCACACTGGGGTAAGTCACTCCTCCTCCCCTGCAGAGCAGTGAGGGTGGATGAGGAGGGAGCCCAAGGTCTACTCCTCTAGCTAATCCGTTACTCAGGGGTGAGTGCACCCCACGTGCTTCCACACTCCTGTTCACAGAGCCGGAAACCAGGCAGGAAATATGACGTCACAGAACACCCTTTGGTACGGATAAGGGTGGTGCACGAGCTGAACTTTGTTTCCCTAAAACTCATAGTTGAATAAAGTCACATTCTGAGGTCCTAATCCCCAGGCCCTCGGAATGTGACGTTATTCGGAGACAGGGTCTTTACCGGGGTGACCAAGTTAAGATGAGGTCATTGGAATGGACCCCCATTCTCTTACAGTAAGGGGGAATTTGGAAACAGAGACAGAAAAACAGAGAAAAAGTAAGGTGAAGAGACTTGAGGAGAAGAAGGCCATCCACGCGAGCCAAGGCAAAGAGGCTGGCCGGATCTCTCCTGCCCAGCCCCGGAGTGAACCAACTCTGGAGACACCTTGGTTTTGGACTTTCCTCTTCCCGAACGATGAGATAATAAATCTCTGTTATTTCAGCTGCCCATCTGTAGTGCTTCCACGGCAACCTTTTAGACTTTGAATTCAGGTTGTTCCCCAGAAGCGCCTGTGTTAATGCAGGAGGGTCAGAGGTGAAGTGGTTGGGTTGAGAGAGCGGTATCCTCATCAGTTCATCCTAGTTTGCATGGACTGACTGGGTGGTCACTGTAGGCAGGTGGGAGGTGCCTCGGGAAGGTGGGTCCCTGGGGACATGTCTGGAAGGGTGTGGCTTCCCTGCGGCCACTTCCCTTTCTCTCTCTGCTTCCCGCCACCATGATGTTCTGCCTCACCTTGGGCCCAGAGCAATGGAGTTGGCTCACATAGACTGAACCTCTAAAACCATGAGCCAAAGTCAACTTTCCCTCCTCTTAGTCGTTCTTGTCAGGTATTTTGGTCACAGCAATGGGAAGCTGACTAAAATAGAACCCTAGCAAAAATCACTACAGATAACTTTCACAATAACTGTGTAACTGTGATAAATAACACTGCAAATATATATATATATATATATATGGGAGAGAAAAACGGCTAGAAAATCAAGGAGACCTAATGAAAACCTAGAGTGCCACTACCAGGATCTACAGATAGCGGGAGTACGTGACCTCGGGGCCCAGACTCCTAGATGGTCCACGGCCAGGCTTCAGGGGATCAGAACGTCACAGTCAGACCAGAGTTTATCCCGTGGGCCAGTGGCCAGCACTCAGCCCTTCCCTTCCTCCTGTGCCCGGGGACCCAGGTGCATGAGAATGGCCTGCCCCAGATCCTCAGGTCAGATTCAAAACACAAGCTACAGCAGAGATTCTACAAAGAATAAAGATATTATTTTAGGAAAAACATCGCAATAGGAATATGCGTGCCATGGCAAACTCTTCAGAGAACAATTGAAGCAAGGAGGGGTTTTGAAAGGAGGAGGATTATGTAAGACACTCTTTGAAAGAATCACCTTGACCACAGTGACCAACACCAAAGGTGATGCCCGTCTGAGGCCGCACTGCTGGGCGGATGTCTTTGCAGAGTATTTTATTTTTCTTGCAAGTTTGCGGTGGCCTTTGCGCAACGCTGTGGTTTGGCAGAGTCCTTTGCGATGGTTATTGTTAGGCAAGCGCGCCTGAGAACCCTTCCTTCATAACCTCTGGGCTTATTTTGGCTCGTGTTGACACAGTGACTCCATTTTGATTCTGAGAACATTAAACCCAACACTCTGGGTTCGAATCTGCCACGGGGAGACTTTCCGTAGGATTTGGGAAGCAGGCTAGGAGCAGAGGCCGTCCCTCCCCAGCGGCGGCGGAGGACAGGCTGGCGAATGCCCGCAGACGGGAGGTGTCCTGAGTGTGCAGCGCGCAGGTGTCTGGAGAGGCACGTGCGGCGAGCGACGGGGCAGATCAACAGACGCTGTTGTTCTCCTAAGTGACACCTGCATTCCTGACTTATGGAAGGCCTTTATCTTGATCTCTGCTCCCTAAAAGCTATCAGCAGACTTGCAAGCTTCCAGTTCCCTATGTTACACCTCTCTGCTTGGGAGAAGGAAGGTTGGGTGACAGAAAAGTACTTGGAATTCACCAAACTCTGATTTTTTTCCTCCTGGGCACATAGAAGCTTGAGTGTCCCACACTCCCTTGCGTTCTGGGGAAGCTCTGGTGACCACAGTGGTGTGGCCAATGGCGTGTGTACCTAGGCTGGCCCTTAAGCCCTCCCTGCTGCCTCCGGTGCAGTCTTACCTTCCTTGGCCTCCAGGCGAGGGACAGAGCATGCAGTGAAGGTGGAGGACCCTGAGGTCCCAGGGGCGAAGACCACTGGACAGAAGGAACACGGATCCCAGGATCACCACGTGGGCTGGATGCTCACCAAACACCCAAAGTCCTGCGTGTAAAGACGACACGGAAGTAAACACCATGAGAGAAGGGACGTGGGATTTCCTTCCACGAAAACTATAAAGACCAGGGCAGAAAACAACATCAACACAGCAAAACACAAACAAGCGCCGGGTCACGAGGGTGATCCCCAAAGATAGGCACCAAGACCCGGGTAATTTTAAAAAGAGTGTTTTCAAAATCAACAAGTCTGAATAGCTGAGAGATGATTCTTTTCTGTCATTACAAAACACCTCTCAGGCCTTACACAGACCTGTGACCCAGCTGCCGGTTGCGCCAGGAGTAAGTTCCGGCTCAGATTGGCTCCTGCCCACGCCAGCTTCCCACTGGGGCTGGATGGATGACGGACAGTCTGCGGGGCACGCTTGGCAGAGAGTTTGCTTTGTTAACTGGAGTTTCAACATTGCATAAAATAAGGGACCTGAGGAGAGCCATACCTGGATAGGAAGTCCCCCCACTAATTTCCACTTCGGAATTTTCTGGCCTTGGGAAAGCGTTCAACTTCCTGAGCCACTGAACGGTCCTAAGAGGATCTCCCTAAAGGGTTAATGGGGGACCTGAAGAAGTGTCATGGCTCTTCCTCTTATCTGGCCTGAGGTCTTTCTCAGGAGTGTGACCGTAAGCTCTGGCTCTGCCCTGATGGGTGTGGACATTTCCAGCATCTTTTCATGGTGTGCTTCTTTACCTTGGTGAACACCTATTGCCCGTCTCACCTGTGGCCAGGTGCCTCTTGCAGGAAACTTGTTTATACTGGCAGATGTCCCTGTGGTCCTTGTCTGGCCTCTGCTCAGGTTATTCTTACTAAGATGGCCACTTGCTGATCAGGAGGAGAGCTAGGTTCAGGTGTGTCAGCCATGTGGGACATAAACGAGGTGACTCAACAAAACACATGAAGCAACAGACATGGCGGATTACAGGTCCCAGGAACAGAGGGCAGTGTGCCTGGCAGGGCCAACTGGAAGAGGGAGCCACCAGCCAGCTGGTGGGACTGCAGGGGACCTGTCTTTACTGGAGCCCGGGGCATGACTCATGCTACTTTCCACGGAGAGTTCTAATTGGTGGGTTTACGGCAAGCAGGCTGAATTCTGTGGCGTCACCCATGACTGAGAGGCGGCTGCGGTGACATACCCACAAAGCCCATGGGCTGTGGAGGTTGGCAGAGCGCGGCTGGCCAGCTGTCTCCCAGGGAGGCGGCCCAGGAGGTAGTTTGTATAAGGCAGGTGTATGCACAGACCACGGTGAGGAGCCGGGAGGAGGCCGGGGACTGGAAACCGCGTCAGGAGTGACTAAGCCACCAAGTCGAACAAGTTAGACCTTTATCCAAAGGTTCAGCAATTAAACCCTTATTCAGAATGGATGTCGAGGCGACCTGAGACACGGGCGTGCACTCTAACACACTTAAACATTCAAGGGACTCAGCACAGCCCTGGGCCGAGAGCAGGGACCCTAGCTTCACTTTGGAGATGAAGAAACTGCAGTCAGACAGAGGCCGAGGACACGGCCACCATCACGGTCTAGTTGGTGGGCAGAGGCCGCGAAGGCTCCAGGTGCCTGCCTTCCGGTCTGGGTTCTTTGCAGCTTGTGGTCCCTCCTCTCAGACAACAGGGCAAGGCACAGCCCGAGGGTCTGAATCAGCAGCTTTCCTGGAGGAGAATCCAGTGCTGTGTGCTCAGAGGAGACAGCAGAAAGAACCAGGCAAGAGCCACGCCGTCGGCCTAGAGTTAGACCAGGGCAGAAGACCCCGGGCGAGGCCGGCCGCCCTGACCGGCCACCGCACCTCCGTAACTTAGTACGGCATGTTGGCAGGGTCTCCCCCGGGGGCTCCAGGGTGGGTCCACGCCTGGCAGCCCCCTCCAACCGTGGCACAGGAATCTGCCATGATGAGGCTCAGTCCTTGGAAGTCCTTCCCTTCCAGAGAGAGGGCGGCAAGCTCCAAGAGGACCCTCCGCAGCCAGGCCCCGCCCTGAGATCCCACTCAGGTGCAGCCGGGGCCAGCACGTGGCCTTCCCGTGTGCCCACAGCGGGAGCGGAGGGTTTGAGAACACGCAGAGAAGTCTGGGTGGTGCCATCTGTGCCCGCGCTTTGCAGGTGCCGGTGTCTTTGGTGCCCCCAGTGACCCCCTGGGGAGGGGCCGTTCTTATTAGCCCATTCTATGGATTGGGAAGTGGGCTTAGAGAGTGTCAGTAGCGTGCTCACCATCAGAAGCCAGCATTTGGCAGAGTCGGTCCCAACCCGAGCGTTCCAGGCTGAGCGCTTCCCAGGCTTGGCCGTACCGACATGCTGGACTGGTCACCCCGTGGTTGTGGGGCCGTCCTGTGCCATAGGCTGTTCAGGGACATCCTGGCATCTGTCCACCAGAGGCCAGCACTCTGCCCACCTCTCACCCAAATGCTTCCGGACAAGCCAGATTACTCCTGGGAGGGCAGTGTCCCCAGGGAGAGCCACTGCCCCACCACCAGGTGCGGGGACACGGCAGACCACCCTACAGCTGCCACGGGGCCTGGCTGCTGGGGAAGACGGTGAGCAGAGACGCTCACCTCCGACCCCCTGGAGAGGCAGGAGAGCTTGTTTTCTCCTGTTTGACCAGGAAGAGGACAAAGCCATCTGCTCTTCCCTTCATTCCGTAGCTCTGACTCGGCTTCCACGGAGAACCAACCCGGGTCCAGCCTCCTGGATAAAAGAGTTCAACACACAAGTTCCGGTCTTCACAGAGGTTTTATTCGAGAGACATCCACAGACACGTGACGCAGGGGGCATCTCAGCTCATGAGAAGAAAGAAGTAGGAGTGAGGGGGCCGTGGCCTCGCTGAGGGTGACCTTGAGCAGCAGCCTGGACAACAGGAAGGATGGAACCTGTACAATGTCTGGGGGAAACGTTGCATCAGAAGAGCAAGAGTGAAGGCCCAGAGGCCTCTTCAGCAGGCTCAGGGTCGCAAGTGTGGCCAGAGTGCTTTCGGGGGTGGGAGATGTGGCGCGGGGAGACGGGGGGTCACCTCTGTGGTGGTGTAGTCAAGGTCACTGCTGCCATGAGTGCCAAGAGCTGAGCTGGAACTGCAGCAATCTTTTCTAGCTGGATCAGGTTGTGGGAGCCACTTTCTCCTCTGTGTGGGCCTGGCCCTGACCTGGAACCACATCCTCGCCTGAGTCTGTGACTCACCCGGGCTGTGCCAATGTCTGCAAGAGGCCAGGAGGCGGGGAGAGAAGGTGGTGGCGTATAAGTGAGGCGGTCTCCTGGCCCCAAGCACGTCCTCGCGGTCTAAGCTGAGCACGGCCTCCTCCCCGGCAGGCCCAGCATGGTGGTCCTGGTGCTGGTCTTCCTTGCAGCTGCCGGTGTGTTCTCACTGGGAGTCGGGCTGTGGGCAGTCTGCAGCCACTTTATCACTGCAGATATCCCTGCAGGTACCGGCCACCCCGTGAAACTGAGGTTCCTCGGTTGCATTTTCCAGCTATTGGTGACATGGGTGAGTTCTGCGCTTGATTTGCTCCCTCCTGAGGTTGGAGGGAGTTGGGGAACTTGCATATCAGCAGCTTCAGAGTGAATTAGCAACAGGCATCACGTGGCCTGCAGTCTAAGCCGATAGCACTTCTCAAAACTGAATGAATCCTGCTCGCTGGCTCTCAGCCCTGCAGGCTGAGCTGCCCTGGGTTATAGCTACAACATTCAAAGAATGATCGGCTTCTTTTTTAGAGTCAGCTGTTCATGACTATAATGAAATATCTGAGATCATCAAACTGTAAGAAAAAAGTTTGTTTGGTCTCACAGTTTTGGACGTTCCAGGTCATGGTGGGTTGGCCCCACTGCCTTGGGCCTGTGGCCAGGCAGCACATCCTGGCGGGGGCAGGGGCACAAGGAGCCAACTGCTCACCTCATGGCCAGGATGCCAACGAGGAAGAGGGAGGAGCTGGGGTCTCACAATCCCTTCAGAGGCCCATGGACCTCACCAGGCCCCAACTCCACAGGTCCCGCCACTCCCAAGAAGGACACGCAGGGGCTCCCCGTTTTCAGTCTGACTGATTCATTTAAACACATGCATACAAGACCCTGGGGAGAACCACACAGGAGCGGCCAGGGTGGATTTGCAGTTCTTTGCCAGAGAGTTGACAGATGGAATAAAGACACAGGTTACATTTCTTACGACTGGCGATTGGCTCAGTGCCTCCTCTCCTGAGAAACGCCGGAGGGTGTCTTCCCCACCCCCCGGGCCTGCTTTTCCAAGGTGTCACGCCAGGGAGCCAGGGTTTCCCAACCGGGACACTCGGTTGTCACCCAGCTTCCCAATGACACTGCCTTCACTTCCTCAAATTCAGGACGTCGGGCGCAGAGAGAGCCCTCCTTGTTAGCCACGGTCACTCTTTGTTGATTTTTTTTTTTTCCTGCAAAGACGTGTTGTGCAACTGTTGTGTCATGGCTCCAGACTTGGGTTCAATGATGGACGGAAGAGAGATTCCCAGGCAGGGTCTTTGTGAATCCAGGGAACTTGGAGTCTATGATAGTGGGGGTGGGAGACCAGCCCCAAACACCTTCTCCAGAGCCCAGTGCTAGGAGGAAAGCACACGGGGACTCGCTCACGGAGGTGACCCGAGCCCCCAGGGGGACAGAATGCAAGGCGCACATGAATGTGGATGGGTCCAAATCCCTCATGTTCACTACTGACCTCTGATTGAAATGCAGCCTCCCATTAAGATGGAAGGCAACAGACCCCAGTTGGGTGAGCAGGGCTGAAACTTTGTCACCAAAAGGAGTTGCTGCTGCCGTCTGTACATTCCTTGACCCTGGGCACATCTGACTGCTCGCTGGTCCTGCTGCTCAGTGTGCCTGTGAGTTAGCGTGTACGTGGTGACCTCGCACCTTACTCTGATGAACTGCCTTGCTCCACAATTTCACGTATTTCAAACATATTCTGGGGCAAGGTCCGCAGGCGACCCAGGACAATAATGGTTGTGGGACCCAGTAGGGCTAGGGACTACGAGGGAGCCCAGGGAGAGTGCTGGTTTATTTGTTCATTATTCTGTGCATCTCTGCACACCTCCCACAGGAGGTCGGATAAGAAGCCCTGGGGACCTGCCCAGCATTGACGTTGTTATCAATCTCCTCTTCTCACAGTTCTGCCCTCTTCCCTAGTTTCTTAAGAAAATCATGTCATCGTATTCAAAACTATCCCAGTAGGTGTGATCAGAAGATAAGAGCTCCTCCTTTTCCTTTTTAAGAAAACATCGCCATCGTTAGCAGCCTGCATGGGAGGCCTGGAAGCTCCTCCCTGACGGGGACGGCCTGTGCAGCAAGGCAGAGCAGGAGTCTCGAGGGAGGGCAGCGTTCCAGGCGGAGAGCTAGTGAGCGGGCCTGAGTCTTTTCGTTGCAGTAGGAGTGCCAGGTGTCTGGGGACAGTGGCTGAGGGGGCGGGCTGGCGCTGGGACCACGTGGGCCTGGGTGAGCGTACATTTTACTGCAGGTGAGATGGGGACACTGAGGGACCCAGCAGGGCTGTGGTCCAATCTGACTGCTCTTTGCCAAGCCTCTTCTCGCCACCTGCAGAAGGCAGGTGTGGCCGCCAGATGGCAGGTGGCCTGTGAGATGGCCCCAGCAGAACCTCTTCTCCATCCATTTCCTCTTCTTTCTCCAACAGGGGATCATATTTGAGAAATTGAGGATCTGTTCTGTACCCCAATTTGTCAGTTTTGTGCATGACCTGCAGCCACTGAAGAAGGATCCAGATGTCATGGTCAAAGATCTCCACTTTGGGACCATCCCTGTGAAGCTGTACCAGCCCAAGGCGCCCTCCTGCACCCTGAAGCCTGGTGTTGTCTTCTATCATGGCGGTGGAGCCACTCTGGGGAGCTTGAGTAAGAGCACCCCTGGATCCCCAGGGAGCCTGCCAAGGGGCCCCAGAGCATGGTCTTCATCTGAGATTACAGTCCACTGTCAGGACCAGGGACACTGGGATGGTTAATGGATCTCAGACCATTCAGGAAGCAAAGACATGGAATGCACTGACTTCTTTTTTGGTAATAAGGGCACGCCCACACCCACACACAAACATGCATCCACAGGTTTAACCACGGATTGAAAGTATTTTAAAAACTGTATGTGTATATATGTGTGTGTGCCTACCCATACCCATGCAGCCAAGGTACATGCATACCATCTTCCTTAGGTATCCATGGAATTGGTTCCAGGGATCCTCACTGATACCAACATCTACAGATACTCAAGTCTCTTATACAAAATGGCCTAATATTTGCACATAACCCACTCATATCCTACTCTACAAATCATCTCTAGAATACCTATAAAACCTAGTACGATGTAAGTGCTATGTAAGTTGATGTTATATTATTATTTAGGAAATAACAACAAGAAAAAAACTTGTCTATGTTCAGTACAGGTACATTTTTAAATACACACACACACACACACACACACACACACACACACACGTACCCATGGTACTAGGAATTGAAGTCAGGGATGTTTTATCACTACCGCTGAGTTCCATCTTCAGCCCTTTGTATTTTATTTTGAAACAGTGTCTCACTAGGTTGCCCAGGCTGGCCTCAAATTTGTAATCCTCCTGCCTCAGCCTCCTAAGTTGCTGGGATGACAGTTGTGGCTCAGACACATTTTTTTTTTTACCAAGTATTTTTGATCCGCTGTTGGCTGGATCTGTGGAGACATAACCTCCTACCCACTGTGAGTATCTATCAAGATGAAAACACTTAGAAATGAAATTCACACCACACAGAAGGAACGATTCCCAAGTAGCTTGCAGTGGTATGAAGCTCATGCTGTGCAAATACCACCTACATTTAATTGGAAAGAAGAATACTTTAAATGCAAACAACTAAAACACATCATTTTGTTTCAGATCAGGTATTGCCTGACATGAATTCTGGTACAGAAACAGGAAGATCAAAGATTTGAGGAAAATTAATAGGAGGAAAGACTCCAGGGGAGACAATTTTATTATCTTAATTCCTGACCTGCAAGTCAGAGAAAGGATATCTTTATTTGGCTTCAGCTGGACTTCATAATCTGTGGGATGCTGGGCCCTCATGGTGGTCTTTGAGAGTCAATGGGGGCTTAGGTTTGGTTTGCATGATGAGTGATAATAACCGTCAGTATTTATTAATGATATTTACGTTGCTGGTACTGTGGAAACCCTGTATGAGCGTTATCTCATTTAACTCCCCAGACCCTCCTGGAAGCTGAATAGTATCACTATCCCCATTTCACAGATGGGGAAATCAAGCCTGAGAACTTAACTCTCTCTACATTAGTTCAAGTTAAAAAGGAAAAAGGAGGCCACATTGAGTTTTGAACTCTGGTTTGTGTGACTCCCAGGATCACACCCCAGACTTCTGTGTTCTGTGACCAAACAGCTTCCTAGACATTTTTCAGGCAAGGTCGGATGGACGGGGCCTGGCCATCCTGGAGAAAGTTGCTCAGGGGAGGAGGAACAGCGAGTAGAACAGGAGGAATTCTACTCCGGAACTAAAATAACTGTGCAAAGCATAGAGTCTACCAGGCGCTCTGTCAGCAAGCGGGGGACAGCTGGCCAGCACACCTTCCCGGTGAATGTGACCAACCTTTTGTTTTCCAGAAACCCACCACCGCGTGTGCTTGCGTTTGTCCAAGGACAGCGGCTCAGTGGTTGTGGCAGTTGGGTGAGCGAAGGGGAGGACGGGGACCCTGCTGGGCAGCCAGCTCTGGTTTGGAGCGATGGGGGGGCAGGAGGAATGGGGGGCTGACGGGAGTGTGGGGGAGTCCGGGGTGCGGCAGGGGGCAGGGAGGAGCCAGTGAGGAGGAGGGGGCAGAGAGGGCCGGACGGAGGGGCGGAGGACAGGCAGGCCTCCTGGCGTCTGTGTGGAGAGGACTCCAGCAGCCCTGGCTTCTGGAGGCGGGGTCGTGGTCTTTTCCACGCAGATCAGGTCCGAGCGGGCGCAGGTTCGCTTTGGTGGAGGAACCCTTCTTTGAGAGGAGAGCCTTGCACGCTCCAGACAAGTAGGACTTCCCTCTGCTAAACGCCAGCCGCGCCAGCGGTGCCCAAGACAACCCCAACACTGCCACATCCCCTTCCAAGTGCTCCCTGGAGGGAGGTCCCCCCAAGGAAGGGAGAGGAAATTAACAAGCAAATGAAGGAAACCCGCTCCCTCTCCTAGCTGATGCCGAGAGCTCTCACTGAACCTGGAATTTCTAAGAGGGGCAGTGGGCACTGGGCAGGGGAGAGGCAGCCTGGCCCTCCCTGGGCCTCCGTCCTGCTGTCCCATACATCCACGTCAGCTTTCCCCGTGGCTTCACTTAAATGCACTCCTAGTGAAGAAATACCACTGCTGAGACGTCTCCTGGGGCACATGTGCCAGCTCTCAGGTGGCAAGGCTGGTCGAGGAGAATTAAAAATAAAAATGAGAGAGAGGGACAGACAGAGACACCTGGACAAATGCTCACTTTACAGCTCTCGGCTCCAAAGAGATAGCTCAGTTGTTGGCCCTCTGCGCCTTACTGTTCTGGTTGTGCCAGACCAAGACAAAGCCAGCAAAGCTCTGCCAGAAGGTTAGGTTCTGTCCCAGCCCCAAATCGAGGCAGCCTGGAATGAGGGCCCAGGAGTGGAAATGACTGGCAGGTTTCTTTTTTTTTTTTTTAAATTGTGATCAGCATTTAAAAAAAGGGTGACATTTCTCATGAAATCCAGATTTCTGGAATCTCTTGAGTAATGAAGTCTAATAGTGCCAGGTTGACGTCCCTGGGTGACCGCCATGGTCTACAATGGGCACAGCTGATTTGAAGGGGTCCTGCCTGTGATCTGTTGACCTTTGGTGGGATGTAAGTCTACGCGGTCTCCCCACAAAACCTGTGGAGAGGGAAGGATGAATTGCAATCAAGACCCCAGCGAGCCAGAGATGCTCGCAAAAGAAATACAAGACAGGAGGCAGCCCCAGCTGTGGGCCAGGGGAGCGGCACCAGGTAGGTTTGGGAACATGGGACTGGTGCTGTGACACCCAAGTGGTTGGCCAATGGGTGGGTGGCAGGGCTCGGATGGAGGCGCTAGTCCCTGTAGGGCAGTGAGCCCTTGGGAATGGCAGCTGCTGGTTCCTGAGCTTATGAGCTAGGTAAAAAGGGCCTTATGTCTACCATTTTGTTTAGGCCTCACACTTCCCTCCATCTGCCCAGCTTTCCGAAAGGGATGTTAATAGAAGAAATTTGGGTCAAAAGATGCTAGACATTTACTTTGGGATGATGAGCATAGACTGTGGTCCTTGATTTCTTTTCAGGTATCGCAAGTCACCCAAGTATAAGTTTCCAGTGATGCTAAGAGACTGCATTGTGGCCACCATCCACTTCCTGCAGTCCCTGGATGCCTACGGAGTGGACCCCACTCGGGTTGTGGTCTGTGGTGACAGTGTGGGAGGGGGAGTGGCAACCGTGATCTGCCAGATGTTTGCCAGCTGCCCGGACCTCCCCCGGATCCGCGCTCAGATTCTGATCTACGCCGCCCTCCAAGGCCTGGATTTCCAATCCCCTTCCTATCAGCAGAACAGTAACGTCCCTCTGCTGACCTGGAGTTTTGCCTTCTACTGTTTGTGCTGTTACCTGGATATCAACCCTTCCTGGCAAAGCACCATGAAGAAAGGTGCCCATTTGCCGCCAGAAGTCTGGGAGAAGTATAGAAAGTGGCTGGGCTCAGAAAACATCCCAGAGAGGTTTAAGAAGAGAGGCTACCAACCCGTGGTCCCTGCGCCCGTGAACGAAGCCGCTTTCCTGGAGACGAGCGTCCTTCTGGACCCAACGTGCTCACCCCTGATCACGGGAGACGACGTGGTGTCTCGGCTCCCAGAGGCCTGCATCGTGAGTTGTGAGTATGATCTGCTCCGGGACCACTCGCTCCTGTACAAGAAGAGGCTGGAAGACCTGGGGGTGCCCGTGACGTGGCACCACATGGAGGACGGTTTTCATGGCGTGCTCAACACCCTTGACCTTGGCTGTTTGCACTTCCCATGCTCGGCAAACATTCTGAATGCAATGACCCATTTCATCAAGGGGCTATGACCCTCCTTCCTTCCTGCAGGTGCATCCCCCCACAGGACTCTCTGTGGCTAACTGAGGTGATACTGGGCGGGGATGGGTGGTTGTCTCCTTCCTGGTCTGGCTTCTAGAATCATCCTGTGCATAGTGTTCCTGATGTCTGAAGCAAAGCAGTAGAAGAGGTAGGTTTGGGACTCTGTGTCCATGTTCACGGTTGGGAAAGTTGGAGGTGACCATCTTCAGCGGTCACCTGCAAGCGTGGATCTGCATACCTAGGCTGCTCCTGTCCTCCTTAGCTAGAGCCCAGACTGTCCGGGCTGACCTGGGCTGTGTGGTGCAGTGCCTGGTTGGCGGACCTTGGGGAAACCCAGGGGCATCGTCTGCAATCCCATGGGACTTTTCCAGGGGAGCCCTGAGGTCTGGGAGCGCAGTGTCCCCCTTCCTGCTGTTGCCCACATTCTGGGCTCAGAGCTGTCTTCACTTTCTTGACTGCAGCTTTCCCTAAGTCTAAATCACTTCAGAATCCGTCGCTGTAGGCCCCTCTTTGAATGGACCGCTGAGGTGCGCAGCTGACTGCTCAGGGGAGAAGGCACCCACGGGCCTCGAGGCCCAGAGTCAAGGACGGGAGGTCCCAGGACTTTCTAGAAAGATCTGTCATTTAGCTCCCGGTTAGTGCCATAAGATAAAGGACAGTGACTTTGCATTCCAAATTACATTCTTGGATCAACAAATTAAGGACAAAGACCCAGGTCAAAGTTGAAATTAACCAAATCTGTCTCTGCTGTTCTCTGCCTCTCTTCCCTATCACCCCATGCGGAACCTCCCTGCCCTGCTGAGCCCAGACCACGTTGCCCTGTGTTCTGTCCCAGAGCGACCACTCGCTCCCTTGTCTCATCCCTGAGCCAGCATGGGCTAGTATAGGTCGAGCTGCGCTGCGGTGAAAAATGGCCCCCAGAGTCCCAGTGTCTTTTGACAGCAAAGGTCTCTTTCCTGGGACCAGGCCAATGGAGCAGGCTCCATCTGAAACATCTCCCATCTTGGGGCAGAGGGGAAATATCGTGGCGAGCCACACACTGTCTCTCTAAACTCCTCAGAAGCAGCCCATCACTTCTGTTCACCTTTCGTGGCTGGTGAAGTTCGTTTGCCTTTCACGGGTTGGGGGAGTCACCTGGCCAAGCCTGACACTGATGGAATGGAGAAGCATAGTCCTCTCCCCAGAGAGGCAGTGGATATTTTTGGATATTCTCAATCATATTTCCATTTCCATTCTCTCTTTTTAAAAATTAAATCATATCACATCAATGATACCCAAATATAAAACCTTAAAATATGAGCAGTAAGGCTAAAGTCCCGTTGACTGCCCTCCTCTCAAATCTCTTCCCTTTTATCCAGCTGTATCCATGATTGCCTTTTTTAGTTTGTTTTTTGAATGTGGTGTTCCAATCCTTTAAAGCCTGTTTCTTTGCACTTACATAGGCAGATATATACCCACAGAAAACATAGAATATTATTTTGGGGGATGACTTTGCCAAATATTGTTGTATAAAAGGTATTATTCTATACAGGTTTATGGAGAGCAGGCTGCATCCTGCTGAGTTGCCCCATGATGTACAGAAGAGCAGTGTTCAGGCTGTACCTAAACCTGGGCTACTCCATTCTATAAAGCAGTAGTCTGCCATGAGTTACTCCATTTTGATTTCAGGTGCTGAAGCAGAGTGACCCGATATCTAGCTTACGCAAGTGAACAACCACCAACTGCCTAGCTCAATCAAAAGGCACAAACTGATAAAAAAAAAAAAAGAAAAGAAAAAGAAAATCTAATAAAAATGACCATCCGGGAACTTGTTGAATTAATCAGAAGCTCATGGATACATGGGGGTATTAAACTCGTATTGGAAGAACCAGGCCCGTGAGCTTACAGAACACACCAGACCACCAAATGGAGCAGCCCCTCACCTGAGGCCCATAAAAGCAGAAGCCCCCCCAAGACTGGACATGGTGGCACACTGACCCCGTCACCGGGCTACTACTCAGGAACCTCACCAGGAAAATCCACACGGTGATGAACCTCCGATTTCCTGTCCTCAGAGTGCGGTTTCTCCTGCCTGGGCGACCCAGCATGGCCCACTCCACGCTGACTCTCTGAAACGGCCATCCCTCTGGACCCTGGCCTAGACCGAGCTCCTGTGCTTGACAGCTCTGCACTCTGAACACAGTTCCTGGGCTGTTTCCTCATCTTCCTTGGCCGCCTTCTGTGACTCTGCCATCACATCTCTTCTCTGCCTCTGCTCTCAGCTCAGCCCCTTGAGCCCGGGGGCTTCCTGAACCCTGAGCCTTTCTGTAACCTACGTACATAGAGTTGTGTCAGGTGCTTCGTGTGATGTGTGACTGGAGGGCTCTAGATATTAGTCGTTAAAGTTGGAATAAGAGAGTCTGAGGTTGCCTGGCCGGTGACTCTCGGAATTTCACAAGCCTTCAAGAGGAGCCTTGGCTACCTCGTTCTTCAATAAATCCTGACACTGCGGAAGGGTGCGAATGTGTCCTCGCTTGTTTATGACAATACTGTGCACCTGGAGTTTTTTCACTTAATAATATGCCTGAGGAATCTAGCCTAAAAAAAATAGATTTATCTTATTCTTTGTATTAGAACAGGGACTTAGAGACTGTCTTTCTCAAAAAGCCTGACTCTTCACTTGGCCCTGCAGATGCTCGGTGTATAACTCAGAGCAGGATAAAAGTTTGGCATCTCTGCCTTCATTTTGTATCTGTTTCCTTCATTACCTTAAACTTTGGGCCAGATGGCTGCTCAACTCCGCACACAGACATGCTAATCACTTAAGGAATGTTCATCGAAGGGAGTAGTCCACCCCGCTCAAGGATGAAAACAGCAAGATAAGAATAACTAAGGTATTTTCAAGATCTTCAGGGACATTGAAGCGACTGCTAGATTTTTAGAACATCCTGTTTCCAGATCCCTGGAATAGAGCCTAGAAGTCCCCAGTCCTTACCTTACACCTCCCACGGACAGTGCAGCCTTGCACTAGATCAGCCCATCAGGAGACTGCCCTGCACGCCCCCAACAAGATCAGTCGCTCATCTCACAGGAATCAAATCGCCCCCTTCCCGGATTACACGTCTGACAGATAAATATCCTATGAAGCAAGTGGAGATTCCCACTCTAGTGATAAGGACTTTTCTGGAACGATCTTGCAGAACCAGAACTGGGATAAAGATGAACCAGCGGCAGCTTGACCAACAGTGTTTAATCACACAGTGGGCATTTTGGTTGCATCCATCCACACTTAAAATGGGCCCAGCCTTCGTTCCCTGCCCAGTTCCTCCTCTGCGTGAACCTAAGGCTCCTGTCAGAAGCCCTGAGATGGGGCCGAGATGGCTGCTGAGCTACTGGCTTCCCAGCAGGGACATACTGATTCAAGTTCCTTTCCTGTTTTTCACCATTACTTTTTTCATTTGGATTTTGGGGCGAGTGGCTGGACCTGATTTATTGGAACCCCCAGAACTGGACCCTTGGCTGAGGATTCTGGCAACGGTATTCCTTGGTGTGGCTACATTACAGTTTCAGCTATGCTTGGTGGGCACATTTGGTCTGTTTCCAGTTTTTCACTATGAAAAATTTGTAATGAATATTTTTGCACAGTCGTCTGTTCTGCTTGGGTGATAGATTCAAGAAGAAGAGCTGTTGACTGGGCATGTTTTATTAATTAATCAATTAATTAATTAGACTGCAAATTGAACTCAAGACCTTTCTACCACTGAGTTCCACCCTCCAGCCCTTTTTAAAAAATATATTTTGAGACAGGGTCTCACTAAGTGTCTGAGGCTGGCCTCAACCTTGTGGTTCTCCTGCCTCAGCCTCCCAAGTTGCTGGGATTACAGGCATGTGCCACCACGCATGGCTGGGCACATTTAAAGTGTTCATGGAGCAACCCCAATGCCCCCTGCATTCCCTATGTTCAGCAGATCTCAGTTTGTAGGGAAGCAGATTGTAGCATCCAACCCCAAACACACGGTGCTCGTGGTTCAGTTTCAAAGCATTTCTTTTCATAGGAAAACCCTTAAGGGTCCATTTCCATACAGATGAACCACCTCTCCGCCTGTGTCAGCCCTAAAGGACACAGATTGTAAGTCGAGGAGACAGACGCGTTCTGGGCTCCTGCCTGTTTTTGCAAAGCCCTCTGGGAGCAGTGATGTCACACGCTCCACAGCAAACCAGAGGCCCAACGTTGGCTGAACCTCCTCGTTCCTCTGTTTCTTCCCTAGAAACCAGGCTACATGTGTCCAGCACAAGCAGTTGTCCCTGTAAAGAGCGCTGATGCGGTGCCGGGTGTGAGTACATGTTTTCCACCAGACATGTGTGTGTGCATGTGTGTGTGTGTGTGTGTGTGTGTGTGTGTGTGTGCTGTTTATCAGAGTCACAGCAAACTCCCTGGTAGGGTGAGCAAGCTGTTCTTCTACATAAGAATCCTCGGTTCAAAGAGAATCGAGAATTATTGCCCTTGGGACTTTTCTTCCCCAATTTTCCCAGATACACTCCTCTAAAGTAGAGAAAAGAATACATTTTGTTACTGAGATAAACTTGGTTTAGGCACAAAGGAAGAAAGAACCAAGCACCTGTTGTTGACCCTCGACGTGTGACCAGCACCTTCTAGGTGCCTCAGAGGTAACATCTCCTTGCCTTCTCGTGGTCTTATAAAGAACATGGTATTTTGTCCCAATTTACTGGTTAGGAAACCAACATTGATTTGGCCAGGGAACTTGGTCAAAGTTAAATAGCCAGGAAGTGGTGGAACTGGAATTTCCAGTAGGTCCGTGTTTCAAATGCCTCTCCCTACAACCATTCGGTTCCCTCTGCAAAGACTCTTAGTTATTCTTCATTTGCCAAATTGCTGAGACTGACCTGAAACTTGGATCCTCCTGCCTCAGCTTCCTGAGTCTCAGGGATCACAGGTGTGTGCCTCTGTGTCAGGCTTGGCAGATGTTTTCTTGAAATGAAGTAAGTTTATCATTTCAAGGAAAACAAAAAACAGAATAGTTGCCCATGATGAAATTTTGATCTTTCAAAGGTAAAACTATAACTTTGGAAAACTCAAATCTACCATAGTGAGCTTGTCAACTTCCTAAACACATGCTTTTCTGATGAGATCAACACCGATATTAACAAATCTGATGTTTAAATATCATATGATGAAACATTTGAAGATCCACACAGCTTGGTAATGTTCTGAGTGACCGCTGCAATGTTACAAAATGGTGAACAGGTAAAAGATTCACTCAAAGCACAAAAGGAACCGTGGATGTTAATGCCACAGCACTGGAGAGTTTTGGATGCCGCAATACAGCTCTTTAAGAGTTTCAGAGTAATATCAAAGGTGCAAGCCCTGTGATCGGTCTTCTCCCTGTGACACTTCTGACCCCAGAAGGATTGTATTTTCCACAGCACACCAAGCAATTCCCAGTTTTCCTCAGGCACCAACTGGGTGTCCAACAATCTAATTCAGTCTAACAGTAACTGCTAGGTCATGCAGAACTCAGGTTAGAGACTCAGTCCCCTTAGACTGCCCCGTTTTCAGATGCCAATCACAAGCTGGGGACCTCGAGTCACCCACACATCTGTCTGCCTTTGCTATAAAGCAGAGGTTCCCAGGGCCGTCCTATGTTCGACAATTTGCTATAATGGATCACAGCAGTCAAGGAAACTACTACCTGTTTGTTATAAAAGATGTCACAAAGGACACAGATGGGGAGGACAGAGTGAGGTCCAAAGACCCAAGCACAGGAGCTGTGGTCTCTGTGGTCTTTGGGGGGTGTTGCCTTCCTGGCACCTGGATACTTTTACCAACACAGAGGCTCGACAAACCCCTTCATTTAGGGTTTTGCAGAGACTCTATTCCATGGGCGTGATCGATTAAATCACTGGCCATTGGAGGTTAACTCCATCCACAGTCCCTCTCCCCTATGAGGTGGTAAGAGACTGGAGTTCCTTTGAAAGAAGTCCTGTTCTGAGGCAACCCAGGGGTCATCAAGAGTCACCTGATTAGCAGAGACTCCCTTATGGTTGAAAGAGGCTTGTTAACAATTAACAAGAGGGGCTCCTTTGACACCTATCACTCAGGAAATTGAAGTAATTTATGAGCACTATGCCAGGAATTGGTGATGTAGATCAAATATGTATTTCCTATTATATTACAACATCACAAAAGAGTATCCACGCGGCTGGGGTAGTGGCTCAGTGGCAGAGCGCTTGACTAGCATGTGTGAAGCACTGGGTTCGAGTCTCAGCACTGCATATAAATAAGTGAAAAAAATAAAGGTCTATCAACAACTAAAAAAAAATAAAAAAAAAAAACTTAAAAAGAGTATCCACGATTCACTGCAAGAACTACTTAAGTACTCATCTCTTTTCTAACGTCATATATATATATATATATATATATATATATGGTTGGATTTTTCCTCTTTAAATAAGACAACAGAGCTGGGGATGTAGCTTCGGTGGTAGAGCTTTTGCCTAGCAAGCACTAGGCCCCGAATTCAATCCCCTAGCATCTCTCTATCTCTCTCTCTCTCTCTCTCTCACACACACACACACACAGAGTAAAAACACAATATATCACAGCAGAGTGAAAGCAGTAGAGATGTACAAATCTGTCTGTCTTTATCAGCTTAGACATGAAACATATTTGCAAAAACATGAAATATGCCATTCTTGATCTGGGGTTGTGGCTTAGTGGTAAAGCACTTGCCTAGCATGTGCGGGGCACTGGGTTCAATCCTCAGTACCCCATAAAAATAAATAAAGGTATTGTGTTAAAAAACACAATGCCATTCTTTTCACTAGATTTTTGTTTTGGGAAATAGAGTTAATTTTCATTATAAATTAACTATGTTACCATGCAATGAGTTTTGTTATTTTGGAATTAGATTTGTTTGCATTTCTAATATGGTGAATATTGATGGCTATAATTGGTGTCCTGATGGTAAACTGGCTCTCTGAAGAAAACAAATAAGCAAAAGAAAACACCCTGATATGTATGCAGAACCTGACAATTCTGGGGTGTAAATATTCCTGCCGTGACAGATTTCAAGCTACCAAATGCCTTGAAATCACAGTTGGTTCTTGTGAGCTGGTCAGACACATCTCCAGCACCACTAAATTTAATCCACATTTTAAAGAAAGAAAAGAAAAAGTCTTCTGAGCCAGGCATGGAGCACCCCTGTAATCCCAGTGACTCAGGAGGCTGAGGCAGGAGGATTGCAAGTTCAAGGTCAGCCTGGGCAACTTAGAGAAAGCCTGCCTCAAAATAAAACAATAAAAAGGGCTGGGGATGGGTTCAGGGTAGAGCACCTCTGGGTTCAAGCCCCAGTCTGTGGCTCGGGGAAGCCCTCTGGGTCTTGACAGTTTTTACAAGACTGAAGAGGTCCCGAGGCCAAAAAGTTTGAGAACCAATGCTCCAGAGAAGTGGCCGTGTCTGGGCACCGGGAGACACGCATTGCGCTGCCATAGCAACCCCCACGCTGTGCGAGTGGGGAGGGTCAAAATCGAGTCCCTCGTCAAACCCTAATAAAACGGAGTTGGGAGGGCTTGAAGGGAGGGTCCTCACGCACATTTGTCCCCAAACAAGAACTATCACAAGAGACTCTGCCAACCCTGAGCTGGCCGTGAGGGCCACTTCTGTGAGCATGAGCTCATTGAGGGCTCAGCCAGTCCTGTGTCCTGTCCTTGCAAGCATCCTTAATAATCCACAAGCCTGCAGTCCGGGTGGATTTGGGAAGACCCTCTCAGCCGTGGCCAGAACACACCGCTGCCCGCGTTCGGCCCCCTTAACAGTGAACTTCTATTTCCAAACAGCCCACAGCAACTATTTCTCCGTTTTGCCCGTAATAATTTCTTGTTGCCTCCCTGGATGTGCCTATGATTCATCACAGCATGCATATCACAGATTATGATATAATACCTTCTTAAATTCCTGAGTTTTGCATCCCATTAATATGCATGAGTATCATGCACCACCACCAACAACAACAACATACTGAACTCCCAAGAGAAAAAAAATCTTAGGTTTTGTTGTAGTATCAGAGACAGTCCTGGGCTGGGGAGAGAGCTCAGGTGGTAGAGTGCCTGCCTTGCAAGCACAAGCCCTGGGTTCTAACCCCTGCACTGCAAACAAACAAACAAAAAGTCCCTTTTTTTTTTTTTTTTTTTTTTTGGTGCTGGGGATCGAACCCAGGGCCTTGTGCTTGCAAGGCAAGCACTCTACCGACTGAGCTATCTCCCCAGCCCCAGTCCTTTTTGTTATTATTTTAGGTTGACAGCTACCTGCAACATGATTGAGTCTTAAAAATATTAACATTGAGGAACAGAGAAGCTAGACTCCAATAAATACATACCATAAGATTCTATTTATATGAAACCAACAATCAGACTAAACTAAACACTAGTGTTTATTTGATTTGATTTTTTTTGGAGCTGGGGATGGAACCCAGGACCTCCTGCATGCTAAGCACACACTTACCACTGAGCTACACTGCCAGCTGCACATTAGCATTTAGGAAGATACACTTTGGTGCTGGGCATGGAACAATAAATGGGAAGTTATTGTCATAAAGCCAGATGGTGGTTTTCTTTGGGGATGGAATGGGTTTTGAGTGGGAGGAGACATGAGAACACTCTGAGGTGCAGGAAATGTTTCCTTGACCTACTCAGTGGTTTTGTGGGATTTTGCTTTACCAACATGTATGTCCGTAGAATTATTCTTCCTGAAACTGTTCATGTTTGTGTTACACTTTACAAGTAAAGGTCTTACGAGTGGAGTTACACAAAACACATGATTCCCCTGAGTTTTGATCAGGAAGACAGGACCCTATCTTCCTAGTGCCAGCCACACCCACACGGTGGCCCCGGACAGTGACACATCTTCCTGGTCTTCATTCTTACCATCAAAATGAAACCAGCCAGTGTCCAGGATTTCCCCTGCTTTTATTCAATGGAAGCTGGAAACACTTTCTCAGAATTGCCGACTGAAACCCAGTGTTTCCATTCCTAGCAAGCAAGCCCACAGCAGCAGGGTTCTGCTCCTTTAACTTAACCATAGCACCTCCCTACATCAGCCTTCTGAATGGGAGCAGAGCATTTAGTCACATGGGTGGAGCACAGTTTATTGAACCAGGCTTTGGTCAATGCACATCTAGGTGGTTCTTGACTTTTTGGTCTAATAAACTGGCAAGCTGGTGGCCTTTTTCCTGCTGACCCGAGTTCAGTGGGGGCCCAGCCCAGGTCTAGTCACTTACATTGCAGCCGCAGCCCAGCACCAAACATACAATGTGAATCGACTGTGGAATGAATGAATGAAGACTGAGTGAACCGTATTGTGTAACTACAAACACAAATACAAGATTCTTCACAGAAACCCCTCTGGCTAAGCTGCAGACAGGCAGTGAATGGAAGCCAGTGGTTTAAGCTTAACGTGGTGGCTGTGTGACTTTAGATACCTGCTTAATTTTTCTTTGCTTCAGTGTTCTCGTTTGGAAAATGGGTACAATAATTGCACCTGCCTCAGAGGCTGCTGTGAGAGAAGACATGTAAACACCTCAGCCTGGGTCTAGCCCATTAGCAATTATTAACTAGTAGAATTCAACTCACCCCATTGTGGAAATGTGGCAAGGGATGCTGCCCACCTTGGGGTGTCAACACAGAAATCAGGTCTTTCTACTGCTGTTTTTGTGGTGGTACTTGGTTTGGTTTATTTTTGTGGGATCAATTTTGTTACTGCAGAATCAGTTGTTCCCTTAGGGAGAATATTTATACTCAGAGTCTGTCACCACGGAGATGGTAAACAATAGGGAATCCAAGATCCCGTCCTTCTCCCTGGAAGCTGACAGTGGACACGAGGGGCTTTTTTATTCCACTCAGCAGGGTGACTGGGAAGATAGAAAAAAGGGAAAAGCACTCCCAACTCTGTGATTGCCCTGCCTCCCGCAAAACCAAGGTCAAATCCAAATCCAAGGGCAGATCTTTACCATGGTTTTGCTTGGGCTGGCTCCACAGTCCTTCTCTACTCCAAGCTGGCAGATTGAGAAACAGTATTCCACCAGAGTGCTCACTGGAAACTGGGTAGAAGAGAGGGGAAAGGTAAGGAGGGAGAGAGGGCGGGCGGGGGCCCAGGGATGGGACGGACAGGGATGAGGGGCAGGAGGAATTTCACTGTTGCTCTCAGGTCAAGGGCAGCAGATGGTTGCATCTGAAGAACAAGGCATTAGGGTCTTTGTGCTCTAGATAAGGAATTTCATTCAAACAACCAACAAGACCCCTTTTTAGCTTGCAAACACCACAGCAGAGGTGCCAGTATCTTAGCACTATCAGTGGAGTGTCTCTAGACGTCTGGATATTCCTCCGTTTCCTCTGTACCTCTGTTTGGAGACCGTCTGCTCCTCCCCGACGTGGCCTCTGCTGAGGCAGGCCTGCACCCCTGCATTGACGTCAAGGATGAGTGCTTCTGTGCTCCGGCACTCAAGCCACAAGCAAAAACCACTTAGATTTTTTTCCAGGAAATCTAGACATTCTCAAATCTTCTTGGGAAATGGACAGGGAAAGAGGATGCATTAGTCAGCTTTTCATCACTGTGACCAAGATATGGGTCAAAAACAATGTAGAGCAGGAAAAGTTTGTTGGACTCATAGTTTCAGAGGTTTAGTTCATGGTCAGTTGACTCCATTGCTCTGGGCCTGGGGTGAGGCAGAACATCATGGCGGAAGGGCATGTTGGGAGAAAACTGTTCAGCTTGTGGCATCTGGGAAGCAGAGAAAGAGAGAGAGAGAACCATGCTTCACCTGCCCACAGTCACCACCAGTGACTGATTAAGTTACAGCTCTCATAATCCAACCATTTCACCTCTGAATAATCTTGCATTGACTAATATTAGCTTTCATGAAGGGCTGACCCCAAATCATAACAGAGGATAAGATAGAATGGCAGCTTTGGTGTGGGGAAGTTTGACAGTGACGTCTGAGTACCAGAAAGGGCTGTCTTCATGGAGAACATTAGCAGTCACCATCCCTCTGGCCAGACACCAGGCCTGTGGCCAACATTTATTCCAATGGCATGTGGACTTGTTGGGAAAGGAGGTGCGTATAAGGGCAAGGGCAAGAAAGGCCAAGCAGTAAATTCAGGTATGTACGGGGGATGCAGCACTCAGTGATATCATGGGCTTCTATCACCTAGGGGAAGTTAAATAGGAAGTGGAGTTGGAGTGATATCAGGAAGACGGTGGACTAAGAGGCCCCAGGGCCTTGTTTCTCATGAACACATCTTTAAAATTGGTCAAAATGTTATAGGAGCTCTTGAAAACAATGAAAGGTCTACAGCAACAAATTGATTACTCAATCAAGAAAAAGACACATTCACAATGAAAAGAATTTCCATGGGGTTTTTATTTGCCTTTTCCCCACCCCTTTCCCAGCACAGCCTGGTGCAGTCTGTAATCTAGGGGTGTGGGAGCCCAGCTTATAGTTCCCACTCTCAAATCCAAAAGGAGTGGAGCAACATGCTAACCTCCTTGGGAGATTGGCTTCCGTTTGCCTTAACTTGGAACTCAGATGGGGAAGAGTAGCCTAGTTCAAAGCCCAGGCTAGGAAAAGCCATGGGAAACAGTGGCAGGCATAACTAGTGAACTGCCAGGGGACTACAAATCTGTTTAAGCCTGGGGCAAGAGATTGTGGGGGAGCAATAGAACACCCAAGATCCCAAGAAGTGGGGAGGGGGTGCAACTCTTTGAGAAATTAGAAAACTTAAAAGGAGAAACATATATGGGGGATCTGAAAAGCATGCACAGACCCCTGCAGCTTGTATGCCAAGAAAAGACCTGAGGATAGTTGGCTTTCAAGAAGGGCTGACCCCCAAATCTCAGAACATGACCTGCTAGGTCTTCCCTTGCCCAAATCCAGACTATAAAGATTAGGAGAGTTGGCAGTTTTTCCAGATGTCCAATTTTTCAACTTCTATGACTCACATGATAATCAAACAACAACAGCAAATCACTAGACACACAAAGAAATAGGAAAGCATGGCCCAGCTAAAGCAACAAAATATGGCATTAGAAACTCTGAAGAAACACAAGGACCAAAGTACTAGATAAAGACTTTAAAACAGCTCTCTTAAATATGCTTGAAGAGCTAAAGGAAAGCACATTCAAAGAACTAAAGTAAGCTGGGGGCTGGGGAGATAGCTCAGCTGGTAGAGTGCTTGCCTTGCAAGCACAAGGCCCTGAGTTCGATCCCCAGTACCACAAAAAAAAAAAAAAAAAAAAAAAAAAAGACTAAAGCAAACTGGGTGTGGTGGTGCATGCCTGTAATCCCAGGGACTCAGGAAGCTGAGGCAGGAGGATTGCAAGTTCAAGGCCAGTCTCAGCAACTTATTGAGACCCTATCTCAAAATAAAAAATAAAGAGGGCTGGGGATGTGGCTCGGTAGTAAAGTGTTCCTGATTTAATCCCTGGTACAGAAAACAAAAGAAAACAAATTTTAAAAAACAAACTAAAGAAAGCCAGGTGTGGTGGCACATGCCGATATGCAAATAGATGTAATCTCAGCTATTTGGGAGTCTGAGGCAGGAGGATCAAAAGTTTGAGGCTAGCCTTGACAACATAATGAGACCCTGTCTCAAAATAAAAAGTAAAAAGGGCTGGAGACATGTTCAGTGGTAGAGCATCCCTGGGTTTAATCACCAGTATTAAAACAACAAAACAAAACAAAACAAAAGTAATTAAGAAAACAATACTTGAACAAAAGGAGAATGGTGAAAAAGAGATTGAGATTATAAAAGGAAAGAAATAAATTTTAGAGCTGAAAAACACAAAAAAATTAATTGAAAAATTCAACAGAAATTTTAACAGCAGACTGGAAAAGACAGAAGAAAGAAGCAGAAACCTTGAAGACAGTGAGTAGAGCCGAGGGGACTTATGGGACACCATCAAGAAGATAACATATGCCTTGAGGGAATTCCAGAAGAAGAAGGAAAATAAAAGTTTAAAGAGATTGTTTGAAAAAAATAATAAGTAAAAACTGCAAATTTGAGTAAATACATGACTTTATGAATCTAAGAAGCTCAGTGAATTCCAAGTAGGATAAATCTAAAGACAGCCACATTGACCCACATTATAATTAAGTCACTGGAAACCAAAGACAGAGAGAATCTTGAACACACCAACATAAATGTAACTTGTCAGTGATAAAGAGGACCAGGGGTTCTTTCAGGAGAAACTTTGAAGACTGAAAGGCAGTGGGATGATATAAAAAAGAAAAACCAACAACTGAGAATTCTGTATCCCATAACACTGTCCTTCAAAAATGAGGGAGAAATTAAGGTATTTCCAGATAAAAACAAAAGCTGAGGGAGTTCTCCAGGAGACCTGCCTTATAAGGTACACGAAAGGGAATCTTTCAAGTTGAAATGAAAGGATGTTAGCAACTTGAAGTCATAGAAAAATATAAAGATTCTCCGTAAGGAAAAATACCTGCTCAAATATAAAAACCAATGTCATTATAATTTTGATTTGTAACTCAACTTTCTATCTTCTACAGAATTTAGAAGACAAACGTAAAAAATTTTAAGTCTATGTAAATGGCTATAGTACAACCTATAAAGATGCAATTTGCGACCTTGGTAGCATAAAGGGAGGCAGAGCTGTACAGGAGTAGAGTTTTTGTATGCAATTTAAGTTGGTATCAGTTTAAATGAGATTGCTATAATTTTAGGATGTCATGTGTAATCTCCATGTTAGTCACAAAGAAAATATCTGTGGAATGTACACACAAGGAAATAAAATCATGTCACTAAAAAAAAAAAAATCAACTAAACACAGAGAAAGCAGGAAAAGCTGGGAGTATAGCTCAGTTGTAGAGTACTTGCCTACCATGTGCAAGGATCTGGGTTCAAGCCCCAACGATGAGACTAAATAAATAAACAGGAGGAGGAGGAAATAAGGGACAAAAATCTACAAGACACACAGAAAAATAGTAAAATGGCAAAAGTGAATCCTTCCCTATCAGTTCACTTTAAATGTAAATGGATTAAACTCAGTAACCAAAAGACACAGAAGAACAGATAGGGTTTTTAAAACAGGATCCAATTCTATGCTGTCTACAAGAGACTGACTTTAGATGAGGAACACCCATGGGTTGAAAGTGAAAGGATGGAAAAATATAGTCCATGCAAATGGTTACCAAAAGGGAGCGGGGTGGCTATAATGGTATCAAGCAAATACACTTTAAGTTAAAAATGCTATGCGACAAATCAGAACATTAAGTATTGATAGGAGGGCCAACTCACCAAGTAAGTATAATAGTCCTAAATACATATGCACCAAATATCAGAGCTCCAAATTATATGAAGCAAAAAGAACAGAATTGAAGAAAAAATAGATGACTCTACAATAATAGTAAGATGGCCCAGTACCCCACTTTTTTTAATGCCAGGGATTGCACCCAGGGGTGCTTAACCACTGAGCCACATCCCAAGAACTTTTTCAGTTCTTATTTTGAGACAGGGTCTCATTCAGTTGGCTTAGGGCCAGCTAAGTTACTGACTTTGGCCTTAAACTTGTGATCCTCCTACTTCGGCCTCCTGAGTTGCTGAGATTACCAGGTGTGTGCCACCATGCCCAGATCTCATTTTTAATGTTGAATGGAACAACAAAGCAGAAGACCAATATGGAAACGGGGAACATGAACAACACTATAGACCATTTAGACCATGTATATGAAACACTGCCAAAAGCAGAATACAGTTTCCTCACATGGAGTAGGCCCAGGATAGACTTTATTTCAGGCCACAAGTCCTAATACATTTCTAAAAATTAAAATCATACAAGGCATCTTTTATGATAAAACATGGAATGAACCCAGAAAAATTGGAAAGTCCACAAAGATGTGGAAATTAAACAACACATACTGAAAAAAAAAAAAAAGGTCAAAAAAAGAAATGTAAAAATGCTCATGAAGACACTGCCAAGTGAACTCAATTGCATATTGAAAGGATTATTCACCAGTGGGGTTTATTTCTGGAATGCAGGGGTGGCTCAACCCTTGAAAATCAATCAATATAATGAAGAAAAAACACGACTGTCTCAATTGGTGCAGAAAAAGCATCTGACAAATTTCAACTCACTTTTATTCAACCAACGAGGAACAGAAGGAAATGACTCAACATAAAAAGATCGTATGTGAAAACCCAACATCTAACCTGATGCTTGGTGGGGAAATACTGAAAACTTTTCCTACAAGATCAGGAATAAGACAAGATGCCTGTTTCCACTGTTTCTAATCAACACAGTCCTAGAATTTCTAGCAAGAGCAATTAGGAAATGAAAAATATTTGAATTGGAAAAGAAGTAAAGTTACCTGTTTTTGCAGAGGATGTGATTTTATATGTAGAAACCCTAAAGATCTCCTCCCCTTCTCTCCCTCTCGCTCATGCACGAACACACACAGCTCAATGAATTGAGCAAAGTTGCAAGATACAAAATCAACACGCAGAAGTCAAGTTGCATTTCCATACATGAACAATGAGAAATCTGAAAAAGAAATTAAGGTAACAATTCCATATACACCAAAAAGACCAGAATACGTGAGATGCCAGTACTGGACTGGGGATGTGGCTCAGTGGCAGAGCACCCTCCTGGCATGTGGCATGTGTGAGGCCCTGGGTTTGATCCCTAGCACTGAAAAAAAAAAAAATGCCAATACTACACAAAGATATTTAGCTAGATTCACTGAACTTTCCGTGAAAATCACAATAGATGCAGACATAGGAAAAAAAAATCCATCCTAAAACTCATGGAATCTCAAATAGCCCAAACAATTTTGAAAAGGAGGAACAAAGCTAGAGAACTCACATTTCCTGATCTTAAAACTTCCCATGCATCTACAGTAATCAGGACAATGAGATACTGGCATAAAGACGGGTACATAGATTTATGGAACACAAGACGGAGCCTGGAAGTAAATAATTAGATTTACGGTCAAATAAGGTTGCCAATTCTATTTGTTGGAGAAAGGAC
Organism: Sciurus carolinensis; assembly: GCF_902686445.1. Classification (NCBI taxonomy): domain Eukaryota; kingdom Metazoa; phylum Chordata; class Mammalia; order Rodentia; family Sciuridae; genus Sciurus; species Sciurus carolinensis. The sequence goes on along the minus strand of NC_062213.1, from coordinate 200,091,274 downwards.
TCTTCACCATGGGGTTCTGGGAAAACTGGACATCCACATGCAGCACAAAGAAGTGGGATCCTTACCTAACACCAGACAAAAATTAACTGAAAGTAGAACAAAGACCCAGATGAGACCTACGACTATAAAACTCTTGGAAGAAAATACAGGCGGAAAGTTTCATATCCTAGAATTTGGCAGTGGTTGAGTATAACACCAAAGTCACAGGCGACAGAAGAAAACATAGTTAAGCTGGACATCATCCAAATGAAACCTCAGTATCAGAGGACATGAGCAGAGAAAACTGGCCACCCCTGGAATGGAGAACAAGTCTGCGAATTACACGTCCGAGATAAAGGTGGGGATTCCTACAACGCAACAACAAAAGTCCAGACAACCTGGTTTAAGCATTGGCGATGGACTTGAATAGACATTTCTTCAAAGAAGATAGACAAATGGCTGTAAAATAAGCATATGGAAAATGTCCAACACCGGAAATCATCAGGATAACGCATAGCGAAACCTCCAGGAAATTACCACTCCACACTCACTGGACAATGAGTGAGCTGGGGGAGGCTCAGTGGTAGAGGCAGGGCGGCGCCCTGGGTCCCACCCCCAGCAGCACGCACGCACACACACACGCACACGCACACGCACACACACACACACACACACACACACACACAAAAGATGGAAGAAAGAAAAAAGGAAAAGAACACATGGTGGTAAGGACGTGGGGAAGTGGGAACTTGGGTGCATCCTTGGTGGGAATGTAAAAGGGTGTCACCATCGTGGAAAAAATGAAGCACAGAATTACCACGTGCTCCAGGAATTCTCTGGATATGTGGAGATTGCAAGCAGGGACTTGCCATTCATAGCAGCCCGAAGGTAGACACAGTCCAGGTACCCATTAATGGGTGCACAGATAAACACGATGTGGCTTATATACACAATCAAATGCTGTTCAGCCTTTAAGAGGAAGGAAAATGTGAAATATGCCACAATATGAATGGATCTTGAAGACCTCACGCCTGTAATCCCAGCGACTCCGGAGGCTGAGGCAGGAGAATCACAGATTGGAGACCAGCCTCAGCAACTTGGCCAGCACCTAAGCAACTCAGTGAAATCCTGACTCAAAATAAAAAATAAAAAGGGATGGGGATGGGGCTCAATGGTTGAGCACCCCTGGGTTCCATCCCTGCTATCCACAAACAAACAAACAACAAAAAAAATCCTAATAGCATCTCAGTGAAATAGATTGGACACCAGGGGATAAACATCATCAGACTCTGCTTCTTTGAGACACCTGTAGCAGGCAAACTCCTAGAGACAGAAAGCAGAGTGGCCTGGAAGGAGAACGGGAGCCGGTGTGTGCTGGGGACAGAGGCTCAGTTTGGGATGAAACATTCCAGGACTGGAGGTTACACAACTTAATGCCATTGAAATGCCCCCAAATGGTCACTATTTAATATTTCCCACATTAAATTTTAAGAAAGGGATTAGAAAACCCAATAGAATGAAAAGAGAGAGACAGTGGCATTGGGAGGAGGGAGGAACAAAGAAGAAAAAGAAGGAAGAGAGGAGGCGGAGAGAGGAACCTTGGGAGAGGAGGGGAGAGGGGACAGAGCTGAGGCTGTGGCTGCTGCTCTCCCAGGGGAGTCAGGTGGGGGATCACAGTCCCCGAGCGCAACTTTCCTGTCAGGCGGAATGGACCTTCTTCCTCGGCCAATCTTCTGATGACCCAAGTTAGGAGGCTGAGGCAGGAGAATCACAAGTTGGAGGCCAGCCTCGGCAACTTGGCCAGCACCTAAGCAACTTAGTGAGACCCTGACTCACTAGGCAGAAGTTTGAGAAGCCGTATCTCAGACGTGCTCCTGAATATTTTGTCTGTTCCAGTTCACCAAAGCCACTGAGAAGACACCCCAGAGCATTCACAGAAAGGAGTACGTCCCCTTCCCCGACCACAGGCCTGACCAGATCTCACGGTGGTACGGGAAGAGGAAAGCTGAGGTAAGAGGGACGCACCCCCTCTGAAGCTCAGGGGCCTGAGCAGCTGCTTAGAAGCCCACTCCCTCTGGGGGACACGGGAGCCATCTCCCTGCTCCACAGCTGCCAAGGGCACTACCCACGAGTAGGTGACCCATCTCATCCCCAGCTGGTAGCGTCCCCTCCTGTACCCACCCTGGATCACGCTGTGCCAGAACACAGCCCGGGAAGTGAGAAGCGACGAGAAGGGAAATTCTGGGCCCAGCTAACACAGTCTGCACTCTCACAGGGTCCCCAAAACACAGCGCCTCGGTCCCCTGTGTCCAGCTTCCCGTCCTTCTGTCTGGAAAGTCGACACACTCCCCTCCATGGCTGGGCACTTTGTGCTATTGCTGCACTCGGGGAGCAGGGCAACCCCAGGGCACGCACCGACACCCACGGGGGGCATCTGAGACGCACCAGGGGTGCAGAGACCCTGGCCTCTCCAGGAGCACAGAGAGCCTCCTCCTCCATCAGCCAGGTGCTCAGGGCCCCGAGCAGCTAGCTTCCTTTGCCAGCGGCTGCCCTTGGAGGTCTCTCCATCTCCCACTGCCCCTGACCTTGACCTGCTTACACCTGGATGGGGCAGGGAGGCCTGGAGCAAGGGGCTGGAGTCTGTCACAATCAGGGCACTTCAGAGCTCACAGGGACTCAGAGATGGTTCAGCTCAGTGCACAGAGGTGGCGACTGTCTACAGGCAACCACACGTCTTCTGCCTCTGGGGACCCAGGTCAGGATAAAGAGTGTCGGCTCTCTGCTGGCATCCCTGGGCCACACTGACACCCCCAGGCCCTGTTGGCACCCCTGAGTCACGTGGCACCCCCAGCTGAGGATGCTGGCATCCTCAGGCCACGCTGGCATCTCCAAGCCAGGCTAAGGCTCTGTGGCTGCTGGCTGTCACCGTTAGTGTAGGTGGAAGACAGGAGTGCCCTTAACTTCAGCAAACTGCTCCCAGAACCCGCCATCTGGGGCTCCCACATGTGGGGAGCAGCCCACACTCTCCACATCAGAGTCCCGGGAAGCCGTTCCTGACCACCCCTGGACCTGCTGGAACGGGACTCAGGCTGTAAGGAAGTCTGGTTAAAATTAAGAAGCCTCCCCAACCCGACACGCATGGCTAGAACCGAACCATCACACGCTCATTTCCAGGGTTCCCTTGAGACCGTGTCTATGTGCCAGGGCCCTGGGCGCCCCCGCACGGCCCCAAGCAGCTACTTAGACTCTCCTCCTAGGACAGCGTCTTTCTCCTCTGCCACCCCCACCTCACCTTTCTCCCTTTTTAGGCAAATTCTGCATCCCGTCTTCAAACTGCCTGTAGATGGTGGAGTCAGCACCCAGGGAGGGCCCTCTTCCCGAGCTTCCCCCAGGACAGGTGTGCTGATCACGTCCTAAACTGTGTTTATGTTGCTGTGACATCTTGGGGGCCTTGCTGAGCCTGGGGAGAGTCCCCGGTTAGCTAGTTCCCAAAGCCACCAAGCAACGTGCTCACACCTCTCCTGTGAACCAACCTCCCCAGACCCGCACCCCATGCACCTGCTGTCTAACCCCTGCCCCCCAGGCCAGTATTTCCTCTGCCCTAAATCAACCAGGGCCTGGTTCTGAACCACTAGAGACCACCCCTGTCCGCCAGAGCGCTCTGAAATAAACGGTCTGAGCCCGAACTTGCTCACAGTTGCCTACCCTGCCTAGCTGACCCCTTCCCCAGGAACCAGATGCAACTCTGGGCCCCCACGCCTGCCTCCTGCCTTGCCTGGTGCTGCCCCCTGTGGCCCTGCGTGGCGAGGCACGTCCCTTCCACGTGAGAACCGAAAGTGGTAAACTCTTCTTTCGGCCTGTCCATCATCTTCTCCTACTTGGTTACAACAAGCCACAGGGAAGGCAGCAGGCCACACCCAGAACCAAAAGAAGTGTCCAGAGTCCCCGGCCTTTCCTTCCCCTGCACTGCTGCCCCGTCGGCACTTGCTCTGTCGGGAGGACACTCTCCCTGTCCTGCATTGGAAGCGCCTCCAGGCACCTGATGATGTAGATCTTGGGAACCTTGCTTGATGTCTGTGCCCACCGCCACCCTCCCCCCACCGGCATTGTGGTCTGGCTTATTTATGGAGCCAGCACGTCAAGACTTGGGTGCAGCCGACCATGGCAGACACAGACCTCCCTGTCTGCTCCAAACAAGAGGACAGACGTGGAGATCCACATGACCCCCCGTAAATCAGGCCGAGTGGACTCTCAGGAAAACCACCAACTCAGTCAAACCTCCCGTCTCCATTCGAACGTGGTTTTCTTCTCCCCGTAAATAACTTCCCACCAAAGAGACCGTGCCCCTACTTTCCAGCCGAGGGAGCAGTAAATCCTTCGCGGGAGAAGGCGATTTACGGGCGTCCTCCGACTCTCCCACGGTATAACTGGCTGGTATACCAGGCGCAGCTCTCTCAGGCTGCCATCCGGCCTCTCCTGCTGCCTTGGAAATAGGCCCTGGGGTGGGTGAACTTGAGACACATGGAACGGTGTCACTTCAGATCACAAGGGCGCACAGTGAGAGTCTGACTCTTCCCACTCACCCAGCGTCCTGACTTTAATTTGCCACCATAGCTCATTCCAGGGGTGAAGCACAGGCTGGGGAGCCAGTCAGACAGAGACCTGCCTGTGGCTAGCGGGGACATGTTGGAAGGAAGGCCGCGTCGGAGTGGGACAAACACTTGGCTTTCCCCTTTGGTGACCTCTGGGGCTCACTGCCAATGGTGGGGGCCTCCCCTCCATCACGGCCACAGCCCCATGGCAGGCAGCTCCTGCCTCCGTCCCCGTCCCCGGCCAGGAGCACACCTTGACTGATGGGTAACCTGCCCCTCTGTCTGTCCTTCCAGGGGATCCCGTACAAACACCTGATCACCCACCACCAGGAGCCCTCCCACCGCTACCTGATCAGCGCATACGACGACGATTACAATCGGCATAATTACAACCCGGGCCTGCCCACTCTCCGCACCTGGAATGGACAGAAGTCGCTGTGGCTTCCGGAGAAGGTCGACTTCCCCCTTCTCGGTACTTTTAAAACCCAGAATTTCCCCCGGTGCTGACCTGGAAGGGTCCACAAAGGGCTGTGTAGGAGAGGAACGTGAGGCCCTGGCTACTCCAGCGGCAGAGGAGTCCTACTGTCCACTGGGGTGGCCTGCTCTCTCCCCGGAGGCTGGCAGCAGGGCTGCGTTTACCTGGAGCACAGGTGGCAGAGCGCCCATCACGGCAGCCTGGCCACGGGTCATTCTCTCAGTGAGCGGGGACTGTTTCCCATCTGGCACTCCTTGCAGTGGTACCTGGGGACACCGTGGTGACAAGCACAGAGGATTTCCGCCCCCGCACGGAGAAAGAGAATACGTCATTTATGACTAAAGCAGCTGAGTTCAGGTCCTTAGTTTCAGAGAGGGTGAAAAGGAAACAGGCCTTGGGGAGGGAGCGGGACAGGCCTATCTGTGACCTGCTCGGGGCCACCTCCACCCTCCGGCGGCCCTGCTGGCCTCGTCCCGGTGCGACAGCCTGGGTGGGCCTGCAGCGACCCCACTACGGTTCTCCTGGCCGTCCGTACGGGGCTCCCCCGAGCTCGGCGTCACCCAGACCCGCTTCTCTTGCAGCTCCGCCCACGAACTATGGACTGTACGAGCGGCTGAGGCAGAAGTGGCTCCCGCAGGCCGGCCGGAGGGAAAGCACGTACGCCGCCTCCTACCCCTGCCCGCCGCCGGCCGCTCTGTCCAGGCGGGAGCACGCCCTCCCCGTGCCGCCCCCGCGCCTGGACCTCGCCCCGCGCTTCTGAGAAAGGCCGGAGGCCCGCGTCACAGGACTCGCCCGCCCGCCCGCGTGGAGCAGCTGCGGCTGCCAGGTGCCCAGGGCCGGCCCTCTGCAGGGGCCCCAAGCCGGGCGGACCCCAGCCACAGGTTCTGTCCTTCCCCTCCCACAATTAAAGCTCTCTGACACGATCGCACGGCGGGAAGCGGGCTCAGGCCGGCGGGGACTCTAGGAGGGTCCTCGAGTTCTGCCCTCGTTTCAGGAGGTCAGGGGGAACCTGAGGCCCAGGGAGTGACGGTCCCCGCGGGGGCTCCCAGCCTGGCGCACTCTCAGGGAGGGTCTGTGCAACGGGAGAAGCAGACCTGCCCACCGGGAAGAAGCCAGGGGCAGCTGGATGTGCAGAGGAAGGTGGCCACCTCCAGAGCTGGCGATGAGGCTGGAGCCCAGCTGTCCTTCCACCGCTGCTGAGGCTGGGGGCACGTCACCGGCTCAGAGCAAGGGAAGACTTGTACCGCCTCCCCTCTGCCTCTGAGCTCCCCCATCCTTCTAGGGATTCGGGGAGGGGGGAACCTTCTGGTAGGAGGTCAGGGAATTAGGTGGATCTGCTGACGAAGAACAGCCCTCTCCCAGGTCAGGAGTCCACTCGACATGGCTCATCGGCCTAGGTCTCTTTAAAGGCTCCACCCTGGACCCTCACTCCACCCCCTGAGTCCCTGTCTCACGGTGCCCCATAAGCCTCCTCCGGGTCCAGGCCCAGCCAGCCCGGTTCCCAGAGATCCCTTGTTCTGGCTCTGGGTCTCCCTCTCCAAACTTAGAGGAAAGCGCCTCTCGTGAGAGTCAGAAGTCACCTCTCGGCCGTCCCCGTCCTCGGCACCCACACCCATCCATTCCAGTGGGTCCATGCACTCTGGTCCTGCTGCTCGGCCGACATGCTCTGCCACCAAAACAAAACAACAAAGGGGCCACACAGAGAACTATTCTCCCGTCAATCTTGACCTTTTGGCACCTGCTACGGCATCTGGCAGATGACCAACAGAAGAAGACACGGGCAGAGAAAGTGTCCAGACTGGCTCTGACCGCAGGTGGAGCGTGCGCGGAGCGGGAGATGGGCCTAGGGGGCGGGTCGTCTTGCTGGGTCACCATGATCTAAGGCAGAACCGCGGTTGCTGGGTCACCTCTGTCTCCAGACGAGGAAACGGGCTCAAAGAGACTGAGCGGCCCCAGGGCGCACAGGCACCGAGAGGCTCAGGGCTGGGAGTCGGATCCAGGAACTGTGGCCAGGGTGCACGCTGTGCCTTGTGCCTTGCCACAGATACACCAGCAGAGGCCCTCAGTCCTCCGTGCGCCCGGCTCTGGGCATAAGCGTGTTTCCGCAAGGATTTTGAGCTCTAGACAAATAACCCAATCAGAGTTGGGAAGCCTGGTCTGTGTGGTCCTGCTCACAGGCCACTGGCTGGCCTCAGGCCTCCGACCCTAGGGTGACTTCAGCACTGACTCCAGTTCCTCCCTTAGTCTTTTGAGTGTCCTCCTCTCTTTAGGACACTGTCCTCCCTCAGGACAGGAAGTAAGAGATGGGCACGTACTAGGTGTTCAATAAATGTCTGTCGACTGACTGACTGAACTCGAGAGTGCGGGGGGAGGCAGGGCACGCGGGAAGGCCGTGCCGGAGTTGCTCCCGAGGCAGCGGGGGCTGGAGCGGCGCTGGCCGACGCCACCAGGGCCTCCACGCACATCCCTGGAGCTGTGGCTGGGCTGGGCTTTCCTGCACCTCAGTCCAGCGGGAAGAGAGAAGACAGGAAACAAGCACAGGACAGCGAGGCCTTGGGGACAGGCTTAGGGGACTTGAGCCCTCGAGGCCAGTGAAGGAAGGAACAAGGGAGATCACGTGCGTCCGAGCAAAGAGCCACAGCAGGGCGTGGAGACCTGGTCCAGCCAGGAGGGCCCAGGGAAGGCTTCCCCGGGGAAGGGCAGGCGGGAGGGCGCGAGGGCAGCGTGGGCCGAGGAATAGCCGTGTGAGGCTCTGAGGTGGGAAGGCGCTCGGCAGGTGTGAGCAGCCCAGCAAGATGGGGTATTAGTTTGCTATGGCTGCCGTGACAAGATGCCACAATCCCAGCACCCGAAAGCAGCGCGTGTCTGTTCCCGCACGGTCCTGGGGTCCGGGGTCTTCAGGGGTCTGCAGGACTGCCTGCCTTCTGGAGGCCTGGGGCTAGAGGACACCTAATCCCAAGGCTTGTGGCTGACCCACCTCTGGGGTCCTTTCCCTCTGCCTCCCCTCCCAAGGACCTTCTGGGGTCACTTGGGTCCACTGGACAGTCCAGAACAATCCTCCCACCCAGGATCCCTCAGTGATTCACATCCGCAGAATCCCTTTGCAGCGCAAACTGACATTCACAAGTTCCAGGGGGGAGGATGTGGACGAGGAACAGGAGGGACAAAGTGGGGCTTCTCTGCACTTGACCTGGTTGGTCTCCTAGCCCCAAGACCCTTTGTCCTTTCTGGGCAACTGGGATGGTCATGGGCAGGGCAGTCCTGAAGGAGCCCAGGGACAGTGCCCACCCGGACGGGGTCAGCTCTCCTTGGCCTCCCAGTCACCACACCTTCCACACACCACAAAGTGACCCCTGGGAAGTACTTGAGCTGGGCTGGCAGATGTTCAGAAGGCAACTCTGCAACCCGCCAACCAATTTGGGTGCAAGGCTAGTAGCAGCAGCTCCGTTTGACCAGAGTGGAGCACTTTCCTAAGTCTCCCCCAGGGGGCGTCCTTTCCTATCCCTGGCCTCACGCAACCAGTGGTTCTCTGCCTCCATCAGCGTCAGACTCCCCTGGGGGCCTGTGAACCTGGGATCACTGGCCCACCAGAGTTTCTGGATCAGTAGTTCTGGGCTGGGCAGAGAACTGGTTTTTGTAACAAGTTCCCCGAGGAGGCCTGCTGCTGGACCCCGCTTTGGGAGACCCTCCACTAAGCTGAGCTAGTCTGTTTTTCTATGGATACAATTTCTTTGGAATAACAGGTTCTGCAGTGAAGAAAGCGTAGTAAACATTAGACCTGATCCTGATGTTCCTAAAGTGTTCCTCCAGCTGTAGCTGGAGTCCCCGATTCTAGAATTTTATTACAAAGCAATAAAATGAGTATGGTTTTGCTGGGCACGGGGACAGCAGAGCATCACAGTCAGGAGTGTTGACAGACATGTGGCAATTCCAGTCCCACTCCTCCCAGGCTGAGTGGTCTTAAAGGAGTCATTGCCGCTCTCTGAATCTGTCTCCTCCTCTACCAAATGTGTACCATGGAAATGTGGTAATGTCTAATTCAGATAAAAATGAGCCCAAACTTTGTGCATGGTACATCCACCATAGCTGGTGGCTGCTGTTGTTTGACATTTGAAGACAACGGGAGTGGGCACGAAAGCACCAAGGGCTCGGGAGGCCAAGGCAGGAGGATTGCAAGTTCGAGGCCAGTCTCAGCAACTGAGCAAGGCCCTAAGCAACTTAGGAACACTCTGTCTCAAAAATAAAAAATAAAAAGGGCTGGGGATGTGGCTCTGTGGTTAAGTGCCTTTGAGTTCAATTCCCAGTATTGAAAAAGAAGATGAAGGAGAAGGGAGATGAGAATGAGGAGGAGGAGGAGGAGAGAAAGAAAGAAAAAGAAAGCAGTTAAGAGCAAAGGGGACAACCCAGACCCGAACAGAGTCCACCCACGAGCTGACCATTCCCTCTACTGGGTACAATGACACCTGGCTCTAGAACCCAGCAGCAGAAAGTTGCTTGGGGGAGGCGGGGCAGCCTGGGACAAGCCTGCCCCCTAGTGGCTAATTTGACCCTGATTTACAGGTGGCTTTGGCCTCAGCTCTGGTTTTTCTGTGAATGGCGCTGACTCTGGAAAGCAGACCTGAAAATTATTTCGAAACCAGACCTCTCCCTCCCCCGAAAGCGATCTTCTGTTTGTTTGTTTGTCTGTTTCTTCTGGACAGTGTGTTGGCTGGTGGTGCACCTGGGTCGTGTCCTGACGCTTGAGAGCACGAACTTGAAGGCAAACCGTCGTTGGCCTTGGAGCCTTGCGGGGCTGGCTCACTTTGAGGTCTGCCCCAGCCAGATATCAGGGCGCTGGGCGCAGCCTGTCATGCCCCTGGGTCTTGGTTTCTCCATCTGAGAAATGAGGCATCTTGGAAATTCTTGGGGAGACGAAACTGGAAAAGGAGCCCCTGGCTGCTCCCGAATCTGGCTTTCCGGCTGGGCTTTGCTTTTTCCTGGACCAGAGCTCCCGTGACTCCTGGTACAGGCAGAGCCTGGCTGCGTTGGTCTCGGAACCCAGCGCCTCAACTTCCCAACCCCCCAAGGCCAGTCTTGCCACCCTTGCCACTCCAGGAATCTTCCCCACCCAGCAGAAGCTTTACTCCTCTGTGTGGTGCAGAACACCAGTCCTGGGTCAGGCCAGGTGTCCAGGGCCACCTAAAGGGTGTCCCCAAGCTGCCCATGGTCTCTCAAGTGCAAGCCGGTCTTCTGCCTCTTCTTCATTTCCTGGGGGAACAAGGTCCTCTCAAGACCTTCTGAAAGTGGAAAGAGACCTCAGGCACTGCGACAACCCATCCCAAGTCTGCCAATTGCCTCTCAGCAAGTCCTGCCCTGGGGGCACCTCTCCAGCCCAGCTCCCTGCTCCCCCCTAGGTCAGGTGATGCGTCACCTCCCACCGCCCTTCTGTGGAAACCTCCCAGAGGAAAATGCTGGACCCCCCTGACCCCGCTTCCAGCTCCAGTGGCCTGGGACATAAGATTATCCTGAGAGACCTGAAGAGGTGTAAGGCCCGAAAGACTGTAGGAGAGAAAGATTTTTTTTGCCTTGGACAAGCAAAAGCTCTGGAGAAGACCCAGGAAGACCCCTGAGGAGGAAAGTTGGATAGAGTCCTGGTTGGGATTGCACCTCCCTGGGTTATGGAAACCCAGCTAAAACCAGTCTATGTCAGTGTCAGAGGACCTTCGGAGCCAGAGAGGGCTTCTGAAGCTGCATTTTATCAATGGCTGCCTAAGACTGAGGAAATGCTGATATCAGAATATACCTGGAAAGTACTTGGGTATGCTTGTGATACCGCCGTTGACCAGTGACGAGTTCTGCTCCTTCTAATGTTGACGTCTGAACACTAGAGAAGCAGCCAAGGCAAGCAGATTAAGCAGGTTTTATCTAAAGGTAATAATACAGACTTCTCCCGGCAGGAAGAAGGGGGCCATGGCTGATGTTCTAAAGTCCCCAGAAGTGAGCACACACTAAATCTTTTATAGGTTAGTCTCTTTTGTCCTCCAGTTCTCTCCCGCTTATCTTTCCTTCCTGCCTACATGACTAGGCCCAGTTTTGCATTAAGTGAGAAGGGATGGGCAGGGGGAGGGCCAAGGTAGTTCAGGCAGGTAAGGGCCCAGGGGGCATTAATTAGCAGCTCCTTGCTTGCACTCCTTGATAAAGGCAGGTAAATTTGGAAATCAATGGGCTCTGGAGATCCTTGACATTTCATTCTCCCAGGGGCAGTCTCCAACTTCCAAAGGCAGATGGCTTCATGGCTTCATTTCCTCGATTTGACCCGATCCCCTATTTCTACACTAACTACCTGTCCTTAATTCTGGCTTCACTTGGAACAGGGTTTATTAATCCATTTGATGGATGAATCCACTGATTAGATTATAGCTCTCGTGATCTGATCATCACGCCTCTTGCATTAACCCAGGAGCTTTGGGGGACACCTCATACCCAAAGCATGACCAGTACACATACAGACATGATTCATGTCCGCAGCTCCCCAACTTCCCAAAGATCCCACGGCTACCATGCTTGGTGGATTTTGGAGACTGGACTCTTATGTGTAACAATACAAATAAAACCAGAATATAACCATGATATTGTCAACCACACCATAAGAGAACTTACAACTAGACATTGGTTCAAAGGAAATTCTAGAGGCAAATAGAATCTCTCTAGATAAAATAAATAATAGTTCTATTGATGGGATGGATTGATGCTCAGGGCATGTTTGTAGTGGGACTCAATCATCCTTCATTGGAGATGATGTCTGTGGTTTACCTTATCAATTTGCAGAAATCCTTTTGTTTCTATCTAACTTAAACCATGAACATTCGACTTCTCAATGTGCAGATGCAGAAACGGCAGAGGACCACAACATTGTACCACCTCACGTGCTGGGTAAGGGACCCACTTGGACCCTTTCTCTCACAATGCTACATGATACATCTTGTGTGCCAACAACAACAACAACAACAAAATTTAAAAAAATAAAATTTGGGGGCTGGAGTTGTGGCTCAGTGGTAGAGCACTTGCCTAGCTTGGGTTCAACTCTTAGCACCACATATAAATAAATTATAAAATAAAGTTTTATCAACATTTAAAAATTTTTAAAAAATTCTTTTTTTCCCAAGTGGGCCATACCCAGTAGCTCAGGCTATCTCCTACCTGAAAGGGTCAGATACGCCTCTTAAAAAGCTGATGAAATCCCTACATAAATTGACCTCTTATTAGTCTGTCATGAGGTCCCAAGTCCAACAGATAAGACCAATCTTGTCCTGTACTACGCTCCAGGAATCTGTGGCCCATGATAATTGTCTCAAAGAACTTCTGTAACTTTTCAAAGGCAGGTGGAGCCATGAGACCAAAGAAAGAGGCAGAGGAGCCAGGATTGCCCCAGGCAGGAGGCAGGGGTCCATGTGCTAAGCAAGACAAAGGTGGGCTGTGGCCAATGGACTTTCTCAAACACTGTAATGCGTCTGACACGTCAGTGGATGTTAAGAAACAGTCCAGGCCAGGCCTGGTGAGTACATGCCTGTAATCCCAGCAGCTGGGAGGCAGAGACAGGAGGACGGCAAGTTCAAGGCCAGCCAGGGAGACTTAGACCCTCGGCAACTTAGGGATATCCTGTCTTAAAATAAAAATTAAAAAAGGCCGGGGGTAAAACATCCTTGGGTTCCATCCCCAGTACAAAAGAAACGGCAAAAGCAAAGTAAGAGTCCAGGAGTCAGCGACTGGCACAACATGTTTGTCTGTTAACAACGTGTTGCCCTCTAGGGCTTGGGTGTGTGTCAGGAGAACTGCTGGGCACGATGGCGGTTATGTCTAGGATGGCTGTAGTCGCGGCAGGCTGTATCCCTACACTCGGGCTGTACACTCTGGTTTGGTGCAGTCTGTCCTTCAGAGCCTCATGTGCTGGACAGTTGGACCTCAGTGTGGTGATTTTAGGAGGCAGGACCTCTGGGAGGTCACTGGGTGTATGTCCTTAGGAAGAGATGGCTCTCCTGTGGCGCTGAGTCCTCCTGAGGCTGGTGCAGCAGCCTGAGCCCAAGCACTGGGTTGTTCTCCGGCTTCCTCCCCCAGGCCAGACCCAGGGCGCTGCCTGGCTACATAAATCTCTTTTCCAAAAACATTAAACTTACCCTGTCTCGGGTATTTCATCCTAGCAAAAGAAAATGGACTAGTGTACCAATCACATCGAGTTCAGGGTTTCATTTTTTTATGCTGATTTTTTAAAAATTTCTATTTATTTATTCTTCTGCAATACACATTTATACGTATTTATAAAACATACAGACTGGAAAACTCAATAATCCACAAATAATGCAATTAAAAATTAACAAAACACATGAACAGGTATTTCATTGAAGAGGATAATCAAATGGTAAATAAGCATATGAAAAAATACACAGCATTATTTGTTGTTAGAGAATTTCACTTTAAAATCATAATGGGATACCTTAGAGATTGCCTATGACTATACACACACACACACACACACACACACCACACACACACACCACACACAAACACACACACACCACACACAACACACACCACACACACAAACACACCCACACACCACACACACAAACACACACACACACCACACACAAATACACACACACACCACATACACACACACAAACACACACACCCACACACCACACACACACACCACACACAAACACACACACACAACACACACAAACACACACACCACACAAATACACACACACCACATACACACACACAAACACACACACCCACACACCACACACACACATCACACACACAAACACACACAAACACCACACACAGACACACACACACAAACACACACACACAAACACACACAACACACACAGCTAAACACACACACACCACACACACATAAACACACACACCACACACAAACACACATACACACGAACACACAATACTCATATGTGTATATATTTTTTATTTGCAAAATAAAGTGTTAACACAATAAAATAAACCTGTTGCTGTGTACCATGTGATAAATGAGAGAATGAACGATTGCAACAGAAGTGTTCCAGCAATCTTCTCTCTGAGCCCGACAGCAGGACTGTTCAACTCCCTTTCCTAAATACTACATCATCAAACCTATCATTCACCCAATTTTCCATTGACCTTCAGGTCTGGTGTTTTCAACACTATCAATAATTAATTTAAATACAAATGAATAGATGTGGCAATTAAAGGTATAAATGTTCAACATGTTTAAAAAGTAGACAATAACTGTATGCTCTATACGTATGTCACAGTTTAAATATCAACACACCAGTAGTCAAAAGCAGAAGAAGGGGAAAATAAGCATGGGAAATCTGAGGTAGAGCTATTAATATAAAACACATTTCAAGAGAAAGTATTTTCATGATAAAAGGGAACATTTCATAACCATAATGGGGTGACTTCTTCAAAAAAGTGTAAGAATCCTAAATGTGTATGTACCTAATAACAAAATTTCAAAATACATGAAGTAAAGATTAATGAAACGAAAAAGACAAATCCACAATAGTATCTGGAGGTTTTGAGCCCCCTCGCGTTGCTGGAAGGAGTAATGACATAGAAGGTGGAACATTACCAGCCACCTGGACCTACTTGCTGTTTATAGAGAACTGTACACAGCAATGACAAGTAGAAAATTAATCAGGACAGGCCATATTCTGTCATAAAATAAGCTTTGAGAAATTTTTAAAATTTGCAGTCATACAGACTGTTTCCTACATGACTTATTACATTAGGAATCAATCACCTAAAGATATATAGAACCCACCCCCATGTCTCAACTACTTCAAAATTAAATGGCCCACTTGTCACTATCTCACAGATCAAAGAAGAAAGCACAAGAAAAGTAAATTGCTGGGCGGGGTGGCGCACACCTGTAATCCCAGCAGTTTAGGAGGCTGAGGCAGGAGGATAGTGAGTTCAAAGCCAGCCTCAGCGAAAGTGAGGTGCTAAGCAATTTAGCGAAACCCTGTCTCTAAATAAAATACAAAATAGGACTGGGGATGTGACTCAGTGGCCGAGTTCCCCTGAGTTCAATCCCTGGTACCCAAAAAGAAAAATAAATAAAAAGTGCTTTGATAATAAAATCTAAAAATATCAGTGTCTCTGGGATGAAATTGTACTCAGTTGTACACTTTTGACTTAAAGTTTTTATATCAGAAAGAAGCGAGATTAACAATCAAATTATTTTCAAATTAGGTAGTAGGATGGAAAAAATAAAAGTATGAGCAGAAATACGAGAAATAGAAAGAAGTTGATAAAAATCCAACAAGTCTAATCTAGAAAAAAATATCAGTGGAAAGGGAGCAATCAAAACAACCCTACAGATGCTAAAATGTATTGAGGTAATATTGTTATGGGGCGCAACTTAAGAACAGACTGATCACCACTGAGAAGTCCAAATTTGAGAGTCTTTATTAAGCCGCCCACTGACTATCTCACACAAGGCCCCAAAAAATAACTATTGGGAAAACAGCCCCAACCATAGGGTTGTAGAGGTTCTTATACCAAAAATCACATCAATCATAAGTGTCTGTTGCTATGATTCAAAATTATAAACTAACATCATGAGATCATTAGCAGAGGGGGAAGTGGGTCAAAAGGACCCTTACCTAGGTACACACATCCACACAATTACTGTTTACATGGTACATTGGTTAAGAGCAATAGAGATCAAAAGAGAGCAATTTTTCATTACATAAGAATTGTCATTTTGTATTACTAAACGTCACACTAAGTAACATGATGGGTACAGAGGTGGGGTGTTCCCATGGGAGAAGCTTATTTCCTACATAACTTGGAGTCTCAGAGCAAAATGGAGTCTGTTTAGTCATTTCCCTTAGAGTCTGGCCCAGAACATTCTCATGGAGCCAGATCTGTCAGCCCATCACAATATTACAATTGTATAATTATAATTATATAGCTTATACAACTTGGTCTGTTTTAGAGGATAGAAGCCGCTGCTTGTGTACACGATCCATGTGAGTGATATGTTTTTCCCATCCATTCACTTTCAGTCTGTGTATGTCTTTTCCTATGAGGTGAGTCTCTTGGAGCATATTATTGGGTCTTGTTTTTTAATCCAATCTTCCCGTCTATGTCTTTTTATTGATGAGTGTAGGCCATTAATGTTCAAGGTTATTATTGAAATAGGATTTGGGTTCTCAGTCCTTTTGGTTTATTTCTAGTTTTTAATTTGAATTTGTTTCTCCTTTGATTGACTATTCCTTTAGTGTAGTTCCTTCCTTTGCTGGTGTCTCTCTCTCTCTCTCTCTCTCTCTCTCTCTCTCTCTCTCTCTCTCCCTCTCTCTCTTTTATTTTTCTTTTCATCTTCATGGAATATTTTGTTGAGAATATTCTGAACTGCAGGCTTTCTGGTTGTGAATTCTTTTAATTTTTGTTTATCATGGAAGATTTTTATTTCATCTTCAAATCTGAAGCTTAATTTTGCTGGATATAGGATTCTTGATTGGCATGTATTTTCTTTCAGAACTTGGTATATGTTATTCCGGGATCTCCTAGCTTTGAGGGTCTGAAATCAGCTGAGATACAAATTGGTTTCCCCCATATGTAATCTGGTAATTTTCTCTCACAATGTTTAAAATTTTGTCCTTTTTCTGTATGCTAGACATTTTCATTATAATGTGCCTTGGTGTAGGTTTATTGTAATTTTGCACATTTAGGGTCCTGTAAGCTCTTGTATTTGATTTTCCATTTCATTATTTAGATTTGGGAAATCTTCTGATATTATTTCATTGAAAAGATTGTGCATTCCTTTGGTTTGTATCTCTGTGCCTTCATCTATCCTGATAAATCTTAAATTTGGCCTTTTCATGTTATCCCATAGTTCTTGGAAGTTTTGTTCATGGTTTCTTAACATCTTCTCTCTGTGGTGAACTGTATTTTCAAGATTATACATTTTTGTCTTCATTGCCTGAGGTTCTGTCTTCCAAGTAGTCTAGTCTGTTGGTGATGCTTTCTATCGGATTTTTAATTTGGTTCATTGTTTCCTTCATTCCAGGGATTTCTGTTTTATTTTTTTCTTCCAGCATCCCTCTCTCTTTATTGAAGTAATTGTTTGCTATTTGTTTTTTCTCTCTTACATCATCCTTTACTTCACAGATCAGTTTATGTACATTTTACACTCCTTCTCTGGCATTTCTTCCACTGTGGTGTCAATGGATTCTGTTCTTGGAGTATCTTGGTTTGCTTGGGGTAATTCGTTCCCTTGTTTTCGTGTCTACCCGTCTAACGGTATGGATTTGAGGTGGCAGAGTTTCTACTCTGTGGACTGTTAGTGTCCCTGAAGATTTCCAGTACCTTACTATTGGGGAGACAAACAACAACAACAACCAATGCAAACAATATACAGCATTAAACTAAAGAGTTCCTACTATGATGTCTACAGTGCTAATTATCACATAGACAGAAATGGTATGATCAGTTATGCCTACAATAAAAACAGAAGTTTGCAAAAGGTTTATAATTTCAAATGGTGGACAGGGAGAGAAAAGAAGTGATATAGTATATGATGATTATGAGGGAGTAGCACAGAAGACAGAAGTAAGAGATTAAAGGAAGAGAAAAATAGGAAAGGGAGAAAAATAGGGATTGGCTGTTAGCAGAAGAAAAGAGAGAATCAAGGTAAACAGGAGAAAAAATATACATAAGCAAAAATTTAAATAAAAAATAAAAATAAAAGAATACCAAACAAAACTAAAATACCCTAATCAAACATCCTGGTTCACAAAAAACTAATCCATGTAAAATAGTTGGCTTCAAAAATGCTACAGATAAGAAGAATAAAAAAAGGAATAAATGTCCATGTACTATTAATTAAACAGTGTAGAAGCATTTTTAAGAATCTTGATGAAAAGTTAAAGAGTTCTTTCTGCTGGAGTCCAAGAGCTTCTCAGCCTCTCTTCTCAGCAGTTCCAGGCAGGACCTTCTGGAGTGTGGTGCTCCGCCCCCTGGATTGCTGGAGGGACAGGTGACCCGTAGGCAGAGTGCCGAGGCGGGGTTTGGGCTTAGTGGCCCCGGGCTCCTCACTGAATGTCAGCTGGGCTGGAGATTTTAAGTCAGCACCTCTCCAGCCCCAGCACTTGACGGTCCATCCTGGAGGACTTTACCCCAGGGCGTCCCTGGGTTCCCCTTGTGTGTTGGGGGAGCCAGTGCTTAGTTCCCCATGTCACCTGCAGGCCCCAAGTTTCCTGGTCTGGAATTCAGTCTCTAACTTCTCCCGCCCCCACCCTTCCAAGGTCTTGTGTCTCCCAGCTGGTCCTGCAAGTAATCAGATTGGAGTGGGAGGGGAAGAGCTGGGTGGGTGTCTAAGACCAGTCGTCCCCTGTGTGAACCTCTCTCCACGTTTGATTTTCTCCTGGTCACTTAAGCACACTGTAGTACAGTGTGTTTCCTGGGCCTGTATTTCAGGCCAAACTCGGGTTTGCTGGGAATCGGCCCCCTCAGCTGCCAGCCCCTGAGCAGCAGCTGCAAAATGGCTCCTTCCTTTGTCCTCTGCAGGTTGCCTGGAGAGATGGCGGCTTCTTTCCCCACACATGGATATTGTGCAGTGCAGCCTTCAGGTTTGTTGGGCAAAGTCCTTGGTCTGTAAATGACTTTGTACCCAGACATGACTCAGGCCTACCAAAAATGCAGGTTCCTTTAATTCCCTTATCCTTCTACTGTGCTCACGGAGGGACCCCGTGGGGCTTCGGGCCGCTGTGGCAGCAGCTGTGCCCCTGGGGATTTCTTCCTTATTTTATTATATCCAACCTCCTGTGTCCCTGATCTGCTTTGAAAGTCCAGTTTTAGGTTCCAGTAAAGGAACCTTTTTTTTTTTTGTTCATCCACCTTGTGGAGAAGCTGCCTGTCTGCTTTCAGTTATGGGGCGCAACTTAGGAACAGACCCGTCACCACTGAGAAGTCCACATTTGAGAGTCTTTATTAAGCCGGCCGCTGACTGTCTCACACAAGGCCCCAAAAATGGCTATTGGGAGAACAGCCCTGACCACAGGGTTGTAGGGGTTCTTATACCAAAAATCACATCAATCATAGGTGTAATTTCCATATGATTGGAAGTTACAAACTAACGTCATGAGATCATCAACAGAGGGGGAAGTGGGTCAAAATGACCCTTACCAAGGTACAAACTAAAGAATGGTCACTAACATCCTCACAATCACCATTCACATGGTGCATTGAATAGAGGTCAAAAGAGAGCAACTTTTCATTACATAAGAATTGTCATTTTCCATTGCTGACCATGTCATGCTAAGCAACCGATGCTGGGCACAGATGCGGGGTATTCCCATGGGAGAAGTTTATTTCCTACATAACATGGAGTCTCAGAGCAGAATGGAGTCTGTTTAGTCATTTCCCATAGAGTCTGGCCTAGAACATTCTTCTGGAGCCATATCTCTCAGTCCATCACACTTTCTTCTTTCATTCCACTGAGCAGCCAGGAACAAGACCGCCTCTATTCTGCCATCTTGGATCTCTCCAGGATTTCATTCTTTTGTAAGAGAAATTTTACCTCAGACAGGAATCTCAGAATTGGAAAAATCACTTCATTAATTTTTTAGAAACTCTTCAAAAAGTTTTAATACTTTGAATTCTCTAATAGCAGTGAAATCTGAGAGGGATTTGGCCTCACAAGTACTCCAGAGTAGAAGTGTTCTTTTTATTTTGCTGTTCATCAAAAAGGAACTTGTGCCCTAATTAGTGAAAAGTGATGTTTGTGCTAAAAACTTAAAAGTTTTTGGAGATCCAAGATGGCGGACTAGAGGGAGGCTGCGCTCCCTGTCGCTCCGTAACTCCGGTTTCAAGCAGAGGATATCTGTTTCTTGGTGAGGCAGTTTTTGCTGCTTATCGATTCCCTGGTGTTTACCCCATTTGTCTGCTGTGATCACCTGCAGTCTGCCAGCATATGGACACCTTTTTTGAGTGCAGATTGCTCACTGTCAGGTGCCTATCATCCTCCATTTGCCTGCCTCTGGCCAGTCCATTGCCTGCCTTACACCTATCCATCACCCAACACAGGAGGTTCACCTCCCAATCATCCGACAACAGTCTGCAAACTGATCGCCGACCTCCAGTGGAGCACCAGCTGCCTGCTGTTGCCTGGAAGTTCACTGTTACAGTAGCTGCAGGTTTGGTTACACGTGGCTGCTGCTATTTTGAGACAACAGCCAGGCCCTGTAGGACCCCTGGCCAGACTGACTGAGCCCCATCTCCAGGAGCCCTCAGCCTGACCGATCACTCCCTGCCTCTGGGGCCCTCACATCAACTGACTGCTCCCTGCCACCAGGACCCCCAGACCAACTGACTGCACCTGATCACCGGGACCCCAGACCGACTGATTGCACCCAGCCTCCAGGATCCCGCAACCACACCAAACACACCCGACCTCCAGGACCCCTGCTGGACCAACTGCATCCCACTTCCAGGACTCCTGCTGACCATGTCAACACCCTGAGCTGCAGCTCCCCATTTGCCAACACATTGGGAAGCCAGAGCGGCCATCTTGGATAATCCTGGAAGCCATAGCTCCCATCTTTAGGTGGGGCAAATCCCATCCTGAGACGCCTGCTGGAGACTTGAAGCGCATTGTCAGGTACCTCTCATGCATCAGGCTACTGAACACTGGGAGGTTTGAATACTATATGACTGTTAGAGTGTAGATTTTCTTTTTTCTCCTTATTGAAAAAATTTAAGTTCTTATTTCTTTACTTTTCTTGCTCTCTTTTCCTTTTGTTTACCTGTTCCCTCAGAGTCTCTTTCTCCCTTTTCTGCATGCTAATATCCAATTTCTTTTGATTACACTCTCACCCTTTCTATTATCTAGAACTTCTGTATATTCTTCTCTTATCCCATTAACAGCCACATTCTACATCCCTCTGCATCCTCTTTGTCCTCCATTAGAAACTGCAGACCTCATTGCAAATCTGTTTTACTGAAGATAATATTTGAACTCATTCTGTTTATTATGACAATTTTGTTATTGTCCTCATAGGGGCTATTTGGTCTAGGATTGCATAGTGTCTGAATTGGGCATGGCTAATATTGATCTTCCCTTAAAAAAGGGGTTTTGGAAACCTATAGGGCCACTATAAGCCTATAGGGGGAAATCTGCAATACCCCAGATCTGCACTGCTAGAGGGGAAGATACATGAACAACATGAAAAAACAAGGGAAGAAAATAATCCAAACAAATCTAGATTCTATATTAATAGAATCCAATGACAGTGTGTTAGAAGAAATGTCAGAAAAGGACGTCAGATTATACATGATTAAGATGATTCACAAAGCAAAGGATGAGATTAGAGAGCAAATGCAGGCAATGAATGATAATACCAATAAGCTGAAAGAGCACCTGCAGGAAGCAAAAGATCATTTCAACAAAGAGATAGAGATTCTCAAAAGTAACCAAACGGATATCCTTGAAATGAAGAAATAATAAATCAATAAAAATTCAATGGGAAGCATTACCAAAAGACTAGATCACTTGGAAGACAGACAAAATATTGAATCTTGAAAATAAAGTTGCCCAAACAGAGAAGATGGTAAGAAATCATGAACAGAATCTCCAAGAACTATGGGACATCATGAAAAGACCAAATTTAAGAATTATTGGGATTGAGGAAGGCACAGAGATACAAACCAAAGGAATGAACAACCTATTCAATGAAATAATATCAGAAAATTTCCCAAACCTGAAGAATGAAATGGAAAATCAAACACAAGAGGTTTACAGAACACCAAATGCACAAAATCACAACAGATCCACACCAAGGCACATTATAATGAAAATGCCTAACATTCAAAATAAAGATAGTATTTTGAAGGCTGCAAGAGAAAAGCATCAGATTACATATAGGGGGAGACCAATACGGAGAGCAGCTGACTTCTCAATCCATACTCTAAAAGCTAGAAGGGCCTGGAACGACATATTTCAAGCTCTGAAAGAACATGGTTGCCAAACAAGAATCCTATGCCCAGCAAAACTAACCTTCAGATTTGAAGATGAAATAAAATCCTTCAATGATAAACAAAAGTTAAAAGAATTTACAAATAGAAAGCTTGTGCTACAGAAAATTCTCAACAAAATATTCCATGAGGAGGAAATGAAAAACAACAATGGAGGTCAGCAAAGGGAGGAACTACCTTAGAGAAAAATCTACTCAAAGGAGAAACCAAGCCAACTTAAAAACCAAAAACAAGCCCAAATGACTGGGAATACAAATCATGTCACAATAATAACCCTGAATGTTAATGGCCTAAACTCATCAATCAAAAGACATAGACTGGCAGAATGGATTAAAAAGAAAGACCCAACAATATGCTGCCTGCAAGAGACTCATCTCATAGAAAAAGACATCCACAGACTAAAGGTGAAAGGATGGGGAAAAAACCTACCACGCACATGGACTCAGTAAAATAGTGGGGGTTTCCATCCTTATATCAGATAAAATGGACTTCAAGCCAAAGTTATTCAAAGGGATAAAGAAGGACATTTCATACAGCTTAAGGGAACCAAAAATCAAGAAGACATAATGATCGTAAATATTTATGCCCCAAACAACAGTGCCTCCATGTACATCAAAAAAATTCGTCTCAATTCCAGGAATCAAATAGACCACAACACAATAATTCTGGGTGACTTTAACACACTGGTGTCACCAATTGATAGATCTTCCAAACAAAAACTAAACAAAGAAACCATAGGATTCAATTACACAATCAATAAGTTAGACTTAGCAGACATATAAAGAATATTCCATCCATCAATGAGCGAATTCACTTTCTTCTCAGCAGCACATGGAACCTTCTCGAAAACAGACCATATGTTGTGCCACAAAGCAGTTGTAATAAATGCAAAAAAATAGAGATACTGCCTTGTGTTCTATCAGATCATAATGGAATGAAATTAGAAACCAATGACAAAATAAAAAACAGAAATTACTCCAACACCTGGAGACTAAAAAATATACTATTGAATGAAACATGGATAACAGAAAACAACATTGAGGAGATAAAAAAATTATTAGAGGTCAATGAGAACGACGATACAACATATCAAAATCTCTGGGACACTATGAAAGTGGTACTAAGAGGAAAATTCATTGCATGGAGCGCATTCCAGAAAAGAATGAAAAGTCAACAACTAAATGACCTAACATTACAGCTCAAAGTCCTAGAAAAAGAAGAACAGAAGAACAGCAAAAGCAGTAGAAGACAGGAAATAATTAAAATCAGAGCTGAAATCAATGAAATTGAAACAAAAGAAACAATTCAAAAAATTGACAAAACAAAAAGTTGGTTCTTTGAGAAAGTAAACAAATGACAAACTCCTAGCCACACTAACAAAGAGAAGGAGAGAAAAAACTCAAATCACTAAAATTCGTGATGAAAAAGGAAATATCACAACAGACACCACTGAGATACAGAACATAATGAGAAGCTACTTTGAAAATCTGTATTCCAACAAAATAGAAACTACGAAAGACATTGACACATTTCTAGAGACATATGCTCCTCCCAAACTGAACCAGGAGGACATACACAATTTAAACAGATCAATATCAAGCAATGAACTAGAAGAAGCCATTAAAAACCTACCATCCAAGAAAAGTCCAGGACCAGACGGATTCTCAGCCTAGTTCTACAAGACCTTCAAAGAAGAACTCATTCCAATACTTCTCAAAGTATTCCAGGAAATAGAAAAGGAGGGTACCCTACCGAACTCATTCCATGAAGCTAATATCACCCTCATACCCAAACTAGGCAAAGACACATCAAGGAAAGAAAATTTTAGACCAATATCCTTGATGAATATAGTTGCAAAGATCCTTAACAAAATATTGGCAAACCGTATCCAAAAACATATTAAGAAAATTATGCACCACGATCAAGTGGGGTTCATTACTGGAATGCAAGGATGGTTTAACATCCATAAATCAATTAACATAATCCATCATGTCAATAGACTTAAGGATAAGAATCATATGGTTATTTCAATTGATGCAGAAAAAGCATTTGACAAAAGACAACACCCCTTCATGCTCAAAACACTAGAAAAAATAGGGAGAGTAGGAACATACCTGAAAATTGTAAAGGCAATTTGTGCTAAGCCCATGGCCAACATCATTCTTAATGGAGAAAAACTGAAACCATTCCCTTTTAAAATGGGAACAAGACAGGGATGTCCTCTTTCACCACTTCTATTCAACATTGTCCTTGAAACTCTAGCCAGAGCAATTAGGCAGACCAAAGAAATTAAAGGGATATGAATAGGAAAAGAGGAGCTTAAGCTGTCACTATTTGCTGATGACATGATTCTATATTTAGAGGATCCAAAAACCTCCTCCAGAAAACTTCTAGACCTCATCAATGAATTCAGCAAAATAGAAGGCTATAAAATCAACATGCATAAATCTAAAGCATTTTTATACACAAGCAACAAAACAGCTGAAAGGAAAATGAGGAAAACAACTCCATTTGCAATAGCCTCAAAAAAAATAAAATACTTGGGAATCAATCTAACCAAAGAGGTAAAAGATCTCTGCAATGAAAACTACAAAACATTGAAGAAAGAAATTGAGGAAGACCTTAGAAGATGGAAAGATCTCCCATGTGCTTGGATAGGCAGAATTAATACTGTCAAAATGGCCATACTACCAAAAGTGCTCTACAGATTCAATGCAAATCCAATTAAAATCCCAATGATGTACCTTACAGAAATAGAGCAATCAATCATGAAATTCATCTGGAAGAATAAGAAACCCAGAATAGCTAAAGCAATCCTTAGCAGGAAGAATGAAACAGGGGGTATCGCAATACCAGAACTTCAACTATACTACAAAGCAGTAGTAACAAAAACGGCATGGTATTGGCACCAAAACAGACAGGTAGATCAATGGTACAGAATAGAGGACACAGACACAAACCCAAATAAATACAATTTTCTCATACTAGACAAAGGTGCCAAAAATATGCAATGGAGAAAAGATAGCCTCTTCAACAAATGGTGCTGGGAAAACTGGAAATCCACATGCAACAGAATGAAACCATACCCCTATCTCTCACCCTGCACAAAAATCAACTCAATGGATCAAGGACCTTGAAATCAGACCAGAGACCCTGCATCTGTTAGAAGAAAAAGTAGGTCCAAATCTTCAACTCATTGGCTTAGGATCAGACTTCCTTAGCAGGACTCCCATAGCACAAGAAATAAAAGCAAGAATCAATAACTGGGATAGAGTCGAACTAAATAGCTTTCTCTCAGCAAAGGAAACTATCAGCAATGCGAAGAGAGAGCCTACAGAATGGGAGAAAATCTTTGCCACTCATACTTCAGATAGAGCATTAATTTCCAGAATATATAAAGAACTCAATAAACTCTACACAAACAATACAAATAACCCAATCAACAAATGGGCTAAGGAAATGAACAGACACTTCACAGAAGTAGATCTAGAAGCAATCAGCAAACATATGAAAAAATGTTCACCATCTTTAGTTATAAGAGAAATGCAAATCAAAACTACACTAAGATTCCATCTCTCCCCAATTAGAATGGCGATTATCAAGAATACAAGCAACAATATGTGTTGGAGAGGATGTGGGGGAAAGGTACACTCATACATTGCTGGTGGGGCTGCAAATTAGTGCAGCCACTCTGGAAAGCAGTATGGAGATTCCTTAGAAAACTTGGAACGAACCCACCATTTGACCCAGCTATCCCACTCCTCAGCCTATACCCAAAGGACTTAAAATCAGCACACTACAGAGATACAGCCACGTCAATGTTCATAGCTGCTCAATTCACAATAGCCAGACTGTGGAACCAACCTAGATGCCCTTCAATTGATGAATGGATAAAGAAATGTGGTATATATATACAATGGAATATTACTCAGGTATAAAGAATAATAAAATTATGGCATTTTCAGGCAAATGAATGAAATTGGAGAATATCATGCTAAGTGAGATAAGCCAATCTCAAAAATCCAAAAGACGAATGATCTCACTGATAAGCGGATGATGACAGATAATGGGGGGTGGGAAGGGGGCAGGAATGGAGTAAGGAGGGACTGTATAGAGGGAAAAGAGAGGTGGGAGGGATTGGGGGAATGAAAAAATAATGGAATGAATCAACATCATTACCCTATGTGATTGTATGATTACAGAAATGGTATGCTGTTATTCCATGTACAAACAGAGAAACAACATGTATCCCATTTGTTTACAATAACAATAAATTTTTTAAAAAGTTGTTAAAGAAGAAATGGGAGTTTTCACCAGATAAGTTACACCCTTCACTACTGATTTATTCAGTTGGTCAAATCTTGGTCAAATCTTGGTTCCTGGGAATCTTTGTCCAGAGGAAGGAATTTTGTGGTCTGTGCCTAGGATTGTTCTTATAGGTATGGAACTTGCCCCCTGGTGCAATGTAATCGATCAAGGGGTTTAAATGCTGTCTGGCCAGGTACAGTGAGCCACACCTATAATCCCAGCAACTTGGGAGACTGAAGCAGGAGGATCAGAGGTTCCCACCAGCCTGGGTGACTTAGTGAGACTCTGTCTCAAAATAAAAAATAAAAGGGGCAGGGGTGTAGCTCAGTGGTAAAGTGCCCCGGGGGTTCAGTCCCCAGACTACACACACACACACACACACACACACACACACACACTGTCCAACAGCCATCTGCACGCCAAATGATTGCCACCAGTTTTAGACAACTCAAGGAGCCAACGCAGCCCATGTCACGGCTGAGGATATTTACCTGACCACAGTGTACCTGCTGATGATACCACCACAAAAGTTTGCAGAATCAAAATGAGTTGATTTGTTCCAAAACCTGACAAAAATGGAGGCCAGGGAACCAAGTAGGAGAAGGTCCTTCAGCTCCATAGCTTGATAAAAGGAACTTTCAGAAAGATTCTGCCAAAACCACACACTTACACACAAAAAAATGCTTCCAAACCCCTGACTTTCCAAACAAGGTCATAGGGTTTTATCTTTGGCTCTCAAGAGATTAATAAAATACAGAATGGAAAAAAATAAAATAAAATACAGAATGGGACCAGCAAATTCTAAGGAATGGCGGGACAACCTTTCTTCTGGACTCCAGACAACTGTATTATGCTTCATTCTCAGGCACATTTGGAAATTGATAGGCAAATTGTACCAAAGATCATTAAAAACGGTGATGGCTTTCATGTGGAATGTTCCAGATGAACAACTGTCAAGAGCTGCACTTTAAGAAGTACATTTTAAGCCAGGTGAGGTGGGGCACGCCTGTAACCCCAGCTTCCCAGGAGGCTGAGGCAGGAGGATGGCAAGCTTCAGGCCAGACTTGGCAATTTGGCAGCCCGTTTCAAAATAAAACACAAAGGACTGGGCAGGTAGCTTAGTGATAGAGTGCCCCTGGGTTCAACCCCCAGTGCCAAAGAAAAATAAAAATAAATAAATAAATGAAATGAAAATGTTACGGAGGCATGAGAATTACAAATCACCACGCATGTTGGGCCAAATTGAAAGGGAAAGAGAGGTTCTCTACCGAGCGTGCCAGGCAAACTGGGGCGGGGCACAGGCTAAGGCCTCAAAGAGCTCCCAGCACCTCAACTTTGGAAGGACAGAGTTCATCAAGGCAAAACCACCAAACCCACAAGGACAACCGAGGCACAGGTAGGTCAGAAAGACCCCGCAGAGACAGTTATTTTGACCACAGGACAGAGTTGTTTTGATGGTACATTTCAGAGTCACCTTTGTTAGACATCAGGGCCACAGTCCGGCACGGGGAAGGTCCTACTGTCCTGTCAACATAGACACAGCTTCAGGAGGCTGAAAGGAAAACAGAATCAGCAAGCATACCATGGAGACAGGTCAGAACAAGATGGCGTTACCTTGGTTCTTTTCCTTTTCAAAAATAAATAAAGTTAGCACTGAAAAATTTTTTTCTGAATGAAGGCAACAATTTTTATGTAAGTACACTGAATAAACATAGAAACATCCTTAACAAAATACTGTCAGATTAACTACAACATTTTCCTAATGAGTTCCTGAAAAAGGTACTGATAATCATGCGAAGCAAATGACTGCTACAATCTGATCATGCTTGGTTACTGGGAATTTTTTGATCAGGTCTGTGTCTAAAGTTGGATTTGGCTAATCTGCATTAATTCATATAGTAAATACCTTTTATACGAAAAAGCAGATCTATTGTGATAAAATCAAAACCCAAACATTTGAGAGGTATATAGAAAACTTGTCTTAAGTCTTCTAAAATTACATATGATATAACCTTAGAATAAGAACTACCTGTACCATGATCTAACTCTTAAATAGTTAATGCACATTATCTGCAAGACTAACAAGTAGTTTGTTAATCATGTCATGGCTTGCAGGAGAAGGGCAATCTTAATGTAACAGCATAGCAATTATTTTCCAGGTAATTTAAACATTTCTAAGTGTTTGAAAGGTTCTTTTACTTAATACACACAACGTACAAAATAAGTTAAAAGAAGAAAGCAGAGGAGCGTTTCTGGTATTTATGATGCAAACATACAACTTTCCCTCATCAGTAATAATTCCACATATGTCCATTTTACCCGTGGTAAAACATGAAAGGCTGATAGATCAAAAATTTCACATAAATAGAAAAAGCATTCAAACAATGGAATTTCAATGTGTTTCTTCCCACACTGCACTTCATTCTACTTTGACTATAATAAACATAAATAAAAGCCATATCTCGAAAATCTGTTTTTACATCCTTAAAGTTTAACATAAATTCTTTCATCAATTGGGAAGACCTCCTTTATAGCAATTCCATAAAACAATTTTCAATGCACAAAACCTCCATCTTCTAGTAAAACCAGCAACCCTTATGGAGGGCCTGGGCATTCATATTTGGCCCCTCTGAGGTATAAATGCAGCTATATTTGCACCGAGTAGATAATCAAAAAGGTATGCTAACGGTCTGCATGTTTGTATAAAACTGGGAACAATGTCATCCTGACTGATTGAAAACTTATTTTTATATTTTTTATAATAATGGTCGTTAACAAATCTTAAGAGAAAATATATACGTTAGCCCAGTAATAAAGCCAGCAAAATTGTGAATTCCTAAAAAACAATGCAAATGGTTATTACATTTCAAAAACTTTTAACACGGCTTATTGATAAAAAAGCTGAACAGGAAACACAAATGTTTAGATTCAGCAGAGCACCACAAAAAGCATACTATAGATAAGTGTGAGGTCAAGATTTTTCCTCAAAAGAGAAAATCCTTTTAGTCCTTTAGCAAGTCTCTGTGAAAATAGTATGCATACAATAAAAGTGAGTAGGGAGCATCCAAATACCCCCCGGAGGCTTGCTACACCATTCAGCATTGCTGTCCCATCTCATGTGTGTGTGGATGGCCAACAGATGACAAGAAGTCCATGTGACAATAGTTCAGCTACTCCTTTTCACCACTGCTGCCAGTTGAAGTCGTCATTGCTTCCAAAGACCATGAAGAATCCTAGCACAGTTGCAAAGATGACCGTGTTTCCTGTGAGAACAAGTGCACAAGCTCCCCACTCAATTTGCATATTGGAAGAGCACATCCCAGCCTCAAAAACATCAGCCTCATTGCTCCTCCAAACAACAAAGTAATCAAAGCTTTGATGCCTGCCATGGTGGTGATGTCGCTCCTGGTTCCACAACCCGCGGCGGCAGTGGTTGGGGAGACCAAAAATGCATGGTGGCAGCCAGACAATACCTAGAAGTGCTGAAATTAAAAAAAAAAAAAAAAACAAAAAAAAAAAAAAAAAAAAAAAAAAAAAAAAAAAAACACCTATACTCATAAAATTTCTGCAAAAGTACAACTTCTGGAGGAATAGCAAAGGCCCAGAACTTTGAGATGAGATAGTGGATGCCTACTGAACAGGCCACGTTGAATTCAACAGTGACCTCCAGGTAGACCGAGCCAGAGAGCCACTCCTTCCAAACCCACCCTGAGGCTCACATGTGGCTTAATGGATTTTAACACTGATAACTAGTCATCAAGGTGGGACTGGACCTACCAGGTCTCTTCCATCCTGGCACTGAGATGCCATCAAACCCTAACCAAAGAAGGGTCTGCCATTGGTGCCTCAGGAGTAAAGATCTTCATCAGAAGGGAGAAACGGAAACGGTGTCCAAATCAACAGGCAGTAACTTGTGCCACATCCAGACAACATGGAGCCGGGGAGCAGTGACGGGAAGGTGGGCAGAACTGGCTGATCACAGGAGCTGTCGCAAATGTCCACAGCTGGGCACAGAATCCACCCCAACTCGCACCCCCGAAGTTTTTAGGAGGACACTTGGCCATCAGCCGCCTGTCGTCTTTGGACTGAGGTCACCCTTGTCGCTGAATCCCTGGAGCCAATGATGATTGTTTCAAAGCAGCCTTTGAAGCCCTTTCTCCCTTTGCCTCCTGGAAGGGCCTCCGACTCTTTCCATGGGTCTCCTGCCTCCCCTGCCCTGTTATTTCTGATGAAACTTGTTATTTGGAGAGCCACTCTCGGCTGTGACAGTAACACCAACCTGCTCCTGTACCAAGTCAAGGGTGGGAAGTGAAGACAGGGCCATGCCATGAAGTCACCTTTCAGCTGGCCGACGCACGACCAAATAGCAGGAACACTTAAAATTAAATCAGAGGCTGGACTTTAAATATTGTAGAGCATAAAAACCAACTAGGGGACTGGGGATGTAGCTCAGTGGGTAGAGTGCTCGCCTCGCGAGCACAAGGCCCTGGGTTCAATCCCCAGCACCGCAAAAAAGAAAAAAAGAAAAAAAAAACTAGGTCTCAGAAATAGCCTTAACCCTGCTTCATGGCTCACACATGTGAAATTAAATGTGGGTCATTTTGGTAAGTTATTATGTTAAACAGAAACAAAATATAACCTCAACCAATTGTAAATATCCAACTAACATGATTGTGTGATGTGATTAGGAATATTTTCCAACAAGATAACCAAAAAGACTGTTATGGTTTATAGCACAAGAAATAAAAGCAAGAATCAATAAATGGGAAAGATTCAAACTAAACAGCTTTTTCTCAGCACAGGAAACAATCAATTATGTGAAAAGAGAGCCTATCGAGTGGGAGAAAATCTTTTCCACACACATCTCAGATAGAGCACTAATCTCCAGGATATTTAGAGAACTCAAAAACCTTAACACCAAAAAACCAAATAACTCAATCAACAAATGGGCTAAGGGACTGAAGAGACACTTCACAGAAGAAATATAATCAATTAACAAATATATGAAAAAGTGCTCATCATCTCTAGTAACTAGAGAAAAGCAAATTAAAACCACCCTAAGATTTCATTTAACTCCAATTAGAATGGTTATTATCAAGAACACAAGCAATAATAAGTGTTGGCATGGATGTGGGGAAAAAGATACACTCATACATGGCTGTTGGAGTTGAAAATTGGTGCAGCCACTCTGGAAAGTAGTATGGAGATTCCTCAGAAAGCTTGGAATGGACTCACCATTTGACCCAGCTATCCCACTCCTCGGTTTATACCCAAAGGACTTAAAATCAGCATACTACAGAGATACAGCCACATCAATGTTCATAGCAGCTGAATTCACAATAGCCAGACTGTGGAACCAACCTAGATGCCCTTCAACTGATGAATGGATAAAGAAACTGTGGTATATATACACAATGGAATATTACTCAGCCACAAAGAAGAATAAAATTATGGCATTTGCTGGGAAATGGATGAAGTTGATAAATATCATGCTAAGTGAAATAGGCCAAGTTCAAAAAACCAAAGACCAAATGCTTTCTCTGATAAGTGGATGATGATACATAATGAGGGGAGATGATAATGGGGGTGGGGTGGGGGCCGGGGAGAGAAGAATGAAGGAACTTTGGATGGTGTAGAGGAAAATAGGGTTGGAGGGGGTGGAGGATGGAAAGATCGTAGAATGAAGCAGACAGCATCACCCTATGTATATGTACATGATTGCATGAATGGTGTGAATCTACTTTGTGTACAACCAAAGAAATGAAAAGTCGCACCCCATTTGTGATTCAATGAATCAAAAAGCAGTCTGTAAAAATAAAAAAAAAAAATTTAATTAAAAAAAAAGTAATGGTTTAGATATGGTGTTCCCCAAAAGCTCACGTGTGAGACCTAATCAGTGAATCAATCCTGATGGGATTAACAGAGTGGTGCTTGGAGGCAGGTGGGGTGTGGCTGGAGGACGTGGCTCATGGAGGGTCTAGTTACGGGGTATATGTTCGTATCTGGCAAGTGTCTCTCTCCCTCTGCTTCCTGATGATGCCAGGTGCTTCCCTCTGCCACACTCTTCCGCCATGATGTTCTGCCTCACCTCGAGCCTCAAAGAATGGAGACCTCTGAAACCGTGAGCCCCCCAACAAACTCTTCCTCCTCGGTAGGTGTTCTGGTTGGGTCTTTTAGAGGAGCTGACTAAAACAAAGACAAAACGCAAACCAGAAACGCAGTTCTACAACCGCCTCCCGTCAAGTCAGCTCTTCCACATTTCCCCTGCTCATGCCCGCCTCGGACGGCTTGTCACCAAAGCACTCAGTCTCGTTCAGTCTCCCATCCCTCAATCCCTGAATTACTTTTTATTCAAACTCTTCAAAATTCCCTTTGCCTGTACATTTTTTACAGGCTAAAGGGCCCTGGAAGCTGCCTGGGCTGAGGTTGCCTGGGAGACGCACCGTGGGGAAGAGCCCTGGCTTTTCCAAGTCTGATGGGGCGGGGTGGTGCACGCCTCTAATCCCAGCAACTCAGGAGACTGAGGCAGGAGGATGGCAAGTTTGAGGCCAGCCTCAGCAACTGAGTGAGGATCTAAGCCATTGAGCGAGACCCTGCCTTGAAATAAAAAATAAAAAGGGCTGGGGATCTGGCTCAGGGGTAAAATGCCCCTGGGTTCCATCCCTGGGACACACATACATACATACATAGGTACATGGACCAG
Organism: Sciurus carolinensis; assembly: GCF_902686445.1. Lineage (NCBI taxonomy): Eukaryota > Metazoa > Chordata > Mammalia > Rodentia > Sciuridae > Sciurus > Sciurus carolinensis. The sequence goes on along the minus strand of NC_062213.1, from coordinate 200,058,189 downwards.
GTCGGAGTGAAGTATTCTAAAGTTGAATACAAATTTACCTCTACCAGTGAGTTTTGTATTTTCATCTTAATACTTGCCATCCTTTAACTTCCGACTGAAGTACTTCCATAAGCATTTCTTATGAGGCTGGTCTAATGGTGATGGATTATCTCCTCGCCTGGCCTGCAAGGTTTCTCCTGAGAAGTCTGCTGTTAGTCTAGTGGGGATTCTCTTGCCTGTATCTTGGCATATTTCTCTTACTGCTTTTAGAATTCTCTTTGGCTCTGAATTCTGACAGTTTGATTATACTCCGCCCTGGAGAGGACCTCTTTGGCTTGACCCTAACTGGGGTTCTTTGAGCATCTAATTGTCCATATAAGTTTTCAGAGATAACATGTTCCTTGACATTCAGTTGCTATTTTGTTCAACAGGTTTTCTGTGCTTTTCTCAATCTCCCCCGCCGTGGAACCCGGTAGTGTGAATATTTGTTCATTTAATGGTACCCCTCAGGCCTCCCTCACTCTTTTTCATTCTTTTCTTTTTCCTTCTGACTAGGTGATTTCAAAGACCTGTCTCAAGTTCAGAAACAATTGCTGCTCTTGTAAGAAATCCCACGAAAACCAAGCCGGACACGGGAAATCACATAAGGGAGTTTATTAAGCAAACAGTGTCTCCCTGCAGGGTAAGAGAGAAATTAGAGGAAAAGAGAAAGGAAAGAGAAAGGGTGCGTGCTAGAGAGAGTGGAAAACGAGGAGGAGAAAGAAAGTGAGTCAGGGGGAGAGAAAAGCAAGAGAGAAAAGATGGCAGTGAAGCTATCTTTAAGAATCCTGCCGGGCTAACAGGGGACCAATAAGGGAGAAGGACACGTGCAAGCTGACTGGTGAACCAATAGCTAGCTAGGATGTTTACAGATTGACAAGTGGTTGGGAGGCGGGGAAATGGCTGCACCGGAAAGGGCGGGGAGAGCAGCTTTGTACATCACAGTTCCTCCCCTCCCCCTCCCCCTCCTCTTCCTCCTTTTTCTTCTTCTTTATTTTCTTCTTATTCTCCTTCTTCTCTTGATCTCATTTACTGTTGAAGCTCCTAATCATGTTTTTAAAATTTCATTCGCAGACATCTTCTGTTCCAAACTTCATTTGGCTTTCTTTTTTTATTAAGTTTTTAATTTTATTTATTTTTATTGCTTCTTTTTAGTGATCCATGACATTAGAATTCATTTAAAAAAATTTTTTTAGATGTGGACAGATCTTTATTTTATTCATTTATTTACATGTGGTGCTGAGACCGGAATCCAGGGCTTCACACATGCCAGGCAAGCACTCTGCCACTGAGCCACAGCCCCAGCTCCTAGAATTCATTTTGACATAATTATAAAAGCATGAAATGCAATTTGCTCCAATTCCGTCCCTGGAACTCCTTTCCCTCCCTCCTCCCTGCCCCACCCCTTCCCCCTCCTCTGCTGATCTCTCTGTTGTTTACTTGTAGTTTTTGTTGGTGGTGGTTTTTTAATCGGTGCCTTGTGGACGTACACAAAGGCGAGGTTCACTGTGGTGTGTCCATCGCTCACTAGGAAGGTCGGGTCAGGTTCATTCCACTGTCCTTTACTTATCCGGTCCCTCCTTCTTCTGCCTCAGTCCCCTTCCTCGCCCGTTCTTTTTTCTATTTTGATGGAATTCCCCCCCCTCTTTTATTTTCTCCTAATTTTGGACTAGCTTCTAAATATCAGACGAAACGTTTCTCAAATAATATCTTTTGGTTGAAAATATAATTTGGATCATGAGTTGTTCTCCTGATTTCATTAAGTTGCTCTCTTTTCTTCTCTTGCGTCTCACCGAGCTTCCTTAAGATCATTATTTTAAATTGCTTTTCGGGCAGTTCATACTCTTCTCTTTCTTTGGGGCCTGTTTTGGGAGAGTTATTGTGGTCCATCGGTGGTGGCATCTGTGTGTGTGTGTTGTTTCCCTGCATTGGTTTCCGCACACCTGGCAGGGCTGCCCTCCTCCTCCTGATTTTATGGACTGGCTTTCATAGGTAAAGCCTTTTACCCACAGACGTGTCCCGAGGTGTCCGCTGGGTGGGTTGTGCTGGTTTTGGTTCCTGGTAGGTGCGGTCACATAGTCTCCCTGTAGTAACATCTGGTTCCTGTGGGTGCCCCAGTGGCCTAGGCTGGGGGTCTGTGTGGCTGCTGCACCAAACCAAGCACAATCTCCTCCTGGGGGCTGAGTCAGGGGCTGGGTCAGGGGCTGCATCAGGGGCTGGATGGGGGTTGGATCAGGGGCTGGATCAGGGGTGGGATCAGGGGCTGGGTCAGGGGCTGGGTCAGGGGTTGGATCAGGGGCTGGGTCAGGGGCTGGATCAGGGGTTGGATCAGGGGCTGGATCAGGGGCTGGGTCAGGGGCTGGATCAGGGGCTGGATCAGGGGCTGGGTCAGGGGCTGGGTCAGGTGCTGGGTCAGGGGTTGGATCAGGGCTGGGTCAGGGGCTGGGTCAGGGGCTGGATGAGGGACTTGAGTTCCCCCTCCAGATGGCACGTGGCCACATACTGGGAACAAGTTTGCACACAGGGACTGACTGGTCTTGGGTGGGTAGCGTGTGGGCTGGGCTGCTGGAGGTGGGGTCATTGTGCTCCTGGGCACTCAGGGGCTGGCTGGCCTCCGGTGGGTGTCCAGTGGACCTGTGTCCTGGGAGCAGGGTTGCCATGGGGTGCAGCAGGCTCTGAAGCACACGGGGGCTGCTGGGCTCCAGCATAGGACTTGGGGCCATTTTCCTGAGGCCGGGGCTCCCCACAACCCACGTGAGCCTCTGGCAGTGGCTGTGGAGCCCCCGGCATGGGGCTGTGCTGTAGCTGCTGCCCCTTAGGGCAGGGCGCCCTCTAGCAATGGTGCAGGCTCCAGATGACACTGTACAGCCTGCGTCCTGGGTGAGGGGCAGAGTGGGCTCCTTCTTCAGAGCCATGCCACCAGGTACCTGCTGGCAGGCGCCGAGGCTGCGTTCAGTCTGTGTCGAGTGCAGGATTCTTCCAGCAGCCAAGTGCTAGATGGCCACAGTTTTAATGGAGGCTGCTGGGTGCCTCCCATTCACCTTTAACTTTTCAAGAGGAGTCCCCTCGTTTTGAGCTGTTCCCATCTAGGGAGACGGGTGGTAGGACTGGGGAGCCCCTCCCTTCTATGTGCAGCCGTGGTGGGTCTTCCTGCCCCGCTAGTCCTCCAGGGTCTAGCCTGAGCCTTGTTTCTTCATCGCTGGGCTCTTTTTTGTGGGAGGAGGATATGTACAAGACTCCTTTAATCAGTCTTCTCGCTCTGCCTTATGTGAAGAAGGAGATTATTTCTACCAAGAAAACACCTGAGGTGCTGGGGATGTGGTAGAGCACTTGCCTAATAAGTACAAGTCCCTGGGTCACTCTCTCCTCTCACTCTCTCTCTCTCTCTCTCTCTCTCTCTCTCTCTCTCTCTCTCTCTCTCTCTCACACACACACACACACACACACACACACACACATCGAATACTGGCATATGTGAGGCCCAGAGTCATGCACCTGCAGTCCTGTCTGTAGTCCCAGCTACTTGGGAGGCTGAGGCAGGGAGATGACTTGAGCTCACAAGTTAGAGATAGAAAGACTCAGAGACAGAGGGAGGGAGAAGAAGAAAAGAAGGCGAAAAGAAGATAAAAAAGATTGCTTAAATCTGTGTGTTCCTGAATTACAATTCTAATCAGTTCCCAAATGAATGTCATTTTCTTTGCTCTTAATGTTAGGTATAAAGCCACCTTTCTCTCCCGCTACAGGAACCACCTGTCAATCTGCGTTACGCCTGCCTCTCCCGTTACAGGAATTTCCCGCTTACGTTGCCGTAACCTTCCTGCCTCCCACATTACGTTCTAATATGTCATTGGTCCATCAGTCAGTCTGTAATAATTCTCCTCCGCGATTGGTTCCTCCCAGCCCGCGAAATTCCCATAACTAAAAAGAAACCCCGCGCCATTTTCTTCTTTTCCTTTCCCCTTTCCTCCGAGTGGGCACGATTCGTCCACATAAAATAAAAAGTTCCTTGTGTGGGACCTGTGTCTGCGGAGCGTTTTTCTGGGAGTTATTGACGAACCAAAACTGCCCCTAACATCTGCCCTAACATCTGGCCTAACACTTAACTGGATGGATTTTATTATCGGTCAACACGTCACATCTATCCCTGTGCCTCACTTCTACTTTCTGTACATCACTTCCTCCTCCTCCATCTTCTCCTCTTCTTCCTTCTCCTTTTTGATGGTGCTGGGGCTTGAACTCAGGATGCTGTACTATGGAGTTACATCCCTAGTCCCTCATTTTCAAAAGTTTGAGGAGGATCCAAGATGGCGGACTAGAGGAAGGTTGTGTTCCTTGTCCCTCCATAACTTGGGTTTCAAGCAGAAGATATCTGCTTCTTGGTGAGGCAGTTTTTGTTGCTTATCAATCCCCTGCTGTTTACCCCATTTGTCTGCTGTGACCACCTGCAGTCTGCCAGCATATCAACTACTTTTTGAGGGCAGATTGCTCACTGGGCACCTACCATTCGCCATTTGCCTGCCTTTTGCCTGACCATTGCCTGCCTTTAATCTACCCATCACCCACAGCCCGAGGTTCACCTGCCAATTGACAGCAGTCAGCAGACTGACCATAGACCACCAGTAGAGCACCAGCTGCCTGCTGTTGCCTGGAAGTCCACTGTCACAGTTCCTGCAGGTTTAGTTACACGAGGCTGCAGCAATTTTGAGACAACAGCCAGGACTTGTAGGACCCCTGGCCAGACTGACTGAGCCCCGTCTCCAGGATCCCAGAGTCCGACCAATCACTCCCTGCCTCAGGGACCCTCACATCGACTAAATGCTCCCCACCACCAGGACTCCCAGAATGACTGATTGCACCCCACCTCCAGGATCCCCCAACCAGACCGACAACAGCCCATCTCCAGGACCCCTGCCCGACCAACTGCACCTCGCCTCCAAGACCTCTAGCCAACCATGCCCACATCCCTGTGCTGCAGCTCCCCATTTGCCAACACATTTGGAAGCCAGTGCAGCCATCTTGGATTGTCCTGGAAGCCATATCTTCCATCTTTAGGTGGGGCAAATCCCATCCTGAGACACCTGCTGGAGACTGGAAGCTCATTGTCAGGTACCTCTCATGCATCAGGCTACTGAAGACTGGGAGGTTTGAATACTATATGACAGTTATAGTGTAGATATTCTTTTTTCTCCTTACTGAAAAATTTCATTTTTATTTCTTTACTTTTCTCATTCTCTTTTCCTTTTGTTTACCTGTTCCTTCAGTCTCTTTCTCCCTTTTCCCATGCTAACAACTGAAGTCTTTTGATTACACTCTCACTCTTTATATGATCTAGAACTTCTATATATTCTTTTCTTATCCCATTAACAGCTACGTCTTACACCCCTCTGCATCCTCTTTGTTCTCCATTAGAAACACAGACCTTATTGCAAATCTATTTGTTATACTGAAGATAATAATTGAACTCATTCTGTTTATTATGACAATATTATTAACGTCCTCATAGGGGCTATTTGGTTTCAGGTTGCATACTGTCTGAACTGGGCACTGCTAATATTGATCTCCCCCTTAAAGAAGAGGTTTTGGAAACCTGTAAGGTCACTATAGGGGAGAAACTGCAATACCCCAGATTTGCACTGCTAGAGAGGAAGATATATGAACAACATGACAAAACAAGGGAAGAAAATGATCCAAACAAACCTAGATTCTATATTAATAGAATACAGTGATGGTATGGTAGAAGAAATGTCAGAAAAGGACTTCAGAATATACACAATTAAAATGATTCGTGAAGTAAAGGATGAGATAAGAGAACAAATGCAGGCACTGAATGATCACACCAATAAGCAGTTGAAAGAGCAACTGCAGGAAGCAAAAGATCATTTCAACAAAGAGATAGAGATTCTCAAAAACAAAAACAAAAACAAAAACAAAACACCAAATGGAAATACTTGAAATGAAGAAAACAATAAACCAAATAAAATAGTCAATGGAAAGCATCACCAACAGACTAGATCACTTTGGAAGACAGAATCTCAGACAATGAAGACAAAATATTGAATCTTGAAAATAAAGTTGCCCAGAGAAGATGGTAAGAAATCATGAACAGAATCTCCAAGAACTATGGGACATCATGAAAAGACCAAATTTAAGAATTATTGGGATTGAGGAAGGCACAGAGATACAAACCAAAGGAATGAACAACCTATTCAATGAAATAATAGCAGAAAATTTCCCAAACCTGAAGAATGAAATGGAAAATCAAATACGAGGCTTACAGAACACCAAATGCACAAAATCACAATAGATCCACACCAAGCCACATTATAATGAAAATGCCTAACATTCAAAATAAAGATAGGATTTTGGAGACTGTGAGAGAAAAGCATCAGATTACATGTAGGGGGAAACCAAAACAAATATCAGCCGACTTCTCAATCCAGACTCTAAAAGCTAGAAGGGACTGGAACAATGTATTTCAAGCTCTGAAAGAACATGGTTGCTAACCAAGAATCCTATGCCCAGCAAAACTAACCTTCAGATTTGAAGACAAAATAAAATCCTTCCATGATAAACAAAAGTTAATAGAATTTACAAATAGAAACCTGTGCTACAGAATATTCTCAACAAAATATTCCATAAGGAGGAATTGAAAAACAATGGAGGTCAGCAAAGGGAGGAACTACCTTAGAGAAAAATCCACTCAAAGGAGAAACCAAGCCAACTTAAAAACCAAAAACAAGCCCAAATGACTGGGAATACAAATCATGTCTCAATAATAACCCTGAATGTTAATGGCCTAAACTCATCAATCAAAAGACATAGACTGACAGAATGGATTAAAAAGAAAGACCCAACAATATGAGTCTGCAACAGACTCATCTCATAGAAAAAGACATCCACAGACTAAAGGTGAAAGGATGGGAAAAAAACATACCACACACACGAACTCAGTAAAAAAGCGGTTTCCATCCTTATTTCAGATAAAGTGGACTGCAAGCCACAGTTATTCAGAAGGGATAAAGAAGGACATTTCATACAGCTTAAGGGAAGCAAAAATCAAAGAGACATAACGATAGTAAATATTTATGCCCCAAACAACAGTGCCTCCATGTTCATCAAAAAAATTCGTCTCAATTCCAGGAATCAAATAGACCACAACACAATAATTCTGGGTGACTTTAATGCACTGCTGTCACCAATCGATAGATCTTCCAAACAAAAACTAAACAAAGAAACCATAGGATTCAATTACACAATCAATAACTTAGACTTAGCAGACATATAAAGAATATTCCATCCATCAATGAGCGAATTCACTTTCTTCTCAGCAGCACATGGAACCTTCTCGAAAACAGACCATATGTTGTGCCACAAAGCAGTTGTAATAAATGCAAAAAAATACTGCCTTGTGTTCTATGAGATCATAATGGAATTAGAAATCAATGACAAAATAAAAAACAGAAATTACTCCCACACCTAGAGACTAAATATGCTATTGAATGAAACATGGATAACAGAAAACATCAGTGAGGAAATAAAAAAATTCTTAGTGGTAGTGAGAATGATGATACAACACATCAAAATCTCTGGGACACTATGAAAATAGTCCTAAGAGGGAAATTCATTGCATGGAGTACATTCAAGAAAGGAATAAAAAGTCAACAACTAAATGACCTAACATTACATCTCAAAGTCCTAAAAAAAGAAGAACAGAACAACACCAAAAGTAGTAGAAGATGGGAAATAATTAAAATCAGAGCTGAAATCAATGAAATTGAAACAAAAGAAACAATTCAAAAAATTGACAAAACAAACAAAATAGACAAACCCTTGACCACACTAACAAAGAGAAGGACAGAGAAAACTCAACTTACTAAACTGGTGATGAAAAAGGAAATATCATGACAGACACCACTGAAATACATAACATAATGAGAAGCTACTTTGAAAATCTATATTCCAACAAAATAAGAAATACTGAAGACATTGACAAATTTCTGGAGACATATGATCCTCCCAAACTGAACCAGGAGGACATACACAATTTAAACAGATCAATATCAAGCAATGAATTAGAAGAAGACATCAAAGCCTTACAACCAAGAAAAGAACAGGACCAGATGGATTCTCAGTTGAGTTCTACAAGACCTTCCAAGAAGAACTCATTCCAATACTTCTCAAAGTATTCCAGGAAATAGAAAAGGAGGGAACCCTATCAAACTCATTCTATGAAGCTAATATCACCCTCATACCCAAACCAGGCAAAGACGCATCAAGGAAAAAAAAATTTTAGACCAATATCCTTGATAAATATAGATGAAAAGATTCTTAACAAAATCCTGGCAAACCGTATCCAAAAACATATTAAGAAAATTATGCACCACGATCAAGTGGGGTTCATCCCAGGAATGCAAGGTTGGTTCAACATCATAAATCAATAAATGTAATCCATCATGTCAATAGACATAAGGATAAGACTCTATGCTATTTCAATTGATGCAGAGAAAGTGTTCAACAAAATACAACACCCCTTCATGCTCAAAACACTAGAAAAAAAATAGGGATAGTAGGAACATACCTCAACATTGCAAAGGATATTTATGCTAAGCCCTCGGCCAACATCATTCTTTTTTTTTTTTTAATTTATTTTTATTGTAAACAAATGGGATACATGTTGTTTGTGTTTGTACATGGAGTAAAAGCATACCATTTGCATAATCATACATTCACATAGGGTAATGATGTTTGATTCATTCTGTTATTTTTTCCTTCCCCGCCACCCCTCCCACCCCTCTTTTCCCTCTATACAGTCCCTCCTTCCTCCATTCTTGCACCCCCCACCCCCCATTATCTGTCATCATCCGCTTATCAGTGAGATCATTTGTCTTTTGGATTTTTGAGATTGGCTTATCTCACTTAGCACGATGTTCTCCGATTTCATCCATTTGCCTGCAAATGCCATAATTTCATCATTCTTTATGGCTGAGTAATATTCCATTGTATATATATACCACAGTTTCTTTATCCATTCATCAATTGAAGGACATCTAGGTTGGTTCCACAATCTGGCTATTGTGAATTGAGCAGCTATGAACATTGATGTGGCTGTATCTCTGTAGTAGGCTGATTTTAAGTCCTTTGGGTATAGGCTGAGGAGTGGAATAGCTGGGTCAAATGGTGGGTCCATTCCAAGTTTTCTAAGGAATGTCCACACTGTTTTCCAGAGTGGCTGCACTAATTTGCAGCCCCACCAGCAATGTATGAGTGTACCTTTTCTCCCCATCCTCTCCAACACGTATTGTTGCTTGTATTCTTGATAATCGCCATTCTAATTGGGGTGAGATGGAATCTTAGTGTAGTTTCGATTTGCATTTCTCTTATTACTAAAGATGGTGAACATTTTTTCATATGTTTGTTGATTGTTTGTAGATCTTCTTCTGTAAAGCATCTGTTCATATCCTTAGCCCATTTGTTGATTGGGTTATTCATATTCTTGGTGTAGAGTTTTATGAGTTCTTTATATATTCTGGAAATTAGTGCTCTATCTGAAGTATGAGTGGCAAAGATATTCTCCCACTCTGTAGGCTTTCTCTTCGCATTGCTGATAGTTTCCTTTGCTGAGAGAAAGCTATTTAGTTCGAATCTGTCCCAGTTATTGATTCTTGCTTTTATTTCTTGTGCTATGGGAGTCCTGTTAGGGAAGTCTGATCCTAAGCCAACAAGTTGAAGATTTGGACCTACTTTTTCTTCTATCAGATGCAGAGTCTCTGGTCTGATTTCAAGGTCCTTGATCCATTGTGAGTTGATTTTTGTGCAGGGTGAGAGATAGGGGTTTAGTTCCATTCTGTTGCATATGGATTTCCAGGTTTCCCAGCACCATTTGTTGAAGAGGCTAACTTTTCTCCATTGCATATTTTTGGCACCTTTATCTAGTATGAGAAAATTGTATTTATTTGGCTTTGTGTCCGTCTCCTCTATTCTGTACCATTGATCTACCTGTCTGTTTTGGTGCCAATATATAAAGAACTCATAAAACTCTACACCAAGAATATGAATAACCCAATCAACAAATGGGCTAAGGATATGAACAGATGCTTTACAGAAGAAGATCTACAAACAATCAACAAACATATGAAAAAATGTTCACCATCTTTAGTAATAAGAGAAATGCAAATCGAAACTACACTAAGATTCCATCTCACCCCAATTAGAATGGCGATTATCAAGAATACAAGCAACAATACGTGTTGGAGAGGATGGGGGGAAAAGGTACACTCATACATTGCTGGTGGGGCTGCAAATTAGTGCAGCCACTCTGGAAAACAGTGTGGACATTCCTTAGAAAACTTGGAATGGACCCATCATCTGACCCAGCTATCCCACTCCTCGGCCTATACCCAAAGGACTTAAAATCAGCCTACTACAGAGATACAGCCACATCAATGTTCATAGCTGCTCAATTCACAATAGCCAGATTGTGGAACCAACCTAGATGTCCTTCAATTGATGAATGGATAAAGAAACTGTGGTATATATATATACAATGGAACATTACTCAGCCATAAAGAATGATGAAATTATGGCATTTGCAGGCAAATGGATGAAATCGGAGAACATCGTGCTAAGTGAGATAAGCCAATCTCAAAAATCCAAAAGACAAATGATCTCACTGATAAGCGGATGATGATGCATAATGGGGGGTTGGGGGGACAAGAATGGAGGACAGAGGGACTGTATAGAGGGAAAAGAGGGGTGGGAGGGTGGGAAGGAAGGAAAAAATAACAGAATGAATCAAACATCATTATCCTATGTAAATGTATGATTATGCAAATGGTATGCTGTTACTCCATGTACAAACAGAAACAACATGTATCCAATTTGTTTACAATAAAAGTAAATAAAAAAAATAAACTTACAATGGAGAAAAAATAGCCTCTTGAACAAATGGTGCTGAGAAAACTGGAAATCCATATGCAGTAAAATGAAATTAAACCACTATCTCTCACCCTGAACAAAACTCAACTCAAAATGGATCAAGGAATCAGGAATTAGACCTGAGACCCTTCACCAAACTGAAGAAAAAGTAGGCCTTAATCTCCATCACTTTGGCTAGGATCAGACTTCCTTAACAAGACCCCCATAGCGCAAGAAATAAAAGCAAGAATCAATAAATGGGATAGATTCAAACTAAAAAGTTTTTTCTCACCACAGGAAACAATCAATAATGTGAAAAGAGAGCCTACAGAGTGGGAGAAAATCTTTTCCACACACACTTCAGACAGAGCACTCTCCAAAATTTATAAAGAACTTAAAAAACTTTACATCCAAAATACAAAGAAGCCCATCGATAAATGGACTAAGGAAATGTACAGACACTTCACAGAAGAAGATATACAGGTGATCAACAAATATATGAAAAAGTGCTCATCATCCCTAGTAACTAGAGAAATGCAAATTAAAATCACCCTAAGATTTCATTAACTCCAATTAGAATGGCTATTATCAAGAACACAAGTAATAATAAGTGTTGGCGTGGATGTGGGGGAAAAGGCACACTCATACATTGCTGGTAGAGTTGCAAATTGGTACAGCCACTCTGGAAAGCAGTATGGAGATTCCTCAGAAAGCTTGGACTGGACCCACCATTTGACCCAGCTATCCTACTTCTTGGTTTATACCCAAAGGATTTAAAATCAGCATACTACAGTGATGCAACCACATCAATGTTCATAGCAGCTCAATTCACAATAGCCAGACTGTGGAACCAACCTAGATGCCCTTCAATTGACGAATGGATAAAGAAACCGTGATACATACACATAATGGAATAATACTCAGCCATAAAGAAGAATAAAATTATGGCATTTGCTGGTAAGAGGATAAAGTTGGACAATATCAAGCTAAGTGAAATAGGCCAAGCCCAAAAAACCAAAGTCTGAATGTTTTCTCTGATAAGAGCATGACAATATATAAGGAGGGGGGTTGATGGGGGGAAGAAAAGAATGAAGGAACTTTGGATGGTGTAGAGGAAAAAGGGGTGGGGGGGTGGGAACAGTAGAATGAAGCAGACAGTATTTCCCTGTATATATGTATGATTACACGAATGGTGTGAATCTACATCATGTACAACCATAGAAATGAAAAGTTGTACCCCGTTTGTGTACGATGAATCAAAATGTGTCTGTAAAAATAAAAAATATTTTAATTAAAAAAAAAAAAAGTTTGAGACAGGGATTCCAGGGTGCGCCACCAAACCAGCTCCTGCGTCACTTCCTTCTCTGCTGGCACCGTACCCTACAGTGATGGAGCGTTGTTAACCATTTTCGTTCCCGACTGCTACTTGATTCTAGAGTCACAAATAAGTCCAATTAAGATCTGCAAAGCTAGTTCCACACAGCTTATGGAGGATCCAGTGAGATCATGCACACTTAGGGTTTGGCATAGGCCTGCATACAGTGAGAGCTCAATAAATGCTCTTCTCCTTCTTTATCCCACCTAGCAGAAACCTTCACCTTTCTTTATCCTTTAATCTTGTTATCTTTTTTTTTTTCCTTTTTTGTTTCTTTAGGTTTAAAGAAATAACCTTTAGCTGAATGTGGTGGCTTATGCCCATAATCCCAGTAGGTGGGGAGGCTGAGGCAGGAGGATCACAAGTTCAAGGTCAGTCTCAGCAACTTAGTGAGACCCTGTCTCAAAATAAAAAATCAAAAGGGCTGGGGATGTGGCTCAGTGGTTAAGTGACCCTGGGTTCAATCTCTAGTACATACTCCTGCCAAAACAAACAAACAAAAACACTAATCTTTATCTTTAAAAAGTTAATAATGTCCACTATATGAATCTGAAGAACACAAGAAGTGATGAATAAAGTCATCCACGGTCATGAGCAGTTTGGTCGCTGTGTCCTTGTGGATCTTGTCTGTGTACATGCACAACTCCCCTGTGACGTGTCTGAGATCATACGGTGCCTATCTCGCCCTCCCATGTCAGGGATTCTCACCCGTTCCCAATTCCAAAGCTCACGGGGCGTAATCCCAGCAGCTCAGGAGGCTGAGGCAGGAGGATCAGAGGTTCGAAGCCAGCCTCAGCATGTTAGTGAGGCTTTACGCAACCTAGTGAGACCCTGTCTCAAAATAAAGAGTAAAAAGGGCTGGGGATGTGGCTCCAAGGTGGAGCACTTGCATGTGACAGGCAAGTGTGCGGCTCTGGGCTCCGACCCCAGCACTGAGCACAAAGCAAAATAAACCCCAAAGAACAAAGCTCCTAGGGATGCTGTGATAACCAAGAACACGGTACTGACTCAGTCTGTTAGGAAAACAACGTAACCTTGCCTTTCTTGGGGACAAAATTTCACCAAAGGACAAAACAGCAACAGAGGTCTCTAGATTTAAGTATTGGTGGACTGTGGATTAAAAAATGACAGTCCCTTGATGCTCAACTTAAAAGGGGACGCGGAGCCACAGAGGCCCTCAGCACAGCGTGCCTTGGGGAGGTCAGTGTCGGATCCACTCGGTTAAGGTAACAGCAGGAAAGCACCTTTGCCCAGGTGGCTCCCTACTCCCAAGGGAAAGCTAGGAGAGACCCAGGAGCATCGATGACAGATCTGTACACCACAGCGCACGCGGCTGGCACACACTCCTGGGTCCCTTGGCTTTCATCGCTAGACGGAAAGGCCTGGCGGAAAGAACCTGCGGGAGGAAGGCTGGGCTGGGCTCCTGGCTTCAGAGACTTCAGCCGCCGGTCGCTGGCTCCAAAGCAGAGGCAGCTGGCTTCTTCACTAGCTCTGCTTCGTGTGCGTGGTCGGGAGGATTGACTCCGTGGATGCTCCACCACCCAGCTACGGCTCCGGCCCTTTTTATTTTTTTATTTCAAGACAGGGTCTCACTACGTTGCTCCGGTTGGCCTCCAACTTGCAATCCTCCTGCCTCAGCCTCCCAAATCCCTGGGGTCACCGGTGTGCACCACCAGGCCTGGCTCCCAGCCCTCTGCTTTAACATGTGTTCACCTGAGTCTCCTCCAAGGTTGCAAAGGGTTCTCCTAAGATTTTTTTTTTTCCTAGAAATTTTTATCGTCTTATCTCTCATGTGTTTAGCGATGATCAGTAACTTCCAGCTACTGTCATGCCTGCTGGAGGAAGTCATGATGTTTGCTTTGTGTCTGGGTGCTCATCCACGTCTTCCAGCACCACCCATCTCCTGCAGTTTCCCCCACGGAATCACGGTGGCATCTTATCAGAACTGTTTGTGGACGCACTTCTGGATTCTTCTATTCTGTTCCATCCGTCTGCCGGCCAACACCATGCTGTCGTGATGACAATAGCTTCATACCCACTCTCAGAATCGGGTAGTATGCAGTATTGCACGCCTGCCGTCCCTGCAGCTCAGGAGGCTGAGGCAGGAGGATCTCAAGTTCAAGGCCAGCCTCAGCAACTTAGTGAGGCCCTGAGCAACTTAGCAAGACCCTGTCTCGAAATAGAACATTAGAAGGGCTGGGGATGTGGCTCAGTGTTTAAGCGCCTCTGGGTTCAATCCCTGGGACCAAGAAGAAAGAAAGAAAGAAGAATCAGGTAGCACAAGTCCTCTTCCTCTTGTTTAACTGTTTCGAAGATGTCTCTAATCTCGTCAGTGCTAGGCTGAGAACTTCATGGTCTCTTCTACACACACAAGAGTGTCTGGTAATATTCACCTGTGCTCACATGCAGAGGCATGTTTATGGAGCATGTAACAGCTCACGCATAACCACGGAGATATGTGTATGTGTGAAACACACAAATATATTCCTGTGCGTATGTGAAATACCCCCCAGTCCAGTGCTTCATGATACCAATATACTTGTCATATACTTACAATGATAGATATACTTACTATAGAATTGTGTTCACAGATGCGAACAAATATTATCTTCCTAACAAATAAAAATTGGTACATATTAAATATGCAGATTTATTTAAAAATATATAAATACATATTTACAAATGTTAAAACTGCTTAGACTAGCCAGGCATGATGGCACATGCCTGTAATCCCAGTGACTTAGGAGGCGGAGACAAGAGGATTGCAAGTTCAAGGCCAGCCTCCACAATTCAGCAAGGCCCTAAGCAACTTAGTGAGACCCTGTCTCGAAATAAAAGATAGAAAGGGCTGGGGATGTGGCTCAGGGGTAGAGCACCCCTAGATTTAACTCCCAGTACACAACAAGGATGACCGCAAAGGACGGCTTTGACTGTAGACCAAATGTGAGATCAGCATGAACAAAGCACCTAGAATAATTCAACTCTGCTCCTGAGTTGGGAAAAGTGAAGGAAGCAGCAAAAGAAGAGAGTAAAAGGAAAGAAAGAGAAAGACGAGGAAGAAGAAAGGAAGTTAAAGAATAAAGTAAAACGTAAAGTTGGTTTCTTTCTGGTCCTCCTAAACCACACACACAAAAAAATTGTAAAGTCCTTTTCCTGCCTTATTGCATTATTTACCAACACTTTAGTTGTTCATTATTTCTGTACTCCAAATCTGTCATTAGTATTGGTGTTTTACCCATTTGATGGCTATTATAGCTATTAGCATGTTTTCTAATGTCTTATTCTTTTTGGATCTCAGACTTTTATATAATTATGTACTTAAATTGACATGTGATCATAGTACACATTTGTGGGATTACATGTGATGTTTCACTTCATGTGTGCATTGTTAATGTTTACTGCATGACATTTAAATCAGGATAAGTACCAGGCATGGTGGCACACACCTCTAATCCCAGTGACTCTGGAGGCCGAGGCAGGAGGATCGTAAGTTCAAGGCCAGCCTCAGCAATTTAGGGAGGCCTTCAGCAATTAATTGAGAACTTGTCTCAAAATAAAAAGCAAAAAGGGCTGAGGATGTGGCTCAGTGGTAGAGCACCCCTGAGTTCAATCTCCAGTACCTCCAAAAGAGGGGGTTTTGGGGTGTGGTTCAGTGGAATAGTGTCCTGGGTTTAATCTTTAGTCCTAAAAATAAATGAACAATTGATTGATTGATCAGGGTGAGCATACCTATCCCTCAGCCATTGGTGATTTTCCCCGTAATTATCACCATGCTTGCTTTCTTGAACACTTTCCTACAACCACACGTATACCAAACTCTTGCCATCAGTTTCAGACAACTCGAGGAGACGCTGGGTGTATCACTGCTTGTTATGGGGCGCGACTTAAGAACAGACCCCTCACCACTGAGAAGTCCACATTTGAGAGTCTTTATTAAGCCAGCCGCTGACTGTCTCACACAAGGCCCAAAAAAATGACTATTGGGAGAACAGCCCCAACTCCAGGGTTGTAGCGGTTCTTATACCAAAAATCACATCAATCATAAGTGTCTGTTGCTATGATTCAAAATTACAAACTAACATCATGAGATCTGGAACCATTAGCAAGAGGGCGAGGTGGGTTGAAATGACCTTACTTAGGTACAAACTAAAGAATGGTTACTAACATCTAGACAATCACTGTTGACATCACCGCTAACCTGGTACAATGTTTAGGAAACTCGGAATCAAAAAGAGAATGATTTTTCATTATACAAGAATTGCCATTTTGTCATTTTGTGTTGCCAAACAAGTCACGCTAAGCACCTGTGGATGGGTACAGAGGCGGGGTTCCCATGGGAGAAGCATTTCCCACAAAACATGGAGTCTCAGGGCAAAGTGGAGTCTGTGTAGTCACTGCCCACATAGCCTGGCCGGTAACATTTCCATGGGGTCAAATATGTCAGTAAGTCACATGCTGACGATGGCTGCCAGCCATGAACTCCCGCCTGCTCGCAGGTGAAGCCGGTGGTGGAAATTTTCCACCAAAATGGCGTCACTCATGTCAAACTCTGACACTACAGGGCTGGCGGGGGGCTAGGAAGAGGGATCCTCAAGCGCAGCCGTCTGCTGACAGGAGCCCTCACAAAAGACGGACAGAACGGCGACCTTTCCCCAAATCCACCACAAATTGTACCCAAAAAATGTATTTTCTTGCTTCTTTTATTTTTTGGGTACCAGGGACTGAACCCAGGGGCGCTCTACCTCTGAACCACACCCCCAGCCCTTTTTCATTTTTTATTTTGCGACAGGGTCTCGCTAAAATGCTCAGGTTCAGGCCGGCTTTGAACTCGCGATCCTCCTGCCTCTGCCTCCCGAGTCTCTGGGACCACAAACAGGCACCGCTGGGTCCTGCACAGAATTATGTCTTCTCAGAAGACGGCTGCCCAGCAGCTGCCTGTCCTCTTGGGCTGAGGCCACCCTCGTTCCGGAAACCTTGCAGCCGATGATGACTGTCTCAAAGCGCCTTAGTCGGCCCTTGAAACCCTGTCTTCCTTTGCCTCCTGGATGGGCCTGACCCTCTTTGCTTGGGGTCTTACATTCCCTGTCCCATCTACAGTCACTTTTTGATCAGCTGCTCTCTGTTGTTACCTAGGTTGACAGAAACCTCCACCTGCCCAGGCACCAGGTCAAGGGTGGTAACCGAGAGAGACGCCTAGCCTCACTCAAGCAAGAAACAGGTAAAGAAAATTCAAACTTGGAGACTAGGTTTCAAATATTCCTCAGCATAAACCACCATCTAGGCCTTAAAAATAATCTTAAACCTCTTTAAACTGCAATCATAAGTGAAATGAATATGGGTAATTTCTGCTAAATGCTTAAGATAAGAGGAAACCTCTAAATGCTTAAGATAAGAAAAAGCCTCAGCCCAAACAAACAAAAACAACCCAAAAAGCAGCTGCCTGGGTGTGGATGTGCACGCCCGTAATCCCAGCCACTCAGGAGGTCCAGGCAGGAGGAGCACAAGTTCCAGGTCAGCCTTGGCAACTCGGCGAGGCCTGTCTCAAAATGGGTTTTCCAACGGGGTGGGGGTGAGCCCAGGGGCCCAGCACCGCTGGTTCGTCCCCGTACTGCGACAACAAGAGCGCAGTTCACGTCTGCGTTTCGCCATAGCTACTTGCCTCTGACAAATCGCATGAACGTGCTAGAACTTCTTAGGTCTGACGTCCCCAGTTCCTGATTTACTTTTCACTCAAACGCTCACTTTTCACTGTGCTGCAGGTCCTTCCCTTAAGGGCTAGAGGCCCTAGAAACGGATTAGGGCTGGTGTGCTGGGAAATACCCGCTTTGGGGAAGAAACCAAAAGGCTCCCTGTGGCAGCGGCCATGGAGACAGGGACATGTGCCTTTAATCCTTGCTTCTCTCTCTTCCGTGTCCCTAAGAGCCACAGCCTGTACCCAGTGTTTGCTCAGGCCTGCCTGCCTTCCTTCCTTCCTTCCTTCCTTCCTGCCTGCCTTCCTTCCTGACTTCCTTCCTTCCTTCCCTCCTTCCATCCTTCCTTCCTTCCCTCCTTCCATCCTTCCTTCCTTCCTTCCTTCCTTCCTTCCTTCCTTCCTTCCTTCCTTCCTTCCTGCCTTCTCTCCTTCCTTCCAAGTGCTTTACCACTGAGCCTCTGTCCCCAGTCCTGTTCATTTTTTATGTTGAGACATGGCCTTATAAGCTGCCCAGCCTGGCCTCAAGCTTGCAATCCTCTGGCCTCAGCCTCCTGAGTCGCTGGGACTAGAGCCGTGTGTCACCACGCCCGGCTCTCAGTGGGTCTTAGTCTAGTCTGTTCCCCTGGCTCAGACCATGAAAACCACTCTCCGGCTTTGGGTCAATGCGCGTTCTTAGAGTTCATCTTCTCAAGCAGGTTCGCTGAGCTGATCCCATATGGAAACTCCCTTTTCCTTCTGGGGCAGTCAAAGGAGGCCTCTCCCTCCCTGCCTTCAAGGACAGCTCTGGCCTTTGGCGTCTCTGTTGTCCCTCCTGTAGCTACTTCCCTTCTGACTTCTAAACTCCAAACAGATATTTTAATCCCTCCACACCCACCACCCGAAAGAACCGCACCAAGCCAAGCAAAACCCCAGGCAGACCAAAAATAATACCACGTGTTCTTCCCATCACCTCGGATGATTCAGTCCCCTGTCCCCCTGCAGGCCCAGAGGCCAAGTCCCCAGCGCTGCTCCCATTATAACTGAGGCTTGATTCTCTGGACCTAGTAGTGGTTGAAGATCAGTCACCTCCTCAGGGGTCCCTCTCTTCCTCCCTGAATGGGCACATGATCTGATATGTTAGGAAACATAAAACCCAAGTGACAGCTGACACACTGAGTAACTCTGACATATTTTTATAATTTCAACGTGGCCAGCTGGACATGGTGGTGCCTGCCTACGATCCCAGCAACTTGGGAGGCTGAGGCAAGAGGACGGCAAGTTCAAGGCCAGTCTTGGCAACTTAGTGAGACCCTGTCTCCAGGTAACAAATAAGAGCTGGAGATGGAGCTCAGTGGTAAAGGGTACCTGGGTTCAATCCCCAGTACAAAAAAAAAAAAAAATTCTTTTTTTGGCAAGGCCAAAGAACTGCCAAGAATGATAAATTCAATTTTCTTTCCTAATATCAGAAACAGATTAAACTCTTTCTTGTCTCACAGTCAGGACTATGAAAGTCACATACTGCTAAAAGAAATCAATCGATAGTATGGAGTGAATCAATCAGTGCGTCCCTGACTCAGACCCTATGCACAACTACAGTTGAATATACCAGTTAATTTGGAGGAAACTAGAAATTCAATGGGATTAAGTGGGTGGGGATTCAGATATTTAATCAGACGGCACTCTGATTGGAACTAGGAGTTGAAAAGAGGAACGAGGGTTGGAAAAACCAGCAAAAGCTTCAAGAGCCCAAGAAGCACAGAAGCCTGGAGCCCAGGGTCACGGTCACCAGCTGTCGCCACTGGGATTCACAACTCCCTGCCAACTGTCCGGCTCTGGTAAGTCACCAAACCCCACGGAGATGCCATTCAGGCTGCATGGTGGCATCCACCGTTAGTCCCAGCTACTGGGGAGGCGGAGACAGGAGGATTACTTGAGCCCAGGAGTTCAAGGCCCGCTTGGGCGACTGAGCTCTAAACAGAACCCCTGTGGGGTCTACTCTCAGCCAGTCTCACCTGGTGACCCACACCCAGGAGTGGTGGCTCATGCCTGCAGTCCCAGCAACTCGGGAGGCCGAGGCAGGAGGAAGCACAAGTTGGAGGCACAGCCTCAGCAATTGAGCAAGATCTGATCTGAATATCAAAAAATGAAAGGAGAGACTGGGGATGTAGCTCAGTGGGGAGACGGCTTGCCTAGCATGCATGAGGCCCTGGGTTCAAGTCCCAGCACTGGAAAATAAAAGGAGCTGGAGATGTCGCTCAGTGATAGAGCAAAAAAGAAAAAAATAATGGTGACATGTAGGTTCTGACGGCAAACATATCATTTTCTTTTCTTTTTTTTTTTTAAGCGTCATGGCAGGGTCTTATTTTTTATTATTATTTTTAAAATGTGTTCTCATCAGCTACACATGACAGCAGAATGCATTTGACCTTTGTACACACACGGAGCTCGCCTTCTTCCTCCGGCTGTAGGAGGTGCGGAGTCCGCTGGTTGTGTAGCCATGCGTATGTAGGGTAACCATGGCCGAGTTCCACGGCCTTGCCGCCCCACGCCCCCTCCCCTCCCCCACCCCCTCTGCCCACTCCAAAGTCCCTCCATTCATCCCTCCCAGCCCCATTGTGGATCAGCGTCCCAATATCAGAGAAAACATTCGGCCTCTGGTTTTGGGGGGTTATTTCATTTAGCATGAGAGACTATCATGTTTGTGTCTCTTCAAATGGACAGATTTAAGATCTTGTCTCTAAATGCAGTTTTGCTTTCGTCCCAATAGTTTTGATTTCTGCTTTGGTTTAGGTCATATTAAATTTCTTTCCCTCTTTTTTTTTTTTTGTTAGCACCGGGGATTGAAATCCAGGGGTACTTTACCACTGAGTTACATCCCCGACCCTTTTTATTTATGTATTTTTAATTCCAGACAGGGTCTTGCTAAATTGCTTAGGGTTCTGCTAAATGCTGAAGCTGGCCTTGAACTTGTGATCCCCCTGCCTCAGCCCCAAGTCGCTGGGATTGCCATGCCATGTGTCACCATGCCCTGCTAAATTGCTTCATTTGCTTTTTATAATTATTATGTGTGTGTTTGTGTTTTACCCAGTATTGAACCCCAGGGATGCTCCACTATAGAGTTATATCCCAGCCCTTTTTATTTTGTATTTTGAGACAGTGTCTTGCTAAATTGCCAAGGTTTGCCTTCAACTTGTAATCCTCCCATTTAATCTAGCAAAATTTTTGATAAAATTTGGAAAGCATCTAATTGATCGGAATTACTTACTTTTGGGGGTGGGGGTGTAGTTTAGTGAGCACTTGTCTATCATGCACGAGGCCCCAGATTCAATCCATAGCACCACAAAAATAGTCTACCCTCAAATTATACTTCATTGATTCTATGGTTTCATGATTGGTTTTTTATTTTATTTTTGGTTGATTTTTTCTGTGGCTTCAAGATTTTATAAGTTAGGCACTTGTTATAACTAATAGCTTAAAAATATTCCACCCTTTATTTTTCTTGGCAGTACCAGAGATTGAACCCAGTGCCACACAATGAGAGTTTTGCTAAGGTGCTCAGAATCCCAAGTAGCTGGGCTTACGGGAGTAGGTCACCATGCCCAACAGTATGCAGTATTTTTAACAGGAGCGACTCTTCTGATCTATCTCTTTCCCTGGACACCACTGCAAAGTGGCACATGGTCACATGTGTGCAAGATCCACATGACGATCAGTGCCTCATCCCAGAGTCAGCGTTTTCCACTCTTACTTCCAAATGCCCTAAAATCCTACGTGTGGCTTTTAGCCTTGCTTACTGAGCCTGGTGGTACATGTCTGTGATCCCAGCTACTCAAGAGGCTGAGGCAGGAGGATCATGAATTTGAGACCAGTCTGGACAACTTAGTGAGATCCTGTCTCAAAATAAAACAGGGCTGGGAGCCTGTAATCCCAGCGGCCTGAGAGGCTGAGGCAGAAGGATGTCAAGTTCAAAGCCAGCCTCAGCAATTTAGCAAGACCCTAAGCAATTTAGTGAGACCCTGCCTCAATAAAAAGGAAAAGGGCTGGGGACGTGGCTCAGAGGCAGAGCACCCTGGGTTCAAGCCTGTGCCACACAGTAAGTAAATACATACCTACAAAATACGAAAAAAAGAGATGGGGTGTGGCCAGCGGTAAGGCGCCCCTGGCTTCTATCCCTACTACCACCCCCAAAATAACCATACGTAAGTAAATCAATAAATTGCTCATTTGAAAAATGAAAAGTAACGACACCACTTTATTTTCCTTATTTATTTACCGGTGCTGGGGATTGAACCCAGGGCCACTCCACCACTGAGTTGCATCCCCAGCCCTGTTTTATTTTTCATTTTGAGACAGGGTCTCACTTAAGTTCTAGGCTGGCCTGGAATGTGTGATCCTCCTGCCTCAGTCTCCCAGGACTCTGGGATTAGAGGCCTGTATCATCAGGCCTGGTTTGGCACCCATAGAGTAGAACTGGGGTAAGTCGAAGACCCCTCCAGTGTTGCCAGTGTTGGGTGGCTGTAAGACAGAGCTGCTGAGCACGGTTGGGAATGTACCTTCGCTGGACATTTCCCCAGGATCCTTTCCATGAAGACTCCTCAGGATGAGCAGCCAGGACCCACGCACGCTGCTGGAGCTGGCAGGGCGGAGCCTGCTGATGGACAGCCAGCGGGCCACCCTGGCTCTGCAGGACCTGCCCATCG
The DNA here is from genome assembly GCF_902686445.1 of Sciurus carolinensis. Classification (NCBI taxonomy): domain Eukaryota; kingdom Metazoa; phylum Chordata; class Mammalia; order Rodentia; family Sciuridae; genus Sciurus; species Sciurus carolinensis. Next base: position 200,035,511 of record NC_062213.1, on the reverse strand, counting down.
AGCTCTTCCCACCACTCTTCATGGAGGCCTTCAGCGGGAGACACAGGGAGGTCCTGAAGGAAATGGTGCGGGCCTGGCCCTTCACCTGCCTCCCCCTGGGGGCCCTGATGAAGAAGCCAGACCTGGAGATGCTCCAAGTCACACTGCAAGGGCTCAATATGCTACTTGCCCAGAGGGATCGCCCCAGGTGAGGGGGACCCAGGTGGGCTGGAAGGGGGGGCCCTCTGGAGGCAGGCAGAGGTGGGGTGCTGAAGGGCGAACTCGAGGTTTCCGGTGCTGCCAGCCGGGAGGGTTGGAGAAGCCTTGGCCGTGCCCCATCTGGGGAGGGCTTCCGCATGTTCAGGCTTGCGCCTGCCCCGCCTCGGCTGGCACGGTGGGCACCGGGCTGGATTGGAGGGGAGAGGGGTGGAGAAGAGTGAGGCCGAAGGAGAGGCGGAGCGGGAGCAGCGGAGGGAGGGTGACTGGAGGCGCAGGAGGGTGGCAGGGTCCCTGCCTCCACGCTGAGGCTCTGCTGTGGTACCACAGGCGGTGGAGGCTGCAGGTGCTGGATCTGCGGCAAGTTCATCACAACTTCTGGAGGATGTGGACGGGAGAGGTGGCCGATGCCTGCTCACCAGAGGCCATGCCTAGGAAGCAAACCGTGGCGGCCCCTCCAGGGACAGGGCCCTTGCTGCCCTTGAAGGTGCTGGCAGACCTGTGCTTGCCGCATAAGCTCCCGTATCCCCCCGTCGCCTTCGTCCTTCAGTGGATGGATGGGAAGCCCGGCGTGGTCCAGCTGTGCTGTAAGAAGCTGCAGGTATCGACTTTGTCCCTCCAGAGCATGGAGAGGATCTTGGAAAAGTTGGACCTGGACTACATCCAGCAAGTGGAAATGCACTGTCCCTGGAGTCTGTCTATCCTGGCCAGTTTTGCTACCTATTTGGGCCAGATGAGGAACCTGAGGAAGCTTCTTTTCTCCCACGTCCAAGTGTCTGTTGACGTCTCCCAGGAGGAGAAGGATTGGCTGATGGATCACGTCACCTCGCAGTTTGCCAAGATGGACAGCCTCCGGAGGCTCTACCTGGATGATGCCTTCTCCTTAGATGGCCGTCTGTGCCAGGTGCTCAGGTGAGGAAGGAGGGCCAATGTTTCCTGGAGATCGCTGAACTTTGGTGGGCACCTGCGGTGTGCCAGCCACTGGTGATTCAACACTGATGGAGAAAGTCTGTGAACTTCTCTGCTTCTACCCTATCCTGGAGTCAGGCCTCCCATAGACACCGTCATAGAGGCAGAGGGTCACCCAGGGTCATGTCTGGGAAGTGCTGCCATGCTGGGAAGCTGGCTGGCAGGCACAGGATCTAGTGAGACTCCTTCCCTAGGAGCCATGTCTAGCGAAGGTGGCGGGAAACAGGACAGAGAAGAGGGCATTGAAGGAGGGGAGGCTCCAGGCCCACCTGCCCCTCGCAGCAGGGAAGCTCCGTGCTCTCCAGCTGGGAGCAGGGAGCCAGCCGGCCTCTAAGGCACGCTTGGGGAAGGCTGCGCCCAGCAAGCTTCAGGTGGTGACTGTGGACTTGGGGGTGAGGAGCGGGGATGGGGGCCTTGCTGGGGGTATAGGGTGTGAGCCCCACAGGTGGGCAGCCCCAGGGGCTTGTCCTTCATGCGGGTCTCCCCCTGGTCCCCTCTGGACAGACCTGTGGGTTGTCTGCTTCTTCCACCTTGACATCACTCCTCAGAACTAACTGCTTGGTCTCTCCTTAGGCACCTGAAGAACCCCCTGGAGACCCTGTCAATCACCAATTGCCAGCCCTCAGATTCGGACTGGAACCATCTGTCCGGGTCTCCAAACCTCGCTCAGCTACTACACCTGAACCTGTGTGGCATCAAACAGACCAATCTCAGTCCCGAGCCCCTCAGAATTCTGCTGGAGAACGCTGCAGCCACCCTGAGGACCCTGAACTTGCAGGACTGTGAGATCACGGACTCGCAGCTCCAGGTCCTCCTGCCTGCCCTGAGTGGCTGCTCCCAGCTCAGGACCTTCAGCTTTCAGGGGAACAACATCTCCTTGCCGGTCATGAGGGACCTGCTGCGTCACACTGCCAGGCTGAGGCAGTTGAGTCTAGAGATGTACCCTGCCCCTCTGGAGAGCTACAATGCCCAGGGTGCCATCCACCGGGAGAGATTCTTCCAGCACTATGCTGAGCTGACGGACATACTGAGGGCCGTAAGGGAGCCCAAGAGAGTCTTGTTCCATACCAAACCCTGCCACATCTGTGGCCACCGGTTTGTTTACAACCTGCCCACCAGCCTCTGTCGCTGTTTGATGCCCGCCTAGTTGGATGCATATATCAGAAGTGCTCTGTGCACTTGAAAATAAAGGCTAAGACATAGGTGTCTCTCCAAGGGAAACTAGAAACATGATTTCAGACTGTTGCACGACATGAGTGGGAAAAGAAAAGGTGATGCAGGAGGATGGGGTCACGGGAATGGTTCACCCGGGGAGAGTTGGAGCCTTTGGGGACACAAGTCTTCGAGTCAGAAATAGGAATCTGAATTTCTGGAAGTGGACTCATGCTGAGAGGTATGCAGGGGCATTACTCCTGTGTGGACGGTTGTGAGGGAGTGATGCGGGAACTGGCTGCAAACCCTCTGCTGTCCTCTAGGGTCTCCAGGTTCAAGGTCAGGAAGCTCAGCGGCTCAGGGGACGGGCACTAATAGATCAGTGATGCTCGAGCCCAGGAACTCAGCATCGTGACAACGCAGGGTCATTCTGAGAAGGCCCTCCCGTTCTTGACCTCCCTCTGGGCGTCTGTTACATCCTTCCAACGTGTGTGGCTGGTCAGTGGGGTAACCAAAGGAGTTCTTTGGGGATAGTAGGAGATTGCCATCTGAGACACTCAGGTCATGAGGGACCATAGCCACATCCCTCAGGGCTGGGGCTCAGGGGAAGACAAAGCAGAGAGAAAAGAAATGGGGTATGAGCCACTTTTCCCTGTGGTCATATTCTTGGGGGCTCCCAACCTCTTGGTTGGCCACCTGTACACAAATTCCCCCGTGGACGTCCCAGTGGGTGGACCAGTCAATGTTCCTCTCCTGAGGTAAAGGAACAAGCTACACAAGAGGATTGATGGTGGACTCAGAGGATTTTAACTATGCACTTCTGATCTCTTGTCTTTTAATCTTGCTAAGGGAGCCCCTGAAACTGGCCCTTATACTCTCCTGTGTTGTTCTTCTTATTATTTTTTGGTGTTGGGGATTGAACTCAGGGGCACTTAACCACTGAGCCACATCCCCAGCCCTTTTTTGTATTTTATATTTTATCTAGCTACAGGGTCTTGCTGAGTTGCTTAGGGCTTGGCTAACTTGCTGAGGCTGGCTTCGAACTGGCAATCCTCCTGCCTCAGCCTCCCATCTCGCTGGAATTACACGCATGCGCATCTGCACCCGGCTCATCTTACATTTTGATTTGCCCATAGGAATCAATAAAATTGTCTTAAGCCTTTTTGTTTTTGTTTTTTTGGTGTTGGGGATTGAACCCAAGGGTGCCCTACCACTGTAGAGAAATTCATAGAATAGGACTTATAAATCCTTGCAAGACTTACATCCTACCAGTCAAGAAACCTAACAGGGAGGCTGGACATATAACCAAGACTTAGGTGCAATAGATAAAATTATACATCCAAGATTTCCTGTCATCTGATGGGCCTGCAGACTAAATGACCCTCCGCGGATGCCTTTCGCTCTGCTTTCTCTGGTACCCAGGTGATAAGCAGGCCCAACACTATGGCCTTCTGGGAAATCAGCGATAAACCCAGACTGGGAAGCCACAGGGGTTCCCTGAAACCCCTCCTTACCCCTCTTAGGCCTTATGCCAAGACCTCTCAACCAAACAGTGCCCTGGAAATGCCACTCCTACTCAATCTGCAAGGGATTTGCTTTGTGGTCTACCAGGCAGACTCTGAAGTAGCTTTTCTTTACTTTTTACAGCAGGTGGCGTTCGAGGGCCGTGAGACCTCCATGGGTAAACTTCCCTTCTCTGCAGGAAAAGTCCATTACTGAGATTATGCTCCAGCTCTGGAGGGAATTTCCTTCTTACCCAGAGAAGAGACATCCCAGGTTTCCCTGGACCCAGAACTAAAAGATAATTAAGAGATTCCCTTGAACTTGCAGGATAGTGTAGTCTTAGATCCCAAATTTCTCTCTGCTGTGTCCCCAACATAAGAACTTAGAAGGAACTTTCCCAGAGCCTGTTCCATAGGAGGAAAGTCATATGAGTTTTCAACAAAACAAAACTTTCAACAACCTCCAATTTTAAGGCCCCCAAATTATGCAAAACCTTTTACCCTGTTAGTTCACAAAACAATCAGACCTGGAGACATCAACCCGCTCCTCATTGCACATCCAGACTGTCCAAATCAGCCGGGGCTCCGTGGTACATGCCTAGGACCCAGCGACTCAGGAGTATGAGGCAGGAGGTCACAAGTTGATGGAAAACCAGTCTCAAAATAAAAATAAAAATGCCTAAGGATGCAACTCGGAAGCAGAGCATCCCTGACTTCAATCCCCAGTACCACCAAGTAACAAGAGAAAATTAGTTGCGTGGCCTTTTGAAGTAAAAGCTTAAAAACATTTAATACAATAATGTAAAGAGGGGAGACTTTTTTGGGGGGGTACAAGGGATTGAACCTACAGGTGCTTAACCACTGAGCACATCCCGAGCCCTTTTTATGTCTGTATTTTGAGATGGGGCCTTGCTAAGTCGCTGAGGCTGGTCTTGAACTCTTGATTCTCCTGCCTTCGCCTCCGAGCCCCTGGGATTGCAGGTGTTCGCCTCGCACCCGGCCGAGGAAGCCTGTTCTCATCTGCTTCTTCCCCTACTACTGCATTCTGGAGTAGTGCCTTCACGTGTGCGTAGGTGCACACATGGCGACCGACGTCTCAGGACTGGCGTTTCCCGTCTCTGTAATACTGGGTACATACTCTACAACACCGTAACGTGGCTTTTATAATTTCTCTTCAGATTCTTTTTCTCAGTACTCAGGATTGAACCCTGGAACTCTCTACCACTGAAATACGTCCTCAGTCCTTTCAATATTTTATTTTGAGACAGGGTAAGTGGCCTGAGCTGCTGGGCCCGATGGCACAGAACTAAAACCCCAGCAACTCAGGAGGTTGCTGCAAGAGGATCGTAAGTTCAAGGCCAGCCGTGGCAAGTTAGGGAGACCCTGGTTCAAAAATCAAAAGAGCTGCAGATGTGACTCTGGCAGAGCAGCCCTGGGTTCGGCACCCCAGCACTATAAGTAAATGTGTTGCACTTGCTGTGTCCCTGTCACGGGCAGTGCCACAGGGAAGGAGACACTGAGAGCGACCACAGGACCTGGTCCCCTGCTCAGTCCTGAAGGACAGTCGCACCACCACCCAGATAGAGGCAGAGGGCTCACCCGGGGCCCACGGTCTGGGAAGAGCCACCAAGGAGCTGGGAGGCTGGTCGGGGAGGACAGAGTCTAGCAAGGTGGGTTTGAGGCTCCTTCTCGAGGAGGCTTGTCTAGTGAAGGCGGCTGGAAACAGGACAGAAGAGGGCGTTGGAGGAGGGGAGGCCCAGACCCACCTGTCCCTTGCAGCAGGGAAGCTCCGTGCTCTCTGGCTGGGAGCAGGGAGCTGGCCGCTGAGGCCCGGGAGGCTGCACCCAGTGAGCTCTGGGTGGCGATTGTGGAGTTGGGGGTGAGGAGCGGGGATGGGGGTCTTGCTGAGGGTACAGGGTGTGAGCCCTGCAGGTGGGCAGCCCCAGGGCCTGTTGTGGATCTGACCTGGGTTTGTCCTTGGTGCGGGCGGGTCTCCCTCTGGTCCCCTCTGGACAGACCTGGGGTTCTCCTCTGCTTGGCAGGGAGGGGGGTGGGCAGCTCTAGAGATGGGGGACCCACCCGGTCACACAGGTGGTGGTGGAGGGCCTCGGCCAGAAGCAGGGTGACATGAATGAGCAGATTCTGCAAAACTCAGTGCCCTGGGTGTCCGCCACCGTCGGGAGGTCGGGCCACCTCTAGCGCGGGCCAATCCGTCTCCTCCGACCCCGACGTCGCTCCTCAGAACCCACTGCTTGGTCTCTCCTTCGGCACCTGCCCCCCCCCCCACCTGCAGACCCTCTCAACTGCTAATTACTAACACTGCACTTGGATTCAGAGTTGAAGCATCTGTCCCTGTGTCTGAGCACCAGTCAGGTGAAGCACCTGGACCTTAATGGCGTCAAAATTTAAAGCCAGTTGCGGTGGGGAACGCCTCTAATCCTAGTGACTCAGGAGGCTGAGGCAGGAGGATGGAAAGTTCCAGATCAGCCCCCAGAAATTAGGTCCTCAGCAACTTAGCAAGACCCTGGCTCAAAATTAAAAAATGAAACGGACCGGGGATGTAGCTCTGTGTTAGAGCACCCGTGGGTTCCATCCCCAGCCCCCTCCCTCCAAAAATGTCCTGTTGAAGTCAGGTGTCCCTCCAAGTCCTGCTGGAGAAGCGGTAGCTACCCTGCAGAATCGCAGGGCTCCCAGCTCGAGGCCACCCTCCTGCCCTGGGCCGCTGCTGCCCGCTCACCTCGCTCAGCTTGAGCGCCGTGCCCGCCCCTCTGGAGACCAACAGTGGTTCCTCCACCATGGTGGCTTCTCCAGCTGCGGGCTAAGCTGACGGGCTGCTGAGGGACATCAGGCCACCGTGAACATCTGCACCTGTACTGGGCCAACAGGCTCCGTCACCCAGGTCTGCCAGGAAGCAGCCATGCTGGGCCCTCCCCGTCGGTGCACATGGAAGGCTTCCCTCTGGACACTTGGAAAAGAAACAGCCTGTGGCTGCACGTGAAGCGGACTCAGAACCCGGGCTGCAGTATAGCTGGGAAAAGATGGAAGTTAAGGATCCCCCGTCCCCTGGTAGGGAATAACCCTTGGCCTTCCTGCATGCTAGGTAAACACACTACCCTTAGCCACATTCCCGGCCACAGCCACTGAGTGAGACTCTGTCTCGAAATGAAAAATAAAATGGGCTGGGGATGTGGCTCAGTGGTACAGCTCCCCTGGTTTCCATCCCTAGGACCAAATGTGTGTGTGTGTGTGTGTGTGTGTGTGAACTTACACTTCAATATTTATTGACATGCCTAGGACGTACCCAGCACAGTGTTAGGTACCATAGGTTGCGAAGGTTAACTGGTCCCTGCTTTCCTGGAACTTAGTCTAATTAAAGAGACATAGAACACTGAGAAAACATTTAAGTGCTTAACTGAGTGGTAGAGACGATAAATCTCTACCAAGGGAGGAGGGCAAAGGATAGAGTAGGTGCTGGAGTCTTCAAGAAAAGAGGATTCCAGGTGTTTCTTTTCCCCTGTGGCAGTGGATTGAACCCAGGGTGCTACATCCCTAGCCCTTTTCCAATTTTGAGACAGAGTCTTTGTGGGGGCAGTTTTTTTTTAATTTATTTTTATTGTAAACAAATGGGATACATGTTGTTTCTGTTTGTACATGGAGTAACAGCATACCATTTGCATAATCATACATTTACATAGGGTAATGATGTTTGATTCATTCCATTATTTTTTCATTGCCCCCACCCCTCCCACCTCTCTTTTCCCTCTATACAGTCCCTCCTTCCTCCATTCTTTCCCCCTCCCACCCCCCATTATGTGTCATCATCTGCTTATCAGTGAGATCATTTGTCTTTTGGATTTTTGAGATTGACTTATCTCACTTAACCTGATGTTCTCCAATTTCATCCATTTGCCTGCAAATGCCATAAATTTATTATTCTTTATAGCTGAGTAATATTCCATTGTATGTATATATATATATATATATATATATATATATATATATATATATATACCACAGTTTCTTTATCCATTCACCAATTGAAGGACATCTAGGTTGGTTCCACAGTCTGGCTATTGTGAATTGAGCAGCTATGAACATTGATGTGGCTGTATCTCTGTAGTATGCTGACTTTAAGTCCTTTGGGTATAGGCCAAGGAGTGGGACAGCTGGGTCAAAGGGTGGTTCCATACCAAGTTTTCTAAGGAATCTCCACACTGCTTTCCTGAGTGGCGAGTGGCTGCACTAATTTGCATCCTGTGGGGGCAGTTTTGAGAATTGAACCCACAGTTCACCGCTGAACCGCATTTCCAGCTCTCTTTATTTTTTATTTTGAGATAGGGTCTTGCTAGAATGCTGAGGCTGGTCTCAAACTTGCCATCCTGCCTCAGCTTCCTGAATCACTGAGATTCCAGGCATGGGCCACCATGCTTGGCTTGACCCAGGGTCTTGCTGAGTTGCTGAGGTTGGACTTGAACTTGGAATCCTCTGGACTCAGCTTTCTGAGGAGCTGGGTTGACGGGCCTGCACCACCATGTGTTATGGTCTAGCTTGACAGACAGCAGGCAAGGCACTCTGGCAAAGGCACAGAAGCAGAAATGTGTATGGAATGGGTGACAATGGCCTGTTCAGGGAGCAACACTGATTGTGCTGTGCAATCAGGTTGGAAATTGCAGTCAACTACACAGGGTACTAAAACTCAGCTGAAAAATCCGGTCTTTTATTGCTGCAGGCATTTGAGAGCCAACACACACACTTAGGCAAAGGACATGGTTTGATGCCAACAGACCAAACAACATGTACAGAGGGACTGCAGGAGAAAGGTGAGGGAAAGGATCAGGATATGTGTCCGTAATCCTGATACAAGAGGATGATGAGGGCAGTTAAGGAGCTAAGGATGAGATATAACCTAGGATTTGGCTAGAAGGCATTGTTTTCCTTTCCCAAGTGTTGATTTAAAATCTGTCTAACACTTTAAAATTCCCACACTAATTTGTTGAAAGGAAAACTATCCAAAAGAAGCTTTTAAAAATCTATTTAAGCATCTATTTTTTCATGATTGTTGTTTTGTTCAAGGTGGAAGCAATAATTTCTATGATTAATCTGCTTTATCTGTTTCAGTTAATTAATTTCAGAAAGAAAAATGAATTCTTGTGTGTTTCTGAAATATCTACAAAATTTACCCAGGGTGGGGGCAGGAAGAAAAACACCACCCCATTAACGGGTACTGTGCGTACCCTCTAAAAATGAAGAGGTATTTATCTGATTTCTCAGGAATAGACACTAGAGTTATAAAGAATATTAGGAATGCCTTCTCTAGGGCTGGGGGTGTAGTTTAGTCGTAGAGGGCTGGCCTGACATGGGTGAGGCCCTAGGTTTGATCCTTAGTACCGCAAAGAAGGAAAAAAGAAAAAAGAATGCCTTCTCTATGGGAAAAAAACTGATATAAATCTGATTATAAATTCATAAAATCTTAAGTAACTTAGAATGAACTTTGATTTCTCTGAAGAACAAGCACAATTGGAAAAAGGTGATTCATGGAACAATCTTAGTAGAGGGAAAATGTAGTGTGTTTTCATTTTGATTATATGGTACAGACTAGAGTATCCACAGGGATTAAGAAGAACAGTGAGAAAAATCCAAATCAGGGTGTGATCCAAACACCCTCACGGGAGTCTCCTCTCTAACAAACTCTCCTTTCATGCTGTCTTGAAAGTGAGAGGCAGGCTGGGCTCTGTGGTCTCCCCATGATCCTGATTAACAGGGTTCTCTTTATTTTACCTTCTGTGCTAGAGCATATCCAGGTCTCCTTTATGCTCTTTATTTCCCTTACTCCAGCTCCCTAATAATTATGTTTAAAGCTCTGCAAGATATTTTAATGGGCTAGATGGCTCCTGTTAATTCCTTGGGCACAAACACATGTACTTCTATTGAAAACCTGGATAATTTGGGGGACATTCAAGAGGATAGCTAAGAAAGTTCTAGAGTTAACAAATCAGCAGAAAGGAGAAAGGATTAAATAGCCCTGGAGTAAGAAAATTCTGCTGATCTTTTCTTTATATACAGTAATGGAGAGCATTCAGAAGGCCATCTGAAGAGAAGGTACTTGAATCCAGCTGTCAGAGTTTCTCTAAGTATGGACTCTGGACCATCAGGTGAGGACTTATTAGAAATGCAAGTTCTTGGGTTCCCCCTAGGACCTACTGAATCCAAAATTCTGAGGGTAGAACTCAAAAGTCTTGGGCTTTAACAAGTCTTCCAAATGATTCTGATGTGAGCTAAACTCTGGAAACCACTGACCTAGACTTGTTGGGAAGTAGTTGGCTCTATGTCCATAATGTGCTCGATTTTCCTGTGGTTACTTCAGAAGTTTCCAAACTTGTGTGCACACTGGAATCACCTGGGGAGATTCAAAACGACTAAATGCCTGTGCCCCATCAACAGAGACTGTGATTTAACAGATCTGGGATATGGCTTGGGCTTTGGGATTTTTAGAAGATTCTCAAGTGCTCCTAATGTACAGACAAATTGGAAAACAACTGGATTGATCAAAAAGGAGCACACGCATTAGTCAAATTTCATTCCCAAATTCTGTTCAAGTTTCCTGATTATCTCAGAGAACTGGATTGTGGTCTTAATAATATTGCTTTACTTAAATTAGTTCAATATCCTATCTAAAGACATCTTTATCCTTGAAAAATATTCTCTAAAGTAAAGGAGGCAGTTAATTCCTACATTATTTTGCTTGGAGGAAATCTGTAATTTGGGGATGGGTAAGACTAAGGGTCACTCTCTTCATTAAATATTCATCTATTCCATTTAGCTGTCCAAAAATGGCATCAGGAACCCTTGGACAAGTGGAAAGGAACTGTCAAGTCTCTGTACACTTGAGATGGCTTCTGTGATGTTTGGCTGCTCTGGTCAACAAACTTCCTCCTCCTCATCCTCACTTCCAGCACCATCAGTATGTTTGCCAGTCACCACGTCCTGGATGAACTCCTGGGAGCTGGTGAGATCATCATCTGCAGCAACCGAGTCCTGGAAATTTACTTCATCTGGGACACGTGTGGCAATAGCCATGGAGTGCCATGACTTTTCAATAGCAACGTCTGGTTCCTTGGCTGCTACTTCTGCACTGGAAGCTGTAGGGATGATGCCTGCCTTCTGTCAACCTTTCACCACTGTGGACAGCTTGACAGACCACCGTGCTGCAGCAATCAGGCCAATGGCCTGCTGGATGCCCACTTTTTCTTGATCTTTATTACCACTGTGCTTGAGGAGGATCCGTTTTAGAAGGTGACTCCTGTACAGCATTTTCATGGTGTGAATTATCCCAAGAGTCAGTGGCTGCAGGACAGCAGTACAGTTTGAGGGCAGATATCCCACCCGGATCCTTCCTAGGCGTGGTAGTGAGCAGAACAGTTGTCAAGGAGCAGGAGGACCCAGCGTTCTGCCCTCTTCATCCGGGCACCTACTTGCATTAGCCACTCATTTAACAGGTCCTGTATCATCCATGCCACCTGGTTGGCTGGGTAATCACAAGGCAGGAATTGGACAATCTTGAATCAGCGTGGGCTGGGTGACCTATCAATCATCAATGGTCTCATTTTTCAGTCCTTGAAGCATTGCAACAAAAGAGTGCTGTCAACTGCTGCTTTGCTTTCTTGCCCCCCCACGACGGTCCCCTTTGTAGCAACTACTTGCTGGGGAAGCAACTGGAAAACACTCCTGCCTCATCAGCACTGAAGATATCTAGGCTGTAGTCAGCCATTAGTTTCATGATTCCCCCCCCGCCCCCGTGCCATGCTTTAACCTGATCTATTCCTAGACCCTTCATTAACCTGTCACCGTCCTCTCCACAGACAGCTTTCAAAGCAATTCCATGGCGATCTCTAAATCTGTCCAACCAACCCACACACACTTGTTTGAAAACTGTCCTAGCCAAGCACATTGGCCAAGTTTAGTGCTTTCTTCTGAATCACGGAACCAGTCACGAGTATGTTTCGGGCATGGATTTCTTGAAACCAAGCAAAAACAGCCTTATCGATGTCATCATGAAGAGCATCCCTCATCCTCTTCCGGGGTCCTACTATGCCTTTCGCACTTTTTCTTCACATTTGGCTCCATGCTTTGGAGAACGTAGATCACGTAGGAGTGATACCACATTCTTTTGCCACAACACCTTTTCTCTTTCCTGAGTCCACAGCTTCTACGACTTTCATTTTCTCCTCCAGGGAGAACTGTGGACATTTCTTGTTCCCTTTCTCTTGTTTGCCAGGGGATGAGGGCTGGCCAGTGTTCCTTCTTGAAGCTTATTTTGCCACAAATGTGGAAAACTGAAGGCCCCACAGCGGTGGCCTGGGGCTGAACAGCTGGGCAATCCCACAGCCAGCAGCCACAGCTTCCTCCTCCGCCTGGAAACCCCCCCCCCATTTTTTTTTTAAATATAAAAAAGAAAAATGACTGGGGATATAGATCGTTGGTAGAGGGGCCTCTGGGTTCAATCCCCAGTACCACAAAAATGAATGAATGAATGAATGAATGAACTGGACCAGTGGCACATGACTAATCCCAGAAGCTCAGGAGCCTGAGGCAGGAGGATTCAGAGTTCAGGTCCAACCTCAGCAACTCAGTGAGACCCTAAGCAACTTTGCAAGACCCTATCTCAAAGTGAAAAATAAAAAGGGCGGGGGATGTGGCTCAGTGATTAAGTATCCTTGGGTTTGGTCCCTAGTACCAAAAGAAAAATAATAGAATACATTTTTTAAAAGTTTTAAAGACAAGCAGGGTTAGTAGCCAACAGGGTGGAGGTAGGGAGCACAAGACTACATTCGCCTGCAGTGATCCCAAGATAAACTTTTCCAGGTTGCAGATCTTGCATGCCACCTGCTGGTAACTCAGACCACACGGCATGAGTTTTTATGAGAACCGCTGTTTTGTACAGTAGTTTTCAAAAATGGGTAAATACCGCGTATCAATATCTGTGCCGTGATTTTTAAAAAATAATGAGCATATTAACTGATCTCAAAACTGTAAGGGAAAATTAGTACTGCATTAGTTTTTTTTTTTTGTTACTGTGACCAAAATACTTAAAAAGAGCTTAAAATGGGCAAGAAGGTGCCCCCCTGTACACCCCGGAGGCTGAGGCCGGAGGATCACAAGTTCCAGGCCAACCTGGAAACTCAGTGAGACCCTGTCTCGAAATAAAAAAAAAATAAGGGTGGGGGATATAGCTCAGTTCATAGAGTGTCGGCCTGTCAAGCACAAGGCCCTGGGTTCAATCCCCAGCACAACCAAAGAATAATGATTAAAAATAAAATAAAAGGACTGGGGAGTAGCTCAGGGGTAGAGGCACCCCTGGGATCAATCCTCAGCACCAGGGGGAAAAGAAAGAGAGAGAAGAAAGATTTCTTTTGGCTCATGACTTCAGACCCTCAGCCTGTGGTTAGCCAGCTCCGTTGTTCTGGGCCCTCAGTGAGGCAGAACAACATGGCGGAAGGGCATGGTGGAGGAAAGCTGCGCAGCTTCTGGAAACCAGAAAGCAGAGGGAGTGAGAAAGAGGTCAGGGACAAGACAGGATCCCCAAGGGCATGCCTCCCAGTGACCTGCCTCCTCCAGTCCCCCCCCCCCTTACAGTGACGGCTCATAATCCATTCAAATTGTTATCCCATCAAGTGGATTAATCCACTGATGAGGTTACAGCCCTAATCGCTGCCTGAGCCCCACCTCTGACCTTGCCGCACTGGGGATCACGTTTTTCACAACGTGAGCATTTCAGGGCAGGGGAACATTTCTAGATCCAAACCATAACAAGCGCTTTCAAACAATACAACAGGCCACTTAAAATAATGTGTAACTTGATTTGCTCTCTCAAAGCAAATGAGACGTAAAAAAAAAATAATAATTTTAGACATCCATGAGTGAGACTTGTTTCTTTAAATAAGCATTTAGAATGGTAAAACGCTAGCTGGGTGCGCTGGCTCACGCCTGTCATCCCAGCAACTTGGGAGGCTGAGGCAGGAGGATCTCAAGTTCAAAGTCAACCTCAGCAATTTAGTGACGCCCTGTCTCAACATAAAACATTAAAAGGGCTGGGGACGTAGCTCAGTGGCAAAGTGACCCTGGGTCCAATTCTTAGTCACCAAAGAAGAGGAAGAGGAAGAAGGAGGAGAAGACGATTTTTGATCTGGAAACCCAACCCTTATTTTTTTAACACAGACTTGGTTTTGCTTTTTAGAGTAGTTTTAAGATCATGGCAAAACAGAGCAGAAGCTCCACAGTCCCTCTGCCCCTCCCGCAGGCCCAGCCTCTCACACCAGGGTGGTCCCTCTGCTGAAATTCGTGCATCTGCAATGACACAGCGAGTTTGCCAAAGCTTGTAGCTTACTCTGGGTTCCGCAGTCTCCACTCTGGTGTTACGTGCCGTTAGTCTCAAAAAATGCACAACGACTGTTATGGGGCGCGACTTAAGAACAGACCCCTCACCACTGAGAGGTCCACATTCGAGAGTCTTTATTAAACCGGCCGCTGACTGTCTCACACAAGGCCCCAAAAATGGTTATTGGGAGAACAGCCCCAACCACAGGGTTGTAGGAGTTCTTATACCAAAAATCACATCAATCCTAAGTGTCTGTTGCTATGATTCAAAATTACACATTAACATCATGAGATCATCAACAGAGGGGGAAGTGGGTCAAAACAACCCTTACCTAGGAACAAACTAAAGAATGGTCACTAACATTCACACAATCACCGTTCACATGGTACATTGTTTAGGAGCAATAGAAAGCAAAAGAGAGCAACTTTTCATTACATAAGAATTGTCATTTTCTATTGCTAAACTTGTCACACTAAGAAACCGATGATGGGCACAGAGGCAGGGTCTTCCCATGGGAGAAGCTTATTTCCTACATAACATGGAGTCTGTCTGGCCTATAACATTCCCATGGAGCCATGTCAGCTCCTCACTCTTGTCACTACTGAGTCCCTGAGTGAACTAAAGAAAATGCCCGGGTACTTGGGTGGGCCTCTTGGTCTGGCATGCCACTTCACCGCTGGTTCTGGGAATCTCTAGTGGACCCCAGACCTGGGCAACAGGCGTGGGGTCTTCACAGTGCCAGCCCCACGTGGTCCGCCAGAGGGCTAGCACGGCTGCGTCCTGCAGGACGGCACAGAGTTGCTTCCCAGCATTAGCTTTTCCACGCAAAGCTGCAGGCTTTCCGTTGCTGCTGCCTTCCCTGCCGGGCTCTGCTTTTGGAACCAGTGTCTTTCTAAGCGGGCTCACCTCGACACGCGGGTGAGGCGGGGAGAGACGTCCCCACACGTGGGAGCACGGGCAGCTTCCCTTGGGCGGATGGCCTGGCAGGCATCACCCTAGCTAGGGCTGTGATGGGCTGACAGATCTGGCTCCGTGAGAATGTTCTAGGCCAGACTCTAAGGGAAATGACTAAACAGACTCCATTCTGCTCTGAGACTCCAAGTTATGTAGGAAATAAGCTTCTCCCATGGGAACACCCCACCTCTGTGCCCATCAACAGTTACTTAGTGTGACATGTTTAACAATACACAATGGCAACTCCTATGTAGTAAAGAATTGCTCTCTTTTGATTCCTATTGCTCCTAAACAATGTACCACGTGAACAGTGATTGTGTGGATGTTAGTGACCATTCTTTAGTTTGTACCTAGGTAAGGGTCGTTTTGACCCACTTCCCCCTCTGTTGATGATCCCATGACGTTAGTTTGTAATTTCAAATCATAGCAACAGACACATATGATTGATGTGATTTTTGGTATAAGAACCCCTACAACCCTGTGGTCGGGGCTGTTCTCCCAATAGCCATTTTTGGGGCATTGTGTGAGACAGTCAGCTGGCTGGCTTAATAAAGACTCTCAAATTTGGACTTCTCAGTGGTGAGCAGTTTGTTCTTAAGTTGCGCCCCGTAACAGGGCAAGATTGGAAGACTTCAGATAAGAACATTCTAGAGGCAGGGCAAGTGGGAGGCACGCTCAAGTTCATTGGATATAACAAATTTTAGCAAAAATAAACAAACAAATGAACAACAAGAAGAAGAAAATGAAACTCTCAACCAGCAGTACTGGCTTTAAATAATAAATCAATGAGAAATGTCTATGGTGTTTGCTCCTGAGAGTTTCAAGTCTTCTGTGACATATTCACTTCTATATGAGCTAAAAAAAAAAAAAAACAAAAAAACAAAAAACAACTTCATAAAATATAAAAGAACAAAAAATATATATATAAAAGAACAAATTGATTTTTATCTTTTTCTGGTTTTGGTTGTTGTTTGCCACCCTGGAGACTAAACCCAGGGGTGTTCTAACAACTGGTCACATCCCTGGTTCTTTTCATTTTTTATTATGAGACAAGGTTGCACTGAGTTGCCTGACTGGACTCCAGTGTTTGATTCTCCTGTCTCAGCCTTGTAGCTGAGATTACAGGCGGGCACCACCAGGTCACACAAACAGTTTCTATTTATTTATTTATGGTATTGGAAGTTGAACCCAGGGGCACTTTACCACTGAGCCACATCCCCAGCCCTTTTTATTTTTATTTTGAGACAGGGTCTCACTAAGTTGCTGATAGTCTTGCTAAATTGCTGAGGCTGGTCTTGAATTTGTGATCCTCCTGCCTCAGCCTCCCAAGTTGCTGGGATCACAGGCCTGAGACACTGAACCTGGCAAAAACTGTTTTTTTTTTTTTTTGTTTTTTTTGTGTTTTTTTTGTGGTGCTGGGGATCGAACCCAGGGTCTTGTGCTTACAAGGCAAGCTCTCTACCAACTGAGTTATCTCCCCAGCCCCAAACTATTTTTAATATATATTGGATGATAGTAACTGTGATGGGCTGACAGATCTGGCTCCGTGGGAATGTTCTAGGCCAGACTATGGGGGGAAATGACTGGACAGATTCCATTCTGCTCTGAGACTCCATGTTATGTAGGAAATAAGTTTCTCCCTTGGGAACACCCTGCCTCTGTGCCCATCATCATCATCAGTTACTTAGTGTGACATGTTTAGCAATAGAAAATGACATTACTTATGTAATGAAAAGTTGCTCTCTTTGGATTCCTATTGCTCCTAAACAATGTACCATGTGAACGGTGATTGTGTGGATGTTAGTGACCATTCTTTAGTTTGTACCTAGGTAAGGGTCGTTTTGACCCACTTCCCCCTCTGTTGATGATCTCATGATGTTAATGTGTAATTTTGAATCATGGCAACAGACACTTAGGATTGATGTGATTTTTGGTATAAGAACCCCTACAACCCTGTGGTCGGGGCTGTTCTCCCAATAGCCATTTTTTGGGGCCTTGTGTGAGACAGTCAGTGGCCGGCTTAATAAAGACTCTCAAATGTGGACCTCTCAGTAGTGAGGGGTCTGTTCTTTAACTTGTGCCCCATAACAACAAGGACCCAGAGTTCCAGAGCTACACCCCAGTGCCCGAACATTTTAATAATACTTTAAATTCTCTTCCAGCAGTGTGATCTGAAGTGAATAACTCAGCTCAGTAGGAGTTCTTGTTTTGTTTTGTTTTGTTTTTTCTATTCAACAGACAGGAACTGGTACCCTAACTGATGAGGAGTGATGTTTTTCTGTTAACAAAGCAAGCACATCACTCTCAATTTTCTTTCTTTCTTACTTTTCTTCTTCTTCTTTTTGGATTGAACCCAAGGATGCTTATGCACAGAGTCACATCCTCAGCCCTTTTTATTTTTTATTTTGAGAAAGGGTCTTACTAAGTTGCTTAGGCGCTCACTCAGTTGCAGAGGCTGTCCTTGAACTTGAGATCCTCCTGCCTCAGCCTCCCCTGTCCCTGGAATAACAGGCGTGCGCCACTGCGTCTGTTGTCCAAAACTTAAAACACCTTGAAGAACAAACCTAAGGTTCCAATCAGATCTGCAGCCCTCCACTGCTATTTACTAGTTGGTTAAATTGTGTCCCCTGGGAATCTTTGCTCACAGGCATTGTATTTTTTTATTTATTAAATCATATTCAATTTGGATATTTTAATTTCTTTCTTTTTTTTCCTTTTTTGGTACTACGACTTGAACCCAGAACACTTTGCCACAGAACGACATCCCCAGACCTTTCCATGTTTTATTTTGAGTCAGAGTCTCACTAAGTTGCTTGGAGCCTCACTAAATTGCCCAGGCTGTGATCCTCCTGTCTCAGCCTCCCAGCTGCCAGGATTACAAGCATGTGCCCTCCCACCTAGCCATGGACTGTCTTTCGATGTGGAGTTCCCCAATTCATGAATTACTTTTTACTCAGAGAAACTTTTTTATCTTGTAAATGCATTCAATTTTAATAGTAAATATTATGGCTTGCTGGAGGAATTTTCCCCTCCTGAAACAAGAAGAGTGCCAATGACATAAAAAAATAAACATCTGTGGTGGGGATGTGGCTCCGTGGTAGAGGGGTGGCCTAGCGTGCCAGAGCTCTGGCTTCAATCCCAACACTGCAAAATAAAACAAGCAGGGCCTAGTGGCGCACGCCGGTAGTCCCAGCCACTTTGGAGGCTGAGGCAGGAGGATCACACATTCAAGGCCAGACTGAGCAACTGAGTGAGACCCTTTCTCAAATAAAAGTCTAAAGGGCTGGGGGTGTAGCTCAGTGGTAGAGCACAGGTAGGGTCAATTCCCAGCGCCCCCAAAATAAAATAAAAAAGACAAAAAACCCTCCAAAGACAGCAGAAGGAGAGCTGGAAGCGAATCGAGAGTTTCAAAGTTATTTTCCCTGTAAGCTGGAGCCAGGGAGATGGAGCAAGAGGAAAACCGGTTGCTTAACACCAGAGTACTTCCACGTCACATTCTCAGGGATCAAAAATGGCGTCTCAAACTCCCAGGCCTCAGGCACGTGATGAATGGGTGTTCTTTTTCCTGTAGTTAAAGGGAATTAAAAAGTTGAAGGGTTTTCATAGTTCTGTTTTGCTTAAAGCAATGAAGTTTTTCTGATTTGATTAGTTTTATTTAGTTAGTTAGTTTACAGTGCTGGGAGGGATCCAATCCAGTTCTCTACCGCTGAGCTGTCTATACCCAGGCTTTAAAAAAAACTGTTATTATGAGACAGTGTCCCCCTAAATTGCCCAGGCTGGCCTCCAACTTGAGATCCCCAGACTCAGCCTTCTGAGCAGTATTTTCTTCATAATTTAAACGTGGTTTTCAGGCTGAGGGTACATCTCTGTGGGAGAGCGCTTGCCCCGCCTGTGCGAGGCCCTGGGTTCTCCCTCCAGGACTGCCAAGAAAACAAGGATTCTCCTCCCAGAACCACGCACGCGTGGTTACTTTCTATCCTTGTCACGTTTTCAGCCAGAGCCAGACACCACGGTGCACATCTGTAATCTCCACAAACTGGGAGACTGAGGCAGGAGAATTGCAAGATCAGAGTCAGCAATTTAGCAAAACCCTGTCTCAAAAGTAAAAAAAATAATTTAAAAAGGGCTGGGGACGTAGCTCTGTGGTAGAGCGCCCCTGGATTCAATCCTTAGCACCAAAAAACACACAACGAAAAGAAAGAAGCAGGAGAATCACTAGTTCATTGCTAGGCTGGGCAACATTGAAACACCATCTCAAAACAAATTAAACTTAATAATAATGTAATTAATTAAATGCTCATTTAAATGTGTCTATATACACGGGCTCCATATTTTTATGATGCTAAACAAACTGATTTTTCAGCAATTCCTTTTAATTTTAGAGTACCTGGACGTCTAGAATCAAGTGAAACATATTTCAAATACCAGACCTGGTTTTCTTCTGTCTCCTAGGGCTTCATGAAACAAGAAGTTGATCTAGTAAAGTTAACATTAAATATTTCTGGGTGAGGCAGACATAGTGAAAAGAGTAGTTTGCTGGTCTGGTGCGGTGGCACATGCCTGTAATCCCAGCATCTTGGGAGGCTGAGGCAGGAGGATTACAGGTTGGAGGCCAGCCTGGGCAAGTTAGTGAGACCCTGTCTCAAAATTTTAAAAGGGCTGTGGATGTAGCTCAGTGGTAGAGCACTCCTGGCTTAAATTCTAGTAACATGTACACACACAGGATGATTTATTTTTCCATATTCACGTTAATCCTCTGCAACAGGTAATCTGCACATTAACGGGGTAGCAGCCGAAGTGTTCCCATGAAGCTGTGGTCCAAAATGAGTGTGGGGGAGGACCCGAGCGCAGCTGCTTTCCTGAGTTCCGGCAACCCAAGGGGGATCATCAGTTTTTAAGAGTAGCCCTCACAATCCACGGAATTCTAACCCAGAACATATCATAAAGTCCTGTGACTGGGGGTCAAAACCAGGACACGGCACATGCTGAGCACACACTCTACCACGGAGCTATACCCCCAACCCCAAATACTTCAGGAGTTTTGTCAAAAGTCGTCACAAAGCCAGGCGTGGTATCACACACCTATGATCCCAGCTGCTTGGGAGGCAGGAGGATCACGAGTTCAAGGCCAGCCCCAGCAATTGAGCAAGGTCTTAAGCAACATTCCAAGACCCTGTCTCAAAATAAAAAATAAGGAGAGCTAGGGATGTGGCTCAGTGGTAAAGCACTCCTGGGGTCAAGCCCTGGTACACATTAAAAAAAAAAGGGGGGCTGGGGAGATAGCTCAGTCGGTAGAGTGCTTGCTTTCCAAGCACAAGGCCCTGGGTTCGATCCCCAGCACCCAAAAAAAAAAAAAGCTGACGAAAAAAAAAAAAAAAAAGTATCTTTGTTAATAATTTTTTTTTTAGTACCAGGGATTGAATCCAAGGTTTCACGTGTGTTAGGCAAACACTGCACTACTGAGCTACATCCACAGCCCTGTTATTAAATTTTTGATTGCAAGAAAAAGACATATGAATTAAAACTTGTTTTTTTTTTTTTTTTTTTTTTGGATTAAAACTTGTTATGCCATTGATTCTGACCTGTTTGGGAATTCAAGTTTTGTCTTCTTTCTCTCTCAATTTCCACAAAGGTCAGATAACCGCTTAATTTCTGTTTGAGTGTTAATATGAGTTACTCCACTTTGATTTTCTTTCTAGTCTGTTAGGGCTGGAGCATAAGTTAGTCCAAACTAGCGGCCTCTTACAGTTGTTACCTGACATGCTTTTATTTGTTCTGAGAATTTAACCCAGGTGCCCTTTACCACTGAGCTTCCTCCCCAGTTCTTTTTATTTTTTTGTTTTTAAACAGGGTCTTGATATTGTTATGGAATGTGTAAGAATTACATACTACCACAGGTATTGGGCCAAATTGAAAGGGAAAGAGAGGTTTTCTACCGAGCGTGCCAGGCTAGCTGGGGCGGGGCGCAGGCTAAGGCCTCAAGGAGCTCCCAGCACCTCAACTTTGGAAGGACAGAGTTCATCAAGGCAAAATCACAAAACCCACAAGGACAACCGAGGCACAGGTAAGTCAGAAAGACCCCACAGAGACAGTTATTTTGACCACAGGACAGAGTTGTTGTTTTTTTATTTATTTATTTTTATTGTAAACAAATGGGATACATGTTGTTTCTGTTTGTACCAGAGTTGTTTTGATGGTACATTTCAGAGTCACCTTTGTTAGACATCAGGGCCACAGTCTGGCCCGGGGAAGGTCCTACTGTCCTGTCAACATAGACACAGCTTCAGGAGGCTGAAAGGAAAACAGAATCAGCAAGCATACCACGGAGACAGGTCAGAACAAGATGGTGTTACCTTGGTTCTTTTCCTTTTCAGTATGTTGCTGATGGTCTTGCTAAATTCATGTGCTGAGGCTGGCCTCAAACTTGCAATCCCCCTGCCTGAGCCTCCCCAGTTTTTGGGATTACAGGCCTCCACACCGTGCCTGGCTATTAAAATGTCATTGCTCCGTAGATTATGCCTTTGTAGGAGCTGTCTGGGGCTCAGCATTGCCTGGGAAATGCCCCTTTAGGAAGAACCCTGACTCTGAAGGAAAAGGCTCCAGGTGGTAGCTGCCATGATGGCAGGGGACTCATGCTGTGACCCACATTTCTTGCTCCCCAACATCCTGGGAGGTCCCCACAGTTTCCACCCTCAGGGGGTTCAGGCATGGAAAAGTGGCCTTCCCTGGGCTACTGGTCAAAGCTGTTCTCTGGTCTCAGGCCCCAGCTCATATTTGTTGATGTGATTGTCTCAAGTCAGTTTGCTGAGCCGATCCCACCCAAACACCTTGTAGGGGAACCAAAGACGGCTTCTCCCTCCCTGACCTCAAGCATGGCGTTAGGTTTTAGGAGTCTCCGTCTTCTCTAGCAACTCCCAATTTCTTTTCTTTTTGGTACCAGGGCTTGAACCCAGGGGCACTTAACCACTGAGTCACATCTCCAACCCTTTGCATATTTTATTTTGAGACCGGGTCTTGTTGAGTTGCTCAGGGCCTCGCTAAGTTGCTGAGGCTGACCTTGAATTTACGATCCTCCTGCCTTAGCCTCCCTCCGCTGGGATTACAGTTGCGCACCACCACACCCAGCTTCGAGAGCGTTTTTGTTTTTGTTTTGGGGGCGGGTTCTCACCCTGTTGATAGGATAGCCTGGAGCTCCCGGACTTAGGGGATCACCCTCCCTCAGCCTCTGAGCTGAAGGCAGAGATGGGATTAAAGGAGAGAGCCGCCACGCCCTGCTAAACTGTTTGAACTCTAGAACACATTCACGATGTGGGTGTGGCCACAGACCCTTAACCATGAGCTTTCAGGTTTGTTTCTCTCTGAACAGATGAAGTCCTTTGGTGTCCCACACTCAGAACTGAGGGTGAACCTGTGAACGAAACTCACTGTTGGTGTGGAGGAAATCTGTGGAAAACTTCCACCCTACCCCAAATTCTTTCCCTTTCCTGTGGGGAGATCTGCAAAAATCAATCAATAAGGACAAAGCGGAAAATTCAATCAGGATTAATTGGGTGGAGATTGGAAGATCTGATCAGATATGAGCTTCTGATTGGAAGGGAGGGGTGTGGAAAGGAGGTGCCGGGGGTCAATAAAAGCTTCAGAGCAGCCAGAGAGGGTTCTCAGGAGTCCCGCAGCCAGGAGTGCCTTCTCGCCCGCCAGACCTCCAGGTAGGGTAAGTGCTCCCTGCTATCGACCCTCAGCGGTCCCCACTGGTGACAGCAGCCCAGGTTGCCCCTTCTTTTCGGACTGGGGATGGAACCCAGAGATGCATTACCACTGATCTGCGTCTCCACAGACCCCTTTTATTTTGGGATGGGGTCAAGGTCAGGGTCTTACTAAGGTACCGCAGAGTTCCTGGAACTTGACTAGGCTCCCCTCTGGAGATGCTGGGATTATGGACAAGCAGCACCTTGCTAGGAAATGTTAAAAATTTCTTTTCATTTTTGATACTGGGGACTGAACTCAGGGCTGCTTAACCAATGAGCCACATTGCCAGTCCTTAAATTTATATGAGACCAGGCCACGCTACCTTGCTGAGGCTGGCCTCAAATTTGCCATGTGCCTGCCTCAGCCTTCTAAATTGCTGGGATTACCAGCCTGCACCGCTGTACCAGCCAAATTTTTAAGTGAGAGCCATTTATTTGATTTTGCTTTGTTTTGATAATTTGTGTATAGTAGATTTGTATTCCTTGAAATGAATGGGATTCATTTAAAATCCAGTTTTTGGACTTTGTAACTTTGTGATTTTGTGATTTTTTTTTTTTTTTTTTTTTTCCTGCAAGTTACTTTCTATTTAGAACTTAAAAACAGGGGAGAGAAGTGTTGCTCAGTGGAAGAGGACTTGTTGGGTGCATGAGGATCTGGGTTCAAATACCTTCACTCTGAAACAAATGAATGTGCATACATATATGTATGATGTATACATTTTGTATTAAGGTTTTATTTCTGGCTTTGGGTGTTATCGTTTGGATGTGAGGTATTCTCCCAAAAGCTCAAGTGTCAAGGCAGGAGGTGAAAGAATCAGGCTATAACAGCCATAATCTAATCGGTCCATTAATCCACTTAGTGGATTATTTGGAAAGGCTACACACTGGGCAATAAGTTCTAGGCAGGTAAGGTGGCAGGAGGAAAGGTCACTGTGGGTCACTTTGGTTTACATTTTCTCTGGCCCCACGCTCTCTGCTTCCAGGCTGCCCTGAGCCGAGTGGTTTCTCCGGGGCTCTGTTCTCCATGTCCTGCCTCTTCTCAGGCCCAGAGAAACGGAGCTGATTGTCCATGGGCTGACCTGGAAACCATGGGCCCCAAATGAACTTTAAGTCCAGCAATAAGAGTTCTGATTTTCATTGTTTTGGGGACCCATGGAGATTTAACCAAAGGCTCTATGCGGGCTCAGCCACCTGGCATACCACGGAGCTACCACCGCATATTGTCTGTTTATATGTGTACGTGTCCATGTGTGTACATACGTATTTTATGTATGGTTCTGGGAATTGAACCAGGGCCTCACACATGCTAGGTGAGCTCTACCAAGAACCATATCCCAAGTCGTGGACTTGGTCTTGCTAACTTTCCCAGTCGGTCCTCAAACTTGAGGGCCCCGTTGTTTTAAAAATTGATTTTTTGGTACTGGGAATTGAACCCAGGGTGATCTACTGCTGAGCCCCATTCTAACCCTTTTAATTTTTATTTTGACAGGGTCTTTCTACAGGCTTGAGTCTTGCTAAATTGCGAGGCTGGCCCTGGACTCTGTCCCAAGCTGCTGGGATTAGAGGTGTGTACACCACAGGCCGGGTATGCGCCCTGTGATAGCTCTATTCTCTTAGGGGGTCTTAGGTGAGCATGAGGCTTGGGATGTGGGTCAGTGGTAATAAAACGCTCGCCTGGCACGCAGGCAGCCCTTGATTCACTCCCCAGCAACTAAGAAAAGTGGCGATGAGTCACTTGTCATAAGGACACTGAGCCTTCAGACTCCTTGATAACCAGTGGGTCAGACTTGAGGGAGTGGTGGAGACTGGATACTGAGGATTCGATCACCAGCACCCCAAAATGGTGGAGAGACACTCTTCTCAGCCGTGGTTCACTCTGGAGTGGGACCTCAGCTAGGCGAGGGGCCTGAGAGGGTGCCTCTTCCGGGGGGTGTGATCAGGACCCTGTTCCCCGCAGATTCAACAGCATGAGCACCCAGACGGTACCCACACTCCAGGACTTGGCGATACAGAGAGTGCTGAGCTATGAGGCCTTGCCCATCCCCAATCTGGAGATCCTGAACAGGGTGCTCATTCTACAGTTGTACAAGGAGGCGCTAATGGGGGGTCACGTGGAGATGGTAATGAAGATGGTGCTTTCCTGCCCCTTGGCCTGTCTTCCTATGGGGTACCTGAAGAAGACTCGAAATACAAAGGCCTTGATAACCATGTTGAATGGACTGGATAGGCTGTTTGAAGAGCTGATTCCTCTCAGGTGAGGGGGACCCAGGGTTCCTGGAAGGGAGG
This sequence comes from Sciurus carolinensis, assembly GCF_902686445.1. NCBI lineage: Eukaryota > Metazoa > Chordata > Mammalia > Rodentia > Sciuridae > Sciurus > Sciurus carolinensis. The sequence continues at coordinate 200,010,333 of NC_062213.1, read as the reverse complement.
GCCCTGGGCATCCAGGGCAGGGATAGCTGGGGGAGGTGGGGCAGGAGGCAGGGTGATCAGATGGTGCCAGCAAGGATAGAGGCCTTGGCCATGGCCAAGCTCCACCTGGGACAGGGCCTCAGGATGTAGAGGTGCTACTGAGGCCCCAGCAACAGATGGAGGCCACCCTGCCCCTCCCACTGGAAGGGGCCCTGGCTGGGTTCAAGGGGAAAGAGCACGGAGAAACAATTGGAAAACCGAGGAGCAACTGACCAGAACATGGGTGGAAAAGCTCACAGGTTGGAAGTCGGGTGGGTCCTTGCCTAAATGTTGCCTCCTTCCCATTTATTCCATAGCCAGTGGAAACTGCAAGCACTGGATTTTCGGGATGAGAATCAGGAATCTCCGTTCTTGGCATCCAGAGCCCCACCAGGCGCCTGCTTGCAAGAAGCGGGGTGCCCAAAGAACAGAAGAAAACGCCGCCAAAGGAGAGGAAACCAGCGCTTGAAGGTGTTCATAGATCTCCAGATGGAGGAAGCCATGCTATCGGAATTCGTTCACACACTCACGTCGTGGGTGCTGGGGAGGAAGTTCTCAGTCCGCATGTACTGCGAGAAGCTGACGGTCCGCTATTCCGTCTACTACAAACTCATGAATGCTCTGCCATTAGACTATGTCCAGGAGCTGGTGGTGGACAGCCGCTGGCGTCGGGACCAACTTGAGAGGTTATTTTTTTACCTGCACAAGATGAGGAACCTCCGCGTGTTCCGATTCTCCAACATGAGTCCAAGCGCCCTTACCTGCCGCTCCCTAAATAGGTGGTTTTCCCATAAATATAGTCTGCAGCTGAGAAAGATGGACAAGCTCCGAGAATTCTGTGTGAACGATGTCTTCTTCCTCCAGGGAACGCTTCATAAGATCCTCCTGTAAGTGTGAGGGTGTGTGGATTTCCACAAAGCCAGTTTTGCTTACTGAGCATTGAAAGGGCTTGTGGCCCGGCCATTGCCATGTCTCAGAAAGGAGATGCTGCAGAGTGACCACTTGCCTGGTCCCCTGCCCAGTCCTGAAGGATGGTCTCCCCACCACCCACATAGAAGCAGAGGGCTCACCCGGGGCCCATGGTCTGGGAAGTGCCACCACCGCACTGGGAGGCTGGCCAGGGAGGACAGGGTCTAGCAAGATGGGGTTGAGGCTCCTTCCCTAGGAGCCATGTCTAGTGAAGGTGGCGGGAAACAGGACAGAGAAGAGGGCATTGAAGGAGGGGAGGCCCCAGGCCCACCTGCCCCTCACAACAGGGAAGCTACATGCTCTCCCGCTGGGAGCAGGGAGCTGGCCTCTGAGGCCCACCTGGGGGAGGCCACACCAAGCTCTGGGTGGTGACTGTAGAGTTGGGGGTGAGGAGCAGGGATGGGGGCCTTGCTGAAGGTTCCGGGTGGGTAGCCCCAGGGCCTGTTGTGGATCTTTGCCTGGGTTTGTCCTTGGTGCGTGTCCTCCACTGACCCAATCTGGGCAGAGCTGTGGGTTTTTTTTCTGCTTGGTAGTGAGGTGAGCTCTATAGAGATGGGTGGACACACCTGGTCACAGGTGGTAGTGAAAGGCCTCGGCCAGAAACGGGGTGATGAAATGAGCAGATTCTGCAAAATGCAGCATCCTGGGTGTCGGCCATTATCAGGAGGTGAGGGCAACCTGGGACTTGGGAAAAATGGTCTCTCCTCATTTCCCACCGTGCCGCGCGTGCTGCCTCCATTTACCAGAAGTGACTCTTTGCTCTCTCTACAGGAGCCAGACCCCTTTAGAGAAGCTCTCGCTGACACACAGTCCGCTGAAAGAGTCCGATTTAAAGCACTTGGCTGTGTGTCCGAGCACTGACCAACTGAAGCACTTGGAACTCTGCTCTTTTTCATTGAAAGAGATGAGTCCAGAGCCCCTCCGGGATCTGCTACAGAAGGTGGCAAACACCCTGGAAACCCTGCACTTGGAGTATTGTAAGATCACAGACTCCCAGCTGAATGCCATCTTGCCAGCCCTGGGTCACTGTTCCCAGCTCAGAACCTTCCACTTCTGTGGAAACGACATCTCCCTCTGTGCCCTAAAGAGCCTGCTGTGCCACACAGCCAGACTGACACAGCTGACAGAAGGGGAGTACCCTGCCCCTGAGGAGCTCCGAGAATCGTTGAACCCAAGGGAAGCCAAATCTGAGAAACTGGACATGGTTCGGAGAGAGGTGACGCAGTTGGTAAAGGACATCAGACCTGCCCACGACGTCAGGATTCGTTATTCTTTCTCTGAGGTCCTCTTTTCTGTGCCTTCCACCTAAGACCTGCAGATTTGATTGCCTGAAATCCAGTAGCAGTTGGGTAGTCAGGGGGTTATTTATCACACTAGAGGTTTCTTGAGCTGAGGAGGTGGCTCAGGTAGAGGACTGACCTACAGGCTTGGGGCTCCGAGTTTGATCTCCAGAATCACAAAAAAATGCTTCTTATAAACTTCTAATGGGGTGCATATGTGAGGACCTCAAGTTCGAGATCAGTCTTGGCAACTCAGCAAGACTGTCTCAATAAGGGCTGGGGTGGTGCTCAGTGGTGGAGCATTTGCCTGGCATGTGTGATATATTGGGTTCAAGCCTCAGCAGCACATTAAAATAGTATAAGAAAGAAAAGATGCAACCAATAAAATAAGGACCGGGGTTGTAGCTTTGGTCAGGTGCCCTGGCTTTAATCCCCAGGACTACTGAACAATGGGTTGGGATGGTAGGTATAAGAGTCTCCATTTTAATGTTACTTAGTATTTTGCTTGTTAATCCATAATAAAAGTCTCTTGTACTAAAGTCTCACTGCTATATGTTAATATGGTTCTTTTCTGATACTGGGCATTAAACCAAGGGATGCTCAACCGCCAAGCCACATCCACAGCCCTTTTTAAGACAGATTCTAAGTTGACAAGGACGTAACTAAGTTGCTGCGGCTGACCTTGAACTTGATCCTGCTGCCTCAGTCTCCTGAGCCACTGGGATTTACAGGCGTGTGCCACTGTACCTGGCTGCCACTCTGACACTCCTGGACCCCATTCCACTGTATGGATTTAGCCAAACTGTTTCTCAACAGATTTTTTAAGAGGTTGATATTTATTTTGATATGTGGCACTGAGAACTGAACCCAGTGCCTCACGTGCTGGGCAAGTGCTGGACTACTGAGCCCCAGCCCCTCTTGACAGCATTTTATGATTAAGTAGTTCTTTCCTGGCGCCAAATAGCTGCAGCTTCCAGAGCAAGTGTGTGCAAGTCAAAGGCGCTTCAGGTCTATTGAATTGCAGCCCACCCACCCTTCAGGAGTTTAGAAAGATCAGAGTGCTGTCCCCTGCAGCCGTACGTTGCAGTGCTCATGAGCCCTCCCAGCAGACAGGGGACCTCGCCCTCCCTGGGGTGAACATCGCTACTGCCCAGCAGGAACAGGGCTTCAGCCGCTGTGGTGATTGGCAGTGGGAGGGGCAGTCAGGGGTCTTTCTCTAAAATGAAAAATAGGGAGAAGAAAACCATTATAGGAATACGTGAAGATTAACTAATTCGTTCGGTTAGGGGAAAGAATTGTGGCATATAAAATGAAGACTAATTAGCTTGCTAATGTTCAGGGTAGATTCCAGTCTGGAATTGTTAAGTTGTCAGTGTTAAGAAAATGGTTTTAGCATGTAACACTTGAAGGCTCTGAATTCTAGTCAAGGCCCGATCCAATCCTCCTATATAATGTAATTCATGTTTTGTGGGGCATTATGTGGTACTTGAATGGGTTCAGACAACAAATTGGACTGAATACACAAGCTGCGAGGTAGAATTCTTTCATCCTAGTGGATGTTTCTAGCCTTATTGGTAAGGGAATAAGTTGGGGGCTCTCCTTGTCTAGTGTGTGCTGTTTTTGGAATGGGTAGGCTTTGGTTTTGTGGTTAAATGTCAGTTTGAGGAGTAAGGAAAACTAAGGTACAGAGGCTAGCTTAATTTTGGCAGGCAGGGATAAATATGACCCTCACAAAGGAAAAAAACTCAAGTTTGGGGACATCAGGACTGTGGACTGATAAGCGCACATCTTAAATTTTATTTAAAAGAACTACTTTTTTTCCTCTAAATGTCCAGGTATGGCTGTATTTTGGTTATAACTTTTTGCTAGGTGTTTAAGATCAGGCAGGTCAAGTTGACCTTGTTCCTATCTGCTGTTAAGAGTGAGCTGAGTTCCCATAGGGGTCACCCTTTGGGAACTTAAGAGTAGCTTCTCCGCTCTTTTAGTGCCATCTGCTTGCTAGAATGGGTGAGGGTCTCCTTGATGAGGTGGTTCCCCTTGGAAGCATGAGGGATGTCTCCCTTCTCCAATGACCTGCCTCTTTGCAGCAGGTGCACTGATTGGCATTCTGTTCTCCATTGGTCTCACAATCTTCCTGATTGGGAGAGCGTGTGGCCCAGAGTTGCAAAGCATCCTAAAGAAGTTTTAGTTCCCTGGGTTCAGGCTGACTCGGAGGGCAAGAACCAAATGTTGGTTTTCTTGGTTCCTTTATTTTAACCTCAATTTTTAAGCCTTGGTGTTAAACATCTAGTAAGTCAGTCTCACCAGTCCTAAAATAAGTGTATTAGGCTTTAACTTCAATGTCCATAACCTTACAGTCATTTACCCCTTATATTTAATTGGGATCTGTATTGGTACTAAAAGTTAGGCTTATATTCTATCTGATGGCTTATTATCTCAGATTAGCCCTAGGTTGTGTGTTCTTGAAGTAGTACCTCTGTACCTCTGTATCTGTTAAGATATTAACAAGCAACAGTTATAGAGTTTACAAGGAAAATACAAAATGAAATTAACAAGAGTGAAAACAGGTTCAGTTTGTGTAATAGCTATTTTGAAATTTGGTGGCATTCTGCATTATAAACCTGTTTGAGATCACAGTCATCTTTACAACAAACGTCGGTCTTCTGAACACAACTATAAATGAGCTATTGAGGGACTATTTTGGAGCCCTTCTAACAAGTAATAAGGTGGGAGGCAGAATCTTACCTCAGGTAAGGCCGGGCTCTTGACAAATTTTAGGTAAAAGTGTTCTATTTCTGAAGCTGATCTTTGCTTAAATGTCAGTTTATAAAGTTTGCATATATTGTTTGTGGAGTTCACATAAACATTAGTTAATATTAATATAACATTACATTTAAAATATGAATTAAAGAAAGGTTGAGAGCTTTTAAATTTCCTTTCATGTGGAAAACTGGCAGAATGCTTTCATGTTTCACAATATTAACTTTTAAACAGATTAGGATCTTATTATCTTTTAGAAATACATTTACATTTTTATCCCAGTGTAGAAAGTGACATAAGATTTAGGCTCAGTTACAGAACATTAAGTGATATGAATAAATCCCCAATTAAATTTGTTATTCTTATGAATTTAAAATTACCATTCCAGACAACTTTCGTTTGGAGCACAGCAGCCTGGTAAAAATGTTCTTTTAAATTTCCAGCTTTAAAGACTTGTATGCCTAGAAGATATGAACTCATTCCATATACGAAGAAGGCTAATAGTGCCACAATTACACTGATGTTTTTATATTAACCAAGTTTAACTCTTAAAGGAAAATTTGGACTCTGTAATGTAGTGTAATACTCAAAACAGTTGCTATTTAACCAGAGTTGTATAAAACCCTAATTTCTTTAAGGCTACTTGCTCTAAAGAATAAAACTTAACAGACACAATGTTAACAGTGAATTAAAGAAAATTAAAGTGAATTAAAGGTTTAAGAAATTTTTGTTTCAACACATTAAGCTTTAGTATAAATTAATAATATTAATAAATTAATATTTGACCTTAGGGAAAAACCTTGAGTAGCATTAACTGATTGTTTCATGTATGTATAACCAACTTAGTTACATATAAACTGGTTGAAAGCTGCCCTTTACTTACATAAACCCTCATGTTCATTTCCTCACACAAAGACTTTCTTACCCAGACATTTTCCCTTCTATTAAATATATTTTTATACCTATAATCTTCAAATTTCTTTAGCTGTTGACCCTTTTTAAATTTACATTCTGAAACCACCCTTATGAAATTTCTGAATTTAGATAAATTATTCCATTTTAATAAGAGGAAATACTGTATGTTATTTATAGTACTCTAATTGAAAATACAGTTGAAAGTTTGGGTCACAGTGAATATAGAATTACATCAGTTCGTTTACCCATTTATGAAAACACAATCAATGCTCAAGTGTATCATCCCATGGAATTCAAGAAGTTAGGGGTATTTGATGTCTTATTAACCATTAGCTTTTTAACTTTGTAAATTAATCAAATGTCTCTAACAAACACATTCATGATTAACACGATACACGTCGAATATAATTTACTTATTTTATTGTAAAAACCAAGATATCAGACAAATGTATTGAACTGTATTTGCATCTCTTCCTTGTCTAAGAAAAGTCACAGAAACAATGGATATTAGACATTTTATAGATATCAATATTTTATTAGTTTGACCACCTAGAGAGACTTGTGAGTTAAGTAATCTCAAAGACTTTCCTTCATTTGTTTATCCAATTTAAATTGAACCTTTTAAATCATGTGAATTAAAGGAATTTGGATCCATATTTTTGAATTTTAATTCATAATAGCTCATTTATGTATGCCAATTTTGATATTATGTACATGATATATGGACACACATAGACAGAAAACAGGATATACACAAAATCTACAAGACCTTGTAGCTTTTCGTAGGTGAATCTTCATTGCAATGTTATCGATGTTTAAAAAATGCTAGAGTTGAATAAAAATAGGACTGATCAGAAAAACATTAACCTAGGTATGTAGGAGCAAGATTATGAGCTCAAAAAATATGGGATTTAAGAAACAAGAGTCCTAGAAAAAAAATGACATGACCATTGATTATTTCAGTAAAGCAGTCTGAGAAAGCAAGAAGGAGAGGGAGGGAGAGTGTGTCTCAAAACCATTTTTCTGTGTTGCAGCCCAGGAGTTAAAATGGACACTTTTTTTTTCTTTAGTCTCGGGTTGGTCCCCGGCTGGTCCCACTGATCTTTTCCAGTTTACGTTTCAATGCACGCATCAGTATGACCTGGCCAGGGAAATTGCTGCCTAGGGCTTTTTAAACAACCACCCTCCCCTGCCCCAATAGTAATCATGTCAGGTTAGGATGTAGAAATTACCAAACATTATTATGCTCCTTACCGAGACGTGCCATTGGCCGTAGGGTTGGTTGGGGTTAAGGGAGGATATTGACCAGTTGTGCCCTTAAAAATCTCTTCAGAAGGAGAATATTTGCCTGTAGCTTGGCCCTTCACCATCCTCATAACCAGGGGCTCCTCTGATGTAACAAGGGACGTGGGAAGCTAGCTGAACCGAGGGGAGGGGTGTTTATCCCTGGGGACACTGCCCACAGTTGAGACAGGGCTTGGCGGGGGCCTTGGATTTTGACAAACTTTTGTCCGATGTCCAGTTTGTCCAATGTCCATTGGAAACAGGACCCAGAAGATGCCTTAGAGGGTCTGATGGGGCCGTGAGCAGCAGTGGCTTTGGGCTGAGGAATGGCTGAGCCTGGGAGCTGATGCTTTTCTTTCTCCCGCTTAGCCTTATCTTCCCTGTTGCTAAAGGTCTTGAAAGCAGTATTTAGAAATTGCTTCTGGAAAGCTTTGACCCTTCTTTAAGTGTCTGAACTTCTTGTGGATGTCAGGTGCAGATCTGCTGATAAAGTTAACGAGATTGCCACCAGGTCCGTTGGCTTCCAAATTTGTATATTTGGTGATTACCTCAATAAGTTGGGCCCAAAATAGGGCAGGGTTTTCATTACGCCCTGGGTGATTTCCTTTATCTTTTCCCAGTTTACTTGGGTGTGAGAATTTTTTGACTTTCCCTCGAAGAGGCAAGTGACCCTAGGCTATAACCTGATAACCCCAGGGTCGTGAGGTTGGCACCCAATCAGGTTCAACTGAGGGAACAGCCGTGTCTACCGCCCGGTAGATGGGGTTTCAGCCATGCAGAGATTTGCATGATCTCTAGCTGCCTTCCAAATGTGGGCTCGTTCATCTCTGGTCAGGGTGGACGTTCATTTATAATATGCGTCTGCCCAAATGAGGTGATTTACCTGAGTCAGACGGGTGGATTCTTCCTATACTTGGCAGGGTTTTCAGAAAATGAGCCTAATTTCTCCTCTATTTGGGACATATTTGTCCTGGAGAAGGGGATATATATGAATTCAGACAATCCCTTCAGCCCTGCTACTTCCCGGAGGAGAGGGAACATATGTCTTGCTGGGAGTGTTTTTGTGACCCTGTATGGGGAGGGGGTGGCAAAGGGAAGGGAGAGTGTGGAGTTTGTGAGGGGGAGTCTGAGGGGGGCTGTAGGACTCTGGGCAGGAGGATCTGATGGGGTAGCGACAGGACTTTGGGGAGAGGAGGCTGCAGGGGAGGGGAGGCCTCATTAGAGGCTATGGAGTCCGAGAATCTGTAAGGAGAGGGGTCATCAACTGTCTCCGGGGCTGTGAGTGAGGAAGGGGATTGCAAATGTGTCGCCAGTAACTGACAAAGTACAAGGTGGCTATGGGGAGGGGTTTGTGTGGAGGAGGATAAAGGTCTGAGGCGGGGGAGTTCCAAGTACTTGCCATTTCAGGTTAAATATTTTTCTAAAGCCCTCTTGATCGAGAGTTCCATATTTGGGCCACGGGTGCTCGCTATCTAACTTGTACCGTGGCCAGGTTTGAGTGCTGAGCCTAATGAGGCATTTAATTTCGAGATCAGTGTGGGAATAAAGGATTTTAAAATCGGTGGAGAGACAGCCCAAGTGGTTGTCCCTGGGAGTTGATTGGGTAGTTCCCATGTTGGGAGAGGCTGGACAGAGAAGGTGACAACGTTGAGCAAAGCGTCCCCTGCATGCTTTATGTCACCGGAGGTGCCAGTCATGAACTGAACTTCCCCAGGAGGGACCGGGGAAATGCCTTTCCCTTAATCCCAGTGGTAAGGGACAGGGTCCTGATTAGCCTAAGGGCAGCATCTCTGTCCAACAGAGAGGAAATGAGTGAGGGACAGGGTCCTGGTTAATGAATGGGGTCTTGCCTCTCCTAAGAGATGAGAAGGCTGGTGGTGGATGCAGAGGCGAAATGACAAGTAGGTAGGACCTGTACACGGGAGGCCTGCTGGGTGTGCAGGGGAAGGGAAGATTGGGGAGAGAGCGGAAGCAGCCTCCTTTAACGCCAGCGAAGGGTGTGATATAAGTACCTTCACTGCTCACGTGGCATGAAGCCACAGCAGGTTAGGAGGCGGTTGATGCCTGGTACCCTGCGGGCTGTCGGAGCAGGTCCCGGACTCAAAGCCCTCATGCAATGCTGGAGAGTCCATCGCCCCAGCCGGGTGCCTTCAGCCGCGTTTGAGCCTCCCTCCCGACTCACGCACCAAACTTCCCCACACAGCAGTGGACCTCCGGTACCCCTAAGGGCTGTCGAAGTTAGATTTCAGCACCAGAGAGCTGCCCCGGCCGGCTGGACTATTGTCTGGGACTCTCCGTCATCTCTCACACCAAAGGTCTTCCACCTAAAGTGGACAGCAAAGGGCCCGAGAGGCCCAGGTTCAACAGGGTAGGGAAACGCAGTCAGTCTGGAGATTCAGCCGTAGCGCTGGGGCTTCCACTCTCCAAGGCTGGAAAGGCCCAGGGCACATCTGTAGTCCATTTCCTTGAAGAAGCCCAGGGTACAAAGCAATCCAGAGCCCACGACCCTACCCCTGCTCCCTGTGGACTTCTGACACTGGACCAGGGGACCTGCGACCAGAGCTGGTGGTGCTCTTGCAGGAACCCCAGCTCCTGGCTGATCATGGTCGCCCCCCGCTTCTGAGAAAACGCCGCTGAAGTGGTACATCACAGTCCTTGTAACGATCAAAATAAATTCTCGCTCTTACAGAGAGAGGTTTCCCCCTTGGGGTGAATAGGCTGCACAGAATGGGTAGGCCTAGATTTAACATGACATTAAATGCTAATTGGAATACACAAACGTGCTGATTTTTTCAACAAAAGTAAACTGTGAACCGAGTGATTGGCATCCTCAAAATCAAAGCGCCGCACTCCCTTGAGTGTCCTGCTGTGGAAACGCCTGGTCCCTAATCGTAGTTTATATTAAGGTTAAATTCAGGATCTGCGGAGTCGCCACATCTTAATTTGGAAACACGAGGAGGCGAGCTCTGGGAGCGTAGCGGGAGACTACTGGGGGCAGTTTGCACCGAGAGGGGACTGGGGAGGGACGTCGGATGAGTGTCCAGCACAGGTCAAGCCAAAGCTTGAGAGGGCAGTTTGACAGGGTTGAGCGGGAGAGACTGCCGAGCTCAGGGCCGCCCTGGCCTCTGACAACGCCTCTCCTGGAGGCCATGGGTTTCCTGAGCAGGGACCACTTCTGCTCAAAGGATCTGGGCGTGCCGAGCCCCGACGCCATTCTCCTGTCTGCATTAGGCAATGTCACCACCCTAATGTCCATCTCGGCAAGACGCAAGGCTCAGGGGGAGGGTCCGGGCAGGCTACTGGCCTGGCATCTGTCAGATGTCACATCAGCTGGGGACCGCCTCAGAACAGAAGGAAAAGAAGCCACCAACAGCACACCTGTGCCCCAGGGCAGCGAATGGCCAGTGTGGTTCAGGCAGGATCACATCCCAGATGTGACAAGCACCCCCAGGACCGCGTTGCAGAGGCCACACTGACGGAGGCTTACCTCGGGTCTTGCTGGGGTTCAGAAGGAGGCCTTAAAAACACGCCGGGGCTTCTGGCAGGCCAGGCACACGACCTAAATGATTACTTCTGCCCGCCCAAGCACAGGGGCGCCTCCGAGTCCTTGATCTACGCAAAGAGGAGTCTGCAACAGGGATTGGGACCCCGTCCCCACCGCGAATCCCCTTACCTGTCTCAGGAAAGAAGGCTGGAAGGTGGCTGCCCCGGACAGATGTCCCTTACAAGATAGTACCTGTGCCCAGGGCTCATTCAGATTCTAAGGAGGATGCAGCCCTGTGGTCAGATGTGCTGGGTTCCACACACACACACACACACACACACACACACACACACACTTCTAGAACCATTCATTACCCAAATAACCATTTATAAGTCCTCAAAATTGCCTACATTCTACATTCTCTTCCTGCTTTATAGAAAAAGTGACATATAAGATAAGTTTATGGTGGGAACACCTGTAATCCCAGCAGCTCGGAAGGCTGAGGCAGGAGGATGGCACGTTGGAGGCCAGCCTCAGCCTCTTAGCCAGACCCTGTCTCAAAATAAAAAATAGAAAGGGCTGAGAGTGTAGCTCAGAAGTGAAGCACACCCGGGTTCAATCCGCATCGCCAAAAAACAGAAGCAAACATACAAAAAACAAATCAAAAAACCCGGAGACCACTCAAGCGAGACTCCAGGCAGAGATGCCCAGAGGAGGCCCAGCTGGGCAGCCAGGGAAAACGAATCCTGTAAGCACAGCACAGCCCACGGCAGCTGGGCTTCCCTGGCGGGGACAGGGAAGTAGCCCACCCACCAAGCTGCAGGTCTCCAGGGGGAGGCCTTCATTGCCAGGTGGGTCCAGGTGCAGGGCAGCCTCCATCCTCTGTATTTGGAAAGTTCCAAAGTTCCAGCTGCATCTTCATTTACTCAACCCCCCTCTCCCCCACCCAGGGCTGGAGATGGAACCCAGGCCCTGTGCGTGCTGGGCCTCTCCACCACGAGCGCCCCCGCCAGCCCTGCCCTGTCCAACAGGAGTCGTGTGGAACCCCTGGGTACGGAACTCAGGGCCAGGGCTGCCAGTGTGAGGCAGGAATGCTTCTTGTTTCTGCTTCTTTTCCTTTTCTTCTCCTTTTAATTGTTTCATTTCTTCTCTGGGGTAGGATTGCTCCCTGGCCACCTCCCACACTCCGCTCTACCCACCTCCAACACTATCTGTAGTCCTCACCCAGCAGAAGGGAGGGTAGGGCTGAGGGCACTGCGGTGAGTCCAGTTGTGCTGTCCCTTCCCGAATCTGCTGTGACTTCACATTGGTAGCTAGACATTGGCCAAGGCACAGAAATGGTCCAATGCTACAAAGCAGGGGCACTTTTTGCCCAGCACATCCCTGTGGGAAAGGGTGTTAGCCTTGGTGGAGGCTCTGTTGGCTTGAGGGCGAGAGCCAGGGAGGCTGCCGGGTGCACTGTTAGGCTGGCCAGCGGTGGCGGGCTGGGCAGAACCTGAGCCGTGGGAAGAGTCTCCTTTTGCCAGGCAACGTGGCCACTCTGGGGAGGCCAGTGTCCGCCTCCCTAGCCGGGATCATGCATTAGGGGATGCCTCCTGCCAGCGCCTGTAGTGGAGCCCCCCAAGGCAGAGACCGTGTCCCCTGTGGAGAGCAGGCAGCTGAGGGAAGGAGCAGCGTCCCTCCTGCAGCCTCCTGGCTGCCCCAGCCTGCTCCTTGCCCCACTGTCCCGAGCTGGTCAAAGCAAGCACTCTGAGAGCTTCCCTTCCTGTCCCAGGGCACTGACTGCTCTGTGGAGAGTGGTTGAGGACAGGGCCACATCCAAGGAGAGGCTGGGATGGTGGGGGCTGGAAGACTAGTTGAGCCTCCTACCGAGTAGATTTTCCATTGAAAGAGCCCAGCGCACAGCCACAGGCCTGGGAACCAGGCAGCCCTGGTTACCTGCCCTCCTGGGAGCTCCAGAGGTGGCAGTTCCAGTGAGATCCCGGGCTTGCAGCTGCTCACAGGCTCATGAGGTCTTCTCCCCTGGGATTGGAGCTGCTCACGGGCTCAGAGGTCTTCTCCCCTGGGCTTTGAGCGTGCTCACTGACTCATGAGGTCTTCTCCCCTGGGCTGGGAGCTGCTCACGGGCCCCTGAGGTCTTCTCCCCTGGGCTGGGAGCTGCTCACTGACTCATGTCGTCTTCTCCCCTGGGCTTGGAGCTGCTCACGGGCCCCTGAGGTCTTCTCCCCTGGGCTGGGAGCTGCTCACGGGCTCCTGAGGTCTTCTCCCCTGGGATTGGAGCTGCTCACTGACTCATGTCGTCTTCTCCCCTGGGCTTGGAGCTGCTCACGGGCTCCTGAGGTCTTCTCCCCTGGGCTGGGAGCTGCTCACGGGCTCCTGAGGTCTTCTCCCCTGGGCTTGGAGCTGCTCACGGGCTCCTGAGGTCTTCTGCCCTGGGCTGGGAGCTGCTCACTGACTCATGAGGTCTTCTCCCCTGGGCTTGCAGCTGATCACGGGCTCATGAGGTCTTCTCTCCAGCGCCCGAGAGGAGTTTGACGGCAGCCTGCTATCACCCCAGGTCACAGCAGGCCACATGCCACCTCACACCCACAGAGACAGCAGAGTCATAATCACCAAGTCCACTGAACACATCGAGAAATCGGAACCCTTGTCTATGGCTAGTGGAAAATGGTGCATATGGGTTATTCCCAAAGGCAGTTCCTGGAGTCGCCAGGGGATCCAGCGATTCTGAAGCCAGAATCTCGGACAGGCAGTTAGTGTAGAACAGGGAATTGGGTCAAATCGAGGCATGGAGGCCATCAGAGTCTGGGAAGGTGGAGACCACCCCTGGGTGATTGGATGGTCAGTGTCTCCAGAACCCTTTTGGTCACCAAGGTTACCTGCCTAACTGCCCCTCCCAAAATGCTGCAGGCAGGGAGATGCTCATTATGCCCCCTGGGCCCTCCCTGCCTGAGTGCACCCTGTGTCCCTTCCCCTGCCATCTGCAGCTCACCTTTTTTGTCATGTCAGCGGGATCTCCTGGGCCTAGTCATGTAGGCAGAAGGAGATATAAGGGGGCAGTGAACAGGAGGAAGGAGACCCTAATCTATGAAAGGTGCGGGGTGCGCCCACTCCTGGGGGCTCCAGGACATCAGCCACGGCCCCTCCTCCCGGGAGAAGTCTGGGTCACTACTCTCAGCTCAGCACGGGCTTGCCTGGCGTGCTTCAGCGTCTGAGGACGCAGGCCTCACCCGACGCGGCCGTACGCATTCCACGCTCACAGAGGCCCCACAGGACTCAGCAGCAACACAGGCACAGGCCCTCACGGCAGCGCGTCCCCCAGCCACCAAGAAGCAGAGGCCTTCACGTCCAGGCACCGTGAAGGGCGAAGGAGGCCTGGCGGTCACAGTGACCCCGTCGGCCATGGACAGCGATGCCCAGGAAGCTGGCCGCTGAGTGAGAGGAGCCAGACACCACAGGCCACATGCCGTGTGAGTCCCCTCATGGGAACTGTCCAGAATAGGAAGTGGACGCAGAGGCAGGGTCGCAGCTGGTGGGAGTCGGGTGAAGGGGACGTGGGGGTGACTGACGGCCACGGGGCATGGTGGTGGGACGTTCTGGAGCTGGGCAGGGGAGGCGACTGCGTGGCCCTGAAGGCTGCACAGTTGGACAGGGTGAGCTTGGAGGCCACAGCGAGCCCCGGGGCCTGGGCACCAGCCCCAACGCCACCGCAGACCAGAATGAGCTGTGCAGCGCGTGAGCCACATCCCAGGCTTTAAGGGAGGGGAGAAGCCACGTGGAGGCATCCTCTTGGTCTCCAGAGAGGGCTGGACGGCCCAGAGCGGCCCAGCAGGGAGGGGGCAGGACACCCGTAGAGCTGATCCCGGAGAGAAGAGAGAAGCTCGGGGGCGGGAGGTGCCCAGTGCCCCAGAGGACGTCATGGGTGCAGGCACAGGCTGTCCCCTCAGGGCAGGGGGACGCCTTGTGCTGGGAAGGACCACCGGCCCCACGACGCCTCCCCTTTCCGTTCCGGCTCTCTGAGCCCTCTGGGTTTCCCTTATCCTCCCACGTCGCCTGGCCAACCCAGCTCCGCTCTGCAGCTTCAAATCCAACGTCGCTCTGACAACATTAAAGAGAAACAAGAACAGATGACAGACAAAGCAGTGAACGTGGATTTTATTATGGGGCAAAAGCTGACCTCCACTCTGGCCCGTGTAGGGGTCACTGGGCATTTCATTTTATCTGTAGTCCTGGGGGTTGAACCCAGGGGTGCTCAGTTTAGTATTATAAGACAGGGTCTCACTAAGTTGCCCAGGCTGGCCTTGAACTAGCAATCTCCCTGCCTCGGGCTCCTGAGTCGCTGGCACCACTGGGCACTTTAGAGGTAACACAGGAAGGAGGGGTCTAGGGCTCAGGGAAGTCAAAGAAGCGGAGAATCACACAGCCTTGTCCAGGGACAGTGTGATCAGCCCAGCACATCTCTAGCTGGCAGTGACGGAAGTTAGGGTTCCACCATCCCCTGAGACTTGGGGGCAACGGCCCCACCCTTCCCGACCCAAGTCAAAGGAATGACCCCCAGGTCCTTGAAAGGGACGTTCCTGAGTTGCAGGCATGAGTTGCCCACACACTTCACAGGGACAGAGTGGTAAGCCCTTTCTGTAGACGCTCTGAGGGACGTCAGCTTCGGGGGTAGGTGCTGTCTGAGTGGTCAGCGTGTCCACCATCCCTGGGTATGGCCTCCTGTTGCTGGAAGCCAGGCTGGAGTCTGGCTGTCTCACAGACATTTGGATGGATGCTAGTGACAAGTGTTCCACAGTTCTGACCAGAGACTCTTTGACCCCTGACCTCTGACCCCTGACCCTGGATGGCTCCTGCTCTGGGACCCCTGGCATGACTCATGCCAGTGACAAGTGGCCGTTCCTCTACTGTCTCCATGGTGGGTGGAGGCCATGATCGTCCTGCTTGCTGCTTTGCTGCGTGACCAGAGCTGAATGAATGAGTGAGTGAATGAGTGAATGAATGAGTGAATGAGTGATGAATGAGTGAGTGAGTGAATGAGTGAATGAATGAGTGAATGAGTGATGAATGAGTGAGTGAGTGATTGAGTGAATGAGGGAATGAATGAGTGAGTGAGTGAGTGAGTGAGTGAGTGAATGAGTGAATGAATGAGTGAGTGAGTGAAAGAGTGAGTGAGTGAATGAGTGAATGAATGAGTGAATGAGTGAATGGACAAGTCTTGAGTGGGAAGCCTCTAGGATAGGGAGGGCTTAGGCAGGAAAGATGGGGGAATGAGGGAAAAGGACAGACCCAGAGAACCTGCTACCCGCCACACCCTCTGCATCAGAGGAGCAGATGTTTGAGGGGAGATAGGAGCTGTGGGCTTTTGTTCTTGTAAATGTGTGTGTTTTGGGGGGCGCTGGGAACAGAACCTGTGCGTGCTTGGCAAGTGCTCTACCACCGAGTAGCCCCGGGTTCAAGCTGTCCCGCTTAGACTTCTGTCCCGGGCAGGCAGCTCCAGGCTGGCCTTTCCCTGGAGTCAGAGAGGGACCACCGATAACAGAAGCCGTTAATTCCACACTGCTCGGTGGACAGGGCTTCGTCCCTCCCTCTCCCCCTTCCCACTGTCAACGCCCGCCCCCCTTGGACAAGCAATCAGTCACTTTAGAAGACACAGGATTAGCCGGAGAATCGGCTCTCTGAGGGAACCCATCAAAACGACAGACTGACCTCAGGCTTGGCTCCGAATCTGCGAGAATAAATCTCTGGGGTATGGAATAACCTGAGCTGTGCCCGGTCTCCTCCCTCTCCGGGCAGGTGGTGGACAAGGACAGATGAAGAACACCCGCTCCCACTTCCCTGGGTTTTAAGCTCTTTTTGCATAGAAATCCTGTCCAAGTAATTAACAGAAGTAATTAGGGGTCAGATGGTCACAAATGGAAATCACTCAGTATCCAGCGCTAGTGCCAAGGCCAGCCGTACCAAGGGCATGGGACTGGCCTGACAACATGGCGGTCGGACCACGGCTCTAGGGGGAAGGCCAGGTGTCACAGGAGCCCCAGCTACGACAGAGATCGGCAACTACTGAAGAAGGAAACGTAGCAGCTCCCAGAGCCCCGGGCTCAGGGCTGTGCCCTCTGTAGGGCAGAGAGGGGTTTTCCTTTAATGTAGTGTGTGTGACTCTCCTGTCCATATTCCTCACACTGAACAATAGATTTAATTCCTGGAAAAGGGTAGGAATTTATCACCCATCCATTCCCTACCACTCACCTACCCATGCACAACCCACCATCCGTCCATAACCCATCCATCCATAACCTACCCATCCATTCATCTCCAACACCCACCTATCCAAACCAGAGAGAGAGGTGTCAGCAGGTTTGTTAGGGGAATCAGCTCAGGTGATTATGCCCGTGACAGGCAGTCTGAAGCTCAGAGACCCGGGAGACTGCAGTTCAGCCCAAGTCCAAAGGCCTGGGAGTCCCGGAGCTGCCAGTCAGGTCCTGGGGTCAGGATGCTGGAGAACCTGGGGTTCTGACGTCCAGGGTCAGGAGGAGGGGGTCAGCTCCAGAAGAATGGGCCGGTGAATTCTGCCTTTTTGTTCAGCCCAGGCCCTCGACAGATGGACCAGGCCTGTCCACACTGGGTGGGGGCCACCAGCCACTGACTCACACACCAGGTTCCTCCAGACACACCCAGAAAGGACGCTGTCCCGCCAGCTGGGTGCCCCTTAGCCCAGGAGAGTTGATGCCTCAAACTAACCAACACGGAGGGGGGCAGGCTGGGACTGGCAGGGAAGCCTCTCTGGGTGGGTGACCTTGAGAGAAGACCTGGGTGCCAGGACAGAGGAAAGAGCTGAGGGAAGCATCCAGACAGAGGGACAGCAGGTGCAAGGGCCCTCTGGCTGGGACCAGCTGGGGTTATGCAAGGACCCCGAGGTGGGTGGAGGGACTTCAGGGTGCGAGTGATGGGCAGAGGGACAGGAGCAGGTTGGCAAAGCCTAGGACCCTCAGGGCCGGTGGGGTGAGCAGCAGGCCCCCAAAGCTTCAGGTAAAGTGGGATACTCTTCGGTGCCTGGAACGTTACTCTAGCACCTAACATTGGGTACAGAGTCCCCACTACCAGACCTTCACTGTCTACTGCTTCAGTTGACTGTAGTCAACCCTCGTCTGACAATATTAAATGGAAAATTCCAGAAATAGACACTTCATAAGTTTTAAATAGCATTTACTTATTTATTTTTTGTACTGGGAATTGCCAGAAGTGCTTTACCCCTGAGCCAGGTCCCCAACCCTTTTTATTTATTATTCTGAGATAGGGTCTCGCTAAGTTGCTTAGGACCTTGCTAAGTTGCTAAGACTGGCCTCGAACTTGTGATCCTCCTCCCTCAGCCTCCTGAGTCTCTGGGATGACAGACATGTAGCACCATGCTTGGCTAAATAACTTTTATGATAGTATATTGCTAAAATTATTATGTCTTATTAGGAGTATGGCTAATATCATACTGTGCCTAATTTATTTGTTTACGGTCCTGGAAATTGAATTGAGAGCCCCACACAGGCTAGGAAAGCACTCCACTGAGCCACACTCCCAGCCCTTTTTATTTTATTTTGAGACAGGTCCTGCTAAGTTGCCCAGGCTGGCCTTCAGTGTGCGATCCTCCTGCCTCAGCCTCCCGAGTAGCTTGGGTTACAGGTGTGCGGTCACCGTGCTGGGCACTGTGACTGATTTGTAAACTAAAGGCTGTCATAGGTATGTACACGTAGGAAAATACGTGGAATACATAGGGTTGGGCACCAGCCCAGTCTCAGGCCTCCCCTGGGGGTCTCTGTGAACAAGGGGGCTCCTGCGATACTTCCCCAGATGCCCTGCTGGACACCTTCGTGGGTTTCCGGGAAGGCCAACTGCATGAACTCCACCTGGACCCAGCTGCCCTCAGCCTGCCTCCTCACTCCCTGCGACTGTTTCCTCCAGGGGTCACGTGCTGCAGGCAGCCCTCTTCTGGCTGGGAACCGTGTGTCCGCCTCTTCACGTCACCGTGGAGGGGCCTGCCCGCCAGGCCGCGGCCAAGGTTGTTATTCAGTGATGAGTGACACCCTCAGCTCAGGCCTCATGGGGCTTAGAGTCTCCAGGGCGTCTGTGGGGACAGAGGATTCCACAGGGCGGAAGGGACACGTCCCCGGGGGCCAACATAGAGCCCCTGAGGCGGTCCCTGCGTTCCCCACCCTCCTGGGCGATAGCTCAAGGAGCGTGCAGCCCACAGTCTCCCTGGGAACCTGCAGAACTTTCCTGTTTCTCCGTGTCTTGCCTGATCTGGGATCTGAGGCTGCTGCTTCGCTGGCTGGCGGCAATGTCAGCCCTGCCCCAGGGAAGCTGCTCAGGTTTCTAAACGGAAGTGGAGGAAGCCCGAGGAAAGAGGTTTAGTGTCCAGGGAAGAGGTGGAGGGAGGGGGGCCTGGTCCTCCGCCTGGCCTTGGGACTAGGTCTGGTCCCCATCTCTTGGGGAGCCATGTGGCCCTGTGGTGTGGTGGGGCTGGAAGGTGCTCACTGTGTGAGCGCCCCCAACAGGCAGCTTGGGACTGGACTCCTGGGCGGGCAGGGCTGGCCTGAGGAGGGTCCCCCACGGGGCCAGAGCAGGACGGTGGCGGCCAGGTTGACCCAGGCAAAGGCGAGCAGACCTGATGGCCTCTCGGTCAAGAAGCCGGCGTCACTGACCCCCAAGGAGGTGCCTTGGCTCCAAGAGGGTCTGCAGCCGGCCAAGGCCACTGGGCTGGGAGGACAGGCTGGTCACTCCCTGGGAGCTCCTCTGGAGACCGCGGACACTCATTTGCTTCCCTGCGTGATTCCACCCTGAGGCCGATGGGGCCGGTGGTCTGTGCTGAAGGATGATTTCCTGGAAAACCAGCTCTGGCTCAGGTTCCAACGTGACTCAGAGCAAAGTGTTCGCGTGTCCGCGGTGAACGGTCCTGAACGTGGGTGTGAAGATTTCCCAAAAAAGGACATGGTATTTTTCCAAGGCCAAAATATACTAAGTCACATCCTGGGAAGGTATGTTTATAAAGAACAGATCCCATTTGTAAACAGCAGAGAACAGTGTTCTTTCTCCTTTGTAAATTCTTTTTTTTCCATGGAAAAGCCATTTACAGTTTGCACGTGTGTTTCTCAGCCTGGGGGCTTACAGAACAAAGCCACCTTGTGGGTTGCAACAGAGGAAATTCCCAGGGCCTGCAGATGCGGCTCAACCATAGGGCCCTTGCCGCACATGCACAGAGCCCTGGGTTCCATCCCCAGCACAGCAAAGAAAGAAAAGGAAAGAAAACCGAGGGGTTTGCTTCCCAGATCACTCTACGGGGTTTGAGCAGATCGCTTATGCAAATGATAAATCACTTAACCCTTGAGGCCACTAAAAAGGAGTTTATGGCCAATGTACCCAGCTGGTGGCTATCTTGGTAGAAAAATTTTTTGAGACATTGGTAGAGACATTTTTCTTCAATTTTTTGTTGTTTGATGTAGCTCTTCCCCTGAGCTCCATCCCCTGCCCTTATTTCTTATTTTGAGACAGGGTCTTGCTATGTTGCTGAGGCTGGCCTTGAACTTGGAATCCTCCTGCCTCAGCCTCCTGGGCGGCTAGGATCATAGGCGTGTGCCACCGCCCCCGGCTGTGAAGGATAGTTTTAAAACAAAATACTTCCACATTTTTCGAACACTGGTTTGTTGGCTTGGCATTTTCTCTGTCTGCGCCAATTGTTATTATAAAAATCATAAAAGTAAAAATCCATTACAATATCTGCACTGTGTAACCAGTAGTCACCTAAACAAAAGCTAATTTCTATGAAACCATTAACTGCATGTACTTCTATTTAGAGATTCAAAAGTCCCTCAGTTAATTGGATATAAATAGTGGCATCTATATGTTAAAGCAGAAAATCCCCCCAAAAACAAGGGGAAATGTTAAATATTTTGGTCTAACTGTTCTGAATAATAACTTCCACTGCAGATAAAGGAAACCATTGTTGCTCGTAAAAACTCTACAGAGCAAGTAGAAAATGGACTGAGTAAAAACACAGTCAGTCAGAATCTGCCCCATGCCACTTCATTAAGTGGGGACACCAGTTATGCCCCCAGACCACTGGGTGCTACCGCTAACCCTTCGCTGCAGGATCAGCTGCAAAGTTTCAATGAAAAGACATGAAAAAAGACCAACGCTCTTTGTTTTCTTTCTTTCTTTTGTTTTTGGAGGGGTGGCGGTTGGAACTGGTGATTGAGCCCGGGGCGCTTTACCACTGAGCCGCATCACCAGCTCTTTTTATTTTTTATTCTGAGAATAAATGGGTCTTGGAATGTTGCTTAGGGCCTTGTTACATTGCTGAGGCTGGCTTTGAATTCATGATCCTCCAGCCTCAGCCTCCGGAGCCGCTGGGATTACAGTGTGTGCCCCCGGGTCCAGGCATCTCTGTGCCCTTTTTATCTTTCCTGTTTTTTTTTTTTTTTTTTTTTAGAGACAGGGTCTCACTAAGTTGCAGAGGCTGGTCAGGATCTTACCATCCTGCCAGCTTCCCCAGGTTGCTGGCATTACAGGGGTGCCCCACCTCGCTTGGCTGGAGGAAGCAACTTTACCCAGACTCAGAGTCAGGGAAAAAAGGGAACTTGACTTGAGCACTTAGTTCTGCTCATACCAGGAACCTGCACTGTGACCCTCAGGCTTGTCTTCGGTGCTGGCAGGCTCCCGGCAAGAAATCCAAGTGTGGATCTGAAGGTTCTTCTGGAATCTGTAAAGCCACCTAAGTCACCTCTTTCCCCAGAACTAATACACGTGGAAGACATGATGCTTGAACCTCAGTTTTCTTCTTCAGTAATAAGTAAAACCAGTGCTGAGATTGTCTCTCCTCGGGACTTAGCCTGCACTCTCCCTTGAGTGACTATTTCTTGCTTTACCCCCAAGGCCTCCCTCTTGGGATTTCACCGTTCTCCATCCACCATGGCGCATGATGATCCATTTCAGTGAGCCTGTATGGTTTCCTCAACAGAAGTGCTACCTTCCCCGGTGGCCGGTGGCCAGAGCCTACTGGGTGGCTCCCTCCAGTGCTGGGGTTACCATGGAGACCAGGAAGATGCCGCTCACTTCCCCCCTTGCCCAGGGACTGAGAGAAGACAGCCCCTCTGAGCCAAGGATCCCTGCTCGTGGCCATAATGCTGGACCGAGAGTCTCCTCCAGGTTGAAGAGCGTAAAGAAGAGTAGAGAAAAATAGCCGAAGAGGAAAGGAAGGAGGTGAGGAGGTGAGAGAAGAGGGAGGCAGAGGCGTTCTGGAAGGGGACCTTTAGTTCTACGTGTTGACTTGACTAGGGCTGCAGGGTGCCCAGATATTAGCTTAGTTCTATGTGTCCCCTGAGGGTGTCTCTGGTTGAGATTCACATTTGAGTAGCGACTCCGATGACCCTCTCATGTGTGGGACGCCATGCATTCCACTGAGGGCCCAAAGGAAACACAAAGTCGAGAAAGGGGAACTTTGCTCCCTGTCCCCCTGACTGCTGAGCTAGGGCTTCTCCTGCCCTTGGATTGAATGTCTCCATCGGCTTCCGGCTCTGCAGCCGCGGATCATGCTTCTCAGCCTCCGCAGCTGTGTGGACCAATTCCTTAGAGCAAATCTCCTTTCATATCTCAGAGACCCCTGAAGAATATACCCTCTACCTGCTCTGGAGTGGCTCCCACCCTGCTCTCTATCACGGGAGCTCACTGATTTTCCTCATGCAGAGTTTCTCTACATGTGATGATAATTTGGGTTCCTTGTTTGTCCTGTGTCCTACCCATAAAAATATAAGGCCTGCCAAAGAGAGCAGGGACTGTCTTTCTTAAATCATGCAAATCTACAGTGCCTAGGCCAGTGCCTGTCATTTAGCAGACGCATGATAATTACTTATGGAAGCAAAAATAGGGAGCAATGGAGGAAGGAAATCTCACAGGTTATTATGAAGCTAGGTGCGGTGGGCACACCTGTAGTCCCAGGTCCTCAGGAGGCTGAGGCAGGAGGATCACAAGTTAGAGGCCAGTCTCAGCAACTTAGAACCTTAAAAAAGGGGTGGGGATGTAGGTCAGTGGGAGACTGTTCCTAAATTCAATACCCAGTGCTGCAATAAAGGAAAAAAAAAAAAAAGAAGATATTTATTATGAGTAACAAAGGAAAAATGGTTCCCCAAAACCTTCTAGAGAGCCTCTAGTCCAAGACTCTGCTGCAGCCCAATCCAGTACTGCTTGTGTGACATCCTGCATCAATTATTCCTGGGACACACAACTTGTCTCATATTGTCTGCAACCGAAGTTCTGCATTCCACATCCTGGAAAGCGCTGCCGGTCACAGCACACGCCAAGTTCCAATATCCCAGAGAATGAGTGAGGCTCTGTACCAACCTGCAGCGTGTCCCAGCCGACGGGCTGAGGAGGGCTCAGGAGGGTCTGCGGAAGGGAAGCACCTTGACTCCACTTCAAAGGGAAGAAGAGCGACTCTGAGCAAAGCCACCCTCACGACAGGACAAAGGGACTGTCCCTCCTCTGTAAGTGGCTGCCTCTCAGGACGAGGACTGAGGCTTGAGTCATACCAGCAAAGGTTTTCCCAGTGAATGCCCTTTGGCCAGTTCTTATCTCTCTCCTTGATACCATTTTTTAAAATGTGTGTTTTTTAGGGTACTAGGGATTGAACTCGGGGTGCTTTAACACTGAGCTACATGCCCAGTCCCACCCCTCTTTTTCAAGACAGGCTCTCATGAAGCTGCTGAGGCCAGCCTCAAACTTGTGATCCTCCTGCCTCAGCCTCCCGAGGAGCCAGGATTACAGGCATGCTGGCTTCTTGGTAGTGTCCTAGTTGAGCACAGAGTCCCAGTCTGTCCTAGCTGAGCACGGTGTCCCAGGCTGGGTCCCTATAACAGAGCGCCACACACTGGAAGGTTTATAAACAACGCATTTATTTCCCACAGTTCTCAGGACTGGAAGTGGGAGAGCGGGGCGCCAGGGTTGGGCTCCCTTCCTGGTTCATGGAGGCTGACTTCTTGCTGTGTGCTACCTGCTCAGGGAGTGAGGGGTTCCCTGGCATATCTACTCTGAGGGTGTTCAGGAGAGCCCCACCCTCTGACATCCCCAAGCCTTCACCTCAGCGCCACCCACACACACTGGGGACACAGGGACGTGGGGGGCGGGGACACACTCGGTTCATTGCACGCAGATTCACGTGTCCTCCATACAACGTGTCCTGAAGTCGCTGAGGCCTGCTGCTCTGTAGAGAGAACCCTGCTTCCCTGGAGAGTAATGGCAACCCAAGTCCCTGTCTGCACAGCCACCCTCCCTTGGGAAGAGGATGGCCCTGGTCTCCCAGCACGGGTCCCAGAAGGAAGGCCAGAAGATGCAGTCTCCACCTGGCCTCTGCCCAGCGGGGTCCTCCGCTCCACAGCCTCCACTGGGAGTCGGCCCTGCTCAGGAACGCCCGCCCATCCTCCCTGGGCTGCTCTGCTCTGCGGGTCCTAAGCTCTGCGCTGGGCGGTGCCCGCGGGCGCACCTGCGTCCC
Organism: Sciurus carolinensis; assembly: GCF_902686445.1. Lineage (NCBI taxonomy): Eukaryota > Metazoa > Chordata > Mammalia > Rodentia > Sciuridae > Sciurus > Sciurus carolinensis. Next base: position 199,986,095 of record NC_062213.1, on the reverse strand, counting down.
CGACGTGAGGAGGCGCCGTCCTGTCCACGAGGGTGGCCCCTGCGTCCGCGTCTCCGAGATCCCCCTCCCTGTCTTGGAGAGGCGCCTCCGGCCCCGTGCGGGCCAGCGAGCCGCCAGGGCGGTGGCTCAGTCGTCCTCGTCCTCATCCTCGTCCTCCCCGTCCTTGCTGGGGGCGCATCTCTGGAAGCACTGCACCACGGTGGCCAGGAAGAAGCTGGAGATGATGGCCGCCACCGAGACGGCCACGCCCGAGAAGATGATGATGAGCAGGTCGGTGAGCGAGAGGCGGAACTTGCACTCGCTGAAGCTGGCCTCCGACAGCTCCCGCAGCGCCACCCTGCGGTGCTCCGGGGGCACGGAGCACTGGATTTCGTCCAGGCCTGTGGAGAGGCAGGGGCGCGAGGGTCAACGGCGGCGCCCCAGCCCGCAGAGCCAGCGCCCGCCGCCGCCTCCCTGGCCTCCCGTCGGGTTTGCAAGGTGAGGCTTGGAGTCAGCGGGGGCGTGGAGGGGCGCTGCGCCTGGTGGCGGCCAGCCATGGGGGAGCAGTGCCCACTGGGGCGGACGCTCCAGGCTGCAGGGCCGTCCCGACCCCACTGGACGCCACGCCTCCCCATCCTCAGGGCAGATGGCAGGAGAGGCCCCAGCACCCGACCCAGGAGTGGGGAAGAAGAGGCGGCGGCTAAGGGGGCCTTCGGGTGGCATCTGGTACTGGGTTTTGTTTTGTTTTTGTACTGGGGACTGAACCCAGGTGCTCCAGCACTGAGTTACAGGTTTCACCAACCTTGAACTTGGGATTCTCCCGCCTCTGCAGTCCCTGGGATTTCAGGCGTGGGCCACCGCACTCAGCTAGAGTACTTGGGAACTTGGGTGAAGCTTCCACGTGGGAAGAGTCACCTGGAGACTGCTTAGATGCAGGTCCTGGTGGGCCCCCTACTCTGCATTTGGAGGGGGGGTACTGAGATGGAAGGGCACTTAACCACTGAGCCACATCCCCAGCCCTTTTGTTTACATTTTATTTAGAGACAGTGTCTTGCAAAGTTGCTTAGGGCCTCCCTCAATTACTGAGACTGGCTTTGAACTCACAAACCTCCTGCCTCAGCCTCCCGAGCTGCTGGGTTTACAGGTGCGTGTGCATCGGCCCAACCCTGCATTTTCTAATAACCAGGTGATTGTGCTGTGGCGGAGGCAACTTTGAGAAGCTTCACTGTCTAAAGGTCCAAGGAGGGGGAGGGGCCTGAGAACTCAGGGAGGCCCAACCCTAAGAAGACCAGAGGAGGCCTCCTAAACTCTGCTCCCAGGGTGCCAGGGTTGACTGTAAGATTTCACTGAAGAGTGTTTGACTAATTTCAGAAGAAGCCACAAACCCTACAGTCTAGAAACTGCAACAGCTGAGCACGCGCGGAGCAGGGCTTTCCAATAAAACCAGCAGCACCACCATCTCCCCAAGAAATTCTGCCCAAACCCGCCGCAGGCCAACTCTGTTCTAAGCACCCGACATAAATTCATTCATTAAATCCTTACAGCAACTCCGTGGCTAGGTCTCAATATCACCCCCACTTTTCCATGGGGAAACGGGATCAGACAGGTGAAGTCACTTACCCAAAGTTGCACAGCGAATAAATGGCTGAGCCTGGATTCCAACTCCAGCAGTCTGGCTCTGGAGTTACTATGCCTCCAAAAGGAAGAGGGGGGCCAGGGGTGAGAACACGAGACACTGACACTTCCTCCCCATGGCTGCCACCATGTGGTCACCTGGGGGTGAGGGACATGGTGGCCAGGGTCAAGGATTCAGAATGGTTTTAGAGACACCTCCGATGACCCTCCCATTTTGGTGAGCTGTTTCTCTTGGGGGACCCTGTCCGCCATCAGTGAAGTAGGAGGTGTCTGTCAGAGAGGCAGGCAGGTGAATTCTATCCCTGCCCTCGATTTATGTGAGACTAAGGGGGACATGCCAAGGCACTGGTGGCTCTCTAGACACCTACTCATTGATGCAACAAACACGTGTTGAGGATTTTGTCTGTGGCAAGGGATTGATGACAAGCAAGGAAAATAAGGACCCACCCCCCCCACCCCCCACCCCCCCACCCCCCGCCATCCAAGAGCGTAAATTCTAGTGGGAGGAGACAGGCGCTCATCCAATCACTCAACAAAAACTTTTTTCGAGTACATAGGAATGTGCTAGGTCCCGTGGCTACAGCAGAGAACCAAAGCAAGCCTGGCTTCTGGGCACCTGATTTATGCATGTGTGAATGTATTTTGAGACAGGGTCTTGCTGCATCGCCCAGGCTGACCTTGAACTTGCAAACCTTCAGCCTCAGCATCCCGAGTAGCTGGGATTACAGACCTGTGTCACCGTGCCTGGCTGCAGCTTGTGGTTTCAATGACAACGGAGTAGATCAAGAAGTACATCAAACTGTTGAGATGCAACGTCAGCAGGAAGCAGTCGAGAGCAAATGGGAGAAAGGATGTCTGTGAATGGGGGCCAGGGACGCTGTGTGAGCTGCCGTCTGAAGAATGGGTGGAACCAGCCCTGGGAGATCCTTCTAAGCTGAGGCTGGGACAGGGCTCAGCATCTGAGAATCATGGCTTAGCCAGCAGAGTGAGCAAAGGAGAATTCAGTATGAGCTGAGCTGGGAAATGGACGGGTATTGAGATGAAGCCTCTGATGGACAAGGCCTTTGAGTGAATATTATGAAGAGCCTTCGTCTCCATCAAACCTCATTGGACATGAACTAGAGATATAGTGAAGTGCTGAGCCACTGAGGACCACTTGTTACCAAGCACATTCTACCCATCCTGACTGACACATGCACAAAATGAGCTATGTACCAACCCAAATGGCTGCCATGATTCCACAGACCTCAGACAGAAGGGAACATGTGATATTAGAACACACGAAGAGCCCAGAGCTTGGTTCTGACCCAAAAGAGGAAGGAAAGACACACAGAGCAGTTGTAGCAGCTGCACTGTCCTTACCCTCTGCAGGCATATTCTATCCGTGTGGGCAGGGTGGGGACATAGCTCCCTGGCAGAGTGCCTGCCTGGGATCCATGAAGCCTTGGATTGGTACATAGTTCATCTTGTGCATGCATCAGTCAGGATGGGTAGAATGTGCTTGGTAACAAGTAGCCCTCAGAGGCTCAGCACCTTGCCAGTCTCTGGCTCTGGCTCATGTCCTCTGAGGTTTGCTGGTGGAGATGGGAGGCTCTGTTCATCAAACCCAGGACTGCCAAAAATGGAAAAAAAAAAATTCCCAAGCTAAATGCTACCCATCTATTAACTCAATTCTACAGCAACACTGTGAGGTAGGTACGAGCACTAGGCCCATTAGTACGGGTGAGAAAACAAGGACAGCATGTTGACCGGGCTTTCCCTGGCAGCAGGGCTTCATGGTGGCGGTGCAAAGTCAGGGTCTGAGCCCGGCGTTCCGCTCCGGAGGCCCACTCTCACCCTTAGACCCGAGGCTGATTTCGCAGCAAGATGTGAGGACATCATCCTGACACTGAGCTCACCTGCCTTCTGTCCCTACCTCCCAACTCTCAGGAGAAGCTTCTCTGGCTCTTTTCGGTACTTCCAGATTTAAAGAGCTGAGCCTCACCCTGTGTCCACCACGCTCTGAAAGTCAAGATGAGCCTTCCCACCCGCTCATCAGCCAGCTTGAATCCTGCCAGGAGCAGCCTTCTAATTGCCCGGTGTCCCTGCGACGCCCTGGGGACTCCTCACGGTGTCTTTTCTTCTCCAACTCGGAAGCAGAAATGAGGGGAGCGGGTCTGAGCATCCTCCTTCCTTTTGTGCTGGCCAACCCACCAATGCTCTCCTCCCCTTGGGAACTGTTGCCTAGCAACCCGACTCCGCCCTCTCTCCTCCCGGGAACTGTTGCTTAGCAATCCTACTCCGCCCTCTCTCCGCCCCCGAACTGTTGCCTAGCAACCCGACTCCGCCCTCTCTCCTCCCTGATCGGCGTCTGGAGCAGACCTCCGTGGGCGCCCCTGGCTTGCGCCTGACCACAGCTTCTGACCGTTCCTTTTTCTTATTTTTTCGACCCTGGGGATTGAACCCCCGGGTGCTTCGCCATGTCCAGCCTGTATCTTTTTCTTAAAGAAGCCGAACTGATCCAGGTACAGTGGCGCCTACCTGGAATCCCAGCGACTTGGGAGGCTCACGCGGGAGGATCCCAGGTTCAAGGCCAGCCCCACCAACTTAGTGAGGCCCTCAGCAGCTTAGCGAGTTGTGTCTCAAAATAAAAAGGGCTGGGGGTGTGGCTTGATGGTAGAGACCTCCTGGTTCAATCCCCAGTACCAAAAAGGAAAAGGAGCGAAACTTAAGCCTACTTCCGAGCATTTTAAATGCTTTTGAATAAACAACAGAGCCGTGAGCACCTGCGTCGGGGTCCCTTGCAGACATTGATTCTTCCTTGGAAAACCAATCGCCGGCCTCCTAACACCCACCCCCGTCAAAGATGCAAGAAGAGCAGATGCCAGGGACGCAGCGGGAGGCGCGGAGCCCGGCTGGAGCTGGAGCCGGAGATCATTTGCAGCCCTCCGGCTGGTGACAGGCCTTGATTCAGCTGGAGGGACTTCCTAGAAATCCTCCTCCCGGTGACCTTCTCTGGGGCTCCAGCGTGCGCGGGCGTGGACTCCCCAAGTCAACTCTGATTTCCACGGTGTTCCCTGTGGCTTGAGATTGGTCTTGGCGTTTTTACAAAGTGACGATTTTAGAAATGTCGTCTCGCATTCTCTGTGGCTGGAAGAGAAGGGCTGGTTTGGAAAGCGCCACGCCAGCCCGGCCGATGCTCCGTGCGGTCGTCACGATAAGATGCGCTGACTTAATGGCTTTCTGTGGCTCACAAAGGGCCGAGAAGTAAGATGATCTGGACAGAGTCACCGGGTAGAGGCCCGGTGGCGGGGGTCAGGGAGTGGCTTCTAGGGCCATCTGCAAAGGCACCCAGACTGGACGCAGAACTCCAGGGGTGGGTCTGTGGCCCTGGGGTTCCCTCTCCTCTCCTGCAGGACCTCGCTGCAGTCCTGGGTTGCTGGACTCCAGCACTGTGAATCTTGGTTTTGGGGGGCTGTCCCGTGCCCTGTGGGATATTTGGCAACATCCCTGCCCTTTACCCAGGCAGATGCCAGAGCAGCCCCACCCAGAGTGCCAGTGTCCCCCCGTTGGGGACAGCAAAGCTCTCTGCTTAAAACTGCAATGCTCTGCTAAGCAGGTAGCTGCTGCGGACTGAATTTTTACGTACAGGGAAAAGGGACTCTTCCCACCCCGCTCTGACCCAGCACCCTACGGAGGGCTTCTGTGACCCGGGAAGCTCAGGGCTTCTTCCGGTCAGCAGGCTGTGATTCTGCAGGGGACATCAGATGGCCATCCTCACACTCAGGGCTCAGTTCTGACACTACCTTCCTGGAGGCGGCGGCAGGTCCCAGGGTTGAGGCTCGGTCCCCAAGTCTGCCCTGAGGTCAGGTGCCAATCTCAAGCCCCAGGTCACTCTCCCCGTGCTTCCGAGGGGCCAGCTGGGAATCGGACTTCCTGGAACCCCCCCTTCGGGCTGCACCAATTTGCCCCAGAACTCGGGGCAACACATTCCCCCCCAAAGGATTTTACACAGGATGCGGATGCAGAGCTGCAGAGGGAGGTGGGGAAGGAGCTCCTGGACTCTGACCTTTGGGTCACAGAGACATGAGGGATTAAAGCCTCAGCCACTGGCAGTCAACTTGACCCTCAGCCCCAGGCGCTGGGGGATGGGACTCAAAGTCCCAACCCTCAGATCCACCTTGGTCTCTCCGGTGACCCGTCCACATCCTGCAGCTCCCTGGGGACTGCCAGCCAAGGTCAGCTCACTGGCATAGAAAAAGACACTCTGGCTTCAGAGCCCGCAGACCGAAGGGCCGCGCCGGGTGACAGGACTAAGAGAAAAATGTCTCACAATATCGCAGTTGCGTCTCCCCAAACCCGTGGTTTGAAGCCCTGACCCCCAACGCGACGGTGCTCAGAGAGGTCACGTGGGGCAGGAGGCTGGGGCCCCACGGTGAGATCGGAGCCCAGAGAGGACAGGCACGGGGCTCCCCTCGGGCTGTCTGAGGGTCTCCCTGCACGGGGGGAGGGTGAGGGGCGGCCGCGCAGACCCGGGAGGGAAGCTCCCCAGAGCCCCATGCTGCCGGCCTCCTGAGCTCGGCTCTGCAGCCTCCGGGAGGTGAAGAGCTACATTTCCCTTGTTTTACCCCCTGGTCTGTGGCCTGGTTAGGCAGCAGCCGCGGCGACAGGACAGCAACACAGGACGCAGGTGCGCCTTTGCGCTAGGTGCCAGGCAGGGTGCAGGGAGAGAGGGAGGCCCTGGGGCAGGGAGGGCAGGGGCCCCTGCAGTCCCCTGTTGACTTGCCCCTCCCCAAGCCTCTCTGCAGCTGTCTGAAGTACACACAGATCAAAAGGTCACACTGTTCCCTCTCCATAGACACTGTTACTTGTTGATAAAACGAAGACATCTGAAAAACAGAACAGCCACCACAAGGAATAGCCCGCAGACACATCCTACTTCCTTCCCCTCGCCCCATATTTTTCAGTACACAGCCAGGTTGGGTGGGTTCCTCATTATCTGTGGCTGCTTCTCGCCACCAGCAGCAGAGGTGAATAGTTGTGACCAAGCACAGACCCCCTCCAAGGCCTCGAGTTGACCCTCTGGTCCTCTACAGAGAAAGTGTGAACTCCTGTTTGACACTCAGCACAGAAAACACCTCCTCTGGGAAGCCTGCCCGGATTGTTCCTGGTCTCCCCCTCCCCCTGACTCAGACCTCCTCCAAGTCTGACCCCCTCTCCAGGGAGGCCTGTGTCCCCCAGCAGTCAGGGCACAGGAATGGAGAAAATCCAGAACAAGTCGGAGCAGTCCAGCAGGGAGCGGAGGCTGGGCCAGGAGTCTGAATGAGTCTGGGTGTCTGGACGAGGCCTGTCTCTCGCAGGCCACCCGGCTGGCTCCTCACGTGCAGCTTGTTTTGTAGAAAACTCTCTCAAACCTGGGGAGGTGGGGCCCGTTGGCACGGTGGGTCTGAGTGGCAAAGTGTGGGGAACCCTCCGTGTTCACGATTCCTCTTCAGGGAAGCGTGTCCACGTGCCAGGCGCCCGTCCCGCCTGTTTACTGCAGATTGATGCGCGGGGTCGGCAATAGTCCCAACTCTCAGAACTGAACTGAGTGAAAGAGGAGCTGGGGATCAGGAGGAGGGGCCGAGCTGCCAGTCCCTCTACTGCGGAGGCTGCTAGAGCCTCCAGCTGCCTTCCAGCCTCTACCTTCCAGATTGCCCCGATCCCCTGGGCAGCCAGGTGGATCTTTCACAAAGAAACCTACATCCCTGTCACTCCTCTGCTCAACACCCCACCCCTGTGGTTCCCTATCTCTCCTCTAAAAATGAAACCCACCATCCCCTCCTCTGTCCCCAAACCCCTCCCCACCACCTTGTCTGCCATCCCTCAATGCTGCAAGTACGGGTCTGCCTCAGGCCCTTTGCACCTGCTCCCTCACCTGACACGCTATTTTATTTTTTTACAGTACCAGGGCTCTCTACCACTGAGCTATAACCCCAGCCCCTTTTAGTTTTTTATTTTGAGACAGGGTCTCACTGAGTTGCCCAGGCTGGCCTCGAACTTGTGAGCCTCCTGCCTCAGCCTCCCAAGTTGCTGGGATCTCTGGCATGTGCCACTGTGCCTGGGTGCACCCCACTTTCTTCAGGTCTCTGTTCGGATGTCGCCTTATGGGACAGGCGTCCTCTCCTCCATCTGAGGCAGCCACTCTCCCGGGCTCCCCTTGTTCTCCGTCCCTACCCCCAACCTGGCTTTGCCCACACCAGCTGACAGACCTGCAGGTATTTATTTCCGCTTCCCTGCCGTCCCCACTCAAATGTCAGCCCAGCCCGGCCGGCCCATGCCGCAGGGCTGAGAGCTGGCACGGTAGAGTGAACGCCTGAATGAGGGCGGCTCAGAGCACGTGGCTCCCAGCCCTCCCCCCCTGCAGAAAGCCCTCCCGTGGCCCAGGGTGCGGGAAGGCACAGTCCCCTCCCTGAGGACAGAAGCCCCTTCCCCCAGCGTGGTCAGCGGGAGGAGGAAGGCGCGGGGGTGCTTCTCCCCTGCTTTTCCCTCCCGGGAGGTGGGAATCCTCTTGCTCTTCAGAGGCAGGTGGAGACCAGCAGAGCTCGCGGCCTCCGGCAGCCTCCCCTCTGGCAGCCTCCCCTCCGGCAGCCTCCCACGAGCTCACCTCTCCAGCCGCCTTCGTCCCTTCATTTCATAAAACACACTCTGCGGCTGGACTACAGTGACCCTGGGTCACAGAGAAGGGGACGGGACAGGTGCGTGACTCACTTAAAGCTGCCCACTCGGGGTGGGGCCCTGCGCCATCTCTCCCCGATGGCCTGGGCCCGGGTTGCTCACGCTGCCCCTGGGAGGCGGGGACCCAGAGGCACAGGACTGCCCAGGGCTCTCGTCCCCCTGCAGAGCAGGCTTGGCCCCGCTGCCCCCGGGCGGCCTGGGCTGGCTGCACCCGGGGCACTGCCCGGCCTCTCTGAGGGTGTCCTCGCTTATTTGCTTCTTAGGTAACCGATTGGCACCAGCTGGTGACTTAAGGCCTCTGGAGGCCAGAATCCTGAAATCGGGATGGAGCCGTCAGCCAGGCTGTGAGAGTCGGAGCCGAGGAAGCCCCGCCCCTTCCAGCTCCTGGTGCCCCAGACGATCCCTGGCTTGTCCCCACCGCGGCTCCGCGTGGCCTTCTGCTCTGTCTTCCGGTCTCCCTCAGCCTCCCTCAGAGGCTGCCTCCCTGGATTTGGGCCGTTCCCTCCAGATTCCCCACGTTGATCACATCTGCAAAGATCTCCAAACAAGGTCGCCTTCATGGGTACCAGAGGCTCAGCCGTGAGCCAGGCTTTCTGGGGGACACACGATTCAACCTGCTACAGGGGCACCCAGGTGACGGTCCCCCTTGGCCCTTCGGCCTCTCACCCTCCACCTCTCCTCACTGGGGGGTGGCTCCCAGGTTTCCTGGGGACCGTCACCTCTTCCATTGAGCAGGTTTGGGGCGACCTTTTAAACACACAGCCCTTTCCTGGCCGGGGTCAGCCGGGCCCCCACCCCGAGAGCCCGCAGGGGTGCTGCCCCGGCCCGAGCCGCCTGGTTCTGTCTGAGCTGCGCCCCCGGCGGCCTCTGTCCTGCAAATCGCCTGTCCTCCTTCCCTGCTCCCCGGCCGGAGCTGCTGCTTAGGCCTCAGAGGAGCGGGAGGACCAGCCGACCCCGTCCGGTCCGCATGGCCTGACGCTGCCCAGTGAAGCCGCGTGCTTGGTGCCTCCAGGGTCCTGGGAGCCCTAGGCTGGTGCCGGGCAGCCCGCCTCCCCTCCTGGGGGACAGCTCCCCCGCAGGCTCCCCGGTGGACGTCCCTCCGCCTCCGCCCTGAGACGGTCATTCTCCAGCCCTCGGCCAGGGAAACCACAGTGGGCTCCGTCTGGCTCAGGCCCCGGAGGGACGGGGCCCAGGCTCCTCCTTTGTGACCGTCCGACCTTCCCCGGGCCACACTCAGACGGGACGGGGTGGCCGGGGGTCCTGCCCGTCGCCCCCGCCCGCCTTGCTCCCCTTGACTGGTGGCTTCTCCCTGGCGGCCGAGAGCTGAGCTGGACAGGCTGAGGAGCCGCCACCCTCCAGAAATAGAAGGTGACACAGCTGATGGTGGACTGAGATTAAGCTCTCGAGCCGCCGGCCCCTCGCCAGGAACAGCCTCGGCCAGGGAGCTCCAGGGGCCTCTCCCTGGCGGCCTCCGGGGAGGGCCCAGCAGACCCGCAGCAGCCCGGGGAGCAGGGTGCGCACAGCCTGCCTCCGCCCGAGAAGACAGAAGCAGGAAGACGTCCCGCCGGGAGGAGAGCCGGCCGGGCTGGGCGCGCCACCTTGCCCTTCCACACACTCACGAGGGACCACTTCTTTTCTTTTGCACCAGGGATTGAACCCTGGGCGCTTAACCCTGAGCCACACCCCCAGCCCTCTTTATTTTTTATTTTGAGACAGGGTCCTGCTAAGGGGCTGAGGCCGGCCTTGAACTTTCCATCCTCCTGCCCCAGCCTCCCCTGTCACTGGGATGACAGGTGTGCCCCACTGCCCGGCTTCATTGTCTGCGTCTGTGAACTGCCTGCCCGAGGTCTGTGCTGTGGCCTTGCAAGTCTTCCCGTGGTACGAGAGGGGCCGAGTGGCAAGGAGGGCTGGGTAGGGGGCAGTGGGCAGGGAGCGTGCTGACCCGGGCCCCTCCTCCAAGGCTGCGCTCCAGGGCGGTGGCCGGTCCTGAGGAAGGGTGGACCCGGAAGTTCTCCTGGGAGCCCTGGACCCTGCTCTTGTCAGGAGCTCACACCTCCCATGACTTGCCTGCCACCCCCTGGGCTGGAGAGACTCAGCCCGAGCCGGTGAACCCCTTCCCCACCCTCCTGCCCGCCTTTGTGTTTTGGTTGTTCTGTTCGTTTTTAGAGAGGCCCAGAGAAGCAGGGCATTTGTCTGCGGTCAGCTGGAGGCTGGGCTGGAGCTCAGTCCTGGACTCCCCGTTCCGGGCACCAGCTCTGAGTGCTCTCTGACACCTGGGAGGGTGTGTGGGCTCTGGCTGCAGCAGCAGCCGCTTCATGCCGCAGAGGAACTCTGCCCGGGAGACGGCGAGCCCACGGGGCGGCTCCTGCTCCTGGGGACACCGCCGTTAATTTCCTATAGTGCTGACCTTTGTTCTCCACCGTCACTTTCATTAAATATCCGCGGCCGCCGGGAGGACAATTCCCAATTATCCTCCCTGCCTGCGCGGCAGACACTTGGTGTGATTAAGTAATAGGCTGATTTCGTGAAGAGCAAGCCTCCTCTGCAGCCTCAGGACAAGGCTCCCGCTCACCCTTGCTCTGCAGACGGAGGGACTGCGTGGCGTGGGTCACACAGGAGCTTGGGAAAGGCCACAGACCCCCGCGCAGATCTCCCGGCCTGTCTTCACCTGGTGGGAGATGAGCCGAGGGTAGTCACGGGGAGCCGGAGTGTGGCCCCCGGAAGGCAGCCTGAGTCCCCACCACGGCCACCAGCCTCAGGTGGCGGCCACCATCTTGACTCTTGCTGCCGCCACCATGGTGTGGTCCACCTCCCCGTGTCCACTGCCACCAGCGCCTGGTCCAGATGGTTCTGCCTCCTCCGTTCTGACCGTGGCCACATTTGCTGAGTTGGGTGCTGTGCTGAGTACTAGGGTACTGACCTGTGTCCAGTTATGATTGGTGATCTGGTTGGAGGGAAGCTTCGGGCAAGGCCGGTGTGGGTCTGGTGGCTCCCGGGGCTCCTGGTGGCCATCAGAGGGCCAGGCAGGCCTGGGTGCTCAGACCTGGATTTGCCCTTCCCATCAACTGAGGTCCCAAGTCTGTCCCCCAAGGAGGGCTCGCTGGCCAGCCGGGAGAAGGGACGCGCCAGGTGTGTGGGGGAGGAGGGGCGGTGCCGAGCTGTGGCCCCTCCCACGACGCTGTCCGGTGACGTTCCCTGGACGGAGTCCTCACCGAAACGCCTGTCGATCGGGAACCATGGCAAACCCCTCAGCAGTGGCCAGCTCCGCCGAAGCTCTTCCCTTTGACCTTTTAGAGCAGTGGTTCTGAACTGCAGTGACTTCGCCCCGGGGGACATTTGTTAATGTCCAGTGGCACTTTGGGTTGACACACCGGGTGCGTGCTTCTCGAATCCAGGGGGCAGACGACAGAGATGCCGCTGACACCCAGACGCACAGGGATCAGCCCCACGGGGACGAGCCAGCCCAAAGCGCCGGCAGTGCTGGGAGGGAGACAACCTGCTCTGGGCTTTGCTTTCTTTCTTCTTTTCTCTTCTCTTTTCTTCTCCTCAAAGCCATGCAGCACCATTCTATGTCCTGTCTCTATGAATGTGACAACTTCAGGGACTTCATAAGGGGGACTCTACAGGATTTGCCCTTTGGTGACTGGCTTACTTCACTCAGCCAATGTCCTTAGAACCCATCCACGTTATAACATGTGGCAGAATGTCCTTCCTCTTTAGGGCTGGGTAATATTCCATTCTAAGTATAGACCATATTTTTTGGGAGAGGGTACTGGGGATTGAACCCAGGGGTGCTTAACCACTGAGTCACATCCCTGGACCCCTCTCTTTCTTTTTTAAATTTTGAGACCGGGTCTCACTATGCTGCTTAGGGTCTCACTGAGTTGCTGAGGCTGGCTTTGAACGTGTGAACCTTCTGCCTCAGCCTCCCGAGTTGCTGGGATCATAGGCGTGTGCCACTGTGCCCAGCTCTCCAGCCTTTTTTATTTTTTATTGAGAGACAGGGTCTCACTGGGTTGCTTAGGGCCTCGCTAAGTTGCTGAGGCTGGCTTTGAACTTGTGATCCTCCTGCCTCAGCCTCCTGAGTTGTTGGGATCACAGGCGTGGGCCACAGTACCCACCCTGCAGCTCTGTGCACTCTCCCTGGACCCACTCAGGACGGGTTTGGCTGAGTTTATGCCCCTGATGGTCTCAAAATGTGGACAGGTCGCGAAACCAAGCAGATCCACCGTCCTCTTCCTATAAAAGATGCAGGGCGGGGCGGGTGGCCGCGCAGGGGCAGAGCGCTTGCCTAGCACCGCGAGGCCCTGGGTTCCGCATCCAGCAGCACAAAATCTGGACGCTCAGAGCTGCCGCCCCCTCACTCCTCCAGCCTCCCCTCCCCTCTGCCAGGGGAGCCTCCCTCGGGGCCCTCCATCCCAGGCCGAGCAGTCCCCACGGATGCCGCCTTCCCCCCAGCGCCGGCCTCTCCCCTGGGCCCCCGGGTTTGGCTTCAGCTCACCGGCAGGAGCGGCTGGACCACGTTGCTCTGTTTCCTGCCTGTCCACCTAGGCTTCTTCCAGCAGCAGGACCAAGGGGAGGCCCGAGGTCCTTGCGGCAGACGGCACACCTGGTGGCCTGGGTGGGTCCTGGCGGTGCGACCAGCGCCGTCACTGGGTCCAGGGTTGTGGTGTTGAGCAGGAGGGCCGGCAGGGTGGCCGTGGGAGCCAGGGTTTGTGAGAAACGAGGCTGTGCAGGGGGAGGGGAGCTGAGCCTCACCTGCCCCTCCTGGTTCCCAGGCAGCAGACAGAGTCAAGGCCCCCGAGATGTCCACAGCCGAATCCCTGGAACCCGCAAATGTGTCGCCTGTTAGGATCTCAAGAGGGTGAGATGATCCGGGACCACCCAGGGAGCTGACTGTCACAAGGTCCTGGGGAGAGGGTGGCAGGCAGGTCAGAGCTGCAAAGGAGACGTGACCAGGGAAGCAGAGGCCAGAGGGATGCGGCTGCGGGATGCGGACGGCCTCCGGACCCAGAGAAGAAAAGACGCGGAGGGTTTGATCTTAGCCTGACAGGCCTGTTCGGACGTCCAGCCTCTGGACCTGCAGGGCCACTGATTTGTCATTTGAACCCCTAGGTTCATGGCGGATTGTTCCAGCAGCCAAAGGACATCATACAGAGAGCCAGTGGCAGAGTTGCGTGTGTCCTGGAGCCAGGTGTCTGTCCACGCTCAGTTCCCTTCACCTTTGGGGTCGCCACATGGAGACATGGCTCAGGGCGAACCTCAGGACGGGCCCCCTGAGTGACAGTGTAGGTGTGGGTTGATCAGGTGCCATGGTAATAACAGCAGGGCATTGATCATGTGCCTCCTGTGTGCCAGGCTCTGTGCTAACCACTCTCCAGGGGTTCTCTCTTTGACCCTCACAATAGACTTATTATCATCCTTGTTTTATACAGGAGAAAACTGAGGCACAGAGAAGTTAAGCCATCTACCCAGGCTCACACAGCTAGCAACTAAAAGAGCTGGATTCAAACTGCGATGGACCTAAATCCAAAACCATTGCTCTCAGCCACCGTGCTAGGTCCCCAGTAATGACGGCCATGCAATATAAGGGGACTAATGTTTGCCCAGAAACTGGGGGGCTTGGTTCTGGTCTTGGCTTTTCCCTAGTCTGCTCTGTGGCTTTGGGCAAGTTACTCATTCTCTCTGAACCACGGTTTCCTCCCTGAGATGAAGAAGGGCAGACGAGATAACCCTCCAGTCTCAGCTTTTCTGAGTCTTCCAGAACATTCACTCCACAGGAGCAGAGCTTGGGTAGATTCACCCCTGTGTCCTGAGCCCCTGAAGCTGGATCTGCTTTCAGGAGGGATTTGCTCTGCTCTGGTTTCTCTTTTTACCTTCAGGGCGCCTTTGGTCGACACCTTCCAAGGCCAGGTTCGCACGCAGAGGCTCCATGGCCAAGCCTGGCTGGGAGCCTAAAGCCAGTGCTATGGACCCCAGAGGGTGGGCTTGCGGCTAAGGGACTCTAGTTCCTGGCATGAGATTTGGGACGCTGCAGAAATGTCAGTGACAGATTCCGGAGCCTCCCTGCTCCGCAGAACTCCAGCCTCTCTGGAGCCAGACACAAGCATGACAGATGTCCATGAATGAATCAGAGCCTGGTGGCGCAGGCTGAGGGACAGCCCTGGTGCGTCCAGAAGCCCAGGTTCCATGGGCCCACAGGGAGGCCACTGGGGGTCAGTGTCCTGGCCCCGGGGCAGCTGGACGTGAACTGGATGTACGCGGTCCACGTTTAGAATCCCATCTGGTTGCTGGCAGGTGGTCTGCTTTCCCCCCGGGGTTGGCGTGAGTGAAGAGAGGCCCGAGAGGGACAGGGGCAGGTGGCTTCGCCCTCCTTCTCGGCTGCAGGCGCTGCGGCTCTGTCTTCTCAGAAAGACGCGCGGCAGAGTGAGGGAGGGAAAGTGGGGGGGACAGCCACTGTCCTGGGCAGGGGCAGCCCGGAGCCTCCATAGGACCTGCTCCTTCAGCCGGCAGCACCAGGATGGGATGACAGGACCCCAGAAGGTCAGGACCAGACGGGAGCGTCTGGGGGGAAATCTCACCCAGACCTGACGCTCTGCAGCAACGCTGAACAGTGGCCACCCGGCCCCTGCTGGCTCCTCCAGTGGTGGTCACCTCCCTCGGCAGCCCCGACAGCCTGCAGTTCCCAACCACAGGTCAGTCTTCTGAGGCCAGTAACAAGTCTGCCTTCCGTGACTGCCCCTCAGGCTGCGGAGACAGGACCGTGCTCTTCCAAATCTCCACTTTGGACAGTGAAACATGGACTTTCAGAAAGACCCGCGTGTTCAGACGCAGCGAGCCGCTGCCGTCTCCCAACAGACAGGCAGCTCGGGCGCCTTACAAGCTGTGGCTCAAAGGGGCCTCGACCTCCTTCCAGATGTCCCCCACCCACACCCTGGAGATCAGGAGCCCGGAGATGCATCAGACTCACAAATCCCCTGGGATTCGGGAAGACGTGCCTTTCCAACCCCGGATGTCTGGGCGCCCCCGGGAAGGGCTTCCTCTGCCCTGAGCGCACCGTCCAGCAGCGCTCAGCCGGCCCCTCCCCCGAGGCTGCCAGCGAGGAGTCGCCTGGCATTCCACATCTCCGCGATCTAGCTGGTCAGGCAATAAAGGTCAAAGGCAGGGAGTCTGGACCCTGAGAGAGCCACGAGTCACTCAGGACCAAGACACAGTCCCCAGAGACCAGTCCGATTCAGAGCTAAACATGGTGGTCCTGCCTTTGACTAAAGGGATACTCGGGCCCAGGGACGTCAGAGACCTTCTCCAGCCACAGATGGTTAACCGGAAGCACAGCCATGGCCGTGGATGCCTGGCGAGTGGCCGGCTCAGACTCCCCTCTCGGTGCCCCTCCCAAGCCCGGTGACCTGACAAGCTCCTGGCAGCTGTCATGCACAATGTCACCCCATCCATCCCCCAAGTAGGCTGGACCCAGAGAGGAACTCCCAGAGAGCCAGAGCCTCCTACAGCCCTGGGGGACAGTCTCGCGGGGCCTCAGCTCCCGTGAATGGAGCGGGGGCAGCCACAGCGGAAGGTACACTTTTTGCCAAGTGGACAGGATGGGCAAAGAAAGCCCATCATGACCCTGGGGTGCCGCTGTTCAGGCCCAAGGTCCCTGGTGGCACGTCCACAGCCTTTTAAAAGCCCTGCCATCTGCTCACACCCGGTGAGGTTGGTTTGTTTCCGGGATTTGACAAGCAAAGGTGTCGGACTTGGCCAGGGTTCACCTACCACCTGACCCATGCCCCGCGTGTCCTGTGCCCCTCCAGCCACACCCCCTGCGTCCACACCCAGCATTTCTTCATTGGCCAGCAAGGCGCTGACGGCCAGGCAGGAGCAGCCGGCCCCTCCCTCCTTTCCAGGGGAGACCTGAGGCTCAGGGTCACCACGGGATCTGAGCAGGGTCACAGACCCGGGACGAAGCCAGGGAAGCGGCTTTCCCAGCTCCTGCCCTTGCTGAAGGAGATCTGGAAATGCTCTGCTGGCCAGAATCGGGGCAGCCGGTCCCCGGACGGCCCTCCAGAGTGTGCAGCCGCCTGCTCCTTGATCCCCACTGTCCGCCGAGAACCGTCCACCCAGGGCGGCCCGCAGAGTGCCCATCTCTTGGAGTTTTCCTGTCTATAGATAGTGCCAACCTCAGCATTATGACGAATGTAACAAGGGCAGGTGACAGAGCGGTGGCCGGGTGGTGAGGGACAGCCTCTGCGGGAGGCGAAGCCCCCTGGAGACCCAGCGAGGGGGACGATGCAGCCATTTGGTGACCTGGGGCTGCGTGTTACCAGGCAGGGGGACAGGAGCTCAGAGGCTGGGGCTCGGCTTGCTCCAGGGACAGAGGACGGCTCTGGTGGCTGGGGATGGAGGTGCCGGGAAATGAAATGCAGGGAAGCCCTCGGAAGGTGTGCAAGCTCCACTCTGAATCAGCCACTGGGGACACAAGGAGGGACAGGACACCTCTGTCCTCGAAGAGAGCCAGAGGTGACCTGCCAGTCAAGCAGTGGACCTAGAGGCAGAACAGGACCTGGGATCACACAGGACGGGCTGCTGACCCATCCCTGGAGCCCAGAGAGGGGAGCCCGGAAACTCAGTAGGGCCAGCAAGGTAGAGAGCGGAGGGAGGGAGGAGAGGAGGACCCGGAAAGGTCACTCCAGGGACCCCGACTGGGCACAGGAGGCAGGTGACCCAGGACTGAGAGCAGTACACGTGGCTGTGTCCTCATGCTGGTTGTGTCCAGGACACAATCAGACACACAGAACCTCGAGGCCCCCAGCCTGCACAGCCTGGAGGTCCCAGCACACCCTGGCGGCCACTCCTGCCTGAGGGTGAGGCACTGGGTTCAATTCACAGCATCACATATAAATAAATGAATAAAATAAAGATCTATCAACATCTAAAAAAAATGTTAAAAAATAAGGCTCGCCAGCCACGTCCTCTCTCCAGACCACACTGGAGACCACGAGACTGGGGGACAACAGTGACCAGGTGGGGATCTGTGTCCGCTAGTGAAATCCCCCACTGGGTGCCCCTGGGGCTGTCCTTCCACTGTCCCATGCTGTTCAACAACAAGAGGTCCCTTGGAATTAAGTGACAGAGCGACATGACAAATGCAACATTTCTAGAATGTTCCGTGTTTGGGAGCGGAGAGCGGGACTCAGGCCTCTCCAGAGAGAAACCAGGAGGCTCACTGGGGTCGCCTCAGGCCGTGTCTGCAGGTGGCTTTCCGCCGGAACTCCAGACCACGGTGCCCGTAGAAGCTGATGCCAGTCCCTGGGCACCGGTAACAGTGAGAAAGTTGACACCCAGTGATTCACCTCTCAGGGACAATTTGAAAATGCGACAGCCCATGACACACATGACATGTCCAGACAGGTGACAGGCAGGGGAGAGCCACTGGCAAGAGCAACTGAGACCTCAACCAACCCTGGGCGGGAACACGATTCCCAAGGGATATAAACACACAGAGCGTGGCTGAGTATGGTGGCCCATGCCTGTAACTCAGGAGGTTGAGGCAGGAGGATCATAAGTTCAAGGCCAGCCTCAGCAACTCGGCAAGACCCTAAGCAACTCAGTGAGACCCTGTCTCAAAATAAAACATAAAAAGGGCTGGGGAGGTGGCTTGGTGGTAAAGCACCTCTGGGTTCAATCCCTGGTACCAAAAATTAAAATAAAAAAATAAACAGTGTCCACTCGACTGAATAAGTAATGCAGGTTAAAGTGACCAGAGAGCATTGTGCTGCTATCCAGTGGGGGAACATTTGTAAGACCAATAACAAGCAAAGCCATTTGGGCTCCGACCTCAGTTCTGGGCTCCACTTACAGAGAGTTGCTGCGGCTGCTGCAGATACGTGCGTTTCCAAGGAGTGTTGTGCATGGATGCAGAGATAAATGGGGGACAGTGAGCTTTGCTTCCTCTGGTGTTTGGTAAGGAGTTCTCAGGGGGGTAATTCTACAGCCTTTCCTGAGCTCCATGCTCCTCCTGCCTGGTCCTGGGAACTCTGAGCTCCAGTCTCTTTTTCCAGAGCCACCATGTGACCTCACACATCGCTAGGCAAGTGCCCCACCATTAAGCGACACCCCCAGACTTCTAAAATTTTATTTTGAGACAGGGTCTTGCTAAGTTGCCCAGGCTGGCCTTAAACTTGCCCAGCTTGCCATCCTCCTGAATCAACCTCCCACGTAGCTGCGATGTCAGGTGCCCTCTCTGCCCTCTGAGCTTCCGTGTCTAGTGTAAATGTTCCTCAGAAGGAACGCTAAGGTCCAGCCTTCTGAGACCTAGACACTGCTAATGGTCTTTCCCAGCAAAAATGCATCTATGGCTTTAAAAAGGTCTAGACTGTCACCCTCTGTTTCCATCCAAAGAAACAGCAGGGTTACTCACATACCTGAGGATGCTCACTGCCCAGGGTTTACATACAAGAATCACATGGAAACAATCACCTGCTAGCCCCAGCGTGCAGGGGTCTCTCATCTCATCTCCATGAGATGATCTAGCTTCAGGGCCGTGAAAGTTAGGTTTGCAGGGCTGTGGGTTTTATCCAGTGGAAGGCAGAGTGCTTGCCTAGCATGCACGAGGACCTGGGTTTAATTCCCAGCACTTCCAAAAAAAAAAAAAAAAATGCAAAGAACTGTAATGAGTTCTTATTTCAACTCAATAAGAGAAAAAAGTGAGTATGAAAGGTGCAATATCATATCAATTGGTCTAAAAATACATGTGAGTGTAAGAATAAAGCCAGGAGAAAACACAGCAGAACCTTAATAGAGATGGGATTCTGAGTTTTCACTTTTTGTTTTTATTTTCTTCATGATATTTCCCTACAGTTGCCCAGCTTAATTACAGGAGCCTGTTATTTTATAATCTGGAAACAAAAATTGCTTTTATGTTTTTAGAAGAAGGAATAGAGGCACCTTGGAGTCACCGAGGAGGAAGTACCGGTGTGACTTTCAGGCCACTGCTGGTTTTTGTCTCTTTGGCTGAAAAACGGTTCCTTGGGTCAGTATGACAAGAAATCCCTGCTCATCTGACCACGGGGCCCTCACAGCGTCCAGCATCAGAAAGGGAGGCAGGCGCGAGGAGACCCTGACCCTGACCCTGACCCAGCCCCCGGTCCGGGTAGGTAAGCAGGCAGGGCTGGTGACATGGTGCCTCCAGAACTGTCCTGCCTGCTGTGATGTCCCTTCCTAAGAGGACCCTGCCCAGAGGGTGTGTCCAGTGAGGCCCCAGCCCCTGAGTGACCAGATGCTCCCTGCAGACCCAGCGGATCCTCACTAGGAGGCTGTCCCCACAGGGCCAGGGCTAGACCACCTCCCCCAAGCCTGCCCCCTGCCCCCCATGTGTCAAGGTCGCAGGGAAAGACCCTGCCCGTCTCCTCCCTGGTGCCGTGGGGCTGTGACCACCAGCCACAGAGGGCTGATGCTGGCCGGTGCCGTGCTGAGACCCGCTCCCAGGCCTGAGGTGGGCGTGTCCCGGCCTCACCCACCTTCAAGCCAAAGCAGAGCCACGTCCCACCAGCTACTGCTTCTCAAGTTCCTGGCCTTTTCTCCCTGTGGCTCCAGGACTCAGGCTGGGGCCAGCGTGGGGAAAGTCCTTCCGTCTCAGGCCAGCGAGCTCTGAGTCCCAGCTGGTCTAAATGCGATGCCTGTGTCCCCACTGCAAGAGACGACAGTCTTCCAATTCCAGCAGAGGGGTCTTCAGAGGGCCCCTGGCCTTCCCAGCCTCAACTCTCCAGCTGACCAGGATAATATCCCCTTCAAAGCACAGAGTGTTAGACTTGGAAGGCACCTCCCAATCCTCCTACTACTCATTTGATTGGAATAGAAAAATCTGAGGCTCAGAGACAGGCAGCAACTTACATAAGATCACACAGCTAGTGAGTTTCAGAGACAGAGACCCAGTCAAAAGCCCTCCCAGGGCAACAGCAGTTCTCAGGCTTGCGCATGCGTAGGAAACCCCGAGGCTGAGGCTGAGGCCGGCCTTGTTACAATGCAGATGCCCCGCCTCCCAGCAGGAAGCTGCATTTTAACCAAGTGCTCAGTGGGTTCTTACCCAGGCGGCTCCCAGGCTCTCTGGGCTGGTAGCACTCTGAGAACCACTATGAAGCTCCTGTCTTTGTGTCACTGTGGCCATCCCACTCTGGGCTGCTGTGAAGGGAAGATGGCCTGACTCGGGATGGCTTTAAAGAGCACCACACCTGTGACAAGGGGTCATTACTGTCATCACTGCTGCCTCCTGGTCTCCTCTAGACCCTCCCCCTCGTCCTTCTTGCCCCTGGCAGGTCTTCTGAGTGATTTCCAAGGTCTCCAACTTCCAGGTCCAGAGCCCTTTCCACTTAAAGAGAAATCATCACTGTCCCCTTGGGGACCACTGTCCCCAACTGCTTGGGACCCCATGATCTTACGGGAGAACCATCAGACCAGGCGCAGAGGCTGGGGCTGGAAAGAGGAGGCAGCCCACCATCACTCCAGGGAGCTGAGGGCCGGGGAGCAGGCCATGTTGGGGTGGTCTTGCTCTCCCTCCCCACATGGGGGGGCATGGGGGGCCACCCCGGAGTCTAAGCTCATCTCAGGGACCAACTACCAGACCTCGTATAGGCCACTTCACTTTACTGGCTTCTTGTTGGGCAAGCCGTGCACAAAGGACCCGCCAGGCAGGGCTGCCGTGGGAACAAGACAGCGTCTGCACCTCCAACGTGACTGACGCCGGAGGGCCGGTGACAGAGCCGTCAGCAGGTGCAGGACGCCCCACTAACGTCGACTTCCAGAACAACAACACATCATTCTTTGTATAAGCATGCCCCAAATTTTGCACGGGATACGTTTCTGTTAAAATATCCCTTGTTGTTTATCTGAAATTCAACATCCACTGGGCGTCCTGGGTTTGGCTGGTTGTGGCTGCTTGGGTTTTGCTAACTGGCAGGTGGGCACGCCGGCCTCCCCCAGCCTCTTCCCTCCAGGAGGGCGGTTCCTTCCCGTGCCTCAGGTCCAGGCCCTGCCCCTGAACCTCAAGGAGCCTGGACAGAGGGGACCCGAGGGTCTTGCCAGGCCCCCCTTCCCTCCCCGGCTGGCTCTGTGGCTGAATGCTCCCCTTCAGTGCTATGGCCACCAGGGGAGGCTCACCTGGCAGAAGAACGCATTTCTGTGACTGTCAGAGCTAGTCAAGGTCACAGGGAGAAAGCACCGGCTCCCTCCTGCTTCTCTGGGGGGGAAGGGTGCAGGGGAGGCGGGAGGACATTATCCTCTCTGCTCTTTCTTTGAATTCTCTCCCCTGGAAGATGCAGATCACCTGCGAGGAAAGTCCTGGAACTCGTCCCCCGTGAAGCTGATTTCCTTTGGCTGAAGTGGGCGGCCAGCACGGCTGTGGCTGGGAGCTGGGAGGAGCAGGGGGCTGGGCATCCCCGGGCTCCGTGTGCTCTTGGGTGAGTCACAGGTCCCCCTGGGCTGGGCCTTCCGGTTACAAGCAGACAGCAGCAGCCGCACCACGGGACCCAGCCCCTGCAGGTGCCCGCGGAGTTGTGAGCTCTGCATTAATAAGACCCTTTCCGTCTTCCCCACACCCCATGAAGTGGGTCCCCTATCACGCCCATCGCACAGATGAGGAAATGAAGGCACAGAAAATACGCAACCCTTCTTCTAGAAGGGTGTGAAGCTCAGTGCCAGACTCAGGGCTCCCGCACGCTTGACCTTGGCCTCTGTGCGGTGGAGGCTGGGCAGGGGCTGCGGGGGTGGAGGGCCCCCCGCACGGTTGTCCAGAGGGGTCCTGGTGCTCTGCAGAGCAGGAGCTGGCAGCGGCCGCAGCTGGGAACAACCCCCTGTATGTTTTCTAAAGAGTCAGCAGAGGAATTCAAAGTTTCCCGGGACAAAGAAATGATAGGTGTCAAGACAGAGATGGGAAGTCACCCCGACGTGATCGCGCCGCCCGTGAAGCGCACCCGCAGACACACACGGTCACCACGGATCCACACGGATGTCTTAGCTGTTCAAGAGGCAGGGCAGCTGAGGGGAGGCAGGGGTGACGGCGCCCCGGTGAGCGCCCCACGGTGCTGGGCACGGCTGCGCCCGCCCCGCTGACCTGTTCAGACTCACGACGGGCAGGAGGCCGCCGCTACGTTCTGAATTAAGAGGGAGGGACGCCAGGGCTCAGAGAGGGCAGGGGCTTGCCCAGGACCCTACATCTGAGTCCAGACCTGAACTTGGGTCTCTCCCCCGCCCACACGCTGCCTCTGGTTCCCAGGGTGGGGACACTGCGCTGGTGACAAGAGGGCAGCTGCAGGGAGACCAGAGCCACCCTTGACGCTGCATCCCCGAGATGCCCTCCTGTGGCTTCCATTCTCCCTGACTGAATGAGACCCGTCTTCCCCCAGCCTGCCCCGTCCCCAGGGCCTGGGACACTGTCCCGGGCTCTGAGCCTGTCCCTCCTTCTCCCCAGGAATGACAGGCGGTGGGGGAGGGGCTTCATACTCCCTCACTGCCTTCTCCCTCTCTACCTGGTTGGGATGCTGCCAGCCACCGGGTCAGACGGACCGCACAGCATCGTCTGTGTTCCAGTCCCACCGGCAAGCCAGGTGAGGCCCGGACCAGCTAGGGACCCACCCCACCAGCTAGGGACCCACCCCCACCAGCCCAGGCTTTAAGCAGGACTCAAACCCATGACTTCAGACTGGAATCCAGGGCCCTGTGGAGATCTTGGAGGTCAACTAGGTACTCCAGAGACGAGGAAACTGAGGCACAGAAAACTGAGTGGACTGTTCAAGGACCCGGCCGCCCCCACCCCTGAACACCCAGCCCTGCCCTGCAAGACAGCGGGAGCCTATTCTGTCAAGCAGACCAGCAGTGGGGTAGACCAGGCTAGTCCCCCCAGGCGGAAGGGCCAGAGCAACGCACACGGAGCTGTGCCCCCATCCCAGGGAGCTCTGCCACCCAACCTGCCTCCCGCACAGACTTCTGGTGGATCTGGGGAGCCAGGCAGGAGAAGGGGCACAAAGTATAAAGTAGGGGGACTCTGTCCCTCACAGGCCCCATTTTCAGGAACTGTGTACATGGTACAGCCAGCCCGGAGCCGAAGTGCCAGCTCAGGTGCTTGTATCTACAGGGAAATGACCACCCAATACCCAGTGTGTGCCTATGGCAGCCTGGAACGCACAGGTGAATGCGGGAATTCTGCACACAGGTGAGCAGCAGCTCCGAGTTCTCAGTAAATGGAATAAAAGATGAACGGCAGCTAAGTGTGCGTCCGGATCGCCTTCTCTAACGTGTGCCTGGCGGCACCGGTCCCCAGTCCTCCACAGCCTCGGGCGCAAGGCGAGAGGGGGGTTCTGGCTCTGAGAGGTCACGGTGAGCACGGGGTTCACAGGCTGGAACCACCCAGTGTGGGGACATCTGCCTGCTCCCCACACCCCTCCTCAGCTGGCGTCCCTCCTCAGCGCTGCCCTGGCTTCCCTCCCCTGACCTTCCCAAGGCCCCTAAACTCTGGGCACCCTTGTATTCCCAGCTGCCAAGTGGGGCACCACCTGGAAGGGGCACCAGGACAGCAGGGGAGCCACCAGGCTCTGATATTTTGTTCAGCTTCTTCACATCTGGGCTGAAAAGCCACAAAGCCATAAATCATGGCTGCACGCCTGGCTGGCGCAGGCTGCCTGTCTTCCTCACCAGGACTGCTCCAGCCGGTTAGGCAGAACCGCACCCTGGAACTGAGGAGCAGAGACACCAGGTCAGGCTCCGCAGCCCGCAGCCCTTAGAACCGGTGGGCTCTTCTCCAAGGTGCTGGGAATGTTGCTGTTTCCCACCGACCGGGAGCCTTCCACTTAGGAAGGACCCATGAATAACTGGAACCCAGCTGTCCTGGGCCTGATGAGATGATGTGACTGGGAGGGACGCAGACCTGGCAGGAGAATTGGCAGGTCCCTAACTTGGGAAAGTGAGTTGATGGAGAAAAGGGGACAAAGCACAGGTCCAGAAGCTCCAGCGCCTTCCGTGTGCTCCCCACTCTTTCCCAGGAGAAATCAGGGAAAGTTCGGGTGGGAACCCTGGGGAGGGGCACCAGAGCCACCCTCCCCCGGCCCTTGCCGCTCAGCCCCAGGCAGGGACACCCGGGCTGCCGAGCTGCCGGGCTGCGGTGGCCTCCTCCGGCTCCCGCTCCCGCCCGCCTGGCCTGCCCAGCTCACCTTTGGGCAACTTGGACGCGTTCTCCTGGATCCAGGAGAAGAGGTGGGCAAAGTCACAGTCGCAGAGCCAGGGGTTCCCGTCCAGGCGCAGGGTGCGCAGCGCCGGCAGCGCGTCCAGGGCTGCCACGTTGAGGCGGCGAAGGTTGTTGTCGTTGAGTTCCAACACCTGCAGCGACTCCAGGGTCTCGAAGGCGGCCTCGTGCACGCCGGCCAGGTTGTTGTTGGCCAGGCTCAGCTTGACCAGCCTGCCGGCCGAGCGGAAGGCGCCGGCGCCCAGCTGGGTCAGGTTGTTGTAGCTGAGGTCCAGGAAGGCGAGCTTGGCGGAGCCGCTGAACGTGCCCTCCTCCAGCGAGCGCAGCGAGTTGTTCCTGAAGTCCAGGTAGACCAGGTCGCCGTAGAAGATGAAGAAGTCCTCAGGGATCTGCTGGATGCGGTTGCCGGCCACCAGCAGCTTCCGCACGTCCAGGGGGAAGGGGTCGGGCACGCTGGGCAGCCCGCGATCGCGGCAGTCCACGGTGTGCGGGTCGGTGCAGGCGCAGCCCGCGGGGCACGCGTGCCCGGGCCCGAGCAGCAGCAGGAGGCTGCAGAGCCGGAGCGCCGCGGCGGGGCGGCGGGGGGCGGCGCGGGGGAGCATGGCCCTGGGACGGGGCCGGCCGGGCGACACGGACGCGACTCTCCGGGAGCCCTGGCACGCGGCCGCGCAGCAGGGCCCCGCTGCAGGGCGCCGGGAGCCGGAGGGCGGCGGGGCGGGAGGGCGTGCGCCCGGGCGCGCGGGGGCGGCGGAGCGCGGCGCGGACCGGCTCGGGGAGCAGGCGGCGGGGTGCGGGCGGGAGCGGCGCTGAGGGAGCGGCCAGGCGCTCGCGAAAGGATTTGCCGGCACAGGAAATTAACCTGCTGGAAAATCCCGGGGGGAGGCGGGAGCTGCGGGGGTGGCCTTGCGGCCGTGGCCAGTGCGGCCTCGACTCGGCCCGGGAAGTGAGTCTGGGCCAGCGGCGCTCGACGACTAAGTTCAGTTACCGAGCCCCGGAGCGGCTTCCATAGGGCGTGTCTGGGGCATGCGCCCCGCACCCCAGAACCTGCCTGGTGCCAACGCGCTCTCCCCGCGCGCGGTCCCGGTCGCCAAAGGGAGTGTGACCTGGGACACTCTCGATCTGCGCCCGGGACAATCCCCACAGGCTATCCGGGCCGCGCCTGGGGCTGCCCATCTGGGTTTGGGCGGGGTTCCCGGGTGACCGGGTTTCCCTCCTCCCACCTGCGCTTGACCCATCTCGGTGAGGGCAGGAGTGAGCGAAGCCCGCGTTTGCCAGGGCCCCGCGGTGGCCCGAAGGGCGGCCAGGACCAGTCAGCACTTTCCGTGCTGGCTGCAGCTCCGTGATAGAACTGGCATCCAACCGGCACGGATCTGCTGAGGGTCTAACAAGAGGCTCTGTGGCCCAAGGTCCAAGACATGTGACCTGGGACGAGTGCCTTCACCTCTCTGAACCTGGTTAGCCCCATCTGCGAAATGGGAAAGGATAATATGTATCTCGCTGGCTGTGGGAGGACTCGGGAGCCAAGGAACCATGTTCAGCCATTCTCACTTCCTTCCCTCAGCCACCCAGCCCCAGCTTTGATGGCTAGGTGGGTGACCAGGGCCATCCAGAAGCTAAGAGGACATAGGAATTGATAAAGTTAGCCTCAGACCCTGTCAGAGAGTTCCCTCTTGGCCACCCCACACCCATTTTAGAAACTTCATGGGGAGGTCCCCACGAGTCACCAGGAGATGGTCCTGCTATTGTCTATTTTGGTCCAAATAGCCAGGAATTGACAAGCTCCCCCTGTACCAAAATAGCCCAGGGAACAGCTGTGGGGGCAGCAGGCTCCCAGAGCCCCTGCCCTGGCCCCTGGCCCTGCTGGGATTGGTGGAGCCTGAGATTCTGAAGCCACAGAGTTAAGCCCCCAGTCTTTTTCCAAAGGTACAGGCAGTTGATGCCACTGAGCCCTGGGATCAAACAACTGAGCCTCTGGAACTGAGCCAAGGGCTCCAGGGGAAGAGGGTTTTCAGGAGTGCAGAGGAGGAGGCGGCACCCGGGAGCTCTGACGTGCTTAGAGTCCATAAGCTCTTCCCTGCTTATACCCAGGCCACCAAGGAAGACCTCCAGTGTTCTCTGTGTTCCCACTCTTCCAGGGTCCCCAGCCTGCCTCTGTTGTCCCCAGCCTCCTTCTCTGGTCTCACTCTTTTGGAGTGGAGTGCTGGAGAGACGGGTCTGAATGCTCCTGAGTGGGTGAAAGATTCAGTGACACAGTGTTCAAGAGTCACACGAAGTGCAGATGGGTAGCAGAAGAGCCCCTCCTGTGTCCCTCTCCTCTGCAGAAGCCCCTTCAATGGACCTATTTTGCTTTTCCCATCTCAGGCTTGGTTCTGGCTGCTCAGCCCAGCACTGAGGTTGGCCCATTCCTGGTCTGCGCCCCGAGCATGCTTCATGACGCCGGCATTTGGGTGGGCTGCTGTCCTACGCATGTGCTCCCACGCCACTTGTGGTCTGGGGACACACGGCCGTCCCTGCCAAGTGGGCTGCTTGGCTGCAGCTCTGGCCTGTGAGCCAGGGCCCCGGGTCTGATCCTGACCCCACCACTAGCCACAGTCTTTCTGGGGGCTTCCCAGCCTGGGTCTGTTGGAGAGGAACTGTTTCTGCCATTTCAGAAATTCTGGTGAACGACTGGGCTGCAACCTCGCGGCGGTCACCCAGCGTCCTTGCTGTTATTCTTGGCAGTGAGCTCCAAGACAGCCCTAGTTCTGTGCCCAGCGGAAACTTAAACTGCCACTCACGGGTGAGTTTGATGAACGAAAACCATGAATTGCTACCTAATAAATGCAGAGTATTTAGTCAGCGAGGGCCTGCAAAACTAGCAGGGTGGGGTGGCAAAATAATACAAGGGGATCCTAGGAACGAAACAGTTGTGAAATCCTGCGAGAGAGCTTTGAGTCCCTCATCCCACAGGGAGGGAGAAGACGCTTCCCCTCTCCCCGTGCAGAGACGATGCGAGGGCCACGCCGGGAATCATTTGCCCGGGACTGTGCTTTGGAAAACGCTGGAGAAACATCACAGCAGAATCTCCACGCCTCCTGCCATGGTGGGAACTCTGGTCTTTTTGCTTTGAGTGCCCCCACCCCATACCTTAGATCCGAATCTACAATTATTATTATTATATCAGTAGGACCAGACATAGCTGGGGTCCTTGGGGAGCAGGAAGTCCCCCATATTCTAGGACCCCTGTCCCTGGGGAAAAGGCAAACTTCACCACCTCTGATCCCCCTCGTGGCCCCCCCACAAGAAACACAGAGCTGTGACCCAGCAAGGTCACACCGTGAGTCAGTGATAAGAGCTGGAAATAGAAGGCATTGCGAGTCCCCACCTGGGCCACCTACCCACTCGCCCTGCACGCTGGGGCGGGGGCTCTCTGAGGACCGGAGGGCGGACGCTGCAGGTGAGGCCGCTGGGAACCTCTCCCAGACCCCTCGCCAGCTCTGCTCCTGTATTCGTGCTCAGAGGCAACGCTCGCTGCCCTTCCTCACCTGGGCTCTGACCCACAAGCTGTCCTGATGTTTTAAAAATCTGGTTCTACACCTTCCCCAGCCCCCTCCCCGAAGGCTTGTGGCCCCGCCATCTGCCGAGCTTCAGAGCACTTCCGATCTTGTCTTACCCCACCCCCGTCTGATTTCCCACGTGGTGGCACCTTCCTACAAGACTTGTGCATGGAGGTCCCCAGGAAATTCCAGCCAGTGCACCCGCCCACCCCCACCCCGAAACCTGGACCCTGGTAGCAAAAACAGTCCGGCAATGAGGTTCTCCCTGCGTTATCAGAGTGACTTCTAAATTAGCCAAAGTCAGAAGCCCTGAGTCGTAACCAAGGTGATTCCAGGGTGTTATATGCAGGAGTCAGAATTTAGGTGCAAGGCTGGGTTTGAATAAGAATGTGGTGTTTGGTGATGTCATTTGGGTTACTGGTGTGAATCACTTCTGATCAGTGCCTGGCTGCCTGGGCAGGAGGCAGGAGGACATCCCCTGGGCTCTGGGAGAGGACACATGTTCTAGCCCTTTGCCTGGGGCAGCCTGACTCTATGGAACCCCTTCTGTGCTTCCTGGGACTCTAAAGGGCCAAACACCCCACTGGTCTTTCCTCACCACTACCACCAGGGGGCACCACCCGCCGCCTGCTCTGGTCAGAGCTCACAGTCTCTGGCAAACAGCTGCCATCTGATTTCCTCTCTGCAACCAGGAAATTAATCTCCCACCAACCCAAGCCAGAAGCAGGCACATAATAGCTGGGGTTGGGAACATGGATTTCAATGGAGTCAGACAGTCCAGGGTCAAACCTGTGATAGGTCACCTTGAGCAAGTGGCTTAACTTCCCTAAGCCTCAGTTTTCCTATCTAGGAAATGGAATAATTTGAGTGTCAACTTCCCTGGGTTATTATGAGGATAAGATGAGATATCAATCAACTGCTTAGCAGTGAGGCTGTCTGTCACATGTAGTAATATTACAAATGGCAACCAAGCAGGGGTTCATCTTGATATGTACAGTAGTTGAAGACTTCCTGTAGATTCTTACCTGAAAAGTCTCATCTCTGGAATTTGTTAGCGATGCCCTAAGATTCTTGGGTCAGCTTTAGTGGTTCCCCGCCCTGGACTATTCCCCATTCCAACCGCAGTCCACCTGAGACAGACACACACACACACACACACGCGTGCATGGGAGCATGTACACACACAACCCTGGAGCCTCTCCAGTTGTGAGCACAGGTACAGGTGAGTGGCCTCCTTCCCTTGCCACGGGCGTGGCTGGTCTGAGTACAGGTGATGAGAGTGGGACATGGGTCAGTCACTTGGCCGGACACAAGAAGACATCTGTTCTGTGCTCATGGCGGGTCCTCCTGATGCTGGTCAGCCACCCAGCAAGTGTGTGACCTGGGGCAGGGCGGGAGGAGAGTGAGGGTGACATCGCCCTGTGTCCAGGAGAAACACCAGCGTCCAAGGCACCATCGTCCCCCAGGCAGGAGGCCCTAGTGTCATCCCCAGTTCCTCTCACCCGACTTCTCTGCTCGCCACTGTCACCTCCTCCGGCAATCAGTGTCCTCCTCTGGCAATCCAGTGTCCTCTCTCCCAGGAACCCCTAACTGGCATCTGCCTTCCACTCTTGCCCAGCCCCCACTCACGCACCCAGTGCCCAAGGAAGCTGAGGTGACTCCTTGAAAATGCAGGACGATCACGTCACCTCCCTGCTCAGACACCTCCAACGGCCTCCTGTGTGCGCCAGGCAGATTTTTTTTTTTTTTTTTTGGTGCTGGGATCGAACCCAGGGCCTTGTGCATGTGAGGCAAGCACTTTACCAACTGAGCCATGTCCTCCATCCCTTCAGACTTTCAGGCAGACTTTTAAGATGACCCTGGTGATCCCAGCTCCAGGTGTTACTTTCTTTTCCTTTCTTTTCTTCCTTAAGCAGTTTTTAGGACACTCAAGGTATTCAGACAAGTACAACGTCACCTTGTCATCAGGATACTGTGTCAGTCAATAAAAAGGGAGAGACCACCACAGGAGGAAGAGATATACCAATGACTAAAGTATACAGCCCCCACGGTTAACAGACAACTCGAAATGGGGAGGTTGCTTTCTTTTAGAAGTGCGAAATTTTCTTGAAACAGGACCATTAAAATATAGTGCTGTAAATATGCATAATCATGAAAACCAAGAGCAGTCTAACGCTGATACTGTTAGCATGACAGACTCCATTCCTTCTATTTAACAGCCTTAGCCAACACATGCCCATTCCCTTTCCTGGCTTTAAGGACAGTTTCCTCTAAGGAATACTTTTAAGGAATTCTAGTGCAGCATAACCTTAAATAATTTATTTTTAAAGTTACAATCTACAGAGAAAATTCACATCTTGTCAAGCTCCATAAAACAATGGCGACCATTCTTCACAAGCTCTTCTCTTAGACTAAATCCCCTTGGCTGGTGGGATAAAGTTATGCTATCGGACCTTCTCCCCAGTGCCACAGAAACCCTTTTATAACCTGTCCCTGCTATCCTCAGTCCCCTCCCCACACTGACATTCATCCAGGTGTTTCTTGAGTGGAGGGACCTGTGGCCTGTTTTAACCAATAGATAATGGCAAAGGGAATGATGTCATTTCTGTGATCAGCTTACCAAAGATGGCGACTTCTACCCTGCAAGCAGATTCTGTCGCCTCCTTGGCTTGCACAGTTGATGAAGCAAGCTGCCATGCTGGAGTGACTGGCATGGCCAGAACTAAGGGTGGCCTCCAATCAGTGGCCCACAAGGAACTGAATCCTGCCAATAACTTCAGGAGCTCGAAGTGGGGTCTTCCCTGGCTGAACTTGGACTGTCTGCACCCTGCACAGTAAGTACCCTAAAGTAGATGATCCAGAGAAGGACTGCCCAGATACCTGATGCCCAGACACTATTAGACAAAAAATGTGTTTTGTTTTAAATCACCAAATTGGGGGTGGGGTGATTTGTTACACAGCAATAGCTAACTAATACATCAAGGCACTTGAATAAAATCCCACCAGGTCCTGCATAGTGTGGCCCTAGAGGCCTTTCTCACCCCTTTTTGGACCCTTTTCTCTGATTCACCACTGTCCAGCATTTTGGTCTTTCTGTACATCTGATTTCCTGTTTGTCCCCAGTGGCAGGATCTTTGCCCTTTCTCCGTCCTCGGTCTAGACTACCTTCCCCCAGCTCTCCACAGGGTTGACACCTTTTGGTCATTTGGGTTTTCTCAGCCCAACTCTCAGTTCCTCTGACTGGCCGTCCCTGACTTCTTTCCTTGGGATTTTCCTGTTTGTTTTTAAAGCACTTATACATCACCACCTGACAGGACCTCGCTGACCTGGTTCTGAACTTATTCCATCTTCCTTCCCCACTGTGAGGACCAATGCTTGATCCCACTTCTAGAATCAACCTCCAAACAACCAACACTCAGGAAATGTTCAGTTTACTGACTAATTGCCACCTGTAGACAGTGCTTCTCCGCTGGGCCCCGGTGTCTCGCTGGAGATCCTCACTCACCTTTTCTGGTGGGATGAGGGCCTTCATCCCTCCAAAGGCAGCCTCCAGTCCTGTGGAAAGCAAGAGATTCACGCAGGGAGCACAGAGTGCTTCTGCTGTGCCCCTGAGATGGCCGGGAGTTTAGAGGTCCTCCAAACACACAGCTGGGTCCTCGCACCCCTGGGGAAGCAGACAGCACGCACGTTTCTACCTTCTCCTCTCAGACCAGAGCTTTCACACACACCCTCCCCCTGGCTTCCCTCCCGCCACCTTCCAAGGCGGCTTCAGAAAACTTGGTCTCCTCCAAGGTGTCTTTCCAGAATTAACCATGAACAATTCCCTGGTCCTCTTTATTCTACACATGCTAGGTGTAGACCAGGCAGAGCGCCAAGCTCAGGAGCCCTGGCTTAGGAAGGAGCCACGAGAAGAACAGCCAGGGTTTGCTTAGAGCTCGGGATGCACGAGTTGGTCTGTAAAACTCACGTGCGCGCTGTCTCACCAGGCGCGCTGACGGAGCAGGAAGCTTGGGTAGAGTGGAAGCTCAGAGTGTCGGCCTTGGACGACTGGGTCTACACCCAGAGACTAGTCCTGTCACTTGTAGTCACTCCTCTTCTGCAAGTGAGGCAACCTCTCTGCGCCTCTGTTGCTTCATCTGTCAAGTGAAGACTCTGCCCACTTGGCAGGTTATTGTGGGATTACACGAGACAATACTGTACCGATTTGCATTTGGCACAACACTGGGGGGTACTTGGGGAAATAGTAGCATCCTGAAGGTGGAGTGCTTTTCTCCACGTGGACACCTCCTGCCACAATGTCCCTGACCTGCTTAATATTCCAAAGGAAGGTGCTGGGCTGGATCCCTGGGCACCAAGATAACATAGCCTTGGCTCTCAGGTGACTCAATCTCCTTGAAGAGCCGAACATACCCAGCAGCAGAGGACAAACCATTCAAGGTCTTGCTGTATATGGTAACTGCCAAACAAGTACTGAGGGCTAATAAATGTCACAGGCGTCTGCAGGAGTCGGGAGGCTGGATGGGGTGAACCGGGGAAAGGTCCATCTCGACGCCATTGACCGTGTTTCCCAAAGCAGGTCTTGGAGCACGTGACCAAGCGGCTTCATGCTTCTGTACCCTGGAACACGGTGTTCCTTCTGCTGGTCCACCTGGCAGCCTCCTGCTCACCCTTGAAGACACCACGCATCCTTCCACGTGAACTTGACCTGCCCAGGTGCAGCCAAATCCTTCCTCCTCTGAGTCTCTCGCTGCCCAGGTTGCTACGGCTGCCTCTTGCCTGGTGGGGTGGTGCTTAGTGACTGCAGGGTGGTCTCCACCGCTGGACCATTACTGAGCTCCCGGGTGAGAAGAAGAGGTCCTCATGATCAAGGACAGCAGGAAGAAGTCCTCGTGAGCAAAGATGGAGTCTTCTCTATCTTTACATCCGGGCATGAATGAATGAATGAATGGTGTGAACAAATGATTCTGCCATGAAGCGATCACTGAGCCAAGTACTTGACGACTGAACTGTTGCTGCCCAACCACCTGATCACCCCCCGGTACCCAGGGGGCTTGACGGCCTCCCTTCTCGGCCTCCCTTCGCGGCCTCCCTTCGTGGCCTCAGTGCCTGTCATGGGGTGATGGGAGAGTCCCTGGTGGCCGATTGGAGGTAGGGCCTGGGAGCTGGAGCTGGGCAGCTGATTTTGGCTCTGTCACATCTGATCGCAGAGCAAATTCAAGTCGTCCTCACCAGCCTCCTGTGCCCTCCCGCCCCATTGGCAGAATCGCACGCCCACGGGCCACCTCGCCCCTTCCAGGTGCGCCTTTCTGAAAGAGCAGAAAGCAAACCTGACCTGACCGAGGGTGGAATAGCATAAAGCCACCCGAATTCTTTCTAGTAAATGCGGAGGCACCCCCGGGGCTATCTTTAGGTGCATTTGCATGTGATTTGCATACTTTTGCATGTTTCCCAAAGCCACTACACTTGAGTTCATGGCACAGACAACTCCTGGGAGCCCCACGTCATCCCTGCCAGCCAGTGGCAGCAGCAGGCGCATTTACCCTCCAGCAGCCTGGGCGTCCTTTCTCTCTCCGTCTCTGTTAGTGCCTTGTGGCTGTGCACAGGGTCCGGAGTTTGCTCCGCCGCCGTCCGGGTGCTCCCTCTCTCCCTCTCCTCCCACCTCCCCCTGCGCCTCCGCCCTCCCCACGGCTCTTCTCTCCTTTATTCACAGGCCTTTTTGGATCAGGGTTTACAGCCGTGCACAGCAGTGAAACCCCGGGTGGGCTCTTCATCCACGCGCATAGCGGGCGTCGGCTGTTTTCATTCTACCGATCCTCCCGATCCGTCCTTCCTCCCTCCTCCCCCAGCCTCCTTTCTCTGCTCCATGGTCTCCTTCCAACCCTTCTAACCTGAAGTTCTTATAATTTGCTAAAAAATCTTTTCAGTAGTACTGAAGACCCCAGAAACTTACGCAGTCATAAAAATAATTATACCAGTGTTTCAGACTTACTGGCGACTTCTGTGGCTGGTTCTGCTTTGTGAGCTTTAAATGCAGTACCTTTACCTCGGTCATCCGAAAGATAGATCCTGCTGTCATCCCCATTTTACAGGTGAGGAAACTGAGGTCCACACGGCTCGTCAGCGATTCCAATACGGGCATTCTGACTCCACCCACGAATCAGTATTAGTTTGCACACTTACTATGAGCCAGGTATTGTCCTAGGCACTGGACAGACTGCAGTAAGAGCAAAGGACAGAGAATGGTTTTCTCGAGGTATCCATGAACACCAATCAGGGTGAGGCTGGGTCGCTGTAACAAAGAGACCCCAGAATTCATTGAGTTAAAGGACCTGGAAGTGGAGGCAACTCCAGGTATGTGTCCCAGGCCTGGGCAGCCCTGCTCCCCCCACATGGTCACGTGGAGGACCCAGGTCCCCTCCACCTCATTGCTCTGCAAAGCCCTGGGGACAGTCTTCACCTGCATCCTAGGGGCAACGGGAAGCAGGAGGGAGGCTGGAGGGGCCTCACCCAGCCCGCTACAGCCCGGGCCTGGGCATCTCTGTTTCCTTTCTGTACATACAAACTGGGCCCGAGGCCAGGTCCCATTTCGAGGGGGCTAGGGAACCGGCCAGGCCAAGAGCTGAGGAGACCGGAGGATGGATTTGGGTGGCAGCCAGCGCCTTTGCCAGGGAGGCAGCACTAAGCCAGTGGATGCTGTTTATTGGATGACGTCAGGGAATGAAGAGTTCAGGGGAAGAAAACAACGGGACCAAGCCGGGGGTGACGGGGTCGCGTGTCTGCATAAGGCCGCCAGCTCCGAGGCACTGTCCCTAGCTGACCCCAATCACACCCATGTGCACAGTGCCCACGCCAAAGGCTTAGGAGAGCCTCGGGCACTTCATGAACCAAATAAGGTCACCTTACATCCAGCTGAGCAGCCAGGTGCTCTGGCCAAGCAGAGCCGCACTGGGCTTGACCTTCCTGGCATTGCGCCAGCCTTCAATTGGGGTAATTTTCATTTATTGGTTATTTTGTTCTCAGTTTTAAAAAAATATTTTAAAGCAGCGAGGGTAGGTACTGCCATCTCTTTTCAATGAGAAGGGAACTTGAGGCTTGGAAATAATCAGTTCAGTTAAAAAAATACATTACTTTGAGCTCTTCTGGGCCAGGGAACTCTGATACCAAAGCAACTTAACTTAGGTGGTTTTCTCAGACAAGTAGGCAGACACACACACACACACACACACACACACACACACACACACACAGCTTGCGCAGCAATGATTTTAAAAAGTATTACAAAATCCAGTGGCACAGAGTAGTAAAGAAAGTATAATTCTACCTGGGTGAGATGGTCAGAAGGTGTCACAGAACAAGTGATGACTGACCAGGATTTTGAAGGATGAGTTTAAACAGATAGAGAATCTGTTACAGAAAATATATTCCAGAGACAGGGAACTACATTCATAAAGGCACAGAGGCCTAACAGTATGAAATCAACTTGGCCATGAACATTTAAGAAAGCCTTCTTAACCTTTAACATCAACAGTAGGGTGAGGCACAGTGGTACATACCTTCATCCCAGTGACTCAGGAGTCTGAGGCAGGAGGATTTCAAGTTCAAAACCAGCCTCAGCAACTTAGTAAGACTCTGTCTCAAAATAAAAAATAAAAATGCCTGGGGATGTGGCTCCATGTTAAGCATCCCTGGGTTCAACCATAACAGCAACAAAGAAAAAAGACAAAGAAGAAGAGGAGGAGGAGGAGGAAGAAAGAGAAGAAAGAAAGAAAGAAAACAGAAACTTGTTTAAAAAGACTGATAACATGAGAAGTTGCATGTTCATTGAAATATAAGCCATTTACAAAACCTTACAGGTGGGGGCCTGGCCATGTGGCTCAGGGACAGAGCACTTGCCTAGCATGTGTAAGGCCCTGGCTTTGAATCCCAGCAGAGCAAAAAAGGAAAACAAAGCAAAACTCTGGGGAAAACCTTTCAAGCGGCATAGCCCCAATTTTGTTTTACAGACACAGAGAGAAAAAAAAAAAAGGATAACTATTAATAGAGTTTATCCCAGAGGTGGACTTCATCCAGAAAAGAGGCTGAAATGGAAGTACGAACTTCTAGAAACTCATCTTGACCCTCAGAGTAACTGTGAGCAGGGATGGTGGCTTCCGGGTCCAGATGTGGCTCTGCCTCTTCTCCTGCTCCTTTGTGCCTCTGTCCTGCTGGCTCTC
Source organism: Sciurus carolinensis (assembly GCF_902686445.1). Lineage (NCBI taxonomy): Eukaryota > Metazoa > Chordata > Mammalia > Rodentia > Sciuridae > Sciurus > Sciurus carolinensis. Next base: position 199,949,811 of record NC_062213.1, on the reverse strand, counting down.
CACGCAGGACGCTCATTCCTCGTCATGTCCTCTCTGTGTTCTCGAGCGCCTGCTGCTAACCTGGTGCACCCCACCTCCCTGAGCTGAAGGTGGCCTAACCTGGTGCACCCCACCTCCCTGAGCTGAGGGTGGCCTAACCTGGTGCACCCCACCTCCCTCAGCTGAGGGTGGGCTAACCTGGTGCACCCCACTTTGCTGAGCTGAGGGAGGTGCTAACCTGGTGCACCCCACTTTGCTGAGCTGAGGGTGGGCTAACCCGGTGCACCCCACCTCCCTGAGCTGAGGGTGGGCTAACCGGGTGCACCCCACCTCGCTGAGCTGGGGATGTCTGCTGTGTGTGTCTCCAGCCCTGTGAGGACGGAGACTGTGATGGGCTCTGTGCCTCCGTCCCCAGCACAGCTCCTGGCACAGAATAGGTGCCCAGTGAAGCCCTGCATCACGGGCACCCCAATCATGAGCCGGGAAGACATGCAAAGAGTCTCTATGGTGTCAAGTTCAAAGAAATGCCACCTCGTAACATAAAGTCATTAAATAATAAATCCTACGTTTGCTGGTATATCTTGAATGACATCAAAGAAGATCTGAGCAACAAGCCACAAGGACCGTCAGTCTCTCCGTCGCTTCCTGGTTCTCCCGATGGCCTTCAGCCTGCCCAGCTGTCCGGGCTCCAAGGCCCTCACTGAAGCCTCCTTCCACTCACCTTCCCTGTCCTTTCCTGTCCTCTGTCCCGCATTTCTCCGCTTATTGTTCCCATTTGGCATCTCAAAGGCCTAGAATCCGGGCAGGGACAGACAGAGCTGTCCTAGGACCATGGAGGAGGCGGAGTGAGTGGGAGACACACACGTGCTCTGGCTCCCAGGTGAAGGGGCACAAACGGCCTGCGGGTCATGGCCACAGCCAGACACCCTCAAAGGGCTAGGGTTCTGTGGCGGCAACTTCCTGCTCTGGAGAGGGCTGGCTCTTGGCCTTTCCCACATTCCTCTGGGGGACAGGGATGGAGAGGGACAGGGATGGGGAACTGAGTCCGCACAGCCAGCTCTGCTCTCGTCCTGTGGGGCTGTGGTCCTGCGGGCGGGGGCTTTGCAGAGGCGGCTCTGCCCGAGGAGTCAGGAGACCCAGGCTGCCCAGCCCTGCCTCTACCTGGGCAGGTGCGTCTGTCCTGGTCACACGTTTGCCCTCAGATGTGAGCCCCCTCCTCCCGCCAGCTTTCTCAGTGACAGAGAGCAAGTCCAGTCCTCTGTCCTCTATGCCTCCGTCGGCTCAGGGCCAGGTAGGGATGAGGGATGCTCCCTACGCCCCGCGGCCAGTGTGAACCTCCAGTCCCCAGCCATCCCTGTCCACCTAGGCTACATGTCCTTGTTCTCTTTTCTAAGCTACATTGTTACCCACGCCTCCAGTTTGTTTCCCATTGTTTCAGCGACTCAAATTCAACCTGGTCTGAAAGTGTTGCATGGAAAATTCCAGAAACAAACGAGTCACAGGTTTTCACTGTGCGCCTTCCCGCTCCATCCCACCCTGGATGTGGATCACTCCTCTGTCCAGCTCATCCACGCCATTCGCCACGCCCACCCATTGGGGACTTGCCAGCCCTCGAAATCACCTGGTTACTTGTCCCGGTTCCACGGTGCTTGTTTCAATCACCTTTTGGGGTAACTGTCACCGTGCCACGTCACCCACGGGGCTTCCTCTCATCTTGTAGGCATCAGTTGTCTCATGTGGTCCCAAGAAGGAGGAGTGCAGGACAAGAGGATACTGAGAGAGAGGGAGAGAGAGAGGGAGAGGGAGAGAGGGAGAGGGAGAGAGGGAGAGAGGGAGAGGGAGCACACATCCACATAACTCACAGCATCGCATGTGATTATAACTTCTATTTTGTTACTGGCCCTGGTGGTTAGAAAATTCCCAGCCCTGCTCCCTTCTCCTGGGATGGCTTAGTTGGCCCTTGCTTGTTTTCCGAGTGGAGTGCAGATCCATTTTTCCTAAAGTTGTCTGAGTCTCCCTACTGGGAGCCTGGGCTTCCTACCTCCTGTAGAACATTTCAGTATTCTAATTCGATTTCAATATTCTCAACGTCTTCTCAGATTTGCTGCAAGGATTAGGTTGGATGATCTGCAAAGCTTCTGGGAAATTCTAAAGTGCTTTGCCACTCTGAGATCCCCTCCCCACGCAGGAGGATGAGACAAGGCCATCCTTCACCCGAGGACGCCAGGGCAGAAAAGCAGGACACGCCGTCTTCGACCGTCCTCCACCTGGGATGGCCGAGGAAGCAGGATGAGCCCCAGAGGCTGGAAGGGGACAATTTATACTGGGGCTTTTGTGTAAATCCCACCAAATCACTTACCCGGAAGATCACGTGCTTCCTTGACGAGCAGCCGGGAGCCTGGGGTGATGCGGGGGCCGAGCTGTTTTGCGGGGTCTGAGCTGACCAAGGGCAGGGAGGATTGTCTTCATCCATCTAAACATCCGACGACGGGTCCCTGATTATTTCCAAGATCTGAAGACTACAAACTGCAGGCTGGCCCTCAGAGTGGAAATGAATTCATTTCCTCTGGCAGATGGAAATAAATGGAACCTACTTTTCCCTAAAGCGTCAGTGCCTTTTGTTCTCAGTGTTGCCCGCGTCCTGTTCCTAAGTCTTGACAGCGATGGTGACGGTTTTAGTGGGATTGTCACGTTTGGGGGGATCTCGGACACATTGTACCCATTCAGGTCAAGTCCTATGGTGCCTACAAATGTGTTGCTACTGTCAATGTGCTGACAATTGTTTTCAGGCTCATGGGTGTGTGTGTGTGTGTGTGTGTGTGTGGGTGTGGGTGTAGATTTTGAAGATATATAGCACAATTTCTTTCTTTTTTTTATTGTAAACAAATGGGATACATGTTGTTTCTGTTTGTACATGGAATAAAGGCATACCATTTGTGTAATCATAAATTTACATAGGGTAATGTTGTTTGATTCATTCTGTTATTTTTTCCCTTCCCCCCACCCCTCCCACCCCATAGCACAATTTCAAAATAAATATAAATTCTATTGGAAATTTCATATCGCCAATGAATTCTCACAGAATGTTCTTGAATTTTTTGCAGAACTTGTCTGTGCTCAACCTACGTAGTTGCCGTTCAACCACGTCTTGGCAAAGCTGGGCTACAGGTGAGTCCTGATCACCACCTGATTCCGCCAGGCAGTGAGGCTTCCTTGCCTGGTGAGTGTGCAGTACCAACACACGTGCAATTGACCTCTTCATCTGCGTCTGCAAGGAAGACAAGAAAACGTACATCAGGAATTCATTACCGATGCAAGCACCTTTTCTGCTGAATCAGATAACAGTTTTAAAATGCTAGAATATTCCTTTTTTTGTGCTAATCATAATGGAATAGCTACAGATACAACATGCCTTCATTTGACCTACATTGTTAACATTGTTTCCATCATTTTCTCAAATCTATACCATTTTTTAAAAAGAGCGTGTGTGTGTGTGTGCACGTGTGTGTGCGCGTGCACGTGCATACAGAGAGAGAGAGAGACAGCGAGAGCAGTGCAGAGGGAGCTAGAGCGGGCTCTGGTTCCTAGTGTTTTCCCGTATCTGGGTGTAAATAACGCCACCCTGGCTGATTTAGGCTCCCAACATGGTGTCGCCGAGCTGGAGTTGGGTAGTGGTGTGCACTAGCTCACCATTTTACATAATTTCTACCATGCACATACGACACATATAAATAACCTCAAGCATATGGACAACGCTAAGCTGGGTGCAGCGGTGCATGCCTGTAATCCCAGCGACTGGGGAGGCTGAGGCAGGAGGATCGCAGGTTCAAGGCCAACCTTAGCAACTCAGCAAGACCCTAAGCAACTTATGAGAACCTGTTTCTAAATAAAAAATAAAAATGTCTGGGGATGTGGTTTAGTGGGAGAGCATCCCTGAGTTCCATTCCCAGGGCCAAGGAAGAAAGGAAGGAAGGAAGGAAGGAAGGAAGGAAGGAAGGAGGAAAGAAAGAGGGAGGGAGGACAATACTAAAAGTAGTAAAATAACCAAGAAACAATGAGTCTTGAGGTTTCAGTCCCTTTTCTTTTTAGCTGTTTTAATGTCTACCACCTGGTATCAACAAGTCCATCCACGATGTTGTATAACCATCGCCACAAACTTTTTATCACGTGGAACGGAAACCCTGGTCATGAAGGGGTCACTGCCAGCCTCCTTCCCCCTGGGGAACTCTGCTCTGCTTTCTATCTCTACAGATTCGCCTATTCTGGATATTTCGTACAGAAGGAATCACGGGATTTGTGGCCTTGCCTGTCTGCGTCTTTCACTGAGAGTGCTGAGTCCGTCCCTCACCAGCCTGGCCCAGCGCCTCCCCTGATTTTCGGGCTGAATGACATCCCACCTTCCCTCACCTGCTGGTGGGCAGCTGGGCGGTCTCCACCTTTCGGCTCTTACCAACAGTGCTGCTGGGAACCTTCGTGACTGCCGTTGTTTTAAAGACAACTTACTTGACTGTAAGTTACGTGACTTAAGTTTTTATGAAGACTGTACTTATCGACAGATGAGTGGAACTCCTGATGTGTTGACGGGCTCCTAGGGTGGACAGCAGTGGGCTCCAGCGCCTGGCCAGCTGTCACCACCTATCCAGCTCTGAGCAAACGACCAAGCCCTGAACTTAGCAGATCTGTCCTGGGGCTGCTGCAGCCTCTAACTCATTCTGTCATTTTGAGCAAATCACTAACCTCTCTTATCTTCATCTCATCTGTAAAATGAGGCTCTTGGACTAGGTGACGCCTAGGGAGGCTTCCTGGGGAATCTTCTCCCTACTAAGTGGCTGTACTGGGTCCAGGGATTAAACAATCTCACATTAATTTGCCACCTAGCAGATCAGGGGGTTTAGCTCTGTCTTAGTCTGTTTGGGGCTACTGTAACAGAATATCTGAGACTGGGTAATTTAAAAACCACAGAGGTTATTTCACACAGTTCTGTGGACTGGCAAGTCCAAGGGAAAGGGCCCAGCATCTGGTGAGGACCTTCTTTCTGAGCCATCCCTTGCTGGAAGATGGAAGGACAGGAGAGCACATGTGTGTGCAGGAGAGGGAGTAAGGGCCAGCAGCCCCTCTTACCAGGATGAGAGTGGTCTGAAACCATGCTCAAGGTGCAGCCCTGATGCCCTATCGCCTCCTGAAGGTGCCAACTTGCAACACTGCTGCATGAACTTCAGGGACCACGTTCACACCAGAGCAAACGCCTCCTTCTTCAGTTTGGGGTCCCTGATCCCCTCCCCATGTGGACACCTCCATGGTCTCCCCAGCGTTCCCACAGTTCACCTGGTGGCCACTTCAGCTCTGCCTGACCCTGAGCCCCGTGTTGTGGGTAACATTTTTGGGTGACCTTATAGAGTCTCTCCTTGGTCAAACTCCAGCAGGCTCCTCTGGGCTCCCAGGTAGACCCTGAGCTGGGCACACCCTCGAGAGCCCAGTTTTATCAAGAACCCTGCCAAGTTGATTCAGCCGGATTCCCCACCCTGGACATCTGACCAGGTTCACTGTCTCCCACGTTGCCCAGGTGGCTTCTGGTCACCCTGACCTGCCTTTGGCAAGAATTCCCAGAGGTCAGTTCAGCCTGAATTCCCGCTTAACCTGATGTTTCCTTTTAGTAATTCCTGTCCACTCTCACCCTGTTCTTTGACTAGAAATTCCCACTTTTTCTTACTGAGTTAGGAATTCAGGCACTTTCTCCTCCTCCTGCAAAATCCCATCATGGTAGTCCCTATGCCTATTGCTACGAACCTGAACAAAGTCACTTTACCAATTTTGGGGGGCTACCAGGTATTGAACTCAGGGGCACTTAACCACTGAGCCTCACCCTCAGCCCTGTTTTGTATTTTATTTAGAGACAGGTCTCGCTGAGTTGCTTAGCACCTCGCTCTTGCTGAGGCTGGCTTTGAACTCACCATCCTCCTGCCTCAGCCTCCCGAGCCACTAGGATTACAGGCATGTGCCCAGTTTACCCCTTTTAATATGCATAAGTTTTCCTTTAATAGACCCACCTCATTTCCAATTGGTTGCTTCAGTCCCCAGCACAAGACCCAGGCTGCTCCAAGAATTATACAGAGCTGTTTCCTGGGGCTTCTGACAGTGAGAAGCATCCTTATCTTCCACTAAGATGTGTGGTGTGAGGGTAAGGTGCTTGCAGCCTCCAAGGTCATTTTGTGACCATGGTAAATATTTATTCAAGCACCACCTGTGTGCATGTAGGGCCCCGAACCAGCATGGAGCCCTGGAATAAACTGGTGAGAAGCACAGTGAGAATTCCTGAAAGGGCTGATCCCTTGGGCTTGGGGAGTCAGGCAGACCTGGTCTCAATCCTGACTGTCACTTGCTAGTTGTGTGCCTTGGGCAAACCAATCTCCATATTTTTCTAACCCCTCCTCCACACAAAGGAAGCAACATGCTCCTCAAAGAAGCATCAGTGAGAGGTGTATTAGTCTGTTCTGTGTTGCTGTAACAGGATACCTGAGGCCAGGAAACATAAAGTAAAGAGGTTCACTTGGCTCATGGTTCTGGCAGCTGCACAGTCCAAATGGCATGGCACTGGCACCCTGGCAGGTGTCCCCTGGCTGCATTTCAATGTGGCAGAGAAGCAAAAAGGGAACTTGCTGTGTCCAGAGGGGCGTGTGTGCAAGCAAACACACAGGAGACCCAATCCCCGCCCAGGGGACAGATGTTAATTCCCTCCTGAGGATGGAGCCTACTGACCTTCCGCTGGAACTCACCTCCTAAAGTTGCCACCATCTCACCAGCACATGAATCTCTGGGGGACACTCCGTAGGAAGAGGCATCGACTGCACTCAGCTTTGTCCCTGTGCCCACAGCACCGTCTTCTTCCCCAAACCTCCACCATCTGCTTCATTCCAGGTTCCTCCCAGGCCTTTTCTTCAGAGTCGGCAAGTTTTTCAGAGCCTGCAGGGGACAGTGGCTCACGGCCTCTGCTGTGGTCCTCAGACTAGCTCTCTAGCAGCAGAGGATGCAGATCCAGCCTCAGAAGTGCCGGGAGGCACTGGGGCCTGGGCAAGCCTAACGTCACCCGAGGAGAGAACTCGACTGAGCAAAACGAGCCAATCATATGTGCAAAACCCATGTCAGCCAGCATTTATCGAGTACCTGCTGTGTGCACATAGGGTCTTGAATCGGGTGCTTAGGAAGGGAGGAAGGCAATGAGAGAATGGATTTCGAGCACAGCCCGAGTCCTGGTTCTCAGCAGCCCCTGAGCCAGCCTACTCTTGACCAGGCCACTCACCATGGAAATGCTGTCAGTCACCATTGGGCTTAATGGGGAAGAATGTGGGCCTCTGGAATCAGACTGGAGAGGCTGAATTTGGAGTCTCCAGTGTCTAAGAGGAGGCCAGCTGTCTGATTCTTTAAGAAGCAAATGACCTCAGCAGAGGTGGATTTCCTCACCTTTGGGGGGAAAGCCTCACTGGAAGGGGTTACCTAACAACCCACCACCCACCCGGTTTCCAGCCCTGCAGGCAGAGTCCTCCTTCTGGGCATCTGGTCTACCCTCCACCCTCAAATGCAAGAGAAGGTGAATCAGGGCCTTGCAGCTTAATCACGAGCCCTGTTGGAGCAGAAAATGAGCTCCGCATTGTGACGCTCCATTTCCCTGTCCTGATTAGTTATTCGGGAGCTGTGGATGGGTGACACTTGCCTCAGAGTTGTGGCGACTTTCAATATCCTGAAGTGTGGAACTTAGGGATGGCACCCTCTGTGCGGAATGACAATGCACATTGGAAGGGAAAATAAGAATGTGTCTTTGAGGAGCAAGCATGGCAGGGACGAGAGCCCTGGGAAGGAAGCCCGCAGCCTCCATTTCCAAGAGATCGTAGGAGACAGGCACTTGTTGTGCTAGAAAATACCAGTTGCCTGATTATCTAGGGATGAGTGAACGGAAGGGGTGAGGGGCTTTCCACCTCACCTGGGAAGCACCTGCTCCTCACTCTAGGGACAAGGCGTGGTCCTGAAAAGTTAACTGCAGATTGGAATTTTTATAGCCCAATCGCCTTTTCCCCATTACTTTCCTTGCAGAAATGGGTCCTCAGAATCTTCTCAGGCTCTGGGCTGTAATAAAACCTCAGCCAAGGCTGCACAAATCTTTAAACATTATCACTTTTATAGCTGATACTGACCATTTTCTTATATTAAAAATTCACATTCTGTGAAACTAAACCCATATCTCTCACCATGCACGAAACTAAACTCAAAATGGATTAAGGACCTCAGAATAAGACCAGAGACCCTGCAGATTATAGAAGAAAAGGTAGGCTCAGATCTTCAACTTGTTAGCTTAGGATCAGACTTCCTCAACAGGACTCCCATAGCACAAGAAATAAAAGCAAGAATCAATAACTGGGATAGATTCAAACTAAAAAGCTTTCTCTCAGCAAAGGAAACTATCAGCAATGCGAAGAAAGAGCCTACAGAGTGGGAGAAAATCTTTGCCAATCATACTTCAGATAGAGCACTAATTTCCAGAATCTATAAAGAACTCAAAAAACTCTACACCAAGAATACAAATAACCCAATCGACAAATGGGCTAAGGATATGAACAGACACTTCACAGAAGAAGACCTACAAGCAATCAACAAACATATGGAAAAATGTTCAACATCTCTAGTAATAAGAGAAATGCAAATCAAAACCACCCTAAGATTCCATCTCACCCCAATTAGAATGGCGATTATCAAGAATACAAGCAACAACAGGTGTTGGTGAGGATGTGGGGAAAAAGGTACACTCATACATTGCTGGTGGGGTTGCAAATTAGTGCAGCCACTCTGGAAAGCAGTATGGAGATTCCTTAGAAAACTTGGAATGGACCCACCATTTGACCCAGCTATCCCACTCCTCGGCCTATACCCAAAGGACTTACAATCAGCATACTACAGAGATACAGCCACATCAATGTTCATAGCTGCTCAGTTCACAATAACCAGAGTGTGGAACCAACCTAGATGCCCTTCAATTGATGAATGGATGAAGAAACTGTGGTATATATATACAATGGAATATTATTCAGTCATAAAGAATGATAAAATTATGGCATTTGCAGGCAAATGGATGAAATCGGAGAATATCATGCTAAGTGAGATAAGCCAATCTCAAAAAACCAAAGGAAGAATGATCTCGCTGATAAGTGGATGATGACACATAATGGGGCGTGGGAGGGGTTAGTTTTAGGGTTAGAGTTAGGGTTAGAGAGCGGGGCAAGAATGGAGGAAGGAAGGACTGTATAGAGGGAAAGGAGGGGTGGGAGGGGTGGGGGAAGGGAAAAAATAACAATGAATCAACCAACATTGCCCTATGTAAATTTATGATTACACAAATGGTATGCCTTTACTCCATGTACAAACAGAGAAACAACATGTATCCCATTTGTTTACAATAAAAAAAAAATTCACATTCTGGAAAAATTGAGGAACATGGACTCAAAGAGCTCAGGTCGTTTCTTTATGAGGTGCGAGAGTTTTGGTGCTAAGGGCCATCGACTGGGTGGCTTCTAAGTTTGGGGCACCAGGCTACCATTTTCATATGGCATCTAATTTAACTTCCCCCAATCTTGTGAGCTAGGTATTTTCTCTCCCCCCCCCCCCTTTTTAAATGCAGTAATCAAGTTACGGAGATAAGTGTCTTTCCCAAGCTCAGGAGCTGGAAGTGGCAAAGCTGGATTTTGAACCCAGGCCCAAGGGGCTTTAGATTTGGTAGACTTTAACCTTCTTCACAGCTGCTGGTTTAAAGATCCAACATAAGACGTCAACCTAACAAAACACCCAAACACAGCTACCTCACTTGCTAAATGAAGAAGGTAGGCCTGGTTTCCAGCAGGTTCCTTTCTCAGAGGTATCCTAAGAGGGTGAGAAGGCTTCACATGTTACGGTGTTCAGACCTCAGGTTCATCCCATGCGTGGAATCTGTTGAGTTTGGCTCAGGCTAAAGAGGAGATAAGACCACTCAAAGCCAATCTAGAAAGAGCCACGAGGGGCACACTGATAGCTCACCTATCAGGAGACAGGGAGCTCAGTGACTGAAATTCCAGGAGGCCTGAAGAATCCAGAACACCAAGATGGTGGATCCAGGCACTGGCTTTGAAATTTTATTTTCTAAGGATGTTAGTGTTCTTGTTGGGTACTGGGTGGTACCCAGCTTCCAAGATGGTCCTTGCTTCTGGTATTCACACCCTTGTAGCCCCCTCCCCCACTGTGCTGAAGTGGTCCCTGGAACCAATAGCATAGGTATGTCAGTTCTGATCCCAGGTCATAAAAAGACTGCAGCTTCCATCTCGGGCACCCACTCTTACTCTCTTCCATCTCTCAAATTTCTCCCTCTGGGAGAAGTCAGTTCCTATGTGCTAGAAACACTTGGCAGTCTTTGGAGAAACCCATGTGCAAAGAGCTGAGATCTCTACCCACGTTGAGAAACTGAGGCCCCACCCAACAACCATGAGTGAGTTTGGATGCAGGTTCTCTACCAGAGACAACGGCAACCCCATCTGACATCTTAACTGCACTCTCAAGAGAACCAGAATCAGAACCACCCAGCTGAGCAGCAGCTCCAGAATTCCTGACCCACAAAATCTATGGGATAGTAAATGTTTGTGGCTTTAAGCTGCTAAATTAGGGGTCATTTGTTACACAGCAATAGCTAACAAATAAAGTTGTCTTCTTTCCTATCATTGGCATTGAACCACACCTGGCCTGGTTGTATTTGTCCTTGATCATCTTTCTCCTCCTCCCTCCAGCTCATTTCACCCTCTCACTCCCTTCATTTTGAACAACTTCACTAAGGCCACGAATCCCCACTGAAAGCCACTGCATACAAGAGTGCAATCAGCCCTTGCACAACCATAGGAGACAGGAGTGTATGTGAACAGGGTGTGCTTTGGTTTGAACATGTCTCCCCCAAATTTGTGTTTGAGACCTTAATTCCCAAGGCAGCCGTGTTGGAAGACAGAGCCTCGTGGGAGGTGTTTGGTATGTATTAGTGCCATTCTTACACAAGTGGTTTGTTATAAAAGCAAGTTGAGCCTCCTTAGCTTTCTTTGGCCCCTGCCCTCTTGCCCCTCTGCCACATTGTAATGCAGCAAGAAGGCCCTCACCAGAGGCCAAGAAGATGCCAGTGCCGTGCTCAGAGACCTCCCAGCCTCCAGAACTTGAGCCAAATAAACTACTCTTTATAAATGACCCAGTCTCAGGTCCTCTGTTACAGCAACAGAAAACCGACTAAGACAGATGTGCATGTGGTCCACAACCTGCACATCTCCACGCAACAGCCCAGCCAAGACGATGCCAGGAAAAGTACACTGGCAGCTGCTCTGTTGGGTACAGCAAATGGGGAAATCCCTCCAAAGGCAAGAGAGGTTAAGGCGGTTTGTTTTCACGGTGGCTATTGGACCCTACTTGAGGCTGCAAGCAAAGCCCAAGAGTTTAGGTCACTGTCTTCTTTCCTGCCTCAGAAAAGGGAGTGAGGGGCATGATGGGTGGTGCTCAGGAACTTGGACACTGGAGTTGGACAGACAGGTCTGGTCCTAGGGATGCGTACATTAGCTGGGTATATTAATCCATTTCTGTTACTGTAATGAAATACCTGAGGCTGCATACTTCTAAAGAAAAGAAGTTTATTAAGCTCACAATTCTGGAGGGTCAGGGCATGGCACCATGTCAGCTGGCCCTGCAGAAGACCTCATTTTGATGGCATTGCCATGGTAGGTCACTTGGGCAAGGGATCACGACACCAGAGAGGAAGTTAAAGAGACCAGGATGTGGTGGGACTAGTTCTGCTATAACAAGAACCAACTCAGGGGTCCCCTAAGGATGACCTTAGTCCCTCCAAAGATACATCTCCAGTGACCTCAGGACCACCCACGAGTTCCCATCTCTTAAAGGTGCCCACCAACACTACCACCCTGGAGGCCAATCTTCCCACACATGCATCCTTGGAACACAAACCACATTCAAACTGTCGCACTGGGTGACTGAGTCTTTGGCTCCACTTGTCTCTAGGATTCAAATCCTCTGCTATCAAATGAGAATAATAGCAACACCCGAAATTGGTGGTAGATACAGTGAGTTCACACACATGCCCGGTTCAGTGCCTGACACCCAAACAGCAATTATTCTTCTTGCTCAGTTCCCCCCAAGTGAGCCTCCCACGGGGCTTGTTACAGCTGGAGGGTCAAAAGGGACTTCTTGAATAAACAGGATAAGAGCCTCCCCATCACCGAGCGGGAGAAGCCCTGCCCTGCAGCCCTGGGAAGTCGGCAAGAAGAAGCAGTGTGGGTATAATAAAGTCACATTTTATCTTAACACTACAAAGCGACACAGGTTGAACACTTCAGAACACTTCAGAAGCCAGAGGCTTAACGGAGCTATTTTTTTCCTTGCTGGAGAAATTTCAGAAGAAACCTCATCCGTTAGCAAAACACAGACTCCGGGCAGCAGCTGTGCGACTCCAGATGCCCTTCAAGGGCCCCGCCCAGGGCCACTCCAATCTGGAGACGGTCGTGCAAATGCTTAGTCAGTAACAAGCCCGACCCCATTCCCACTAAGCTGCAGGGACCTGGGAAGCCTTGAGCAGTCCTGCCGGGTGGACCCTCTGCCCTGTCTCCGGAGGCCTCTTAGCAGCTCCCAGGGGGAAGGGGAATGCCACTCATTTCTTCTCCTTCTCTGGCTTTGGGACTCAAAGTGTGTGATCAACAACTGACGTCAGAGAGGAATTTGCTCCCTCTGGTTCTGGTCTAGAATATCACTATGGCTCAGCTATGCCAGGGAGGTCTGTGCTCCAGAAGAGGACAGACAGACAGCAACCTGGCACGGGACTGGGCGCTTCCCTGCCTCGGCCTGCACACTCGTGCTGAGCAGAGAAGAGCTGGGTGCACCTGCAGTCCCTGCTGCTCAGGAGTCCGGGGCCAGTCTGTGCAATGTGGTGGGACCCCGACTCTTAAAAAATAAATGAATGAATGAAAAGCGTCCAACTCTATTGTCCACTAGAGGATAAGGGAGCCCGCATTCCCCAAACCAGATAATCGGCATGTGCAAGGCCCTGCTCCTTCCCCAGCACCGCCAAGAAGAAAAAAAGAAAAAGAAAAAGAAAGAAAGAAAAAGAAAAAGAATTCACTCTGACACATTCTAACCAGTCTCCAGGTACTGCAGGTGATTTCTGGCCATCAGCAACCTGGGATAAAATCCTTCCCAGTCCGTGGCCCATGCCTGCAATCCCAGCAACTCAAGAGGCTGGGGCAGGAAGGAGGATCACAAGTTCAAGGCCAGCCTTGGCGGCTTAGTGAGAACCTGTCTCATAGTAAAAACTGCAAAGAGCTGGGATGTAACTCAGTGGCAGAGCACTTGCCTAGCCTGTGCATGGACTCGGGGTTCAATCCCCAGCACCGTAAGCGAAGAAAAAAAAAATGGACACAGGCACACAGGCCCCCGCCCCAGCAGACTCAGCCCTCTCTCCTCCCAGGGTGTGTCTCTGCACTCAGCTCAGGTACCTGCACTCTGCGTGGCAACAGTCATGGGCAGACAGCAGACAAGGAGAGAGTGAAGGACAGGCCATTTCACACAGGGATGGCTTCACGAGAACAGAATAACTCCAAGAAGTGGGAGACCCAGGGACTCCTTCAACCAGGGGTCCAGGGAGAGTCTCTCTGGGAAGGTAAGGTCTGAATGGAGAAGGTTGGCTGAGGGATCCGGACTGCAGAACATTTTGTACAGAGGCAGGATCCACGACACCATTCACAGGTCCCAGAGCAAAACAAGAAGGTTGGGCCTCAGTCCAAAGCTACAGAGCATTTCAAGATGGTGCCTTCAGAGAGCCAAGCTCAGCAGGCGCCCTTCCAAGCTCAGGGCCCAAGGGGCTGCATGGGCTGCCTGCTGAAGAAGAAGGCCGCCGGAGAGTGAAGAGTGATCTCAGAGTCCCCAGGCATGAAGGAGTTTGGAAGTTTCTGGAAGGTGGCATGCCTGGAAGGCAGAGGGCATGAGAGGCTGTCAGATCAGGGTGTGTGCAGGAGAGAGGAGGCAGTCGGGAGCCCTGGGCTGGGTGTGATGAGAAACCATGGGGGGCCTTACATGAGGTGCAGACTCCATCTGATGGATATTTTCAAAGAGCCAGTTGACACCAGGTGGAGGCTGAAGTTTAGGGGGATCACAGGAGAAGCAGGGAGCCGTTGAGAAAGCCCGGTGAGGGTGGCTTTGGCCTGGTGATGGACAGGCCTGGGCGGCCGTAGCCACCGCTCTGACCCTCCCCTCTGCCCCGGGCTCTGCAGCGTCTGCATCCGGGACCTTCACCTTGCCCCCAGTCCCACCCCACTCCAGGTGTCCTTGGCCCTCAATGGCCCTCAGAGCACCTGGCACCTGGGGGCAGAGGCTCCATCACTGCTGTCACATGAATGGACACATTTATTAATTCCTGTGAGAAGGAACAGGCGCGGCTCCAAGCAGGCAAATGGGAGCCGAGACCTTGACCTGGAAAGGAGACTTCTATTTCCAAACAGCCAGCGCCTCTCCCTCTCATTAGATGTTAAAAAAACAGTCACAGAAAGAGAAGAAGCTGACATCTGAAGCTGTGGCACCCAAATTGCAGGCTCCGACGATTGTTTACTCTATATTTGTCCTGTCTCCAGGCGTCATCCTGGGGGACAGGAAGGAAAACGCGGAAGCGTCCCTGCCTGGCCCCGGCACCAGCACCGCGGGCGGAGTGCTGCCCTGCTGCCCCCTTGTGGTCTAAATGGGAATCGCATAAGCCCCTAAGCCATTATTTTCAAAGACTGAAGAGCGGGCTGGGTTTTACTGGGCAATGATTTAGCGGTGGCCTCCATTAACCTGGGCTATTATTTATCCTGGGTCCTCTCATAATCCCAGGACTGCCAGACCGCCCCATAGCTGGACGGCAGCTGCCCAGACAGGCGACCTGCAGCCCTGCCCAGGAGGATGGAAACACTAAGGCCTCACAAGACTTCATGTTTCCCCTACAGGGCTGTTTTATTTACCTGCTGCACAGAGGACGCCTAAGAAAAGCCCAGGTCCACCATATAATTTGGAGCTAAGTACATGATGGATGCCCAGGGATTTAAAATTAGCCAAGTAAACTCAATCCTGGGGCAGCAGGCTTGCTTTCAAGCGCCTGAATGTCTGTCAGGGACGCATCACTTGGGGGGGGGGACTCTTAATAAAATAATCAGACTCTATGCATCCTGGGAGAAAAATTTAAAAGGTCCATTCCGAAAGGGGCTAGTTGTCCCAAATATCCTTCAACCCAATGCATGAATAGAGCTGCTGTATGTGCGCTCACGTCCCACCTGGGATTATTTTGTGGTCCGTCCAAATTAACATGAGATTTAGGGTGACTTCCAAAAGGCAAATCTGCCTTTGCCATTTTGCAAACATGTCCCACTGAGCTCTCAGAACCAAGGTCCTCCTGTCTCCCCACCCCATGGCCCCAGCAACACCTCTGTGACTTTATGAAAAGGTAGCATCAATTGCTAACAGCAATTGGGTGAGGTGGCTCTTGTCTGAGGTCCTTCGTGTGCAATTTCCTTTCATCCTTAGGACGGCTTTGCATTATCCCCTCTTCCTGGGCTTAGAGAGGCTCAATGACTCAGCCATGCCCATGCTGGAGGTGGGGACTGGCAGAGGCAAGAGGCCCACTCAGGGTAGCTCAGACACCCTGCGATATTTCTCCTGGTAGTGGAATCCACCAGCTGTTACACCTCTGCTTGTATCACCCGTGGGATTTGTGGGGCGCAGATCAGTAACACCCGTCTCCCCAGGAAAGCACGGATGCAATAGAGAAACAAGCCATATTTGTTACCTGTTGTTGAACAAGACATTGTCCCCAAATTTGGGAGCTTCAATCAACAATAAATATTTATTGCCTCACAGGGTCAGGAGTCTGGGAGTGGATTAGCCGGGTGATGCTGAGGCAGGGTCTCCTATGAGGGTGCAGGTCGGGTGTCAGCCAGCCAGGGCCATGGTCAGCTCACAGCCCAGAGGAAGCTTCAGGATTTGCTCCTAAACACGCTTGGCTTGGAGGAAGCCCACCTGGCCTCCTGCTGAGGCCTGCTCACAATATGGAAGCCGCCTCCTCAGAGCAATGGACGGAATAGAGAGAGGAAGAGTGTACACACTCAGAAGTCACATGCCAGGAGACCAGGATTATTGGATGCCATCTTGGAGGCCACCTACCTAACAGAGAACAAACTAATGACTTTTAAACTGAAAATGTGCTATCAGAGGACGTGATACAAGATACACAGCCACAAAGGGCTTCTTAGCACTTCAGCCCTGCAATAGACACACTTGGCCGCCTGGCCACAGCGGGGGCTGGGGAGCCACAGCAAGCCAGGCAGGCTTGTGGAGGACATGGTAGTCAGCTTTCTGTTTCTGTGACAAAATCAGCTTAGCAGAGAGACTGCTCACAGGGGTTTCAGTCGGTGGCCACCCAGCTCCATTGTCTCTGGGCCCCGGTGAGGCTGAGTCTCACAGCAAGGAGCGCGTGGTAGAGGAAAGCTGCTCACCCGGAACATTCCAGACCCAGACCAGAGCAGAGGAGAGGAGACACACGTTGAGCACAGGACACCCAGGTCACACCTCCTTTCTCCAGAGGCTGGGGGCCCCTCCTGCAGACTCGCCCTCCTATGAACACACGCCGGGCGGACCCCTCACTGTCTTCTCTCTGTGCCATCACTGCCTGCTACATCTGCTACATCTGTCCCCAGAACCTACCGTGCGTGGTGCGTGACATGTGCGTCACCATCGTCACCTTCCTCCTCCTTCTGTCCATCACCAAGCACCAGGACCTGCTGAGCAGGGTGCTAACCTCCGTGGTGAGCTCAGCCGACCACCACGCCCTCTGGGGCAGGCGCTGGTGCCATCCCCACCCCGTGGCTGCAGCAAGTCAGCTGAGGGACGTGGTCACACAGCAGATGGCTGAGTGGGACCTGAAGTCAGCCAGTCTGATTCACAGCCTGGCTCTTAAACCCCACACTGGGGTTTATTTGTTAAAACTGATGAATTTCAAAAAAATAACCATTGACTTGAAAAAGGAAAGAAAGACTAAATAAGGGAAACTGTTGGACCACAGCAAATTCCAGAAAGAACATAAGCCCCCGAGTGCTTTCCCAGGTCTTAGGAGCAAACTTAGAATTGAAAAAAGGAACAACATCTTGCAAATAAATATCAGTTTCTGGAAGGCAGGGGCAGGGACCAGGAAGCCGCTTCTTTTCCAGCCGGGGACTCCATTCACTTCCGAGGGTGCAGACTCCATGTTGAAATGGGGCGGGTGGTGACCTCAGGGGCAGGCCTAGCTGTGCACGGCCCCTCTCAGTACCCCCCAGAGGCTCGACACGGTGGCCAGAGCTGGTCGAGTGCTGACGCTGAGCCCCAAGAGCTGGGGGTTTCCACTGTATCCCGCGAGGAACAAAATTCCAGTCACTGAGGGTCTTACTGCTGCCACTCAAATGGTCTGCCTGCCTGGAACCACATCTCGTTTGCTGTCACCCCCTAGTGGTGACAGCACTAGGTCACTTGTCCCACCTCCGCTTGTCCCCTGATGATGCCAACTCATTTTAATGTCCAAATCCAAGCAGAGTTGGCCGGCTGCCACCCAGCACCAATCACACGGAAGACACGGGGCAGGGTTTGCAGGGACAGGAGGCCTGTAAGGGGGCACAAGACCAGGGCAATGAGGTCACCTAAGGGGCCCAGGCCTGAGGGGGACACAAATAGGTGTAAGGGGCGCTTGCCCCGGGGCAGCAGGCCTGGGTTTGTGTTTGACCAGGAGCTCACTTCAGTACTTAGGCCGTGGCCACCAGATAAAGGGACGGGCCACAGGAGGGGCTGGGAGGCCCCGGCCACGAGGCGTCCTCGGGTTGCTCAGGGGGCAGAAGGAGCTCTGCGGTGGGGCTGCAGGGGACATGGCGTCTGAGGGACTGGAAAGGCACCGACCAGCATTTCCTGACCCTCGTTCTTGGACGACATTTGCAATATTTGATAGCAACCAGCACGACTAATTATTTAATGATTTCTTTAGATCAAATCATTTTTCATATAGATGTTCATTCCTCTTTAAAGGGCACGTCGTGTTGCTGTGGTAAATCGAAAACTATGACTTGCCTGGATAGAATATGACCAGGTTATAAAGGGGATGAAAGCAAAACCTTGATATCGAATTCTGGGGCCTGCAGGGCTGGGGTGTGACCAGAGCTCTTACCTAGCACCCAGGAGGCCCTGGGCTTCCATCCCCAGCACCAAAACTAAACCAGGAAATGAATTAATGGGTGATAGCTGATACAATTGCTGGTGAAGTCTTTGACTCTTAACAGGTGTTCAAAAGCGGGTAAAGACACAGGAGCAGGGTTGTGGTTATAGCTCAGTGGCAGAGTACTTGCCTGGCATGTGCAAGGCCCTGAATTACATCCCCAACACTGCGCGCACGCATGCACACACACACACACACACACACACACACACACTTAATAAAGGGGCTGGACCTGGTGGTGCACACCTGTTATTCCAGCAGCTGGGGAGGCTGAGGCAGGAGGCTCATGAGTTCAAAGCCAGCCTCAGCAATTTAGCAAGGCCCTGAGCAAATCAGTGAGACCCTGTCTCTAAAGAAAATATTTTAAGGGGCTGAGTTTATAGCTCAGCGGTAGATCACTTGCCTAGCATGCGTGAGGCACTGGGTTCGATCCTCAGCACCACATATCAATAAATAAAATAAAGGTATGGTGTCCATCTACAACTGAAAAGATATTTAAAAAAATACCCAAACTCTGCAATGTCGCTATGTAAATTTAAAAAATATATATATATTTTTTAAAAGGGCTGGGGATGTGGCTCAGTCTAAGCGTCCCTGGGTTCAATCCCTGGGACCAAGGGGGAAAAACCCAGTTAATTCAGACTTTCTCTTTGATATAATGGAGAGATTAAAAATGCACGGATTCCTCTCCCAGGAGCACAGCGGACCCTCCCGCGGTACCAGAAGCCGCTCTCGGCAAATGGCAGTAAGCACTTCTCCAGGCCTTGCGAGGTCTGTAGGGAAAGGACAACCTCCAAGGTCGGTGAGGGAAGGGAGGGAAGAGGCCGCCGACTGACCACGGAAGATGGAATGAGGACCGGCCCCGGGTCCCACGCTGAGCCTCCAGCTCTGCATCAGACTGGAGGCCAATACGGACTCCCAGCGAGGCCTGGGTCTCAGAAGGGAGGTCAAGTGCGCACAGTGTAGCGACAGCGCAAACTCCCCGGAAGGAGAGTGTCCCCAAGAGCTCCTGCGCTGCCCGCCACTGTCCCCCACAGAAGCTCCCGCGCTTGGGGAGGCCGGCTGCGGAGGGCGGGAGGACGCGGGGTCGCGGGAGTGGCCGGCGTTGGGACACCGCGGGGACGTTTCACCGAAACTACAAACACGCCTAGTAAAGAAGGAGCCAGAGCAGGAGGCCATGGAGGCTGGCCAGGCAGACAGACAGGCAGAACCAGGGAGAAGGCTGGGAGGTGAACGAGAGAGACAGACAGAGAGAGAGAGAGAGAGAGAGAGAGAGAGAGAGAGACAGAGGGAGAGATTTTGGAGGAAAGCTTCCAGAATGCAAAACAGACAAAAAGATGGGAAATGTGAAAGATAAGGAAGCTGTAATGAGAAACTAATTCATACACCAGATTAAATTAGCTAATACACGTAAGGCACTTAGAACAGTGCCTGACAAGTCATATTCACACAACCAAATCTTGTTTTTTGAGATATAAAAAAATTGAAACTTCTGGCAAGACAAGTTAAAAAAAGAGACTACCCAAATAACTAAGACCCTGTCTCAAAATAAAAAGGGCTTGGGGTGTAAATTAGTGCTGGAACACCCTTGGGCTCAATCTTCAGTACTCAAAAAAAAAAAAAAAAAAAAAAAGAGGTAGAATTAGTAGTTAAAATTGGGGCTGGGGGTGTAACTCAGTGGTAGAAAGTGCACTTAGCATGCACAGGTTCCTGGATCAACCCCAGCAGCAAATAAATAAATAACTGAGAGCCGTGACATGCACCTGCAGTCCCAGCTCCATAGGAGGCTGAGGCAGGAGGATTGCTTGAGCCCAGTTAGAGGCCAACCTGAACAACATAGCACGACCTTGTCCCCAAAAACTAAAACTCAAAATAAATAAAACTAGTTGACAGGAAGAACATACATCAGCCCCAGAGGCATTCCAGGTCAGCCCTTCCAAACTTTGAAGAAAAGATGATTGGAAGGAACACTTCCCAATATAGTCTACGAGGCTAATAAAACTTGGATATTAAAGTCAGACATTAACAATATTAGAAAGGGAAGAGGCCAATTTCACTCAAAGTCACCTATCAAAGTCACATATTTATCAAAGATTACATGGCAATAAATCATTATATGATAATAACTAGATTACATTTTCTTTCTATTTTATTGGAGGGGCACAAAAGGATCGGATACCATTTGGTTTTTAAAAGGATATGTTGCTAAGTCATTTGAGCCACTTCCAGTTTCTGGAAAGCATTCCCAAAAGGTATTGCCAAGGATTTTTAAGTGACTACTCATTACTTGTTATTCTTTCACTTAGAGGCATTTTGTTTAATTGGATATACTCAAAAAAATGGGTGGAAAATCAAGACAGTTCTCACTTTAAGAGGTCATTGCCAATGCATTTAAATAAATTGATTTATCTTCTTACATGTATTTTTATATTTATTTTCACTAAAATTCACAGAGCTGCAAATTTTGCTCAGTGAATCAATGGGAGATCTCTCCCACGACACTTCATTGGCAAAGCTTTACCCTCCTTTACGAAATCCGTCAACCAGGAGTCTAACTTTATTTTCCCGTCAGCACAACACATTATTAAATACCTCCTTGCAAATTCTCACAGGGACAGATGAGGCGGGGCAGGGGGTGAGTTTGTCTCTGGTTTGAAGCCAGTTGCTACAGCACCCCCCCCAGGGTTCCCCCCACCCTTCCACCGCCCAGCAACACATCTGGGTCAAGAGCCAGGGCACAGAGGAGACCAGGTCATAAAGCGAACATGTCACCACTCTCTCAACCTGGATGCAGAATGACCCAACACGCTCAAAACATCCTGACACAAGGCGAGGCTTCACGCAGAACAGAAGCCTCCACGCACTGGGAATACACATGAAGGCCTCCTTCGGCAGAGGCCACTTGGCTTAAGGGAGGCTGCACATGAACCATGTCCGTCCATTTTCTGGGGCCGCAGGACAGTACTGCAGGCGGGGTAAGTTTCACAGTTCTGGGGATCCGAGGGTGAAGGGCCACATCTGGTGACGTCCTTCTTACTGGCAGAGTCCCAAGGCTGAGCATGGCGAGAGACAGGAAGTGCTCACATTTTGGGGTGTGGGCGTACGCACATGCGTGTGTGTGTGTGTTTGTGCGCGCACATCTTCTGGTCTCTTTATTATAAAGCCACCAGGACTGGATCATGGGAACTCTGCACGATGATGTCATCCCATCCCATTCACGACCCAGAGACCCCACATTTGAGATGTAGCTCAGTGGCAGAGTGCTGCTCTGCATGCGCAGGGTCCTGGGTTTGATTCCCAGTTGCACACACACGCACAAATGCACAGCAGTCACCAATATTCCAAACTGTCCCTCTGTGCGCTCAGGGGGTCTTATACCAGGCAATGCAGCAGTGTGGGTAAGCGTGGCTGAGAGGTGGCACTTTCTAGAGAGAAGTGGGAGAGGAACCGTGGGGAGAGGGATGGAGGCGCACTGAGAATCTGAACATGGAGGCCCTGGAACTCTCCTGCCCGTGTGTCCCCAGGAGGGCCCACGCTGCCTCACCTGGAAGACGGCTGCCCTTCCTATCTGTCCCCCCTCCGAACGGAAGAGCCTCAGACACAGGCACCTGCCGGGTCCCTGGTGCCCAGGACACTGCCTGCTGCATGGTCCACATGTGGTAGACAGTTGCCCACCGAGTGCAGAGTCTGTGTGCTCGCTCGCTGCCCTCGGTGCCAGCGATGGACATGTGACCAGGCCACCCCGGGCCTGCTAAGGAAAACAATTAATTCGCTCCAATAACATCTCCCAGAAACTCCCCGTGCCTCTTGCCTGTCTCCAGCAAACTGAATCAGGCTGCGGGGGACGCGAGGCCCTGCCCTCCCTGATCTGGAGGCGGCGGGGAGCAGGGGCTTTGGAATGGGGCTGAGGTAGAAGCTGTTTTCTTCCAGCCTTCTTAACTCGAAAGCCCCTTCCTGATTTCCTGTCTCGGCCACGCCCACCTCTTGGCAGCCCCTGAAGTCTGAATATTTGAATTGGATTCCTGAGCGGTGATTAAGGCAGATTTGGGACCTGCACAAAAGAGATTCTCATATCCGCACAAGATCCAGGCGGCTCCAAAGGTGTCCCATGCGACCGCAGCAGGCGGCGAGGCCTGGGGCCCGCCTGGGGCCTCACCTGGGGACAGGCACTCTGGGCTGGGTGCAGTGGCAGTTTGCTGTCATCGTGCCCAGCACATGGGTGACAGCTGGCAGAATACGGGGTGAAGTTTTGGGGCTCGAGCCTTCCGGTGGCAGTTCTCAGGGACGCCCAGAGTCCTGGTCTCAGGAACCAGGCGAATGCGAAGGCACCGTGAAAGGCGCCGTCTGTGCGTGTCGTTCGGGAGACACAGGGACCTCCCCACGTGGCTCTGCCCGTTGAAACGCAGTGTTTGTCTTAAAAGTAAGCAGAAGAGCCGCCCGGCTCCGTGTCCCCACCCACTGGAGCGACCGATGACCCTGTTCACCTAAAGCACCAGAGACACTGGCTTCAAGTGGACGGGCGGTTCCGCCACCTTCCTTTGGCTGGGGGAAGGGCAGCGTGTATGAAAGGGACCTGCTGGGGGCAGATTAAGAGGGGTCGGAGCAGTTCTTGTGCTTCTCTGGAGCCGCATCGGCCGAGGAGGACCTGAGAGGGGCTGTCTCACCGCCAAGGTGACGTCCACCCTGTTGGCCAGAGCAGCGCTCCCTTCTCCCACCAGCTGTGACGTCCACCAGCGTAGAGCAGTGAGGGCCAAGGACGTCCCAGGATAACGGAGAGCACAGAAGCCTGTTGATCCTCAGCTGAATGTTTGCCTTGTTTCTTTAAGTGAAAGCCCGACCTTTGCATGGAGGCTGCAGAGTCTGAACGTCACACCTGTTCCTTGCCCTCAGCCACCGGGCCCCGCCGGGGCCACGGGGACAGTTCTGGAGACTCAATCTTCCCCGAGCAAGGTGGCGAGTGAGAGCGGAGCTGACCAAGGCCCTGGGCACCTACCATGTCTGCCTGACAGGACGGCAGCTCCTGCCAAACCCAGCGGGCGCCGCAGCCAGCCAGCCCCGCTGCACCAAAAAATGCACAAGACTGGTAGAAGGCGTCTTCGGCTTCCCGGGGCTTGCTGATTTACACACTTTCTCCTCTTTTTATTTTATTTTTTATGGTACCAGGAACTGAACCTAGGAGCGTTCTACCACTAAGTCACATCCCTTTGGCCCTTTTTATTTTTTGAGACAGAGTATTGCTAAGTTGCTGAGGCTGGTCTCGAAATTACAATCCTCCTGTCTCAGCCTCCTGAGTGACCAGGATCGCAGGTGCGCACCGCTGTACCTGGCTTCTCCTTCTTGCGGTGTCCAAGAAAGTAGTGCCGCGGATACTTCTCTTGTCAGAGGGAGAGATGCATCTGCTATGGTTTCCACGTGTCCCTTAAATTTCATGTTTTGGAAATGTAATCCCCAAGTTCATACCTGGGTGGTCTTTAGAGCTGAGGCCTTTGTGGGGTTAGACGAGGTCGTGAGGGTGGGTCCCACGTTGGCATGGGAGCCTTTATAAGAAGAAAGGTCTGAGTCTCCTTCCTGCTGCTCTCTGGCCATGTCACCATGACACAGAAGACCCTCCCAGATGCAGCCCCACTCCCCTCTAGACCTGGGAGAAATACATGTCTGTTCTCTATAAATTCCGGGTCCCAGATTTCCCGATGCAGCCACACGGCCGCAGCCCCGCCCCCGTCTGCATCAGGTCGGCAACTGTGTGTGCTGAAGGCGCCACTCTTCCCAGGAGAACTTGCGGTCGGGAGGGAGGTAGGGAGGGAGGGAGGGAGGGAGGCTTAAGGCCAAGGAATGCACCTCGGGACATGTCGGCCATCCGCCCGCCTGGACGGGGTTGGGAGGTGTGCCAAGATTTGGGGAGGTGCCAGCAGGACTTGCCCGGCCATCCGGAAGTCACTCATTCGTCTTGTCTTTGCCAGGTCGGGCTGTCTGATTATTGATCATGTGCCAGTGACTCAGTCTCCCAGTCTTGGGCTGGGCTGGGTTCCTCCCTGGAGAGGATCTTCCAGAGGACTGGAGGAAATCACAAGCTTTCCTTTCACAAACATTCAGGAAGCACTTATTCTATTATATATTTATATTTGAAAGTGATATGTCAGTAAGCTAGACCCCTGGCTTCAGGGCTGTCATGATCTTCTCAAAGGGGACAGGAAGACACCCTCCTTGGGAACATCCTGGGCTCAACACAGGATGGGGGTGAGACGGCGCTGGTGCTAGGGGGAGATCCAGCCCAGGGGAGGGACAGGACAGGGGGCTTCAAATGGCAGAGGCACACAGGTTTCCTCAGGAGAATGACACCTTGAAGGGCTCAAGGGAATCTTCTTCCAAAGCCTCATAGTTCCTTCTTGTTTCTCAACCAGCTGGGAGCACGTCACACCTCCACAGTAACCCTTCTTCATTTCTGGAAGAAAGGCAGAGTCTTGCTCATCCTGAATCTTATTATGGAGCATTTTCTGGGTTGAAGGCACATTTCTTGGGTTGATGTGGAGCTTCACTGTGGTGTATTTATATACGTATATAGGAAAGTTAAGTCAGATTCATTCTACTGTCTTTCCTATTTCCTCTCCTCCCTCCCTTCCCTTCACTCCCCGTTGTCTAATCTGAACTTCTGTTCTTCCCCTCTCTCCTTGTTGTGTGTTAGCATCCACAAATCAGAGAGAACATTCATCCTTTGGTTTTTTGGGATTGCTTATTCACTTAGCATGATAGTGTCCAGTTCCATCCATTTACTGGCAAATGCCATAATTTCATTCTTTTTTATGGCTGAGTAATATTCCCATGTACCATATTTCTTTAACCATTCATCTGTTGAAGGGCACCTAAGTTGTTTTCAGAGCTTAGTTATTGTGAAATTAAGCTGCTATAAACATCGATGTGGCCGCATCACAGTAGTAGCTGTTTTTAAGTCCTTTGGATATCTTCTTTAATGAAAACCTATTTTTACAATGAAATTTTAATAAGTGCTGATCTTTTTTTTTTAAAAGAATGCCTGTTAGTGATGCTGATTCTTTTAAGTGTAACTGGAAAGTTATCTGGGACTTGTATCAAAAATGTCAAGATGTGTGGCTCAGTGAGGTGGTACATACAGGATGATTGTAAGTTCAAAGACAGTCTGGCAACTTAGCGACACTGTTTCCAAATTAACAATAACTCTCTGCTTCCTGACTCTCATGTCCTGGCTGCTTGCCTCTCCTATGCCCTTACACCATGATGTCCTGCCTCAGCTCAGCCCAGAGACATGGAGTCAGCTGACCATGGACTGAACCTCTGAAAGTGTGAACCAAAATAAACCATTCCTCCTCTGTATTGTTCTCATCAGGTCTTTTGGTCACAGCATCAAAAAAACTGACTAATGTAGCAATTGGTAGCAAGAAGTGAGGTCATTTCTTTGGTTCAGAAGACTTTGGAGCTGATTTGCCAGGTAAGGGATTTTGAAAAGTTTAGGGATGCAGGTTTGATTAGAATGTTGGAAGTGGAGGTTAGTGGGTGATTCTTGTGGGAGCTCAGAGGAGCAGACTGCTGATAGGACAGTGGACAGTAAAGACTTGGCTCAAGAGGTTTCATGGGAGAAGAACTCTATTGAAAATTGACCTAGGGTCCATTTGTGTTATCATCTGGCAAAAAAAATAAATAAATAAAAGGAAAGAAAGTTGTTCACATTTTGCCCATGTCCTGAGACTTTTTGTGAGGCTGAATTTAAAGATAATGGACTAACTAATCTGGCGGAGGAAATTTCAAGGAACCACAGCATTCAGGCAGTGGCAGGGATTTTGCTGGCTACTTGTAGCTGAGTTTACTGTGATAGTCAGGAGTAGAAAGCAAAGCAGAAATATTTGAAAAATTTGCAGGTTGGCCTCAAAAGTGCAAGTAAAGCTGGGGCTAAGGAAGTTGTGGTTGTTAAAGACATTGCAGCCACTGAAGAGATGTTAAGGACTTTGCACAGAGAAAACAGGAAAGCTGACTGGAGGGCATCTCAGGAACGGGCCAGATCACACTCATCTTAGGCTCAAGGGTGTAACAGTCAAAATTCCTTTGAGAAGTGACCATGGGGCACCCTGTTTGCACTGGGGGATGAGGCGCCTAGGAAGTTGTTTCACCATGCTTAGCCACCCAGGCACTCAAAGGCTGTTGTAGCCACAGCCCCAGGAGCTTTGGCTACTGTTTGAGATGGCAGCAGACCTTGCAGTCAACCACGTGGTCCTGGTTCTTTAGGAATGCAGGACCCTGGAGTTAGGGGGTCACAGAGGCTTCCACCAAGATTTCAAAGGAAGGTCAGGCAAGATGCTCCAGGGTCAGAGTCCCTGAGGGCTGTCCCTCAGAGGGTGACACATGCAGATGTGAGAAGAAAGCTGCAGCTGCAATGGATGCCTCTGAGATTAAGAGATGCCAGCAACATGGGCATCTACCAAGGAAAGCTGCAGGAATCGAGCAGAAAGAAGCCAAGAGAGAGGCCATGTGCTCTGCAGCCAGCATCGCCATAGGACAGAGCTATGCAAGTCCTTTGGAAGAAACATCATGGCCCCAGGTGCTGGATGTGAGGGTGCAGGACTTGTTTGCCCAGCTGGATTTCGGTCTTGCTTTGGTTCCATCCCTTCTTTCTATGCCCCTATTTCTCCCTGTAGAATGGAAATATTTACTCTGTACCATGATATATTGGATATATGTGACTTGTTTTGATCATTATAGGGGAAAACATCTAAAGTTTGTCTTGAGTCTCAGATGAAATTTTGGACATGGATTTTTGGCAATACTGAACCTGTTAAGATTATGGGGATTCTTGGAAATGAACTACATTTATTTTACATTATGAGATGGGCATGAGTTTTTAGCGAACCAGGGCAGAACATTATGGTTTAGCTGAGAGATGCCCCCCGATAACTCATGTGTGAGACAATGCAAGAACGTTCAGAGGTGAAATGATTAGACTATGAGTGCTCTAACATAACCAATGGATTAATCCAGAGATATGGATTAACTGGACAGTAACCATAGGTAGGTGGGGTGTGGCTAGAGGAAGCGGGTCACTGGGGGGTGTGTCTTTGGGGTTTATATTTTGTCTCCAGTGAGGTGAGCAGAGTTGAGCAGGGTTCTCTTTCTCTGCTTCCTGTCTGTGATGTCCTGAGCTGCTTTCCTCCACCATGTCCTTCCACCATGACCTTCTGCCTCATCTTAGCCAGAGCCGTGGAGTCAGCCAATTACGCACTTCTGAACTTCTGAAACCATGAGCCAGAATCCACTATTTCTCCTCTAAATAAATAAATAAATAAATAAATGCAAACAAACGATTAATTAATTAAAAGGCCTGGGATGTTTAATTAATTAATTAATTAAAAGGTCAGTGGTAGAGTGCCCCCGGGTTCTATCCCCAGGACCACACAAACAAAGAAAAGTGAAAAACGTTTTCTTTCTTTTTTCCTTTTCTTTTTGTAGTGCAGGGCATTGAACCCAGGGCCTCGAACACGCTAGGCAAACGCTGTCATCCCCAGCCCAAAATTAAAAAATAAAAACTTTTGAAACAATGTCAAGATGGGTGGGCTAAAATTCACAGACAAATTTTTATGTAAGTTTTTCATGGTCCATGTTATCAAATCATGTCATGACACGGTTCTTCCAGTTACAGCAATCTCCGAGCCATTCCTTCTTATGGAGTGTTTAACACGCACACTCGGCCCTCTGTGTCCACAGGTTCAACCGACTACAGACTGAAACTATTTGAAATAAAAGCTTTGCATCTATACTGAACAATTGAACATTTTTCCTTCTCTCCGCTCTCTAAATAATACAATGTGACGATTACGTACCTACCATTGCGTTGTAGTAGGTATTGCAGGTAATCTAGAGGAGATCTAAAAATCATGACGCCCCTCATAAGGAACGTGAGCAGGGCTGGGGAGAGAGCTCAGTTGGTAGAGTGCCTGCCTCGCAAGCACAAGGCCCTGGGTTCGATCCCCAGCACCCCAAAAAAAAAAAAAAAAAAAAAGGAATGTGAGCATCCACAGAGTCCACACTCGGGGGCCCTGGGTGTCTGGAGTCGGTCCCCACAGACTCAAGGACTGACCGGTGTACTTGGTTAACTCTGTGGTGAAAGACAATTGGTTCCCAGCTTTTCAAAATCCTTTCAGGGGGCTTTGCAAGCGAAATTGCGTACAGCCCAGGAGAAGGCAAGTCAGATGCTGGAGACAGTGATTCTGACAGTAGCAGGGGCAGTCAGCCATGGGGAGAGCAGCGGGGGACCCGGTGGGCCAGAAAGCCAAGCCAGCGCCCTGCTCACGGATGGCAGGGGCCAGCCTCCAGGTTGGGGTCCTGTGCACCATGCTCTTTCCCAAGTGCAGGTGGGAGGTAATCCAGTTTCCCAGAGGGGGCCTGGGGCCCAGGGGGCAGGCAGGATCAAGAGCAGCTTAGACATGTGGCCTAAGGTGAGGGTCACACTGGCAAGGAGGGTGATCTGATGGGAAGCGCCTGTGGTGTGGCCGGGTCCTGCTGGGTTTCCTAAACTTGAAAGAAACCGTTTTGTTGGATTCATTTTGAGAACTTCTGCAGGAGAGACCAGGGCTGGCTGAGTATTCAAGTGGGCACAGGTGGGCACCAGACGGCCCCAGACGCTGAGGACCAGGCAGGAGCGAGCAGAGAAGTTGCTCTCCTTGCAGCCTGGAGCCCTTGAAGGCGGAAGGACACTCCATAGGCTCGGGTTGTGGGATCTCAATCACCAGACACTTGGGCCCTTTCCAGCAAAACAAGTTCCTTCAGACCCAGCGCCTCCCACCTCCCACAGCCTCATCTCCTTCCTGCCAAATACGTTTTGGTCCCAGCCTGTACCCCAAGTGCATGACGTACTCGTGGTCACAGAACGGCCCTTTGCCCTCGGAGGTTCAGCTGGGGTTGCTTCCGCCCCGGACACTGGGTCTCCTCAGACGACCGGGGGAGCTCAGTCAGCTGCTCTCTGGACTGCACAGACGCCTCAGAGAAGGCAGTGAGCGCGAGAGACCCCCGCTCCATCTCCAGCATCCCGCAGGGTACAGGGGACCGCCCTGGGTGCTCCAGCCTGGTTCCTTCTCATTCCACAACTTAGTCTCCCTCTCCCTGGGGGCTTTCCTGATCCCGGAAAGCTATTTACAGACCTCTCCTACCGAATCCTTACTCCAGGCCCAACACCCATGGCATCTCTCGTCCTGAATCACAGGCTCCATCGCTCATTGACTGGGGGACTGGGCAATTCTCCTGGTGTCCTCTGAACCGTGATTCTCAAAGTGGGGCCCCAGGACCAGCAGGAGCAGCAGCACCTGGGAATTTGTTAGAAATGCAAATTCTCAGGCCCCACTCCAGACCAAATAAGTTAGAATTTGGGGAACGGGCCCTGCAACCTGTGTCTTCATAGCTCAACAGGTGAGTCAGCTCTAAAGCAAACTCCTTGAGTACTTTGTTCTTAGATCGAAGGTTGTTTTGAGGACCAAATGAGATAGTGCACGTCCCCAGGAGAAGGCCAAGCCACTGAGTGGGGGTGGCTGTGACTCTTATCTGGCTGTTCCCTCTGCCTCATCCTCACTCACAGTCCACACACTGTTTCACAAGAGTAGGGGACTCTTCTGGCACTTCCCCCCAGCCGGGCTGGACTTCCAGCTTCCGCGTCCCCTGTGCGCCATGGCCGCCACCCTTAGCTGACCCTGGGTCTCTCCTCTGCCCCAGGCCAGCATTCCCTCTCAACCTGGAGTTTTTGCAGCTGAGGAAGGTACCTTCTGCCCCCTGGCCTTTCAGCAGCCCAGCCACACTCAGACCAAAAGTACCCAGAATCTGTCCACAGAGCTCCCCTTGTCTTGGACCCTCTCACCATCCCCAGTGCCCCCATATAATCTACTCCCTATAATCTCCCCCTCCCTTATCCTTTACCACAAGATCAAGGGACCAAACTTCTAGAATCTAGACGAATCGGGAGGCAAGGAGAAGGGTTAAGGGCTGGATTTCCTGAAACCAGTATCTAGCCCCAAGCATCACTCCGCATGAGATTCAGCTTCCAAGTTGGAGATCGCTGACATCTATTGTCCACCTGCAAGCTTTGCAGACAATGCCCACGCCATCCAGTCTACCAACAGATGTTATTCATGTGGGGAAATAATAATAAGGTATCAGCAGGGGGAAGAGAGGGGGTCAGATCAGGAAGGTATCTTCCTCCAGTGTTCTCTCTGCTCATCTCAGGACCTCAGCTCCTACCTTGTGGCCCCAGGACAAGACTTCTGCATCTGCAGGGTGTGGTAATCAACGCCCAGTGATCACATGTGCCCACTGGCCTGTGTTCTCCCTGGGATACTGGTTTAAACTTGAAATTCCCCCAAAGGTCTGATTTAATGAGCTTGGTGTGGAACCCAGGAATCTGAGACAATCTCCCCCATGTGATTCTTAGGACAAAATAAATTTAGAATACAGGGCTCAAAGACGGAGATCTGAAAACAACCTGCTTTATCCCAGGGTGGTACTTGGGGAAAGCGGGGGTGGGGGGGTGGGGAGGTGGTGTCACCAATCTTCAGTCTTTTCTGTCGAATGGAATTTTGGGGCATCTGGGTGCAGAGATCACCCCTCAAAATCCCATTCTTTGAAAAATAAAATTCCAACAGCTCTCTTCTTGGTGCCTATGCAGGCCCTGAGATCAAGCAAAGATTGCTTAAATCAATAAAGTGGGGATTAAGGGGCCAAACTGTGGATTAAGAAGGAGGAGCCCAAGCTGTTAGTAGACACAGGTGAGTGACCACCTGCCCAGGCAGGATCTGACTGCCGGCCTCAGCGGCTGCAGCTCTGGATCAGGAGGGGTGGTTGGGGTAAATTACCAAAGCTACCAAATCAGGCAGTCCTCCGCTGAGCCTGCCCATCCCGGTCCCCTGGACAAGGGTGCAATTGACTGGCAGGAGCCGCCTCTCGCCCACCCAGATGATGGCCAATTTTTTTTTAAGTCGTCAAATTCAATATTTACAAAAGAACAATTCCAAGCTTGGTTCTAAAACAACTGACCACCCAAGGATCGGTTTACTTCTCGCTTCAGCCCGTGACAAGACCACGGAGGCTTGAGTTTTCCTCTTAAAACAGAAGAATAAACACAGCAAAAAAGAAAAATCTTGTCTTCAAATCAAAAAGCAAAACCGTTTATTGCGCGCGGCGCCTTCGCCTCCGGTTGTGGAACAGAATAAAAAGCCCATTTTGCCAGGGCTGGGTCCCCGCGGCGGCCGCCCTGTAACTTTAAACCTGGCCTGAGATCATCGCTTTGGCGCTGGCCAAACAGAGCCCGAGGGCGGTCCCAGCGCCCCGGGCCGCGGGGACCACCTGACGCCCCCCGCTCCCCGCCCTCGTCGGGAGGATAAATGCTGACTCGGCGCCCGAGTGGCAGCGGCCAAGTTTGCGCTGCGAGCGCCGCGGCCGGGAGCTCGGGCACCCCCTGCGCTCCTCCCGCGGGGCCTGAGGCTGCTCCGCTCTGCCCGAGCCCTGCGCCGAGACTGCAGCCGCCACCGCGAGAAGCCACCCCGGCACGATGTGGAAGGCGCCCGTGCTGCTCCTGGTGTTGGGGAGCGCGGCGCTCTGGGGCGCGGCGCCGGGAGGTGAGCGCCCGCGAACCTGGCCGCCCGCCGCTGCGGGTGGGACCGGCGCGCGGAGACTTGCTGGGACGCGGGACCCGGGATTCGAGCGCGCCCCGGAGAGCGCGGGGGAGCGGGCGGGTGCGCGGGCCTGCCACGCAGCGGCTTGGCTGGGGACAAGTCCCGAAGAAACAGCGGAGTGGGTGTGGCGGGAGGCACCCCAGAATCTACAGGCGGCTAGGCTGGGAGCGGAGGGGCCGCCCTCGGGGGCGCTCACAGGAGACAAGGTGGGCTTCTGCCTGGGCAAGAGCACCCGGGCTTTCCCTGGAGTCGACCGCTGGCTGCAGTGGCCTAGGTCTCCCTCTGTGTGCCAGCACCTACCGGTTCAGGACTCCATTCTTGGGGGGCAGACTGGAAGAGGCCTCACTTACCTCTAAGGGAGGGTATTGGGTGCAGGGATCCAGCCCAGGGCCTGTGGCAAGCTAGGCAAGTGCACCCCCAGCCTCAGACATCGAGGTTACAGTGGGTTTGGGGCCCTGTACCCAATGTGGCCAAATGTCAATGACTGAATTAGTGTCTGTAACTTCTTGGACTTTAAATGGACTCAGTCTGAAGACCAGGCCATCATCCACACATGCCCCAGCCCTGTGTCCACTTCTTGCTCCTCCCTGCCTAGTGTGCTGTGTGGGGGTCTCCAGGAGCACCTGTCGGGATTTTATTTCTTTTCTTGGGTTTTTATTTGTGTCTGTTTCCCCGAGGGACTAGAAGCTCCAGAGGACTCTGATGCCTCTAGGTTTTCTCCCCAGGATCAAAACAATGTCTAGTAATAGTAGTGGCTCACCAAATATTGGTCGAAGGAATTGTAAGCAAGCTGTTGATCTTTGAGTCTGTAGGTTGCTGGAACGTTCTCTGAAAGGTAAACTCAAGTTTTCCATACTGAGGATCCAGGTAGGCCTAGCCCCAGGGGAGTCCTTCTTGAAGAGGGTGTGGTCTCCAGGGTGCCCACCCTGCATTTCTGTAATTCCAGGGCAGACAAGAACCCCTAGTCTTAGGGAAATTATACAGAGTGCAGCGGGCCAAGCTGTCTGCTTCAAAGAGACTGAACCACTCTTTTTACGGGGCCTGTGTGCTATTCATGGCAGTCCTAACTTTGGAACTTCTCTTTCCACTGGAATATATACAGTTCTGTATTTTCGTTTCCGTTTTGGCCAGACAATGTGCAAATGACAACATTTTGTATTCAGCAGAGCAAGGTGAGGGAGGCCCCCTCCCGGGCCACATACCCCAGCATCCCAGGAAAGACAGCGCCCACGCTCCGGTCCTTTGTTCCCCCAGGGCTAGGGCTAGTTGTGCTCATGGCCAGCCAGCTCCTAAGCATCGAAAGCACTCCTTGAAGGAGGTGTTCAGTCTTGCCTGAAAAAACAGCTAGAAAGTCCCCTGCTAAAGACAGAAGACTGGCCAGGGACTGGGAAGGGGTGCAGTGGTACAGCACTTGCCTACTGTGGCTGGGGCCCTGGGTTCCATCCCTGGCACTGGAGAAAAAAGAAAGAAAGAAAGAAAGAAGCCCCTCTGGGGTGGGCAGCCTGGGGAGGGGCCGGGGTGGCTGTGTGTGGATGCCACACTGGCCAGGGGCTGAGGCCCAGCAGGGTTTTTGTCTGGGAATAAAGAGTGAGGCGACTTGAATATGGATGACTAACTTCACTGAGCTGCGCTATTGTTGGGGAGCCGGGCTAGGGGCAATTATGGTGATGAATGTGATTATCCTTCTCTTAGGGTCCTGGGCCCTACTGGGTTTCTCCCATCCAGGGCTGTAATCTGGTTCAGTTTTATAATGCGGCCCCATGTGTCGTCTCTTGGGGTGTTAGTGGATTCAAAAGAAGACGTTTGTCCACACATCTGGCATTTTTCTCCTGTGTCCGGCCCCACCCTCACTCTGAACTTTGCTCCAAAACACGCATTTTGGGGCCTGTCCGTTAGGCGGTTTATTTTGTGAAATTCCGCAAGGCGTTGCTTTGCTGTAAGCCATGTGCGCTTTTCCGGGACCGACTCACCCAGGATTAATCACCCAGCGAATGAATTTCCCTGTGATTTCCCTGGAATTCTTGCCAGTTTTGGAGGCCCTGAAATCTTTGTGAGTTGCTAAGAATTTTTGTTGCACATAAGGCATGTAATAAAGGTCGGGTTTCTTAGAGATTTAGGAGGAAGTTCTAAATGTTAACTTAGAACTTAGTTAGGGGTACAAGATTCCAGTAGCATCCAATATAGAAAAGCACATTTTAAAGAAAATGTGTCCAGACAGGAGATTGCTAAGCATAGATGTGGCCAACGGGACTAACTCCTGTCACTCACGTGAATGGGCAGCATGAGAGTGACTATCCGTGGGACCCATAGAGACCTCAAGCCTTAACAGAGGATGGCCGGACCCCCAGGGAGGATATGGCTCCCCACGTTCCCATCCCCCATCCATGCTAGGAATGCCACCAGCTACCTTGTTTAATCGTTGTAACTCCTGTAAACGGTTCATTACCTCAGAATATGCCAGAACTGGGGATTCAGAAATAGGTCTGATGCCAAACCTCAAGCCCTTTTTACAACACTACTCTGCCATTAAAAAAAAAAAAGACAGAAAGAAAAAGTTGAACTTGAGACTAAAACGTAACTTCACTTTAAGCCTCTTAAACATGAAAACAATTTTCTGAAGCTATAAAAACTTCACATCCCAGCCCACACCACCCTTTATGAATGGAACGGTGGCAATGTGTTAGAACAGGACTCGGGAGTTCATCCTGCTCATGGGGACCAGCCGTCTCTGAGCGCTGGGTGTGTTGCTGGGCGCAGGATTTGAACTCTGGTCCTTTGGGGAGGGTGCACCAGCACAGAGCATGCTCTGCCCTCTTCACGAAGTGACAGACCTGCACTCTGAATTCCACTGGCTTATCTGAATATTTGTCATATTTTGGGCGTCTGAGAGCCAGGCAGGCCAGGTTGCAACTTGTGAAATGCTTGCGGGGGAGGTGAGGAGGGAGGGGCGCTCAAGTGCCCGGTGCTGCCCTGAGAAGCTCACCCGGTGAGTGAGAGCGATCCCCCCGGCTCTGCACGGAGGTCTTTCCTTGGAAGAGCATCAGATGGTCGGGGGCACCAGGGGTCCTTCTAAAGCCACGGAGGCAGTGACTGAGATTTGCCAGGAGTCTCGTGGTTGGGCCAGAGATGAAGCTCCCCTGACTGGAGTTCTGAGTCCTTTCTCTACTGATGTCTTTTTTGGCGCCGGGAATGGCACCAGGGCCTCATGGGTGCCACTGAGCCACATCTGCAGCCCCTCTAGTGGTTTCTTGGAGCTTTTTGAAGAAGGAAAGCGATTGGCATTTTATCTGGGGGCTGTGAGATAGGCCAGGTGAGGGACAGCTGGAGTCCTCCAGTTCATCCAAGGCAGGAAACGACAGTGGCCGCTTCCTCCCCGCGAGCCAAAGCCCAGCACCCTGTTCACAGCCTCCCAGGGATGGCGAGCTCCCTCAAGCTTCCGCCAAAAGAGGAAGATGGGTTTGTGCTCCTTCTCCTTGGCTGAGTGTCCTGCCTAGGAATTACTCCAAGGAGATGGGTTTGTCCTTGGAGGCAGATCAGGCCAAGTCCACGGGGAGGCGAGCAGCCTCGGCCAGCTGTTTGCTCAGTTGTTTGAGACGCTGAAAACTGAGCTCCTTAGGACAACGACAGACTGAAGGCAGCTCCCCGGTTGCTGTTGTTTCTGTCCTGGTTGGTTGGTTTGCTCGCGGTGCCCACGATGGAACCCAGAGCTTTATACGTGCTAGGCTAGCGCTCTACCACCCAACGGCTCCCTCAGCCCTTTAGTGTAGTTTTTAAACAAAACAAAACAAAAGTCTATGAAAACAACAATCGCTTTTCCAAAGGAAGATGTGCTCTCAGCCTCCGCCCAGGCAGGCGGACCAGCAATGGCCCCAGACCCTGGAGAGCCACACTGGGCATGAGTCACCGTTGTCACGCGTGAGGCGTTCCGGGGAATGCCGGTTACATGGAGTGAAGTGGGAACGGGCAGGGGATGCTGGGAGGTCAGTGGCCACCACTGATGAAAACAGGGTCTTTCCCACAGGCCATCAACGTGTCCCCAACAGGAGAATAAAACAGCTGTGAGCCAGTGAATAGCCTGCCACCCAAAGAGAGGGGTTCCCAGTGTGTCTAGAAGCTAGAAAGGCAGAGGAAAGAACGGGATCTATTGACATTGAGCCAGCCCTGCCCAAGGAATTCATTTACTTAGCAAACGAGTGTCCTCTCTGCTGGCCCCGGGGTTCCTGAGCTCACTCGGGTGGTTCACTGAGAATCCGGACTCTGGAAACGCATCCACCCGGCAGCCCGCCCGTCGCTCTTGGTCCCTGCAGGAGGACCCAGCAGCACCTCGGGGTCCTTTTCTTGTTTTGTTCCCGAGCAGAGCATGCCTCAGACGGGAAATGGGTGCCTCAGCTCTAGAAAACGATTTCCCGTTCTGCGTTCGCCTGTTGTTTTCCGGGCCTGTCGGGAGTTCTGCTAACCTGAGACAGTTTCACCGGAGCCCACCTGAGCCAGTCACCCCAGAACAAGGCTAACTCTGAACCTCTCGGGCCGAGGGAACCAGATTCTGCACGGAGGTGTTAGAAGCATTAACTGTATTTTAACAGCTGACATTTGCTAAGGGCTTAGATCCCTTCATCCCCCAAATCTGATCTCGTCCCCCACTCTGACGTCCCCACACTTGGTGTCTTCACCTCCTGCAGTGACTCGGGCCACCTTCACCACTGTCCCACCCTCCAGCCCTCGCCAATTCCTGCATATGACCCTGGGTCAGTCCTGTTTCTATGGTTTTGCTAAGACGCTTCTTCTTCCTGGATTGCCCCTCCCAAGGTCAAGTCCCATCTTCCCCACGAGGCTTTTTCCATTCACAGTTGCAGGACTCTCGGACCCGCTCACCCCCGGCCCGAGGCGAGCCGGGCCTGCTGCTTGGTGTGCACCTTCTCCGTCCACAGTGGCACCTGTCCGTGGGCCTGAACCCAAGCTGTCGCCGCACTTCACACTTCCTCTCTTTAAATTTTAAATTTCCTAATTTTTAATGGACACATGATCATCCGTCTTTATGGGGTACCGTGTGACACGGCAATATCGTAGATAACGTATGTGATCAGCTCAGGATTGGGGGCACGTCCACCCCCCAGCCTTTATCAGCTGTGTTGGAAGAGCTGCGGATATGTTTGTAAACGTCCAGTCAGTCGTTGTCATGGCTAGCTGTCCTGCAGTGACATTAGAAGCCACCCCGCCCACCCAGCAGCCCCCTCAAACCATCCCCTCTCCCTCAAACTCCAAAACTCTCTTTAGTGCTTCTGCTCTGTAGATGCTGAAGGGGACAAGGACACCTTCCTTCGATTTGGTACTGTTGGCATCAAGTACATTTAATCGGTCACAATTATGTATACAGCAAACAGAATGAGAACAAAAAAATACGTACATAGCAATAATAAGTGGTTTTGCTGCCTGGGTGTCCTTTGTGCATGGACTGCAGGCGCAGGTGGCTGTTTAGTTGAGAGGCGAGGGGCTTGGGTGGTCTGGGGTCGGGTCTTGCTCTTGCTGTTTCCTAGCTTCACGTCTGTGTGTCCGTCTCTGACCCTCACTGGGGTCTTAACCCACCGGTAAACTACGGATAGCTCTCCCTCGGAGCCTCATTGTGAGGTCTTACTCTTCATGCCTTCCAGCGCTCATCGCTATATTAAATTTTTTACTGATACGTGATTTACACACTGTAAAACCAACCCTTTTAAAGTCGGCGATTCTGTGGTGCTTAGTAGCGTCAGCTTTGCAAACGTCACCACTGTACTGTTAGGATGTGCCCATCTCCCTTTTGCCCAGAAGCCCCAAATCATGAGTCATCATTCCCATTTTCCTCTCCCCTCTGCTCCTGGGAACTGCTTATCAGTTTTCTGTCTCGATGGACTAGTCCATTCTGGGTATTTCATACCACTGGAATCCTGCGATGTGCGACCTTGTATCTCCATCTTCTTTCACATAGCTGTGTTTTCCAGGTTCATCCATGTCGGAGTTTATAACTGAACCTTGTTCTTTTTCATGGCTAGGTAATACTTCTTTATATGGATTTACCACATTTTGTTTATCCATTTGCCAACTGAGGGACATTCAGGTTACTTCCACTTTGGGACTTCTTTGAATAATTTTGCTGTGAATATTCATGGATAAGTGTTGGTATGGACATTTGTTTTTCTTTCTCTAGGGTACACCCAGGAGTGAAATTGCTGGGTCGTATATGGTGACTCTAGATTTAACTTTTTAGGAACCCCCCTGCTATCTTCCACAGTGACTGCACCATTTTGCTTTCCCACTGACCATGTACAGTGTCCAGTTTCTCCCTGTCCTTGCCAACACTTGCTTTCTGTGTGTTTGTGTTTAAATAGTAACCATTCTAATGGACACAGAGGGGTATCTAATAGTTCTGATTCTTCTTCTCCTAAGGACACATGATGTTGAGCATCTTTTCCTGTGTGTGTTGACCATTTGTAGATCTTTGGAGAAAATGTCTGTTCCAGTCCTTTGCCCATGTTTAAATTGGGTTGTCTTTTTGTTATGATTGAAATCATTTTTTTTTAATTTAGATGCTAGACCCTTAACAAATTGATGCATCGCAGACTTTGCTTCCATTCTGTGAACTGGGTTATTCTTTCAATGTCTTGATCGTGTTCGTTGAAGCACAAACTGAACACTTTTGAAAATCAAACTCATCTCCTTTCCCTTTGTTGCTGGTACTGTTAGGGTTGTATCTAGAAAGATGTTGCCCAGATGCGGGTTGCAAAGATTCACTCTTCTGTTGTGTAATTTTGACTCTGGCGTGTAGGTCTTGGGTTCATTCAGTTAATTTGCGTGTGTGCTGTGAAGCTGAGACCCAGCTCCATTCGTCTGCATGTGACTCCAGTTGTCCCAGCACCATCTGTTGAAAAGATGATCCTTTCCCCACTGAATTATCTTGGTATCCTTGCCAAAAACCAATTGCCCACAATGTAAAGTTTATTTCTGAACTCTCAATTCTATTCCATTGACCCAGATTACTATCCTTATGCTCTACTGCATAGTCTTTATTTTTTATTTATTTTCATTTTATTTTTATTTATTTATTTATTTTTGCAGTGCTAGGGATCGAACCCAGGACTTTGTTCTTGCAAGGCAAGCACTCTACCAACTGAGCTATATCCCCAGCCCTTTATTTTTTTAAATTTATTTTAATCTAAAAAACATTTTCCCCAGTGCTGGGGGTCAAACCCAGGGCCTCTCCATGCTAGGCAAGCTCTCTACAACTGTCTACACCCCTGGCCTATTTCTATTATTATATTTTGGATACTGGATCTTGGGTCTCACTTTGTTGCCCAGGCTGGCCTCCAACTCTTGGGCTCGAGCGATCCTCCTGCCTCAGCCTCCCAAGTAAGTGGGACTCGGGTGCGCACCACCACACCCCGCTAGGCACAGTCTTGTGATTGTAGCTTTGTAGTAAGGTTTGAAATCAGGAAGTGCGAGACCTTTTCCTTTGTTCTTTATGAAGATTGTGCTAACTATCCTTCCTATTCTAGTCTCATTATTTATGTACATTTTTTGCTTTTAGAGAGAGAGGCCTTACAAGACCTCAAGGGGGCTGGTGGTAGAGCGCTGGCCTGCCTTGCAGAGACCCCAGGTCCATCCCCAGCACCGGCCAAAAACAAGACAAAACCCGGAGGTGGGGCATAGTCCC
Source organism: Sciurus carolinensis (assembly GCF_902686445.1). Taxonomy (NCBI): domain Eukaryota; kingdom Metazoa; phylum Chordata; class Mammalia; order Rodentia; family Sciuridae; genus Sciurus; species Sciurus carolinensis. Next base: position 199,910,162 of record NC_062213.1, on the reverse strand, counting down.
CCTGTGAGGAAGAAGAGGGAGGAGGAGGTGGTATTTCAGTAGGAAGGACAAGCAGGCAGGTGACAGAACATTACAGAAACCAGGTAGGATGGACGGCGGCCGGGAGCCGATGTGGCGGGGAGGGGGCGCTCTGGTTTAGAGGCAGGGAACCCGAGGTTACAGCAGGACGTGCAGTTGGCTCTGTCTCACCAGCACGTCGGGGATGGCCTGCTCAGGGGCATCCGAGGTGAGCCTGGAAGTCAATGTGGTGTCCAGATTTCCCCTGCGTCAGAACAGAGGGAGAGAGATGGCACAGGAAGATGAGAGATCCTCCCGGCCAATAACAACTATTTAAAAAGAATCTATGGAGATGCACTTCAGCCTCCAAACCAGGCTCAGGATCAAGGCCACCGGCGGCGGGCGGAAACAGCCGCGTTCTGCACCTTCCCGCAGGCCCATCCTCCTGGGCTCAGCGGGGGACGGTGAGGTCGGATCCAACAGCTTCTCTTTCACTCTTGCAAAACTGAACTGCCAGATGACACCCGAGTGAATCAGAAGCTCCGATTCCCGCTCGGCTTCCCGCTCCCCTGGCCTGCAGGGAGACTCTGGGGGCAGCACTTCTGTGACAGGTTCCTGTCATCTGATGACTCAAGGACCAGGCAGTCTCCCCTGGGAAGTGACCCTTCCTACCTGACTGTGCTCCCAGGCCCCCCACTGAGTTTCGGAGACCCCCACCACGGGGCTGTGGTTCCAGTTTAAAAAACTGTGAACTCATTTCCTCTTTTACCGAGAACGCTCTGCTCTTCCGCCAGGGTGAAACGTCTCCCCAGGTTGAGTCATCTTGGTTGAGGTTGGAATCCAGGGCCTCGTTTGAACGCCGAGGCGTGCTGAGCCTTGTCCGTGCCTGGGGCACCCAGGAAGTCGAGCCCTGGAAAGTCTGAGTACCACCCAGCCGTTCAATCTGCTGGCCAGCAGACACGGTGCTGGCGACCGGACCTCTGCTGACAGCAGAATGGCAGGTCACCCTGGCAGCTGCAGATGCTGGTTGGGAGACAGGTGACCTCCTGTGCTGGTGCAGGGGAGGGGCTCTCCTGGGCCCTGAATGGCAGGTCTCCAGAGGTGAACCTGCAGGGGCTGGCTGCAGCCCAGCCTCCAGCTCCTGCAGAAGCCACTCGGAGCCACCTCCATCCATTGCAGCTCTTTAAGGAGTAGGGAGGCCCATGCGTGGAGCTGAACCGTGAAGCAGCGGCGGTGAGGCCGTGTCACAGGGGTCAGGGCGTGGGCTCTCGGGGCTTTGGGTCTGGCAGATGCTGATGTCTGAGCTCCGCGTTGCCTCTTGCTCCATACGGGGCAAGACTTCCGTGAAGACCAGCCCAGGGCCCGGGCAGCACGTTTTGCACATTCTGTAAATCCAACAAAAAGTGACCATGATCAAAGTCTCCCCTCATGCTTGTGGAGATTAAATGCAGAATTTGTGAAGGATCTGCAGGAGGTCTCAGTTCCTTTCCCCTTCCAAAGGGAGAGAAAATGGATCTAACTGGGAAGCTGATATTATGTCTCATGGATCCAACAGTCTGTCTCTTCCACCTGTCCAGTGACCTAAAATGTGACTCCTTGCTGTTGAAATGAAAATAGGTTTCCTAGTGGTCATTGGCCCCTATTTTTCTTTCTTTCTTTCTTTCTTTTTTTTTTGGGGGGGGGTGCTGGGGATCAAACCCAGGGCCTTGTGCTTACAGGGCAAGCACTCTACCGACTGAGCTATCTCCCCAGCCCCTTTTCTTTCTTTTTTTAAAAAATTTGACACTGAGGACCAAACCCAGGATCTCAGATGCTAAGCACACACTCTGCCACCAAGCTACAACCCCAGCCCATTATTTTATTTTATTTTTTGAGGCAGGGTCTTGCTAAGTTGCTGAGGCTGGCCTCAGACTTGCGATCCTCCTGTCTCAGCCTCCCGAGTTGCTGGGATTGCAGGTGTGGGCCACTGTGCCCAGCAGCTGTAGAAACTATTAAAATGCTGCTTCCAATTTTGGGGGGTGACGCAGTGAGGCCACCCCACCTGAAGCCCAAAGAAAACTTTGGGTCATTGTGTCCCCTGGCTCACTTCAGAGAATTGCTGCTCTAAACCTTAAAGTGTAGGACCTTTCCTGATTCATTCAGAGGAGATAGTGGCTTCTCTGATCTCAGCTTTGACGCACTTCTCTTCAATTTTGAGGAAGAGGCACATCCCAAATGCCAGCAGCTCATCATTGGGCTCAGCCTGCAGGGGCTGACAGGACCCATCGGTGAGTGGACATGCCACTGCCCAGCAGAAATCAAACAGCAGGGTGGCAAAGTTCACCTCCTCTCCCAGGTGAAGGGTTCTGTCTTGGGCTAACGCTGTCCCTTTCATTAAGGGGAAGTGTTTACCACCTCTGGGGTGAAAGCCAGTGAACAGTGGCAGGGATACTATAATCCAAGGGGTCGTTCAAGAGAAATTTCCTTCTTGGCTCGTAAACAAACTTACACAGTTAGCCGCCCCACGGACATCTGCTCAATGCCTACCACAGCGCCAGACTCTGGCAACGTGGGCCACGTGGCTTCTGACAGAAGATTAAGAGCGTGCATCTCTGTGGGTGCCTGGGTGGCAGGGCCCGGCCTTCTAGGGTTGCCCAGACGAATCGAGTTGCTTAGAGTTTCCAGAGCCAGGCTTCTGATCCTGTAAGCAATTCACCAGGGTGCGGGGAGGCGGGGAGGAGAAGTACCCCATTGGCCACATCCTCACGGATGCGATGGCCTGCGGTGGGCAGTGGCTGTCTTTGTGCAGAGGAGCTTTGGAACTTCAAAGGCTATTGGCTTCGTCCATATTCCAGAGAAAGTCTTTGACGCGAGGTCAGGGTGGGGCGCCCTCCTCCTGGTGGCAGAAGCCCACCTCGTGGTAACCCAGGGAAGGGCTGCAAACAGCACCATTGGCCGCATCTGGAGCAGAGATGAAGGGCTCTGCAGAGGTTTGGTGGCCGGCTGGGCTAGAACGGGCTGGCGCGGTGGCTCCTCTCCACAGTCTGAGCTGTTCTTTTCAGGTTTCTGGGCACAGTTTGGAGACCTGATGGGAAAATAAGACTCAAAAGCCCGTGTTTGTGTAAAAGAAAAAGAAGTGGTGTTTTTCCTTTCCCAATACACATTTTGACATCTCTCCAAAAGCATTACTGAAAAAACAAAGCGGAAAAAAAAAGCCTGTGTAATTGGGAGGGCCACGCTCTCCTTGCTTATCAGCTATTCGACAGTTTCTCCTGCAGGGAAAACCTGATTCCCTATGTCCTAGGGTGCTGTTAAATAAAAGAGCATTTTACTTTTCTTGGTGGCTGCAAAAAGTCTCCCCCGGGCTGTTTGGTCAGCTCTCTTCAAAGGCCGATTTGTGCCTTTGGACCCTGGAGCCGCCCGGGTGCTGGAGGAAGGCCTGGCTTACCCTGTTGACCAGCGCTGCAGGTTTTCTTTGAAGACCCCAAGAGTGACTCAGCTGGAGACTCCTTTACTTAAAATCAACCTTGCCAGGCCTGGGGTCGCGGCTCAGTGGTAGAGCGCTCGCCTAGCATGCGGGAGGCCCTGGCTTCCATCCTCGGCACCACATTAAGAATAAAATAAAGGTATGGTGTCCACCTACAACGAAAACAAAATAGTTTTAAAAAATCAGCTTCACCATCTCAAGACAGAATGCTGTGGACACCGCTTGGCCAGCTGTCAGATTCTAAAACCCACGTGCAGGTGGAAACCAGGACAGTCGCTGTTGACTTTTATGAATATCCTGATCAAACAAGGTGAACGCCACCGGGGTGGAGGGCTGAGCACCACCCCGAGCAGCTTCTTTGTGGGGTGGCGCACCCCTGGCCTAAATGTTTGTCACCTTAGCCGTAACAGATGGTGAGGTGGATTCTTGGATCCGGGGAGGTGCACAGTTCTGATTGTGGGTGGTCATGACTTGGGAAGCTTCCTGGCCTTTACCAGTCTGGTTCTCCCCTTTCCTGCCACCACTGTCCTGGCGTGAGCACCAGCCGCTGTCACCAGGTTGGCAGAAACAGCCTGCATGGTCTCACTGCTTTAGCCTGATCCTGGTGCCTTCCCAACACACAGTCCCCTCACGTGGAACCCAGAGTGGCCTTGCTTTCTGAGACTCGGATGAAGGCCTCCCCCACCCAGCACCTCCTGGCTTCCTTCCACACGCAAATGAAATCAGGACCCTTTCTTCCCCAGTTCTAGCGAGTCCAGGAGACCAGCGACCTGGCCCACGCACTCTAGAACACGCTAGAGCTCCGCCCGCAACTGCTGCTCCAGAAATATTTGTAAGATAAATATAAGTCCCGGGAGCTTAAGGTAGAGACGTGGGCTTGGGTTTTCTCGTTTTGTTATTTTGCTTTTAGTGCAGAAATCAAACCCAGGACCTCTGCGTGCTGAGCAGACGCTACCAGAGCGACACCCCAGCCTCCGGGTCCTGGTCTTGATCGTGGTTGCCGACTTCACTACAGCCAGGAGAGCTGCAGCTCACAGAAGGACATTCTTTTAGAGCACATTCCACCCTCCTCCTCAGACATTTCCGAAAGCTTAGATCCTCCGAGAGTCTCCCCAGCTGGGGGCATGTTGGAGGAAGTCAAGATTGTGGTCACCAAATGGGAAGACTGGAAGATCCTAGCAAGATGAGATTTCTCAGGAGGAGTGGGCGCCAGGGAAGCCGCCGCTCCTGACCTGGGATGGGGGACGAGGCGGCGGGTGGGCAGAAGAGGCAGGACGGTGGCCCCTAAGGAGCAGGAGCAGGCTGGGAGAGCTGCCGACCCACGCATGTCCATGGGGCCAAGCTGCCCTTGGTCCTCTGTCGGTGGACCCATGGCGCACAGCCAGAGTGCTTGGCGTGGTGTCACGCATGAACCGGACGAACTCAGCAAAGCACTTAACTTGTGGCCTTGCCCGAAAAAAGGTCGTCCTGACAACATGTTACAATGTAAGGGAGACACTTTACATTATTGCAATGGGGGCCATCGCAAGGGAGGGTCCAGTTCAACTCTGGATGGAAGGACGAGCCAGCCAGCAGAGGGGGAGTCCACGGACAGAAAGTCACCCTGAGGAGCCTCAGAGGTGGCCAAAGTGGCCTGACAAAGCTCTGGCCAGAAGAGGCCCAGGGCTTAGGCCTCAAAGGTGGAGGATGCCGTCCCTGCTCAGACGCCCAGCACGGGGCTCTGACCCCGCGGGCCTGGCAGGATCCGCGGTAAAGCTGGACTCTGCGGGACGCACTGGGGAGCCCAAGGCGGGGCCTTTTTGAGAGGAGGGCTCAGAGGAGCCTCAGGAAGTCTGGTCAAGGAGTCTTTGCTGGCCTCATTTCCTTGTCTGTTAAGCGGGTTGTGGTGCCCCCCACCCCCCTCGGGCTGCTGTGGAACAGGCAGCTGCAAGAGGACACGAACCCCACACTGGCCAACAGAAGTGGGGGTGTGGGGGTCGCGCCTTCCCAGTTAGAACACAGCACCACGCCACCGGACTCTGGGAGACCCCGTGCACCTGCGTCCGAGGAGCCCCTGCCCTCTTCCTACGCTCTATTCTCCTACATCCCGGGCACCCTTGTCACTGGGAGCTGCCAGCCAGAGGAGGAGGGAACTGTGGACGGGCGCGAGACTGCAGGCAAGCCGGGCTGGGGGCCAGCATGACCGCTGGAGCTGACCTTGCGCTGGGAGGCTGTCCTGTGGCTACGACTCAGAGCCTGGAAGAAGTTTGTCTCATGGAGCTGGTGTTTGAAGCAATGGTTAAAGGATCTATTAGAATAAGTCAGATCGCAGTGACGTGCCACTTCATGTCGGGGACACACTCAGAAAAGGTTCGAGGAGATTTTGTTGTGGTGTGACCGTCCTGGAGGGCGGACACAAACCTGGGTGGAAGAGGCCAGCCACTTGACTTGGCCTTCGGGCACATTCAGGACAAGTGGCCCGCCATCGGCGGTAAGCGGTAGGAGTACACGCTACGGTAGGAGTAAAAGCTCACTAAATGCGCCGACTGACAATGTGGTTGTTTATTGTCATTAGCAATATTAAGTGCTTCGGATACTCGAGTGTGCCCTACTTTTATCTGACAGGCAGTGCAGTAGATTTGCACACACTGGCTTCCCATGTAAGGAACGTGTGGTGCTGACATTATGACAACTGTGGTTTCACTAGGTGATAAGGATTTTCCAGCTGGGCGTGGTGGCACACATCTGTAATTCTAGTGACTCAGGAGGCTGAGGCAGGAGGATGGCAAGTTCAAGGCCAGCCTCAGCAACTTAGGGAGACCCTAAGAACTTAGCAAGACCCAGTCTCAAAATTAAAAATAAAAAGGACTGGGGATGTGGCTCAGTGGTAGAGCACCCCAGGGTTAGATCCCCAGTACAAAAAGAGAAAAGAAAAAGAAAATTCCAGCTTCATTAGAATCTCACGGGACATGGTTGTGTTGTCGTCGACTGAAATGTGGTGCGGCTCTGGAATCTGTTCCTATTTTACACAATACTGCAAAAGAAACACAACAAAAATGGAAATGGTAAGAGCAAAACCTCGGGGAAAGCAGAGGTGGATATTTACACACTCTAGAGGAAGCGTGTGGGAGTGTGGCACCAAAGGGAGAAAAAAACAGGAAAAATAACAGCGCTGGCCATTTGCAGAAGAGGCCAGCGCCCACCAGCGCAAAAGCCATCTGCAGCATGTGGCCCAGGAATGAGTTCTTCAGGTACGAAGGCCGCTGGCAACTGCAAAGAGATGGAGAACACCAAAAAGAAATAAGGGGCAACAGCCAGGTAGACGGACAGTCGTCACCACAAACCAGAGAGGCGGATAAATCCAGAGGATTAAGCATGTGTTCAAAAGACTTCTATTAAGAATTTGGGGCTCTTACAACTCCAGTACTATCCTGATCTAATGTTGTCTCTAAACTCTAAAATTTATTTTAAGAAGTGCCATCCCATAAATGTGTGTGAACTTGAATCATTTCTTTAGAGTTGGATTTTATTTTTTAAATTATTATTATTATTTTTTTTTTGGTACCAGGGATTGAATCCTGGGGTGCCTGATCGCTGAGCCACATCCCCAACCCTTTATTATATTTTATTTTGAGACAGGGTCTCACTGAGTTGTCTAGAGTCTCGCTAAGTTGCTGAGGCTGGTCTTGAACTCACGATCCTCTGCCTCAGCCTACAGAGCCACTGGGATTACAGGCATGCGCCACTGCACCTGGCAAGATATTGGACTTTAATACAAAGATGAGAATCATTCATAATTAGCACTTTGATACAAATAAACATTGCTTCAGCTCTTTGTTTTCAAAACAAAGAACCTTAAGTTGGTTGGTCGAATCTCCTGAACGGCAGGATTTCTTTCTTAAAGACAAAGAAGTTTCCAGGTAAGTGGACGGTTCCTGCCCCGTTTGGAAACTTCCTTTGACTCCTCAGCTGCTCGAGTCCGGTGTGGCAGGAGGAGGTACGCAGACGTCTAGGAGGCTCTAGAACTCTCTCTGTCCCCTGACTGTGCATGTCGGTTATGGCTGCGGTTCTTCATGAACAGATGTGTGTGAGCCTGTGTGCGTGTGAGCTTGCATGTGTGTCTCAGAAGGATAAGTGAGCAAGTGGACATCAATACGCAACTTCAAGAGGACAGGGGGACAGGATGTCAAACGCTGGCTGGAAACTCCGCAGCAGGCCTGGAGGAACTCTTCACCCAGGAAAGTCTTCAGCCAAAATAATCAGCGGGACAATTGAGGATCTCTTGTTAAAAATCAACTTTCCCATGGCGCAGAAAGAAAGCAGGGGCCATGGGACAAAGGACCTGCTTCTTACTCCCGACTGTCATTCATAAGACCTCCTTTGTTCATTCAGAGCAATTTTAGTGTTTGGCTCTGTGGGCCAGGGTCAGAAAAGAACCAGAGGGAATTTTTATCAAGTTACGCTTTCAATGAACTGAACTCTCTATGAAAGAATTCAAACCAACTTCATTTGGTGCTCTTTTTAAGCAAGGATTGTTTTAAGTTAGAGGCGCCACCTAGTAAGTCTTTGGCTGAGCCACTCCAAAAGACATTTTTTAAGTTGATGATTTGTTAACTCAGTTCAAACCAGAGGAGAGAAGAAAAGAAAATGGGCTTAGTTTTTTAATAAGGACAGTTGCCTGACAAAAGGACATTGCTGATGACCTCAATAAATACACATCTAAACATCTGCCTACTCCACAGTCACAAGTCCTGCGGGACCAATCACTGCCTTCCCCCCATCCCAGCAAATGACCGGGAGGAGAGGCGACCCATTTGCGTGCCCTGAGCCTCCCCCACCCCAAGATGGAGAAGTGATTGCATATGCTTAGATAGTTCATCCGAGCCATCGAGCCACAGCTGGATGAGGACTTGAGATGCAGAGAGAAGGCTCAGAAAGCAAGCCGGTCTCCTCTGGGGGCCTCTTCCCTCCGGGCATCTGCAGAGAACTTATGATCAAATATTTATTAGCTGTGCCTCTGGCTGGGCTGTCTAAACAGAGGGAAAATCAGGCTTCATCGGCAAGGAATGGGTTGCTAATTTGAGCACTGCCTAGATACAGATGAACATCTGCTCTTTAATTACACAAAGAGGTCTCCGAGCACCCCTCCTCCTGCTCCCGGGGTGCACGTGCTTGCTTATTTTGCAACTGTATTTAGTCATGGAATTTCTAGAGCCACTCCAGTCTGAAGAGGAAGTCTACCGCCAATGAGTCAGATTTTGAACTCATGAAAAGGATTATCTGGTGAGTTCAGAGATGGTGGTTGGGCATAGTCATGACGAGTTCCGGACCATTGCAACAGAGGTGGAAGAGGACACTGCTCTTTTCTACTCTATCCTGTCTGAGCCCGTTTTCTGTGGCTATAATAAAATACCTGAGACCAGGGAGTTTATAAAGAAAAGACATTTGTTTGGCTCATGGTTCTAGCTGGGAAAACAGTCCAAGAGCATCTGGTAGAGACCATCTTGCTGCATTCAAACATGGGGGAGGGTATCCCATGGTGAGACAGAGCTAGTGTGACGGTTCAGCTCTCTCTTGCTCTGCTCTTATTTAACCACCAATTCCATCATACGAGCCCGACCCTGATGACCTCATCTAATCCTCGTCTAATTACCTCTTAAAGGCCACACCTTCAAATTCCATCTACATATGAATTTGGTGATTGGTTTTCCAATTTGTGAAGCCTGGGGGACACGACTGAACCCCAGCACTCCCCATCGTGGGATTCAACCTGTTCTCCCTCTCCACCAGTCCCTTGCTCCTCTGGAGACCCTTCTCAATGGCACCACCCAGTCATTCATCCGCTTGTTGGCACTGAAAAGCCAGAGCCGGGGCAGTGAGGGCTATTGGGTTTATTTATTGGCACAAGAGTTTTCTTGGTATCTCGATGTCCTCGAGGACATTACCGACCCTCCTGCAAGGCAGTAAACTAAGAAGTTGAACTCTGTCTATGAGGTTCGTACTCAGAGCCAGTGGGCCTAGTCCTCCAAGCAGACAGTGGTTGCAAATTAAATGGAGAGAGAATTTCATCTTTATTTATTTACTTAAGCACTCTACCACCGAGCTCCACCCCAGCCCTGAGAGCTTGACTTTAAAGAGAGACCCCGATTTTGGACCTCATGAGTCAGTAGCTCTGCATGGATCCTAGAACTGGGTAGTTTTAGAGAACTTTCTGGATGAGTCTATTAAGACTTTTTTCCAGGTCTAAATGATATTCTGTTCATCCGAATGCACTGATTCGTCATAGGAATTAGTGCCAGGAAGGAAGGATCCGCGTCCTTTGAGAAAGGTGTTCTCACCTATGTCCAGTCCGTCTCAGCGGGATCCAGGGGAGGGCTGGCTGCTTCACCTCTTTGTGTTTCCATTAGGGCCGCTGTGTGTGCCCCAGGTCCTGCAAAGAGAATGGTTTGGTGTCTGGCGCTGTGATTTGCAAATTTGAAAATTAAATAACAGCCCCAAGTGAAAGGGGAAGCGAATCCTCGACTGCAGCTGCTGTCGGGTCGGCCCACTCACTTCCCACCTTAACCCGACTTGGTGTTTCTGCAGCCATCACAGTCCAGCTGGAAGATGACCTTGTGACCCCAGATGCAAGAGATGGCTCGGCCACCCCGGCTATAGAAGACAGCATTGTGACCACAGGTACCACTGAAGAGTCCTATGCCTCTGCCGGCCCTACAGCTCTGGTGAGTATCTCGGGAGGAGAGGAATTTGCTCCCCTCGGAAGGATGAGCGTAATGTATGTTATGTAAAATCCACACAAGCCACCTGGCAAAGGAAGCGTGAGCGGCGCGCTCACAGCGAAACTACCTCCCGCTTCCATCCGGTGAGGAAGTAGCGCGCTGGCAGCAGTTTGGAGAGTGATCGCCAGGGCTGCTCAGAATAGGAAAGGGTCAGGTTTTTAAATTTCTCCTGCATTACGGCGCGGCTTTAATCCAGTCAACTGACTTCTTGCCTGTTGTGGCAATGTCACTGCTAGAAGTTCCTAAATACGGGATCCCCATTTCCTGCCTCGCTACATAGACCAGCATGAGCATGAACTGGAATCAGCCCGCTTGTCCACATCCTTCCCAACCCCTGATTGATATCATTCTAGCAGAAGCGAGCCCATCCCTGTTCCTGCCTCGTCACAGGTACTGTGTCCGTGGGGTGCTGGGGTTGAACCTAGGCCATGTGCGTGCGGGCGAGCGCTCCACCAGCTGAGCTACATCCCTAGCCCTCCTGCACTGTTTGGACCTGCATTTCTCTGAATAGTGATGCTGAGCATTGACTTGTAGCTTGTTAGCCATTGGTAGAGCGTCTCTACAGAAATGTCTGTTGGAGTCCTTTGCCCAAGTTTTGTGATAATTGGGTCCTTTTCATTGTTCATTTGGAGGAGTTCTTTATACCCTTATCAGAGAAATGGTTTGCAAATATTTTCTCCCGGGTGGGTTGGTGGACTTTCCCCCTGTGGCTAGTGCCCACTGGTACACACACAGTTTTAAGTTTGATGTGATCCTATTTGTTTGATTTGGTTGTGTTGCCTGGGCTCACTAGTTTGTTAAATGCTACTTTGGCGTGGACTTTGGAGTCGGCAGAACCACTTCTTTGGAATCTTCAAAGTGCTAAAGTGTCTTCTTCTATACTAATGAGTTGACTAAGAGCTGCCAGCCCCTAGGTAGCTTCAGGAGGGGGACTGGTCACCAGGGTGGGATTAAAAGGACGCTCAGGTTCACCCCAACCTCCAGGGAAGGGAGAGGGCTGAAGGTGAAGTTGATCGCCATTGGCCAGTGGTTGAATCGATCATGCATATGTAACAAAGTCTCTGTCAGGACTCAGGACAAGGTGCAGAGAGCTGAATTCCTGGAGGCCCCTGGAGGCCCCTGCAGGGCGGTGCCCAGAGAGGGCCTGGAAGCCCTGTATAATCTTTCCTTGTGCATCTCTTCATCTGCATCCTTTGTAATAGACTCTAGAATGAACCATCCAGCCAGCACCACTTCAAGTCCTGCCCTGTCATTTAAAGGGCAGTAAGAGTTTGAGCATACAGTCACATCATTCAGAGCTGTGTTTGTACGTAGGACTAATAGTCAGATCTATTTCCCAAGGTCGCGCATGGACTGAGAAAGCACCTCCAGGGCCTGGCATCCCATAAGCTCTCCATGAAGGCCAGTGGTCACTCTCGTTGCGGGAGGGAGGACATTAGGATGAGAGAAATGTATGCCCAATACATGTTTCAGGGGAAGGTGCTGCTGGGGTCTGGGGAAAGCAAGAATCAAAGCCGGGGGATCCAGCAGCCTTGGAGGAAGTCAGCCACCAGGAAGTCGGCGTGCCAGAAGTTCGGAACCCACTCCTGCAGCAGACCTGGCTTCGTTCCCGTTCGCACCCCTGGTGTTTGGCTTCCTTGTTTCCACTTGGGATTCGTGCCCTCAGTATTGTGTATCTTTATGCCACCTCAAACCCTATTCTGCTGTAAGGCAGAGTGTGAGCTTTAAAGCCTTAGGCTTTGTTTTCCATTTGGCCTCGTTTGCCTGTCTAATAGGTGCCAACAAGTGCAGAGGGTAGAACGGAGGTTCGCATTGAGGATCTGCCCACCCCAGATGGCTCAGTCCATACCCACAAAGAAAGCCACAGCACCGCAGCCCCCGACATGGCAACTAGCCGCTCCGTAGGTAAGGAGACCCGTCACCCCCGTGGGGTTGATCTGCTTTTGCATAACCCGTGCTGTCCAAATGTAATACGAGGGGACATACTGGAAGGTAAGAGTGCACACCATGATACACTCCTGTAATCCCAGCTACTTAGGAGGCTGAGTCAGGAGGATTGCAAGTTTGAGGCCAGCCTCAGCAACCTAGCAAGACCCTGTCTCAAAATAAAACAATAAAGAGGGCTTGCAGGTAGAGCTCAGTGGAAAAGTACTCCTGGTTCAACCCCTAGGACGAAGAAGAAGAAGGAGGAAGGGGAAGGAGGGAGAGGAGAGGGAAGAATGAATTCTGAACCAAGCTTTGTGTGGTGGGTTCAGAATTCAATTTATGAGTTACTAAATCAAATTCGAACTGTCAGGTTTACTAGAAATCTCTCTCTACCTTGAATGATAGCTAGTGATAGGGCCCCTGCCGGGGTGAGCTAAGCAGCTTCTGAGGTTGTGCTGCCGACCCTACGAAGTTCTCGGAGAACCTGGTGTCAGCACTCAGCCGCATGAAACTCGGCCAGGACATCTTAATAGACTCTGTTCCAATACTGACCCTTTCCCACGAAGGTCACGTCTGCCTCCGTGGAGCGAGAATCTTCGACGCCAGACTGATGTGGTTCTGGGGTTGGATTTGTGGTCTGTGGTCGGCATGGGCAGCCGTGCAAATGGAGAAGCTCTGGCAGGGACTTTGGGGTCATTACCATTATGAGAGTCACACCATCACCGATGAGCGTGAGGGAAGGTCATTCTCAGCAATGGATGGTTCATTCCTATGTCCAGAGATTTTGTAAAGGAAATTTAGCTATTTGAGTTTTTGTTTGTTTGGGTTTTTTTTTTGTTTTTTTTTTGTGGTGCTGGGGATTTGAACCCAGGGCCTTGTGCTTGCAAGGCAAGCACTCTACCAACTGAGCTATCTCCCCAGCCTGAGTTGTTTTTTTTTTTTTTTTTTTTTTTTAAGTACCTTATTTTGTAGGAGAGAAAATGAGTGAATCCTCAAGTAACTCCAAGGCGTGCTTGCTAACTGGAGAAGTTTTATATAAATTATGTTATCTAATTAGGTTTTATGTTTCTGTCTTTAAGATGAAACCAATGTAAAGACCATGGCTGAAGCAATGTTCCCCAAACCAACTACACATCTGAACACCCAGAAATTCGTCAGTCTGTGTGTGTGTGTGTGTGTGTGTATGTGTGTGTGCGCGCGCGCATGCGCATGTGTGTATGTTAGTGCTGGGGATTGAACCCAGGGCCTCGTGCATGCTAGGCAAATGCTCAACTATTGAGCTATATCTCCATTAACAATGCACATTTTTGTGTTTTTTCTTTGAGATCGGGTCTCTAAGACTAGCCTTGAACTCAAACTCTTCTGTGTGCTGGGCGTGGTGGTGCACGCCTGTAATCCCAGAGACTTGGGAGGCTGAGGCAGGAGGATTGAGAGTTCAAAGCCAGCCTCAGCAATTCAGCGAGGCCCTAAGTAACTTAGCGAGACCCTGTCTCTAAATAATTTTTTTTTTTTTTAAAGGACTAGGATGTAACTCAGTGGTTAAGTGTCCCTGGGTTCAAGACCTGATACCAAAAACAAAAAAACTCCCTCCTCTTGTGTAAGCATCTCCAGTAGCTGGGACCACAGGCTCACACCACTGCCCCCTTTATTTTTCAGTAAACACTTCTGGGTCCAGTTGCCAATCTCGTTTTTAAAACTCTACAGCACTTCTGAGGATTAAAATAAATGCTTTTATACTTACTTGCTTTTATACTTATGTTCATAGCAAGCAGCATTCACAATAGCTAATATATGGAAGCAACCCAAGTGTCCATGGACCAATGAATGGATTAACAAAATATCGTATATACAGAGTGGAATATTATTCAGCCTCACAGGGGAAGGAGATTCTGTCCTATGCTCATTCTCACTTTGTGTATCATTATCCCAAGATACTTCGCATGGGAGTTAAAATGTCATTATGAGCACTTGATTTTAAGAGGTAATATTATAAGGGCAGCAGATGGCCAGTTTCCCCATGAAGTGTCCAAGTGCGACGATGTTCCCATGCATGTCACATGCTCGTAGTCACGGACAGTGTCATTGGAGGGACTGGGGAATACAGAACCAAAAAGCTCTTCCACCAACTTTATTTTCAGTAATATATTTTCTAACCGATGGTATCTTCAGTGGAGATAATCGTGTCTTTTGAGCCTGGAACTAGCGGCCACCGGGCTAGGACCTGATGAGCCAGTGACTGAGCTATCTCTGCTGTGGCTGGCTGCCCAGGAGGGCAGTTTGATTCAGTGACACCTCTGGGAAGCTCAACCCCAGCAGTCTCCTCTCCATTTTCTGGGGGTAGCACAGTCAGCATGCACTCCGAATAAGTGTTCCAGAGCCATGGGATCAGCTCCTGCAAGGAGACCGGGGTCTGGGCACTACCCTGGGGCCATCTTGAAAAGGTACCTTGTTTTGAGGAGATTCTTGGTACAAGTGGGTGGATTATTTTCAAACCCAACCGACTGGTAAAAGTAAGCATCTTTCAGATGATGGTTGACTAGTGTGTTGGGAAAAACCAACCCCAAATTCAGACTCAAGACTGTCTCTCCTCCTCCCAATATAGAGCACTCCTGACGTCAAATGCATGCCCCTCCCCCCACCAACACCAAACAAGCCTTTCTACCTTGGACATCAGCTGAGCATCCTCTAATTCAATTCAGTTCCTACGTTATCTACCGGGACATGGTGTCAGATCCTACAGGTTGAGGGCTCAGTCCTTCAAGACTGCTCCCTACACCACTTTAGGGGCCAACTGTGAGCCCCAAGTTACGGACTCAATATGGAGGAACAAAGTAAAACACTTTTATTTTAAATTAGGAACTGTGTCCAATTATCTGGAAGAGACTCACAATGGAGAATATTTGTATTGTAAGTTCTAGAGTAGATCTGACTGTTGATAGAAATCTTCAAGTAACTCAGTGGCATAAACAGATGAAACTAGGCTAGGCATCCTGCTGCCTTGTGAAGTCCGGATCTGGCAACCAAAGCAGGGAATAGATGGCATGAGACAAATCACAGCCCTGTCACCTCTTCCCAGATTAGAGTATTACTCTCCGAGTGAGTAATAGCCCTGGGCACAGTCTGTAAGTTTTCCATGATCTTAATATTGGACTAAATATTCATAGCTCTGGATTCTTCGGCCACTGTAATCTCTGAAATGTTTTGACCATTTATTTCATATCTCTGTGGCTTAGTGTCCTTGACTCTGCTTTCTAAATTGGATGAGGAAAAAAAAAATGTACACAGACGTGCTGTGAACACGTAGATGTGAAGAAGCGTTGGTGGATTTGATAATGACAGGTACCAAGACTGTGTCATGTCGGAGCTTGCTTAAAAGCCCCCTATCCAATTTATTTAAGAAATTATCCTTTGGGTGTTTTGCTACATTGCATATCTTTTGCCAATTGTTAAATTATAGTTATTAAATCCTAATAATGCTATATGATTATCTCTCTCTCTTTACAGAGAAAGCAGGTGAAGAGACGCAAACAACAGTTGAGAAAGGTAGGCAAGATGATGGTTTCAAAATATTCCTATGGGCTTAGAAAACAAGGTTTCTTTGAACCCAATCTTTTTGATGAGTTATATACTTTTCCTGGATTATAGTCAACAAGAGCAGAAGAGAAAACCTTTTGAGAACAGTTTTCATATATATATATATATATATATATATATATATATATATATATATTTTTTTTTTTTTTTTTTTTTTTTTTTTTTTTTTTAAGCAAGTACAAAGAATTCCCTTTACTTGAAATGATGTAGAACTGACCGAGGGTGTAGCACGGGGACAGCAATTGGGTACATGATGTCCTGGGTTCCTTCTCTAGCCCTGTGAAAAAGATAAAAAGAAGGAAGAAAAGGAGAAAAAGCAAACTTTTCACTCAAAGACAGCTGTGGGAATGATATTATACTCCCATTTAGGGTCATGAAGAATCAAAGTAGGAGCCAGCTGACAAGCCATATAAAAACACCACGCACTAAGAGAAGTCAGTGTGTTAGGCACGACAGATCCTGAGACCCAAAGATCTTTTTGCTCCTAAGACGAGTAGGTAGAGTAGGGCTGGGGCGTGGCTCAGGGGTCAAGTGCTTGCCTGGTTTGTGTAAGGCCTGGGGCTCCTTCCCCAGCACTGGAAAGGAAAAGAGCCCAGCTCTTCCCTCATGAGCCAACCATCCCGGACCCAGGAGAAACAGCACATGTAGGTGTGCTACGTAGGTGCTAGTAGGGCAGTGGCGTGGTTTTTGTGACATGTGCTACCATGGGCTATTTCTCACCTGGGCTCATGCTTTTTTTCCTTCCTGTGCAGATGGCTTGGCCACGGTGACCCTGGTTGGAATCATAGTCGGGGTCTTACTGGCCATTGGCTTCATTGGCTGGATCATCTTTGTGGTTGTGCGGAAAATGTCGGGAGGGTACTCGTAAGTACGCACACCCGTGTGGTGGGTGAGTGAGCGCCGTCAAGTTCAGGACTCAAACCTGCCAACTCATAGAAGCCTCCTAGGGAAGGTGGTGTTCAAAGCCCGTCACCTCCTCGAGGACTGCCTGAAGTTCCCCAGCAGGCCAAACGTCTGCTCAGGCCAGACGGGACTCTTCCACTGACTTCTCTTGAGATCTGACAAAATTCCGGTCCTTGTCTTAATTTTCCAACTAACTGAACTTGAGGGGGAAAAAAAAAACCCAAACCAAGTTTTAGCATGAGACCTAATCCCCCTGTCGCCAGCCATCAGGGGAGGGTGATTTCTGAAGAACACAGAGCCAAGCTCCCGTTCTGACACGGGGTCCCACGGATGACAGGGTCTTTTTGACTCAGATCCCTCCTTTCCTGCCCTACGCACCTCCACACTTGGCCATCACGTCCTCCCAGGCTGATGATCGACAAGGGGAAGGCCTTCTTTTTCCTTAATGAAACTTGCCCAAGAATTCAGAATATTCAAATTCATGGCTGGAGGAAAACCTTTTCTTATGTCTGTTGGGGAGATGATAATTGGGAAGGGTGTTGGGGCTATGGCTGGCCATACAGCCAGGGCGGTAGCATGTCTGGAAGTGCCTAGGACGCTGCCTGGCTGTGCAGGACTAAGTATAGAGGAGGCTGAGGAGGAAAGGAGAAGGGTTCCAGAAGGTTCCAGACTTAGAGAAGTAGGATGCGCATAGGTGCTGCTCACGGTGCCCGAAAAGGAAGCCATCGCCCCTCTCTCTTTTCACAGGCCCTAACGCGCTGAGAGATCCTGCCATTCTGTCAACATGTTGAAGAAGAGCTTCTGACGCCCCTCATGCCCATTCCCCCAGCTTCCGGGAGAAGATGACCCATGGAATGCTCACCCACCCTGGTCAAAGTCCATGGCGACCCCTCCACTTGCCAAAAGGAAGCACAAGCAAGATCATCCACAAGACTTGGCTCCCCTGAGCTTGAACCTATTGAAACACATTTTTAAATATAAATTTTATACAAGGTAATTTACAGGACAAAATGCACAGAAAGGAAGCACAACTACGAGACCCGATCTGTAACCGAGACGGCATCCTTCCGTGGGCGTTGGAGATGTCCGGTTGTTCTCTGTTCTGTAAAAGTGCAGAGGAATCTGGAATGTTTATGTCCTTGGATCCAGTGCTCGCCAGTAAGTGGCACGGGAATTTAGCCACTGGCATCTGTTGACGTGCACACATTCCAGGCTAGTTTGGCCTGTTCTTTACGAATAATCAGGCAGGGAGCCTAAACTTGGGTAAGACGTGATAAAGCAGCTGCCTTTAGAAGGTTCAGATAAACATTTCAAAGCCATCCCTGTAGATCATAAGCAGGAAGTCTACTTGGGAAAGGGACTGTGATTCTCACTAGCTCCCCGAGCATCTTCCAGGCCATCGAGGATGATGCCAAGGTTGGGTCCCACCTGGCCCCTCCGCTTGAGTCCCAGTCAAGGGCCACGTTCTCTCTTCCCTGTGACGCAAATCCTCTGGATCAGCTGCTTTGTTGTGAGCACAGAGATCTCGGCTCCAGAGGTGGAGGAAGCAGCTGGATGCCCCAGGAAGCTAGAGGCTCCACCATTCTAGAAAACAAGAACCTAGCTTGATCCCCGAGCAGAAGGAAGCCCTGCGTGTACCTCTGACGTGGAAAGTAACACCCACCGGGTTTTTTTTAACCCTTTTTTCTCTCCAAGGAAAGTTGGGGAAAGCAAAACATAATCTTGTACAATACTAATTTTTTATTAAAAAAAAAGCAGCTGAATTTAAAGGTCTGATTTAAAAATAAAAGCAATTCCGTTTTTGTGACATACCACATCTTTCAACAGGGTCATACTAAAGGGCTCGAAATAAAGGAGCACCTTCATGCTCACTACTTCTCTCCCCGCAAACACACAAATTCTTTTTCCTACCCAAGAGGTTTTTCTACTGACCAGATGCTCTTTCATGTTTGGGGTTGTGCAATCCCATGTCCTATAAGCGCAGAAGAGTTCATAAAACAGGAAAAAGTAAACGCTCTGTCGGAAGCACAGCCTGTTCCACCCAGTCTTTGCAGTCCCGTGTGGATGTTATTTTAAACAGCGCATCCGCGCACTGTCCAAGTCCAGCTGGCCCACTGGGTTCTGCACTTGAACTTGAGCTGACTGAGGGAAGCAGTTAGGAGGAGCCAGCGTAGTTAAATAGCTTTCCGTTTCAGCATTCAGACTCTTGAACAGGCGTTAGGAGTAATGCCGACTTCTCTCCTCTCTCTTCTTTCTCCCCGTGCCTCCCTCACTGTGAAAAATAACAGTCCTTCCCAAGTCACACACTGGACCCCATGCCTGCTGGGACAGGGCTCTGGGTTTCTTAGTCACACCTGTGTTGGTGTTCAATGCAGTGTAGACACATCTTCAAATAAAATGGATGATTGTGTATCAGAGTGAGTCAGACCTGTGATTGGACATCTCTGGGCCACACTTGGGAACATCTCCAGGTAAGATCCTAACATCTGCGAATGTCTTGTCTGCCTGTCCACTTGGTGGACAGTCTTGTCATGGTCAAGGAAGTTCATCCACAGGGAAGAAATGAACTGCCGCTGTCACCTAGGTCCTGCCGAAGTCGAGGGTGAAGCTCCAGGAGAGAAAAAGACCGGCGGCACCTTTGGGTTCTTTGTTCCCTCTTTGGTTCCAAAGGGTTAGCGAGGATTTTCCCTGGTCCCTTGTTTCTCTGCACTGTAGGGAGAAGCCAGTGAGGGGAAATTTCATCTTGCCCTGCCAGTCATGTCCACCCTGGGAACCTGACCTCAGGTGTGTAGGGCCTGGCTACCCAAGAACAGGAGACCCTCAGAGGGTCTCCAGCTGCCCACAGGCCTGGGTGGCAGCATCCTGCCCCAGGACTGCTTGTCCTGATCCTGCCCGGACACTGCCCTGACCAGGGGGCTGGGCCCCCTCTGTCCCCACCCCACTGCTCCCTGGGGATTCCACTGTCATGCCTGAGTCTCCTCGAGAAAGTCGGTGGTAGGTGCAGAATTAATACAGGCTGGGTAACCCTTGCCCCAGATGCCTGCCACCAGAAGTGTTCAGATGGCACGTGGTTCAGATTTGGGAATAACCATGCAGCAGGTACCCGTGAGCATCCCTAATGGAAAACTCCAAAATCCAAAATGCTCCAAATCCAAGACCCAGCATCAGGTCGCCTCTCACGAAGGTGTGAACTGGGGAGCATTTCAGAAGTTTGGACGAGGGATACTCGACCTACACTCAGTTTTTGTTTAATCAGGATGATTCAACGTGCCAGACCCCAGGAGTCCTAGGTGCCTGTTCCACTGGAAAAGACAGTGACTCCAGAACTTTCCTTGCCCCTTGACAGCTCTGCGCCCTCGGACAGTCACTTGGCTTCTTTGGGCTTCTTCATAAGAAGTTCCATGTAGGTGGTCAGTTTCTAGCAGAGAGCTAAGCGTGCTCACCTCGTCCCATAGGCTGAATGGGACAGGCTCCCCGCAAGCCAAGAGCATGTTTATATCTCATCACACACTATGCCCAGGAGATGACGAGAGACTGACAGCTGCCAGGGGTCGTGGAAGTCTAAGGAACAACTCTGCACTCCTCCATCAGGGACATCTGGGGCCTGGTCTTGCTGAAGTTAGCTGTTTGCACTCCACTGAAACCTTGTTTTTAACCCCAGTTTTTCCTCCTTTCAATCCAAAAGAACCAATTGAAAACCGGGGTTGGTTCTGCTTCGTGTCCCGCCTCCGAGGACCGGCTTTAATGGACAGGGAGGGACGAGTAACTCAGTCCCTTGCTGACTCCCTCTTTATTTTAATTCCTGTTATCTGTTCTGCAGGGCCGGGGGCTGCGGGGACCCACGGGAGGGATGCATACTTTGATGTTCAGGCTTTTTTGCTAATTAAAGGTCTAGCCCGTGGGGAAGGATGTGCCAGAAGCACAGCCGAATGTTCTCACATTGCTGGGAGCAGTTGTGCCCTTGGGGCCCGTGTGCGGGAGACTGGTTTCCTGGCACATGGCATTTGTCCTTCTCGAAGCTTAAAATCGGGTTTGAACGTGTGGTGGAACCTCAGTTTCTAAATTCAATAAATGCAAAATGGCGTGACTGAGGTTACTGGTCCACAACGCAGAATAAACCCGAAGCCTTGGAGTAGAAGATTGAAGACCGTCCCACGGGTGTGACGGAGCTGAGTTTTGGTCCCGGGGTCAGCTGAATGCCTGGACTCATTATTCCTCTGCACTTTTGTGCTTCTGGGATCTTTTTTTTTATTATTAATTTTTTTTGCGGCGCTGGGGATTGAACCCGGGGCCTTATGCTTGCAAGGCAAGCACTCTACCCACTGAGCTACATCCCCAGCCCCTGGGATCATTTTAATAGGCCGCAGTACAAATCTGTGTTCTATTTCTGCATCCAGGGCTCCCAGCGATGTCCCTCACATGGCTCTGAGAACTTGTTCCACCTTCTTCTTTTTCTACGAGTGCTTATAACGTCCCCTGCTACTAGTCTTTGAGGAGAGAATCACATGCACTGGGGCAAGCTGGCAGGTGTTTTTGACATGGTCATGCCCTGGACGCTCCTGCAATGAGTTAAAAAGTCTAAAATGTGTGCTCGAGTAGCCAAACCCACAAGTAGTGCCGTGTGCGGCCTCAGGGAGGTGTGGGATGTCCTGACTGGAGGGAAAGCTGGCTCCTGCCTACTTTTGCTCCCCCGTGGAGCACCTGCAGAGGAGGCTGGCGCTGTGTGACGGACTGAGCTGGAAAAGGGGGGGTGTGGTGCGGATGTCTGTCCAGCAAGGTCCAGAAACAAGGGACACTTGCTCAGGTGGACAAGGTACTTTGGGTTGCTGAAGAACTCGCAGAGCAGGAACCATCTGTTCATTCAACAGAGGTGGGCTGCCGGGCTCAGCCTGGGTGCTGGGGCTACGTGGTGAATGAAACCCATCGATCCTCCAATTGAGACTCACCTTCTAGCGTGGGAGACAGATCGCACGCAAAATCAAGCGTCTGTTGCAGAGCCTATGGAAGGTTAGAGGCAGGTAGCAGTGGAGGGAAGGAGTGCAGGGTTGGAGAGGCTGTAGCGTTGATGCTGGTGTGGGAGAGGCCTCGCTGAGATTGGAGCAACATCTGCGACAGGGGAGAGAGGGAGCCAAATGGGTTCCTGGGGGAGAGCATTCCTGGCAAGGGAGACACCAAAGGCCTGAGGCTCCGACTGGAGCAAAGTGAGCCTTAGGGAGGCTGGTGGAGGACAGGGAGATGGGGGCTCTGGCAGATGCGGGGCCCTGGGAAGGTATTGAGCAGAGGAGTGGCATGATCTGACTTAGCATTTCAACAAAATCGTTCGTGTGCCAGCTCAGGAGGCTGACGCAGGAGGAGCCCAGGAGTTCGAGGCCAGCAGGGGCAGCTTAGCAAGACTCCATCTCAAAAAAACAAAAACGAAACAGGCAATCTGTCTTCATGTCAGGAACTGGTCAGTTGAAAGGCCCCTGTGATCATGCCAATGAGGGGATGGATGCTCAGACCCAGATGACAGCAGTGGACGTGGCCTGAGGTGGTCGGGTTCCCGTGAGATTCCCAATGAGGTCAGAGTCACCTGGAGGATCTGTTGTGGGACGCAGAAGTCAAAGCAATGCCGAGGACCTTGGCCCCAGCGCCTGGCAGGCTGCGGCTGCTCGGGACAGGGATGTCTGAGGACCTGCAGGTGGCGGAGGCAAGCAGGCAGCTGGACGTGTGAGCTTCGGTCACATGGCTGGCTGGGGACACATTTCAGGAGCTGTCAGTGCCTAACCACCATGACACTGAAACACAGGAGGTGTGATCCGAAACGGACAAGTCCAAGGTCTGAGCTCTGGGGTCCCTCAAAGTCAAGGGGTCAGAGATTGGCAGAGGGATCACCAAAGGGGTCCTGGGCCACAGCCTGGGTGAGCCATCTCCTGTTCTTGTCTTCTGAACCCTCTGACAAGCTTCTGACCCCTAGTCCAGCCCCCCGAGTTGCTTAGTGCTGACACGGATAGACACCAACTTCCCCAACACTGGAAAGGAATGTCCTCTGTTGAAAATTCCTGGCATCTTGGGGTGGAACTATGTATCGGGCCAGGTTGGAGAAGAACGAGGACCCTGAATTGCCCTTGCTGTGGGGGAGCCCAGCTTTCCGCATTAGCCATGCTACACCGTGAATCTCAGGCCGTGAAGGCAGCTCCGTGGCCTCTGGGTTCAGCTTCCACCCACTCCATTCAATTACTTCCAAATGGCCTCCCATCTCCAATACCAGTGGCCTCTTTTTGGCCTTGTCCACATTCATTGTCCACAGCAATCAACCCTGTTCTTGACTCCCCGCCACCCCACTTTTGTACTAGAACTTTATAGTTACACATAGTAGTTGGGTTCATCCTGACAAAATCACACATGCATGAGAATCCAATTCAGTTCACGATCCCCGCTTTTCCCTCCCCACCTTCTCTCCCATCCTCCCCTGCCTCTCCCATTCTCCTTCTCCTACTCTACTAGACTTCCTTTTGCTTGTCTGTTAATTGATATGATTGGTTCTGTATATTATCCTATCTTTCCCTCCCCCTTTATTTTACTCTAGCTTCCTCATATGAGAGAAAACACTCGAACTGTGAGTTTCTGAGTTTGGCTTATTTCATTTAACATAATAGTCTCTAGTTCCATCTCTTTACTGGAAAACGTCATAAAGTCAATTTTCTTAATGGCTGAGTAATATTCCGTTGTGTATATATGACACATTTTCTTCGTCCATTCATCTGTTGAAGGGCACCTAGGTTGGCCTCCGTGGCTCAGCTATTATGAATTGAGCTGCTATAAACATTGATGTGGCTGTGTCACTGTGGAACACTGATTTTAAATCCTTTGGATATACACCGAGGAGTGGGATCGCTGGGTCAAAGGGTGGTTCTAGTCCTAGTTTTTTTGAGGATTCTCTGTCCTGCTTTCCAAAGTGCTTGCACTCATGTGCAATCCCACCAATGAGTTGACCCCTGTTTGAACCCATCTTCCCTCACATGGTGTGCCCGACCTGCTGCCGTATTGATTGCCCTTCCCAGCTCTGCCTGCTGCTGTGCCAGCTCTGGCCCTCACCTCTCCCTCTTCCCTTGCCTGCGTGCTGAAGGCTCTTCTTTCCACTTGTCATGTTAGGAGAGCCTTCACTGAATCCCTGGGTTAATCCCCTTGTGGGAATTCAGTGGGCGGTAACTGTAGGCAGGTGATGGAGTGAGGCTGGAGGAGGTGGGTCACTGGAGGCTTGCCTTTGGGATTTATATTTTGTCTCTGGTGAGGGGAGCTCGTTCTCTCTCTCTCTCTTTCCCGGTTGCCATATCCTGAGCTGCTTTCCTCCTCCATGCCCTTCCGCCATGATCTTCTGCTTCACCGTGGGCCCAGAGCAATAGGCTGCCGTCCATGGACCTCTGAAACTGTGAGCCCTTTACAAACTTTTCTTTTCCTCCTCTGTGTGGTTCTTCTTGGGTCTTTGGTCCCAGCACCAGAAAGGGCTGACTAAAACACACGGACACGTATGGAAAGAAGGGACACAAATCCCATGGGAACTCCCAAGCCGCTGTGGAGCTCAGTCTCAAGAAATTGAGAGTTTTCTAAACCGTGCTGGATTCTGGACTATCCAGACACCCATGTCGCCGTTCTGGAGAGTGTTCATTTGTCCCTCAGAGTCCACTTTCTACCCTTCCTCACCTCTGTGACCCACGAAACCGACCTGAACGGATCAAATCAACTGAGCTCCCCAGCTCAGGTAGAGTTTGCTCGTTCAGGCTGAGTTTGGCCAATGGGGGTCACTGAGCGGTGACCCGAGGGCGACAGACGAGACCGGCTGGTGTAATTCCCTCGAGGCGGCATGAACCTGTGGTTGTGTCTGTCTTCCACAAGCCCCAGCTCCCACGGGGTGGGCCTCTCCCGCAGCCAGGGTCTCACAGGCTTCAGGATTCCATCCCTCCTCTTGCTTCTTTGGGTCAGTTGGTGTCACGGGCTTCCCGTGGTTGCTGACCCTCGGGTGCCTCATGGTCCCTCCTTGACCCCGGGTTCCTCCTGTAACTAGCCCCTTCATTCAGCTGCTTCCCGTCACTCCTGAGGTGCCAGGTGCTGCAGCTGACACCTAACTGAGACGCCCACGGGTGTTGGTGGATGTCCATCAGTGTGATTTGCTTCGCGACCAAGCGACACATCGATTCTCTACTTCCTGGCTTCTGCCTCTTCACAGCATCCATTCTGCTTATTTACGACCCACGACTTACCTGGCGCGGCTGCCCACAAGCCCCCAGCCTCGCTTCAGGGGCCTCTCAGTGCGTTAGCTCAGCTTTAGTCCCTGCGACCAGCAGACTGGTTCGCTCCGTGCTGCCAGCACTTCTGATGTCCAAGCGAGGTGGGTTCCCCTGGCTACTCGCCAAGCTCTTTTACACCTGCCAGGCCACCTCAGCACTATGGGTCCCCACCTGCCCCTTGAGCCATCACCCCTTCCTTGTTGTAGGGAGGTGTTGGAGAAGGAGGAACAGCTGAAAAAATGTGGAAAACAGTACCTACATCACAGTCGCTATCGGCTAGAAAGTAAATAATGAACGTTCAGTGCTTATCTGCAATCACAGCGACCGCTCAATAATGAGCGGCAATTAAGCCAACAGTCACTTTTCACTTGGTGTTTACAGTCTCATTTACTCTCACAACATCCCTGTGAAGTGAGTAGGCAGGGCAGAAATTACCCCCATTTTGAAGATGAAGAAACTACAGTTCAAACAGTTGCTTGAAACTACAGGGTTAGGCAATGCTCAGAGCACACCTAGGATGTGGTGTCGCGACTCATCCTGGGTCCTCTTTCATTTAGCGCACGTACCATCAGCTCGGTGGCAGTGGCTTTGGAAGGCATGCTTTCTTTGCTCAGTGGAAAATAGAGAATCTATTTTTAAGTCATGAAATATTTAAACAGATAGGAAAATCCAGAGTAATAGCAAAATCCCAAATGCCCACCATTCAGCTCCTACAAATTCCAACATTTATCCCATTTTCCTTAAAAATAAAAACTTGAGTATATTGTCCCTGGGGTACCCTTCTGACACCAACTTCTTCCCTCTCTCCTTCCTGGAGGGATGGAGGGACCCCTCTCTGAATCGGATGCATTTCGGCTGGAAACGGGCCCATCCCTTGCCATTCTCTGTCACAGGAACGTATCCATAATCAGGTAGAACATCACTGTGTTGTATTTTCAGCTTTTATATATGTGGAATCAATTTCTGCCGCTTCCTTTCTCCACCCACGTCTGTTCCCCAGCCTTATCCGGGCTGACACCTGGAACTCTGCTACCACCAGGTAGCTGGTGAGCAGGGGGTCACGGGGCACCATCATGCGTTGACGGTACCTGTCAATAGGTATCGTAGGACGTTGACTCTAGTGTCACGATGTGGGGTCACATCCAAAGAACTTCCATGTTTCTAAAGAGCAGGATTTTGTCCTCTAGAAAAAAATTTAAGTGAGCTTCTTTTTTGCATATTTAAATATCCCAACTTGACCAGGAATTAGCATTTTCTTATAAGCTTGATTCTTATAGAAAGGTCTAAATTAATTGGATTTATAATGATCCTCCATCCTATCCACCTGTTTTCTTTCAGATGACCACCTACCCTGACCTTTTTTTCTATGTGAAAACATTTGACTAAAACATGTTTATTATTTTTTTTCCAAATGATAGACATGCCTCAACTACTTCCACAAAAATATATTTGGAGCTAATTATTCCTAATAAAAATACAACTTAGTGAACTTTAAGATCGGTATGCCTGTTTAAAAATATGAGAAGATTTATCAGAAGATGAGAGAGATTTTATAATGTGTCAAAGAAAAAAAGAACTGAAAGATGTGAAATTGACTCAAAAGAGAAACGCTTCTTGGCAACCGGAGTCCACGACACTCATGGGGAAGATGTTGAGACTGGAAAGATTTCATAATAATCACCTCCAAGATGATGAAGCAGAGCCAGGCACACAAAATTAGATTCAAATGATTTCCTCTTTGAAGTAAGGCTGGGGTTTGATGTGGATCAGGATTTCTCCATGTGTTACTTTATCAGTCACTTTCAGAAAGCAACTTGGGTCAACTCCACATACAGGAGGTTGAACGGAGGTCCCCAAAAGACATTTCCGAGTCCTCGCCCTTGCTCCCTGTGAGGGGGATCTCTTTTGAAATGAGAGTCTTTATGGATGTAATTGAATTCAGAATCTCAAGAGGAGATCATCCTGGATTAACTGGGTGGACTCTAAATCCAAAAAGCAAGTGTTCTTGTAAGCAGAGGAGAAGACAGAAGAGAAGAAACACAGAGGAGAAGGTCACGTGCTGATAAGACAGAGACGGATGTGACCGAGGTGGATACGGCCACAAGCCAAGGATGGCCTGGAGACACCAGGAGCTGGAAGAGGCTGGAAGGTTCCCTTAGTCCCTTCAGAGGGAGACGGTCCTGCCCACACCTTGATTTCAGACTGGGAGAGAACAAACTCCTGTGGTCTTAGGCCATCTGATCTGTGGCCGGCATCATAACCTCCCTAGGAAGTTAATGAGCCTTCTGAGCAACCGCCTCGGGGGCAGAGCCCCGCTGCCCACCCAGCTCATCCCGGATGGACAGCCACACTGACCTCTGCAGCTCTGACCTCAGCATTCCCCTGATCCTCCCAAACAATGCACTGGCAGCCCGTGCTTCCTCTGTGACGGGCAGATGTTCCCAGACCTTCCGTGCTGTCATCCCAGTTTGTCATGCAGGTGGGAGGAAACCCGTGGTGAGAGAAATACGGCCTAGAACAATAGGCAGAGCCAACCCCAGCCTGACGAGCGGACTGACAGGCAGGCGCTCTCTGCTGCTCCTCCCCTCCACCGTGACCAAGGCTGAAATGCCTTCCTTCCGAACATGCCCGCCATGTGGTCAGAAGCGCTTTGAAGAGAGGAAAGTCCTGAGGTCTGCTTAGCGAGCGCTGGCTGGGTCCGCCCGCCCGCCAGGCACTGGGCAGCTGGAAGCCCCCAGGTGAGGCTATTGCAGCCATTCACACGGCCCCCCAGTAAGAGCAGCCACCCAGGGGTGCGGGTAGAGGAGCTCCCAGGGGCCACAGCTTCGGGAAAGGTGCTGGCCAAATAAAGTCCTCTTTGTCCCCTTCTCTCCGCCCCTTCGCTCACTCCCGTCCTCCAGCTCCTGGGCTCTGCCCATTGCCAAGAGCTTGGCCTCAGCTTGCCAGTGGGTCTCCCAGAGGGGAGAGAACAGGAGTAGAAGGAGCTGGGCGTGGGGCAGACCTGGCTTGCAGCTCATGATGTTAGTTTGTAATTTCGAATCATAGCAACAGACACTTAGGATTGATGTGATTTTTGGTATAAAAACCCCCACAACCCTATGGTCGGGGCTGTTCTCCCAATAGCCATTTTTGTCTCATTTGTGTGAGACAGTCAGTGGCCAGCTTAATAAAGACTCTCAAATGTGGACTTCTCAGTGGTGACCGCTCTGTTCTTAAGTTGCGCCCCATAACACTCTTCTTGCTGTGTCTCAAATATGAGGCGTCACACCTGCAGAGCTCTCCTGCATGAATTCCCATGTCTAGTCTAGAGAAATATGTTTTCTTTAAAATCCAAGAACCACAGGAATATCACCAATGGAGGAATTTCAGTGTCCGGGGACAGGTGGCAAAAGATCTTCCGAACAGAGACTCTTCCAGTCTGGGATTTTGGCATGGAACAGGCGGCAGGTCCCTGCCGATGCTTTGATGACTATGTCACACACCTGTGACAGTCTCTGTGGTCACCCAGTCCATTGCTGCCACCTGTCAAAGTCACGTTCTATCACTGCTGTTGGGAATGTGTATTCTGCAGCCGTGAAATCCTGGCGACCAGGACCTGCAGGATCACCCAGGCCACCATCCTGCGCGTCAGACCCGGAGCTCCCGGGTAAGGACTCCGCGCACACCTGGCCTTTTAGTGTGGGGTGGAGTTTGGGGTGCCTTCGGGGTGTTTCCACTTGCCTTATTGGGTGGGTGTGGCTGGGCTCCTTCAGGGAAAAGTCTGGCAACGGGATTAGGAGAGGCGGTGCAGAGGGGAGGCGGGGAGTCCTGGGGAGGGAGCTCACTTTGCATTTCACGAGTCCAGTGCCCCAGGTCACAATAAGGCCCAGTCCCAGGCTGCAAAGACACGCACGGAGCCACACAGACCCTGAGCTGCTGCAGGAGCCCTGGACGGTACAAGGTGGGAGTGTCGACTGTACTGACCAGGACATGTCCCAGCAGCGTGAGCTCGGTGAGCACTCACTCCCATGACATATGAAATTGCCATTTTTGTAGGAAAAAAATGGTCAAAAATTAATCACAATTTCATGCCGTGCAATCGAGTATATGTTCAGACATTGTAAATACACGACCTCTGGATATTTGCAAATTGAATATTGGAAAGACTTAGTTTCTTTCTTTCTTGAAGATACACACTAAGAAGTCTCCAAATCTTCTTGCACCCCAAAGGATGATTGTCCGTGCCCCACCTGCCAAGGCCGTTGCTCTAGGTGAAGTGTCGTGTGTGCTCCCTCACAGAGACGGATATTTGCGCGGCACCTGCCGAATGGATGGAATTGCAGAGGCCCATGGAGAGGCTTCCTGACGAGGACAGCAGGAGCAAATCTCAGAGGGGGGGGTTGAGCGGTGCTGGCAGCTGCCCATCAACGCACCCCCCGCCCCTGTCACCCACCCATCAGCATAAACACAGCGAGGACTGAGCCCTCTCCTCTCACCCTCTTCTGGAAAACCCTTTTTGGGGGGACAGAGGGCCATGGATTTTTTCTCCCCACAGCACGCCGTCTCATGTTCTTGACCTAAGAACACAGATATTGGGAAGAGAATCTGCATCCAGGCGTGACGGGTTCATTGGTGGCCCCCAAAAGCTGTGTCCACATCCAAGTCCCCAGCACTGCACATGTGATCTATTTGGAGAAAGGGTCTTTGCAGATGTCACTAAAGATCTTGGGATGAGAAGATCTTCCTGGATTGCCCTGCTGGACTGTAAATCTGAAAGTGTTCTTAGAAGAAACAGAACAGGAGGAAACACAGACAGAAAAGGAGGTGACGGCACCTAAGCAGGCAGAGATGGGAGGGACGCAGCCACAAGCCAAGGATTACTGGCCGGCAGCCACCAGAGCTGGGAGAGGCAAGGAGCAGGTTCTCCCCGAGAGCCTTGGGAGGCAGTGTGGGAACAACTAGTGGCCTCCAGGACTGGGAGAGGATAGAGTTGCTGTGTAGGCTCTCCAGTTTGTAGAACCTGTTACAGCAGCTGCAGGAAGCCAGTTCACCAGGCAGAGGCACGTGAGCATGGGCCAGGATCATCTGCCTTTGCTGCATTAACCTAGGCCTGGTGGGCAAAGAGCCAACCTCGGAGAGCCCCCAGACCATCCTGGAGAGGACCCACCAAATGCAACCGTCTTAGCATGACATCTCGGATTGTAGCCTGTGGTCCCTCTCCACAGGCAGGGCAGGACTATTGACAGGGGGAAATCGCTGACCAGGCAGCCCACGTGGGGTTAGACCCGCCTCCGTGATCTGAAGGCTGAAATCAGCTCCTGTCAATCACAGCCCACCATGGGGAATCAGTCTGTGGCTTGGTGAACAACAAGGTGGGGAGGACGCACGCAGCCTGGGGGGCCCAGGAGGACATGGCACGGTGACAAGGATCTAAATCACAGCCTGTGCCGCCCTCTAGCCACAGCCTGAGCCCCGCTCTGTAGATAAACCTGCGTCACCCTAGCTGTGGTCTCTTGTCTGCTCTGTGGATTTAGGCATCAGACCAAACCCACAGAACCCTCTCAGTCACAAACGGTCAGGCGGACACACAAAGGTCTCCATTCACCCTCCCTGCTTGGGAAGTTCTCCAGGCTCAGCAGAGCCACGTTGAAAGCCCTACACAGATCACATCTGAGGGCAAGTTAAGAGTCTTGCCTCCGTTTCCAAGGATCCAAGGCAGGGGGCTTTTTCCCTTTGCTTCTTGCCTGGAGAGCTTTGGTGCCTAAGTGTCCCGGGTTTAGAGTAGAAGGATCATGGGGCTGAGACGACCTGGCGTTCTCTCGCTTGTGTTTTGTTTTATTTCGAAGGGCTGGGGATGGAACCCAGGGCCTCATGCACGCCAGGCAAGAGCTCTGCTACTGAGCTCGACCTGCAGCTTTGAACCTGGCATTTTGTACTGAATCAAATTGGGCCTCTGCATTCAGAGCCCCAGTGCCCGACAGTTCTTGAAACCAAACATCTCATCGTGATGCACACCTTGAGATGGGCAAGTTACAGAGGGCCAAGGTCCTCTGTAGACAAAGCCCCAGGGTCCTTTAAGACTCCCAGGATCACCTCACAGTGACTGGAGGGAGGGCCTCCCAGCAGCAGCGGTGGCCCTGATTTAGTCAAGAAAGCCCAGGAACCACGGGGGCTTGGATGGATTGTCTCTGGTGTTCTTTCCTGTGTTAGAATTCTCACTGGTTGACCTGGAGTTACCGGAGCCACGGAGGCAGATGGAAATGAAATGATGCTGATCGCCGGAGGACAGGCTTCCCCCGGCACAACTCATTCTTAGCCAGAAGGCTTCTGTGACGGGAAAACCAAGGAGTGACGAGTTTTCAGACGGCTGCAGAGGGTGGTTTCTCTTCTCTGTCCCCGCTCCTTCTACGGAACACACCGCCTGCAACTCCCACCATGCCAGGCCCTGGCAAGGGAGGCCTTCCACACCTGCGTGCAACCCAGGAGGTGAAGACTGTTTTTCTCATCTAGCCAAAGAGACACGACGTGAAGACGTCAAATAGCTGTCCCGTAGTCACCATGCGCGCAGGTGGGGCTGAGCTCTGAACCCAGACACCACAGCTCTAAGCCTCTGGCTCTATGGCTGTCCCTCTGTGTGGCCTCCCTGAAACCTTCCCCACCCTCCGACAAGCTCAGGTCCCCCTTCCATGGAAGACACCATCAACAACACACCCTCCTCTCTGTGGTCACCGTCACTCTTGTGCACACAGGATGTCCGTGATAGCTCCTTCAATGTCCATTCCCCCGCTGGGCTGTAGACTCCTGTCTGAGTTTCCCAGGGCCAAGGTAACGACCTCTAACCACCAACCTGACACAGCAGGCTCTTTCCCCTCACAGTCCCAGAGGCTAGAATCCAAGAGCATGGCGTCAGCGGTTGCTCTTTCTCTAGGGGAGAGTCTTCCCACCTGTTCCAGTTTCCAGGGCTCCCGGTGACCCCTGGCTGCGGCTGCATCACTCTCTTCAGCTGGTCTCCTCTCGGCTGCAGTCTGGACTTGAATATCTTCCAAAGGCCCACGTGTCGAAGGCTGGTCACAGCCTGCAGCTCCGCTGGGAGGGGGCTGAAGCTTCAGGAGGTGAGGCCTCGTGGAGGAAGTGAGGTCCTAGAGGGGGGCACGCACTTATCGGGACCCCAGCCCCTTCCTCCCTCTCTCCCTCTGCTTCCTACTGCCCTTAGGTGGGCAGATTTACTCCATCAGGAACTCCCTTGTTACAGGCCCCAAAATGATGGATCCAACTGACCATGGACGGTCACCTCTGGAATCATGACCCAAAACGAAACGTTCCTCTGTATAAGTTGGTTTTCTCAACTGAAAAGACACTTCACATAAGAAATACCATAGATCAACAAATACATGAAAAAATGCTCAACATCTCTTGCAATTAGGGAAATGCAAATCAAAAGTTCTCTAAGATTTCATCTCACTCCATTCAGAATGGCAAAATTATCAAGAACACATGCAATAATAAGTGTTGGCGAGGATTTGGGGAAAAAGGTACACTCTTATGTTGTTGGTAGGTCAGCAGATTGGTGCGACCACTATGGAAAGCAGCGAGGAGATTCCTCAGAAAACTTGATATGGAACCACCATTTGACCCAGCTATCCCACTCCTCAGCTTATACTCAAAGAACTTAACATTAGCATACTACAGTGACGCAACCACATCAATATTTATAGCAGCTCAATTCACAATAGCTAAGTCATGGAACCAACCTAGGTGCCCTTCAACAGACGAATGAATAAAGAAAATGTGATATATATACACAATGGAATATTACTCAGCCTTAAAGAAGAATGAAATTATGGCATTTGCCAGTAAATGGATGGAGCTGAAGACTGTCATGCTAAGTGAAATAAGCCAACCTCAAAAAAACCAAAGACCAAATGTTTTCTCTGACAAGCAAATGCTGATCCACAGTGGGGCAGGCTGGTATAGGGAAGAATGGAGGAACTTTGGATGGAGCAGAGGGGAGTGGGAGGAGGGGAGGGGTGTGAGGGTGGGAAGGATGGTGGAATGAGACGGACATTATTACCCTACATACATGAATGATTCACAACCAGTGTGACTCTCCACCGTGTTCAACCAGAGGAAGAAGTTGTACTCTATTTGTGTACAATGTGTCAAAATGTGTTCTGCTACCATGTAGAGCTAATCAGAACAAATTAAAAAACTAAAAAACATTTTTTTGAAGTTGTTTTTCTCAGTTATTTTGTCACAGTGAC
This sequence comes from Sciurus carolinensis, assembly GCF_902686445.1. NCBI lineage: Eukaryota > Metazoa > Chordata > Mammalia > Rodentia > Sciuridae > Sciurus > Sciurus carolinensis. Next base: position 199,877,011 of record NC_062213.1, on the reverse strand, counting down.
AGAAACTTACACACCACTTCTCTGTGTGACTCTCCTTTCTGTGACTGTCCCCAAACCCCATCTCTCCCTTATTAGGATACATGTGACTGCATTTAGTGGCCAATCAGATAATCCCAGATGAGCACCTCCTCTTGAGATCCTTAATTTAATATTATCTTCAGGCATGTAAGGAAATATTCACAGGCTCCAGGGATTAAGACACAGACAGACGCGGGGGGGGGCACCGTTTAGCCCAATATAACTCTTTCTGTAATTGATTCTTTTTAGTTATACATGACAGTAGAGTCCATTCTGATTTAATTATACAAACATAGAATATATCTTATTCTAATTGGGACCCCAGTCTTTTGGATGTGCACAGTGGTGGGATTCACTGTGGTATATTCATATATGTACATAGGAAAGTTACGTCCGGTTTGTTCCGCTATCTTTCTTTTTCCCACCCCCCTCCCTTCCCTTCATTCCCCTTTGTCTAATCCACTGAACTTCTATTCTCCCCCACCCCTTATTGTGTGTTAGCCTCCACATGTCAGTGAAAATATTCAAACTTAGGTTTTTTGGGTTGGATTATTTCACTTAGCATGATTTTCTCCAGATCCATCCATTTATTAACAAATGTCATAAAGTCATTCTTCTTCATGGCTGAGTAATATTATGTATATATACACCTCTTTTTTTTAACCATTCATCTGTTGAAGGGCTCCTAGTTTGGTTGCATGGCTTAGCTGTCGAGAATTGAGCTGCTACAAACATTGATGTGGTTGCGTCACTGTAGTATGCTGATGTTAAGTCCTTTGAGTATAAGCTGAGGAGTGGGATAGCTGGGTCAAATGGTGGGTCTATTCCAAGTTTTCTAAGGAATCTCCACACTGCTTTCCAGACTGGTTGCATCAATTTGCATTCCCACCAACAATGTATGAGAGTACCTTTTCCCCACATCCTCACCAACATTTATTGTTTATTATATTCTTGATGATTGCCATTCAGTGTGGTTTTAATTTGCATTTCTCTAACTGCTAGAGATGTTGAATATGTTTTCATATATTTGTTGACCATTCATATTTCTTCTTTGGAGCAGTGTCTGTTCGGTTCCTTGCCCATTTATTGATAGCCCAACATTCCTCTTAAAGAGCAGGAACTGTGTCTCATTCCTACTCTACCCAGCGCGAACGGGGATCCCTGGGCACTCAGTTCCCACAGTGCTTTCCTAAGAGGCCAGCACAGACCTTTGTGCTCTCTGTATGGGAAAGGTAGTGTGTTGGCCTGTTTTCTGCAACTATAACTGAATGTCACAGACTGAGAAGTTTATAAAGAATAGAGGCTCCTTTGGTTCACGGTTCTGGAGGCTGGACTTCCCAATGCACACAAGGGCTCTGGGCTCTTGCTCCATCCCAGAGCCCTTTAGCAGAACCCTCTGGTCTAGTCTATCTTCTCTGATGCTTTCATGAGCCTGGTTTGCTAAGAAGTTCACTGGGAAGACTTGTCACGGAAATGAAAACCAGGACATGAGCTGGGCTACCACCCAAGTGTGGACAGTACTTGGGCTTCTTGTGCATTGAGCAATTAGGGACAGAGAAGCACAAAGCAGAGTCCTCAGCATCCACGAGGAAAGGTCGCACAGAGAGGGTGAACAAAGGGTCTGTTCATGGCGTTGTGAACTTCAGGCATGAGCCACACACAAAAAGCTCAATTCATGTTAGTGATGCGCTCTGACCAGAGAAATGCCACCCAGATTAAACTTATAAGCAGAAGAGAGTCAATAAGAATGGACAATCAGAGGATAGACAGCGGGTTCTTCCACAGCTCCAGAAAAACTTAAAATTAGGTTTGACATTACAAACACACAGGGGAATTTTATTTCAAATGGTAACTTGAGAAAATATAATTTTGCGTTCAAACACCACAGCTTGAAGAGGCATCTCCAAATCTGTTTGGCTGGTACATAATCAGTTATGCCACAGCAATGAAGCTTGGATGCAGCATTCTGAGCTCTCCAGCAAACGTTTTTACTTATGGGTTATACCACTGCATTATTGGAGAAGAAAAATAAAGCCTCCATCTGAACCTGGGAAATCAAGGTCCACACTGCAGAGGAGAGGGGACACGAGCTCAGGGTACTCACTTTATTTATGACAAAGCAGGTGAGAGTGTAATTTCAGTACTTAATTTTTCATCACTCACCATTTGCCCTGGAAAGCAATCATTGCATTTAAATAATTTTAAATGGAAGAAATATAATCTGGATTTTATATGCTCTTAGAACAGAGCCAACAAGTTATCTCTAAAATATCATCCATCTTAAAGTGGTCCGGCTGTGGGTGACTCGTTTGTGGCATGTGCCACATGCACGTGATTCACCATAGAAGTGAATCAGCATCCAAACTCTACCACAGAGATGTCCTACCAGCTTTAATGGGATCAGCGTGGGCCCTGAGTTGTATATTGCAGCAATATCAAGTTGCCAAGAAAGTTTCTCAATGTGCACTTGCAATTTCTCAGTCTCCATCCGTGTGCCCGTCACAGTTCTCTACAAAGAGATCGAGTCCAGCCTCCTCTGGGCACAGATGTAGTCATTCAACAATTCATTTCTTCACCAACAGCAGCTGAGCACAGAGCGTGAACTAGAGGCAGTGCTAAACAGCGCAGCTGGAGCAGCGAGCGCTTCAGATACGGTCTTTAGCCTCATGGTTGTGAAACGCAGTGTGGGAGAGAGGGAGAGGTTTCCAGACTCAGGAGGCTGCACGATCAGAGACCCTGAGAGAGGAAAGAGTGTGGAGCTTGAGGAAGAAAAGATGACCAATGTGGCTGGAGTGGAGAGTGAGGGACAGTGAGAGAGAGAGAGAGAGGAGAGAGAGAGAGAGAGAGAGAGACAGGAGAGAGAGAGAGAGAGAGAGAGAGAGAGAGAGAGAGAGAGAGAGAGAGGAAGAGAGAGAGACAGAGAGAGAGGGAGAGAGAGAGAGAGAGAGGAGAGAGAGAGAGAGAGAGAGAGACAGGAGAGAGAGAGAAAGAGAGAGAGAGAGAGACAGGAGAGAGAGAGAGGAGAGAGAGAGAGAGAGAGAGAGAGAGAGAGAGACAGGAGAGAGGAGAGAGAGAGAGAGAGAAGAGAGAGAGAGAGAGAGAGAAAGAGCGTTGGAGAGAAAGGAGTGGGAGGGAAGGGCCAGATCACATGGGGAAAAATGTTGGTAAGGACTTTAGGTTTTATTCTGTGAGTCGCAGGAAGCTATTGGAGGGTTTGGAGCAGGAGAGTAAAAGTTGGATGAGAGGGAAAGAGACGGTCCAGTTGGGTAAGTCCTTGGGTGTGGCCCCGGTGAGATCCACACCCTAACACAGCCCCCTTCAACATTAACTAGATCTGACCTGTGCAGCCAACAGCAGTTGTGGGAATGAAGAAATGCGACTTTGGAGGCAGGTCCATAAAACATATTACAGTCTGCTTCTCTTTTTGCTCTGGGCTCACTTGCCAGAGAGGAAGTTAGCGGCCATGTTGCAAGGATGCTCAAGGAACCCCGTGGAGAAGGCCGTGTGATAAAGAACGAAGGCTTTCTGGTGACCATCAGCACTGACCAGCAGGTTGTGCAAGTGGAGCACTTGAGAGGGCATTGTCTGGCCCCGGGCAAGCCTTCAGCCGGCCACAGCCCAGGCTGGTATCTTGTGTGCAATCTCATGAGAGCCCCTGATCTCCTGAGAGAAAGAACCACCCAGCTAAGCTGCTCTGGAGGTCCCCGATCCACAGAGGCTACGATGTCAGTGCTTATTGTTCTTTTAAGATGCTCAATTCTCCATTAGTTCCGTGCAGTAACATAACTCATACTGGAAACAGTTTTGGAACCTTGAAGTCTAGTTTGTTGATGCGGCTTGGAGCATAACAGAATCCAAAAAGGAATGTTTGCTGATGCATGAAGGTGAAGGTGAAGAGTAAGTTTTGGAAAAGAGTGTCAAGCCCAACCCTGGTCAGTGAGAGTCCTGGAGAGTGGGACAGAAGATGCTTTAGGGGAGGTGGAGGAGAAGGCTGTCACACAGAAGACTCGGGTCGGCTCGGTGGGGACCGTTCCTCACCCTAAGCCATATTTGACAAGAGAGTAGCTAACTCCTTCTGAAGGGAGGCAGAGAGCTATGAAGTATACCTCATCCATATGTTCAGAGGAGATCCCTGATAGCCTACTGTGTGCCTAGCACTATGACAAGTGCTGGAAGTCAAGCAGTGGGCCATACAAACTTGGCTCCTACCTGTGTGAAGATTTCTGTCGTGGGGATGAAGAGTCAGCCAGTGATTGAATAACCACACTAACAAATAGGTAGTGTATCGAAGGAGCAGGAGATAAAAAACGCCTGACCGTGCCTAAGTCTGTGCTGCTATAACAAAATACCTGAAGCTGGGTAATTTATAAAAAAGAGGAAGTTATTTTTACACATTTCTGGAAGCTGGGAAGTCCAAGATCGAGGCACTGGGAGAGTCACTGTCCGGTGAAGGCTTATTCTCTGCTTCCAAGATAGCACCTTGGAAGGTGTTGTGTCCTTCCATGTTGAAGGTAGAAGGGCAAAGGGACACTGTGCCCTCACATGGAAGAAGAGATGAAAGGTCCAGGAAGCTCTCTGAAGCCTCTTTTATAAATGCTTTAGTTCCTTTTTAAATTTTTTATTTATTCTAGTTACACATGACAGTAGAATGCATTTATGTGTTTTGATAAGTCATACATAAATGGAGTATAATTTGTCACTTTTCTGATTGTACATATTGCAGATCATAAGAGTGGAGAGTGCATGACTTAGTTACTTTCCCAAAGTCCCACCTCTTAATACCATCACCTTGGGGCGTAAAGTTCAACTATGAGTTCTGGAGGAACAGATATACTCAAACCACGGAAGGGACATGCAAACTAGTCTGAGGAGTCACGGAGACCTTCCTGGAAAGTGGTGTTTCCAATGAATCTGACAGACTAGGAGTTAGCCAGGCCAAGCCAGGGAAGGAACATCCTAGGAAGGAGGACTCTCCGGAAGGAAGGAACTGAGCAAGAGCACCGTGGTTGGGGTTTGAGGACCAGGGGAGAAAGCAGGAGAGGAGCCCGGGCTGGTAGGTGGGGACAGGCCAGCCCAGCCTCACGGGCATGTTAAGGATTTGGTCTTCGTCCTCGGCACGCCTGATGGTCCTGCTTCTGATAGCAAGCTGACTCCGCTCTCCTGGGTCCTCCAATTTGTTCAGGAGTGTTTTTCCTGACAAGGTAACACATGTCCACGAGAGGACTGTGGCTCAGTGACGGTGGACGCTGGCCCTGAGGATGTCCGTTTGCCTTTGGCTACAGATGGGCGTGTGCTCTGCGACTCACCCACACCACACAGGGCTCCCCCGGTGACGGTACTGCCAGGATGCCAAGGGAAGCAGTTTGTGGCCTGGCAGGGTCGCTCTGGGGTTGAGCTTTGGGTGGAACGCAGTCCATCTATTCCTGATCCAAAGAGGCTACTTTAGAATAAAACCTAGTGTCTCCAGCCCCGCCTGTGGTCCCAAGAACCTGAACAAATATTTGCATGAGTCCACCTTCCTAAATTTGTCAAATGACTCTTCACATAACCTGTGATTGATCCTAACATTTCATCAAAGCAAACACAGTTTTCTTGCCTCTGAATGTGCACTCAGGAAATGGAAACATGACCATTTCTTCAAACAGACGCTTGCTCTGGAAAATCACAGCATTTCTGCTGTGATGGGACACTCAACGGCCATGGGTTTGCGTGCCCGGGCAATGTCATTAGATAATTAACTAGAGTTGTGTAGCAAAAGGACTTCGGCGTCACCAGCAACCATCAAAGCACCAAGTCTGGCTGGCGAAATGGGAAGAGGGACATTGGGGCACTGGGGCTGCTCTACCCCACTCCCAGCTCACCTGGCGATGGTCTCCCAACACGGAGGACTGGTAACAAGGGGTTGACATTGCTACAGCCAGTGAGAAGGGTTTGATCCGTCAGGAGGGATTGCACCTGTCTCTGTCCACTGTCACTGTAGCCACTTTCCAGTTATGAAAGGAGTGGGCCACGTGTGGTGGACTCCCCAACACCTGTTATCTCCAGGCAGTCAGTGTAAGTCAATCACAGGGCTCGCTCCCCCTCCCCCTCCCCCATGATCGATTTTGAACAAGAACAGGAGCTAATCGTGACTATGCAAAAGAAGGGGGAAGACTGCTGGAGGCGAGGTCCTCTGAGAAAGGCTTTCTGGAGGTCAAGGGACCCTTAGAGCAAAGGTTACTTCTGGGTGTGCGTCCCAGGAACGATGGCTGCCATCTTCCATCACCCAGCCATGAGATTGGGGCCCGGCTGACACAGGGGTGAGAGTGTAAGGCAGCTTGGGACCCACGGCCATTCTAGCTGCCGCTGTGCGATCCTGCTGAACTGCCACCCACTCGCTAGTCTCAGTTGCCGCTCGCCAATAGCTCCCAGAAAAATGCACCGCAGACACAGGCCTCACGCAAGAGACTTTATTATGCGGACGACTAACACGTCCGCTCCAGGGTGAAAAGAGAGGAAAAAAGAGAAAGATGGCGTGTAGCTTCTCCCAGATATTGGAATCTCGCAGGCTGGAAGGAACCAGTAGCGGAGGAGAACACTTGCAAGCTGACTGATGAACCAATAGCTAGCTAGCGTGTTAGGACAGAACGTGGGAAGCAGGAAAATGGCGGCAGCGGAAGCCGGAAATTCCTCTAACGTAAGAGGCGGGCAGAGCGCAGATTGATAGGTGGTTGGGAGGCCGGAGTATCGGCTTTATATTTCAGAGAGCGACACAGAAACAAAGGCCACAGCACAGCACTGGAGCCTGCAGCCCGGTCACCTGTGCACCTCTTGCTGCGTTTGGAGGTTAAATTCCCTTATGCTTCAGCCACCTTGAAAATTTGTTGGGTTGTCCTTTGCCATTGAAGACTCGGTCACCGATGCCCCCGTCAATGCTTCGTTCTTCAGCAAATGGCTTTACCTGATATTGAATCAGTTCATTGAACACAGCATGGGAAGAACAACCAGGGGCCAGTGGTCATGACCTCAAGGTCAGCCTGAATGGGTTCTCAAGCAGTGGGACGGTCAAAACCTGGGTTGGAAGAGGCGCTTGGCGCTGGTGAGCGCCACCTGGTGGCTCATGGGTTGAGATTTACAGTCAGACTGACCTGATTGGATTCTGGCTCAGCCACTTGCCCTTGGTGTGTCCCTTGCAGAGACTTCTTCCCTCTTCCGTGTCTTCTTTTAAGAGCTGATTCGAGGAGTGAATGTCATGCTTACAAAGAGGCTGGAAGTAGAGGAGCGTCAGATTTCTCTGGAACAGCAGCTCTTTTACTCTTTGATCCTCACAACCTCCTTATGCTCAAGCATGACCAAGGACCACAGAAGGTTCTTGTTTATGTGGTCGATGTGGTTTTGAATCCAGGTCATAAAAACGCTTGTCCTTTTGGTGCCTGTACTGAACCAAATTGCTAGGTTTTACACTAGATTTCGGGCAGCCAACGTCAGTTTGGGCCTGCAGGACACTTTTGGCAAAGGAATGTTTGAAGCAGCCTGTGAAGGTGAAGCGAAGGAGGGTTTGGCGAATCGACGCTTCTTTGGTGTCTAATGAAGACTCGGCAGCTCACCCCACCTGTGTGTCCCTCTGTGTCTCTGAGAAGAGCTATTCCAGCACAGCCGTGACCACAGTTCTGTCCAGGGGCGATGGACGTACCCATCACCCGAAACCTTTGGCAAAGTGCCTCAGTGATGGCTGATTTTAAAAACCATCTTATCGCAGCAAAAGAGCAATTGCCTAGCATATGAGAGGCCCTGGGTTCAGTCCCCAACGTAAAAAAAATTGTATTATAAATGTGTCCATCGCAAATGTACAGCAAAGCATAGTCAACCCCTGAGCACCATCCTGGGATTTAACAGCCTTGACACTTTGATTTTGTCACAGGCTGGGCGCAGGTGGGACCCTCCCAGGCTTTACCGCTCCCTTCCAGGCTGCCTCCTTCTCTCTCTTCGTTGTCTCTAGCCATCTCAAACTCATCCTTAACACCTCGTCATTTCACCCCAAAACACTTCTGCAGATCTTCCTGAGACATAAGGCCACTTCCCCACAATCTCGTCCTCACATCTAACTGCTTAAAATCCCTAAATAGAACGATTTGCCAGTTCATACTCGAATCTCTCCACACATGACGTTGATTATTATGGTTCTTACGTCTTTTTAAAACCTAGGACACCCCCCTTGCCTTGCCCCCTGTTTTCCTCAAGGCCTCGACTTATTTTAGGAACTGAATCAGTTTTCCCACTGCATGTCCCACGGGCTGCGTCTGCTTGATTACTTTCATCCGGGTCTTTAACATGTTGCTCTGTCCCTTTTTTTCTCCTGTAAATTGAGTTAGGTCTAAAGGCCTGATGGGGTTTTGGTTCAACCCCTTTGATAGAATATATTATGGGATGCCTGCCACAGTCATGCACACCTGTAATCCCAGAGGTTGGGGAGGCTGAGGCAGGAGGATGGCAAGTTCAAGGCCAGCCTGGGCAACTCAGCAAGACCCTGTCTCAAAATAAAAAATAAAAAGGGCTGGGGATGTGACTCAGTGGTAAAATGCCCCTGGATTAAATTCCAGTTCCAAAAGAAAAAACAAACAAACAAACAAAAAAAACCAGTCATTGCAGGTGCTCCGAACGATGACCGGTCCGTTGGTGTGCTCTCCACGGCGGCTCATCAGAAGGCACGTTGTCCCGTGCCCTCGCCGTCCCACATGGTGAGGCTGAGGCTGGTCATTACGTTCATTGTCATTTTCCCCACTGACTACTGTCCACGAGGTTTTGCTGCAATCGAATCTCTGGACTAGTTATTGAATAAGGAATTGAAAACATGGTGATTTTTATTCCATTATTCCTGCTAAATGGATTTGCTGGAATTCTGTAAAGAAGAACTTTCCCTTATGAACTTGGGTCATTTACTAACCTGGAAATACAGCTTATATGGAACAGATAGGATCAATGCTTAATTCTCTCTCTTAAAAATTCAATTTTGGGGGCTGGGGAGATAGCTCAGCTGGTAGGGTGCTTGCCTCGCAAGCATAAGGCCCTGAGTTCGATCCCCAGTACCGCAAAAAAAAAAAAAAAAAAAAAAAAAAAAAAAAAAAAAATTCAATTTTGGGGGCTGTGGTTGTGGCTCAGTGGTAGAGCGCTTGCCTAGCCCGCGTGAGGCACTGGGCTCCATCCCCAGCACCACACAAAGAAAAACTAAACAAACAAAATGAGGGTAAAAAAACAATTCAATTGTGTGTGTGTGTGTCGTACTGGAGGCTAAACCCAGGGCCTTGCACATGCTAGGCAGTGCTTCTACCACTGAGTTACATCCCCCCCAAAATCTTTATTTTATTTTATTTTATTTTTATTGTTTTGGAGTACTAAAGGATTTAACCCAGGGCTTCATGCATCCTAGGCAAGTGTTCCACCTCTGAGCTACATTCTTAGCCCTTTTTAAAAATCTTTATTTTGAGACAACATCTCACTAAGTTGCCCAGGCGAGTCCAGAACTTGTGATCCTCCTGCCTCAGCCTCCCCGAGGCTGGGATTACAAGCCTGTGCCACTGTGTCCAGCAATAATTCTTTCCCTTTATCTGTTTTCAGGGTTGGTGTTCTGGTTACCTCAAAGTACTCAACGAATTTTTCTTTTTTAACTGCTATTGTTTTTTTTTTCTCAGTCTCAGTCTGATTATCTCAACCAGTAAACACTGGTTTTTATCTATTTCTTATGTTTTAATTGATTGTAGTCATGATTCTTTTTGAGGTTCAGGTTCTTTCATCTTAGGTCAGTGGGAGCTTTACTAAGTGGGCTTTTTGATGAGACCCCATTTGTCTTGGATCGTGTTCTTGACTTCTGGTACAAGAAGAAGCCCCAAAACCAACTCAAACATTTCTTGCCTCTGATTTGGGCTTGACTTTTCTCTAAGAAGCCCTCATTTATTTAGTGGGGAATGTTGTGCTTACTGCTATGGAGTTGTTAGTGCTTCTTTTGACTGGCCTAGAAAATACATAGTTTTCAAAAAGAAAAAGCCACAAAAATTCATAATATGTCCACTTTATAGCTAACATCCTTGAGTTTTGGCTAGATTAATGTTATATTTAAACATGTGGTTTTTTTCTGTTACCCTAAAAGTCTCAGTTCTTAACCATAATTGTTATTGCTGTAATGACTTATTAACCCGTAATACACATATAATTTCAAAATTACAATACCAACACCACTACTAACAAGACCACTGGGTGAAGTTTAGATTTGCTTTGCATCTGTCTTTTGACTTTGAAGTATGTTCTGCTATGATGCATGCTTCCTATGCTGCATTCATATGTAACTTGAAATAACTCTCTTATCTTTAGGACACACCATCCATTTGATAAATAATTTAGTATTTGTTTTGATTTCTTTTCAATTTTTAGGGGGCAGCAGGGTTTTTTTCCCCTTCTTTTGATTTAGTTTGTTTTTTTTCAAATACGTAAAATATCTAAGTAATTCCGAAACAGAAGCTTCACAGCTAGGTAAGACTAAAGTTACTTTATATCAGGCAGAGGGGAGTGAAGGGAGGCAGAGGGGTTTGGGAGTAGGAATGATAGTAGAGTGAATATTCATTATTACCTCAGGTACAAATATGATTGCATGACTGCTGTGATCCGACCATATGTATAATCAGAAAAGTGAGATTACACTCCATTTATGTATGATCTATTAAAATGTATAAAGGCATTCTACTATCATGCACAACAAATTAGAACAAATAAAATAAAGATACATCTGGAGAGGGCTCCATCGGTTCTATTGCTCCCCCTCTCCTTATCCTTATTTCCTTTTAAAGTATAAGAAAATGTTTCTCCGTATCTTTGCCAGGTTGTGCCCTCCCACCTGCTCCCCCACCACCACCATTGAACCCTGGGACCCTTAACCACTGGGCCACATCCCCAGGTCTTTTTTATATTTTGTTTAGAGACAGGGTCTTGCTGACTGGCTTAGTGCCTCGCTTTTGCTGAGGCTGGCTTCAACCACGCGATCCTCCTGCCTCAGCCTCCCGAGCTGCTGGAATCGCCCGCGTGTGCCCAACTCATCCTCTTTACTCGAGGGAGGACACTGCACATTTGGTCTTGCAGGTGATCCTCTTTTCTTTGGCTAGACTTCTTGGGTATCTCTCCTGTGGAAGCAAAATAGACTGGAGGCCTGCGCTGGCTTCTGTACCTGGAGCCCTTTGGTAAGCACATCGCCACTTAACGTGGAGCTGCTTCTTTTAACTGACTTGAGAAAGAAAAAACTGAATCTCAGTCCATCACAAGCAACCTGACAGCTGATTGGTTACACGACGAGCAGACCCCGCCCCCTTCCCAAGGATTCACTTAAGGCAGAGGCCTCCTCACCGTAGCCAATCAGGTGCAGAGCCTGCTTGGCGCTGGGCCTATAGGAGCTCGCTGTCCGCACTCTTGATGGTACCTCCTGGTCCGTGAGCTGTTCCCTGCTCACTTGCCTGGGTCAGATTTGGCTTGTCTGTGGTTTTTCTTTTAATCTTCCATAAGCGTGTGTGCACTTAGGATTTGACTAGATATTCCGAATTCTCCTCCATAGTTATGATGGGCTGACAGATCTGGCTCCATGAGAATGTTCTAGGCCAGACTCTAAGGGAAATGGCTAAACGGACTCCATTCTGCTCTGAGACTCCAAGTTATGTAGGAAATAAGCTTCTCCCATGGGAACACCCCACCTCTGTGCCCATCATCAGTTACTTAGTGTGACATGTTTAGCAATACAAAATGACAATTCTTATGTAATAAAAAATTGCTCTCTTTTGATCCCTATTGCTCCTAAACAATGTACCATGTGAACAGTGATTGTGTGGATGTTAGTGACTATTCTTTAGTTTGTACCTAGGTAAGGGTCATTTTGACCCACTTCCCCCCTCTGTTGATGATCTCATGATGTTAATGTGTAATTTCGAATCATAGCAACAGACACTTATGATTGATGTGATTTTTGGTATAAGAACCCCTACAACACTATGGTCAGGGTTGTTTTCCCAATAGCCATTTTTGGGGGCCTTGTGTGAGACAGTCAGCAACCAGCTTAATAAAGACTCTCAAATGTGGACTTCTCAGTGGTGACAGTTCTGTTCTTAAGTTGTGCCCCATAACATAGATATGGGTTGTTGTGTTCCTACTATCAATGTAGGAGAGTTCCTGTTCCCTCCACAGCCTCGCCTTTAGTGTTCAGTGTCTGAGTTGAGAATTTTTGTCAATCCAATAGGTGAAAAAATAGCACACTAGTGGGTTTTTGTCATTTCCCCTCTAATGAGTGAGTTAGAGAGCCCTATGTATCTTTACAGGTTATTTGCTGAGTTACAGAGGTAGCTCGGGGCAGAGAACTTGCCCTTGGAACACAGAAGCACAAAAATGAAAACAAAAGAAATTCACTTGCTGCTCATATTCTGTGAACACTGTCATCTCTTGAAAAAAATAGTCTTTTTTCAACTTATAGAAACTCTCGACAAACTCTCTACCTGTGACATTAGTGGCAAATGTTCTTTTTCCAGTTTATGATTTGCCTCTTGCATTCCATCATTAAAAAGATTCCATCATCGTTCTTTGGCAGTTGAATTTACAGTGTTTTTATTGTGGCTAGATTTCAAGTTACAATTAATAAGAGCTTTCTGCATTCCTAGATTACAAAGTAATTCACATGTTTTTCCTGATACTTAATTTAATTAGAAAATCATTGGAAAACACTATGGAGATTTCTTTAGAACTAATATTGGAACTATCGTGGGCTGGGGGTGGTAGCTCAGTGGTAAAGCACTTGCCTAGCATGTCCAAGGCCCTGGATTCAGACCCTAGTGTCACAAAAAAAAATAGAACTACTCTAGCAGTCCCATAACTGGGTATATACCAAAGGAGGTGAAATCGTTATCCCAAAGAAATACTTGTCTTCCCATGTTTTAGTCAGTTTTTCTTCACTGTGACCACAAGACCTGACAAGAACAACTTAGAGTAGGAAAAGTTTATTTTGGCTCATGGTTTCAGAAGGTCAGTTCATGATCAGCAGACTCCATAGCTTTGAGCCCAAAGTGAGGTGGAACATCATGGTGGAAGGATGTGGTGGAGGAAAGTAACTCAGTTCCTGACAGCCAGGAAGCAGAGAGAGAGAAGGCAGGGAGGGGGGCTGCCAGGGACAAAATATAACCCCCCAGCATGCCTCCAGTGACCTACTTCCTCTAGCTACACCTTACCTGCAGTTACCACCCAGTTAATCCAGTCCGTGGGTTAACTCATCAATCCGGTTACAGCTCTCATCATCAAATCATTTCGCCTCTGAATATTCTTGCATTGTCTCACGCATAAGATTTTTGGGGACACCTCACCTCTAAACCATAGCACCATGTCTGTTCCAACCCTACTCACAATAGCTAAGATGTGGAATCAGCCTAGATGCCGATTGGTGAATGAGTGAATAAACATTGTGTTATATGTCCACAATGGAATGTTATTCAGCCATGAAAAAGATTGAAATCCTATCACTGGAAGCAAGGTGGATGGAACTGGTGGTCATTATGTGAGTGAAATAAGCCAGACTTAGAAACACAGGAAGAAAAATGCCACATGCTCTAACTCATTTGTGGACATTAAAAATTAGGGGAATCTCACAGAATTATGACGTGGGAATGGTGGTCACAAGAGTCTGGGAAGGGAAGGAAGGAGGGGGATGGAAGAAGTTAGAAAAGGGTCCCCAAACACAATTAGAGAGGGGTAATTAGCCCTGGTTTTCTACATCACAAAACAAAAATTATTGGTTAAAGCAATCTGTCATACTTCACGCTGAGTAGAAGCGTATGGGATTCCCAGTCATAAAGACCACCCATATTTGAAGAGACGGGAGTGCTTCTTCCCCTAATTCGATATTCAGATCGTAAACATCACATTATCCTAATATACCCCAGGATGATATCCACATCGCCTGTCTCAATAAAAAAAAAAAAGATAAAATAACAATAAAATAAAATACCCAGTGTGGTGCTAATTAAAAATGAAATTTAGATCTCTGGTCCAATTAGAAATAATTTTGATGTGCCACGTGAGTTGCTGACGGAATTTTCTTCCTTTTATCCAAATGCTTATGTCTCATGGGGCTTTTGAATCCATTAGTTGAAATGATATTGGATATTCTCAGAGTAAAATAATTTCTGTTCCAGATTTTCAGCACCTTGCAATCCATGAGCTAAGACTCAAGAATGTTCTAGAAGTTGCACGCTAGTATTGTAGGAAATAGTTTTTCGGCCCTGTGATGTAGAGTTCTCTAATGACAGTATGCATACTCCTGCCTGAATATCAGAGTTCCACAGAGTTCCACAGGTGCGGTCACACAGGAGACCAGGAAGGGGCTTCTTGAAGGACTATGCTCTTCCCTCCTACTCTGGATGCAATATCATACTCCAGGTATGATCGGGAATAGGAGAGTCTACCACGTGCAGTTGGCAAACAGTCACTCACAGGTATCACCAGCATTGCCATGAAAATACTTCTCGTGAGCGGGAACCACTCTAAGTTGCTTTTAGAAATTCCGTCACTGTCATTTCAGATAAGTTATTGCACACGGTTAAATTTCTGACCCATTTCCATGATTTTTAGATCAGAATTTATGACAATTGTATACTAAAATGAAATTCTGCAGAACGCTCCTCAGTGCTTTGAAGGGTGACGTACATTCTGAACTCAGGTGGAAATGGAATCATCAGCATAATGTCTACCATCAGATGAATCCTTTCCTCCCTGTGCTTTTTTGTCATGAAATCTATTTCCTCACTTGTCGAAGGTATCTGAAGGCACCCACAGGTAGTGAAAGTCTGCATCCCCGCCCCCCCAGTAATTAAAGACCAATACACATGGTCAGTGGCCTCTGTGATCTCTCAGCTGCCTGAATGCAACCACAGACTCCAAAGTTTGTGGACCCGAGAAAGAGTGGACGCTGTCACCCTTTGTCTAGTCGGTGGTATAGACGCCAGTCACTCAGATCTGCTGTGGAATTAAAATCAGGCAACCGTTATTTATTACCAGCCAATGGATCATTATTAAAAATGGCAATCAAGTTGTGAGGAGACTTTAGTGGTACAGTAGAAACACGACTCCACAAAAAAATGAGGAGGAAGGAAAAGAACAGACATAATCAGAACCAAAGAGACAGCAGGGACACTGGGATGCCCAAAGTGAGGGTCTTTTTTTTTTTGTATTGGTGGTTGTGTCAATGTCAGAATTTATCAAATAACAATAAATTCATGGGCTACACCACTTTCGACAGTTGCAATTCACCGAATACTTGGGGGTCACCTGCTAGTCCAAAGCCGGCGGTCACAAAGTCTCTTTCTCCACCCTCGTCTTAATTTCTCACAACACTGATATTCCTGTTTCCATTCTGGTTTTGGTTACTCTTTCTTTCTGTCTTTTCTTTGTTTTTTAATCAGAGGCTTTTCAACGCTATACTTTTTTAGAGAACTAACTTTTGAGCCAGGTGTGGTGGTGATACCTGTAATCCCAGCTACTCAGGAGGCTGAGGCAGGAGGGTCACAAGTTCAAAACCAACCTCAGCAAATTAGCAAGACCCTGCCACAAAGTAACACATCCCCTGTAGCTGGGGATGTGGCTTAGTGGTAAAGTGCTTGTTCAGCACACGTGAGGCCCTGAGTTCAATCCCCAGCATCCTGAAAAAAAAAGACAGCAGAGATACCATTATAGGCACTGCAAGCATTGTAAGGTATGAGGAGTAACTGGGCCATAGATTTGAAAACTTAAACAATGGACAAATTCTTAGAAAAAATTACTTAGCAAAACTGATTTTAGAGGAAATAGAACACCTGAAAGCTTCTATCATTGTGGAAGAAATTGATTTGGAAATAAAAAAAAAAATTTCCATTAAAAATCCCAGGCCCTTCTTTAAAACTGAGTAATATTACGTGATATGCACACACACACACACACACACACACACACACACATTTTCTTTATCCATTCACCTATCGAAGGACACCTAGTTTGGTTCCATAATTTAGCTTTGCGAGTTGAGCTGTTGTAAACATTGATGTGGCTGCTTCACTGTAGTATGCTGATTTTAAGTCTTTTGAGTATAAACCCAGGAGTGGGATAGCTGGGTCAAATGGCGGGTTCATTCCAAGTGTTCTGAAGAATCGCCATACTGCTTTCCATAATGCTAAGTGAAATAAGTCAAACCCAAAAAACCAAAGGCTGAATGTTTTCTCTGATATGCAGATGCTAATTCACAACAAGGGTTGGGAAAGAATAAAGTTACTTTAGATTAGGAAGAGGGGAGTGAAGGGAGGGAAAGGGGTTGGGGTAGGAAGGATAGTAGAGTGAAACAGACATTATTATCTCATGTACATGGATGACTGCATGACCCATGTGATCCTGCAATACGTACAATCAGAAAAATGAGAGGTTGTACCCCATTTATATATGATCTATCAAAATGCATAAATGCATTCTACGGTCATATTTAACTAATTAGAACAAATTTTTTAAAAAATCCCAGACTCAGGTGACTCTGTGACTCAGGAGGCTTAGACAGGAGGATCGCAAGTTCAAGGCCAGCCTAGGCAACTTAGGGAGACCCAGTCTCAAAATAAAAAAAAAAACAGACTGGAGATGTGGCTCAGTGGTAGAGCATCCCTGGGTTCAATTTCCGGCACACACACACACACACACACACACACACACACACAAAGCAAGAAAGAAAAGAAAAACAGAAATATATGTCTAGAAGTGGATATGATACTAAGATCAGAAAATCCTCATGTTGAAAGGGACCCCAAAGGTCATCTCCTTCGAAAGGAACGCTCTTGGATGTCGTGGGCGCAGCTGTGGGTGGCGACAGCCTGGGCAGAAAGGCTTCCTCTACGTGGAGGTGACATAGGGCACCGTGACAAACAAAGAGGAGTGACCCACTTAGGTGCCTAATCATGGCTGACTCCTGTAATTGCCCGCTTGCTAAGCGGCATCCTAGCACCAGCCAGTGGCAAAATTAATGAAGACATTATTTTCCAGGAAAAAAAAAAAAAATATATATATATATATATATAGGGGCACTTGTCACTAGAGAATCTTACATCTCAATTTCTCAGTTAAGTGTTCGGTGCCTCCCCTAGCACAGAATCTCTACCCTCTTGGCTGAATAATACTGACGTCTTTATTTAAAATGCTGAAGGATGCTGTCCAGGTAAAAAACCAAGAAGCGACTTGCAGGACACGGTTGTCGGGATCCTTGGAGGACGGTTGGGGGTGGGGCTGGGCGAAGGAAGGAGAACGTCCCTTCTCTCTGGACAAAGCGCGGAGCTTGTGTCTAGCTAGCGGTTTCTTGGGTTTTCATCCTGATTCGGCCTGAAGGATACTGCAGCTGTCCTTGATGGCAGTCATTAACCACCAGACCCCAGATCATTTGTCACGTCCAACGCTGTGATGGAAAATCTGGAATCTCAAACAGAGTCACCAATCACAGCCCATGCGCTGCCCTGACAGCTTCCGCAGGGGCTGTGACAGGCAGAGAACTAAGGACTTCAGTGGTGCTCCTGACATTGGTGGCTGGCTGGCTCTGCCACTGTCAACGCAGCCCATTTTGCAACAGATGACACACCAGGAAATCTAATGAGCCCACACAAGGTCGCAAAGTCTTAATTCATGGTGGTTATGAGGTGGGATCAGGCTGGAAGCAAAAGCTAGCTTTTGTGAACACAGAGAAAAGGCTAGAAAATGCATCCTCACTATCCTAGGACGATTGCTTTAAGACTAAAAATTCCAGGAATAAGAATTATCTTGTTAGGGCTGGAGATGTAGCTCAGTTGGTAGCGTGCTTGCCTCACATGCACCATGCCCAGGATTCAATCCCACCCCACACACAAATAAGAAATTATCTTGTTGAAGTTAAAGCTTACAATTAAAAAAGATCATTAACGGAGAATAAAAACTTTACTGGTAGGACATTTTATTCCAAAGGACTCCTAGAATTTAATACATATTTCAAAAAAGATATACAAACCCACAGTGTGATATGTTTGCATTAAGGAATTCTATGTGTGTGTGTGAATATATTTATAAAATACAAACAATGGAGTTCCTATTGGTGTGCTTTTGGCCTCTGAAAAGGTAACTGACTCAGTGGTAACCTGGCAACACTTTCTAAACAGTGACCTTTAATAACATAGTGATTAATGAGTTAAATACATTGTTGATGATGGTAGCTCATCTGAGAAAAAGTGTATTTTCCTTTTTTAAGACAGGGTCTCTCTTATTTGCCCAGGTTGGCCTTGAACTCACGATCCTCTTGACTCAGCCTCTGAAGAGCTGGGATTACAGGTGCAGCTGATTCAGAAAAAAACTTTTCAAAGTCAGAAAATGGAAAACACAAACTCCAGGATAATTGTCATCTAGGGAAGCTCAGGAAGGAGATTAGAGAGAGGCATCAGAAGCAAGGATTTTGATGATGGTTGAATTCAGGAGTTGACAAGCTAGAGCCAGCAGACCAAATGTGGCCCTCCAACTGTTTTTGTAAATAAAGTTTTATTTGAACACAGACACACCAATTTGTTTACATATTGTCTATGGCTGTACTTACTCTCCAAAAGCAGAACAGAGTGGTTGTAAAGGAGGCAATTGGGCCCATATACTTATTATTTGGTCCTTTACAGAAAAGTTTCCTGTGACCTCTGTTCTTGTCTTAGATTGGAAAACAGATTCCTCCCTCCAGCAACTGTGAGACCTTCACCTGTCTGGGCCTCAGTTGCCTCTTCTGTAAGTGGTGATCAGACATGTTCTTACTTGGTATCTTAGCGTGATGATCAATGAAGTATGCAAACTGGATTAGTGGTTTCTTAGGCCCCATTCTTAGGGGACAGAACGTGAGAAGAAGGGAATGGGGACTGACCTCTCCCTAATGGGCACAGCTTTTTTTTAGGGGAACAAAAATCTCCTCAAACTAGATTGCGGCCTTGTCTGCACAGCTCTGTGAATATGCCAAAAGACAGAGCTGTACTCTTCACACGTCCAAATTATAAGGTATGTGAATTTCATCTTTAAAAAAAAGCCATAATGCTAGGGACTGAGGCTGTTGCTCAGTGGCAGAGTGCGTGCCTGGCATGTGTGAGACCCTCAGCATCACACAAAAATTAACAAATAAATAAAATAAGGCATTCTGTCCATCTACAGCTACAAAAAAAAATTTTTTTAAAAGCCATATTGCAAAAGACTATGTATGGTGGGATATCATTTTCTCAAAACAAGCAACATTGAACAATATATTGTTTAGGGATAGAGCTGATGTACGAAACGTTTGCTTTAAGCAATAAGATAAGTCACAGTCTGGAAGCAAATACCTGAGTGGGGTAATGTGTCTAGGAAGGAAGCTCACAGAGGCAAAGCCCTGTTCTCATCTTATCACGTCAGGGACACTTACCATCGGGCTGGGGAAGTGATGCAGGGGCCGAGCATTTGCCTAGTATACCTGGGGTCCACCCTGGGGTCCATCCCCAGTACTAAAAAAAAAACAAAAAAGAATTACCCGCTGTCTATATGGCTTGTTGTGACGATGTTGACCTTGATTACCTGGAGCAGGTAGTGTTTGTCAAGTTCCTCTTTTATAAAGTTGCTCTGTTTGGAAAAGGTCACTTTGCACAGTCAGCATTTCCATGAAATGGAAGATCTAAATAAAATACTTGCATTTTTTCCCCGTAGGAGATCGACCTGTTCTTCCCCTGTTTATTTATGTCCTATGGACTTGTGGGCAGTTATTCGGTCCTTTGATTTCTAACCCATTACTACCTGATCTTGTCGCTGAACTGCCTGGCGCTGAGGCCTGGAAGGTCTGTCCCCTGGCTCCTGTGTCCCCTCCACGGGTTCTCCTCATTGGTTTTATTTATTTGAACACTTTCTTACACGTTTGTTTGGTTGGCCTTTTAAAAAACTCAGCACTACTCTTGGTCAGGTAAACAAACGGCCCTGACCTGAGGCGTGGACTCCTCAGCGCTTCGCTCCTTGAGCCTGCTTTCCGGGGGAGTCGGCCGTGCTCTGCGTTCCAGCCTGTGACTGTGGACTTGAAACCTGTCTCACTCCCTGAGCGGCCCCAACCTGCCGCCCTGGAACGGGCCCTGCTCTTCTCCTGGTGCTGGTTAACAGGATGAAATCACATCTCTTCGCATAGTGCTGTCTTCTCCGCTCTGCATTTGTGCAACACTTCTGGAAAAGCGTGGTGTGAATCTATTGCAGCAGCAAAACACACACACACACACACACACACACACACACACACACGAGCCTTAACCTCAAAGCGAGAATGTGAGGTGTGAGCCATTGATTATGGAGTTGGCTCTCCTCTGTGCCGGAGAAAGCTGAGACCAGGGGACTGGGCAGGATTCCTCAGTCCTGGCCTATCGATGTTGGGGCTGGATGTGTCCTTGCTGCAGGGCTGTCCTGCCCTTGTAGGGTGTTCAGTAGACTCTCTGTCCCTCACCCATCAGGTGCCAGTAGTACTCACCAAGCTGTGATGACCCACGTGTCTGTAGACGTCACCAAATCACCCTGGGAGGAGCAGGGAGGGAAAGAAATCTTCCCCCGCTGAAAAGCACTAGCAAGGGCGTTCGGGTGACGTGGACAGTAGTGCTAATAGGCTGGGGCGTTGCTGGGTCCCCTTTGCCAAAATGCCTGCTCAGAGTGGCGGAGCTCGCCAGCTTCCAGCCCAGGCTGCCGCGGTCTCCCTTCCTGCTCTCTCTCCCAGTTTCTCTTGGGTGCAGAGGTTCTCTTGACTTTTTGTTCCATGCCGCGTGATGGAAGCACCGTTGTTCTCTTGGCTTCTAGTGATGTGTGAGGGATGCTAATTTGTGATTTGCTTTATAATGTTTATGTCAGAAATGTACCTGGGGACAAAAAGGACAACTCGAGTCTCCCTTGGGCTCTGCAGGATGGAATAGTGCACCGGCCAAATCCTTGTTGAAAGAGGAACTTCGCCGGGCGTGGTGGCACACGTCTGTAATCCCAGGGGCTCAGGAGGCTGAGGTAGGAGGATCGTGAGTTCAAAGCCAGCCTCAGCAGCAGTGAGGTGCTGAGCAACTCAGTGAGACCCTGTCTCTACATAAAATACAGAAAAGAGCTGGTGATGTGGCTCAGTGGTTGAGTGCCCCTGAGTTCAAACCCTGTTTAAAAAAAAAAAAAAATAGGAACTTCCTTGAAATCATCTTTCCAAAAGGGAAAGAAGTTACCCAGTAGTTCATAACTCTGCAGAGGAACCGGTGAAGACCAGTCCTGGAGGAACGGAGGCCAAGCTGGACCACAGTGTGTAGACCCAGTGGAAGGACCTGGTGCCCGATGTTAATGACTTCCTCCGACATGCCCCACCCTCACCCAGGTTTCTGATCCGTTGCTCCCCTTGCACACACACACACACACACACACAAGCACACACACACCTGTCAGGAGACTGCTCCATCTTCCAGTATTTTCTCATCCTCGCTCCCATTTAAGCTGCCAGCCCTGCGTTTCACATAGAGAGGCCTGGTCTCTGCACTGCAGGGGGATCGAGTGGGATAAGCCCAGAGGGACCAACTTGTCCTGTTTGGTCCAGGATGTGCAGGATTTTAGCACCAAAAGTCGCAGTCCCAGGCAATCCTTCAGCATGCAGCAGACCAGGACGTGGGATAACTTTAATTCCTTGAAGGCAACCTCCACATCTCATCTCAGTTCTCTCCTGACAGCCCTCACAACATCCAGCCGGGAGGGGATTGTGTGTTCTTTAAATGCTCCCTTGAAACAGAAACTACCTGCAACTCTCCAGGGTGGCCACGAGGGGGCGCCTTCTCCCACACGTCAGCGCTGCTTGTACAGACAGGAACAGAACATTCCAGATTAGGAGCTATCCAGTTAAACAGCTCAGTGACCAACCTCAGGCTAGAGGTGAAAAAAGGCGGCTACCCCAAAGACATTTCTGCCCCTAAAACAAACAAAAACAAAAAACAGCAGCAGCAGCAACAACAAAAACAGCACTTGGGGAAATTGACCCTTAATTCTGGGTACCACCTCCTTCCAGGAGCCCTGTATCCTGGATGCCTGGTACCTCGCAAAGTGGGACCACGGGTAAGTAGCCTTCAGGGCACTAACTTGTGTCCAGCTTCAAAAATCACAATGCTTCCACTGTCCTCATCACCGTGTGATTTTAAAAATCCATGAAATGGGACAGTTCCCTAGCTGGGCGATGGGCAGGGCATGGTGGACTGGAACCGACAGCACCAAAAGGAGAACTCAGTGGAGGCCGGGAATGGAGCACAGGGGCAAGGTAGGGGGTGTGGGAATAAATGGGAGGCCAGCAGGACAGGGGGACGCTGGCCCCAGAGTGTTCCGGAACCAGGGAGGTTAGCAACCCTTGTGAGGTACCACTGTCGGGAAACTGGGAGTAGATGCCATGGTCACTCACAGTGACCATGCAGCTCGGAGCAGAAGCAGGTGCAATGCAGGCAGAGTCCTAAGCTGTTGGGTGTGAGCACCAACCCGGGAATCTTTAAAGAAATCTGGGGAGAGGGGCCAGGGGACTGCATGTACCCAGGGCTCCAAGCAACCTGTCACTGCCACCTGCCCAAAGAAACTGACAGAGCCAACCCCAACTAGATTAGGACTGGAATACCAAGAAGACCCACAGAACAAGCAAAGCAGAGGAAGGGGATGGATGCAGCTGCTGGAGCTGTGAAATGTCTTTACCCCCAAATCAGCAGGGCAGGGGGTGGGGGTGGGGAGTCCTCGCCCGGAACAGAAGTCATGAATTCATTTTGGTTTAGGTTGCTTTGTTGCTTTCGCGCCTTATCAATATGCTCTGGGGTTCACTTCCTCTTCTTACCTCTTTCTTTTTAAAAGAAAAACCTCAGCAATAGGTTTCCTAATGATGCAGAATTGATTCCCCCCCACCCCAGTCTCCAACGTATTGACAGCTCGGGAGATCTGCTGAGCTGGCAGGAGGAGACGCCCCTCCTCGCCCCACCTAGGCAATGATGGGTTTTCAAACTAGGCATTAGATCACTACATCGGTCCTAACTTGCCTGGTTGCCACCAAAGGCACTAGATGAACGTCTCTGCTTTGCAAATACCCCTTTCCCTGTGGCTCTATTTTTACCCAAAGCAACATCCCTCTAATTCAAGGCTGGAAAACTGAAGCCCATGTGATTTCAGAAAGATAGGCACTTTCAAGTTGGGAAACATGTTGTAGACTAAAAAAGGAAAACACACCCTTCCAAAAGAATCATCTCTCCAGTAACTAAGGGGGAAAAAAAAGCATTTTTTCCTTTGACTGACAGATCCTTTCAAGTGCAAATGAGACTGACAGCAAAAGAGGTTTAAAATTCTCATTAAGTTGGATGGCACTTTTGCTCTTGGAATGTAAATATTGATATGTAATCTGGTTTTGCCCTGTCAAAAAGCACTCATGCATATAAATATGCTCAGAATTTCATACCCATGTGTTCTGTTCCTTCCCTGAGTCCTGTAAGCTCTTCCTCATAATGCCCTTCTTGGAGGGGCAGAGAGTGCACATGAGGGCCACTTTCAAGATGGCAGCACTGACGAGCACCCAAAGCACTTGCCCATGAACCAACACAAAGGCAGTTGTGTTTGTATAAATGAAGAGCTCATCATTTTCCTGTCTGGTTACAGGTGTTTTTCACTAGGTCTTGTGAAAAAGGAGTTGAGTGTGTCATGTTCAAAACACACCCTTCCACACAGAGCTGGAACGCTACAATCCTCTGGGAAGGAGGAGCGGGACAGGGTGCAGAGGGAACCTCAATCAGTGTTTCTCCAACCAGCGGCACCTGTAGGTATTTAGGGGGGTCTTGGAAGGCAGGCAGCTCTCCAAGTGTAGGTTGACATATTGTAGAATTCATTAGAGTTCTTTGTTATTTAAACAAAATGGAATGCCTTTTAAAATTAAGAATAATTGTTGTTTATCTGAGCAAATAGGATAATAATATTGTTCTCTCTCTCTCTCTCTCTCTCTCTCTCTCTCTCTCTCTCTCTCTCTCTGTTTTTGGAGTACAGTTCTTCATTTCTCTTGTTGTACACGATGTAGAGCCACACCATTCATGTAATCACACTCGTACATAGGATAATGATGTTTGTCTCATTCCACCGTCTTTCCTTCCCCCTGCCCCCTCCCTACCCCTCATTTCCCTCTACACAATCCAAAGTTCCTCCATTCTTCCCTTGCCACCCCCATCCCCTGTTATGAATCAGCATCCACTTACCAGAGAAAATATTCAGTCTTTTGTTTCTTGGGATTGGTTTATCTCACTTAGTATGATATTCTCCAACTCCATCCATTTATCACCAAATGCCATAATTTTATTCTTTATGGATGAGTAATAGTCCATTGTGTATACATACCACAGTTTCTTTATCCATTTATGTACTGAAGGACATCTACTTTGGTTCCATAATCTAGCTATTGTGAATAGAACTGCTATAAACATTGATGTGACTGTGTCACTGTAGGATGCTGATTTGAAGTCCTTTAGGTATAGGTCAAGGAGTAGGATAAATGGGTCAAATTGTGGTTCCATTCGAAGTTTTCTGAGGAGTTTCCACACTGCTTTCCAGAATGGCTGCACCGATTTGCAATCCCACCAGCAATGTATGAGTGTACCTTTTTCCCCACATCCTCACCAACACCTATTGTTGCTTGTATTCTTGATAATTGCCATTCTAATTGGAGTGAGATGAAATCTTAGGGTGGTTTTGATTTGCATTTCTCTAATTACTAGAGATACTGAACATTTTTTCATATATTTGTTTTGATCAATTTTATATCCTCTGTGAAATGTCTGCTCAGTTCCTTAGTCCATTTATTGATTGGGTTATTTCATTTTTTGGTGTTAAGTTTTTTGAGTTCTCTATAAATTCTGGAGATTAGTGTTCTATCTGAAGTGTGTGTGGAAAAGATTTTCTCCCACTCTATAGGCTCTCTCTTCACATTATTGATTGTTTCCTTTGCTGAGAAAAAGCTTTTTAGTTTGAATCTATTCCATTTATTGAATCTTGTTTTTATTTCTTGTGCTTTGGGAGTCTTGTTAAGGAAGTCAGGTCCTAAGCTGACATGATGAAGACTTGGGCCTACTCTTTCTTCTACTTGGTGCAAGGTCTCTGGTCTAACTCCTAGGTCCTTCTTCCATATTGAGTTGAGTTTTGTGCAGGGTGAGAGATAGGGGTTTAGTTTCGTTTTCCTGCATATGGATTTCCAGTTTTCCCAGCACCATTTGTTGAAGAGGCTGTCTTTTCCCCATTATATGTTTTTGGCACCTTTGTCTAGTATGAGGTTACTGTACTTATGTGTCTCTGTGTCTTCTGTTCTGTACCATTGGTCTACCTCTCTATGTTGGTGCCACTACCATGCCATTTTTGTTACGACTGCTCTGTAGTATAGTTTAAGGTCTGGTATTGTGATACCTCCTGTATCACTCTCCTGCTAAGGATTGCCTTGGCTATTCTGGATCTTTTATTTTTCCAAATGAATTTCAAGATTACTTTCTCTATTTCTATGAGGTACGTCTTTGGAATTTTAATTGGAATTGCATTGAATCTGTATAGTGCTTTTGGTAGTATGGCCATTTTGACAATATTAATTTTGCCTATCCAAGACCATGGGAGATTTTTCATCTTCTAAGGTTTTTCTTTAATTTCTTTCTTTAGTGTTCTGTAGTTTTCATTGTAGAGGTCTTTCACCTCTTTTTTTAGATTGATTCCCAAGTATTTTATTTTATTTTTTGAGATTATTGTGAATGGAGTAGTTTTCCTAATTTCTCTTTCAGAGGATTCATCAGTTTTGAATAGAAATGCGTTAGATTTATAAGAGTCGGTTTTATATTCTATTTTGCTGAATTCATTTATTAGTTCTACAAGTATTCTGGTGGAATAGAATCATGTCATCAGCAAATAGTGATAGTTTGAGTTCTTCTTTTCCTATTCGTATCCCTTTAATTTCTTTGATCTGTCTCATTGCTCTGGCTAGAGTTTCAAGGATGATGTTGAATAGAAGTGGTGAAAGAGGGTATTCCTGTCTTGTTCCAGTTTTTGAGGGAAAGTTTTGAGTTTTTCTCCATTTAGAATGATGTTGGCCATGGGCTTAGCATAGATAACCTTCACAATGATGAGGTATGTTCCTATTATCCCTATTTTTTCTAGTGTTTTGAGCATGAAGTGGTGTTGTATTTTATCAAATGCTTTTTCTGCATCTATTGAAATGATCATGTGATTCTTAACTCTAAGTCTATTGATGTGATGAATTACATTCATTGATTTCCAGGATGCTAAACTAACCTTGCATCCCTGGGATGAACCCCACTTGATCATGGTGCACTATCTTTTTAATATGTTTTTGTATGCAATTTGTCAGAATTTTGTTAAGAATTTTTGCGTCTATGTTCATCAGGGATATTGGTCTGAAGTTTTCTTTCCTTGATGTGTCTTTGTCTGGTTTTGGTATCAGGGTGATTGTTCCTTCTCTTTGAAGAAGGCATCCATGTTTGTTGATGATGATTAGGACAGAAGTCTAGTTCCCAATCTGATTAGATTTAAAAACTTTTTTTTATTAGTTATGTTGACCAGAACTCTTCCTATTGTAAGTCACAAACCCCAAGTTAGCTTGATTTTTAGAAATGAACTTATGGGCCTGGAGACATAACTCCGTGGTAAAGTGTGAGGCCCTGAATTCAATCCTCAGCATAAAAAAAAAAAAAAAAAAAAAAAAAAATTACTGACTTGCATAGTCAGAAAGTTCAGGAATACATCTAGCTTCAGGCATGGCTGGATCCTGGTGCCCAAATGATGTCAACCTAGGCCTTTCTGTCTATATGGTGGCAAACATGACCCCAACCCGTTCCATACTTACCACGTGTTACTACCTGCACTCTGAGTATCCATTTCCCAAAAATAAGTAACAAAAAAAAAAAAAAAAAAAAAATGCCGCTCTGCAAAAAGGAGGATTGAGTACCAATCCATCTTTGCAGATCTAAACCAATCACTGTGCCCTGGACATGCTGGACCTGTTGGAGGAGCCTGGGTGTGTAGCCACCCTCAAAACTGGAGTTGCTTCCACATGGACCACACAGCCTAGAAGCTGGGAGGGTAGTTTCCTCCAAAAATTTTAAGATGCTATTACCAAAAGAAATGAGACATAATACCTGGCATGTAAAAATGACACCTGCCCACCACACATATTAACTTAGATATTTCTCTGGGCACAGTGACCCACACCTGCAACCCCAGCAACTTGGGAGGCTGAGGCAGGAGGATCATAAATTTGAGGTCAACCTCAGCAACTTAGTGAGGTCCTAAGCAACTTAGAGAGACCCAGTCTCAAAATAAAAAATAGAAAGGGCTGGGGATGTGGCTCAGTGATAAAGCTCCTCTGGGTTCAAACCCTCATGCCCACCACCCACCAAAATAAATTCCTGGTCAACAGTGGGGTGTTGAGGATGGCAGAAGGTGGTGGTCTTAAGGTGGCTCTGAAGGTGTCACTAGGATGAGAACTAGGATCCTGTCCCAGGACACCCCCTTCCAGTGCCCCACCCCGGGACAGCCCCACCAGTGTGTCCCTTTGAGGCTGGAGATTCTGTCCAACGAGGGGCTCGCGGGGTTGGATTCCTGCCTCCTTTTTGGGGGCCATTGGCACAGACAGCGTTTCTTTGTCTTGAGTGAATCATCAGGTGTGTGACTAAAGATGGCTCCAGTAATACTTCGCTGAGCTTTTTGTTAGGGCTTGGATGTGAGGTGTCTCCCAGAAGCTCACGTGTGAGACAGTGCAAGAAGGTTCCGAGGAGAAATGACTGGGTTGTGAGAGCCCCATCAGTGATTTGATCCCGGAAGGGCTTCACTGAGTGGTAACCGAGGCGGTAGGGTATGTGCCCAGAGGTGGGCACTGGGGCGTAGCTTTGGGGTACACATTTGAAATTGGCAAGTGGTTCTGACCACCAAGTGAGCTGCTTCCCTTACACACTCCTCCGCCATGATGTTCTGCCTCACCTGGAGCCCCGAGGAATGGAGCCAGCCTTCTATGGACTAAGACCTCCAAAACTGTGAGCCCTCAAATAAACCTTTCCTCTTCTATAATTATTCTGGTTGGGTTTTTAAGTCACAGGGGCAAAAAAAAAAAAAAAAAAAGTGACTAAGACATTATTTCTTCATTGAGTACAGAAAAATTTTGATTTTTAATGAAAAAAAATCAAACCGTTTATGATCGAACCGTGCGTACTACAGGTTAGTCTTAAAAATCCAAAATCCTCTGGTTGGGGAGGTAGCTCATTGTTTGTCTAGCATGCCTTGGGCCCTGGGTTCCATCCCCAGTACTGCAAAATAAAATAAATCGGAGTCCCTTATACCTCCGGTGTTTACAAGCATGCAGCTTCCTCTCCCCAGCAAGGGGCTCAGCTTGGCTGTGATAGGCCATGCGGGCAGTCTGGCACTAACCACGTCGGAAATGGTTCTTACCGATGACCAGCACTGGAGAAACGTTCTCGTCATTCAGTTCTAAGAAGGTTTTAATTTCCCTTTTAGATTTCCTCTACAACCTTCCAGTTGTTTCTTCATATGTTGGCTTGCCAGACATATGGTATTTTTGTGGTTGCTCTTTATTATTAAATTCTATTTTTATTGCCTTGGAGCTGAAGAACGTGGTCAACGTGGTCTATATACGATCCTATTTCTTTGAAATGATGGAGGTTTCTTTATGGCCCAATTCATGGTCTACTTTTGAAGTATTTTCCCATATGTACTCAAAAAGCACAGTGCACTCTGGTTTGGCATGTATGGTCTTCTCTCGTTTATATAAACACACACATATAATGTAGATCGGTAGTATTTAATGTCTGTATGCAAACATGTAAACATATGTATGCTTGTGTGCACATATTTGCAGAGCCTGAATTCACTAAGGGCACTTGTCAGATCTTGGCTACCTGCCTTTTTAACCTTGTCCTATCGGTCTCTGTGAAGGCTTGTTAGAATCTCCAGCCGCACTCCCTGGTCCATCTGTTTCACCCTCATTATTCGCTGCTTGGCCATGGAGGAGGCCCAGGGTCAGCCCTGGCATGCTTACTGATGACTCTGGACTCCCGGCTGGGCAGCATGGACAGGAGGCTGCTTCTCTGGGCTGAGACCCACCTGCCCTGGGAACCGGAGATGGTGGCTGCAGGTGAGGGCCAGAGGGCGGCCCACCTGTTCTTATCAGCCCTGCCCGGCAAGGCTGTGCTCTGCCTTGGAGACCAGCGACCTGGGACCTCTGGTCTGAAGTGGGATCAGTAACTGGCCTTCCGGAGGGCCTCTGCCTCTCTTTTGCTGCCCTTGCTCGTTTATGGAGGCTATCTCCCGTGCTCTTTATTTCTCTGCAGCGCTGGGATGGCCCAGGGCCTTGTGCGTGCTAGGCAAGCGGCTCTGCCCTGAGCCCCGCCCCGCCCCGCCCCGCCCCGCCCCGCCCCTCTTTTTTTTTTTTTTTTTTTTTTTGGTACTGGGGATCGAACTCAGGGCCTTTTGTTTTCGAGGCAAGCGCTCTACCAGCTGAGCTATCTCCCCAGCCCCCCACCTCTCTTTTTCTAAAATCGCTTCTCCAAGATTTCTTTTGGGGCGAGGGAGACGGTGCCCTGTGTTGATTTGCCATTTTGACGGGAATAATAAAAGTCACCTTCAATCAAAGAAAAAAGAAAGAAAAGAAGAAAAGAAAAGCTGTACTTGCTTCACCCTCTCCAGTCATCTGGGATGGTGGCTTCCCAGCTGGTGTGTATTTACCGCTCATTTCATTACCCGGCGTGCTGGAGGCGAATAATGCAGAGATCGGGATTTGATTATCTTGGCAATTTTAGAAATTAAGGTATGATTCACATGCCGTCAAATCGCTCCTTTAAAGTATACAATGCAGTGATTTTTAGCTTATTCGCCCAGTTGTTGGGCCACCAACAAATTGCAGACAATTTTCATAAACCCAAAAAGAAACCTTACACCCGAGGCTGTCGCGCCCCACTCCTCTCTGCCCGCAGCCCCGACCACCACTAATCCACTTTCCGTCTCCACGGATTTGATCGGCCTGTTCTGGGTATTTCATATCAATGAAATCAAACAATATGTGACTTCTTGCTTCTGGCTCTTTTCTCGCGGGGTCAGCTTTCAAGGCTTCCTGTCGAGGCGTGTGTCCGCTTGTTCTGTTTTATGGCCGGATAATATTCCATTGTGCAGACACAGCCCGTGGCTTGTTTGCATGGGGCTTACTTAGCATGACGCTGCATGGAATATTCGTGTACAGATTTTTGTGCCAACACGTGTTTCCAGTTTTCCCAGCTGTGCCTCTGGGGGTGGACTGCTGGGTCAGGGGTAAGATGCTTCGTGAGGAACCGCCAAATGGTTTCCCAGAACCGCTGTTCCATTGCACACTCGCCAGCAATGTCTGAGGGTTCCAAGGTCCCCCGTCCTTGCCGGCACTGGTCCCTGTTCACCTCTGCAGGTAGCTAGCTACTCTGGGAGATGTGGAGTGGCATCTCTTTGTGGTTTTGATTTGCATTTCTCTGATGACAAATGATGTCCAACATCGTATCAGTGCGCTTAGTGGCCATTTCTCTTTCTTCTTTGGAGAAATGTCTATTCAGATCTTTTCCTCTGTAAAAACATTAGGCTGTTTTTCTTGTTATTGTTGGGTTGTGAAAACTCTTTATGTATGCTGGATACTAACAGTATATCCGAGTGGATTGCCTTACACTTTCTTGATATTCTTTGATGCACAAAATGTTTTCTCCCCAGTGCGTGGGATCAAACCCAGGGTCTCACACATGCTTGGCTTGTGTTCTACCACTGAGTTACATCCTGAGCCCATTAAAAGTTTTTAATGTTGTTGTTGTTATTATTTTTATTATACTGGATATTGAACCTAGGGGCACTTATCACTGAGCAACATTCCCAGCCCTGCTTTTAAAATTTGAGACAGGGTCTCACTAAGTTGCTTAGGGTCTCATTCAATTGCTGAGGCTGGCCATGAACTTACAACCCTCCAGCCTCAGCCTCCTGAGTTGCTGGGGTAGGTGGGAGTCACCATAACCAGCTCTTTATTATTATTATTATTTTAGAGACAGGTTCTTGCTAAGTTGCCCAGGCTGGTCTTGAACTTGGGATCCTCTTGCCTCAATCTCCCAAGTAGCTGGGATTATAGGTGTGTACCACATCTGGCACATTCAGGTCTGGTAACGTGGGTTCAGTCCCAGCACACCACAATAGGACGAGGAGGAGGAGCAAGTTTTAATTTCTGTGAAGTCCAAGTTATGTGCTTTTTCCTTAGTGGCTTTTGCATTCACTACCACGCCTGAAAGTCCATTGACTACCACCCAGGGTTGTGACAATTTACTGCCATGCTTTCTTCTGTTAGTTTAAGCTGTTATATTTAGGTATTTGGCCCATTCTGGGCTAAACATAGAGGTAGGGATCCAGCTTCACTCTTGTCCCTGTGACTGTGCAGTTGCATGAGTGTTGTTTTTCAAACAGACTCTCCCCCTTCGAATCACCCTGGTACCCTGGTCATAAAGCCATTGCTGTAAATGCATGGGTTCATTTCTAGAATCTCAATTCCATTCCATTGATCTTTGTCCTTATCCAGTACCACATGCTCTTAAAAAGTATATATATATATGTATATATATACTTACATACGTATATATTTAAGGTGTATAAAATGATGTCTTGATGTACATATACACAGTTCAGTGGTTTCTACAATCAAACCAATTAAAACCCGTCATCTCATAGAGTTACCTGCGTTTCCTGAGCAGGTGGGACGATCCCTGAAGTCTACTCTCTTAGCAAGCGTCCCGCCTACGATACAGTGCCATTGGCTACGCTCCCCTGGTGCGCTTTGGGGTCCCTGACTCAGCCTTCCATAACTGTGGCTCTGCACCCTTTGACCTTCATCTCCCCGGTCTCCACCCCCAACCCCTCCCCTCACCCCTGCTTCTGGTGTCCACAGTTCCAGAACTCTCTTTCCACGTATTTGACTTTTTTTTTTTACAGATAAGAGAGATCGTGCGGTGCTTTGCTGTCTGGCTTTCTTTGCTTGGCCCGGGCCCTCCCCAGCTTGGCGGTGGCTAGACCTCCTGTTCTAAAGCGGAATGTCACGCTGTCCTCTGTCCCTACCGCAGCTTCTTCATCCAGCCAACCAGCCACAGACGCTTAGGTTGTTTCCAACACGGAGCCCAATTGTGGGAGCGTTTTAGCAAGCTTTGGAAAAAACAGGAAGAATGAGGGCTCTTTTTTTTTTTTTTTTTTTTTTTAAGAGTGTCGATTCTTCCTTTTTTTTTTTTAATAAGATTGTTGTTTTTATTTGAATATTTTAAGCAGACAGCCTAAGTTATGTTTCTTTTTAATCTTTTAAAAATATTTCCTAGAAAAATTTAAGATCTGGGTAACACTCGTGTTGTATTTTGCGTGGACAGCACTGAGGTGAGGGGCGGGTTCTCCCTTGCATTTGGATCGTCCTCGTGAATGATCTCGTGCCGGCCCAGTCCGCCGAGTCTCCAGCAGAGCGACACCCTCTGTGCAGATTCTGCTTTCTCACCCGATCATAGGAGGAAGAATGGGGTCGCGATGATGGGATTTGCCTGATCTGGACCTGCCTCTGGGACGGCCGGCACATCCTTCTGGGGAGGGTTCCAGAACAGAGCACAGTGCTGTCAGGAAAGAGGGCTAGATTCGGGGGAGTCAAATGCCAGCGGAGACGGGTGCCAAAGTTCCACCACCAAACTTCAGACCTCTTTCCTTAATGCTGATCCTTTTCTACTTAAAGAAGGCAAGGGTACTTGTTCAGCTCATCCTCACATCCTTAAAGGGAGCCCCCAACTACCGATAGTGGGACTCGAATGAATGGAAGTGGCCAAGGTCATCTGATTCTGGTGGCGATAAGGCTTCAAGGATGAGTTTTGAGGCTCCTAAGGATGACAGTGTCTCTTTTCCTTTGTGGATAGTAGATTCCCACGGGGAATGGGCACTTCACCAGGACCTGTGAATCCTTTCAAACCTGTTGTTCTGTGAAGACGTGGAATGGAGTCAGGTGTGGTGGGGCACAGCCGTGATCCAGGTATTCAGGAGGCCAAGGAAGGAGGATTGCAAGTTTAAGGTCAGCTGGACAACTTAGTGAGATCCTGCCTCAAAATAGAATTAAAAGGCCAGGGATGGAGCTTAGTGTGGAGATCTTGCCTAGCATGTGAAACCCTGGCTTAGATCCTCAGTTCTGGAAGGGAAAAAGAAAAGAAAACAAAACAAACAGAAGACAAGAAATGGAACAGGCTCTAATCTGCCTGGTGCCTTCCAACACAGGGACACATACCGTGTTGTTCACGTTCTGATTTCTGAAACGTAGCAGTTAGTGCCAGCAGGAATTTCAGACCCACTGCTGATCCCCAAATGGGAAAATCCACCTGCACTGGGAGGGAAACAGAAATTGTTGCTCCCATCGTGAAATTCCAGGTCAGCTGCCATAAAATAAATGATGCTAACAGCCAAGATGTCTATAAACCAGGCACCGTGCAGAGTGATCTGCACGTACTATCTCAAGGAATCCTTCCCCGCCACGTACAGCTAACGGAATTGAGGCTTTCAGGAAATGCGTAGCTGGCTTGGGGTCATGTAACTGCCGGTGGTAAGGCCAGGATATTTGGTCATGTTTTCCAACTCAAGGGTTCCTCCCCTCAAACAGCACAGAGTGCACCCTTGGGGTTCATCAGCAAAGCAAGGATAACCATAATGCCAAAGCTATCTAAATTAACAGCTGCAACGAGCCTCATGAAAATCAATCGTATTTTGACCTGTACCTACCATGGGAGCCCGCTCTGCCCTCATCCTCCCAAGGCCAACCTGTCTTTCTTTCAGGAATTCCCCTCCCCCATTCTCATCCACATGCATAAATTAAGGTCATATTTACATACAAGACTTAACAAATGCTCAAAATGTTATTATTAGTGCTCTTGTTGCTATCACTGCAGTTATTACTGACGCTTTAAATATGTGTGCATGTGTGTCTAGAATTCTCACTGTATATTTACACTTAAAGTAATAAGCTTCTTAAAGGCAATGACTGTGGTAAACTAGTTTCTCAGCACCTTTTTCCCCCCCCTTCCTTTTTTGGTGCTGGAATTGAAGTCAGGGCCTCATGCATGCTAGGAGGCAAGTACTCGACCCTGAGCTAAGCTCCCGTCTTCCAGGTTTCAAGATCTTGCCGGTCAGTTCAGCATGGTCATTACTGAAGGTTGATTTTCGGTTGAGTTGAATTATAACGAAATGAGTTTTTAAAAGTCACGTGTCAACATATAGACTGCATTGCTAAAGCTGGTTAAATATGCTAAAACCGATTTTAAAGCTAAAATTAAAATATTTTACTAAAGTTTTATATCCTGATGTCGAACCACTAAAAATAATAATGAACACAATAAATATGAATACCCAGTGATAAAAGTGAGCATCTGGATGAACCTGGAAAATACTAGTTACTTATCAAATGGGCACATAACAAAAGCATTAAAAACGTGGCTACGGGGACTGGGCCGTGGCTCAGTGGCAGCGTGCTCGCCTGGCATGTGTGAGGCACTGGGTTCGAGTCTCAGCACTGCATATACATAAACGAATAAAGTTCTATCAACAACTAAAAAAAATTTTTTTTAAAAATGTGACTATGGGAGCTGGGGAGATAGCTCAGTTGGTAGAGCGCTTGCCTTGTAAGCACAAGGCCCTGGGTTCGATCCCCAGCACCCAAAAAAAAAAAAAAAAAAAAAAAGTGGCTATGACCTATGACCCCCACAAAAAGCAACAGCCTTTTTCTTCCTTTCTTTCTTTTTCTTTCTTTCTTTTTTTTTTTTTTTTTTTTTTTTTTTTTCGCAGTACCCGGGAATTAAACCCTGGGCTTTGCACATTCTAGGCAAGTGCTGAACCACCGAGCTGCATCCCCAGCCTGAGTTCCGCCTTCTCTAAGGAAAACCCAGACTCTAAACATTTACTGCCCTGGAGACCCTAGCTCCCCCCTCCCCTCCCCCTCCCCCTCTTCTCTTTCTTTCTTTCTTTTCTTTTCCTTTTTTTCCAGTGCTGGGGATGGAACCCAGGGCCTTGGGCTTTCTTCCACAAGCTACGCCCCCAGCCCTGAAGACCCTAACTTCTTCCTAAGGTTTCCCAGCAGCCATGTTGGACTATCATTACGAATACAGACAAGAAGAGAATCTAGAGGTGGGCTGAGGGGTTCTCGGGCCCGCCTGGCACAGGAGCAAGACCGGGAGTGCTGAGGTGAGGGCGTTGGAAAGGAGCCACGCTTCACAGGCACCGGAGGAGGACCCCACCTGAGCGGGCAGGACAGGGTTCTCCAAGACGAAGGCAGAAAGCCGAATGGTGAAGGCTGGAGACTTTTTAGAAAGCAGGGGCAGAAAGAGGGACATTTTTAAGAGCAATAATATGAACAAAGTTATTCAAGTGCATCTGGGTTTGAGGGAGTTTGAACTATAACTGGAAAAGTCTGCATGTGCAAGAACCCAAGTCTGGACAGAGAGGTGGGACAGGTCTGTGGAGAGGTCTCAAGGTGACCAGGAGCGTGCCAGAGCAGGGGACAGCTTGAGGCGGGAGGGGAGGTCTGGAGGGATGATTTCTGGCCATGGGGAGCTGGACGGTCTGGCTGGCAGCCACTTGGTTATCATGTGGCTGAACACTGGCGCCCGCGAGGGGCAAGGAGAGGGTACACTCCACCCTCTAAGTTCAAGGTCATGGATGCAGACTCCTGTGAAAGATCGCGATGTGTTTAATCAGATCCTTCTTAAGAGAAAGCGAATGGAAGATGCCACTGTAGACGCTTATGGAAGTGGCACATGGTCTGCACCCAGCTTGCTTCCCGCTCACTCATTACCTGTCCCGTAGGCAGCATCTAACGTGTACAGGTGCTGTCCATGCAGGTAGCAGGGGTGGGTAGCCTTGGCCCCGTCCTGAGGCCATGAGCAGTCTAGAGAGGGGAGTAGGTGTGTATGCAAATAGCGAGACTACCAGGTAGAAGGTTCTAGATGCTGTGGGACAGATGCGCTTTAGAAAGTGTCTGGGGGTAGAGATGGGAGGAATCTCTCCCTGCTCTGGGAGGGGGAGGGCCCTGGACACGTGGACAGGTGGGAGAAGGGCTTCCCCAGGAGAGGGAAGTGAGGGAGGGAAGCAGGATGCCGGGGTCCAGGGGTCGGTGACGAGCAGTCAGGGAAGATAGCACTGAAGGGGACGTGAATGTGGTGGCACTCAAGACCTTGACCTCCAAGCAGAAGAGGTGCTGGCTTGGTTGGCAGACTGTAAATCCCAGTTCCTGAAGGCCGAGGTCTGTCTGCTCACACTGACTCTCCTGAGCCTCCCAGGGGACTCAATAAATCCATTCTGAGTGAACAGATGAATCTGGACTAACTGGACCTCATGTTGACATCTGGTCAATTTAGTGATACAAATAGCATTTTTTTCCACAATTCTGGCTGAGTTCATCTTATGAGCAAGGCAGTAAAAGAGATTAAGGATACAAGGTGAAGGGGAAATATCAGATTCTGTTCCTATAGAAGACTCCAGAGAGAGAGGTTATTTAAAAGAAACAATAATTTTTTACACTTAATGAGGTTATATCCACATTCTAATTTTTGCTTTTAAATGTAATGTTGTGAAGTTTTTTTTTTTTTTTTCCCCAAGAAATGTGATTGGTGTGTGCGCAAACAGAACATAAACATATTTTCCTCTAGGAAGTTTGAAGTGCTTTTCTTTCTATTGGCAATGATGTTGTTTAAAGATGCTCATATTAAGCATACTTTATGCTATAAAATAGTGCTGAAGCAGTCACAAAAGTTCTTCCGGACCTCATGTCAAGACTTGTCTGAATTCCATGTGTTAATCTGCAGCTAAAGATGTTCAAATACTGAGAGATGTGCAAACACGATCAAGCTTGGCTTTGCCTTAATATACATTTTTTTCTTTTTCAGAGGAATACTTTTCCAGGTGGTGGGAGACCAGGTCTCACTATGTTGGCCAGGCTGACTTCAAATTCGTGATCCTCCTGCCTCAGTCTCCGGGTAACTGGGAACGGGGATGTGTGTGCCGTTGCACCCACATGGGAATACACTTCACTCAGAAATTCATGTGCACAAGAGAACAAAGTGAATCAAATATCAAAGATCTGGCATCGGAAATTAGCACTACCCTCTCAGGAGGAATATTGTAGGTTGGGAAAAAGCAACTTTATCTGCACACGTGGCCTCCAAGACAAAAATCAATGACATCAGGTGCCATTTATTTATGTTACTATAACTTTGAGGTGGTTAATTTTACGCATGCACTTGGAGAATATTTTGGGATGAGATTAACATTTATATCAGTGACCATCAGGTAAAGCAAATTGCCCTCTGTAACGCAGGTGGGCCTCTTCTCATCAGTTGAAGACCTGAATAGAACAATGAGCAGGAGCGCATCCTCCAGTAGGAGGCCTTCAGACTTCATCTGCACCGTCAGCAGATGAAGGCCTCCAGGTGGGCCTCCAGTCTGCCCACCTTTGCAACAGAACCGGAATACTGACTCGCCTGGATTTTGAGACTGCTGCTTGCATTGCAGATTTGGAACTTGCCGGTCTTCATAAACACGTGAGGCCATTCATTACAATAAACCTCTCTCTCCTTCTCTGATACATGTATCCCACGACTCTTTCTCTGGAGAACCCTGGCTAACGAACGTGATCTTGATGTTGTTTTAACGTCAGCCCTGGCGGAATTGCTTTCTCTGGCCTACACTCTATTGTTATGCCCAGGTGGGGACCTTATGAACATGAGGTGTGGGATTCTCATGCTTTGGGTCATGAGGACGTTGTTGTAGAAACTTCTGTTGTGCTCATTTATTTTTATTCCCCTCTTTTTTACCCAATTTTGCCCTAACACATTCTAGGTATGTGTGGCAGTCATTATTATTTTAGGAATGAGGTGACATAGAAAAAACAAACAAATCTATTCCTGCCTCTTCATTTACACATTTAGCCCAGAAATCTTCAAAGGAAGGATTAAACCACCATGACAACCTCGATCGGCCTCACACATATCATTCTTACACATATCATTCTTACACATGTCATTCTTACACATGTGCTTTTAGCATTGCAACTGCTTCATAAAACATATAACAGAACTAGAGAAGAAATTTTTTCCGTTTTCAAGTCAACTTTTGTTCTGTTATTTAGACATCTTCCAACTCAGGGAAAGAATATACAATACTGTTTTGAGATAAAAGGAGGTTATAAGTGTCCTGTTTCAGAATAGTGACCTTTTATATAGACACTATGATTTTATATTAGATACATTTATTTGCCTACTTCATATTAGACCATATATTTATGTCTTCAATACGCATTTTCTGTTATATCTTCAAATACACATAAAGTAATGAGGTTTGTTTTTTGTCATAGAAAGAACAATCCTATTTAACTTCAAATATCCAAATTCCATAGTGACATTTCAACAGGAGATGACATAAATCTCAAGTTGTATAATATTGTGGTTTTCTTTGTTTTGTATTTTTTCTCCTATGTCACCTGTAATAAAAGGTGAATTGTACACAAGTAAACTTAAACAATTGCTATTGTTGAAAAATGCCTGAAGTTTCCAAAAAAAGTTCATGAAATTTATTTTTAGAGCATTTCTCAAATGTAAGGTATATCCTGTTTCTAAGTCAAAGTACCCCTCATTCTCAAATACTGCTGGGATTCACTAAAATTATGAAACTGTCCTGGTGTAATTTATATAAATAAAGGCAGAGCAATACCTTTTAGAATTAGAAGGGATCTTGGAGTTTAGTCTAACTCCTCGGTTTTGCAGATATAATGTAAAGCAGGCCTAGCAATAGTAGGCATTATAACTACAAATTCTTAACAGCACAGAATTGCATACAAATTCTTACAGCACAGATCCTTAAAAACAAAAATAAAATACCCCCAAAAAGTTTTTAAAGACTGAAACAAATAATTTAAAAAGGAAAAGCAGGAGCCGATTTTACATGTAAGCGCCATTTATCATCTCCCATGAAAGATGAGCCTATTTCCTGCTGCGGTGTTCGTTTGCTGTCCTGTAACTACAGTCCTAACATCGTCGCAGTCCCCTCTAAGAAGTGCTGGAGGCGCTGGCTTGTGCTGCTCCGTGGTGAACACAGTGATTCCCAAGAATGCCCACGCTGACTTTCATCACCTTGCGGAGCAGGGCCAGCAGCTGCGGCTTCCTCGTCTTGGGCCTGTCTCTCGGAAAGCAGACAGTCCCGGCTGGCGTAAGAGGGTGTTAATGAGGTCTCGTCTTGCTGGTACACGTTTTTGACATTTGGTCTTGGAGTAGAACACACAGGGCTCTCCTCAGTGCTGTAGAGAGCACTGCATCATGCAGGACACCCGGAAAGGGGCAGAGTCCCTCTGCGGTCCCCTGGAGCCTGGTAACCATGGTGCAGGAAGGGAGGCTTCAGTTCTGTCCTTGTTAGGGGGTTTTAGTTGGTGGCCTCTTTGGCTCTGCCAAGCACAGTCCTTATAGTGCTTACCAAAGAGAGCCGTGAACTCTCTGTTGTATTAAACATCATTGAGGAAATAACCCATAAAAACTATAACGACCCTATTTTGACTGACGTACTAAACCTTTACATTAATCACCACTCATCTATTTCTTCATTCTGGGGATCAAACCTAGGGCACGACACAGGCTAAGCTTCCACTCTACCACTGAGCCACTCCTTAGCAATTGCAATGCTATGGATTAGAGTTTTTGTGCTCTCAATGGGGGCAAAATTTGATTGTTGCACAGTACAAAATCGTAGCCACAGGACATTTAAAAATTTCTGACCATAGTTGGGCATGGTGACACACGCTTGTCATCCCAGCAACTTGGGAGGCTGAGACAGGGGTTCTAGGCCAGCCTTAGCAATTTAGCAAGGTTCTAAGCAACTTACTGAGACTCTTTCTTAAAATAAAAAGGCCTGGGGATACAGCTCAGTGACAGTGCCCCTGGATCAATCCCTAGTACCAAAAATTAAATAAATGAAAATTTAAAAATTTGGGCCATACATTCTCATTACAAAAACTAGTTTCTAGAGACATATGAATTGCCTAAACTGAACGAGGAGGACATACACAACTTAAATAGACCAATTTCAAGTAATGAAATAGAAGAAGTCATCAAAAGCCTACCAACACCTTTACGCCATGTACAAACAGAGAAACAACATGTATCCCATTTGTTTACAATAAAAAAAAAAAAAAAAAAAAGCCTACCAACAAAGAAAAGTCCAGGACCAGATGGGTTCTCAGCCGAGTTCTACAAAACCTTTAAAGAAGAGCTCATTCCAATACTTCTCAAAGTATTCCATAAAATAGAAGAGGAGGGAACCCTGCCAAACTCATTCTATGAAGCCAATATCACCCTGATACCTAAACCAGACAGAGACACATCGAAGAAAGAAAATTTCAGACCAATATCCTTAATGAACATCGATGCAAAAATTCTCAACAAAATTCTAGCAAATCGCATACAAAAACATATTAAAAAGATAGTGCACCATGATCAAGTGGGTTTCATCCCAGGGATGCAAGGTTGGTTCAACATCAGGAAATCAATAAATGTAATTCACCAAATCAATAGACTTAAAGTCAAGAATCACATGATTATTTCAATAGATGCAGAAAAAGCATTTGATAAAATACAGCACCCCTTCATGCTCAAAACACTAGAAAAAATAGGGATAGTGGGAACATTCCTTAACATTGTAAAGGCCATCTATGCTAAGCCTATGGCTAATATCATTCTAAATGGTGGAAAACTGAAAGCATTCCCCCTAAAAACTGGAACAAGGCAGGGATGCCCTCTTTCACCACTTCTATTCAATATCGTCCTTGAAACTCTAGCCAGAGAATTTAGACAGACCAAAGAAATTAAAGGGATATGAATAGGAAAAGAAGAACCCAAACTATCCCTATTTGCTGATGATATGATTATATACTTAGAGGAACCAGGAAATTCCAGCAGAAAACTTTTAGAACTCATAAGTGAAATCAGTAAAGTAGCGGGATATAAGATCAATGCACATAAATCTAATGCATTTTTATACATAAGTGATGAATCTTCAGAAAGAGAAATTAGGAAAACTACCCCATTCACAATAGCATCGAAAAAAATAAAATACTTGGGAATCAATCTCACAAAAGAGGTGAAAGACCTCTACAATGAGAACTACAGAACACTAAAGAAAGAAATTAAAGAAAACCTCAGAAAATGGAAAGATCTCCCATGTTCTTGGATAGGAAGAATTAATATTGTCAAAATGGCCATACTACCTAAAGTGCTATACAGATTCAATGCAATTCCAATTAAAATCCCAATGATGTACCTTACAGAAATAGAGCAAGCAATTATGAAATTCATCTGGAAGAATAAAAAACCTAGAATAGCTAAAGCAATCCTTGGCAGAAAGAGTGAAGCAGGGGGTATTGCAATACCAGATCTTCAACTCTCCTACAAAGCAACAGTAACAAAAACGGCATGGTATTGGTACCAAAATAGAAAGGTGGATCAATGGTACAGAATAGAGAACACGACAAACCCAAATAAATACAATTTTCTCATACTAGACAAAGGGGCCAAAAATATGCAATGGAGAAAAGATAGCCTCTTCAACAAATGGTGCTGGGAGAATTGGAAATCCATATGCAACAGAATGAAACTAAACCCATATCTCTCACCATGCACGAAATTAAACTAAAAATGGATTAAGGATCTCGGAATCAGACCAGAGACCTTGCATCTTTTTTTTTTTTTTTTCCCACTTCCAAAGGCTTTATTGGTAAATATGCTTTAGAAAAGAATGATCTACCCTATCTTCCAAGTCAGTGGAATGAACAGCTGTGATCAAGGACTCCTCTGGTTGTGCTGACGGGGACCCTGCTTTGACCATCTCTATTCATAGACCCAGTCATGAGCACAAGACTTGTAGTCAACCAATTCTTCAGGCTTAAACCATAGGCTGATCTCTTTTTCAGCGCTTTGTATGGAGTCACTGCCATGAATGATGTTCCTGCCAACTTGAATGCAGAAGTCCCCTCGAATGGTACCTGGTTTAGAATCTGCTGGATTCGTCTCCCCAAGCATCACTCGGCCTGTCTTCACCACATTCAGCCCCTCCCAGACCATAGCCACCACTGGCCCTGAGTTCATGTACTTCACCAGCCCTGGGAAGAAGGGTCGATCTTTCAGGTCAATGTAGTGCTGCTTCAGATGGTCCTCAGAGGCCCGAAGGAACTTCATGGCCACCAGCCGGAACCCCTTCTGCTCGAAGCGCTTGATGATCTCGCCCACCAGGCCGCGCTGCACGCCGTCCGGCTTGATGGCGATGAAGGTGCGTTCGAGGTTGGCCATGGTCCCGGGAGCTGCTGGACAGGCGGTGGATGTGCTGCGAGACCGAAATCTCGAGACCTTGCATCTTATAGAAGAAAAAGTAGGTCCAGAGCTTCAACATGTCGGCTTAGGACCAGACTTCCTCAACAGGACTCCCATAGCACAAGAAATAAAAACAAGAATCAATAACTGGGATAGATTCAAACTAAAAAGCTTTCTCTCAGCAAAGGAAACTATCAGCAATGCGAAGAAAGAGCCTACAGAGTGGGAGAAAATCTTTGCCAATCATACTTCAGATAGAGCACTAATCTCCAGAATCTATAAAGAACTCAAAAAACTCTACACCAAGAATACAAATAATCCAATCGACAAATGGGCTAAGGAAATGAATAGACACTTCACAGAAGAAGATCTACAAGCAATCAACAAACATATGGAAAAATGTTCAACATCTCTAGTAATAAGAGAAATGCAAATCAAAACCACCCTAAGACTCCATCTCACCCCAATTAGAATGGCGATTATCAAGAATACAAGCAACAACAAGTGTTGGCGAGGATGTGGGGAGATAGGTACACTCATACATTGCTGGTGGGGCTGCAAATTAGTGCAGCCACTCTGGAAAGCAGTGTGGAGATTCCTTAGAAAACTTGGAATGGAACCACCATTTGACCCAGCTATCCCACTCCTTGGCCTATACCCAAAGGACTTAAAATCAGCATACTACAGAGATACAGCCACATCAATGTTCATAGCTGCTCAGTTCACAATAGCCAGACTGTGGAACCAACCTAGATGTCCTTCAATTGATGAATGGATAAAGAAACTGTGGTATATATATACAATGGAATATTAGTCAGCCATAAAGAATGATAAAATTATGGCATTTGCAGGCAAATGTATGAAATTGGAGAATATCATGCTAAGGGAGATAAACCAATCTCAAAAAACCAAAGGATGAATGATCTCGCTGATAAGTGGATGATGACACATAATGGGGGTGGGAGGGATTAGTGTTAGGGTTAGAGTTAGGGTTAGGGAGGGGGCAAGAATGGAGGAAGGAAGGACTGTGTAGAGGGAAAAGAGGGGTGGGAGGGGTGGGGGGAGGAGAAAAATAACAGAATGAATCAAACAACATTACCCTATGTAAATTTATGATTACACAAATGGTATGCCTTTACACCATGTACAAACAGAGAAACAACATGTATCCCATTTGTTTACAATAAAAAAAAAAACTAAACATCAAAAGTTTTTCAAAGGTTGAAACAAATATTAAAAAGGAAACATGGAAGCTATTTTACACTTAAAAACTGTTTATAAGTCCAGAAGTAAGCCCTCCCTTCTATGGTCAAGTGATTGCAACCAGGTGCTGAGGTCCTACACTGAGAAGGCTGCCATTTCAAACAAATGGTTTGGGGAAACTGTTACTGACTTCTTACCTTAGTCCATATATAAAAATGAACCAAAATGGATCAAAAAACCTAACCATAAAAGGCAAAAAGAGACACTTATTAGAAACTTCATACACCAAATTTGGCAATGATTTACTGGTAATAACATCAAATCTCAAACAACTAACGAAAAAATAGACACACCAGACTGTATCAAAATTAAAATCTGGGGCTGGGGAGATAACTCAGTTGGTAGAGCACTTGCCTCACAAGTACAAGACCCTGCAATCAATCCCTAGCACTGCAAAAAAAAAAAAAAAAAAAAAAAAAAAAAAAATTAAAATCTGTGCAATAATGGACATAATCATCAGAGTGAAAAGATGTCAAAGAAGTGGAGAATTTATAATACTTGTACAGTGATGGTGGGAATGTAAAGATGGTACAGTTGTTACAGACTGGCCATGTCAGTCTGGTGGTTGGTTCCTCAAAATATTAAAAATAAAATGACTGTATGACCCAGCAATTCCACTTGGGATACAGACCCAAAAGTATTGAAAGCAGGGTCTCCAAGAAGTGTCTGTAACAGAATCATTCTCAACTGTAGCAACCTACGTGTCCATGGACAGATGAATGGATAAGCAAAATGTAGTATATACATATGATAGAATATTATTCAGCCTTCAAAACAAAAGAAATCCTGATACATGTTACCACAGGGATGAACCTTGGAGATGTGTGCTAAATGAACTAAGCCCGACACAAAGAGACAAACGCTGTATAATTCCACTTACCTGAGATGCCTAACACAGTCAAGTTCACCATCAGGAAGCAGAGTGGTGGATGCAGGGGGCCAGGAGATGGAATGGGGAGCCTTTGTTAGTGGGCACAGATTTTCAGTTTATAAGATAAAGAGAATTCTGG
This sequence comes from Sciurus carolinensis, assembly GCF_902686445.1. Classification (NCBI taxonomy): domain Eukaryota; kingdom Metazoa; phylum Chordata; class Mammalia; order Rodentia; family Sciuridae; genus Sciurus; species Sciurus carolinensis. The sequence continues at coordinate 199,832,247 of NC_062213.1, read as the reverse complement.
AGGGCTACTGAACCATGCGCTTAGACACGGCTCACATTGTGAAGTTTACATGAGATGCATTTTACTGCAATTTTTCTTTCTTTTTTTTTTTTTTTTTTGAGATGGGTTCTCACCAAGCTGCCCAGGCTGGCCCTGAACTCCTGGGCTCAAGTGATCCAACTGCCTCAGGTTTCCAAGTAGCTGTGCCTTCCAGCTCATACCATGATTTTTGTTTTGGCGGTTCTGGGGATCAAACCTAGGGCCTCATACTTGCTAGGCAAGTGCTCTAACACTGAGTCCCACAATTTTATGAAAAGCTCTTTATGATTTAACATAAAAGAAGCTTATTCCCTGTAAAATCTGTTTCTTCTCCAGCAACTACACCCATAGGTTTCCACTAGAGTGTATGAAGTACAAATATTCACATAGCACATACACAGATATATGATGTAGCTATGATTTTTACATTTCATGGGGGTTGGGGGAGCAAGTAAAGGAAAAAAAAAATGTCTGAAAACACACGTGGGCCAGGCATGTCAGAGAAAAAGGAGAAATGTTCTCTTTCCTGGATGAGATGTGCTCCACATTCCAATGAAGCAGAAAGGTGTCTAACAGTGAGATCAGAAAATCAAGCGCAGAATAATCTACAGCGGACTTTGTGAATCTTTGGCACTTGGGGCTTCTTGTGGAAGGAAGTTGTCTTGTGCCTAGTGGGCTGTTCAGCTGCCTCCCAAGCCTGGAGTCACTAGAGGCTGGTAGCGCCCTTTACCCAGTGTTGGCAACTCAAAATGTCCCCTAAGGGGCAAAATCTCACCCCAGTTGGAGCCACTGCTGTCCAATTAAAGCTAACCGTAACCTGGCCGTGCCTTCTCACTCTGCTTTGTGGAGCTTTGCAAAGGAATTATTTATTCCTTCTTTCATCAGCCTCAGACTCTTATGATGACCACAGAGTTGAAATCCTTCAGGGCAGGGGGACACATATAGTGAAACTGGAAGAAAAGCAAATTCCATACACAGGCCTGAGTCCTTGCTCAGCGACGGTGATGTGTTTCTATTTCAGGAATCATTTCTACATCACAAAACAGTGCACTGGTCTGCATTAATCAATGTAATTGATTGAAGGATTACTTGTGCCCATTGCTGATTAGAGTGGAGATATTGTGATTCTTTTTTCATTCTCAAAGGGCTTAAATATGTTTGGGACCTAAGACACATCTGGGAGTCAGACTGCAGTGGGACAGTGCTGGTGGGGGTTATATGGGGATTCACAGACAGATGAAAATTGGTGGAGGTGGTCTCTACTCCCAGACTGCGTTGGATGGTGTCCCCCCCAAATTCACGTCTACCAGAAAAAATCTCAGAATGTGACCTCATTGGAGAGTGTCTGTGGATGTAAGGAGTTCAGCTGAGGACATAGTGCTCCAGGGTGGACCTTAAATCCACAGCATTCTTATAAGAAAGCTACCTGAAGACTGAGGCAGTTGAAATGAGGTTTCTACAAGTCAATGATGGCCAAGGCAAACACCAGAATCTAGGAGAGGGGCCTGGGATAGTCCCCTCTCAGAGCTTCCAGAAGGCACCAACCCCACCCACAACCGCAGAGCCATAGAGACTAAATTCTGTTGTTTCAAACCCCTGCACTTGGGATGCTGCATTTCGTTAAGGTAGGCCTAGGAAAGTAACACAACCAAGCAAGATCCATCCACAAGCTGGCTTCTCGGGAAGGGCAAATTTGGATGCCGCCGAGAAGAGGTGATGAGTGAATTCTAGCCAAAAAGTGAGACGAAGAAAAGTGCCAAGCACTTCTAGGACACTGGGCTCCCATACCAGTGTCTCTGCAGAAGCAGGGTCCCCAGGGAACAGATGACTGGTGCTGGGGTGAGAGGGTGATGACTGGCTAGGCGGGGCCTGCTGTCTATCCTGCCTGCAGAGGTCCTCTAAGGCGACGCGCCACGGCGTCTGAGCCGAGGCGGCAAACCTGGCTGTGGTGTCAGCACCTGGGTGCAGCCTACACATTTCTGTACCTGATTTATCTTCTGTTCCTTTTCATCCTGCGGCCATTTCCTGCTGAAAAATATTTTCACTTTATGTCTTTGTTGCCAACCTGTATGTTTTATTCATGCTCTCGCGGGGGCATATTAGTGAATTAATGCTGCCTTCGAGGAAGATGAAGACTGAACTTCCCTTTGTATTCTCAGGAACGAACCACGGCAGCCTTTGAGCTTGGTGCACTGGGGTTCTGAATCAGGAATGGACACTGCTACTTAGGGGCGTCTGTGTGGGAGAGGCTGAGCCTGTTAACTGTTTTGTTACATGTTTGGTTAGAACATAAAAGGAGAATGGAAAAATCTAGAATCAGTGCTCTGGATTTCCTTACAGGGTGGAATACAGGTATCTTTGGGGCCATGAATTTGAATTGGTTAGAAATTTTAGCTACTTGGAGTCAGTCTTCTTTCTCTTCTTTTTAAAAATACTATCTAAGGGGCTGGAGGTGTGGCTCAGTAGCTAAGTGCTTGCTTAGCGGGTTGGGAGCATCAGGGTGCAGTCTTGGCTGTACACTGAGCTCTAAGATGCCTTTGCGAATCCAGTCTCCTCCACAGGCTCCTCGGAGGGTAGAGGTGGTGTCATTTTCAGAGTGTCATTTTCAGTGTCTGAGAGCATGTCCGTGGTTGGAAGCAGTGTGAACATCAGACACACTGTGGACTTTTGACATTGAACACGTCCTTCACTCTGCAACCAGCCCGCGTCTCTCAACATTGGAATTTGAGCCTCAGCTTCTTGTCTGTAAACAGGATCTGTCCTCGCTGTTGTGGGGATTAAGAGAGAACATAGCATACTGACTCAGTGTTAAGTGCGGACTGGTGCTCGCTACAGGTGACCTCCTCTCTCCTCTTCTTAAATTCCATCACTACTGAGAATCATCTGTATGTTGTGAGGTTGCAGAGGTTTTCTCATGGAACTGAGCAGCTAAGAGTCTCCTACACAATAAGATGTATCTTTCATTCTCAGTTTCTACCTTTGAACTTCATTCACTGCTCTCTAGTCAGAATCCAGAGTGCAAGTGGTTGCTCAGGTGTGACTCCTTGCTGGGTTACATGATGCAGCAGAGAGAAGGTGGGTGGGAAGGGCGAGGTGAAGAAACCAAGAAGATGGGCTGGACCCGGGCCTTGTTGAGAATCATTTGCAGTCACAGGAAAGGGGACTCAGTTTTTTTTTTTTTTAAAGGTAAGCAATGTGCTGTCTGATTAAAAGGTGAGCTGATATGATTTCTCTCAGGCCCTGGGTCTCCTTCCTCTGGTCTTTACTAGGTGTTCTTGCATGACAATTCAAGGAGAGTATTCAGAATGGCCTCTTAATGAAACATTGTTAGGAAGTTCTTCCGGATACCCACCCTGAGTACTAGGTCTGTTGGAGGAGGACTAGCACAGGGCATGTATGCAGCGCAGTCGCCTGCACTGGCTCTTGCTCTAGCTCTCGAGTGCTGGTCCTGGTGCTTGATCAAGCAAGCTTTCACCCCTCCTGGCCTCAGTGCCCCCAGCTGTACACGAGCACAGTGCTTATCACACAGGGTGTCGTGAGGATAGGGGAGAAAGTGCCTGTAAAATATTGAGCACAGATCTCAGAAGAGAATAAGCACTGTTATCATTCGGGGAGTCTGAAGTCCACTTACATTTTTGTTGGCAACGTGCTGTAAACTCTTTAATCTCAGTTGTAAAAGCTTTAATCTCTTTAGGAGCAATGCTGTAGGCGTCAGGCTGCTACGCTGAGCAGGAGTCCCAGGGTTCCAATTATAACCATATGCTGTCTTTTAAATGCACAACGTCTGGGCCACAACGTATTTGCTTTAATCCAGCCACATCCAGAGCAAGGGAAAGGCTTTTTTCCCCTATAAAAACATCTATTTAGCAGGGCGCAGTGTCACACGTCTGTAATACCAGAGACTCTGGAGGCTGAGGCAGGAGGATGGCAAGTTCAAAGCCAGCCTGAGCAACTTAGACCCTGTCTCAAAATAAAAAATAAAAAGGACTGGGGAATGTAGCTCAATGGGAGAGCACCCCCACCCAAATCTATTTAGTGTTTACCACATACCAGACACTGGGATGTCGCAGCGATTGATGATCATGTCCTCTACAACGTGGCAAGAAACTGACCGGAAGCTGTGCTTGGTGCACCTGTATAAAGTGAAGTTTCATTGATGTTGTAGACAGAGGACTTTTTTGCAAGGGGGTTGAACTCAAGGATACTTTGCCACTCTGCTACATCCCCAACCCTTTTTATTTCAGGACAGGGTCTCACTAAGTTGCCCAGGCTGTCCTTGGACTTTTGATACTGCTACCCACTATGGAAAGAGTTTCTGAAGACGTGACTAAGTGATGGGAAATTTATCTTGGATTATTTGGGTAGGTCTTCAGTGAAATCACATATATTCTTATACGAGAGAGAGTAGGGAAATTTGACTACAGAGAAGGTGATTTGAAGATGGAGCAGAGATATGAAGACGTTGGCCTTGAAGATTAAAGTAATCCGGTCCCAAGTCAAGGTATGCTGGCAGCTACCACAATTCAGACTAAGGAAGAAGGGAACATGGCCCTGCTGATCATACCCTGACTTTAGCCCAGTGATACTGATATTGGATATCTGACTCCATAATTGTTAAGAGAATAAATTTCTGTTGTGTTAACTTGTCAAAGTTGTTAACAGCAGCCCCAGGAAACAAATACACCCAGCCATTTTAGATTAAGGCCAGGGAGGACAAGCACTGACTATTCTATCAATCATTTCTTGGCACTATGCTGTCTGGTTCTGATTCACCATGTCACTTCTAATTTGACATTCCTTTATTTATTTATTTTTTTAAGGTGCAACTGAACACCAGACAGCCTACCACTTTTCTTTTAAAATGCTGACTTGTATGTCAGTGTTTCGATGGTGGGTGGAATGGTGGGACCTGATTTTTCCCCTTTTTTCCCCATCTCAGATGCTTCTGATGGGTTGATCAAGTTGAAAGGCGTTAATCCAGGTAAGGGGTGCTGAAGACTAATGACCGCTGGACTCACACGACTTCACATTACTGACTTGCTTGCACGCATCCACCAGATTGACAATCTCTTTTCCTTGAAGAGTGGAAGAAATAAACTTTTCCTTTGACTTTTTTCCTTAGGCTGTGCTGGCCCTGTCAATGTTTAAGGTCTTGGTAATATTCATTTGTTCCCTAGAGCTAGGTGGTCAGCGACAGCATCATCCCTTTACAGTAAGATTATAAAGGGATATATGGTGACGGACAGGAGTACACAAATGAACTCATCAGATCTCTGACAACTTCAGAGGTGCATCCACACCTATAAAAAGCCTGTTCTTTAGACGGGGTCCTTTCCACAGAGGGCAGGTGTTGGCGACTTCCTGATGTCATTTTCAGAGTGACTTGCCTTGAAGGGCTCCACCTCTACCTGACAGCCGCAGACTCGCTTCCCACCAGACCTCTCCCCAGCCGCCTCCGTCCGGTTCACCACCCCCAGGGCGCTGTGCACGGTCGTCCTGACCCTGTTTGCTCACTCTCTGCAAACACCGGGTTCCCCGGGGACAAGGCCACTGCCATCCCTGGGGGCCGCTCGCTGCACCTTGGACCGGAGCGAGGCCCAGGGCGGGCGGCCGGCAGACACGCCTCCGTGATGACGCCCGCGAACTCGGCGGGACCCGCCCTCTGGGACTTCGGTCTTTCCGGGCCCGGGACAAAGAGGCGGCGGCGACCCGTCCTCGCGGACGGCCGCGGAGTCTCCGGGCACCTCGGTGTCGCGCGGAAGCCCCACGCCCGGGTCCCGCGGAGGCCGCGGCGCGGGGTCGGGGTCGCGGGGGCCGCGCCGGCGCGACGTCACTTCCGGCCGGGGCCAAGATGGCGGCGGCGCGGCGCGGGCGCCGGGGCGGGCGGAGCGGCGGCGGCGGCGGCTCTCGGCGCGTTGGGGCGCGGGAAGCGGCGGGCGCGGGTAAGACCCGGCGGGGGCGGGCGGCCTCGGGGCCGGCGCCGGGGTCCCGCGGGGAGCGCGGCGGCCGCCACACGCCGGGGGGCGGCGGACGCGCCCCCTCCGAGGTCCTGGGCGCCGCGGGCCAGCGGGGGCCCCGGGGCGAGGCGCGGGCAGGGGGTCTGCGGCCCCGCCGGCGGGCGGGCGGGCGGGCGGCGTCGCGGGGTCCCTTCGGGTCGACCCAGGGGGTCCCCGCGGCGAAGTTCGGGGCGCGCTTTGTGGGGGGCGGCGGGCCGGGGGCGCGCGGCCGCAGGGCCGCCGGGGACCCCACGTGGGCTTCGCGGCGTCCCGATTGTCAAGTCGCCGCGCTGCGCCTCTTTTGTGTTCCCGCCGATGGTGCCTCGCGCATTTGCGTGCGGATTCCGTCTTGTGCCTTTGTGTTTCCTCCGTAGTTTTCATGGGGTCGAAACCTGGGCAGTGCCTCCCGGGATGTCCGTGGACCCACCGACGTGTGCGCGCGTGTGCGGGTGTAGCAGACGTGCACTTCTGAGCTTGTTCCCAGGTTTGCCACTCAGGCCGCTCGTGAGGCAGGGAGTGGACCTGAGCGGTCCGACCTCCGGGATTCCTCCCCGTCCTCGCGGGAAACACCCACGGCCTTGCAACCCGAGTCAGGCCGTGCGCTGTGGGAAGAAGCCCACGGTTAACCGGGAAGCCCATTTCCCAAGCCTGCGCAGCTGGACCCCGCTCCCTGCGCAGAGAGGCGGTCCCTGCGGGCCCCACACTCTTCATTTCAGGCAGTGTTGAGTTTCTTTAGGTGTGTTTGCTGCGCAGAACGCCTTGTGTTGAATCCCAGTAACTTGTTCTTAGACCCCTTTAATCGGACACTGAAATGATTGTCTCTAGAACAGTTATTGGCCCCAAAACACGACTCAAATATATCTTAAAGTTCTTGTTTACTCCAGTTTTATGGTTACAAATGACTGTCTCAATTAACAGCAGATGGAACCTTTCCCTGATTCTTTTTATCTACAATAGCACAGATTTCGTTTCACTTTGGTTAATTGTGTCCATGTATGTATGAAAAAAAAGTAGGTTCCTTTATTATTTTTTTTAACACGATAGGAAATGTGTGTACAGATATTAAGAAGGGGAACTGAGACATAATCACGCCCTTTTCTTTTAGTAGGGTTCTGTCTCTTCCATGGCATGCAGCTGCCCCTCCACTCTCCAGCCTTTCTTTTCTACGTGGACCTCAGTTTAGCTTTGAGAAAACCAGTAAAGATCATCTTATTAAGCCTTCCTCAATTCAGGCTGTGGACACGGAGATGGAACTAACTCTCGTCTGCGTTCGCTGTTATTCCAGGGCGCTTTATATCTGATGCACCTTTTCTGGTTTGATTTAACTTTTAACCAAATTAGTACATTTGAGTTACTTAAGAAAGATGCCAGGAACATAATAATGCTGCTCAGTAAGTGTTTGATTCTGAAGGCATTTTCTTTCCTTGAAAAGTTGGTATATTCATTTGGATTTATCTTATTTTATAAGTAGTGCCTGAAATAATTCAGTTTAAATTTGTAAATATTGTATTAATTTTGTAAGTGCAAAGCATAAACTAAATATTTTCACTGCAGAGCAATTGGAAAATAGAAAAGCACAAAGAAGGGATAGAAATTGACTATAACTTTCTTCCTCTTCAGGTAGCCATTGTTAACATTTTGGCAAATCCTCACCTTCTGGTCTCTCTTGGTGTCCATATGTGTATCCTTACTCATATATTTATTAGAGAACGTGGCATGTGTTTATATAGGATTAGTGTTATATTGTGTATTGTGACCTGTCTTCTCACATGATGCTGTGTATATCCGTGCCATTAACTATCCTTCACTGGAGGTCATAACTTATCAATTTCATATTGATCTGTAATGTCTCTAAAACCTGAGATTTTCTTTCCATTAAAATTTTTTGAAAGCTTTTTTTTCTATTGTGAATTTTAAAGTTTCTTTTAAAAAATGCAAAAAGTATAAATTCTGCTTCTCAGCCTCTACACATTTTTTTTTTTGCAGAGACTGTTGTGAGAAATGACAGTCAGTTTTAGCTCCCTGTCTTCTCAGTTGGATCTGTGCAGTTACATAAATATATCTGCACGTGTACTCATTTGAGGATTATTTTGTGTTAGATGTTTATTTATTCATGGAACTGTTTCTTTAAGTCTCTTTTCAAGTCTGGATCTGATTTACAAGCCTTTCAGGTCTTGTTAAATCAGTTCTAGGGTGGGAAGCACCTTGTATTGCTTCCTAGTTTCATCTCTTCTGACTAACGTTTCCTGTTATGTTTTTAATACCTGTGCTGGAGAAAAACAAAAAACAAAACCCTAAAACCAAACTGTGGAATTTCACTCTAAAACTCCACAGTGGGGAGGAAATTGTCCAACTTGAGTGGGGAGGGGTAGCTCTGGGTGGTTGGGGACATTACCTGCCAATCATTCCACCTGTTCTGCTGCGGTGTGTCCGGTGCTTCATGGTTTCCTTCTCATCAGGATGGCCTCACCCATTACAGTGTTTGGTTAGAGGCCTGGGGTAGTGTCCCGGCTCTTTCCTTTTGAAATGAGAAGTTTCTAGGTAGAGCCATAAAACTCATCTTGGTAGTGTGGCTGAAAGCTGTGAACTCCATTAGTACTGAAAGTAGTACTTAGGCTCCACTAAAGCAGACTTTCTCAGCCTCTGCACTGCTGACATTTGGGCTGGATGATTCTTTGTTGTGGGGACTCTTTTGAACATTGGAGAATGTTTAGCAGCTTCCTTACCCTTGAGATGCCATTGGCACCTCCCCCCAATTGTGACAAGCAATAGTCTCCAGACATTGCCAAATGTCCCTTGTGGGGGACAGAATTGCAATTCTTAACTGCTGCAGTAGAGGAAGATTCATCTCATCTGAGAGGATGGTTGAATCAATTAAGCAGTTTATCAAATCCCACAGAAATCTAAGAATAGACTGTATGGTTTACATCTTGAATCCAGGAATGGTCCTCCTCTTCTGTCCACATTCCTTCCAGCCTTGGCTTTTGTGACTTTATAGAATATGATGACTTCACTTTTGTTTTGGCACTCCTTTGTGGCGAGAGATAAAGCAATGCAAGGTATCCTGGAGATTATGAAGGATTTTTCATGACATGAGATCTGCATTCCCAGTATGCAGATTAATTTATTATGAAATTTAAATTAATTTGCATAGAGTTGATACACATTGAATAGTTTAAGCCTATGGTCCATCATGTTGAGCAGTCCAGAAATAACTGTCTTTTCTTCCTAGAAAATGGGACTTAGAGAAGCAGTCCCTTGAAGATTGATGGTACATGCCAAACCTGTTTTTCTGAAATTTCCTTTTCTTTCATTAACAACCAGTTTGGGGTTATGCACAGAAATTATGAATTTTCCCTGAGGAAAGGTTTACTTTTGAAGTGATTACCTAACTTTAGCTCACCACATTATAACTTAAAGAGAGCTAATGATCTTCCTGGAAAACACACGACATTAATGCATCTTCTCCTGGGGGGAAATAGAAGTCACCAAGTCTTTACTTGTAATCTTTCTAAGTGTAGAAAAGATAGATTGAATTTTGTTGTGGAATAAATAATCTTTAGTCAGAATGCACCGATAAAGTACAAAAACAGATCTGCTGTAGGAACCACATTTGATAATGGGGTGGTGTTTTGAATTATAGAAGGTCTGTGTAATTTTGCTGGTATGAATGCATGTGTCTTTTAAATATTCTTTCTTACAGAGAGTGTCCTTTATTCCCTGTCCACCTCCCTGAAGCGTGAATTAGAGTTACTGTGTGTAGTAGTAAATCCGATTCATTTGGAGTGAAATATGCTTATAATATTTTTCTCAGTACCGTATAGTATTTATTGTTGGAGTCCTGGCTCATGTCATATCTCTGCTGTGCTTTCATTTATTAGTCTTTCGGAACATGCCAGAAAGGAGGTTTCATTGAACACTTATATATTTTCCAGCTATTTTGGTGAAAAGAATATTTTGTAGCTCTTGCAGTAAATCACATGTTGGGTTTCACTTTGAAAGAGCTGAATTACTTCTTGGCACAGCTTGTCTTAAACATGTAAAGCCAAGTGCAGCTGTTAGGTTGATTGCAGTGGGCAGCCAATCTGGAGATTGGGGGAACCCACACATTTTACAAGCACTTGTATATTTTCTAAGACTATTAAACTTTGGTGGGAAATTCTTTGTACTTTCAAGTAATTTAAATGATGCCATCAGAATTGGAAAAGTACGAGATGGACACGTCCTGTGTATTCATCAGTCTGAATGCCGTACCTTTCTCAAATCTTATTAAGCAAATATAAGTTAAACTTGTTTTGGAGTATGAGTGTAAAAAAGACATTCAGGGTGCTTCTTCCTCTCAGGCTTATTTAGGGACCTTGCCATAATTCTGAGAGTTCCATCTTTAAGCCATACTTGAAAGTAGGAATTTTCAAAAGGGGTGCTCTTGAGGTAAACTGACATTCTTAACTGATAAGCTGTGCTACCCTGACAGACGACATTGGGAAGGCCACTTCACCTCTCAGGAGATGGCTGCCATCTGAGGGCAACCTGTAGTGACTTCATGGAACCCTACCTCCGTGTACAGAGGACAGTCTCACAGATGAAGCACAGCTGGGTGGGGGTGTAGGTAGCTCGCCTGTCTGCTCGCCTCTTCTCTCACTGGGGTGTTTTGAGATGGATAGGGAAATAGTATGCAGGCAACACAAGGGACTTTGAAGTTTTTGAAAAACTTTAGTAACGTTTTTCTTGAACATTTCTCCTAATGCTGTAGGTCTTGAGAGAAACCATGGCACTCTTACTGTTGAGAGCAACCCTTGCAAGTTACCTCTTGAGTCCTTAGGCTTTTTGGTCATAGTGGGAGGTGGGTACTGTTTTTCTAGTCCTTCCCATGCTTCCACAAAGCCAAAGCTTCGCATCTGCTCTCTCGGGCACGTATCCCGTTGGCAGTGTCTTTCCTGAGCCAGCCCTTTGAGACTGAAGACTTGTGCATCTCCACCCCAACCTTGACTCTGGGGGGGCCTCTCTCCATTGATGGATGTAGCTTTCCAAAGAGCGTCTGCCCTCCTCGGAGCCCCCTGTGTGGGCTCGCCACCGTCCACTCCAGTCCCACCCCTGCTCTGACTCTCTCTTTAAAATCCCTCTTGCCAGCGGTTGCCCCCTTTCTCCTCCGCAGCCGGGATCAGGTTTTCTGGCAGCTCCCGCAGCTCTGGGTTCAGGCCTGACTGTGTCCTGGTGTGGAATCTTGACGGACCTGCACCGCCCGGTCGGTCTTTCCGGCTGCCTACCTGTCACCCACTCTCACCGTTTCAACTTACTCTTCCTTAAACAGTTTGTTTTGTGTGTGGCCGTCCCTCTGTCAGAAATCCTGCCGCCCCTCCTGGTGGCCACAGCGCCTTCGGACTGGCTGTCTGGAAACCTGGCTCTCGTGCAGGTGACATAGGCCCTGCTCTCAGTGATTCCTCGTCGACCCTTTACCGTAGACCTTCGGGGCTTTGAGAATGGGACAATAACTCCTCACAGCATCGGGGAGGCCCTGCCGGTCAAGTTCAGATTTAACCTGGAGCTCAAAGCCCCCCGGAATGGACCCCGTTTACTTTATTCTTGTTCTCTTTAGACAGATGCCGCAGGCACATCGTCTTGCTGGCCATAGAAGACAAGCATCAAAAGAATCTGCCATGGTTTCATTGTAAATGGTTAGGGATTTATTTTTACCTTGAAATAAGAATTATAAGTAACTTATTTTGAGGAAAAGTGTTTTCCTTTAAAATAATAACCCGTGTATGTTCAAGGACTTCTTCAACTGTGAAGTGATACACACCTTGCTCTACAAACAGTAGGCATAACGGATTTTTGAAAGCTTTTGAGAACAGAAGTAGTTAACAGAGTAAGCGGATAAACTTTGAATCTCGGATTGTACAAGAGTTACTTCCTACCAAATAAAAAATGCCTTCCAGAATCTTGGGCGAGCCTTGTACTGATATAAGTATGCCTGGCACCTCGGAAGAGAGTTTAAGTGTTGGCCCTGCCTGGCGCGGGCTTCGGGTTGTTCACCTGGGACCTCAGGAAGCCTCCTGGCCACAGACCTGTGGGTTACAGGGAAGGGGAGTTTTCCCGCATTCCTATTGTGTCGGAGGAATTCCAAGGTCTTTGAGCAGCCAGGGTAAATGACCAGATGAATGCTATGAGAGTTTAGGTGAGAAATGAGTACTTGGGTGACGTGACCAATATGACCACAGCCTTCTGAATTTTCAGGAAAATCCCCGGTATATTGTAGGGGTTCTGAAAATCTCTCAGTTTGCAAAGTTGAATCACAAAATCAACTGAGTGTTCATTCGGGGGTAGGAATTGTGGGGTGAGCTAACACTTATATGGGGGTAGACATTTGAGCCTTAGTAAAGAATTGACTTAATTTTCCTTTTATAAAAAATCTTAAAAAGTTTTCACAAATGAAACATAGGGGAAATGTCAGAAAAGTATCTTTTATTGAAACTGTTGTTAGTACTGATGCAGAATAGATAGTTAACAGGTTACATTGTGCTTTTGCTGGGAGCCAGGGTGTGGCAAGAACCCTGCATCTGGTGAAAGTCCTCTTCAGGGCTGGCCCTGAAGGGAGAGCGCTCGCATGTGTTCCTCCCCACCCCCGCGCTTCATGTTGATTCGGCATCCATAGTTCTTGGCAATTAGACTTGAAAACAAGGAAAAGGAAAGGGAATTAACTTTAATTCAAGGTTGTTTTGATGGGATGGAGTTACCTCACCCCGGAAAATGGACAGTGATTCTTTTGTTCTTAGGGAGGAATATCCTACTGTTAGGGAGAGGTAAAATGATATATTTTAATTTCTTTAGAGAAGCTGGGTATTTTTAATTAGGGGGTTAGAGAGAATTATTGTAGGAACCCTGAACAAAACCTGAGACTTATATAAATTCTATGTTCAGTGCAATATGACATAGGTGTACAAATTTAATCAAAAGGATAAAGGAGGACATATTTAATAGCTGTCTATAATATCAATCAGATAAATGATAAGAAATTAGCAATTGGGTACATTTTGTTGTAAGCTTAGCTCTTTATTAATGATGTTGGAAACAGTGTTCTGTCTTGATTTTTTGTCTTGGGGATTGAACCTGGGGCCTCAAGCATGCTAGGCAAGTGCTCTATTACCAAGCTGATTCCTATATGAGGAGCAGTAATTTAAAACAAATTTCCCTCTAACCCCCCACCCCCAATAAAGGAAGAGATTTCTGGTGGGAAAAAAACCCTGGCACCACAGTCAAAATGCAGATTTATGGTGCTTTCGGAGCATATCAGCTGGTCTCTTATTTGACATTTTAATATGGTGTTATTTAATTGCTCGAGGCCCTTTGGAGCCAGAGGGCTGTCCACCTCCGAGCTCTGTAACTTACATATTTTAAACTGAGCTGTAATCATTCTTTTCCCCACTGGGCACTGCAGCTGTAAAGCCCCTGGGAACAGTTGACCCCGTGCGTGTGAAACAAGTTGTCCCTGAGCCTCACTTCCTTTCCTCAGCTTTGCCACACTCCACTCTGTGCATTCAGGGAATCAGGCCCTGGGTAGATGGCTTGGTGTTGTGGATCTCATTGAGGAAATGATGCTGAAATGGGAGTTGTTTGTTTTTGGACATCCTGTTTCTTGTGTCTCTTCATTTTTATTTTTACTTATTTTTAATTTTTTTTGCAGTGGCCGAGGGGCACTACTAGTGAGCAATTCCGCGGTCCTTTACACAGCTTTAACTTTTCAGATAGGGTCTTGCTGGGCTGGCCTCTGGGCCATCCCCTGCCCCGCCTCCTGAGTCACTGGGGTTGCAGGCATGCAATCACTGTGCCCAGTTCTTCACATGCCTTTGTAGGTAGAGCTGCTCATCTTGGTGTTCTCTGTCACCACCGTCTTTAGCCTCGGTGAAAGTCATTCGGGGATGAGAGACACCAGCCGATTCAGCATTTGCCTAGTCATGTCTGTCTTCTTAGTCTGTCTGTTTCTCTTTCTCTACACAATTCTGTTCTGAAAATGGTAAACATTCAGGTTTGATTTCTCACTCTGACTTGATAACGTAGGCTACATTCTCAGAGGAAAGCGGGGCTGTATTTTTCGTGTGGGACTACATGATCACTCTATGAACTCATATTAATTTGGAGAAGGAAAACGAAGGGCTTCATTTAGCAAACCCTGGGCAGGTTCAATATTTGTGATTTTGCTTAATCTAACAAGTGGGCATCACAGGATTTCAAAATCATTTGCAGAGTTTATAGGTTCTGGTCTAGTGATCCCACCCTTTTGTTAGCAATTATGAGTGCTGAGTACATTAGTAGCGCTTGTAAACTGAGCAAACCTTTTTGAGAAACTAACATAGGTCAGATAATTTATCTAGAAGTTTCTGGATTGCACCAATCTTTTGGTGAGGGTAGGTTAAAGTCAGTGTCAGACACTAAATTCACTCTGCTAGACTCTGCCTGCATCTTGTCTGTATGTGCTGCGAAGATATTTATTTGCCATGAGAACTACTTCATGTAATGATTAGTTTTAGAATGTTTGTCTTATATTTGCCATAAACCTTGAGACTTCTTTTACAAAATGTCATTTTGAAACCTTTTTCTTGGGGCTGGGGTTGTGGCTCAGTGGTGGAGCGCTTGCCTAGCATGTGTGAGTCACTGGGTTCGGTCCTCAGCACCACATATAAATAAATAAAGGTATTAAAAAAACAACTACCATCTTTTAAAAAAATTAAAAACTTTTTCTTTTATCTAGTCTGTGTTTTCATTGCAGTTTTGGTCTTTTAAATGCAAAACAATTGTACTAGTTTCCCTGCATGTTCCTGTTTTACTTGTTTGCCTGTGAACTCTGTAAGGCTTAAAAGTTAAATAGGGTCTTCTGAGTCTTGATGTTACAATGTGGAATTTTTTATACTTAAAAATAACTATAAAAAATTAGTATTAGTGACCTCTAAGTGGCATTGCAAAGTTAATTACAGTATTTCCCAAATAGCCACAAAACTTCTAAACTGATCCTAAAAAATAATTGTAAAATCAGTGACTTAGCGAAGACTGTGTAAATCAAATGTTATTAAGTAATTTTTTAACTCTGTCTTTCCTCCAGACTCGAACTGTTCTTTAAGAATCTGCTTCCTTTTTTTTTGTTTTCCCTTTCGTATAACTTTGTAGAATTTCCACGTCTGCAGAGGTTCATGAACACAGTTCAGCCAGTGTTGTAGGTGGCTCAGTGCTAGCTGGCTTCTGCTTTAGATCAGTTTGCTTTATTTCAGAGGTTTGGTGAGGGAGACAGGACTTGGGCTGCAGGGTTGTCAGACTCAGGGACAGCAGAGTCCCACTTGTCTCTAGATTTTCTTGTCATGGACCTCCATATCAGCCTGTCCAACTAAACAGTTGTTCATATTGCCTTGACACTTTTAAAAGGCCAGTATTTGAATAAAGTCTAAGATTATTTTTTGTTGCTGTATTAATACTGATAATTTATAGTCAAATCATTTTTATGACAGTAATAGGTTAAATTTTGGGAAGGACGATTTATTCTAGAATTTGAAAGCGATATCTCGAAAAGTTAGGTATACTCAGTATACTTGTTTTTTTTTTTTTAAAGAGTGTATGCTGTTTGTAGAATATAGTTGGTGATAAAAATTCCAAAGCTCTAAACGTGCCTCTCTGTCTAATGTACTTTTCCTGCTGCTTCTAGGACAGCTTAACATTGACAAGAGGGAGTAGAAGAACTACATAAGACATACTCAGGAATGCTGTAGAAATATTCAAGAATGTTTGGTCAGGCTTGGAAATTCACATGAGAAACTATGTCAAAAGCCATGGTCAGAGAAGTCTTGGAGTTTTTAAGATTTTCAAAAAGTATTTACCATTAGAAGATCAGAGACGCTTACTTTCTTCTTCTTTTTCCTTTTGGTGGTGCTGGGGTTGGAACCAATGGCCCGGCACATGTCAGGTGAGTGCTCTTCACTGAGCTGCAGTTCCAGCCCAGCATTTAATTCTTTAGAATTGGAAGCATTTCATGGAATGTTCAGCTTTCAGCGATAGGTATGGAATGATTCCTCTGCCTCTGTACTGATAGGATCCACCATTAAATTTCTCATAGTTGATGAAACGTTGACCTTGAGTACTATTTGTAACTCAGGTGTTTATGTGAAAGCAAAGCCGTGGCGTCACACTGAAGGTGAAAACTGTCGGATTGCCAGGCACTGTCGCGGGGGCTTTGAGCAGTGCTGGGGGAAGCTTGAGGAAGTCTCTCTAAAATAGCATTTGGAGTCTCGGTTGCTTTAAAATACATTCTGTCACACCACCTGCAGCCAGTGCGTATTGCTGCAGTTCAGAGACCCTGAACTGAGAGCGCGCTGGGAATGCTTGTCGGTGTTCCGGGTGGTGGAGGGGCTGGAGGCGCTGTGGGTGTGGGTTGCATGGGGCAGTGCTGAAGGGCCAAGTCGTCCAGGCGAATACGCAGTGGTCTTCTGTGCAGATGCTCTGGCCAAAGTTTCATTTCCATTTATTTACTGACTTAATTTTTCATTTATTTATTTATTATTCGAAATGGGTTTCCAGGCTGGTCAGTAAACCCCTGGGCACAAGTGGTCCTCCTGCCTCAGTCTCCCAAATAACTGGGACCACAGGTGTGTGCCACTGTGCCTGGCTTCATTTCTTTTAATATCCCTTGTTTTTAATATAGTTTAATGCAGAATTTATTTTGAAAGTGTCAGATTTGCAATATTTTTGGTATTGTAAAATGTTTTAGATGATCCTGTTGTGAGTCACAAGGGAAAGAGAAAAAAAAAAAAAAAACCTAAAATCCAAGGGTATTATTGGGCAGTGGCACCTGCCTGTAATCCCAGCTATTCCAGAAGCTGAGGCAGGAGGATTGTATGTTCCAGGCTGGCCTCTGCAATTTAGTGACACATTGTCTCAAAATAAAAAAACACAAAGGACTATAGATAAAACTCGGTGGCACTGATACACATTCCTTTTTTTTTTTTTTTTTAAGGCTGTCTCACCAAGTTGCTGAGGCTGACTTTGAACTTGTGATCCTCCTGTCTCGGCCTCCCCAGTTCCAGTTGTTGGGATACAGGCATGTGATGCCATGCCTGGTCACAGAAGATGATACACATGTCATAATCTAAATTATGCTGTAATTTTTTTAAGTTAGAAAAAGTTGCCATTCATTAAGGTAATAAATCAAAGAATAAAATGTTTTAAGTGCTATACTGTTCTAGTATCTGAAATCAGATATCAGGCTACCTTGGTTGGAATTGTGTTTGTTAGCTGGCAACTACAAAGGGTGAGGAAGAGGAAAGGAAAAGTGTTAAATAAGGGAAAACCAAATGAAAAACAGGTGGAAAGAAGGCAGTGCCTCAGGAAGCCCAGCTCCATCCTCCGGTGCTCTTGGGACAAAGATTGGGGTATCATCCCTGACTTGCTAGCAAAATCAGGGGCTCTGTTTTTAGAATATCCAGGATCCAGTTGCTTCTCATGTCTCTTCTACCGCTGGAGCCGAGCCAGCATCATCCCTTGCTTGGACTGAGTGGGCACTGGCCTCTGATATCACCTCCCTGCATGTTGACTCCATCCCTGTGCATGATCCACATCCTTGTCCCTCAGCCCCTGGCCCCTCCCTATTAGACCACTCGTGTGCCCCTCTGTCCCCTGATGCTCCTTGCCCTGGCTTTGCAACTCCCAGCCCTTCTTCCCGGCTGTTAGAGATGGCTCCTCAGTCCCCCTCAGACTGGACTGTGGGACTTGCAGGCGTACAGAGACAGAGTGTACCCCCTGTCTCCTTCTCCCTCATTCTTTATTTTTCTCTAAAGCACTTTCTTAGCTGACACGGTTCTTTAGTTTGTGTATTTGTTCACTGCAGATCTTCTCCCCTAGAGGGCAGGAATCTTCCTCCTGTTCTGAAGAACAGTGCTTGACACACAGTAGGTGCTCAGGGGGAGGCAGAAGTAACAGGTGGGTGAGGAAATGCTTCCTCTTGTTTTGTGGGATGAAGTATTGCCCAGTTCTAGGCTGGAAGGAAAAGCCGGTTAAGATCTTTAAAGTCAATTGTTGTCATTTTGTCCTTTGACGGTATTCAGTGTCCAGGATTGGTAAGTGTGTAGAAAGAAAGCAGATCAGCAGTCGCCTGACACTGGGCTTGAGGGTCACTGCCAGCGCGTAGGAGGTTTCCGTTCATGCTGATGGCACGGTGCTCTAAAGTGGATCTTGGTGTTGGTTGCACAGCTGTGAATGTGAATGCCCTGGAATTATGCACTTGAAGTAGCTCAGCTGTGTGCTTTGCGGCCACCTCAGTAAAAGCGGAACAGCAGTGAAATGTGGCCCAGGAGCAGGAGCCGGAACTGCGGGTCCTCACCAGCTTGCCTCTGCTCTTGGCATCTGTCGTGGTGAGGTGCTAACACGCTGTGAAGGTCCTGTGAAGGTAGCACAGAGCCGCTGGGCCTGGTCATGATGATGGTACCGATGGTCCTGCCAGAAGGAAAGACAGACAAGGGGAACGCACAGCACTGTGGCTCCCGCAGACATCTCAGGAGATATCTGCCTGTGGCTGCAGTTTTTGTCTGTGCTTCGAAGAGAACTTCCTTTGGCCAAAGTTAAAATAAACCACCCATAAAAGCTTAGAGAACAGTTGCAACTCCTGGAGCCCCTCTCCACCTGGGGCACAAGGTGTCACACAGTACCGCCTTGTGGAACTGACGGTAGTCAGGAGGCATCTGTGGCCGAGGGTCTCAGGTGTGCACGTCTTAAGCACCATGAACCTATCACTGTTTCACATCCAGGTATGCATTTTAACTTGACTCACAACCTCAGGTCTCATACAGCAGGATCGATTGTGTTCAACATCTGCTATATACTGGAAGGACATGCTAGTGTATGTGAGGATGATGTTTAGCATTGACTTTAAAGGCCTGGACTTCATGGTTATTTCGCAGTCATCTCATGTTTTATTCACTGAGATTGTATCGGTTTGGTTAGCACTGACTTCTAACAAGTACTGCGTTAGGGAGTGCTTCTCTATGCCAATTCCAAATAATAGTTCATATGACCAGGCGCTGATTTAAATAAAGTGCCTTTGCTTAAAGGTGATCAGGTGAGTGTGGTTCAGTAGCTCAAGAGAAGAAAGAAAAAAGCAACCATTCTTATTTTAGAACTGGGATAAAGTGTAAAATATCGTAGCACAATTTTCTGTGACACTGGGCAGGCAGTATATACTTGGAGTATGAAGAATATCACTAAATTCCATATTTCCTGGGTTATTAACAATTAGAAAGTTACAACAAAAACAGAATCATGGGGGGTGAGGGAGGAAAGATAGTTTATTTCAAATAAGTGCATGAAGAAATCGAAGAATCACCCTTAATGGTATGTGTGAACATTCTGGAAATGCTTAGAATATTACAGCGGAAGTCCTACTTTGATGACTTCCGTGTGGCATAACATCCAGTGACTCGGTGTGCCTTGTGGAAGGGACCATCGGCACGGATGCTCCTCAGAAAGGAGCAGGGTGGTATCCCACCTCTCCACAGCCTCTCTGCGACAAGCCTCAAGCCTTGTTGTGAGCTTCAGGGGTGCGCTTGCCCAGTGTGGCCGAGAGCTGCGATGTCACAGTGAAGCACAGCTTACGGCACTACCCGGGTGGGAATGCCACAGGGAAAGAGTTATTTTGCTATATTGTGAATATGTTGAACACAAAAATTTAAAGGGATCATTATAACTCTTTCCAGACCTCTTTTTAAAACATTCGCATCTTCACATTTGTTTCCTTTTCCTCAAAGAGTATTTCCCACGGCCAGTGTTAGTGAATTCGCCTTTCTACTTCAGGGGCTTGAGGAACAGTAGCGTGCGGGGGTCCTGTAATGTCTGCCTGCGGCTCAGGACTGAAGGCAGAGCAGCTGGCCTCGCACGAGTCCCTCCTGGAGCCTTGTGATTCCACTAACAAAGCAGATTCATTTCTTCTCAGAGTGATGCGATCCCAAAGCAGAATTCTGACGTCAGCTCTGATGAGTCTGCTCCCATGTAGCGTGCAGTGACGCCCCAGTAAGGGCAGGGAGAGATCTGTTTTGTTGTAGATGATAAATCTGAGACATTGTCAGCGTAGATTGAAGTGAGTCTGGCATGCAGTTGCTGTATGAATGACCCTTTGAGCAAGCAAACTCTGCAGTTCTGTATGTGGTTTTAAATCACTGTGAATTTGTAGGCAGGTACATATTACGATTGTCTGTTTTTCTTTTTAGGGCTCATGTAATCAAAGAAGTTTCTTTGTTGTGTGTATCTTTACAGAACACAACAGGAATTGAAAATGAACCAGGTGAGTTTAAAAATAAAAATTTATACAAATACGTGATCTAGATGTTAGACCAGTTCTTGATTTTAAAAGATAGCCACACACGCCTTCATTCCTCCCAAATTCTCACTTTTGTTTCTTAATGCCATTTATTAGTTTGTTGTGTTCACAGTGTGCGTTTGTGGAGTGGAATGTGCTTTGTTTGGTGGGGTTAGCATTTCTGTGGGTCCCTGAGTAGAGGACTCATACTTAGGGATTTTAGCTCAATTTTTCTTTTTTACCTCTCCCCTGCCACGCTCTACTCTGAGCTTATGTCTTTGTTTGTTTTGAAGCTTATTAAGCTTTCATTTTAAACACTTTATTTTGCAGTTTTCCATTGATTGAAAAGGGAAGAGTGAGTTATTTTTAGAGACTGCAACTGATCCAATGCAAACATGAAGTATTTTGTCCTTGAAAATCCTTCTCATAGAATAAAGGGGACCAATATTGAAAAATAAGATGTGTTTCTTTTTACAGAAGGGTGTGGGATTAAATTATTCTGCTCTGGATATTTCTATAGCCTCAAGGGTATTCTGATGAGCGGAATCAGTTGTGTGGATTTCATATATTCTAGAGTAGTGTTCTTATTTTCTGGTTTCAATATCGTTTCATTTGCAGTTAACAGAAATTTATGGGTGTCAGAAACATTCTCTCAGAAATCTTCATTAAAAACATTTTTTTAATATGAAGGATAAAACCTAAAAATGCAAAGTATGGAATTTTTTTAGTCCTTAGAACTCTCAGACTTGAAAACATTTTGTATCCTTCAGCTGAAACTTTAGACACTGTTTTTATCATTTACAGGTGTTTCTAACTTGAGATCACAAGTCCAATTTCATTAGGTGACGAAACTTAATAAATTCAGTCCTGTGTTGCA
The DNA here is from genome assembly GCF_902686445.1 of Sciurus carolinensis. NCBI lineage: Eukaryota > Metazoa > Chordata > Mammalia > Rodentia > Sciuridae > Sciurus > Sciurus carolinensis. The sequence continues at coordinate 199,811,033 of NC_062213.1, read as the reverse complement.
TTTGAGAGATGTGAAATTTTTGGAATGGATTCTTTTGATTTCTTTTCATTACTTTCTTTATCAGAAATATGTTTATTTTAATGCAGAGGACTATACATCATAAAAACGAATCTGGCAAACACATGGGGCACATGGTTTCTATTATTTTAAAATGTGGAGATTTACTGACATGCTTTTGAAGGCAAATTATTTTTGAAGTGGTGAGGGTGGGGTGAAGGAATAAAGAGCAGAGTGGATTTTCACAGTCACCATCCATCAAAGTGATGTGCATATATGTCATAGATTTCATTTATCTTCTGATTCTTGATGTGAACCTGGTCACTCAGAGGAGCTTGCTTCTCTCCTGCCTCAGGACTGTTGTTAGAGGAGTCTGGGTTCTGGTTAGAATGATCTCGATGGCTTACCAAGTGCAGTCTGAGTGTTGACTTGTCCTTGTTGCATCGATGCTCAGCGGTCATTTGTTTGAGGGGCCTGCAGTTTTAACCTCAGGCTTAATTATGCCTAATTCTTATATCCTGTTGGACTAGTGATTTGTCTAGTGTGAGGACTTTTTTTTGACACTTCACTCATTTGCTTTAATACTCCATTTATACCAAACAAACTTGTGTTTAAAAAAAGACCACTTGCCATTCAAAAGAGTTGTAGTAATAACCATTTCTCTTTTTGGCTCATTTACAGTTTCATTTTACTTTTGACAAGTTCTAATACCAGATCTGTGGAGGGCCGCCTTTGATGTTAAATGCCAAATATCATTGAAAAAGTGTCCTCTAATGTTTATAATGGTTAGCACATTTCTGATTTGGGTGTAATTTAAATGGTCTGGTAGTAATGAAAGTTTTATTTGGATTATAAAAATTGCTCACTTTCTGTGACTAGAATTTTCAGCATTTTTGCTTCGATTTCATTATTGAAAAAGTATCAGTTGCATGCTATTTAGCCCTGATTATTATGTCATAGCATAAATCTGCTAGTATTTTTCAGCAATTGTCCCAGTAATTAAAAAAAAATTTAAGAATCATTCTTGATAGTTCATGGTGTTCCCTCGTGTATTTATTCCTTTCATTTTCAACCAGTGAAATTAATCAGTAAATGCACTAAATTTTATTTCAGAATAACTCTACCCAAAAAATTCAGATATAGGACTGGTGTTGTGGCTTAGTGGTAGAGTGCTTCCTTAGCACATGTGAGGTACTGGGTTCGATTCCTAGTGCCATATAAACATAAATAAATAAAATAAAGGTATTATGTCCATCTACAACTAAAAAAATTTAAAAATTCAGATATAGAAAAAGTATGAACCTGAGTGAAATTGATTTTCAATTAAAATCCTGATGATGGTTTTAAGATAGGACTCTTCTTTCTTGGAGGGCCTTGCTTCGATGGCTTTGAGCTGTCAGATCTGTCTGATGAAGGGCATGCTAACACAGTAGCATAGAACCTTTTCTGTCAGGTGTCCCTGCCAGTTGAGGTCAGGGACTGAAGGGTCCTGGGCGTGGCACACCAAGTTGCTCGCAAACGATTCTTTTAGAAGAAAGTGGAGTCTAGTGCCTGCCAGCATCATCGGCACTGACCATTGAGAGGCATCCTGAGCTGTCCCACCAGGTCATGCCAGTGACCCAAGTCCTGGTGAGGTGACTTGCCAGGCTCTCCCTCTGCGGCCAGCTCTGGCTCCCTCAGGCTCTGGAACACGTGTTCTTTGTCTTTCTCCCTCCACCCTCTGTTCTCCTCCATACTGATTCCTGCCTGCATTTCTGTAGTCCTTTCCATGTAGAATCCAGCTTGCTTTGCACATGAGCCTCGTCCTTTGCATGAAGTTCAGGTGGGGTGGCAGTCACTGTCCTCCCCGCCCCCGCTTTTCATTTTCTCCATTTTCAGATCATACATGTTCCTTTTTTTTCCCATTAACTTGCCACATCTATTCTGATACAGATGTTCCTCGACTCACTGTGGGGTTATGTTCTGGTAAACTCATCATAAAGTCAAAAAGTGGTAAGTCAAACCATAATGTGTTGGGTATCATCTATATTTAACTTTTGAGATGTTTTATTTAATGATGTAATGCACATAGGCTCCAAGCAGCTTATAGTAGACGTGGTAGAGTTTAATACCTTTGGCTCTCTATTGAGTGCTTAACAAACCGGGCAGGTGCTCTTTTAAGTGTAACCACTCAATGAAGCATAGATATTGTAACTTTCATTTTGGGGATGAAAATATTAAGGTCCAAAGTGGTGGCTGTAGCTTGCCTGTCGTCATTCCAACAGTAAGTGAAAGAACTTTGGTAATTAATGAACAGCCATCAGATTGCATAGTCCAGGTTCTTGGTCACTGTGCTGTATGGCTGCAGTCGGATAAACTACCTTATGCTGAGATAACAAGCAACTCAAAACTTTTGGTGGCTCAACACAGCACAAATCCATTATGGACTGGTATGGGTCTTTGCTGTTCTCACTTAAGAACCAAGGATGATGGCAGTTTTGTCTTAATACACAACACCGTGGTCTGCATTAATTAGCTGCAGTCATGCTGGTATCTCTAACTTAGAATTTGGGTCTGGGCCTCAGAATCAGACCAGAGACCCTTCATCTTATAGAAGAAAAAGTAGGTCCAAATCTTCAACATGTCGGCTTAGGATCAAACTTACTTAACAGGACTCCCATAGCACAAGAAATAAAAGCAAGAATTAATAACTGGGATAGATTCAAACTAAAAAGCTTTCTCTCAGCAAAGGAAACTATCAACAATGCGAAGAGAGAGCCTACAGAGTGGGAGAATCTTTGCCACTCATATTTCAGATAGAGCACTAATTTCCAGAATATATAAAGAACTCAAAAACTCTACACCAAGAATACAAATAATCCAATCAACAAATGGGCTAAGGAAATGAACAGACACTTCACAGAAGAAGATCTACAAGCAATCAACAGATATATGAAAAAATGTTCAACATCTCTAGTAATAAGAGAAATGCAAATCAAAACTACCCAAAGATTCCATCTCACCCCAATTAGAATGGCGATTATCAAGAACACAAGCAACAATAAGTGTTGGAGAGAATGTGGGGAAAAAGGTACACTCATACATTGCTGGTGGGGCTGCAAATTAGTGCAGCCACTCTGGAAAGCAGTGTGGAGATTCCTTAGAAAACTTGGAATGGAACCACCGTTTGACCCAGCTATCCCACTCCTTGGCCTATACCCAAAGGACTTAAAATCAGCATACTACAGAGATACGGCCACATCAATGTTCATAGCTGCTCAATTCACAATAGCCAGACTGTGGAACCAACCTAGATGTCCTTCAATTGATGAATGGATAAAGAAACTGGTATATATATACAATGGAATATTACTCAGCTATAAAGAATAATAAAATTATGGCATTTGCAGGCAAGTGGATGAAATTGGAGAATATCATGCTAAGGGAGTTAAGCCAATCTCAAAAGACCAAAGGACGAATGATCTCACTGATAAGTGGATGATGACACATAATGGGGGGTGGGAGGGGTTAGAGTTAGGTTTAGGGTTAGTATTAGGGAGGGGAGCAAGAATGGAGGAAAGAAGGACTGTATAAAGGGAAAAGAGGGATGGGAGGGGTGGGGGGGAAGGGGAAAAATAACAGAATGAATCAAACAACATTACCCTATGTAAATTTATGATTACACAAATGGTATGCCTTTATTCCATGTACAAACAGAAACAACATGTATCCCATTTGTTCACACACAAAAAAAAGAATAGGAAAAAAAAAAGAATTTGGGTCTGGGGAGCAGTGCAGTCCTATTGGGTGCCTAGTGACAGAGAAGAACTGTGATATTTGAAAACAACCATGATGATTTACTACAAGTACCTTAACTACTAATTCCCTGAATCACACTTTGATTCTTTCTCAAGGCTTTGCGTAGTGCAAATTGTTATTAGTGTTTGCCGTTTTCTGTCAGTTTAGTGGCTTATGATTGCATGATCTCTACATCCTGATCAGTACTCTGTGTTACTGCTGTTTACCAGTAGCAAAGCAATTTAGTTTTCGAAGCTTGTTTCAAAGATTAGTAAAATAACCGAAGAAGCTTTTAATCACTCAGTGCGACAAATCCAACCCTGAGAGTCAGGAGGAGCCACCCACAGTTCATCATCTCAGCCATCCTGAAGGTTCCTTCATCTCTCACCCCCGGTACAGACCACATCCCAGCACGTCGTGGGTGCTGCTGAGCGCGAGTGGCAAGAGCGCCACGACCTACATGCTCCCGAGGGATGGAGCCAGGCGGTTTCCAGCAGTGCAGAGTGCTGTGGAGACCAGTAGGTCAGGGCCGGGTGCTCCTCTAGATCACACAGCCGGCGAAGGCTGTCGTGAGCGAGCAGGTGACAGATGGCAGAACCGACCTAGGTGACAACCAGGAAGCAAGGTCAAGATGTGGGGAAAGAAGTTCTAATCAGAGCAAATACAGGATAATACAGGAGGGTCCCTGAGGTGGGCATGAGTTTGGTTCGAGGAACAGAGGGCAAGCCAGGGGTGGAACTTGGCCATAGTAGATCTCCATCTGACTCTGGGACAAGATGACATTGGTGAGAGGCAAGAGCCAGATTTACAGGACTTGAGGGCCATGGGAAGGCATTTATATTTATTATTCGTGCAATTGGAAGCACTGGATAGTGACATAATCTGATTTCCATTTTTAGAGTATCACTTTTACTGTGCCTTGGAGGCTGGGTAGGCAGGGGGCAGGACCTGGTAATATGCTTGCTCATTATGGAGATCAACACCATATTTGGTGACAGCTTCTTTAGTTGGAGAACTTAATGGGCCTCCAACTTTTCAAAAGAAGGTATATTTTTGTGTTTGAGAATTCCTTGATGTTCTTTTCAAAGATGCTGTCTGTGACTTTCTTGCTCTGTTCCATCTGCTTGTTGCTGTTGCGGTTATACTCATTCCTTGACCAAATGCTGTTCAGTGCTATTTCAGTAAACTGAAGCTTGTTGGATCCCCCTCCCCCTGTTGTTTACCTCTATTGTTTAGTAGCTTAGAGTCTTTCTTGATTGTAAAGAAAGAAGAGTTGTCCAAAAATTTTGAAATATTTTAATAACCTATGATTCTTGGGTGTTGTTTGCTTGTAGCAGTTACTGTGGGCTATTCCTAGCCCACTGTGGGAGTAGCCGCTAACTTTGCATGACCATAACTACGTGTTCTTATTACTGAATGTTACTGGACCTAATGTCCCCATCAACCGCTGTTCTCACTCTTCAGTGTTTCAGTCAGAAAGGTTAAAGCTGATACAATCACATCTGGTCACTATCTGGGTGAATTTTGTAAGTGAAATACAAATAAAATGTGCTTATTCTTGGATTTTTTTAAAACCAAAAACATGAGTACGTGTTGCCCAGGTAAGGTGGTGTATGCAGCCTCTGTAACGCAGCCAGGGCAGTATTGTGCTGTTCCATGGGACTGTCCTACGCACTGTAGTGAACGTTTGTCCAGTGGGATGGAGAGGGGGCCATGGCGAGGGACCGGAGGAAACCGACTCTAGGCTGATGCGCTGCAGCAGAGTGGGGGGGACTGGGGGCGGGTAAGGAGTGGAAGGTGTGGAGTCAGTCCGTGGGTTTCATGAGGGCCAGAGTAGAATGTGCCTGGGAGATGGGGACTTTTGGAGGGTGTCCAGTAGAGGAATGTTTAGTCAGGCTGAAAAAATAAAACTTGATTAAAAATCCTTATTTTGTATGCAAGTATTTTTGTCCTTTAAACTATTTTATTGGTCCACTGAAGTTTCATTTTTACATGATTTCAAGATAATGTAGGAGTTATTTACCTTTTAGTTAGCAGTAAAGTGTACCCATTTTAAGTGGATAGCGCCTATATGCATGCCATTGTCAAGTTACGGGGCACTTGTTACCCCCAAGAGATCTTTGCCTCTTAGTTCTGAGCTTTCTGTCTCTGTAGATGGGTTTGTTCTGTTTAGAGTCGTACATGGTGCCTGCTCTTCCATTGGTGGCTTCCATTGGCCAGTGTATTTTTTTGAGATTGATTCATGTTGCATGTGTCCATAGTTCACTCCTTACCCAGGAGCTAGTTTGGGGAGGTCATGTGACCTTCCAGGTAAGTCTATTCATAAACCTGGCTTTATGGAATGGTGAACCCTGCATTGCTTTCTGTCTTTCATTTTGGTTATCTTCCTCCCCTTTTCTAATCCTGAAAATATACATATTATAAAATAGTTGAAACCACTTTTGCTTTTTTTGTATATGCTAATAATATATATGATGTTTTTTGTAATTATAAATGAAATTTGATTTTCTCATACTTTTAATTTTTTACAGTAGTAGGAATCAAACACAGGTCCTTATACATGCTGGGCAAATACTCTACCACTGAGCTATATCCCCAGCCTTGATTTTTTTATTTTTATGTTCTTTTATACTCTTTAATACAGCAGAACATATTTCCCAGTGACTTTAATATTTTTTAAAAAAATTATACTGTTTAGATATACATGGCAGCAGAGTGTATTTTGGCATATTATACATACATGGAGTATAACTTTCCATTCTTGTGGTTGTACGTGATGTGGAGTTACACTGGTCGTGTATTCATATATAAATATAGGAAAGTTATGTCCAGTTTATTGTGCTGCCTTTCCTTTTCCCACCCCCCTCCCTTCCCTTCATTCCCCTTTGTCTAATCCAGTGAACTTCTGTTTCCCCATCCCCCCTTATTGTGGGTCAACATAGCATATCGGAGTGAACATTTGGCCTTTGGTTTTTTGAGATTGCCTAGCCCTGATTTTTTAGGCTTTTTAAAAAAAGACTTTGAAGTAAGCTGCTTCCTATCTGTTATGGCTTAAGTATCAACTAATAAATTATAGTTTAAGAAATTAACATCTTGAATAATGATGGCACTTAAATATCATTTTGAATAATGTATTCTACGAGATAAACTAGCAATTTATAAAATCTGGTACATTGTCTTTCTGCATAAAACAGATTAATTTCTGAAAAAAATTGGACTACTTAGGTAGGATTTCCTTAAATACGGAACTTTTGGCAAGAAGGCTTACCTTCTTATGTTGTTTGGTTATTAATACTGTGGTACAGAGACGGTTCAGGATGACTCAGCTTTGCCTCTTCTTTTTGATCTTTTTGGCTCAGTCTCCATGATCAATTCTGACTCAACCTCTCCAGCTGTGTGACCTTAGTAGGTCCCCTGACTTCTTGGTCTCTGCTTTCTTGTCTGTTAACTAGGGGTAGTCCTATACTTTTGAATGGTAAAGGAGTTAGCTAACATAAAAGAGCTCAGGCCAGTGCCTGGTCTGTAGGAAATTTTGTGTCAAGTATTATTATTATTCATTATTTCTTGTTTGAAAACTTTTATTGGTTGCCTTGCTGACAGTTTCTCTCCCTGGCAAAGTTGTTAGGAACTTCCTGGGATTTGAAGTAGGAAGTAGAGGATATTGACAGGTTAGAAGCATTGAGGGCCAGGAGACCAGTGGCTGGAATTGTCAGCTGAAAGCCTGACTAGTGACAGACCCCACTAGGAAGAGCACCAAGTCTGATATAGTAGGAGAGACCAGCAGTTCAGAGGCAGCTAGGGGCCCGGGAGGAATCTTGAGAGAAAAATGGGGATTTTTCTGTGATTTCTCCCAGCAGAATTTTTTTCCTTGAGTAGAATCATGAGTAGACGAGCCCCACTTGAGTCGAGGGCTGTAGCCTGTGGTTTGCTTGGGTAAAGAGGATGTGGGACAGCAGTGGACCCCCTGGGAGGCAGCAGACACCTCCTCCCGACCCCCACTCTGACTCCGTTCCTCCCATCCTGCCTGCCAGCCTGAGGGCCACAGGAGGGAGGAGCCTCGTCCTGTCACCCTTTTTGAGGTACTGGAGGCTGATCCCGGGCCTGTGTGTGCCCGGTGAGTATGCTGCTCGGACCTGCACACCCAGCCCTGCTGTCACTCACAATGTCACTGGGCAGCCTGTGGGCCCTAGGGCAGGTGAGACCTGCCCCTCTTGGTCGCTGCTTACCTAGTGGAGCGCTTGTGGGCATATGGGGGACAAGTGGAGTTGACTGCTGCTTCAGGTTTGAAGGGTGGTGGTGGTGGTGGGAATGGGGAGGGCACGGGCACAGTGATTTCAGGGGCCTGCCAGCCTCCCCTGACTCTTGCCCACTCTCCCTGGCTGGGGTCCTGCCCGGCTCTGCTACACCACGCTGAGGGGCCCGCCCGGCTGCCTCTGAGCTGACTTGGGGCAGGGGACTCCTTCCCTGCTCTTTCTCTTCACTCTGGGACGGTGGCGTCCCGAGGCTCTGTTCTCCATTGAGGAGCCATCTCCAGTTGTCTGTGGCACTCTTCAGCCGTCCCGCTGAGTCCCAGACTGCTTGGTAGTTGACTGTTCACAGCAACCACTGCTCTGGGCTGGGATCCTGAGCCAGGTACCAGGCATAGCTGTGAGTGGAACCGAGCCTGCTCAAGTCTGTCTAAACCTGTCCTTCCTGAGAGGGCACACCAGCCGGGAAGGGCTTAGGAAGTGCACACTGCAGCAGTTGAGAGTGTTGCAAGTCCCCCAGGATAGGATAGTGGGGACCTGCTTCTTGGAGGCCAGGGTGTCTTCTGGGTAGAGAGAGCTAAGGCCTGTGGTACAAATGCCAAGTGGTCCCTTGTAGGGTCTCAGCCCCACACTCCTGGGCTTGATCGCAGAGGGTAGGAGGAGCTCAGTCTGGGGCACTCATCATAGATTATTGCATTTGATACTCCGAGACCATTGCACTTTGCTGGTTTGTTCTGGTCTCTGTGCTTGTTTGCCTTTGGAGACCCACCACAGTGGGGCCCTTAGCACCCTGCAGTTTACTGTGAGGTCTTCCTCACCTGACTTTCGCCAGCGGCTACGTCTTACACAGCTGTAGTGCAGCATCAAAACTGCAAAGTTGATTTGGTGCAATAATGTTCAACTGCGGACCTTATTTACAAATCAGACACATGTAAAATACAAAATTAAGCAATCAGGCATTTTATCATCTGTCAGAACAGTGGTGCCCTCATGCATTGCAGCCTCCAGAGAACTCCATTCTGCACCTGAGAGCGCAAAAGGCGGGTGACATCTTGGTGTTGTTGCAACAATAGCTCTGACCTCGTGGAGCCCCAAAGGGTCTTCCGGAGCATCCCTGGATGAGGTGGTAGAGACTCCACTGGTTTGGTGGTCAAATGTGGACTCTGGACTTTAACTAGCTGGATTTTATGGGACTACTCTGTGGCCTGATATCTGAGTCCAGAGCCTGAATCTGACTGCTCGGGTTGGAATAACCCGGCTCTGCCACTTACTAGGTGTGACTATGGGCGAGTTTCAGTTTCTTTTGTCAAGTGGGGATCATAAGAGTGCCCGTAGCCAAGCGGGGTAATGCAGAGTGCTTGTGGCGCTGAGCACTGTGACAGTTAGCTGGGGGAACACATCTGACCCAGAGGAGGCAGTGAGTGCTACACTCCTGGAGCACCTGACCAGCAAGGGGAGATTGTCCTGGATCAAGGGAATAGTGTCAGGGGAAAGCATAGAAGGACCTTCATGGGCTCCCAGCAAGGTGGCGCCTGGAGAACCCAAAGCGCTGTAAGGTTTCTTAAGGTGTCATGAGAAGGGGGCCTTGGTAGCTTAGCCTTTGTATCCCCACTGCCCAGCAGAGTGCCAGCCAGAAGCAGGCACTCAGGAAGTATTTGTTCATGACCGAACTAGGGACAATGAGGGAGAGGGACTTGTGGCCATTAGTTGGGGAAAGGAGGGACTACTGGCTTTTCCTTGACTTTCAGGTAGTAGGAAGTTGGGAACATCTACTAGTGAGATCAATCAATGGTTATCAACTAGGTAGCTTATTAAATTAACTTAAATTTGACACATTAAATCGAATGCTTACTGTTCTGGGTCTGCGTTGATGCGTTTGGTGGCTCCCTCAGTAGGCCCGAGGGCGAGGCCTCCTACAGGAAGTAGACGGTTCTGTCCCAGTCATCAGCGTTTTAAGGACCCTAAACCAGGAATGTGCTTGTATGTGGGGCAGCAAGGTAGGTTGCCAGAAGACCAGGCCCCCACAGAGAGGGTCCTGTGAGGCTCTGCAGGGACCTGGGTGGCCCTTTGCTGAGCCTGGCCTTTTGCCCTCTGCTGGGACGCTCTTCCCCTCACTCTGTGCAGGTGCTTCTCTAACTTCCTTGGCCCTGGATGCCTCCCAGCACTTCGGCTCCTTCCTAACTCAGGGTTTGGTCCCTGCGGTCGGCCTTTCTGGTTGGTACCCTCCTGTGTCACCCTGAGAGTCCCTCTCTACTTCTAGAGTCCCAGCATTCTGAGTGGCACCCCCATCCCGCTCCGACACCGAGTCCCCTTTCTGTGCTTGATTTGTCTTCTGACCAGGTGTCGTAGGTGTGTGTTTACCTGTCTTCCTCTCCTCGTGCTGCGTCCTTGGGGCGATCGTGATGCCCAGACGTTGCCCCAGCAGGAGTCAGCAGTGCAGTGATGGGTTAAAGTTGAGTACGAATTGAGTAATTCCAGGATCAAATTGTGACTTTTTAGTGAAAGAACTCAGACAACCCTGTTCAGAAAATGATAGTGCATTCAGTACTATCAGGATGTGCATAGAAAAGAGAGCCCAGTTTATGAGCATATACCAGAGAGGTTTTGTTTTTTTTTTAAATATTTTTTTGTTCCAAAGATTTACATCTAAATTGCTTGTTTGGAATTGAGAGCATTCCATACTTTGTAAAAAGGAATTGTTATATAGTCAGCCCTCTATATTCATGTAGGGGAGATTTGACTGACATTGGATTGAAAATATTTGAGAAACAAGTTGCCTGTGTACTGAACTTGTATAGACCATTTTCCCTATTATTTTTTCCAAATAATATGACATAACATCTATTTATATAGCATTTACATTTTATCGGGTGTTATACATAATCTAGAGTTGATTCAAAGTCGGTGCGAAGATGTGTGTAGGTCATATGCACATACTTCACCATTTATACCAGTTCACTGGGCTTTGGCATGGGGCGGTGTTGGCACCAGTTCCTCACCTACAGAGGACTGCTATTGACCCCAAAGAGTACCTTCCTCAAATTCAAGAATTCAGCCACATGAGAAAAAAATACTTTGATAGATGCTGCTGCTGTTTTATTTATTTCTGTTCCTCTTTTTTTAATAGGAAGGTTTAGGTTAGCTTAACGAATCGGGTCTCATTTGAAGGTGTAAGTGACAACAGACGTTTCAAGTCCACTGTTAAGTATTGGGATTGCAGCACCAAACAAGACAGACCCCACCCGTCTTCACTGCAGTCTCACCGGGAGGCACTCGTTAAACACATATTCATATAAATGATTATTAAAATACATAGTAAGACCTGGGAAAGAAAAATAAGGAGAGCTAGGCTGGTCATCCCACAGCTTGCCCTCTTCTAATTCTCAAGTCGTTGATTTTTCTAAGAGTGTTCCAGGTAGTCTGCAGTCAGAGCTACTGCCATGGACATTCCGGCAGCTGGGGAGGTGGGAGGAGAGGCCCAGGGCCACTGTGTTTGGGGTGGGTTGCTGTGAACTGTTTCCTTGTTTTACTTGAGTCCTGTTGTCGTGCGAGCCCAGGTGAGAGATCATGGGTCCACCTAAAATGGGTGAGCGCAGCCATAGGGCTTTTCCTCTTTCTTGTTTTTCCCTGAGCTCTGCGGAGGTTCTTTATATTCACAGGTGTTTCAGAGGTTTTAGTCCTTGTGGTCTCTGCTGTGTTCTTGAGTCCACATCTCCCGTGGGAGTGACCATTACATCTGTAGGCACCATCTTCTGCTGACTTTTCCACAGAGGTCTGGAAGTTTTAGGGCAGAGGTTCTCACATAATATTCCAGAGACTTAAGTGCAGATTGCACAGTGGTTGTGAACTTGTGCTCTAGAGTCAGACAGTGGTTCAGATTCAGGCCTTGAGCCACTTAGTCCCTTTCCCTGAATCCACTTTCCTCCTCTTACATGTGTCAGACGTGGGGCAGGAAGGCACAGTAGCACCTGTCCCTCGGACCGTTTCGGGTGAACTCCACCAAGTGTGTGAGACTGTTAGCACAGGACCTTGCACAAAGGAAGTCTGTGGTGCGCGCTGAGTTGTTCTCGTGTTACTGAGGCAGCACCTGGAAGAAGGCTAGTGACGCTATCCTTTCAAGGTCAGTGCTTCTGGGGAGGGCAAATGGTGCCAGGTCTTTGCCCAGGACCACAACTGAGGAAGGAGAATCCCTCTGTGCTAGTGGCCAGGGCTTCTGGGACTCCTCACTCTGGCTAGCATTTGTTAATACTGCCTGAGTTTTCAGTGTCATGATCATTGTATGTCCTGGGATATAACTACCAGTTTAACACCTTTTTTTTTCCCTTTGGAAAAAAATTCATCCACATTTAAAAAAATCTAGCTTATAGGATAAAAAGGTAAAAACAGGGACACCATATTTAGAAGTGAGAAATGTCAGTCCTGATTTTTTCCATAGCTTAGGTAATTTCAAGCGCCATGAGACCATTTTCGGGGGCGATTTGACTTTCCCAGGGCTTGGGAGACATGGTGGGGATTTCATGGAGACAGAGTCAGAGCTCAGGCAGAGCCAGGCATTTGTGCCTCTCAAGCAAATACACTGGCAGCTTGGCCCTGCCCATGAGGTGACCCCTTTCTCAGTGCCCCCTGGGACTTTCTGGCTCTCCATGCAGGCCAGGGAGCAGACCTTTGAGATGATTGGGAGGTTGATTTCTCGAAGCAGCTATTGATATTAAAAAAAATTTGAAATGTTGGCAGTCTGAACATTTGGATGAAATTATTTTCTTGGCACATAAACATTATTAAAAACTACAAAAGCTTCATTGTTGTGGGAGAAATTCATCTTTTTAGCTTGGAGCTTGTTTTTTGCCCACATTGACTCCTTTGAATATCATTGAGAAATGTTTCTTTGCAGTGAAATAAAATACTCATATTCCAGAACTCATCATTCTTAGTAGGGGTGTGATAAACAAATCAGTTTTGTAGGGTTTACGTGGTACCAGTTAACAGACACTTGGCTTTCCATCAATTTAAAAATTACTCTTAAAGTAAGTCACGCTCTGCCAGTTGGCACAGATCCCCTTTCACCTTCCGCACATATCGAAGAGCAATCATATTTCTTAAGATCATGATAAATTCCATCCCAGACTTGATCAGTAGTTGTGTAAAATTCTGTATTTCTTAGCACTGGGGCCATTGTGGTGGCATTACTGTTTAGTGGTTGGCGGACAGTGGTCAATTACTGTTTCCTGGGAAGTCGGAGTTCCAGTGAGGAATTGCAGGAAGCGAGTGGTTTTCTGGGACCCGGTTGGGTGTGGTTGCTGCAGGGATGCGTGAGTGAGCACCGTCAGATTGTCAGGACAGGCTTTACCTAGGTGCAGCTTTTATAGTCATTTTAAGAGGGGAGCGTTGATTTTTATTTTCAAAGCGTGCTCATAGCTAATGGTAGCTTTTGATATAAAAGTAAGCTTATGATATATTCTTTCCTTCAGATTCTGTTGTGCTTTAAAAAGCCGTTTGGTGCTGGAGAGTCTGTATTCTGAAAATGGCTACAGTGGCAGGACTAAAATAGATCCGCACAGTTGTGCTCCAAGGTTGAGTGGTTTCCTCTGGGGACTCAGCAAGTAGCAGAGTACTCCCCAAATGCTGAGCAGCATCGTTTCTGACGTGCCTGCTTCAGCTTTCAGTTACATGTGTGCATATTTACTTGTTGGACCAGAAAGAAAACACAGAACAAAAACCAAACCACCCTACTTGGACTTTCTTCCTTTTGCTCTGATCCTTCTCTGTCTTGACTTGCAGAACACTCCTGAGCCTTTGGCAGCCGCTGAGACCCTGGCGGAGGTACCCGAACACGTGCTGCGAGGACTTCCGGAGGAAGTGAGGCTTTTCCCGTCAGCTGTGGACAAGACGCGGATCGGTGAGTACTGCAGTCAGAGACAGGCAGCGAGCAGGCGTCCGCTGGAGCGTGCGAGGTGGCGGGCGGCACTCCTGGGGGCCACAGATGGGCCCCGACTTAGAACATTGTATGTTGATCATGTACTTCCAAGGCAAGAATCCAGGCTGGACATAGATGATAAAAATGAAGCTAGGTACACACCCACGCTCATCCTTGGTGACCCTTCCAGGTGTCCCCTGCAACTCCCAGGCCTGTTCATACAGGATGTGTTGTTCTCTTTGTCTTCAGTGTGACTCTTGTCTGATTATGTTGTTATGCTTCTTATTCTGTGGTGTCTTTACGTCCTCCCTGTCCGTGATTGTGAGTACCTTCATTTCTTGTCCTTGTGTCTCCAGTACCAGCACTTTGGGGACTCTCAGTAGACATTTGAATGAATGACATGACCCCAGTGTGTCCAGATCTTCTGGCTATGATTTCTCATTGAACCAAACCAGACTTGTGTGTATTGGGTTTTTTTCATGGCTTGATCTTTATATAGAAGGCTAAGGAGGTAAATTTTAAAAATCTAATCAAAATCGTGTTGGGATATATCATGTTTTTATCCTGTTTCTTAATTTTTTTATATGTACTTCTGATTATATATACATGTCTGAATAAATTTTTAATAAATTTTTTCTTAATTTTCAATGAAAATTTATTTGCTGAGCAGGTGGAATGTTAATTTTGTATTGTATAAGTGAAAGTAATTGGTTTTATAGCTCAACATATCGCTAGCAATGTTATCAAATGCAGTTCATAGCAGACATACAAAAAAGTGAAATTCATGCATCCTAGCAGGACGGGACTGGCCCACCCTCTACCCGATTCTGTACACGAGGAAACAGGTTGGAAGATGAGGGAGCCCATACAGAGTGGTCCTGGGTGCCTGATCTCTGGACTCCCAGGCTGGGCTCCTGCCATTTCACCATTGATCTTTTCATTATATCCGTTTGCTTGTGGTCTGTGCATAGAAGATAGAGACAATGCTAGGCATACCTGGATGGGCAAACGTTTTGGTTGTTTGAAAGTCTGAAAAAGAAGTGGTCTCAGTAGTTACATTTTCAGGAACCCTAGCTAGAGAGAAGAGGGTTTTCCACTTTAATTAAACAAATGAACATCAAGAATATTTGCTCATAAAACTACATTTTTAATTCTTTATAAAAACAAGTCATGTTTAGTGGAGACATTTTGAAATCTGTAGAAATGCAAAATGAAAAGTTTATTATTTGCTTATGTTTTGATACTAGGGTTTGAACCCGGGAACACTGTACCACTGAGCCACATCCCCAGTCCTTTTTATTTTTTGAGACAGGGTCTCACTAAGTTGCTGAGGCTGGCTTTGAACCTGTTGATCCTTCTGCCTCAGCCTCCTGAGTTGTGGGGAAGAAAGTGCACCACCATGCTTGGCATATAAAGTTTAAATTGTTTTTAGTTTTATTCCATTCTAATGTTTTTTTCTCTTCAGTTGTGATTGTTTTCCAAGTGTTTGTGATTGTACTACGTGAGCAGTCTTACATGGAAAATTTAAATATAAAACTTTTTTTTCTGGTTGTAACACAATCCAGGTTCTTTAAGCCTATTTAGAAAATATTGAAAAGTATAAAGAATAAAATACAAATCCCCATTGAGGATTTGATATAATGTGATTTAATGTGATATCAGTTGATTAACATTATCTTACTTTTAGGGAATCTAGCTTTTTAACAATTGTGTGAGACTGAATTGACTTCATTCAATGCTTTCAATCTTTAAAATAATCACAATACATTATAAAAATATTGATTTTATTTTCTAGGTGTCTGGGCCACTAAACCAATTTTAAAAGGCAAAAAGTTTGGGCCATTTGTTGGTGATAAGAAAAAAAGATCTCAGGTTAAGAATAATGTATACATGTGGGAGGTAAGAAAGAATTCTGGTTCTTTGTTTATCAGAGTTCTGTACATTTTAAAGACATGATCCTGTTCTCTCAGGTTTTCACATTTTGAACTTGAAATAATCATTTTAATATGGTCTTTAAAATGAAGAATATTTTTATTAAAGAGAAAATGTATTTTCTGGGTAGAGTCTTCTACTGATACATGTTTTTGTATTTGAACCTGCTTGACTGTCCTCAACAATAATGTCAGATATGTTTTTTTACATTGCCAGTCCAGGTGTTTTGCTTTGTAACCAAGACCTCGACTTCCTGTGTGGTGACTTGTCACTTTATGTACCAAGTGGCTGCAGAGAAAACACTGGTTTCTCTCTTATGTTTCAGAAAGTAATTTTTGTATTCTTGGAATATTTGTTTAGCATACAACACTAGAAAGTTTAATTTTTCAAAAAAATTTCATTCATTCTGTGATCTCACAATACTTCTGGAAGATGGAGCAGGGCAGTAGCAGGCTCCTTTTGAAGGAGAAGCAGCCAGGACACAGAGGCACAGCCTCTGCAGGCCCAGGCTTGAGGGGTACAGCTGCAGAGCCAGAATCCACCTGTCCCGCCTGGAAGTGGGGCAGTTAAAATTGTGGTCGTCCATTACCTGGGCTTAGATACTGCTTCTAACTTCATGATTTTGAGCAGGGTACTTGACCTCAGCTGTAAAATCCTCAATTTAAACAACAGGGATACTAAAAGAAATCACATTAGGATAGTTGAGAAGACAAAATTTTGTTGATGTCATTCTGTGGGTGTTGTGTGGAAATTCTGCACTAATGTTGATTGTAGTTCAGACCAGAGCCTTGTGGGTTGTGGTGTGACTCATTTAAAAGCAAGTTAAGTTTTTTGAACGATAAGCATTCCTATCAGGTTGTCTTAAATTGAATCACATCTGCTTCTCACATATTAACATGTGAAAGTCCGAAAGCAAAACATGACTGGGAAATGCTGGGCATTTCCCCTCCAAGCTCTGGGCACTGGGAGGCCTGAGGTGTGGCTGTCTTTTTCAAGGCCATAGCCTAGTGTACTTAACTTGGTCTGATATTTCTCCATATTTTGGGTTTGTTTCTTGTGAATCTTTTGTAATGCACCTCTTGAGAACTAACCCAGGGGCTTTAGGATTTTGAGGGTCTACCATTAGGGGCCTTGCATTTTGTTTTCAACCATTTCTAAGGTGAGAGAACTTTGTAATTGTAGGAAAACTGCCCAGGCAAAAAAGTCTTAATTACTGAAGATAGTGTCTGCCTCATTAAAAACGTCTTCACACAAAATGATGCTCCACAAAAAACTGCACTTTAAAATTTTAAAAGTTTTTAAAGGGAAACTAACCAACATGATCTACCAGGTTAGCACTAATCTTAGTGAGGTTAATGTCAAGGTACCAGCAATTTCTTATTCTAGTTCTTTGTATGTAATGCCAAGCTTGAAAAATGCCATTCATAGTAAGTTTAAGTTAATGGTGCCTATTTTACCCAATTAACAATTGGATATTTTTGGGTGTAATGTGTGAATGATTACTCCTGCCTCATATGACTTTTAAGATTGATTTGCACTGAATTCATACATTTTCTGATTTGATAGTAGGTTGTTGAAAAATTGTGATTTGGAATCATGAGATACTAGAGACTTATTTCCACTGTGAACTTGTTACCACCCCATTGTTAATTTAAGATACTTGTACTTTCATACTAGTCACAGTTTGTGAGTTCTTATGATAGTGCCAGTTCTCTTCAGTCAGATTTAAGAATTTAGTTGTCAAGGCTGGCTTTCTTTTTTTTTTTCAATTTTTTTTTTTTTATTTTCTAAACTTATTCAACATTTAAATATGTTACTTTGAAATTAGAAACAAAGCATCATATAACTATTGAATTTACACATTTTAAAAATTGTACTGAAAATTTCCCCTAATGAGTCTTATACTGTTTTCCTAATTGAATAAAAAGTTCAGAAAATAAAAATATAATAATTTTAATCCTCAAAAATTGGTAAGTTTTCTGAGACACTGTACCTGCTTATCTGTACACCTCTGAAAAGTGAAACACATATCTTAGGTATTCTTGATGAGATGCTTCAAAAATGGATTACATGTACATCTAGGATATTAAAGCAACAAAGTATCTTTCACCCGATAGTCAAACTGGTTCACTGGCCCCACTACAAAATTATCGGGTGGTCCACCAAAATTGTGATTGTTCTGGTTAAATATATGCCTGTTGTCAGGGCCAAATTCCCCACTGTCCTGACTGTTGCTGTCTTCAGAAGGAGGAACAGTGTCCATTGGGCCTGGGGCTGGTGGCGTCCATGGCTGATCTGGAGCGGGGAAGGCTGGCTTTCTTTTCCAGCAATTATAACAGTAGGATCTCATTCGCTTAGTTCCCCCTATAAGGTATGTGTTTGATATAAAAGACTTTAAGCCTTTCGTTATTTTAAACTCCCATTAAAATAAAAGTATATACACACATGCACATGATATGTAAGTCTGCATATGGTGAAGTATAGGAAATAGAGATTATACTGTATTTCTTATGAAGAATTGAAAATCAAGATAAAATGTAGTATTTTCCCATTAATTTATTCCGTTTCTGGGCTTGTCCTGGATGTGCGTCAGAATGCCTCTGACTAATATAACAAAGTGCTTATCTTCAGAGTCTCATCTTGACATTTGTTCTTCCATCGGGGCCCCTTAAACTGGCTTATCTTTAGATGGCAGGGTCTTATATGTCAGCTAGAACTTTTTTTATTTTAAAGCTAATCTAAGACAAAGTGTTAAATTGCTTGATGAACTAACCTGGACTAAGTCCTCTAAGCTTCACTGAAAACATTCTGTTGAATCAGAAATAACAGAAGAAGAACCGTAGAGTATCCTCAGGATGAATATACAAAACAGGCGCTCAGGAGAGGAGAGGCATTCTTTGCTGTTTCTGTGGGGAATGTAAGTGAACCGGAGGGTGGGGCTGCTTACGCCTGCCTCCCAGCCACCCCAGCCACCATGCCTGTTGCGCAATCTGCAGTGTTTCGAAACCACTTCTGATAAAAGCCCTCCTCTTCATTCACTTTTATGGGGCTTAAATTGCTTCCAGTGAGCAGAACTTTTTTTTTTTTTTTTATTCTTTTTTTTTTTATTTATTTTTTATTATTTTTTTTATGTTTACATAGGGTAATGATGTTTATTTTATTTTTCCCCTCGCCCCCACCCCTCCCACCCCTCTTTTCCCTCTACACAGTCCTTCTTTCCTTCATTCTTACCGCTCTCCTTAGCCTAACTCTAAACCTAACCCTAAACCTAATGCTAGCCCCTCCCACCCCCCATTATATGTCCTCATCCGCTTATCAGCGAGATCATTCGTCCTTTAGTTTTTGAGATTGGCTTATCTCACTTAGCATGATATTCTCCAATTTCGACCATTTGCCTACAAATGCCATAATTTTATCATTCTTCATTGCGGAGTAATATTCCATTGTATAAATATGCCACAGTTTCTTTATCCATTCATCAACTGAAGGGCATCTAGGTTGGTTCCACAATCTGGCTATGGTGAATTGAGCAGCAATGAACATTGATGTGGCTGTATCTCTGTAGTATGCTGATTTTAAGTCCTTTGGGTATAGGCCAAGGAGTGGGATAGCTGGGTCAAATGGTGTTTCCATTCCAAGCTTTCTGAGGAATCTCCACACTGCTTTCCAGAGTGGCTGCACTAATTTGCAACCCCACCAGCAATGTATGAGTGTTCCTTTTTCACCACATCCTCGCCAACACCTATTGTTGCTTGTATTCTTGATAATCGCCATTCTAATTGGGATGAGATGAAATCTTAGGGTAGTTTTGATTTGCATTTCCCTTATTACTAGGGATGTTGAACATTTTTTCATATATCTGTTGATTACTTGTACATCTTCTTCTGTGAAGTGTCTGTTCATTTCCTTAGCCCATT
The DNA here is from genome assembly GCF_902686445.1 of Sciurus carolinensis. Lineage (NCBI taxonomy): Eukaryota > Metazoa > Chordata > Mammalia > Rodentia > Sciuridae > Sciurus > Sciurus carolinensis. The sequence goes on along the minus strand of NC_062213.1, from coordinate 199,791,249 downwards.
TGTCGATTGGATTATTTGTATTCTTGGTGTAGAGTTTTTTGAGTTCTTTATAGATTCTGGAAATTAGCGCTCTATCTGAGGTATGGTTGGCAAAGATATTCTCCCACTCTGTAGGCTGTCTCTTCACATTTCTGATAGTTTCCTTTGCTGAGAGAAAGCTTTTAAGTTTGAATCTATCCCAGTTGTTGATTCTTGCTTTTATTTCTTGTGCTATGGGAGTCCTGTTAAGGAAGTCTGATCCTAAGCCAACAAGTTGAAGATTTGGACCTACTTTTTCTTCTATAAGATGCAGGGTCTCTGGTCTGATTCCGAGGTCCTTGATCCATTTTGAGTTGAGTTTTGTGTAGGGTGAGAGATAGGGGTTTAATTTCATTCTATTGCATATGGTTTTCCAGTTTTCCCAGCACCATTTGTTGAAGAGGCTATCTTTTCTCCATTGCATATTGTTGGAACCTTTGTCTAGTATGAGAAAATTGTATTTATTTGGGTTTGTGTCCATGTCCTCTATTCTGTACCATTGATCTACCTGTCTATTTTGGTACCAATACCATGCCGTTTTTGTTACTATTGCTTTGTAGTAGAGTTGAAGATCTGGTATTGCAATACCCCCTGCTTCGCTCTTGCTACTGAGGATTGCTTTAGCTATTCTAGGTTTTTTATTCTTCCAGATGAATTTCATAATTGCTTGCTCTATTTCTGCAAGGTACATCATTGGGATTTTAATTGGAATTGCATTGAATCTGTATAGCACTTTAGGTAGTATAGCCATTTTGACAATATTAATTCTGCCTATCCAGGAACATGGGAGATCTTTCCATCTTCTAAGGTTTTCTTTAATTTCTTTCTTTAGTGTTCTGTAGTTCTCATTGTAGAGGTCTTTCACGTCTTTTGTGAGATTGATTCCCAAGTATTTTATTTTTTTCGATGCTATTGTGAATGGGGTAGTTTTCCTAATTTCTCTTTCTGAAGATTCATCACTTATGTATAAAAATGCATTGGATTTATGAGCATTGATCTTGTAACCTGCTACTTTACTGAATTCACTTATGAGTTCTAAAAGTTTTCTGGTGGAATTTCCAGGTTCCTCTAAATATATAATCATGTCGTCAGCGAACAGGGATAGTTTGAGTTCTTCTTTTCCTATTCGTATCCCTTTAATTTCTTTCGTTTGTCTGATTGCTCTGGCTAGAGTCTCAAGGACGATGTTGAATAGAAGTGGTGAAAGAGGGCATCCCTGCCTTGTTCCAGTTTTTAGGGGGAACGCTTTCAGTTTTTCACCATTTAGAATGATATTAGCCATGGGCTTAGCGTAGATTGCCTTTATAATGTTAAGGAATGTTCCCACTACCCCAGTTTTTTCTAGTGTTTTGAGCATGAAGGGATGTTGTATTTTATCAAATGCTTTTTCTGCATCTATTGAAATAATCATGTGATTCTTAACTTTAAGTCTGTTGATATGGTGAATGACATTTATTGATTTCCGAATGTTGAACCAACCTTGCATCCCTGGGATAAACCCCACTTGATCGTGGTGCACTATCTTTTTAATATATATTTGTATGCGATTTGCTAAAATTTTGTTGAGAATTTTTGCATCGACGTTCATTAAGGATATTGGTCTGAAATTTTCTTTCCTCGATGTGTCTCTGTCTGGTTTAGGTATCAGGGTGATATTGGCTTCATAGAACGAGTTTGGTAGGGTTCCCTCCTCTTCTATTTCATGGAATAGTTTGAGGAGTATTGGAATGAGCTCTTCTTTAAAGGTTTTGTAGAACTCGGCTGAGAACCCATCTGGTCCTGGACTTTTCTTTGTTGGTAGGCTTTTGATGACCTCTTCTATTTCATTGCTTGAAATTGGTTTATTTAAGTTGTGTATGTCCTCCTCATTCAGTTTAGGTAGTTCATATGTCTCTAGAAATTTGTTGATGTCTTCGAGGTTTTCTGTTTTGTTGGAGTATAGATTTTCGAAATAGCTTCTAATTATGTTTTGTATTTCACTCGTGTCTGTTGTGATGTTTCCTTGTTCATTCCGAATTTTAGTAATTTGAGTTTTCTCCCTCTTTCTCTTTGTTAGTGTGGCTAAGGGTTTATCAATTTTATTTATTTTTTCAAAGAACCAACTATTTATTTTGTTAATTTTTCCGATTGTTTCTTTTGTTTCGATTTCGTTGATTTTGGCTCTGATTTTAACTATTTCCTGTCTTCTACTACTTTTGGTATTGGTCTGCTCTTCTTTTTCTAGTGCTTTGAGCTGTAGTGTTAAGTCGTTTATTTGTTGATTTCTACTTCTTTTTTTGAATGCACCCCATGAAATAAATCTTCCTCTAAGTACTGCTTTCATAGTGTCCCAGAGATTTGATATGATGTGTCTTTGTTCCCGTTTACTTCTAAGAATTTTTTTATTTCCCGCCTGATGTCTTCTGTTATCCATTCATCATATAATAGTGTATTATTTAGTCTCCAGGTATTGGAGAAGTTTGTTTTTTATTCTGTCATTTATTTCTAATTTCAATCCATTATGATCTGATAGAGTACAAGGTAGTATCTCTATCTTCTTGTATTTGCTAACAGTAGCTTTGTGGCATAAAATATGGTCTATTTTAGAGAAGGATCCATGTGCTGCTGAGAAGAAAGTGTATTCGTTCTTTGTTGGATGGTATATTCTATATATGTCCGTTAAGTCTAAATTGCTGATTGTGTTGTTGAGATCTATAGTTTCTTTATTCAATTTTCGTTTGGACGATCTATCCAGTGGTGAGAGAGGTGTGTTAAAATCGCCTAGTATTATTGTGTTGTGGTCTATTTGATTTCTGTAATTGAGAAGGATTTGTTTGACGTACGTGGATGAGCCAGTGTTCGGGGCATAGATATTTATGATTGTTATTTCTTGCTGATTTATGCTTCCCTTAAGCAGCATGTAATGTCCTTCTTTATCCCTTCTGACTAGTTTTGGTTTGAAGTCCACATTATCTGAGATGAGGATGGATACTCCAGCTTTTTTGCTGTGTCCGTGTGCATGGTATGTTTTTCCCCATCCTTTCACCTTTAGTCTATGGGTATCTCTTTCTATGAGATGAGTCTCTTGCAGGCAGCATATTGTTGGATTTTTCTTTTTAATCCAATCTGCCAGTCTGTGTCTTTTGATTGATGAATTCAGGCCATTAACATTCAGGGTTATTATTGAGATATGATTTGTATTCCCAGTCAATTGACTCATATTTGTTTTTGACATGATTTGGTTTCTCCTTTATTTGGCTATTCCTTTAGGCTAGCGCCTCCTGTTGCTGATTTGCATCGTTGTTTTTCATCTCTTCCTCATGGAATATTTTGCTGAGAATGTTCTGTAATGCTGGCTTTCTTTTTGTAAATTCCTTTAGCTTTTGTTTATCATGGAAGGATCTTATTTCATCGTCAAATTTGAAGGTAAGTTTTGCTGGGTATAAGATTCTTGGTTGGCATCCGTTTTCTTTCAGGGCTTGGTATATGTTGTTCCAGGCCCTTCTAGCTTTTAGGGTCTGGATTGAAAAAATCTGCTGATATTCTTATTGGTTTCCCTCTGAATGTAATTTGATTCTTTTCTCTCGCGGCCTTTAAAATTCTGTCTTTATTTTGTATGTTAGGTATTTTCATAATAATGTGCCTTGGTGTGGGTCTGTTGTAATTTTGTATGTTTGGAGTTCTATAAGCCTCTTGTACTTGGTTTTCCATTTCATTCTTCAGATTTGGGAAATTTTCTGTTATTATTTCATTGAATAGATTGTTCATTCCTTTGGTTTGTTTCTCTAAGCCTTCCTCAATCCCAATAATTCTTAAATTTGGCCTTTTCATGATATCCCATAATTCTTGTAGATTCTGTTCATGATTTCTTACCATCTTTTCTGTTTGGCCAACTTTGCTTTCAAGATTAAATAATTTGTCTTCAATATCTGAGGTTCTGTCTTCCAGGTGTTCTATCCTATTGGTTATGCTTTCTATGGAGTTTTTAACTTGGTTTATTGTTTCCTTCATTTCAAGGATTTCAGTTTGGTTTTTTTTCAGTATCTCTAACTCTTTATTGAAATGATCTCTTGCTTCCCGTATTTGGTCTTTTAACTGTTGATTGGTGCGATCATTTAATGCCTGCATTTGCTCTTTCATCTCCTCCTTCAATGCCTGCATTTGCTCTTTCATCTCCTCATTAGCTTCCCTGATCGTTTTAATTACGTACATTCTGACCTCCCTTTCTGACATTTCTTCTGCTGTGCTGTCATTGGATTTTATTGATGTAGTATCTAGGTTTGTTTGGGACATTTTCTTCCCTTGTTTTCTCATATTGGTCAGTTGTCAGTGGGACCCTGAGATATTGCAGTTTTCCGCTATTGGCTTATAGTGTCCCGGTAGATTTCCAGTGTATCACCTCCCAGCCTTCAGTAGCCTGATGTCTTGGAGGAATCTGATAAAGCAGCTCATCCGAAGAAAACTGCCCCTAGCCCCCTACTGGTTCCACGGTTTGGAACTGGCTCTGTGCGGAAATGCTCTCACTGTGGGCCTGCACTGTGCAGCTGGCCGTGTGGGAGGAGCCCACTGCCGGAGTGTGGAAGGCTACCTTGGGAAGACTCTAGCTGCCCTGCCCGGCTCCAATAAGCCACCTCTATCTGGGCCTGCCACCCGGGCTGAGCTTTACCCAGTGGGCAGACTCACCCGTGGCTCTATTTCAGTCCGAGTCTCTCAATGCCTCCCCTTCTTAATTCCTGGGTTCTGGAGCGACTGGGGGTGCAGTCTCCCTCTAGGCCGCCATCTTGGATCGCCCCCTGAAGAGAGCCTGCAGCCGGAGCGGGCAGAGCCGCCTGAAGAGGTCTCTGGCTGCCTTGCCCTGATCCCAGAGGCTGCTTGTGGATGGAGGCTCTCCGTTGGTTCGTTGCCGGAGTATGCTGCGCTGCAGTGGCTCCGGGACTCGGAGCTTGTTCTGGTCAGAAAGGCTCTCACTAGCGGGCCAGTTCCGTTCCGAGAACCTGGAGAAGCTGGCTGTGTGGGCGGGGCCCACCGCCGGAGTGCGCACTGCTGCCTGTGGATGACTCTAGCTGCCCTGCCCGGCTCCGATAAGCCACCTCTATCTGGGCCTGCCACCCGGACCGAGCTTTACCCAGTGGGCAGACTCACCCGTGGCTCTATTTCAGTCCGGGTCTCTCAATGCCTCCCCTTCTTAACTCCTGGGTTCTGGAGCGACTGGGGGTGCAGTCTCCCTCTAGGCTGCCATCTTGGATCTGAGCAGAACTTTTGAATTGCTTGAATAAGAATTCTTTTAATACATTCGTTTGTTAAAGTGACTTTATTTTTTTATGGCAGTTTTAGGTGCACAGAAAAGTTGACACGAAAATTTAGAAAAGTTTCTATCTTAATCGTTTCGTGCTGCCATAATAAAATAACACAGACGGGGTAATTTGTAGATTTTTATTGACTCAGTTCTGGAGGCTGAGAAGTCTAAGATCAAGGAACTGCATGGTGAAGGGTTTCTTGCTGCATCATAACATGGTGGGAAGCACTGTAGGGCCTTGAACTTGCATTATCCCATGAGACTGTGCCTCTCAACACTGTTGCTTTGGGGACTGGGTTTCCAACACATCTTTTGGGAGAGCGGTCAAACCTTAACCCTTCCCACACCCACATTCTGCATACATGGCCTTCCCCACTACTAGCACCTCACACCTGGCTGGGCCACTCATTACAGTTGTTGAACAGACCTTGACACATGATTATCAACCACAGTTCATGGTTTATGTTAGGGCTCACTTTTGGTGGTGTACATGCTAATAGGACTTTAAAAAATTAAAAAAAAATATATGTACATATATATGCTCATTACATAATAAGATAAAGAGTACAGATAAATAAACAAGAAGGGAAACATTATTCCAACTCCTGACACCATCTGTGACCACTGTGAATGTGTAACCACCGTGAACATCTTGGTGCACGTCCTTTTAACTCTGCTTTTCTGCCTGCTTTTTAAATGTCTCTCACACATGCCGAGTGCATCACCACACCTGGCTCTTTTTAATAAAAAGGTATTTTTGTTGTTTTGTTTTTTTTTTGTGGTGCTGGGGATTGAACCCAGGGCCTTGTGTGTGCGAGGCAAGCAATCTACCCACTGAGCTATATCTCCAGCCCCTAATAAAAAGTTTTTTAAAAAAAATCTTTCTTATGAGTGAAATCTGATGGTTCACTGTCTCCGTTCGCATTGTATTCATTCAGGCAGGATTTGAGTCAGGAGGACAGAGGGAAGAAGCAGAACTGCATGTCAGTTAATCTTGACAGAGAAACGGCCTCTCCAATGAGAAGACTAATTTCTTAAAAAAGTGAAACCATTTATTAGTCATCACTATTATGATTAAATATTAGCACGTGAGTGCCATAACCCTCGCTATCTCAATTATTTTAATTTCAAGTCACTTTTAAGGTAAATTGCAGGCAAGAAGAAAACAGTGGAGAGAATTCAGCCAGCTAGTTCTGCAGAACCTTCTTTCAGAAAGGGCCACCGAGGCCTTAGGGTGCTTTCTAGCTTCTAAACCTATGTCAGAGCAGCCCCTTAGGAAAGGTCTGGATCTTTGGAAATCCAACCTGCCACCTGTGTTTTAGCCCTGGAGCTACTGAGGGTTTTTAGGAAAAAATCAGATGTTTTGTGACACACGAACATTTTGTGAAATTCGAATTTTAGTTCACGAGTAAAGTTTTATTGGAACATAGCTCCGTTTATTTGTTTACATGTTATCTGTGACTGTTTTTGCCATGCAATGGCAGACTTAAGCGGTTGCAACAGAGACTGTGTGTGGCCTGATGAGCAGAAAATAGTTTTGTGTGACTTGATGGAAAAAGTATGCTGAACCTGGTCTGGTGTGTGAGGAAGAGGAGCAGTAGGAACGAGCACGGAGGTGCCTAGTCTTTCACGTTTAGTGAGTGGTGCTTGAGAGTGGAATGGCTGTAGAGCTGGTTGTCAGAGAAACAACTGAGCCAGTCACATTCTTCTCAGGAACCGAACGACAGATGAGGACATTCAAATATGGACAATTATGTGATATTTCTGAGCAAGTTAACTGTGCTCAGATTTTCAGCTTGGTCTGGTACAAAAGGACTATCTCTTTGGGATCATATTTATTTACCTATTTAATGCCTGTCCATTAAGCATTTACCACGTACCAGGCCCTGTCCTAAGTTCTGGGACATAAAGCTCGGTGCATAACTTTTGTCGTGTTATAAGCTACTGGCAATACCTAGCATCTCACGGTGCAGTCATGGAATGAAGGACTACTAGAAATAACCTAAATTTTTCTTCGGCTCAGGAATCCTTGTCCCCCATGGTGTGCTTGATGTCTTCAAGCTGGTAGCCCTGGAGTTGGGTCAGGAGCCAATTCTGGTTACCTGTGCAGTTCTCTTCCCACTGGCAGAGACTAGGGACTCCGAAGCCGTTGCGTTGTAGACCCTCCTATCTCTCTGCTTTCCACCACTGTAACAGAGTACCTAAGACAGGCTACTTAAGAGCAAAGACAGAGGTTTGTTTTGGCTTCAAGTTCTGGAGTTCTTATCCCTCAGATAATGTCAGCACATCATGGTGAGCACACATGTAAGAGCAAAACAGCCGGTGGGAGATCAGCTGCTCCAAAATGAAGCTGAATATCTCCTTCCCAGCCACTGGCTGCCAGAAACTCATTGAAGTGGACGATGAACGCAAACTGCGTACTTTTTATGAGAAGCGTATGGCCACAGAAGTTGCTGCTGACGCTCTGGGTGAAGAACGGAAGGGTTATGTGGTCCGAATCAGTGGTGGGAACGACAAACAAGGCTTCCCCATGAAGCAGGGTGTCTTGACCCATGGCTGTGTGCGTCTGCTACTGAGTAAGGGGCACTCCTGTTACAGACCAAGGCGAACTGGAGAGAGAAAGCGCAAATCTGTTCGAGGTTGCATTGTGGATGCCAATCTGAGCGTTCTTAACTTGGTTATTGTAAAAAAAGGAGAGAAGGATATTCCTGGATTTACGGATACTACTGTACCTTGTAGACTGGGGCCCCAAAGAGCTAGTAGAATCCACAAACTTTTCAGTCTATCCAAGGAAGATGATGTCCGCCAATATGTTGTCAGAAAACCCTTAAACAAGGAAGGTAAAAAACCTAGGACCAAAGCACCGAAGATTCAGCATCTTGTTACTCCACGTGTCCTGCAACACAAACGCAGGCGTATTGCTCTGAAGAAACAGCGTACTAAGAAAAATAAGGAAGAGGCTGCAGAATATGCCAAACTTTTGGCTAAGAGAATGAAAGAAACCAAAGAAAAATGCCAGGCACAGATTGCCAAGAGACGCAGGCTGTCCTCTCTGAGAGCTTCTACTTCTAAGTCTGAGTCCAGTCAAAAATAAGAATTTTTAAGAGTAACAAATAAATAAGATCTGGCCTTCAAAATAAAAGAGCAAAACAGCCACATCTCAGACCTCCAGCCAGAGCAGAGAGAGAGGCGATAGCGGGGCCCCACATTCCCTTTAGAGGGCATGACCCTAATAACCCTCAGGACCTCACACTAGGCACCTCCCAGTACCACCAACCAGGGGACCAAGTCTGTAAACGGGGACCTTTGGGGAGACACTGTAACCATAGCAAACCCCAGAAATCTCTGCAGAAAGTGTACACGTGCACACGTCCACAGAGGCGCTTGCTGGTTGTTTCTAGGGTTATATAGAATGCTGAAACATTGCAGGGAGAGTGTATGACTGAAGAGTTCTAAGAATAAGTTATTTTGTTTATCCAGCAGATGTTGATTGGGGGCCTGTTGTGAACCAGTCAGCACTTATTGATCATCTGTTGTGTTTTGAGATTTTTCAGAACATTTGTGTAGTTGTAGGTCTGAAACTTATTGAGGGCTAGTCATTGTGGCTTGCTCCGGAGACATGGATGTTAGATCGGGCTCTGAGGGCCTGAAAGGCTAAGCTATTTACTTTTTAAATGTGTATTTTAGAGTCACCTATGTGAGTAACTTCTGTACTGGGAACTGTCCTCTGAGTAACAGACTTGTGGTAAAATGTGCCATGACCAACTGGATTCTCTTACTTCCTTTATTCTAGAATGTTCAGAACATTTCAGAAAATAGTGATACATTTGAGTAGTTCTTAAAAAGTCCCTGTTCTCAAAAGTAATCTGAAGAGTGAAGTAGTTGATACCAAGATCCATTTTTTATTCCCCAGAAAGTTACTTTTGTAGGGTGTCAGTTTTGTAATCTGTAATAAGACCTGCAAATATCTAGCCCTATTATTAAAAAATGACAGGAATTTGAACGTGTAAAGAAAGCATGATATTTTCTGGGTAGCAGTTTTAATAAAATTCTTTATAATTGAGATATAACTTTTATTAAATGTTTTCTTACCAAACTGAGGTTACCCTTTTGTTTTTTTTATTCTCATCAATTTGCTTGACTGCAGCGTAGAATCATGTATATGAAATTAGTAGATGGAGGATTCTGGCTCAGTACGTAAATATTAGTTGAACCCAAACATTGAAGAAAAACATGTGCTCGTATAGAGAATAATCTTTTTTTTTTTTTTTTTGAGTTACAATGTAAGTGGGAAACAGAACTTAGGTCAAGAAAAACAGCTCTCCAGGGAGATGAAATATGAAATGGAACCTCAGGCAGTGTGGGCACTCCAGGCCACCAAAATAGGAACCCAGCTTCCAGGAGAGTCTCTGCCTCCATGGCTGATGTGTTGGCCTGCCAGCTTCCCTGTGATGTAGCGGGGTCAGAGAACAGTGAAGGGAGATGGCTTTGCTGCTGCTGACTCTGCTGGGGAGCTGGCTCCCGTGAAACAGGCCTGTTCTCACCCTGAGAGCTGATGCAGCATGAGTCGTTTTCTTTGTTGCCTTCAATCTTGGGAGTGATTTCTGTCAGTTGGTTCCTTGCAGGTGGACAGTTGAGAATTTGAATGTTGGTATGTTTGCATAAATTGAGAACTTTTAAAATTTACAAAGTGAATTAATACACTTACAAAGTAGCAGATGATAAAGCTATAGTTTGTTCTACAGATATTCTCTAAAGGATATGAAGACATAATTTTGAATGTGTACTTAAATTGGTATGAGTACTAAAGTTTGAGTTTAGATTATAACAATTTCAAAATTACTGGATTAAATTGAATGGAAATTAGGTGGTATGAGAGTAACACTCCGCTTCACAGAGTTTAGTGATGGAAGAGAAGGAAGGTTGACCTAGATAAGGTCGGGAGGTCCGAGATGGCAATGGGGCTGAAGGAAGGGAAGATAGAAAGTCAGCTGAGAGCTCCCCTCAGGACAAAAGCGGACCTCCCTCCCCATTCCCTGTTTGCAGATCTGTTTTATTTTGGTGTCGGGGCCAGGTTTGAATCCTGATTTTTAGTGACTTGATTACTCTAGTTGCCAATCCATTGTCGGTTTCCTTGTTCATAAAAGTGGCTTAGTATTTCATAGATTATATTCTAGATTCTTATGAAGGTTAAACAAATATCACACAAAGCCCCTAGTCCAGTGCTTGGTAGAGAGGCACTAATAGTACATAAGCAGATACCCTTCCTCTGTGAAAAGGGATCGTTTCGTGGATTCAGTCAGAAAAAGAATCATTAATTTTATGTAATAACATTTCTGTTAGGATCAAGTAAGCTGAGTATTTCCTGGTCTTTGTACAGGTCTGGAAAGAGGCTTCTTGCTGAAGCCTGTCCTGTTCCATTTGTTAGGTTTGAGTGAGGGTAGAAACTTGTCCTGTCTTTGCTTTGTCTTTGTGTGAAAGGAGGAAATTAGAGTTGGTTTTCCATTCTTTCCTCTACCCTTGCCTGATGGCAGATGCCACTTTTGAAGCCTAGTGATTTGTAGTTACATTAGGCAAAATTTGACCACATTTTGGAGGTAGGTTCTGTTTGTCATTCACTGAAATTAGTTTGATTGGAAACCAGCGTTTGACCTACCGAGTGGGAATTGTGCAAGAGCACATTCTCCTCCCGGTTCCTTCCTGTAAGATTGAGCACAGTGGAATGGGAAGCTGTGCACTCACTCGTTGTCAGAATCTGTGTGAGGAGCAGGATTTTAACTTAGACCTGGTTACCTTCATTCAGACTTAGTTTTTTGTTCAAAAGAGGATGTACTCGTTCCTGTCCAACTTCCTCTTTTCCATGCAGATTTTACTATATCAGTGGAGACGAGGTATAGAAAATTCAGATTGAACAAAGAAAAAAAATTAAAATTATTTTCAGAGAAAATCATTATTGTGTTTTCATGCATTAAGTTTGAAGAATTTTTTCTCATATATTCATGTTGAAGACAAAAATGATATCATGTAATTTATTCTTTCTGTAATAGCTTTATTCAGTCATCAATGTATGGTCAATCTATTGATAGATTTCTACAATCTCCAGTTATCTTTATTTTCATTATAGAAATTATGTATCATTTAAAAAATTCTTGAGGATATAGCAGTGTCTAACAGGAAGTAATCCAGTTAATCACTTACATAACTTTTAAGGGTCTTCTTAGTACTCTTGTATGAATGGACCATAACTTACAGAGCTAATTCCATAGTGTCATAGTAAACCACGCAGCTGTGAACATCCTTGTACGACAGTGTTGGTACAGGTGCCCAACCGTCTCATTAGAATAAATCCCTCCAAGCGTGTGTGCTGGTTAGAGCGTGTGTATATGGTAAAAGATTTTTTTTTTTGTCAAATAGTGCTAAAATTCTACCCAAAACAGTTCCACCAGTTTGTTCTCTGATTGTCAGTGCTTGGGGAGAGTGTTTACACACAACCCTTCCAATGTGTTTTTCCCTTAAAAATATTTTTTTGCCAATTTAACAAGTGAAAGCTTTTAATTTGAAATTATTTTCGATCATTAGTTTTTTTATGAGATTTTTAGACTCTTGTTTTCCTTTGCAAATTCCTTGTTGGCCTACTTAAAAAATTTGAAGTGTTTATCTTTTTCTGTAAAATTAAGTATTTTCTTTTTGCACACCAGTGTGACTCAGAAGAAGCCTTGGTCCTCTTTGAAGCGCAGGGAGCTGTGCATGAATAAAGGCTTCACTCAACTGGAACACTTGCCTTTCACAAAGGTCTGTGCTGACCTGAAAGCCAGGAAGTTCCAGCAGGGCCCCATTGTATGGGCAGGTGGATGCGGCCCTTCCTCCAGGCTGTGGGATTCCTGGCAGCTGTGTGTGTCCCTGTAGTCCCATTGATCTCTGCTGCTGTGCCTGTGTGCCAGTGGGGACTGAGCGAGACCCTGACGTGCACTGGGGACATCAAAACCAGACTTTATCCCTGGGCCCTGGCATTTTCTGTCAGGGGCAGGGGAATAATGCCTCATAAGTAGTGGAAAGGAACTAAGTTGGATTGGTGATACTCAAGCCCATCTCCTCCTTTCTCCTTATTTTACTGTGTTGGCAGACATTACAAACCTGTCTCCAAAACATTTTAAATTAAAGCAACTTTTGCTGTCTTAGCGTGTTGGGTTTGAAGTTGCGTTGTGATGCTGGCTCTCGTGACGTGCTGTTCTGGGGCTGCTCTGTTTTAAAGGGGAGGGGTGTGTAGGGCCTGCCTGCTGTGAGGTGTGAGGAGCCTGAGGCCACACGGTCACCTCTTGAGAGTGGTGCATGGGTTGTTTCGTGAGCAGTCAAGTTTCCAATCAACTCCCGGGGTACCTGGATAACAGTGAAAACGTGCACCTTGGCACTTAGGGCAATGAAATAAACTGACCGCAGAGCAGCTTCCGCCAGTGCCCATCACACAGTAGGTGCTCATCAGATGACGGTGGTTATGCACTCGGTGGTCATTTATTGTTTCCCTGCTGTGTGCCAGGCACAGGTTGAGGTGTTGGGGCACTGGCATGGGAGAAAAGGCTAGTGCCTTCCCAGGGTGCTGATGCTCTGGTGGGGGAGACGGGCCCTGAACAAGGCAGTGAGGCGACAGCTGATACTGTCCCTGCACCAAGCACCTGGAGGGCTAGGAGAGGTGAGGTGGGAGAGGCCGGGTGCTGAGGAGAGGGAGGGGTGCGGTTTCACTGAGGGCCCTGTTGCAGAGGTTGTGCAGACCTGGTTTAAGCCTGTCTTTACTGCAGTGAGTGACTTTGAAAGGAAAGTTATTTGGCTTCTGAGCCTTGGTTCCCACGTGGTGGAAGGAGAAGTAATGGTCAGTGTGCCTGCTGGGGCCCAGTGAGGGTGAGCAGGGAGCATCATGCCTGATGAGCTCCCGGCAGGTTCCCCTGTATCCTGCTGGCCAGGCCCGCCGGACATCAGGTGGGGGCAGGCACCTTGTTCTGGAAGGAACAGTGCAGTTATGGGAGGTGACTAATGTGGGGGGAGAGGGGAGAGGAACAGATGGTGGGAGACATGGTAAGAGTCATGGTACCTATGTTCTATTCTTTCCTACTAAAAGGAAAGTAAAAAACTTGTTTCTTTTGCTGAACACATCTGTCTGCAGTTCTCTTTCAGGGCCTCCTTGGGTGTTTTGCAGTCTAGTTTTGGTGAATAAAATGTCTACATGTATGTGCGTATATAAAAATTGAAGTGAAAGGTTGTTGAAAAATAGGTGTTCTTTAAAATGAAGGAATGTTAACTAAGTGCTGCTGGAAGAATCTCTGGGAGAAATCGTCTAAGGGTGGGTGATCAGGGTGCTTCATGCAAGAGTGGATTGATGTGACTTCTCAAAGGGGGGCTGGGTTTTCATTTGTTGTTGGAGGGAGCTGGTACTTCCCAGAGCATGAGCCATGGCACCTCAGTCCTGATGGGTGCTCTGCATGGGGCCGGTGGTAATGAGCGGCTGCGTTTGCAGAGCATCATGCCCGGTCACCCTCGTAGGTGGTTTACGGTGTGTGTTTACTTCCTGAAGTCTCTGTCAGTCCTGCCAGAAGAAGACCCACTGACTTGGGTCACCCTGCGGGCCAGGCCCTTGTGCTAGAGTGGCAGAGCAACCCCGAGAGCACGGGGTTGGTGCCATCGGCACGGCCTCGAGCTTCCCATTCCTAAGCTGTGCTTTAAGGAGCGTCGTGGTCACTTCTTCGTGCACGTGTTTGCAAAGCTTTTGGTGATCATCAAGTATTTTAATTTCATAGCTCCTTATGCTTAGGGGAAAAGGAAACAAGCCCCAATAAAAAATTAATGGGAATTACATGGTTTTGAGTTTCAGTTTTACTTGGTAGTTTTCTTTTCTCTGTCACTTGTTTTGTTCTCTGAAATGCGTTATAGAGTCGTCATGCGTATTGAAAAAGAATTGTTTTGAACATTGAAAATGGGGACACTCTTGAGTACTCCTGTCTTAACAAAGGTTTTTTTCCCCCCATTTCCAAGGTATATTACCCGAATTTGGGATGGATGTGCATCGATGCCACTGATCCAGAGAAGGGGAACTGGCTGCGATATGTGAACTGGGCTTGCTCAGGAGAAGAGCAAAATTTATTTCCACTGGAAATCAACAGAGCCATTTACTATAAAACTTTAAAGGTAATGGTGTTGTAAAAGTCTACTGCAAGTTACTCTGCATGCGTTTTCTAAATGTGGTCTTGGCTGTGACTGACAATAACTATTTTTCAGACCTTGAAAGGACTATATTTGAAGTGGTTCATTCGCAGACTCAAGGTCCTTTGGTACATAAATGGTTGCCTCTGCTTCATGTGTGTCAGGGAACTCAACTAAAGCACGAAGAGGGGTTGAGTGATTACACACTGTGTCTTTGTGGGTACTGTTGATGAAATGCGGGGCAGCTGCTCCCCTCCTCCGGACGCGTGGGAACTGGCTGATGGGCAGCTTTATTCCACTGTAAGGAACTACCAGTAGTTGTGGTGGTGCTGTGTTCAAACAGGTTCATAGTCTTCAAGGTAAATGAAGCCTTGGATTGGCTTTTCCTTTCCTTCAATTTTATTCAGAATACAAATTACACAGAACATGTTTCTTCTGTCACACTTTTATTTGGAGACATTAATCGCTGAGGTGAAAAGGGGCAAGTCAGGTGTAACTGCATTTCTGCCACCAACAAGAGTGTATCTCCTTCTGGTTTTCGCTGGCCATGTTCTTGGGGAAGACAGAGCTGTATGTCATGCATGGAAATGTTCCAAGGTGGAGTCTTGAGGTCATAGAGATAGATGGTTGTTGCTTGTTTGGAATAGATGGCTTTGCTAAAGTTGCTGTAAGGAGAGTTTGTTTTTATTCACTTGCTTCCATTAAATATATCATAGATTGACGGACAGTCCATAAAAAAAATGATCTCTATGGAGTTGATAATTATCGATGAGCAAACATTGAAGGCAGAAGCCAGCTTAGCAGGGTGCCGAGTGTCATTGAGGCAGCGCTAGGCCATTAAACAGGTGAGACTGTTTAATTTTTTTCTGATGTTGCTACCCAGTCGGACACGGCTTATTTCCTCATTTATACCATGTCCTTGCATTTAGTCCTTGTAGGAATTGTGCGTGTGACTTTCTCATTCATGACTTCTGAAACCTTGCTTCCTATTTTCTTTCTGCTGATTATAGCAGTATGTTTTCCTGGTAGGGATTACTGCAGTTTTGTTATACTGGATTTGAAATTGGATTCAAAATGTGATTCAAGAATTCATTCTGTTTCACCAGTTTATTTAAAGTGAGAGACATCTGGTTGAATTGGTGAGGTAGAATCCGGGCGGAGACAAAACTCGGGCCAGCAGATGACAGTGAGTTGGCCTCGGCACGGGAGTGAGGCTCTGAAGGAGCGTAGGCTCTGGAGGTGGGGGACCCTGCAGCTCTTCTTTAGGCTTCAAGCTAAAATGTGTTCTCTCCACGGGGAGACGCGCAGGGATGGAGAAGCCACTCGGGGTGGGCGGGAGAGTGGACTCTGAGGCCAAGGTGCCCAGCTCACTTATGGAAGACATGTGGCAGAGTCGTCGGGATGAGCGTGCGGGTGAGTAGGGACAGAGCTGGCGCACTAGTAAGTAAGGGCTGAGGATGAGAGCTGTCATTTTGCCCAGGCGATGTGATGTGGTGGTGTGCCAGCAGCGGGAGTTCTAGAGCAGGCCACTTGGTGAGCGAACGTTGGCGTCTAGGTGTGTGGCACACGATGTTCCTTCATCCCTCTCAGTTTTCTCACTAGTCAAGGTGGAGGCCGTCGTACAGGTTGAGAACTCTTGTCTGAAATCTTTGGGATCACCAGTGTTCCCAGTTTTGAGTTTGGAGTATCTGCATAACTGGGGGTGGGACTCCCATTTTGTGTATCTAAACATGAAATTCATTTGTCATACACACCTACCTGTGCACATAAACAGGAGGTAGTTTTATATAGCATTTTTAGTGTGCCTGCCTTTTGACTGTGATCTGTCACATGAGGTCAGGTGTGGCATTTTCCACTTGTGGTATCATGTTGGCACCCTGAAAGATTCCCATTTGGGAGCATTTTGGATTAGGGATACTCAACCTGCAATACCAATGCATACACTTGTTGTAAAGATGAAACAATCCAATATGTGGTAGCTTAGGCCAACATCATTACTCAGAAATAGAAATAACTAGCTATAAAACTATTGTCATTTTTACCTGTCTTTGTCCGAAATAACACAGTTCTGATCTTTGCAGACCTCCCCCACCCGACCTTTGATATTTACTCACGTGTGCATGAGGCCTTTCAGATTCCTTACTGGTGATCATCTAACTGTATTCTTCTGGATTAAGCATTCTGTGGGGTAGGTGTTGTAAATGAATTACGTGTGATGTTTTCTGGGCTCTGTATCACCTTCTCATCTTATTCTACCCAGATAATTGGAAAATCTCAACATTAGTTTTGCTTGTACTGTGATTAAAAATCATTTTAAATTCTTCAAAGTTAACAAGCCTGTTTTCCATTCACTCATCTATTCAGTAGTTTGACAGATATTGATTGTCTACTGTGGATGGGATACTCTTCTGTGGTAGTGGACAGAACAGACAAGGTCCCAGTCTCAGGGAACTTCCATTTTATTTTTATGGTGAGGGGGGTCAGATAAACAAGTAATTAGGTCGACAGAATCATTTCAGATAGCAGCTTTGAGGACAATACAATGCCATGGACAGCGACTTGGAGGGAGAGGCCGATTTGGCTTCTGGGCCCAGGGAAGGCCTTCCTGAGAAAGAGATTTGAAGTCCATCTCTGGCTAGAAAGGAAGCAGCCATTCACAGATCTGGGGGAGAACAGTCCAGGAAGAGGGGCTGGAAGAAGGAAAGTGCCTTGAAGTAGGAACACACTAGTAGTTGTTTTTGGTTTTGTTTTTTAAAGGAACACAACAAAGGCTGGTGTGACTGGAAGGAGGAGGGGAATAGTAGGAAGTGAGGCAGGCAGGGGCTGGATCAGGCGGGGCCTCGTGACTCAGGGAGAAAAGTATGAGTTTTAGTCTTAAGTTCAGTTCCCTCATTCAAGATTTGAGGCTGAGATCTGATCCGTGACTTTTAAAAGATCAGGCTGGGGAGTGGATTGTAGGTGGATAAGTGCGTGAATTTGGTGTACTCCATCGATTCTGGACCAGTTTTCTTATTTGATCTAGTATCAGGAATATTAGAACCCTTGCTTCTTCCTAATTCGTCTGATAAAATTTCAAGTTTATGTAAACTGATATTTAGAGAAGAGAGTATACTTGATTTTATAAAGTCTGCCTGAATCCAAAGGAGAAGTTGTAAGGGTTCGAAGTCTTTGTTGTTTTTATTTTTCCTTTAACATCGAAATACAGTACGATCATGCACCACCATACAGTGGTGGTTTCCAAAGATGGCATCAATCAGTGACCTCGGTGCCAGAGTTTGTGGGAGCACTCCCCCTGACATTTGTACCACAGTGGAATTGCCCAGTGGCACATTTCTCAGAATGTATCTCGAAGCATAACTGTATGTAAAAAGGTTGTTGTCTTTCAACTTCATTTTTTAAAATGTAGATTTGTACTTGTAATGATAGAACTTTGCTTTTCATCTGTGTAGCTGTTTTAATACAAAGTTGGGAAGAATATTGCTCCATAGGATAACATCTCAGGATCTCAGTTGTTCTAACAGTTTTGAAAGCAATTCAGTAATCAGGTTATTGTTTCTCTTGATCTAAGCACTTCATCAGCTCAAGAGCCTTTTAAAAATTTTGTATTAGGTTTGAGGTACAAAAGGGTTTTGGTGTGTTTTCATACTGTGTTCTATTAAAATTCCAGCAACAACAAGAGTAACTGGGGACGCTGGCCCACTCCTCTGTGAAGCAGCCCTCCCAGGCTGGTGGAGGAACCATGGAGGCTGGGGCTCTTATTCCTGGTGATCCCTGAAAGTGTCCACTTTCCGACAGAGTCCTGGTTACTCTGTGTGGGTGAGGAATATGTTAAGAACACGGTGGTCCTCACTCCTTCCTGTGCTCTTTTAACTTTGATGTTATTTAAGAATTAACCTATTTCCTGGAATCCTAGACATTTCAAATATTATTTGATACCACCATGTTCATAAATTTGACTTGTAACGAAAAGATAAATGAATTGTGTTTGGAATTTATATAGTTTATTTTTGAAAAGTAAACAGATTAACTCACCAGGGTGCCAAAAGGCATTTGTGATGGCCGTTTTATTTCAATAACATCCTGTTTATTAATTAGGTTTTTCGGTTTAGGTTTAACTGATTCAAGAAAAGAAATAATATATTGATTCAAAGATAAGAAAGTGGCAGAGTTTTAGCCATTCTTGAGGGGAGCAAAGGAAACAGTGGCTGGTTCTAACATTTTGAAGAATTTAGCCTATTTTGTAATTTGAACTATATAAACAGAGTTCTGTGGAGAATGAAACAAAGTAACATTTGCTTTTTTTCCCTTTTTATTTATACATGACAGTAGAATGTATTTTGACATACATACATGGAGTATGACTTCCCATTCTTGTGGTTGTATGTACATGGTATGAAGTTATGCTGGTTGTGTATTCATATATGAATATAGAATGTTACATTTGATTCATTCTACTGTCTTTCCCGTTTCCATCCTCTCTCCCTTCCCTTCACCCCGCTTTGTTTAATCCAGTAATCTTCTATCCCCACCTTGCTTATTGTGAGTTCGCATCTGCATATCAGAGAGAACATTTGGCCTTTGGTTTTTTGGGACTGGCTTATTTCACTTAGCATGATAGTCTCTAGTTCCATCCATTTACTGGCAAATACCATAATTTCATTTATCTTTATGGCCCAGTAATATTCCATGGTGTATATATAGCACATTTTCTTTATTCATTCATCTGCTGAAGGGCACCTAGGTTGGTTCCATAGCTTAGGTATTGTGAATTGAGCTGCTATAAACATTGATATGGCTGCGTCACTGTAGTATGCTGATTTTAAGTCCTTTTGGGTATATGCCAAGGAGTGGGATCACAGGGTCAAATGGTGGTGCCATTTCAAGTTTTCTGAGGAACCTCACACTGCTTTCCAGAGTGGTTGCATCCCACCAGCAGTCCTACCAGCAATGTATGAGTACACCTTTTTCCCCACATCCTCGCCAACATTTATTGTTGCTTGTATTCTTGGTGATTGCCATTCTGACTGGAGCGAGATGGAATAACAGTGTAGTTTTAATTTGCATTTCTGTAATTGCTAGAGATGTTGAACATTTTTTCATATATTTGTTTTGATCATTTGTATTTCTTCTTCTGTGAAGTGTCTGTTTGGTTCCTTTACTCATTTATTGGTTGGATTATTTGTTTTTTGCTGTTAAGTTTTTTAGTTCTTCATATATCCTGGAGATTAATGCTCTATCTGAGGTGCAGGTGGCAAAGATTTTCTCCCATTCTGTAGGTTCTTGTTTCCTTTGCTTTGAGGAGACTTTTTAATTTGATGCTATCCCATTAATTTATTTTTGATTTTGCTTTTTGCACTTCAGGAGTCTTATTTGAGGACTTTGGTTCCTAAGCTGATATGGTGGAGATTTGGGCCTCCTTTTCTTTTAGTTTCACTTTGCTACATATGAATTTCCAGTTTTCCCAGCACCATTTGTTGAAGAGGCTGTCTTTTCTCCAGTGCATGTTTATGGCACCTTTGTCTAGTATGAGAAAACTGTATTTGTGTGGGTTTGTACCATTGATCTATGTGTCTGTTTTGATGCCAATAGCATGATGTTTTTGTTACTATGGCTCCATAGTGGAATTTAAGGTCTGGTATTGTGATGCCTCCTGTTTCACTTTTCTTACTAAGCGTTGCTTTGGCTATTCTTATTTTTCCAAATGAATTTCATGACTGCTTTTTCTAGTTCTATGAAGAACATCATTGGAATTTTAATAGGAATCACATTAAATCTGAATAGTACTTTCGGTAGTGTGGCCATTTCAACAAAATTAATTCTACATATCCAAGAACATGGGAGATCTTCCCATCTTCTAGGGTCTTCTTAAATTTCTTTTAGTGTTCTGTACTTTGCATTATAGAGGTCTTTCACCTCTTTTGTTAGATTGATTACAGATATTTTAGTTTTTGAGACTATTATGAATGGGATAGTTCTCCTAATTTCTTTTTCAGTTGATTCATAGGAACACGATTTATGAGTTTTAATTTTATATCCTGCTGCTTTGCTGAATTCATTTATAAGTTCTAGATGTTTTCTGGTAGTTTTTGGGTTTTCTAAATTTAGAATTGTGTCCTCCACAATAGGGATTGTTTGATTTCTTCTTTTCCTATTCCTGTCCTTTTAATATCTTTCTTCTAGAGTTTCAAGGACTTCATTGAATGGAAGTGTTGAAAGAGAACATCCTTGTCTTGTTCCAGTTTTTAGAGGGAATGGTCTCAATTTTTCTGTATTTAGAATGATGTTGGCCTTGGGTTTAAGAAATATACAGCTTGTAGAACGTTGAGGTATGTTCCTACTATCCTTAGGTTTTCTAGTGTTTTGTATTTTGTCCAATGCTTATTCTGCATCTATTGAGATAAGCATGTGAAATGATCACATGATTTTTAACTGTAAGTCTGTTGATGTGATGAATTACGATTTCCAGATGTTGAACCAACCTTGCATTCCTGGGATGAACACCACTCTATCCTGCTGTACTCTTTTTAATAGTAACATTTGCTTTTGATAACTTTATCTGTACTAGAAGGTGTGTTGGAGTATGGAACTGTTTTGTTCCTAAACTGACATCTTAGATGGAATTTCCCTACCCTTAAAAAAAAAAAAAAAAAAAGACTGAACAAAATACCCGGATTATTCTCTTACACAACCATAATGCAATGATCAAAATCAGGAAGCTACACTGAGACAACGTCTCATAGCTGATCTACACCTGATGCAGATGTTGTCAACTGCTGCAATTGTTTTCATTACAAGAGAATAATACTCTTGTATTCAGGTGTCGTATCAGTTTCCTTAGCTTGGGCAGTACCTTAGTCTTTGCTAACCTTTCAGTTTCAAGGAGAAATGGCTATTTTATAGAATGTCTTAGGTTTCATCATGATTAAATTCCATTTATGCCTTTTGGGCAGAAATCTCCTCAAAGTGATGTCATGTTCTTATGTGCGTCCTTCAGGAGGCATGTGAGTTTCATTTGTTACATTACAAAGACACTATTTTCCCCTTGTAATTAATAAATATTTTGTTGGGAGATGTTTTGAGACTATGCAAATAGTGTTACTCCTCAAACTTTCACCTGCTGCTAGTTTTAGCATCCATTGGTGAGTCTTGCCTGAATCAGTTGTCACAGTGATGACTGCCAAGTCATCTTCCGATTCTCTCTTTTCACTATGATCCCTTATGACGAACTTTAAGGAAGAATTTCCCCTTGTATGTATCTACTTGTTCATTCATCTATGTCAGTGTGGACTCATGGATTCTTATTTTATTCAGTGGGTTTAGATGGAATTTCGCTTGCATTATCACCCTTGCAACTTTTTGATCAGGTCAGTCCGTGAGAGAGAAACCAGGAAGCTCTTTTCCCTCCATCCAGTCTTTCCCTTCAGCCTGCCCACCCGCTCTGGTAGGTGTGCCCTGCTGTCGTGTCTTTGCCCCTCCCTGTCACACTGACGGCTAGGAAGCCTGTGTTTTAGGAACCTAAAGTACCTGGGTGGCCTGTGGCTTTACTGCTGTACTCAGTCGTGACGTGAGACCGGGGTGTCCTTGCACGGACCCGGCGGACGGGCGCACGGTCCTGCGCGGCCGCTCCTGGCCGCTCTGCGGCTGGGCCGCGAGGCGGGGCACGCGTGCAGCGCGACCTCACGCTGCACTGGCTGCGAGTCCCGAACGGGCGCTCGCCCCTCTTTCCAAGCCCGGCTCGTTAACTGCGCTGTAAGCTTCTCACCGCTCGGGTTTGGTGGGAAGGGGTTCGTGCTGTCTTCTCCTCTGCGCGGGCGCTTCGGGACGGGAGCGGTAAGGCGTGGACGCAGCTGGGGGCTGAGTCAGAGCTCCGGCGATCCGCCCTCGTCCGCCCTCCAGCCTGTGGCTCAGGGCCCTGACCCGCGGAGCCCCTCCTGTCAGCCGGAACCCCTCCTGCGCGCGGCCGCGAACTCTTCCCGGCAGGACTCCCCTCCTGCGCGCGGCCGTGAGTCCCTCCTCCCGGTAGGAGCCTCGCGCGCGCGGCCACGAGCGCCTCCCAGCTTAGGAACCTCCGCGCGCGGCAGTGAATAGGCTCCTCCTCCCGGCAGTACCCCTTCCTCGCGCGCGGCCGTAAGCTCCTCCTCTAAACCTAGGAACCTACTGCGCGCGCGCGCCCGTGAGCCCCTCCTCCCGGAAGCGCCCCCTCCTCCCTGGAGCTACCCCCACCTCAGCGCGCGCGGCCGGCCGGCGCCCGCCCGACAGCTGTTTGCCATCGGCGTGCCGCTCCCGCCCGCCGCGGCGTTGCCCCGCCCCTGCCAACAACCTCTGCTCTGATTGGCCCGGGGCTTGTCTCTTCTCTCCCCACAGCCAATCGCGCCGGGCGAGGAGCTCCTGGTCTGGTACAATGGGGAAGACAACCCCGAGATAGCAGCTGCGATTGAGGAAGAGCGAGCCAGCGCCCGGAGCAAGCGGAGCTCCCCCAAGAGCCGGAAAGGTAGGACCCGCCGGCCGGCCGGCCGGCTGCCCGCGCCGGGTCCTCTTGCCGCCGCCGCCTTGCCGCCGCCGGCCGGGTCGCGGGTTGGGGCGCGGGCCGGGCGCGGCCCCCGTGGCGTCTTCGTGACCTTTTCCGGACTCGGCCCGCCCGGCCCGCGATCGCCGCCCGGCCCCGCTGCTGAATCACGGCGGCCGCCGCGCTCGGGCTTTTTGCGAACTTGTGCCTGAGCGCCCGCGCGGCCAAAGTGCGGCGGCCGGCTGGGGCTCAGCCCCGGGACGTCAGCGGGGCCGCGGCGCGCTCGACGGGCGGCCTCCGCCTTCCGGCCGCGGCTGACAGCCCGCTCGGCGGACGCGGGCCGCGGGCAGCCGGAGACCGGGAGGAGGGACGGACCGGCGGGCGGGGAGAGGCGGGCCGGGCCGGGGGCAGGTCCCGGAGGATGCTGCGGGCGGGCGGTCGGGAGTGGGGGCGGCCGCCGCTTTGCGTTTTGAGTCACTTCTCGTAGTTTTATGATTTATGGTGTTTTTGAACAAAAGGTAAAGTGTAGTCGCACTTACAAAGGGAGGGTTAGATTCTGGGGAGGAAAATAGTGTGGTTGGTTATATCATATTTCCAGTTGGCATGCTGATACGTTGTTGGAATTTTTTTATGAAGAATTTTAATGTGAATTTGGGAATCTTTTATAGAGCCCAGTTTGAATATGTGCCAAGGCACGTTGTGGTATTTTTTTTTAAATTAATACAAATGCATTATTATTATTAGCTTGTCTTAGTTCTTAAGTAACTTTTTGTAATCATCCCAACAAATGAGTCTGTTCTTTGTCCAGAACATTGCAAAGTATGTTGTAGAAGTCTCGCTGTAAATAAAATCATAAAGTAAAATTGCTTTTGGAAGATTTTAAAATTAATATTAAAAAATGTAGGCAAGAAGACTATTCCGATTTTTCAATTACGGGTTCTTTGTAATCCGTGGCATAATGGAAATAGAACTAATTCCCCCAAGGGACAGCTAGTTGGTGGGCCTTGTGCTGACTACAAATTCTCTGTTTACTGAAGGTCATTAAATACTTTGATTCTGAATCAGATGATCAGAATTTAGAAAATTCCAGATCTTTTCTTATTTTAACTGTGTATTGGGATTTTGTTGATACTAAGCTTAGTGCTTGATTGTTGGCAAACTTCACAAAATTTGACTTTCTCCTTTATTTGGTATGCATTTTATTTATAATTTATGTTACTAGCCTTTCCACCAGAGTTATGATTTTTATAGACTTGGAGATTGGGGACTTATTACTCTGCCACTAAACATAATTATGTATTTAAACATTTGTAGCTTAATAGCAATCTCACATTAAGGCTTTTCTCTATTTGGCATAGTTTGGTGTGCATTTTCAGAACTCTCTTGCTTTCATATTTATCTCTTATTGTTGTTTTCACTTAGTTGGCTATAGAGAAAAACCTGAAAGTAAACTGTTTTATTAGTTGATACATGAACTTACATGTTTCATGCCTAGATTGCTGATTTTCATCTTGAGCTAAATAGTTAATATTTCTTCTTATCCCATTATTGTTTACATAACATACTGTGAGTAGCATATAACACATCCTAGGTTTTAATTAAAATACTAGCATGAAGCTCATTCTTGGAACGAACCATCTGTTTTGGACAGCTTACTAGTAAAGAGGTCTGGTTGCTGTCTGTGACCTAAAAGTTTGGAGAGTTTAAATAATGAGTCAAACCCTTTTTTATTTCTAAATTAAATACTCTGTGAAAGCTAATTTACAACTTGCAAAGACCTGAAACGGAGAGCTTTTTATATTAACTCAGTTCTATTTAGGCCTATGTGTGACCTCAGACATTTAAATAATATCTTTTCAAGCAGTGATGTCAGAGAGTGAATCAGTGCAAATTTTTTTCATAGGTAATGTTACCTTAGTATTTTTGAAAACCAGATGTTGAAAACATACAGTTGACAGGAAGATTGACATTGGGCCTAACCTCATTTTGGTTATGAGAAAGGCAGAGAGAAACAAAGGGCTGAATTCTTGGTGGTTCTGGACCTAGGCTGCTTTGCATGACAGCTGCTGTGCCTACAGCTGTGCATGGCATGTGGGGCCTTTCAGAAGTCATCAGATTTCTGGTGGAAGGTAAGGCCTGCTTAGGCAGTTGAAAACCCCTGATTTCTTTACGTACACAAACCGGCCCCTTCCCTCTCCTCTCTCTCTTGTACTCATTCAACAAAATGTTTATTAAGCCCCTTGTCATGTGCCGGACACTCTGCCTAGTTGCATAGCACACTAGTGATCAAAAAGTCAGTTGTAAGTCTTTCCTTGGTCCTGCAGTCGGGGCAGGTCGGAGGGACAAGAGCACATCAGTAAGTCACTGATCAGTGCCTGCATGGTTGGTTGGCAGGTAGTAGGCCCTTGATAAATATTCCTTGAATGTCAAACAAAGACTCATACAAACATCGTGTAGAGAAGGAAAGAACACAGTGCCTTGAGAACACAGTTCATATTGTCTCTGACCAAGGAGCATGCAGTTCTGCCATGGGCTAAGGATATACATACACTGGGCATTTCTGACTTGATTTATTTTGGATTCTCAGCTTTGTATTTCTGTTAAACTTTGTGTCTGAGTAGACCTATAAGGTTAGATGTGAGAAGTTCCTTGGACTGCACAGTTTAAACTTGTCAGGGAGGGGTTAGTGTTGGGGGGTTTCAGGTTTAAAATGTGAACCATAGGAAGATTATAATCTGTAAAGTAGTATAGTAAAGGCCACCATTATAACTTGATGTAATCTTCTTGGTCTCCCTCTCCCATTTGTGACTAAGAAATGAGAGCCTGAATTTGCCTGTTAGCAACAAACCGTGGTGTTGGTGCTGCGCTTCTGAAGCGCAGCCGTTGGTGTTGCCCTTCTCTGGCTTGGCCGTCTGACACCCTTACCTAAAGTCATCCTATCTGAAGGAAGCAGCAGTGGCTTTTCACACAGGGCTTGGTGGAAGAAGTCAGGCCAGCTTTCTGAAGTGATGCTGTTGGCACCATCGAGCCTCACAAGGGTGACCTCAGGAGCATGTAAGGTAGTGGAAGGAAATGAATGTTGAGAAGCATGTGGGCTCTTGGTAACTGTGAACGCCGTGCCTCAGGTGGGCTGGCATGCTTTTTACCAAGAAACTACTGCGTGTGCGACTCCTTCAACCAGTGTGCGTGGGCCACATCAACACGAGGTCTCTGCTCCATCATTCTCCCATGCTGAAGCTCTGGAGTCTGGCTCTGAGATCCACGCCTACTGGAGGCCAGTTCTAATCTGCTGACCTCACTGTTCCTAGCAAATTAGAAGGAAAGAAGAGTTATTGATAGCGACAAGAAGTGTTGTACCTGATAGGACAAACAGTGAAGAAGAGAGTTCTTTGCTGGTTTTCTAAGAAACTTTGTCTTCTTTGCTGTTGGGCTTTCAGGTGTAGTTCCTGAAGATCACTTAAAAGGATCACATAACCCTTTATAAAAACCTTAAATAGTCCTGAGTGTATCAATAGTGATTTAATTACCATAGAGCACTTAATTTAAGGTCAGCTTAAAAAGGAAATATTTCATTTGTCTGCAAAATCAGAATAGCTCAAATGAAAAACTTTTTTCCATGAAGTTACTCAGGTGTTTTGAAATTGCATGTATTTGAAATCCTTGCTCAAAGGTGCTGAATAATCGAAGCCCTTAGAGACCTGACGTGAATCTAGGGAAGTAAAAACTCCATATGCAAAGAGAACTTAGTCCCAGGTAGCCTAAAAAGAAATTGCTAGTCTAGTGCATAGGCAGTAAGAACCGATGACTTTCAGAGGAGAGAAAAGGCACTTGTGGGGTTGGCCAGGGAGGCCTCTGTTAGAAAGCGGGGTGGGGTGGGGATGTGCAGAGGAGCCTGGGCTCTGTGAGCAGGTCAGGTCAGAAGTTGTAGGTGTCTGAAGGTCCCTCTAGCTCTTTAAAGTTTTGGTCAAGCTTGTGTCAGGTGCAATTCTGGGTGTTTGAGTCATAGCCAAAGACCAAAATGAGAGACTTCTGCTCTCATGGAATGACCTTCTAGAGTGAGGGGACTACAGGCCACAGATGAACAAGACACACTTTGTAATGTTAGCGCTAGGGGTGGGGAGCGAGTAAGTGGTGCTACTGTTGATGGAGAGTCAGGGGAGCCTTTTTGTTGGGAATTCTAGGGGCTGAGGGCTCCAGGAACAGGTCTAGCTTGGTGTTCTAGTAGTGTGTCTGCTCATGTAGAAACTCACGTGAGTATTTTGAATTATAAATTCAATTATGCAAATGACTGTATTGGCCTCTCTTCTGCCAAGCACCACGTAAGTGACTGGGTTGGTACGGGAGGTTGGAGAGATGGTGGCATCAGGCACTGGACCCTGCAGTGTGGAGCTGTTAATCGGTGTCATTGTAACCAAGTGCAGTTCACACTTGGGGTTGTGGTTGATGTGTGTCAGTAGGGGTCTTGGGGAGGGGAATGATAAAGGAGCATCATGGGGAGGTTCTTGAGGGAAGGGAGGGAAGGGAAGAAGGAAAGAGCAATACATGAGTTGTTCCTGGGAGGGATGTGGGATGTCACAGGGACGGAAATGCTGAAAACTGTGGAAAACAGGTGTAGAGGGAGGCTCCGATGGTCACGTGGAACCTTCTGGCAGAGGTGTGCACCCCACAGAGTGCCTAATACCCCATGAGCGTTCTTCTTAACCCTGTGTGTGTGAGATGGTTTGTCCCAGCTCAGATGAAGAACGGGCCCTTTTCAAGGTTGGAGGTCTTGTCCAGGATTGCTCTGCTGAGGAGTGTCAGAGTCAGAACTTGCAGTCAGGTGTTCTTTGCCTTTTCATTTGCTCACTTGTACAGAGAGGGCAGGAGAAAGGGACAGCACTGTTTCTGCTTCAGGTTAATGTTAGCGAACACATGTAGTAAAAGCAGAGAACAGTGGGCTTCCATGGAGTGTCTGCTGACCTTCTCTGGCAGCTGGGAGCTCTGCTTCAGGATCCTTGGCCAAAGCTGAGTGGCAGTAGCATGGCTGTGGTGTCAGAGGATGATGGCAGATGGGTCCTATAGCTCCTGGTGCCTGGTGGGCGGGTCCTGCACCCATTCACTGACAGGACGTTACCCATAGTTCTTGCTTGCAGGTGGAGCAACTGGGGCACTTGGAGGTACCTTTGTATCTGTGCTTGCTTTATGGCCTGCAGACGCGTCGTATTGGCCCTAGGAGGGCTGTGTGCTGTGGTGTGGGTCCCTGCTGTAGCTCTCGCTGCTTTCCAGCTGAGTGGCGCAGAGCATTGAATGTCCCACTTGGTATCTGCCTGCCAGGTTGGTCTCTCCTTTGTTGTTGTGTGGGATGTTTTTAAAAACTCAGTACAATTTTAATTAATTTTTCCGATAGTAGGAGTTAGGTTTTTGTTGTTATTTACTTTTTTAAATTTCTATTTCTGCTGTCACTGAATTGCTCCAGATTTAGGCTAAAAGGTTGGTCAGTATTTTTGTTTTGTGTCTTTCATTTTATATATATGTGTGTGTGTGTGTGTGTGTGTGTGTATAAAACATATAACCTTTTTTTTTTTTTACAAGGAAATTATGTTGATTAACTAAAATTTCCTGAAGCATTTTGCAAATTTTTCAGCGATTTTAATGGATAAATATGTAAAATCCTAATACATGCCATGATGAAAAATTGTTTGACACACCATCATTGAGTGTATTAGGAACTGTGCTGCTCAGCATCTGTCGTTAGGTGTTCATTCTGGTTTTCCTGTCCATCGTAAATTGAAAACCTAGACTTGTCTAATACAAAAAATGGCTTGATTACGGTTAGGTTTTCTAAAAGGTAAAATAATAATAAGACCTGTATAAGGAGCTCAAAATAGTTGGTTTAAAAACAAATCTACTTGTAATTGAAAGTAAAACAACAACCACCATTTTGTAGTTCTTTCCTTGAATGTAAATACCAGGTTTTTTCCCCCTAAACTACATATGTTTTCATTGTTTTAATAAAAACTCCCTTTTTATTAAAAAAGTGTTTCCTTGCAGTTCCATGTTTCACTTTACAGATATCTGTTAGAGTGTGTGGACTTAATATTACTATGAGCCTTACAGAGGGGAGGGTAGTCTTACATTTAAAGTCACCTCTAAAGAGGAGGAGTTGGATGGAGACCCCAGAACCCCACTTTGGAGGTTGGGCATCAGTAGCATCCCCCCCACGGAGGCTGGGTGGAGAGCTCCAGGCTGCAGTTTCAGGTCGCCTGGCGTGTCGTGTTACCTGTGTGTGTGGCATGTGCTGCTAAGAAAAGTTCTGAGGTTTGGTTTTATTCATGTTAGTAGTTTAGAGAAGCTATGACTCAGAGAAGCAAGAGCCATTTGAAAAGAATGTGTTTTATCTAAGCGAAAAGTTGGTTTTCTTTTAATCAATTAGATTAAACCAGTTGCATTCATTGCAGGAGTTCTTGGTTGAATTCATTTACTAACCGCGTTTTATGTTCTTTTTTTTTTTTTTTTGGCTGGGTGGTGGGTACTGGGGATTCAACTCAGGGACACTTGACCACTGAACCACATCTCCAGCCCCATTTTGTATTTTATTTAGAGACAGGGTCTCACTGAGTTGCTTAGCACCTCGCTTTTGCTGAGACTGGCTTTGAACTTGTGATCCTCCTGCCTCAGCCTCCCGAGCTGCTGAGATGGCAGGCATACGCCACCACGCCTGGCTTAGGTGTGTTTTTATTTGGATGAATCTCACGAGTTGATACTTACCAGCATTATCATGCTGTCATATAATGAATCACTACTTTGAACTGATGGTGACACTGACTGTTTCCTAGCATACTGGTTTGGTGTTCCATATATGCCATCACCAGTCCCCCCAATAACTGCAAAGTAGGACCAGTTCTCCTTTGTAGAAGAGGGAACTCGTTCAGAGGGATTACATGCTTGTCCAAGATCACTAGGTGCTCCACCTTGCCTAAATCCAGTTTTGATTCCTAATATTTCTGGGTAAGACAGTTACACAGCACAGTGCTCATTGACTTTACTAATTAGCTAGGGTGAATTTTCACTGCTCACTAGAATTGGCTACTTTAGTCCTAAATTGCAAAGTAGTGATCAACTGCTTTGGGGGTTTATTAATTGAATAGACATATTCCTTTGAGAACTCCAGATAGACAGTTTCTTAAAATATGGATTACTTTTTTTGTCCTTGTAGCTGTTGTCCGTCAGGTTTTTTTTTGTTTTTTTTAACTTTTTGTGACTATTTCCTTTCAGGTTTTATATTGTTGTGGCAATAATAGAGCAGGGTTTTGCTTTTGTCGGGTCCCTTTGCAGTGCTGATGGCAGAAGGGGTGAAGCGGAGGACTGTTGTCTGGCTCTTGTGCTGGCTGGCTGATGAGTGTACGTTCAAGGATCGGTGATGTTTGGCTTCCTCCTCTCCACCGTTCTTTTGCAGAGAATGACTGACTGTTCTGCTGATTAAAATATAAATATTAAAGTTGTCTTAAGCTGAATGTTATGGATCTTGAGCATGCTTTAATTAACGTAAATTCTAAACACGGATTCTACGTGTAGTTCTGATTTGTTTATGGATATAGTTGAGTTAAATCATGTGCCTATTTCTGTTTTACAAAGATAGAGACTTGGGGGTTTTGTTTGTTTGCCTTGCCAAAATGTGCATTTGTGGGGGATAGCTCTTTATATTTCACTTTGTCCTTTAGGAGTGGTCTTGCTTGCTGATGAAGCTGTTGCCTTCCTCACTGCTTGGCTCACTCCACTGCAGAGTGTGAAACGAGACCAGGAAGGGAGAAGAGGCGCCCTGATCATTCCTGTGCACGCTTAGGTTTTCCTAAGGAAAGGCTGGGGTTCATTTCTTCTGTGTTTATCCCACTATAGATTCTATAGAATACATGTGTGTGCATAAAATTAAAAAATTTTTTTGAATTGGGAATAAAATGTAATACGGCCTTTTCTGTCTGAAACTTTTACTGAGAGTACTTTATTGGCTTGTTTCTTAAAAATTCAGCAAGTAAGCTCCTACCATGCCCCAAGCACCCATGGTAGGCAAAGCAAAGTTCTATACTTTTAAAGTATTTTTAAGCATTTTCTTCCTGTTCTACCCATTTCTTCAAAAATTAGGAGGAAGTAATTTTGCTTAAATGTTTTTAAATCTATAGCTTAAGAGTTAAAACTCGGTGCAGCCATTAAGAAGAAAATTCTGAGGAATTATGAGGTAGGTAGACTACAAAATTCTCAGGGTTCTGAAGCAGTAATTGTAGATATAGCCCTAATGTCTGTGGTCATGATCCTGAAATTTGAAAATATTTTTTGATGCCAAGTTTTTAAATTATTACCTGGTAAGTATGTAGGTATTTTAAATGTTTTAAAAGCTTATAGCATGCTTTTATATATAAAGAGTATTTGAATAACTTGCAAAAGATTTATTGTAATGATAAAATAATCATATTTTATGTGTTTGGTATATAAAATACCATAGTTTCTAAAATAAGATTGTGACATCTAAAATCCTTGCTAATCTCATACTTTCAATTTTGTATGTTCTTATTTAGTGTCTGAATGACCAAAAGCCAGTTTCGTCCCTAACGAATTAGCTGTGTCTTACCAGTTCCATATAGTTGTAAAGGATTGTTTTGCTTTGGTTAAAAAGAAAAGCAATAACTACTGCTTAGGCCAAAATCTCCTCTTTTCCTCTGTTTAAACTACAGTGATACAGAGTCTTTTCCTCTGTGTTTATAACCCTACCTCTTGGTGCAGTCTTTTGTAGGTTTCCTGAGACATCACATGCCACAAAAATGAAGGCAAACTGGTTCGTTCACCTGTGTTTAGGAATTATGTGCCGTGTTTGCAGCTGCGGTACAGTTTAGAATGGACAGTGACGTGACTCGGGGGCCTTTTGTTATTCTTTTTACTGTTTGGCCTCTGAGGTTCAGTTTTCATTCTCCTGTCAGTTTGAAGCATAGAATGCACCTCTCTGGTTCCGTTGGCAGTAGTTTTGTTTTTAAATTATGGGATCATCAGTGGAATAAAGTGACTTCTGTCTTTAGGCAGAAGTTCTAGAGAAGAGTGCAGCTTCACTGCCTGCCACCTGCCTCTTCCTCTGCCTGAGGATGTTGGCTTGATGGCGGGGCACTGGAGTCTTCTAGTCCTCCGGTCAGGTTTATTCTGCTGGCCGTCCTGCAGTGGTCAGAGTCCCTGTTCTGATCTTTCACGTACGGTACGATCTTCTTGCCTGTCTCCATGTAAGGGACTGTAAATTTGGTAGGATTGACACTGGAGTTCAAGTTAAGAGTTTTCCCTCTCACTGGCATCCAAATGAATGAATAAAAAATAATAAAAAGGAGTATCAAACTATTACTAGTGGTGGTCTTGATTGGATTTTTTGACCAAACCTGAGATTTCAGATCTACTTGACTTTAGGAATTTTCTCAGTTGCTTAAATGTACTAACACAGGAAGTATCTTTTCCTTGTTCATTGGAGCATAAAGAGTGTTTGATGATACAAATTTTAGTGTTAACCTTAATAATTATCTATTTATAATTATCAGTCCAACAAAATTAATAAATTCAGGAATTCAAGATAGGAAATATTACTATCTGTATACCAAAATAAATTCATGATTATAGTAGGTATAGAAAATGTTAATTAAAAAGTGATGCTTAGCTTTATTTCTAACCCTCTTAAATTTTCAAGAGATGAAGTTCTGTAAATCTCATGCTTAATTGTCAAAAAAATGATATGGATTTGCTCTTCTTTCATATTCCTTGCTAAATCATATTAAAAATAAAAAACATAATTTTTTTTCTAGCTGAGTTGAAATATACTACATGGTTCACTGTTGCTTCCACATTATAAACCTTGGTTTCATCATGTCACAATGGGTAGGCACCGGCAGGATTCGTCCTGCAGTAACTCTGTCTGTCCTTTGACTTATGAGTGTACTGCTAAAAAAAGTGAACAGTTTCAACATGTTCTAACTTGTTCTTTAAAAAATCCACGATCTGCTTTGGTGTTGTGGAATGAAGTAGATTTCAGATTTAAAAAAAAAAACATTTCGAGGGCTTCTTTGGACCTGTAACTAGGTCCACATCACGGCACTGAAGAGTTTCTTCTATTCAGAGACCTGCTTCTCTCTTCAGAGCTGTCTTGTTTCACTTGTTGCACAAGCCAGGACACCCCTGCTTTACACAGCTTGGTGGACAGTGGACTCTGGAAGTCGGTGCGTTGCATGTGCCTGGTCAGAAGTGAGCACATCTCACTATTTGCTTGTTACCCAACTACGGGGCTTAAAATTTTCTTGTTTTTTCTTACCTTTATTTGGTTCATATCACTTATGACTCTAGTGTTATAACCAGATTTTTATACAGGTGACATTTTGGATGAATTTTGGATAAAGTTTCTTAGACATTATCGAACAGCCTTGAAAATAACCAAGTGGGAGCAGTTGCAGGGCTATATGTGACAGAATTCGTTGCAGTCTTTCTGGATGTGAACTCGGGGGAAAAAATAAAAGTGTGAAAACTGTTTTCTTAAGGAGAAATTATTAATTAAGTTGACAATACCAGTTTTAGGGAGGCAAATGTGGTTACTTGTGTGGCATCTTTATTAGTGTTGTGAGAAATCAGGGTTCTTTTTCAGGAATCAGTCACACAAGTGTACTTCTGTGGAAACACAATACTTGAAAACTCACAACTGGTTCTGGGATAATAGGAAGTGCTGAGTCCCCGACATTGTTAACCAAGTGTGCTTATGTCCATTGGTGACAATCTGGAGAGAGGAGCCGTAGATATTACCCAGTTCTCAAAGGGGTCCGAGGTCTCCCTCCACTGACGGCAACCCCAGTACGTTTAATATTAAAAATGAAGGAGAAACAGTTGGTTAAAATCAGCGAGTAATGGACTTTTAAAATGAAATATGCTCACAACTTATATACCATTAAAGCTTCAGTACATATTGATGGGGACATTAATAAATGAATGATGGAATTTTTGCTCTCCTTCTGACTTCATGGGATATGCGCATATCCATAACAGTATCTGGGTGGGGCCCCTTGATTCCATGTAAATCAAATGCACAAAACAAATGGTTGAGTTAGGAATTGTTAGCGGAAGTGAAATGTCATTGTCTTCGTCAGAAGGAACATGCCGACAGTTTAGACTTGTAGGGTGTGGGGACTCGTCATTTGTTAGGAGGGTCTGCTGCGGTGCTCCTTGCAGTTGACTGTTTCCTGAGCTGCGCCAGCACAGTGCGGCATTATTCGTGTCCTTACCTCACTTACTCCTCAGCAGGATCAGGTTGTCACTCCCAGTGTATGTGAGAGTTGGTCCTCGTCTACCTGGAGCAGGAGTAGTTCTCATTAATCAGATCATGGCCACGGACTGCACAGTAGTTTCACGCCATTTCGGTATCACGCATTCCTGTTCTTGAAGACCCACTTTTTTCGGGGTGCATCCCCAGCCCCAGCAAAAGGCAAGAGGGCCCAGCCCAGCATCTCACCTTTCTTGGGGTTAGCCCTTTGTAGGGAGGGTCTGTGACCTTAGGGACACTGGGTCCTTCTTGGAGCAGGTGAAATGAGTCACTGGACTGAGACTGAGGCCTTTCCCCCCAGCCTTGGGCACTGGCCTAGGAGGCACCATCTATCTCTTCGAAACCTAGTCCTGGTGAACTTCCTCCCAGGCTTTCTTTATGCCCCGTGAGCATTATTTTATCCCTGTCTTGACGGAAAGATGGAAGAAGCCTGTACTGGAGGGCTCCTCATTCGGCCCTTGGCAGGCAGCGCTGGGTGAGGGTTAGTGTTTCTGAAAGACTCTGCTTAGTGTTGGAGCCTGTTAGGAACACTCGTGGCTCAGATGTCACTCATGGAGTACTTGCTGTACCTGACTCTGTGGTCCTTCACATCATCCCCCACCTGCTCTTCCCTTTTTCCCTCCGGTCTTCTTTCTTAGAACTCCATCCTGTTCTGTTTCTTTTATTTTCAATAGAATACAGATTCTCTGGACCATCTTTTCCACTCAAATTTGCTTCCTGTTAGTAGGGCTTTTTTTTTTTTTTTCTTCTTCTTCTTCTCTATTTTTTGGTGCAGAGGGTATATTTCTTATTCCCTGTACTGTAGCTCTGAAACAAAGTGTCATATAGCTAATAAGCACCCAAGAAAAATTATCAAAATGCTTCTCTGTTTTTATCCCAGAACCTTTAGGAAACATTAGAGAATTCTAGCAAGAATAGGGAGGGAGCTTGGGTTAAAGTGGAATCATAAGCTAACATAAGCGAGCATGCCTGAGGATGAGATATACTGACATATTGTTGAATAGTTTGGTAGAATTTTATTTTTAGGTAGAGATCTGTAAGAAAAAATTGAAATTGAATTTAAATGTAATTCGTAATTTTTAATAAAAATTATGAGCTCCTTTTCTGCTTCTTGAATCTGAAAAACAGCCTGAGCAATGTCGAGTTTATCAGAGTAGACGGTGCACATGGAAGAATCTAGCAGTCTGAAGTCTTTCCTGTGTATCATCCTTAGTTCTGATGGGGCACAGCAACAGGGCTGCATGGGTCCCACAGCAGTCGAGATCACATCCGTCCGCAGCTACGCTGGAAGGAAAGTGCCTCGCTTCAGGGTAGGTCCAAGTGACGAGATGGTTTCTGTAAATGCTCCTGCTTTCATAACCTCTACCAAAATGCAGCATCTTCAGGTGCTTACCCTTGGATTTTAGGAGAAGCAGAAAGAAAGCTCGTGAACAGTGCTCTCAGAGTTTGTCTCGGTTGATGACTAAGACCTGAGGCTCAGGTTAATACCTCAACATGATTGTTTAGACATTTTATTTAAATAGTGGTGGGTATAGTAATAGCCAAGGGCAGTGAAACAAAAAGAAGACAAAATGTGTGTTTGATTGAAAGGAGGAGGCAAATTAATTTTGAAGTCATTTGCTGCATAGGCAAAAGAACAGAAGGCAGTCTGAATGCTTAAAGCAGTTGTGGCTGGTTACCTGCTAAGGATATTTTTAGTTCCTTTTAAGACTTTATAGCTGGTTGTGGATTTGGTGTTTCTGGGGATAGTGTTTTATTTTTTTCCCCCCTGTTTTTCTTAAACAGTTTTACTGGGTGCACAGGTGGGAGATTAGAGAACAGAGAAACACTTGAGCAAGTTCTGGTTGCTCTGCAGGCCCAGTGGAAGATTCAAGGCCTAGTCCAGATTGTACTTTGATAAAACTGTGCATGTTAATCTCAACCAGTAGGAATGTTCTCAAATTATCTTCATTAATTTTGCTTTCATGAGCATTTCTGCTTTTTAAAAAATCATTTATCCATTAATTTTTTTTCATGATGTAACCAAATGTTCATCTTAGAAAATACAGATAGGAAAAATATACCCTTATTACATCACTGGGAGCCACCTGCCAGCTTCTTAATGTATCTCTTCTTGGTTCACTTGGAGTTTATATCTGTGGATAATAAACTGTAGCCTGATGTTAGTCATTAAGTGGTGATATGGCATGACCATTGTTCCTATGAGCATTTTATAAACAAATATAAGGCTTGAATTTTAAGTGTTCTAATTGTATTTTGTGTTAGATTTATGTCTATAAATTTTTACTCCTGAAAGTATTTTTGAACTAAATTTTGTGGTTGATTCATCAGAATATAGTGTTATAAAATTTACTAAAAGAAGAACTCATTGAGAACCGATTCTGGAGGATGTCTCCTGTTTTGGAGTTGCCAGGCACTTGTAATGCACACCTCTGCAGCAGCTCCTACTCCTGTTGGTTCAGCAGCAGGGGACTGAGACTTGAACTTGAATTGAGTTTTCTTCACTTTTTTGTTGCCTCTTCACTTTTCATGTTAAGGTTTCCAGGTTTGCCCCCCGCCCTTGCAAAATAAAGGCTACTAAAAAACCTTGAGAAGAAACCTAGAAATTAAGCTGTAAAATAAAACAGGTTAGCAGCTTGCTTAAGTTTCTGAGATATTAGTCTCTAAAATAATTTTGTTCATGCTATGAGACTTTGAAGTTCCAAAAAGTGTAAGGAATCAATGTTTTTTAAAATTTGAGTTTGCCAAAGTTTATTTGGGGAGTTCTTCCTAGGATTTGGGTAGGATTTGGAATGATGCAGTAAGAGCCACTCTAAAAACCTGTTTAAGAAAAATTAGAAGCATAATGTGATGTTTCTACCTCCCATCAGCCAGGTTTTGGAGGAGAGAGGGCCCTGCAGCTCTCGCAGGGAAGGCTCAGTGACACCCCCCTGGCGGGAACAAGCATGTCAGGAATTTATACTGCAGTCTGCAGAACTGCAGAATCCAGAACTTTTCCATTGTTTCTGTTGGAAGCGAAGCCTAGAATTCTGTTTTAATACCATGTGCAACTTATAACCAGAGAGGTTTTGTTTTTATAATTTGCCTCCAGGATTATAGACATCTCTTGGGTGAATTTAACTGCAAAATAAGGTTTGTAACTATGTTAAAGCAGCTTAGTGTGGAGTTCTTTTACTATTAGGTAAATTTCAAAATTATTTTCAGTGAAAAGAAGAACTGTAGAAAATGTATAGCACACTACTTTCATAAGAAAGCAACTGTCACAGCATCAAGTGCAAAAGACCCAGAGGGCCTCTCCCCAGGTGACTTATTTTCCCACTGGTCTCACCTTGGTTGCTTGTAATGGTCACTTCTGACCCTGTTACCACGTGTGATGCTGTTGACCTTTATGGAAGTCCTGGCTGCCATTATTCCTGCTCTCCAGAGTTCCTCATTCTCCCTGCAGTGACTGGGTGACTTCCAGGGCACCCATTGTAAATCATACATTATGGATATTGAAATGAACTGTTAATTCTTTGTGGAAAAGTTAGTCTTTATATGTGTTTCCTTCTTTTCTCCTCTTCTTTCATCATACAAACTGCAGAAAGTCAAACCATACCCAGTATAACACGGTGCTAGGGTTGCTTAACTCCTGCTGACCCTTTATGGTCTCACATGTAACATTTGGCTGTTCTTTAATGTGACAACTTTGGCTATTATCCATTCATTCCTTTTCCTTACTAACACAATCTATTAGACAGTTTAGCTGTTTCCTTTTTTTAGTCTTATAAAGGAGTCATTTAACTTTATTCTTTTCATCCTGCTTTTGGAACTTAAGCTCGTCTCTAAACTGGATGTCAGTGCCTGACTGACTGACACCAGTCCACAGCTGGCCTACGTGAAAAAGGCACCTTTGGTTCTCAGAAACGTGAAAAGATGTGTGATGAGCTTATATACGTTAGAGAATTTCTCACACTTGACTGAGAAGCACGTGACGTTGTTATGTTCTTTTTAAGAGTGAAATCAGAACCCAGAAAGTGTTCCTAACACTAGAGCTAGAGTGGTAGGTTGGATGGAAATTGAAGTCCCAGTTTTGCTACTGACTTGGCATGAGATTTGAAGCTGACTGGGATGATCTTCAAGGGTCCTCCTGCTCCACAATCTCCTGGTTCTTCTCTCTCATCTTTTAACATAGCCAGTTTATCTCATGATCCCAGGTCAGCCTGTCCCCTGAGCCTCTGTGCTTTTACTTTAGCTCTGCATATTTGTTGAAACTTTTCTTTAACCTGATGTGAGATCATGGGGGCTCCATTCTTCAGGTGCAGATAAGGGGCAGGAGGAAGAGGAAGATTGTGCAGAGCTGCCTATTCTGGAGGGCGGTGTTAAAAGCCTGGGGAGAGGGACTGTAGGAGTAGAAGACCTACAACACTGTCACAGGTGAGGGAGAAACTGGGGGCAAGTGAAGAAACACTGGCTTTGTAATTATGAGATCAGAGGTACCCCTGGGAAGTGGCGTTCCTTTCCGTGGAAAGGACTGAAGCTCTTTTGCGGAGAGGGAAGGTGGGTTGGGTGGGAAGGGGCTGGGGGTGGAGGAATTGGAGGCAGCAGGCACAGCCCGCCCACCCTTGGGGGTGGGCCGATGTCACTCCTGTTCAGGGCAGCCTGTATCCAGGGTGACCTTTCAGAGCACAGTTGTGGAACCCTCACAGGCTGGCTCTACTGTTTTGAAATCAGCTGTGTATCTGAGTATGACAGTGAGCTCCCAGAAGATCAGGTGGACCTGGCTTCTGTGCTCTGATATTTAATTCTGATTTTGTACTTCAGAGTTGGAGTGTTTCCCAGTGCGGAGGCAGCACACGCAGAGTTCCATAGAGTTCTAAATTTAATTCACTTAAATCACCAAATGCCTGAGACTTTGCTGTTGTGATGAATTTTTAATGTAACTTGAGCAATACTCTAGAATTTTTCAT
Source organism: Sciurus carolinensis (assembly GCF_902686445.1). Classification (NCBI taxonomy): domain Eukaryota; kingdom Metazoa; phylum Chordata; class Mammalia; order Rodentia; family Sciuridae; genus Sciurus; species Sciurus carolinensis. The sequence continues at coordinate 199,752,007 of NC_062213.1, read as the reverse complement.
TCCCTTTGCTGCCTGAACATTTTTAAGTGAAACATTCTCTAGAATTTCCTGGTGTTTGTCTAGTTTATTTGAATAGTAGAACATAAACCAAACCTAGGTGAAATTATTCATTTGCTGCTTTAGGCAATTTTGACTTTACACCTTGCACCCCAGGCACCAGGAGTAATGCCATCCATTGTCTAAGAAAGTAGTCATTATGGCTTCCCATGTGCTTCTGTGGGAGCTGTTCACTAGAAGATCCTGTTTCTTTGATATTACTCAAGGTGAATTATATTTGTTTAGATCTTGTTTCTGTGCTATTGACTGGTTTATTTACTTTTTGGCATTGGACAAAATGGAAATGGAAAAATGCTGCATTCTAATGCGATTGTTATTCCTTTCCTGTAAATATAGTGGAAGTCTTTATCTAACGTTTCATTTCATTTATCAGTTGAAATAAAGGATACATAAAGTGTTTTGTAAAGAATAATAAGGTATGCTCATTAAACCATTATTGGTCTTAATAAATAACAGTAGGAAAAAGAGCACTTTTTTGTAGTATTATTATTCTTGAGTTTTAATTCTGGCTTCAGAACTAATGCAGTTGTGTGATCTTGATTGGGACTTGGGGTCCTCTAGTGGAATGGTCTTTCGGTGGTGCTGGCATCCAGTGACAACATGGTCATTGGTACAGGCTTGAGAGTGAGCATACATGCATTGGTCTTGGGCTTATCGACTAAGTACACAATTAGAAATTTTTTAAAATGTGAGACCCTTGATGCAGTAAATGACTGCTGTTTTTCTTCTAGAGTTTCGTTTACTCTTCTTCATCTCTGTGTGTGTAGTTCCTTTCCTTCTGTACATGAAGTTTTGTTCTGTCCTTCATGCTGTTCGTGTGGTCATTTCCATTTCACTTTCCTTGTATTTCATTCCTGTGTCTTTCTTGTTTAGACCAAGTGGAGCAGCCAGCTGGCAGTAGCGCCATGTAGGACCCTGCAGGAACCCGATGGTAAGTGCACTTGTGTACTTGCCAGGCGCCCTGCAGTGCCTCTTGCCTTGCAGACAGAGGCTGGCCAGCCTCCTTGCCTCTCTGTAAAAGTTCTGCTAGGTTGGTTCGTGGTTTTTTTTTTTTTTTTTTAATTTGATGACATATAGAATGAAAATCAAGTATCAGGAAGAACATCACTGATTTGAGAAAATGTTGCAGGCTCCTCCATCTATTTGCAGAGTCTGGTATCGCAAGACTCCAAGCACGTGTAAGTGTGAGCAGGACCCCTGTTTCTGACTTGTGTCCTGTCATAGAGTGCTTTGTGCCTCTGCAGCCTCAACCTTTAGTTGTTTCTACAAACGAGCAGATAGAATAGTTGGTTTTTATGGCCATCTCTTCTCTGGTCTGAGACCCTAATGCAAAGTGTCTTGATAACAGATTGTTCTGATTAAGACTGAAAAAATAGTGTGTCACATATCTCAGTTCCATGCATGAATGAGTCATGCTAGACTCCTCTCTCTCATACCGAGTCTATCATGTTCACCAATTTATCCTGGTGGTAAATATAATCATTCTATACCTTCATTTTTAGAATTGGTGTATAGCGTTACTCAAGTACTTACTGTTATGTTTAATAAGTGTATAGACCACAGAGTCCCTTAGCTTTTAGTGATCCCACAGCATAGTACGTTGGTCTAGCCCAGTGGTTCTTTCTGGGAAGATTTTCTCCCCAGTGGGTATATGGCCATGTCTTGAGACTTGGGGTTGTCATAACTAGAAGTCGGGGTGCTGCTGGCATCTGGTGTATAAAAGCCATGGATGCTGCAGAATATCCTCCAATGCATCTATAACCCCCTAAAACAGAATTATCTGACCCTAATTGTCATTCATGTGGCAGTTGAAAATGCCTATACCCCTGAGCCATCTGTGGCAGGGGACCCTTGTTAGTCCTCTGCTTAGCATACAGAATATATTCCTACTGCATATGGTTTCTCTCCAAGATGGGTTATGTTTCCATAGTCATGCCTTTTAAAGTAGACACCTTGGTGGGTGCGGGTGGGGAGAAAAGGAACTTTTTACTGATGATTAGGTTTGGGGAGTCCAAAAAGGGACATTGACATTCAGTATCAGCTAGACATTTTAGGCAGGGAATAAAACTTCATAGCACTTTACCTTTTAGGTAGTTATGCTATTATATTTTGAGTACATCTTAACAGTAATATTTAAGTTGTGCTTTGTTTTATAATAATGGGAAGTCTAGAAATTTCATTTAATAGTCTATATGTGTTTTCATATGACCTGTTAACTAGGTCTGTATGGCACTTGAGATTGTAGAAAATCTCTGAATTGCCTCTGGAAGGGTTATTTTTAACAATAGATTATCACTTGTTTTTCTGTAAAATTTTACAGTGTAAGGTTTATGTGAAGAGGCCTCATTTAGATTGCCTCCCTAATTTATTTTAAAACCTCATACAAAGTAAGTGGTCAGTAAGAAAAGGTCACATTCCCTGGCCTGCTTGGAGTACCTGATTTGGTACTGATGGGAGGATCCTCTGTGAACCTTACCTGCAGGTTGGAGTGTCTGAGGGCACTGCCAGGCCATGGTGAGGCAGCTGTGGGTATGTGCTGGGACTAGAGCCATTAGCTCATGCTCCTAGGCGGAGAGCAGTTCGTATCTGCACGTGTGCGGGTGACACGCACTTTGTTGAGTGTCAGTGATCTGCTCTAGTCACACGGAGGGATCATCCTGGAGCAAGAAAATGGGATGAAAAAGTCCAAATGCCCTTAAACAGCTGGATCCTTCAGATGAAGGCGGAGTGCTGTTAGGCCGACTAAAGGAGGAACCTCTGAAGAGCTCTCCGGCGTGGAGCAGTGCGCCCCTTGGTTTGTGATTCTTCTCCTGGCAACCTGGATTGACCATCTGTGCAGACCACCACTTCCATTCCCACCAGAGTGTGGTTCCAGTGGTATGTGTTTGTGTCCCATTTTCATCTTAACTGACATGGGACTTGAATGGATGGACAGGTCGTTTAAGTGAACACTTGCATAGTACAGGTGCAAAAAAAATTTGTGTTTTTTTACGGGTTGAAGAATTAGGTCCTTAAAATGATATTTTAGAATTTACTTACTAAGGCTAGTAAGCTGAATGACTTATTATTAAGTACTCATCTCCTGCCCCTTTTTTGCTACATCCCTTAAATTTTTATAAAAATCTGGTGGTGTGTTTTAGGTTTAGTACTTACTTTGTATTAAATTTGTTGTCTACTTTTAATCTGAATGATCTTTTCAGTGATGCTGTTTTGTGTCCCTGATCCCACTTTTATCTGTTGTCTACATTTTAGCTAATTATGCTCCTCTGTAGCTATTCTCTGTAATGGAAAATATCATTTTCTATGTGTTCCAGAAGCTTGTGAGTGTTTTGTCATTTGTTATTTTACTAATGGGGCGATATAGTGGCAAGAGACTTGTGTGGGCTGGGATTGTGGCTCAGCAGTAGAGCGCTTGCCTCACACGAATCCGTTCAATTCTCAGCACCACATAAAAATAAATAAAATAAAGGTTTTATGGTATTATGTTCATCTTCAACTAAAAAAAAAAATTTTTTTTTTAAAGAGGCTTGTTGTGAAGAGGCAGGATAGTAACTGTAGGGGCTCTTTGGGGTCTGCCTGAGGAGATTAGTGCAGAAAGGGAAGGAAATATCCAGGGAGGAAGAATGGGAGCTCATCTGGATTAAAGACTGAGAAACACCAGTTACCGTGAAAAAGAAATTTAGAAACTAAAAGTTGGAACAATTACATTTAGCAGTTTTGGTCTAATCCTAAAGAGAGGGCGCTTCTAAACCAGCAGTCACCTGGTACTTCTGTCCAGTTGTACGTCCACTGAGCACGGTCAGGACTTGAGTGTATTGTTCCAACTTCTCAATGAGATGTTGCCTTTTAATCTTACCTTCTAAACTATGGGGTTACTTGGAATGCAATTAGTGTTTCCTGAATTTCATCCCCTGCGTCGCTAATGGAATATTGAACTGTCAGCCCAGACTTAGAGTTGAATCCCTGAGGGCCCTTTTGAGGGCCATGCCGGCTAACAGTGAATTATTCATAATTATTCTCCATTTGATTTTTGAGCCAACAGTGGTGATATAAGCATGTGTATCCCTTCACATTCAGTGGAATCTCTGCTTCCATTTTGCTCCAACAGTTATAAGTAATTGTATCTTTACTAGAAGAACTCCAAATTATATTGTTTTTCTCTAATAGACTTCTTACAGATAATTGCTAGTTCTTATTATTTGTGTGGTATTAAAACTCAATGTTACTACTAATCTGTGTTTGACATCAATAATGTTAAGTTTGTGAGGATATATTGTCTATTAATTTCATAAGAGAAATACTGACCAAGATCTGAAAAAAAAAAATAAAGGACCAGTGGGTTTCCTCCCCTCCCCACACAACTTTTACAGTAGTTGTATTCATCATTTCTTTCTTTAGGAATGCAAAATGTTAATTGCCTAGAAATAACAGTTGCTGTGATTGGGTTAATAATGGTTTTCTCTAAAAATTCAGAATGATAATGAATTAGTAAATAAATATTGTGTTGCAGGGAAGAAAAAATCCCAAGAAAATAAAAACAAAGGAAACAAAAGCCAGGACCTAGCGCTGAAGACAAGTGAGCCAGATTCGACCTCTGCAAGTATGAGAGATTCTGTGGAAGGTAAGCTGCGACAGTAGCTCATCTACCTGGGTATGTATTACCAGTTAACTTAGTGGCTCCATGTTTTGCCCTTCTGAGAATCACCCAAGAATTATGAAGGTGTTTAGCAAAAATGCTGCCTAAATTTAATAAGTGGTAGACCCTTCCACTTCTCACTGGGGTTCAATCCCTTGTATCAAAACAAATAAATGAAAATAGCATGAAGCATACTATGGGATTCCATTGATAATGAGTATAAAGTCCAAAGTCATCAAAACAAATCTATTGTGGTAGGAGCCAGACTGGCAGGAACATGAGTAGGCTTCTGGGATGGTAGCAGTGTTCCTTTATTGATCTGTGCAGTGGTTACACAGGGCCTAATTATGTTGCAACAATTTCGTCTTATGCACTTTTATGGTTTATCCACTTTAATTTATGAATGTTTTATTCTTCCAATCGATTTAACAATTTAATCGATCAGTAATTTAATTGATTTTTCTGGTCTTTCATAGTGTTAGAAGACAAGTTGCTCTTGGCTCATGCAGTTGAACCACTGCATTAGAACTGTTGTAGAAATGAGAGAGGTGTGTCTAAACTTGTTACAGGCAAATATATGCAAAGAATGGAGCTTGCTCAAGAGTTGTTCATTCAGGCAACAGAAATTTCGAAATACAAATTTCAGAATATAGACTCTTGATTCTTTGAAGAAACATTTGTAGAGAAAATAACGCAATAAAATATTTTGATTGCCTTTTGTAGTCATTTTATTAGTATTGTTTGTGATAAAATTATTCATAAAGAATTGCAATCTTCTGTGCCTTGTATGAAGCAAGAATAGATGAGTTCTTTGTTCACTGACTTAGGTGCAGTGACCCCAGGGTGACCTGGGGAGTCAGGTGAGAGGAGGTCAGTTTGATTTTAAGACAAAAGGAGTTGATAGGGGGATCAGAGATCTTCCTGTTTCTATACCAGAACCTTTGTTTGTGCTTACCTCAAAAATAAATATCTACTCTGTAGGCGGTCAGGAGTAGATGAGACGAGTTTATTTCCCAGAGCCTTACAAAACGAAGTTCTGTCTCCTGATAGCAGATTTGCTTAAATATTTATTTGAACAACACAAAAATTCTAAAAGACTTCCCTTACCTTTGGTGGCAAACTTTTTTTTTTTTTTTTTTTTTAAATTCAGCAGTCCTCTCCTTCAGTAATTCAGGACAATTATTTTTCCCTTGAAATGATTTCCTAAGTCCAGTGTTCCTAGGAAATAACAAGAGGGCTAGGACCAGATAATTGAGCTAGTATTCATATTTGCATTTGAAGAGTTTGCAGCAGGCCTTTACTTTCTTTTTCTTTTAGATTTTTTTATTTGTTCTTTTTAGTTACATGTGACAGTAGAATGTATTTTGACATATCATATATACATGGAGTATAACAGCATTTTTGTGGTTCACATGGTGCGAAGTTACTTTGGTGGTATATTCATATATGAACATAGAATATTATGTCCGATTCTTTCTACTGTCATTCCCATTCCCATCCCCTTCCCTCCCCCAACTCCTTCTGTCCACTCAGTGAACCTTCATTCCTCCCTGCCACCTTTCTATTGTGAGTCAGCATCCTCATATTAGAGAGAACTTTCAGCATTTGATTTTGTGGACTTGACTTATTTCATTTAGCATGATAGTCTCCATGCTTTTATTTGCAAATGTCATAATTTCATTCTTCTTCAAGGCTGAGTAATAGACCATTGTGTATGTGTACCACATTTTCTTTATCCATTCATCTGTTGAAAGGCATGTAGGTTGGTTCCATAGCTTAGCTATTGTGAATTGAACTGCTATCAACATTGATGTGCCCGAGTCACTATAGTATGCTGATTTTAAGTCCTTTTGGGTATATGCTAAGGAATGGGTCAAATGGTGGGTCTGTTCCAAATTTTCTGAGGAATCTTCATGTTGTTGGCCCTTTCAGCCCTTTCTTCTCCCCATTCTCTAGAGTAGTCCCCATGTCTGCAGCAGCTTCTTTTATCTTGACAGTGGGGCCACTCTTTTCTGCCTCTCCTTAATCCATTGTAGCTGAATGTCTCAAGTGGCACTCACTTGCTTTAGAACACACCATTGGTTGCTTTGTATCCCCACATAAGTCCACACTTAGGTGTCCTCCATGCTTTTGGTTCCTCCCTGCTGGAGTACCCTCTTCTGTTTTGAGTCTTAGGCCCTTCAGGTTGGGCCTTCTTGGTACTTCCTTTAAGAAGCCTTCCTGATTAGCCCAGCTGAAACGGCTGTTCCTCCATGTGCTTCCGTAGCTTGCATACTTCTATAAGCACAGCCTTTAATTTATTATATAGTTACCTGCTCCTGGTGTGTAACTTCTTTTAAAGTGAATTTTTTACTTTGCTGTAAAAATGATTTATCTGCTTCTATATATGTTAAAGGTAAGGTTGAGTCTCTTGATGGTATTGTTTACCTAGTGCTCCTCGTAGTGTGTGCCCAGTGAATTATCTGTCACTGATAATTATGAGTTCACCAGCCAGGCTTGCAGAAGTCATCTAGCTGTGCCTTCTCCTTGGGAAAGTGTGGGTGTAGCAGGTGGCCTGGGGCAGGCGGTGTTGGAGACCATCCCACTGGCATTCGTCGGGCGGGTACAGATCCTGTCTTGAAGGATCGTCTATTGCCCTTCGTTTCCTTTCAACCACTAAACTGTAAACTGTTGGCTTTTCCTTTACAGAGAATCCTGAAAGAGTTGCTTACTGTTTCCTCATCTCTCCTTCCTCCTCCATTTTCTTTCTTTCTTTTTTTTTTTAAATTTTTAGTTAAGAATATCTTTATTTTATTTATTTATTTTTATGCAGTGCTGAGGTTCAAACCCAGGGCCTCACACGTGCTAAGCAAGTGCTCTACCACTGAGCCACAACCCAGCCCTCCTCCTCTGTCTGCTTATGAACTCCGTTGAGCATTTGTCCTCACCGTTCCACTACAGTTGTGGTCCAGTCAGCATCCCTCCAGCATGGCCAATGGATTATCTGCTCCTGGTCCTCATCTTGCCCAGCCCATCAGTGGTGCTGGACTCGGCTGATCGTTCTCTTCTTGAAACACATTACTTGGCGCAAGGGTCACACTTGATTCTCCAGATGCCAACTGGCCTCTCAGTACTGGAGTCATCTGGGACACAATTCTCTTCTCCCTTCTGTCTGCATCTAACTTTCTAGGTGACTTCATCCAGTCTATTACTCTTAACTACTTCTTCTACCTTGAGGACTTGGACAGTTCCTAGATTCAGGATTTGTTGAACTCAGGATTTACGGAAAACTATCTGGTTAATGTCTTCACTGGGACATCTACCTTGGTACCTTAAAAAGTAAGCACACCCAAAGTGAGCACTTCCCCGGTCTTCCACAGCCCCCAACATGTGCACAGACCAGACTCGCTCTGTCTTCTGCAGTTGGGTGAATGGGATTGTTAGTTTTGTGCCATCCTCCTTGGCTCCTGTCTCACCACAGCCAGTCAACAAGCACATTTCTAAAATACATATCCAGAGCCTGACCACTTCGTACCACCTTCCCTCACCCTTCCTCCTCTGTGTCAGGGTGGCCTTGCTGACTTCCTTTAGTGTGATCTTTTCTTGGAGGTTATGTAGTTATTGTTTCTTCCATCCGGAGGGCTTTTCTCCCTTAAATATTTGCATGGCTTATTTTCTTTAGGTCTCTTGCCCAGCTGTACCTTACAAGTGAGTGACTGTCTCCCACGTACCACAGGTTGAGCTCTGTTTCCTTCAGTGACATACTCCTTATTTAATAATCAATCAGGTTTAGAAAAGTGATCTCCAGCATTTTCGTGACTTGAAAAACTTCTGACACAATTCTGAATGGTGTTCTACTTTCTAAATACATAGTTTTTGTCAGAGGAGAGAGGGGATCATCTAGTCCAGACACACTGTCAAGAATCTAACCTGGTGATATGTTCAGCAATTTCTTGTTTCAGTATGTAATCATGAGAAATTGGAATTTATAATTTCTGAAAATTAATCTTGGCAATTCTAACATAATTGTAAGCATTGTATTTCTGTAAGGGGAGTCATATTCACGTAACTAAATGCAGAAAATTAAATGCCATGTGGGCATTCTCATCTGCTGTGTGCCCAGAATGTCACTTGGGCAGAGTCTCTGTAAATATTTGTTGAATGAATGAAATGGATTAAATGAAGTACAGAAATTGGAAGTTAATTTGTTGTTATACATTAGGCAGTAAGAGAAATGACTGAAATCATAGGACTGGATTAGAGAGTGGCTAGTTTTGCCCTCACCTCTGTGCTTCTGCTTCTGCGCACTTTCCAGGTCCCAAAGAAGAAGAGAGGCATCCAGCTGCAGCCCCTGAGCAGCCAGCCCTTCTCCAGGAAGGGCTCAGCCAGGATACACCACCAGAACTGCTGACCTCCCCTGCTGCCCACGACCCGCAGCCAGAGCCCGATGGAAAACGAGAAGCCACAGATTTTGAGGTGAATGATCTGGATGAAGAGGAAGAGGAAGAGGAGGAAGAAGAGGACGACGAAGACTTAGAGGAAGACGGGGAGGAAGAAGGCGACGTGCCGAATGAAAGCTCTGTGAAAGAGCCGGAGATCCGGTGTGACGAGAAGCCAGAGGATTTGTTAGAAGAACCAAAAAGCATTTCAGAAGAAACTCCCGAAGACTCCCCGGAAGGGACACCTGTTGTCCAGATTCCCAAAACTAAAGAAGAGGCCAACGGTGAGGTGTTTGAAACATTTATGTTTCCATGTCAGCACTGTGAAAGGAAGTTCACCACCAAGCAGGGCCTTGAGCGTCACATGCACATCCACATGTCAACAGTGAACCATGCTTTCAAGTGCAAGTACTGTGGGAAAGCCTTTGGCACGCAGATTAACAGGAGGCGACATGAGCGTCGCCATGAAGCTGGGTTAAAGCGAAAATCCAGCCTGACACTACAGCCATCGGAGGACCTGTCTGATAGCAAAGTTTCTGGAGACAGTGTCACTCCTAAAGATGAATTGAATCCTCCGCATCTTGGGCAAGACTGTCTGATTCTGAACTCAGAGAAAGCTTCCCAAGAAACAGGAAATTCTTCTGTTGTAGAAGAGAACGGGGAAGTTAAAGAACTTCATCCATGCAAATATTGTAAAAAGGTTTTCGGAACTCATACCAATATGAGACGGCATCAGCGCAGAGTTCATGAACGCCACCTGATTCCCAAAGGTGTGCGCCGAAAAGGAGGCCTCCTTGAAGAGCCACAGCCCCCTGCAGAGCAGGCCCCGCCCGCCCAGAATGTCTATGTACCAAGCACAGAGCCAGAGGAGGAAGGGGAAGCAGATGACGTGTACATCATGGACATTTCTAGCAATATCTCTGAAAACTTAAATTACTATATTGATGGTAAAATTCAGACCAACAACAGCACGAGTAACTGTGACGTGGTTGAGATGGAATCCAGTTCGGCAGACTTGTACGGCATAAATTGTCTGCTCACTCCAGTTACAGTGGAAATCACTCAAAGTATAAAGACCACACAGGTCACTGTAACAGATGAGCTTCCTAAAGAGCCGTCCAGTGGCACAAACGGTGAGTCCAAGAGACGGAGGACTGCCAGTCCACCTGCGCTGCCCCAGATTAAAGCTGAAACGGACTCTGAGCCTGCGGCGCCCTCCTGTTCCTTGAGTCTGCCTCTTAGCGTCTCAACGACTGAGGCTGTGTCTTTCCATAAAGAGAAGAATGTTTATTTGTCATCGAAGCTCAAGCAGCTTCTTCAAACCCAAGACAAGCTAACTCCTCCTGCAGGGATTTCATCAGCTGAAATCCCAAAGTTAGGTCCCGTGTGCGTGTCCACTCCTGCATCCATGTTACCTGTGACCTCCAGTAGGTTTAAGAGACGGACCAGCTCTCCGCCCAGTTCTCCTCAGCACAGCCCTGCCCTTCGGGACTTTGGGAAACCAAGTGATGGGAAAGCAGCGTGGACAGATGCAGTCCTAACTTCCAAGAAGCCCAAATTAGAAAGTCGCAGTGACTCACCAGCATGGAGTTTGTCGGGGAGAGATGAGAAAGAAACTGGGAGCCCTCCTTGCTTTGATGAATACAAAATATCGAAAGAGTGGGCAGCTGGTTCTACTTTCAGCAACGTGTGCAACCAGCAGCCTTTGGATTTATCCAGCGGTGTCAAGCAGAAGGCTGAGGGTTCAGGCAAATCTTCAGTCCAGTGGGAATCCGTGTTGGATCTCAGTGTGCATAGAAAGCCTGGGAGTGACTCTGAAGGCAGGGAGCTGAAAGAACACCATTCAGCGCAGCTGACCTGCGGCGCTGTGAAGAAGAAGAAGCCAACCACCTGCATGCTCCAGAAGGTTCTTCTCAATGAATACAATGGCATTGATTTACCTGTAGAAAGTACCCCTGATGTGACCAGGAGCCCAAGCCCTTGTAAATCTCTAGACGCCCAGCCAGATCCTGACCTGGTTCCTGACTCTGGTTTCTCTGCCCCTGCCATCGAGTCGGCCCCTGAAGTTTGTCCTTCATCACCTCCCCTCCAGACATCGTCCTCGTCTTCCGGTCAGCTGCCTCCTCTCCTGATCCCCACAGATCCCTCTTCCCCTCCACCCTGCCCTCCTGTGTTAACTGTAGCCACTCCGCCCCCTCCCCTCCTTCCAACCGTCCCTCTCCCTGCCCCTTCTTCCAGTGCATCTCCTCACCCGTGTCCCTCTCCACTCTCGAATGCCACTGCCCAGTCTCCTCTTCCAATTCTCTCCCCCACCGTGTCCCCCTCACCCTCTCCCATTCCTCCTGTGGAGCAGCTCATGTCTGCTGCTTCACCTGGGCCTCCAACACTTTCTTCCTCCTCCTCCTCCTCCTCCTCCTCCTCCCCCTCCTCCTCTTCCTCTTCTTCCTCCTCTTCCTCTTCTTCATTCTCCTCTTCATCTTCCTCCTCATCCCCGTCACCACCCCCTCTCTCAGCAGTGTCATCTGTTGTTTCCTCTGGCGATAATCTGGAGGCTTCTCTCCCTGCAATAACTTTCAAACAGGAGGAACCAGAGGATGAAGGTCTGAAAGCCAGGGAAGAGCCCCAGTCTGCAGTTGAACAGGATGCTGTTCAGGAAACATTCAGCAAAAACTTTATTTGCAATGTCTGTGAATCACCTTTTCTTTCCATTAAAGATCTAACCAAACATTTATCTATTCATGCTGAAGAATGGCCCTTCAAATGTGAATTTTGTGTGCAGCTTTTTAAGGATAAAATGGATTTGTCAGAGCATCGCTTTTTGCTTCATGGAGTTGGGAATATCTTTGTGTGTTCTGTTTGTAAAAAAGAATTTGCTTTCTTGTGCAATTTGCAGCAGCACCAGCGAGATCTCCACCCAGACGAGGTGTGTACACACCATGAGTTTGAGAGTGGGACACTGAGGCCCCAGAACTTCACAGATCCCAGCAAGGCCCACATGGAGCATATGCAGGGCTTGCCGGAAGACCCTTTGGAAACTTCCAAAGAAGAGGAGGAATTAAATGATTCCTCTGAAGAGCTTTATACCACCATAAAAATAATGGCTTCTGGAATAAAGACAAAAGATCCGGATGTTCGATTGGGTCTTAATCAGCATTACCCAAGCTTTAAACCACCTCCATTCCAGTACCATCACCGCAACCCCATGGGTATTGGTGTGACGGCCACAAATTTCACTACCCACAATATTCCACAGACTTTTACTACTGCCATTCGCTGCACAAAATGTGGGAAAGGTGTTGACAACATGCCTGAGTTACACAAACATATCTTGGCATGCGCTTCTGCAAGTGACAAGAAGAGGTATACTCCGAAAAAAAATCCAGTACCTCTGAAACAAACTGTGCAGCCCAAAAATGGAGTGGTGGTCTTAGACAACTCTGGAAAGAATGCCTTCCGGCGAATGGGACAGCCCAAAAGACTGAGCTTCAGTGTTGAACTCAGCAAGATGTCGCCAAATAAGCTCAAATTAAATGCATTGAAGAAAAAAAACCAACTTGTACAGAAAGCAATCCTTCAAAAAAACAAATCTGCAAAACAGAGGGCCGACTTGAGGAGCTCCGCGGCCTCGTCCTCCCACGTCTGCCCCTACTGCAGCCGGGAGTTCACCTACATCGGCAGCCTCAACAAGCATGCCGCCTTCAGCTGCCCCAAGAAACCCCTCTCTCCTTCCAAAAAAAAAGTTTCTCATTCATCCAAGAAGGGCGGACACTCGTCATCACCTGCAAGTAGCGACAGACACACCAGCAGTAGCCACCGAAGACGGACGGCGGATGCTGAGATTAAGATGCAGAGCACGCAGGCACCCCTGGGCAAGACCCGGGCTCGCAGCTCAGGCCCCTCGCAGTCTCCGCTGCCCTCCTCATCCTTCCGGTCCAGGCAGAATGTCAAATTCACGGCTTCGGTCAAGTCCAAAAAACCAAGCTCCTCATCTTTAAGGAACTCCAGCCCTATAAGAATGGCCAAAATCACTCATGTGGAGGGGAAAAAACCCAAAGCTGTGGCCAAGAACCATTCTGCTCAGCTCTCGAGTAAAACCTCTCGGAGCCTGCATGTTAGGGTACAAAAAAGCAAAGCCGTTTTACAAAGCAAGCCCAATTTGGCAAGTAAGAAAAGAACGGACCGGTTCAATGTAAAATCTAGAGAACGGAGTGGGGGGCCGATCACCCGAAGCCTTCAGCTGGCAGCTGCCGCTGACCTGAGTGAGAGCAGGAGAGAGGACGGCAGCGCCAGGCAGGAGCTGAAGGACTTCAGGTAAGCTCGCTCCGGCGGTGAGGGCTGCAGAACAGTGGGCTGGCCCGTGGGGTTTTGTTTTTGTTTTCTTTTCCTATAAAATTTTGACCCGAGCACTTAGAAGAAATAACTGTCAAGTAAACTGTAGGCGTATAGGGCCACTGCTCTGGCCACCGTAGAGAGGAATAATTAGTTTTCCTTTCAGACTCACAAAGTGGTACCATTTCTTTAATAGGGCCAGGTATGAATTGAATTTGAAACCACGGAGAAGCTCTCAAAAGTTCCCTATGTGAAAAGATGAAGTTCTCTCAAACTTCCTTCATATCTTGGGTAATATCTCAGCATCACTTTATTATTCCCTGACCGTAGATCATTTTGTAGGCTAAGGTGGATCATGAGTTCATTAGCAAACCACCTTGCAGTCTTGCTCAGCAGTTCTGTGACGTGAGCAATGATAACTTGGACAGCTTTTGTTATCTATGCTTTTACTGCCAGTGTTTGAATTTTCAGAACTTGCCACAGTGGTCAAAACAGCACCATGCTTCTTAAAAATGCCTTGTGCTCCCACTTCCCCAATGCCCCCTTTCAGCCCTAGTGTGGTAAGCAAGCCAGGTTCCAAAGGGAAGGAAGAGCTGGAGTGGGTGCTTGGAGCGACAGGGAGGCAGAACCTTGAGGTTCTTTCAGGCGAGCATGGTGCCCCGCAAGTGAGCTTCATCCGTCAGCGCCCCATGCCCCGGTAGTGCTTCATCTGAGATTTGTAGTGACATGTCTGCCTACTCCATGTCCTCCGCAAGTTAAGCCCTGCTCTCAGTGACAGATGAGGAGATAGGGCCGTTGTTGGTTTTGTTACATTGATTTCTCAGGTTTTCTGAGTCACTTAACCTGAGTTGATATGCATTCTTGGAATTTCTGCTGTCTCACAAATAATGCCTTCAGGTCAGTTTCCTTGAGGTCATTGTCATTGACTGGCATTTATACAAATACTTGTTAGCCTTGGCTTAGAGTATGCAGCCTGACCCAACTCTGGGCTTTCATGGCTGTAGTTTTTAGTGTCTGGAAATTCTTTGGTGTCTTTGGTGTTTAAGCAAATAAAGGATAATTGTGGAGTGATTGCTGTTCTGGAGAGATCATAAGGAAACAAAAGGCCTGTTGTCACTGCTTAATTGATCAGGTAGGATTCTTCGAGCCTGTGTGCCTTAAATCGTGGCTAAATAAAGATGTAGAGAGGTCAGTAGCCCAGAATGATTTGAATGATTTACTGTAGGATTAAAGGATCAGAGTTTTCAAAACCTACTTCATAAATGTTAACTATTCAGTTGCTGTAGATGTGATTAGCGTGTGGTCTATGGCCGTGGCTTAGTGGAAGTTAGCCCTGGTGAGAGCAAGCACCCTCAGCCCTCGGAGCGCCTCCCTCTGGTCGTGCATCTAGGGTGTCCTAGCAGTTCCACACCAAGAAGATGTTGTCAGAATGAGTCCTTTTAAAGTTGGTGTTTTACCAAAATATGACATCATTTTCACAGAGTTTACTCAAGAAACTCCTTCCAGATGTACCCTTTTTGTCTCTGATAATATCTAAAATAATTGTCACTTTGTACTGGGACCCATTTATACAGTTCAGGAATAAAGTTGATTTGAGAAAGAATTAAATACTCTAAAGAAAAGCCCTCTGAGTAACTGTGCATTTGTGAAGTTTGTCAATTTTGCCATTAGCTTCATTACCTCTAAAGGACCTTAAGTGACTTAAAAGGTGATTTTCTCTTCTCTCCTCCAGTTAATTAAATCATTTTGCTTTGTTTGGTAGCTGACAGGGTTACATTGCTGGAGTGAAGTTTGTCCTAAAAGGAAGCACAGAGAATCAGATAAGAAAACATTGGTGTTGCCTTAACTGGTAGATAGTAGCAGCAGGCATCCCCGGTAGCTGTTCCTACCTCTTGTGAGTAGCTGGAACTGCGCAGTGGACGTGTCTGCAGGACCAGGGGTTATCCAGGGTGCTTACCAAGTGACCATAATCTTGTGACGTGCCTTTGGAAATTAAAAAACACATGTTCAACAGATCATCAGATTTTGAATATCTGGATACAGGAGTGGCTCTTTTTTTCAGAGAGTTTATTTTGGTCTCCGCCATACCTCAGAGGTACTGGAATTCCTAAATTCAGACTTGGGGCATGTGTATGCGATTGCCATTGAGTCTCACTTAGGACTTCTCCAGGGGATCTCTTGTCCCCAGTGCATGCTTATTGTACTACATTGAGAAGAGGTGGTTGCACTTCCTTACCGTCTTCCTGTTTTAGTGTATCGTTGCTTCTGGATTTTGTTTAGAGGTGGTTCCGTGATGCCGGGCCTCTGTCACGCGTGGAGAGGTGCTCGCCTTCGCTGTTCTCGGTGGGTCTGCTTTCCTTTCACTGCTGCGCCCTCGGGGTCCTTCAGAGCTGGCGGTGTCCTCTTCCTGTCTTGCTTCACAGCGCCCCGGCACTTGCGCAGATTCACACGGGAGAGCCGGTCGAGGGCTCCGTGGTCTTTCAAGTGTGCGCTTGCCACTGACCGCGTGAACGTAGCTGGGTTCTTCATGTAGCCCTCAGGAGTTGGCAGTTTGTTGGTCACTTCATGGAGCACCAGCTGTTGTGCCTTTCAGGTGGTAAAGAAGCCATGGGTTCCAAATCCTTTCCTTGGGACAGAGTAGGAAAAGAGTGTGATGCCCCCATCGTTCAGCCTCTGGTCCCGCTCTTCCTTAATGCCGTGGCCCACCCTGAGTTCAGTCACAGCCTGCCTTGGGCTTCTTGGGGACACTGAATTCAGACCTGGTGTTGGGTTTAGTTCCACAGCTCTAGTAAGACACTGAGAGAAAGAAAGGGGTCCATTTTCCTATTCACCTCTCACCCATTTTTGCCCAAAGAGTTTGGACATTTTTTTAACAGTCCTGTAGAGCAACAGTTTTCTTTTGATACTGAGTTCCCGTTGCAGCCAGTCCAGAAAAACATCATGATCACAGAAGCAAAATAAAATTCCAGGCCAAGTTTTCCCATTTATAGTGAACTGAGTCAAATCTCTCCCATCTCTATTTCTGCTGTACCACTCCGAAACGGTCCTGACTGGCAGTTGTCCTAGCATGTAACTTTGGATAGGACACCCGAGTTCCTGAATACCTTCAGAGTCATTTGTGTGTTTGTCTTGATAACATTTGTCTTACGGTCTCCTCACCTTTTTCTTTAACATGGTCAATTCATACAAGGTTATGTTATGTTGTCATTTATCTTCAGTTTTCTTATTTTCTAGGAACTTCCTGTAGAAAAGTCCCCCAAACAAAACAAACCTTAATTGACTAAAAGATATTGCATGCTCAACTTAGGATAAGCACTACGGCCAAGGATACGAAATCTACCAAGCTTGCAAGACCAGTTGAAGCTGACTCAAAAATCCAGCTGATTGCCGGCTGGCTTGTTGCCCTGGTTAGAGTCAGGCATCTGCTCCTTCAGTGGTGCCCAGTGTGTGTGCTGGGCTCCTGGGTGACTGAGATCCAAAGAGAAGGGCCCTGTAAGACGGGCTAGATGAACTGGCTCCTCGTCATGGGACTGTAACTCAGATGTGAGTGTGGCCCTTGATTTTGGCACATAGCAGAGAAGGGAATGATTTGAACTTAACCTTGCAAAGCAAGTTCTCTGTTTTATCAGTAGTTTATTGTAGATTTCAGGGATGACAGATTCAGATGCACTCATTTTAAAACTTTTCCTACACACCAGCTCTTGATGCCTTTCTTCTAAATGAATCGTAGACAGAGAGAGGCATTTAGCTGATCTCTTACCCCTCAACCCCCTTTTTTTAAAATCACAAGCAGATTGCCAGCGTAACCGAGAGGAAACCAGATTGGGTATGGACTCTTTTTATGCTTCTTACAGTGTCATGTTTATATATCCAGGTGGACATTATCCTCTCAGATGGTTATCTGGCACTAATTTATAACTATGATATTATGAGAGACTATGTAGCAATATGTCCATGCACAGAGGCATCCAGGCCTGCATAGATGTGTGTCTACACGTAAGCATAAATGAATTTACATGCCAGGTTTCACACTGCAGTCTCTAATAGAGATTAAAAACAACAAATTGGCCTCTGCCGAAGTCCGTGAGTATCATTTCTCCATTTGTTTTTATGCCTTCTCCCAAATTAATGACTGAGTTGGTGGAAAATGGCTAGATTTTATTCACACTGTTTTTTGTTCTCAACTTTAAAAGTAATCTACCTCTTAAAATTTGTAGTTTAATACTTGTTTAGTGAGTTTGTGCCACTTTAACCCTTTCACTATCATTCCCATTTTGTTACATTTCTGTTATGGGGACTTTATGTTGAAATATTGTATAAAGCATTTGTAGCAGTTTAAAAATAAAATATTTAAAATTATTTAAATTGTTTTGGACGCTTCAATTGTACTATATGTGATTTACATTTTGCATTTTTGTTTGCATTGTTAATCTGGAGTGTTCCTGTATGAAGTTTGCTGTTAGTTATTTTATTGCTTCTTGTTGGAGAGTGCTATAAAAGACTATTCTAATGAAAACATTAAAATTTACAATTTGACATACAAAAGGGGTTGTTCCTTGATTTTAACCGATGTAGCCTTGAGAAAGAGTGAGAGCGAGAGAGAGAGAGAGAGAGAGGAATTAATTATAAACAAGACTGCTGTTTGATACTTTCCCCCTCTAGCATGGAATATATCATTGGCTTGACAGATGTATAAAAAAGATTTTTTTATGCCATTACTGCAAACACTTTAATAAATAGGGAAGACTTTGAATGGTACATTTTATATCATTGTAACCAATAAAAGCTTTCTAAAAACTTGTGGAAGGACTGCATTTTGTACATAATTGGGAACTCGTGAGAGGGAAGAGGAAGGTGCTGAGAGGACCGCTCTTTAACAGGCAGTGTGGTCGAGGGGCCTCTCCTCACCTGTTTCTGCCTGGCATTAGCTGGACATTTGTAACTCTAGTTGTCATATCCTGTCTAGAGGGTAGACGCACAGTAGGCTGGTGGTGCCAGGAGGTGCCCTGTGAACTTGATTTGGTAAGCGTGACATAAAGGATTTCTTGCATGGGGTGGTAGTTTCCTCGACGCTTGCCGACAGTTTAGTTGTGGGTTGCTTTCTTTTTATGGCTCTCCTGAGAATGAGCAGAAGACGTGATGACACTCGTGGTGACCATTCCTTCCGAGCGCTGTTCTCTGCAGATGAAGAGTGGCTGGAGGTGCACCTCGCTCTGCCGCCCTCGCCTTCCTCCTCTGGGGTCTGCGGTGCAGGCATGCCCGCTTCCCTCGGCCTCTCTGGCCCGCTGCTGACGGTGGAAGAACCCAGTGCGGGGAGCTTGGCGGCAGCTGGGGACGTTCTTCTTCAGTGTTAGTTTTACACGCTGAGCTCGCAGAGCGTGGAGGCGGAGCGCACTCCTGTGGGAGGCAGGCCTGACTTCCGCGGCCCATCTGCTTGCCATTCCGTCCCTGGGCCTTCACTCGGCGGGCACAGGACAAGCCCGCGCTGGTGGGTTAGCATGGGGAGAGTTCTCCTTGCTGCGTGCAGAGGACGGGCAGGGAGCTAGGTGGTCTTCGGGTGCTCACTGGATTCAGGTGCTGTCCGCCCCAGCTAGACTGTGGCCTGGCTCTCTTGTTGGCCGCGGTGCCCCTGACTGATGGCGGTGCCTGCGAGCTCAGGAGTGAGGCCGCGTCCTCCCTGGAGGAGTTCCCGCGAAGGTACCGGCTCCGACCAGGAAGAACCTCTGCCCCATTTGGGTTGCTTTCCGTCCTCGTAGGGTTGAGCTCTTTCCCTCCTTAGAAGGCTGAGAGCTGAAGCCTCCGGCACTGCCCTCGTTTGAAAGCACCGGCTGTCCCTGCGCCATTGGTGAAGCCCTGTCTGTGGCGGGGCGTCAGCCGGGGTGAAGGCCCTTTCTGGCCGTTGATTATTTATAAGGCCAGGCTGTATTTGAGGTACTTAGGATGTGTCTGTGGACAAAGTGGACAAAATCCCAGCCTCTGAGCTTACGGTTGCCTGGTGTCCTTTCCCCCTTTTTGATGCTTCATATTTGAAGTCTCCCCACTTTGTCACAGTCCCCAAAGCTAGGTGGTTGGGAAGATGCTTTCTTTGTGTCTGATGGGGGACGTCTACAGGACTGCAGACCCACGATACTTAAGTCAAAGTGACACTAAAATAATGGCTCTTTGGATGCATTTAACATTTGGTTTATGCGGATTTTGATTTGACGTTGAAGCTCACTTTGAATAGATTGACCCAGCCATAAACTATCTATAGCGTAGTTGACCTTGAGGATGGATTGGAGCACAGGTAGGTGACACGAGCACGCAGGCCACCTCACAGTGCGCTGAGGACTTGGCTGCTGGTCGAGGAAGATCTGCTGCTCCCTGTCCACCTCGCAGGCCCAGCAGCCCCTGGGCCACCGCGTCAGGATCGGCTCTCCATGAATGTTGTGGTAAAGCACTGCTAAGGGTGTGTGTTGAGTCTGCACAGGCCACTCTCAGAGGCTTAGAAAGACGCGGAGCCGCGGCCCTGTCCCTCGCCCAGTGCGTTTGCAGCCTCACCTGGAAAGCGTGTCCCAGCTACTAGTTTCAGGTGTTTAAAATTGGACTATTTAGATGACTTGGGAACAGGGGCTGGGTAGTCTGCTTTAAAGGCTCTGAAAGATTCCGGTGTCCACGTTTCTGGATTCACATTGGAAGGATAATACGAGCAGTCTTAATTGCTGGGGTGTTCGTTGTTCCCCTTTGAGCCTCACAGTGCCATGTCGTCCTCATGTCCACCCGCAGAGCGGGCGCTACTGTTGTTCTTGCTTTCTGAGGGTCGTGGGGCTTGGGACAGTGTGCACTGTGGCAAGAAGGGGGCGGGCCTGAGGGGAAAGCTACAGGGCCTGTCGTGCAGCTGCTGCTTGGCTTATTCACGCCATGGTTGGCGCCTCTTGGGCACCACCTCTGGTGCTTTTCTGGGGTGGCGGTGGTGGGGGCACTGGGGATTGAACTCAGGCACTCAGCCAATGAGCCACATCCTCAGCCTGTTTTGTATTTTATTTAGAGACAGGGTCTCACTGAGTTGCTCAGCACCTCGCTTTTGCTGAGGTTGGCTTTGAACTTACGAACCTCCAGACTCAGCCTCTTGAGCCGCTGGGGTTACAGGCGTGTCCCACCTCCCCCGGCTCCTCTGGGGCTTTTTGACCTTTCTTGCTGCAGGGTTCACCCTGCTGGCAGGATCTGAGGTACACAGTGCTGTGAAATACAAATAATAGAGATGAGATCCAGATTACTGAGGGAAACGACATCTGTGTTACTATTAAAATTCGAGACAAAACATTCAGTGTCAAAAAGAAAAGGAACAAAATTTGAGATTTGTGAGTAGGTGTGATGTAGGGAAGGAAAATGTAAAGTCCCCTGGGTTGGTCTCGAGCCTACGCCCCAGGCTCGCTGTTCACCCCCACCTGCCCTGGTTCACTCACTTCTTCCCCTGCTGACCCCTCTTGTGCTCCTTCCTTCTCTGGGGTTGTTGGGAACGATCTGAGGAGATTTTGAGTGAATTTAACACGGCTTTTGTGTGCTTGCTGCATGTTTGATTCTGTTAAGCATTTTTAACACTTGACTCTTGACCGATACCCCATGAGGCTGGTGTCATCTGCAGGCAGGGAGCAGACGTGGAACTGCCCAGGGCACCCACAGCGCTCAGGTGCACGTTGAGCTCTGAACTGCTTCCAGGCCATGCTCTCCTGTTGACCAGTGTAGGTTTTTCAAGTTTGGTTTTTTCTAATTGCAGAATACAGGCCTCCATATCTTCTCAATTAAAGGCTTTTGCGACATTCAGAACGGAGCGGGGTGGTTGTGCTGTGGGTGCGGTTGTCTCCCTGCTCGGGGATGCTGCCCGTTAGGGGCTGCAGGAGGCAGACTCCTGTCCAGTTTCCCTCCTCGTAGTGGACTAGGCCTCTGCTCCCCTCTCAGGTCAGCTGGCTCAGGTCAGTCACACTGGCTTTTAGAGCCTCTCCCTCATCAGTAGTTCGACTGTTCAGCAGAAATCAAGCTTGTTGTCACGTTGCCCTTTGGTCTTGAAAGTGATTCAGAGAAGGCAGCTGGGAGTCGTCATGAGTCCCAGGTTCTGCTAGAGACATGTGACCTGTTGAGTCGTAATCCAGAACAAGGCCGATCGGGCCCACCTTCCACCTCAGCAAGTAGTGCCTTGGGTGCGATAAAACATCTGCCCAGTAAGTTGTTTTCAAATTGGAGGGTTAGGACTTGGAGTGGGTATATAGGCTTCTGGATTAAGACTAAGAAATGGAAAAACCATCATGACTGCGTTAAATTACTTGCTGCTGTTGCAGAAATTACGTTCAATTGTGAGCTGATAAAAGGGGCTTGGAATTACTTTATTAGAATGAACCCGTTGGCCGTGGGGGAGTGGGGTTTTTACAGCTTGCGTTTTCTACCTCGCTTGTGCCAGCTGGATTTCTTTTCAACTCTTGCTGATAGGAAGTGATAGGAAATTCAGCCAGAAGTTGCAGATGAACATTTCTTGGAAGACATTGCTGCCTCAGTGTGCCTGTCCGTGTCCAGCTGACTGTAGCAGGAAGCCATGTTTCTGAATGCCCCTCGCAGGTGCTGCCAAGTAACTCAGTGAGCGGGGCAAGAACTGAAGTGTCACTAGGTAATGGCAGGGTCTTTGGATTTTAAAGGACAGTTTGCATTCTGAGCAGGAACCTATTTAAGCTAAGAACACTTTCATATCAGTGTTGAGACAGGAGTTTCTGTATAATCTAGAATTCCACTTAGATAGCTATTGAGGATTAGCATTAAATCGAAATGTAAATTTTAAACAGGACTCGTTTTAAAAAGACCTGGAATTTGCTGCACAGGTAGGTGAATAATGAAAGGGTACTTAGGCCGTAGGATACAGTTGTAGCGATTTTATTTTTTAATGTAGAATTTCAATTTAAAGTAATTGGATTTTTTAGTACTTAATTTTGCCAAATTATAATATTTTAATATTCTTATTGGAATGAAGTTATTTAAAACTCATATGGGCTCAATTTCCCTTGCAGTAACATTCTCTTCCCACTCGCTTTTTAGAATCACATCCAGTCCTTGCCAGCCCAGCTAGAGTGTAGGAGCTTTTTCAGATGGCTTCTATTTCCAAGCTATTATTGGATTTGTGAATTCGGGCACATTCCCCTGTAGTGATTCAGTCGGTCAGCCATTCAGAAAACAGCCTCACATCGTCACCCTGGATTGCTGGGTGTTGGGCTGTGCACAGACTGATGAACTGTGGCCAGAGGGCAGCCCCGTGTACGGGGACGTTGAGCAGACACTCAGGACGCAGCCGGTCTCTGCGAAGGGAGTTGAGGGAGGGGCTCTATTGAGTGCGTCACGTGGCTTAACTAGTTCTGAGATGTTCCCCACCTGAAGGGGCTAGTGTTCTCATTTACAGATAAATCACATCAGAGGAGCTATGTCATGGCGGCAAGGGGGAACCCCAGGCCTGCACCTGATCCCAGCACCCCTGCACTCAGCTGCAGCATGAAAGCCACCTGGTTGGTGTGGGTTCTGGAGCACCTACCGGCTCTCCTGGCCTCACACGCAGACTGAGGCTAATGTCACTCCGGAGTGCAGTCTTGTGGCTGAGGGTGGCAGCGGGACTTAGCCTTGGCTTTGAACTACTGGTCTGGGCTTTCGCTCCCTGGGTCCCCTTCAAAACAGTCCTCCTGGTCTGCAGTGGATCACCCCCACGCCCGGCTGTTAGGAGGCGCTGTTTTCCTAGGAGGTATTCGGTGACTGGTGGCCAGGCTGGCTCTGTGTCCTGGCTGGCGCTGGCAGTGACCACTGATGCTGCTCAGCGTCAGGCACTTAAGTGCTCACAGCAGTGAACTTCAGAAGGTGCCGGTGAGCAGCTGCGAGGCTTTGGTCATCCACCCCAGTGCGGGGCAGGACGTGGGTGATGAGCTTGGATGGAGGTGACCGCCGCGGAACCTTTGGAGGAGGCTCCTGCAGAAGCTGCTCGTACTGTTCAAAGGCCCTGAGGGAGGTTTGCTTCATGGAGACTGAATGTGGTCACAACCCTCCTTATTTCCTGTCCTTACTCCGCCCTGGAGTTCTGCACGGTGCTCAAGCCTGCTGTGCATTCTGTTGGGATTCACGTCTGTCTACGGCAGGTCTCCCTCCGTGAATTAGGGCTGTGCTTCCACCATCTGGCACGGTGCCTGGCAGGCAGTAGTTGCTCAGTAAATGTTTGTTGAATAAAATACTTGAATTCTGGCTGTATCTCATACTCACCCTGGAACCTTGACCTCCGCAAGTGACTTCACCTCTCTAGACCTGGTTTTCTTTATGTGAATTGGGGTGGTCACCACAGAAGGTCACTGTAAGGACAACAGATCACACCTGAAAAGACCACCGATGCGGCCCACGTCCCAAGTGCCATCACCACGAGCTGCTGTCAGTTAGTGTTACTCAGAGCTGTTCTCTTGAATCCCATTGGGGTCTGGGGAGAAGTCGAGGCTGGTTCTTCTAAGGATGTGCTGTGTGTGAGATCTCACAGGAGCCTGGGTGCTATGGCCAGAACATTCCCACCTCGTCTGTTCCCTACCTGTGACTGCTGCTGCCACCACCAGTGACACCAGGGGCTTTGCTGTGTCTCAGCGGGGCTGGGGCTGTTCATTTACGGACCCCAGGTGCTCCCTTCCTGTGGCAGCCCCCCCCCCCCCCGTGTGCACCCATCAGAAGTAAAGAAACGAGCTGTGAAGACAGGAAATCATTTTCAAGTTGAAGTGAGAAAAATGCTTCATTTTTATTCTGTCACTCCTCCACAGAGCTTTTTATATCTCTTGGTTTTGGACTTCAGAGCCAAATATAAATTTTAAAAGGCCTAGGTTCAGAAGAAAGCATTTCATAGCTCTATAAAGCCTTGAGAACTCAGCCCCAGGACTTTGATTCGCTGAAGTCGCATGAGAATGGTTTCTGACACTTGAGATTTCTCACCAGCCGCTCCCTGAAGGGCTTTGCATGTGGCCTTTGCCGCAACCCTGTGGAGACTGCCGGTCCTCAGCTTTACCCCGGGAGAGACACAGGCCAAGGAACGTTAAGGTTTGCTTGAGGCCGCAGAGGCGCAGCCGGGAATCCAGTCCAGGTTGTCCGTCTCCAGGGTGTCTTCGGCCACTCGTTCCCTGATCGGGCGTGGGGAATGGAGGCCGTCCCTTCAGGCCCTTGCCACTGCCTCCTGGTGGCGTCTCCTGTAGGAAGCGGAGGGACTCTTGGCTGGGAATTACCTGCCCTCGTGGACAGGAGACGCCAGCTGACTCGAAGAGGCCAACGCTGTCGTCCTGCCTAGGAGTGGCCCCTCTGTGGGACACTGGGCTGGCATGCCTGCCTTGGCCAGCTGCACCCGCCTGCTTGCTGTCGGGAGGAGTGGACAGAACCTGGCCCGCCGGCGTCAGCTCTTTACGTCTCTTCACAGAATTCTTTCCACACACGGGTGGCAGGCGGCTTTCAGCTGTGCGGGGAGCGGCTTCTGGGGCTCCGTTCACACTGGAGAAGAGGAGCAATGTCCCCGGTCTGCTTGGAATGGGAGGCGGGGGGGGCTGCTGCTTCAGCGCCAGGTGTTTGCTGCTGTGACCTCGCTGTCCCCCTTCCCGCTTCTTAAATCTGTACCCTGGATACGGCCACCTTTCCTTGAAGGCTCGCGGGAGCCGTCGTCCAGTGCTTCCCTGTGGAGAGGGATGCCCTCGGGTGGTTCCAACATACAGGACTTAGTGTCACCACATGGTGGGCCCAGAGCTTGCGATGCCACTCTCCTTGGGAGGGGCGGCATCCTTGCCGTCCCCTGGTCAGTGATGGTGGGATCTGTGTCCTTGGCCTCCCTCAGACCTGCTTAGTGGGAAGCGAGGCAGCGGGTACGGATAGGGAGGGGGCCCCGTGAGCACCCAGGGTCCACCCCAGGGCCACGCGTGCTAGTCCTGGGGCGGGGGTCCTGACGCGGCTTGCCCACCGTTCACTAGCCAGGTCTTCGCTGCTGATTCTTTTCTGGTAGTGACCTGGCCATACCAGTGACCTCTAGACAGGAGAGCGTTCAGCGTGACAAATGTGGACTGTCCTTTTGAATCCCCTAAACGTGCGTTCAGCACTGAGTCGTGGAGAGGAGTTGGGGTGCGAGGGTGGTGAGGGTCTGCTGCAGGAGGCGGCCTTGGCTCCCCAGGCAGCGTGGTTTTCTCCCCGCCGCCTCCGCCCTTCAGTCTGTGGTGAGAGTAGGTCGTGCGTTTGGTGCCTGGTGCTTTCGAGTGGCCAGGCTGGTGGCTTTGAGCGGCTGGTCCTGTAGGTGCGCTCTCATCTTTCTGGCCCAGGGCCGATGGGTTTCCCTTCCTGATTTGGGGTCCTGCCCTGGAGTTTCCTCAGAAGGCCGAGCTCCACGCGGCCTGTGGGAGAGTTTCACGCACTTGCCGCCTTCACGCACACGCAGGCCACTTCGAGTTTTACCAGCGAGTGGAAACCGAACCTGTGGTGCCTTTGCCCTCGGGTGGCACAGCCTCCTCCACACGTCTCAGTAATGCGTCAGGTGCTGCGCTACGGCGTCTCGTGGCTGCCATCATTGATTCCGCTGCGATCCATGGTGTGTCTGAAGTCTCAGGCGGAGCCCGCTGGTGCCAGCTAACGTCGGGCCTTGATTAAGGTGGCATTCTGGGTTGTGCGGACAGGTGATGGGGCACGGGAGCATCGTGCTCACCCAGCGGGGACGGTCCTGTTAATTGAGCTTGGGAAGGGGCCCCGCCCGCCGTGCTCCAGCTGTGCTCCAGCCTGTTGTCCTGGTGACGCTGGCTCAGTGGACCGCCTGCGGCCGTCACCTGGGTGGCCTGTTAGAGTGTCAGAGCTACTAAGCCGGCTTCTCTGGGATGGGACTTTGAAATTTTCATTGCGCCAGCGTCTCCGAGGGGCCTCAGCCAGACCTGAGGCTTCTCCGTTCTGTCTTGGGAGAATGAGTGACGCGTGTCACGCGGCTCCTGGCCTCGTCCGCTGCGGTCTGTGATTTCAGGGTCTTTTCCTTTGCTTACGGTCTGATGTGTTTCGGGCGCACCTTCCTGGCTGGCCCTTCAGTTCTGTCGAGATAAGGGACCCTTCTTACCAGACCTTCTGCCCTGGTTGGTTCTGCTGTGCCACAGGCACTCGACCTGGCAGAACCAGGCTGTTCCCACAACTGGATTGCTCACCGGCGATTCCCCGTCAGCCCCTGCGTCAGAGCTGCCCGGGGAGGTGGTTCAGCCGGCGCCTCCTAGGGCGAAGGCGGGGCGCTCGGCTCCAGGAAGCAGGCCTCCCGGCCTCTCCAGCAGGCTCGTTGCCCGGGGAGCACTGGCTGGGAACACAGGGCCTGGGGCGTGGGGTGGCTCCAGAAAGCCTTCTCAGTTTTTGTTAGAACACCGACGTGGCTGAAGGACACAGTGGAGGCTCTAGTTTAGCCCCAGCCATCATTTTAATGGGCGCTCTTTGTGGCCTCCGAAGTCCTGGCCGCTGCGCGTGGGGAGAGCCCTTGTGCTCCGCTTCCTGGCAGCCTGGTTAAGTGCATGCAAAGTCACTTGTGTTTGTTTTCAGACCTGTTTATGCCACTTGTATTTATTGTTGCTTGTGTGACTTAATAGCTGTTGTTCAAACCAATGAAAGCGTAGACTTTATAGAACAACAGCCGTGCAGAGGCATAGGCCTGTAATTCAGGAGGCTGAAGCAGGAGGCCCCCACATTCGAGGCCAGCCTCCAAAACTTAATGAAACCCTGTCTCAAAAATAGGGAGAGCCGGGAACGTGGCTCTGGTAGAGCACCCCTGTGGCCAGTCCCCAGTATCAAGGAAAAGAAAGTTGTGGCCCAATTAGATGGGGAAGAGCAGGGCGGAGACAGGGCACAGACAGACCTTCACGCGTGTTGCTCTTTCCAAGTGTGTCGCTTTGAAAACTAGAAGTCCTCCACGATGCCCTGTGGCCTGACCTGGTCCAGCGGGTGGCATGGACGCTGGCATGCATTCCCTCACTAGTGGCGTGGCGCCGAGGCCTGTGCTCGCTGGTCCCCGTGCGGTTCTAGGCACTGCAGGATCTAGCAGAGAGCGAGGGAGACTCTTCACTTGTGACGTTCTAGTGACAGACAACGGACGGAGTGTCGGGTGGGCACCACTGCAGAGAAGTAGAGCGGGAACAGAGCCGTGTGGAGAAGGGCACTGTGCCCGGTTGCAACGGCCGGTCAGAAAGCAAAGACTTGGAGGTGGGCAGGCCTGTGGTCCCCAGGGAGAGCATGGGTGTGGGCATAGCAAGTGCAAAGGTCCTGAGGTGGAACCTCTGTGTGCCCAGTGGGGCTGGGCTGGGGGACGGAGTAGCCGGGCCTGGCAGTGTGGGATGTTGCAGCCACTCTGAAGGTTGGGCTTCTCTGAAGTGGTCAGAGGGCTTCAGAGGAGGAGCAGACCCGAAATGCCTTTTAAGGGTCTCTGCTGGTCTGTCGAGAACAGACTGAGGGGCGAGAGTCAAAGCAGGCCAGTCGGGAAGGAAGTGTGGTGCCCGGTGAGCAGCCACGGTGGCCAGGTTGCTGGCGCAGTGCGGTTCTGGGCTCCTCTGGGGGAGGGCCGCAAGTTGGCTGAAGGTCAAGGGCGGGCTGCTGGAGAGAGGGTCCTGGTGGCGGGGCCCAGGGCTGAGCTGAGGATGATGCAGCAGTTTGGGGGCCCCTGTGAAGCCCTGGGGCGTTACGTTCCCGCTGCTCTCAGATGTGAGGGAGAGGTGGGGCGGGCGAGCCGCAGGCCCAGAGGCAGGACCCAGTGCGGGGCAGTTGGGGAGCCCAGCCCTGGGACTGGGACCCCAGGAGTGAGCGAGGGGACGGGAAGGTGCCAGGCCCTGCGTCTCCTCCCAGAGGTCAAGGAGCGCGGGTCAGTGCTGGTCCACAGGGAGGAGGGAGGACCGCAGCATGGAGGTCACTGCTGACCTCGGTGGACACCTGCCTGGATTGGGGTCAAGAGGAAGTGACAGAGCTTGGGCCTGGCGCACCCAGCGCCCTTCAGCAGCTGAGGAGCGGGCAGAGGGCTCCAGCGGGGCCTCTTGTTCCTGTGTCTGCAGCTGGACTGGTGGGTGACCCTGGAGAGGCATGGGTAGCAGGGGACAGTGCCCTGCCCTGCGGTGGCAAAAGGGGCCTGTGGGACCTGCCACCTGTGGGCAAGTCGGACTCAGGTAGAGGTGGTGCCCAGGGAGCGTGCAGCGGGAAGCAGGGCCAGCAGCCGAGCGAGGACGGAGGTGTCCAGGGGAGGGGCGTGGGGTCGCGGCAGTCGGGCCCGTGGGAGGGCTGCCCGGAGGCGCCGGGAGCCACCTGCGAGTGGACGGAGCAGCAGGAGGCTGCGCCGGGTCTGCAGGGAGGTTGAAGGCGTGCGCAGATGGGGGTTCTCGTTCTGAGTGACCCCACCTCTGGGCAGTCACACTGGGGAAGAGGGTCCGTGCCCAGCAGACCCTCTCCATTCTGAGCTCCTGGGCTGTCACAGGCACCACGCAGGCTGGGTGCAGTGCTCCCCGGTGGGCACGGCTGGCCTCGGGCCTTGTCACCCGGGAGGGACAAGGACGCTAGCTAAACCTCGAGCACTGAGTCAGGCCAGCGCGTCAGAAGGCCTGGCGTCTCCCTGCAGGCAGGGGCGGAGTCAGGGACGCCAACTGCACTGACATCCGATGGGGCTGGCAGGGCGGGTCCTGGCAGGAGCCCAGCGGGCGGAGGCCTCCACTTCCTGGTCTGGAGTCGTTCCGAGTCATGGACCATTTACTGGTCTGCACGGCAGGTGCACGTGGCCCTTCTTGTCCAGGGAGGCAGCTGCCCACAGCCACCCTGGCTCCCCACGGCCACCCTCAGCTCGCCTGCCGATCCTCTGGGGGAGGCGTTTATCAGAAAAGCCACTTTTAAAATG
This sequence comes from Sciurus carolinensis, assembly GCF_902686445.1. Lineage (NCBI taxonomy): Eukaryota > Metazoa > Chordata > Mammalia > Rodentia > Sciuridae > Sciurus > Sciurus carolinensis. The sequence continues at coordinate 199,722,678 of NC_062213.1, read as the reverse complement.
CGTGACCTGTCCTCAGTCGCCCAGAAGCCCTTGGACCTGCTGCTTGCCAGAGGCCGAACACCCCACGTTGGCCAGAAGTTCCTGAAAGTCCCGCGGAGGAGACGTGGGCCCTCGCCCCTGGTGCGCCTCCGCGGCAGACCCCCGTTCCCTGCGTGAGAACTGCTGTGAGCGAGTTGGGATGGGGCTGGGAAGCAGCAGAATGTCCCCTCTGTCCAGGACTGGCCTTCAGGGGCAGACATGGCCTCTTCCAGAACTCGCCCTTCTTGGGGTGAAGTCGACTACGACCCCTCCCCACCTCCGGCATGAAGTCAGGCAGCAGCACCGGAGAGCGAAGCAGATCCCCAACGTGCGTCTTCCCTGGAACCCCATTTTCAGGGCGTGAGTGGACACTGGGCAGGGTGGGCGCCCCACCTTTCTGTGGCCAGGTCCTGCGTGCTGAGCGCTGGCGGGCTCTTGTCCCCTCAGCAGGTGTTTAGTCACACGTTGGCAGTGAGCGTGGCCTTCTGGAGCGTGTGCCCTGGAGGCCGGGCCGGCTCTGAGCTGCTCCGCTGCACCCCAGGCTGCACGGGTCAGCCTCGCTCTCGGCCTCGCCCCCAAGTTCCACACCTGCAGGTGGGTCAGGGGTGCTTGGGGAAGACTCGCATCCGCACTGACCACGTGGACTTTTCCTGTGTCACTCTCTAACCTGGTTTGTGCAAACACAGGGACGCGCATCAAGGGCTTGAGCCGCCACAGATTTAGTGTCATGGGGGGCGTCCTGGAGCCCCCCGTGGATGCCAAGGGAGGCCCGGAGGGGTGGCTTGGTCGTACCTGGAACTCGGTTCTGGCTCACTGGGTAAGCAGGCTTGTGCAGCTCAGTGGCCCCAGGGACGTCCCTCCACAGTAGCCCAGGACGTGCGCAGAGTTGGAAGTCTGATTCCTAAAACCGAGTCGAGTTTCGAGCACGTTGCTTTTCATGACTGATTAAGGGAACTTCCGTCCAAAAGGTGAAGTTAAAATCTCTGATGCGCGCAGGGTTCCCCCCACAGCCCGGCACCGGCCTCCGAGCAGAGCGGGCTCTTGGAGAAGCCCCCGGAGTCCTCAGGAGGCTGGGTCTGGCTCCCGCCATGTCCCAGAACCTGCCTAGGGTGGTTATCAGATCCCGCGGGGGGATGTGTCTGGGCACGGGACAAGCTGTCTCCTCTTGGGGATTTGAACTGCCTGGCAGCACATGAAAAGCCTAGGAACCCCAGAGACACACCTGTTGGGCTCATAATCCGGTGCTCTGCTGGGAAGTGACTTGGGTCGCAAGCCTGGCTCTTGCCAGCTGTGTGTTCTTGGGCAAGTTGCCGGACTGCTCTGTGCTTGACTGTTCATCTGTGGAATGCAGGAGTGCCCATCTCATGAAGTACTTGTAAGGATGCCGTCTGCGGCTTGCGTCCAGCACTTGGCACAGAGTAACCATGGCCGCGGTAGCTGCTATGACGGGTTGGTTGTGACAGCCTGTGGGCCAGGCCCCCTGAAGGCAGGTTGGCAGACGCTGGCAGCGTGGAGCCTCTGGAGGGCTTTGTTCCACACCTGCCCTGCGGGCCGTGAGCCCTGGGCCCCGTGAGTGCGCCCTTCTGCCCAGGGAAGGAGCAGGTGCAGCCTCTGCTCAGGACTGGGCGCCCAGTCAGGGCCAGCAGCCAGGGTCCGCCGCCTCATCGCCAAGCGCGCCCTCCAGGCTGGCTGTTGTCAGCGGGAGACCGTGAGGCTTTGGGGGCGGTGGCAAGAGCTGGGGAGGGTGCTCGAGCAGCTGGACGAGCCGGCCTGGGGTGCCCTTGCCTGCGGGCGGCATCCTGCGCGTCCGCTCAGACCTGTTCGAGCTGTGTCTGGGTCGCCCTGCCAGCCAGGGACGCCAGCCTCCTCAGGCAAGCTGGGACGTCCCCTCCGGGAGCAAGGGAGCCCCGATCTCCTGCGCCTTCTCCGGGGAGGCAGGAGCTGGCAGCCTCAGCGTCCTCGGGCCGCCCCCATGCCCGCGTCTTCACCCCAGCGCGACACCAAGTTCTGGGAGTCCCGGTGCCCCACGAGGCTTGGGAGACCCGTCACTCACAGCCACACACCTGGGGAGGTTGGGCTCTTCCCTGCCCTCAGGTTGACCTTGTCTCTGAACTGCTTTGGCCTCGATCTTCTTTAAGAGATGGCGAGGTGGCAGTGATGATGTCGGGGGTCCTGGGGGTCCTGGGGGTCCTGCCATCAGGACACCTTGCGGCCCCCGCTGGAGTCTGCCTTCCCCGTGGCCGTCATTCTCCACGCCCTTCATTCGTCGCTGTTTCCTCCTCTGCTTCCTTCCCGGTCTTGGAAGTGGCTTTTCTTCTGGAGAAGGCAGGCTGCGTGGCTCGGCTGGGGAGCGGCGGGAGGGGCTGCAGCCCAGGGCGAGGGGGGACCTGCTCCTGCAAGGGTGGCGTCCGGACTGGACACCTGTGCTGTGCAGAGCAGGGAGGGCCGACGGACGAGGCCCGCGGGCTGCAGAGTCAGGCTCACGGCCATGGTTGGGGCAGGACCTTGTGGAAGCCAGGCCCTTGGAGAGTTGGTCTTGGCGCCTGTGGACAGGCACATCTGGGGTCTGAAGGGCACCGGCAGCCTGGTTCCAGGCTTGCTGTGTGGCTTGGGGGGCATTCTCTGAGCGCCCCGTGCCAGGGGCGGTGGCTGCTCTGTGGGAGAGAAATGGACGGACTCAGACTGCTCCCGCGCCCGTCCACTCGGTGGTTCCAGAGTACCTGCCCTCGCTGGGCAGCACCGCCCAGGGCTCCTTTCCTGTCTGTCGGGGCTTCCCCCACGTCCCACCCCACAGGTGAGCCAGTCCTGTCCCCGCCTTCTCGAGAGCTGTGTGCTGTGTGACCAGGAGCATTTGCATCCTCGGGCCCAGTTGCCTCGTTGGAAAGTGGACTTGGTGGCACCTTCGTGTCCTGCAGGAGGGGAGTCGGCCGGGCAGGGCTTTCCTCGCTGGCAGCTGCCTTTGGGTGAGGGCACTGCAGGCCTGCTGGCCAGGCCAGCCCTCCTGCTAACTGGGTCAGGTGCTAGGACCTTGTCACGTGTTGGCATTCAGAGTTCTGCCCAAACTGGTTTGGGGACTTGTCTGAGGGCCCACAGGCAGGGGCATGCTGGGTCTTCAGGGTGCGCAGGGCCCAGATCAAGTGCCGCTGGGCCACGGCCTCCCTCTGGGCTGTGGAGAAGGGGAGAAGGCCCTGGCGCGGTCCGGGCAGGCCTGCCCTCCTTCCCTGCTCCGTTCTCAGTGACCCTAGGCAAGTCACTCAGCCCCTCTGTTCTGTCCCCTCAGCCGTAAAGAGGGCAGAGGGGAGAGAAGAGGCCACATGAGCACCCCTGGTGCTGCACCTGCTCCCCGTGTCCTGCACCCCAGCGCTGGCCTGGGAACCGAGACCTCAAGGGTCCCAACTCAAGGAGCGTCAGTAACACTCTGGGCCAGCGTTTCGGCCTGTGCCCTGTCCCCTTAGGACCTCTGCATCTCCCTGCCCTCCAGCCACATGAGGGATGGCTCCGCAGAGGCCGCCGGCGCCAGCCCCCACCTCCCGTCAGCGCCCCTTTCTGCTGCAGGCCCGCCCGGCCGTCTGTCCGCCCCTCCAGGCCCTCGTCAGAGTGCAGCTTCTGAGCATCCACGGTACCAGGATCCAGGAACGCAGTGCTGCCGGCCCACAGGCCTCTGGTGGCTCGCAAAGTCACTCCGTCAGTCCCAGTGCCAGGCTGTGCCCTCAACTAGCGGAAGCGCGATCTCAGGCGTGAGAGCTGCGCCAGGGTTTCAGACCCCAGGACTTCCCGTGAGCCGGGCTTGGGAGCCCCTGTTCCAGGGCTCCTCTGAGCTGTCTAGCCTCGAGCATCCGTGCTGCTGTCCTGGCAGAGGTTCCAGGAGGGTGGCTGTGTCAGGGACAGGGCACAGGCGTTGGAGCCGAGGGCCCGATTCAGATCTTGACTGCTTCCCTTATCGGTGGAGAGAGCTTGGGAGGTCAGATTCTTTGCCTCTCTAAGCCTCAGTCCCTCCTCTGTAAAACAGGGTTTGGTGGGTGGGATTTGAGGACCCCTGCAGAGCACCCGCAGTAGCTCCTGAGCATAGTTAAATGCTCAGAGAATGACGTTGTTATGTTTTTTCTTGCTTGAGATCTCATTTTACAGGTGAGTTCACTGTAGCTCAGAGAGGTGGAGACATTTTCCAGAGGGCACACAGCAAATCAGCGATGGAGCTCAGACTGGATCGGGGCTCCTATATTCCAGCCCTCTGCTCCTCCTCCTCCCTCTGTCTTCTCACCCCTGACTCCTGGCCTGGGTGCTGCATTCGGATGGGAGGGGCCTCCCTGGAGCCCAAGGCTGGACCTGCTTTGGGAGATGTTGGCCATTCCTGGAAGTGGCTGGTGGCCTTGCAGTCCCCACTGGAGGCTCCGTCCTGCCCTCAGGGACCCGCAGCAACCTCTCCCGCTCATCCCCCCTCAGCGCCTGCTCCACAGCCTCTGCCTCTCCCTGGCCTCTGGCACGAGTGGGGAGCGTCCCTCACGGACTTGGAGACATTGTGCTCTGAGAATTCACAGAGCTGTGTCAGGTGTCCGTGGCCAGCTGCGTGGCCCAGGCAGCTCTGAGGACGGCTGTTCGGGAGAACACGGAGGGACAGGACAGGGGGCGTGGAGGCCCCTTGGCCTGCGGGCCTGGCTCCCTGGGGTACCTGCCTTTGGGAGCTGCGGCCACCCTGGGCCCTCCCGCTCCTTGGGTGAGGCCTCTGCACCTCCAGCCGCTCCCCACCTCCTCTCTTGAACCTGCAGGCCTTTGTCCAGTGAGCCATGGAGGGGCCGCTTCCGGCAGCCTGCAGGACACGGTGCGTGGTGCCCCTGCAGCAGTGGCCTGGGGTCGCTGGCGCCTTGACCTTGCTTTCTCCTGCTTTGCTCGGTCCCGCTGCCCTCTGCCCTCCACCCTCCACGCAGACGCCTCGCTTCCCTCCCCGCCACAGGGTCTGGATGCAGACGGGCATCAAGCTCATGGCCTCCTTGGGCTCCTCTCAGCCGCCACCTGACTTCCCCTGCGTGTCCAGTTGAGGTTCCCAGAACCCCCAGACTGAGCCGTGTCCCCAGGGGGCCCCCCTCCTCGTGAGGTGGAGGCCACCCTGCTCTGGAGTCAGCTGGACTCTCTCTTCATGCCCCCGTGTCTGGTTCCCCAGCAGGTCCTGCGAGTGTCACTGACCAGCGCATCTGGTCAGCTGCCAGCGGGCCACTGCCGTGGCCTCCTCCGGGCAGCTCCTGCTCCTGCACTGGACTCCCCACTTCTGTTCCTGCCACGCTCAGGTGCACACTGTGGCATGTCAGGCCCTGTCACTTCTGAGTCCAGGAGGACAACCTCACTCCCACCTCACCAGGACCTAGGGACCTGCTCTCTGCCTCTGGCTCTTCAGGCACTTCCACCTCAGGGCCTTTGCATGTGCCATTCCTGCACCTCTGCAAGTCCTGGCATGAACACCGCGGCCTCTGAGGCTTTCCTCTTCCGCCTGCCCCTCACACATGGCCAAGCTCCCCTGCTCACATTTCCCCCTAGAGGTCATTGTGACCCCAGGTGCCGCTTGTGTATTGATTCACTTTCTGTCTTGGTGGGATGGAGGCTGGGCACCCTGGCATTGTTACCTCTGTGCCCTGCTGAGCAGAGCTGCAGTCGCTGCTGTCACCAGGCTGGGCAGGTGGCGGAAGGAGAACGTCTGCTGAGACGCCTCCCCTGGGGCTTGGCTTATCGGGTTCCTTCCCCGGCCTTGGCCACATGTGTGGCACGTCCGCTCAGGTGGGAAGCCTGTTCTTTTCCGTCACTGTGCCGTTTGTTCCTGAAGGCCAGGGGGACGGGCACGGGCAGTGCCTGTCTCTGAGTCCCCTGGTCACCTCGTGAAGCTGCTCTCCTAGCGACGGGCACCCTTGGCCTGTTTTAGCCTTTCTTATTTCCTTGGCTCTACTTGGAGCCAGCCGTCCCCGTCCCTGGGAAGACCCAGGAGGAGAGGCCCGGCACCGTGCCCCCAGAGCCTCCTGACCTGTGGGCCCCGAGACCCCTGGACGGCAGCTGCCTCCTCCTGAGCCTCCGTTACTGTGGGAGGCACCAGGCCAACGGGTGCTGGGGGCTGAGCCTCCCTGCTGCCCGGCCTCGCCGTCCCTCCTCCTCCCCAGCTCTGCCTCCCCGGTTCCTGCAGCTTCGGTTCCTGTGTGTGACTCGTGGTCTCCAGCTTCCTCCTTGGCAGGGTCCCCGGGGCTGAAGCGGAGCTGGTGGCTTGGGGGCCCGGGCAGGGGTCCTGGCCCTGCCTCGCACGGTCAGGCTGGGCGGGCTGCCTGTCACCAGCTCTTCTGTAGGCAGAGCGTCTGGCGCACAGCGGCAGACACACATCCAACAAATGTCTAGCTGCTCTCTCCATGTGACAGCAGCGGTCTGGGAGCTGGGGACACGTCAGGGACCACACAGCCTCTGATCCTGCCCTCTGGAGCCAACCAGACGCAGCGTGTGGGCGGGGATGAGCGCGACCCAGGTCACAGGGCCCCGGCGGAGGCAGGGTTTCCAGGAGTGGCAGGGTGGCTCACTGGGAGGACCGAGGGCGAGCCACGTGCCCGCCTGCCCGTGCTGAGTCCCCGAGGTGGCATCGACCCTCGCAGGAAGGTGGCTGGAGCAGAGGCTGCCCTGGCGCTGCCTCCAGGCCACACGGAGATGTGACGAGCGAGAGCACAGGGCCGAGGAGCAATGCGGATCGTTTTCTGAGCCCTGCCCGGGAGCCCCTGGAGACCCGAGCTTCAGAGGCGTCCCTGCTCCTTCCTTCCTGGTCTGCGCAGACCAGGGCAGGCTGCTGCTTGGCTCTCTGCCGTCGGGTGGGCGGGTGGCGGGATGCGCTGGGGCGGACGCCCCGCTCAGAGACGAGGCGAGCTGAGCTCGGGGCCCCCACCCGCCTTTCAGAAGCTTCCACCACCTCCTAGGACAGGCCGACAACACGGTCTCCTGCTTTCCAGGTGCGTCTGGTCTCGTTCAACTCAGTCTCGATGCTCTGAGGGTCCTGAGTGGCCCAGGTTTCGCTGGCTGTCATGGAGGGACAGCGGGAGCCCTTGGGGTTGGAGCCCGCACCGTGGGGAGAGGGTGGAGTCTGTGCCGGAGGGGCTGCTGTTCGCACGCTCGCCATTGGTCACAGTGACGAGCTGGAGGTGACCAGGTTCTTCCTCCCGGACCACACGGTCTCCTGGGGGCACCGATTCCTCCACAGTCACGGTGACAGACTGCCCGTGTGGGAACATGTGCTATGAGAACGTGGCCCACGGCCAGGGACCTGGCCCCAGAGCAGGGCGGCTGCACCCTGGACTCCTCGGGGAGCTTGGAGATGCTGCCCAGTCACCCCAGAGATTCTGGTGTGGTGACCGGCTGTGCCGCCCGTTCCTCCCCAGGCAGGTCTCGGAAGCAGCCAGGGCTGAGTGTCCCTGGGAAGAGGTCCCGCCCAGGTTAACGGAGCCATGCGCAGTGAGGTGCGGGAGCTCAGTGGCCGCTGGGCCCTGCGTGCGGCTCGCTTGGACCTGTCCCGGGAGCTGCGGCAGGGTTGCCCTGTGAGGTGGAGGAGGTCTCGCTTCTGTGGAACAGGTGGAGAGGAGCCAGCGTGGCAGTGACAGGTCCAGCGAGGACGGGCCCTGAGGGCGGCCAGTGGAGCTGGCTTGTGAAGGCCTAGCAGGTGGAGCGGCCCCTCGTAGGGTCTAGTGGGAGAGAGAGGAGGGACGAGTTCGCTCCAAGGGCTCTGGCTGAGCAGAGTGTCTTTCACAGAAAAGGAGCGGGGTTTGTGGTCACCCGGTGGGTCATTCCAGAGTCCAGGAGAGGCACGTCAGCATGCCAGTGGTGCCTGAGGGTGCGTCCGAGCCGGGAGCCTGGGCAGCGGGCGCGGCCTGCAGGAGGCTGTGCCCGGGTGGTCGAGGGAGGGCCTTGTGCTCGGCCCACGCCTGGCTCGGATCCTACAAGGAGGCGCTCCGGGACCTCAGACGGGTCTGTCTCCTCGGTCAGCGTGAACCACCGTGACAAGGTGCCGTGGCCCGGGTGCTTCCGTGACAAATCCGCTCCCTCACGGTGCAGAGGCTGCGAGTCTGAGAAGAGGGAGCCGCAGCGTCCGGCCTGGCGAGGCGCTTCCTGACGTGCAGACGGCCGTCTCCTCGCCGCGCCCTCCCCGGCTTTTTCTCAGGGAGAGGGGAGACTCCTCCTTATAAGGGCACTGATCCCCTTGTAAGGTCCCCCCTTCTGGCCTTATCATCGCCTGCTTCCCTCCCAGATGTGACACCGGAGGCGAGGACTCAGCTGTGAATGTGGGATGACGCGAGCCTTCAGCCCTGAATCCAGCCTCTCTGAAGCCTGTCCCCGCCCTCCCTCGCGGACAAAGTCGAGGACACAGAACCATGGGCAGACCTGGCGCCTGCGTGGCCAGCACTGCAGGTCACCTCCCTCTCCCCTTCAGGGTGGCCTCCATCTGAGAGCCCCTCTTCCTCTCCCGTTCCTCTTGCTGCTTCTGGTTGGCCATGGACTTGGAGACCACCCTGGGTGCGCAGCGAAGGGCTCTGGCTGGCCCTCGGCCCGAGGCGCTGGTCACAGTGCCTGTGGGCAGAGTCTCTGCCAGAGTTTGCAGAATCTGTCCGTCACGTGGAGCGAGTTCTGACTGTTCTCTGGGTGGCGAAGGTTCAGGAGCTTTGAATGGGAGCTCACCGTGGTAACTGGTCGGCGTAGCCAGCAGGGGGCAGCCTGAATCCCTGACGGGCTTCCTGCCGGGGTCCAGCCCTAGCAGGGGTCGGGGGTCCTCGGTGGATGGGCAGCATTGGTGCAGTGGAGAAACAGCACACAGAGACACCAAGTGTTCTGAGGCTGAGTCTGTCCGTATTTTTCTGCCAGTCTTTTTATAGATATTTTTCTTTAGTAATGATTACATCATTATTGGTTAGTTTAAAACAAGAAAAACCTTCAAAAGTACAATCTATGCTTCTTTTCAAAGTACACATTCTCTCTGTCTGACAGCCCAGACCCAAACAAGCGTATTTCCCAGCTAGATTAGAACAACCTCGTCTCCCAGCTAAACTGAGACAACCTCATCTCCCAGCTAAACAGAGGGCACCATGACCTGCCAGCTTTCAACCTTCAGAACAAACATGTTACTAGATTTTCTGAGAAACCACCCCCCACCATGAACTCCAGTGTTTAACAGTGAAAAGTTTTTACTATTATTAAAGGGCAAAGAAATCAACTTATAATTAATATTTAGTCTATTTTAATTCATATAATGGCGGACTACAATCTTATTCTGATTCTCAAAAAATTAGACTAAACATAGGAAAAGCACAAATTACATTTATGACTAACCTAAATGTTTTTATTATGTAAAATATCTCTAGAATCAACTAATAAAACTAGGAAAGCAACAAAGGCTAAATAAACCCCGCATCCAAGCTCAGAGGAATGCCTCTTTATTCATCTGTTATTATACTAAAGTAATCACAGGCTCCTTTAAACTTGAGCACAGCTACATTTGTTTGTTTTTATATATTTTATCTGTGTATGACTGCTAAATTTTTATTGTGCACTAATTTGTGTCCCAATACAGTAAAACCTTCCCAATGTTTTTCCAATAAGTTTCTAATGATATATTGATTACTAATATTAAAAAGCAACTGCACATGGACATGCCACACCCAGGGCCCCCAAGAGGGAGGACGATCGGCAGGACCGTGTCAAGTGTTGAGTCCTTTATTCCAACAGACCGTGTCAAGTGTCGGGGTGGCAGGGAATACACACGGCAGCAGCCCCTTGTACCTGGGCAGGGCTGGAGCACCGGGGGTCCTCGCACCTGAGCTGCGGCTTCTGCTCACCTGGGTGGCAGGCCCTGCCTAGGAAGAAGCCTGGGCCGTTTCCCTCCGGGGCCCCAGTGAGGGGCATCTTGCTGACCGTGTCAGGACTCCCGCTCTCCATTCCCTCATCCGGCCGCCCTCCTCCCCGGCGCTGGCTCCCGCCCCGCTCACGCCTCCCTCTTCACGCCTGCGCTGGGCCTGCCAGCACGGGGCCCAGCTGTGAGCAGGACCCGGCCCCTGCCCGCAGGTGCTCTCTCGGAGGTGGAGACTGGCAGGGAGGAAGTACCAGGCAGGGGAGCTGCTGTGAGGGAAAGATCCAGAGGGAACGTCAAAAAAGAGGGCAAGTGCTGGAGCCAACAAGCGGCCATGCTAGGGAGACAGGAGAGGCCTGGAAGGGAGGCAGGGGAAGGGCAGGGACAAGCCAGGCGCAGGGTCTGAGGCCAGGAGAGCAGCCCAGGGCAAGGGGGCGGGCAGAGGGCAGTGGGCAGGGTGCACGGGGTTCTGACCGCCACGCAAGGCCTCCAGTGTCCCTGTCATGTCCAGTGGTCCTTCCGAAGGCTCTTTGGGGAAGAATGGATTCAGGGAGGAAGAGAGGGAGTGGAGAGACCCAGGAAGTGGCTGTTGCCATGGTCCCCATGGAGGATGCTCAAGCCATGGTCAAGCTGGCTGGTGGCTGTGGGGACAGCGGCGTGGGTGTGGGGGTACGATCCGGATAGCTTCGGGTGGCCTCAGGGAGGCCTCGTGCACACCCGCTCCGCTGGAGCCCCCGTTGCCAGCGTGGTGGGGTCTCTGTGAGCCCGTGGTCCCTCGAGGCAGCGGGATGAGAAGGAAAGTCTGCTGGGCGTCGATTGACGCGCTTGGGGACGCCACTTGTTGAGAAGGGGTGAGAAGGGCCCCACTTCAGGGCCACATAGTCCCACTAGACGGGATGCCCAGTGGACAGCTGCAGGAGAGGCCTGCTGGTCAGGGGCCCAGCCTGGCGCCCGGCGCGAACACCTCAGCCCAGCAGCCCCGCCTCAGAGGCAGGCGAGGTCCGACTCGCCCCCTGCTCCCCGCTCCGCACTCGTCACGCTCACAAGCCACGTGTGCTCAACTCTTCCCGGCAGGCCGCACTCTCGACGTCCTGCTTCCCTGGGCCGGGCTCTGAGTCAGTTGTCTGGCAGCAGCGGCCTCCACTTCACAGAGGCTGAAACAGGTTAGGAGGCCAAGAGGCCTGGAGCGACTTACCCTGGGTCTCAGTCAGTGACAGGAGCCCCGGAGCTCACCCCCGGGTCTCTCCCAGGTCACAGCACCCCCAGCTGCCACCGCCAAGACTGCCAGCATGTGCTGCGCTGAGCGTCCTCGACATCTGATGGCCCCAGAACTCTAGGACGGGTATCCCAATTTGCAGATGGAGACCTGGAGCCCAGGGTTCCGTGCCTTGCTGAGGTCGCGCAGCGTGGGAATGTGAAGCCAGTCCTAATGGGAAACACGGAGGTGGTGATCTTTTGACCCCATACTGTTGTGGCCCTTGGAGCCGAAAGACCTGGGCTCTGCTCCCCAAAGAAAGTCCACGTGGGTCTTCCTCATCCACGAGGTGACCTGGACACTTCCCAGTCCTCTCTGCTGGGAGATCTAGGGAGCAAACGGAAAGGCCCGGGAATCACAGGGCCGGGCGAACGCCAGCTGGCGGTGTGCTCCAGGAGGCCAGCGCATGCGGGGAGTGGAGAGAGCCCTCCTGGGGGCCTTGCCCAGACCTTCAGTGCTGCCCAGGTGCACAGCTGGGCTGGGGAGGAGGCGCGCCCCCTAGTGGGAATGGCTGTGGTTGCCACGGCTGCAGGAGCCAAGAGGGTGGAGGAGGTGCTGCGGGGCTCGGTCTGAAGCAGCCCGCGTTGGAGTGTTTAATGGACACACGAGGGTGGGAGCAGGGAGAGGCTGGAAGCTGGCGACTTGGGACTTGCGCATCTGTGGCTGCTGCTGGTCCTGCGTCGGAGGGAGACCTGGTGCCTGGACTGTTATGCTGTCCACATCTGCGAGCAGACTTCCGCAGACTGTCTCCTCCAGTGTCTCCTGGCCGAGGAGCCATGTCCCGCTCGGGTATCTGTGCCCACCGGCTGCAGAGGTGCCCTCAGGCCCCCTGGGGTCTTGGGGAGCCCCATAGGCTGTGCTGAGCACTGGGCCTCAGCCTCTTTCCCAGATTCTCGCTCAGGCAAGTTGGTTGAGCTGACCACAGGCCTCGAGTGCCCAGCATGGGGAGGAATTCAGGCAGGGGCAACGCTGACCTGGATTGGGAGCCAGGCCTGTGAGGAGAGGAATGTTGCTGTTGTCCAAGGCTTCTCGGTTATTTTAACAGATATTTCTTGAGGGCTGCCTTGTCCACTCTGGCAGTAATCCCCTTTATCCTCAGTTTCATTTTCTGTGGTTCCAGTTATCCTTGCCAACCATGGTCTAAAAATATTGAGAGGAAAGGTCCAGAAATAATTCGTGTTTTTAATTGCATGCAATGTTGAGGAGTGTGACAAGATCTCACGCTGGCTCTGCTCCATCCCGCCCAGGACAGGACACGGGTCACCGCTTTATCCGGTGTATGTGCGCTGTGTTGGCTCCCTGCCTGTCCGTCACTAGCAGCCGTCTTGGTCATCCGATCAGTTGTCACAGTAGAGCAGTGCTTATGTTCAGGCGACCCTTATTTTACTTCCTGACTGCGTCAAAGGTCAAGAGTAGCAATGATGGAAATTCAGATGTGACCTGCCCCTCACGTGCCAGTATCAGCACCCGCCCCTAAGTGGTGACACCCCAGAGTGTCTCCGGACACTGCCAAGTGTGCTCCCTGGTGTGAGCCGCTGGCGTGAACCCTGCCATCGGCCACCTCGGAGCCTGACCCCGTTCCCAACTCCCGCACGCGCCGGCAGGCTGGCTCTGGCCTGGCACCTGGCGCGGGTGAGGTCCTCAAGTGCTTGCCCTTCCTGGCTAGCCACCTGGCCTCCCACCGCTCCTGACCTGCTGCTTGGGCTGGAGCCCTGCTCCTTGCTGTGGAGATGGTGCCGGTTGAGTCGTCTGGCTGAGGGGAAGAGCGTTGGGGTGTGGAAGGCACAGCTCTGGGCGTGCAGTGATGCCCTGTGGCCCTTATGACCCCAGCGTCTGTTTCTGTTGTGCTGAGCTGACCCTGGGACCCTAGCGCTCAAGGAGGGCAGCTCCTTATTCTGCAATCGCAGGTCAGCGTAGGGTGCTGGTGAGAGGGGCAAGCCACACCCAGGAGCTAAAGAAGGAAGGCTTCCTGGAGGAGGTGGCGTCCCGGCTGGGAGCTGGAAGATGCGTACAAGTTAGCTGGGTGCAGGAAGGGGAGGGATTATAGTCTGGGCTCTCTATATTTTAAAGAAAGTTTTAAAAGTTTTTCTGAAAAGACAAGTCCCATTTAGTAGGTTATCATTAAAAAGGACCAAAGCGTGTCAAAGGCCCCTGGGTCCGCAGACCCACAGACCCAACGGACGTGTTAGGCACCTTGAGGCGCAGGGCGGATGTCGAGTGTGGGGCTCGCGGCAGCGAGGGGCCCGCCCTCCTCCCCATGCAGTGTGGACTTGCCTCCCTGGCTGCTTCCTGACTGTGGGTGCCCAGCAGGAGGGGAAGGACAGCAGGCAGGAGTGGGACCTGAATCAGAGGGACACAGCTGTCTCCTCAACTCAGCGAGAGGCTGCTGCACGTCCACTGGGGCTTCCAGGACCCACCTCCCGCTGTGGCCTCTCGGGACAGGGCGATGGACACCTCCTCTCACTTGGGCTTCCGTGATCTCCACGGGGAGAGAACGTGGGGATCAAGGTGGCAAGGCGTACGCTGAGCGTCAAAGCCCGTGTCCCCTTGGCTGAAGCTGGGTACCCGGCCTCCAGGTGTCCAGGAAGGGCCGTCCTGCTGGACCTGGCAGCTCAAGCCTCCCGGCCTCCAGCCTGTCAGGTGCGGGCTGCTCCTGTGACCGTCTGTGTTCTCTTCCGTGCAGCTACAGCCTCCGCCTGGCGTCCCGATGCCCTCCGCCCACAGCGCCCTACGTCACCAGGCAGTGTGGGAAGGTCAAGGCCCCTGCTGCAGCCCAGTTCCAGGGACCCTTCTTCAAAGAGTAGGCTCTTCGCCTGCTCCCTGACAGGTAGGAGACGGAGGCAGCAGCTCTGGCAACATCCACGTGGATTTGGGGCCCAGGGATTGGCGTGGGTCTCGGTGGGTGGGTGGGTGGGAGGACTTACGAAGCGCCTGTGAGCCAGGCCTGGGTCCTTCCTGCAGGAGGGCATTTAGTGGCCAAGAGCACAGATCCTGGACCCCCAGGGTTCGAACCCCAGCTCTGCCCATTGCTGTCAAGTCACTTGATCTCCGAGTCTCAGTTTCCACATCTGTAAAATGGGATCTACAACAAAACCTACTTCATAAAATGATTGTAACAATTTTAAGTGTCAGATGTGTGCAGAGCATTTAGCACAGTGCCTGGCCCACAGTCAGCACTGGGTAAGTATGAGCTGTGGTAATAGTGGTAGTAATGATGATTTAAAAAAATAGTACTTATACTCAGTACTCAGTTGAGACCTTCAGAGACTGTAAGCTGAAAAAAGATCATGAAGTCCTTATTCCCACAATGTATTTGAAAATCAAAACAATACTAATCCATAAAATACAAAATTGAGGTTTATTTTGAACCAAAATAGTCTCTTTATAGTTTCTCTGAAGGTAAAAACCTAGAGTCGTTCTCAGTTCTCTGGTGAGAAGAACAGGGAAGCTGGACTTCTCATCTGGGCGTCTAGGCCCCGCCAGTGCCCCACGAGCAGGCCGGTGGCAGCACCGCAGAGCCCGACCTGGGGACCCGAGCGTGGCAAGAATGGCACGTTCACAAATGCAGTCACGGTCCTGCTCTCTGGCCTGGGACACGCTGGCGTTCAGAGGTGCCCGCTTAACGCTGCCAGGGCTGGACCACCGGCCAGGGCACTTGGGATGAGAACTGTCGCTCCAGAGATTGCGGGACCCTGCAGTGGGGCATCTGGTGTTGGACCAGGAACAACCTGCTTCCTGCCTCTGCCTGTCCCCTGCTCCCCGTGCAGCAGTTGGAGAGCCTGGGCTCGGCCTTACTCCTCGGGAGGCAGGGGAGAGACGGAAAATACAGTCACCTTCCCCAGAACCGAGCCCGTCTTCCTGCCACCAGCTGCCCCCTGCAAGGGGACGTGACCCTGAACTGGAGTCCTCTGAGGCAGGGTTGAAACGGAGGCCCCAGAGGTAAACTCTCTCCTCCCCCATTTCACAGATGGAAAAATTGAAGCCCTGAGAGAGGAGGCTGGGCTTGTTCAGGGTCTTTGGAACAGTGGAGTCCGGGCCGGGCTGAGCCCTTCTGCCTGTGGTGGCTGCCGGCCGAGCCTCCCCGTCGATGGCCTAGAGCAAGCCTTCCGCCCGAAGCAGGTGTTCTTGGCAGCCCGGGAGATCCGGGTCACCTGGCCTGGCTTCCTAAGCAGAGCAGGCCACTGCAGCCTTGGGATGGTGACTGTGCCCGAAGGCCATGTTTGCCAGAGCTTTAAGTTAGGCTGTCCCCAGGCCAGGGCAGGGACAGGGCAGCACCGTCCTGGGCGGGTTCATCCTTTCCATGTTTTCTGCAGGGGGAGGCAGACCGCTCTGGGCTGGCCCCGTCCCCTCTTTCCTCCCCGCTCCTCCAGCCAGGGCAGGGATGGGCCGGTCCACGGCGTAAGCAGCCTCCGTGGGCAGCGTCCGTGAGGGCACCCGCTCCACCAGGCAGCTCTGCCCAACGCCACCGACAGGTTTGGGGAGCTGGCGTTGACCTGGGCTGAAGGTGTAGCTTCCGGGCTTGTCAGCCCCACTCCCAAGGGCGCCTGGCTCTGCTTCAGTCCTCCCGCCTGTAAGTGGCTGGTCACCCGGCTGTGGACATGTCACGAGGATGGCGCTGAACGGTGCCTGAGGAGCACTTCAGAAAGTTCTGGCTTCTGAAAACCAGCGCTGCTGTTACTGGATTGTTACATTATTACCAGCAGTAGAAATACTAGTAACTAGTAGTCAGCAGTAACGGTGACCAGGTCCCCTGGGTGAGAGGCCTGTCCCCCCAAACCTGGCGCAGCCCAGTTCCCGGCTGTCTTCCACCCAGGGCCCCACATGTCAAGCGCTCACCGAGCCCTGTGAGCCCGGCTCTGTGAGCCCTGTCCTGTGAGCCCTGTCCTGTGAGCCCTGTCCTGTGAGTCCTGTCCTGTGAGCCTGTCCTGTGAGCCTGTCCTGTGAGCCTGTCCTCTGAGCCTGTCCTGTGAGCCTGTCCTGTGAGCCTGTCCTGTGAGCCTGTCCTCTGAGCCTGTCCTGTGAGCCTGTCCTGTGAGCCCTGTCCTCTGAGCCCTGTCCTCTGAGCCCTGTCCTGGGAGCCTGTCCTGTGAGCCTGTCCTGTGAGCCTGTCCTGTGAGCCTGTCCTGTGAGCCTGTCCTCTGAGCCCTGTCCTGTGAGCCTGTCCTGTGAGCCTGTCCTGTGAGCCCTGTCCTCTGAGCCCTGTCCTCTGAGCCCTGTCCTGTGAGCCTGTCCTGTGAGCCTGTCCTGTGAGCCCTGTCCTCTGAGCCCTGTCCTCTGAGCCTGTCCTGTGAGTCCTGTCCTGTGAGCCCTGTCCTCTGAGCCTGTCCTGTGAACCTGTCCTGTGAGCCTGTCCTGTGAGCCTGTCCTGTGAGTCTGTCCTGTGAGCCTGTCCTGGGAGCCTGTCCTGTGAGCCTGTCCTCTGAGCCTGTCCTGTGAACCTGTCCTGTGAGCCTGTCCTGTGAGCCTGTCCTGTGAGCCCTGTCCTGTGAGCCCGGTCCTGTGAGCCTGTCCTGTGAGCCTGTCCTGTGAGCCTGTCCTCTGAGCCCTGTCCTGTGAGCCTGTCCTGTGAGCCTGTCCTGTGAGCCTGTCCTGTGAGCCTGTCCTCTGAGCCTGTCCTGTGAGCCTGTCCTGTGAGCCTGTCCTGTGAGCCCTGTCCTCTGAGCCCTGTCCTGTGAGCCTGTCCTGTGAGCCTGTCCTGTGAGCCCTGTCCTCTGAGCCCTGTCCTCTGAGCCCTGTCCTAGGAGCCTGTCCTGTGAGCCTGTCCTCTGAGCCTGTCCTGTGAGCCCTGTCCTGTGAGCCTGTCCTGTGAGCCTGTCCTGTGAGCCTGTCCTGTGAGCCTGTCCTCTGAGCCCTGTCCTGTGAGCCTGTCCTGTGAGCCTGTCCTGTGAGCCTGTCCTGTGAGCCTGTCCTCTGAGCCCTGTCCTCTGAGCCTGTCCTGTGAGCCTGTCCTGTGAGCCTGTCCTGTGAGCCTGTCCTGTGAGCCTGTCCTGTGAGCCTGTCCTCTGAGCCTGTCCTGTGAGCCTGTCCTGTGAGCCCGGTCCTGTGAGACTGTCCTGTGAGCCTGTCCTCTGAGCCTGTCCTGTGAGCCTGTCCTGTGAGCCTGTCCTGTGAGCCCTGTCCTGTGAGCCTGTCCTGTGAGCCTGTCCTCTGAGCCTGTCCTGTGAGCCCTGTCCTGTGAGCCTGTCCTCTGAGCCTGTCCTGTGAGCCTGTCCTGTGAGCCTGTCCTGTGAGCCTGTCCTCTGAGCCTGTCCTGTGAGCCTGTCCTGTGAGCCTGTCCTCTGAGCCTGTCCTGTGAGCCTGTCCTGTGAGCCTGTCCTGTGAGCCCTGTCCTCTGAGCCCTGTCCTGTGAGCCTGTCCTGTGAGCCTGTCCTGTGAGCCCTGTCCTGTGAGCCCTGTCCTCTGAGCCCTGTCCTCTGAGCCCTGTCCTCTGAGCCCTGTCCTAGGAGCCTGTCCTGTGAGCCTGTCCTCTGAGCCTGTCCTGTGAGCCCTGTCCTGTGAGCCTGTCCTGTGAGCCTGTCCTGTGAGCCTGTCCTGTGAGCCTGTCCTCTGAGCCCTGTCCTGTGAGCCTGTCCTGTGAGCCTGTCCTGTGAGCCTGTCCTGTGAGCCTGTCCTCTGAGCCCTGTCCTGTGAGCCTGTCCTGTGAGCCTGTCCTGTGAGCCTGTCCTGTGAGCCCGGCTCTGTGAGCCCTGTCCTGTGAGCCTGTCCTGTGAGCCTGTCCTGTGAGCCCTGTCCTGTGAGCCTGTCCTGTGAGCCTGTCCTGTGAGCCTGTCCTCTGAGCCTGTCCTGTGAGCCTGTCCTGTGAGCCCTGTCCTGTGAGCCTGTCCTGTGAGCCTGTCCTGTGAGCCTGTCCTGTGAGCCTGTCCTGTGAGCCTGTCCTCTGAGCCCTGTCCTGTGAGCCTGTCCTGTGAGCCTGTCCTGTGAGCCTGTCCTGTGAGCCTGTCCTCTGAGCCCTGTCCTCTGAGCCCTGTCCTGTGAGCCTGTCCTGTGAGCCTGTCCTGTGAGCCTGTCCTGTGAGCCCTGTCCTGTGAGCCTGTCCTGTGAGCCTGTCCTCTGAGCCCTGTCCTGTGAGCCTGTCCTGTGAGCCCTGTCCTCTGAGCCCTGTCCTCTGAGCCTGTCCTGTGAGCCTGTCCTGTGAGCCTGTCCTCTGAGCCTGTCCTCTGAGCCCTGTCCTGTGAGCCTGTCCTGTGAGCCTGTCCTCTGAGCCCTGTCCTGTGAGCCTGTCCTGTGAGCCCTGTCCTGTGAGCCTGTCCTGTGAGCCTGTCCTGTGAGCCTGTCCTGTGAGCCTGTCCTGTGAGTCTGTCCTCTGAGCCTGTCCTCTGAGCCTGTCCTCTGAGCCCTGTCCTGTGAGCCTGTCCTCTGAGCCTGTCCTCTGAGCCTGTCCTGTGAGCCTGTCCTGTGAGCCTGTCCTCTGAGCCCTGTCCTCTGAGCCCTGTCCTAGGAGCCTGTCCTGTGAGCCTGTCCTGTGAGCCTGTCCTCTGAGCCTGTCCTGTGAGCCTGTCCTGTGAGCCCTGTCCTGTGAGCCTGTCCTGTGAGCCTGTCCTGTGAGTCTGTCCTGTGAGTCTGTCCTCTGAGCCTGTCCTCTGAGCCTGTCCTCTGAGCCCTGTCCTCTGAGCCCTGTCCTCTGAGCCCTGTCCTGTGAGCCTGTCCTGTGAGCCCTGTCCTGTGAGCCTGTCCTGTGAGCCTGTCCTCTGAGCCCTGTCCTGTGAACCTGTCCTGTGAGCCCTGTCCTGTGAGCCTGTCCTGTGAGCCTGTCCTCTGAGCCCTGTCCTGTGAGCCCTGTCCTGTGAGCCCTGTCCTCTGAGCCCTGTCCTGTGAGCCTGTCCTGTGAGCCTGTCCTGTGAGCCTGTCCTGTGAGCCTGTCCTGTGAGCCTGTCCTCTGAGCCCTGTCCTCTGAGCCCTGTCCTCTGAGCCTGTCCTGTGAGCCTGTCCTGTGAGCCCTGTCCTGTGAGCCTGTCCTGTGAGCCTGTCCTGTGAGCCTGTCCTGTGAGCCCTGTCCTCTGAGCCTGTCCTGTGAGCCTGTCCTGTGAGCCCTGTCCTGTGAGCCTGTCCTGTGAGCCTGTCCTCTGAGCCTGTCCTGTGAGCCTGTCCTGTGAGCCTGTCCTCTGAGCCTGTCCTGTGAGCCTGTCCTGTGAGCCTGTCCTCTGAGCCTGTCCTGTGAGCCTGTCCTGTGAGCCTGTCCTGTGAGCCTGTCCTCTGAGCCCTGTCCTGTGAGCCTGTCCTGTGAGCCTGTCCTGTGAGCCTGTCCTGTGAGCCTGTCCTCTGAGCCTGTCCTGTGAGCCTGTCCTGTGAGCCTGTCCTCTGAGCCTGTCCTGTGAGCCTGTCCTGTGAGCCTGTCCTGTGAGCCTGTCCTCTGAGCCTGTCCTGTGAGCCTGTCCTGTGAGCCCTGTCCTGTGAGCCTGTCCTGTGAGCCTGTCCTCTGAGCCTGTCCTGTGAGCCTGTCCTGTGAGCCTGTCCTCTGAGCCTGTCCTGTGAGCCTGTCCTGTGAGCCTGTCCTCTGAGCCTGTCCTGTGAGCCTGTCCTGTGAGCCTGTCCTGTGAGCCTGTCCTCTGAGCCCTGTCCTGTGAGCCTGTCCTGTGAGCCTGTCCTGTGAGCCTGTCCTGTGAGCCTGTCCTCTGAGCCTGTCCTGTGAGCCTGTCCTGTGAGCCTGTCCTCTGAGCCCTGTCCTGTGAGCCTGTCCTGTGAGCCTGTCCTGTGAGCCTGTCCTGTGAGCCTGTCCTCTGAGCCTGTCCTGTGAGCCTGTCCTGTGAGCCTGTCCTCTGAGCCTGTCCTGTGAGCCTGTCCTGTGAGCCTGTCCTGTGAGCCTGTCCTCTGAGCCCTGTCCTGTGAGCCTGTCCTGTGAGCCTGTCCTGTGAGCCTGTCCTGTGAGCCTGTCCTCTGAGCCTGTCCTGTGAGCCTGTCCTGTGAGCCTGTCCTCTGAGCCTGTCCTCTGAGCCTGTCCTCTGAGCCTGTCCTGTGAGCCTGTCCTGTGAGCCTGTCCTGTGAGCCTGTCCTCTGAGCCTGTCCTGTGAGCCTGTCCTGTGAGCCTGTCCTGTGAGCCTGTCCTGTGAGCCTGTCCTCTGAGCCTGTCCTGTGAGCCTGTCCTGTGAGCCTGTCCTGTGAGCCTGTCCTGTGAGCCCTGTCCTGTGAGCCCTGTCCTGTGAGCCTGTCCTCTGAGCCTGTCCTGTGAACCTGTCCTGTGAGCCCTGTCCTGTGAGCCTGTCCTCTGAGCCTGTCCTGTGTGCCTGTCCTGTGAGCCCTGTCCTGTGAGCCTGTCCTGTGAGCCTGTCCTCTGAGCCTGTCCTCTGAGCCTGTCCTGTGAGCCTGTCCTGTGAGCCCTGTCCTGTGAGCCTGTCCTGTGAGCCTGTCCTCTGAGCCTGTCCTGTGAGCCTGTCCTGTGAGCCTGTCCTCTGAGCCTGTCCTGTGAGCCTGTCCTGTGAGCCTGTCCTCTGAGCCTGTCCTGTGAGCCCTGTCCTCTGAGCCCTGTCCTGTGAGCCTGTCCTGTGAGCCTGTCCTGTGAGCCTGTCCTGTGAGCCTGTCCTGTGAGCCTGTCCTGTGAGCCTGTCCTGTGAGCCTGTCCTGTGAGCCTGTCCTGTGAGCCTGTCCTCTGAGCCTGTCCTGTGAGCCTGTCCTGTGAGCCTGTCCTGTGAGCCTGTCCTGTGAGCCCTGTCCTGTGAGCCTGTCCTGTGAGCCTGTCCTCTGAGCCCTGTCCTGTGAGCCCTGTCCTGTGAGCCTGTCCTGTGAGCCTGTCCTGTGAGCCTGTCCTGTGAGCCTGTCCTCTGAGCCTGTCCTGTGACCTGTCCTGTGAGCCTGTCCTGTGAGCCTGTCCTGTGAGCCCTGTCCTGTGAGCCTGTCCTGTGAGCCTGTCCTCTGAGCCCTGTCCTGTGAGCCCTGTCCTGTGAGCCTGTCCTGTGAGCCTGTCCTCTGAGCCTGTCCTGTGAGCCTGTCCTGTGAGCCTGTCCTGTGAGCCTGTCCTCTGAGCCTGTCCTGTGAGCCTGTCCTCTGAGCCCTGTCCTCTGAGCCTGTCCTGTGAGCCTGTCCTCTGAGCCTGTCCTGTGAGCCTGTCCTGTGAGCCTGTCCTGTGAGCCCTGTCCTGTGAGCCTGTCCTGTGAGCCTGTCCTGTGAGCCCTGTCCTGTGAGCCTGTCCTGTGAGCCTGTCCTGTGAGCCTGTCCTGTGAGCCTGTCCTGTGAGTCCTGTCCTGTGAGCCCTGTCCTCTGAGCCCTGTCCTAGGAGCCTGTCCTGTGAGCCTGTCCTCTGAGCCTGTCCTGTGAGCCTGTCCTGTGAGCCTGTCCTGTGAGCCCTGTCCTGTGAGCCTGTCCTGTGAGCCTGTCCTGTGAGCCTGTCCTGTGAGCCTGTCCTGTGAGCCTGTCCTGTGAGCCTGTCCTCTGAGCCTGTCCTGTGAGCCTGTCCTGTGAGCCCTGTCCTGTGAGCCTGTCCTGTGAGCCTGTCCTGTGAGCCTGTCCTGTGAGCCTGTCCTGTGAGCCTGTCCTCTGAGCCCTGTCCTCTGAGCCTGTCCTCTGAGCCTGTCCTGTGAGCCTGTCCTGTGAGCCTGTCCTGTGAGCCTGTCCTGTGAGCCTGTCCTGTGAGCCTGTCCTGTGAGCCTGTCCTGTGAGCCCTGTCCTGTGAGCCTGTCCTGTGAGCCCTGTCCTGTGAGCCTGTCCTCTGAGCCTGTCCTCTGAGCCTGTCCTCTGAGCCTGTCCTCTGAGCCTGTCCTGTGAGCCTGTCCTGTGAGCCTGTCCTGTGAGCCTGTCCTGTGAGCCCTGTCCTGTGAGCCTGTCCTGTGAGCCCTGTCCTGTGAGCCTGTCCTCTGAGCCTGTCCTCTGAGCCTGTCCTCTGAGCCTGTCCTCTGAGCCTGTCCTGTGAGCCTGTCCTGTGAGCCCTGTCCTCTGAGCCCTGTCCTGTGAGCCTGTCCTGTGAGCCTGTCCTGTGAGCCTGTCCTGTGAGCCCTGTCCTGTGAGCCTGTCCTCTGAGCCCTGTCCTCTGAGCCTGTCCTGTGAGCCTGTCCTCTGAGCCTGTCCTGTGAGCCTGTCCTCTGAGCCTGTCCTGTGAGCCTGTCCTCTGAGCCTGTCCTGTGAGCCTGTCCTCTGAGCCTGTCCTGTGAGCCTGTCCTGTGAGCCTGTCCTGTGAGCCTGTCCTCTGAGCCTGTCCTGTGAGCCTGTCCTCTGAGCCTGTCCTGTGAGCCTGTCCTCTGAGCCTGTCCTGTGAGCCTGTCCTCTGAGCCTGTCCTGTGAGCCTGTCCTGTGAGCCTGTCCTGTGAGCCCTGTCCTCTGAGCCTGTCCTGTGAGCCTGTCCTCTGAGCCTGTCCTGTGAGCCCTGTCCTGTGAGCCTGTCCTGTGAGCCTGTCCTGTGAGCCCTGTCCTGTGAGCCTGTCCTGTGAGCCTGTCCTCTGAGCCTGTCCTGTGAGCCTGTCCTGTGAGCCTGTCCTGTGAGCCTGTCCTCTGAGCCCTGTCCTGTGAGCCTGTCCTGTGAGCCTGTCCTGTGAGCCTGTCCTGTGAGCCTGTCCTCTGAGCCTGTCCTGTGAGCCTGTCCTGTGAGCCTGTCCTCTGAGCCTGTCCTGTGAGCCTGTCCTGTGAGCCTGTCCTGTGAGCCTGTCCTCTGAGCCTGTCCTGTGAGCCTGTCCTGTGAGCCCTGTCCTGTGAGCCTGTCCTGTGAGCCTGTCCTCTGAGCCTGTCCTGTGAGCCTGTCCTGTGAGCCTGTCCTCTGAGCCTGTCCTGTGAGCCTGTCCTGTGAGCCTGTCCTGTGAGCCTGTCCTCTGAGCCTGTCCTGTGAGCCTGTCCTCTGAGCCCTGTCCTGTGAGCCTGTCCTGTGAGCCTGTCCTGTGAGCCTGTCCTGTGAGCCTGTCCTCTGAGCCTGTCCTGTGAGCCCTGTCCTGTGAGCCTGTCCTGTGAGCCTGTCCTCTGAGCCTGTCCTGTGAGCCCTGTCCTGTGAGCCTGTCCTGTGAGCCTGTCCTGTGAGCCCTGTCCTGTGAGCCTGTCCTGTGAGCCTGTCCTGTGAGCCTGTCCTCTGAGCCTGTCCTCTGAGCCCTGTCCTGTGAGCCTGTCCTGTGAGCCTGTCCTCTGAGCCTGTCCTGTGAGCCTGTCCTGTGAGCCTGTCCTGTGAGCCTGTCGTGTGAGCCTGTCCTCTGAGCCTGTCCTGTGAGCCTGTCCTGTGAGCCTGTCCTGTGAGCCCTGTCCTGTGAGCCTGTCCTGTGAGCCTGTCCTGTGAGCCTGTCCTGTGAGCCTGTCCTGTGAGCCTGTCCTGTGAGCCTGTCCTCTGAGCCTGTCCTGTGAGCCTGTCCTGTGATCCTGTCCTGTGAGCCTGTCCTCTGAGCCTGTCCTCTGAGCCTGTCCTGTGAGCCTGTCCTCTGAGCCTGTCCTGTGAGCCTGTCCTGTGAGCCCTGTCCTGTGAGCCTGTCCTCTGAGCCCTGTCCTGTGAGCCTGTCCTCTGAGCCTGTCCTGTGAGCCTGTCCTGTGAGCCTGTCCTGTGAGCCTGTCCTGTGAGCCCTGTCCTGTGAGCCTGTCCTGTGAGCCTGTCCTCTGAGCCTGTCCTCTGAGCCTGTCCTGTGAGCCTGTCCTGTGAGCCTGTCCTGTGAGCCCTGTCCTCTGAGCCCTGTCCTGTGAGCCTGTCCTGTGAGCCTGTCCTGTGAGCCTGTCCTGTGAGCCCTGTCCTGTGAGCCTGTCCTCTGAGCCCTGTCCTCTGAGCCTGTCCTGTGAGCCTGTCCTGTGAGCCTGTCCTCTGAGCCCTGTCCTCTGAGCCTGTCCTGTGAGCCTGTCCTGTGAGCCTGTCCTGTGAGCCTGTCCTGTGAGCCTGTCCTCTGAGCCTGTCCTCTGAGCCTGTCCTGTGAGCCTGTCCTGTGAGCCTGTCCTGTGAGCCCTGTCCTGTGAGCCTGTCCTCTGAGCCTGTCCTGTGAGCCTGTCCTCTGAGCCTGTCCTGTGAGCCCTGTCCTGTGAGCCTGTCCTGTGAGCCTGTCCTGTGAGCCCTGTCCTGTGAGCCTGTCCTGTGAGCCTGTCCTCTGAGCCTGTCCTGTGAGCCCTGTCCTGTGAGCCTGTCCTGTGAGCCTGTCCTCTGAGCCTGTCCTGTGAGCCCTGTCCTGTGAGCCTGTCCTGTGAGCCTGTCCTGTGAGCCTGTCCTCTGAGCCTGTCCTCTGAGCCTGTCCTGTGAGCCTGTCCTGTGAGCCTGTCCTGTGAGCCCTGTCCTGTGAGCCTGTCCTCTGAGCCTGTCCTGTGAGCCTGTCCTCTGAGCCTGTCCTCTGAGCCTGTCCTGTGAGCCTGTCCTGTGAGCCTGTCCTCTGAGCCCTGTCCTGTGAGCCTGTCCTGTGAGCCTGTCCTCTGAGCCTGTCCTGTGAGCCTGTCCTGTGAGCCTGTCCTGTGAGCCTGTCCTGTGAGCCTGTCCTGTGAGCCTGTCCTCTGAGCCTGTCCTCTGAGCCTGTCCTCTGAGCCTGTCCTCTGAGCCCTGTCCTGTGACTCTGTCCTGTGAGCCTGTCCTCTGAGTCCTGTCCTGTGAGCCTGGCCCTGTGAGCCCTGTCCTGTGAGCCTGTCCTGTGAGCCTGTCCTGTGAGCCTGTCCTGTGAGCCTGTCCTCTGAGCCCTGTCCTGTGACTCTGTCCTGTGAGCCTGTCCTCTGAGCCCTGTCCTGTGAGCCCTGTCCTGTGAGCCTGTCCTGTGAGCCTGTCCTGTGAGCCTGTCCTCTGAGCCCTGTCCTGTGAGCCTGTCCTGTGAGCCTGTCCTGTGAGCCCTGTCCTCTGAGCCCTGTCCTGTGAGCCTGTCCTGTGAGCCTGTCCTGTGAGCCCTGTCCTGTGAGCCTGTCCTGTGAGCCCTGTCCTGTTAGCCTGTCCTGTGAGCCTGTCCTGTGAGCCTGTCCTGTGAGCCTGTCCTGTGAGCCTGTCCTGTGAGCCCTGTCCTGTGAGCCCTGTCCTCTGAGCCCTGTCCTGTGAGCCTGTCCTGTGAGCCTGTCCTGTGAGCCTGTCCTGTGAGCCCTGTCCTGTGAGCCTGTCCTGTGAGCCTGTCCTGTGAGCCCTGTCCTGTGAGCCCTGTCCTCTGAGCCCTGTCCTGTGAGCCTGTCCTGTGAGCCTGTCCTGTGAGCCTGTCCTGTGAGCCTGTCCTGTGAGCCTGTCCTCTGAGCCTGTCCTGTGAGCCTGTCCTGTGAGCCTGTCCTGTGAGCCTGTCCTGTGAGCAGGCCCTGTGAGCCTGTCCTGTGAGCCTGTCCTGTGAGCCTGTCCTGTGAGCCTGTCCTGTGAGCCTGTCCTGTGAGCCTGTCCTGTGAGCAGGCCCTGTGAGCCTGTCCTGTGAGCCTGTCCTGTGAGCCTGTCCTGTGAGCCTGTCCTGTGAGCCTGTCCTGTGAGCCTGTCCTCTGAGCCTGTCCTGTGAGCCTGTCCTGTGAGCAGGCCCTGTGAGCCGTGCGAGCGCTGGTGTACCTGCTGCTGAGTAGGTGCACAGGCAGAGCCGTCCCTCGGTCCCCAGAACACGTGGGGTCTGGAGTGACCTTGACGGTTCAGCTGCTCCTCATCAATTGAGCTTTTCTCCCTGAGCCTCCGTTTCTCTCATGTAAAATGGTGTGTGTCCCCCACCCCGAGGCTGCCGTGAGTGTCCCAATGAGCTTACGGAGTAGTGCCACTGCCCGGGCCACCTCTGGGGTCCACGGGGCTGAGCGGGGGGCACCTGAGCCCACAGCGCCCTCCAGCGCCTCCCCGGCCGAGACGCACGTGTGGCACACTCGGGAATCCCTCTGGCTCCCTGCACACCCCCAGCCGGTGGCGTCCCTCCTGAGCGCCTGCCCACACGCACCGTGGCCTCAACCGGAAGCCTCTGGGTTTCACATCACAGTGGACGAGGGGACCAGTGGGCGCATCCCCGAGATGGCTGTGTGCAGTGACGCTGGGCCTGGGGACCTTCGCAGGCGCACGGGCAGAGGTGCCAAGGGTGCACCCAGGATCCTGAGCCTCGGTTAGAAAGTGTCTAAACCACTCTGGGGCGGCGGAGTCACCACGGCGCTGTGCCAGAGGACAGGGTGGCATCGTGGTCATCCTCATGGTGGCCTGGGCCGGGCCAGCAGGCCGCTGCTCGTGCCGTTCCTCGTGGGCGCCGGCTGCGCACGGTCAGGCTGCTCTCCCGGTCCCAGTGGGCTGCTCTCGTGAGCGGTGTGGTCTCGAACTGAGCAGGAGGTGCGTGAGGACCTGGCAGGTGCCGAGCCTGTGGCCACTGTGCTTCTTCCTCTCTCCCCAGCACCTGAGGTGACCTGGAGCCGCGCAGCCAAAGGCCCGGCAGTCGGCCTGCAGGGAGCCCCCACCCCGCCCCGCCAGGCCTGCGGGAGGCGGAGCCAGCGTGCCAGCGTGTGTTCGGGGCCGCGTGTGCCGGTGATGCACGTGGCCACCAAGGTCCTGAACCCGGGAGCAGGCGGTGGCTGACTCCTCGGTCCCCCAGGAGGACCCTGGCCGCAGCCTGGACCTGGCTCTGAGCCCCGCCGCCCCATCAGGTGGGGCCTCGCCTACTATGCAATTTTTCAAGAGCCCCTTGACCCTCCTCTGCTTCCCCAGTTGTCCTTTGCCACGGTGGGGACTTTGGTCTGGCCCTGGGGGTCAGCATCAGTCCTGTCGGAGGAAGGCCTTCAGGAGGAGGCCCTGTCCCCTTCAGGACCACCCCCGCTCCCACGGACCCTCCCCACAACATCTCTGGGAATCAACAGCATAGAGACGCACGGGGCCAAGCCTGCAGACTGGCCGGGACACCCCACTTCCTGCCACGCAGCCCACGCAGCCCACGCTGGCTCTGGAACCACGTCCAGGTTTGAGGTGCCAGTTGGTCCACTGCTCTTGAGTCTTTGCAGGGAACCCCTAGAGCAGGCGTGTCAGGAGAAAGACCTTGTCCCCGTTCACAGGCTGTGGCCCAAGGGGATGGTGCGTAGGGGAGGGGATCTCGGGGTCCTTCACACCTGGCTCGTTGGGGACCCTCAGCATCTGAGCTTCTCAAATCAGCTGTGAAGGAAAGCAAACAAAGTTGGACATGGGGAAAAACAGGAAGAAGGAAAAGAGATTTCCGGAGGCCATAAATGCCTGCCAGGGGTTGAGGGGCTGACCCCTGCTCTCTGGTGGACAGTCCACATCTCGGGGACACGGGTGACTGAGCTCGGAGCTTGGAGCCGGTGCGGTGAGGCTCTTGGGTTTTGTGCCTTTGGGGCAGACCCCAGGTGAGGGTGCCTGAGCCCCCGGGTGTTGTCTTCCCAGCTCCGTTCCACAGCGACACATCGGGCCCAAAGCGGAAGCGGGGGACTCGGGGGGTCACACGGTGAAGGGATGCTTTTTCAGGGCTACTAAGGTTGATCTTGCAACTTTGTAAATATGTATGTAGACACTTTTAAAAGCACGTATTTATGTCCCTGACTGTAAATGCTCTGTTTTTAAAGTTTTATAACGTGTTATTTAAAGACCCTGTCGACGGGCTGCGGTGGGGTCCGGCAGTGGTCCAGGAGGAGTCTCACGAGAGCCTCACCCGGGCAGAAAAATGCGGATCGGTGGCCGGTGTCCTCCTCCTGTCTCCCACCCGGCCGAAGCGCATCTTTGAATTTTAATTCCCATAAACTGGAATCCTCTGCGCTCCTACGGTTGACGCTCACAAGCTTGGAAAGCGTGGCTGTCCTGGTCCTGGCGACAACACAGTCTCGTCCCGTAACTGCTCACACCGTGAACTGCACCCCAGCTCTGGGCTCCCGAGGGCTCCCCTCCAGCTTCGAGGGAGCTCGTGAACCCCAAGCTCCGGTCGCCTTCAGCCAGTGGCGAACTCGGGCGCGTGCGGCGGGGGTCTCGGGAGACGCGTTCTTGCATGTGCAGATGTGCTGCCCCCTCAGCACGGGAACGTCAGGAGCCGGCAGCGGCGAGGGGCCTCGGGTAAAGCGAGGCGTCTCCTGGTCGCTGGCGGTCTTCGGGCCCTGACGGCGGCTCTGTCTGCCCGTGAAGAAAGCCAACAATAAAAGCGTAGAGGGCGACGGTGTGGAGGCCGGTGTGCTCGTTTGGTTTCTGCGCGTCCTGGTCCTGGGCCCCGGGCCGAGTGGGCAGGCTCCCGCGGCGCTCTGGGGATGCCCTGCCCTCCTGCCATCTCGCTGAGGGCAGAGGCCTGTGGTGCCCAGCGCTCGCCCCGTCAACGGTGTCAGGTCTAGTTCACCTACCGTGCCATTTACCCTCCAGCGCACGAACCCGGGTGTGTGAGCATATTCCGGGCGTTCCGCCTCCACGGCCTGCGATTTTAGAACGCTGTCCCCACCCCAAGCAGACGCCACACCCACCAGCAGTCCCTCCCTCCCTCCCCAGTGCCCAACTAGGACTCCTCCTCCTGTCCCCGGGTGGTCTGTTCCGGACACTTCACGTGGGCGAACCACGCAGGCTGGTCTTCGGCTTGGCGTGGTGTTTCCAGGTGGTGGCAGGGGTTGGCACCTCCGTCCTTTTGTGGCCCGGCCTTCCACTGAGGACGGATTTACAGCTTTCATCTGACAGTCTGCCCTTGGTGGGCATCTGGGCTGTGTCCAGATGGCCGTTAAGGACGATGCTGCATTTGGTAAAGTCTCTGTGTCCACGTGGATTTTCTGGGCATGTGGTGAGGCGGGGACTGGTGGGTCCCGTGGCCACTCGGTATTTGACGTTTTGAGGACCTTCTCGACCGTCCCAGAGTGGCCGGCGCCTTCGTGTTCCTGCCTCCACCGTGAGGATTCCAACCTCTCCACACCTTCACTAGCACCATCCCTTCCATTTGAGCCGACCTAGTGGGTGTGAGTGCAGAGTTAGGGACCAGGGCCCGGCCAAGATGGGGACGGGGACAGGCGAATCACGATGGGACGCGAGCATGGGTGTTTTCTTGGGTTTGGGGGGGAGGACCAATAACAGGGTGTGACAGGGGGCCCCAGATGGATTGACTTATACTCCTGTGTGGCCGGAGGGCAGGAAGGACCCCGAGTTCCGCCTGTTCACCTGAGCACTTCTAAAAGAGGAACGGGAGGCATTTGAGTTCTGAGAAGCAGAACCGAGAGGAGATGTAGACAGTCTGAGGAGTGGGCTCTGGAATTACAGAAGCCAGGGTTCTGCCATCTGCCGTCTGCAAGCTGGAGGCCGGGGACAGCTTCCCGGAGGTGCCTCCTGGATGAGCTCACGGTGGGAAGCCCGTTGGAGATCCGCGGACGAGATGAGGGCTCTGGGCAAGGCAGGAAAAATCGGGGTGGGGGTTTCCTCCTTCTTCCACCTGCCGTCCTATCTGGGCCCTCAGTGGGCTGCATGGTGCCCACTCAGCCTGGGCAGGGCCATCCACAGAGTCAGAGGCCAGCTGTCTGGAAACGTCCTCCCAGACACACTGAGTGACCATCGCCTCTGAGCCATGCCGCAGACTCATCTTCACACAGGACCACCTGTTCCGGACAGAGCCTCTCTAGGAAGGTAAGGCTGACCTCCTGGCGAGGTGACCGCCGACTCTGGCCGGCCCCTGAGTCTGGGCAGACACAACAACCTTGCTGCAGGACTCAGGTGGTGACTGCAGGGGGATGCAGGACTGCAGAGGCCGTCGCCGCTGCTTTGAGAGCAGAGAGGGGGCTGCAGAGAGGGCTTCCTGGGGGAGGAGGGGACAGGGCAGGGACGCCTGGAGACCCTGATCAGCAGTCCTAACTACTGTTCGTAGTGAGCCTTAGAAAGCTTCATAAAGGGAAGAGACATTTTCTTAGTGTGACCTGTGACCCGGAATTAAAAGGAAGGTACTGTCCATTTATAGAAGACCTTTCGGCTCTGCCTGCCACCGTCACACACAGCCCCAGCTTGTCCTCACAAGCTTCCAGGTGGCAGAGCGGATCCAACGTCGCTTCTGCACAGGTGGGCGACTCACCAGGCCACCCCACTCAGCATTGGCCTGTGGGGTGGGCTGCTACTTAGAGGCTCCCCTTCCTGGGCTCCACCACGGGCCAGGCAGCCGGTCAGTGTGGGTGTCTCGGTAGCCACTTCACAGATGAAGAATCTGAGGCTCAGAGATGTTGAACAGTTTGTCCAGGGTCACACAGCTGGTTGATGTGGGCCAGGAAGTGGACACAGGCCTTTCTGGGCCCAAGGGCTAACGTTTCCCACTCACTCGCTCCTGCCCCTCCATGCTGCTTCTCCCTCTGCCCTGCTGGTCTCTCCTGACCTCACGCCACCTGGGACATTACCCAGGGCTCAGTCCCCAGCCCCCAGCCCCCCGGACATGGTGATCAGCTGTGCGGCTTTTGCCCTGGCCCAGATTCGCAGCCATGTGAGAGGCACAGGGTTCAAAGCCCAGGCTTGGGAGCGCCAGCCGGGGTCAAAGCCCTGCTCTGCTCCTTACTGGCTGTGTGACCTCGGCCTGGTCACTGACCTCAGGGGTTCTGGTTGGTACGAGGTGGTGATCTCACCCACTTTCCTATGTCCTAGGAGGACAGGGGTAAGTGCTCGCTGGCCTCAGGGTAAGTCGGCTGTTCCTGGGGTCACCCCGCCATGCGGGTAAGAGATTCTTGGCCTCCACGCACCTGTGAATTGGAAGGTGGGGCGGTGGGCCACCTGCCTTGTCAGCAGGCTCTGTGTGTCCACCAAGTCCAATGCCCACTAAGCGGGAATTGTGGCCACAGAGGTGATTGAATAAGCGTTCCAGGCCCTGGGCAGACCTCTGCAGTGAGGTCGCCACGGGGGCTCAGGAATCGCGCTGAGCAGGGTCTTCACTGACCCCCAGCCTCAGGCTGTGCCCAGGGCTGAGTCGCTAGGAGGAGGAGTCGGGCTCTGGGTGGCTCAGAGCCTGCGACCCGGCCACTGTGATGAAGAGAGAGATGCCCCGTGGACCTCCGTGGCGGCCCAACAACAGGAGTGGCCTTGTCCCTGGGGTGCGTTAGAACGTGGTGAGTGGCGGTGGGGAGTCCAGGGCTGGGCGAGGCCAGAGGTTAAGCTGCGGAGTGACCGAGACGTGCTGTGTGCACCGGGAACCAGGGAGCCCGTGTGCATTGCTCAGCGGACACAGCAGCGGCATCTGCGTCTTCCTGGGCACCGCCAGCCGGGACCCAGCAGCTCACCTGCAGCTGTGATCCTGCCTCTGGCCAGCAGATGGGGTCCTCCCTCACATCGGGGCTCCGGCACGTCCAGGCCCCGTCCAGGCAGGACGGTCCAGGGCTCCTGGTTAAGGCTAAGGTCAAAGGAGCCTTGGGGCCACGGAGCCACTCAGCACGGGGACCTAGGTCTCTGCAGGTCCCACGCGGGGTCCTGTGCCATGTGGTCCCTGCTCCAGAGGGAGGCTGGAGATCCCGCCCAGGCACATGGAAGAGGGAGACGCCCCCAACTCAAAATGCCCCACGGCTGTGCCGGCAGCCGAGCTGAGAAGACAGAGGCCGCCCCAGAACCAGTGGGACCCGCTCCCAGCGGGGAGGGGCCGGGCTCCGCGGGGAGGGCTGGGCCCCGGGAAAGGGGAACCTGCCTGCTGTCCCCAGGGGCTGGAGCACAGGATAAATCACCTTCCTGTCCACCCCGTCCTCCAGCAGCAGGCCAGACGGTGAAGGCAGGTGTCCTGGTGGGTGCGGCAGGTGGAAGGCCACACCTGATCAGGCCTGTGACTTGCATGCTGGGGCTGCGGAGGGGCTGAGGCCGTCACGTGAAGGTGAAGGTGAAGGAATCAGGGCCGAGGCGCTCCTTCAGTCTCGCACTCCCAACACCTCACTTCTCTGCCCCTGGTTCCGGTCCTGGCGGCTCAGGGGGCTTGTGTTTTTTTCTGAGCTGTGTGTGCATTTCTGAATCCAATCATGTCGTTTTAAAGACCCTCCAAAATCTTGTCATGCACGTAGAATAAAGTCCGACTCCCCTTTCTGGTCCAGAGGCTCCTCGAGCCCTAGCCTCAACTTGCACAACCACCTGGCCCTCTGTCCCAGCCATAGCAGCTGCCTTTCTGCTCCTGTGCTACATAAGCTCTCCTCTGCCACAGGGCCTTTGCACCAACTAATTCCTCAGCTTGCAGCGACTTTCCTTCCAATAGTCATGTGACTCTCAGCTTAAATGTCATCTCCTTGGCATTCTTCCCTGACACTCCCTTGGAGGCAGCTTCCTGGTTGCCTCTGCCATTTGGACCTATTATTATCCCTCGTATCTAGCTGGGACCCTAGTCTCTTGGTTTCTCTAGGATAGGAGAGAGAGGGACCATATCTGTGGGCTCAGTGCTGTCCCCCGGGGCCACCGATGGCACCCAGCCTCAGCGGTTCCTCTAGGATGCATGGAGCGGCCTCCCTGGAGAAACTGGCCTAGAGGAGCGCTGGCCGCCCCGGGCATCCAGGCACCGTGCGGAAGGGCTGGGTCGCCGCCTCCAGGCGAGGCAGAGCCTCCTGCCCGGTTTCAGCCGCAGCCGCAGCCTGCCTGGGAGCCTCCTGGGCCATCTTTGGGCCCGAGAAGGATTCTGTTCCCAAGGCCACTGCTTCAGAGGCAGGGCTGCCAGGCGGGACAGGAGACCGGTTGCGTTTGAACACTGGATAACCCCCGAATAATCTTTTAAGTGCACGTATGTCCCAAATACTGCACAGCGTGCACTACAGTGACGTGTTCCCCTGAAATTCAGATGTAACTGGGCATCTGCACGTCATTTGCTCAGTCCGACGACCCTGCTCCTCTCTCGGGGTCATCCCGAGGCCCCGCGGGCCCTGCGAGCCTTCCCCGCCCGCTCTGGCCCTCAGCCAGCCGCTGGGCGGCAGCTCCGCTGCTCTTTAGAGCAGTTCGTGCCTTGGATACGAAGGTCACCAATGTCAAGTGGAGCCCGAGGATGCTCAAGAGGGTTCAAGTGGCCCTTGACGCCTGCCTGCATCTTGGGACTGTGTGCTGGCCGTGGCTTCGTGCGTGAGGTTTAATTCTTCTTTTAAATAAGCAGTTTCCCTTTCTTGCCATCAATGCCATAGATTGACGGAGAGGCAAGAGCACGCATTTGGGCATCGGCTGGAAGGATGTTGCAAGAAAGGGCTCCTCCGACCGTGGCCATCCTGCCCCTTCCCAGGGTGCACTTCAAACCCGCTGAGCGTGTTTGGAAACTGGCCTGGTGCACGCCCGGCCTGTCTTATGCGAGCCCCGTGAGGAGCCGGGAGCAGGGCTCACGGCTCAGAGCAGAGGAGGGCGGGGCCCAGGCTAGGGTGCTCCGGGTCCATCCCACAGCCACTTCCTGGGCCTGGGGGTGACCGTCCTGACCAGCTCGGACCCTATGTGCGCTGCTCCAGCACCCCACCCGAGCTCAGGGCCCATTCTCGTGTGATCGCCCCAACACCAAAGGTCTGACTTTTATTTATTCTTTTTTTTTGTTCCTAGTTGTAGATGGATGCAATACCTTTATTTTATTTATTTATGTGGTGCTGAGAATCGAACCCAGTGCCTCACGTGTGCAAGGCGAGCGCTCTGCCGCTGAGCCCCAGCCCCGGCTTTTATTTATTTATTTATTTTTATTTATTTTTTTTAGCTTCCACTTTATTCGACATTATTTGCCCATTGGTAAAAAAAGAAAATTAAGCCTTATCAAGAGTCATGGAGAAGAAATTCTACCTGAGTATGATTGAAGCAGAAAAATAAAGTTTCTGACAAAAACCAGTGAGAGTCTCTTGAAAATGAGTATGATGTTATTTCTAGTTTTGTTATATTTATATTTTGGTATTTTAATTTTTAAATTTTATTTGTTCCAATTGTAGAGATGGTAGAATGCAATTATGCATTTTGACAGGTCACACATAAATAGAGTGTAATCTCTCATTTTTCTGATTATACACCCTGCAGGAGCACATGGGTCATGCAGTCACACATGTACAGGGTATATTTTTTAATAACAGAATGTACATTGTTAGTAACCGAAAAAAAAAATAGAGAAAATTCAAAGAAATCCCCAGTCACCAGTGGACTCTTGCATACATCATCCTTTAGGTTTTTATGCAGACAAACATCAGCACCTGGCGATGCCGCCTACCCACTGTGTGACCTTGATATGCCCTTGAACCTCCTCGCGCCTCAGTTTCTCGTTGTGAAGCAGGTGTGACTGCGGTTCTTTCCTCGTAGGGTGTGGGGGAAGTTAAGTTGGTTGTTAAATCAAAAGCACCGAGTCCCTGGCTTTGGCCAGACTGTTAGTTGTGCTATACTCACACTGGACTTCAACACTAGTATTACTTCCACCTTCCCTTTAACGATGGAGGGACAGGACACAGTTGGCGTTTAGGTAACTTCTGAGTCTTGCCAGGGACGCCGGGCCTCCTGGTGCTTATTTGCTCGCAGGCTGAGTCTTTACCTGGAAGTGGGATGACCGTGCTGGGGGGCAGCGATGGTCAGTCCTTACTGAAGGGGACCAGGTAGGGGGTTGAGCCCTTGCCTTGGGAACCCCACAGAGGAAGGCCCACCAGGGCTGCTATGTTCATGGAGGAGGAAACAGGCTTCAAGAGGCCGAATCCCCTTCAGTCACAACCAGCACAAGCCACTGGGTCTCTTCCTGAAGGTCAAGGTGGAAGATGTCTGTGCCCATATCTCCATGGAGCATCTTCCAATCGCTGCAAATGCCTGAAGCCACCCAGGGTCCCCTGCTGGACCCCTCCAGGGGAGGCTGCAGGGCTCCTGCTGGGACGGGGGCAGGGCATCAATGGTGTCTGAGAGCAGGATTCTCCTGGCACAGGTGGGATCCGGGTGGAACCAGGTCCTGAGGTCTGCTGCCAGCTGGCTCCACCGTCCGTGGAGCTCACACCTTCACACACGTGCCCTGGAGAGGGGCAGGCCAGGGCCTGCATGCCGCAGCCTGGTGTGGACCACCTTCTCGGTCTCTGCCCTGTGTGTTGATCTTCTATGGTGAGGGAGACGGACTAAGCCAACCCGAACCTGATTTCTACGACCAGGTGTGTTTTAGGCAGCTTTTTTTTGTTTGCTGTGACGAAAGAACTAACCAGAACAATTTAGGGGAGGGCTTGCAGTTCCAGAGGTCTTAGTCCATAGAAGGCCGCTCCATTCCTCAGGGCTCGCGGTGAGGCAGAACATTGTGGCGGGAGAGGGTGGCGGAGGGAAGCAGCCCACAGGACGATCAGGAAGCAGATGGAGACTCCCCTCTCTGGATATAAGATGTATACCCCGTAGTGTTACACCACCTGCAGTTCCCCTCAGTGCTTGACAAGGATTCCGCTGCTATGGACCCCGGCACCATAGCCACCTCCCCCAGCCACACCCCACCTGCCTCCAGTCACCACTTAGTTGGTCCCATCAGGGTTCAATCCACTGATTAGGTTAAGGCTGTACCCCAATCACTTCTCCTCCAAACCTCCTTGCATTATCTCACATGGGAGCTTCTGGGGACACCACATCTAACCCATAACCCATCTAACCCACCACATCTAACTGGCTGGAGGGAAAGCTGTTCTCCAAGGGGGACAGATGTGGAGCTCGTGCTGCGGAGCTCCGTCGGGGCCCTTCTCCCCCATTCCATGGGCTGGGAAGGGGCCTGCTGAGCCAGGAGTCCCAGGCAGGCTTGCCTGGCACCAGCTCTGGGCACATCTGCTCCATGGAGCCCCTACTGCTTCCGGAGGTCTGGTGGTCATCCAGGCAGAGGATCCCTGTGAGGTGCCTGCTGGCGGCAGCCTCCCTGGCAGGTGGAGGCAGACAGCAAGGAGAGCAGCGAGCAGCAGCTGCTGAAGGCCGCACCTCGCCACCAGCTTACCCCACTCTGCCCTTCTCAGCTGCCCCGCAGCCCCAGGGGAGCCTCTGCATGCATGCACCAGCTGGGCTCTGCCTGGCTGCACCTGCTGGCTAGTGATTGGCGGAGGACCCTAGCTGGACATTTTCTTCCAAGAAAGTGGGCCCTGGGCTGTGCCAGCTTCTCGGGGCTCGAGATCCTCTTCTTGACCTGTGCTGTCTGTGCTCTTCTGACACTGTCCCTCCATAGATCCCCAGTGATGGTGCCAGTCCATGTAGGAACAGCCAAAGTAATTACCAGTCTACGGTGCCATGGTTTTATCAGACCAAGTGAAGCACAGCAATCTCCATTGTGCCCTTATACCTTTCTTACTTAGAATTTAATTGCATTAAATATCTCCCCTATATCCATGAGAACCAAATTGGACAGTGTTATAAATCTACAAGGAGAAAGACTACTTATTATATTCTCCCATAAGTTTGCTTACCGTCTTCTTTCTTCACTTCTGATTGTATTAGTTTCTTATTGCTGCTATAACAGACCACTCCAAACTTGGTGGTTACTACAACACCATTTTTTATTATATTACACTTCTAGAAGTCAGAAGTCTAAAATGGGTTGGCAGAACTGCATTTCTTCCAACGGCTATAGGAGCAAGACTATTCCTTTGCTTGTTGCCCGGATGGGGAATCTGTTTTCTAGGTTTATGGTGCTTCCTCCATTTTCAAAGCCACAAGTCCAGCATCTTCCAGCGTCTCCCTCCCTCTCTGTCCCCTTGCTTCCATTGTTGCTTTTCCTTCTGCAGTTCTCCTTCCTGCTACCCTCCTGTAAGAATGCCCGGGGTTGCAAGAGGCCCACCTGCATAATCTTGCACCATTCTGAATAATCATTCCACCTCAGAATCCTTAATTCCATCTGCAAAGCACCTTTTGTCTTATAAGCTAACATTCACAGGGTTTGGATGTGGGATGGGGACATCTCTAGGAGGTCATTATTGTTTGTACTTCACTGATATTCCAAGTTTCCTTCTCTTTAATCATTTCCTGTCTGTCTAGAGGACTTCCTTTAGCAAGTGAAGGATGACACTTTCTGGTGCTGGTGACAAATTCTCTTAGTTTTCCTTCAACTAAGAATGCCTTGGTTTGTTCTTCAATCCTCGAGGATGTCTTCATTGGCTTTAGGCTTTTTTTTTTTTTTTATTGTGAACAAATGGGATACATGTTGTTTCTCTGTTTGTACATGGCATAAAGGCATACCATTTGTGTAATCATACATTTACATAGGGTAATGTTGTTTGATTCATTCTGTTATTTTTTCCCCTTCCCCCCACCCCTCCCACCCCTCTTTTCCCTCTATACAGTCCTTCCTTCCTCCATTCTTGCCCCCCTCCCTAACCCTAACTCTAACCCTAACACTAACCCCTCCCACCCCCCATTATGTGTCATCATCCACTTATTAGCGATATCATTTGTCCATTGGTTTTTTGAGATTGGCTTATCTCACTTAGCATGATATTCTCCAGTTTCATCCATTTGCCTGCAAATGCCATAATTTTATCATTCTTTATGGCTGAGTAATATTCCATTGTATATATATACCACAGTTTCTTTATCCATTCATCAATTGAAGGACATCTAGGTTGGTTCCACAATCTGGCTATTGTGAACTGAGCAGCAATGAACATTGATGTGGCTGTATCTCTGTAATATGCTGATTTTAAGTCCTTTGGGTATAGGCCGAGGAGTGGGATAGCTGGGTCAAATGGTGGTTCCATTCCAAGTTTTCTAAGGAGTCTCCACACTGCTTTCCGGAGTGGCTGCACTAATTTGCAGCCCCACCAGCAATGTATGAGTGTACCTTTCTCCCCACATCCTCGCCAACACCTGTTGTTGCTTGTATTCTTGATAATCGCCATTCTAATTGGGGTGAGATGGAATCTTAGGGTGGTTTTGATTTGCATTTCTCTTATTACTAGAGATGTTGAACATTTTTCCATATGTTTGTTGATTGCTTGTAGATCTTCTTCTGTGAAGTGTCTATTCATTTCCTTAGCCCATTTGTCAATTGGATTATTTGCATTCTTGGTGTAGAGTTTTTTGAGTTCTTTATAGATTCTGGAGATTAGTGCTCTATCTGAAGTATGATTGGCAAAGATTTTCTCCCACTCTGTAGGCTCTTTCTTCGCATTGCTGATAGTTTCCTTTGCTGAGAGAAAGCTTTTTAGTTTGAATCTATCCCAGTTATTAATTCTTGCTTTTATTTCTTGTGCTATGGGAGTCCTGTTGAGGAAGTCTGGTCCTAAGCCGACATGTTGAAGCTCTGGACCTACTTTTTCTTCTATAAGAT
This sequence comes from Sciurus carolinensis, assembly GCF_902686445.1. Taxonomy (NCBI): domain Eukaryota; kingdom Metazoa; phylum Chordata; class Mammalia; order Rodentia; family Sciuridae; genus Sciurus; species Sciurus carolinensis. Next base: position 199,684,619 of record NC_062213.1, on the reverse strand, counting down.
GCAAGGTCTCTGGTCTGATTCCAAGATCCTTAATCCATTTTGAGTTTAGTTTCGTGCATGGTGAGAGATATGGGTTTAGTTTCATTCTGTTGCATATGGATTTCCAATTCTCCCAGCACCATTTGTTGAAGAGGCTATCTTTTCTCCATTGCATATTTTTGGCCCCTTTGTCTAGTATGAGAAAATTGTATTTATTTGGGTTTGTGTCCGTGTCCTCTATTCTGTACCATTGATCCACCTTTCTATTTTGGTACCAATACCATGCCGTTTTTGTTACTATTGCTTTGTAGTAGAGTTGAAGATCTGGTATTGCGATACCCCCTGCTTCACTCTTTCTGCCAAGGATTGCTTTAGCTATTCTGGGTTTTTTATTCTTCCAGATGAATTTCATAATTTCTTGCTCTATTTCTGTAAGGTACATCATTGGGATTTTAATTGGAATTGCATTGAATCTGTATAGCACTTTTGGTAGTATGGCCATTTTGACAATATTAATTCTTCCTATCCAAGAACATGGGAGATCTTTCCATCTTCTAAGGTTTTCTTTAATTTCTTTCTTTAGTGTTCTGTAGTTCTCATTATAGAGGTCTTTCACCTCTTTTGTGAGATTGATTCCCAAGTATTTTATTTTTTTCGATGCTATTGTGAATGGGGTAGTTTTCCTGATTTCTCTTTCTGAAGATTCATCACTTATGTATAAAAATGCCTTAGATTTATGTGCATTGATCTTATATCCCACTACTTTACTGAATTCACTTATGAGATCTAAAAGTTTTCTGGTGGAATTTCCTGGTTCCTCTAAGTATACAATCATATCATCAGCAAATAGGGATAGTTTGAGTTCTTCTTTTCCTATTCGTATCCCTTTAATTTCTTTGGTCTGTCTAAATGCTCTGGCTAGAGTTTCAAGGACGATATTGAATAGAAGTGGTGAAAGAGGGCATCCCTGCCTTGTTCCAGTTTTTAGGGGGAATGCTTTCAGTTTTTCACCATTTAGAATGATATTAGCCATGGGCTTAGCGTAGATGGCCTTTACAATGTTAAGGAATGTTTCCACTATCCCTATTTTTTCTAATGTTTTGAGCATGAAGGGGTGCTGTATTTTATCAAATGCTTTTTCTGCATCTATCGAAATAATCATGTGATTCTTGACTTTAAGTCTATTGATATGGTGAATGACATTTATTGATTTCCTGATGTTGAACCAACTTTGCATCCCTGGGATGAAACCCACTTGATCATGGTGCACTATCTTTTTAATATGTTTTTGTATGCAATTTGCTAAAATTTTGTTGAGAATTTTTGTGTTGATGTTCATTAAGGATATTGGTCTGAAATTTTCTTTCCTCGATGTGTCTCTGTCTGGTTTAGGTATCAGGGTAATATTGGCTTCATAGAATGAGTTTGGGAGGGTTCCCTCCTCTTCTATTTTATGGAATACTTTGAGAAGTATTGAAATGAGCTCTTCTTTAAAGATTTTGTAGAATTCAGCTGAGAACCCATCTGGTCCTGGACTTTTCTTTGTTGGTAGGCTATTGATGACTTCTTCTATTTCATTACTTGAAATTGGTCTATTTAAATTGTGTATGTCCTCCTCGTTCAGTTTTAAGCAATTCATATGTCTCTAGAAACCTGTTGATGTCTTCGAAATTTTCTATTTTGTTGGAGTATAGATTTTCAAAATAGCTTCTAATTATGTTTTGTATTTCAGTCGTGTCTGTTGTGATATTTCCTTGTTCATTCCGAATTTTAGTGATTTGGGTTTTCTCTCGTCTTCTCTTTGTTAGTGTGGCTAAAGGTTTATCAATTTTGTTTATTTTTTCGAAGAACCAACTATTTATTTTGTCAATTTTTTGTATTGTTTCTTTTGTTTCAATTTCGTTGATTTCAGCTCTCAGTTTAACTATTTCCTGTCTTCTACTACTTTTGGTGTTGGTCTGTTCTTCTTTTTTTAGGGCTTTGAGCTGTAGTGTTAGGTCATTTATTTTTTGAGTTTTACTTCTTTTATTAAATGTGCTCCATGAAATAAATCTTCCTCTAAGAACTGCTTTCATAGTGTCCCAGAGATTTTGATATGATGTTTCTTTGTTCTCGTTTACCTCTAAGAATTTTTTAATTTCCTTCCTAATATCTTCTGTTATCCATTCATCATATAATAGCATATTGTTTAATCTCCAGGTGTTGGAGTAGTTTCTGTTTTTTACTCTTTCATTTATTTCTAACTTCAATCCATTATGATCTGATAGAATACAAGGTAGTGTCTCTATCTTCTTGTATTTGCTGACATTAGCTTTGTGGCATAATATATGGTCTATTTTAGAGAAGGATCCATGTGCTGTTGAGAAGAAAGTGTATTCGCTCTTGGTTGGATGGTATATTCTATAAATGTCTGTTAAATCTAAATTATTGATTGTGTTATTGAGATCTGTGGTTTCTTTGTTCAATTTTTGTTTGGAAGATCTGTCCAGTGGTGAGAGAGGCGTGTTAAAATCACCTAGTATTATTGTGTTATGGTCTATTTGGTTTCTAAAATTGAGAAGGATTGTTTAACATACATGGATGAGCCACTGTTTGGGGCATAGATGTTTATGATTGTTATATCTTGCTGATTTATGCTTCCCTTAAGCAGTATGAAATGTCCTTCTTTATCCCTTCTGACTAACATTGGCTTGAAGTCCACATTATCTGAAATGAGGATGGATACTCCAGCTTTTTTGCTGAGTCCATGTGCATGGTATGTTTTTCCCCATCCTTTCACCTTTAGTCTATGGGTATCACTTTCTATGAGGTGAGTCTCTTGCAGGCAACATATTGTTGGATCTTTCTTTTTAATCCAATCTGCCAGTCTATGTCTTTTGATTGATGAATTCAGGCCATTAACATTCAGGGTTATTATTGAGATATGATTTGTATTCCCGGTCATTTGGTTCATATTTAAAATTTTATTTATTTATTTATGTATTTATTGACACATCTTGGTTCCTCCTTTATTTGACAGTTGGCTTTAGGCTTTTTGAGTTCAACATTTGGAAAACATTGTGCACTTCCTTGTTGATTCTATGGTTTCTGGTGAAAGCTGAAGTTGTTTTTTTCTGCTGTCAGGATGAGGAGTCTTTACTCTCTTTACATTTGAGGTGTTTCAGGCACATTTGGTATCTTTCCTGGCATTTCCCCAAGAAGTCCCAGGGACTTCTTTTAGTGAGAAATGCCACTTCCAAGCCAATATCTGGCGTTGGGGAAGCTCCTTGCTACTGGGATTAGAACGTGACCAGTGTTTTCAGTGAACGCTTGCTACCACGTGGAGCATCGCTAACCACCATGGTACAGGAGGCTGTATGCTTGCGGTTAGACACTATGTCGTAGAGTGACACCTGTCATTTCTTTGTGTAGTTGTTTGGGGACTAGTCACACAGCCTTATATGATCATAAGGAACCTGAGAAGTGCCCTCCTACCATGGGTCTGAGAAGCAAAGAGGAAAGTATTTGAATAGTATTAAGGTGGTGCCCCTTTGCAGTTTATCCTAGTCAATTGGACATTGAATTAGAAAATCAGTTGAATCAGAAGTGGTGGTGGTGGGGCCAGACAGAGCTTTTTGAGTCAGGAATCCTGATTCCTCTGCTACCTCTCTGTTGTTTTGGACAAACTTTGTGTTGTCTTCTTCCTCATCTGAAATGGAGATGATTACATCCATTTTGTGGGATTATTACCTGGAGCACCATGAGTGCTCAGTGCTGTTTCCTCTTGGCATATTTCTACTGTATTTTTGAAACCTACAAAATCATTTTAAACAAAGTAATATCCATAGTTTAAAAGTTAAATCATCCATCTTCTAATAAAATAGCAGATCTGTCACTGATTCTTTTTACCCCCAAATTTCACTTCCAGAAAGTGAATATCTCAATATTTTAGCTGCAAGTGTCTAATTACCTCTTTCTAAGTGATATGCTAATATCACCTAAAATTGAAAAAAAATCAAAGAACGTTATCTATTGCAAGTCTATTGGGGAAAGTAAGGGTTAGCTTCTTCTATTCTGCCTCCCCTGTCATAATCCACACAATGACAACGCTGCATGGAGACAATGGTCCATCTTGTCATGAAGATGCAAACAAGCCAGTAATTCATTTGGATTACTCATCCTTGTTTTTTTCTTTTTGATTCTTTCTCATTTTATTTTATCTACTCAGTTTTTCACTTGTCTGATTTTCTGTGCTCATACCTGAACTCTTTGTTGAAACCCCAAACACCTCAATATGGTGGAATTGATTCTCTTGCCCCTTCTCTGGCTCACTCTCTTATTTTGAGCTACTACCCCTGGAGTCATGGTCCTCCTGTGTCCAAGTAGACCTGTGCTCCCTGGGCAACTCAACAGCTATGGTCCTGGGACCTCCTCTCCTCTGCCCTCCCATCCTCTGGAGGACTTGGATCCTCCTCTCTGTGTCAGGATCTGAGAGGTAGGGATTCCCTGTGATCACTGTTCTTGGTTTACTCCCTTTCTTTCTTCCAGTGGCTTCTGGAAAAGGTGCATGGGAAATAAAGTGTAGGACCCTGCGAGTCAGCTGTATCGTTTAGCTGGGTATAGAATTCTGAGTTGGCAGTACTACTCAGAGATTTTGTTCCATTTGCTTCTAGCCTCCAAAACTACTGCTGGCCAGAAGCCCAGGTGGCTGGTGCTACTCTCAAATTTATCCTGGTTATTTCAGAGGCTCTAAGAATCTTCTCTTCATCCCTGGTGTGAAGGGGCATAGGTCCCTTTCTATGGTACTTGGTAGGTTCTCTGTTGGAATTCTGACACTATTCTTTGACTATAAGACATATCTCATTTGAAGATATTTGTTTGAAAGGAATGTTTCTTTTCTCTTTCCATTATTTGTGTATTTAACTCCTGGATTGATCTGATTCTTATTACTATTATTTTTCTTGCTCTTTATCCTTTTGTTCTTTATTTTTATGAGAATTTTTCTTTTTTTCTCCTTTTTTTCTAAGACTAGATAAAGCAAAATTTGGTACTTAATTAAAATCAGAATGGGGATATATTAAATAAATGAACAAAAAATACTTTTCTGATTATCAATTTTGAGACTCAAAGCATCCCCCAAACACTGGAGATCCAGCTTATTCCTGAGAGAGATCAACCATTAAAAAAGATCTTTTACTCTTTGAACTATTCACATTTTTGTAGCAGAAAACAGAACAAAGTTCCACAGGCATCCTTCTTCTCTTCTTTCTAAAAGGTCTTCACAAGTAGGGTCTTTTCAGAGTTCAAAAGAAAAACAGCTTTCTTTCCTAGTCAATGGGACTGTTACTTCCACCCTGGGATCTGGTCTCTTAACACGAGAGCTCAGGGCACCTGATCCAACCACAAACTCCCAGAACACCAGTGGCTACTTCACTGGCCTTCTTTTTTTCTGAGGCTGACCTTGAACTTGTGATCCTCCTGCCTCAGAGGCGCCGGAGGCCTCAGTCTTTTGAGGGAGGTACTTCCCTGGGATTACTGTACCAGTCAAGCGTACCAGGAGAGTCGGGTAGGGAAGACAGCAGATGGGGTGGAGGTAAGGAGAGGAACACGGCTTTCCTGAACAAGTCATAGCAAGGCAGAATGGTCCAATTTTATAAACCACTCATGACAAATTCCAAACTCACACACCCAAAACTTAAGGGGGAAGGAAAGCATTCAGCAGGAACTGGAGAATACAAAGGATGGTGACATGGAACAGCAGACTCACTTGTGCACATTTTTACCTTCCTGACACTGGAAAATGTTTAGTTAAAAAGTTGCTGTTCAAGACGCTTCACAGAAGAAGATCTACAAGCAATCAACAAACATGAAAAAATGTTCACCATCTTTAGTTATAAGAGAAATGCAAATCAAAACCACCCTAAGATTCCATCTCACCCCAATTAGAATGGTGATTAACAAGAATACAAGCAACAATAGTTGTTGGAGAGGATGTGGGAAAAAAGGTACACTCATACATTGCTGGTGGGGATGCAAATTAGTGCAGCCACTCTGGAAAACAGTGTGGAGATTCCTTAGAAAACTTGGAATGGAACCACCATTTGACTCAGCTATCCCACTCCTCGGCCTATACCCAAAGGACTTAAAATCAGCATACTACAGAGATACAGCCATATCAATGTTTGTAGCTGCTCAATTCACAATAGCCAGACTGTAGAACCAACCTAGATGTCCTTCAATTGATGAATGGATAAAGAAACTGTGGTATATATATATACAATGGAATATTACTCAGTTATAAAGAATAATAAAATTATGCATTTTTTGCAGGCAAATGGATGAATGGAGAATATCATGCTAAGTGAGATAAGACAATCCCAAAAATCCAAAAGACGAATGATCTCACTGATAAGCGGATGATGACATATAATGGGGGGTGGGAGGGGGGCAAGAATGGAGGAAGAAGGGACTGTATAGAGGGAAAAGAGAGGTGGGAGGGGTTGGGGGAATGAAAAAATAATAGAATGAATCAAACATCATTACCCTGTGTAAATGTATGATTATGCAAATGGTATGCTGTTACTCCATGTACAAACAGAAACAACAAGTATCCCATTTGTTTACAATTAAAAAAAAGTTGCTGTTCAAAATTGTACTAAAAACATATCTAAAAATGGGTCTGTAGTCCTCTTAGAAATGAAAGGTCACTCCTCACTTAAGAGGAGTGACAGATATTATCCGATAGCAACACTTGAAGTATCTTTGATGTATATTTGAAGGACGGCTTGGTAGAGGAAAGGGAAGGAAGAGGAGGAGGGAGGGAGGAAGAAAGGAAGGTACAAATTCAGAGCCTGAAGGAAATGGCAAACAACTGGGAGGAACACATTTTTAAGCCCATGCTTATGTATCCCAGCAGCCAAACAAAGCAGATCCAAACAGGAAAAATATGTATGTACGTTCTTTTCTAAGAACATTCTGAAAGTCAACTTTAAACTCAAAATAGAAGAAAGTGCAACCTAAGGGAACAAAGATGGGTGGGGTGGCTGGGGAGGTGATCCACGGCGGCAGAGGCTCTGCGTGTGTATTTTGCGTCTGGAGAGTGGAGTCTCTCTCTCTGCTTGCTGATCACCACGTGAGCTGCTTCTCTCTGCCACACTCTTCTTCCATGATGTTCTGCCTCACCTCCAGCCCCAAGGAATGGAGCCTGCTGCCCAGGGACTGAGCCCTCTGAAACCGTGAGCCCCTCAATCACCTTTTCCTCTACAATGTGCTGGTTGGGTCCTGTGGTCACAGCATTGAAAAAGCTGACTGAAACAGGTGCTGGTACCGAGCCACCCTCCAGCCCCTTTTATTTTTATTTTGAGACAGGTTCTCACTAAGTTGCTCAGGGCCTTGCTCAGTTGCTGAGGCTGGCCTTGAACTTGTGATCCTCCTGCCTCAGCCTCCTGAGCAACTGGGATTTCAGATATGTGCACCACTGTGCCAGCTCACGTTTATTTTTAAAGAGCTCGATTTTGTTATTCTTTGAATCAGCATCTGAATTCAATGGTGCGAACTCATCTCTAATTCTTGCGTGTGTGTTCCTTGCACTCCTCTTGTCTTCAATGAACTGTTCCTACAGAACTTCTTCATAAACTTTTCCTTAAATATCACACAGTTCTTTGGTACTTCAGTGACTGTTCTAGGTGTTTTTCAGGTATTTCTTTATTCTTTACCGTTTATGATGTTGGTGTTTTGAAGGGACCTGAAGTCATTTGTCTGAGTCCCACAGCTGGGGTTTGAACCTGGGCCTCCAGCTCTGTAGCCCGTGCTCTGAGCCACCATGGTCAGGGGCAACACATGTTCCTCCAGGGTCAGCTGATCCCATGCTGTCTTTTCATACCTGGGAGGCACCAGGGCAGCCTGGAGGTCCTGTGTCCACGGGTGACGCCTCTCCAGTGGTATACAGGAGGTCTGGGTAGGGCCTGGACATTCAGCAGCTGCTCCTAATGTCAGGAAGTTTCCCCTTTGGTCTGGTTAACATCTGGGGAGAATCCTGGGGAGGGAAAGTATCAGAGTGATGTTTTAATCAGCTTCTTTGTTACCATGACCAGAAGACTTGACAAGAACAACACAGAGGAGGAGACATTTGTTTGCGGCTCACGGTTCCAGAAGTCTCAGTCCGTAGACGGCTGGCTCCATTGCTCTGGGTCCAAGATGGAACATCATGGTGGAAGAGTGGTGGAGGAAAGCAGGGGCCACCATGAAGCAGAGGGGCCGTGCTGAACAAGGACCAAATATAAATGTCAAAGGCACGCCCCAGCGACCCCTCCTCCAGCCTCGCCCCGCTTCCTACGGTCACCACCTAGTCAGTCCCTGCCGGGGGATCAATGCGCTGAGTAGGTTCAGGCCCTCACATCCGGTCATCTTCCTCTAAAGTCCTTGCACCGTCTCACACAGGAGGTTTGGGGGCCGCCTCACATCTAAGCCACAGCACAAACCGTGACAGCCTGGCTCGGCGTCCGGAGAGAAGCCCGCGCGGGAGGGCGCAGCACGCCGACTCCTCTTGATCTCGCTGTTCCACAGCCGTGGTCTTGCCTTTGGCTGGGCCTTTGGCTGGGCTTGACGTTCCCGCGTCCAGCGGCTTTCAGTTCAGCTGCTCCTGGAAAGAACTTGGCTTTCTTGGGGCATCCAGGAAGGGGTCTGGGCAGCCCAGAGTCCACACTCCATTCCAGCCTGACGTCCCCCTCTTCGCTGCTGGGCGGTTCCTGCCTTCAGAAGTGCCGGCACCCCGGCCTGGGCCTTTCTGGGTGTGCCTGCCGTGGGCCGCGGCCTCCCCTCCGCTGCCCCCTGAGGAGCGCTAGGGCTCTGCTCCGTGGGCACCGCCCGTCAGTCAGCTCCCAAACTCGTTGACACTTCCACCCGCTCGTCTCTCTTCTCTGTTGCTCTAGTCTCTTCTCTTCTCTCTCTCTCTCTCTCTCTCTTTCTTTCTTTCTTTCTTTCTTTCTTTCTTTCTTTCTCTCTCTTTCTTTCCCCCTTCCTTCTTTCCTTCTTCCTTCTCTTTTCTTTCTTTCTTTCTCCCTTCCTTCCTTCCTTCCTTCCTCCCTTCTCTTCTCTTCTCTCTCTTCTCTTTCTTTATTTCTTTCTCCCTTCCTTCCTTTTCTTCTCTTCTCTTTCTTTCTTCCTTCCTTCCTCCCTTCTCTTCTTCCTTCCTTCCTTCCTTCCTTCCTTCCTTCCTTCCTTCCTTCTCTTCTCTTCTCTTCTCTTCTTTATTTCTTTCTCCCTTCCTTCCTTTTCTTCTCTTCTCTTTCTTTCTTCCTTCCTTCCTCCCTTCTCTTCTTTCTTCCTTCATTCCTTCCTTCCTTCTCTTCTCTTCTCTTCTCTTCTCTTCTCTTCTCTTCTCTTCCCCTTTCTTTCTTCCTTCCTTCCTTCCTTCTCTTCCTCCTCTTCTTTTCTCCCCCCCCCCCCTCCTCCTCCTCCTCCTCCTCCTCCTTCTTCTTCTTCTTCTTCTTCTTCTTCTTCTTCTTCTTCTTCTTCTTCTTCTCTCTCTCTCTCTCTCTCTCTCTCTCTCTCTCATCATCATCCTATTGGCTTGGGAAGGACCTGATTCTGTTCCATTTAAATGAACACAATCCGTCCTCGCTAGAACTCCAACCCAGCCCGTGGGAGGCCTTCTTGAGGAAGAGGCCCGGGCGTTCAGGAACGCAGCTCTGCCGGGGCCTGGAAGGCGGCAGCACGGCGTGGGTGGTCTCCGTGAGAAGGCATCCGAGAGGGACAAGGAATGATGCCGACGTGGCAGGAAGGAAGAACAGTCGCGTGGAGAAGAGGGAGGCCTACTTCCAGCCTGCCCATCCCCAGTCCGGTCCGCGGGATCCCGTCTCGGGCACAGGATGTGACAGATGGCTGGAGTCCCGTTTGCGAGTGAGGTCAGCCTACGTCCTGCGGTTACTGAGGCTCCTTTTCAGTCTAGCGGTCCCTGGAGGACAAAGCCCCTGTGCGTGCTGGAGACCACAGCGCGGCCTCCTGGTCTGGAAATTTGCTAGCTCAGCCTCCACGTCCCCTTCCTAGCCATCTTGCTGTTTTGGGGGATTCCTTGTCCCCTGTGTGTCCCCTGATAGTCGGGTATCAATTAGGGGCCTGCTGGGAAGTGCAGTGCTGACCGTGGCTCCTCACGGAAGGTCAAGGGTGTTTGGGGAGACGGTGGGAAGCTGAAGGCCTGGACTGGGAATGTGGGCACAGAGGGTCAAGAAGCAGGAAGCAGGAGATCGCGCGCAGAGGAAAGAGTCCAGCGGAACGCGTCTGCAGTGCCGGCAGGCGCTGCCCACCCTGAGGCTGCCCGCCGCGACGCCCCGGATTGTCCCTGACCGTTCTCCTGTCTCTCCAGATTCAGACTCGGGTGGGAGGGTGGGATCTGCCGAGTCTGGGTCACGTGCCCACCCGCTGATTGCCAGGGGCCGGGGGAGAAGAGACACGTGCTCTCTGGTTTCCGTAAAAGGTGCAGCCATCAATTCTGTGCGTGATGGGAAGCTCCCGGCCTAAGAAAGGAAGGCTTGGCTCAGTCAAGGGCGGGCAGGCCCCCGGCTGCTGACTCCCGGTCCAGGTCTGGGCCTTTCATGGCGACTTCCACAATTCTCTCCGCTGAGAGACCAGAATCCTGGGTCTGACACCCACAGATCCCTAGCCAAGTGTGCCCGCAGTTCCCGCCTGAGCTCTGGGCGTTGGCACATCTTAAAATTCGAGACTGGAATCCCAGCCTGCAAATCGGTTCTCAGTCCATCGGCTTGAAGAGCATTTCCCACGTTCTAGGCTCAGGAGCTGTGAGCAGAGAGCGTGGGTCCCGGGCACTGGCCCTGGTGTGGCTGTGAAGCCGGTCGGGTGGCCAGCCCGCTCTCATCTGGCCACGTTCAGGCCGAGCGCCTTCTTCAGGGGTTCCTTCCGTGGCAGCGGGATGCGTGTGTGTGAAGACGGACATGAGGCCACTTTACCCACCTTACATGCTGCTGTGGTTTGGCTCCGGCGCCCTGGGCAGCTCCGAGGGACTGGAACATGTGTGCTCACGTTTTGCAGGAGAGGGACCAGGATTTTCAGGAGCCGATGGAAGTCCCTGACACCTCAAGAGATCGAGGGTTGATTCATAGGCTGAGTTTCTTAAAAACGACCTTCAAGATGGTGGTGACGGTTGCCCAACTCTGAATTCACTAAAGACCACCGAATTGTACGCTTTAAGTGGGTGACTTGTAGGTAGGTGAACAAAACCTCAGAGAGCTACTAAAAACTGACCTTGTCACCTCTGAGGGGAGCAGGCAGGGAGCGGGCCGGGGTCTCAGAGGCCTCGTCCCGCAGTCTGGTCTTCTGGCACTTGCTCCTCTCGGGGCTGGTACTGGGCAGAGTCCTCACATGCTTATTTTACTAAATAAAATAAGTGGTGTCTTCTATTAAAAGACATGAGTCCAACTAGACACTATTGAAATAAAGGGCGTCTTCCATTAAAAGACACTAGTTCAGGGTCTTTCTAGGGGGCCTGACGTGTGGCCAGGGCTTCCTGCTGTGTCCCTGGCTCCACGTGGCCAGGGACCTGACTCCAGAGATGCCTTGTAACTGCTTCCTGTCACCCTCTGGGTTCCTTGGGGCGTGGCCTGTGAGCCAGAGTGAGGCAGGGAGCGAGAGGGTGGAGGGCACCGGCGGAGGATGCGGACGTGGGGCTGGAAGAGACCTCAGGCCGCGATGCAGCCCGCAAGCTGACACAGCCCACTGGAGGGCCCCACATGGGGCCAGCGTGTCCCGGGAAGTGTCGTTGGTCACTGGGGATGGCTGCCCCAGGAAGGATGTGACCGTGGACTTCTCAGCAACTGAGGCAATTCTATAGAACCCCAGGAACCACAGCCCTGAGTGGCTGGTCCTTCTGGAAGAGGGAGGCCAAACCTCATCCTTATATTCCTGGCCAGTTCTGTTTTCTTTCCTCCTTCCCTCCCTCCTTTCCTGTCTTCTCTCCTTCCTTCCATACTAGGGATTGAACCCAGGGGTGCTTCATCCCAAGCCCTGTTAATTTTTTTTTAAATTTTGAGATAGTGGCTTGCTTAGTTGCCGAGGCTGGCCTTGAACTTGCGATCCTCCTGCCTCAGCCTCCTAAGTCATTGAGATTACAGGTGTGCACCCCTACCTGGTCTCTTTTGTGACTAATAGTGAAACTATCCACCACTTATCTTGTAAGGGGGATTGTCCCCACCTTAGGAAACTGTTGGGGTTCCAGAAAGTGCAATACCCTTTAAAGATTACTGGCAATCATCTCATCATAACTGGATGATCTCAAACCAGCTATGCTATTCCAAGTTTTAGACATCTTTACCCATGAAGGCCAGAGGCCCTCTGCTCAGGGAGACAGAGAAGGCTGTGGGACAGGTGCAGACCGAGACTCCTTAGGGAGATCATCGGCCACTTTGGGGACCCCTTGGTCGGATTGCTGAGCTAGGCCTTAGGCTCAAGCAAGATGGATAGCGAGGGTCATTGGTTTCTGCTGCCAGAGTAAGAAGTCCACAGAACTGCACCCGCCCAGCACCCTCCAGCTGACCTGTTGCTCAGCCTCTGAGGACGTGCCCCTCCTCCCACTCCCAGCAGACCATGGAACCATCTTAGGGGAGGTCTGACGAGTCTTCATCTAGATCAGGGCGTGGCCAACTTGCGCTTCGTGCAGACTGCTCTATAGGTACATTCTGCAGACCTATGCACGTTCTTTGGGGTTACATCTAAATTGGCATTAAAACATGGAGATGTCCCTTTCCTTGCCTGATGACCAGCCAGCCACCACGAAGCACTGCTAGGTGCCAGACTGTGCTGAATGCATGGGATACTTGCGTAATCTTCTCGACCCCATGAGGTGGGATACGCTCCCTTTTCATAAGGGGAAACTGAGGCTTAGCTGCCTAAATTGCTGGAAGCCACACTGAGAGCAAGTCAGAGCCACAGAATTCTTTCCTGACTCCGATTCTGTGTATTTTAACCTCTGCCACTTGCCCTTCCTCCTCCGGAAGGCTTCCTCTCTGCTTCTGCAGTCTGCTGGTTCCTGGGGTGCTTTAGCTGGGAGCAGGAGCCAGCAGCTCCCGGCGGACATTGCCTGTCATGGATGAGAAACCTGGCCGCCACCTGGATTAGGGCCAGCCATGCTTGGCCACGATGGCCCACGGCTCTTGAGCTAAGAATGGACCTGTAAGTAAAGCTTTATCAGGCCAGGATCATTTGTTGCCGTGGTGCCGGTGGCTGCTTTTGTGCTGTGGCAGCAAAGCAGAGTAGCTGGGAGACAGACCACGTGGCCTTCAAAGCCTAAAGTATTTCCTGTCTGACCTTGGCCAAAACGTTCTGTCCACCCTGACCTGACGTGAAGAATGATGTCTGACCTCCAGAGAAGGCGGCCTTCCTGAGCTCTCCTGGGAGGTGGGAGAGAGGACAACTTTCAGATCAACTGAATGCTAGATACCCTTATCTGGATTGTTCTGGAACTTTCTTTGCAGTAATAACATACTTGCTTTTCAGGGGCCTTGGTGATCCAGTGTGTTAGTCGACTTTCTGTTACTGTAATAAACAGCTGGGATGAATCAACTTAATAAGAGGAGGGCTTATTTGGACTCCTGGTTTCAGAGGTTCCAGTCTGGGATCCACTGGCCCTGTTGCTTTGGGCCTGTGGTGAAGCAGCCCACATGGTGGGGAGTGCGTGATGGACGAGGGGGCTCACCTCATGGCTGGAAGCAGGACAGGAGGGAGAGGGGACCCCAATTCCCTTCAAGGGCATTCCCCCAGGGCCTAAAACCTCCCACGAGACCCCACCCTTTGAAAATTCCTGTCACCTTCCAACAGCGCCAGGCCGAGGACCAAAGTTTAGCACCCAGGCCTGCGGGGGACATTGCAGATCCAAGCCAGAGCCCCCAGGGTACTGCTGATGGCCTCTCCCGCAGTAGTAGGAGCCTGGAACCTCCTGGTCATAGCGTTCTGTGTGTGACATGCAGGGTTCAGAAGGCCATGCCAAAAACCCACGCTCTGCCATAGGATTCTGCGGAAGGCAATCGAGAGAAACAAACCCAAGGAAAACTCTCTGCACCCGACCCCACCAGGAGGGGTAGGTGATCGTCGAGGTCAGAGAAGGTGCTGGATGAATCTGCAAAACAAACCTTACTAATGAGCCCTCGTCTCCCAGTAGTTCCCGTATGTTCACACCCTGCTCTTGGCTACCCCTAAAAGACAACCCCCTTTTCTTTTTTCCTGTCACTTCTCTACAGTTCTTTGGTCCTAAGAGCCTACACAAGCCCCAAATTCTAACCACTTCTCTAAGTTACTCATGGCTGAATTTCTCCCGCCTACATGTATTTTCATTAAACGTCTCGTTTTTCCCTTGCTAATCTGTTTTATGTCGGTCTAATTTGCAGGACCCCTGGTGCAGGACCTAAGAGGGTGGAGGGGAAGCGTCTGTCCTTCCCTGCAGACGCGGGGCTGGAAACAGCTGGGGCGGGTGGGGAGCAGGTCTACACTAAGGGTGTCCTCGCCCAGCACGTTAGGCCTTAGGGAAGGTAGAAGCTGGACACAGCACCTGCCTAAAGAAGGGGCCTGGTGCCCACGGGTCACTGGCCGTGCACCAGGTCTGACGCGGTGTTGAACGGGGCCGCTGGGTCTGGAGCAGGACGTGACATCATCCTGCGGTGCCCAGGGAGAGGCTCTGGCCTCCCGTGGTGCGTTTTCCACCAGCCCAGCCACCCTGGTGCCAGGTGCGCACTCGGGTACGGAGACGGCTAGGCCAACTCTGTGTCCCCGAGTGACAGCCGAGGAAGCCTGGGGTTGGCATCCAGACCCAGATGGGATTTGGCTGACGGCAGCAGAGCGCACGCCTCTGCCTTGGCTGAGCTTGGGCGAATTAGCGCCTTCCCGCCTGGGGCCACGTTTTCCTCCCAGGGTTCACAACGCTGAGCGGCCTCATTAGCACGCGGAGTGACAGCGCTCGGCACCGCAGATCAAAGCAGCAGCACTCAGCGATAAGCTCAGGGGTCCACTCCACGGTCCAGTGAGGCGCGGGGTGGACCAGGCCCCGGGTGTGTGCTGGGCGTGTGCAGGTGGCAGGCACGGTTCCTGGCGGCCGCCAGGTGGAGCGAGGTGGGGCTCGAGGGTCGCAGGACTCCGGTTGTAAGCAGCAGGAACCGTTCTGGATTGTCTCAGCCAGAGACAGCGGACGGGGCTCTGGAAAGGTTCACGAGACTGAAGAAGCGAATAGCGGGGCTCAGGAAGGACAGGAATGGGCAGCAGCCCCGGGATTTACGGAGCAGGAAATACACAGTCTCTTCTGGACTCGTGTGCCTTGGGGACCAGTGCCTCCTACCAGTGTCCTCACCTTGACCTACACCGGCTTGTCTCCACACGAGAACTTGACTCAGGAAAGAGGTGGACAGGACTCTTGGTGGGCAGTTCAACACTGGGTACAGTGGTGCAGGGGACCTCCCAAAGGACACTGAAAAAGGGGTCAGTGTACTTGGGCAAAGTTTCCAGGTCCTCTGAACTATGGAAACATGGAGGAAAATGCCCAACCCAGTCCTGGCGATTGGAGAAGGTCCTGCAGGAAGAAACACCAACCGGAAACAGAAGGGCACGCTGAACTGCACTAGTGGGCAAGAGGCAAGTAACACCTTACAGGCTGAGAGTCACAGGTGCAAAGGCCCTGGGGCAGAGATAATTACTGTCCTCCTCAGAAGGATGGCTCTTCCCTGCTGGTCTCTAGGAGTGGCAGGTCACTTTGCCCAAGGACTTAGACTTCTAAGGATCAGAGTCCCTGCTCTCTCCACCTGCTTGGAGTCCTTGAGTTTTTCAAGGGCAAGTGAGCACCAAGGGAAAACCTCAGGGGTGACTGCCTCTTCCCAGGGAGTGAGCAGGATGGAGGAAATCAGGAGCCTCCTGCGTGGACAGTGATAGGAAGGAAAGGCCCGCACAGCGGTGAGTATCTTTATTGTTTTTCTCCGCTACGGTGGGGGAGGCCTCCAGTCATGAGCTGCCTGAACCGATTTGCACGGGCGTTTGTCACAGATCGTGGCCCGACGTTTACAGCCGCTGCGATCCCCGCGCATCGATTACGAGGCTGCGAAGGCCAAGCTGCCTCCTTAGGGCTCCGCCCTGTTGCAGTTCATCCTGGGAAGAGGGGGCGCCTTGGAATGGGAAGAAGGGCCCCGTCCAGCGCAGGTCTCGTCGTGTGGCCGGGCCAGCAGGCCGCGTGCCCACCGTCTTTGGTTAGTCAGCTGCACTTTCTTTCACGTGACAACCTGCAGCCCCCAGGAGCTCCTGGGAAGGAATCGTTCTCGGCCTCCGAGGCTCAGTCGCCTCTGGGCGGGGTCCTTGGGCTGAGGAAAGCGGAGCCCGTCTCTGCCGGGTGGCTCTGGGAACTCGCTCCTGCACACTTGGTTTCTCTGAGGAGCCAGGGGACTTCCTCCCTCCCCGGTCATCATGAGGCTGGGGCGCTCTGGGGAGGAGTCTGGGCCTCCTGGGCTCCAGGCGCTCTCAGCCTCGCCATCAGAGGCCACACTGGACAGAGCAGCGCAGAGGCCCGACCCAGGGTGGAAGGAGCCCGTCCACGCAGCCTGTGGTTGGCGGGAGGCGGCCCTACTCCTCGGCGGCTGGTTCTCTGCGAGGTGAGGGGCAGGACCAGGTGAGCCTGTCAGTCGGGTGTGGGTGCAGGTGCGGCCGAAGCCACAGACGCCGTCTTCTCAGGGTCGCGGAGGCTGGGAGTCCAGGTCGAGGTGCTGCGGGGCTGTTTTCTGGGGGGACTCTGTGGCTCGGGGACAGCTGCCTTCTCCTGTGTCCTCAGGTGGCCTCCGCACACGAGTCCCTGGAGTCTCCTGCCTCCTCCCAGGGATGCTGGTCCTACGGGTGGGGTCTTGTCTCACGACCCCGTTTCTCCCTGCAGATGCTGACTCGGGTGACCAGGTGGGGGCAGGCCTGGGGGCTCATTCTCAGTCAGTAACAGGAGAAGCTTGCAGGTCAGAAAGGCGGCGGGGTTTTGGCCTCCCTGCAGGGGATGGCAGTCCCTGGGGGCGGAGGGGATTTTTCCATGGATACAGACACCCATCCCCGCTTGGAAGCTCCCTGCTGTAGGGAGCCTGGTCCCTGCGCCGCGCCTCTCTTCTGTGGGGACGTAGCAGATCCAGGGGCGCCAGCCAGCGGCCTTTCGCCGCCCCTTCCCTGGCAGCGGCGACACCTGGCTTGTGATTTTTGTGGGTTTAGCCACTCTTGTCTTGGGGGAGGGTCCTAACTCTCCAAAATTACTTAAATTTTTCACGAACGGCAGTGTACCCCAGCTTCTTGTGAGAAGCGCGTTTGTGGGCTCCTCAAAGTATCGCTGGCTCTAGGCTCTGCGCCGACTCTGCCCAGTGGTTGGTCACCCTCTGCAGGGAAGGGTGGCCTTCCACCCTGACTCGGGGAAATCGAGACTGCGCTGGTGATCCGTTAGCGTGATGTGAGAGCGAGTTTCCGGGAACTCTAGGACGGGTTTCTTCTCTGTCAAGGAGATGCCTTTTCCTGGAGTTTCTCACGCTGGTTTGTGGCAGCCATTCTGAGGTCCTGAGGCGACACTGAGTGGATGAGGGCGGGTCCCAGGGATGAGGCTGAGCCATGGTGGGAACCATCGCTGGAGTGGCTCTGTCTACCGGAGCGGCACAGGCAAGCACCTCGGAGCAGGTGACTTAACCAGAGGGTACTTATGGTGGAAGGTGTTGGAAGAGTTGGTTCTTTCTTTCTTTTTTTGGGAGGGTACCTAGGGGCACTTAGCCACTGAATAACATCCCCGGCCCTTTTTTATATTTTGAGACAGGATCTCACAGGTTGCTTAGGGCCTCACTAAGTTGCTGAGGCTGACTTGGAGCTGGTGATCCTCCTGCCTCAGCCTCCTAAGCTGGCGTGCACCTTCTCTCTGAGGACTGGGGGGGGGGGGAACCTGCTCCAGACCTTCCCCAGCTGCTGCTGGTTTTCTAGCAGTCTTGGTGACCCCGGTCGGAAGAAGCGTCACCTGATCCGTGCCCCTGTCTCAAGGTAGAGTGTCCCCGTGTGTGCCCACGTCCACATCTCCCTTTGACAGGGACATCAGCCATACTGGTTTAAGATCTGCCTCATGGCCTGATTGCAGGTTGTCACCTCTGTAAGCTGTCTCCACGGTTGTGTTCTGAGGATCTGGTGGTAGAGCTTCAGCCAAGGCCTACTGGGGGGACAGTTGAACCCCTAGCCCCTCCCTTGGGACAGTTTTGTGACCACCGGTCCCTTTGTGGTCTGTGCCTTGTGAGTCGGAGTTTCCTGTGCCACCTGTACTGCAGGAAGTGAGCCCAGCAGGGCCCCGGCCTCACGCTGGTTCCCTTCCTGCCAGCAGGTCCCCGCTGGGCTCCTGTCTCCGTTGGCGGCAGCTGGTGCAGGTCCAGGACCAGAGCCCCACACGGCAGCCCCACCAGGAGAAGAGGTGCAGAGGCCCCGAGGCAGCCAGGGCACGGAGACACCCCACAAGAGGAGAGCCCGAGGCCCTGGCCTTTCCAGCTCGCCGCCCCCTGCGCTCCTTGGCTTGTGGCCCTTCCTCCATGTTAGGTATAAAGCCACCTTTCTCTCCCGTTACAGGAACCCAGCCTCCCAACCCACCTGTCAATCTGCTGTTATGCCCGCCTCTCCCGTTACAGGAATTTCCGGCTTACGTTGCCGTAATCTTCCTGCCTCTACATTACGTTCCAATATGTCATTGGTCCATCAGTCAGTCTGTAATAATTCTCCTCCGCGATTGGTTCCTCCCAGCCCACGAAATTCCAATATCTGAGAAGAAACCCTGCGCCATCTTCTTTCCCTTTCCCCTTTCCGCCCCACCTCAGCGGGCACGATTTGTCCGCATAAAATAGTTCCTCGAGCGGGACCTGTATCTGCAGAGCGTTTTTTTTCTGGGAGTTATCGACGAACCAAAACTGCCCCTAACACTCCATCTTTTTTCTTTTTAGTCGTAGGTGGACACAATACCTTTATCTTATTGATTTTTATGTGGCGCTGAGGATGGAACCCAGGGCCTCACACGTGCTAGGCAAGCGCTCCACCACTGAGCCACACCCCAGCCCTTCCTCCATCTTAAGCATGTGGCTCTGAATCTGCCTCCCTCAATGCCTCTCCCCACTTCTTCCGAAAACCTCTGATCTCATCTGTCGGGTCTGGACAATCCAGGGCCATCTTCCCCCTCCTTAATCACATCCCAAGGCCGTCTTGCCACCGAGGGCCGCATGGTGGCGGCTTCTGGGCATTGGGCCTCGGGGCTCTTCCGGGGTGAATGTCCTTCAGCCCCCAGAGAGGAGGCCGGGCTCCTCCTCAAAGGCTGCGTAAAGCGGTGGCTCCTGGCACGGACGTTCTTTCCTGTACCTCCGTGCGGGGTGCGTGGAAGTGGTGAGTGCACCCCGAGGCCCTGGTTCTCAAAGCGGGGCCCCGGCCCGCAGAGGCAGCCACACCTGGAGCCCGCTGGCCGAGCAGAGTCTCAGCCGCACCCGACCTCCTGGGTCAGGAGCTCTGGGGCTGGCCTCCGCCGTCAGCCTCCCCTGCCTCGCCACCCTGCCTTCCTCTGAAGCGTGGGCTTGGCGTCTGCGTGGAATCTCCTGCCGTGGGATGTCGTGGCCCTGGCCTGGGAAGTCGGCCGCTGCCGGTTCGGGCTGCACCTCTGGTGAACACCGCCCCCGAGGGAACAAAGCTCCTCGAACATCCCATCCCCTGAGTCCTCCCGGGTGCTGTGGCCCACCTGGGCACCGGGGGTCCTCCACGAGCACCTGAGGTCAGGGCCCCGAGCCGAGGCCGGCGGTTGTGAGGGGTGGTGAAGAGGGACTCGGGCAGAGGAGGGGCAGGGGCGTCGGATTCCGTTAGCGAGAGTGCGTGAAACCCCTGCAGTGAGCACTGGTCTGGCCTCTAGAACCCAGAAGGCCAGCCCACGTGGCCGAGCCCGGGGAGGCGACGGGATGGAAGTTCAGGGCTGGCTGGCCTCTGCCCCTCGGCGAGGCTCACCCTGGGGATCCTCCACCCAGAGAGGGCGTTTGGCACCCAGCGAAGGAGGCAGGGAAAGCACAGGGGCCCCGTGCCTCACGGAAGACGCTCTTAGCACAGGTTCCGACTTGAGAGCTGACAGCATCAGCTGCTGCCGGGGCGCGAGAGGCGCAGTCACCCGTCTTCACACCCCGGGTGACAGCGCGGCTGGAACCCCTCCGGAGCCTCGCTTCCATCTGGAGGTGCCCACGCGAGCAGGGCCCTGCCCCACCCTGGGTGCTTGCCAGGGTCCTGGTTTACGCCCTGGGCGCTACGTGATTCTCGGTCACACCCTCTCCTGCCTTCACGTGCTCCCGCCACGCAGACCCGGGACACCAGGCCCACACTCGATCACGTCGCTTCCCGCCAGGTCCTCAGGGAAGCCATCCCTCCAGCAAAGCCAACGTCACCAGATGGCGCTGAGCCCGCTGGTCCGTTGACAGGTGGCGGCCTGGCCAGGCCCGGTTCGGCTGGACGATCGGGTGGAGACTCCGAGGACCTGAGATGAGCCGTTTGACTGGACTCGGGAAGAAGCTTCGGGGAACACGGGGAGGCAGAGGCGTCGTGGGAGGCGCAGACGGACCTTCCCCTGGTGACGCGGCCATCGTGAAGCTTCCCGCGGGGACCGTGGTTGGGAGCAGCAGCCTCCCCGGGGGCGGGGACACGGATATGTCGCCCAGGTCGGTGTTTAATCATTTAAAACGTGACACCCGCCCAAGTGTTTTGGACAATAACGAGGGTTCCCTTGGTGGCCTGCCCTTTCAGGGTGAGAGAGTTTGGTCGGCGTCCACTCTGACCTCCTGAAGCAAAGTGTGTTGAAATTTAACAAGAAAAACGAGAAAAGAGCAAAGACTCTCCAGAGAAGGGAGCCAGCCCCCCAGGCTCCGAGTCCTCCACGCAGCCCCTGCCCTTCCTGCAGGTGGCCGCTCTGCTGACCCCTCGTGTCCAAGGTTCCATGGCTTCAGACAGACGAGGTGACCTGGAGCCCGCGGGAAGTGCCTGCCTGGCTCCCCCTGTGCACCCTGAGGCCCGGGCGCTGCACGGGGCTTGCTGGCCTGCATGCTCGGGTGGACTCCGCAGGGACGTGCTCGCTCACTCTGTCCTGCTGTTGGTGACAGTATGGGCCGTTTGCAGGCCGGGGCTCTTCGGAGCAGCGGGTGCTTCTGTGGATGTTCTGGTGACGTGACGGTGTCCACCGTGGGTACTTACCTGGGAGCAGGGTTGGCAGGCCATACGGCCGGGTGCTGAACTTGAGACTGCCAGGCCAGACGGTGTCTCAGCGCCCCCACCTTTCACACTGCCACCTGGAGCGAAGGGGGTCCGTTTGCTCCACACGTTTGTCGATGCTTGGAACTGTCAATTTTAAAGGCTGTCAATCTTGAAGTCCGTCTACGAGGGTGGACTGCGTGTTTGGATTTTATTGTACTTTCAACTTGCCTTTCTCCATGAATAATGGAGGTGGCCATCTTTTCATATTGGCCTTTTAAAATACTCCCATGTTAGTTTTCTGTTACTGTCACAAAAGACCTGACATAATTAACTTACTAAGAGACTAGGTTTATTTGGCTCAGAGCTTTAACGTTTCCAGGCCGTGATTCGTCGGTCCTGGGGTGTTCAGGCCGGTGCTGAAGCAGCACATCACGGCAGGAGACACGGCGGTAGCAAAAACTGTTCACCTCGTGGCCAGTGAGCAGGAAAGAGAGAGAAAAAGAGGAAGAGTCCGGGGTCCCACAGTCACCTTTGAGGGCACACCCCGAGTGATCCAAAGGCCTCCCCCAGTCCATCTCTTAAAGTTTACACCACCTCCCAATAGTGCCACCTGGGGACCCCGCCTTCGAACACATGGGCCTTGGGGGACATTTGAGTTCTAAACTATAGTAACCCTACTTTTTAAAGTGCTCATCCAAGTTTCTTGTCTGTATTTTGAGTAATTTGTCTTTTTGATTTGAAACAGTTCTTTCTATAACAAGAGTATGAGTCCTCTCTTGGCTACAGGTGTTTCAAATTTCTTCCCTTCAAGAGACTTTTTTTTTTTTTGGTATGGGGATTGAACTCAGGGGCACTCGACCCCTGAGCCACATCCCCAGCCCTATTTTGTATTTTATTTAGAGACAGGGTCTCACTGAGTTGCTTAGCACCTCACAATTGCTGAGGCTGGCTCTGAACGAGCGATCCTCCTGTCTCAGCCTCCCGAGCTGCTGGGATTACAGGCGTGCGCCACCGCACCCCGGCTAAGAGACATTTTAAGGCAGATTCTTCTAAGGAAACGCTGAGTTTTGACGTTGCATTTCTCCATCTCTCCTTTTCTGGGTGGCACTTTCTGTGTCCTGCTGAAGAAGTTATCTACCCCCTTCTAAGCCCATAACGTCATTCTGGTGTGAAAAGACTTGTTTTGATATTGCCTGTAAGTGACTTTTGTTTTGATATTGCCACCTGTAAGTGACATTTTTCCCCGGGACTCGAGCTTCCCGTTTTCTCCCACGTGGATTTCCAAGTGACGAAGCACCGTGGCACATTTCCCCAGCTCTGCAAGGACACCTTTGTCATTACGCATGAAGGAGGCAGCCGGGGTCCCCGGCTGGGGTCAGCTTGCGTGTCCTGGGCTGCTGCCCCACTCTTATGCCCCGGGGCTTGCTAACCTGGTGGACGACCCTCTTTCCAGAGGCCTTCTTCAGGAGCCTGGGCTCTGCGCCTTTCCAGCTGGATGCTAGAGGCCTCCTGAATCTCACAGATGATCTGTTCAGATTTCAGATTAAATCTGTAGATGAGTGTGGGAGAAATGAAATTTCATGCCACGGAGCCCTGAACCCTGCCTGGGCTTGCTCAGCTCTTGTTCCGTCTTGGCCTTGGTTGTTTTCCATTAGGTCTATTCCTCGTTATTCCATGTGTCTTGATGCTACTATTGTACTTTTACGCTTTTCTGCTTCACATACATCAACACAATTCACTTTTAAAATATACTGTACTCCCAACAAGCTCGTTCAATTTATTCTAACGATTTCTCTGTACACTTATTCAATTTTCTTCAACAATCACTGCAAGTGCAAATAGCAACGATTTTATTTTTTCGACTGCAAATTTCACATCTCTTTGATTTTCTTCCAGCAGCGTAGCCTTGGGTGGAGGTGACGATAGGGGTTGTTCAGTCCTCAGTCTTGCTGGGGGGGCGGGTAGGAGCTTTCACTATTTCACCATCATGAAAGATTTCTTTATACAAGGTCTTTATCAGGTTAAGAAAGTTTTCCTTTATTCCTTTGGGTGTTTTTTGTGACACTTGAATTAAGGTCTGGCACAGAGACAAGTTTTTCAAAGTTCATTTTTTTTAAAAAGTGCATATTCTGTAGTGTCGGACACAGATGGTCCACAAAAGGCCATTGATCAATGTCAGTGACTTTCAATTTTTCTGTGTATTCTGTTTTTTAAAAACGTTTTCTAATTTCTACTTGTTGTTGGTTTATTTTTCCTTGTTACTCACCGGTCATGTTGCCTCATGTCTTAAGGTTTGTTGGACTGATAATGTTGTCTATTGTGAAAGATAGTTTTGGTCACTACAACTACTTTTTACCTGTAAGTCTACTTAGTACCACGGTAACAGCTACACCAGCTTTCTTTACAATTTCTTTTTCTCTTTTTTTCTGACATCTTTTGAATCCTTTTTACACTCATTTTCCCTATTGGCCCAGTGATTGCAAATTCTTTTACAAACTTCCAGTGGTTACACAAGAGATTAAAATATGCATCCTTGACTTATGAAGACTGAACATCAATACTGATTTGTTTTTAATTATAATATTCATTACATTAACACTGGTATAAATTTATTAAATATAAATTATATTTATTGATATATATTATAATAGATAATGCATTATCATAACATAAAGTGTAATATTATTATAACAAAGGTAATACATAATTATATTATGCATATATTAATTACATTAATACAAATATAAATTATTTTCAGGACAATGCAAGGACCTTAGGACACTGATTCCATTACTCCTCTTCTAATTTCTTTTCTTTCTTTCTGTTTTTGATACTAGGGATTAAACCCAGAGGTGCTTTACCACTGAGCCACATCCCCAGCCCTTTTTATTTTTTAGTGTGGGACAGTATCTCACTAAGTTGCTTAGGGACTTGCTAAGTTGCTGAGGCTAGCCTCGAACTTGTGATCCTCCTGCTTCAGCCTCCTGAGCTGGGATTACAGGTGTACATCATGGCACCCAGTTTACCCTCTGCCAGTTCCCAAGGTATTTTTGTTCTGTATTTTATTTCTATATTTTAATCCTGACAGTGTCTTAATATATTAATGTAAAACAATGTTGACCATGAATAGCCATATATCTGTGTGATTATAGATTAATACTGGCCCATAATAGTACACATTAATGTTCATTTAGAGTTAATTTAGGGTTAGCTACAGCTGACCTCTTCACTGTCCTTCATTGCATCCTGCACTTCTGAGCTTCTCTGGGGTCATGTCCTCCTCCCAGAAGAAATTCCCTGCAGTGTTTCTTGACTGAGTCCACTAGTAATAAGTCTTCCAAAATGTCTCTGGTCTGAAGATGACTCGATTTCACCCTCATTCTTGAAGGATGTTTTCCATGAGTCTAGAATTCTGGGTGGCAATTATTTTCTTTCAGCACTTGGGAGATAGGTCATTAACTTCTGGTTTCTGTAGCTGGCGTTGAAGTCAGACGCCAGTCTCTGCTGCTCCTCTGAGGGCCTCTGTCCCCCTCACCCCGACCTCCAGAGCAGCTTTTAAGACTCTCTGTGTGAGAAACCTGTGTCATTTCCTTTTCATTTATTCTGGCTGGAGTTCAGTGACCTTCTTAAATCTTAATTCAGTCAGTTTTCAAAGCTGCATTAGGTTCTTTGGAGACACAGAACCGGTGGGAGATTCACGGTGGGAACTGGCTCACGTGGCTACAGGAGCTGAGAAGTCCCACAGTGTGCTGCCTGAAAACCGGAGACTCAGGGAGGCCGGAGGTGTAACTGAGTCTGAGTCCAGAGAGCCCATGTGGGAACACTCAGATCAAGGCCAGAGAACTGGAGGCAGTGGGGGAGGCTGGAGACAGAGGCCACAGGAGCAGGAGCTGTGCCATCTAACGCAGCCTCCACGTGTGGTTCCCCCCCACACACTCAGGTTGGAGTGTCACCCCCATTGAGAGGCAGGAACCCCATCTGTCATGGCGTCGAGGGGAGGCCTCTGGGAGAAGCAAGGAGACAGGCTCCTCAGGGTGGAGCCCACCATAGAGTGGTGAGGGTGTGTGGCGAGGGACGGGGCAGAGGGGACACGCGGGCGGCCAGCCTCTTGCACGTGATGCCCTGTGCCGCCCGGAGCTCTGGGTGAGAAGGCCATCACCATACGGCCCCTGACCTTGATCTCGGAACTGAGCCACAGTGAATTTCTTTTCTGTACAACATACCTGATCTGGTATTGTGTTCTTAGCAATAGGAAACGGACGGACACAGTGGTCTTCTGCTATGAAACCCGAAGCAGCATAGAATGGTTGGCTCTGAGCTCCGCACCGCGTTCTCTGCACGGCCCTTGCCTTTGCCTGTCTGTGTCACCTGCTCTGGTATCCGCCTTTTGGGAGGGGAGTGTTTGAACCTAATGACTTGTGACATCGGCTCTTCACTCCCGTGGGAACGTGTGTCTGTGAAGCCCAGGGAGCTCTTTGGACGGGTCCATTGAAAGTCTGCAGGGCTGACAGGGTCCCAGGGAACTTAAAAATATGGATATGACTATTGATCAGAGTCGGAGCAAATTTCCGTCCTCTCTGATCTAAGATTTCTAAGCAGACCTTAAAACACTTTGCGTATAACATGGGGATTAAACCAGCCTTGCCCGGCTGCCCTGCTGGGGCCCCAATCTTCTTCCCCAACCCGATCATCTTCCTTCTGGGTGCGAATCCCACTTCCTTCTTAGACTCGGCCCTAACACTCCCTGGCTTCATGCGTGCCCTGGAGATTCAGCAGAGCCTGTGTTGGAATGACGAGACCCTCTAGCACCCAGGCTGCATGACGTGGAGGTGCTTTTCCATTTGTGTGGTTGATTTTGAGGTTTAGGGCAGAGTGAGGCTGAGTAGCTTCTCCCGCGGTCTCTTCGTCCCTCCCTTCCACCACATTCTCCGCCAGGCCCCAAGCCACCTACCACGGCTAGCGATAAGTTAGGTATCACAGGGACAGTTAATGAATGATCTCACCAGCAAAGTTAACGGCTTCTCTCATGGGGTCTTTGCCAAATTTTGTCTCCCGAGAAGTTTCTAGTACCTGAACATGTCTCCACGAGGAACGGGCTCTTATGGTAAGTGCCACGGATCAGGCTGGGTGTCAGGGACGGCTGCATAGGCAGAAAGGGGGATCCACCGTTGGGATTGGTCGTAGCCTGGGACATGCAGGCTCCATGCTGTCAAATCTGACTGGTCTTGAAAAGTTTCAAATCCAGACGTCTTGAAATGTGGCCGCCTACCTTACAGCAGGAGCGTGGCAGCTCAGTAGGGGGCTCCGTAAACAAGACAGGGTGCTCAAGAAGAGAGCTCTTCGTGGAAGCTGACGAGATGATAATGCTGCTCATGGGGAAGGATGGGGAGGTGCCTCGCTCCGTGTGCTGCTGTAACCAGTCACCCTAGGCTGGTGGCTTAAGCAACAGCAGTCTGTCCCTCCCCATCTAGAAGCTGGAAGTCTGAGATCAGGGTGCCCCCGGGGCCTGGTTCTGGTGAGGTCCGTCTTGCGGGTTGCAGACTAAATATTTCCAGCTGTGTCTTCACAAGGTGGAAAGAGAGCAAGAGAGATCTCTGAGCCCAATCACAAAGGCTCCACCCTCCAGTTCCAGTCACCTCCCTGAGACCCCACTGCCTGACAGCATCATATGGGGGTTAGGATTTCAACATACGACGTCTTCCTCGGTGGGTCCACCACTCTGCAGGGTAAGGATGATTTGGGGAAGATCATGTGGTTCACAGCGGGGAGGGAAGCTACCCCCACGTGGTACCAGACACAGCGTGGCTCCAGATAGATTCAAGGCCTCAGTACGAAAGGTCAGACTACCAGGGAGGCTGACTGTGTGACTTCAGCAAGACCGCCAATCATACCAGAAGTCACAGTCCAGTGGATCTGACCACAGTAGATGCTTCCGGTCAAAGGAAGGCCCCCTGGGCAGAGTCACCAGTCATGACCAACTGCGAGGAGGACGGGCTAAAGGGGTAAATGGTCAATATCTAGCCAACCCAAGGAACTGCTGTAAATCAGCAAAACTGGAAAATGAGCCACGGCTACAAACAGAGCCTTTCCCAGAGAAGAAACTTGTAGAGTTAACTTGTAGGCTCTTGGAGAAGCGCTCAGTTTACTAGTGATGAAGGCCGATCAAGCTGTGCACGATAATGAGCAACACCTACTAGATTTCTCAGCTTCCGACAGTTACCGGCCACGATGTGGGAAGGAGGGAGGACCAGAACCCCGTGCGGCATCGGTGCCTCGCCTAGTGGGCAGGAGCGGAGCGTGTCCTGATAGGGACGATTGGTGGCTGGTGACCCTGAGCCTGAGGGTCTGAAATCTGACTGTTTTCAGCAGCACAGCACAGGCGGCAATTGGGGTAGGACTGTGGGAACCCACGGAACAAGACTGTGGGACGTTTAAGACATGAGCCACCACGTCGCACGCAGCAGGCAGGAGGGACTACAGAGAATGGGGGAAATCCTGGTTTGCTGAACGAAATGCCTGGGCAGGGAGCAGCGGAGCCGCTGCCGGGGTCCTGTGATCCCCCAGGCCCAGGAAGCAGATCCGTTTCCCTCCCTGTGAGGGGCTTCTGCCGTTAGCAAGAGCCGGGTCTTCTGACCATCGTCCTTGATGGTCTGAGACCCCTGTCGTCAGAGAGAACGGTCTCTGATGTTCTACAAGCTCACAACCTGGAGAAGAGCCTCTTCCGGGACGAGAAAAGGGACGCTCCATCGTTGAGCTGCCCTAGGCCATGAGTTTGAAGCCTTGGAAGTATTTTAAGGTGGCTTCTGGCTTTGTGTAACCATCCCAGGTAACCCTCAAAGTGTCACTGAGCTGGGTATCGTTGCAGGTCCAGGGTTCTCATGGAAAGTTCTTCCGCCTGGGAGCCTTTCTGGCCCACTAATGGGCTGAAACTTTGCCTTCCACGCCTTAGTACAGAAGAGGCCAATGGCTTCAGACCCAACTCCTCCGGGAAGCAGACGCGGGTGCTTTGGAAGCTGCAGCTGTGCGGATTGTGTCCCAACCTCCCTCTCTGGGGTCCGGCTCCTGGCACGGGTGGTACTGCCTAACTAGTTGATTGTCAGCCTCTTGCCAAGGCTGACACCGAATACCCCGAGACAGCACCCCAAGTGCTGGCTTGAGGTGTGTGGCGTCTGTGAAGCTGGCGTGCTCTGTGATCAGCAGACGGAAAGAAAAAGATGCAGCACCTGTGGCAGCAGCCGTGGGAACCAGGTGAAAGGTATTCCTCCTCGTCCCTCTCCAGAGGCACTGCCCGCTTCCCTGGAGGTGAGCAGGAGGCTCATCACCCTACACACAGAGTAGGGCCGGGATGCCGAAGGTGAGGATCCTGCACCTCCCCGTGGCCTGAGTGCCCGGGGGACGCATGGCGGTGGTCTCCGCTTCTCTTCTCCAGCTTTGGATTGTATTGCCAACAGCCTGGTCTCCTGTGCCTGGCACTTCTTGGCTGTGGGCATGAAGAGGTTACAGCAGCCCTGGAGCCTGCTGGGCTGAGTTAGCACTTCCCTCTGCATCCAGGATCTCTCCAAGTAACAGCCCTTTTGCATCATGGAGAAGGGGTGGCGGCGCGGGCTGGGGGGCCCGCCGCAGTAGGTCGCAGCAGGGGCTTCCCCTGCCTCCGATGGCCCCCCACTGCCGGACGCGGAGCGGGTGGCGGGAGGCGGAGGCATCGGAGAGCGAAGGATGAACCAGGGACACCCGGCGGCGGAGCTGCAGAGCGCCACAGCTGCGCGCGCCTCTCGCGCTCGCCCCAGGCTGCGGCTGCCGCCCCCGGCGCGCTGGCCTCGGGCCGCGGTGCTGGCGCGGGGACCCAGGAGCCCAGGACCCGCGCGGCGGGGGAGCGGGGCGGCGCCGGCGAGGCCACCTCCCCCGGGAGCCCGAGCAGGAGCCGCGGCGGAGCCTGGGCAGCGCTCTGCCGGCAGCGGGCGCCGGATCCAGCCTGTGCGGCCGGCTTGGAGCGGCGGCCCCCAGGAGGGCTGTGCTTCTTCCGCGGTCACCAGGGAGGCAGACCCAAGTGCCAGTCACCCTTCCGAGGCAGAAGGACCGAAGTCCTGGTGGGGGAAACTTAGATTTCTCATCGCGCGCCTGCAGCCGCCGCAGGGTTTCAGCCCTCTCCTGACTGACGTGCGCAAAACTGCCAGGCAAGGGCGGCCGGAGGCAGAAGCGCTATAAACTTTGGGGGCGGGGACATTTTCTTGGAGGTGACAAGTAGCCTCAGATCTACAGCCGGTGACGAAGCCCTCTGTTCAGATACTCTCAGGGTCTGGACCCTGCCACATGACCAACACCAAAGACCCCCAAAGAGCCATGGAACCCAGGCTGGCGACATCCAGTTCTGCCCCAGGGCCTGTCACCTTCTCCCACGTCTTTGGTCAGCAGTGCCAGCTCATGGAAGCAGGTAGGAAGCCTCTGGGGGGATGTACCCAGAGAGTGGGGCCGGACCCTCCCAGCCGAGGTCTGTGCCTGTTTGCCACCCGCCTCTTCTCCTTCCTGATGTAATGTGGGGCATGAGAATTAACTGGCTAGGGACACGCCGGCCTGGCGTTTGTGGCTTTAAATGGTAAAGTTTTTAGGGCTGACTGAGGCCGAATGTGCCCCTTGGGCGTGATGAGCCAGGGTTGCCTGTTTTCTCCGTGGCTAGCTGGAGGATGGGGGAAGGTGCTCAGGAGGGACCTGATGACGTGCTGCCTGTGGCCATCTTTGGGGACTAGTCTCTGTCCACCTGCCTCTCTCTGTCCCTGGGCTAGGGCCATGCCTTGCTGGCTGCTTTGGAGGAACTTGGATGCTCATGATAGCATGTGCCAGAGCAGCCTGCTCAGCCCTCGACTCCACCGGGCTCCCTCAGCCTTTGCCCAGGGCTTCCTCTTCCGAGTGGCTCACACTTCATTCGGTAAGGGAAAGTTGACATGGGCTGTAGCGTTAACACACGCCGGCCATCTTGCCAGGACGTGCATTAGGTCAAGGCGGCCAGGGGGACGGACTGGCCTGGAGGTCGTGCGTGATGCTTGATCCCTACGTCCGACTCTGGGAGTCACAGGACTAGAATCCTCATTTTCTGGATTGTTCAGAGCTCATTCCTGGGGGGAGAAGGGCCTTCGCTCCTTCAGGGGGTTCCTGGGTGTTAAAGTGTTAACCTTGCCTTTTGCCTGGGTCTCAGGAAGGTGCTGAGAAGAGCACCGTATCAGGAGTCTGGGGCCTGAGCTGTGTGGGTACTTTGACTGGTGGTTGCGTGATCTTGGAAATCACAGACCCTACCCCTGTCCCTGGGGTATCTGTCGCCAGCTGCAAAACAAGAAAATAGGCCTTGAGTTGTCTGGTGCATCCGGGCCTTAGTTTTTGTGTACTCAGAAGAAGCACAGCTCAGTGGAGAGGTCAAACTTGATCTGGTTTCTAAGACTAACATAGGCAGCTCATGGAGATGGGGCTCAGAGCTGGGTTGCCTGGCTTAAAGTTCCAGCTTTACTTATTAGAAGCTGTGTGACCTCAGGCAACTTACTCAACCTCTCTGTACCTTGTTTTCCTCATCTGTAGAATGAGGATGCTAGGCACTACTTCATAGGGCCGTTGCCATGGTTAAATAAGTTTACACATGGAAAGCATCCTTCCTTGGGCCAGTCAAGGTATCTGAGCATAGCTGCTTTGGGAAGAGAAGACAGAAGCATTGAACGCCCCCACCCTCTGCACCCCTAGCCAGATTCTAGTTTGTCCAGCAGGTTGAGAATCTCCAACTCCATCCATCTACGGAATCATTGTCTCTGGAGTGGCCCAGGTTCGCCAGCTTCCCTCAGGAGGAGGGCTCGGGGGCTTTCCTGAACCAGCTTCTTCGAGCTTGCCTGCTGCGAGGTTACTGGAGGGAGCCAGGTTGGGTTTCTAATGTGCCTCTCCTGTGGCTTTGTTCTCTCTCTTTTGGAGGCTCCCTGGCCTGAATCAGGCCATGAAATCCTCTGTCTCCTTTTTAAAAACTATGTCAAGAGAGCAGTGAAACACAACAGTGATAATGCCCAGTGGTCTCGGGGGAGAACATTCTCCTGAAGCAGTGCAAACAGGAATAATTAACCCTGAAGTTGAAAGCTCACTCAGTTAGGAGGCAGAGGGGACGGGGAGCAAGCACTGGCATGTCTCAGCAGCCATGTGTAGTTGTTAGTGTTGGCAGTGAGATCTCAGTGTATGTGCCAACCTCTGCAGGCTCCTGGGTTAACCAGCTCTGTTCCCTTAGCGAGGGGCAGAGGGGGTCCTGCAAAGTCACAGGTGCCCACTGTGTTCTGCAGAGGCGGGGCTGGCCCTTACTCTAGGGGTCAACCCCTGGAGCCCAGGCCCCTGGTGATGACTTGGGTTTGTCTCTTACATCCATGAGTCTCTCATGTCTTAGGGGAAGAAGCTGATTCTGGAGAATGGATCTGTAAGGAGATGCTAAATGGGGTAGGGAAGGAGCGGGAGGAGCAGCAAGGGGCCTACAATCTAGGGATCAGGGGTTGATTCTTAGCAGCAAGGGTGACATGGGGTGAGCATGAGCCCCATAAAGCTCTGTCCAACTGGCAGCAGTGGGAGCATCAAGGTCCTTGGGGCCGTGGGGAGATCGTCTAGGCCTTTCTCATTCCGTCCCAGCCCTGCTGTGGCCCCCCTGGTCAGCTTTCTAGACTTCAAATCCCTAGATAGGGCTTGGAAAACCAGAGCCCCAGGATCCACTCTGGCCCTCCACTTATTGTGTTAATAAAGTTTTATTGGCACACAGTCATGCCCATTCAGGTACATTTTGTCCACTGAGACCTTCGTAGTGCTTTGAGAGTCAAGCAGTTGTGTAGACTGTGCTGTTGAAAATGTTTTTTATCTGGTTCTTTGCAGAAAAATCTTTGCCGATCCCACCCTAGACCAGCGTGCGTGGCACAGATTGGGGCAGAGAGAACCTGTGGGACAGGTACAAGGGCTCAAAACGCGAGAGCGTGGCTTCCTTGGATGCTTCCTTGTGCACCTCCGATGCTACGTGGTGCCCTGGTTTTCTATATCCTTGGCTGCCACCCACCTCCCCAGCACCTCACATAGGTACAGGAGTTGCTTCAGGCAGTGTCAGGAAGTCCTAACAAGCATAGGCATGTGCCCAGTCCTGTGGTCCCTGAGCTCGGCAAGAGCTCCTCAGTCTCCTCTTCTGCGGGATGGCTGGGCGTGCTTCCTAGTTAACGGGCTTGTTTATTTGTTTGTTTATTGGTACCGGGGATTGAACCTTGGGCATTTTACCACTGAGGGACAGCCCCAGTCACTTTGTATTTTTTATTTGGAGGCAGGGTCTCACTAAGTGGCTGAGACTGGCCTCGAAATTGTGATCCTCCTTCCTCGGCCTCCAGAGTCGCTGGGATTACAGGCATGTGTCACTGTGCCCAGCTCCACCTGAGGTTTTGAGGTTGGCAGAGTTAGGATTTGCGCCCCCGTCCTCCAACCCCCAAACTGCTCCAAGGCCTCTGGCGGGGTTTTCAGAGCTGTCCTGTCTTGCTCGAGGTTGTGGAGGACGGAGTGGCAATTCTGGACCCTCTGTGGCTCCTGTGCGGCTGCTCCCTGGGCCTCTCTGTGGCCCTTTATCCCGCTCCTGAAGGCGAGGCCTGCGAAGGCGCTATGCATCTTCTGTTTCTGACCTAAACAACATTTCCTCTCTT
Source organism: Sciurus carolinensis (assembly GCF_902686445.1). Classification (NCBI taxonomy): domain Eukaryota; kingdom Metazoa; phylum Chordata; class Mammalia; order Rodentia; family Sciuridae; genus Sciurus; species Sciurus carolinensis. Next base: position 199,651,752 of record NC_062213.1, on the reverse strand, counting down.
TTCTTCTGTCTCCTGTCACACCCCCAGTGGCAGGTGGCACTTGGCGGGGAGGGAGTGACCGGTGGAAGCTGCCAGGCTCAGCCTTCGTCCTCAGGGGGAGTGGAAAGCCACGCGCCCACGGCCGTCATTGCCGCTCTGGTTTCTGGCCGTTTCCAGCATCATCCTGAGGATGTGGGGGACCGGGGACTCCGGGGCACGGCACAGACTCGGCCAGTGGCTCTCGACCCCGGGGTAGCTGAGGCCCCCTTCTCTGCTCTTCCTTGGTTCCCCAGCGTCTCAGCCGCTTCCCGTCTGAGCGGCTGCGTTGTGGCGTCTCTGCAGAGGGCTCTTGGCGCATCCCGGGGCCTTGGCCTCGCGCACCAGGCTCTGGCTTGCGGAGCTGCCTGTGTCACTTGAGTTGACTTGGAACCTGTCTCATTGGGACAGCAAGCGTTCTGCAGGGTTCCTTTGCTTGACTGGAATGTAAAGTCATTCTGTCCATGTGGCCTGCTGACGCCGCAGGATTCCAGGCCCAGCTCAAGGGGGAGGGTAGGAGAGAGGCGAGGTCAGGAAGGGGACAGGACATTGGTATCTGGACTGCTGGCTGCTGGGTTCAGCTCAAAGCCACCTGCCAGATCCCCCGTTTGTACCATCAGTTAGGATTGTCCCTGACCCTGGACAGACTCAACACGGGCAAGCCCTGCCTGCCTGCCTGTCCCGTCTGTCAGCTTGGTACCTGCAGCCGGGCATGGCCTTCTTTAGACTTTCTTATCTTGCTCCTTCTGAGTTCCTTCCCTGCCGTTGACATAACGCCGGGCCTGCTGAACATAGGACCCATGTGCATCTGGAGACCACTTGCCAGATTTACAACCTAGAGGCAAAGGATCTAGCGTCTTGGGCATCTGCTATGAGCTGAGCACATTGTGTGCTTTGCAAAAGTTAAACATGAAGAGGAGCAAGAAAAGGGGGAGCACATTTCCTGCCTCTCTATCCCTGGAGGTGGCAACCTGGTTTTAGGGTGTCCCTGGAGATCCCCCAAGAGCTGGTGAATGCGACCTGCTTTGGGCCTGGCTGTTTCTCCAGGCGGAACACTGATGTGATGTTCCAGAGAGGTTTTGGTGGCGAGCTGCTGCGCTCGCAGGTGCTTTCTCCAGGGCGGTCACGTGCTAAGCGCTTTACACGCTGCTGCCTTTCTTCCCTGCTCTATCGCAAAGGCAAGTGAAGCCTGGCCCACTGTACAGACGAGGAAATCGAGGCCCACAACGGGAGGCTTGGCTAAGCTACCTCGTGAGCGGCGAGCAGGCTTCAAGTCCCAGCCACCTCGGTCTGAAGCCTTTACCTCCTCCTGCTCCTGCTTCCAGACTCGCCTCCAAAACTCCTTCTCCAGGAATCCCAGTTGAACATCTGGGCCAGCAAATGCGCAGGTGCCGGGTGCAGGCGGGGCCTGCTGTGGCGGGGGCTCCGTCAGCGTCTCAGCCCGCCGTGCGGGTGCGAGCTCGGCTCTTCAGCCCCTCCTGCCTTAGACCCGAGCGTCCCGAGGTCCAGAGCTGCGGTCTTGGTCATCTCGGGTCCTCCGAGCCTCACCTGGCACCAGCGACTACCGTTTGCATCGGCAGGATGGCCATGTGTCTGTTTTAAAGGAAACCGTGACCCTTGCAGGGGACGCTGTCATCCCTCTGGGGAGCTGTTAGCGCAGTCAAGTGGCGCTAGGGGACTGGGCGAAGCAGCGTGTGGCCGCGTCTGTGCTTTCTCAAGACCAATCCCCTTTACGGCTCCCCAGTCAGCTTGAGGGAGCCAGAGTGGGGGAACAGCTGGTCTCAGCAGTCCCCTGGGTGATGGAATCGAGTGCTCTTAACTCCAGGCCTTAAAGGGAAAGGGGCGTATGCGAGGCCCAGCGGGCAGAGTGATGGGTACCAGTCGCTTGCTCCTCCCCGTCTGGTCTCCCAGCCTTCGTCCCATTGGGCTGCATGCAGCTGGCGATGCACGCGTGGTCAGTGATGCCCACTGGTTCACAGCCTGACCTTGGGACGTTCCCACCAGTGGTGCTGTGTGGGGGGAAAGCAGCAGGGCCGTGCTGGGTCCTGACAGCGTTGGACTAAGCACCATGTGCAGGAGCCCGGTTGGAGGCAGGGGTCTTGCCATGTGTCCTTACCTCATGGGCTGGGGTATTTCTCCACAGACCAACTTGTGGAGGCAGGGCTGTGTTGTCAGTGTGGAGTTAAGAGCTGCATGGTTTGAGTTTGAGTCCCTGTTCTGCCATTCACGAGCTGTGTGACCTTAGGCAAGCACCTTGACTTCTCTGTGCCACGGTTTCCTCATCCTTAAGATGGGACTATCAGTTCACTACCTCATCCACTTTGAGCGAGTCTGACAATGACTTATGTGTAAAGTGTGTGTCACAGTGCCAGCTCAGAACACGTTATATATGAACAAAGTCACTACGACTATTTCTTATTTGTGCACTTGCTCTATTTGGTTCAATGAGACAGTTTAGAGACACAGGGAATTAAGACCTTCCCCCGGGCAAGTCTTTCTGAGCAGTAAAATTTGGTATTTTTTTCCCTTGGACAATCATTGTGGTTTAAAAAAAAAAAAAAAATTCAACATTCATTCTTTCCTTGACCCCCCAGGGCCAGGAATCAACAGAGTTATGAGAATAAATTTCCACCCACTCATCACAAAAGAATGTTTCAGGAAGGGTCCTGTGGACCCCGTTTGCCCTGGGAGCCCCGGTCTGTGCCTCTCTTGCTGGTGAAACTGGCAGGTTTTGGGATCATTCTCAAGCGGGTCCTGGTTTCCTATTAAGTTAGATGGTCTCCTTAATAAGAGGCAGCTGGGTAAATAAAATTCAAATATTACTTACACAAAACTCGGAGCAGCTGCCCCTGGGGGAAGTGATTTGAGGTTAAAAAGTCAGTCAACGGAAGAAGCGAGTACTGGGTCTGAAAGGGGCCAGCGAGGCCGGGCCGTGGGGGCTGCTCTCGGTGACGCCCTCGGTTGGCTGATGTGGCCGCGTCCTCACTGTCTCTAACCTGGAGCCCCGATTCCCTGCTGAGACCTCCCAATTGGGATGTGCGGTGTCAAGTAGAAGGTCTGAAATTCTACAGGGTCCAACTGTGGCTGCTGTGTCCTGCAGTCTCCGGTGTGAGCCCTCAGTTCGGGTGGGCAGGTGCCCGTGTTGGGCTGCTTCCAGCGGCAGCGACATCCCTGCCTCGCGTTCTTACTCCTCCTCTGCAGGTGGAGTACCCCACCACCGGGCACACGCCCGAGTTCTTCTTCACGCGCGGTGGCGCCTGGCATCTCCGTGGTCTGCGGCATCGTGGTAGCTGGGCCCCCTGAGCCGCCCGTGTTCTGCCCAGGTCATGGCAGGACTGGGGTACAGGAACCATAATCAGACGGTCCTGAGGTTCCAGGACGCCCATCTTCACCTCGAGGTCACACCAGTCCAGAATGGCAGGTGGGCTCCGTCGTGAAATGAACCTTTGAAGGGCGAGCCCTCAAGCAGCCCTGGGTGGCCAGCCACAGAGCCAGCTCCCTGCCCTCAAGGGCAGAGCGGGGGTGTACTTGGGGAGGTAACAGTGGGCATTGCTGAGAAGGAAGAAAATGGCCCCAGGTAGGAGAACGAGGAGTCCCAAGGTACCTGGGTTCCCTCCTGGAAAGTTCTGGGATCTGCTGACTGGTGTGTCCCAGTTGCAGTTGGCCTCCATGAGCAGCCCCCACAGGACCTTGAAGGTGCCTTTTCTCCAGCACCTGGGTGGGATGTGCTCAGCCTCCCCACGTGGTCTTGCGCCTGGACGTGGTCGGTCCATCAGCTCAGCCTCATCTGCTGCTCTCGCTCAGCTCGATGTGTTTGCCTGAGGCAGGTTCTGAGAACCGCGGACTCCACTCTCCTCTCTGTTCCCAGGCTCCATCCTCCTCTGTTCCCAGGCTCCATCCTCCTCTGTTCCCAGGCTCCATCCTCCTCTGTTCCCAGGCTCCATCCTCCTCTGTTCCCAGGCTCCATCCTCCTCTGTTCCTAGACTCCATTCTCCTCTATTCCCAGACTCCATCCTCCTCTCTATCCCCAGACTCCATTATCCTCTATTCCCAGACTCCATCCTCCTCTGTTCCCCAGCCATCTCCACAGAACCCTTTAAACCCAGGGCGAAGCTTTCAGCCAGACAAGCTCCTGCCACCTCTTTCCAGATGCAGAGGAGGGGCTGTAGGTTCAGCAGAAGCTGGGGGGACACACCTCGGGTGATCCCCAGAGGTGGCTGGTGTGTGTGAGGCTCGGTCCTGCTGGGATTCACTGTGGAGGGTGAGGCTGTCGGAGCTGAGCCCGGTCTGTCTGTGTGACGCCGGCCGAGGGGTGCTGGTGACAACACTGCTGTGAGACACTGTGGAGATGCACTGGGCCCCCCTCTCCCAGGAGGGCCATGCAGGCCTCAGTGAACCGCCCCCTCCTGCTTTTAGTCTAGTCTTAGTTTTTATGGTGGTTTTATTATCACATCTTTCTTTTGGACCAATTCAGAGCTCATTTCTTTTTCTGATCTTGTAGGGAATAAGCAAGACGATACCAAAATGGAGCCTGGGCTTGGATCTGCCAGGCAGGCACGTCTTCTTTGGGCCTTTATGTCGGCATTCTGCCGAGTGCCTGTGTGGACCTTGTGCACTAAACCCAGGGCCAGCATGGCTGGAAGACCCCAAAGGGAAGGTCACTCCAGTAGGCACCCATCTGAGGACAAAGGCACAGTTATGATGGTGGCCGGGTTGCCAAGCTGGACTCTGCAGACATTTGGGACCTCCTGAAACTTGAATTTTTCTCTTTGAACTTCTTGAAGCCATTATCAGTCACGGATAGTGTTATGGTTCGGTTACGAGGTATCTCCCGAAAGCTCATGCGCGAGGCATGCGGGAATGTTCAGAGGTGGAATGATTAGAGGATAAGAGCTGGGACTGAAAGAGCAGATTAATCCATCGGATGGATTAATAATCTGGATGGATTCTTGGGTGGTAACCGCAGGCAGGTGGGGTGTGGCTGGAGGAAGCGTCACGGGCGTGCCCTGGGGGTCATGTGATTCCTGGCTCCTCACGTTCAAGCTCTCTGCCGCCTGCCTGCCGTGGACTGAGCAGCAATTCTCCACCATGTCCTTCTGCCGTGATGCCCTGTCACCTTGGGACCGGGGCAGTGGATCAGCCAACATGACCCGAACCTCTGAACCACGAGCCAAAATAAAGTGTCCTCCTCTAAAGTTGCTCTGGTCAGATCTTTTGGCCACAGCAATGAGAAGCTGGAGGAGATAGCGGAGACAGGTTAGGAATGCTTGGAGACAGCAGGAAGGAGGTTTCCATCTCGGCTGATCCAGGGGACCACAGAGGTGACGTGGGAGGCGGTAGACGGCTGCTTCTTGGGAGAAACTTGAAGGAATTTTTGAGCGTCTCTGGGAGGGAAGTGCTCCTGGGTCCTTGGGAAGACCCAATGTCTTGGCCTTGGGACTGTGAGAAGGGAATCTAAAAAGATTTTCATGGGGGGTCCCTCTGAGTCTCCAGGTGACCAAAGATTCATTCTGTGTGGAGACGGGCAAGATCGACTAGATTCGAACTTTCAATGGAGCCGTTGTCAAGGGACTGAGTAGAGGCAGGCACTGCTGGACTAGGCAGAGGAGCAGAGGGTGGGGAGGAGCCCCGGGGTGCTGGAGGCCATCACGGCCTTTGTAGCACAGAGGGCCGTACGGGCGGGTGAAAGAGCAGAATTTCAGGAAGAAATAGGGGAAGTGGGAAGGGGAATGACCAGATTGAGTGTTGGATCTAGGACCAGGCCAGGTTAGCCGAGACGGTCACAGATGGCCGGGACAAGCTGCCATGGAGGCCAGGATGAGCCTCCACCGTGACTGCCTGGCGGGATCTCCCACTGTTTTAGTTTTGTACTGTCCATTGTCATTGAATGAGATCAGCCGGATGTAGATTCCTAAAGTTGAGGTTCTTTCCCAACATTCCAGGTCTGCTGTTCCTCTGACTTCCGGCTTCCATTGTTGATGGCCTCGGCTGATCTTGGAATCAGCGCTTGCAAGCCCTCGGCTCTGTCTGTGAATTTGCTCTTACGGTCTTCGTACTGGAAGTTCTGTGGTTTCCCTGTGATGTGTCCAGGAGCGGGTCTAATTTTATTAATACTATCTGGGGTCTGAACATCTCAGGTCTGAGGAGCGGTGTCTCAGTCCTGGAAAACGTTCAGCCAATTATTTCTTTTCTTAATTGGTGCATATTAATTATACAGAATAACAGGTTTCCTGTGACTGCTTAGACACCCACATGACATGATATGATCGACTCCAGCTACTTCTTTGAACACCGCTTCTCTCCCATTCTCTCTACTCGTTCCTTCTAGAAATTCCTTTGTGATCTGCATTGGGCTTCTCTATCTGAACTCTTTCATATTTTCCATCTTTGCCTCTTGACTGTGTTGTGTATAATGACTTAAAACTTCTTCTGGTTCATTAATTTTCTTTCTGGCTGTATCTAGTCTTTAGTCAAACTTGGGCAATCCATTTTTTCATTTAATGTCTTATTGTAACTTTTAGATGTTCTGTGTGAGTCGTTTTTAAATCTTCCAGGCATTATTTTATTTTTAAAATCTTAAGTAATCTATTGTCTATTGTCTCTATTGCTTTTCATTTTCTCTTTAGCCTTTTAAAACCATATTTATCTGATACAAGAATTTTATAGTCCATTTCTGGTGTTTATAGGCATAATTCTGTTTTTTCTTTGACTTGTGTCCAGGATAACTATTGCTTTGTGTACATTTTGAGTTTAAATTTTGAGTTCATGCTTTTGGGTTTTATCTTGAAATGTCACGAGTGTAAGCAAAGTTAATTTCAGGGGCGGGAATTCCCTTAAACTCCCAGGTGGTATAAATTTGAACTCAAACCCATTTGAGGGTGGGTGAGGGGTAATGCGTTATTCAAGAAGGTTCCTCCTCCTCCTCAATCCAGCACTTAGACTGAGACAGACAAGCCTCCTTATTTCTTTTGCTGTGTGTGTGATGTCATCCAAGTCCTGTCTGTTGGTGATGGTGCAGCCTCTAAGATTGCTGGCTGTGTGTGTGTGTGTGTGTGTGTGTGTGTGTGTGTAGTGTTACAGTCCTGACTCCTCCATCCCAGCAAACCTAAGGCTTGTTACCTCTCTGTGTGGCCAGCATCAGTTTACAAGATCAGCAAACGCCTCCGAGCCAGGTCCCAGCATGTTAGGGTGCGCTATCACCCTGGCTTTCAGTTTCCCTCTTTTTTGTTTGTTTTGGGTGTGCATTAGTTTCCGTGGCTGCTATAACAAGTTTTTACAACTTTGATGGCTCAAAACAACAGACGCTCATTCTCTCATGACTCTGGAGGCCAGAGGTCTGAAAGCAAGGTGGCAGCCTCAGCCCCCCATGCTCTAGGGGAGAGTCTGTTCCTGCCTCTTCCAGCCTTGAGTGACAGGGCATGCCTTGGCTTGTGGCCCAATCTTCTCGGCCCCACGGTCGCTTTGTTCCTCCTCTTCTGTGTGTTTGACTTCTCGTATCCCTCTTTGGTCTCTCTTTTAAGGACTCTTAAAGTAGCATTAGGCCCCACCCAGACTGTCTACGAGAAGTTCATCACTAGATCCTTAATCTCATCTGCATAGTCGCTTTTTTCCAGATAATGCAACTTTTCCAAGTAGGGATCAGGACGCACCTATCCTGAGAAAGGAAGGTTCCTTTCTCAGCCGATCATCATGGAGTTCTCTTAGGCAGAGAGCTCAGTTTGGTATTTATGAGGATGCCAATGATATTTCTAAAGGTTTTACAGTATTTTTTATTTTTCACTGAGACTACCATATTCCCTGGAAAAGAAACAGAGAGAATCTCAAGGCTGGAGAGAGAAATCACAGCCCATTGGGGTGGGCTGCTTCTCAGAGGGCTGGATTCTGGAGGTGTTGAGACATGGGTGCTAGCTTGTGCCAGGGAGTGACACTTCTGAATTACTGTGGGACACAATGGCTGGACCTCGCTTGCTAACTGGACACTGCTGTGGGGAAGGGTGGGCTGGCCTGAGCTCCTCTGGCCCACCATTGCTTCTGCCGTTCCCAGTCCTGTCTCCTGGCTTCTGTGTGTGTGTGATTGATCCTGGTTTCTGCTGCCACTTGACCATGGCCTTTCCATTTGGACAGCTAGGAGCAGACCTATTGTCCCCTTTTCTCCAGATACTGGACAGACATTCCCCCGAGAGTCTCTTGGGAAGTCAGCCTGTGCCAAGTGGGTAGTGGGTATCACGAACACCTGAGCAGAGCCAGGTCCAGGGCTGATCACTGTTGCAGAGCAGACCTGTCCGGCCCCAGGAGTCCCGGCCACAGGAAGGAGTCACATGCATTCCTGGGAATCCTGCCCCCTTGCAGATCTGGACTCTTGGGGCTGGTCAGGCAAACTGACCCAAACATCGTTGCACTTCTGTGTTTCTTTGGAAACGAAGACCGAACAACATGTATGAAGACCACTGCAGAAACGCCTGGTGTCCTCGGGAAGGTGTGCAGTGGTTATGCCTGGCTGCTCAGCTCCTTTGACCTCCAGAGGGAAGGACCACCCCTGTGGGTGGCTTTTGTCCACGCCTCTCCTGATGTGGCATCTCTGCCCTCGGTTAGTGTCTGGAACCTTGCTGGCGGGTGTTTTCATAGCTGGAGTGCCCTGAGAGGTCATCTCCAGCGGGAAGAGGAAGTTACTGGAACCCCAGGGGGCCCCCTCCGGGCTCAGAGGCCCACTGGAGGCCAGAAGCCTTCTCCTCTACTAGTCTTAGAGATCAGTTGGTGCTCTCTCTCCACAGTGAGGTGGTGGCCTCTGGGGAAGACCCAGGAGCTGAGGCGGGAGTCTGGCCTAACGCCCTAAGGCTGCCGAGCCAGCTGGGACTCCCAGAAAAGGATTCCTGACTAGGGCTCCAGGCCGGAAATGATGGACGGAGGGGCGGGACCTAGGACAAGGCCTTCCGAGGAGTGTGGATCAGTGTACGAAGGGGGTCTTGCAGTGACCAAGCCCCTGATCCAGGAGACTCTTAAGGTACCACTCCCACGAGCCATCGATGCAATTTCCTGCCCAAAGAGGCCTTTTGCCAGAAAACCAAACTTCTGCTGTCTTTACACGGTTTCAAAATCTTTTCTGGGACGTTCCAGGCTGAATCAGGCTGGATGCTGGCAAAAGCTTGGTTTCCCTGGGAGAAGTTTCTGCGTGGGTTAGAGAGCAACCTCTCTAACTGGAACATTTTAATGACTTGGGTGGTGGTTTTACTGCTGAGACTGGGCGAGATTGTGAGACTGTGCTGTTCACAGGGAAAAGGAGAACGTGCTCCTTCCAGACTAGAGTTGCTTCCCTCGTGAGAACCACAGGGTCTGGAGCGGATGATACCAGGGCGCCGGTGGTCTCTGGGGTCTGCTGGTGTGGAGGTACAGAAGACAGGGCGGAGAGGTTTGGTCCCAGCTGACCTGCAGAAGCTCAATGATCTAAGCGAAGCTCCAGCTCCCTTTTAGCAGCTGGTCACTTTTTCTGTTTGCGATAGAATTCCTGAACTTTGCTTTATACCAAAGACAGTTTATTTTTGGGCCCATCAAAGAACCCGTGACCAGGGTGTTTCAGAAAGCCGGCTGGCCCAGGAAGGCGGGAACATCAGTGTTCTGTCTGGTGGCCTGGAGAGCCTCTCTTGACCGCTCTAGCAGGAAGGGCCAGCCATTGTCCTTGGAGGGTGATGAGAAAGGTCAGGAGAGAGTGAGGGGCTTTGAAGAAGTCCTCGCTCTTGCACAAAGCTCATGGCCGCGGCTGAAGCTTTGCTCCGTGGCCTTGATGACCCTTTGGCCAAAGAAGCTCCAGCTGGACAGGATTATTCCCCTGAGGGTTAAGTGTTCTTTCTCGATCCAGTTTGTCAGGTGGTACCACCCTGGTTGTCCCCGATTTAAACAAGAGTTCCTTTGTGGCCACTGGCACTTGGGAATGCAACCGTGGAGCCATGGCGAGACCAGAAGGCGGCCGGGGGCCCTCATAGCTTTCCTCGGTGCGGTGTTCCTCACTGGTAAATGGGCCCTGCGTGGCCGTCATCTTGGCCCTTGGGAGACTCGAGAATCATGGAGCCTGTGCTTTGCCGTCAAGGGTCATGAACCGCTCACGTGGTACGAGAGGCCTGAGCTGGGGCAGGTGCTCTGTGATTCCTGCGGGATGTGTCAACAGGAGAGACGGGCTTGCGGGTGGAGTGTAGATGTTCAGTGTCCTAGGGACCTGCAAGGTCATATGCTGGTGTCCTGATAATTCTAGAATCCAGCCTTGAATCCTGGGGTTGGTTGACCTGCTCTTAAATTGCGCTGGTTCTTAAGCGACGCCACAGCGTGTCTCTAAGTTTGTTCAGGCGACAACAGGGACGATTTCAATTAGGGGTTAACGGCTCTTTGTTCATCTCTCTCCCGCCTGGGATGCCTGGAGATAAAACCGGCAGGAAGTCTGTGGACACCGACAGGCTGTGTTGCTCTCAGGCAGGAGGACGGGGCAGATGTAGGCCTCGCTCCTTCCCAGGTGATGGGGACAGACCATGAATAAGGGGGACCCCGCCTGCCTCTGTCCTCTCCGTCAGGTTCCCCCGAAGTCTCCCTGCACCCTGCCTGGCTGCCCACTGGTTCCTGCGGACATTTTTAGAGAATCACAAATCAATACAGTGCTTGGGCTTATTTAGGATAAAATGTCTTTCTTGGCTTCTTGTGATAAGAGCCTGGTTTGAAAGTGCAGCGGGCTGAATTAAGCATTTATGAGGGGAGGAGAATATGCCTGGCAGCCTTATCGGGAGACCTGGTCTGAGTTGAAATCTGAAGATGAGGTGCAGGGATAGGAACGCAGAAGGGAGGCCAGAGGCAGCCCAAGCCCCATTTCCGGACTGGCTTCTTGAAAATGCTGTGGATACCGAGGTCCTTGGGGTCCTGATTTTGCCCAGTGGCAGCCCTCGGGCTCCTCGGTGCCTTGGAAGCCTCGCCAGGGAGGACCTGGTGCCGCCCCCCAAAGTGGACGTTTGGACCGGCTCCTTGGGTGGGTCGAGCGCCCACGGGCTTTTCCACCGTAGGAGGTTGCGGACAGACTCCAGGCGTCAGGCTGAGTCCGAGGCGCGTTCTCCTGCTTTCTGATGCCAAAGGGAGATCAGATCATTGTGATCTCGAGGGTTGTGATATTTTGCCGTTTTAAAAATCTCATTCTACGGTCCACTGTGCCACGTATACCACCTGGAAGGCCAGGCAGAAGCATCTGAGTGAATACATGTTTATTTTTTCCCAGAACCTTTGCCACAGAACACGATTTATTGTATTATAATCCTGTTTCCTTGAATCAAAAATATTTCAAGGCATGATGTAGCTCTGCAAAGTGAAGAGGGCCGAGGTGCCAGAGGCCAGGTCAGGCGAGGACCCCCCGAGGTCCCCTTGAGGGGATGCCATGGGGGCACAGGAGAAATCAAAGGCACAGTTTGGCATCAGATGCACGTCCTGCAGAGCTCTGCTGTTTATTGACTGTGCCACTTTGGACATGTCACTTGCCCTCGTCGCTGTTTTAATCTGTCTGATCCACAGCTTTGTGTGTCAAAGGGCCACGGCAGCTTCCTGCGGTCAGATCTATGTGGATTGTATAAAAATGGCACCTGTGGTGTTTGAGAACTGTGGGCTCTGAGTAGCGGAAGACCAGCCCCTGGCGCTGGCCGCGCAGCACCCTGTGGAGCACGTGGCCTGTCCTGTACGGCTCCACCCCAGCACTGGCGCCAGGTCTCGCTCTTGATGAGCCTGTGGCATTGGACTCTATCGGTTTGGAAGAGTTCTGCTCTTTCCTCTGCACCTAAGGAGCCCTAATGAGGCCGCTGAGGCTCCTCACTGAAGCCCTGGCTCGCTCGGGCTGCCCTGAGTAGGTGCTTTGTCAGATTTGTCTGTGAGCACTGCTTCCGATAAGCGACCACCTGAGACAGGGTCACCTGGCAGGGAACAGGTGCTGGTTAGCATACTCCTGTCAAGTGACTTCCCCGCCGGGCTGAGTACCTCTCCCGCCCAGGTTGCAGGACGAGCCTGAGAATGGGGAAGGGCTGGTGCCGAGGCTGCAGGGTGGGGAGGGAGGGAGGGAGGGAGACCCACACTGGAAAACTGCATCGGGTGATGACCGCAGGCTGCGTCCTGGTCTGTAAAAATGAGCGCCTGCCTGGAGCTGCGTTCTGCTTGGGCCCTGGAAAGGCTGCTCCGGTGGAACTGCACTGTTCTTTCCTATCTTGCTGACTTGAGGCCAGGACAGTGGAATGTCCCCAAGGTCACGTGAGAACCATGAGAGGTCCTTGTTAGCACCTGCATGGTTCCCCCTGAGACCAGGTATCCCAGGGCATGCAGAGGAGGCAGACAGAGAAGTTTCTGGAACAAGAGGAACCCAGCCAGTCAGAGGGAGAGGTGGACACTGATGTGAATGGCAGGAGAGTTCAGGGAGGTCTCTGGGGAAGCAGAGAAGACTTGTGGGAGGTGGTGGAGCTTCAGGTGGATCTTGCCAGACACCCGTGCCGTGGCTTGGTCTCTTTATGGAGGGATCTGGAGCTCCCCAGATCTGTGCCTCTGCCAGCACAGAAGGGCTGGGCCGGGCCTGGGTGGGTTCCCTGTGAGCGCAGGGATTGCTGATGCCCCTGCCCCTCCCCGAGGGCTGCCCCTGCCCCTCCCGAGGGCTGCCCCATCTCCAGCAGGCCGTTTTCACACCCGGAAGTGGTTTTCTTCTGGCCGGCTGGGCTCTGCTCCAGCTCTCCTCTTAGCTGGGACCTCTTCAGCCTTTCCAGTCCAAACCTACTGTGGCTGCAGAAGAGACGTTAGGGGGATGATCCTTTCTGGAGTGGTTTTCTGATGTCTGAGGGCCTGTTTGCTCAGCAAGAACCTGAGCAGCTCCTGCTTCTGTGGTTGGAGAATCATTAAACCAGTGCAGAGACTCTTAAAGTGGAATCCCAAACGGGCATCTCTTGGGGCCCCACCTGCCAGCCCAGGGGCCTGAGGGTTGAGGCTCCGTTTCGACAAGCTTCCAGGGGGTTCTGATTTGGCCTGAGGACCCCGCAGATTCGCAGCACCCAAATGGCTACTACAGGAGTTTCAAGTTCCATTCATGGGTCACATGCTCATGGGGACAGGGAACCACATACCAGGCTGAGCAGGAGCCAGGATGGTTGGGTGCCGTCTGGTGGAGCCAGCTTGCTAAAGATGGCGAGGGACCTGTGCGTGCTGAGAAGGCTCCCTGTTTTCCTCCTGTGCATGCTGAGAAGGCTCCCCGCTTTCCTCCTGTGCGTGCTGAGAAGGCTCCCCGTTTTCCTCCTGTGTGTGCTGAGAAGGCTCCCCGTTTTCCTCCTGTGCGTGCTGAGAAGGCTCCCCGCTTTCCTCCTGTGCGTGCTGAGAAGGCTCCCCGTTTTCCTCCTGTGCGTGCTGAGAAGGCTCCCCATTTTCCTCCTGTGCATGCTGAGAAGGCTCCCCGCTTTCCTCCTGTGTGTGCTGAGAAGGCTCCCCGCTTTCCTCCTGTGCGTGCTGAGAAGGCTCCCCGCTTTCCTCCGGCAGTGGTCTTCCTGTGGTATCACCCCGAGCTGGGAACGCAGGCTCCCAGGGTGTCTCCCTCCTGAGCATCTGTTCCCTCCACTGTGACCTGGGATAATTCATTGTTGGAATGTGTGTGAATGACACAACAGTACCCAGCACAGAGCAAGCTGAGCTCCTGGTGTTTGTCACTAAGGTCCTGTGGCAGGCAGAAATCTATGGTGGCCACAGGGTCACCAGCTCCCGGTGAGCAGGATCTGTGAGCGTGATGGACGTTGCTTCCTTGATGAGGCAGGTTTTACGGTAAAGGTGATGGCATGTCCCCCCATGATCACATGACCTCGTGTGGCTCCTGCCTAGCAGACTCTGGGGCGGGTCTCCTGCTGACGTGGGAACAGCCACACCATGAGGAGGTCACATGGCAAGGGCCTGCAGGTGGTCCAAGAAGCCGAGTGTGATCCCTGGGTGGCAGGTGGCAGGAAAATGGGAATCTTGTCACACACCTGCCACAAGGAAGTCAACCTGCCGCCAGCCCAAGTGAGTTTGGAAGCAGATCCTTCTCAGGATGTCCAGGTGAGAGTACGGCCTGACTGACCCCCGACTGCAGCCTGTGAAGCCCTGAGCACAGGACCAGGTATGTCGTACCTGGACCTCTGGCCCCAGGGTGGAGAGAGCTGCCTGTGAGCTGCCGACTTTGGGGTTGGTGACCTAGCAATAGCAAACACACACAAGCATGCGTGTGTGTGAATATAGACGCACGAATGTGTCTGCACATGTTAGGGTTCAGATATGGGAGGTCCTCCAAAAGCTCACCTGTGAGACAATGAAGGGATTTTCAGAGGTGAGATGATTAGATGATGAGTTGTGACCTAATCAGTGGATTAATCCACTGATATGGATTAACTGGGTACTCCAGGGAACTGGGAGCGTGCCTTTGGGGTTTATGTTTTGCTCCTTGTGAGCAGAACTTTCTCTGCTTCCTGATTATCCTACTCTGAGCTGTTTTATTCCTCCACGTCCTTCTGCCATGGCTGGGAGGCGTGATTGGGCACCTTGGGCCCAGAGAGGTGGAGTCAGCCAGCTATGGACCGAGACCTCTGAAACCATGAGTATCAAATAAACTTTGTGTCCTCTAAAATTATTCTTGTCAGGTGTTTTGGTCACAGTGGTGAAAAAGCTGACTAAAACAAACTACCACACATGTAAATATATACACATGGAGCTGTATATGTGCACAAACACATGTATACGTATTAATATGTATACATGGAGGCATACGATGTATGCACACATACGTGGATGTATTTGTGTACACAAGTGTGCGTGCGTATGTACGTATATGTGTGCACACACAAACACCCAAACCTGAACACATAAATACACATATACATATGTGTGTGCTTCCCCAGCCAGGAGACTTTCCTTATGGTGGAAGCAAAAGAGCTTTCCCATCCTTGGGTGGTGACAGTGCCCAGGGACCACAATAATTTTAGAGACACACAAAGTTGTCAGAAGAATAAAAATCAGAAGAATAAAATGCACTCTTCAGGTTTGCAAAAATGTTTTAGTCTAGGACATCAAAATATTTGTCTTTCTGTCAACTTAGTCACAAACTGCTTTTTGATATATTTTATGGAAGAAGGTCGCCCCAAAGGCAAAAGGGCTAACTAAGGCCTGGGGAAGCAGCCCCGGGCCCTGCTGGACTGGGAAGTCCTGTCCCCTCTGGAACATCCTGGCTTCCTCCGCCTGCACCTGCTCCCAGTCCCCGGCTGCATGGTGAGCCGGCTCCCCATCGCCTCCTGCTCCTCCGTTGCTCTCTGCTTCCAGGTCTGGTTGGAGCATCCTGTCCCGTGGCCGTTCTAGCTGAAGGCGGAACCTGGGTGGGCCAGGCCACACGTCACGTCTTGCACGCTTTAGTGTAGCAGGAGACAGAGGCCTGAGTCTGGCTGGCCTCCTCTCGCCCCCCCCCCGCTCCTCTCCAGTCACCTTTTGCACAGTGTCCGTGCCACACACCAGGTTCTTTCTTCTCTGTGATTCTTCGGTTGTAAGCCCCGTGCGCTAATCTAGAGGGAAAAGGATTCAGAAGACATGGGGAGGTTTCAGGGAGTCCAGGGAGGGGTGAGGAACCAGGTTTCAGGAAGACCAGCCCTGGGGCAGAATCGCGGAGGGCAGGACCTAGCTGGTAGGGCCTCCGAAGCGCCCCCAGCGGGACCGTCGGCCCCAGATGCTGGGCTGCTTGCACCCTGCAGCCCAGACTTCGTTGTCCGGGAACGAGGGTCTTCTTGGTCATGCTCTCCCATTCTGATGGGAGAAGGTTCCAGAGCTCCACGGTGGGTGAGGGGCATCTCCCTAGATGGAGGTGAGGGTATGTTTGCCTAAAGGAGGACGGGGCGCCAGAAGCGGGCACTGGCTCTGACCCCCTTCCGTCTGTATTTTCTGATCTTCCTGGAGGCGGTCATGGATGCCCCAGGACTCTGTCCAGAGAGGAGCTGTGCCCGTAACCTGGTCAGCACCCCCAAACCGCTTAGCGTAGACAGCGGTTCTCAAAGACTGCTGCGATGGCCATCCACCCGTCCCCGTTCTGCACTGCCACGAGCCAGGCGCTGCACACACCGGAGTGACCAGGACAGGGTCCCTGAGTCGTTGCTCAGAAAATAGCAGAGGGACTCGGACACAGTCGGAGCACACAATCCTACGTGGCGTGTGAGGTCATGACCACAAGCGTGCTGTGAAAGGGGGTGGCAGAGATGTCCCAGGGTGCTGGGTGGCAGCCGAGGGCAAGAGACACCTCCACAGGGAAGGAGCGGTGGCCTGGGGATCTGAAGTGGCCAGGAGCCCCCTGGGGAGGCTTCCTTTTCTTTCTCTCTCCTTCCTTCCTCCCTCCTCTTTCTGTCTATCTATCTATCTATTGAACCCTGGAGTGCTCTATCACTGAGCTGCATTCCTAGACGTTTTTATTATTTTTATTTTGAGACGGGCTCACCGAGTTGCTGAGGCTGGCCTCCAGCTTGTGAGCTCGTGTCTCTGCCTCCTGAGTTGCTGGGATTGCAGGTGTGCACCTGGCCCGGCGGAGGGTTTTCTAGGCAGAGGAAGGGCCCTAGGGCTGGAGGGGGTGTGGCCCCCAGGGGAGCAGGAAGGGACCCCTGGTGGGGGTGGAGTGCCTTGGGGTGAAGAGAAGAGACAGAGGGGGCTCCTCTGCAGGTCCGGGCCGCGGGGGCCGGTGCAGGAGGCTGCACGCTCTGTGGTGGGCATGCAGGAATTGAAGGGCAGGGGCCAGTTTTCCATATCTGTTGATTCAGTTGAAAGCGTCTCTGAAAGCTTACGTGTGTGTGTGTGTGTGTGTGTGTGTGTCCACGCACGTGCGGGTGCACATATGATCCCTCTGAGGTGGGTGGCGCCCCTTACCGTTCATGAGCTTGTGCGCTGGCGGAGCGGATCCTGAATACTCACAAGACGCGCAGAGAAAGTGCAGACCGGAGTGGCTGGATGTCCCACTGCCCTCCTTAACCACGCAGTGTCCGCGTCGTGAGAGCCGCATTGCACACCACAGTGTCCGTGTCCCCGTGAGAGCCGCATTGCGCACCGCAGTGTCCGCTTCCGCGTGAGAGCCGCATTGCGCACCGCAGTGTCCTTGTCCCCGTGAGAGCCGCATTGCACACAACAGTGTCCGTGTCCCCGTGAGAGCCGCATTGCACACAACAGTGTCCGTGTCCCCGTGAGAGCCGCATTGTGCACCTCAGTGTCCTTGTCCCCGTGAGAGCCGCATTGCACACGACACACGGGTGCGGTTTTCGTTTGTCAGTTTTGCCTCAAAAGGTGGGAGAGAAATGCCCTGCTGCCCCGAAGGGAATCCGAGGAGTGGACCGCTCCTGGAGCTGGCCTTCTCCACCCTTCTCCCACCCGGCCCGCCAGCAGGAGCAGAACCGGCCTCTGCGTCTGTCTGTCTTCACCCTTGTCCGTCTGTCCTCCACTCAGCATGTGAACTGAAAAGACTGCCCAGCCTCTGTCATTATAGGAATGTTCTCAGCCCCCATCTCCGGTCACTGCGTCTTCTTTCACTTAATCTCAGGGTGGCCGTGGCTGGTGGCCCCTGTCACGTTGGCCACCTCTCCACCCCAGTCACACTCCAGCGTGTTGACTCGTCAGTCTCCCCGTCTCTGAGGGGGCGGGGCGTGTCGTCGTCACTCTTGAGGACATTCGCAGGCCTCCTGAGGAGCAGCCTTGTACATGCTGTCCAGCGCATGGCCCTGGGTAGCAGCCCCGTAAATATCTAGGGGCTGATGCTAATGTCCTGGGGCCTCTGGGAGCCCTCTCCAAGCACCCCAGCTGGAATTTCTGTGGTTCCCAATTTCCACCTGCCACCAAAAGAGAAACCTAAGGACAGTGTGGCCAGTATGCCCACTCCCCGGAGTTGGTGGGTCTCCTGCCACGTGCCAGGTCCTCTGGGAGCTGCTTGGGGTGGGGGGTGGACTGTCCTCCCGGAGCCTGGGGTGTCACAGGGCAGACAGACGGAAGAAATCCGCACAGGACGCAGCCAGACCCTGCCCCAAAGTAAGACTGAAGGACGGGCGCTGCCGCTCAGGGGCAAAACGCCCCGAGTTCAATCTGCAGAAGCCTCCCCGAGAGACAAACAGGCAGATTCTGTCACAGGGTAGAAACTCCTGGAAAAGGAAAAGCAGGACAGTTCAGGGAAGTGGGGAGCCTGAGGGGTTGGAGAGGAGACACGGCGGCAGGTGCCTTAGTAAGGACGCAGTCAGGGAGGCCAGGCTGGGGAGGCTGTGGAGACCGGGAGGGGGCTCTGCAGGTGTCCGGGGAGGGGCTTCCCAGGCAGCCCGGACAAAGGAGATGGAGTCCCTGCTGGTGTGAGGGACCAGCAAGGGTGGGACTGTGGACGGTGAGGACTTGGGCTGCTGACCAAAGGGCTGATGTCTTCCGACTTCTGGGTTTTGAAGACTCACTCTGGCCTCTGTGTGGGAATGGACGGGGTGGACGGGGAGACTAGCTGCCGGTGATTCTGGGGGCAAATGCTGGTGTGCTCACACGCACGCGTGCTCAGCGTGCGCCTAAGGTGTGCGACGTTTGATCCCCGCCTGGGGCCACACTGGCAGCAGTGGGGCTGTGGTCTGTGCGCTGGGTGTTTGGGCGGAGGTGGGACAGCACAGGACGGGTGAGGCCGCCGCTGCTCTAAGGGAGGGTGGTGCTGCCATCAAGGGAGACGGTGGGCGCCGTGAGGAGAGAGCACCTGGGCAGAGCGCGGGGTCACCTTGGACTGTGTGGGGCTCAGAGGTCGGGGGGCCCTCCGGTGGAGGGGGCGGCTGCCTGGCTCGAGTTCCAACCACTGCGCTGCGGGTGGTCGGTGTGCAGGTGGGATTTGAGGGCTCATTCAACACTCTGTCCTGAAGGTAAAAGGAAGTGCCCACTTTAACAGGCTCCTTTGTTCTGATATTTTCCTTCGTGGGCTTTTTGGCATTTCCTTTGGGGAATCAAGTTGAGATTAGATGGTGGCCTCTCTAAAGTTCTTACTTAGCAAAGTGAACAATCAGCAAACGACTTTGTCCACACAGGGACAATGGACCCTTAAAATCCAAAGTACAGCTTACACATCAAAGTCCACTCACCTAACATGCTGTGTGGCTCAGTGAGGTCTCACACAGAGACCCCCGTGCGGCCTCACTCAGCTCACCAAACATGGCGCTGCCTACTGGAAACTCCCCTCACGCCTTCTTCTGGTCATTTTCCCAGTGTCCCCAGAGGTGATCTCTGTCCTGACTTCTTACAGCATGATACAGTTTTTCAGTGGTAGAGTGCTTACTTCACATGTAGGAGGCCTCAGGTTCAATTCTCTGTACTGGAAAAAAAAAAGTTTCTTTGCCTCACAATATGGTGTACTTTTACCTATTTTTGACATCATATGGACAGTAGAAAAGAATATAATTTTCCTTTTGCTCATTAATTATGGAATTCATCCATGTTGTGTGTAGCAATAGATGATTCTTTTTCATTGGTCTATGATATTCCACTGTGAATATAGCACATATTTCATATGTCCATCTTACCATTAATGGTTCTGTAGGTTTTCCAGTTTTTTGGCTATTGTGAAAAGTAATTAATAATGCATTCTTGTATGGTTTTCTGCTGTACAGGTGCACACATCTTGAAGAAACAAGCTAGGACATGGGATGTGCCTGCATTCAGCTTTAGACTCTCTTCCAGGGCAGGTGTACCAATTACACTTGCATGAAAACTCTTCGAGTGTTCCATTTGCTCCACATGCTTGCCAACACTTTGTATTGTCTGCCTTTTCATTTTAGCCATTCTGGTGGTTGGGGAGAAGCTCATGGTAATTTCCATTTGCATTTTCTTAATGAGAATTGATGGTTAGTGTCTTTTAAAAGTGGCCATTCGGGTGTCTGCTTTTGTGAAGTGTTTGTTCATATTTTGTCCATTTATTTTTGGGTTATTTGTGTTTCCCTTGCTGAATTGTGGGAGTTCATATATAATGTGGACACCAAGCTTTGGACCACACATGTGGCTATATGTCCTCCCACTCTACAGCTTGTTTTTTCACCCTCTGAAATTTTTATCTTGTTTTTTCGGTACCAGGAATCGAACTCAAAAGCACTTAACCACTGAGCCACATCCCAGCTCTTTTTTATTTTCTTATTTTAAGATAGGGTCTTGCTAAGTTGCTTAAGGCCTCGCTCCTCTGCTGAGACTGGCTTTGAACATGCCATCCTCCTGCCTCAGCCTCCTCAGTTTCTGGGATTACAGGCATGTGCCACTGTGCCTGGTTACCCTCTGAAATTTTTAATGAGCAGGCATTCCTAATTTTATTGTAATTCACAATATTATTATTTTTTCCTTTATGGGTAGTATTTTTTGTGTCCTGTTGAAGGTCTTTGCTTACCCTACTGTCCAAAAGCTATCCTTCCATTTTATCTTTTAGAGACTTTATTGTTTTATCTTTTATATTTGGATTCAAAATCTGCCTGGAATTGATTTTTGTGTACAGTGTGACTTGGGGATTATGACCCTCCCTTTTCCATATAAATATCCTGTTGACCCAGAGCCACTTCTTAGGAAGATCATCCTTTCCTCTGTGATCTGAAGGGTCCTGTTTGATGAATCAGGTGTCCATCCATCCATGTGTGGTCTGTTGTGGACTCTTCCGGTCTGGTGATCCAGTGTCCGCCCTGGACTCACACCATAGTTCTTTTGTGAGGATTGATATCAGGAAGTGCGAATTCTCCAACTTCGCTTGGAACCCACCTCATGAGATCGGCAAGCTAGGCAGGTGTAGGGCAGACATACAACTCAGCGGGTGTAGATGCAGACTCTGGAACTGCAGTCACTCACCTTCCTGGGTGGTCGCTGTGTCCCAGGTCCCTGCCACGCCCTCTTTAGGCACTTCCTCAGTTATTCTGAAGTCTTTGTTGACCAAGGATGGCTGATATCAGAAAAGCACCCTCCAAGTTAAATTTTCCTGACTGTACTTGGCACTTGGTATTTCCAGAATACATTTAATAATTAGGTTATCAGTGAAAATCCTTATGTAATTCGATTGGGATTTTATTGATTCACTGTCAATTTGAGGAGAATAGGTATTTTTCAATATTAACTCTTCTGCCAGGTGTGGTAGCCCATGCCTGTAAGCCCAGTGACTGGGAGGCTGAGGCAGGAGGATTGCAAGGCCAGCCTCAGCAATTTAAAGAGGTACTTAGTAGCTCAGCAAGACCCTGTCTCTAATAAAATATAAAAAAAGAGCTGTTGGGATGTGGCTTAGTGGTTGAGCACCCCTGGGTTCAACCCCCAATACCAAAAAAAAAAAAAAAAAAACCAAGATGAAGTGTTCCACTGTAAGTGTCAGCAAATGTTTTCCGTGAAGGTCCCACCACACAGTTTGCATTCGGGTGTTTCCCTGAGGCTGTGCGTTAGAGGCTTGATCCCCAGTGTGGAAGTCCTGGGAGCTGTTGGAAACTTTAGGAGGTTGGCCCCACTGGGAGCCCTTAGGTCAACAGGGACTTGCCTTTGCAGGGGATTGTGGGACCTGGTTCCTTCCTCTTCCTCTTCCTCTCTTTTGCTTCCCACTGATGTCACTGCTCCCTCCATGATGTGCTGCCTCACCACAGGCCCAAAGCAAGGACCCAGTTGATCATAGACTGGAAGCTCTGACACTGTGAGCCAGAATGTATCTTTTCTCCTTATAAGTTGGTTTTCTCTGGTATTTGGTCATAGTGACAGAAAGCTGATCAACGCAGGTCCTGATGGTGAATAATTTAGACTTCGCAGGCTGGTCAGGGTCGGCCATTGCAGTGTGAAAGCACCAAGGCACTGTTAGTGAACAGGTATGGCTGTGTCCCCCAGAACTTTATTTACAAAAAGAGGCGATGGACAGACCTGGCCCTCAGAGGGGCTGCTCACAGGTCGGGTGGGGTGGACGGTCCCTCTGTGGTCTGACTCCAGGTGTGCTGGACGAGGACCTGGCGGGCACGGCCTGGGGCCACCTTCTCTCCTGGAGTCTGGGCTTCACACAGTCTCTGGTCACCTCGGGAAGATGTGACTCAGCCAGTCGCAGACTTGGAAGCCGATGGGGCTGTTGGGGCAGCTGGCGTGAGGACGCCCCATTCAGCCTGTGCTGCTTCCATCTTCCAGAGCCACGTTCGGGGACCTCGCAGCTCCCATGAGAAGCTGGCTCCCGTGGAGGCTCGTGCACAATCCTGGTGGCATGTGTTCAAGCTGCACCTGTTGGTTTCTGCAGTTGAGTGCTTAGAACATCGGTCAGTGCACAGTGGGAGTCTCAGAGTCCAGCTGGTCAGCTTGGCGGGCCAGTCAGCTGAGCAGAGCAGCGGAGTGGCCCTGGTTCCATTGCCCAGTGCTCCCTGCTTCCTGGCCCGTGCCAAGCCCTTTGCCAAGACTGTCTTGGCTACTGGTGGAGATCCTGGCCACCTAGAAATGGCGGAACCAGTAAGGACCCCTCGGGTGAGACCACGTGAGTGAGGACTGACTCAGGGCGGAGCAGGGCTGGGGTTCAGGTGAGAGCTGCAGTTCAATTTTTAAAATATGCTATTTTTGGAGGGTGGGTACCGGGGATTGAACTCAGGGACCCTCGGCCACCGAGCCACCTCCCCAGCCCTATTTTGTAATTTATTTAGAGACAGGGTCTCACTGAGTTGCTTAGGGCCTCGCTTTTGCTGAGACTGACTTTGAACTCACCATCCTCCTCCTCAGCCTCCCAAGCCCCTGGGATGACAGGCGTGTGCCCCTGTGCCCAACTAAAATAAGTTAATTTTTAAAAATATAACAAGATTTAAGTTGGGGAGAGGGTGTGAAAGGGACCTCAAGGTCAGTAATATTCTCTTTTCTTAAAAAAAAAAAGCCCAAAACTAAAACAAATACGGCAAAGTGATCACGTTTTAATTCAGGGTGGCATTTTTCTGTTTAAAAATCAGCTTTATTGAGCTTTCGTTCACAGTCGGTACCATCCACCCTCTGCAACAGACCCACACGTGGTCTGGGTGTGTTTGCAGGTGTGTGCGAACCTCAAAGGCTGAGGTCCTTTCCTCGGCTCACGTGCCTGCCCTCCAGGTGCCGCCCCAGCCCTCCAGCCCCAGCCGCCCCCGGATTCCCTGCAGGTTTACCTGCTCCGGACTTTTCTTACCAACCAAATCGGGAATCGCGTGGTCCTTCTGCGTCTGACCTTTCGTTTGCGTCCTGTGTTCCGGGCTCCTTCACGTCTCGGGGCTCCCTCAGGCGTGGCTGGTAGAACTCTCTGTGCTTTCCTGCAGGTAAGAAGCTTCTCCCACCCGGCGAGATCCCTGTGGTCGTGTTGGAGGAATGTTCTCATCTCAGGAAAGCAGCCGAGGAGGATGGGCGGGGGCGGGTGGGTGCAGTTTTAAACGGGGTGCTCGGGGGAGCCTTTGTGCAGATGTGAGGTTTGGAAAGATCCGCAGGAGCAGAGTTCGGGGAGGAAGGTGCTCCGGGCAGGTGGGGTGGCAGGCGTGGACACCAAGGCTGGTCAGGGGCTGTGGAGGTGGGCAGCGGGCCAGGAGGGGGCAGCAGTGAGGCAGAGAGGGGCAGGGAGGGGGCTCCGCACACAGGCAGGGGGCTGTCCTCATGGGGACTCCGGGAAGCCGCGAGGAGGCTTCGGATGGAGGGGCCTTTGCTGGTGTGCAGGTTCCAGGACCCCTCTGGGCTGCGTTGACAATGGACCCCAGCCCTGGAGGACAGAGGCAGGGGATCCAGTTGGAGGGGTGAGCGGGACCATGGCTCAGAGACGTGACAGGCTCAGGAGGGGTCTTGTAAGCAGTGCACAGGACTTGCTGGCGGGCGGAGTGCTGGGGAGAGAGAGCCGTTGCATGTTGGGGAGGGGGGTGTGGTGCTGGCCTGCAGGGACTTCCCTGAGTGACCAGGGATGGGTGGCCCTTGGCTGAGACGGCAGAGACTTGGAGGGACGGGCGTGGGGAAGATCAGACATGGTTTGGACACCCTCTCTCTCTTCCTTCACCTGTTTCATTTCCGCCATCTGGTTCCCACCCCGCCTAACTCGTCCTTGAGATTAGTGACCCAAGTGTCCAGTAGAAGCCATTTCCCTCCAGGAGGCCTTTGGCTACTGAGTCTCCCCCACACTAGGCTCAGGTCCTGCCACCTCTGGTGGCTCCTTGTGCCCCTGGGTGCCTTGAGCTCCTGGTACCGTCCCTGCCCTGAGCGGGCCCGGCAGGCCAGCGACACGCCAATCTGACTCTGTGCCCCGACGGGCCAGGACCACGGGCGGATGCTGTGCCTCCACACGGTGGCTGAGGGAGCTCGTTGTGCCTTTGGTCACGTCCTCCCTATGTGACCTGGAGGGGCTTATCCTTCCTCACTCTGAAATTTTCCAGTTCAACCTCCGGGACCAGAAGGAGGCAGTGTGGACTCCCCAGGGGTGTTTCTGGTCTTCTGATGACTCTCTTCTCCGTCTCCCCTGCCTTGCTCTACCTCCAAGCCCCCTCTGGGCAAAAGCCTGTGCACACAAGGGAGGTGACATTGGGGACTGATTAAAGTGTAAATGACAGGCCCCTGTTATTAATGACCCCAAATAACCAGGCCCTGGAAATGAGAGGGGAAGATTTATCTTTGTTTTAAGAGTTCAAAATCTCTTGGGAACTCCAGTGCCTGACTGCAATAAATGGTCATCAATTTTCCTGAGCACAAATAAGTATCTTAAGGTGACGGAAGACTGGCTAGAGTGACAGAGCATATTTAATATTGAGGTGACAGTTAAAATAGCATCCTCCTCATTTGCTGTCCTTCCAAGTTAGGGCTTCGGAGGGTACAGCGGGGACCGGGGACATCCATCATCTGCGTTCTCCCGTCGCTCTCCCAAGGTTCAGACGGCTGCTGTGCTTCAATGAGAAAAAAACTCTGCAAAAATAAATGTTTTGAAGACGCATCGTTCTTACCGTGGCTAAGAGGAAGCTGCGGGCGACTTGCTGCCGCTTTCCATGGGGAGCAGGCAGGGTCTGCGGTGGGAGCCTGGCCCCTCTGCTGGGAAGAGGAGCTGTGCTTTCAGGGTCTTCAGGCTGGAGTCCCATTTCCACGGGACCTGGTTCCAGGGCTTTCGGAAGCCCTGTGAGAGCCAGCGTCACGCAGCCCCGGGTTTTGTTGACAGAAGTACCGCGTCAGGGTGCCCGAGCTCACCACCTGTGGGAAGATGAGGCCAGCCTCCCTGCATGGGCCCCGTCCTCTGGAGAGGAGTCCTGAGCGGCACGGAGGTCCAGGCAGGCTTGGGGCCTGTCCCTATGGGACACGGCTGAACACCGAAGGCGTGTGGAGCTGGGTCCAGGCACCTGCCCTGTCGGAGCCATTTGCTCGGGACACCCCGTGGGAAGGCTGGCTTGGAGCAGCTGCGTGGGGCGGGGAGCCAGGCGCTTGGACTCAGCTCTGGTCACAGCTGCCTCCTCCTTCCTTCGGTGGCTCTGGCTGAGGGTCTCTTCCAGCAAGGCTGTCTCTAGGCCTGGGCCACAGTGGGCACAGGACAGGAACAGTCCCTGCCTTCACGGGCTTGCATCTAGGCGGGGAAGCCAAAAATAAACCCGTATTTGGAAACTGAGGAGATTGCATAGCAACAAAATCAGAGAGGAAACGGCATGAGTGCAGGAAGGACTAACCGTGTCCAGCGTGCTCAGAGGCTGCAGTGCCCCGGGCCAGGCCCTGGCCGAGACCTGAGTGACAGGAGGGAGCCAATTGCAGCAGGTTGGGGGCGGGGCATCCCAGGCAGGGGCAGAGCACATGCAAAGACCCTGGGGTGGGGCCCACCTGGCCGCAT
Organism: Sciurus carolinensis; assembly: GCF_902686445.1. Taxonomy (NCBI): domain Eukaryota; kingdom Metazoa; phylum Chordata; class Mammalia; order Rodentia; family Sciuridae; genus Sciurus; species Sciurus carolinensis. The sequence continues at coordinate 199,625,936 of NC_062213.1, read as the reverse complement.
GCTCAGGGGTCAGGAGGAGGGTTGCGTCTATGGCAGAGCTAGGGTTCCACGTGGTTCCATCTGATTTCAGAGGTCAGCCTCCTCACTACAGGACCAAGCTGCCCACGCTGGAGGGAGCAGGGGTCCAGTTCTCACGGAGGGGCGAGAAGTCACACTGCTCAGGCTGCGGGGGATCAGCTTCCTTCAACCCAGCAGCTGTGGCTCTAAAACCCCACAGCCTCTGGGCTCCTCCTGTAAGGGCATCTCCATATTGTCAACCAACTGTGAGGAGAGCCTGCTGTCGTCCTTCCTTGTCTGTCACAGATGGTGACAGGTGATGACATCCGCCATGGCGACAGCTTCCTCTGAGAGGCATCATCTGCACCGGGCCCTCTGGGCGCCATCTCTTCCAATCCCCAGAGCTGGGAACTCTTCTCTCCCCTTCTTGTCCTGGTGTCACTGAGGCTCAGAAAGGGTGAGTGAGCTGCCCAAGGTCACACAGCGACAACCCTGCTTCTAGAACCACGCTTCTGTTAGTTTTCTGAGGTGCAAACCAGGAAGAGGCGCTCTAGCAACTCGCCGTCTCAGGACGCGGTTGTCGCTGCTGTGCGTGCCCGACGTAAAACAAGATGCCTGTCCCGAGTAGATCATTTCTTGACAAGGCTCTGCGTGACGGTGGCAAGGGACACAGGTGGCATGTTCGGGGGGAGGGGCGACGTTCCAGGTGGGGTTCTTTAAGCATCACCCTCCGAGAAAATACTGCCATCTTTAATTTTGAAATGAATAGAGGCCTTGGGGGTAAAAATCCAAACTAGAAACGAAACCCCCAAAACTCCGTTTGAGGAAAGAGCATGATCCCTTTTCTGTCCCCAGACCAGCTGAGTCGTAGGCAGCCTCCTCCCGGGACTTCGGTGGGTGGTGGGAGGAGCGGAGCTGGGCCAGCCGTGGACCCAGGCCTGGCTGGGCCTCTGCACCCTGGACTCCTGCGTGTGGTGGGGCCCCTGCACTGAGGAGCGGCGCCTTTGTCCCCATCCACCAGGTGCGGCCTTGGTGGCAGATGTGGCCAGCGCGCTCAGGGAGAGTGAAGCCACTCCGCGGTGCCCGTTTATCTTCACGCGGCGCGTGCCGGCTCCCCTGGCGGAGATGGATGGTGAGGCAGGACGCTGCGGCGGGGAGCCTGCAGCCATCCATCAGGGGACACCTTCTCTATGGGCAGAATGACTTTGGGAATGCTCGCGCCAATGTCCGCCCAGGCCGCAGGGCCTGCCGTGAGCCTGGCGTCCAAGGGCGCCGTGAGCAGCTCCTGAAGATCCGTCCAGGGTTCATCAAAGAACCGTAGGGAGGAGATAGAGCCTGTGGGTCGCGGGGAGGGGTCTGGGGTTTGGCCACAGGAGCACCCGAGCGGGCAAGGGTGGGGGCTGGGAGCTTCCGGGGTTTTCTGGGAGGATCCAGTGGGGAGTGTGGAGCCCCCGCGGGGCTGATAGCGTGGTGCTGAAGCTTCGCGTGGACTGTTCTCGTTAAAGCCTCAGGGTGGGCATTACTGCTAGGTCCATGGACAGGTGGGAGACTGAGGCCTGAGGATCTGAGTCTCCTCCCCAGGGGCACAGTCTCCGTGAAGTGGAGGGCTTGAGCTCAGGCTGAGCTCTTCCTCCGCTGTCCCTCTTCTCCACCTGTTCCCTGTGGACCATGTGTCTGCATGTTTCCCTGTGTGTCTCAACCCGGCCGAGGGGAAACCCCGCCCCACCCTGCGCCATGTGACATCGACTTGATTCTGTGGCTCGAATGGGCCAGTGGGATGTGGGTGGATATAGGGGCCGTAAGCATGCTGACGTCATTTATCCTGAAGTCTCACCTTCCTGCTACCTGCTGTGAAGAGGGTGAGCAGGAAGCTGCTTCTCCATGTGGCAGACCTGAACCCGTCTTGCAGCCAAACCAAGTCCCTGCGGCCGAGCTCGGCCTCACCGTCGCCCACAGAGAGAGGGAAGTGCTTCTTATAGGCCATTGGGTTTCTTTTGTTACACAGCACCGTGGGCACAAAGGCTGCTTGACACAAAGGGATCTGCTGAGCCATTTTCTTTGCTCCCTTTTTCCCTTTCCATCCTCCTTTCATTGAAGACCTACTGTGTGACAGGTGCTGGGGTTGGGGCAAACACATACAGTCCCGTCTCCACAGACCCCAGTCTTGTGGAGGAATTTGTTGATAGGCAGATGAACGATAAAGTGCTGTAGGTGAGGCACAGACAAAGCCTGAGCTCATTGTCTCAGCCTCAGAGTTTGGAGACAGCTCTATCAAAGGGACTAACATCTGGCCTGGGTTTTGCAGGATTCACGGGAGTTTGACAGAAATGACGTTCTAGAGCGAAGGAGGTGCTGGGCCTCACGGTCTCTGCATCCTGGGTTATCCCATGACAGCCCCTGGGTCATGAGTTAGAGATGACAGTCCTTAGGGGGTCCCTCCTGTCCCTCCTGTCCTGCTGAGGTACCTCCCACAGATCTACTGCACGACCCTGAGGGTCCTTCAGTGCCTCCCCCCGTGAAGCCTGTCTAATTTGGGCTCACATGAAGCGAGCGGCAGCTCTCGCCGGTCCCAATAAAATGCCCCGGTCAGAACGTCTGTGTGCGGAGTCCCTGGTTTTCTGCTGATTAATAATGGCCATTCATCTCCATCCATGCCGGAAGGATTCCGTTTGACCAATTAATGTCAGCGAGTGGCAAAATCTAAGGGAACCATAGTTTCTGCAAAATGAAAGCAGTTACCATATTTTTATTACACAGCCCTAATGGTCCGAGGCCGCGGCTGATTGGATCTGTAAACTGTGAACATAAATTAGTCAGTCCCCTCCCAGGAGCAGGCTTCTCTGCCGCACTTTAATTGCTGTGTTTTGTGGTGCAGGAAAGCTTGGCCCCGTGCGACTGCAGCAAATGGCCTCTTCGGGAACTGCGGTGCGGGGAGCATGTGACCACGTGTCTTTCTAGAAAGGTGCCGGGTGGAGGCTTAGCATCGCTGACGCAGGGGAGCTTCCACTGGGACGTGACAGTTCACATCCCACACCAGTGTCCCGACTTCCCTGTTTTCCAGAATAATGAGAGAGAAGACCTGGGGCCTGGGTAGTTACAGACATGGACACTCCCAGGGATGGTCATCTGTGTTTGTGCGTCTGCCCTTTGGGATACTGACATCTATTCTCACCTGTGGCTTAGACTGAGCTATTTTAAAACCAGAAATCAGGATGCCAATGTCTCAGACCAAACCCCAGTCCTTCCCTCCTGGGCCTAACGCAGTCGCACTCCTTGTATGATCATTTTAATGATGAGACACTAGCTAATCAGTCATCGAGAGCGCTCTCCGCGATGGGGACTCGGCCCATTCGATTGAATGGTCCCCGAAGCTCAGAGAGATGGAGCAACTTTCCTAAAGCCACATACCTGGTTCGTGGCAGATTGAGAGTCTCTGTTTCCAAGGTGGATGCCCATAACCCTAATTAGGAATGAATGAATGAATGAGTTCTTGAAGAAGACCATGAGAGGCTGGGGTGGGCGGATGGCCGGGGAAAGCCAGTCTGAAGTCAAAGGAAAGCAGAATTACCAAGAGTATCTCCCCGGTTTGGGATAAGTGGAAACAGCTGGGACCAGAGCTTCCTGACGACACAGGTGTGTGTCCCTCTGGTTAGTGTCAGAGTGGAGAGGAACAGGTGAGGACCAGCAGCGAACCCTCCGTAGAACCACAGCAGCAAAGCCACCGTGACCTCCCTACCGATAAATTGTGACAGAGCCTTGAATGTCCTGGAGACAAGTGAGCCTGGGATGCTCTCTGAGCCCCGAGTGTGTGTGAGGAGCTGCCATCTCGAGACAGCACTCCCCCAAGAAGCTTCCAGAAGGGGCTGCCTGTAAAAGCAGCCTGTGCTCAGCCGGTGGTAGATCCCAACCTACCAGTTCAACGTCAGTCGCACTTTTGCTGACACGGATGACGTTTCCCGGCGTAGAGCGAAGGAACACAGGAGGGCATACGTGCTGCCCAGACACTGCCTGGCACCCGTGCCCAGGAGGAGACGGAGTCGGTAGAGGACTCGGCTTCTCCTCTGCATCTTCCCTTCTGGTCACTCACTGGCCTGAGAAACTCTGCGCTCCCTCGTCTGTTGAAATCTGTTCATCCAAGACCCACTGTCGGGAGGAGTTGCCGTCAGCCAGGACCCCAGCACTCTGTCTGCTCCCGGGCAAGTCTCAGGTGTTCCTGGGCCCTGTCCTCTGAGTGACTGAGGCCTCCTTGAAGGTGGAAGCTGGGACTTGCTTATTACCCTGGTGCCCACACCCAGCACAGGCAGCCCTTTGCAAATGCTTGATGAGCGTTTTTACTTTGTGGTGAGACGGCACTGAATTTGCACCGTGGTCCTTCAGTTCTTAGGTGGACCCAGCACTTTATGTACGTTCTGGTATTTAGCCCTCCTGACACACTGGACTATTTTAATTCTAATTTTCTGATACAGAAAGTGAGGCTCAGAGGGTCAACTGAGATCTGTGCGAGGCTACCTGGCTAAGAAGGGCAGAAACAGGTTCCAACCCATCCATCTGGCAACAGAACCTCTGAGCCTGACAGCTGCCCTGTGCTGCCCCGGTTTACCTAGGAGAACTTGGGATTTTGCCCAGGACCCTTGCTTTTGGGGCTGCCATTACCTGGCTCAGAACTGTGGGGGTGAGCTGTGAAGTGGCCAGAGACGGGGTGCACAGATCTAGCTCACTGTCTGGAAGTTACATTTTTAGCAGAGAGTCCAGTTCTGTCCCTGTAAGTACCAAACACGTGTAGATGCCCCTTGAATTAAGAAAACCCACAATATAAATATTCAAGTTTATGGCACAAGATAGAGAGAATATGGCCTTTGGAGTTAGGCTCGAATTTAACAGTTGACAATGTTATTATCAAGTACAGATCAGGGTACACCACTTCATACTGAGCTCAGTCTCCTTATCTGTAGAATAGGATAATTACTTACACATCTTACTCAGGGTCATGAAGAGTAAATAAGATTACATATGTGTGTATGAAATCAGATGAATGATTTGATATGTATATATGATCAGAAACTCGAATATGTAGTATATATAGAGTTCTATATATACTGGAATATATACTCTTCTATCACACACACGTTTTATGATATTGGATACATATCAGATAATTTATCAAAGAAGTAGAATCTATAAAAAAGAATCAGTGACAACTCCAGAGTTGAAAAGTACTATAGCAGAAATTAACTCAATGTATGAGTTAGACACAGCAGAAGAGAGGATTGGTGAACCGAAAGATTAATAGGAAGAAAATCATATGTGGTACCTTGTATGTGATTGGGGTTAAAAAGTTCTGCTCCTATTTTTAATGGGAGATTGCTTGGGTTCAATATTTACTTACTTTGGAGAATGAGTTGCTCCAAGATTTTTAAATGGAATTTATTTGGAATACCTGATGAGTGTGAATTTTATTTGTAGTTAAAAGTTTGGAAATGCTCCTATGATATTAAGTATGGAAAACCTTCACAGTTAACTGCTATTACAGAAAGAGGATGAAGCTCCTTCATACCAGTTGATACACTCTTTCAAACCTCCCTCCCCTTTAGCAAACACTACTGAGTATCTATGCTGGAGATGAATAAGAAATGGCTCAGGAAATGTGTTGTTCTTGACTGCACATAGTCATCCATACTATGATTTCTGTTTAGGCTGGACATACCTCCTCTACTCAGCTCTTACCCCAAACCTTGGCAAATCAAATTGGGGACAGTAATTTTTTAACAAGTAAGTAAAACAATTGGGATTTGTGGATTCTTTCCCAGGAAGAATCTCTCCTGGGGCTCTGTGTTCTGGATTTTGGCAGCAAATGGAATATCAGGGCTAACACAGCTGTTTCAGATTTTCTTTTTGGTTGTAGAAGAGAAATTTGTTGCAGACAAATGTTCCCACTGAGAACAACTGCAAAATCTGGTCCCAAATAAAAACAAAAGCAACCAACCAACCACCATCAACAACAATAACAACCAAACTTACATGTTTGAGAATATCAAAGAACTACTACCAAAGGAGTCAGAACTTGTGGAACCTGAAGGGTCCTGGAGGGAGGAAAAGCTTAGTGTTCTGCTGTGTCTTCCCTCTGAAGGCATTTGGTTATTGCAAGCTGCACAGGGCTGAGAGGTTAAGGAATTGAGCAAAAGGCAATAGTCGAAAGTCAGGGAAACAAAATAGGAATTTAGGAAGTCTTATGGGTCTGGGCAACATATGTTGAAATCAGGGTATGCTAAGGAGGACTGTCCCTGGAAAATTCAGTTAGTGTCCTGGAATGGCTATATTTAAAGAGTCAAAGTAAATTGGAAATAAATGGAAATAAATATGGAAACTCTGATTCAAATTCCTTAATCCTCAACTAGATTTAGGTGATTTACCTCTGCTCCAAAGCAGAACAAGCCCTTTTTGGAGGAGGATATAATTCACCAGAGCCTCAAATTATTCCTCTACTTGTTCATACAAAATACCTGACATTCAATAAAATATTCCAGGCATGTCAGGGAACAGGATCAAGTGACTAAAAACCAAGATGAGCATGTGGAATTAGACATGTTCTTAAAAATAATTGTGATTAATATGCTTAATAAAATAAAAGATGGATACTTTTATCAGAACAGAATCCATTAAATTATGTGGCAATAGAAAAATACTTTAGCTGAGATGAACTCAACATGTGTTTAACAACAAATTAGACGTTGCAAAAAAGGAGAAATAACAAGTTGGAAGACCAGTAGGTAATATACACACTGAAAAGCATAAAAAGAGAACTGATAGAAAATACGAAAAAGAGTATAAGAGGCATCTGGAACATGGTAGAAAGATCTAATAAGTGTGACTGAAGTTCCAGAATGTCTCTCTCCAGAAGAGACAGTGGAGAAGAAGGAATATTTAATCTCAGCTAGACATACTGGCCAAGAATTTTCCAAAACTGATGAACATCATCAAGCTACAGACTGAAGAAGTTCTGTAAACCCCAAGCAGAGTAAGAACAGAGAAAGACTACAGAGGTACATCATCATGAAACTTATAAAACTCAGAATCAAAGAGGAAACCAAAGGGAGGAAAATGTCCTCAGAAAAGCATCAAGAGCAACAGCTGACTTTTCTAATGACCTGGTGAAAGCTGGAAGACAATGGAAAGACACCTTTAGAACACGAGAAAGGAATAGCTGTGGGAATTCCATATCTAGACAAGACCAGCTTAAAACACAGAGGTTAAGTGAAGGTGTTTTCAGGCAAACAACAACAATATAAAATGTGGAAAATTTGCTGCCAGAAAATAATACTACAAGAAATAACACCAAAGGGAATTTACAGGTAGAAGAAACATGAATCCAGAAGGAAGGACAGACATGCAGAAAAAGTAGAAGAATAATACTAAAGGCAGTTATGGAAAAACTAAATACATGGATTTAAAAAATAATTGGGCAATTTCTCAGAAGTAAAAATTATAACCCAGAAATTGCACTTTTACATACCTAGGAAACAAATATGCAAGACTTTCATGCAGATGTTTACAGCAGCATTATTCATAATAGCCCAGGAGTGGAAACAACCTAAGTGTTTGTTAATTGGTGAGTGAATAGACAAACACGGTGTCATATAATGGACTACTATTCTGCAATTAAGAAAATGAACTATGGACACGTTACTTGATGGATAAATCTCAAAAATATTCAGCTAGACGTAAGAGACCACGCATTGTGATTTCATTTATATGAAATGTCCAGGAAAAGGCAAATTTAGGGACACAGAAAGTAGACTAGTGGCTACCTGGAGGAAAAGCCCATGGGGATTAACTATAAATGAACGTGAGGTATTTTATTGGGGAATACAATGCTGTAAAACTAATTTGTGATGATAATTGCACCACTTCTCAAGATTTACTAAAAATCATTGACTCATATGCTTGAGGTGGGCGAATTTTATGATAGGTAAAATATACCTCAGTAAAGTTGTTTAAAATGTATGTAGAATTAAAATACATAACCACAACAGCACATAGGGAGAGGAAAGTCAAAGGAGTTCCTGTTAGAAATTCCTTGAAGTGGCCCCAGCGTGAGCAGTAATTTATGTTAGAGTCTCATGTTCCAGGAAGTGTGTCAATATCTCTGTGTTAACCACTAACAGAATGAAAGTGTGCAACTGGAAAGTGGCAAGAGGGATAGATATTTTTGTAATATGACACTAAAGAAAGAAGAGAGATTGAGAAAAATTAAACAGCTCAACAAACAGGAAACGCAGAGTAAGGTGATGATTTAAACCCAGATATATCAATAATTAAATCATAACTGTAAATAGACGAGATGTTTCAGTTAACAAAGAAAAAAAAATCCAACACTATGCTCTTATAAGAGATATACTTGAAATAGAAGATATGGAAAAATTTATAGTCAAGGAACACAAATTATTCCATGTGAATACTAACCAAAGGAGAGTGAGTGTCATTTTGTCAATGTAAGACAGAGTTGACTTTAAGGCAAAAGACATTGCTAGATTTAAGGAGAAACATTTCATAATAACAATAATAGGTCCAATCTACCCAAAAGATAGAATATCTAAAATATATAAATAAACTCATATGCATCTACTAACATTGCTGCACAATACATATGGCAATAAATGATAGGACCAAGAATGGATTCAGGATCAGGAGAGTTGACATAGCTGGGCCTCAGAAAGATATCTGTAACACTTCCCCTCCATGATGCTGTCTGAGAGAGAGTGGAAGGTCTTGGGCTGTTTATGGATATGGTGTCTAGGTGGGGGATAGGAGCCAGAAAGCTGGTTCTAACTGGGACCACAGAGTGGGGGAAGGAGGCAGTGGTCTGCCACCATGGACACCATCCATCATGACTTCCCGACTGGCTCCTCTGGCTCTCTGCTGAGGACTGCATTGCCTGACTCCTAAAGAGTCACAGTGACAGTCTGGGGCTCTAAGAAAGGCCTCTGTGCAGCAGCAAGAGCGGGCCAGATGGCAGTGGCGGGACCATCTGGGCTCCCGATCCCTCAGGAGTGTCGCTCAGACAGATGGACTATCCTCCTCTTTTAAAATAACTCCAGAGTTAGCTTTTCTGTGTTCTTTCCCTGGTCAGCAATTCCTGTGGCTCTTCTATCAAGAAGTGCATTCTCCGGCTAACCTGATTCACTCACGTCATGATCTAAGTGGCTTTATTTGAATGTGCTTTCCACGGTGACAGGAAGAGAAATCTCACGCAGCTGGCTTCTAAAACAAGCCTCCTCTCCTCGACCATAAAGTGCCTATGGAGCAGCTGAGAGTCCAGATTCAGAAGCCCATTGTCCTGAGCTCCACATGGAGACAACTCTCCTCATTAGCCGTGTGACCCTGGGCAGATGACTCCCTTCCCTTCTCCACAAAATGGGAATAAAATGAGCATTTCCGAGGGTTAAGAGACCAGGAACACCAGATTCCACCAACATAGGGATCAGGAATAATAGTTACACTGTACTCACTGTGGAAAGTTCTGGAGAGTCATCCTAAGGTTAAAGATTCCCTCTTGATACCGTCTCACAACTCTCCCCCAGGACCCGGGACAATCCTTGGTGTCCGGCGGGTTCTTCACACACTTCATCAATCGGTGTCCCACAAGGTGCCTCTTTGTCTTCATGGCACCTGTCAAAGATCCTCTGTGACTAGGCTTTGTGCTCCTGAAGGTCACGGAAGGCTCCCTTGGGCTGTCAGTCCAGCCCTTAGTTTCTGAGGCTGTGCCCGGTCCCCACTTGAGATGGCCTGTGTCACTATCAGGCAGTATGTTGGTCTCCTGCGTTGCGGACACAAGTGGCCACAAACAGGGCAGCTGCAAACCATAGAAACGGGCTTCCCGTGCTTCTGGAGGCTGGAAACCTGGCGTCCAGATGTCAGCGGGCCTTGCTCCCTGTGCTGGCTCCAGGGTTAGGGTTCACTCCTCCCAGCTTGTGGTGGCCATGTGTTTTTCTGTGTCCTGGAGGCCGGAAGCCAGGGGCCTGGGTGTTGCAGGGTGGACGTCTCCCGAGGCCTCTCTCCTTGGCTCGTAGGTGGCATTTGCTCCTCCTGCCTCCATGGGGTCACCTGTACACGCCCATGTCCACCCTCCTCTGTTTTGTAAAGACCCCGGTCACGCTGGCCGAGGGCCCCCCACGACCTCATTTTCATGTGCTCACCTGTTTGAGGATCCAGCTCCCGGGACGGACACACCCAACACTGGCCGTCAGGACTTCAACACAGGGATTGCGGGGCCACAGTTCGGACCCTAATGGGGACCCAACCCAGAGGACCCAGGATGGCCTCCTCCACCGCCCCGTCCTTGCCTGGGTCACAGCTGCAGGGTGCTTCCCATGCACGGTGACAGTCACAGCAGCCGGTGATTAAGAACTTCCTCTGGGCTGCTGTCCTCCTCCAGGTGGAGAACAGGAAGGCCAAAGGACGAAGGGCGTCCGGGCCGCTAATTGCCACCCTGCGTGGGGAAAGTGCGGGTGGGCCGCTATTGGCAAGATGGACCCTCTGCTGGAATCCAGTGCTGGCTGCTGGAGGCCCCGGGACCCGGGTGCCTGGACGTCATGCTGTCCTGTTTTAGCGAAGCCCTGGGGCTCCTCTGAAGCGTTGCTGGCCCCTGTTTGGCAGCTTCGTTAGGCGTGAGGTGGGCCGAGGCCCGAGGCCTTCCCCATTGTACAGCCGGGAAAGTGGAGGCGTGGAGCTGAAGACCTGCCGGGGCGGACAGGGGGACGAGGCGCCATGGAGACTGGGCAGCACGTGACTCGGAGGTCGCGGCTGCCCCTGGCGTGCCAGGCGCCCTGCGCCACCCCAGGGGTGATAAGTAGTCAGGACCTCCAGGCAAGAAGGCCCAGCCAGGCCTGCTGGACTGACCTCCTCCCGCCTCCCACCCCAGGGGAGTTGCTGTCCCAGAAACTGCCGCTTCTTACGATTTTTATTTCCAGCCGCCTTGATTTTCATGTTCAGGGGCGGCACTTAATCACGCCAAGCATCTGCAGGCCCCGCTCTGCTCCTGGATCCTCTCAAGAACGCCCTGAGCTCTTGTCTTTGGAGAGCCACTTCTTCAGGGGCGGCCCGCGGAACGCCTCCCATGCAGGTGGCCGCAGGGCTTTGGGGCTTCCGGAAGGTGACTGTTGGGTGGCTCAGGGCCTGAGGCAGGCAGGCTCCCGAGCGTGACAAGTGTGACGGGCCGTCGCCCCCCAGGGTGCCATCTCCTCTGTGGGTCTTCCCGCGGGCATCACTGGGCGGGGGGCCTCTGTCTTCTCGGGGGTCCCCAGGCCGGTCGCGGTGGCTCTCGGCACCAGGCCCGCTCTCCACGCGGGCCCCTGTTCTGACGCTCGCTGTCCCACACGAATGCTCTGGCGTCACCCATATTTTGGAGAAGTCATCTTGATGGCCAGGAAGCCGACCTGCCCAGCCTGACCCAGTGGGGGACGGACTCTGACCCAGACGGGCTGACCCCGAAGGCCCCAGCCTCAGCTGACATCCTTTGGCATCGGAGGGACGGAGGCCGCCGCCCCAAGCACAGCCGAGACCCGGGTGCCCTGCAGACCCCGGCTTCCCGCTGCAGCGTCCCCTGTGGGACCACTGACGTCAGGAGGAGCTGCCTGGGGAAGGAGTTCGGAGGCGCCAGGGGTCAGCGGTCCAAAGGCCTCGAGTGGCCAGCAGGGCCCCCCGGGTGGCCCCCTGGCTCTGGCCTCGGCCTCCACAGCTGGCCTCCTCAGCTGGGCTTGGGACCTCTCCCCTGGCCTCCCCCCAGGCCACCTGGGCTCTGCCTCCTCCCCCTCGGCTCCTGCCCTTTCCCCTGCCTCCTGATGGCTGGCGGTGCCACCAGTGTCCTGTGTGCTTCCTGACCTCCCTGGCAGGGTGGCGCCCTGCGGGTCCCCCAGAGCTGCCACCGGCGCCCGTCTCTGGGCTTTGGCTGTCTCTCCCGCCGGCCTGTACGCTGCAGGTCACAGGGGTGTCCCCAGACTGCAGGAAGTGGGCGCTGTGTTCAAACTGGACCGTTGGTTTAGTAAAGGTACAGGTGACGAAGGCCGGGCAGGATGGCCAGCCACCCTGGCTCGGGCCAGGACCGCGGGGTCACCAGATCTGAACAGGCCAGGGAGGCAGGCGCTGCTGGCGGGAGCTGGTGGGGTGAGAGCAGAGGGTCGGAGCCCGGCCTCGCCACCTCTTGACCTCTCCGCCTCTTGACCTCTGACCTCCTGATGACCTCCTTTAGCGGAGTCCCCTGAGCAGCAGCGGAGCAGGGTGACCCTGCCGTCTGCGCCATCGGCCTCTGGGGCCCGTGGTGGCTGATGTCCGTCAGCCTCTGCGTTTTGAATTAGCAGGTGACTAACGGCCCTGTTGGAGGTTTGGTGAGCGAGCGTCCCAGGGAGGAGGAGTATGGCAAGGTGGCCTTGGGGACAGTCGCACCTGGGCGTGCACCCGGGCTCCCCGAGAGGGACCCTGGGTCTGGGCCTCTCCATTTCTAGCCTCGACTTGCCCGCCTGTGAAAGGGGACGGCCGGGCGTGGGCTCAGGATGAGCTGGGCTGATGGCGCCGGGGTGCCCAGGAGGGTGTCCAGCTGTGGCCGGTGGCCTGGCCTCTGGAGCGCGTGGGAGCCCAGCGCATGCCGCTGTCCGCAGGATGAGTGCTGCGTCCCCACTCGCCAGGGGCCCGGCCGTGCTGATGCCGAGGTCTCAGACCCGGCCAGACACGTCACCGCTGAGTGTCGGGACGGGACTCGGGCGTCACCTGTGAGTGTGGGGACGGGCTTTGGGTGTCACTCGTAAGTGTGGGGACGAGCTTTGGGCGTCACCTGTGAGTGGGGATGGGCCGTCACCTGAGTGTGGGGATGGGCTTCGGGCGTCACCTGAGTGTGGGGATGGGCCGTCACCTGAGTGTGGGGATGGGCCGTCACCTGAGTGTGGGGACGGGCTTCGGGCGTCACCTGAGTGTGGGGACAGGCTTCGGGCGTCACCTGAGTGTGGGGACAGGCTTCAGGCGTCACCTGAGTGTGGGGATGGGCTTGGGCCGTCACCTGAGTGTGGGGATGGGCCGTCACCTGAGTGTGGGGATGGGCTTTGGGCGTCACCTGAGTGTGGGGATGGGCCGTCACCTGAGTGTGGGGATGGGCTTGGGCCGTCACCTGAGTGTGGGGATGGGCCGTCACCTGAGTGTGGGGATGGGCTTTGGGCGTCACCTGAGTGTGGGGATGGGCTTTGGGCGTCACCTGAGTGTGGGGATGGGCTTTGGGGGTCACCTGAGTGTGGGGACGGGCTTCGGGGGTCACCTGAGTGCTGGGACGGGCTTCGGGCGTCACCTGAGTGCTGGGACGGGCTTCGGGCGTCACCTGAGTGTGGGGATGGGCTTTGGGGGTCACCTGAGTGTGGGGACGGGCTTCGGGCGTCACCTGAGTGTGGGGACGGGCTTCGGGCGTCACCTGAGTGCTGGGACGGGCTTCGGGTGGGCTCCAGTCCCTGCTCTGCAGCAGGGTCACAGTGACACCTGGACGCAGCAGGCGGGGCCGTGGGAGCGCCCTGCCACGGCTCCGCTACGGTGACGCCTCCGTGGCCCTTGAGTCCAGCGGAGCTGCGGGACAAGGACGGGTCCCCAGCACCCTCGCTGCCGGTCTCTGCATTCACTGTCTCTGAAGGGAACGCGTGGGAGGAACGCGGTGGCCGGAGCCTGGAGCCCCGCCCTGGGCCCTGCAGGGGTCCCCCTGGGGCAGCGACTCCTCATCGGTGGGGTGGTTTTGGCAAAGGTCCCAGGGAACCCTCGGGCCAGGCCAGACCTGAGCGCGGTAGGCAGCGGGCAGTGGCAGGGCCTGCGGGAGCCGCGGACCGGCTGAGGCCTGTGGGATGCAGAATCTCCCTGGCAGGATTTCAGGGCTCCTGAGAGATTTTTTTCTCTAACCGACGCTTCCGTCTTGTCCTCCAAATACTCAGTGCTGAGTCTTTCTGCGAGAAGAGGGAGAATAAATAGCAGCAAGCTGGGGCGGAGTCTTCTGTGGATAGATCCAGGCCCCAGATTCCTTTCTGGGCCAGTATTGTCAGCTCAGAACACTTTATTTTATAAAGCTGGACTCTGGACAGCAATGCAGGGGTCACATCCCTCTTTTGACCTTGACCTGAATGGGTCCCTTCAGCAGATCTTCAGAAAACTCCCTAAAGATCAAATACAGCTTGACCACAACTGTGCTGAGTGTCACTGTGGAAGTTGCTTTCCCTCTCTGGGCCTCCTCTGCTTTCTCGTTTAGAATGAGGGGATTGAATCAAAGTTATCTATGATTTTCCTCCTAATTATATTCTTTGATTCCTAAGTTCCAGGAATAAATTTTAGCTCAACAGAAAGGGATTTCCAACACCGAGGTCAAAAAGGGCTGTCCTGGGAGTAGTGACTGGAGGAATCCCAGTATCTCTCTCCCCCCCCACCCCCGCAACTAACCCCATGCAGAGCAGGAGGAGGGAGCATGGAGAAGCTTCTGGAATCCTACGGGGACGTCCTGCGAGGCTCAGGGCTCCCATGCTGGCTGTGGGAAGCGTCTCAGCTCTTCTCTGGCCTGGGTCCTGGCTCAGCCGGGGCCATGCTGCTCCTGGGGCCTCGGATGGTCTGAGCCGCGGGACTGCGGCCTGTCTTCCGCCGTAGAAGTCAAGTCTGGCTCCAGGGCAAGGCTGCCCCGGACGGCAGGGCTCCCGGAAGGGTCTGGAGGAGGTCCCTTGGGGACTTCCTGCTCCAGGTCCCTGCTCCTCAGGGGCTGGCGCCCCACCCCTTGCTTCCGGCCTCGGGGTTGCCAGCGACTCTCATTTCTGTGTCCGGAGCCTTCATCTCTTGTGTCCCCGGAAGCGTCTGCTCTGCCTGGCGCTCCTGCTCTCTCCAGCTGGGGGTCTGCGGGGCTGAGTCGGTGGCTCCCACCCTCTGGAGGTCCCCGCCTGTTCCTGCTCCTTTTCCTGCGTTTGAATCTCCCGCAGGAGATGCGCCATCTGACCTGGGAGCCGCCAGCCCGAGGCCAGGAGCACGGAGCAGCGTTTGGCCTGCGTTGAGGTGTGGCGTGGGCTTAGGACGTGCCCCGAATTTCTAAAACACTGAAGAGTCAGAACAGATTCTGTCTCTGCGTTTATTTGATTGTACGTGGAAATGACTCTACGGGTAATATGTTGAAGTGGCAATGTTTTATATGCAGCGTGTTAAAATATGTTACTAAAATGACCTCCTGCCGACTCCTCACTTTTCATTTCCAGGGTGCTGGGGCTTGTCTTTGACCTCTCTCTCTCTCTATTTGTATCTTGAGACTTTGAAATGCACTCTGAGGGATTACCAGGGCTCAGTTCTTGCTGCAGTTCCTCTTTGAATGTCCAGCCCTTCTGATTGGCTGGGTGCTGTACTTTGGATGGGAAAATCCTCCAAAGGCCCACAAACCAAAGGCTTGCTCTCTCTCGGTCCATGGCACTACTGGGAGGTGGTGGAGCCTTTCAGAGGGGGTGCCCAGTGGGAGGCCTTCAGGGGGATTGTAGGACCCCAGTCTCTTCTTCCTTTCCTTTCCACCTAACCATGATGAGGTGAATGGGCCTCACCCATCACATGCTCCTGTTCTGGAGGACTGTTGCCACCGCAGCCCAAAGCAACAGGGCCAACCAGTTGTGGACTGAAGTTTCTAAAACAAACCTTTCCTCTTTTTAAGTTGATTTATCTCAGGCGTTTGTTGCAGTAATGGAGAACTGACTAACACATTGGGCTGAGGGCTTATCTTCTGGGCAAGGGACTTCCTGCCTTTGGGGATCTGTGGGTGTCTCCCTCGCCACAAGGTCCACACTTAAAGCTTCAGGTTGGAAATGCTGCTTCCTGTTGTGTGGCATAAGCCAGGGAGGCGACCAGGTCTGATGCCCTACTGTTCCCGTTCATCCGCCTTATGACTGCCCTGAGCACCTTCCCATTCTAGTTTTCCATGGATTTGGGGCTCAGAGCATCACAAAACGGCCCCTGCTCTGCAGCCGTCTTCCCCTGAATATGCGCTGGATCGAGGTCTCCTCCCTGCCTTCTCATTCCTCTTACCCTATTATTTTCTTCTAGAAAACTTCCCAAAAGTTTGGTTTGCTGATGAGACTCATTTTGATCTTTCAGAGTTTTATGAATTCTTTCCTTAAGAAAGTATTTCCTGTTTATTTCATAGGATGTGGGGACATGGACATAGTGGGGGGGGGTAAGCAGTAACACATGTTCTTAATCTGTCATCTCGGGTCAGTTCTGCACGAAGAAACAGCCACTTGCAGAACCATCGTAGCTTCCTGTCTCTTACAGATTCCGACCTGTCAACACCACAGGGCAGTGCTCTTGGGAGGACTTGGGGGTGGCGGCAGGCAGGGACCTCCTCAGGAGACACCTAGATCCTTGCACCTTCTCCCTCATCCCGAGAGGTGGTGGTGGGGTGTCCCTGAGCTCAAGTTCAGGAGCCTTGCATGACTCACAAAGACGGTCTCCAACCTGGGAGTGGGGACGGAGAGGGAGATGGCAGCCACCATGGATACGTGAGGACTGACCGCCATCTTGCTTTTCATGAAAGTTTTTCGTCCCCGTGGAGTTAGCTGAAAATTCCTTTTAATGTTAGATTAACATTACATATTCAGAGAATTTCGTTCCTGCCACCTGAGTATGACCTTTCTAACGCCAGGCTTGAGTTAAACTGAAGAATAGGCACTGAGAAAGATTCAGGGTCCTCTTAATATCCCTCCATTGGCACGGGGCTTTGCTTCTCCAGGGAGCTGTAACTACTCCATCGGGGGATTGCTGGGTCCCCCCAGTAATTCTCAGAAGCATCTTCTCTTGGACCCACTGCTGGTGGTCTTTTACGGTGGGTGCCCTTCACCTTAGCTGTGAGGATCTGCAGTGTAAATTCCGTAAGGACTGTTGCATGGATGGGTGATAAATGCATTAGCGAACCCCCATGGGAACTGCAGAACGCGTTTCCGTCTTTATCAGCTGGGGCGAGTTGCCCGGCATGAGTTCTCTCTGACCATTCAGCACTCGCCCTGGTTGGTATTCCCTCTGTTGACACTAATGTGCACAATCCCGAAGTTGGCTCTTCTTTGCTTGGCGTGCCAACCTGCAAGAGTCTTTCAGGATGTCAGCAAATACGAGTCCTTTATTTCTTGTTTCGATCGTTTGTAAGTGTCAAGTTGGCCCTGGGCCAGCCCCGATTCTCGGCCTGCTCTTGCTGTTTACCCTCTTCCCTCCAGAAGCCTCTCTCTCTCTGTCTCAATCCTGTAAGTCCTTTGTGTCCTGGGCCTATGATAAACCCACCCTCCTGCCCCTGGCCAGCTCGCGTCTGCATGGGACCTTCCAGAAGTATCTCCTGGGAAGTATTCCCGGGCACACACGGTCATTCTGCTGTTTCTGGGAGTCCCTCCAGGGGTCTCGTGACTGAGCGTGTGTCCTCTGAGCCTGGCCGTCCAAGGGTGTGCGATTAGGTTCCTGCAGGAGGCCTGTCCCCTTGGGTGACTGTGTCTACTTACTGCACATTTTCCACCCACTATTTTGTCACTGGGGAAAGATTTACTGCTTCCAGGTTAAAAAAAATAAAAGCCAAAAAACAGGGCTTGGAGGGTGTACGGGGGAGACGCAGGGCAAGGCGGAGGGCGAGGCGGAGGGCGAGGCGGAGGGCTGCTTGCGGGCCTGGTTTCAGATGGGTCAGTGGAGGTTCAGGGAAGAGGGGTTTCAAGGACATGAGAGACGCTGTCACCAAGAGAAGCCACGGCCTCCTGGGCCTGAGTCCTAGTGAAGCACCATTGCCGGGGGCCTTTGTCTTCATGTTGGTGGGCGGGCGTGGACCTGGTGGGCTGGGGACGGCCTGTCTCCCTCGGCCCTGAGCCTGTAGGGAGGTCTGGGAGCTGAGGTGGAAGAAGAAATCTGCCGAGCGTCGGAGGCTCGTGAGCCGCCTGGACCCTGGGAGAACGCTGAACCAGGGCGTCAGAGCCCCGGTCATGGATGCTGGGGAGCCCACCCGAAGTCTGTCCCCTCTCGTAGGATGGACTTCATTTCACGTGCATCACGGGGTGAGGAGATGCCCAAGGACACGGGGCATGCATGCCAAGGCGGGCCCTCCTGGATGCCAGCCGCCGTCCTGGACACTGGGGATACCACAGTGCCCAGGGCAGCCCAGCGCCCTGCCCTCCTGGGCAGGGAGCCGTGACAGCTCAGAGACGGTGCTGCTCAGACCAGGAGCGGCGCAGACGGCAGCCGGGGAGCCAGGAGGGGGCAGCTCTGAGTGGAGACCCACACGAGTCCAGCAGGACAGGCGGCCACCACCCTTGGGAAGGTGACGATGACCAGGTGTCCGGGGCACAAGGTCGATCCCTGCTGTGCGTTTCGGGACGGAACTCGGGCTGTGCGGGGCTTGACCCCTGACGCTATTCACTCATTCACCCATGTCCTAAGCATTCGCCACGAGCCGCGCGTGGCCCAGGGGCCGGGGGACCCCCAAAGCCTGGCATGTGCGCCCCGAGCGCTTGGTGGGGTGGAGGCCAAGCACAGGCAGGTGTTCGACGGCTGATTTTGACAAGGCAGGTTCTGGAAGGCACAGAGCCGAACGAAGATGACCGCGGAGAGAGGGCGCCTTATGCAGGGAGGTCGGAGGAGCGTCTCCCGGGTCCTGCCTACAGCACAGAGGGCCTGGCAGGGCGGTCCAGCCAAGAAGCCGTGACGTTGGCAGGACTCTCTGGACCCTTGTCCTAAGAGAGTCCCCCAGGGTGGCCCTGGGCAGTGAAAGAGCGGAGAGGCAGCCAGTCCAGCCGGGCACAGCCGAGTGAGGAAAGAGGAGGCAGAGACGAGCGTGCAGGAGAGGCTAAGTTCCCAGGGCTCCAGGAAGAGTTTTAGACTCTGCTGGACTTTTTGAGAAAAGTCCGTCCCGGTTACCGCCTGCCCCGCCCATCCCGTGAAGTCCAGCCTCACCAACGGCCTTCCTTTCATTTCCACCCCCAAAGCGAGGCTCCTCGGTGAAGAGACTCCTAGGAATTGGACGGACCTCAACAGCACCTTGATCCGGGCCTCCCAGCCTCCAGAACTGGGAGGGTAAACGTGTGTTCTTCATGAGCTACCCAGCGGGGGGCGATTTTGTTACTAGCAGCCTTCATGGACTCCGACGGACTGCAGAGGACCTCACGAGGAGATGCTTCCGGGAAGACTCGGCAGCCAGGCTGTGTCCAGGTCTCTTCGTCCTCAGCCCCTGTACAGTGCCTGAATGGAGTCGGTCCCTTCCACTGTGACTGTCAGAAGCAGTTTGCCACCAGCCTCATTGACCGTGCTGAGCATGGTTGTGCCCTCTGGCAACCTCGGGGCCTTTGCTCTTGCTGTTCCCTTGACCTGGATCAGGCTCAGTTCCCCTGACCCCTCTCACCTCCCTAGCACCTGTACCTCCTTCAGTGCAGCACGGATGCTTCTTCTGGAAGCCTGGCCTCTCATACCTTCGCCTTTCCTGGGGAGGCTGTGAAATGAGGCTGGCCCTGCTGGTAGACCGTGGGCCCTTGAGCACAGGGCCTGGTCTAAGGCGCTGTCTTCACCCCGCTGCCCGACACCTTGGTGACTTAGGAGAGCACCTAGGAGGAAGCCATCAGAAAGTCGCCTGCCGCTGGGTGCCCGGCAGGGTGCTGGGAGCTGGGAGCGGAGGTTGCCGGGTAGGAGAGGCCTTTCTGCGCCTCCGCTCTCAGCGCTGTTTGAAGCGTCCACAGTAAGAAGCCTAGAAGGCGTGTGGACGCTGCTCTGGCCTCACACGGGTCACGGCCGGTGGAGAAAAGGCCACCAAGCGAGCAGCCAAACTCACCATCATCCCGGTTCAGACTCCGGAGGGCAGCAGTGCCGGCAGCTGGCAGTCCTCCAGGCCCGCTGGTACTGTCCTGGGCTCTCCGTTCGCCGGCCAGTCCCCCCTGGCGCGGGCTCTGCTCCAGATGACCTCTCGAGGGCCGCCTTCCTCCGTGGCCCCTGTCACAGCGGCACCCCAGCCCCGTGTGCTCTGGTAGCGCTGGGATCGGTGTCCACTTCTCTGCAGCCGCCTCTTCCCCACCGCTGGGCCACAAAGACCCCGAGAGCCGCGGCAGGTCCGCGGGCCGCGCTGCGTGCAGCCACAGTGACCCCTTGTGGCCCGAGCGGGAATGGCGGGGCGTGTTCTCCAAGGCCCCCTTGGTCCCGCTGGGTGCCTGGGACCCTGTGGGAGGAGTTGTCCCCGCCGCGGGCGCTCCGGTGGCCGGGTGGTGGGGGCGACAGGACGGGGGTCTGCGCCCTGTGGGTCGCCCCCTCCTGCGCTCGGGACAGGGAGCGCTCAGCCCCCGGCACTCGCCAGTGGCGTCCCTGCTGCAGCGGCAGCTCCTCCTGCGCCGCCCAGCGGAGACCAGGCGGAGCGGGGACTCAGGCGGCGCCGCCCTGTCCTGCTGCTCAGGACGCGCAGCGGGGTTTCATCCCGGGATTCCGAGGAGTCTGTGCAGCTCTGTGCAGGGAAGGGGCCTGGCTCCCCGGCTCCTGGAGCTGGAGAGGAGCAGACCACTGTGTGCACACTCACGTACTCACACGATCACACTCACAATCACGCACAGGCTCACGATCACACAATCACACACCCATGATCACTAACACATGATCACACAAACACTCACACACAATCATACTCACACACACAATCACACACGATCTCACGATCACACAAACTAACACACTCGCACTCACATGGTCACACACACTTGATCACATAAACTCACACACTCTCACACAAACTAACATATACACTCACAATCATACCCATACACAACTAACACACACACTCATACACTCAAACACCCTCCCACACTCACACAATTACACACACTCTCACAATCATACACACAAACTAACACACTCACAACCACACACACATTCTCACACACTCATACACACACGTCTCACACATTCACACACACACATACTCATACACACTCACACACTCATACACACACATTCTCACACTCACACACACCTCACACACACACTCATACACACACACTCATACACACACATTCTCACACTCACACTCTTACACATACACTCACACATACACATACAGACTCATACAGACATACTTTCACGCTCATGCACTCACACACATGCTCATACTCACACACTCACACACTCACACTCACACACTCATACACACACTCTCACACTCACACATACACATACACACAGACTCATACACACATACTTTCACACTCATACACACTCACACATACACACACTCACACACTCATACACACACTCTCATACTCATACACACACACATACACTCACACCCACCTACACACTCACACACACTCACCCGCCTTCATGGGGGAAGCACAGACACTAAACAGGGCGCCCAGGGCCACAGAGCAGCAAAGCCCTCCCGAGAGGTGTGGTGGACAGGAGCCCCAGCTCCTGGTGACCTCTGCCGAGGTCAGAGGTGCCGGGAGCCATTTGCCTGACCCCCCTGCTGGTCTCTGCTGGCGTGGCTCAGACGCTGGGCACACAGTCCTGCGAACACGAGTTTCCACCTGCCCCCGAGCCAGCAATTCTAGGACAGTAACTTGGGGCAAAACTGAGATAAAAACTCCTCTGCTGGGTGAAGCCTGCAGAGCACCGCATGTCCCCTCTGTCCTGCTGCGCCACCCACTTGGAGAAGGACCTGAGGGACAGGGAAGGGAGATGATTCTGGGTGTGGGAACAGCAGGTGCAAAGACCCTGGGGTGGCGCTTGAGGAACAGGAGGAGGCTGAAGGGGACAGAGAAGAGGCCAGGGAGTTGGGGAGGCAGCGATCACGTGGGGCTCGGAGGCGTGGCCCGTGACTGCAGCAGGAGGGTGTCGGCCTTGCGTGTCGGGCCACAGCTCCCCAGAAGGCCAGACCCTGATGCCCACGGAGGAGGGAGCAGGGCGTTGATTCCCATGCCATGAGCTTCCGCGAGACCAGCACCCTGGTGTCAAGAAAGGAAGGGGCCTGGTGACGTCCCAGACGTCACTCCAACAGCTCTGGCGGCGAAATCGAGAGAGGTGGGCAGCGGGACGGGGTTGAGGGTCAGGGAGACGGGAGGCTGGGCCAGGAGCCAGGGGAAAGCGGCTGCTGCTGGGAAACAGGGCGGGGCATTTTGAAGAGAGAACCAGCCTGATTCAGAAACAGGCTGGGGTCGGAAGTGAGGGAGGGAGGTTGAGGAGGAGCCTGAGGTTGGGATCTCTTCATGTTCTCCAGCTTTCTGCGCGTGCAGCCCGGGAGTCTTGCTGGACCGCAGTCCTCCATGTGGAGGCTGCGTCCTCCACGTGGGTGGGTGGCGTCTCCGTGGGCCACGCCCTCCGCAGGCCCAGCAGGCAGCGCCGGGACCCCGGCCTTTGGTCCCAGAGATGTTGCCTTGATGGCTGTCCCTCCTGCTCCTTCGGGCCCGAGTCTGCCGTTTAGGCGGTTATACAGCTTTCTAAACAAATAGGGCGGCTGCCTGTCTCCCTCTCGCCTCTCTTGACACCTGTCCTTGATTCTGTCCGTGAGAGTCTCTCTGCCCCTCTAAGCGGGGAGGGTTTCCGCCCTGGGCTCTGTGTGCAGGGTGGGCGGCGGCAGGTCAGCAGTGACCGTAGTCCTGACCTCAGAGTCCGATGCTCGGCTCCTGATCCCAGCTCTGCCGCCGCCCAGCTGCCGGTCTTGCGCGGGTGCCACCCCAAGTCGCTTTCTCAGCAGACGGGACAGGAGCACAGATGTCCTCAGATCAGCACCTCAAGTCGCAGGTCCTCGATTCTGCAGCTGTCTCAGGGGAATGGTCTCGGGTGCATTAAGGTGGCAGGAAATGGTCATCGGCACTTGTTCTGTAACGTGTCATCATTTAACACCGCGAATGAGCAGCATCACTGCGAATGGCTCACGATTACTTTTCTTTCAAAATGATAGAACTCTAAAAACCTGAGGGTTCCTTGCACAGTGACCACAGGTGGTACATGTATGCTCAACTTTAGTTCCCTAGGTGGCCGCGGAGAGGGTGATGGGACATCATGGTTAGGCTGATGTCCGTCATTAGACCAGTGGTGACACGGTGCTGGTGGACGCTGTGACCTCTAACTGACCATGTCTAAAATTAACTTTAAAATCATTTTGTGGACAGGCTGGGGCTGTAGCTTGAGGGCAGAGTGCTTGCCCGGCCCTGGGTTCCATCCCAGTGCTGCCAACACGGAACAACACAAAACTGCCCCTTCTTACTTAAAGTATTGGTGACCTGATTCTGAGCCACGTTAGTTTAGTCAGGCACAGCGGTATTGTCCCAGATACTGAGGAGGCTGAGGCGGAGGATCACTTGAGCCCCGGAGTCGGAGACCAGCTTGGGCAGCACAGTGAGGTGCCATCTTTTGAATTTTTTTTGGCAGGGGGTACCAGGGATTGGTCTCAGGGGCACTTGACCCCTGAGCCACCTCCCCAGCCCTACTTTGTGTTTTATTTAGAGACAGGGTCTCACTGAGTTGCTTAAGGCCTTGCTAAGTTGCTGAGGCTAACCTTGAACTTGTGATCTTCCTGCCTCAGTCTCTCAAGCTGCTGGGATTACAGGATTCCACTACCGGGCCTGGCTTAAATCTTTTCTTTTATTGAACATCTACTATGTGCCTTGCACTATCCTAGGCACTTGGGGATCCACCACTGAGCAAAACACAGGTGTCTTCCCTAGAGAAGGTGCAGCTCCGGGCAGTCTAGAAGGATGGAGACCATATGCACTCAGCACAACAGATGCGTCTATTTTATACCATGTTAGAAGGTAAGAAGTGCCATGAGACCAGGAGAAAGCAAGGCAGGGTGGGTGGGGGCAGGGCTCAGGGTAGGTAAACCAGTCAGCGACTGCTGCGTAACAAACAGCCACGGACCCAATGGTGTTGCTGTGGCCTGAGGTTCTGTGGTTCTGAGTCCGTGTGTTGACTGGGACCAACAGGGCAGTTCTGGTCTCCGTTCATCTTGGCTGTGTTCCTCCTGTGCCTGTGGCGGTTGGTCGAGACGGCCTCAGCACCACGGAGTCCCAGGGTGGAAGCAGGTTCTGAGACGGGGAGAAGCACCCAGGGCCTCCTGAAGCCTCTCCCGGAGGCAAGTTGGTGCTTCTGCCACATCCTGTTGGCTGATGCATGCCCAGGAAAGCCACCCCTTAAAGGAAGGAGCTGGAAAGTTGCTTTGTAGAAGATGCTGCCATAGAGGAGCGCGGGAACAGACGATCATGGTCATTTTTGCAGTCGGTCTGCCGTGGCAAGAAAGGGCAGGTCGCAGCCCCAAGCAGGGTGGTGAGAAAGGGCCTCCCTGGGGAGCTGGCACTTGGCAAAGACTGCAGCAGGTGGGCTTGGAAGAGTGCCCCAGGCAGAGGACACAGCTCGAGCAAAGGTCCTGAGGCAGGAGCGAGCCTGGGGAGTTCCAGGGAGAGCACAGCAGTGAGGCTGGAGGGCAGAGAGGCCACCTGAGACTCACAGGCCTCATTGCAGGACTCTGCCTTTCCCCCGAGGGACACTGGCAGGGTGGACACCAGAGAATCTTCAGGAGGACGGAATCGGCTTGCATTCCGAAGGTACAGTCGCAAGTGCCTCAACTTACCGGTGGATCGGCTTGGGATCTTTTGCCTTGAGGGTGTGAGTGTGCTCAGGTGACCTGTCGCTCACTTTCACCAGTGTTAACTGCGTTCCACGAGATGTTCCACACTTGACTCTAGAACATCTTGTGCTCGATGATCCCGCCCATGTTAGGGCTGAAGCCGTGTCCCGGTGTGTGGAAGGGAGGCTGGACTCCCCTGGAACCTCCACAGCTTGGGCAGACCGAATGCCTCTTGCCGGAAGAGGCCACCAGCATACTGATGGTCCATCAGGGTGGAAACCCGGGTCCAGCCAGGGCAGCCACGCGGACTCCTGGACAGGCTTTGGCGGCTCCGGCCAGGGAAACCGCAGCGCCTGCCCTGGACACTGGGATGCTGAGCTCCCAGGGCTGTTGGAGGCGAGCATGCAGCGAAGGTGCCACCAAGTCCCTGTGCTCAGGAGGCAGCAGTGCTGAGCAGCTGGAGGCGGTGGCTTTACCGGGGGTGCTTCGAGGACGGCTGCTTCAGAGGGACGTGCTTGCTGGCACTTCAGCGTGGCCCGTGCCGCCCGGCAGCAGCACGTTCATTCACGCGTCACTGTCCACGGCAGCAGGAGCCCCTGAGGTCAGGGTGCACCTGCCCCTGGCCTTGGCGCTGCCCGCTCAGCCCGGTGCCTGTCAGAGTGGCCTCCTCTCCTCACAGCGGGGCTGAGGGACTCGGGCTGCTCTCCGGCCGTCGCCCGAGTGGCGTGTTTCCCTCTGGGTCAGAAGGACCTCAGGGGCTGTCTGGGGGTCCTCGTTCCAGATGCCTCCCACCAAGCCCAAGTCCTCCCGCACCGAGGCTGCGTCCTGCCCGGCTGCCAGGCTGGGTGATTGGACCCGGCGCCCAGGAGGGGGAGGCAGAGGACAGCGAACGGGGAGGAAGCTGCCCTCTGTCCCTCCTGCCGTCTTCAGCGGACCCTGCGGGGAGCAGCCTCAGCCTCCTTCTCCCACGTCCTCTCCCTCCCCCCACCTCCCCCTCCGGCCTCCCCTCCTTGCTCACTGCCCCTGAGCTGCTCTCCAGAGGAGGATGCCTGGAGACCAGGGAGGACAGTAGGAGCAGGAGTGGAGGAAGGGACAGGACGATCTCTCCAGGGACAGTGCAGGCGCCCGTGGAGCCTTCTGGCGGCTCTCTGCCTGGGCTTCCTCTGAGCCCTGGCCAGGGTCCGCCTTTGAGGACAGCGACCATAGACGCAGCCATGTGTGAGGCCATTCTGGTTCTCCCGGGGCTCCACGGTCCTCCCGGGGGCTCCACGGTCCTCCCCGGGGCTCCACAGTCCTCTCGGGGGTTCCATGATCCTCCCTGGGGCTCCACGGTCCTCCCCGGGGCTCCACAGTTCTCCTGGGGCTCCACGGTCCTCCCTGGGGCTCCATAGTCCTCCCTGGGACTCCATGTTCCTCCCTGAGGCTTCACAGTGCTCCCCGGGGCTCCATGATCCTCCCTGGGACTCCACGGTCCTCCCGGGGGCTCCACGGTCCTCCCTGGGGCTCCACGGTCCTCCCTGAGGCTCCACGGTCCTCCCTGGGGCTCCATGGTCTTCCCTGGGGCTCCATGTGGGGAGGGTCACACCCTTGGCCTGGCCTCTCCACGGCCACCTGCTGCTGAGTGGTGGCACCAGGGTCTGAAGCCAGCAGGACCCAGTGTGGACCCAAGGGTGGCCACTGGGCACTTGAACGTGGCCAGTCCAACTGAGACAAGCCGCCAGGGGAAACCACACGCTGGGGTTTAAAGAGCTTAAATGGTGATGATAAGGAAGGGACGTAAAATTTCACGTGAGTGCTATTTCGTATCACTTACTTGTTAACATGATCATTTCTTGGATATATTACATCAAGGAAAGGCAATTAAAAGGAATTGTACCTTTATCTTTAAAAAAAAAAATACCTATTAGAAATAGAGTCACTTTATATTAGAGGGGAGCGAAGGGAGGGGAGGGCCCTGGGGAAGGAAGGACAGAGAGTGAACAGGCGTTGTGACCTCAGGTAGTCGCAGGGCTGCGTGACCCATGTGATCCTGCAACATGTTGACACTCCGTTTATGTATGATTATCAAAATGCAAAAATGCATTCTACTGCCAGGGGCAACAATCAGAACAAATAAAATAAAAAAATTAAAAATACTCTGCTAGGAAATGGAACGTTACACAGAAGGGTTGCATTATAGTTCTATTGGACGGCACTGATCCGTGACTTATGTCCTCCTCCTCCCCCTCCCCCTCCTCCTTCTCCCCCTCCTCCCCCTCCCCCTCCTCCTTCTCCCCATCCTCCCCTCCTTCTCCTCCTCCTCTTCTTCTTTTTTTTTTTTTTTTAAATTTTGAACAGATCAGGCCTGCCTATGTCACCCGGACCTTGTGGGCTCAAGTGATATTCCTGCCTCAGCCTCCTGGCGTTGCCCCCAGCCATGCCTGGCTCTTGTAATTGGTTTTACATTACTATGTTTTACTGTGTGTGCATATATGGCTGTCCCGCCCTACCTAGACTTTAAGCTCGAACCCAGGGACACGGCTTATCATCTTTTAATTTTCCATAGCATCTTAGATGGGATATAGCCAAGACTAACTCTTTTTTAAAAATTTTTTTTCAATACCAGGGATTGAACTCAGGGACTCTCAACCACTGAGCCACACCCCCAGCCCTATTTTGTATTTTATTTAGAGACAGGGTCTCACTGAGTTGCTTAGTGCCTCGCCCTTGCTGAGGCTGGCTTTGAACCTGTGATCCTCCTGCCTCAGCCTCCCGAGCTGCTGGGATTACAGGTGTGTGTCACAATACCCAGTCTAACTCAGTTTTTAAAACTTTTTATGTAGAAGTCATTAAACTCTTGGGAAAGTACAAAAATAGTGGTGGGTCCCAGGTACCAGCCTTCCAGTTTCCCCAGGGGCAACATCTTACTGTAGTTGAGCAAGTAGGGTTTTGGCAAACGGGCGTTGAGTGAGTGAAGTGTGAATCAGTGGGCGCCCGCTCTCGCCTTCCCAAGCTGGAAATGCGGATGTTGAGGGTTGTTCCCATGGGACTTTGGAAGCTTCGTCCCAGTGCACCCAATAACACGAGGTGACCCTTTGGGGATCACTCCAGGGGCTGGTGCCAAGCGGCACAGATTGGGACACGGTGCCTGGGAGTTGGACTGTGGTTAGCTGAGGCTCTGCAGCCAAGCGGCCTCTCCCCATGCAGAGGCGGGGCCGTGGGCAGCGAGCAGCAGCTTGGCTCACCCGCTGGCCAGGCCTGAGGCCCCAGTTCAGACCCCAGCTCCCGTTTTCCTGCGGGGCCTTGGCTCCGCAGGGCTGGACTCTGCCCAGCTGCCAAGCACAGGTGCCTGGTGCCCACACCTGCCAAGCCTGGGCTGCTTTCATCCCCAGCCTCAGCTGCAGATGGACAGGCGACCTTGGGATCCCAGGTTGCAGAGCCTGGTTTCAAAACCGTTCAGTGGTGGTTCCGGCCCCGGGAAGCCTGCTGCCCCGCGGGCACTCTGCTGCCCAGCCCGTCATCCTGAGGGCATCCTGGGACTGTGTTTCACGTCTCCAGTGTCTGCGAGGCAAGGAGGACCAGAACGGAGGCCATCCCAGGGTGCAAACAGGGGTTCAGGCAAACGGCCCCTGACGTGCCGTGCTGGGGACAGACCTGCTGGCTCCTGAGGTCTGCAGGGACCCGGGTCTGCGGAGCGAGTGCTGTGGATGCTGGCGTGTCAAAGGCACTGGAGGCCGGAAGGGCTCCCCCTCCCCTTTTTGATCCCAGCCTCTTCCCCCCATCGCTGCCGCCTCTGGTCCCTTCCCCGGCCACCCCCTCAGGGGACAGGCCTGTACTCCTTACCCTGCTTCCTCGTGGTCCATTCTCTTCATCCTTCCACTTGGGTTTTGTCCCTACTGGTAAGGGACAGACTCCATGGCCAGTCCTCTTGGGGGACCCCAGCAGCAGTTGACACAGGCGACCGTCTCCTTGAATTGCTCTTTTGCCAGCTCTGAGCCTCTGGGCCACTGTTTCTCTGCTTGGTTGTTTTCCTAGCCGTGGGCCCCACTTCCCTGGCCTCCCTTGCTGGGTCCCCCCTTTCCCCTTGAGCTTCAGGGACTCCTCGGTCCCCAGGTGAGCCCAGCTAGCCTGGAGGCCTGAGAGGCCGCGAGCTTGCAGCCACAGCGTGGGATGGCCTGGTGGCGGCTCTCTTGGTTCCTAATGCTCTTCCCACCTCACGTTCTGCAGTGAGACGCTTAGTGTGCCCTGCAGGTCCCCCGCCGGTTGTTCGTTCCCCACTTGCCACGTGCTGAGGAGCGGGTGCAGCTGCAGGGGAGACCGCCGTGACCCAGAGCCGAGCCCCTGCCCCCTGCAGCGTATGTCCCAGCTGGAGCGGGCCAGGGAGGACTGTCCCTGAGAAGCTCCTGTCAACGTCCCAGTCCCAGGACCTCCGAGTGAGCTCACTGGGCGCTCAGGTCACACAGACGTAAATAGTTAAGTTAAAATGGGGTCCTGCTGGTGTGGGGTGGGCTGCAATCCAGGGTACCTGTTGTCCTTGTGAGGAGGGGTTTGCACCCAGGGAGGTGCCACTGCAGGTGCCCATGGTGCCCTGGGAGCCATGGACGGGTAGGATTGCCAGGGCGCCAGGAGGCGTGGGGCGGGTTCTCCCTCACGGCCCTCAGGAGGAACCAGCTCTCTGGACATGTGGCTCAGGACAGCGAGACAAGTCGTCTCTGTGGTCCAAAGCCGCCCCGTGTGGTGTGGTTCTTGCAGTCACAACCCTAGGACACCCGTGGGGGCGCAGAGGGGAGCAAGCAGGTGAGCGTGGGGCCTGCCGAGGAGCGTGCGCAGGGTTGGAAACAGCGAGGGGCTCCAGGGTTCGGGCAGCGCCGGGGGCACGTTCTGCAGACGGCAGTCGGGGAGGGCGAGGGCTGGGGAGGAACAGGCTGTGCGCCCGTCGGGGGGCTTCCAGGTGAACCGAGGGCCAGGGGCATGGGCACTCCTGCCCAAGCCCAGGGTGGCACCCTGGGTCCCTCCCCTCCCACTCTCCGTCCCTCCTGTGAGCTTACCTCCCAAGCAATCCAGCCTCCAGCACTTCCTCACCTCTGCTGTCACCTGCAGGAGGCCACCCGCGTGGTCACCTCGTAGGGAAGCCTCATTACCATTTGTTCACGCTCGTGTCCACGACACCCCGAGCTGCTGCAAGCACACGGGCCATCTTCCCCCTTGACCGCCAGCCCCCGAGGCCGCCGTGGTCTCCCTCAGCACCCAGCAGCCCCCCACGGCCACCCTCTGAGTCCCACCCCTCCTGCTGCTCCACGCTGGCCTGGGTCCAGTGGCGGAGGCACCACGCCTGCCCCTGCCTCAGGGTCCCTGCACGGCCATCTCCTCTCCCTGGAGTGCAGGTCACGGAGCTTGATCCCAGTAGCACCCAAGGCGTGGCTGGATGCCACCTGGGTAGTTCTCGGGCTGAGTTCCCCGGGCGTCAGACTCGCCAGGTTGACAGACGGGGACTCAGGAGCGTGTACTCCAGGCTGCGCAGCCTGGACACTTCCCTTCAGGTGGGCTCCCCTTGCGACTTGAGGTTTTCGTTCTGCGTTGTCTTTGAGATTCAAAGATAGAGACCATTAATGGCCAATCGTTGTTGGTTCTTAAGATGATCCTATGAAGGAGGCAACTCCCGTTTTATAGAAGAAGAAACCAAAGGGCAGAGTGGTGCTGTCGGGTTCCTAAAGGCGCACAGCTGGGAAATACCAAATATGAACGCTGACCTTGCTTCAGCTGATGCCGAAGCTCAGTTCTTTCCACTCCACTGAGGGGGTTAATGTTCCTGTGTGTTCGTCACGGTTGCCCAAGACTCCTTGAATATTTTATCTAGAAAAAGAGAGACTGAAAGGCCAAATAATTGTATTTTTGGTTTTAAGCAGAAGGAATCTTCCAAATACCATCTGCTTCTGGTCTCTTTTGATGGCAGAAAGTGATATCTGTCAGAAAATGATGAATACATTAAATGTTAGCAAAACCCCGTGGTAAGAGGCCCATTCACGAAGGCTGCTCGGTGTGCCAGGCACGGGCTAAGCCTGTTCACCTCATCTCAGGCCCGCTCTGAAGCCACGTGCTGCTGTTAGTCTTGATTTACAGGTGAAGAGATTCAGACTGAGGAGCGATGTCACCTACCTGAGGTTGCAGCCTGTGCTGGGAAGAGCGGGAGTTGTCACCCTGAGGGTCTGTGTCAGCTCTGTTGCCGGACCCAAAATATCTGACAAAAGCAGCTTAGAGGAGGGAAGATGTATTCTGGCTCCTAGTTGCAGAGGATTCAGTCCCTGGTTGGCTGGTTCCATGGCTCTGGGCCCGAGGTGAGGCGGAACATCATGGTGGAAGGGTGTGACAGAGGAAGCCGGCTCAGCTAATGGCAGCCAGGAAGCAGAGAGAGAGAGAAAGGGGGAGCGGGAGGGAAGAAGGGGCTGGAGAGAAGATAAACCCTTCCAGGTCATGCCCCCTTGAACTACTTCCTCCCACTAATTCCCTCCTCCTGGTAGTTCACCTGCTATCAATGGATTAATCCATCAAGTGGATTAATCCACTGATGCTCTCAGAACCCTCATGATCCAATCATTGCCTACAAGCCCCATCCTCTGTAGGATCCAAATACAGCAGGGTCTGACTCCTAAGTGTTTAACTCATTAAAAACAAAGCAAGAGACTCTGAACTCCATGGAAGCATTTGTAACTACCCTTTGGTGATGGATTTGGTGTGATTCTGCCTGAAGAGAGGGCGTGGATGGTACGACCTCTTAGACCTCTTATGATGATTCTCCCTCAGGGGAATGCCATTTTGCTTGATCAAACCTCAAGATATCTCTTATTTTTCCCCCAGAACCAATGCCCTTTCTTAACCACGACTTTCCTCAAGGGAGAAAAGTCACGGGACTTTCTCTGGCTCATAATTCTACTTGAATTTATGGCACCGCCTCCTCCCTTACTTCTAATCTTTATCTACAATATGTCATCCCAGCTGTCTCATGGGGTTAGAGATTCTGTCTCACCCAATCAGAACACTCAGTCATGGACAAAGACTTTCAGGCATAGAGAGTCTCTCATGCCGAGGGTCGTAAGGAGAACTGAAAAGAGCAGCCGCTGATTCAAACCCCATTTTACACTTCATTAGAAGCAGAGGTGACATAATAAAAAACCACCCCACCCTGTGCCTTAAAACCGCACATGGTCCCTCGGCTCATCCGGAGGGTGAGCCTGGCAGGGCTCAGCAGGGAGACTCTTCTGCTCTGTGCTGCCCTCCTCGGGTGTCTGGTCTAGGGCACCCTGGGCTGGGAAACAGCCCAGCGCTCTTCTGTGTTTTTCCTGTTCCCATAGCAGACCAGCTTTGGCCTGCTCTTGTGGCCCTACAGAGATACCACAGCAAGAAGCCTCATTGTAAGAGAGCATCAGTTTGTGCATGTCATTTGGAGGTTCCTCTTCGCGTCTCCTTTGCTGACACCCCGTAAGGCACAGCTCTTCCCGGGGCTGGGAGTAGAGTCAGACTATGTGCACAGGAAGCACAACTGCACCCAGAGGGCAGGTTCCTGGGGGTCAGCAGCTGGAGTCGCGGACACAGTCACGCCTCATGGTTCCCGAGGTGTGCCCGCCACTCAGTGTGTGCCTGAGCGTGCCCCTTCTGGGTCACCTTCACGTGCCTCGGCTGCTACACCAGCACATGCTGCGTTGCTACCACTTAAGAGATGCAGGCCCTGTGGACGCCTCGTGGGTTTTTATTTTGCATGATCTGGGAAGAACCCCACAAAGCAGGGCTTCCAGCAGCATAGCATAATAAAGACTTGTCTTGGGTTAAATCAGAGTGGATAAGGCACGTGCCAAGGGGGAATAGAACATTTCAGTAGAAAATGCAGTTTCAGAAGAAAAAGGCAGACAGCCAACACCAGAGAAACCTCTGACAAATGACTAATTCATATCCACGTGTAAAATGCTGCGCTGCTCTTAAAATAACGGGGATGGGAGGTACGCCCAGACTTCCGGTGGGATGCAAAGGGCCCACCTGTCTGCCAGCTGCTGTTAGCCTGACGGTCAGGGTTCTGCACTCCCTCAAGGCCGGCAGGCCCATGTGTGCACGTGTCTGGAGGTTCTCCAAGCTTCTCTGGACCTGTCCTCTTCCCATGCACCCAGCCTGACCAGCCAGTGGGCCCTGGAGGCGGGCCCGAGCCTTTACTCTGGTAGACTGATTTGGAGATAGCAGAGCGCCCACCCGACTCAGCCGGAAGCTGGGTACCCAGCGGCTTCACTGCAGGGTGCGGCCTGGCTGTATTAAAGAGAACCCAGCCAGGAATCAGAACTTCTGGATCCCGCTCTCAGCTCGCTCATTGGCTTCCAACACGCGTCTTGGGAGAGCCTCTCCGTGGGGCTCCAGTTAATCACCCGTAACACTAACCTTGATTTATTTATTTGTAGTGCTGGAGATGAAATCCAAGGCTTTGTGCACCCTAGACAAGCACTCTACCACTGAGCTACATCCCAGCCCTAAACTAAGGTTTTCTTTTATTAATTGGGTGATAATTTTTTTTATTGGTTCTTTTTAGTTGCACATGACAATAGAATATACTATGACGTAATTATAAAAGCATGGAGTATAATTTGTTCTAATCCAGTCTCCAGTATTTCCCTCTCCCTTCCCTTCCTTCCACCCTCTGTTCTCTTCCCTCTATTCTGCTACTTACCTAATTTTTAAAAAATTAGTATCTTGTGAGATATGTGATGGTGAGATGGACTGTGGTATATTCATATATGTACATAGGAAAGTTAGGGCAGATTAATTCCCCTGACTCCCCCCATCCCATCCCTCCATCCCCCTCTGTCTCCTCCTCTGCTCTTCCTTCTATGCTTTATTTTATTCCTGCTCAATATTTTGTATTAGCTTCCCCGTATCAGAGAAAACATTTAACCTTTGACCTTTGGGACTGGCTTATTTCACTTAGCATGATAGTCAGGCCCATCTTATTTTACTAGAAAACACCATAAAGTTGTTCTTTATGGCTGAATAATACTCCATTGTGTATATACACACCACATTTTCTTTATTAATTCATCTGTTGACGGGCACCAAGGTTGGCTCCACAGCTTAGCTACTGTGAATTGAGCTGCTATAAACATTAACGTGGACGTGTCACTGTAGGATGCTAATTTTTTAAAATCCTTTGGAGATATATACTGGGAAGTGGAATAGCTGGGTTGTTTGGTGGTTCCATTTGAGGAATATCCATACTGCTTTCCAGAGAGGTTGTACTAATTTGCAGCCCCACTAACAACTTAGAGTCCCTACATCCTTGCCAATATTTAGTGTTGCTTGTTTTCTTGATAATTACCATTCTGACTGGAGTGAGATGAAATCTCAGTATAGTTTTAATTTGCATGTCTCTAATTGCTAGAAATGTTGAACATTTTTTCATATATTTGTTGACCATTCATCTTTCTTCTTTTGAGAAGTGTCTGTTAGTTCCTTTGCTTGGGTTATTTGGTTTTTTGGTGTCAAGTTTTTTGAATTCTTTGTATAGCCTGGATATTAATGCCCTGAGGAGCTGGTGGCAAAGATTTTCTCCCATTCTGCAGGCTCTCTCTTTGTGCTCTTGATTGTTTTCTTTGCCATAAGGAGTCTTTTTACTTTGATGCCATCCCTTTGATTTTCGATTTTGCTCTTTGAGCTTTAGGAGTCTTGGTAAGGAAGTCACTTCTGAGCTGACATGTTGGAGTGTTGGGCCTACATTTTCTTCCAGTAGTTGCAGGGTCTCTGGTCGAATTCCTAGGTCTTTGATCCACTTTGAGTTGGGTTCTGTGGAGGGTGAGAGAGAGGGGTTCAATTTCATCCTACTACACATGGATTTCCAATTTTCCCAGCAGTCTATGTTAAAGAGGCTCTTTTCTCCAGTATGTTTTTGGCACCTCTGTCAACTATGAGATAACTGCATTTACATGAGTTTGGCTCTGTGTCTTCTATTTCGTTCTTTTTCTTGCCTGTTTTGGTGCCAGTACCATGCTGTTTTTGTTACTGTAACTCTTCAGTATAATTTGAAGTCCAGTATTGTGATACTTCCTGTTTTGCTTTTCTTGCCAAGGATTGCTTTGACTATTCTGGGCCTTTTATTTTCCCAAATGAATTTCATGACTGCTTATTCGATTTCCGTGAAGAACGTCTTTGGACTTTTGATGGGGATTGCATTGAATCTGTACAGCGCTTTTGGTAGAATGGCCTTTTTGACGATATGAATTCTCCCCATCCAAGAACATGGGCAGGGTCTTTCCCTCTTCTGAGGTCTTCTTTAATTTCTTTTCTTCAGTGTTCTATTGTTTTCATTGTAGAGATCCAAAAACCAGGGCTAGAAGGAGCTTACCTCAACATCGTAAAGGCCATATGTGACAAACCCAAGGCTAACATTATTCCGAATGGAGAAAACTGAAAGCATTTCATCTAAAAACAGGAACAAGACAAGGATGCCCACTTTCACCATTCCTGTTCAAAGTAGTGTTTGAAACCAGCCAGAGCAATTAGGCAAGAGAAGGACAGCAAAGGGGTATGAATAGGAATAGAAGAGCTCAAATTGTTTGCCAACAATATGGTCCAATATTTAGAAGATAAACAAAAAAACTCCACCAGAAGACTCGTGGAGCTCATAAATGAATTCAGTAAAGTAGCAGAATGCAAAATCAACACCCATAAATCGATTGTGTTCCTATACCCCAATGATGAATCTGCTGAAAAAGAGATTAGGAAAACTAACTCATTCACCATAACCTAAAAAGAAACAAAACCTGGGAATCAATCAACTAAGGTTTTAACTAAGCGCTCCCACCTGTTGTTCTGTGTGCTGAGCCAGAATTGAAAATCCAGGTCTAAGAAGCCTAATATAATTGATTAATTTAACGATGATAGTAAGGATTCACCACGTGCCAGAAATTGTCTCCGGTGCTGCAGATGAAGCAGCAATAAATAACTGGCTCTCTAGAAGCTTCTTTCCTCTTCCTCCTCCTGGTCGTCTTCCTCCTCTTTCTTCTCATTACTAGAATCTTTAAGGCAGTGACTTGGTGCTCACATCATGCCAGAGGTTGTACCAAGTTCTTCATTACACGTATCATCTCATTTAATTTTCATAGCCTCCCTGTGGAGGTAGAGGCTGTTAGTACTTATGCTCGGGTATTAAGTGCTTCTCTGCCTGCTTATGTCCTAGGAGGCTGAGCCCTGAAAGCCTCATCTGCCAGCCTCCTTACCCTCAGGTAACCCCTGGGGCTAGCCCCTGAAGCTGCTGGCAGGTTATCCAGGTGATCAGAAGAGGGTGAGGTCAGAACATTTCTCTACCCTCTCTCTCCTCCCCATCCGTGGCTCTGGGTGTGCAGTGTCTTCCGCACAGCTAGCTTCTCTGGATCCAGACAACTCCGTCCACATGCTATTCAAGCACGTGGGATACCAGCTCTGTGTGCTAGCTCAGACGTCTGCATTGTGCTTCCTTGATTTTCTTAATTCCTGACCATAAGTTGAGCATAATCCCTTCATTAATCTTTCCTCCAAAGCCCCGTCTGGGGGTGCTCTGTGTTTTCTGCCCAGACTCTGATACACCCGCATTTTGCAGATGAGGAAACTGAACTTCAACACCAGTCCCACCACAGGTGGGTGGGGTCATCTTCATCCTGGGCTCAACTCAAACCCCACCCCTGCAGGCAGGCCTTTCCTGGTGTCCTTTCTAGGCAGTCCCCTGGGCCAGCTGTCCCCAAATCCAACCACAAGTGTCATGAGTCACTAGGAGGACCGAGGACTGAGCATAACTCTATTCATCACTGGAGGTTATTCCAGCAAGAATATGCAAGTCAGAAAAATGAAACGGTGGGTCAGGCAAAGGCTAGGGACGCGTCCCCTCCCAGCAGAGTCACACAGGAGGTGCCTAGTTCCTCCAGCTTGACTTGTGACGTGTGAGGTGCAGTCTAGCAGGAAGCCTCATCTGGAGAAGACCAGGGCCGGGGCTTTCACTGGGGTTGGTTATGTAGGTTTCCTCCACTTTGCAGGTACTCAAATCCCGGACCCACAAGGGGAGCAGATGTTCAGAATAAGCAGCATCGTTTGCACAGCGAGGAGCAGCAAGCCGCTTGAATCATCCAGGGCAAGTTTTAAATCAGCGTCAGGAACTCTGTCCTTCAAGTTCACGAATACCACCTGGGTTGGTTGGCATCTCAGTCCCCCTTAAAGACACGCCCACAGGCCTATCTTTGACCTTATTTGGAAAAAGTGTCTTTGCAGAATGCTGGTGAGGACTTAAGGTGCAGACAGCATCCTGCATGATCTGGGTGGGTCGGAAAGCCAGCGACGACAAGAGTCCCTATGAGAGACCTGGGGAGATGTGATAGGGAAAGCAGTGTGACCAGGGAGCAGAGTTGGA
This sequence comes from Sciurus carolinensis, assembly GCF_902686445.1. Lineage (NCBI taxonomy): Eukaryota > Metazoa > Chordata > Mammalia > Rodentia > Sciuridae > Sciurus > Sciurus carolinensis. Next base: position 199,588,965 of record NC_062213.1, on the reverse strand, counting down.
ATGAGGCAGATTCCTGAAGGAACGTCTGGAATCCTTGCATCAGAAGCTGGAGGAGGCAAGGAAGGAAGCCCACGGCCCCCAGAACTGTCCCCGCGGGAGCAAGGTCGTGCTGGATTTAGGACTTCCAGCCTCCAGAACCGTAAGAGAACAGGTTTCTGTCGTTTCAAGCTTCACGGTTTCAGGTAATTTGTTACAGCAGCCCCAGGAAGTGAACAGGCTAGCCCGGGGCCAGCCTTGCAGAACAGACCTGGTAAGGGTGGCAGGCCCGGCCACCCCCAGGACTCTCTCCACCCCTCATCTCCCCCCAGGGTTATTAAAGTGGTAGTTTGTTTGCTATCTTTACAGTACTTTTCTTACTCCATGATGTTGTCTCCTTATTCATTTAACTCATACTGACTTATTTATTTTTATTTCTAATTGGTAACTCACAACTGTATATATTTAGGGGCTACAATGGGATGTTTGGCCATATTAAAGAATGATTAAATAAGCTAATTAACATACCTGTCACCTCAAATAATCGTTTCCTTGTGGTGAGAGCATTTCAAATCCTCTCTCTTAGCAATTTTGAAATATAGATCAATACCTCTTGTTGTAGCTTCGCATTCGTTGTGACCCAAATACTGGCTAAGAATTGCGTAGAGGAGGAAAAGATTATTTTGGCTCTGTGGTTTCAGAGGTTTAGTCCATGGTGGGCCAAGTTCATTGCTGTGGCCCAAGGGGAGCAGAAGAACATCATGGCGGAAGGGCATGGTGGAGGAGAGCTGTTCCATTCATGGTCGTCAGGAGGGAGAGAGAGAGGGAGGAGGGAGAAAGAGAGAGAGAAAGAAAGAAAGAAAAAGAGAAAGAAAAGAAGAGGGTATGGGGAAGCTGCATCCTTCCAGGCAACAACCCAGGGACCCACCTCCCCTGGGCACCTCCCACCTGCCCACAGTTACCACCCAGTCAGTCCATTCAAACTAGGTTGGACCGATGTTACAGCTCTCCATCCAACCACTTCTCCTCTGACCATCCTGCATGAACACAGGAGCTTCCGGGGGACGCCTGATGTCCCAACCATAACTCGACTGTGAAGTAGCGTTTGGTGCATCGGGTCCTCCCGTTTCGCTGACCTCCATCCTCCTCATCCTCTCCGCTCACGCCCACACCCACAGCCTCTGTCCTCTACTTCTATGAGTTTGACTTTTTAAGATTCTACATGCAAGTGAGATCAGGCAGCGTGCGTCTTCCTTTGCCTGGCTCATTTCCCTTATGAGGTCCCCAGGGTTCATCCATTTTTTAAAATTACTTTTAAAAAATTGTTCTAATTAGTTATATGTGACAGCAGAGTGCATTTTGCCACACTGTACACAAATGGAGCACAACTTCTCATTCCTCTGGCTCTGCGTGATGCAGTCACACTGGTCATGCAAGCATGTGTGTACATAGGGGAATGATGTCCCTCTCAGTCCACTGTCCTTCCCCCTCCCACACCCCCTTCCCTCCCCTCTGCCCAATCCAAAGTTCCTCCATTCTCCCCCCACCCCCAATTATGGATCCTCATTCCCTTATCAGAGAAAACACTTAGTCTTTGGTTTTTTGGGATTGACTTATTTTGCTTAGCATGATATTCTCTAGCTCCATTCATTTAACTGCAAATGCCATAATCTCATTCTTCTTTAAGGCTGAGTAATATTCCATTGTGTATATGTACCACATTTTCTTTATCCGTTCATCTGTTGAAGGGCATCTAAGTTCGTTCCATAATTTAGCTATTGTGAATTGAGCTGCTATGAACGTTGATGTGGCTGCGTCACTGTAGTATGCTGATTTTAAGTCCTTGATAAAAACTGAGGACTGCGATAACTGGGTCAAATGGTGGTTCCATTCCAAGTTTTCTGAGGAATCTCCATACTGCTTTCTAGAGAAAATGAACCAGTTTGCAGTCCTACCAGCAGTGTATGAGTGTGCCTTTTCCCCCACACCCTCACCAACACATAGTTTGTATTCTTGATAGCTGCCATTCTGATTGGCATGAGACGTAGTTTTGATTTGCATTTCTCTAATTGCTAGAGATGTTGAACACTTTTTCATATATTTGTTGATTGATTGTATATCTTCTTCTGTGCAGTGTCTGATCATTTCCTTAGCCTGTTTATTGATTGAGTTATTTGGGGTTTTTTGGTGTTCAGTTTTTGAGTTCTTTATATATCCTGAAGAGTAACACTATATCTGAGGTGTGTGTGGTAAAGATTTTCTCCCATTCTGTAGGCTCTCTCTTCACATTGTTGATTGTTTCCTTTTTGAGAAGGAGCTTTTTAGTTTGAATTCATCTCATTATTGATTCTTGGTTTTACTTCTTGCACTGCAGGAGTCTTGTTAAGGAAGTCGGTCCTAACGTAATGAAGATGTGGGGCTACATTTTCTTCTAGTAGGTGCAGGGTCTCTGGTCTAACTCCTAGGTCCTGATCCACTTTGAGTTGAGTTTTGTGCAGGGTGAGAGAGAGGTTTAATTTCATTTCGCTGCACATGGATTTCCAGTTTTCCCAGCACCATTTGTTGAAGAGAATTTTTTCTCTAATGTATGTTCTTCTCACATTTGTTTAATATGAGATATCCATATTTATGTGGGTTTTTCTCTGTGACTTCTATTCTGTACCATTGGTCTACATGTCTATTTTAGTGCCAATACCATGCCATTTTTGTTACTATTGCTCTGTAGTATAGTTTGAAGTCTGATATTGTGATGCCTCCTGCTTCACTCTTCTTGCTAAGGATTGCTTTGACTATTCTAGGTCTCTTTTTTTTTAAAATTTATTTTTATTGTAAACAAATGGGATACATGTTGTTTCTGTTTGTACATGGAGTAACAGCATACCATTTGCGTAATCATACATTTACATAGGGTAATGATGTTTGATTCATTCTGTTATTTTTTCCTCCCTCCCACCCCTCCCATCCCTCTTTTCCCTCTATACAGTCCCGCCTTCCTCCATTCTTGCCCCCCATTGTGTGTCATCATCCACTTATCAGCGAGATCATTCGTCCTTTGGTTTTCTGAGATTGGCTTATCTCACTTAGCATGATATTCTCCAACTTCATCCATTTTCCTGCAAATGCCATAATTTTATTATTCTTTATAGCTGAGTAATATTCCACTGTATATATATACCACAGTTTCTTTATCCATTCATCAATTGAAGGACATCTGGGTTGGTTCCATAGTCTGGCTATTGTGAATTGAGCAGCTATGAACATTGACGTGGCTGTATCTCTGTAGTATGCTGATTTTAAGTCCTTTGGGTATAGGCTGAGGAGTGGGATAGCTGGGTCAAATGGTGGGTCCATTCCAAGTTTTCTAAGGAGTCTCCACACTGCTTTCCAGAGTGGCTGCACTAATTTGCAACCCACCAGCAATGTATGAGTGTACCTTTTTCCCCACATCCTCTCCAACACCTATTGTTGCTTGTATTATTGATAATCGCCATTCTAATTGGGGTGAGATGGAATCTTAGTGTAGTTTCGATTTGCATTTCTCTTATTACTAAAGATGGTGAACATTTATTCATATGTTTGTTGATTGCTTGTAGATCTTCTGTGAAGCGTCTGTTCATTTCCTTAGCCCATTTGTTGATTGGGTTATTTTTATTCTTCGTGTAGTTTTTTGAGTTCTTTATAAATTCTGGAAATTAGTACTCTATCTGAAGTATGAGTGGCAAAGATATTCTCCCACTCTGTAGGCTCTCTCTTCGCATTGCTGATAGTTTCCTTTGCTGAGAGAAAGCTATTTAGTTTGAATCTCTCCCAGTTATTGATTCTTGCTTTTATTTTTTGTGCTATGGGAGTCCTGTTAAGGAAGTCTGATCCTAAGCCAGCAAGTTGAAGATTTGGACCTACTTTTTCTTCTGTAAGATGCAGGGTCTCTGGTCTGATTTCAAGGTCCTTGATCCATTGTGAGTTGATTTTGGGGCAGGGTGAGAGATAGGGGTTTAGTTTCATTCTGTTGCATATGGATTTCCAGTTTTCCCAGCACCATTTGTTGAAGAGGCTATCTTTTCTCCATTGCATATTTTTGGCACCTTTGTCTAGTATGAGAAAATTGTATTATTTTGGGTTTGTGTCCATGTCCTCTATTCTGTACCATTGATCTACCTGTCTATTTTGGTACCAATACCATGCCGTTTTTGTTACTATTGCTTTGTAGTATAATTGAAGTTCTGGTATTGTGATACCCCTGTTTCATTCTTCCTGCTAAGGATTGCTTTAGCTATTATGGGTTTCTTATTCTTCCAGATGAATTTCATGATTACTTAACTCTATTTTTGTAAGGTACATCATTGGGATTTTAATTGGAATTGCATTGAATCTGTGTAGTACTTTTGGTAGTATGGCCATTTTGACAATATTAATTCTACCTATCCAAGAACATGGGAGATCTTTCCATCTTTTAAGGTCTTCCTCAATTTCTTTCTTCAATGTTTTGTAGTTTTCATTGTAGAGATCTTTTACCTCTTTGGTTAGATTGATTCCCAAGTACTTAATTTTTTTTGAGGCTATTGCAAATGGAGTTGTTTTCCTCATTTCCCTTTCAGATGTTTCGTCGCTTGCATATAAAAATGCTTTAGATTTATGTGTGTTGATTTTATAGCCTGCTATTTTGCTGAATTCATTGATGAGGTCTAGAAGTTTTCTGGAGGAGTTTTTTGGATCCTCTAAATATAGAATCATGTCATCAGCAAATAGTGACAGCTTAAGTTCCTCTTTTCCTATTCGTATCTCTTTAATTTCTTTAGTCTGCCTAATTGCTCTGGCTAGAGTTTCGAGGACAATGTTGAATAGAAGTGGTGAAAGAGGACATCCCTGTCTTGTTCCCGTTTTTAAAGGGAATGGTTTCAGTTTTTCTCCATTAAGAATGATGTTGGCCATGGGCTTAGCATAAATAGCCTTTACAATGTTCAGGTATGTTCCTACTATCCCTATTTTTTCTAGTGTTTTGAGCATGAAGGGGTGTTGTATTTTGTCGAATGCTTTTTCTGCATCAATTGATATAACCATATGATTCTTATCCTTAAGTCTATTGACATGATCGATTACGTTTATTGATTTACGGATGTTAAACCATCCTTGCATTCCAGGGCTGAACCCCACTTGATTGTGGTGCACGATTTTCTTAATATGTTTTTGGATATGGTTTGCCAATATTTTGTTAAGGATCTTTGCATCTGTATTCATCAAGGATATTGGTCTAAAATTTTCTTTCCTTGATGTGTCTTTGCCTGGTTTGGGTCTGAGGGTGATATTAGCTTCATAGAATGAGTTTGGTAGGGTACCCTCCTTTTTTATTTCCTGGAATACTTTGAGAAGTATTGGAATGAGTTCTTCTTTGAAGGTCTTGTAGAACTCGGCTGAGAATCCGTCTGGTCTTGGGCTTTTCTTGGATGGTAGGTTTTTAATGGCTTCTTCTATTCATTGCTTGATATTGATCTGTTTAAATTGTGTATGTCTTCCTGGTTCAGTTTGGGAGGAGCATATGTCTCTAGAAATTTGTCTATGTCTTCGGTAGTTTCTATTTTGTTGGAATACAGATTTTTAAAGTAGCTTCTCATTATGTTCTGTATCTCAGTGGTGTCTGTCGTGATATTTCCTTTTTCATCACGAATTTTAGTAATTTGAGTTTTCTCTCTCCTTCTCTTTGTTAGTGTGGCTAAGGGTTTGTCTATTTTGTTTACTTTTTCAAAGAACCAACTTTTTGTTTTGTCAATTTTTTGAATTGTTTCTTTTGTTTCAATTTCAGCTCTGATTTTAGTTATTTCCTGTCTTCTACTATTTTTGCTGTTATTCTGTTCTTCTTTTTCTAGGGCTTTGAGCTGTAATGTTAGGTCATTTAGTTATTGACTTTTCATTCTTTTCTGGAATGTGCTCCATGCAATGAGTTTTCCTCTTAGTACCGCTTTCATAGTGTCCCAGAGATTTTGATATGTTGTATCGTCATTAGGTCTCTTATTTTTCCAAATGAATTTCATGATTGCTTTTTCTAGTTCTATTAAGAATGACATTGGGATTTTAATACGAATCGCATTAAATCTGTATAATGCTTTTGGTAGTTTGGCCATTTTGACAATATTAATTCTGCCTACCCAAGAGCATGGGAGGTCTTTCCATCTTCTAAGGTTTTCTTCAATTTCTTTCTTTAGTGTCTGTAGTTTTCATTGTAGAGGTCTTTTACTTTTTGTTAGATTGATTCCCATGTATTTTATTTTTTTGAAGTATTGTGAATGGGGTAGTTTTCCTAATTTCTATTTCAGTAGATTTGTCACTGATGTATAGGAATGTGTTTGATTTATCAGTGTTGATTTTATAACTTGCTACTTTGCTGAATTCATTTATGAGTTCTAGAAGTTTCGTGGTGGAATTTTTTGGATCGTCTAAATATAAAATCATATCATCGGCAAATAGTGACAACTTGAGTTCTTCTTTTTCTGTTCGTATCCCTTTAATTTCTTTCATCTGTCTAATTGCTCTGGCTAGAGTTTGAAGGATGATGTTGAATAGAAGTGGTTAAAGAGGTCTTGTTCCAGTTTTTAGGGGGAATGCTTTTAATTTTTCTCCACTTGGAATGATTTTGGCCATGGGCTTAGCATAGATAGCTTTTACAATGTTGAGGTATGTTCCTACTATCCCTAGTTTTTCTAGTGTTTTGAACATGAAGGGATGCTATATTTTGTCAAATGCTTTTTCTGCATCTATTGAGATGATCATATGATTCTTGTCTTTAAGTCTATTGATGTGGTTAATTACATTTATTGATTTCAGTATGTTGAAACAACCTTGCATTCCAGGGATGAACCCCACTTGATTGTGGTGCACTGTCTTTTTAATGTCTATGTTCATCAGGGATATTGGTTGAAGTTTCTTTCCTTGATGTGTCTTTGACTGGTAACAGGGTGATATTAGCCTCATAGAATGGGTTTAGAAGGGTTTCCTCCTTTTTTATTTCATGGAATACTTTGAGGAGTATTGGTGTTAGTTCTTCTTTGAAGGCCTTGTAGAACTTGACTGAGAATTCATCTGGTCCTGGGTTTTTCTTGGTTGGTAGACTTTTAATGGCGCTTTGTATTTCATTGCTTAAAATTGATCAGTTTAAATTGTGTATGTCCTCCTCATTGGGTTTGGGTAGATCATATGTCTCTAGAAATTTGTTGATGCCTTCAAGATTTTCTATTTTATTGGAGTACATTTTCAAAATAGTTTCTGATTATCTTCTGTATTTCAGTAGTGTCTATTGTGATATTTCCTTGTAGTAATTTGTGTTTTCTTTTTTGAGGTAGCTAAGAGTTTATCAATTTTATTAATTTTTTTCAAAGAACCAACATTTCATTTTGTCAATTTTTTGAATTTTCTTTTGTTTCAATTTCATTGATTTCAGCTCTGATTTTAATTTTTTCCTGTCTTCTACTGCTTTTGGTGTTGATTTATTCTTCTTTTTCTAGGGCTTTGAGATATAAGTTAGGTCATTTATTTGTTGACTTTTTATTATTTTAATGAATGAGCTCAATGCAATGAACTTCCCTCTTAGCACCGCATTCATAGTGTCTCAGAGATTTTGATATGTCGTATCAGTGTTCTCATTTACCTCTAAGTAATTTTTTTTATTTCATCCCTGATTTCTTTTGCTATCCATTCATCATTCAATAGCATATTATTTAGTCTCAAGGTGTTGGAACAACTTCTATTTTTTATTTTATCATTGATTTCTAATGTCATTGCATTAGGATCTGATAGAGTGCAGGGTAGTATCTCTATTTTTTTTTTTTTTTTTGTATTTGCTGAGAGTTGCTTTGTGGCATGACATATGGTCTATTTTAGAGAAGGATCCATGTGCTGCTGAGAAGTAAGTGTATTCACTTGATGATGGATAAAATACTCTATATATGTTAAGTGTAAATTGTTGATCATATTATTTAGTTCTATAGTTTCTTTGTTTAGTTTTTGTTTGGAAGATCTATCCAGTAGTGAGAGAGGTGTGTTAAAGTCACCTGGTATTATTGTGTTATGGTCTACTTAATTCTTGAAATTGAGAAGGATTTGTTTGATGTACGTAGATGCTCCGTTGTTTGGGGCATAAATATTTACAATTTTTATGTCATGTTGATTTATGATCCCCTTGAACTGCATGAAGTGTCCTTCTTTATCCCTTCTGATCAACTTTGGTTTGAAGTCCACCTTGTTTGATATGAGGATGGAAACCCCTGCTTATTTATACAGTCCATGTGATATATTTTTTCCCAACCTTTCACCTTCAGTCTGTGGATGTCTTTTCCTAGGAGGTGAGTCTCTTGGAGACAGCATATTGTTGGATCTTTTTAAAAAGCCAAACTGCCAGTCTACATCTTTAAAAAATTTTTAAAAATATTTTTTATTTGTCAATGGACCTTTATTTATTTATATGTGATGCTGAGGATTGTACCCAGTGCCTCATACATGCTAGGCAAGTGCTCTTCCACTGAGCCATGACCCTAGCCCAGTCTGTTGATCGATGAGTTTAGGCCATTAACATTCAGAGTTATTATTGAGATATGATTTGTATTCCTGGTCATTTTGGCTTACCTTGGGTTTTTAACTTGACTTAGTTTCTCCTCTGATTGACTTTTCCTTTAGTGTAGTTCCTCCCTTTGCTGGTTTTCATTTTTTTTTTTTTTCATTTTCTCCTCATGGAATATTTTGCTAAGAATGTTCTATAATGCAGGCTTTCTAGTTATGAATTCTTTTAACTTTTGTTTATCATGGAAAATTTTTATTTCATCTTTAAATCTGAAGGTTAGTTTTGCTGGATATAAAATTCTTGGTTAGCATCTATTTTTTAAATTTAATTTTAAAAATTTGTACTAATTAGTTATACATGACAGTAGAATGCATCATGCATTTTGATAAATCATACATAAATGGAGTATAATTTCTAATTTTTCTGATTGTACATATTGTAGGATCACATTGGTCATGCAGACATATATATACATGAGGTAATAATGTCTGTTTCACTCTACTGTTTCAAAACTTGATATATATTATTCCAGGCCCTCCTAGCATTGAGGGTGTGAGTTGAGAAATCAGCTGAGATTCAAATTGGTTTTCCCCTGTACATAATTTGATATTTTTCTCTCACAGCCTTTAGAATTCTGTTCTTATTCTGTATATTAGTCATTTTAATTATAATATGCCTTGGTTGTGGGTCTGTTGTAATATTATATATTTGGGGTCCTGTAAGCCACTTGTAGTTGATTTTCTATTTCATTCTTTAGATTTGGGAAATTTTCTGATATTATGTCATTGAAAAGATTGTGCATTCCTTTGTTTTGTATCTCTGCACCTTCATCTGTCCTGATAAATCTTAAATTTGGTCTTCTCATGTTATCCCATAATTCTTGAAGTTTCCGTTCATGGTTTCTTATCATCTTCTCTGTACGGTCGACTTTATTTTCAAGAGTATGTTTTATCTTCTTTGAGACTTTCTTCCAAGTGGATTAATCCATTGGTGATGCTTTCCATTGAAGTTTTAATTTGGTTTATTATTTCCTTCATTTTGAGGATTTCTGCTTGATTCCTTTTTATAATCTCTGCCTCGTTATTGAAGTGATCTTTCTCTTTCTGTATTTTCTCTCTGATTTCACTCCTTATACCATTAATAGATGTTTGCTGTTAACATGAGAGAAGTGAGAAAGAGAATTCAGTGAGACAGAGAAGTGAGAGGAAAAACATAAACAGACTTAAAAAAGTAAAAATATAAGAATGCACAACAAATTTGCAATATACAATTCAGACTCCCCATTCCTCAATAAATTGATGCATGAAAAATACTTGGTTTCAAAGATGGTAGAGATGTGGGTGGCGGGGAGGAAAGTCTCAATGGAAATTTGAACAATTTTTTTCTTTGGTGTTCAAAAGCTTCTCAGCTTCCCTTCTCCACTGATAGGTGGGGTTGTCTGAAGTTTGATGGTAGCTCCAGACCAGTGGGTGCCAGACTGGTTGTCTGGGTGAGCTGATAGCCAGGTGCCCTCACACCCTCTTACGGCGTTCCCACCTGTGGGAGCAGGCCCCTTCTGTCTCCATGCACTTCAGGACTCACTGAGCTGGAGAGAGCCTGGTTCTCTCCAGTTTCTCCAACCTGTGCTCCCCCGGGAACTGCCCACGGTCTCAGCTTTCCACAGACTTGCCAGGCTCAGACTGGCCTGTGCAGACCCAGCTATGATTTGATGCATCTGGGCTTCAGACTCCCCCAGCTCTGCCTCACTGCAGTTCCAAGATCTCAGTGCCCTTCCAACTTGCAGAGAGACCACCAGGGATGCGCTCACACAAAGGAGCAACCCTGCAAAGAGGCAGCAAGATGGCGGCCACTAGCACCCAGCAGGAAGATTTCAGGTGCAACCAGACCTGCAGGTACCCTGACCATAGATCTCTAGGCCCTGGCCTGTGTCCAAACCGAGGCAGCTGTGCCCCAAGATGGTAGCAGTGGCAGCAGCAAACTCACAGTCTCCTTGGTCCTGGATTCCTAAGCTCTGGCCAGTGTCCCAAGATGGTGGTGACTGCATGTAACCAAACCTGCTGGTACCCTGACCATGGACCTCCAGGCACAGCTGGCAACAGGCAGTGGGTGGTCTGTGGGTGACCAGTCTACGGGCAGTGGGTGCAGGCAGTCTACGGGCAAACAGCAGGTGACCAGTGAGCAATCTGGGGCAATGGGGGGGCGATCTGGTGAACAACAGGCAATCTGCTGGTAAATGGTAGGTGATTACGGCTGGTGAATGGGGGTGAACAGCAGGTTACCAGCAGGCACTGACGGCTGTCTCACAGAGAAACAGCATTTCCTCTGCTTGAATCCCGAGTCACCAAGTGACAGGAGTGCAGCCTCCCTCTAGTCCACCATCTTGGGAATCCAAAGCTCATTCATTTTGTTGCACATGACAGGGTCTCCTTCTTTTTAAAGGCTGAATGGTATTTCATTGTGTACAAATAGCACATTTCTTTAATCCACTCATCCCCTGATGGACACTTAGGTTGCTTCCCTATCTTGGCTTTTGTGAACAGTGCTGTAATGAACGTGGGGGTCCAGATGTCTCTTCCACATGTGGATTTAGTTTCCTTTGACTATATGACCAGAAATGGCAATTCTATTGTTTTTAAATAAAAGAAATTTAATTTCAGAATATTACATGAATAGAAAAGAAAGACTATGCATACAATGTTTCTTTACGATTACACATACATACATACATATATATATGTAAATATGAATGAATAAAAAATGGTGAAACTTTCTCTTAAGAAACCTTGCTTCAGTTGTTGAACAGGTTCATATAGTGCAAAAACAACCCTTGCTAGGACAATAGGACCCTGGGGTGAGGGAATGTTTTCCCAGCAGGTTCTGCTGGTCCCTAAATGTGTAAGGGGCAAACTTGATGGCTCCTTGGCTCTGGCTGTGGCCTCACACACTCTGGTTTCCATGGTAACCCAAGCATTGGGGCCGTTTGTGCTCCACCTTCTCCCTAGCCCTCCTCCGTCAAGATCTCTGGGAAGGCCAGCTTTCTACAGCTGAGTTTGCCATGGGGCTTAATTACCACTGGTGCAAGAGTTTGTGCATCTTAGGAACCTGCATCTGCCCCCAATTTTGGAATGTCCTGCTGGTGTCCAGTTTTTAAATCTAGGTCTTATCCTTCAGTGCGAAGGTTTCAGGGCAGAGGAGGAAAGGAATGAGGATCTCTGCTGAGGAAAGTTCTATGCAGATAAGTCTTCTGAAGGGAGCCATCAGCTTCCGGCCTCTTGTTAAGAAGCAACAAAGCAGAGTCTAGAGACCATTGTTCCCAAAGATGCCTCCCATGTGTCATGGTCACATGGCCAGACTGTGGGGCACAGCCCCAAAGACCACAAGTTTCCCTAGAAAGCAGCCATTTTAAACCGTATGCCACCATAGGCTCTGTGAGGAAAGCTAACCAAAACTCCTGCTCAGGTGGGAAGATGCCTCTGCCCTGACTCGGGTCAACTGGCCTCCTTGTAGGTAAACAAAACAGTCACCTACGAAGCACCCAGTGGTCACCACAGTTCCTAGCCCTGTGCTGCCCCACCTCCCAAGGGTGTCCCCTTGACATTCCTATCTCTGGGTAGATATTCCAGGTAAAGAGCTCTCCTTTGTGGAAGAACAACTGGTTCACTTACGGTTTATTACCTGTTCCTCTGACTCTCAAGTCGATAGGGGTCTGATCCTTTCAACTGCTGCAGTGGAGTTTTTCAAACCAGATTCGCTGGTCCCAGTGCAAAAGTCCATCGTCATAAAAGGCTGGAAACTCACCGATTCTGCCAGTGGAGCTCACTCAGTGCGGATCTGAATCAAGGAAGTGGTGTGTGCATTCCCGCTTGTACACCCTAGGCACAAATGCACTACCCCGTACTGACACCACACAAAACCCATGGCAGCTGACCCCAGAAAGAAATGAAACTTTAAAAGTCACAAGAAAAGACACGTCCAAAGAAAATGTTCCGACATGAAAATAAGCACAACAAAACAAATTTAAAAAACATCTTATAGGTTAAAAAATTAGTTAAATACTGGCTCAAAAATATCTGCCCAGCACATCAGAGGGAACATCGTGACCTTCTGTGACAATAAGGAAAGGCTTTTTTCTGTGTTTTCCATAAGATTCCATAGGGTCAGAATAGTTACGTATTATAAGGTAAAAGGTTATACTGCTTACTCCTCAGATCTGGTTTCACAGATCTGGATCACAGCTTCTATAAGAAAAGTGACCTATAATACCCTCAAAGCAAGGGAAAGTATATTCAATAAATAAACAAAACACACGGACCCAAATGCACACATAAACTGTGCCAGGGGACTAGCTACATGAAAGCGTGTGCATGTGGTAAACATATCTCAAGAGCCTCGTGCCAGAACGCCACCTTGGGTTACTGATTCCATTTATCCAAATAGCATCTCCTAAGTGTCCACCACCTCTCTTAAACAGCACAGAACTAACGGGTGACAAGGAGGTGTCTGGTCACTGCTCTGCTCTCTCTACCTGATGCCAGACGATGGTTAATAGACTGCCACCTGACTCCAGGATGAAATACACCTCGAAGGGAAGAATCATCGCAGATGACAAAATTACAGATGGCATTACTCCGGCCGGAGTCCCGGGCTGGCACCTGCCCTTCACTCCGCACCTCAGTCGCCCGACAATTCTATTTTGAGTGCTTTTTGAGAAGTCTCCGTACTATTTCACATAATGGCTGCATGGAGTCACATACCCACCAACAGTTAACACACACGTATTGGTCGCCTTCTATGTCCGAGGTGCTGTGCTGGGTTTGGGGTACACAGTGATGAGAAAGCCAGGTAGAGGGAGGCTGCGATGGGCTTGCTTCAGTGTGCGGCTGGTCCGCTGCCCATGTCCGCCTCCGAGTGTGTTTCCACCAAGTTTGTCACCGCCTGCCTGCCGTCTGCAAGCAGCAAGGGCACCAGGGCGACTTTCGTGTGTCATATCAAGATCCCTGTTCAGGACCCACGGTTATTTCCTCACAGTCCAGACCCAGCGTACGAAGTGCCTCTGTGCTCAGAGCATCTTGGAGATACCTTGGAGGTCGGGGACCATGCTGCAGAGGGCGCGGTCTCTCCTCCTCTGAGCTCAGAACCGCGTGGAACGGAACAGAGCGGCACATGGGTACCTCCCTGTACTTCCTTTGCCACCCGAACCGTAATTTTGAGTTTTTCATTGATATACTTATCTTACGTCTCTTGGTCTAAAATCCTAGCTGCCCAAAGACTCTCTTGTCCCCAGTGCTGAGTGGCGAGCTGGAAGATGGTAGTGCTGACGGAGAGTGCGTGGTGCACGTGTGCCTCGTATAGAACTTCTCTCACGCTGGGTCTCCGCTCCCTGACCAGGGACAGCCTGGGCACACAAATCCTGTGCCTTTTTCCCTTTTCTTAGGTCACAGCACTTCAGTGGAGTCCATCAAGGCCAACTGAAGGAAGGACTGTGTCGCGAGTTAAGGACAAGCGCATCCATGATAAACCCAGCAGTTCTGAGCGCTTGGGAAGTCTCTTCTGGATTTTAGCAGTCCTTCCCTGGCTTCCAGGTGTCCTGGACAGTGGCGTTTGTTCAGGGCATTGAAGCTTGCTGTACATTCGGATGCTTGGGTGCTCTTCCTGTTGCTAGGGCTGTATGTGAGGCTGGTCCCCCCATTAGCCACTCACCCCACCTCACCTGCTCTCCAGATCCTCCGCGAGACTTCTCAGAGTTGGCCTCCAGAACCTGAGCTCCCAGACGATTCTCCCCTGTGCAATAATGACCCTTCTGTCTAATTTTTATCCTTAATATTTCCTGATGGACTCTCCAAATGCATTCATGCTTTTGATCCTCTAAGAGAGCAAATGTGAAAGAGACTCATAAAAACTCCATAACGTAACAGTTTTAATAAGTCAACCTGTCCTTTGCTGTCATAGAACCAAGCTTCCATTTCGCCGTTCAAGATGAAATGACCTCCCTGTCAAAGAAAATTACTCCATATGGTAATGTAATCACAAAGGAGAAACATCATTTTCCTATATATTATTCCCTGCAGGAATTGTGGTGAAGAAGCCGTCGTATTAAAAATATCCAGGATGCCGAGGTTCCTGTTTGCCAGCCTGATGGAGTTCATTTTCTTGATAGGAGACGCAAGCTCAGTTCTCATTGGCAGCATTTTATTTTAAGGGTTCATTAGGCAGTTGTACATTAGCCCGGGACACCTGTGGAAGTGGAGATTAGATCTACATGAATATAAATGCATTTGTTATGACTCACACTATTACAGTCAGTAACAGATACCTTTTAAAGGACAGGCACTTAAAAAGAAGCGTGTGCGGATCCATCCACCTACCTTCCTGAAGATGTTAGTGGCAATGCTGTGTGTTTTTTAAATTTAGAAAGTCAGTTTGAGGAGAGATGAAAGCATCTCTATTAAGCGCCACCTTTCCTTCGAAGCACGAAAAATGTATGTGTTTAAATAGCATCTTGCTTAATGAATCCTCTCTCCGAACCACATTGACTGTGTAAGAAAAATATTTTTCTTCCTCTTGGTAGGGCCATGGCGGCAATTCATCCAAGGCTGAGCTGAGCCGTGAGCCCTCCTGTCTTATGAATTATGCAGCAGTTTTCCACTTCAGAAGTGCAGGCTGCTTCCCTGTTGTTGGTGAGGATCAGACAGGAGGAAGAAAGATCCCCCCCTGTGCAGCAGGAGAGCTCGGTGTAGAGAAACCATCCCTGTTTCTCAACTGGGTCCCTTTGTTCTGGATGTTATCTGCAGAGAGCTGTTGCTGAGATAGCTGTTACATAAAGAACACGGAACTTGAAGTAGAACTCAGCTCTGTTCCTTCAACGGCCTTTCCCGTGAGGTAATCTAAGTCTCCTAGACCTCAGTTTCTCGTACGTAAAATGGGTATCATTGGAACGATTGCTGAGGATTTTTAAGGGAGTAACGTCGAATTTCTGGTTCTGTTGGAGTAGCTTGGATAGACCAACTCTGTTTTTCCCTCTTGGAAAAATTGGAAAAGAAGATAAAATATACCAAAAGGAAGAGAGGGGGTAACTCTGCAGGCATTACAGAGCATCCGAGGTAACCAGGGTCGCAGAGGCCAAATCCCAGAGAGGAGGAGTCTCAGCTCCATGTCCTCAGCTCCGTCCTTCTTCAGCGCATGTGCTGTTGTGCAGCGAGCAGGGATAGAGGCCAAGGAGAAGGAGGGATCTGAATTTACCACGGTCCTGCTGGCACGGAGAGACAGGGGTTAGAATTTGTGGATGCAGAGACAGTGAGGACCTGAAGGGCTAATATCCTTGAAGGGAGGAAACCACCAAAAAATGAGCTAAACGTCTATGCACAATCTCACCCTGATGCATCAGATTTTTAGAGTTGTGCATGATTCTGAAAATAAGTGCAAAATGAGATAGGCGGTACTCAGAAAGAGAGAAAAAGAGACCCTTAGTAGATGGAGACCCCCATCTCCCAGCCTGACAGGTCAGGATTTTCCCTTTCGTGGAACAAAACCTCTGGCCTTTGCTTGCTCCAGACCAACCAGAACAAACACATGGTCAATTTAAATATCACCGGAGTCAAAGACCCACGCAGTGTGCCCGCAACTGATCCGTGGCTGAACTGGTGGACCAAGCAGAAAACATTCCCATCCCCATATCAGATCAGATGATTGACACATGGGAACTAATTCTGCAAGAAGCTTGCTGAGAACCCGCACATTTCTTTTCAGGAGTGTATATATATATATAGATATATTCTATATCTATATATATATATACACTCAACTCTGGGTGTGTCATTGTCTCCTCTTCTTTGAGAGGTGAGAGCAACACTCTGCCTTTGAAATATCCATCACTTTTCTGTCTTTAAATAAATCTTTGGAATTCTTTTCAGTGGCTCAAGTGGGACCAAATTGTGGCCCATTCCTCCCTTGAAGGGACTTCCTTGGACCCCTGTCCAATGACACGGAGTGGTTGCTAGAGAAAGGAAGAGCTACGCAAAAGTTTCAATAGCTAGCTAGAGCTGTACTGTCTGGCATTTAACAATGATCACACATGCTAGGAAGTGGGACCAAATGACTGAAAGTCATACCAAAGACACATCTACAGCAATCTCCATGTTGGAATTTTTCAGACAGATTCTAAAATATCTATGGTTCATCTCTTCAACAAAGCAGAAGAAAACAAAGAATTTCACCCAAGAGTTAGAATTTATATTAATGAAAAAAAACACAACATGGAAATGCTATACCTTAAAAAAAATAAAATCACAGTTATGATTTAAGAGAGGTTTAAAAATAGAGCAGACATAGTAAAAATGAGGATTATTAGACCAGAAGACAGGTGAGTAGGACAGATTGACGTGCAGAGAGAAAAAAAAAAAAAAAAGACAAATTTTGAAGTTTGAAATTGTGGGGAGAAGAAAAGCGAGTGCATGCTGAGAAGTGTTTCAGACAGGTTGAAAGAAAATAAAAGTCAACTTAAAATGCTACGGCCAGCAAAAACATCATCCAAAAAATTAAGGTGAAGACATTGCAGGAAACAAAAACTAAATGGCAGTGAAATAGATGCTTAAAGCAAAAGGGAAGGCTTCCCGAGAAGCGTGGTCGGGCAGGAAGGATGGGAAAGGTACCAAAGCAGCGTGATGGAGATCTGTGGCCGGGAGGTCCAAAGTGCCCACGGAATCAAGCTACCTGACCAGAGCAGCCGCACAAGGCAGGAGGTGGATAAAGGCTGTAAAGCGTTAGAAGGTTCTGGCAGTGTCTAAGAAAGTGGCGATGTCCTAAGTTAGGTGGATTTTAACATGTCAAGCACACGTATTGTAATCTGGAGGATAATTACTAAAACATCAATATATAATGAGAATCTAATGGAGGGAGGAAAGTGACAAATAACAAACAATATTTGAGTAATTTAAAAAGAGAGAAAAAGCGTAGATAAAAATTGAACGTTAGTTAAGAGATAAATATGAAGCAAATAGTGATAAGGTAGTTTTAACTCCAGTATGTCAAGAATTACATGACATGTAAATGGACCAAATATTCAAATGAAAAGAGATTAATGTCAGACTGACTTTTTAAAAAAATCACAACTACATACCATTTGCAATAAATATATCTTTAAAATTTTTTTAAAAATACATTTATTTTATTGATTTATTTTTATTTGGTGCTGAGGATCAAACCCAGTGCCTCACATGTACTAGGCAAGTGCTCTACCACTGAGCCACAGCCCCAGCCCCTAAATATATCTTAAATATAAAGACATGGAAAAGTTAAAGGTGTGGAAAGAGACACCTCGAGGATATTAGCCAAAAGAAAGCTAGTATAGGTATAATAATAACAGATAGAGTAGGACTTAGGGCAAAAAAAATTACATAAAAAGAAAAATTTATAATGGTAAAAGGGTCTCTCCAATAGAAATATATAATGCACCTAAATTTGTATATACTGGCTAACATAGCTTCCAAACATATAAAGCAAAAATAGACATAACTGAAAGAATAAATAAATACATAATAATGGCTAGAAATTTTAAGAATTTTCTCTAACTGATAGAATAAACAGGCAAAAATTAGAGGATTTAAAATATTTGAAAAATACAATGACTAACTTGACCTAATTTACATATGTAGAATATTGTACCTAACAATACATTTTTTCCCCAAGAACACACAGAAATTTTTTGAAAGTAGAACAAAAGGTTGGCATTCCACACATCTCAATGAATTTTACTGAATTGAAACCATACAGACCGTTTTTTCTAACGTGGAATGAAGTAAGAAATCAGTAATGAGAAGGTAACTAGGAATTCCCAAAAGTTCAGGAGTTAAGCAGTTTACTTCAAAATAATCTGTAAGCCAAAGAACACACCATAATAGAAAATAGGAAAGGTTTTGAGCTGACTGCCAATGAAACTATGATATCCACACTGTTAAAATGCAACTAAAATGAAATTTATGGAAAGAAATGTACATATTACAATCAGAAAAATGAGACATTATACTCCATTTATGTATGATTTATCAAAATGCACAATGTATTCTACTATCATGTATAACTAATTAGAACAAAAACATTTTTAGAAAGAAATGCACATATTAGAAAAAGAAAAAAAAGGTAAAAAATCAAATTTCCATCTTAAGAAGCTCTAGAAAGAATAGTGTTTAAAACCCAAAGAACATTGGAGGAGGGAAATAATAAAAATAAGGAGGGGCTCATGGTATACTTCATTGCCTAGCGTGTAAACTTCAGTGCCCCAGCACTGCTTAAAAAAAAAAATTGAAATCAGTAAAATAGAAAACACATATCCAATAGAAATGTTTGTATATCCCAGCATTGATTTTTTGAAAAAGTTAATATCAGTAGTCTCCCAACAATACTCACTGAGAAAAACAGAGGGGAAAGAAAATGTCCTAAACAAATTACTATAATAGCAAATTTAATTTAGTGCTTCTATAAAAAGGACAATACAATCATGACTAAGTTGGGTTTATCTCAGGAATGAAGTTGGTTTAATATTTTAAAGTCAATTAATGGGTTTCCTACATTATTAGAATAAAGAAAAATTCACTGTAAGATCGTTTCAATAGATGGGGGAAACGCCTAATTGTAAAATTCAATGATTATCATAACAAAACTCTCAGAATACTTCAAGTAGGAGGCAAGTTTCTAATCTGAAAGGGAGGACCTACTCAAAACCTATAGCAAAAATCTGACTTAATTGTGACATAGCAAAGGTGTTACATCTGAAGGCAGGCACGAGACAAACGTGTCTGCTGTTGCTACTTTCATTCAGTATTGTGCTGAGAGTCTTCACCAATGCAATAGGGCAAGAAAAAGAAAATAGTCACGATTTGCAGATATAATTGTATAAGTAGACATTCTTAAAGGATCCATAGATGTTTTATCATATTTAATAAATGAACTGAGCCAGGTTGCCAGACACAATAAAATTTGTAAGATTTAATCATATTTACATGTGAGAAAAAAAATTGTAAAATAAGTTTTAAAAATGGGCCTTTAGAATAGCAGAATAAATATTTAGGAATAAATTTGATAAAAGATGTGTTACCAGCAGCACAAGAACTATGAAACTTTATGGAGCATATTTAAAAAGGAAGGGGGTCCTCGGCCGTGCCAAGTGCTTCTGAGAGTTGGATAAAATGTGGACGGAGAATCAGTCATTAGATTTGACAGTGTGGAACTTGACAGTGAACTTAGGGTGACTCTTCTCAGCATAGCAGGCCAATGTCTGTCCGAAGGACTGATTTCCACAAGTTCGACAGAGAATGAGAGGTGAGGATTTGGAGACTTCAGGAATAAACAGTCATCGGAGCAGTTTTTCCATAAAGGTGAGCGTAGAAAGCGGTCAGTGGCTGAAGAGGGGACATCAGCTCAAGGACAATTTCCGTTGGGCGGTCCTCTTTTCCTTTCTTCAAAGCCTGGAGATAAGGTGTATATAGCAGAGGGAAAGTTGTGGGCTGGATTCATGGCTACTTCCTTGGGCTCTGGGCCCCCTGTCAACTGGAAATGTTTGTAGGCATCTGGTTCTGTGTCTGCAGACTTCCCACGCTGCTTAAAGGTTCCCAGAACACGGACAGGGACCTGAAGGGACATCTGTCCGACCACATGGGGCAGTTCTCGGGTGTCAACCCTGGTTCAACCCAGCGTTCTAGTAAATCGTCAGATGACCGGCTCTGCCAAAGCTTCTTCATGTGTCCCCAAAGTCCAGATGACCTTAGCATGACCATGAGGCCCACAGCCCCCGCTCTTGCTTTTCACCCTCTGTCCGTCTCCTGCGTATCACCCTGGGCTTCCCTCTTGACCAACTGCTTTCTTCAGGACTGGGGAGGCTTCACAGGGTGGGAGACTTTCAGTTTTGAATTGAGGGGGGTCTCAGGAAAACCAGGTAAGTCGCCCACCTGGCGCCGCCCTCTCTTCACTCCTGTCCAGATTCCATGTGCCACTGCAATTCCCTGAAGGTCCTTCATGTTCTCCCGACTTCAGCTGCTGCTCTGCTGGAATCCTGCCTTTTCTCCTGGCTAAGCCCTCGTCTCCCTTTTTAAGCTCCGGTCAAGGAACACGCTTTCCAGGAAGACATCCTTGCCCTCCCTCCATCCCCACTTTCACGCCATCCGGGCTGGGTCCTCGCTGGCATGATCCTCAATGTTCTGTGCTCACGCTGATGATCTGTTTTCACACTTCGGATTCTTACCACATTGAACTGATATCAGTTTTCCTGACATAAATCGATACAATGCGAACTGTGAGATTGCGGCCTTCTTGATTGTGGAGCTGTGACTTTTAATTCACGTGTATCTCCAGTGCTCAGCCAGCACTCAGCCAGCACCCGGCAGACAAGGATGAAGAATACTTGTTGAATAAGAGGATATAAAATGGGTGTGCTGGGCGGAGAACCGAAGGCAGGCATGACGGGCAGAACCGTAGTTCTCGGCTGCAGTGTGCAGTCCTCCCGTGCTTGGGTGAGTCGACAGAATGGGGGCATCTGTGCCGTGTGTGCGAATTTATTGTGAAGATATGAATGAATAAGGGAGGAGTCTCCATGGTCCTGGGAGTTGGCCGGGCTGCGTGAACCTGGCTTGGGATTCTCCTGTGGTTGGGGTCAGACAGCAGCTGGAGCTGGGTGAGTTTGGAGGTTTCACGTCTGCGTCCTGCGCTGGGAAGACTCCAATAACCGAGGGCTGGAGCGGCTGGACTCATTGGGCACCTTTCTATCTACATTGTCTTTCCAAGTGACCCGTCTACCGTGGTGGCCTCTGTGTAGTCAGACTTCACACACAGCAGGAAAGGGATCCAAGGACACATGTGTCCAGAGGCCCCCGGGGAGCCGTGCGGGCTTTCATGAGCTGGCCGTGCTCTGTGGACAGAGGAGCTGTTGCCTACTAACAGGGAAAAGCTGGTTCTTGGGGAGGTGTAAAAAATTACTTTTTAATATATCACAACACAGCCACACACATAGTACCAGAAATATACACTGTAGGTGGAATTCAAATATGAAGGGGGGACGTGACGAGGAGAAATAGCTAAAAAGGCTCTTTAGGGACGTGATTAAAAAAAAAAAAAAGAGTTTGAGAAGCAGAGACCTGGCCTTAGAGGTCCCACAGTGTCACCTGGCTGTGCATACTACTTGGGTTGAAGCAGTCACAACCCTGTCCAGGCTCAAGGTGGGGGTCCTAGACCTCACCTCTCCATGGGAGCAGCGTCCAGGAATCTGCTGCATATTTAAGTCCCCCAGAGTAAACATCCTGTGAGCTCCTGCAACGGCAGAGCTGGGTCAGGTGCAGAGTTAGAGCCCGCAGGCCACGCGCAGCTGGAAAAGAGCGTGAACTTGAACCGTGGCCAAGCGAGAGGTCTTGTTCACCACCCGATGGGAGAAATTTCACCTCCGGTCTAGGAGGAAGGAGGGGCCGGAGCCGCTAAGAGTTCCTCTCTCCTGGTCCCACGGTCCAGAAGGGGCCCGAAGGAGGGCGCACAGTGACGGTGCTTTTATAGAGCCCCGGGGGACGCTGTGACACGTGGCAGCTGTGACCTGAATCCCCTGTTCCATGTGACGGGCGAGGACTTCTCATCTGACAGACCAGAGGACCGACCCAGGCGGGAAAGTGGCTTGGCCTGGCCATCAGGCAGGCAGGGGGCAGTGCTTTGGATTGCTGGGCCCCACGGTATTGCTGTTTCTTTGCCCCAAAGGACAGTGCGAGGGGTCATTAGGGACCGCCCGAGGGCAGCTGCAGCTGGGCCCAGACCCAGGGCCCGGAGGGCTCCCCCAGGCCAGGCCCAAGCGGGCAGGGTGGAGCTGTGGCTCTGCTCAGGTGCACTGTGTACCCGTGTCCGCCTCTTGGGGACAGTGGGCTCCTGGAAGGTCCTCACGGGCACCTCGTTTCTTGATAACTGAACATGCTCACAGACCTCTCTTCCTGCCCTTACAACCATGAGGTCTTTTCAGTTTTATTTCAAAGGTTACACATTTATTTTTGGACTCCAATTTTCCCTTTTCAGAACCTAAAGCAGAGAGTGGGCGGAAAGCACCGGGGTGGGAGGTGGGGGCCGACTGTACTTCTCACCTCCGGCGTGGTCCAGCCTCACTGCAGGGTGGACACCACCGGAGGAGAGGTGTCTCGGCGGCCTTGCTTTGGGTCATTGGTGGGGTGGCCCAGAGAGGGGCGCTCGGGGGGGCGCTGCTGGCTGCTCCTCACTGGAGGCCTGGTAGGAAAGGCTGCGTTCTTCTCTGACGTGCAAGTGTGAATTCAGACACGTCCCTGGGAAACAACTGAAGCGTCAATACATTCGTATCGTTGACCTAATAATCCTAATCCCTGGACTCTTCTAAGAATGAGAGAGAGAAATGAAGAAAACGTGGTGAGAGTGCTGATTCCAATGTCGTCCATAACAGTGAAAAATTGGAAGCAATCTGACTTTTCAATAATGGGAGTTTGTTCAGTAATTATGATTAAACACAAACACACACGGCAAAGGCCACATCTATCTTATTTACGTCACCAGTGGTGAGCCCAAGAGCTTGGCATCGGTAAGTGGACAATAGAATTTTTTGAACAAGTTTCATGAAGTCTAATTCACGTACGGCACAGCCACCTGGTTAAAGCTGACATTTCGGCAGTTTTTAGTCTATTCATAGATATGTGCAAAAATCACAACAATTGATTTTAGAATATTTTCATCCCCCTAAGAAGCCCCCTGTACTCACCAATGGTTGCTCTCCACTCCTTGTCAACTGCCCAGCCATAGGCCACTCCTCTCCTGGTGTCTGTCGCCACGGATTTGCCTCTGGTGGGTGTTTCTTATGCTTGGAATGGTCCAGCACGTGTCCTTTCTGCCTGAATGCAGTCCATCTGAGGTTCGTCTGCACCGTAGCTCAGTTCCGTCGTGTGGACATACCACAGTCTCTTTAACCATGCACCCGCCGATAGGTATTTAGGTTGTTTTCACTTTGGGGCTGTTATGAATGTCGCTGCTACATGCCTTTGCTTGCAAGTTTTTGTGTGTTGTAAGTTTTCATTTCTTTTGGAATGCGTACTTGGGAATGCAGTTCGAGGTCAGATTGTAACTCCGTTTAAACCTGCAGTCACTGCCGTGCTTCGGAAAGTGACCGTACAAGTCTGCATTCCTATCAGCAGTGCACGTGAAGTCCTCATTGACTGAAAACATGAATAATGTCAAGAATTTTACAGTGCAGGAACTGCAGCAATGCTTTTATTCTTCTTTAAAAAAATTTTGCGTTAGGAACCAATCTTATAGGACATAGAATAGGTTGTTTCTGGGGCGATGAGGTCAGGAGCCATTAAACATTTCATGATCATTTTTCACGTTCCCTAACTTGCTGAAGTGAACTAGCTTTTTTAAAAAGAGAAAAATAGTGTACAAAATGATCATGGTCGGAAACAGGTCCTATCCGCCCGCAGGTACAATGGCCTCAGGAGTCGGGGGTTTATGGGCGGCGGTGTCTGAGTTAGCAGCCTTGCTTTCAGTGAGCTGTGTCCCTTTATCTTCCCTGGCTTTGGCGGGATGTACAGACTTGGTGGCGCTGTGCGTCGTCAGTTAGGAGTCTGGGTTGCAAACCTTAGACGCCCGGTCCGGTGAATGGAAGCAGAAAAGGAACATCAGAGGGCTGTCCCTGGTTTGCAGAAGGCTGGAGACCCAGGCTTTGGGAAGCAAGCAGAAGCCAAGGGTCGAGGGGAGAGCCCCCAAGTGGAAGGAGGGGCTGCCAGGGGACCCTCACACCCAGGACTTGAGCTCGTCCCCTTCTGGATGATCCCGCTGTGCCCTGGAACCTGCGCCGCCGCCACATCTCTGCGATTAGAGTCCCTCCTGTTCCCTCCTTACCCTCGAGACCCTCAGCTGACCACGCTGAGGTCACGTGCCTTATGCCAGAGCCACTGGGAAGCCAGGAGAGCCGTGCCTGCCCTGGAACCACGGGGGGAAAGCCGTGGTCTTCCGCCGGGTGCCGGTGCCCCTGCCTCCCCTCTGCGTCATTTCTGTCCACAGAGGGGAGCTTGGAGCTCAGCAGGCAGGATTCTACCCAGAGGGACGCTGTGTCAGCGTGGTCCACATGAGTCACCATAGTCGCGGGCATTTGGAGAAGAAAGGACATCGCTCTTTCTTGTACGTGGGAGGAAGGCCAGACTGCCAAGTCACGCTCATTCTGGTTGTGAATACCAGAAATTTAAAAAAAGCCTAATTAGCAGGGATGTATTAGAGTAGCTGTGCGCTTGGTGGCTCAACACCCTAGGAGTTTACTCCGTGCTGATCCCCTCCACGCGGGTGTCCCACAGGCAGCTTTGCCAGTGGTGATCAGCTCCAGCATCCTTCATCCTGTGCCCTGTCCTCCCTAGGGAGAGGCAAGCTTTCTGGGGCCTCCTTGGGTCTCCTGGGTCTTGAAGGTAACGGGGGAAGAGAAAGGACCCAGCGTCCAGGAGGCCTCAGGACTCAGGTCTGGAAGAGGTGGACCTCGCTTCCTCCCATCTGCACCTGCTGGGACCCCGACACAGGGCCTGGTTTAATAGGTGGGGAGTCCGAGCAGGGCAGACCAGCCGGGGGAGCAGCCAGAGCTGGAAATGGGCTGGTAAGCACACCAGCAGTCAAAACCTTGATTAATAAGAGGAAGCAAAAGTAGCTTTGTCAAAATCTACCTTGGCGCTCCTCCCGTGTGTGGGTCACTAGCTTCTTGGACAATACGTTGAACTCCTCGCCCTCAAAAATCACCTACATGCGTGAAAGATTCTGCAGACAGTCTATAGAATTCAGGCTGCTCCTGCAGTCTGGGGGTCCCTTGATGTATGTGGTAACATTATTGATCGCTTACTGTATACAGTGTGTACTTCTGAATATAATGTCCCATGGCTGAGCTCGACAAAGCAACTGCCCCAGAGAGCCTCTCTCTCCTCAGTTAGGAACCAGAGAAACGAGTGTCACCTGAGACCAAGTTATGGTCAGTGTGATGCTCGAGGTTACAAAGTGGTGACCAGGCAGAGGACCGAGTCAGGCTACCCAGAGAGCGGCCAGCGCTGTCCTTCCGGGTCGAGTCATGAGGCTGGAAGGAGGCGGCCTGCTCACGTTCCCTGTGCTCATTCAGTGCCCACTCCGCCTGGCCGCGTCCAAGTGGGAAGGATGAACAGCGAGGTGGGGAGCTCACTTCTGCTGGAGGCAGAGAGGGAGCGGGAGGGAGATCCCAGGAGGAAGCAAGGTGACAAGCCACCAGGGTCCACGGGCCTCCGGTTGACCTAATCAGATGTTCTGGTTTGGATCTTGGATGTCCTCCAAAAGCCCCGTGTGAAAAGCTTGGTCCCCAAGGTGGAGCTATGGGGAGGGAGCAGGACCTTTAAGAGGTGCCTAGTGGCAGATCCTCGGGTCATTAGAAGGGAACTGGGACCCTGGTCCCCTCCTTATTGTCTTTTCTTCCTGGGCCATGAGGTAAGTGCTTTGCCCCACCAGGGATTCCCACCATGATGTGCTGACCCTCCCCACCAATGCCTAAAAGCAGTAGCTCCTCCTGATTCTGAATTGGTACTCCCCAAACTGTGAGCCAACACAAACCTTTTCTCTTTCTAAGTTGACTATCTCTGGTATTTTGTTATAATGATAGAGAGCTGACTAATATATCAAACGATGAGATTCATCTATGATTCTAAGGAGAAGGCTCAGAAGGAGACGTTACTTGCTCAGAGGCCAGCATGGTTGACCCCAACTTCATGGCCAGCTTGAGGGGACCTGGCTGAGGCAGGGCATGTCCAGCCAGACAGCTGGAATCATCAGAGGTATTTTCCTAGCAGGTAAAGGCTGCAGAGAGGATCTTGTTCCAGATGTGTCAGTGCCACTAAGGAGACAGGAAGGCTAAAGGAACTTTTCTGAACGAGAGGTAATGAAAAACAAACTCTACTTTAGAAAAAGACCCGCAGGTTCCCTGTAAACCTAAGTATACGTCTGCTCTTTGACCCAGCAATTCCAAGAGAAATAGAAATAAACGCGCACAGAAATGACTTGCAGGAGAATGTCCTCAGCTGCTTTATCCCTCGTAGCCAGAGACTGGAAAGAGCCCAGGTGTTCTGCAAGAGCCTGAAGAAAAAGTTGTGTACTTACACAAAAGAAGCCTGCTCAGTTGTAAAAAGGAACACCCTCTCGATGCAGGCAAAAACATCTATGAATATTATAAACATTCTGCTCAGCGAAAGCAGCCAGATGCAAAAGGGCATATTCTGTATGATTTACTATTTATGGAGTTTCAAACAGGAAAAGCTCATCTGTGGTTAAAAAAACAAGGAGAGTGGTTGCCTGTGGGGTTGGTTGACTGATACACCAGACTCTGATTCTAAGGGGAAGACTGAGAAGGAGACACTGCCTGCTTGGAGGTCGGCGTGGTTGACTGCTTCCTTCCTCCAGAACGTCCCTCTTTGAACTCGGCCGCCATGCCACTACAGGCCGCTGGAAGAGAACCAAGGGCCCTGGCAGCCAGCTGGACCCTTTCGGGTAGAAGCGTCTTTCAAAGAATAAGTACACATTCTACCAAATGGTCATTCCCAATTCCTGTTCATCTGTTTAAGGACTTCTATTGATCAATGGGTGATTTTTGTTACAGCTTAAGGTAAATCCCATTTCTGGTGTCATTACTACAGGTTGAATTAGGGTTTCATGCTTATTTTTGCTACAATCTGATCCTTCAGTTTTGGAAATCTTCTCTCACGTGGGTAATGCTGTCTTCAAGCTAGAGGTGCCCGAGTGGACAGTGCAGGCAACGGTGGCCATGATGATGACCCTGGTGATTGACTAGTGTGGGAACAGAAGCCTGGGGTGGTCAGGTGGCCAGCCTGTGTTTACGTGGTGAACACACAGTGGAACGGCAGTTACAACACCCACTTTATTTTCGGTAAAAAAAGAATCTTTTAACTACTTATGATTACATGAACTGTTTTAGGAGGTAATATATTAAAATTAAGGTTTTCCACTTCTTTGTAGTACCTTTGGGATTTTCTTATCTAACCTTCCCATTTTACAGATGAGGAAATTTGAGAAGTTTCCGTGGTCTCCATAAGTGTCCCCAACAGGCCCATGTGGGGCAGTGCCACAGGAAGGCCATGGGAACTTGAAGAGATGGGACCTCGAGGGAGTCCTCAGGTCACTGTGGGTGGCCTTTGCAGGGGCCTGTGGGACCCTGGGCTCTTTCTCTGTTTCATTTCCCAACCAGGAGGTGAGTGCTTTTGCTCCACCACGCTCTTCCGCCACGTGGTGTTGCCTCACCTCAGGCCTAAAAGTTGACCATGACCTGCAAGGTCCAGGACTGTGATCCAAAACCCCTTTTCTCTTTATAACCGGATTATCTCAGGCACTTGTTACAGGGACCAAAGCTGACTAACACAGGAAGAGTGTTTTCTGGAATAAAGACGTGTCAGTGAACGTGAGGGTCACGGCTCAGCGGAGGGATGGGGTGAGCAGAAGGGGAAGACCCGATGTGTCCTATTGATCCGTTTCCACGGGCCGGCGTTCTTACTCTGTGACTTCAAGTTACCCAGGTGATGATACCAAACATGGAGGTGGAGATACGGTTTTTTGGCCACACAGATAAGATAAATGTAAATGGCCTCAAGAACAGAGATGACAGTCAAATGCAGCAAAGTCATTAGGAAACGATGCCTTTTGAGTCCTGAGTACCTTTGTCTTTAACGTCACTCATTTCATCGCAAGTTTACATGGTTGAATTGATGATAGTCATTATATCTCACGATCCGCTCACGACGTTCCTGCCAACACAATCACCGCACTAGGGTAAGACCTGGCTTTCCTGCTGCCACCAACCAGGTGTGGCTGCAGGCTCCTGGGGGGTGCGCCTGGGAGGTGGAGAAGCACAGGGACACCTGGACTTGCTTGGGACAGGCCATCTGACCCTGCTCCGGCTCTGGTCCAACGTGGCTCACCGGGACCTGCTTTTCCTCCTGGTGTTGAAGGCGGAGGGAATGTTCTTTCCCTGACTTTCTTAGAGGCCAGCTGCCCCTCTAGTTGTGCTGGCTGGCTGCTCACGCTGGGGGCACGGGGTGCTTTTTAATGACCTTTAAGCCCAGTGTCTTCTGCACTTGAGCCACAGGGACAGAGGGCAGAGTGCTTGGTCCTCACGGCTCTGGGCCTCGCCCAGTGCCTTTCCCCCACAGTGGCCCCAGCCCCACCCCACACCACCTCCCAGTCCCCAGCTCCCTCTTCATCCTCACCTGAATGTAGCACTGTGATAGCTTCCGAAGTGTCCCAGGCTGCAGGAGCGGTCATGTGATTTGTTTTAAGAATGATCCCACTTCATGGAGAATACCTGTTGTCTCCCTACTAGACTCAGCCCCCTCCGGCACTGGGCCGGGTCTCTTGGGTCTGTTTCCAGGGCGTACATTACACATCCCTGTGCTCAGTAAAAATCCATAAAGTTGCTGGATTTGCGGATCCTGTTTTTTTGCCTCACTAAAGTGATTCTGCGAATGGCTTCCCAAGGAATCTCTCCCGTTCCCACTGAAACCGGAGTCTCAAAAATCTTTCTCCTCTCTTTATTACCATTTCTTAGTCTCTGAAAAATTCTCTCTCCTTTAGGGGTGGGTCATAGGAGGCGGGCAGGGACGTGTTCCCGAGGTGGAGGCTCAGGAGAGTGGCGTGTGCTGCAAGTTACTCCTAAAGCTGGCAGCTGTGGCCAACTCAGCCTGTCTAGGGCAATGTCACCGGGGCCTTTTAGATCCCGGAAGCTTCCAGAATTCGGCTCTCTAGTAGAGGCAGATTGATCCAGGAGGTAAAAGGT
Source organism: Sciurus carolinensis (assembly GCF_902686445.1). Taxonomy (NCBI): domain Eukaryota; kingdom Metazoa; phylum Chordata; class Mammalia; order Rodentia; family Sciuridae; genus Sciurus; species Sciurus carolinensis. The sequence goes on along the minus strand of NC_062213.1, from coordinate 199,559,632 downwards.
AATCCTCCAGGAAGGACTCTGAGTGCCCAGGGAAGGTGGCCTGCAGGGTCCGGGGCACTGAGGGGCACATCCTTACTGAATCCGCCTCCTGATTGGGGTGGGCCGTGTGGTTGTCAGAGGACTGCTTCTGAATGTTCTGGAGGAAGAACGTCAGCTCCTCCCTCTACTTTTGCATCAGCTCAGAACTGGCTGAGTCTGGCACCTAGGTGGCTTTCAAGGGTGAAACGAGAACAGTTCTTATTTTTCTTTTTGAGTTGGAATTTTCCATTGTCCACTTCCTCATCAGCACCCAGAGCTGAAACCAGAGTGTGGCCGTGTGCACAGCTGGTCAAACAGATATTCCAGTTCCTCGCAAGGTTTGTCCTGTTGTCTTTGGCCTGTTCCACGGTCAGGAAATGTTCAGGGAAAAGGCTGCACCACCAGCCTGGGTCTCAGCATGAGGGCCAGGTGGGGGCAGAGAGGAGCTATAGGGACGAGGGTTGCTCATGGGGCGTAAATGAAGGACTGTTAACGGTTGTCAGTCTAGACTGATTTATACACACAGCTAAAGGAGTCGGCCAGATTTCATAAAGAAAACAAGGAAGAGAGCTTAACTTTTTAAAAAGGTGTTAGTTGGCCTTCAGTTATTTTAGAGACAAGTGAAATTTTTCCATAATAACTGTTTCCACTCTATGCCGTTATCTCTTATTATCTTTCTTTCTTGTCCACAGGAAGTTGCATGGTAGTTGGTGTGGTCATTGTTTCAATAAGTGTGCACCCAGTGCCAACTGTCACCAAGCCCTGTGTCAGGTCCTAGGGGCCGAGGACAGCGCAGTCTTCCCGGAACTTTCGCTTTTTTTGGGTTTGGCCAATTTAAAACAAAATAAATGACTGAATAACAAGCATGGTCATTTCAGAAAATGCCCAGGTTAGAAGTAAAAGAATCAAGGGTGTGGGCGGGAGGGCCGGCCTCTAGAGCGTTCTGACTTGCCGTGCTTTGTGGAGAAACTGGGCTGATGTGTACAAATGACTATTTTTTAAGGCAGTCATAATTTTATGTCAATCTCTTTCATAAGCACACTGGGTGAATTTAAAACCGAGAACACTTGTATTTTGCAAATGATTCTTTTTTTGTGATGCAAACACAAAACATTTATCTTCCCATTCACCTGAAGCTGTCTGAATTTTCATCCAGCCAAGATGGATGGATGGATGAAACTCACTGTCGAGGGAAACTCTTCCTGGGTGAGCTCTTAATGGATGCGGTTTGTGAAGCAGCCAGGGGACTCCGTGACAGGACAGTGAGTTATTTTGGTTCCGGGGCAGGGGTCTCAGTGTGCAGTGACGCTCTGAGTAGGGCACTGCGTTTCCTGGTGACAGGGCTCCTCTGTGGACTGAGCCCACCATCTGCTTCCAAGGAGCTGAAGACGAACATTAGCTCAGACAACTAATGGCCAGAGTCACAAAAGTATCCCAGCTGGCCTTTAAGTTTCCAGATTCAGCAGAATCAACGCAATCAGAAAAGTCAAGAAGCATTACTCATATTTGTCAAAATTTGACTCATTTGTACTGATTCTCTTCTCCAACCAGACTCATACAATGTCAAAGACAGAAGAAGCAGAGTTCATTGTTGCGGCTGCGGGAACAGAGATCCGGGGAGGTTGATGTGGATGCACTTCGTTTACCCATCTTTTCACTCATCCAGGGAGTAGGTGCTGAGCCCCACGTTGCCTGCGCTGGCCTCATGCTGGAGCGGGGGATTGCAATGGGGACAAAAGAGTCTTTACTCCTAACAAGCTCACAGTCCCAGTGGGGCGAGTGGAAGTGAAATCCGGAAAGGATCTGCGAGGACTTGTTCCTGCAAAGCCTGAGGTGCTCCTGGTCAGCGGTCAGCGAAGGTCCCCTGACGAGGTTACCCTCATGCAGACTCTGGATGATGAGTGCTGGCTAAGGAGGGGAAGGAGCCAAGAGGGCGTGTGAAGCCTCTCCCTGGTGGGTGGGGGAGCACGTGGAAGGAGTTCTGATGGACCAAGTGTGTGCTCGAGACTGGGAGCCACTGAGGGGGGAAGAGGGAGAGCTTAGGAGCACCGAGATTCTGGAACAGGCTCTGGAGACACCCGCGGGCACAGTAAGGAGCTCTCAGGAGTGGCAAGATCGACTTTCCTGTTCGAAAAGAGCACATTAATGAAAACGAGAACCTTAATCCAATCAAGATCTACAAGGAGCCCACAGCAAATATCATTCTTCACAGTGAAATATTGAAAACTTTCCCTCAAGAGCTGGACTGACACAAGGATTTGCCTTATCACAGTTTCCTGGAAGCTCTAGAAAATGCAATAAGGCAAGAGAAAGAAACAAAGTTCATAATGATTGGGAAAAAGGACCTGTTACCATCGTGGGTGGAGACAATTGTGCACGGAGAAGATCTAAATGAATCTCTACAGAAATTATTAGAACTAACACATAAACTCAGCAAGATTATGAGACTCAGGGTGATATACAAAAAATTATTTTATAGGCCAATAGCAATAAACAAAGTAAAGTTTTAATAAAAATATTTATAATAGCATCAAAGCCTGCATAGTTGGGAATAGAGCCAACAAAATTCTTCTGGAAACTGCAACATGATTGTAAGAGATGAAAAAAGATGGATAAGTGGGTAAGACATATTTGTGGATCAGAATGTCCAACGTTGTGAAAATACCGAGTTTTCCTGACTCGATCTACAGATCCAGTGGAATTCCGAACTGCCCGTGTTTTGTGGGATGGAGGTTTTCAAGCTGATCCTAAAATCTGTGTGGAAATACAAAGCGGGAGACTCGATCAGGCAACCTAAAGAGAAAACCTAGCGAAGGAGTTAAACTTCTCAGACCTGCTGACCCCGTAGCCAGGAAGAGTGTCCTGCTGACACACGGACAAAGACAACCAGGGGCAAAACAGGGTCCGAAGCAGACCCACACACCGGCAGTCACTTTGTTATAAGGTAACATGCAGTGGGGTGGTGACATTTCCCCCCGTGAATGCTGTAGGATCAGTTGGATATTCAAACGAAGAAATAAAAAAGATGGCAGGGGTTCCCAGACCTAAACCTGGAAGGAAAAAGCACAGGATCAAAACAAACAAAAGCAGACACAGAAGGCCTTGGGGAAGGAAATAGAGGAGAGCAGCTTCCTGACCCCAGGGCAGCGGATTTATCTTAAATAGGATACAAAAAGTCGGGACCAGAAAGGACAAAGGAATTGGTGAAATGGACTCCGTTCAAACCCAGAGCTGTTCTTAACGCACCACGGAGAGGAAGGGCGGACCGGCAGGAGAGGAGGGGTTTGCAATGTGTGTTCTGACAGAGGACTCCTTTCTGCAGCCGAGGTGATAAAAGGTAGGTGAAGAAAAGAGGGCCAAGGTCAACATCTACCTCAGGAAAGAAGACACTAAGTAGCTAACAAACAACCCGCAGAGCAGGCAAGCGGACGGCGGGCTACGGGTGAACTGTCAAAGGGTGCAGCCGGTTGGGAAGACTGTGGGGCAGTGGCTGACCCTGTGACCCAGCATTTCCCCTCCCTGCACGGATGACACCCCTCGGAAATGCATATGTGTGTTCACCAAAATGCACGCGTGCGGAGATGAGTACATTTACGTTGAACCAAACAGCACGGTGGTGGACTGTGGGTGCAGGTGGGAGGCAGAGTGCTCGCCTGGCAGGAGTGGAGCCTTGGGTTCAACCCCTAATACCTCAAAACAATGTTATGCTAGGCACAGTGGCACATGCCTGTAATCCCAGCAGCTTGGGAGGCTGAGACAGGAGGATCACAAGTTTGAGGCCAGCCTCGACAACTTAGCAAGGGCCTAAGCAACTTACTGAGACCCTGTCTCAAAATGAAAAATGAGCCAAAAAAAAAAAAAGCGGACTGGGGATGTGGCTCAGTGGGTAAGTGCCCCCTCCCCCAGATAGTATGCTCTGATCGCCAGCACTGTTCATGTTAGGCCCAAACATCTGTCAACAGGAAAATGAACACACATAAACAGGGTGCCCTCATGCTGCGGAGCACCGCGGGCTCCTCGGTGGCCAGAAAAGGCACAGCAGGGTTCCCCAGCAGCCCCTGCCCAGGTCTCCGTTCACGATCCCGGCTGGCTCTGAGTGTGCTCGCTGTGCGGAGCTGCTCCCTATGGTGTGTGTGTTTTTGTACACAGTGTTAGACTCGAATAAAAGATTCACTTTAAAAAAAGTAAATAAAAGTAACTCCTGCAGAGTAGAGCAGAGAGGAAGTGGGCCTGAGGATGTGGGCAGGTGTTGGGCAGCCCAAGAGGCCAGGCCCTGAGCGAGCTGATAGTGGTAGGCAGAGTGAATGGCCGGGGTCGAGAGAGCCCCAGGGAGCAGACGAGGGAGGACTTTGGGCAGGTTGGCTAGGGAGGATGCGAGCCGGAGGGGTCAAGGTCGAGCCCCGGGTTCTGACCCTGTGATCAGGTGTAGGGTCGCTCCTCCCCGGAGAAGGGGAGCCTGGGAGGAGGGCCAGGTTTCGGGCAGGGTGGGTGAAGGAGACAAGCGTGTCCCCTTGGGTTGAGGTTCTAAGGAGAGAAACCATAGAGTCACTGTGCAGGCGCTCGGGCCGGAAACCCGGGGGAAAGGCCGCACAAGAGGCGTCTGCCCTCCACAAGCCAATCTCCAAGGACAGGAACTTGAACCGACTCCTTTAGGGACAGCAACTCTCCACGTGCCGGGCACTACTGGGCTTCGGCTTTACCCACGGACTCTCCTTCCGTTCCCGTGTCCAAGCAATGCTGTCAGCACCGACCATCGCCAAAGAGCGAGGTGAGGCTCAGGGAAGTCAAGCCGATGGCCAGTGGATTGAACGTCAGGACGGGGGGGACGCAGGAGAGTGGGGTTGCGGGTTCTGGTCTGTTCTGGTGGTTGCTGCTGACTCACGACGTGCCTGCAGGTGGCCTCGCTGTTCTGCGGTGTGACAGGTCCCGGTGAGCAGACAAGGGCACGGGGCCACTCCTTTACAAGAACGCATCAAGAAAAGGCTACGTATTTTTCTCTGTTTTTCTAGAAAGGAGCTCAGAGGTTTGAACTCCATGATTATCCCAGAAAGCAAACTCTCAGGGGTCAAACCCAGTTAAACCCCCTGTCAGCTAACTGACCTTAGGCAAGGGCTGAACTTTCCATGCTTGTGCGAGGGGCTCAGAGTAACACCCCGCTCATCTCACGGTGCTGGTGGCGTGGGATTCTGGATCCTGTTCATCTGGGTCTCTGCTTCAAGGACCCAGGGCCGCAGTCCAGGGCTGGAGTCTCCTCTGAGCATCGGCAGGGGAAGGATCTGCTTCCAAGCCACGTGGTCATGGACGGGACTCCACGCAGTCAACATCCGGGGCTTAGGAGGGCCTCAGCTCCTGGCTGGCCCAGGCTGGAGGCCACTCTGGTGATGTGCATCTCTCTGTGTCATGACTGACCTCATCGAAGCCGGCAAGGAGGCGTCAGGAAAGAGGGTCTCCTAACAAGGCAGAGTTAGAATCCCGAGTCGTCCCGGAAGTGACGTCCCATGACTTTTCATCCCTTATCTGTTGACAAGAAGCCAGTGCCAGCCCTGTCCCCAGGGAGAATGTGGCATAGAGGCGCGAGCCCCAGAGGTCAGGGATGGTCGGGGACACCTCTGCATCTGCCCCCACGGAGCTCGGCATCCTCATCTAGGACGCGGACAAGGCCGTGGCCCCCGGTCCAGGGGTGCCACGTGGAATAGATGCAGCCACACACAGAGCCTGGGGCGCCACGCCTGGGCCGAGCGTCTGTCCTGAAGGTGGGCGGCTGCTGCTTCATTATGGATCCTGTGGTCACAGGGTAGTATGACAGCTTTCTCTGTGTATTTATGTAAGGAGCACCAGGCGATGCTTTGAGATGCATATCCACAGAGAAATGAGGACTTCGGGAGGTAAACTAACACCCAGCACCTCACAGAGACCCCCCTCTTTTTAGTGGTAAGAGCACCTCAAACCTCCAGTCGCCACCTTCTGGAAGGGCCTCACGCTGTGCCGCAGAGCTGAGCGTACTCACCCCACAGAGCCTTGGGGCTCTCTGCAGCCCCATGGTGCTGGGGCGGTGGGCTAGGTTGCCGAGAGACCAAAGAAAGTCAGAGGCGGTGAGCAACTCAAACGTTCACCAGAACATGCGCGTGGGGAGGCTCCCTGGCCACGGCTAGACAGCTCTGCTCTCCCGCCGGCGCCTCACCAGAGAACCGCGCCTCCAGCCCTCACGGTGCCCCGGGTGAGGGGTGCGTCTCCTGTCCATGGTGCCCCCAGTTCTGCACCACTTACTGTAGGGAGAGGGCTTTTATCAGGCCGCAGGAGCAGCGGCATCCCTAGCTTAGCTCGCTCTGTCCCACGTATGGCCAGCGCCCCCGGGAACTTGGCATGCGCGCGAGAAAGCGGCTTCTGCAGAGGGCCCTGGATTCCCCGGTTCCGGGCACTCAGGAGCGCAGGCCAGGGTTCAAGAGATGATGCGTGTCTGACCTTCTGGCCTGGCTCCCTCTCACCGTTCCCCTAACTCAGGTTGGTTCTTGGGCGTAAAGAAGGGCCCTTGAGAGGCATGGTGTTGTACAGTCCTTGTTTGCTCCAAATATGACACCAACCTATATCTCCCCATTCCTCAGCCCCTCAGCCCAATGTTTTAAAGATTCCACAAATGAGATCAATCATGCGGTATTTTTTGTCTCTTTATTACTACTATGTGAATCTTCAGTGTCCTCTAGGCTCTTCTGTGTTGTCCCAAATGTCAGGATAACCTTCTTTTTTAAGGCTGAATAATATTCCTTTATATATGTACCACAGTTTTTTTTTTTTATCCATTCGTTCTCAGGTTGTTTCTTTACCTTGGCTGTTGTGAATGAGGCTACAATCAACATGGATGTGTAGGTGCTGAGGGAGTGTTGGGTCATATGGTAGTTCTAGTTTTAATTTTGCGAGGAAGTTCAAACTGTTGCCCATAAAGGCTTCATGAGTGTACATCCTCACCAACAGTGTACAAGGAAGGGTTCCTTTTTCTCCACACACTTGACAACACCTGCTGTCTCTTGTTTTTTTTGATAATAACCACACCCCCAAAGTCTCACGTGTTCAAGGCGGGGCCTGTGGGCAATGAGTGGATGGTGAGGGATCCGACCTCACCCGTGGATTAAACCATCCAACAGATTGACGGCTGAATGGACAACAGGGAGGTGCTACCTCGTTTGAGGAAGCAGGTCACTGGGGTTCACCCTGGAGGGTTTATATCTTCTCCTGGGCCACATTCTCCCCACCCTTGGCTTCTAAGCTGCCATGAGCTGAGAGCAGTTCCCTTCTGCCTCGGAACCAGTTCACTATGGACGGCCAAAATCAAGTCTTCTCATTTAAGTTGTTCGTGTCAGGTGTTTCAGCCACTGGGACAGACGTTGGACTCACAGGTCATTGTTGCTATTCAGGTACTCCCATCAGTTCCTTCAGAATGGAACCTCTAGAACTGAGCTAAACAAACCTTTTCTCTTGAAAGTTAATTATCTCAGGTGTTTTGTCATAGTGACGAAAAGCAAACACTTGTTTACTTTTGCTTTTGTTGCCTGAACTTTGCTCTGATACGCAAAAATCATCACCAACGTCAAGGTCAAGGAGCTTCTTCCCTAGTCCCACCCCCAGGTTTTCTGCTAAGAGTTTTGTGGTTTAAAGTCTCATCCTTTTCGATCGATTCTTGTGCTTATGTTAGGGTACAGTATCATTCTTTTGAATGTGGATGTCAATTTTCCTATTATCACTTATTAAAAAGATAGCCCTTTCTCCCTTGTGTCTTCTTGGTTGAAAATTAGTTGACTGTGCGCACAAGGGTTTACTCCTAGGCTTTGTATTCTCTTGGTCTACATTTCTGGTTTATGTCAGCACCATGCAGTTTTGATTACAATAGCCTGCAATTTAACCTAAAATCAGGAAATTTGATGCCTCCAACATTTTCTTTCTTGAGACGGCTTTGATGATTAGGTTTCTACTTTTATTTTACTATAGGCACATGTGTTTCCATATGAATTTTAGAATTGATTTTTCTATTTCTATGGAAAATGCTGTTGGATTTTTGATGGGACACGCATTAAATTTGCATAGTTTGCAATGATATGAACAGTTTAACAATGTCATTTCTTTTAGTCATGAACACAGGATACGTCTTGACATTTATTTGTGTCTTCTTTCATTTCTTTCACCAGTATTTTATAGATTTCACTATACACTTTTTTCATCCCCGTGGGTAAATTTATTCCCAAGTATTTTGTTATTTTTTTGATGCATTATAAATAGGATTATTTTCTTAATTTTTATTTGGGTAGATCATTTTACTGTAAAAAAATGCAAGTGATTTTTATATATGGATTTTATATCTTTTAATGTTACTGCATTTGTTTATTAGTTCCAACAGGTGTTGAGTGTGTGTGTGTGTGTGTGTGTGTGTGTGTGTGTGGTCTTTAGGATTTCCCTTTCTGCATATAGGATTGTACCATCTGCAAGCAGGGACAATTTTACTTCTTTTCTAGTTTGGCTACCTTTTTTCTTTTCCTTCCCTGACTGTTCTCAATAGCACAGTAGTCCTCCTGTGTCCACGGGGCCATTGTTTCAAGACATTCCATGGATTCCTGGAATAGTGGGTAGCGCTAAACTCTAAACACATGCCTACCTTTGATGAAGTTTAATTGACAAATTAGGCAAAGTAAGAGATCAACAATAATTAATAAAACCAAACAGTTATAATAATGCACTATAACAAAAGTTCTTTCACTCTTGTGAATTATTTATTTCTGGAACTTTCTATTTAGTATCTTTGGACCATGGTTGACTGAATTCGCGGAGGGCGAGACCATGAGCATCGGGGGTGGGAAGGCTTGCAGTACTACATGTCACGGAAGAGGCCAGAGTGGGCACCCTGGTGTCCTGTGAATGGCCAGCTTCCCCTGGTGCATTTGAAATACGTGCCGGGCAAGTGTGGTACCACCGAGCCCCAACCCCAGCCGTGCAATTAGTGAGCAAATGTCACACCCGGCTGGGCAGGATGGAAAATCAGCGAAAATTGAGACCAAGCTGTAACCATCACTTAGCAGTTCAAAGGAGGAAGAGCGGCCCTCGGCGGTGAAGAGGTAGAGTCCCGCCACGCCAGGGGTCTGGGTCACCTTTCTGTGGATACTCGGGCTGTGGTTTCAGCACATTAGTTTGTGAATCAGGAGCGGCATCGAGATCGTGTTGAGGTTCATACGCTGGAACCTCGGCATGGAGTGTGAACGTCTGCTTGTCGTCACAAGGGAAGCACGTGTCCGGCCCGCGGTGATCGTCGGCAGGCTTCTGAGACACCCTCTGACCATGACCTTTAGCTCCGAGTTAGCGGGGGCGGGGGTGGGAAGGGGACAACCAGGGCTCTGGAATCCCGTGTCTGAATCCTGGTTCTGCCAACAATGATCCAGTTCCTTCTTTCGTCCCTGGTGCTAGAAAGGTTTAGAGCATCGAGAGGAGTGTACGGTTTGACCCTCAGGAATCTTTCCTACGATAAATCCCTGATTCTAGATGGAAGCGGCCTGTTAGACGTGCTGTTCTGCCGCGGTGATGGAGGCTGGGGCCGCCTCGCTTCTGCGAAGGTCCGGGTATTCCACTCCCGATCCCCGTGTTTACTGGTCACCTGCTGACCTGAGATTCCAGTGGATGGTGCCAGAGCCCCCTGTGCCTGAACGCATCTGAGGACAGCACTGCCTTCCTGAGACCCCCGGCCCAGCAGTTTCTCGTGGGTTGGTGTCCTCGGCTGCCCCTCCACGGCTCACCGCCCACCACTGTTCCAGGAGAAGCGACACATTCACATGCCGTATGACAAGGCGACCAGAGGCGGTATGGAGGCTGCCTGAAGAGAGCCCGCAACGCCATTATGTCCAAAGGGGACTTCAGAGGACTCCGGGAGAGGGGCATCTGTCCATCTGCTCATCCGTTTGTCCAAGTATCACCAGCCTCGTGCTTGGTGTGGTGGTCAGCTTTCCATCCCCGTCGCGACATACCCAAGGGCTACTTGTGGAGAAGAAAAGGTTTATCAGCTCACAGTTTGGAGGCTGCAGCCATGACGCTGGTCCTGGCTCAGTCCAGGTCAGGGCCCCGTCTCTCAGCTGTGTGATGGAGGAGGTGCGCATGTGTGAAGAGCTTCCATCACTAAACAGGAAGTCGGGAAGACCGGGCCCTTCTGAGGACATGCCCCAGTGACCTAAAGACTCCCACTCAGCCCCGCCCCTTAAAGGCCCACCACTGCCCAGTAGCACCAAGCCTGCATCACAGCAGGTCTCTGGACATCACCTGAGCCTCATCAGGACCACGGCAGTGTGTCACTAATGTGTGCAGACGCGGAGCTCAGCACTGGGGACGCGGCTCTGCACGGAGCACGGGTCAGTCTCAGGGAGCATGAGGTTGAGAGGGAGAGAATCGCACGTGCGTGGAACCCGAGGACTTGATGGTGTTGCTGCTCTGAAGCCACGTCTCTCTAGGTTGAGGGTGGGGATGAAGCCCTAGGTGAGGATAAGGGTAATGGCGAAGCCAGCCACTATTTTAAGTGCCTCATATACATGAACTCATTTACTTTTCTTTCTTCTCCAGCTTTTGTATTGTATTAAAATGCACTTAAGAAAATTTAGCATCTTAATAATTTCCTTTTTGGTGCCAGGGTTTGAACCCAGGAGTGCCTTACCCCTGAGCTACATCCCCAGCTTTTTTATTTCTTATTTTGCAACAGGGTCTCACTAAGTTGTTGAGGCTGGCCTCCAACTTGCAATCCTCCTGCCTCAACCTCCGGAGCTGCTGGGATCCCAGGTGTGCACCACCCTGCCGGGCCCATCGTAACCATTTTTGACTGTTCAGTTCTGTGGTATTAAATACACTCACAAGGTTCCAGCAACACCACCATCCCCCTTCAGAGCTCTGTTAGCCTTGTGAAACCGAAACTCTGCCTTTGGAACAGTCGCCCTCCTCTCCCCGCCTTGACCCTGGACGCTATTGTTGTGCTTTCTCCTTTGGTGATCCTGACACTTCAGGCACCTCACACAAGTGGAGCCATGCGGGATTGTCTCCTTGTGTCCGGCTTGTTTCCTTTCTGTTGTAATTCTGTCCGAATCTCCTCTTTGAAAGGCTGAACGGGTCCACTGTACGAATATGCACGCTTGCTTATCCGGCATCCAGCAGAGGACCCTTGGCTTCCTGCCTTGGATCCGCTGTCGTGAAGAATCCTGCCACGAACAGGGGTGGACACGTGTTCCCCCGAGACCCTGCTCTCGGTCCTTCTAGGAGGCGGGACTGCTAGAGCACACAGTGATTCCACAGGCAACTTTCTGAGGAACCGTCGCACAGTTTTTCAGAGAGGCGTGACATTTTACGTCCCATGCACAACGCACAGAGCCTCCAGTTCCTCCACGTCCTCTCCAGCACTTGCTGTTCTGATTTTTTTTAGAGTAGCCATCCTAATGGTCGTGACAAGTCATTCAGTTTTCACAAGTGTTTTGACGTAGGTGCTATTTTAATGCTCATTTCAAGAAATCGAGGTGTAGAGCTGACTCCCAGCCTGACGTCCTGTCTGGCCAGACGCCCGCCTGACCTTCCCCATAGGGCTGGGCGTTCAGGGGACGTCGACAGTGGGTGTCCCTTGGGCTGGAAGATGGTGGCATCGGAGGAATCGGATCTCCTTCCCTGGAGGAGCTCAGAGACCCTGGTGCACAGGCGCAGCCGGAGGCGCCTGGTCAGGGTGCTGGCCTCCCAGTGGGGAGCCCGCTCTGCACACCCACGTGGCAGGGGACGCACACGCACCCCAGCGCACCGGCATCTTCTGGGGGCGTCCTTCGTGGCCAGAAACGCGCCCTCCACCCTTCCCTATTTACCCTGGGCCAAAGCTGTCCAGGGACTGTTGGAGGTGACAGGCATTCGAGGGACGCCTAAGGACCTTGTGGTTACGGTATCGGTGTCCTTTATGTTACTGTCCCAACAGTAATTTCTTTAAACAATCGACTCTGCATAACTCTTAGCTCGGAGGTCCCCCGCGGGCTCGGGGGCTGGTCATTTTCCTCCGCTGCCCCCGTCATCCCACCCGCTCCTGGGAGCCCGGGGCACTTTGGTCCCGCCCCGCGGCTGGTTTCTGTTGCGGCAGCCGGGCGACATCTTTGGACTCTCCTTTCACCAGGCGAGGGGCTGGTGCCGGCTCGGGGCATGGGAGCATTTTAAGCCCTGCGCGGCGCTCGGGGCGGGCGAGGCTGGCGGGCGAGGCTGCCGTGCGAGGCTGCGGTCCTAGTCGACCGCCCTCCAAGCCCGGCCGCGTCCTCCTCCCGCCTCGCCCCACACTGCGGCTCTCCTGTGATGGGCAGGGCTGAGCTCGGGGATCGTGCTCAGAGGGCATCTGTCAAATGTCCTTGTGCTGCTTCGAAAGGTCGGCGCTGGCCAGGCCGCCAGAGGTGTTGGGGTGGACGAGGAAAGCAGATGTACCCAAGGCCAAGGGACGTGGGAGGGACTCCAGCAGCCCCTGGGAGGCTCCAGCCCCTGGGAGGCTCCGGCCCCAGCTCAGGTCCGGCGACCCAAGGACAAAGGACTGTTCTGAGAACATGGTTCTTGGCGGTGGCTGGAAAACCACCCTGGGACCCCCACGGCCCTGGGAGGTGTCCCCTCCCCTTGTCCATCTCCCCGCCCACTCCCCACCTCTGGAGTCCAGCCTCTGCCCAGCCCAGGAGGCGGGACCTGGGGGTGGGGCCTGCGCTCCTGGTGTCCAGGGTGGGACTCGCAGGGTGGGACTTACAGCATGAGAAGCAAACCCGGGTGGCACCCCTGGACTGGCAGTCCCTGCCCACCAGGGTCACCGCCGCTCTCTCCCTCCCCGGCTGAGCTCTGGGCCTTCTCTCCAAACCAACCTCCAGACGACCCCAGGGCGATCGCAGCTGGTGGCTCTGCTTAGAATGTTCTCTCCCCAGGTCTTCACCTGGCCGCTACCTGGTGTCACCTGGTGTCAAAAGCCACCCTACGCTGCTTGCGTTTGCTCTCCAAGATGCCTGTCAGCATCCTTCATCCAGCCTGGGACGGCCCCAGAGACAGCAGCTCCTCTCTTCCTAAGGAGGAGCTAGCTTGGCACCTCCTGGTTGGAATGCTGTAGCACTGTAGCCTCTATAGGGACGGGGACAGCATGGGGTGGTGTATGGGCTGAGACCGTGGGGCCAGACTCCCTGGGTTCCAGTCCCCATTTTGCCATGAGCTGTGTGGTTTTGGGCAAACGATTTAACCCCTCAGAGCCTCCACATTTCACTTTCCTGAAAGCACTCACCCCACCGGATTGCTGCAATGGTTAAGCGAGCTTACCAGAGAATGTCACGGTGATGACCGGCGCAGAGGCAGCCTGTGTGAGCCAGAAGTTATCCTCATGGTATGTTGAGATCACCTCCCACAGTGGGGGGTTCTTGTGGGGGTGGTTCTACCCTTTCCGGGGTGTTTGGAAACGTGTGGCAGTGTGCTTGCTTCTCTTGGGGACTGAGGGAGATCGGGGGCATTAGGTAGAGAGGAAGAAATGTCCTGCAACTCACCTGGAAGATTTCTTCCAAGTCTTCCACCTGCTAGATGTTCAGGGAGGTCCAGAACTGTTTACAAGGGTCCAATCGCAGAACTGGTTGATGGTTGAATTTACACTGAGGTTTTGAAGACGGCAACTGTGTGGAGATTGTATCTCATCTTAATTACTAGGGCTTGTTCCCCATTTTGGAAATGCCCGTCAACGGGGCCTCACCTCCTGGCATAGGAGTTAACCTGAGACGTGCAGCTTGTAGCTCTCACGGTCACGGCGCTTCTTCATATGAATACGCTTATTTAATTCTCATTCGAAAATGCCGAATATAAAAACCAGCATCAGCATCGTTGGCTGGAATCACCTGCCTCTGGTCTAGTCCCACTTGAGAACTTATTTTTCAAAATGCATGTCGTGCAAATCCTGTGTCCTTTCGTTTCATTTCTCCTTTGCGGTTAAGGTCGGGAGTCAGAGGCGAGTTGTCACAGAGCGCTTGGCGTCTGCAGGGAGGTGGCTCTGGTCCTGGTACCAAAATTCCACGTCCCCTGGGGCCTTCCCCTGGGTCACTTTCCTGAAAGCACTCACCCCACAGGATTGCTGCAAAGGTTAAGCGAGCTTACCAGAGAATGTCACGGTGATGACCGGCGCAGAGGCAGCCTGTGTGAGCCAGAAGTTATCCTCATGGTATGTTGAGATCACCTCCCGCAGTGGGGGGTGGTTCTATCCTTTCCGGGGTGTTTGGAAACATGTGGCAGTGTGCTCGTTGGGTCTTTCCCTTCTTTTCCCTTCCTTGCGACAGCTCTTCAGGTCTTTGAAGGTGGCTATCCATTCACCTCCCTCTCAGTCTTCACTTTCCAGAACACACATCCTCGTTCCTTCCAGAGTTTCTCTAAGGATGCGACTTTAAGTCTCTTCATTACCCTGCTCCTCTCTACATTTTCTCTGGTTTCTCTAAGTGTACTTTTCAAAAGAAACCCCAAAAGAACCCTGAAAACTACATTTTCAAATGTGCAGTTTTTTTTTTTTTTTTTCTTTTTCAAACAAGCAGGAGCAAGATCGGAGCTGGGTTTAGGCCTCGTGTGGGGTGTGGGCCTCGGGAACTCCCTCGCACAGAGCCGGGAAGCCTGGCAGTGAAAAAGTTCAAGCGAAAACAGGGAAGCACACCCCTCCCACCAGCCCAGCAACCCGGGGGCTTTCTGTTGTGCTGCCTGGTGTTTTCCGTGGAAGCAGCAGACCTTGGCTGTTGGGGACTCACTACTGTTTCTCAGAGGGTGGCCACTGTAGTGTCCACTCCCTGAATCATGGAATTTATGTGGCAACTCAGAGAAAGGTACTAGAAATGAAGGTCTTGGAGGGAAATGGCCCCAGGGGACATGGAATTTTGGTCCCAGGCCTGTGTCATGAGTGGACATTACCCTTCTGTTGAAATGGAAGCTTCCTCCTCAGCCAGCTTGTGTCCCGGGGCCGCGCTGAGTGTGGGCTTCTCACTCCGAAGTCCTCTCCCCTGAGGCCAGGCTCCGATCAGGACAGGGAGCAGGTGGCCTGGAGGTCTCCAGATCACAGTCAGTATGGCTCCAGGTTTTCAGGGCCTTTCTCCAGCCGGGGATGGGTCCAGGCTGGACCTGGTCCAAACGTGACACCTTTAACCCAATAATGACATTCCTAACAGGGCCTCTCAGGCCCGGGGGGAAGGGGTGCTGCTTTGGCAGGAAACAGCCCAGGTGGTCCCACTGAAGGGTGCGGTCGGCCTCCGTGGATGCCACACCCAGATTCAACCAAGCACAGATCCAAAGCGTTGAGAAGAAATCACGTGCGTACTGAACTGGGCAGACTTTTGGGTCACCGTTCCCTAAACAGTACAGCGTAAGGACCATCTTCGTAGCACTTACCTCGTATTAGAGATCGTAAATAACCAAGAGAGAACTTAAGACACAGGAGAGAACGGGCAGAGGTTCTTTGAAAGTACTGCACCATCTAATATAAGAAAATGAACCAGCCAAGAATTTTCAGCGGAGAAGGGACCCAGGAATCCGTCCCCTGTGGACTCCCCGGGACAGCCATGCTTCCGACTTGGGTTTTGAGATTTTTCCATTTCTTTCTTACGGTGAGTCCACATCCTGCCACCCACCGCTGATGTCCTGTTCGTACACCGCAGCCTTGATGGAGGTGGGAGACGCCGGGCTGTGGGGTGGCAGTGTTTGCTCGGTCAGGTCTGAGACGTTCTGAGCAACTGCAGGCAGCCAGGACCACAGGCCTCCAGAGAAGCCTGAAGGTCATCGAGGCCGCCGGGCTCGAACAGCAGTGCGATGTGATCACGCGCAGCAGACGAGAGGGCGTCCCTGTCAGAGGACTGAGCAGCGGGAGAAGGCCCCCGCCGAGCCTGGGTGAGGGGACACCGGGCCCGGCTCTGGTTGCTTCCGCGGGTCCCGTTTGGACATATGTGAAGATACATGAGATTCAAATCTCCATCTCTCCACGTCGTCTTGCTGGAAGGTGGCAGCTGAGTGCCAAGGGCGTCCTGGGGTCCGAGGGGGTGAGGGAGGGAAGCTCTGCTTCGAAGAGCGAGCGCTAGTCCAGTGGACAGGAGCACGTGGCCACCGAGCCGCTGCCCCCAGCGGATCTGTGCAGAGGCCACAGTGTGGTCTCTGGTGGCGAGGAAACGTAGCCTCCGTGTTGCTGATCCTCAAGCAATTTACCCAGTGATAAAACTGAAGTAATTTATTATAATTTTATGATGAGATCTCTCTTTCTTGGCTGGGGAAAGGTTTTTATTGCCTCCAGCCTTGCAATTTCACTCTTGCTAATATTGATTTTACTCTAATCTCTTTCCCTTTTTTTACACTTCTCAAGTTATTTCTTGATTTGGACAAAATTCACATTTTAAAGCAGTTTGAGGATATAAAAACCAACCTTTGAGAAAATGTATTATGATAATTTTATTTTCCTACTGGTGGCCAATGGTACGTAGGCGCCAACACAGAGCAATGCATCTTGAAGTCCCGGGATTTTCTCTCCGTTTTGTCTTCTTGGGGTTTGGACCCAGAAGATCCCCCAAAGTCCAGGGTGTTAGAGGCTTGGCCTCACTTGCTGATAGTGGGAGGTGGTGGGATCTTTAAGGGGTGGGGCCTAGTGGAAGTCTTTAAGTCTTTGGGTCTTGAAGGGGATTGTGGGTCCCTGGTCTCTCCTTTTTCTCTCTTTTGTGTCCTAACCGTGAGGTGAACTGCTTTGCTGTGCCGTGTGCTCCTGCCATATTATGCTACCTTGTCACAGGCCCACAAGCAATGGGCCCAACCATGTACTGAAACCCTCCAAACAGTGAGCCACAACAGACCTTCTGTCTTTATAAGTTGATCGTCTCAGGTGTTTGTTACAGCAACAGGAAGCTGACACATCGAGGAACGAACAGAAGATGGGAGTGCCCCAGAAGGGCCCTGTCTGTTGGGAAGGGCTTTCCAGAGATACCAGAATGTTAGAGGCCTGCACCAGAAGGGTCATAGGGCTGCCAACCTGAATATCCATGTCCCTCTAAGGACATGTTGGTCCTCAGCCCCGTTGCTAGGCTACCTAATTCGGTTACACCTCTGTTCCTTACTGTGCTGGGTGGGTGTTCATTTTTCTCCAAGAGCATGAAGGGTGTAGCTGTATGTATTACACCCTTGGCACACATTCCATGTCATGCGAGAGAGAAAGCAAGGAGATCTCTTGCATGTGCGTCTGTGAGATATGCTTGTTCCACGAGTTCAGGACTCTGTGGTCTACAAAGCATTTTTGTAAACATGACTCTACCCAAGCCCCTCGAGGGTAAATATCATGCCCATTTCACAGGCAATGGAACAGAGGCACAGCTACTGAAGGAATATGCACCTGAAAGGTCAGAGCCACGGGGTAACAGGCCTCCTGACTCCCAGCTGTGGGTGTTTGGGGCTGTACTTGACCTGCCATGTTAAAGCTCCTTCTCAGAGGCTCACTTGGGATGCGTTTTTGTGATTTCCTTTTAGAGGCGTCAGCTCTTCCCCAAATAGATTTCTTTGCTTTCTGTTGCCCTCCCCCACCCGACCTTTGTCCTATGTTAATGACCTTTATTTCCCATTAGCCTCTCAGAGCAGCGAGTTGCTGAGTCTGCATATTTTATAAAACTTGCTAAAACCTACAGTGGCTCTGAAGATCTGTGGAGAAAACCGAGCAGCTGGGTTTTGCCCTTGTGTTGCTTTTACCGTATAAAAAAATAAGTGTGGTCATTTTTGTGTGTGCATTGGGGGTTTTATTTGCCGGGTTAATTTGGGGATGGTTAGCATGCATAAAAAATGCCTGGCGTCGAGGGCGGAGTTTTGGAACTGGCTTATCTTGATCAAGCTTGTCTCCTCTTTCAGTTAAAGAAGCGTCTCTCTGAGATGAGTTGGCAGCCAGTCTGGGCTATTCCTGTCAGTCTGGCAGAAGGCAGGGACATTCATATCCCCCTGCCATCCTCAGTCGTAGGTACGGTGTTTGCAAAAACAGAACAGATCTCGTCTCCCTTCCCTCCATGGTGCTTGGCCATTTAGAGGTTCTTTTTAACGTCATCTCTCATCTTCCACTGCAAATGCCACCCTTCAGATACTTGTGCCTACTTGGTGTCTCTACGCCTGTTTTATTCTTAATTATCTACAAAGGACTTAATACCCTCAAATCTGTGTCTGTAAAGATTTCCTTTCTGATTCGAGTCTGGATTCCCAAAGTCACTGATACCATGTTTGTGGTTTCAACACAGAGCATTTCTGCTTTTTAAGAGAAGTGGAGAGATGACCCATGTTAACTGAGCACATACTACATCCCAGACACATGCGTGTGTTCTTCACCATGACACTGTGTCTTCCCAGCCTATTGGAACAGGCATGGGGGGTGTGTGTAGAACAACCTGCCCAGGGCAAGTGGAAAACCAAGATTTAAACCCAGCGTGTCTGGCCACAGCATATTCCATTACGCCCTGGGGCCTCGGCAGGCTACCGAGGCTGTGCGGTTCAGTGCTGCTCTTGCCCTCTTGACTGAAACCCTCCTTTGTGTCCTAAACCCCACTTTTCCCCCTCCTAATGTGAATAAGAGTTGAGCCACGTGGAGTTTTTCAAGTGCTGGACAAGACTGTACTGGTCGTCCATTTCCACTTACTGAGTTAAACAAACCTGAGTTACCATCACCCAGGGCTGTCATGCTTGGGCTTGTGGTGCCAAGCACGCTCACCAAGACTACCTGGGAGCCCCGTGTTGTTGCTAGGCTGTAGTCACCTGATGCCAGGCAGAGCCAGGACAGGCATCACCACAATAGAGGCAGCGTTAATTGAGCATCTATACGTGGGCACCGGTTAAAAGGCGTTACCTGAGTTAGCTTTCAGTCCTGGAAGCAGCCCATGACCACGTTATGGTCCCCGCTTGGCAGAGGAGGACACAGAGGCACCGTGAAGTTGAGTGAGGCTCGTGGCTGACCGGGGCGTGGTCGCTCTGTGCCTTGCTTCGTCTCTTCCCCTGAGACAGAGTTCTGTCTGTTTCAGTTTTGTTCCCCGCCGCACCCCACCATGCAGAGAGATGCCCGGCACCCACAGTCGCTCATTAGTCTGGAGGAAACCATGTCTGTGGGTTGGAGAAGAGGAGCCCCAAAGGGCAGAGTGGACTGAGCCCCAGAAATCCATGAGTCTACTCGCTCGCTGGCCAGTTGGCTCAGCTGGCCTATCGTCCAGGGCCGGTGGAAGAGATGAGAGAGACGTCCCCTCATAGCCACTTCTGTCTGCGACACCAGCGACTTCCCAGGACCTGCCAGAGCTG
The DNA here is from genome assembly GCF_902686445.1 of Sciurus carolinensis. NCBI lineage: Eukaryota > Metazoa > Chordata > Mammalia > Rodentia > Sciuridae > Sciurus > Sciurus carolinensis. The sequence goes on along the minus strand of NC_062213.1, from coordinate 199,540,309 downwards.
AGTTCAGTGCCTGGACACAGACGGCAAGAACGAACCAGCTAATGGTTCCAGTGGACGGTGATCCTGCGGCGTGGACGTTGACCAGAGCCAGCGGGGGCTGGAGAGGCTGAGGAGATGGCTGCCCCGGAGGAGCAGGCCACCAGCCTGGAGCTCTTCCTGTGGCCATGGCCCCACTCTCCGGGCACTTCTGTCCCCAAGGGGCGCCCCAGCCACGTTCAGATAAGAAGCTGCGGTTCGTGTTGTGCGAGTGACTGCAGAGCAGAGGAGGGGTGGGGGGACAGAGGACCTCCCGCCGCCCCAGAAGCCCCTCCTTGGAGGCCTTCCTGTCCTGTCGGGTGGCGGTTCCGCCCCTCCCCTCTGCCCTCCTCTCCAGCCACGTCTGTCCGCTCCTGTCCAGCGCTGGGTGGCGTCTCTGCCCCTTCCCACGCTCCTCCTCACACCCGTCCGCCCTCTCCTCCGCCAGTCGTGGGGACGGCCGGTGTTTTCTTACCTGTCAGATGATTTTGACTGATGAGCAAAACTTCCTCAAAGGTAAACACCAGTCAAGATCCTCGCTTACGGCCTCCATTCGTTCATCCTCCCCAGATTTTTTTTTTTAACAGCAAAACAGGAGTTTTGAGGATCCATATGGAGTTGGGAGGGGCTGAGTTGGTCACAGAGGTGAGTCTGATGGAAGGTGTCCCCAGGATTAGTGACAAGCCTCAGTGAACTGGGGACCCCTGTTTGAACAACGTGACCCAGATTATTCTCGTAGGAATAAAATCCCACGTGCAGAGGAATTCTCCCCTCCCCTCTCTGCTCTCAACACACACACACTGACACACTCACACACACACTGACACACACATACTCACACACACACTGACACACACACATTCACACACTCACACTCACACTCACACACACTCACACTGACACACACACTCACTCACACACACACTGACACACACACTAACACACTCACACACACACTCACACACACATACATTCACACACACTCACACACACACTCACACACTCACACACATACACACATTCACACACACTCACACACACACTCACACACTCACACACATACACACATTCACACACACTCACACACACACACACACTGACACACTCACACACATTCTCTCACACACCCTCACACTCACACACATACACACACACATTCACACCACACACACACACTCACACACTCACACACACTCACACACTCACTCACCTCAGGGTGCACGTGGGCCTCTGCGATGCTCAGTCCCTGTGAGAGGGGAGCAGAGGGGTAGACAGGTGGATTTCCTTGAATGACGGAACCTACACGTAAACAGAAACTTTCAGGATGTGGCTGAGCTGGCTTTGTTCTGTTTCCGGCCTCCATCTTGGGTTTCTCCAGGGCTTACCTGCAATGTGAAGTGTGCGGTGATATCACAGACTGACCCACAGCGAGAGACTGATGTCCTGGTCGGGTGACGTTGGCCTCTGGACAACACGTACCAGCCTGAAGGGGGGTGGGGGGCGAGGCAGGCAGAGTTTGTTAACCTCCGAACGCTGACGTGCTGATCTCGCCCTTTAGGGTGACACTGTAGAACTAATGACAGCAGCTATGATTTGATAGTCCTGACAGTGTGGCTGTGGGGTTTTCAAAAGTTCCTTCGCATTTCTAGAATTAATTAGTACTTACCGACAAAAGGTCAAGACTTTCTGGTTAGAAAGGGCTTGTTTCATTTAATGTGATTTTAAATATATATATCGGATGCTTTAAAAAATACGATATACCCCAGACATTTTGCTAATAACTGCCTGTCCTGCTGTGTCCTGGTGTCCAGCTTAATGGGAACCCTGTCTTTGGGCTGCCTGTTCCTTGGTGGTTTGTTTTTGGTACTGGGGATTGAACTCAGGGGCACTGGACCACGGAGCCACACCCCCAGCCCTATTTTGTATTTTATGTAGAGACAGGGTCTCACTGAGTTGTTTAGTACCTCACTTTTGCTGAGGCTGGCTTTGAACTCACGATCCTCCTGCCTCAGCCTCCCGAGCCGCTGGGATTACAGGCGTGTGCCACTACACCGGCTTAACCTGCTGTTTTAATAATATTAGATGGCACATTTCTGAGCTACCATGTTTCTGAATGCTTTTGGACCAAGGGATGAAGTGTGTCAGCAAAAGAAAACGTCACGGTTGGACTTGCCCACTCTGGTCTCTTACCTGAACCCACTGCTTCTGGGGCAGACCTCCCCGTGGCCAGCAGAGGTGCTGTGCTGGCTAATTGCGGGGACCTGGTGTGCCAGGTGAGTGTGAGTCCCGGGAGCAGGTGTGAGTCGTGTGAGCCCTGGGAGCAGGTGTGCTCTGTGGTCGTGCTCATTTGGACACAGCTCAGAGATCTGATGGGCCTGAGAGAAGAATGACAGACTGTGCATTGGTTGGGGATCCTCCAGAGGCTCACCCGTGAATTCTTGCTGGGGAGTATAGCTCAGGGGTGCACTAACTGCAAGCACAACTCAAACTGTCTTAAGCAGGAGAAATTTTGGCTCATGTAAACAGATGTCTTTGGAGAGACAGAGTAGGTTTCAGGCATGGCTGTGTTCAGGGGCTCAACCGTGTCTTCTGGACTTGGTTCCTCTTCAGCTCCATGTTCCTCTACTCCAGCTTCACCTTGGGGCCAGCTTCCTAGAGCAAAGACCCCAGGCCTGATGACATCCTTGCAGCCCCGCAGGAAGAGGGCTTCCAGCAGTACCACGTTGAGGGTTTGCCGGTCTGGCTTGGATTGTGGTCCTTGCTGGAATAATCACTGCCCAGGGGAAGAGACTACACCAATGGGCCAGGCTTGGCTCACACGCCCAGTTTTGAGTGAAAGGTGAGCTCAGCCTGACTGCGGGGGATTGACGGAGATCTGGGTTCCTCTAGACAAGTGGCCGCACGTAGGCGCGTGCGTCATTAGAGAAGGAGGGATGGATTGCCGGGCCTGGGAGACACAGATGACCTGTCCAGTAGGGCTCTGGGTCTGACTCTGCAGTCTTTCGCACCCCTGACTGTCTTCTCTTTTCTGCAGGTTGGTACATTCATCTGACTATATGTATATATATTTTGTGGTACTGGTGGTTGAACCCCGGGACGCTTTACCACTGAGCTGCATCCCAGCCCTTTGAAACAAGTCTTTAAAAATGCATTTTGAGGCAGGTTGTCGCTACGTGGCCCAGGCGGGCCTCAAACTTCCCTCTTCCTGGCCCGGCCTCCTGAGTCACCGGAGCTGCAGGCCCGTGCCGCTGTGCTCAGCTCCCGTCTACGTGTGTGTTGAGCGTTTGCCGGGAGCTGGGCTCTGGGGTGGGCACAGAGGTGAAGGAGGAACAGCCCTTTCCCGCCCCGTGCCCCCAGTCTGTGGGGACACACACACACACACACACACACACACACACACACTCAATTCTAATACCTTGGGATCAGCCCTGTGGGCAAGTTCTGTACCGAGACCTGTTGGGACCACAGATGCGGAAACCTCTTTCTGCTCGGGAAGCAGGGTATTCGGACCAGCCAGGGGAGCCGAGTGTGCACATCTGGCCCTGGTTGGGGGTCAGTGGCCCCTCTCCTCCATTCATGCCCCCTACCTTGCCTACAGCTTCTGCATATGCACCGTGGCCAGGGCTCTTTCTCCTCCACCATGAGACCACAGCCACCAGCATGGTCTCCACCCACTAAGGGCAGCGCCGAGGCCGCGGCCATCACACACAGCTGAGCAACCTCCTTCCTGGCTCTTCCCCCAGGGGACCTCTGAGCAGGGGGCGTGGTGCCTCCCTCCGGGCACACGGCGCCACCTTGCCCTGCTGTGGATCAGAGCTACTTTCCACAGACTCAAGTGCCCCTCCTTCCTGGCCACCGTGAGGTTGGTCCTGGCGATTATTCTATCAGGGTGGGATTGTGAACAGCGTCCCAAAGTTCTGGGGGCTCGCCCTCTCTCTATGGGATGCTCCCTAGCTTGGGCGGTGGCTTCTGGTTATCCATCAAATGCCTTTGATTGATGGTCGCTCTCCCTTCACTACCCCTCAGATCTGCGGGACAGAGCCCACGTCCCCCCTCAGACAGGAAGACTAGAAACTCATTTCTCCATAATACAGTTGAGGAACCCGGGCCCACGGCAGGATGCTTACTGCACAGCTCAGAGTGTCAAGGTGACCGGCACCCTGTCACGACGTAGCTAAGCCAGGGAGTCTGAATACGCCGAGCGGGACAGTCCCGCCTGCCTCTGAGCACCTTCCGGGGAAGGCAGGCCAGCTTCCCGGGGCGCCTGGTCTCCTCTAGGTTCTCGTTTTCATGATGAGAGTCGGCAGGACCATTTGAATTCCGACATCCTGCAGCTTTCCTCTGCGGGGCTACAGGATTTTGCAGTATCTGGATAGGAAGTAAGACATTTAGACTTGTCATCTGGAATTCTGGAAAAAGCAGCTCGTTAGTAAGAATACTGACGATCGCCAGCATTTTATGCTTCTCCTTCAGGTGCCTGAGACTTTAGTGGACCTGAGGGTCAAGCATGGAGGTTTCTTTTCACGGCCCGTAGATCACGAATCTTCCTGTGGGTGCAGCTCTGAGAGGGGGGTGTTGGTGTGTGGATCCGCCACAGACCTCCAGGATCAGGGTCTGCATTTAACCCAACTCCCAGGTGACCTTATGCACCTGGAAGTTTGAGGAACTTGCTGCTCTAGTGACTTAAAGCAGAAGTTCTCAAGGGGTGGCGTGCACCCCAATCCCCTTCAGAGCTCACGATGAACGCAGATGCTGGCTGGTGGCAGTAGCGAAGCACCTGGGTTGTTTAGTTGTTTTTTTTGGTCAAGGTCTCCAGGTGGGTCTGAGACTGAGCACACTTGGACAATCATTGCCTTAAAACCACAAGATCAGAAAATGCCTGAACGTGATTTCAAAATCCTGGAAGGGATCTTAGGTGCAATAATCTTGTTGAAGAACCCAAGCGAGGTGTCCGGGTGGTCAGCCTCTTATCACCTCTGGAGCACGTGAGGAGAGAGGCGGCACGTTCCCGGGGGAAAGCCGACGCATTCCGACAGCTGCATTCCAAACAGAAATGCTTAGGTTTTGGCAATTATAGGATGCAGACTGGAAATGGTTTTCTCTGGGCTCGATATTCTCTCAGAGGAAATGGGATGTGAATAAACAGGCTCCTTTTTTCCGTGAAGACTCCTCAGGTGCAGCTTGTTGGTGTGTCTGTGCTGGGTAAGTATCTCTGCCTGCCAGCCTGCTGTGGCGCACCTGGTAAATAAAGAGAATGACAATTGATTCCATATCTTGTGCAGTGGTGGCAGGGACTGAATAGTGACAAGGGTCCAGGACTCTGAGGGGTGTGCGTGTGGCAGCTACGCACGCTCTTTCTCGCTTGTTCTTTATACATGACAAAAATTGACTTTTTCTCCAGTTCATTAAATTCAGCCATGGTGTTTATATCTAATCTGAGTGGTTTAAAATCTTTTTCGATAACTTCACCTTTGCAAACCTACCGTAAGCTCTGTATAAATGTTAGCCCGAAGGCTGCAATTATAAGAGAATTGAAGGGCACAATGAACGATAGCAATCTCAATGATCAAGAAGACTGACCTATATGGAGTTTGGGTCTCAAAAAGACCACAGTGGCATATAGCTTTCATTTATGAGAAGCAAAATTACAAAACAAAAACTGGATTTCATGTGCCGCGATACAGTATTTCAGTAATCCAGTGGGCGTATTTCAAGACCAAGGACCTCGGTGGCACTTAGGATAACAGGAACACAGTTCTGTTCTCCACGTCTCCACGTTGTGCTGTTGCTAAGTGTGGCTTTTCTTCTTTGAAATGCTTACATAGTCAAGGTCAGGGTGCAAGAATACAGTTTTCTAGTTTTCTTGAAAGGGAGTGGGGGAGCTTGGCGGGAAGACACTGATTAGGGAGATAATCAACCCGGGACTTATATCTCCTTGGTTCCCACCAGGAAGCGTCATGGTGATGCTCTGAACCTCTCTGAACTTCTGGCTCTTCTTCTGTAACATGGAATTCTGTCTTCCACGCCCCTGATGATCCTGGAGGGGAACAGCAACAGCCAGCAGCATTGAACGGGTTCCGATCAGGTCCTTGAGCTCTGCCAAGCCTTACAGGAAGCAATCACTGAGTCCCTGTAGGAGATTTTCTTAATCTCAGTATTCTACCCAACAGAGGAGGACATCTGCCTTTCTGGGTTCCAAATACCTGGTCTGGGGTGACATCGCTCGAGAGAGGCTCAGGCAGGATTCCCACCAGAGCAGGCTGCTCTGCCTCACCTTGTGACCTCACCTCGTCTGTGTGCTTGTCCAGGGTGGGCACTGGCTGGAGAGTGACCTGCGCGTGGGCTTCAGAAGAGGAAGCGAGAGGAGATGCGAGTGGAGGGCAGATCAGGGAAGGACGCCAAGAAGGGGCTTCGTGGTGAGCAGCAGAGGGTAGAAGCGAGCAGCCTGCGGGGACCCAAAAGCGAAGACCCTGGGAGAGGACTGGGCGAGGCCGGTGAGCGTCATGCACGGAGGTGGCTGCACCAGGCTGCCTCTCAAGACATCTCCTGTCCTGAGCTTCCCCCGAGGAACTCCGGCCAGAGTCTGGGAAATCGAGGCGAGAACCCACGGGCCACGTGTGCAGGGCTGCCGCTCGGACCACTGGGGCTCTGGGTTGTCACGCGGACTGAGGGACGATTTTGGCAGCTAACGGAAGGTGCAGGACTTCCAGACTTCCCTCTGAGTTTGGGGAAACCCCGCCCAGTGGAACCTCGTCCCACCGGAATGTCAAGAGCACCTCTCGGAAGGAAATTCTGTTTGGGCCGACTTTGCTGGGAACAGGTGTTAAACAGAAAGCGCGTCCCGGCTGAAGTGGGAAATGTCAACCAGGCTGACAGGGCAGAAGCTCAGGCCCTGATCCAGAGAAAGCTCAGGACAGCCAGAGCAAAGAGGCTCGTTTATCCACAGGGACACACGGGGGCCTGGACGCCCAACAGCTGGGCAGCAAACTGGGATTAATGGTTTCCACGGAAGTTTACGTAGTCACTTAAAGGATGGCCAGGAACACCTGCCACACTGTGGGAGAAGCTGCTCATGTGAGACTCTTTCAAAATGTCAAAATCATTCACCAGACCACTTACATCCATGCACAGGACCAAGAGGAAACCAAACGCACACACGCCAGCAAATCATTGGCAGTGTTAGGCTACAGATGATTTATTTCTTTAAAGAAAACTTGCTGGTATCATGTCTATTTAGTTAGTTTAGAAAAAATCAGTTGGCAGTGATACCTGGTAAGGGGCAGGACAGGGACATGGGGTCTTTCCGTGGTCAGGGTTCCTAGTGCTGAAGACAAACCCTGGAGGGCTGTTCTGGAGCAGGTGTGGAGCTCAGAGCAAGTTCAAATCCACACTGGCAGAACTGGGCAGGCAAGGTGTGGGAGAAACCCAGGGGCGGGCATAGCCTTGGACCCTGTGTGAGGAGGCCAGGCTGGTCAGCAGAGGGTCTCAACCCTGGCACGGCCTCGAGTAGACCAGGGGCTGCTTCAAGGGCACCGAAGCCTGGGTTTGGCCCTGGCTTATTAAACCGAGGGCTGGCACGGGTTTTTGAAAGTAAAATCCCCTGCTGATTTTAACACACGCCTAGGGTAGAAGGCCAGGTCTCCAAGGAGGGAATCAACAGCCTGCAAGAATAACCCAAATGAGACTAGTAGTTTGCTGACACACTGAAAGAAAATGAGGTCAGAAGGAAGCGCTTCCTCCATCTCCTAGGGTTGACATCATTCGGAACAGCTTCCCTGTCCTTACGCTGAACTTTGTCTCGGCTCCTTCCAGACTTGCAAGCAGACCAGATCCCATCACTGGGGGGTTGGCTCATGGTGGGAGGGACGTTTTCTTGCACTTGAACTTGGAGAGACCAAGGTGGTCAAGAATGTGAGTGTCTTGGATTTCACTCGGTGGTTATCGCTGAACTCTTCTTATGATTCCCTGGGGACCACCGCTTCTCATTAGTCAGGTGCCACCATGCATGAGGAAGCTCTGTTTAGGCTTGTCCAAATAACATTTAGAAATGCCTCCTCTTTCTTTTTTTTTATATATAAGAAATATAGAGTAGTAATTTTTTTAAAATTTATTTTTATTGTAAACAAATGGGATACTTGGCCTATACCCAAAGGACTTAAAATCAGCATACTACAGAGATACAGCCACATCAATGTTCATAGCTGCTCAATTCACAATAGCCAGACTGTGGAGCCAACCTAGATGTCCTTCAATTGATGAATGGATACAGAAACTGTGGTATATATACACAATGGAATATTACTCAGCCATAAAGAATGCCTCCTTTTTCTGTCTTCCTCTCTTCATTCTGACTCTAGGTCCTCAATGCTCTAACCATGGAAGACCCGCAGCCTCAGCATCATCCGTGAGCAGAAATGCAGAATTCTGGGTCCCACTGCCCAGCTGGTAAATCCGAATCTGCATAGTAACAGGACCACAGGCTTTTCACGGGCAGACGATGGAGAGCGGTACCATCCACTGAGACTCTCTGCAGTCACGGGAAGGATCTCTCTTTGCAGTTCAACAGGGTAGCCACCAGCCACATGTAGTCACAAGCAGTTATTGCACGCTTGAAATGTGGCAAGTATGGCTCAGGAATTGAATTTTTAATTTAATTAATAAGCCACACAGCCAAGGGCTGCCATATTGGATGTTTCCAGAGCTTCTAAGATAGAGCTCCATCTCACCTCTCCAGTGAACCACCCGCATTGTGATTGCTGGGCTTTCCAAAATATTTCACAAACACCTAGCTATAGACTCTTCAACAAGGTGTACGGTGGGATGAGTGGTCTCCCTTCTTGTGCTGTCCCCTAGCTGAGTTCACCCTTGACTTCTCTCAGCAAGATAGTCGGCAAGTGTGACTGTCAAACTCTCCCTGGGGAGGCAAAGCCAATGTGTCATAGGAAGGAAAAGAATATGTGAGAGAGCTTCAAAGATGGAGAGAGAATATCGGATGCTCTCTGTACCTGGGCTGTTATTTGTGCACACCATTTCATGGGATCCTTACAAGGAGATGGCAGTTTTGTTGTTTTTTTTAATCCTTTCAGTTCACTGATGACTCCAGAGGGTTTGAATAGCGAGTGGTGCATAATAGATGCTCAAGTAAATAGCTGTTGCATGAATGAGCTGTGGTTCCTGTTTTAGAGAGGATAAAATTGGGGCGCAGGTGGTTAAGTAATTGACTTAAGGCCACAGAGCAGGAGAGCGAGGACTCAAGTCTCACCCGGGGGAGCCCCACCTCTGCACAAGGCACACAGTAATCATGATGGCTCGGTGGCGTTGTCTCTGGATTCGTCTCTGCCACTTGAGTTAGGGGCAACATGAGGTAGCAGAGAAGCTCTGACCTAGCAAGGTTTGTGGAGCCTGCCTTTTGCCTCTAGGGGAGCAACGGTGTAGACCTGGGTCTTGACCCTCAATGTGCCTAGGAGTCTCCTGGGGCTCTTGTTGAGGTGCAGATTCAGACTCAACAGGTCCGGGCCGGGGCCTGAGGGGCTTCCTGGAAAGGCCCGAGCTGCTGGGGCAAGAACCCCAGGTGGGGAAGGAGCAGCACACTTGCTCTCAGGAACCCCAAGGTCCAGTGGGCGGTTCACAGGGACACCGCAGAGCTGCAGTTGCTCAGATAGAATTCATCAGGTGGTACAGAGCTCATGGGGGACAGCCAGGAGGGGGAAGTGACCTTCAAGCTGAGGTTTAAAACAGGCCTGAGGGGAGGCAGGTGCAGAGAGGAAGGGAAGTGAGCTTCAGGAGGCAGGAGAGCATGTGCCCAGACTGGGGTGCAAAGCACGGACGGGCAGCTGGCGTGGGGACCCTCCTGACAGCCTGTCCTAGCCTGCTTCTCCTCAGGTAAACACCTTATCCAAAGAACAGCGTGCTGGATCCCAGCCCTGCCCTTTTTTGACTCTAAGCTGGAGCCCGGGTCACCTGCAGATAAACAGCTTCCTCTGAGTCCCATCCTCAGAGCTCTGCTTGGTTCTAGTTGATATTTCTGATTTTCTGTTTGATGTCTGGAATCCTCTGCCCACTGGTCCTCAGCCCCATGCTATGCGCTGACTTCCCCTGGAAGCTTAATGAGGCAGTTGCCACGGTAACCGGGTGACATTCCTGTAGATGATGCTAATGCCGTAGCTTCCGAAGCCCCGTGCCTGTTTCCTCTGTGTTTGGTAAATTAATAACATTTAAATTAAACATATTAATTTATTTCATGTCAATTAGTTTGTATGTTAAGTGGCATGCCAGCTTCACCCTCCCCCCCCCACCAACACCTATTAATTAACTCCAGCCAAATTGGGGGCGCATCAGAGAAGGTGGCAATAGCTTCCAGCAAACTACAATTACAACACTCTGCTCCTGTGTAGAAAGTAATCAATGTCAAAATAATTGCTTTCCACTGGCTTACAGCAAGCTGTCTTGTCAGATAGTTAACTTATAATTATAACTGTTTGGATTTTTGAAGTAAAAAAGCAGAGCCAAAATATTTTGCGGGGCAAGCAGTGATGACAGACAGTGACTTTGTACCTACAATTTCTCTTTTTCAACCAATTTTCCCCCCACAACACTCCACCATCTGTGGTTTGGGTCGGGGATGACTTCACCTGAGACCCTGCAGGGCTTCAACCTCGAGGGTCCCGGGAGTGAGTCCTGGAGAGGAGCTGTGCATGCCAATGGGCTTGTTGGGTCCCAAAGGAGCCACCTTCTGCCTGGCTTTAGTCTCTGTCTTTGTAGAGATGGTGGGAAAACGGGTTCCTTTGAGTGAGATCGCGCTCCTAGAATCTGCCCGGCTCAGCGTGAGCCTCGCTGGTCTCGTGGGGCAGCTTCCCCTCTCTCCCGAGGCTCTGTGGCTCTGTTAGCACACACTGGCCTCTTTCTCCAAGCTTTGGGGCGTTTTCACTTAGGGTGAAAACTGGTGTCCTGGAAAGCACACGAGGCACAGCTTGTTTCTTCACTCTGCGGGAAGAGGGGCTGATGCACGGCTCACCGTGGGCAGATTTCGGCAGAGGATCCACAAGGAACTTTTCGAATTGGGTGTGCCAGAGACCCTGTTCATCTTGGACCCCGGGACAGGATGCTTTGCGTCCCGGTGGGTCCTGGAGCTGAAGTCCGGCTGCAGTCTCCTCTCCTCCCTCTGCACATCCAACCAGGCAGCTGGACACGAGCAGGTGTCTTCCCACAGCGTGGACCTCTGTGTGGGTGCTGAGGATTTTGAGAAGAGCTAGGGAGGTTTGCCCAAGTCCTGGGGAAACTGACTGACTCTTTTGGATTTTTTAGAAAATACTGATGTGTCCTTTATGCTGTTGACTTATGGAGACCTCTTTTGACTCTTTCCATCCCTTTAAGACATTTGTCTTCCAAAGTCAAAACGTCCTCTCTGAGAACGAGCTCCTCTCCATGGTTTCTAAAGATTTGCTTTGGACTGTGAAAGGAAGAATGAAAAAATAGAACACACACACACACACGCCCTGGTCTCTGTTTTCCTTGACTTTTAGCTGCTCCTCTCCAGCTTGGGCAGATGGATGTTTATTACCAGGGTAAAGAGTTGTAAGACCGAGGGTTCCACCAGTTACTAAGGATTTAAGGACAGGGTGCTAAAATAAAATGACTTTGCAAGTTTTACAAGAAGAAGGGGGAACGGCCTGTTTTATGGATGTTGGAAAACTGAATTTACAATCTCCTTAAACCAGCAACCGCGTCTCCTGACCCAGTAACGGCCACGCAGTGGGTGTTTAATGAATGTTTATTTTCGGGCCCTGAATTTCTTTATGTCTGGGAACACATCTCATATCTGTGGTGTGAGCGTCATTTTTCTTGACCTGAAAATAAATGTAACGCCTTCCTCCTTCCAAGATGCACCAAGGCGGGTTGGGGGGCCACAGTGTGACCTCCCTCTGCCAACTGGCCTGCCAGGTTGGAGCAGTGATATCTGGAGACACGATCTCTGTTTATGTCGAATCCAGTCGCAATTAACCGGCACTTAGCTCTTAGGGTTGGGTTTGGAAGCACATTAAGAGGTACGTCCAATGCCCTGTGTGTATGGAAAAGTCGGACTTTGATAGAAACTTGCCTTCATATAATTATATACAAAAAAAAGAAATGATGGGCAGTAGAGGCAGGATTCCCAGAACACATGATTCCTGTTTCCCTCCCTCGGCCTGAGGATCCATGAGCCAAATCTTACAGAGCAGCAAGCTCTGGCCAGACGAAGGGTATACGGTAACGATGTCGGTGACAGGCAGGCAGTTCAGATGCGACTCCTTGTCTCATGTAGACGGGGGACGGTCCCTTTGTTACAGAAAGCCGTAGGGAAGTCGTTGCTTTGGCCTCATCTAATCTTCGACAGAAACGAAGAGATGACATTTTAGGACGGCACTGTCCATAAATACGAGGCAGGAAGTGTCCTGCCCTTGCGCAGCTTGGTTGCTGGCTGGATCTTTGCCATGGGATTCGAAAATATTGGGACTTGGGTTGTCATGGCGACGCCTCCCATGTCATAATTTTTGATATTAGGGCTGATTCCTTGATGCTACTTTTATCTCAAGAATTGCTGAAAGATTTTTGAAACTCTACTTCGGGGGCATGAGGACTGGCAGCCTTAGATGTCAGATGGAGGAGCGGGTGCTCGGGAAACCCGCCTTCCGGGCACTGTAAACAGAGGAGGATGCTCGAGTCTCTGCGCTTGCAAGAAAATCTGGAGAGACTTGGTTTTCACATTGAACAGAACCATCTTCACAGACCAAATAGCTGCCTGAAGCACCGAGACAAACTTTTTATACCCAAACAGGACCGTTTCCCAATTTGGTCCCTCGTGTGACATGTGGAAACCTCCCTTTGCTGGCTGCTTCTCCTGGGGTCCCTGCTGCAGAGAGCCTCCCATGCCCCAGCCTCTTGGGTCTGCTTAGACTTCCTGCCTCCGTTCTGTCTAGTGGGTATTGAGCCCGACCGTGGGTGCCACCCGTGAGGGCATGCTCTGTATTCAACCCTTTCTAAGCATATTATGGATGATAATGAACTAAACCTTGGAGTCAGTCCTGTGAGCTGGTGACGTTCCTTACTATCCTCAGTATATAGATGGGGAAACAAATGTGTCAGATGGTTGGGTTACTTGCTCCAGGTCACACAAACAGGAATGCCAGAGTCAGGGTTCAAATTCAGGGTGACTGGTCCCAAAGACTGTGCTCTTAACCACGTGACTTGCAGCCTCTTCCCTTCCCCTCCTGCTCTGTAAAGCCTGCCAGCCTCTGTCTGTACCCAGCAGCACTGCCTTGGCTCACACCCCCACTGTCTCTTAGTGAAATCCCTGCAGCATCTTCGAGGTCCCTGTTCTCAGTCTGTCCCGGTTCCAGTCCTCTCTGCAAGTACCCACCACAGGATCATTTTGAGTTTCTGACATAATCCTACCTCTCTCATCCTGGCTCAGCTCCTCTGATGAGCCCTTAATGCCTTCAAGGATACATCCTAACTCCTTAACATGTAAATTACACAGGTGTGCTCTGGCCTCTGCCTAAAATGATAGTGGTATTGACCATGATCCTGATATGGTGAGAACTGGCCCTGACCAAGTGTGCACTGAGGCACATCTCCCCGGTCATCTCTTCGGATCCTCCCAGAAACTCTTGTTGAGACTAAAGAGGCTTCAGATAATTGTAGCTGAGGCAGGAGGATTGCGAGTTCAAGGACAGCCTCGGAAACTTAGCAAGACCCCGTCTCAAAACAGAAAGGACTGGGGATGTAACTTAGTGGGCAAGCACCCCCACATTCAATCCCAGTACCGGTGGGGTGGGGGCAGCTGCAGACGAGGACACTGTGACTGCAGACGTCAGGGCTGGACTCTCGGTCACCTGATCTGCTTCCTGGACTGTCTGCACCCTCTGCCTCATGCTGTGACTGGCACCTGGAGATGTCTGTTGAATAAGTGGACAAATTTCACGGGAGATGCCACATTGGCCGGAAGCCATTGCTGCTGAGAGAACTCGAGAGGCCAGAGATGGGGTGAGACTGACAGTGTGGCCCGAGGAGAGGAGAGACTCCAGGGGTGGGCAGGCTCAGTGCTTGAGAACTGGCACTATGAGCGGACAGCAAGGTGACCCGAGGGGTCTGAGTCTATCCAGCCTTGAAAGCCACAATCCTGGTGGGGGAGGAGGCTGCTGTAAGAATTTTGGAGACAATGAGGCAGCTTTGTGGAGAACAGGACCTGCTTCCTCCCATGCTGAAGGACAGCCCTCCCTTCTCCTGCTGTCCTGCAGGAACAAGACCGAGTGGACAGTGCAAATGAGGCTCAGAGGACAGCTTATTGCAAAGCCTCACCTAAGAACCTGTCGGTGGATTTGGTCAGCTTTGCAGAGTCCCGGGTGGCCATCCGAGGCAGGGGCATGGCTGACCTTGCCCCTTCTTTGCAATGGATAGAAATGAAGTCCTTGGGGTCACCCAAGACCCCCTGGCCTGCAGCGAAGTTCGCGTTAATACCTGATCCCAGCAGCCTTTGCAGAACTCCAGGAAGCCCACACCAAGCAAAGTCATTGAAATTGAACTCCTAGTAAAACAATCTCTCTCCGCTTCCCTCCTGGCTCACGTGTGAGGAAGTCTCAGGATCCGTAAAGGGAAGTCAGCGTGGAAGCAGCGTTTCTCTCCCTCGTAAGTCAGCTCTGGTTTCAGGGACCAGTGAGTTTGCAGTTCCTTCCAGGCAAGGCAACCAGGCAGAGGGATCGGCAAGGAGACCTCTAGGCTGGGAGAGGGGAAAGGCTGAGGTTTCGATTGTGTGGCTTTGATCGCTGAACACAAGAGTGTCCTCTGCCTGTACATCTCCACCGTAAGTGACAGATAAAGTGGTCTTCTCTGCCTTGATTTTTCCAACAGCCTGCGTCCAGCGGCTGCGCATGACAGCAAAGCGAGCCCTGGATTCACACCACAAAGGAGAAAAGACACTCCTGTTCACCAGCCAGTGTCCTCGTGGGAGGATTCACCTTGGGTGTCGCTGATCTTATTTTTTCTCCTGTGCCTTTGCAAAGACTTCCCAAGGGTCCCCAGGAGACATCATGCAGTGGGGCGGCTCGCAGGAGGATGTGGGTTAAGGCCCGGATTGGTTCACTCTAACACGGCGTCATTAGGGGAAGTGCTTTCTTTCTCACGGAGCCAAATTGGATGAATTATATGCACATGGAGTATACTTAACGAATGGCGAGATTCAAAGGTGCCGAGCTGGGTCACGCGTAATTTGGTTCTTTGTTTTTCAGCTGAGCAAGGCGTTTGCCATTTACACTCTGAATGAAGTGCACTGGGTTTCGAAAATTCTAGGGTGCGTTAATGTTGGCCGATGGGCTTCGGAGCGTTTTTTTTAACCCTAGATAATACACAAAATGCTACAGATCACCACTGACGGGGTAACACAGGGCCAGGAGAGCGTCTGGGTTGTTTAGCTCCTGATAGGAACGCACAGCGCCATCGAGCCGACGTTCCCGGATGACTGCGTAGTCCAGGAGCCGGGTGGGCTCCGCTGCCCCTCCTTCACCCAGGAGTGCCGGTGGGTAGGACCAAGCCCTGAAGGCAGAGCTGCACTTTGTGACAGCAGAAGGCACTGTTGGGCAGTGTTGGGGGCTCACAGTGCCACACGGGATCGGGTTTGATTGATCAAATTCACTCCCTCCGCTACTTTCTGACCCTGTTGCTCATATCTTCTGGGAAAAATGACAATCTCCAGTGTTTCCTGAGGGTGGAGGGAGGCCATGTCCTGAAAGCGTCTCTCGGCAGGCTCGGCTCAGGTGTGTCTGGGGTCGACTCTGGCAGGAAGTAAGAACAGAGGCCGAAAGAAGCGATTCTCAGAGAACCTGGAAAAGCTTCATAGAGGTTTTTTGAGCTGGGTTTTGACGCATGCAGAGGAGTTTTCCCGGCTAACTGTAGAAGGCAGGGGCATTCTTGGCAGGGTAAGAGCACATGCAAGATAGGAGGCACAGAGATGGACCTTTTGGGGAGGCTGGGGTTTCTCAGGACAGGAGGAGAAGCTGAAATGTGGAAACAGACCTGGCTCCTGAGGCCCCGGAGAGTAGCTGCTCGCGGTCTGATTGGGCAGCATCTCTGTGAGTAGATCTCCTTGGAGTTGTGCACAGGCTGTTCGAGAGTGTTCCAGTCCCTGCCAGGGCAAATTCCTTTTTATGAATGAACCTGAGATCTGCAAGCTGGAGTTTCTTTAAGAAAATTAGATATGTTGCAAAAAATTAAGCAACAGTGAAGTAGGAGGTGGGAGGACCTGGACCCTCACCATCCGTCGGTAACTGTGGCTTCCACTCGGAGTTTCCAAACGCAAATGGGATCAAAGTACAGATGACTTTGCCATCTCCTTCGCTCACTGTGGTCACCATCAGCTTCTCTCTGGACCCTGATCTAGTTTTAGTGACCACCTGGTAGGCTGTTGGTAAGGCACATGACCCTGTATTCATCAGTCACTCTCATCTGACAGTCCGTCCTGCCGTGGTGGCGCCCTCTGCCCTACCTGCTGAGTGCCCTGTCTCCCGGCTGCCCGCCTACCCCCGACAGCCGTCTCCTGCTGCCTCGGAACAGCATCGCGGATGCCTTCCCGTGAAGCCCCCACGTCTCCAGGCTGACTCTCCTCTGAAGCCATTGCCCTTTCTGTTTGCTCTGCCTTGACTCTGCTCATCAGTCAGCGGAGGAATCCAGACCAGGTTTGGAACCTGACCTTGGTGACGTGAGCCCAGCTGCTGCAGCAGTGGCCGTAGCTCGGCTCACAGGCAGAAAGAGCCTTTGGCTTAGAAGCGTCCACCCCTCCTGTGCTGCACCCAAGAACTGCAGCACAGAGGCTGGCCAGCTTGTCGCGGTGAATTTGGCCATGTGGGCAGCCTGGTCGGAAATAGGCCACCCATGTGGAGAAATGGGTTCAGTTTTGTGTCTTCACGTCACCCCGCTGTGTAGCTCTGGAGGGTTTTCTCATTTGTGTTGCAGACCTTGGTGAGGAAAGTGGGGTGTGTGCCCCAGAGAGCTGTTGTTCTCCAGTGTTCAGTGTGAGCTGAGGACCCACTGTGTGTGTGCCCTGGCGGATGTGTGTAGACTCAAGGGCTTTAGGTTCTGGGGGTGAGAAACTGCCTGGGGAACCAGCTTCAGGGGAGGCTGGAGTCCATGCAAGAGTGGTGAGATTCCTGCGAAGGAGATCCTACTGGGAGAAGGCAGGACAAGTCCACCCCTTTGTCCTTCCTTGAACTTGTCAGTCCACGTGTCCATTCACTCACCCAGCCATCCTCACCCCTCTCACTCATCTGCCTATCCACCCACCATCTACCCATCTATTCATCCACTTGCACATCTATCCATCCATCTACCCATCCATTCATCTATCCATCCACCCATCCATCCACCCATTCATCTATCCATCCATCCATCCATCCATCCATCCACCTATCCACCTATCCATCCACCCATCCACCCATCCACCTATCCATCATCCACCCATCCACCCATCCATCCACCCATCCACTTATCCATCCATCCACCCATCTATCCATCCATCCATCCATCCACCCATCCATCCACCCATCCACCCATCCATCCACCCATCCATCCATCCACCCACCCACCCATCCATGCACCCATCCACCCATCCATCCATGCATGTGATTATCTACTCATTGACTAGTACTTGTTGGGCACTTACTATGTACCAGGCTCTGTTTTATGCACTTAGGACACCCAGTGAGCAGAAGTGACACAGTCCCTGCTCCTGTGGAACTTAATCAGCCATGGGACACAGGCAATACCCTATGCACATAGCAGAAAGTTCCATAGTGTTTAGAAGGCACCAAGGGCAAGGGGAAGAACAGAGCAGAGGTGGGGAGGCCTGGGGTCAGGGTGCAGGTGCAGCTGGGATTCAAGTGGGCGGGCGAGGGTGGACGCCACTGAGAAGTTAGTCCTTGAGTGATGGTTCGAAGGAATAAGCCACACGGATATTCGGAAGAAAATATTTGGATGAAAAGTGTCAGACAAAGAGCGCATCCAGACAAAAGTCCTCAGCAGAGACACCAGGTGTGTTAAACAGCCCCTGAGACAGGTGACCCAGAAGCATGAGCTGGTGGAGAGCAGTAGGAAACGAGGTCTAAGACAAGCCGCAGACTTCCTGCCTTTGCCACTGGATCACAGCAGTGCTGGCCACTGAGTGCCAGCTCTGGACACCAGAGCCTTCTTCCCTGGGTCTCCATCCTTCCTGGACTGCAGGCGAAAGGGCCCCGGCTCACACCCGTGATGAAGCTGCAGGTGGAGCTGAGAGTTCACGGCAGGACCGTTTTTCCATTTAAATTAGCGAATTAAGTGGAATTCGTAAATTACCTTCCCTAAGCCTCAGTTTTAACATCTGTGAAAGTGGGGTGACCGTAGCTACTTGAGAACGGCGCGTCTGTTTGCAGGACATCAGACCGGCCTGCATTCAGACACGCTGGTCCCTTGCAGAGCCGAGGGCAAAGCCCTTCTGTCTGCTCCACGCCCCCTGCCTCCCCACCTCCCATCAAGGTCCCCAGACTTACAGCAAAGCCCAAGTCGGCTAATAAAGCATTTGAAAGGCAGCTGGCAAATTGTCAAGTGCTGTATAGATGTGCTTTGTCACTGTTGTTATAGCAGAGACTTGGGGTTAAGTTCCGAGATGACCCTGGCGTCTACCGATGTGAGACTGTCCACTTCACTCAGCAGTGGACTTTGAGTGACAGCTGAACATTCTGCGGCTGAAGGTCACAGGAGGACTTGGCAGGGCTGCGCGGTGAATAGATCTTATCATCGTGTTTTGTGCTGAGGACTATTATTTACTCAGCCTGTTTTAGCGGTCGCCGCAGCATATACATTTTGCTAATTGATCTATGTTAACTTCCTTGAGTACCCTTGATCGATGTAAATGGGCTCGGATTATTGCCTCCGTGGAGATTGAGAACCGGCCCCCACGTCGGCGCACTCAGCAGCCGACGACCTCTCCAGCCCTTCCCTGCACAGGGGAAAGGAGCGCAGATAAGCGTGGATTATCTAGAGTTTTCTACAGTGCTGTGTGCGCCTGTTTCCAATCAATTCAGAGAGACGAGCTTGTCCTGAAAATCTATTTCAACATCAGACTGCTGGCCACGATGCTGATGTGCATATCACCCTCCGGCAGGGGATTTTTATGTAAACATTTGGTAAATCCTACTTGGGTAATCAAATCAGCAGCACAGACTTAGCAGAAAATTGTGTGTGTGTGTGTGTGTGTGTGTGTGTGTGTATGAGAGAGAGAGAGAGATTTTTTTCCTGTCCATGATATCTTGGAGAGATTTCATGTTTACCTGGCTCAGGCAATAAATCCAAACCTGCCAGAATCATTTTCCATCAAATGTGAGTGTCCTGAAATAACATTCACAACTGACCTTTTCAGTGTGGGAACAGACGACTCTGTAGCAGGAGATGGAAGTTTCTGGAAAAGAAAAGGCCAGGCTGAAGGAGGTGGAAGGAGCTGGTCCGGGAGCCTTCGAGCCCAGTCCATGTGGCCACGGGCATAGTGGGGGAGCAGATTAGAGGGGCTCCTTCCAGCAGATTCCGTCGACCTGAGAGCCGGGGCAAGTTGCCTTGGAGTCTTTCAGGAAACCTTGCTGTTCCCATTCACTTGGGGCAACTAACACGGTCCTGAAACGTAGGGAGTTAATAAGTAGGAAAGGCAACTTATATGTTGAAAGAACAGAGGGACTATTTTTTTTTTTAATTTTAAGAGGAGTTTTAATTTCCAGCAAAGCGACTCATGCATGCAGCTTAAACATCAAGTCACACTGAAAAGTGTCCCCAGCAGGCAGAGGAGCCTGCGGCCCCTGCACCTTCCATGTCACTCCCAGAAGCACAGCCTGGGATTCTTTCCAGGGTTTCTTCTGGACTCGCATCCCCACCACTCAGTCAGGTCCGTGTATCATCCGGTGAATGGCAGCTGGGGGCAGCGTTGAGTGATTTCTGGCCTGGTACCCCCATGGTGCCATTCCTCAATTAGTTGTAATTATTGTTGTTTTCATTATTACGACGACACAAACATTGTTCACCGTTGAGCCAGGGCACAGTTATTATACTTTCATGATTACTTTACCTTTTTTACACTTTCTTTCCCCCCCATGTTGGGGTTGGAACCCAGCTGGGGCCTCACACCAGGCAAGCCCTCCACCGCCAAGCCGTATCCCAGCCCCCAACTTTTGATTTGAGTCCCCACTTTCCCCTCGCTGGGTCTGTCTTGAATCTTAGTCTTTCTGTATTCACCCGCAGCTTGATGCAATGCCTCTTCCTGCAGTTTTCCACCCACCACGCCCGTCAGTTGACAGCTGGTTCCGTTTCCTCCTTCCTTCCTGGTGTCCCCCGGAACCACCTTCCTGCTCTCATCTGGCCTGGTGGTTCTGCAGAGCTACATCCATCATCCTGGGGCCTCCCTTCCACTGCCCGTGGGTCCCCTTTATCTTTCTCTGGTGCTCCATCCTCTTTCCTTGACTCAACTGTTTCTTTTCCCGAGTTTCCTTCCTCTTGTTAGTGGACTTCCTTCTCTGAGTGCCCCACAGAGAACTTTGGAGGTCACCATGTGCCTGTGTGTCTGAAAAGGGTTGCTTTTACCCAGACCCTGAAGGACAATTGGACTGGGTATGGAATTCCAGCTCACTTTCCTAAAAATTCTGAGGACAAAGATGTTGCTTAATTGTTTTCTGGCTCCTGGTGGGTGTCATTGTTGAAAATCTGGTATCATGCTGATACCTAATCCTTGGCCTGTGATATCTTATTCCACTCTGGATAAAGAGGATTTTTTTGTTTTGTTTTGTCTTTTGTCTTTTGAGGATCTTCTTTAACTCTGGCATGAGTTTCATGCTGATGGGTCTCAGGGTGGGTATTCTTAAATACCAAAAGATGAAAATACCGAAAAATATCCCTGAAGTATCATCTCTCCAAAAGTTTGAATTTTAGGGGT
This sequence comes from Sciurus carolinensis, assembly GCF_902686445.1. NCBI lineage: Eukaryota > Metazoa > Chordata > Mammalia > Rodentia > Sciuridae > Sciurus > Sciurus carolinensis. The sequence continues at coordinate 199,519,320 of NC_062213.1, read as the reverse complement.
GAAGAAAACCAGTGTTCCTTCTCACTTTGTTGACCTCAATGATCTTTTGCTATTGACTTTTAAAGAGATACTTTTCTGTTATTGTGGTAAAATATACGTGAGTGCTGAGGCTGTAGCCTGATGGCAGAGTGCTAGCCCCGTATGCGTGAGGCCCTGAACTTGATCCCCAGCAATGCAAACAAAACAAAATGACAAACAAAAATATACATGATGTGAAACAGACCCTTTAAATCATTTTAAGTGTGCCACGGTTCAATGGCATTAGTCACACTCGGCTACCATCGCCGCTGTCCCTCCCCAGAACATTTTGTTTTCCCAAACTGAAATTTTATGCCCATTAAGCATTAATTCCTTGCTCTCCTCTAACCCCCACCCTAGCTTTTAGCATTCCTCCCACTACAGTGTCTATGAAATTGACTTTCCTCCGTGCCACATTTTTGTAGAATCATATTGTACTTGTCCTTCTGTAGCTGGCTTATTTCTCCTAGCATCATGTCCTTAAGGTTCATCTGTGTTCATCCATATAATTCTGTGTCAGAATTCCCTTCCTCCCTTTTTAAGGCTGAATAATATTCCATGGCGCTTTGTGTGTCCATGCATTGGTTGATGGACACTTGGCTGCTGCCACCTTTTGATCATTGTGAATAACACACTATAAATATGGGTGCATAATTGTCTGTTCAAATTTCTGCTTTGAGTCCTCTTGAGTGTGTATCCAAAGGAGGAATTGCTGGATAAAATGGTACTTGTATTAATATTTTGAGGAGTTGCCATATTGTTTTCCATGGAGGTTCCTATTTTATATTCCCACGAACACCTTACCAGGTTCTGATTCCTCTACATCCTCTCCTACACTCGTCATTTTCTGTTCTTCAAATAATAACCACCCCTCTAGTGGGTGTGACTATAACTGACTTTACAAGTATGTGCTCGCTTTTTGGTGTGCTAAGTAGAGTTGGTTATATGAGGACCTCCTGTAATCCACGCACTAACTCTCTGGATGAAGCACTATAACTATCCCTAGTTTATAGATGAATAAGCTGATGCTCCAAGGGATCAGAGACTTGCCTGGGTTGATAGACGTAAGAAACAGAGCTGGTATTCCAGTCGTCTATTCCTGATGACAGATGACGCAGGACCTAGGGTTAGAATCAGGGATCTGTGTTCACCTCGCCCAGCTCTCTGGGTTCCTGGGCTTGGCGGGGCTGTGCTCACCTGTGTCTCTCACATGGTTGGGCCGGATGGCAGCTGAGGCTGGCGGCCAAGGAAGGCTTGACTGGGCTGGATGCCCGGGTGGCCTCTTATGCACACATGTGGTTTCTCCACACTCCTCCATGTGGTCACTCTCTCCAGCAGAGCAGCCGGGCTTCTCAGCGATGGCTCTGGACTCCAAGAGCAGGACTGGAAGCTGCCAGGTCAGTGGAGGGCTCTGCTGGGCGTCCGCACAGCTTCCTGGCCATCCCATTCCCGGTTCGTGAAGATTTGAAGGGCAGGCGATGAGACTTCACCTTCTGATGAGGGAGAAGCAAAGCCACACCACCAAAGAGGACACAGGATAGGAGGTGCCCGTTGGCCAGCCTTGGGAAATGCACCCACACCAGGATTTGAACTCAGGGCTGCCTGGCTCCCGGGCAGCTCACCTGACCACCACCTGTGATTCTGCATTTCTGTTTGTCTGAGGAAATGGAATTATTAGATATCACTTAGTCCAGTGGTTTTCAAAACCATTTTCTTCCTTTTTTTTTTTGAAATGAAACCAACATTTTTATTTATTAGAATCTTATTATAGAAAAAAAAATACCAGCCATGAGCTTACAGTGCATAAATTACTCTTTAGGTGTTAACAACACATACAAAGCTATAGCTACTAAAACTGGAATAGCTAAATTAAAAAAAAAAACTGCAAATTTTCTAAACAAAATCCATTCATGCTGATTCTAAGAAACAGTTATTTGATATCTCTCAATTAAATAATCCAAACATTTGGAGTCTTATTGACCAAATAGCCATGTAGTTGACTGGATTTTCCAGCCAGATATTTGTGCGTTATGTACACAAAACCAATGAAGTTTTTTTATTTTATTTTATTTTATTTTATTATTTTATTGTAAACAAATGGGATACATGTTGTTTCTCTGTTTGTACATGGCGTAAAGGCATACCATTTGTGTAATCATAAATTTACATAGAGTAATGCTGTTTGATTCATTTTGTTATTTTTTCCCTCCCTCCAACCCCTCTTTTCCCTCTATACAGTCCTTCCTTCCTCCATTCTTGCCCCCCTCCCTAACCCTAACTCTAACCCGAACACTAACCCCTCCCACCCCCCATTATGTGTCATCATCCACTTATTAGCAATATCATTCGTCCTTTGTTTTTTTGAGATTGGCTTATCTCACTTAGCATGATATTCTCCAATTTCATCCATTTGCCTGCAAATGCCATAATTTTATCATTCTTTATGGCTGAGTAATATTCCATTGTATATATATACCACAGTTTCTTTATCCATTCATCAATTGAAGGACATATAGGTTGGTTCCACACTCTGGCTATTGTGAACTGAGCAGCTATGAACATTGCTGTGGCTGTATCTCTGTAATATGCTGATTTTAAGTCCTTTGGGTATAGGCCAAGGAGTGTGATAGCTGGGTCAAATGGTGGTTCCATTCCAAGTTTTCTAAGGAGTCTCCACACTGCTTTCCAGAGTGGCTGCACTAATTTGCAGCCCACCAGCAATGTATGAGTGTACCTTTCTCCCCACATCCTCGCCAACACCTGTTGTTGCTTGTATTCTTGATAATCACCATTCTAATTGGGGTGAGATGGAATCTTACGGTGGTTTTGATTTGCATCTCTCTTATTACTAGAGATGTTGAACATTTTTCCATATGTTTGTTGATTGCTTGTAGATCTTCTTCTGTGAAGTGTCTATTCATTTCCTTAGCCCATTTGTCGATTGAATTATTTGCATTCTTGGTGTAGAGTTTTTTGAGTTCTTTATAGATTCTGGAGATTAGTGCTCTATCTGAAGTATGATTGGCAAAGATTTTCTCCCACTCTGTAGGCTCTTTCTTTGCATTGCTGATAGTTTCCTTTGCTGAGAGAAAGCTTTTTAGTTTGAATCTATCCCAGTTATTGATTCTTGCTTTTATTTCTTGTGCTATGGGAGTCCTGTTGAGGAAGTCTGGTCCTAAGCCGACATATTGAAGCTCTGGACCTACTTTTTCTTCTATAAGATGCAAGGTCTCTGGTCTGATTCCGAGGTCCTTAATCCATATTGAGTTTAGTTTCGTGCATGGTGAGAGATATGGGTTTAATTTCATTCTGTTGCATATGGATTTCCAATTCTCCCAGCACCATTTGTTGAAGAGGCTATCTTTTCTCCATTGCATATTTTGGCCCCTTTGTCTAGTATGAGAAAATTGTATTTATTTGGGTTTGTGTCTGTGTCCTCTATTCTGTACCATTGATCCACCTTTCTATTTTGGTACCAATACCATGCCGTTTTTGTTACTTTTGCTTTGTAGTAGAGTTGAAGATCTGGTATTGCGATACACCCTGCTTCACTCTTTCTGCCAAGGATTGCTTTAGCTATTCTGGGTTTTTTATTCTTCCAGATGAATTTCATAATTGCTTGCTCTATTTCTGTGAGGTACATCATTGGGATTTTAATTGGAATTGCATTGAATCTGTATAGCACTTTTGGTAGTATAGCCATTTTGACAATATTAATTCTTCCTATCCAAGAACATGGGAGATCTTTCCATCTTCTAAGGTTTTCTTTAATTTCTTTCTTTAGTGTTCTGTAGTTCTCATTGTAGAGGTCTTTCACGTCTTTTGTGAGATTGATTCCCAAGTATTTTATTTTTTTCGATGCTATTGTGAATGGGGTAGTTTTCCTAATTTCTCTTTCTGAAGATTCATCACTTATGTATAAAAATGCCTTAGATTTATGTGCATTGATCTTATATCCCGCTACTTTACTGAATTCACTTATGAGTTCTAAAAGTTTTCTGGTGGAATTTCCTGGTTCCTCTAAGTATATAATCATATCATCAGCAAACAGGGATAGTTTGAGTTCTTCTTTTCCTATTCGTATCCCTTTAATTTCTTTGGTCTGTCTAATTGCTCTGGCTAGAGTTTCAAGGACAATATTGAAAAGAAGTGGTGAAAGAGGGCATCCCTGCCTTGTTCCAGTTTTAAGGGGGAATGCTTTCAGTTTTTCACCATTTAGAATGATATTAGCCATGGGCTTAGCATAGATGGCCTTTACAATGTTAAGGAATGTTCCCACTATCCCTATTTTTTCTAGTGTTTTGAGCATGAAGGGGTGCTGTATTTTATCAAATGCTTTTTCTGCATCTATTGAAATAATCATGTGATTCTTGACTTTAAGTCTATTGATTTGGTGAATTACATTTATTGATTTCCTGATGTTGAACCAACCTTGCATCCCTGGGATGAAACCCACTTGACCATGGTGCACTATCTTTTTAATATGTTTTTGTATGTGATTTGCTAAAATTTTGTTGAGAATTTTTGCGTCGATGTTCATTAAGGATATTGGTCTGAAATTTTCTTTCCTCGATGTGTCTCTGTTTGGTTTAGGTATCAGGGTGATATTGGCTTCATAGAAGAGTTTGGGAGGGTTCCCTCCTCTTCTATTTTATGGAATACTTTGAGAAGTATTGGAATGAGCTCTTCTTTAAAGGTTTTGTAGAACTCGGCTGAGAACCCATCTGGTCCTGGACTTTTCTTTGTTGGTAGGCTTTTGATGACTTCATCTATTTCATTACTTGAAAATGGTCTATTTAAATTGTGTATGTCCTCCTCATTCAGTTTAGGCAATTCATATGTCTCTAGAAACCTGTTGATGTCTTTGAAATTTTCTATTTTGTTGGAGTATAGATTTTCAAAATAGCTTCTAATTATGTTTTGTATTTCAGTCGTGTCTGTTGTGATATTTCCTTGTTCATTCTGAATTTTAGTAATTTGGGTTTTCTCTCGTCTTCTCTTTGTTAGTGTGGCTAAAGGTTTATCAATTTTGTTTATTTTTTCGAAGAACCAACTATTTATTTTGTCAATTTTTTGTATTGTTTCTTTTGTTTCAATTTCATTGATTTCAGCTCTGAGTTTAACTATTTCCTGTCTTCTATTACTTTTGGTGTTGGTCTGTTCTTCTTTTTCTAGGGCTTTGAGGTGTAGTGTTAGGTCGTTTATTTGTTGAGTTTTACTTCTTTTATTAAATGCGCTCCATGAAATAAATTTTCCTCTAAGTACTGCTTTCATAGTGTCCCAGAGATTTTGATATGATGTTTCTTTGTTCTCATTTACGTCTAAGAATTTTTTAATTTCCTTCCTAATATCTTCTGTTATCCATTCATCATATAATAGCATATTGTTTAATCTCCAGGTGTTGGAGTAGTTTCTGTTTTTTACTCTTTCATTTATTTCTAACTTCAATCCATTATGATCTGATAGAATACAAGGTAGTGTCTCTATCTTCTTGTATTTGCTAACATTAGCTTTGTGGCATAATATATGGTCTATTTTAGAGAAGGATCCATGTGCTGCTGAGAAGAAAGTGTATTCGCTCTTGGTTGGATGGTATATTCTATAAATGTCTGTTAAGTCTAAATTATTGATTGTGTTATTGAGATCTATGGTTTCTTTGTTCAATTTTTGTTTGAAAGATCTGTCCAGTGGTGAGAGAGGCGTGTTAAAATCACCTAGTATTATTGTGTTACGGTCTAGTTGGTTTCTAAAATTGAGAAGGATTTGTTTGACATACATGAATGAGCCACGGTTTGGGGCATAGATGTTTATGATTGTTATGTCTTGCTGATTTATGCTTCCCTTAAGCAGTATGAAACGTCCTTCTTTATCCCTTCTGACTAATTTTGGCTTGAAGTCCACATTATCTGAAATGAGGATGGATACTCCAGCTTTTTTGCTGAGTCCATGTGCATGGTATGTTTTTCCCCATCCTTTCACCTTTAGTCTATGGGTATCTCTTTCTATGAGGTGAGTCTCTTGCAGGCAACATATTGTTGGATCTTTCTTTTTAATCCAATCTGCCAGTCTATGTCTTTTGATTGATGAATTCAGGCCATTAACATTCAGGGTTATTATTGAGATATGATTTGTATTCCCGGTCATTTGGTTCATTTTTAAAATTTTATTTATTTATTTATTTTTTTGACACAACTTGGTTCCTCCTTTATTTGACAGTTCCTTTAGGATAATTCCTCCCTTTGCTGGTTTGCTTCTTTGTGTTTTATCTCTTCCTCATGGAATATTTTGCTAAGAATGTTCTGTAATGCTGGCTTTCTTTTTGTAAATTATGTTAGCTTTTGTTTATCATAGAATGATTTTATTTCATCATCAAATTTGAAGGTAAGTTTTGCTGGGTATAAGATTCTTGGTTGGCATCCATTTTCTTTCAGAGCTTGAAAAATGTTGTTCTAGGCCCTTCTAGCTTTTAGGGTCTGGATTGAAAAATCTGCTGATATCCATATTGGTTTCCCCCTGAATGTAATTTGGTTCTTTTCTCTCACAGCCTTTAAAATTCTGTCTTTATTTTGTATGTTAGGTATTTTCATTATAATGTGCCTTGGTGTGGGTCTGTTGTAATTTTGTGTATTTGGAGTCCTATAAGCTTCTTGAACTTGATTTTCCATTTCATTCTTCAGATTTGGGAAATTTTCTGATATTATTTCATTGAATAGATTGTTCATTCCTTTGATTTGTTTCTCTAAGTCTTCCTCAATCCCAATAATTCTCAAATTTGGCCTTTTCATGATATCCCATAGTTCTTGGAGATTCTGTTCATGATTTCTTACCATCTTCTCTGTTTGTTCAACTTTGTTTTCAAGGTTAAATATTTTGTCTTCACAATCTGAGGTTCTGTCTTCCAGGTGTTCTATCCTATTGGTTGTGCTTTCTATGGAGTTCTTAATTTGGTTTATTGTTTCCTTCATTTCAAGGATTTCTGTTTGGTTTTTTTTTCAATATCTCTAACTCTTTATTGAAACGATCTTTTGCTTCCTGTATTTGCTCTTTTAACTGTCGATTGGTGCTATCATTCAATGCCTGCATTTGCTCTTTCATCTCATTGTTTGCTTCCCTGATCATTTTAATTATGTACATTCTGAACTCCCTTTCTGTCATTTCTTCTGCCATGCTGTCATTGGATTTTATTGATGTAACATCTAGATTTGTTTGGGGCATTTTCTTCCCTTGTTTTCTCATATTGTTCAGGAATCAGTGGGTCCTTAAGATAGTGCAGATTTCCTCTATTGACTTATAATGTCCCTGAAGATTGCTAGTATATCCCCTCTTATCCTTCAGTAGCCTGCAGTCTTGGAGGAAGTTGATAATGTGGTGCTCCACAAGGAAGCTGCCTCTCTAGGGATGGTGACCCTCAGGTGGGGTATATTCCCTGATAGTGGGCAGAGGTACCTCCACTTGTTGACCAATGGTCATCCAAAGGGGAACTAGGCTGCAGGCTGAGGCAAGGCCTGTTTGTGCCTGTGTCTCTGGTTTTACCGTCCTTGTGGGAAAACCTCACCCGGCAGGGAAGACTCACCCAATGGGGAGGTCTCGCTGGTCAGTTTCCCTCCTGGAGGTTCCCCTCAATCTACAACTACCGCCTGGGCTGGGCTCTCTTCCTCTGCAACGTTCCCAGGGGCCCGGACCTACCTCCTGGGCCTGGGAGCCTCACCCTTCGCAGACGAGTCTCCTTAGGCTGCTTCTCCTCAGAGAATCTGCCCACAGTCCTGGAAACTTCGCTCCGCCCCTAGGCATGTCTCTGTGTGGCTCTTCCACCAAGAAGCTGCCTAGGTCCTGGGACCCTGCTCTGTATCTAATCGCCTGGCTATGCGGCTCCTCCTCTGAGCCGCCACCTGGAACCCCGTACAATAGCTCTGAGACCCAGAGACCCACCACACACCTCCTCCTCCGGACAGCCGCCCGTTTTCCGACGCAGTCACTAGGAGTCCAAGCAACTCACTTCACGTCTCCTCCTCCCGCCAACTGCCCGTAGCCCCAGGCAGTCACTCCAAGTCCAAGTGACCCGCCCTGTTCCTCCTCCTCCTCGGGGTAGCCCCCAGGTGTTCAGGAGCGGTCGCTTTGAGTCCAAACAACTCATCACTTGCCTCCTCCTCTGGCAACTGCCTGTGGCTCTGATGCAGTCACTGCTAGACCAAGCGACCCACCACACTTCTCCTCTTCCTCCGGGCAGCCCCCCGGTGTTCAGAAGCGGTCGCTCTGAGTCCAAACAGCTCGCCACGCTGCTCCTCCTCAGGCAGCTGCCCGGAGCCCCAGTGGTTGCTCCGAGTCCTAGCGCTGTGCTGAGCCGCCTCCTCTACGATGATCCCAGTTGTCCGTGTTTACCGCTCCAGCGGGGGGAGGGGCGTCTCGCTGAGCAACTCTACTTCACAAATTCCCTGAGACCCGGGGCTACCGCCCCATCCGGGACACCTCCCCAACGGGAGAGACTCACCCGGCGGCTTTGAGTTGGTCCCAAGTCTCTCACTATCTCCTCTTTTGAATCCTGCGTCCTGGAGCAGCGTGAAATGCAGCCGCCCTCTAGTCCGCCATCTTGAAACCAAAACCATTTATTTAAAAAACAAAATTAAACCGTTTCCTCTACAGAACGTACCAAGAAGTTAAGGGTACAGTGAGCTAGTAGGCGTAGACCACGGAGGCTTGGTGCTCCGTCCCCCTCCAAGCCATATGACCTTGAAAAAGTTATTTAACCTCCTGGGCCTCAGTGTTCTACCCTGTAAAATGGAAATGATAACATAATACTACCTATAGTCGGGTTACGATGAGGAATAAGATAACACTTATGCTATATTATGTCGATGTTTATTGAATATGTATAAGTGCTGGGAAGAGTGGCATCTAGCAAGGCCCGTAAAGGGTAGCTGTGGTGCTGTTACTACCATCGAGGCTGGTAGATGATGTGGGATAAACCAGGAGATGTTCTGAAATGGAAGCCCCCTCTTAATCAACCCTGTGGCTCCTGAGGTCCAGCTCTGTGTTTCTTGGTGATGGGGACACTTGCTGAGAACTGTCATCAGGCCATTTTATTGTGTGGATCCGGGGAACACGTACACAAACCAAGACGTCACGAGGTGATGTAATCTCATAGGACCCCTGTGGGATGCGCAGTCCTTGTCAACGGAAGCAGCGTTATGAGGTGTGCGCTGTGGGTCATGCATTCTCGCTTATAGATAAGACAGAGTTGCAGTCAAGGGTGGCTAGCCATTCTTTCCAGCTCCCCCCACAGAGAGGTAATTCCCTTACCCCTGAGTCCGGGGTAGCTTTAGTGACTTGCTTGACAGTAAAACATGACATAAAGGATACTGTGGACTTCCTGAGGCTAAATCAGAGGAATTCTTGCAGCTTCCCATGTGACTTGAACCACATGCTCCAAGAAAACTAGTCTCCGTACAGGAAAGCCCTCTGCCCAGAGACCACCATGTTATGGGAAGCCCAGGCCATTCAGAGAGGTCCTGCAGGAAGGGAAGGGACACCACGTGGAAAGGGGCCAGCTGAGCAGGAGAGGATGCCACGTTGGAAGGGGATCTTCTGGCAGCGGCCACCTCACCTGGCATCCTGTGGACCAGCGGCAAACCACCCAGCAGAGCCCTTCCTGAAATCAGCAGCCAGGTGAAAGGACGGCTTTTAGCCCCCGAGTCCTGGGGGAGTTTGTAATAGCACCATTGATCCTGGAGCAGGAAACATGTCCCCTGGAAGGCCCTGGTCAAGACAGGAGATGCAACCCCACTGAGGACAGGTGGGTACGGCAGTTAAAAGCACAGTCTCTGACATTTTCTAACTAAACCATTCCCTGTCTAAAATCTCCTAATCCAGTTGAAAGGATTAAATGAAATAATACATTTGTGCACAACTTAGAAGAATAACCGGCACATAGTGGACACCCCCAAATGCCTACGATTCCTGTTGTCAATGGTAGCTGACATCAGACCCTGGCTCGGACCCCGTGCCTCCTCAGGGAGCTGACCGTAGCAGGGCACGTGTGCACATGAACTTCCAGGGCTTTCTGGCCAGGCCGTCACTTCCTAGTTTGTATCTCACGCTCCTGCCGTTTTCCCATGCTCCGGTGGGTATGATAACGGTGGGAAAAGAGAGGAAGAAGTGCTGCAGAGAGAGTTGGAAGTTGGCCTCATGATGCAGGGAACAGACAAAGTCCCTGTGTCCTGACAGTCCTGTTGCTAGGAAGCACTTTTTATATGAATCCTCTAGAAAATTAGCTTCACTCTCCTACTTGGAAATCACCAGTGATTGGATAAGAAATGTAACTGGGACCGAGGACGGAAGGTTCGCCTAATCATGACAAGGAAGCAGCAGCATCTGCTGCGGGTCCACCGAGAACCATCTTCAATATGATTCGCTCTTTCTCACCAAACGAGAGATTAATTTAAAATCCCCATCCCAGAGGCAGCCAGAACAAGCACCCCAGAGCCCAAAGCAGGCAAAACACATCCAAAGAATAGAGATGTGCCCTGTGGTTTCGTGTCCATGTCTGTCATTCCAAATTTAGGCGGGAATAGGCACACATCTATATTCATTTGTTACTGAAGCAAAAAATTACAAAAGAGGAAAAGAAAAATGGGTGAGGAAGGGGAGGGGGAGGAGGGGAAGAAGGGAGGGGGGGGAGGAGGAGAAGGAGGAGGGGGAGGGGGAGGAGGAGGAGAGGGGGAGGAGGAAGAGAGGAGGAGGAGGGGAGGAGGAGGAAAAGGGGGATGAGGAGGGGGAGGAGGGGGAGGAGAGGGAAGAGGAGGAAAAGGGGGAAGAGGAGGAGGGGGAGGGAGAGGGGGAGGAGGAGGGGAAGGGGGAGGAGACGAGGAGGAGGGGGAGGAGGGGGAGGGGGAGGAGAGGGAAGAGGAGGAAAAGGGGGAGGGGGAGGAGGGGAGGAGGAGGAGAGGGAAGATGAGAAGAAGGAAAAGGGGGAAGAGGAGGAGGGGGAGGAGGAGGGGGGAGAGCAAGAGGAGGAGGAGGGGGAGGGGGAGGAGAGGAGGACGGGGAGGAGGAGGATGAGGAGGAGAGAAGGAGGAGGGGGAGGAAGGGAGGAGGAAGAGGGGGAGGAGGAGAGAAGGAGGAGGGGGAGGAAGGGAGGAGGAAGAGGGGGAGGAGGAAGAGGAGGAAGAGGAGGAATGCATGTCTGTGATCCAAATATACTCCGACAGCACATCTTGTCTGCTGCCTTTTGATGCAAAACAGAAGTCACTTTTGCTCCTGCTTGGGACTTTGCTTGCAGAGATGGCTGAAGACAGCTGCCTGGGGCAGGCTTACAGCAAGGACCCACGGCGTGAGTCCCTGCACTGTGCTGACTCTAGGTGGTAGAGCTTGCTTGGGGAAGATGCTTGTGGCACCATGTCCGAGCTACCTGCACTCATTGGGTTTCCCAGGAGGAGGGTGTGGCCAGGCCTTTTTCTCCCTCAGAGTCACGTGGACACAGGTCCTGAGTTTGTGACTGGCACTCTCTGAATCGTCCCACGAACACCTGAGCAAATGTCAACCATAGCAGCTGCTTTTCTAGAACATTCCTGTCTACCAGGCAGTTGATCTGAAAGTAGTCCTGTCACCTCATGCAGTGTGCCTGGGTTGGGGTTGAGGTGCCAGGGGTATTCGTATGGACCTTTTGTTATGGTTTGGCTCCGCGGTGTCCTCTGTAAGCTCGCGTGTGAGACAGTGTTGGAATGTTTAGAGGCGATGAGGCGATTCTGAGAGCTGAGACCTAACCAGTGTGTTACCCCTCCGATGGGGTAATAATTCACACCGATTAGCGGCTGGTCTCTGTAGAAGCAGGGCATGGCTGGGGACAGTAGGTCACTGGGGCGTGCCCGTGGGAGTCCCATTGTCCCTGGCTCCTTGCACCAAGGTCTCTCTGCTTTCTGGCTGCCATGAACTGAGAAACTTTCCTCCACTACACTCTTCCGCCATGATGTTCTGCCTCACCTCGGGTCAGAGCTATGGAGCTTGCCTACCATGGACTGAACCTTTGAAATCAGGAGTCAAAATGAACTTTTCCTCCTCTAAATTGTTCTTGTTGGGTGAATTGGTCACAGTAACGCAAAGCTGACTAACACACCTTTTGAACCAAAGTCTTCTCTGTCCATTGGCCCACTTTATCTGTTTCCTTAGCTGTTTATCCATGCATCTGTCTGTCCTTCTGTTGTCTATTTATGTTAAGCCCATTGTTTAGAAGTAGTTCTCAACAATTCCCAATCAGTAGTTCTAGCCAAGAAGTTATAACGGAACTGAAGGCCAGTGCTCTGCCCTGGTGCAGGTTGGGGTGGACAGCACGGACCCCTTCTCTGTTCCCGTGTGGAACCCTACACTCTAACCCACTGATATTGGTCACTTGCTTAGTCCTCAGTTTCCATTTTATTCCCAAATATCTATCCAGGTTCTCTTTCTCTGACGTGGACATTCAGGAGCCATTGAACGGTGTGCACTGAATGTCCCCATGCTGCCCAAACACAGCACTTCAAAATGGAACCCTTCACCCTCAACCCTCACTCCTACAGCAAGTTCCTTCTGCTTTGTCTGGTAGAATGGCCACTGTCTACTGGTTACCCAAGCCAGAAGCCGACTGGTTCCTCATGGATTTCTGCCCATCGGGGAGACATTTGAGACCACTGGTTGGGAAGCTCTGTGAAGGGGGCGCGTTTCTATCCAGTGTGACGGTGTCTGGTGGCATCTCCTGGCCCATGGCTGAGGTCGGGTGAGAGCCAGCTCGCCGCGAGCTGTGGGATTTGGCCAACCTCGCTCTCATTCTCCTGCACTTGCGCCCTGGGGCTCGCCTTCCTTGCTGGGCCGGCGTGGAGTCAAGGGCGCGTGTTCCCCAGCCTTGAGCACCGCCGGTGTGGAGCCAGCTCAGGCCATGCTGGCCCACCTCCTCAACAAGGCGCAGCCACCAGCTCTGACCACGAGGCTCGGCGCTTCTTCTGCCCGTCGCCTCTTCTCCAACCTGCGCCACGCCCTCCTTTTGCTTCAACTCTGAACAGCCTCTTGCTTGAGCAGCAGAGCTGAGTTCTCGAGAATACGTGTCTGACCGCATCACCTCCCTGTCCTGCCTGAGACCTGCTGTTGCCTGTGGGAACATCCGCTGCCGCCCCGTGGGTGGGACCCGCCGGCTACCATTCCCCGGCACGCCTCTGGTCCTGCTGTGACCTCAGCACACCCTCCCCCACCCCGCCTCTCTCCTGTCCTCCCTCCCTCCCTCCTTCCCTTGCTTCCGTCCCTAGGCTGCTAGCTCAGCTGGTGTCCACTGAGACCCTCAGTGCCCGGGAGTTCCGCGTGGCGTGGTGGTAGTTAGGGAAAGCAGATGGCGCCTGCTCTCAGGGAGCTCACCTGAACGGCAGATGGAGGCAGCGCCTCTGGTCACCCCTGGGCCAGTACGACCTGGAGGGCCTGAAGCGGTAGGGACTTGGTCAGGGAGGTCCAGGAGGGCATCCTGGAGGAAGCAGCCCTGCCTTGCCTGGGAGTGAACTAGGCAGAGTAAAGGGGAAGGCTCGAGCACACGTGTGCCCTGAGATCGGAAGCGCTGGCCACTCCCCTGAAGTCCAGCTCGACAGCCGAACTAGGTGGGTGGGTGGCCTCCCACCTCGGTGGCTCAGCCTCCTCCTTCCCCTTCCCCTGCGGAGCTCCCAGCCACCCTCTGGCCTGGCCTGCCCATCTGATGCTGCAGAGTGACAGGAAGCACGCCCCTCCCACAGTCCCCGTGTCATATGGGACAGGTGATGGGCGGTCCCTCCTGTGATCCCAAGACTGACTTGCTAGAGTTTCCTTGAGCTCCCACTGGCACCGAAGTGGCCAAGTCCTAAGAGGACCTGTAGCCAGGCCCACGTGGCAAGGAGCACTGTTCTAATACCTCAAGGAATTTTGCCAAGAACCTGAGTCAGCTCAGAAGCAGAACTTCCCCACTTGGACCTTCACATGGGAAGCCACCTGGCCATGCCCTCAGCTGCCGCCTGTGAGGCCCCAAAGCCTGGAACCCGGTTTAGGCAGGCCTGGGCTGCTGACCTGCAGAGCTGGGCGTCTGTCTAGGGTGTCGCGTTTCTCTGTTGTGCTTGTGGCCAGAGCTCAGGACGGTCCCTCTACGCCCTGGGGAGAACCTGGCTCATGGCTCGTCCAGCTGGGGAGCAGAGGCTCCAGATTCTGACCCGGACCCACAGCAGGGCCTTGGGTGCTTCTGCCGTCTTGGGCCCTATTCTCTTCAAAACAAGCAAAGAGCAAAAGACAGTTTAAGTTTTACTCCTGTCATGGAAAAGGATATAGTCCAGACTGGGTTCATTAGAGCATACGCATCGCTGTGCGTGTTTTTCTTCTGATTAGAAAAATCGAGTTGAAAATACTTTCCGGGGCTCCTGAGAGTATCTCAGGCCCTCTGCCTGTGCCTCGGAGGCCCGATGGCCCTGCGCTCTGCCACTACCTCCCCGTCCTGCTGGCCCCTTTGGGGACTTTTGGCAGGTTGAACTTGATGAATGCAGATGAGCTGACCCAGTGGGAGGAGGGAGATGGGCAGCAGGCAGGGAAGAGGCCACGACCCAGTGAGTGTCTACCAAGGTCGCTCATGGTCAAGACCGCAGGGATGGGGTGGCCCGCTCTCCCTCAGGAACACCCTATGTTAGCAGGGAGATGAGTCAAGCCCCTTAGTTTGTCTTACAAACTAAGACAGAAAGTGGGAAGGGCCGAGAGGGAGGAAGGAGGACGAGCCGTCGAAGGGCGGGAAGGTCCCGTTCTGGGGATTCTCCGCTCGTCTTCGTGTTGCTTGGTTCACCTGTTTGACAAACATGGGCTGAGCTCAGGTCACGTGGGAGAGAGAAATGTGTACAAGACTGTCCCTGCCTGGAGACGTGCCCGCTGGTGTTGGGGACACACTGTTTCAGGACAACCTGGGGAGGGTCTCGCGAGCAGGCTGCCTGGGTGTGGCACCTGGCCCTGCGGCCAGGGTCCTGGGGGCGGGCTGTCCTGTGCACGGCTCGTACTCCCCCCACAAGCCTGTAGTCTCTGCCGTCAGCCTTCAGCCGTGGTAACCAGAGCTGGGCCCCCGAGGGCGAGCTGCAAGCTAGGTCCTTGTCCGTAACCATGACTCTGAAGTTTTCTGTGTGGCCCAGGAGGAGCTATTTAATTTGTTTGAGCCTCGGAGCCTTATTTTTAAAGTAGGGACCACCTAGGACTGATTTCACTGGCTTGACACAAGGGTTCAACGTGACGCTGTGTGTAAGACGCCCAGGACACAGGGCACATCGTGGGGAAGTGGACACTGGCACGTGCTGTACCGGACCGGAGCCCACGCTGAACAAAGACGTGGGTGCACGGTACTGAGGAGCCCTGGGGTAGGAGACCCCCACGTTGATGGGTGAGCAGTGAGGCTCCCAGAGAGCCCTGTTCGCTGAAGGAAGAGGTCTGTCCTTGAGGTTGGGAGGCAGTGGGGACCTTGAAGCTTTCTGAACCTCTTTGGTGGGAAGTGGAGGAGTCTCAGGCATTGCATAGGGAGGCCCTGCTACCTCCACTGGGCCACCAGGCAGGGCGTTAGCGAACAGGTCCCGCAGAGCTAGACCCTCAAGGCCACCCGAACCCCAGGTTCCGCTGCCCAGGAGGCAGACTGGAGTTTCTCTGCCAAGAATACAAAGAAGGAGAGCTCGGCTCCCGGAATCCCCTCCTCCCAGTTCCCAGGAGGAAGGGGAAGGAACGTTATTTAACAGAAAATTAGCCCCAAGGTGTGGACTTCACTGTGCAAGAGAATGTGGACCCCTCACTGTCTGGGGGAAGTCGTTAGAGTCTCCCCCACCCCAAGATCTTAATCGAGACGGCCCAGACTTTCTGCCCCTGTCCAGCTGGCTTGCTTTCTGCCCCTCCACCCCCACCTTATCAAAGTCATGGTTTCTCAACTTTGCTCAGTGACTCCTGGTCTCCCTCCTCCCTGGCTTCCAGGTCCAGCTTTCTCCGAAGCCCCTGCAGTAGGAGGCAGCTTGCCTTCGTGGGGCTCCAGCTTTGTGCCAGGTGCTCGGCTACCTGGGGCTGATAGAATCCAGTCCTGCCCCCGCAGATGTGCTGGATGTGGAGACGATGTATGTCTGAGCCAGACGTGGTGGTGCACGCCTGCGATCCCAGCGAAGGGGGAGGAGGCCCTTGACGTGACCACGTGGCAGAGGAGACTGACTCGAAGCAAAGAAATGTGCTCAGTTTACCGTTTGGTGACTACTTAGGGTCTGTAGGAGCAAAAGTGTTTAAAACAAAGCATTGTAATATGTGCCAATAAGAAATGCGTGGGATGCTGCGGTAAGGAAAGGAAGGAGGACCTCGTGTGCACAGGACAGTCAGAAATGGACTTTCTGAAAGATGAGATCTAAGCTGATATTTGTGGGATGAAAAGGATCCAGCAGGCAGCCAGAGGGATGAACAGGGCTTTTCAGGCATAGGGATTAGTGTGTGCAAGGGCCCTGGGGTAAGAAAAGCTTTGAAATATTCAAAGAACTGAAAGAAGCCTACTACTAGGTAACAGCATACAATGAAACTAGAATTATTACTATGATGTTGCCTCAAAAAACTGCTTTGGATTCAAGGAAGGGTAGAATTTGCCATCTCTTCTGCTTTCTGGGAATTTAGAAAAAGGAGGAAGAATGTTTTGTGGTTGAGTTAGAACTGTCCTCCAACATGGATCTTCTGAGATACCATGTCCTTCTACCCACGATACAAAGAACTTGCGAGTGTTGAGTTGGTACAGGAGTTGCTGAAAACAGTGTTTTCCTTCAGGGACAAAATGCCTTGACGGTTTGTTTCTGGAAGCATCTTATAGCACACCTTTAAGTCTCTTCACTGGGTCAAAACATTCTAGATTTACCCTCCTCTGTTTGGTCTGGAGAAGTTAGAACCAGTTCTGGAAGCTAATCCTCAAATTGGTATCTTTTATTGTTCTAAATATATTTGATGGGCAAGTTTTTGCCTCTTTTAAGTTTTTTTTTTTTTTTTTTCCCATTGTCTAGAGAAAACGGTTTTGATTTCCATGAGTGTGTAGTTTTCATGAGAGTTTAGATTTCATGTTCTCTGCTTGCCATGAGGTAGGGCCATGAAGCCTGGGGCTCCAAATAATTCTGGGATATTTTCCCAATATGCATTTTTTTTCTGATTTTCAGATTTATTTACTCTTTAAAACAACATATAAAATTGCTTGTATTCACAGCATACAAAATGTTTTGAAGTAGGTGTACATTGTGGGGTGGTTAAATCTGATTAATTAGTCATTGCATTGCCTTTATAACTATCATTTTTGTGGTGAGAACTTAAGACCCACTGTCTTAGTATTTCCCCAGAACGCTGTTGTATGAACTGTCGTCATGTATGGTGTATGTGGCTTAGTCGTCATATTGTATAACAGACTCTTAAACTTGTTCTTCCTACCTAACTTTAAATGTATCCTTTGGCCAACATCTTCCTGACCTCCAACCTGCTCACCACCCAGCCCTATTACCCACCACTCCACTCTCTACTATGAATTCAGCTGTTTTAGATTCCACATAGGTGTGAGACCACATGGCAGTTATCTTTTTGTACCCGGCTTATATGACTTAACATGGCAAGCTGTGAGTTCATCCAGGAGTTCCTTCTTTTTAATGACTAAATAGTATTCCATTGCATTTCTGTATCACGTTTTCTTTCTCCGTTCATCCGCTGATCTCGCAGTGTTTAAGACGACACTTAATCATGTCATCAGCCTGTATTGCTCAGATCGAGGTTTGTGGGAAAAAGTCACTTCCCCTCTGAATTTTCCTGAGGGCAGGGACAATGTCCTGACTTCTTTTCTTCTCCCCGCACCGTCCCAGGGCAGCAGGGGCAAGGACGAGAGCCAGCAGTGATCATGTGAGCACGGTGGGGTCATCCACTTGGAGGACCTGGGCAGTCCTTCCCTTAGCAGCAGGCAGAGGTATGTCTCATGCTGTCCCCTGCCGGCCCCTGGGCATCTCCCCCCAGGAACTGGCCCATCTGCTCTTTGTGGGGCATCATGGGAAACCTGGTGCCCTCAGCTGGAGAGGACCCTATCTGCCCGGTTTCCTTCCGCTCTTGGCTTTAAGCAGAGTCTGCCGAACAGCTGACTCATCTGCAGGCCTCTCCCACACCAGCTGCCCCTTCCCAAGTCTGCCTCCTCCCGGGTGGCTTCCGGGTGATCACTGTGCAAGTTCCCAGGACAGTGTGTGTTCTCCAGGCAGGGAGCCCTGCACGCTCACCCACGGGCTTCGCTGCTGAAGACTCAGCAGAGAACTGCACCGTCCAGGCAGCTCCCTGGTCCGTGGTCTTGGCTCCGGGGAAGCGCTTCCTGAGTCGGTGACCGTGGCCTTGGGAGAGCATCTGAGATTGCTGTAACTCGTGAGTGAGATTCAGACCTCGTCCTAAGAGCGCGTATCTAAGCAGCTACCTGAGTTCCCAGCCTAAGCGTCACCTCGTGGGATGGAGGAAGGTGTTAGTGTCTGTCCTGGGACGGCAGCTGGAAGCCAGACCGTCCTGGGCACCCCAGATGCCTTGTCACCTTTCACCTGTGAACCCGAGTCCTCACCAGATGGTCCTGTGGTCCCCCTTCTGCCCTTAGCGCCCAGTTCCCCGGCCGAGGCAGGAGACATGGCTCCAGGTCTTGTCTCCACTTGCTGGTCACCAGCAAGTGGGGGAGCGTCCGTGGTGAGCCCCCGTGGGCTGTGGAGTGCAGGAGGGGCCCCTCTGCCCGCCGCCCACCTGGGAGGGGCTGGGAAGCAGTGTGGGCAGCGGCCGTCGAGGGCCACCTTCTAGAAAGGTGAGCGCTGGAGAGCAAGGTGGCTAGGGAAGGGTCAGAGGAGAGAGCAGCAGAGGACGGGAGACACGTGGGGAATAGTGAGCCAAGGCCAGGCCTCCAGAGAGGACGTGGCACGGCGGGTGACCCCAAAGGGCTCAGGACGCCTGAAAGCCTCCTCAAGAAGCTTTGCCTCAGGGGCCTCAGGAGCTTCCGTGTCTTTCCATGACCTTCTTCTCAACTGCACAGAGGAACTCCGCAGTGGCAGGACTTGCCCATCTCAGGTGCCACAGTGTTCTCAGCATACAGCAGGTGCTGACTAGAGGTCTGTCAAAAGAACGGGGATTAAGGAGGGGCCTGGACAGGACGTGCCTTCTGGAAATATCCCCTAATGCAGAGTGGAGCCTGGACGTGGGATTGGAGGACACAGGGAAGGCCGGGTGGCTGTCCCTCCTGGCGGGAAGCTGAGCCCATGGTGGACTTGGGCTTGCTAGTCAGGGAGAGGAAGGCGCCGTGGGCTTCCGGAATCCCCGCAGTGACCTGGGCGGGGAGGCCGCTCCTCAGCAGAGGTGGTGGGGACGTCACTCTTGGAGAGCGGGCTTGGGGCCATTTGGTTAGCGTTGTGGGTTGCTTATATCTGGAAGGATGGCGGTGGGCAGGGGGGACGTGGGGTACCTGGAGAGCAGCCCTGCAGAAAGAGAACCGGGCGTCCCAACACCCAGTCATGGGCTCCCCAAGAGCTGCCCTGCCCCAAGCATGACGTGGTCATCGGCCAGGGTCGACACAGTGAGTCTTGGATATGACAGAGAGGACCCCACAGAGCCAGAGCAAACCTGCAGCACGGTCCAGAGACGGCAGGGCTCTGTCCTCTAGTCTCTCACACGGTGGCCCCAGGATCTGGGAGCAGAGCTGGCACCTCCCTGGGGCGGGCTGCACCAGGGCCTCTTCAGCTGGTCTGAGACCTTCGGCCCTCTAAGCGGTTTTGTTAGGGTCTCGGCTCCTGGCGGGTTATAGACCTTATTTATTTGGGCAAAGTGCCGGCCAGGCTGGACTGAGTTACTGCAAAAGTGGCTAATTGCTCAAAATAAATGACATACACAAGTCAGTGGGTCAGTGATTCATCAGATATTTATTGAGCACCTACCAAGCCATAGCCCTAAGCTGGGAGCCGGAACTGGGCGTGAGGAACGTAGACCTGGTTTGGAAGCTTGGCGTCTACTGCAAAAGGCGAACAGAAATCACACAATCAACACTTAATGAAAACCCATGATCGGAGCTGAGCAGGAACAACGGGGAGCTGGGGCGTCATCTAACAGGGAAACTTAACTGCGCGGGCCGCAGGGCGGGGTTCAGGGAAGGCAGCCCCAACCAAGTGACATTTGGACCGACACACACGGTGAACTCAGTTAATAGGTTCCAGAATGAGCAATTAAGGTCCAGCCAAGGCCATTTCCATGAATGAATGGGGTGTGCTCGGAAGCCGTTTTGGTAAGCCGGGGAATCACAGCGCGCTTTAAAAACACGTTCTCCTAAGCAAAGTCAAGGCGCGCATCGTTACAGGGCTGCGATTCAAAACCACTGACATCTGAACTCAGGGTCTTTTGTTTATTCATTCAGCTCTTTTCTTGTGAACTCCTGATTACCACCTACCATCACGCATCTGCCCAAGGACCGGCTGTGCAGGGCTTGTGGCCCTGAATGAAATATTCTCCCTGCCTGGTGGGAGCTCACGTCCTGACCAGGAGCCGGGGTCCCATGGAGCCCAACTAGCTGTGCGTCAGCGTTTCCCGATGTCAGTCAGTGAGGACCCCAAACTGATTTTCATACTTACAGAGTAAGAGTAAAAATAATTATAAACATAGAGAAGGGCTAGGTGGCTGTCTTCCCAATGAGCTATGTGGCCAGTTGACCCTGAGCCCAAGATGCCTGGTCTTCCTTTGTCGAGATGGAGGGCAGGTGAACGTGCGGCTGAGCGGCTGAAGACTGTTACGGGGCGCAACTTAAGAACAGACCAGTCACCACTGAGAAGTCCACATTCGAGAGTCTTTATTAAGCCGCTGTCTCACACAAGGCCCCAAAAAATGGCTATTGGGAGAACAGCCCCTACCACAGGGTTGTAGGGGTTCTTATACCAAAAATCACATCAATCCTAAGTGTCTGTTGCTATGATTCGAAATTACAAACTAACGTCATGAGATCATCAACAGAGGGGGAAGTGGGTCAAAATGACCCTTACCTAGGTACAAACTAAAGAATGGTCACTAACATCCACATAATCACTCTTCACGTGGTACATTGTTTAGGAGCAATAGGAATCCAAAGAGCAATTCTTCACTACATAGGAGTTGCCATTGTGTATTGTTAAACATGTCACACCAAGTAACTGTTGATGGGCACAGAGGCGGGGTGTTCCCATGGGAGAAGCTTATTTCCTACATAACTTGGAGTCTCAGAGCAGAATGGAGTCTGTTTAGTCATTTCCCTTAGAGTCTGGCCTAGAACATTCTCATGGAGCCAGATCTGTCAGCCCATCACAGAGACCACCGTCTTGCGGGCTGGGGGGCGATGCTTCCCACAATGCCGCTGGCCCCTTGGCAACCACTGCCCTCCGTGTTGGCAGATTTCACCGGTAGGGTCCTAAATCACGCCGTCTGTGCAGAAGGGCTTCAAGACAGTTAGGTGGGCCTTCTGCGGGGTGGTCGAGTGGACCGGCGTTGCTGGGGTGGACTTTATGTGAGAAGGAAGTGACACCTGAAGATGGAGGACCCACTTGCTCACGCGCGTTCAGATTTGGGTGCGTGGAAGAGAAGGGGCCGGGCTGGTGGCTGTGGGTGGAGGGACCGTGGGGGCTGCTGGGAGAAGCCGTTAGTGGGTTTTGGCAGGCAAGTGACATGATCAGAAGGAAAGTTAGCCTTCTTTCACGCTCGCCTCTGCTCCCGTGTCCGTGGCTGGAGGCCGGCTCCTTCCTCTGCATCACGGAGGCTGGGGGATGAGTGTATCTGCTCGGGTTTTGGAAGCAAGCCGCGGAAGCCAGCCCGGCTCGCTGAGTAGAATGGGGTTGGCTGGACGCAGGGGCAGTAGCTCGGAGAGTGCGAGGCGAGGCTGAAGAACAGGGAGCTTGCAGGGACCCTGCAGGGACCCGGAAGCAGGAGGCCCTGGACGCCTGGGTGGCCACGAGGGTGGCACCTCTTCCAGCCTTTGTCTACTTGTGCGTGCGCATGGCCAGAGATGGCTCTGGGGGATGGCTCGTCCTCAGGCCTGGGTCTCCTGACCGACTGCTCCCCGAGCTCCTCACCACGCAGGAAGACGGCGCACCCTCGATGCAGCCAGAACCCCGTGATGGAGGGAAGCCATTCTCCTCGTCCACCTGAATGGACCCACAGACTCTGCCCAGTCCCTGGCCCATCCAGTTCACCCAGCTCCAGCCTTTTGGGCCTGGGGAAGAGGGATCCCTGTGCAGGGCCTGTGCTGTAAGGGGACCCCCTTTCCCAAGTCACCAAAGCGCAGGGACCGGGTTTGGTTTTGTAAGGAAGCACTTTCACGTTTGACACTCGTCAGAGCAAATGGGTGTTCAGGGTGGGAGTGGGAAAGATGGCGGGGCTTCCCAGGCCAGAGGCTGCGGGAGCCGGGTGCTCGGGGCGGGGAATGGGGAGGAGAGGCCTCCCTGGGAACCCGAGAGGACGGGTGCTCTTGTGGTGGGCTGGCCGCCCTGAGTCGGGGCCCCCAAGTGTGCTCCCCGCACCCTCTGCTCGGCGGGTGTAGTGTGGGGAGGGGTCCCGAGCCAGCGCAGCACACCTGACCCCTGCGAGCTGCCCAGGTCAGCCCTGCCCCGGGTCCAGGTGTGGCTGGCCACCCGTGGCCCGGCTGCCCTCTCCCCAGCTTCTGCAAGTCCTCTCTGCCCTCAGGCTCTCGGTGGCCGGGAGGGGACGGCTGGGCCCCCTTGCCCCCAGGGTCCCCAGGAGTGCGCGTCCTGGGCAGCACGTTCTGGGCCGGGGTGTGTCTTGGTTGTCATTTTAAAGGTCTAGAAGTACGGGGGAGGGACTGCACGGGGGTCCTGGGCCTGGACGCTGCAAATAGGGGAGACCCGCTCTGGTAGCACTGGCCGGAGCTGAAGGCGCCTAGGTCTGCAGGATTCTCCGGGGCCCCGTGCGGCCCTTGCCCCGGGGACCACGGCAAACCCAGGCCTGTCGAGCCACTCTGACGGGCAAGGGACAGAGGACTGGGGGAGTCTTTGCTGGCATAGTTTCGCCAGGCCCTGAAACGGGAGCCACGGAGCTCTTGGGCGACACACGCACGCGCCTGCTCGCGAGCCCGTCGGGGTCAAGCCGCCAGGCAGGGCCAGAGAGGCCGGCCTGTTTGCCAACTGTCGCTGCCGAAAGCAAGGCCAGTCTTTGGAAGCTGAAAGCACGAGTCGAACCTGTTGTTTGTCCCTCTCTGTCTTTCTGGGCACACGTGAGTCACCGTTACTCTAAAACCCTGGGCCTCCTCAGCAAGACATAAAAAAAATAAATCAAGTCCCCAGAGGAAAACGGCTTCGAATAGTGCAGAAGAGCAAGCGTCTGAGCTCTGGATTACTTCAGCAGCTTCCGGCACCCGAGCCACGTCCCCTGAACTTGTCTGAGAATCGGGGCATCGGGGGCGGGTTGGCGTCTTCCTGTCGGGCTACGTCTCTGTTGCAAATATGCTTGCGATTTATCTCCTGTAGGAAAGAACCGGCCTTGAAACGGTGGAGGCTGCCTCCTCGGGAGGGGAAGCGGGGTGGTGTCTTTCACCCGGTGACGTCAGGGGACAGCCTGCTAACTGTATGGTGGAACGTGGTTTTGATCCCTCAACCCTCAGAAAAACCCCGAGCCTCCGAGGGATCGGGGCTCAGTCCACCTGCTCTAAAGCGAGGCCTTCCCCTTGTTTCCAGAGCCGGAAGGCAGCAGCCGCCAGGGTCTCGGGGTGAACGTTGGCCATCGCTAGACGGAGCTCTGAATCCCTCCCCCGCGGTGGCCGGTACAGGGAAGCCCATCCCAGCCACATTCTGCCACCCGTACAGCCACATCTTAGCACTCGAGCACAGGAACAGTGAGAACCTGTGTCCAGAAACCCAGCCGAGTCCCTGCTCTGTCCCAGTGGGTTACCGAAAAGAGCCGTGCCTCAGTTTCCCTCCTGCACAGAAGAGGGCTAACAGTACTCTGCTGACTCAGTGTAAATGGCTCCACCCCAACACACCTTCCCTGACGACCCTGTGACAGGGGCTTCTGTCTGCTCCCAGCCCCAGGGCTGTGGTTCACGTGTGGCTTCTCCCCAGGGTTCCTGTGTTAAAGGTCCGAATTTCCGCATGGCCGTGTTGAGGTGGTGAGGCCTTAAAGAGGTGGAGGCTAGTGGGGGCCTTTGGAGATGCTGCCCTGGGAAGGGATTAGGGGAGTTAGTTCTTGTGGGAACAAGTTAGTTTTCTTGAGAGGGTGGTTTATAAAAAAGTGAGTCCATCCCTCTCCTTGCTCTGACTTCCTAACTGGTGATGTGATCCTTCCCTCTCGCACACACTCTTACCTTTATGTTGCTGGTTGCCACCAGGTCCTCACCAGAGCCAAGGTGATGTGGTGCTCTTGAACCTTCAGAAAGATGAGCCAAATAAACCTGTTTTCTTTGTAAGTTATCTAACCTCAGCTATTTTGTTACAGCAACAGAAAATGGACTAATACACCTGTTATCAGGTGATTAGTACACGGCCCAGGATATTTTTCTCCATATCACAAAACCACTATTTCTTGCCCCACTAACACACAAAGAAAGTCAGATCCATGAGCTCAGGAACTTCTCTCTTGTCCACTTTTGTTCCTGTACAGTCTAGCACAGTGCCCGGCCCATGGTAGGTACAGAGTACACATTCATTAAATGATGAAAGAGCTCTTCCACGCTCTTTTTCTTGGCTGGATTTTCTGTTTGGGTGTGACACAATGTGACACTTTTTCCATCCTTTAGGGAAAGGGACGGCAGCTATTTCAGCTGCACTGGTGGAGACACTAAAACTTGAGACTCATTTCATGGTGTTTCTGCAACTGCAGAAGAGCATTGTCGATTTCGGACCAGCCCTCCTCCAAACGATGACATCCCCGAAGTTCACAGATCACCCCGTTGTGTTTGTTTCTGGTTGGATCGCAGGCTCCCCTGTAGGAGGGACTCGGCCTGTTTAACCGTGACACGATGGCACCTGGCGCCAGCACGCTCCTTAAACGTCCGTTCAGTAAGATCCGCTTCATCCACCCTGTGCCTGGGCGCTCCAGGCTCGCCCTCCGCCCAGACACCTTTGCTTGGCAGGATCCGACTTGGCCACGCAGGAGTGAGGATGAACGTCTAAGAGCTCCATGGTGTGGTCAGAACCTGGCGGAGCCTCATCTCGGGCTCTGGGTTAACTTGCCTCTCTGCAGACCCTCCTGCCTGGTGGCCTCCAGACCAGCAGATAGAGGGCTTTCCACACCCCTGGGTTCCAGGAACGTCAGCCGGGGTTAGCCTAGCTCACGACACGTCTATTCCCCAGCTGGTGAGCTCTGTCCAGGGCCCAGAATGCTCTTGCTGGCCGAGCCTGGGTCCCAGGCACACTCCTGGAGTTGGGGGTGGGGAGAGCCCCTCTTAAGCACTGGCAAGAGAGTGAGGAAGGGGCGCGGGTGTCCTCAGAAGAGCAGCCACTTCCAAACGCGGATGCAGGGGACAAAGACCCTGTAGGTGTCATCTGGTCTACCCTCCTCTCTCGGCATTGAACCCTGTCTCAGAGACGAAGGCGTCACTGCTTCTGGTGGGTTGATCTTTGTGGTGGACCGTTAGAAACAAGTAGTGTCATCATTTAAGCTCAATTCACAATAGTTAAACTATGGAACCAACCTAGGGGACCTTCTAGAGATGAGTGGATGAAGAAAATGTGATACATATATGTATATTTTTATACATACTACACACACACATACACATATAGACACACACATATAAACATATATACACATATATGTACACACACACACACACACATATATATATATATATATATATATATATATGATGGACTATTACTCAGCTTTAAAGAAGAATGACATTCTGGCATTTGTTGGTAAATGGATGGCATTAGAGAGTATCATGCTCAGTGAAATAAGTCAAACCCCCAAATCCAAAGACCAAATGTTTTCTCTGATATGCTGAAGCTAATTCACAACGAGGTAGGGGTGGGGGTAGAGAAGAATAGAGTTACTTTATATTAGGTAGAGGGTGGTGAAGGGAGGGAAGGAAGGGGTGGGGGTAGGAAGGATAGCGGAGTGAAACAGGCATTATTGGCTCATGTACATAGATGACTGCATGACTGATGTGATCCTGCAATATGTGCAATCAGAGAAATGAGAGATCACACTCCATTTATATGTGACCTATCAAAATGTATAAATGCAGTCTACTGTCATGTGCAACTAATCGGAACAAATAAAATATTTAAAATTGAAGAAAAGAGTAGCTAAAGCTTGCTGAGGGTAGGTGGTGTTGCCATCTGTGTTTCCAACCCTGAGGGTCCAAAGTGCCTGTCAAGAAATACCCCCGATAATTTTCTCAGAACCCCGTGGGACACACTTTAAAATTCAGATTCTCAGAGTCCATGTAGATGGGTTGCAGGGCCAGGGATATGCATTTTAAAACTCCCCAAAGATTTTAGCATGCAGCCAGTCAGGAAGGGCCGGATCATGGCTGGCTGGTGGCAGGGAAATCTGGGGGTTTCAAGGACTTCCCTGGACTTTCTGATCCTGTCGTAAATGCAGCTCTTTCCTCCAGCACAGGGAACAGGGCCTGCTCTGACCTTGACCTTCAGGGTTTTGTGTCTGACCAGACACCGGGAAGGGAGAAGGTGCAGAATTCTCAGCTGAGGTCTCCAGCTAATTGACCACTAATGGTCTGCGTTATTGACCTGGGAGCTCACCGAGGAAGGCAGGGCAGGATGGGACCTAGTAAGTGGATCGGCAGCCGCATTAGCTGGTGCGCCTTTATCAACTAAGCGAGGGGAAGGCCCACTTGTCCTTTGGCTTGTCAAGTGGAATAATGACGCAGCAGTGTTGGCATCGAGGTCTCATGGAGACAAGAGCTCAGTCCCTAAAGACAACCACGCCCACCTGAGAGAGGAGGGCGGAGGGAGGCCTCGGAGGCTGCCTGGGACTCCCCGAGTTCTTACTCACGCTGTCCACGTCAGAACTGTGAACTTCCAAACTGTTGTCGTCACCAAACTCAAGTCACCTGTACTGTGCAAATGACCCGAATGATGGTGATTCGTTATTTTGGGTCTGATGTGGTTGGTCTCTGAAATGCTATGGATCCAAGGGAAACATCAGAAGCCTCGGTTGTCAGCTTGGCTGGTCCATCTTTTTTCATCTCCTGTTTTTATTTCTGCAAAGTGTTCCTTGGATTTCATGAAGGCCTTCCAGGCTTTGCCATTAGCCACGGCCATCCCGAGAGAAAGCAGGGGACATGGGTTGCTTCTGTCTCCTGTGGGTCCCTGCCTGTGATTAAGAAGGGAAGGAGGAAGGACGGGAGGCGGAAGCCGTCAGTGTCGGAGTTCAGTTGTATCTTGCTTACTTTGAAACCTGAACAGAAACGGCACCTTTTTCTGTGTTGCAGAAACTGCCTTCTATGCATCAGGAATTTCACAAATCCACCACTTCACGCAGAAAGGAAAATCATTCCAGGACACCCTACTCAGAAAGGTCTCATAAATTCAGTGGTGGCGAGAGAGCAGTCTTTTATTTGCAAGGATAATTTGAAGGCAGATGAGCGATGCTGAGTTAAGTAGGGAAGGATTTAATGATGAGCATTTAAATGATACTTTCTCATTCTACTGTAAAAAAAAAAAGTCATTTCTACAGCTCTTTGGTCACTATTATTTATGACAGAAATAAGGTTCAATGTTAGACATCTTAAATAATCAGGGACTCACAGTCTGTGTGTGCTTGTTCAGAAGGTTAGACTTCTGTACACGCATCACCTGCTCTCAAGGTCATGGACTGCGTGCATTATCATCAGGCATCTGGTGATTAGCACCAAAGTATTACTGAACTATTTGAGATTCACCTCTGCCATTAAAGCCGCTATGGCCCATCCCTCCTCCGAATGCCACCGATCCTTAGAAGGAGGTATCATCATTTCATCGTTCAACAGAGAAGAATGGGAGGACAGAGAGGTTAAGCAACTTGCCCAGGGTCTCCAGCAAGCAAGCAGTTGGTTAATATCCAAATCTGACTCCCCACGACTGTGGTCCGTGGATGGTTTCTGTTCCCTGTGCTGGATTCTCACAGGTATGACCACCTGTCCTTGCAGTGGGAAATCCCAGGTTTTTTTCTCTCTCCAAGGGCCAGATTGAAACCACATGTGACTGAAGCCATCCTAAGATAAAGAATGGGCCCGGGCACAGGGCAGTCGTAGGACAGATTCTCAGGACACAGAGTTTAACTGCAATGACCCAACGTGGGATTCAGGGCCTTTCTGTTTTTGGAACTAGAAGGTCATGACTGCTTGATGTCCTTACTTTGGTCACTGTGACTGGGCATGGTTAGGCTGAAGGAGCAGAGGGAAGTTCTGGGGACAGGCACAGTGACGGGCCTCCTGAGCTCTGCCCGATCCTGTGGGTTCCTGGGGAGCACGGGGCCAAGGTCGGGAGCAGGGCTCTCGAGAACCTCCTGAGAAACTGCCAACGAGCCAAGGGGTCCCTGTGACACGGCGCTGCCCAGCGTGGGGACACCCCTCCCACGTCTGCCTGGTCTCAGCCTCAGCCTGGCATCTCGGGGGCTGGCAGCCCTGGGAACACGGGGGCAGCGTCCTCACCTGGACACAGGCTGTCCCCAGCGGCTCCTCCTGATAGCCGACTTCTGCCTGGAGCTGGTAGGGACTGTGGAGGACGGTGCTGAGCCCGTGCTGGCAGCCTCAGGGGGCCCCAGAGGTAGCAGGCGGGACTCTGAGCAGGCGGGACTCTCCCCAGGGAAACCTGCTGCAGGGTTTCTGTGCCCCCGCTGTTAGGCCTGGGGAACTTGGGATCTAGCGTAAGTTCTGTTTCACCCCATCAGCTATGTCTATGGCATCTGGGGGAAACGTGGCTCCTCTCCCCGGGGTTAGGGGTGTCCCCAGATGTCCTTTTGCTCAGGATAGGTCTGGAGAGTGTGCAGTGACCGGTGGGCCCACCTGGACGGGGAAGCCACCCCCCACTCAGTTCTAACATTCTGGCAACAGCTCGATGGCTTTGTTACCACCTGGGGGTCTTGGGTTCATTGTCTCCGCTGAGCAAAGAATTGAAGAACAGGTCACAGAGATTGCAAGTCAGCCCCAGGTTTATTGCAAAAGCAACAGGGACAGACTTCTCCAAAGAGTCCAGTGGGGGCGTTCTCTTTGTGGTCCCTGGAATTTCCTCCTTTCCTCTCTCCCTCCGTCCACCAGCTGCTCACCATTATTCGCTGGTATCCCCTGTGTCTGGGCTCTACTGCAGTTTTCCGGTTGGATCCCCTGTGCAGGGCACTGGTATGGAAGGTCTGTCTGCCTGGGTCCCCTGCTGGTGTCCAGGAGCACTCTTATCCACCGGGACGCTGACCTCTGTGGAAGACCCTCCCCTGCCCGCCCCCCACTGGCTCTCGCGCAGGCTGCCTAGCCTTCTCCATCTCCCTCAGCCTCACCTGGCAGGTCCCCATCTGCACAGTGGGGTGACAGTGACGATGGTGTGATGTGCCAGCTGGCCACATGCCCAGTCGGTGCCAGCGCACGTTACGGCAGCTAGATATCGCTTGGCGGTGGCAGGTTCAGTGACTTTGTTTCCCTGTGTGCTAGGACTTGTCACCCAGCACCAAGAGGACTTGGAGTGTCACCAGACAGCAGGCTGCCCCTCTTCCAGGAACGAGTCAGGAAGGTGTGACCCCGTGTTGGCTGGGGATTCGCCCTCCGCCATAGGGGGCCGGGGGCAACGCGGGCCCCAACCTCCGTGCTCCCACTTACCTTTAAAGTGGGCTCAGAGCACTCCTCTCCCAGGGCTGCCCCAGGATCTAAGGTGGGACGGTGTGTGAGACACCAATGATCGTAGAAGCCCTGCCTGCTCCAGAGAGGCAGCCCCGGGAACAGCAGGGCACCTGCTCGGGCGGACAGACCCAGGTGTGAGTCCCGGCTCCGCTCTCTGTAGCCATGTGGCTCATGGCAAGTTGCTCACCTCTCTGACCTTGTTTCCTTCTCCTATAAACTGGAATAAGGACACCATTCTTGAAGGATGTGAAAGGCTGAAACGAGATAATTCCTGGGGAGGCACCCAGAAATACACCCCCTTCTTCTAAAGCAGAGGCCACCTGCCTTTCTGAACTCACTCCTGTCAGGAAAGAGTCACAGTTTTAGGCCCAGGCAGCGCGCGCTGACGGGAACCTTTCCTACCTGGGGCTGGGCCTGGATCCGCTGCAGCTCCCCCTCTGCAGTGGCAGCAGAGGGGCCGCAACGCAGTGAATGAGGTGAGCTGGTGAGCGGAGGAGAACAGAGTCTTGCCCAAGGCTCCAGGATTCACCGTGCAAATTAAGTGCAGCCAGGACCGTGTGTGCATGCGTGCGTGAGTGCGTGCGTGCGTGCGTTAGAGAATGCATCAATATTTATGTTGCTTTCTGAAATAAGAGAGCCCAAGATAGAATCTGACAGAGCCCGAGCACAGGAAAGCTTCAGCAGGGCTCAAGGAAGAACCAGTGGCCACCAACTCTAGTGCCCCTGGAATGAGCACGTGTCGGGAGCTGGGTGGGGTTGGGAATGAGAGACATTCAAATTCTTTAATTAGATGAGTTTTTGGAGAACATTCTGGAAACAGAGCATTTCTGCTTGGCCCATCCAACCTCCGGACTCTCCGTGCATCTCAAAGAACTCACCCCAGACACGTGGGGGCCGAGGGCGTAATGCCAATGAAGACCCCCACACGGTATGTCTGAGTGCTTAGAAGTCACCCAACAACGCCAATCGACTGTTAAATGAAAACGTTGCCCCCTCCGACCTTGCAGACGCGCCTGGTGTCCACCTGGAGCGCCAGGGTTGGGTGCGGGGTCCTGCACAATCTGCCACGTGGGGGCAGCAACTCTCGCTCCCCAGCCTGGCCCTGGCTCTGGCCCAGTACCTGGCACCTGAAGCCCCCCCAGCACACAGGCTGAGGTCCTGACCTGTGTGTTCAGCATTAACCTGCCTCAGGCTCTGGGGGCAAGGGACACACATCAGTCACGGGACCAGGAAGGGACCTGGAGAGAGCTGGGCTGGAGTCCTTTGGCAGGAATTCTGGGGGCCCCCTGGGGTTTGATGGTCTGCATGGCTGGGGTAGGGGACAGAGGTAGGGTGGGGAGTGAGCAGGGCCCTCAGTGGTGTGCAGGCAGGGGACTCTGGCCAGGTGTAAGGGCAGAACTGACCTCTGCCTTAGCTGGGGGCTTCTCGGCGTTAGCGGGGGTGTGGACACCCTCCCGCCGAGGACTGAGACATGGGGCCCGAGTTCAAGCCAGTGTCCGCCTCTACCTGGCTCCACGTCTTAGGGATGCGCTGCTTCTCTCGGGGCCTCTGTCTTGTCATCAGGTGCTGAACTAGGTCATTGGGATGTGCTTTCCCACGCTGTCCAGCCCCCGGGGAAGGAAGCACGTTTTCTTCGATTTGTGTTGACTCTCGACGGACCGAGGGTGCAAAAGTTAGCAGAGGAAGTCATTTTAAATCAGCAGCTTGTTTCCCACTCGAGAACAATTTCCTTGTGTTCTTTGGTCACTAAATGGAAAAATAAAAGCTGGGTGAGGGGCTTCCAGCAGCAAGCCCTCAGTGACTCCCACTGCTCATGACTTGGACTAAGCGGTTGCCTAACGAGGAATCTGAATATGAACACTTGATGTCTTTAGTCTAACATTTACCCAGACGAATAACAAAAATCCACAAGTGCAATCAGAGTTCATTTACATGTTAATTCTAATTTTTATGTACCACTTGGTCTGGATGCTGAAGTTACAGTTGCTGCGCTGAGGTTCCTTCCGCCGCGCCTCTGGCAGAACTCGCTCCTAATGGTGGTTTCCTAGGATTTGCGACTCCTGGGTATCGCCTTTGTTGGGAACGAGAGAAAAGGAATTTCTTTAGAAGGTGTATTAATCCACCCCTGCGCACATCGAGGTACAAAAGAGTAAAACATGGAAGGAACTCGTTGGGACACTTGCCGCCGGCAGATGAGGGTTGGGCCCCTCACCTGAAGACGGCCCAAGGAATCATGTGAAGAAAAACGGATTTGGGTCAACCTGTAAAAAATAACCAAGATTTTGGTCTCGGGCCTCCCCAGACCGAAAGTGGAAAGCTTCTTTACAAATGATTGCTCTCCATTTCCTGGCGAGCAGCCCCGTTCAGAAGTGACCCACGAAAGACTGGTCTGCGCCCTGGAGTCTCCACTGTGGCATGAGTGACATTTGGGCAGAAAAGTTCTTTGATGGGGGCCTGCAGGGGGGCTGCCCTGTGCCTTGTGGGATATTTAGCGGCTTCCCTGGCCTCTGCCCATTCGATGTCTGTGGTACCCCGTTATGGGGTGCATGGGTTGCCCCCAAATTTGTCAACCCCCTACTATCTCAGAATGTGACCTGACTTAGAAACAGGTTCCTGCCACTAATTGGTTCAGACGAGGTCCCTAGGGTGGGCTCTAGAAAGGGAAAGTTCGGACAGAGAACACCACGTGGACGTGGTGACAGAGGTTCAGGGTGAAGCGTCTCTAAGCCAGAGAACACAGGACCCCAGGGGAGGGGAGAGACAAGGGGCAGATGCTCCACCACGCCTTCAGCTGGAGCCAACCCAGGGACACCTGTCCAGGAAGGACTTCACACGCCTGGTGTTGTCCCCCGAAACTGCCTCCAGCTGTAGCCCCATGTCCCAGGGGAGGTAAAATCACCCCGCACAGCTGCCTCCCCCCAACCACAGTGGAGGCTGATGGCTGTGATGGAGACCATGTGAACCTCAGAGTCTGAGAG
This sequence comes from Sciurus carolinensis, assembly GCF_902686445.1. Lineage (NCBI taxonomy): Eukaryota > Metazoa > Chordata > Mammalia > Rodentia > Sciuridae > Sciurus > Sciurus carolinensis. The sequence goes on along the minus strand of NC_062213.1, from coordinate 199,486,533 downwards.
TCTGACCTTAGAGTGACACCTGGCGACCGGATCCTGGTGCTCCTGGTGCTCCTGGGAAGGGCTGCTTCTGTGGACCACGCTCTGCTCGCTGGGGAGGGTCTCGCATTCTCAGAGTGCAGGCGCTGTGTCACCCGGGGCTCAGGCTGTCCCCAGGTGGTCTCTGTTCCTGGCAGTTCCTTGGAGTCAGTGTCGGATCCACTTGCCATGGCTGCTTCCCGGGGGGGCCGAGTGCTGGGGGCTGGGACCTTCTCTGCTGAGCACATCTTCTGCCAGAGATGCCCCTAAAGGACCGTCCCTGCCGAGAGTCTGAAAGGGGCTTTGCAGACGCCCACGCTCCTCCAGGGAGCTCTCTGCTGCATGGCCTCCTGCCCTCGGCGCCCGGTTTCCATGGCAGCCATTTCAAACTGTCCATCATTCAGCCGGGGCTGGCTTGCCTTTTCCGACCCAGAAGATCCACCCTGCCCTGTTCCCTCGGGCTCGGGGGGGGATCCTGGAAACCCCGAAGAAGAAAAACTCAGAGCCAAACACCTGTTGTAGACAATCGCTGGGGGCTGAATCCTGTCCCTTCCCCACAAGAAGCAGCGTTGAAATCCTAAAGCCCAGAACTTACGAATGGGATCTTAGTTGGGAATCTGATCTGTGCAGATATAATCAAGGTCCAGACCAGGTGGCTGAGGGGGACCCTGATCCAACGTGGCTGGTTCTGGGTGCTCTGTGACGGCAGGGCTGAAGAGTGAGTGCAGCCCTCCGCGTAGAGACACGCATGTCCACACCCTACGCTGCGCCACGAGGCTCAGCAACAGAGGGGCCCTGAGCTGCGGCGGGTGGCGGGACCGAGCCCTCCGCACTCACAGCTGCGCTTCCTCCTCCTCCCGGCCATCCTGACCCCAGATCCCCTGTGCCTCTGTGTGATCCGCGGGGCACCCGAGCCACCATCCTCTGTGCGGTGACCGGTATCAACGGGGACTCGGTGGGCATTCGTTGAAGGACCTCGGGCAAGTCATTTCTCGCTTCCGCACCTGCTTCCCTACCTGGGAAATAGAGATAGTAGGGGTGCTGTAGAGAAGTACGAGACTCAGTCCACCGGGCGGCTCTGGCAGAATGACCGAAACCCAGTGGCTCATTCACAGCAGAAATTCGTTTCTCACATTCCTGAAGGTTGGGAAGACCGGTCAGGTTCTGCTGAGGGCTGCTTCCTGGTCCCTCCCGTGTCCTGGTGGTAGAAGAGGCTCAGCTGCCTCCAGGGCCTCTTTGTTAAGGGTGCTCGTCATGAGGGCTCCGCCTTCCCGTCTTTCTACCTGTGGCTGGTCCCCCGACCTAGAATCACCACTTTGGAAATCAGGTTTCCACGTATGGAAAATATCCTTCTTCCTCTCTTCTAAGTTTCCAGCTGGGGTCCCTGGGACAAAACCCAGATGACTCAGAGGAAAACAAATGGAAGTTAATGGGTATGCGGGTGTTCCACGCCCGGGAGACGCCCCGGGGACCAGGGCCTGGCGGCTCAGAACTGCAGCTAGTGTAGCATCGGTAGAGAAACGATGGGGAAAAAGAAAAAGGAAAGAGCTTGTAGGTTTCCCAGGTGAGAAACAGCGGGAAGGTGAGCAGAGGGGCGGAAACTCACGGGGAGATGGTGCTGATTTCTCTGGTGCTGTCTCTGGGCCGGCAAGAACCGAGTCTCGTCTCCTGGAAGGGGGTGGAGGGCCTGCCTGTTGGCTGGAAAGTGGGAGGAGAGAGGGAGCCTGTCTGGAATTTTTTACTATTTAATTGCCTTCTGCTCAAATGCATCTTAGGTCCAAGAGGTCTTTGGGGGTGAGTTCTGGTTCCTTCAGAACCTTGACCACGCGAGAATTAAATGAGATGCTGCGTGTGCGAGGCGCCCTCGCCTTCACTGGGTGCCTCCACCCGGATCTCGGTGGCGCATCTGCTCCGAGTTCCGGCACAGCACACAGCCGGCTTGGGTGACTCGTTTTGACAACCCCAGGTAACGATTTGTCATTAAGAGCCACAGTTGAGGCTTGACCCCTTCTCCCCGCTCAGGGAAGTTTCCAAGGTTTCTAAAAAAACCTCATTGCTAAACAGCCCAAAGATACACAAAGAACCTTCCTTGAAATTGCCATTAAGGCCGTGCTTGTCACCCTGGGAAAAGCTAATGGACAGAAACATATTGATGTGTTAACAGTTTGAGACCTTTCCCCTAAGAAAACCTTTTAGCCAGCCAGGGTTCATTCACCTTAATTAAAAATTATCCAATGGATACATCTCTTTCCATCACTCTGCGGACACACGCCGAGTGTTTTCTTTCCTTTTTTTTTTTAAGGAAATTAAATTTAAAAACTCATCCTTCTTCAAATAAATCCTTTGTTTGCTTTATGAAGCAGAAAAGCCTGCTGGCTACTCATTGTCAATTAAATGTAGGTGTTAATTAAAATGGCCATGTGCAAACACTCCTCAGGATTAATCTGCCGCTGGGGCCCTGTCGTGGAAGCCGGCCCTGCCTTGTGTGATCCTTGGTACGTCCCTGGGACACGAGAGAGGTCTTAGCAGGAGTTTGCTGAATAAAGTCTGAACAGCTCTTTTCCCTGAAGGATGGGGCATGTTGACGTGTTGGTTTAAATCAAGAGCGTAGTCGACGGGTCAAATCCTGTCCTCGCCCTCTTTCCTGTGGCCGGTGAGCTAAGAGTGGCTTTATATTTTCAAATATTTGAATAGAGGCATTTTTTGGCATGTGGGGATCATTATGAAGCTGGAATTTCAGTGTCTGTGAATGAAGTTTTATTGGCAGAGTCAGGACCACACATTTACTCATTGTCTTTGGGTGTGTGGCTGACCTTGATGTACGTGATCGCCGGGACACTAGTGCTGAACCGGAGTGTGATCGTGTGTGTGTGTACACACACACACACACACACACACACACACACGCTGTGCGGTCTCCCAGCATCTCTGTGCTGAAGTCACCTGGCCTCCCAGGTCCCCTGGTGTGTTCCTCCCGAGCGGAAGGGCAGCACTGTCCACTGCAGGAACTCACCGATCTTGATCTGAGCAGCCGGTGGCTTTGGGGGCAGTGACTTTGACAGTGAAGCCAGTAGCTGCCTCTCAGGGATGGTGGTCTTTTCTCCCACCATCCCTCATGGCCTGTCCTATTGGTCTGCTTTGTGTCACCTGACAAAGGAGGAAAGCTTTATTTCGGCGACAGCTCGGGAGCTCGGGTGAGTACCGGTGGCCCGTGGTCCTTGGGGCTGCGGTGAGGCAGCCCGCCATGGCAGGAGGTCTGTTCTCTGCACGGTGGCCGGGGAAGCAGGGGAGCGAGAATGGGCTGGGGTCTCAGCAGACCCCAGGGACCTAGCTTCCTTTCACCAGGCTCCACCCGTAAAGGTTCCACCATTTCCCAGTAATGCCACCCACTGGTGGCCCCGCCTCCGACACAGGGCCTGAGGGGGACCCTCAAGATTCAGCCTGTAGCAGCCGCCCTCTTCCTTGGAGAGGTGGCCAGCGCTGCCCCCGGCGCCGGTGGGCGAGGCTGAAGGAGGGGAAGGAGTTACGTCCCTCCCGTCCCTCCGTGCTGTCTCCTGAGAGGCCAGGTGGGGCAGGTTTCTGAAACTGCCTTCTTAAAGGACGGTCCCCAGACCCAAGTCACCCGGACTGCTCCTGGGGGCAGCAATGGTGTGTTCTGGGCGTGTGCTCAAGAAAGTGCGCCCGGGGGCGGGAACGGAATCAGCAACCCAAGCTGAGGGCCAGCGTGGGACCCCCGGGGGCAAGTGACGTGTCCTTCTGCCAAAGCCCCGTCCACCCGGCGCTCACTCATCCTGAGCACCCCTCCTCATTCCTGTCTGCCTGGATGACCTCAAGTTTCCCTGCCACATCCACAGACCTCGAGGGTCCGGGCCGTCCCCAGGGGATCAGACCCCATGGTCCTCAGTCATCCATGATCCTGCTACTCCTTAGCCATCTCCAATCTCTGCCAGTTATTCGTGATTTTTCTGTGTGTGTAGCATTTTCTCACAGGACCTCAATTCGGCCTAAGGAGAACAAAGATGGAGATAGGAATGCATGTTACTGTAAAATAAGTGTGGAAAGCAATGTCTGTGCTCTGGAATCAGCTACCTAGAATCAAATTCTAGCTCTCTTACTTGTCGGCTGTGCATCTCTGGATAAGATTAGTAACCTCTCTGAACCTCATTCGTCTCATCTGAAAAGTGGATGATAAATAACAGCTGATAAGAAGGGCTTTGAAATGTAAGTGATTTACATTAGCCGCTAGCACTGTGCCTGGCTCAGAATAAGCGCCCTGTAAATATGAGCTGATAACAACGCGTCTCCTGGTCGCAAAGAGCTTATCTGTCAACATGTTCTGGAGGGTGCGCCATCAGGGAGATTTAGTCCCGGGAGTGTTATGCACTTACTGGTCATTAGCTGCAAAGACCTTCACCTGAGCCGAGGTGACTGGCGATGGCAGCTTGGTGTTCGACTGTTATTTTAGGCGTCACTGGAGGCTGGCGTTGGCTGAGATATTTTCGGTGATGTCTCTTTGTTTCCTTTCTCGGGAGGTTCATCCGTCCGTCTGTATTTTCACTCATTTGCTATTTATGAAGCACCTACTGTGTGTTAGAGAAGGCTGTTGGACCTGTGAGCAAGACGGGCCTGTGTGTTCTGGAGTGGGGCTGGGAGCAGACAGAGGGAGGGAGATGCGGCCGGATGTGCCTCTTGTAAAGACCCCTCCGGCTGAAGGAGGGGAAGGGATGGACGGCAGACGCGGAAGCGAGGAGACCACACAGGCTGCCTCAGTCCTGCAGGAAGGGGACGAGGGCCCTGGGGGACGCAGAGGAGGAGGATGCCAAGAGGGGACCCGGGGGATCGTGGGGAAGAGAGGAAGGGAACTGGGCGTGGGATGAGGGGCACGCTGGCTTCTGGCTCTGGCCCCAGGGAGGCCTCTGGAGGTCGGCCAGGCGGTGGGGTTCCATTCGGACTGACCGCCAGGGGGACATCACCTTGGCACGGGCTGCGGGGGTCGGGGGGACCCTCCCGGCTGGGTGGCCTGATGGAGTTCCGTGGAAGACGCTCCCTGTGTCTCCCGGCGGGTGCGGGGGTCACAGGTGGCCTTCGTGACGCGAGCGTCATGGTAACCAGGCACTGCTCTGTGGCAGCCCCCGAGGAGGAGTCGGCCGTGCTGAGCGCGCTCAGGGCCTGACGAAGCTCCTGCACTCAGGAGCGTCACCGTTTCACGGCCTGCCTTCCCCAGGTGGCCGCTATGGTAACACAGCGGGCACCCAAACACGGGCCTAAGTGTCCATGTGCGCACACGTGCGCGAACCGGTGAGCATGTCTGCAGAGGGGACCCTGCTGAACCGCCCGGGCGTCTCTTAAGCCTCGGAGATGGTCCTGGGTGCCTTCGCTCAGGCTTCCCGTTACTCTGACTGTGCTCTTCAATCCCCAGGCTGCCACACTAAGCGCCCGGGAGGCCACCGTCATCGTAGGGAAACCTGAGGGCCACGGGGCTTGGAGCCAGCTGAGTGTTTGGTCCTCGCTGTAATGCGGTGACCTCAGTGCTTGGTTTAGGGGCGTGTGCGTGTGCATGCGTGTGTGTGGGGGTGATTTTTGGTGAGTTCTATGGATGCGGACTTTTCATATGGTAAATTCAGAAAATTCAGTGAGCAGTCCAGTGAGTTCCGAGGGACGCGTGATCCGGAGCCACCGTGTGATCGAGAGCCGTCCACGACCCCACAGGCCCTCTCTCGCCCTCTTACGGCCAGTCCGTTCCCCCACCCACCACTGCCTTTGCCCTCGGCCCTCTTTCTAGCCCTGGGATCTTTCTGTTCTGGAATTTTATAAAATCGACATCGCTTAGCCCACGAACCTCGGCGTCCAGCGTCCTGTTTGGTTTCCGTGTGTCCGCGGCTCATTCCTTTTGATTGCGGGTGACCTTCTCCGGTGCAGCTGTATCACCGTCACAGCCGAGGGACACGGCTCCCCTCTGTCTGGGGAGCCCGTAAAGGCGGTTCCGCGAGCACTCAGACAAGCTCCGCGTGGCTGTGTCCCTCCACTTCTGCTCCGTGAGTGCCCAGGGGCGAGGTCACTCACTCGTCTGCTGTGTGCGTGACTTTCTAAGGACTGTCATGGTCTCCAGAGTGTCCCTGACGTCGTGCCTTCTCCTCGCAGTCCGTGAGGACTTTGGTGTTCCCACGTCACCTCCGGAGCTTTTCAGTCCTGGTCACCCTGAAGGCCGTGGAAGCTCATGGTGGTTTTATGGTAAAACACACCTACCGTAAAACTTAACCCCTTAGTCCTGTTGCCTGTATGGCTTGGGGGCCTCAAGTACGCTCATGAAGTCATGCAACCATCACCAGCATCACCTCCAGGGCTCCCTTCACCTTGTAAAATGGAAACCGGGTACCCAACCAACAGCAACTCCTCATTTCCTGCTCAGCCCCAGCCACAACTTCCTACGTTCTGCCTCCGTGATCTGGACTGCTCTTAATACCTCAGATAAGTGGGACTGTACTGTACTGGCCTGTCCACTTAGCATGATGTTCTCAAGGTTCATCCATGTTGGAGGATATTGCAGAATTTCATTCTTTTTGAAGGCTGAATGATATTCCATTGTATGGATATACCACATTTTGCTGATGCATCCATGGACACTGGTTGACTCCACATTTTAGATGTTGTGAATATCTCATAGTGGTTTTTAATTATTTTTTCCTAATGATCATTGACATTGAGCATCTTATTGGCCATAATGTTTTTATTTACCATCTTCTTATAGGTAACCATAGTGAAGTGTCTGTTTCAAATCTTTTGCCCATTTTTATTGGATTAACATCATATAATTGAGTTTTAAGAGGTCTTCATATCACCTGGTTACAAAACCTTTAGCAAATATATGTTATGCAGATACTTTTTCCCAGTCAATGGTTTGCCTTTTATTTTTCTTATCAGCATCTTGAAGATTAAAAGTTTTAATTTTGGTTAATTTCAATTTGTTAATTGCTTTTAAAAATATTTCTTATTCTAAAGAACTTTAAGTTTTGGGGTCATAAAGACTTAAATAAAATTTGCCTATTTAAATAGACTTTGTTGTACCCAAAGTATTAAGATTTATTTCCAGTGTTTTCTTATAGGAAAGTTATAATTTAGCTTTTATATTCATCCTACGACCCATTTTGAATTAACTTTTGTACATGCTGTGAGGGACGGCTCCAGATTCAGTGCTTCACATACAGAAGTCCAGTTATTCTAGGAGGTTCCTTAAAAATACCTTTCTTTTTCCACAAATTGTCTTAACATCTTTGTTAAATTAGCCAGAGCGTGAGGGTCAATTTATGGAGATGGTATTCTGTGTTTTTATGCAAATACTACAAGGTCTTGATAAATTCATCTTTACAGTGTTTCAAAATCCAATTATGTATAGCCTCCTTCTCTTTTAAAATTCTTTTCTCTGTTTTAAGTTGTCTTTCCATGAAATTTTAGAATTAATTTGTGAATTTCTCAAAAAGAGAAAAAAATACCTGGGAACTTGATTGGTGATAATTATTGAAACTTCTATCACTGAGCATGGTTTATCTCTCTGTTTTAGTTTGTTTTACTTTCAACAATGTTTTGCAGTTTTTAATATGCAAGTCTTTCACATTAAATAAAATCTATCACAATTTGGGTGATATCTAAATGATATAGTAAAATAAACTTTTTTTCTTTTATTTGGTTATATCCACTCCAAAGGTACCAAATATCTAGAGTCTCTGATTTCGTTCTTTAAATGTGAATTTTTTCAAATATTGGTCTTTTGTGATGTCTTACCCTAGAAAACCAATCAAAAATTTCCACAGAACTGTGGTAAACATGAGAACAGAGGCTGGGGATAGAGCTCAGTTGGTAGAGTGCTTGCCTGGCATGCACAAAGCCCTGGGTTCAATCCCCAGCACCACCAAAAAAAAAAAAAAAAAAAAAAAAGATAAATGATATTTCTCATAGTAAATTTTCACTTTACTTTGCTAATGTATAGAAATATGAATTATTTTTATATATTGACCTTGTAGCCTCTGACCTTGTTCAACTCACCTGTTACAAACAACTGTTTTATAGATTCCTTAGAATTTTCTACAGATAATTGTTTAGTCTGCTAGTAAAGTCAGTTTTAATTCTTTCTGCATATTTATTTCCTTTTCTTGCTTTTATTGTGCTAGCGGGCTCTCCAGTGTGGTGTTGAATCAGGTGGAGACAGGACATCTTTAGCCAGTTCCAGTTCTGTCAGGAACTTTCCCATTAAGGAGAGGGGTAGCCCTGGAATTGTAGTAGACATGTCTGACCAGATTGAGGAGGCTCACTCCTGGTTCTACTTTGCTGAGAGTTTTTCAGGAGGGGATGCCAACATCATCAAATACTCGTCATTTTTTTTACATCTGTTGCAATAGTGATATGTTTTTTCTTTTATGGTCTGCAAATATGGTGAGTTACTCTGACCAATTATTAGGTGTTAAGCCAATCTAACAATTTCCGTGCCAGCCCACTTGACCATGGTAACTTACCTTTAGACTATACTGATGAATTCAATTTGCTAAAGTGCTATGCAAGAGTTTTTGTATCTAGACTTTCTAGAAGTACTAGATTTGTGGGGTTTTTTGGTAATGTCTTCATCTGGTTTTGGTATCAGAGTAATAATGCTGGCTTATAAAGTGGGTTGAAAAGTGTTTTCCTTTCTTGTGGATATATGAGGCTATTACCCCATCCTTAAATGTTGAGGACAATTCCTCAGTTACCAGCCAGGTCTGGAGATTTCCTCGTGGGAAGGTTTTACTACCAATTTAATTTCTTAAAGAGATGCAGGTCTATTTATATACCTTCCCCAAAGGGACCATTTCTCAAGACAGCCATATTCCGAATCATAAAACCACCCCCAGCAAATACAAAGAATGAATGTCATACAAAGCATATTCTCTGGCCACAGCAAAATTAAACTGAAAATCAATGATCAAATCACAGAGAGATATCTGGAAAATCACCAAATAGCTGAAAATTAAACAGTACATTTCTTAACAACCATGAGTCAAAGAAAAAAGAACACTGGAACTTGGAAATATTTTGAATGATCTGCTTCCTCTTGGGTGAGTTTTGGTACTTTTATTTTTCAGATTAGAGGTTTGTTTCCTAATCATTTTTAGCTGGAGGTTTGTTGATTTCATTGATATTTTGAAGAACAACTTTAATTGACTGAATTTTTGTGGTTGTTTTACCAAGTTCTAATCTTATCTTTGTTATTTCTTTAGTTTGTTTTATTTGTTTTAATTTTTTTTTCATGTTTTCCCCTAGTTTTCTAAGGTGGAAGCTCAGATCTCTGATCTTTGGCCTTTTTTCTCTAATACAAGAATTTTCTACTATAAACTTTTGTGTAAGCATGATTTCAACTATGCCTCACAGATTTGGATATGTCATATTTTCATTTTCAATTAATTCAAAGTATTTCCCAAGTTCCATTGTTATTTTTTTCTTTGACTCATGGGTTAATTTTTAACTATTTGGTGATTTTCCAGATACATTTCTGTGACTTGATCATCGATTTCCAGTTTAATTTTTTGTGGTCAGAGACTATGCTTTGTATGATTTCAATTCCCTATATTTCTTTTTTTCCCCTTAAGTTCATTGAGGTAAAATTGAAATACACACATATTTGAGGTATGCGATTTGGTCAGTTTTGACATGTATGTAATCAATACAATCAATATAAAAAGGATTTCCATTACTTTTTTTTTAATTTGAAATCATGCAGACCGTGTTTCCTGCATGATTTTATTGCATTAGAAATCAATCACCGTAAGATATACAGAACCCCACCCCCACATGTCAGCTACTTCAAAATTAAATGGCACACTTATAAATATCTCAGAGGTCAAGGAAGAAAGCACAGTAAAAGTAAATAAAAGGTGCTTTGAACTAAGTGCTAATAAAGCTTAAAATATCAGGATCTCTGGGATGGAACAGTACTCAGATCCACATTTATAACTCAAAGTACTTGTATCAGCAGAAAGCTAGAATAACAACCAAATTATTTTCAAATTATGTAGTAGGAATGAAAAAATCAGAGTAGGAGCAGAAATATATGAAAAAGATAAGAACTAATACAGCTAAAATTTGATGAAATAAACAAGTGTAACCAAGAAAAAAGCCAAGAACACAAAAATTAATATCAATGGAAAGGGAGCTATCAAGATAAACCTTACAAATGCTAAAAGTACATTAAGGTAATATTATAATTGTATATCAACATGTGTTATAGCTTTTATAACATGGTCTGGCTTAGAGAAGGATCCATGTGCTATTGAGAAGAAAGGGTATTCAGTCATTAAACGATGAAATATTCTATATATGTCTGTTAAGTCTAGATTATCAAATGTATTTTTTACTTCTATGACTGCTTTACTTAGTTTTTGTTTGGAGGATCTATTCAGTGGTGAGAGAGGTTGTTGAAGTTACCCCGTATGATTATGTTGTGATTTATTTGATTCTTGAAACTGAGAAGGGTTTGTTTGATGCATCTAGATCCTCCATTGTTTGGGGGCATAAATATCTACAATTGTTTCGTCTTGTTGATGTATCATTCCCTTAAGCAGTGTGAAACGGCCTTCTTCGTCCTTCTGATTAATTCTGGCTTAAAGTCCAGCTTATCTGGTATGAGGATGGAAACCCTTGCTTGTTTGCAAAGTCCATGTGAGTGATGTTTTCTCCCATCCTTTCACCTTCAGTCTGTGGATGCTTTGCCTGTGAGGTGAGTTTCTTGGAGACAGCATATTGTTGGGTCTTGCTTTTTAATCCAATATGCCAATCTGTGGCTTTTGACTGATGAGTTGAAGCCATTAATGTTCAAGGTTATTATTAAGATATGATTTGTGGTCCCAGTCATTTGGGTTTATTTCTAGTTTTTAATTTGAATTAGCTTCTCCTTTGACTGACTATTCAATTAGTGTAGTTCTTTTCTTTGCTGGTTTTCTTTTTTTTTTTTTTTTCATTTAACCTTCATGGAATATTTTGTTGAGAATATTCTGAAGTGCAGACTTTCTAGTTGTAAATTCTTTTAACTTTGGTTTATCATGGAAGGTTTTTATTTCATCTTCAAATCTGAAGTTTAATTTTGCTGGATATAGGATTCTTGGTTGGCATCCCTTTTCTTTCAGAGCATGGTGTATGTTATTCCAGGATTTCCTAGCTTTGAGGGTCTGAAATCAGCTGAGATACAAATTGGTTTCCCCCATATGTAATCTGATATTTTTCTCTCATGGCCTTTAAAATTTTATGTTTATTCTGTATGTTAGGCATTTTCATTATGATGTACCTTGGTGTGGGTATGCTGTAATGTTGAATATTTGGGGTCCTGTAAGCCTCTTGTATTTGATTTTCCATTTCATTCTTTAGATTTGGGAAATTTTCTGATACTATTTCATTGAAAAGATTGTGCATTCCTTTGGTTTGTATCTCTGTGCCTTCATCTATCCCCATAAATCTTAAATTGAATTTTTTCATGTTTTCCCATAGTTCTTGGAAGTTCTATTCATGGTTTCTTAACATCTTCTCTCTCTGTGGTCAACTCTGTTTTCAAGATTATACATTTTGTCTTCGTTGCCTGAGGTTCTGTCTTCCAAGTAGTCTAGTCTGTTGGTGATGCTTTCTATTGAATTTTTAATTTGGTTTATTGTTTCCTTCATTTCAAGGATTTCTGCTTGTTTTATTTTCTTTAAATCTCTATCTATTTATTGAAGTGATCTTTTGCTACCTGTATTTGCTCTCTTACATAATCATTTACTTCGCAGATCAATTCAACCACGTACATTCTGAACTCCTTCTCTGACATTTCTTCCACTGTGATGTTGATAGATTCTCTTCTTGGAGTATCTGGTTTGCTTGGGGTAATTTGTTTTCTTGCTTTTTCATGGTGTTTGTGTGTCTACCCATCTAACAGTATGGATCTGAGGCAGGAGAGTTTCTACCCTCTGCACTTATAGTGTTCCTGAAGGTTTCCAGTACCTCACTGTTTTGGGGAGACAAATAATAACAACAACCAATGTGAACAATAGACAGCGTTAAACCAAATATTTCCTACTATGATGTTAATAATAATTATCATAATAAAGAGAAATCAGATGATCGGTTATTGCCTACAATAAAAACAGCAAGTTTGCAAAAGGGTTTATAATTTCAAATGGTGGAGAGAACAGAAGAGATATAGGATGTGAAGGAGGAGGAGAGAAGAAGTAAAAAGCTAAAGAAAGAGTGAAAGAGAAAACAATAGAGATTGTTAGCAGAAAAAAAGGGAGAATCAAGGGAAACAGGAGAAAAAATATATATAAAGTAAAAATGTAAAAAAATAAAAATCAAAGAATACTAAACAAACTAAAATATACTAATCAAACATCTTAGTTCACAAAAAACTAATCCATGAAAAATAATTGACTTCATAAATGCTAATAATGATAAAAAACAAATATGAATATGTATAAATGTCCATGTACCATTAAATTCACAATTAAATAGAGAAAAAGAAATAAAAATGATCTGATGAAAAGTTATTCTTTCCATTGCAGTTCAAAAGCTTCTCAGTGTCTCTTCTGGGCAGTTCCCGGCGGGGCCTTCTGGAGTGTGGTGCTCCGCCCCCTGGATTGCTGGAGGGAGAGGTGACCCGTAGGCCGAGTGCCGAGGCGGGGTTTGGGCTTAGTGGCCCCGGGCTCCTCACTGAATGCCAGCCGGGCTGGAGATTTTAAGTCAGCACCCCTCCAGCCCCAGCACTTGACGGTCCATCCTGGAGGACTTTACCCCAGGGCGTCCCTGGGTTCCACTTGTGTGTTGGGGGAGCTAATGCTTAGTTCCCCATGTCACCCTCAGACCCCACATTTCCTGGTCTCAGGGTCAGTCTCCAGTCTCCCGTCTCTGCCTTCCGAGTTGTTGGCCGGATGCGTCTCTCCCAGTTGGTTCTGCAAGCAGATTGGAGGGGGCGGTGGACCAGTTGTCCCCTGTGTAAACCTCTCTCCACCTTGGATTTTCTCCTGGTCGCTTAAGCACACTCTACGTCGTGCAGCTGTGTTTCCTGGGCCTGTATTTCAGGCTAAACCTGGGTTTGCTGGGAATCGGTTCCCTCAGCCGCCAGCCCCTGAGCAGCAGCTGCAAAATGGTTCCTTCCTTTGTCTTCCGCAGGCCACCTGGAGAGATGGAGGCTTCTTTCCCCACACACGGATATTGTGCAGCATGTCCTTCTGGTTTTCCAGGCAATGTCGAGATCACTAAATGCTCTGGACCCAGACACAACTCAGGCCTCCCCAAAATGCAGGTTCCTTCGATTCCCTTATCCCTCCATTGTGCTCATGGAGAGACCCCTCTGGCTGGTGCTTCCGGCCTGGCCAGGGCAGCAGCTGTGCCCCTGGGGATTTCTTCCTTATTATATCCAACCTGTGTTCCCAATCTGCTTCGAATGTCCAGTTTTAAATTCCAGTGAAGTCCTCCTGCTTTTCTCTGTCCACCCACCTTGCTGAGAAGTTGCCTGTCTGCTTTCTTGGTTTCGCTCCACAGAGAGGCCAGGAACAAGACCTCCTCTAGTCCGCCATCTTGAAAACCTCCCTTGTGAATCACGTCTAATTCTTTACATTTCTCGAAGGTGGTTTTATGATCCAGAATATGACCTATCTTGAGAAATGTTCCCTTTAGGGAAGGTGCATCCTGCTGCTGAAAGGCGAACTGCTCTGTAAATTTCTGTACAAGTTGATTGATTGTGTTACTCAAGCCATCTATATCCTTACTAATCATTTGCATACTTGTTTATTTAATCTGTTATCGACGGAAGGATGTGGAGAGGTCTGAAAATAATTGTGGATTTTTCACTTGCTTTTTTGAGTTACGTTGCTTGGTTTTTTTTTTTTTTTAATCTACTTTGATGTGGTTATAATGTCCATATGCATCCGGTGTGTTTTGCTTTTCTTAATGAAGACCCCTTTATCATCAAGAAATGTTCATTTTTACCCCAGGTACTACTTCTTGTTCTGAAATTTACTTTAAGATTGCCATTCTAACATTCTTTGGATTAGTGGTCATATTATATATTTTAAAAACATACTTTATTCTTTAGGGCAGTTTTAGGTCCACAGCAAAACTGAGCAGATGGTAGAGAATTTCCCACGTAGCCCCTGTCCACACCCGCAAGGCCTGTGTGCTATCAGCTTCCTGCCAGAGTGGATGCTATGCTTTATTTCCTTTACTAATAATTTTTCTGTCTTTATATAAAAATCAGTTTTGTAATGGTTCGATTATACATGGGGCTTGCTGTTTTATCCAATCTGACAATCCATGTCTTTTAATTGGGGGTATTTAGAAAATTTCTATTAAATGTAAGTATTGATAAGGTCATATTTAAATGCAGCCGTTTGCTATTCATTTCTATACATGTCTGATATTTATGCATTTTATCTTTTTTCTAACTTCTTTTGCAACTTTTTTTTTTTACAATTTCATTTTATCTTGATTTTGGCTTATTAGCTATTCATCATTGTTCATTTAAAAATAAAGTTATGGTATTCCCCAGATCCATCCATTTACCAGCAAATGCCATCATTTCATTCTTTTTAAAGGCATAATAATATTGCATCATGTATATACGCCACATTTTCTTTATCCATTCATCTGTTGAAGGACACCTAGGTTGGTTCCACGGTCTGGCTATTGTGAATTGAGCTGCTATGAACATTGATGTGGCTGTATCTCTGTAGTATGCTGATTTTAAGTCCTTTGGGTATAAACCGAGGAGTGGGATAGCTGGGTCAAATGGTGGGTCCATTCCAAGTTTTCTGAAATAAGCCAGTCCCCAAAAAACAAAAGCTGAATGCTTTCTCTGATATGCAGATGCTAATTCACAATGGAGGCAGGCTGGGGAACGATGGGATTACTTTAGATCAGGTAGAGGGGAGTGACGGAGGGGAGAGGCCTGGGGGTAGGAATGATAGTAGAGTGAATCAGACGTTATGACGCGTGTCCGTGTATGACTGACCGGCGGGATTCTGCCTCACGTATAACCAGAAGAATGAGAAATTACACTCCATTATATGTGATGGGTTGAAGTGCGCTCTACTGTCCTGTGTAACTAGTTAAAACAAGTAGAAAAATAAAGGTATGGTAGGGCTGGGATGTAGGGCAGCGGTAGAGCACTAGCCTGGTGCAGGCTGGGCCCTGATTTGGGCACAGGAGAGCAAAGCCACAGGAAGGCCTGAAGCTCAGGGCCTGCAGCACACCTGTCTCCCTCCGCCCAGGTCCCTTCAGATCGGTCACCTGTCGGGACCTGGCTCCAGCTCCCTGCACTCTCCCTGCCTGTGCCTTCAGCCGGCGTTGGCATCCCTTCTACTTCATAGGGTCATGGTGGCCACTCATGCGCACGGCTGTCAACGATCTTTTAAAAGAGATCAGCGGGGTGAGAATCAAACCTCCCTTATTTACTTCCACGTTTTCGATTTCTGGTGCTTTATTTCTGTACAGGATCCAGATTTGCACCTAGCTTCACCTTCTTCCTGGCTGAAGAACCTCTGAACATTTCCCATACATCTCCCCGTGTACTGGCCCTCGAGCCTTTCAGCATGTCCTTGGCTAAACATGATGTGAATTTTTAAGGATGTTTTGGTTTACTCCAGAATTCTTGGCTCGCCGACAGTTTGCTCTCATGTTCTTAAAATATCAGTTCTTTGTCCTCCGCTCGCGGAGTGTGGAAGTTTGTTGGTAATATTACCTTTGGTTCTTTATAAATAATCTCTTCTTTCCTCTGCTTTTAAGAGTTTAACTAGATGGCAGTTGGCTTTCTGTAATTCGATTTTTTTCATGATGTGATTTTTCTTCATGTGGTTTTCACTTGGGGTTTGTTGAGTTGCTTGGATCTGTAGCTTTATGGTTTTCATTAAAATTGGGAAATATTCAGCTATTATTTCTTCCCATGTTCTTCATCCCCAACTCTGGCTTTTCTGGGACTTCAGTGCATGTGGTCCCCGCTGCCTGACTCTGTCCCTCGGCTCCCTGACGTGATGGCCATCTGTTTCAGTCTCCTTCTTCTACGCGCTTCATTTTGGAGAGTGTCTATCGCCCCGTCTACAGGTTCGCTGCTCTCTCTCTCTCTCTCTCTTCCCCGCCTTCCCTATGCCCAACTCCCCACCCTCCCTTATTGTCTCATCTTCCGTTAATTCTATTGATAATATTCTTCATCTCAGATATTGTATTTTTCATCTCTAGAAATTCAGCTTCATCTTTTTTACAGCTTCCACTTCTCTGCAATGTTTTCCATCTGCCTCTTGGGCATATTGAATTTATTTCGCATGATACAATAGCCACAAAGTGTCTGTTAATTCTCCCGTGTTTCTCATGTCTGGGTCTGATTAGGCGGACTGGGATTTCTTCTGATTGCTGGTTATACATTTTCCCGCTTCTTTTTACTCCCCCTCTTTCTTATGGGATGCCTGGTGTTAGAAATACCACAGTGTTGATGGCTGGGTTTTGCTGTGGTCCTTTCAGTGTCGTTGAACATTGTTCCGGGACACAGTGAATTCCTTGAAATCGCTTTGATTCCCTCCAGGTTGGTTTTGCACGTCTGTGACTGAAGGTCACAGGATTTGTCTGCTTCTACCGCCCTGGTGAGACCCGTCCCACATTCCATCCTGAGGGCCCCGTTTGTGCGTAGGCTGGTGGAGATGGACGTGGCCCCAGGTCTGGGCAGGCACACTGGGTTGCTCTGCCTCCTCCTCTTGGTGGCTCTTTCTAGCCTCAGGGAGTCTCCTCCCATCTGAGCACAGGTCAGTTTTCAGCCGGAGACTCCAGGCTGTCTGCCTGGGCTGTTCCTCCTCTGGGGCGTTTTGCCATGCAAACCCCGGTCTCTTGGCGCTTCCAGGCGCTGACCTCTTCCTCAGCTCCGCGAAACCCCCGGTCGCTAGGCTCCCTCTCACTGCAGTCTCTTCTGAAAACCTTCTTCAGGTCGTGAGCTGGAGAAGTTGGGGGCTCCCCTTGTTCCTGTCTCTGCTTTGGAGGGTGACTTTCTGTTCTGTTGATTGTCC
Organism: Sciurus carolinensis; assembly: GCF_902686445.1. NCBI lineage: Eukaryota > Metazoa > Chordata > Mammalia > Rodentia > Sciuridae > Sciurus > Sciurus carolinensis. The sequence continues at coordinate 199,469,482 of NC_062213.1, read as the reverse complement.
CGTGTCTGAAAACTGTTGTGAGACACACACACACACACTCCCAAGCACGGAGTCTAAGGCAGGAGGATAGGTTTTGTCTCGGGTCTGGTCAAGCAGGATATTTCTACGTGAGCCATAGAAAGCCTGGCAGGCCCTTTTCAACCGACAGCAGGTGGCCTTAAATGTAAAATTACTGGGGATGTAAAAACAAACAAACAAAAACAGCCAACAGGGACATGAAGCAGTGATTTCCAGCAGTGAACACCTGAGTGTAGCAGATCCAGGGCCCTGTGACCCACAGGAGGTGGGGAGAAGGGGCCCAGCCTGACCATCCGGGCACAAACGGGAGCCCACTGAAGGCACAGCGCTTTACGACATTAAACAGCTCGACAGGAGAAGGCAAGCCGGGGATGCAGAGGATCACACCCCCGACACTCAGCCACTGAGGAAAGGGGGAGAGACCTTGTACCGGAGGGGTTACATGGGGATCCTAACTGCTCTGGGTGGGCCGGCTCACCTGAGCTGGCAGGACTGTCACTAAAAGCCCTGCTTCCATAGCACCTTGTGTCCCTGAGCCTGCTCCGTGGGTCTGGGCAGGTGAGCGTGTCTCACACACCTAACAGCACGTAGAAGGCATCAATTATCACATCTGACCGTAACGCTTTTTGGAAATGTCAGCACATTTTATTAATGTTGACATTTTGTTAATGCCAAATTCTTAGCTCTCTCTTTCTGTTTCAGTGATTCTTAAATTTGGGGGGCTTATCCATAGACTCTCCCCCTCGAAAAAGTGCACATGTTCATGTGTATCCAGTGGCAGGCAAACTCTTTCTCAGCAAAGGAAACAATAAATAATGTGAAGAGAGAGCCGAGATTGTGGGAGAAAAATCTTTACCACACACACTTCAGATGGGGCGCTAATCTCTATAATTTATAAAGAACACAAAAGCTTAACATCAAAAATACAAATAACCCAGTTGATAAATGGGTTAAGGATCTGAGCAGACATTTCACAGAAGAAGATATACAATTGATCAACAAAGATATGCAAAATGTTCAACATCTCTAGTAATTAACACAAACCAAAACCAGACTAAGATTTTAACTCACTCCAATTAGAATGGCTGTTATCAAGAACATGAACAACAATAGGTGTTGGCGTGGATGTGGGGAAAAGGCACACTCATACATTGTTGGTGGAACAGCAAACTGATGCAGCCACTCTGGAAAGCAGTATGGAGATTCCTCAGAAAACTTGGAATGGACCCACCATTTGACCCAGCTATCCCACTCCTCAGTTTATACCCAAAGGACTTAAAATCAGCACACTACAGTGACACAGCCACATCAATGTTCATAGCAGCTCAATTCACAATAGCTAGATCATGGAACCAACCTAGATGCCCTTCAATCAATGAATGGATAAAGAAACTGTGGGATATATACACAATGGAATATTATTCAGCCATAAAGAAGAATAAAATTTTGGCATTTACTGGTAGATGAATGGAGTTGGAGAATATCATGCTAAGTGAAATAAGCCAAGCCCCCAAAACCAAAGGCCCAATGTTTTCTCTGATAAGTGGATGAGGATACATAACAAGGGGCAGGGGGAGAGGGTAAGGGAAGAATGGAGGAACGTTGGAGTGAGTAGAAGGACATGAGGGAAGGAGATGGGGCGGGGCAAGGGAAATTTGTGGAATGAAACAGACATCATTACCCTGTGTACATGTATGATTATCCAAATGGTGTGAATCTACATTGTGTACAACAGAGAAATGAAAAGTTCTACTCCATTTGCGTACAATGAATCAAAATGCATTCTGTTGTCATGTAGAACTAAATAGAATGAACGATAAAAAAAATGCAAAAAAAAGAAGAAATAGAAAACGACCCCTAAGTCTTTCCCCTAGACCTTGGAGGAAAAGGTAGAGTCCAGATGAGAAACTTCTGCCTTGGTTCATATTAATTTCTTTGGTGATCATGAAACTTACAATTTTGCCTGACTCACAGCATTGTTGTGACAGAGCACAGTGACGAGGTCAGAATTCTTTCAGAGGGATGTAGAAGGCACGGTGTGTCTCATGGTGGCTATTGTTACAGTTGTTTTCATTATTATCATTTTTAATAATGACTCTGAAATGGTGCTTTAAATGTAGTGGTGGGTCATTTAATAATTTAGTATTTCCCTAACTTTAGCAAGCCTCTACTCACGTGTACACATGCACATGTGCACAGACACACATGCACACATGCACACACAGACGTGCAGGGCACCTGTGACTCGTGTTTGCAGGGGATCTGAGACAGTGTGACCATCCGTTTTCGGAGAGCGGGTAGTTTTGTCCTCTATTTTCTGCCCGCGACATTGTATCTCTGGGTTCAGTAGTTTTCCAACACAATTATCCAGTTTTTGCATCGATTTACAAGTAAGTGTTGTGTCCTGTGCTTTATGAAATTCATTTCTCTGTGTGATTAAAATCAATGAAGACGCACTCGGTGGGATGGGGTGACCCGCACGGCTCTCTGGACTGGTTACCTTCTGTCGCTCAGGGTCAGCTCCGCGTGCTCTGTGATCAGCGAGCGCTGGCTTGGGTTTCCGCCTGGCCACGCGCTAGCTTTTCTTCCCTTCTGGCCTTGTTAGCAAGACAGAAGCTGTGACCACATCTGCCCCTCTCTCTTGCCGCTTTTCCCGGTGCCCCACACCAGGAACCAGCCACCCAGCGGGAACTCGGTTCCTCACCCTGTTCAAGGAGGGACCCTCTCTCCTGTCCTTCCCATCCAGCCCCGCACGCCGGCTCAGGAAGGCCTCACAGACCCCGGTCCACCGCCAGCTCTCTCTCCCTGCAAGTCCGGGAGCAGGGCAGATCCCATTCCATCTCCAAAACCCTATTGGAGGCTTGTGGAAGAGAGGCAGGCTCTCCCAGGGCCGGGCTGTGCTCTCCTGTCGTCAAGAACCGTAGCTCAACACTCGCTTTATAAATGGCTCCAGATCCTGAGTTAAATGCAGCTGAACCCACTTCTTTCCTCTCTGAGATGAGAGGTGAGGAACTGCCTCTGCCTCCTCCCTGAGCCCGTTACCGCCTGCCTAGTCAGGGGACCTGCCTGGATCCCAGCTGGCTGGATTCGGTTGTCCACCCCCAAAACCAGTAAGCAGGCGATGCAAAGAGGAAGATGGGTTTAATGCCATTGGCCAAAAGTGGGGAGCTCATTTGTCTCCCTGGGTCCTAGAGGAGCAGTTATCATTTATAGAAACAAAAACCAGGAGGCACGATTGGCTTCGGGCAGTTTCTCAGCTTCTATTGAAGTGGAGAAAATAACCAGAGAACTGGGAGAAAAATATCCCAGGGCTTTAGTGATTCTGTTACATTGCGTGAGGGTTGAGCCCAGGACCACACGCATGCTCCACAAAGGCTCCACCAAGCCACGGCTCCAGCCAGGCCTAGGGTTTGAAGAGGATGGGATACAATCCCCCCACCCTGATTAGTTCACCCTCAGCCTCGGGGAGCTGGGTGGTCCTTCATTGCTGGATCCCATGCAAATCAAAACCACCCTAAGAGTTCATCTCTCTCCAATTAGAAGGGCTATTATCGAGAACACAAGCAATAATCAATGTTGGCGTGGATGTGGGGAAAAGGTTCACTCACACATTGCTGGAGGAGTTGCAAATTGGCGCAGCCACTCTAGAAAGCATATGGAGGTTCCTCAGAAAACTTGGAATGGACCCACCATTTGACCCAGCTATCCCACTCCTCGGCTTATACCCAAAGGACTTAAAATCAGCATACTACAGAGATACAGCCACATCAATGTTCATAGCTGCTCAATTCACTATAGCTAGATTGTGGAGCCAACCTAGATGCCCTTCAATCGATGAATGGATAAAGAAACTTTGGTATATAATACACAATGGAATATTATTCAACCATAAAGAAGAAGAATATTATGGCATTTGCAGATAAATGGATGGAATTAGAGAATATCATGTTAAGTAAAATAAGTCAATTCCCAAAAACCAAAGGCTGGATATTTTCCCTGATAAGTGGATGATGATATAAAATGGGGGTGGGGGAATGGGAGGTAAGAGAAGAATGGAGGAACTTTAGATTATGTAGAGGGGAATGAGGTGGGGTATGAAAGATAGTGGAATGAGATAGACATCATTACCCTATGTACATGTATGATTACGCGAATGGTATGAATCTACATTGTGTACAAATATAGAAATGAAATGACGTATCCCATTTGTGTACAATGAATCAAAATGCAGTCTGTAAAAGATAAAATAAAAATTTTTTAAAAAGTAAAAAATAATTTAAAAAAAGAAAAATCCATATTAAGAACATCCAATGCCGGAGAGTAGAGTGGGCTAGTTGTCCTTACCTCTGCATTTGCAAGTTTAGAAATGTGTATGGAGGGCTGGGTTGTGGCTCAGTGGTGGAGCGCTTGCCTAGCATGTGTGAGGCACTGGGTTCGATTCTCAGCACCGCATATCAATGAATGAATAAAATAAACGTCATCAACAATTAAAAAAAAAAAAGGAACTCTGAAGCATAAGAAGCCAGATCCTTGTTGCTGAAGGAGGCAAAGTCTGAAATATTCAGCGTCTCTGCCTGGGAGGGGAGGACTCTCTCTCCGTAACCTCCTGGTGTTTGGTTTGTTGGGATTTGACAAGGGACCCCCTCGATTGCCCACCCCTGAAGGATTCCCTGGGGGCATGATGGTTTGTCAGCCACCGTGGCCCCAGGCAGTGGGAGATCCTCCTGTTCTTTGATTGGTCCCACATCCGAGGGGAAGTGCAGACAATTCTTGGTCAGAAGATCCCCTTTTTAGCCAAATTCAAGCAACAAGAGGTTTAGGAAGAGCTGTGCTTAGGGAAGCCTGACCAGAAGACTTCTGTTAAGAATTTTGACAGACAAGAAAAATATCAGCCATGAATAAGAGCAAAGCAAATCAGTGTTCAGTAGAATGGAGCTAATAAACAGAATCCCTTTAGTTATATGACTTTTACCTAATCAGTGAAAACCAACTTGTATACAAAAAGTAGCTCCGTCAGAGATTTGCATTAAAGACTGTCTGATAGTCCTTCTTATACGAACCAAGATTCATTGCCACTTGGGTAGGAAGCTCATAAATGCATTTTACCACATCTTCAGACTTCTTTTTATAGGTATATTCCATAGAAGTGTGAACATTTGGAATGCAGACTACAGGAACTAATGTTATTTTAGCAATTAATAATACACACATATATTGTACCTTAAAACCTGTTTCACAAAGCCATAATGCCAACAGTAGAGCTGAGATGACTTTTTAAATGCAGCCAGTCTTACACATATCTTAAAATCTTTAACTGTACATCTATCCTGAAATGAAAGATAAATAAAGTAAGATTCCCCCTTACTAACTGTGAGGACATGGCTCATGTTATCTAAGACGACAAACTATTATTACATCGAGAGTTTGGCAACTCAGTCACACAGTTTGGTTAGCTTGACGATATGTTAAAACAACAATCATGATGTTAGGATTATCTGATTTTCAAAGCTTTAGATATTTTAGAATATCTATAGCAATAAAATATGTCACATCATTGCAACAGGACTAGTTCATTTAACCAGAGCTATAAACTAAAAAACAGACTTCAGAACAAAGTTTTGAGGAAACCCTTACCTTATCGAACTTCATTTTTCCTTTAAGCAATCAATAACCCAATAAAACCAGCAGAAAACAGAAATAGGAGATCATCTTGATATAACATAAAATCTTTGCTTTTTAAACTGGATTTTTGTGAACTTTGCTCAAAATGTTAAGAAATCCTTACTGTTTAAAGTACAAAAACAAGAGTGTTTGGTTTTATATCTATGCATTACGTCTTGATTTTAGAAAGTCCTATAATAACTTTTTATGGCCCACTTAATCACCTATAAATCTCATATAGAATATTTTATCTAAATATTTTTCTTAAATACACTCTCTAACAGAACAGATTTAAATATTTTACATGAAAGATACATGTGCGAATATCTCACTGTTTTAATAGTTGAGGATTCATTTTACAGAAATGTCAGTTTTTCAGGTTTATCATAACTGTGGACATTGTCCAACTGCTGGATACTACCTGTAAATGTATTTTTAAAATTACTTTAAGTTCATCTAGAATTCAAGCATTAATAAAGCAAACCAGAAAGGTGAAACTGTTTTCTACCTTTTTTAGCTTAATTAATGTCTATTCTTTATTTGATCAATTTTGTTTTCTCCCAGAAAATTTTCATATCAAATATATTCATCTGTAACCGAACAGGTGTGTTTTGACTCAGGTGCTACTTAATGGCATATAATAACCTCTCATTGAGTTTACATTGCTTTCAGAAATACCAGTTTTTTTTTTTTTTATCCAATGCCCATTATATTTTAAGCCTCATTATTGATAGCAGAGACGTACACCAAATTAAAAAAAAAAAACTGTCAAGGTAAAATTTTAATTTCAAAAACAATGCTCCTCATTATTCTGTGCCTTTAGGTAGAAAATAAAGACATTTAACATAATACAAATCTTGAAGAAGAAAACAGGCATGGTTGAGTTAGAAGACACGAGAGACGGGTGGAAAGAAGACATAAAGGAAAGATGAGGAAATGAGGTTTTAGTTCAGAAGGTCCCCCTACCAGGTCTCTCTCCCATGCCTGTCACTCCCAAATTTCTGAGAGATCTGTACATGTATCTGTGCATTGTTAACTGACACAATATTTTAAGAGAGCTATGACTCAGGGGGCTTTCCAGCATTATCCATGGATCAGATAATGGAGACCAGTCAGTGTAAAACTGCTGAGACCCATCAGACCACCCTACCTGCTTTGTAATCACCAGGTTGAGATCATCCCTCCCTCCCTCCCAGGTCCACCCCTCACCAGGTGTTGTTTAAAGAAAGACCCAGAACCCTACACATCTCTCACTCACCAGAGGGCCCACCTTCTCTCCTGGGTGTGGATTCCTCACTTTATCCCCACAGGCTGCTACCTGTTCAGGTAACCCTCATTCTCCCTTGAGTGTGTATCTGCTTCCTTAATAAATGTCAATCACTCTGACTGGCATGTGCTGAAATTCTTCTCTGTCTTGTAAGGCAGGGGCCCTGATGGGCCTGGGTGGAGATCCCCGCTTCTCTCTGGGCACCCCTTGTCCCGTCTCTGGAGAGACCTCTTCTCCCGAGACACAATGAGTCTTGGAAGGTAGGGCTACATGTACTGCCAGAGGAGAGAATCGCTCTCCTAGTGAGAAAGGTTCTACAACATTTAATTGGACAAACTATTGACATCAGACATAGCGTTGGATCCATTTAGCAGCTCCGAGGGATGTTTTAAGAAGGCCGTGAAGTAACTCGATGATTAAAAAATAAAACACAGGTCGTTAGTACAGAAAGTATAAAGACATAAGTGGAAAGTGCCGGAGTTGTTCTATGAACAGCACCATACAAACACAGTTTTAACTCGAGGTTAGCAAAGGAACTGATGTTTGTTTACAGACAGTTCTTTCAAAGTAACATTGGAATCAAAGTGAAAACAGACTTTTAATCTGTTTATATTCAATTTTATCTTTAACAATCACAAATTCAGGACTTGTATAGAAACACAAAACTTTTTCTAATAAGAGTGTTTTGAAAGTAAACTTAAAAAGGAAAATTAATCTGAAAAGCTCATGTCTAAAAACTTATAAAACATCAGATTTCTCTTCTACCTGAGGTCAAGAATATAACAATCAATATTTGGGAAATACATGTAACATAGACGTTACTGAGTAAATACCTAGACAGACTGATAGTTAATTTATAAACGTACTGCTAGGATTTGTAATCAATTTACAACAATAGCAAAAACACCACAAATTTTAGCTCATTACAGAATGATGTTATTCTAGAAATCAGAAACAGAAGCCATACATGCATATTAGCATTTTAAAATTATCTGTTATTTATTTTAGCTTATCTTGGACCTGGTACAAGGAAAGAAACACCAAACAAAATTAAATTTCTTGAGCTTAAGAGTTCTGGCAATACTAAATAAATAATAATTATACACCTCTTAGGATTCAGTCCATGCCTATGTTTGGTGGATAGTCTCTCTTGTGAATCTCCAAATCTGTTGAACAATTACTATTCCAGGCCAATGATGAATTCCAAATATAGATATAAGCATTATACATTTGTCAAAAGAAAAAGAAAAAAGAAACAACATATTTGAAGTTTGCAAAGGCTAAGAATGTTGCCACTGAATTCAAATTTCCCTGTAAAACAAAACAAGTTAAAAATTCTATTTTAAAGAACCCAATCTAAGCAAAGTCTACATAAGAAAATAGCAGTAACTCATTTATTATAACAAAGTAGGTAGCTTTTATCATAGATAGTTGGCATTAGATCACATAAACATTTATTAAAATACCAGGTAAATGGTAATCATCAACTCTATTTAGAATAACCTTCATCTGTGATCTATTACAGTAAAATAAGAAATTTTCTAAAAACGAATGCCCTACTTACTTATCTAACATTTATTTTAATAGCAATTTTTGATTAACTATGAAACTCAAGCATAGTTAACATTTTAAGTTATTTTTTTTTTGCAAAATCCTAAGAGCTACTGTGTATAGAAAGCACCGAACATTACAACTTAAATATCTAGAAATAAATATTAACCCAACTGGCTAGTAGGTCAGAAAAAAATATCAGCATTTAAAGATATTACTAATAAGTTCAAATTAACTTATTGGTCACAGATTTACCAAGTTAAATAACTCAAAAGGCATTTGAGCTAACTTAACAGCTTGTAAGTTATGCAAATGTCTACTTAGCTATGAGTCAATTTGGTACCACACCAACACTATGTAAACATAAACATATAGGTGCGCATGAGAAAATTTTAAAGCTTTGATTCATCATTTGCCAGTTTTAAAAGCCAGATGGTTGATCTGACATAGTCTGAAGAAGTTCCTTAAATCTTCAATTTGCATTTCCCAAAGTCAGACTCTCATTTGAGGCGGGGCAGGCAATTTACACCTCAAAGACATAAAGCCTTATCTAAGGCTCAGCAATCTCTTTATTTTTTATTTATTTTTTATTGTAAACAAATGGGGTACAACTTGTTTCTCTGGTTGTACATGAAGAAGAAGCATACCGTTTGTGTAATCATACATTTACATAGGGTAATGGTGTTTGATTCATTCTGTTATTTTTCCTTCCACCCCTCTTTTCCTTCTGTACAGTCCCTCCTTCCTCCATTCTTGCCTCCCTCCCACCTCCCTTTATGTATCATCATCTGCTTATCAGTGAGATCATTTGTTCTTTGGTTTTGGGGGATTGGCTTATCTCACTTAGCATGATATTCTCCAGCTTCATCCATTTGCCTGCAAATGCCATAATATTATTCTTCTTTATGACTGAGTAATATTCCATTGTGTATATATACCACAGTTTCTTTTTCCATTCATCAATTGAAGGGCATCTAGGTTGGTTCCACAGTCTGGCTATTGTGAATTGAACAGCTATGAACATTGATGTGGCTGCATCACTGAAGTGATTTTAAGTCCTTTGAGTATAGGCCAAGGAGTGGGATAGCTGGGTCAAATAGTGGTTCCATTCCAAGTTTTCTCCACACTTCTTTCCAGAGGGGCTGCACTAATTTGCAACCCCACCAGCAATGTATGAGTTTACCTTTTACCCCACATCCTCGCCAATCTTGATTAACTGGTTTTCTTAGGAGAGGGAGAGAGGGCGCCACCTAGATAGATAGGTAGAGGGAAAATTGAAAGCTTTCAGTCAGATAAAACAAAAATAGGCAAGTTAAGTGAACAGAATCAAAAAGGGAATTCAGTAGAGCAAAGACCCTGTAAGTTCTAAATAGAGCCAGTGTGGATATCCCAGCTAGACTTCTCTCCAGGAATCCTGGGGTCACCTGCCCAGGTGAGTTTTAATTTGACTTTGCCTATTTTTAGAGCTCATTTTGTGAGAAGCTTGGCCGCTGACTGGACTGGCCTGGGTGCTGGGGAGGTGCTTCGGGGCAGGAAGACGTACTGCTTTTTAGGAATCCTTCCCAAGGTGTCCCAGCAGGCCCACAGTCCCTTCTTACATGTCCAGGAAAGTCCTGAACACCAAGGGGTGTGTGTGGGAGTCCATGGTGCAGGGAGGACCACCTGCCATGTGCCCCCTGGACAGGATGGGAGGTCGCCTTCCAACCTGGGAATGGGGTCTGCGCTTCTGGGATGGAATTCCCCAGGCACAGCCCTGGGCACGCCGTGTAGACGAATCTGTGTTGGTCAAACCACTTTGCAGGTTAACAAACATAAAACAGTGGCATCGAACTGGAGGGTACTTTCGGATGCATACGGCACGCCGCTGTCAAAGCTTCTCTCAGGAGCTCTGAGATAAAATGGGTACTTTTTATTTTTACAACAGAGATTCCCCAAACCAACACTCCACTCTCGACAGCTCTTGTGTCTTCTAAACAACCTGGCACCAGACAGGAGGCCAAACTTTCCTGTCGAACAAACCATTCAAGAAAGGACACTGAATTATTTGGAGAAACCACGATTTGGCTAAAAAACCCATAGATAACAGGGAAGAAAAGGTCACGGGCGAACGGGAACTGGTGGACCATTCATGAACTTAGGGACAACCGAACGTCGGGCCCAGAGATTCCTAAAACTTCATTTTTCCATTCTATCAAGAGTGGCGAAGGGCAGCGGATGCTGGTAAAGAAAGAGGACTCGGTTTGCCTCCTCCAGGGTGGGCGACCAGGCTGGCATGGTAGTCCTGCCAGAAATGCCACTCTGTGACCTCAGCCAAGCCAGTGGTACTGCCCGGGTCCCAGCTTTGGGTTTGGTTTCCTGCCCACACGAGAAGAAAGCAGAGGAGCTGGGCACAGGGACACATGCACATGATCCCAGCTACCTGGGATGAGGGGCGGGAGGATCACAAGATGGAGGCCAGCTTGGGCACCATCATAAATATGGAAATCAAACTAAAAAGGGTTGGGGAGGTGGATCGTGGTAGAACTCTCCTGGGTTGCAAAAGCACATGATATAAAAAGGAAAATACCTGCTGGGCACGGCGGTGCCTGCCTGTCATCCCAGCGGCTCAGGAGGCTGAGGCAGGAGGATCACAAGTTCAGGGTCAGCCTCAGCGACTTAGTGAGGCCCTAGGCAACGTGGCAGGACCCTGTCTCAGAATAAAAAATTAAAAGGACTGAGAATGTGGCTCAGTGGTTAAACACCCCTTGGGTTCAATCCCCGGTACCTAAAAGAAAAAGAAAAAAGGAAAATGGAGTTTCAGGCAGTTTGGCGGAAATCAGGGAGAAGCAGCTCATCTGTCTCTGCTGGTCCTACAGAAATGGTTGATTTATGGCACAAAGCCAGGGAACACCCCAAGGAGATTTAGCTTACTGTGCCAGCCGGAGGACACGCCGCAGTGCCTGCTTGTCAACCTCTGCGGGCACAGCCTGGGCTTTGGGGAAGTTTCTCAGCTTCTCCTGAGATGGATAGATAAGGACCAGGAAATTGGGGGAAAAAGACACCTAAGGGCTTTTCACGTCAAAGGGGCTTTGTTACCAGACCTCTGAGTAACTGCCCAAGAAGAGTCCAGAGGTGACCGGAACATCCCCAAACACTGGACGGTGCACGGGGAGTTATTCCAAGGGTTTGGAGGGCAACTTGGCAGGTTCATGATTATCCAAGTCAGCAGCCCCTCACCGGGAGAGCTACGTCCTGTGACAAGTATCTGAAGCAGCGACTTGGAGGAGGAAAGGTAATTCCTGGCTCGTGGTTTCAGAGGGTTCAGTCCACGGTTGGCTGACCTCATGGCTCTGCGCCTGAATGAGGCAGAACATCATGGCGGAAGGACAAGGTGGAGGAAGGTCTCTCAGCCCACGGCAGCCAGGAAGTAGGGAGAGAATGAATGAGAGAGAAAGGCAGGTAGGAAGAGGGGGCTCCGGAGAAGATAAGCCCCTCCACACAAGCCCCCGGAGACCAGCAAACACTAGCTGTCACCTCCTAGTAGAGCATTTGACCATCGATGGATTAATCCACTGCAAAGGTCAGAATCCTCCTGAACCAGTCACTTCCCAAAGCCCAACTCTGAACACATGAGGGGGACATTCCAGATCCAAACTGTGGCACCTGGGTGCCCATCCTGGGGAAACGCGCCAGGCGAGTCACACGTTCAAAGACAAACGTCATCACGGGTTGCTCGTTACTTGCAAATGCAAATAACGACAACAATCCAAACGACTGTCGATCTTTAAGTGTTTAACGACAGGATAGCCACACCATAGACGTCACTTCAGAAGTTTGAGAGAATGGAGTAAATGTTATGTCTTGACATTGGGCGAATCATCCCTTTAAAAAAATCTAGAAATATTGTAACTAGTTAATACCATTGCATTAGATCAGGGAAACTAGTTAGGAGGCTATCCAAGCACCCAAGTGGGACATTATCTGCCTTTATGCTTCCTCCAGGCATATGCTTACCCAAGAGACCAGTAGAAGGGCCGACTTTCCCCCCACTTCCTGCTGGTTGGAATGTTAGTGTGATGGTTGGAGCTGCAGTAGCCACATTGGACCATAGAGTGACTTTGAACATGGAAGCTGTATAGTGGGATGGTGAAGGTGAAAGAGAAGAAATCTAATGGCTCTGGTTCCAAGGATTTTTACAAACTTAAAAGACATTCCTTGTAAGTCACTCATGAAACTAAGCAGTGATCCCCATTATAGAAAAATGTGAGTGGGGTGTGTGTGTGTGTGCACACACGTGTGTATGGTGACGGGGAGGGAAGAACTGGTTTCTCCAGGGAAGATTCAGTTTATTCTTGTAAATCAAAAGCCTCGCTGCCTCTCATACCCATCAGTTGCTCTCAGGTACACTTCTCTTAACCCGTGCTTTGTGTTAATACCCAGAAAACCTCAGTCAAGTCCTTCAAAGCCATTAGTAAATTCAAGGAGAGAGGTGGAATTAGTTCCTCAGGTGAGTTCCGTGCTCAGGTGAGTTGTATCTTCTTGGACATCAGAGCCCTTAGGGAATATTTTTAGGGTATGCTGTCCTCAGTTGTAGCAGCAATAATACAAAGAATGGCAACAAGCCTTTCAAAGGCCCGAACGGTTTGGAGATTTTCACACATATTATCTCATTGAACCGTTGCCACCACTTCCTAAGGCAGGATTTTTTGTTACACCCACTTCACGGAGGGGGAGACTGAGGCAGGAAGGTGCTGAGGCTGGCGGCCGGCAGGGCTGCGGCTCCTCACCCTGCCTTCTGCGGCCGTGAGCCCAGGAGCCTCCTCCGTGCCGCCTGGCTGCCGCGTCTTCTGATTCTTCTGCATCTTCAGTCAGAGAGCCGCTGAGGCAGACCAATCCTGTAACCCTGTTGGGGCTGGTGGGAAAGCGTCTGTCCGCGGAGACCCCTTCCCAACAAAGCGGGGCCTTTCCCTCCATGCTCAAGTTACGTCGGTGAGGAAGTGGGTCTTATTTTGCCGGCACTTAATGAGGGTTGAATTAACCTTTGCGGGATGCGGTGCGTTCCTCTGATGCTGGGCCTCTGTCTGCAGTGGGCAGCCCACAGGGAGCCGCCCCGCAGCACCGTGTAAATGACCACGAGGAAGTGGGTTGCCGTGGGCATCGGCGTCAGAGGGCCGCTCCTTGGTTTCTGCCCCTGGCTCCCTCCCCCAGCGACCCCTGCCAGGTCTCCTCGCCCTTTATCTCTGCGCTGCCTGATTCACTCCTTGGCTTTGGGGCCAGGGTGGGGGTGCTCTGGCCTCCGCCGCTGCCGCCCCGTTGAGACTGTGCCTTTTGTTAAATGGCCACGCTCATCGCCATAGATGGAGCGGGCGGCTCCCTTCCCGCCCTGGCAATTCTCCTCCCTCCGGCCTCCTGGCCTCCGTCCCTGCCTCTATCCTAAGGACCTCCCTTCTGCTCTTATGACTGGAGAGAAGGCACAGAGAGGAGCCACACAGCCAGGGTCACCTGACTCTTGACAGAGGGGCCCGGAGTGTGCGCTGGAGGAAACGCGGCCTCTTGAAGGAGCCGAGCTGGGGAGGCTGGATAGGAACAGTCACAGAGCCTCCTCCTCTGACCCGCTGCCCCTCTGCTCCCCACCTCGATCTGCTCCTTCCTAGCCTCTTCTGCTGGCAGCCTCCCTGGGGTGGGGCTGGCCAAGCGTCAGTGTCTAGGGCTGCCAGGCCCAGGGAGGGCCCGCGAGGGGGCTCCCAGCTGCCCCCTGGCCCTTCCTGCTCCTGGCTCTGCCCTCCGCCCCAAGACCCGGGCCTGGACAGGGAGGGGACTCAGCCCTCCCAGGACAGCACCCCAAGAAAGACGCACGAAAGGCCCCTGGGGAGGTCTGACAGGTGGGGTGAATTCAGGGACGTCAGGCCCGGGGTGGCCAAGGAGAGACCCTTGACCTCAGGACGGTCAGGGCCAGGAGCACCTCGTAAGCGGGTGAGGAAGCCGAGGCGGAGCCCCTCCCGTCCTCCTTCCTCCTTCCTCTCCTCTGCACCCCTCCTCCTCCTCCTCCTCCCCCTCCTCCCCCTCCTCCTCCTCCTCCTCCCCCTCCTCCTCCCCCTCCTCCTCCTCCTCCTCCTCCCCCTCCTCCTCCCCCTCCTCCTCCTCCTCCTCCTCCCCCTCCTCCCCCTCCTCCTCCTCCTCCTCCCCCTCCTCCTCCCCCTCCTCCTCCTCCTCCTCCTCGCTCTCTCTCTCTCTCTCTCTCTCCGTCCCGGCTCCCCACGCCATGTCTCTCCGGGGCAGGGACCAGCCCACTCGCCTGGCCGCTGCGCTGCCCGTTCCCTGGACCCGCCGGCACCTTCCCAACTAGCCCTATGCCCAGGGCGCTTCCCACGCCCGCCCCAGGTGGCCCTCTGAGTCCTGCTGGGAACCGCCATAGCCGCAGAGGCCACAGGATAGAGAACCAGGGTGGGAACCAGGGTCGGGAGTCAGGGGTCCCCAAGGCCACCCCAGCTGGTGCACAGGACGTGGCCCAGAGCTGCACTCACCACGGTGACTTGCCACAGCAGAGGGTGAGAAGCCACGTCAGGGAGGAGCAGGGGTGTGGGCGGAGTCCGGGAAGCGGGCGCACGTGCCAGGAGGCCCCTCCCCGCCAGGTTGTCACCAGCTGTCCGCCCGGAGGCTCCCTGGACACTCGGGCCTGGGCCTTGGGAGCTGACCTCTAGTAGGCGCCTCTTTCCTGGCAGGTGGCCGCTTCTGACCCGGGGGTGGGGGCACAGGTGTGCAGCCCTACTGTCCGCACAGGTGCGTGAGCCGCCCTCCCAGCCCCCGGGGGCCCTTCCCACAGCCAGACCCTCGGGCAGGACCTGGGAGGGCCCAGCCGGGCTGCTCTGCAGACTCCTTCCTGCCCCGCCCGACCGCCTTGGGCCGGGGCGTGCTTTGTGCAGGGGCTGCTTTTGGAGAATATCGCCGCCTCCCCCTCGAGGGCTGTGTGGAAGGCAGATGCTCTTCGCAGCCGGGAAAGTCGAGGGAGGGAGGCCATCTCGCTCCTGGTGATGCAGCAGGCGAGGGGACGAGGGGTCTGTCTCTCTCCAGAGCCCGTTGAAGGCTGGGGCCCTGCGGGAAGAGCAGCCGCCCGGCGCACCTTGACGGGTGAGCGCTGGTTCCTTTGGGTCCTGGTGCCGCCTCGTTGGCAATGCTTCCACATTTAATCAGATATGTGGGATTTTTCGGGAAGACTCCTTAATACACAAACAGACCCAGTGAGGAGGGCAGCTTCATTGCCGGACGTGGAAGGCGGCTGTTAAGTTGCTTGAGTCTTGAGCGGGTCAGACGGGCTCCTGGCCACCATGCCTGCAGGTTCTGATGGCCCGGCAAACCCTTTCCCCACGCAGGGCGCAGGTACACGTCAGCGTGGCCCCAGCGGGACCTGCCCAGACGGTCACGCTGTTGGTCGATGACCACCTCAAGACAAGGATCCGTCCTCCGCCAGGGCCCAGGCCTCCCAAACCGGAGATGGAACCTCAGGACGTCTGAAAAATCAAATGACCAAGCGACCAAGAGGTGTCGCTTCCCGGGACCTGGTCGGTAAGTAAGGGTAGAGAACCCAGCTGGACCCAAAGCGAACTTTCTCCACTCAGCACTGGGGGCTGAGAGAAGCCGCAGGCCGGCCGGGCTCGCGGGCGTGAGCCTGGCACGCCGCTCAGAGCTGCCGCGGAGCTCGGCACAGACCTCGCCTGCTCCAAGGGCACTTTTCAGGCTGCGCCTCCCCCGACGCGCTGCCCTGCGGGAAGCAGCCCCGGACCGGGAGTCCCTCCACTTGAGAGCAAGGGGCGACCCCACACCTGTTTATCCCACGCCCGGCACAACCACAGGCGTGAACTGACGTAGAACTTGACCCCCTGATACAAAGGACCGCCAGGAACGTGCCAAGTCAAATCAGAGCACGTGGGCTCACGGGCATGTCACCCCCACGTCAGGAAAACTGCTCATTAGCTTCCAGGACACGTCAGGTCACCAGATGAAGAACCCCCGACCTGACCTGAGGCCCGTGGAAGGAGGGGCACCTCGAGGCTGGTTATGGTGGCACACACTGCCTCGTGGTCAGACCACGGGATGGACAGGAAATAGGACTCTTGCTCTCTGACTGTCCCCTGCTTGGTCTCCCAGCTCCATGTGGCCCCCTTCAAAACTGCTGCCCTCCAGACCCTGGCCTAGACCTTGTTGGTGCCCTGACACCTCTGCACCCCAAACAGGTTCTCGGGCAGGATCCTCGCCTCGCTGGAACAGCTGCAGCGGCTCCGGCGATTGCGCTTGCTCTCTGTCTTTGTCTCTGGGCAGCTTCCTAGATCCCTGGACCCCTTTGCTTCTCTGAAACCCCACCTGTGATGTGAGTGTCATTCATACTGGACTAAAAGAAACTGCAGTGCCGGGTTCCAGACCACTGGGGCCCTGGTGCTCGGGCAGCGGCCACCAACAGCAGGGGCGCAACCTCTGAAGCTGTGATTATTCAGTGAATCCTGACCCTGGACAGACAGAAGGCCCGGGTGACCCAGGTCCTGCCCTCTCCACCAGGGCCACGGCATCATGGGGACTGCCCTGCCCGGTGGCGTCTCTCAGGTCCTCTGCTGCCACTCACGCGCTGTGTCTGGGGGATTCCAGTCTCCTCTCCATATGCCTCCGTGGCCTGTGAGTGGCCCCCGTGGCCGCTGCCTCCTGAGGCTGCTGTGATCGCGCTCTCTGGACTGGGTCTTGAATAACAGGGATCTGTTCTTTCAGTTCTGGCTGCTGGAAGCCTGAGATCCGGTGGCAGCAGGGTTGGTTGCGTTCTAGGCCTGTTCCTTGACTCGTAGGTGGCTGCCCTCTCCTGTGTCCTCTGGTCACCCAGTATCTGTGTCGCCGTCTCCCTTCCTGTAAGGACACCAGGCACAGTGGATCAGGGCTCACCTTATGCCCTCTTTTGACCTCTTCAAAGGCTCTGTCTCCACATACAGTCACGTTCTAAGGTCCTGGGGTCAGGATTTCAATGCATGAATGGGGGTGGAGGCATCATTCAGCCACGGTGGCTATGTGACACACGACCGCAGATTTAGCAGCTTAGGTAACACAGACCTATATCATCCTATGGCTCTGTAGGTCAGAAGTCCCACCCAAGTCTTCCTGGGCGAAAACCAAGATGTCCCCGGTTCCTCCCTGGAGGCACTGGGAGGTGCTATGTGGCCTTCCTTGCTGTTGGGGGATCCCTCCTCCGTTTGCAGAGCCAGGCGAGGTCAGTGGGTCCTTCCCACGTGGCTCTCTCCAACCTGCCACGGCCACACCTCCCGGCCTCTTCTCCTGCTCCCCTGTCCACATCGAAGGGCCTCGTGATCCCCAGGAGTCTCACCACCCAGACAATCCAGACTGATCTACCTTAAGGTCAGATAATGGGCCATTCCACAGAACGTCTTCCTGGGTCCTGGGGATCAACCCACAGCCACCACCGGGAACCCCCTGGCCTGCCTCCTGCATTCCATAACCGTCCCCCTCTCTGTCTTGGTCTTTTATTTTTCTTTCTTTTAGTTGCTGTAACAAAATACGTGAGGCTGGGTCCTTCATAAAGAGGAAGGTTCGTGGTGAGGGACTCGTGGTGGCGTAGGCCTCACATGGTGGAAAAGGAAGGCAGGCTCGTCTTTTTATAAAGACCTGCTTCTGGCTGGAAATAATCCCCCCCCCCGTGAGGCCCAACCCACTCCCTGAGACCCGCGTTCATCCCCTCACAAGCGGGGGTGTCCGCACCCAACCACTTTCCACTGGGCCCACCTCCTAAAAGTCCCTCCACCTTTCAGCAGGTACCCCGGGGACCAAGCTTCACCACTGGCTTAGGTGGAGACAAATCTCAGAACTTCGCAAACGCAGGGAGCATCTCTGGACCCCGCAGGCAGGCGATGGACAGACACAGGCCGTTGATGTCGATTCCGCAGGCGTGACTTTCCGCGCTGCCGAGAGGCAGCCGGGGCCACTGCCGGTGGCGCGGGGTCTGTCTGCACGGGAAGGGTGGTGTTTTAGGCAGCTTCGCCGCTGCTGTGACTACAGGACCCGACCTGTAGAGGAGGAAAGGTTTATTGGAGGGCTCGCGGGTACAGAGGTCTCAGTTCAGAGGAGGCCGGCTCCATTGCTCGGGGCCGGAGGTGAAGCAGGACATCACGGCGGGACAGGGTGGGCAGGGAGCAGAGAGAGGGGCGCCCCTCTCCAGATAGAAGTGCACCCCCAGCCACGCCCCAGTGCCCACCTCCTGCGCCCCGGCTGTGGCCCCTCCGCTAAGCCCCTCAGGGGATCGATTCACTGGTGGGGTGCAGAGTCTCACAGCCCAGTCATGGCTCCTCCGAACCTCCTGCACTGTCTCGCGCCTGAGCCTTCGGGGGACACCTCACCTCCAAACCGTGACAGGTGGCCTCCTTCGCGCACACCCAGAGGGGTGCGTTTCGCTTGAGCTGGTGACGAGGAGGAGGTGGATAACCGGCAGAGCCTCCTGGCGAAGCTGCTGCTCCCCAGGTCCCCTTCCGGCACCGAGCAGCCTGCTCCTGTTCTGCAGCAGCTCCAGTCTCCTGGCGCTGGAAGGGTCTGACCTCAGTGCTCGAGGCCCCTGGTCCCAGCCAAGTGGAAGGGCCCCACGTAGCAGAGCCGAATCCACCCTGCTCCTCCTCTGCTGGCTGGGTGGTCTCATTTACTCCTGATGCCTTCTTACCATTTGTCTAAATCAGCGTTCCCCCTGCCCTCACTCGGGAATTATCCGATCTTTCTTCCCCATTTTTTGAGTCCCCTTTGTACACGAGTGTGTGTGTGTGTGTGTGTGTCTAAGGAGGAGAATCGCCAGGTAGATGAGGTCGCCCTCCTTTGTCCGTGGAGACTGTGGTGTCTGAACTCCAGGATCACCGTCCCTCTGTATCTCGTGTGACCCTGGACGCTCTGTCTTGTTTTTTAGTGCCTGTTATATGTCAGGCGCTGTGCTAAGCAGGCGATACAGACCCTGCTCTTTGGGAGAGTCACCTGGCAGGGGAGAAGGACATAACCCACTGTTGCCCAGTTACAGACCCGAGAAGCTGTGAAGGAAGACAGGGTCTGTCGAGTGGGTTTAACACAAAGAACCACCCTGACCTGGTCCTGGGGTCTGGGGAAGGCTTGGGGAAGGCTTCCACCTGGCCAAGGTTGAGCACCAGCGTTGTGGGCCAGAGAGAACTCATTCCACACAGCAGGAGCGGCATGGGCAAAGGCCCTGAGGTGAGGGGGATTTGGTGAGTCTGGAACTGCTCTGTTCCTTCTAGCTGCCTGGTGTCCTGACCCAGACATGGCTGAGCCTCATCGTGCCCTGGAAACCCTGTACCACAGAGTCCTGCCCACACCCTATCTGGATGCCATACCCCCAAACTACAGTTTTTTAAAGAACAGATTCACCCAGGAACCCATTCCCAAATGACCAACACAGTCGAGGGAGTGAGCCTCGACGACTAACTATCTCAACTTCTTCCAGTGCAGCTGTGCACAGAGGGGTCTATGACCTGGGTGGGCCTCAGAGGCTGCCGTGATGGCCCCTGAGTTAGGACACTGGAGCTTCTCAGAGGGTCTCGGGTGCTGCAGGAGCTATTCAGCAGTTGCTGTGGAGAAGAGTCCTCTTGGGAACGTCAGTCACAGCGAAAAGGAGCTGGCGAGGAGCCGGCAGCAGGGTTGGTCGGAGGCCACGGGAAAGGTAGTCTTAACCTCCCTCGTGACCTTTCTTCCCCTCCACCCTGTCCTGGCAGCAACCTGTTGGCACAGAATGTTTGAAACTGTTTTCAGCCCTATGACATCACCAGGTGATAGTTTATAGAAGAAAACAATAGCCGATGGGAAAATTAGGGGGAGAAAATGTTACATCAAATTCTCTATCCGTGCTGCGAATGAAACCAGAGGGGGTGGCCCCAGGCGGGAAGGGTACCCAAGCTCCAGAGGGGGTGTCCCCAGGCAGGAAGGGTACCCAAGCTCCCGAGGGGGTGGCCCCAGTCAGGAAGGGTACCCAAGCTCCCGAGGGGGTGGCCCCAGGCAGGAAGGGTACCCAAGCTCCCAGGGGGGTGGCCCCAGGCAGGAAGGGTACCCAAGCTCCCAGGGGGGTGTCCCCAGGCAGGAAGGGTACCCAAGCTCCCAGGGGGGTGTCCCCAGGCAGGAAGGGTACCCAAGCTCCCGAGGGGGTGTCCCCAGGCAGGAAGGGTACCCAAGCTCCCCGTGTACAAGCCAAGGAGCTTCTGAGGCTCCTTCTGCCCCCCCTGGAAGGACCCGGAGTATCTTCAGAGCCAACAGAGGGTGCTGTCCCCACGCTCCTGGGTGGCAGCTGTGCTGGTGTCAGAGGCTTCTCCAAAAGTAGGGACACATTCCGAGCAGAGTCTCCAGGACAGCCTGCCCGTGTGGCTGCCTAACGCAGCCCTCCGCAAAAGTCCACCCCCTTCTAAACCCACCTCCAGCACCCGTCCCCGGCCCCCGAGGGCTGCATCTCAGAGCTCTCCAAAGCCTCCCTCCCTGAGCTCTCTCCCAAAGTGGCCTCTTGGTCTTCTGCTCTCCGGTTCCTTGGGGTGAATCGTGACAGTAAAACAAATGGACCTGCGGTGACCTTCACTCGGGTTTGATGATGCGGATGCCCCTTGTTCCTGGAGATGTGTTTTCTCTGAGCTGAAGTAGGTAGACCGACCCGAGTCTCCATTCAGTGGCACCCAAAGGTGCTGGCGCCTTGTTTTAAGAGAGTGGTTTCCACCTGTTTCAGTCCACTTGGCTTCGGCTGAAAGACCTGACCTGACAAGAACAACTCAGGAGAACCAGGTTGTCCTGGTTCACGGTGTCAGAGGTTCAGTCCGTAGACCATCGATCGGCTCCGTACTTCTGGGCCCAAGTGTGACAGAGCTTCATGTGGAGGGATGTGTTAGAGAGGAGAGCAGCTCAGCATGTGGAACCAGAGAGGAGAGAGAGATGGGGCACACTCTGCTCATCAGGGACAAAACAAACCCCAGAGGATACCCCCAGGGACCCTCTCCCTCCACCCATGCCCTATCCGAGTCACTACTGAGTTAATCCATATCATTGGATTAATCCACTGATTAGGTTATACTTCTCACAATCTAATTATCGTACCTGTGAAAATCTTGTGCCGTCTCACGCATGAGCTTTTGGGGGGCGACTACCACACATCCAAACCTAACACCATTGGAAGCCCTAAAGTGGGGACCGTGGCAATCTCAACTTGTGACCGAGTTCGGCTGAGCTGCTGACACCAGAGGGAACAAGTCCTCTTTCCCGGTTTTCCGGTACCGCCCGCCGTTCCCGCCCGTCTCTCTCGCCTCCCCTTTCGCCCCTACCTGTCCTCTGAAGGCGGCTTTCTGGAGTAACCTGTCACCACGAGGGGTTTTCTCCCCAGGTGTCTCTGCAAAGCCCGCTGGCAGGACGGGTGGCTCCTGACCTCGGACTCAGCGCCCTGGCCTGCCCTGCTGCCCCGTGCCCTGGCTGCAGGGTGGACGGAGGTCAGCGAGCCCAAGCTAGCGTTTCCCGTCAGCCCAGGGCCCCTTCCCTGCTCTGTGTCCTCACATGTCGGTCTCTCTTCCTGGCAGGAAAGCCAAGGGACGGCCATCCTTCCCCAGCCCTGTGCGAACCCGCCTCTCCGAGTGGCTGGAAGGGCCCGGGTGGCCTGTGGCTGGGTGGCTCAGTACTGCCCTTCGCAGATGGACTTCCTCGTGAGGCCCCTGGCTGATGGCTCAAGTCTCTGGGGAGCGTTGACGCGGGACGAGTCTCCTCTGCCTGGGGTGGAGATCCTGTGAGGCCGCCGGGGAGGAAGCCCTTCCCGAATTGGCTCATGGCGCATAAACTCATGGGCGATGTTTGCCGTGCTGGGTGCCCCAGAGGGACGTGCCTGTTGGCGACTTTCTCAAGTGGCAGGCGAGCGTGGTGATTCCTCAGCTCCACAGACACAGCCTGCTCACCGAATCCGCGGAACGCCTGGTTTTCTTTGGGGGGAGGTGGGGTGCCAGGGATTGATCTCAGGGGCACTGACCACTGAGCCACCTCCCCAGCCCTATTTTGTATTTTATTTAGAGACAGGGTCTCCCTGAGTTGCCCAGCACCTCGCTTTTGCTGAGGCTGGCTTTGAACTAGCGATCCTTCTGCCTCAGCCTCCCGAGCTGCTGGGATGACAGGCAAGTGCCTCCACACCCGGCATGAAATACCTATTTTATGTTGGGAGCAAGTAATTTCTCTCTGCTGTCCCTTAGTTTCCTCCCTCACTTATAAAGCAAGGGTGTTGGGTAACATTTCTCAGATGTTTTCCCTGCTTAATTTCAAAATCTATCTGTACCTGATCGACCTCCAATTTACAGTGAAGCCAGAACGCTCGCTGTGAAATGTGCAGTTGACCAAGGTGCTGACCTGCTTCAAACACACCTGTGGCTTCCTGCTGCCCTCCAGGGAAGCGCCAGGTTTCTTAGATGGTTATCCGTGGTCCTGAAGGGCTGGTCTGTGGCTTCATCTCCTGCCAGGTCCTCTAGCTGTCTGTGCTCTATTGGACCACGTGACACTCAGAAGCTTGTGTGTGGTGGCCCCAGGCCCCTGACACTGCCTTCCCCTCCTTGGTGCCTCCCACTTGCTCTGTCATCTTCTCCCTTCAGGTCTTAGCTTCAGAGTCACGCTTCTCTGAGAAACCCTGTCGCCAGCCTCTGCCAGCCCGAGGGAGACCCCCAGCGCATTCGTGGGCCAGCCGCACCCTCACTATGGAGGATCTTGGCGCTGAGAGCGTCTCTTCTGTCTCATCATAAGCTCCTGGGAGGACAGAGCTGTGTCTCCCTGCCTTGTATCCTGGTCCTGAACATGGTGCCGGGCACACAGCAGATACACCGTCAGCATGTGTCACCAGAGCCACTCTTGAGGGGCCGTGCTGCCCCCACGGGCCCCGTGCCGGTTCCATCTCCCTCCCAAAGGGCAGGTTGCAGGTCACATTTCGGACGCCCCAGCAAATTGGCTCAGGCTGCTTCTAAACGGTGGTCGTTCCCCTCTCCCAAGCCCCCCACAGTCTCCCGGGGGGAGGAATTGGACTGTACATGTGCCTTGTACTCACACGCATCCCCAGAGTGACCCGTGTCTTTGGAATGCACGGGGCCTGTGTGGACTTGCCGTTTGTTCCTGTTGAGAAGCGCCACCAAGCACGCCGTCTCCTTTTAGAAGCGTTCTGGCGAGCAGACTCTGCTCCCATTCAGTCAATCATCTCCCGCCTTGGCAGGAAGGAGTGCACAGGGCTGCACACGTGCCAGCCCAACACATCGCTAACTCCACGGCGGCTGGGTGCGTGCCGCCTCTGCCACCCGATGCTAAGAGGCTTTGGAAAACCGGGTGTGAGTGTTTCTCAGCCAGGACGAGGGATGCACAGGCTGAGCTCTGCTGCAGGAACCCAGCCTTTGGCCTCTAGTTAAGGGCTAAGCTCCTCCCCTGTAGCAGGGTAGAGGCCGTCCTCCCGGGAGGCACTGGCAAGCCCCAAGTGCTGGGAGTCTGGTACCAAAGATGGGTGAGCGAGGATTTAAAAGTGCAAAGGACCAAAGGACGACCTTGTGTCCAGAGTCAGGTCCCCCACGTTTATTCACGGTAGATACAAAGGACGTTGGAAATCTGGGTGCCTTTGGAGTTGGCAGCGATTCTTTGATCCATTTGGAACCCTCGCGGTGCTTGGTGCTTGCGCTTTTGGTGATATTTCCCATAAGTGCAGGTGAGTACAGATCCGCGGCTGGAGGACTTGGGTGCGTGGCGGAGGTGCGTGTGCCTTGCACACGCGTGTGCTAGCCTCCTCTGCATCTCCTGCCAGTTCCTTGTTGGAATTTCCACTGCAGTCTCCCTGGGCTCATGAAGGAACGCCCTCCTCGCCACCGATTCTCTGCTAAACTCCATGACGTCTTTCTGCGGTGTCAAGAGTGATCCTGACCCCAGCCTCCCTTCTCCACGCTCTGATATTTTTCTTCCATTTCTTCTTGGAACATAACTTTGATTTCCTACCTGTACGGCCCAGCGTGATCCCCGTGGTAATTACTCCAATTTGCAGCCGCATCTGCGAGGCGGTGGGCAGAGATTGGAGCCGCTACTCTGTTCACCTCCAGGACCTTGTTCTCCAAACGACATTCCTTCCCTAAACGATTTCAGCATCAAGTAGTAGCTGCACTAAAATTGTCTTTAAATTCCACTTTATTTTTCTGATGCTGTAAAAATCTGTTCTAAGAGGCGGGGATTTCCCCCCACCCGGACGGATCATTAACCTCTGCTCATTTTCCTCTTTTCTTGCCATTCAATTTTTTTATTCCCCTCTTCCGTTCTGTTCTCAGCTGGATCCTGTTTTTTCACTCCACATATTGAACTAGCAGAGCCACAATATGTTATGATTAATAAGTGACTTGACAGGCAGGAAAAAAGCAAATCTTATTCATTGTATCAGTAATGCTGTGCACATTCGCTATTTTTGCAAAATGTATTTGTCAGTGGGATGGTCCTTGCTCCTTGGCTCTCGGCACCCCACGACAGCTGGATGTTTCCTTGCTTTTCACCTGCACATTCCAGGGCTGCAGAGCCTGGGGTTGTGTTCCGGGAATGCACAAGACCTGCCAAACCCTGAGAGCTCATGTTCAGGGGCTACCTTCCCCGCTCACAGATGATACATGCACCCCGTTCCTGGCTCACTCCTAACGCAGTGCGCACAACTATATGAGAATTTGGTTGACGTAATAAATCCCCCTGTGCGCAGACCCTGTCCTGAGCCTGTGCAAGTGGGACTCGTATAATTCACAGCGAAACTATGAACTCGACACTCTTATTATCTGAGTAACTTTATTTTCTTGACCTCTAATTTTGCATGTCTGCTCACTTCTCTTAGGGAGTTTTATTTGTGATTCAGAATGAGCCACGTTTTTTATTTATTTTTTCCTCATCACAAGATTTTTTTGAAAATCTCACAGGCTCTGAATCTACCTTCCCTAAGATGTTAGCCACCAACCGGATGTGGCTACTGGACTTTTGAAATGTGGCTGGTCCAAGCTGCACCTTTAGTGAAAAATACAAGGCTGACTTCAGACTTCATAGGGGAATAAAGTAGAACAGCTGAGTTTCTTTTTACACGGGCTATTTCTTAAATGACCATCATAATATTTTTGATAGGTTCTCAGGGAGTCTACGCAGAGGGTCTGAGCCGTCTCCGTCTCTGTGGGGGAGAAGCAGACAGTGAGTCCTGCTTTGTGACCCAGGCCTTCCGCTGTTTATGAGACCCCTGTGCTCACTCCCTGGCCCCGTGCTGGATCCGGGGGACTGGGGGTTGGTCAGAGAGAAGACCCCTGTGTCCTGGAGATGCTTGTGAGTCTCTTGTAGACGGGAGACGGGGGACTGCGCGATAGACATGCCCCAGGAGCCACGTGACGGGGGGACTCCAAGCCTGTGAGCTCTCTGGGAGGGCAAGGTCCCTGGACCCTGGGGCTTCAGCGTGGCACCTCCTCGGGGTAAGCCCAGGAGCCACGCGTGAGCAAAGGCTGCTTCCACGAACCACAGCACAATTGAACAGGGTGCCTGGCGCTGTTTTTGATTGTTTGCACTTGATCGAGGAAGGCATTCAGCCGACTTAAATGAAACTGCCATCTTGGTTTGATTTGAGGGTCGTTAGCGGTTCCGTTAAGAGTGTCTGCCTGAGAGGAGAGGAGGGCTGGTGTCTGCCCCAGGGAGTTGAACAGAAAAAATGCCAGATTCAGGTTCAAATCCAGGCGCCCGATCCTGTGCTAGAAACTTGTTTATGTATAAAAATCTACTGTGATCCGTGAAGCAGGAGAAACGGTCAGTCAGCGGGGCCTGAGGCCTCGGGGGTTTCTAACGAGGAATAGGGGGAGCCCCACCTTCCAGCAGGAAGCCGGGGCTCACTCTTCTGGCCGCTGTTCACCAGCAGGGACTGAACGGCGACCCTAAAGGCAGGTCGTCTGAAGTCCCCGGCGCCGGACACCCCCTCTCTCTGCTCCTTTTTCCATGTTGGCTCCGGGAGGTTCCAACCGTGGAGCACGTGGAGATTGACGCAGGGGCCTGGACCAGGGAGACGAGGCAGGGCTGTGTGGGCCAGTGAGCGAGGCCCTGGGGTGGGCGTTGGCCCCGTCCGCCCCGCAGAGTGTCCTCCTGGACGCTCCAAGGAAGACAGCTTGGATTCCCTGGATGATTCCCCTCCTGTTCAGAGAAGGCTGGTGCCAGGGATCTAGTGGATCACAGAGGAGAGTGACAGATAATCAGTGCTTTTGTAGAATTGAGTTATTCCCATGCTGATCAGAGCATCTGACCTGAAATTCGATTCAAAACTGGTCAGGTTTGTGAGAACAGGTGACAGATTGGTTTCCTGGCGCCTCTCGCCAGGTTGTCAGGAAGACCGTTGGTTTCAGGTCGGTGGATAATCAGAGAGGTACCGGGCGGGGCAGCCTCAGCGTCTGTCGCGGTCAAAGCCGTTGCTCAAGCCAGCGTTCTCCGTCCTTCCTGCAGACGAACTCTTGGTGGCAAGTCACCGGGAACACACGCGGCCTTCACGCCTTTCAGACGGCGCTTCTCTCGGCAGCTGCTTTCGGGTTTGCAGGACGAGAAGGCCGCGCAGCCGTGGGTCCCGGGGGGCAGGTGGAGGGTTTTCCTCCCTGTCCCCATCTCTCACTGGGTCACAAGCTCAGCCCTGCAGCTCTGGGCTCACCCACTGGGTTTGCAGCACTGAAGTCCAGAGCCTGGGCCTCAGCAGGGGCCGGGGCTGCGGGTGGATGGGAGGTGGGAGCGGCCAGGGCTGTTGCCTCCCTGCGTACACAGCTACGTTTCGGACCCAAAGATTCAGCAAGATCGGGGGGTATGTGTGGTTTTATCTCCAGGGCCACCCCAATTAGGGCAAAGGTCAACACTCTCTGGAGGTGGACACCGCTGCCCTTGGGGATGGTCCTCTTTCCGCCTCCCCTTGGCGCACCCTAGGCCACCGCACCGCGGCCTTCTTCCTGTTCATGCCACACAAGGGCTAGTGCGTTGTGCCGATGGGGTGGACTGACCCTCCAGCTAGCAAGGGTCCAATCCAGCATGGGACGTGCTGAGAAGTGTCCCCTGAAGCGTCCCCGTGTCTGACACTCAGGGAACACACCCCTCTTGGGAAGATCAAAGGAACTCCCAGGCCACACATCTGTCCCATGTCACGAGGCTTAGTGCCGAGCCACGGTGATGACTGGTCCCTTGCTAGTCGTAACGAGGGTGATAATAATCCTGAGCACTCAACAAGTCTTCGCCACACGACAGGCACCCTTTATTCTCGGGGCTCTGAGCAGATGATCCAGTTCGTTTCTCACATCAGCCCGGCTTGGAGGGAAGCCTAGGATGCTCGTTTCCGGGACGGGGACACTGAGGCACACGTGGCTAACTTGGTCACCACCATGAAACCAGGTGGTGGGGAGAAGGAGCCTGACTCAGGCTATTCGACTCTGCCGCGTGGTGCGGGTAGTGGGTGCTCCAAGCCCGTCTTTCCACGGGCCCAGAGGTGCCTTGTCCAGACATAACTAACTGTCCTATGCAACAGCACCCTGTGGGGCGTGACCGCCTGTAGGGGGAGGGAAGACCAGCGGAGGGGATCGGCCACGTTCTCGGGACAGTGGACATGTGCTGATTCTGGCCTTCGGCACCACGTACCTTTCGATAGCTAAATGTGTCTGGCACTGCTCTCTCCCTCTCTCAGCTATGAGCCCTGGGAGGGGCCCCGCCCCTGACTTAGGGAGCATTTGGCCAAGGCTTCAGCTAGTGAGAGCATCGTAGTCGTCTGTGATGAGCATGGAGGTGAAGAGACCCAAGAGAACATTCTGGCAAAGAGACACTCACACTCTTTCACTAGACCATGACCTGTGCAGATGTCAGCTCTGGGGTCATGGCAGCCGTCTTGCCACCATGAGACAAGAGCTGGCTGAGGATGGCGCCTCACCCAGAGGAAGAAGAGCCAAGAGATTGAGAATGAGAAACACTCACATCAAGCTGAGCCTGCCCTGGATATTTGAGTTTGTTCACTCATGCTACTTCATCAAAGAATGGTAATCAATAGGGTCTGTTATAGATGAATATGGTTTTATGAGCTCACTTGGGAGGTATTTAGAAAGGGATGAAATGAGGAAAGTATGCAAACTTTCCTTGGAAAGCCTTGTCCTTGGTCACTTGTCACTGTGAATGGAACTCTTAATCTAGTTCAGCATGCACCAACCTGGGGGTGTAAGGAACAATTCCACAGAGGTAGCCTCAACAGAAAAGGGGGTGCCGGTTTACAGGAGAACAGGGCCAGAGATTATAGAAAGTGAAGTATCTACAATTACCCAGGTGAGAAATGAAGGACGCAGGCAATCTGTATCATGGTTCCGAGCTTTTGGTTGCTGTGCTGAGTAAATACCTTTTTAAAAACTTAAAAACATCTGCTGAGACCCTAGCATGTGTCGATCAGGGAATCCGTTCACAATGCCATCGATCCTTCCCTCGTGGTGTGAGCATTCAAGTCTATGTGTGTGAAGAGAAAAGACAGAAATAAACAATAGCAATGGCGAGTCACAGAGAGGTCCCAGTGGAAAGGATGAGAGGTGGTCAGATCCCAACCACGTCTTGAAGGAAGAGGGGAAGGAATTTGTCCTGACTTTAGATGTGGGGCAGAAAGACAGAGAAGGGTCACAGGTCACTTCTACAGTCTTTGAGCAAAACCTGAGTAGGTCAATAAAATACAAATCCTTCTCTGAACGTCACTCCCAGGGCCAAGAAATCAATAAGTTCTTCTGCCTGGGGTCACTTTTGGTCTGTCTCGTCCTAAGGGCCGCCTTGGATGAGTCGGCCTATCCATGGAGAGTTGTCCCATCTCATTCCCACCACTCTCCTGTGACCACCAGGGAGACAGGCTCCTGGGGCTGGTTGCTCACCTGACCCAGCTCTGTGGTCCATGAACTTATATTTGCTGATCTTTTACAGTAGAAGCGTATTCAGTGATTTTCACGTCCAATGGAGGCAACGGTCTCCTGACCATACGGTAGCTAAGTGCATCTACCAGATTCATCTCATCATACGTGCGGTCTGTAGCTCTTAAGTTCTCAGTGTCTGAATTATCAAAATGGGTTTTTTCTGAACACTTCCCTCTAAAACACTCTCCATTTGCTTGTAAGTTCCTGTCATATTGCACCCTAAGATCGAAAAGTTTAGGTCCTTGCTTCTGCACAGAAGTGTATGCGCATCATGTTCTACTGATTGAAAGGCCTGTCTTGGTTTTTGCTGGTGGTGGTTGGTTGAAGCTACTGCTCTGTGACATCGTTGTTTTTTCTGAATCTGATTCCAACAACCGATTAGCTCTCTCTCAGAAACTGCACGTATTACCTTGAGATGTTCCCAAACAAGACTGTGTCTGAGGGGGAAGCTGGGGAAGGGGTGGTAGGCAGATAGTTTAAGACCACAAAGGACATGCAGGTTGCTTGGACATGTATGCCATGGAGCGATCCAGCAGCAGCTGGCATTTCCACCAACATTTCCACGCCCACCATTGTGTAGTTTCTTCCTTTTGGGACAATGGCGGAGTTGTGGTTTCATAGCTTTGGACCAGCCGTCCACACCGTGACCCTCTCTTGAGCCTCTACTGCAGCAACTCCTCTGTGACCCAGGCCTCCCTTCTCTGTGGTGGCACTCATGGATGGCCCCTGGAGGCTTCCCCAGGATAAGCCCTCTCCATCCATCTGCACCCGGGCCAAGGCCACAGTCCCTCTTTCCGCGATGACTTCCTCCCCACACCACCCTCCCTCTGATTGGCGGCTTGCTCTCGGCACCCTTGCTTGGCTTGGCATCTGATCAAACGCTGTTCCGCCTGCATTCCGTCTTTCCTCCTTTATGATGGACGCTCACTGAAGTCGGGGACAGAGTTTTCGGTTTCATGTGTAATATCACGCCACTTACCCCAATCCTGGGCACAGGACAGACACACGTGAAAGCTTTACTTTGATTTATACGCAGTAGAGGAAGAAGGGAAAGTCTTCTCTTACCATTTAAGGTCTTTGGAAAAGGAGACCTCAGTGCATCCGCCTGTGTTTCTCTCACACCCCGAGTTCCTTTGGCCACCCTGCTGTGGTTTAGATGTGAGGTGTCCCCCAAAAGCTCTCGTGTGACAACGCAAGAATTTTCGGAGGTGAGATGATTTGATTATGAAGAGTCTAACCTAATCAGTGGATTAATCCACTGAGATGAATTAACAGGATGCTAACTGTAGGCAGGTGGGGTGTGGCCGGAGGAAGGAGGTTGCTGGGATGGTGCCTTTGGGGTTTGTATTTCGCCCCTGGTAAGCAAAGCTCTCTGCTTCCTGGTTGCCGTGTTATGAGCTGCTTTCCTCTGCCACGTCCTTCCACCAAGACCTTCTGCCTTACCTCACTCAGGCCCAGAGCTGTAGATCTGGCTGACCATGGACTGAGCCACTGAAACCATGAGCCAAAATTAACTTTTCCTCCTCTAAGTTCTTTTTTTTCAGTTCTTTTTTCATCTAAACAACACAAAACTGACTAAGACATACCCCAAGGGTGCCACCATATTGAAAAACTGCAGGAGGTGGTTGGCATGGAGGTGCCTCTGGGTGGCCCCTGCTTCTTGGGCATTCATTTGTTCATTTTTCCATTAAGTAAGTGCTTACGGAGCATTTGCTCTGTTCTTGGCATGGAAATGCAGTTTGAAAGGAGACAAAGTCCTGCTCCAAGGGAAATTCAGGGCAGGGCTGCAGTCACAAGTGGCAGCATCTTGGATAGGGTGATTGGCAAGGGCTGCGTGAGGCCTAAGAAGACTGGCCCATTCTAGGCACTTGGGGTGAGTCTTCCAGGAAGAGAAGCAGAAGGTGGCAAAGCTCCAGGGCAGGACTTCTTGATTTCAGTGCTTTGGCTTTTGGGGTTACATAATCCTTCCTTGTCAAGGATGGTCCTGTGCACTGTAGGAGGTTTGGCAGGATCCCTAGTCCCATTGATGCCAGGGACAGCATCCTCTCTGCCTTTCCCCATCACGACTATCAACAACGTCTCTGATATTGCCCATATGCCTGGCATTGGTGGGTGTTGCGGGTTCAATGACGGATTCCCAGATAGAGCCACAACCTAATCCTCAGTCCTTGTGAAGGTGACCTATCTTGGAGAAAAAGATTTTTAGAGGTGCAGTTAAGAATCGCGTGATGAAATCATCCTGGATCATTCAGGTGAGTTCTAAACCCAGTGACAGAAGGCAACAAGAGGTGAAGAAGCAGGGGAGAAAGCCAAGTGAAGAGAGAGACAGCATCAAGGGTATAGCCGTTGGGACAGTGGACAGCCTCCAGAGGCTGCAGGCGATGAGGAGTGCTGTGCCCTGGAGGTTTTGGAGCAAGGCCCTCCCAACACCTTGAATTTGGATTTCCAGACTCTAGAGTTGGAGAGAATAAACTTGTTGTTTTAAGTCTCCTAGGTGAGCCCTCAGTACTCGATTTGAGCTGACAGGAAATGGCTCTGTTTTTAATTATTTCCTTACTTCTACTAGTTTGTGAAATGGGTTGTTTTTCTTCTTTTAAGGGACTTGAGATGCATCATTTGGTTGCTTATTTGGGATCTTTTTGATTTCCTTATGTAGGCATTCATAGCTATAAACTTTTCTCTTAGAACTGCCTTCATAGTGTCCAGTGGGTTCTGGTAGGTTGTATCTCTATTCTTGTATGAATTTAAGAATTTTAATTTCTTCTCAAATTTCTTCTATCACCCATTCATCATTCAAAAGTGTATTGTTCAATCTCCATATGTTTATATAGTAGTTTTTTTTTTTGGTATTGATTTCTAATTTTATTCCATTATGATCAGATAAGATGCAAGGAATTATAACTTCTTTTTTGTATTTGCTAAGAGTCGCCAAAATATGGCCTAAAATATGGTCAATTATAGAGGAGATTCCATGAGCAACTGAGAAGAAAGTGGATTCAGCTGTTGTTGGATGAAATATTCTATAGATGTCTGTTAAACATATTTGACTTACAGTATTTTTTTGGTCTGAAGTATTTTTACTGAGTTTATGTGAGGATGTTTATGTGTTACTGGTAAGAGAGGTGTGTTGAAATCACCCAGTTTTATAGTACTAAAGTCTGTCTGAGACTTTGAATACTGTCTGTTTTATGTAATTTGTTGTACCAACATTTGGGGCATAAGATTTACTATTGTAACATCTTTTTGTCGGGTTGTTCCCTTTACCAGTATGAAGTAATGTTGTTTGTTTCTTCTGATTAATGTTGATTTGAAGTCTGCTTTGTCAGATATGACAGTAGTTACTCCTGCTTGTTTGGGGGCTCTATTTGCATGGTATATCAATTTCCACCCTTCACTTTCAGCCTGAGCTTGTCTTTTCTTGTAAGGTGAGACTCTGGGGTCTTGTTGCTTAATCTATTCTCCCAATATCTTTTAATTGGCACCTCAATGTTATTATAAAGAGTTGTTTACTAGTTCCTGACATTTTTATTTATTTCTAATGTTTGATTCAGTCCTGTTTCTCATTTGATTAGCTTCTCTTAAATGAGATTTGTGAGTTCTGGGTTTTGCTTTGGACTTTTTCTTTGTGTAGCATTTCCTTAAGTATTTTCTGTAATGTTGGCTTAGTAGTCATGAATTCTTCTAGTGTCTGTTTATGTTGGAAGGTTTCTATTTCTTCCTTGATTCTGAAGGATAGCTTTGCTCTTTCAGTTCTTAGAAAACATCATTCTAAGTCTCTGGGTTTTAGAGTGTGCTGAGAAGCAATTCTGATTGGCTTGCCTCTAAATGTGACATGACATTTTTCTCTTGAGGTGTTTAAAATTCTATACTTTTTCTGTACATTAGACATTTTAATTATAATGTGTTACAGAGAGGTTTGTTTTTGATCTTGTCTATTTTTTTTGAATGCTTCCTATATCTAGATATCCATCCCATTCTCAAGATTCAGAAAATTTTCTGTTATTTTTTACCCTGAAAACGTTATTTGTACCATTAGCCTATATATCACAACCCTCTTTGATTCCATTAATTCTTAAATTTGATCTCTTAATATTGTTCCAGAGTTCTTGTATATCCTGATCATGGTTACTTCTTTTCTTTTTTCTTTCTTTCTTTTTTTTTAATGCTGTCCAAATGTTGAAGGTCAGCCACATTGTCTTCCAGCTCTGGGATTCTGTCTTCTACATGGTCTACCCTATTAGATACTTTCAACTGGACATTTTGTTTGATTTATTGTGTCTTTCATTTCCAAGATTTCTGTTTGGTTCCCCATATGGAAGTTCTCATTCATATCCTGTAATGACTTCCTTAGTTCATTCAATCATTTTTCTGTGCTCTCTTGGAATTCATTGATCAATTTCTAATCATTATTTTGTGTTTTCTATCTGATACTTCATCCACTTCAATATTTTGGAGTCAGTTTCTGGTGAATTATGAACTTTAGGAGGTATCATTACCTGTTTTGTTCATATTTCCTGTATTCCTCTGTTGGGTTTTATGAATCTGTTGAGATGGATTCTCTTCTACTCTTTTTTTTTTAATTTTTAAATTTGTTTTAATTAGTTATTCATAACAGTAGAATACACCTTGATACATCATATATAATGGAGTATAATTTGTCATTCTTCTGGTTATACATGATGTAGAACCCCAGTGATCATATAGTTATATATATAGGGTAATAATATATATATATATATATATATATATATATATATATATGTGTGTGTGTGTTAGGGTTATATATAATAATATATATTAATTATTTATATATATATTAATAACATATATATATATATATTAGGGTTATATATATAGGATATAGTTATATATATAGGGTAATAATGTCTGATTCATTCTTCTGTCCTTCCTACCCCCTACCCCCACCTCCCTTCACTTCACTTGACCTAATCTAAAGTATCTCTATTCTTTCCTAGTGCTCCCCCATTGTGAATTAGCATCTACATATCAGAGAAAACATTCAGCCTTTGATTTGGGGGAGTTTGGCTTATTTTGCTTAGCATGATAGATATATATATATATATCTCACATTTTCTTTATCCATTCATCTGTTGAAGTGCACCTAGGTTGGTTCTAGAGTTTAGTTATTGTTAATGAAGTTGCTATAAACATTGATGTGACTGTGTCACTGTAGTGTGCTGATTTTAGTCCTTTGGGTATAAACCAAGGAGTGGGATAACTGGGTCAAATGGTGGTTATATTTCAAGTTTTCTGAGAAATCTCCATAATGGTTGCACCAATTTGCATTCCCATCAACAATGTATGAATGTGCCTTTTTCCCTACATCCTTGCCAACATTTATTATTGTTTGTATTCTTGATAATCACCATTCTGACTGGGGTGAGATGAAATATTAGAGTAGGTTTGATTTGCATTTCTCTAGTTGCCAAAGATATTGAACATTTTTTCATATATTTGTTGATCAATTGTAATTTTTCTTCTGTGAAGTGTCTATTTAGTTCCTGAGCCCATTTATTGATTGTTAAGTTTTTTGAATTCATTATATATTCTCTATCTGAGGCACATGTGGTAAAGATTTTCTTCCACTCTGTAAGCTCTCTCTTCACATTAGATTGTTTCCTTCACTGAGAAGAAGCTTTTTTGAATCCATCCCATTTTTTGATTCTTGATTTTACTTCTTGTGCTTTAGGAGTCTTGTTAAGGAAGTCAGTTCTTAAGCTGACATAGTGAGATTTGGGCCTACTTTTTCTTCTATTAGGCGCAGAGTCTCTGTTTTAGTGCCTAAGTCTTTGATGCACTTTGAGTTGAGTTTCATGAAGGGTGAGAGATAGGGTTTTAAATTCATTTTGTTACATGTGGATTTCCATTTTTCCCAGAACCACTTATCGAATCGGCTGTCTTTTCTCCAGTGAATGTTTTTGGCATCTTTGTCTAATATGAGATAACTGTGGGTTTGTCTCTGTGTCTTCGATTTTGTACCATTGGTCTCCGTGTCTGTTCTGGTGCCCCATGCCCTCATCTACTCTTACATGTGGACGGTTTTAAGGCACAACCTTCTCTTGTCAATGCATTCTGGAATATCAGATGGTTGTCAACTTTTAAATATATTTCCAAATGGGTTTATAGTACAGTTTTCCTACTTATTCTTTGGTGATAATTCACCTATTCTGGTACAGTGAAGGTTGTGTCAGAGCTTAATAATTCCACTTCTCTTGTTGGTCTCAGAAGAGTGAGGTCCTCCTTGTAGATTCTGTTGTATACAGCTGGGGCCGTGGGGTACCACCTCTGATTTCTCTTCTTCGCTTGCCTCTGTATATACTAAAGGGACCTGGGATGGTTTATATTGAAACTCCTCATAGGTGTGGTGTCCACTGCTCTGTGTTGTTTCACTCTAGGAGAAAATGTTCATGAGTAAGGCCTGAGGGTCCCCCATAGCCATTCCTACTTGGGGCCTGGTCATTAGTTGTTTTTCTTCTTCCATTCTTTGAAGTAAAGTGTTGCTGAAGTGACAGTGGCTAATTGTGCATGGAGCGAGATGCGCTGTCTCTCCTCTGGTTCAAGCTCAGCCGCAGTCTCTACCCTGTGAACTCGTAGTGTCCCAGTCGATTGCCAGCACCAGGCTGAGCTGTCTTAGGTGACTCTGCCACACAGGCATCCTTGCTGAGAAGTCCTTCACCGCTTCAGAAGACAGACCCCATAAGAGAGGCCTGTGTTGTCCTTTAATGTTTAATGTTCCTTTAATGGGCAGGGCCTTTTAGCAAGGGTCTCATTTGAATCTTATAATCACCCTGAGAGATATGCAGCATAACCTGTTGTTCTTATTTTACAAGTTCAAAAGTAAAATTTTAATAAAGGAGGATCAGAGAAGTGAGGTGTTTTCACTACAGCCACACAGCTTTCACATGGTAGTGCTGTCCATCCATCTTGGGTCTCCCCATTCCTGGTCTGTTGGTCCTTTTAGAACCCTCCCTGCCTGTACTGGGCCTTAGAGAGTGACCGCATAGCTAGCTAAATCTGAACAGTCTCCTGCCATTTCTTTGCTCCGGGTGACCTCTTTCCAACTTGAAAGTTTTCAATTTACGATTGTATGTTGTTCTTTGCCCTTCAGGCAAGTTCGATTTCGTTGTCCAGATGCAAAACTATTTCCCCATGACGGCTCCAAATAAAAAGAGTGGGAATGAGGCAGGCGTTGTACAGGATGCGCGCAGCTCTGAAAACAATTTCAGAGGTGACGTGAGGTCCCGTCGCCTCCAGCGCGGAGGGAAAGCATTCCCCTTGACTGTTTCCTCTCCCAGCCTGTGTGTGCTGTGCGGTATTAAAGTAAAGGGTCGCGCAACTCTGAGCCATGGGAAAGCCCGGAGGCAGGGGATTGGCTGCTGCAGCACTGGCATGGGCCGCTCTGGGGAATTAGCAGGGTCTCTGTGCTTTATCCATTCTGCCGTCAGTGGAGGGCGCGCGCTGGAGTCCTCTGACTTCCCACCGTCATCCCCATGAGTCGCTGCCTCGAAATGAATCTGAACTGTTCCCTCTTGACTCCTGCGTCCTGCCTCGGGAGAATTCCCCGTTATTAAGCGTGTCCTTTGTCCACGTATCCAGCCTGCACTCTGACCACTCACTACACACCAAGGCCTTACTGCGTGCTGGGCTTCGTGTAGGTCCAGGGCACACACTGGCCGAAGCAGACTGGACTCTCAGCGCCTGGCATTGCTCCATCTGGAGCTAAGGTGGCTTTGGGAGGAGTGTGTGTATGTGTGGTGAGTCACCCAACTGTCCCCAAGTCCTCTCTCAGGGTGAAGGACCACGAGGTCCGGCCATACCGAGTAGGAGTTGTTTCCACAAGAAGGAGCCTGAGTCCCAGCTTGCGAGATGTGCCCAGCGTCAACTCTGAAGT
This sequence comes from Sciurus carolinensis, assembly GCF_902686445.1. Classification (NCBI taxonomy): domain Eukaryota; kingdom Metazoa; phylum Chordata; class Mammalia; order Rodentia; family Sciuridae; genus Sciurus; species Sciurus carolinensis. The sequence goes on along the minus strand of NC_062213.1, from coordinate 199,432,134 downwards.
AGGCAGGAGGCTGCGTGGGACTGAAGGTGGACTTGGCATGGAAATGACTGTGACCAGGAGCCCGGAGCTCAGCCTGTGGGCAGCGGGAAGGTGGCGCTGCCCCTCCCTGCGGATGAGGTGCAGCCAGAGAGTCCGCGCTTCCGTTCATGATGCCGTCGACCGCTGCCGGCCTGGCTCTGGCTGTAGGGCCATGCCAGGGTCCACCCAAGTGGGGAGATCAGGTCAGTCCATTCTTTGGCCTCTGGGCTCCAAGGACAGAAGACCTGAGAGGAGGACTTGATGCTGCATGGCTGCTAGGGTTGCTGTAGGGCCGATGGGCTTAAACCCTGGAAATCTGCCCTCTTACTGTTCTGGAGGCTGGAAGTCCAAGGTCAAGGCACCAGCAGGTTGGGGTCTCCTGAGGCCTCTCCTTGGTTGGTAGATGGCTGTCTTGCCTTCTGCCCCTTCCTGCGGCTGGCTGTCTGTGTCCATGCATCCCTGGGGTCATTGTGTCCAAATTTCCTCCTCTTATGGGGACAGCAGTGAGATTGGATTAGGGCACACCCTATCAGTCTCAGTGCAACTTGATGTCCCTTTGAAAGACCCTCCTCCAATCCAGTCCCCTCCTGAGGTACGAGGGGTTAGGGATCAACTGGCGAGTTGAGTGGGCACAGTCCAGCCCCTGACAGGTGCCCTCTCCCTCCCCCTCTTCCTCTGGAGAGCCGAGGCTGGGAGCCGCGGGGATGGAGGGGATATGCGCGGGGGCATTGGGAGCTCCACTCCATCTTCAGCCCGTCTGATCGTTAGCTTAGTGCAGAGAGCGCTCTTGGTGTCGGGAATCACAGTTTGGAGAGCCTTGAATTGGCCAGACTTCAGCCATTCCATCTGCAGGGGGATTTTAGCACGGGCCCAACGGGTACCAAAGTCGGTGATCGGTGCCCTAATTGCTTATCTGTACCACCCCCTTGCTGAGCTACAGGCTCCTCAAAGGTGCAGACTTGGGGTGTCCTCATGGCCTGCTGCTCAGGGGGCCGCTCACGGCCTGTGTCTGCACCATCAACACCTTGAGGGTGGCTTCAGGGTTGAGGGAGTCGTAGAAAGGAGGGCTCGAACGGGGACGTTTCACTGGAAGCCAGGGGACAGAGAAGCTGGACAAACCGCTGGCTTTTGGACCCCGGTGTGGCGCTCTACTGACCCCCGACACTGTGGTCCCAGCAACTCTGTGTCTAGCAAATGCGCTGCTGACCCTAAAATCCCAGTCCATGCTGCAGCTGTTTCCTCACCCGCCGGGACTGGGGACACTCCTGCATCCCACCGAATGCGACAAGACGTGATGGTCAGAGCCGCAGGTACCTCCCCTGCTCCCACCACCACCCCCGAGGCCTCCCCAGAGTCCTTGGCTTTCCCACTTTCCCAAGAGAGACTCGGCAAGAGGGGCTGAGCTCTCGGCTGGCTGCCCATCTGTGGGCTGTGCTGTCCTGGCAGAGCCGGGATGAGTCTGGGGCCACCGCTCCGTGGACAGGCTTCCTGACGGGGTTCATGCAGCACCTGTCCTCGATCCCCCCATGCCCTTATGAAGGGCCTGGCATAGTGGCCACTGTCCACTCCCCAGAAGTCCATGGGAGGAGAAAGCCCTCGCACGGAAGAACAGACAGACACAGACACACACACACACACACACACACACACACACACACTGCCTGCTCTTACCCACTTGTGAGTTTCTAGAAATACCGGCCTTCGTGTAAAAGAAATCGTGGCACAGTTCTGCTGCCGAATGGATGAAACTCATTGCATCCAAAGGATAAATTAAAAGAAAGGTGACCCTGGTCACGTTTTGTCTAGGCGGGTAATTGGAAGAGAGCGAACACGCAGAGCAAGCACCTCATCCCGTGGCTTACAAGGTAGGACATTTCTTTAGTGACTGATATTCAGGGGCCATATCAGTTACGTTCTCCGGCAGTCCGTCTCTCTTCTCTCTGTTCTTGCTGCTGACCGTGCCTGACTGAGGGCCTTCCGATTGAAAGCCTTCTCCCTTGGACCCCAAGTGGAAGCAGCCATCACCTCGGTCCCCTTGTCTTTCTTCCTTAATGCAGCTCTGAGCAAGGCGTTGGGGTCTCTGGTTCCAAATGTTGGGGTAGGTGGCCGGGGTCCCCTCCACCTAGCCATTGGTGGGGACTCGACGTCCCTCTGAGATTTGTTCCAGCTGACCATGCCTGGAACCCTTTCTGCTTGCAGGGAGGGATGTCGCCCTTAAAAACAAGTGCTGCTTGGTATATTTTCACATGAATAGGGCTGATTTTTAAATTATTATTATTTGAAAAAGGCTAAGACCAGTGGCTTCCTGCTGCCTGCTGCACGTGACCAATGCAGCTATTCCTGTCCAAATAGAGATGCATGCAGCCCCCACAGCTGGGGCGGATCTTCCGGGGGAGTCCGTGAGCCTGTGGGCAACACGTCTGAAACTTCCTGCCTGCCACCAGGTTAATAAGAGGCTTCCACGAGGAGGTGCATAGTTTGGCCTTATTGCTTGGGTAGCCGGGAAGCTGTAGACCCTGCCTTTCACTGTTCCTGGGACTGGCTGATTCCTACTCAGAAACAGCGTCTATTTGGGGGGATCCTGCATTAATGCTGTGCTTGTGAGACAGGTGGAGGGTGAAGCCATGACCCAGTTCTGGGGGAAAAAAGATTTTAAATAAATATCAGCCATTCAGTCTGCCAGAAGACAGGGAGATGGTGGAGGAACACTGACTGAGCCATGAATTGTCACTGGTTGGGGACAGTGTAGGAAGGACAAAGCAGAAGCCACCACCACCTGCTCGGCTTTTGGCCCTAGAGATTTTGCATGGAAGTTGATCCTTTTGATCAGCCAGTCAGATACTTTAGAGCTGAAGGTTTTGCCTCCAGAAGCCCTTGAGCTAATTCAGTGTGAAGGGAAAAAACCTTCTCCGAGGCAGCAGGTAGATGTTCGATTGTGTTCTCTTCGAAAGTCCTCGATCATGGGGAGCTCAATACTTTCTAAGGCAGCTTTTTTGATTATTTGGCAAATGCTAATGGTTGCAAAGTACTTTGTGGTTTTAGCTCAGAATCTCTTGGTTGAAAGTGAGAGGGGGCAAACTGGCAAATTAATGAAGTTCCAAGGGGGGATTTATTGGGTCACCTAACTAGACTCCAAGTGGGATGGGATTCAGGCACGGTTTGATTCAGGAATCAGAGGTGATTTCCAGGTTCTGTCTCAGCTCCAATTCTTCCTGGTTGGCTCTACTTAGTGGCTTCTGACAAATGCAGGCTCATTTTTTCATGACACCAGGCTGATGGCTCCCTCTTCATTCTTGGGATTTTCATCCTATCATTGGCCCCCACTGGATAGTATGTCCATTCCTGAATGACTTCATTTGGGCCCTCCTCACCCAGTCACCCAAACAGCCCAAGACTAGGATCTGAGGACAAGGAGTCCATTAGGAATGCGAGCCAGGGACGGACAGAGATAATACACTATGGAGCTGATCGTTGCTGAGGATGAAGGAGGCTCAGTCCCACCAGTAACTCCAAGAAATTGTGGAGAATATACCTCAGGTTTGTTCCCAGGAAGAACAGGACCATGGGTCATTGATAGGCCGTCTCCGGTCGGTGGAGGGTCATCTTTGGAGGCGTTACACGCTCCTGCTCCCCACTCTGGGCTGCTCTGAGTTCAGATTGAATGAGCCGGGTCTGGGGTGGGCTCCAGAGAGGGACCCAGGGCAGAAAAGCAGAGAGATACGGCAGGTGCTCAAGGTGAGAAGCCACCAGTGTCCCGGGAACACAGTGTCCTGGGTCGGCAGAAATCACAGGTGGGCCAAGAGCACAGAGAGTGACGGCCCCCGCCCGCCAGGGACTGTGTCCTGGAGCACAGTGGAGCTGATTGGCCAAGGCTTCAGATGGTCCGCATCCTGGAAGGCGGGAACGGAAGCCGCTCCAACAGCGTGGGATGAGGACGGAGGAGAGCATCTCCCAGGCACGAAACCAGGCTCTGTTCCTGGGAGAAGGGAGAGCACCTGATGGGAACTTGGCGATGCACAGGTGTCCCCTCCATTGTGGCACAAAGCTGTGTTCTGAGAGCTTCCACCCCGAGTGGAAGTGTCACTTCTGAGCGGGACCTGGAGTTAGCAATGTCCCCCCCCCGGGTGACATCCCTTACACGCAGATCCTCAGCATGTCTCCCAGAACTTCTTTTCTCTGGTCCAGTGTGGACGCCATGGTTTAACCGTTCTTTGCCTGAAGTGGTTTCTCGGACTTTACGTGGTTCTGGTTATCCCTTCATCTCACATCCCTTGGTGACGCGCCCTCACCTGCCACCTCCCACTGAGCCCCACAGGGAAGGTGGGGTGGGGCATCCCAGGAAGAATGGACATGCAGGAGGGGAGCTCCGGGGCCCAGTGGAGGGCATCCTGGAGGTGACCCTGCAGGATGACTTATTATGTTCCAGTTATTTGAAAGCATTGGATCTCCATGTGACTCTCAATCAGCTAGAGTAGCTCTAGGCTTGCTGCCTATATTAGCTCATGACTCCTAGTGAAGAAGCTTTATGGTTTTGTGTCCTATTTTATAAAATCTGACAGAGGTTGGCTTGACCTGGCCAGGGTCTCTTTCCCTTCTGGTAACAGAATCCTAAATGGTCCAGCAGAGCAAGCCCGGCTTCCAAGCTCAGTGGGTGAGGTCTGCATGGACCGTGGTGAGCAACTGGCCTGCTCTTCACAAAGGTTTGCTGAGGGGGAGCCACATCCCATCGCTGGCCATGAGGATCCCTTGCCGCTGAGACAGTGACCCAGGGCAGTGCAGGTGTGGTAGCGGCCCCAGTCACTGGCTGGCGGGGCAGGAGCCACAGCAGAGCAAAGCTGGGCTCCTCCCTCTCCTTTTGGCCTGAGTCCTGCTGCATCTGAAAAGCCAGGCTGCTGCTCCATCGTGGGAGATGATACGATTCTGATTTCTGCTGTTACGAAATAAATCCTGATGAAGACACTCTTGAGAGGAAGACGTTTAACAGATTGTATCAAATAGTGGGAAAACATGTGGATTCAAGTCAAAGTTCTTGGATTTTGCTGGAGCCACCACATTCCAGCTGGGGACTCAGTCTGAGACCCTGGCCTGTTCTGATAGCCTGGGGTTCTGCTCTCAAGACGACCAGCTCCGCGAGATAGAGATGGTACAGCAGAGTCATGGTGGACACATGGTGGAATATTGTCCCTCGTCCTTATTGAGCATGGCTAAAGAAATCACCCACCAGGTCTAAAAGGTCCTCAACAGGACAAGATGCTGTGTGACCTTAAGGGACCCTCTCCAGATGCCATCAGCAAGGGGTTCTTAGAGGGATGATCTCATTTCATCTTGAAAACCCTGTGGACCAGATATGGCTATTAGTCTCCAAATAAATACGGGAAACTGAAGCTCAGAAAGATGGAGTGAGCTGCCCACAGTCATGTGGCTGGTACGCGGGGAGTCTGACGCGCACCTGGACAGTTGGCTCTGGAGCGGGTGTGCTTGGCCGTTATTCTTGGGCACAATTTCATCTTAGAGGAAGTTCTCCCGGTAATGTAGGGAATCTGTCTCTTCTAGCTGGCCTGCCCAGATGTCCTGAAGCTGGTGAATAAAGGTGCCTGTTCATGAATTTGTTTTCCAAGGAAGTGTAAGATATTAAAAGCATATTCCTGTTTGAATGACGGCCCTGGCATTTCTGGCTCCCAGGGCTTTGCCTCCCTCATCAACCTGGAACACGCTGGCCTTCCTTGCCTGCCCATTCTCCTTGACCACATCTTCCTGCACTGCAGGTCTGGTGGCGTAGTCTGGAGGTCCGGTTTCTGTAATGGTTACTTGTAATTACATAAACAATCTGGAAGTAATAAACAAGAAAATTGAAAGTAAGAAAAATCACCTGCAGTTCTGTCCTTCTTTAAACCTCAGATTAAATGCCTCCTTTGCCAAGAAGCCGTCCTCCGAGCGCCCTGTGCCCTGCTTCCCACACGCACGCATGGGAACCACACACCCATGCGCCTGCAAACACAGATGCGGTTGAATCTGGAAGGAAGCCCTATAATTCAAACATTCATAAGTTTGTGTTCGGGTTTGAAAATATTTTTTACTTGCTTTTAAAAACGCATTTTGACTCCCATACTATGGGATTGAGGTAGACAAACAAACCATTCCCACGTTTAGGGTCTGTAGAGACCTTCCGTCAGCCCTGGACCCACCGACACTGGACACACCTGCACACACACTCCTGAGTTTGGGCTCTTTCCTTTCCTTCACTAATCTGCAGATGTAGCTCCCGTGCCTGCTTCATCTCTACTCACCCTATTGCAACCAAGAGGAGGCCTTGCCCACATTATCTGCTTAGTAATTACTTGCTGAATTATAAGCAGCATATAGTAAAATTTGATGTTCCTCTCCTGGGGCCCAGGAGAACACACAGATTAAAGTCGGCCAGCTTAGCTGGTGTCTGGCCCTTGGTCCCGGGAAGGCTCCAGGTAGTTCTTCAAAGCGGATATTCTTTCTGATTGCAGGAGGTTCTCCAGGGAATAAAATTAGCCTCCTGTCTGAAATGTTTATGAAAAAAGCTAAATTTAGAAGATCAAAGATTTTGGGATTGGGGGCCCTTGAGGTTCAAGACCGATACCTTTTACAAGCTTCTTGAGCAGGAAGACTCTTCTTCAGAAATTCTGCTACAGAGGCATTGAAAGTTCTAGCTGGAAGCCCTTTTAATTTCTCATTAATTGATGTGACAGAGCATGGTCGCACCTAAGTGGACCACGTGGGCATTTCATCCTTGTCTGTCCCCTGGCCTTCCAGCTATCAAGGAGAGGCTTCTGTGGGCCCCACTGCCTCACTTCTAGAGGAGAAACCAGGTCCCTATCTTCCCTTTGCAGTGCACTTTAATTTGACATCTTGAATCCAAGCAGAGGCTGCTCCAAAGACAACAGAAGGATTGCCAGCCTCTATAGTTTTGCTAAAATTTGGGGAGTGGGTTTAAGTCACAGAGATAAGACACTTGTTCTCAGTAAAACTTTTGCATCAGAAAGACCCTGCTAGAAGCTCCCTTCAAGCTGGGTGCAGAATCAGTGTTAGTGTTGCTGGTTCCCAAGTAGGTGACTGCAGAATGTGACAGGGACAGGAGACATTGAGCCGGGAGAGGGGAGAGTCTCTGCGTTGTTAATCAAGGCCACCGAGAACAACGTCAGAGGATCATGTTGTGATGGGCAGATAGGAGAACTGGTGCAAGGTCACTTTCCAGGTGCCACCAGGTCACTTTCCAGGTGACTATTTGGTCTCCCTCTTAGAAAATCTCCCCGAGATGGAGGTTGTCTTGTGAAGTACAGGGAGCTGCAGCCTCAGTTGGGCACCACAGACCTCCTCTGACTCCCTGTGACCTTCAAACCATTCAGCCACACGGGGCCTCAGGGGCACCCCCATAAAGGAAGAATGTCCACCTCCCAGACTGTCCAGGAAACTAACTGAGATGTGGTGCATAAAGCTCATGAAGTGGCTTACCCCAGCAGCCAGCATGTTAGCAAAGCAATTGAAAGAAAATGCAAGAGGGACATTCTGCTGAAATGTCGTGGATGAGCAGCAAGATCTTCCTTAGTCACCACACAGGTATTCCATAAATCCCAGGGAGCTCCCCGGAAAAGGTGGCCCTGGTGCAGGGTGCTCTGGAAGGGAGGGCGGAGGCAGCTGAGCTGGAGGAAGGGAGAGGGACCGGGTGGGGGCGTGGCCCGTCCCCCAGCTGCCGCCGCCTGGCTCTGGGTTTATAAGGTTATTTGTTTGTACACAGAAAGCTCCAAATTGCAACTCTTTGCCAAGCCCCTGCCCAAGTGGGAAGAGTCTCTAATGAGCCAAAGCATGGGTAATTACTGCCATGAGCTCTGCCAGAGGGTTAGCTTGAGGACAAGGACCGGCAGAGAGCAGGCTGCTCATCTCACTGATGGTGGGCTGCGGGCCCGAGTCACCAAAGGCCGCTGGAGCCCAGGGGGAGGAAGACCCTGCCAGCCAGGCTGTCGCCCCTTCGGGTGGGCAGTTTCCTTTGAATCTCTGGAAAGAGTTCTCCATTTCCTGTTCTGAGGCAGCAGCCTGCTTGCCCAGTTTGTCCACCAAGTGAGGAAGGCAGAGGATGCTGGGAAGGGACGAGAAAGGCTCTGTAGGGACTGTCCAGCCGCAGCTGGAGGAAGCTGGCTCAGCTGCCGGCCCTTGGGAACTCGCTTGGGTGCCATGACTCACCCGGAAGAGACTGTCAGGGAGGTTCAGACCCCGGGGGTGCTCTCCCACCTCTGAAGCAGCCGAGACCCCATTCCTGAAGTCAGGAAGGGCCAAGAAGCTCCAGGGTCAAACCAGCCGGCCCTGGTGCCCCAATAGCTTTGCGGCAACGGCCCCTCCCAGCTTATGACCAGTTTCCTACTGACCAGAGCCTGAGGCTTTGGCTTGACAGGGATGTCGCGGGGTTGGCCTGTGCCTTGCCTGGTTTATTCTGGCTCGGAGCGCTCAGGTTCAAATCCTACTCTACCTCTTCCCAGACTCTAGCGGCCACCATGTTGTCCTGCCTTGGTCTCCTGTGGGACAGGGGTCACTCCTCTGCCCATATCTGAGTTCACCTTGCCTGTGGTGCATGGCTGCAGGATCCTGAGGGAGAAAGGAAGCCAGGAAGTATGTAGTACGACGTGGCTTCCATGGCGTGGGGTTGGCTGCTGGGGTTCCGCTGAGGTCTCTGGGTGGTCCCTGAAGCCAGCGCCGGACGCCTCTGCTTCTCCTGCCCTGGCCGTCATTGACAGTCACATCCTACCCGTGCTTCCCAATCTAGTTCAGACACCGCCTTTCCTGAACAGGTGCTGGAAAGCCAGAGAGGGTGTCTCCCTTCTCAGGCCCGCAGTCCTGTCCCCGTCTCCGCTCTGCCGAGTGCGCTGGACCTGATATTTCAGTTATTTACACATCTGTGTTTTCTCTCCTCTGGATGATTAGCCCCTAAAGAGGTGTCCAGTGGTCACAGCTGATTTCTGTCTGTGCCTTACCCCCAGTCCAGCAGCAAATGGGGTGTAGATGGGTAGAGGAAAGAATCCTGTCTGGAAGAGGAATTCTGGGTCCCTATTTGGTATCAGCCACACTCAGAGCCTCAATGGTGTGTGTGTGTGTGTGTGTGTGTGTGTGTGCACGTGTGCACGCGTGTGCTTTAAATCAAAGATATAAGAAGACTGAGTCATATTTTCTCTACAATTCTTTTGGTCGGTGGCTTTTGAGGAAGCATGGAGTGATCTGTTTACCGTGGGTGCGGGGAGAGATTTTGCCGGGTGCCTGTAAACATGTGCGTGACGGGCAGGGGGGTGGGGAGGTGGTCAGCTTCCCTCTGGACGCACCATAGAGGCCTCCTTCCTTGAATGTCTCCTAAAATAACCGGCCCTGGGAGCTAGCATAGAGGAAGGTAGCAACCCGACCACCTTTCTCATTAAAGAGGTGATTTACAAAGGCGAGCTTAAAGGCAGGAGCTTTATAATTAAACCAAACTGGCTGTGAATGCTGCTTCCACCAATTAGAAAGTGTGATTTGGAACAAGACTTTAATCTTTCTAAGCCTCAATTTCCTCATCTGTAAAATCGGGATGTACAAGGATTAAATTCAATAATATACTTAAGGCACCAATTTGGAGGATTAAATCAGGTAATGTATCTAAGGTACCCAGCCCAGAATCTGGCATACAGAAAGCACCTCAGAGAGGAAATAGTAATTATTGTTAGTGAAAATTCTGTTAGACACAAAGCTGGGAGCATTTAAGTGCTAATTCCCCAACTGATGTGTGCATGATCACCATTCTTTCTGAGATTACAAAATAATAAATCATAAAAGTGTATAATATTATAAAATAAATGTGGTTCAAGGGGAGGGACCCCTCCAATCCTGCACCCTTGCTTTTGCTAGTCCATATTTTTTTCTCTCCTCTTTTTCTGGACTTTGAAAAGAAAGAAGAGTCCCCTTCTTCATTTTAGCTTTGGGGCAGAGTTTAGTTGTGTCTGAAAGCAGTTCTGTAAGGACTCAGCCCGTACCTGCCCAGGTGATGGGAGATAGGCTGGCGAGATGCCCTCTTTCTCTAGGAAGAAAGACGTCCTGTCTGATCGCTGGCAGGCTGCAGAGGGAAGACGCAGCCCGCAGACTGGAGCCTTCAGGTCTTTGCCTGCCAAGAATGAGTGGCATGTGAACACAGCTCCGCTCAGCAATTCCGGGCAGATGCCCAAGCTCAGCTAGCACGGTCCCCAGAGCCCTGAAGGAACCGTGCCAAGGATCCGTGAGCTGCCAGGAGTGCTCTACCCTGGGTGCCATTCTGGCCGCCTCCTTCTCCTGCCAAGCTGTTTCTAGATCACTGCTCTAAACTTCCCCATAAAATGCTCAGAAAAGAAAGTGGAAAACCTGGAAATGGCAGGGAAGCATTTGACTCTTGTCCATGATGCTGTCCAAGCGTTTTAGCGTTAAAACAAATGAAAAAATGGTGACTTAGAGCGTAGGACTCTCTGGTCAGTAGTGGTCACTCCGACTTGACCCTGCCTGGTTCCACTGCCCCTGGAGCAAGTGGGCACGGAGTTTTTCTACCTGTTGGCACAGACCCTCCTTGAGAGGCATGTGTCTTGCTGAGCGAACAAAACAAAATAAAAGGCTCATTTGCAGTAGTAAGGCGATTCCTCTGATCTCCTTGGTGACCAGAGATGACCGTGGTGGAGCAGAGTCTTCATGTCAATTACCTCTGGGCTCCAAGAATCGAGGTTAGAGGGAAAAACAGTTTGGTTTCAATAATCCCAGAAGCTGTGCAGCTCGACCACCTATCCAGACCATCGATAGTTTTAGCCTAAGGCAAACGGCACAAAAATAGGCAGAACAATAAGCCAGTTTGGCAGACTGAAAGCAATTTTTTTTAAGTCCTGGAGAAAAATCTTTGTGTTTTTGAAGTTACACCTGTGCAAGGATAATGGCGTGTTTTTGTTTGTTATTCCCCCACGTTTCAGTGTTCTGGCCATTTCAGAAATGATGGAAAATTGCCGGCTACTGTTAAGCTTGAGGTTGCAAGTGAAAGCGTTAGGACGTGGCGGGATAGAGATTCTGGGTTGTGTGCGCGTCTCATCATTTGCTCTTACGTTGCTCTGAGGAGCGCGAGGCTGACGGGGCACCGGGTGAGTGTATTTATCTATTCGAGCAGCAAGACGGTCCCCTCCTCTCCTCCCCGCCTTGCTCTCTTTTTTTGGCTTGCCTTAAAACCAGATGGAGGCAGATTTACAGGCTGAACCTGGGGCTTCAATGTGTCCCTGTCACAAAATATAATTCAGGAAACTGCTGCCTGCGACTGAGAGGTCTAGCTGTGCCCTCTTGAAGTCTTTAAAACCTCCATTTCCAAAACCTCCCTGTGCATTCACAGCTAGAATCGTTTAAAATTCCAATAAAATACAGTCTAAAAACGCCTTTTCTCCAGCTACCAGGCCGTTCCTAAGGGCAGATGTAAATGGATGGCAAACGCCGCTTGGCTTGGGAAATGGGCTGGTGCTACGGCCTGCCACTGTGCGCACATTTTCCTCTTAAGAGGCACATGCATTTTGCAAAGAGCATACAATATACCCACTTGGGAGGAATACCCCTCACAGGAGGGGACGGGGCCAGGAGCCCTTGACCTTGAAGGCTCTTCAGTCTGCAGCATTTGCAGTGAGCTCTTTAGACAGCAGAAAAGCTCTTTAAGGGACATTTGTCTCCATTTATTTTCGTGGACATGGGCAGATGGGCCCAAGGGAGTTGAAGGCTTTCCCCTCCTCAGTGAAGATGGTAAGAGCCCTTCTCTGTCCTGTGGCTCCTGAACCTGGTGATGACAGTACAAGGGACATTTGCTCCGGGCCTGAGTGGCGGCAGGCGTGGCCTCTGTTGGTGAGCTTTGAAAAGAAGCCGCTCTGGAGCTGCATCTTCTGGCCGGACTTCTGGGAGGCTCACCATCTTTGCGGCCGGACTGAGACCCCCCAGTGACATTCAGAGCGAGGGAGGGTCTCACTAAAGTCATATGAGCACAGTGCAGTGTCATTATTCCAGGGATGGGACAGGGTGATATCACCTAATGAGGTCACTAGGTTCCCAGGCTACTCCTGGCGTGGCCCCCATGGGGCACAAAGGACAAGGCCCGGGGCCGGGGGAGACGGGCAGGAGACATTGCTCAGAACCACGGTTCCCAATTGTCAAACATCCAGGAGAAAACAGCACGGAGACTCAACCCGACACCCGCTGCTTCTGAAATGTTCCGTCTAACTTCGGGTTTTATTTTAGGACACGTGTCCCTAGTTTTAAAATCAGAAATTCCTGGAGCCTCCAAAGGAGCACACTCTCTCTGGAGCCCTCGCCCTGTCCGCTCTGCTTTCCTGGAAGAACGCTTACCTCCGAGCTGGGGTTTCGGGGTTTTCTCATCTCTGAGCTGGGGTTTCGGGTTTTCTCACCTACAAGTTGGTGTTTCGGGGTTTTCTCACCTCCGAACTGGGGTTTCGGGTTTTCTCACCTCCAGCTGGGGTTTCGGGATTTTCTCACCTCCAGCTGGGGTTTCGGGGTTTACTCACCTCCAGCTGGGGTTTCGGGGTTTACTCACCTCCAGCTGGGGTATCGGGGTTTTCTCACCTCCAGCTGGGGTTTTGGGTTTTCTCACCTCCGAGCCGGGGTTTCGGGGTTTTCTCACCTCCAGCCAGGGTTTCGGGTTTTCTCACCTCCGAGCTGGGGTTTCGGGGTTTTCTCACCTCTGAGGCGGGGTTTCAGGGTGCTCTCACCTCCGAGCTGGGGTTTCGGGGTTTTCTCACCTCTGAGGCAGGGTTTCAGGGTGCTCTCACCTCCAAGCTGGACATTCGGGGTGCACCTCCATGTTTAAATAACGCATCATGCTCGGGGCTGTGGTTGGGTCCTGGGTGTGAGCTCCTGCTGTCGGGGTGAAAGGCGAGGCTGAGCCCTCCATCCCTCCTGACCTGGCAGGGCGCACGTGGTGATGGCCAAGTCGCGGTGACAGCTCCGATCTTGCACAAACTTGCTTTCCCTGGGGTCACAGTTGCCTCTTTCCTCTAGGTTCCTATGAGCGACTCATCCCGACTCCCCTGTCGGGAGGGTCTCCTCCGGATTTCTTCCAAGTGCATCAGGTGGTCGCGGCCTCTGGTTTTCCTCTTGGTGCCGAGCTCCCTTTCCTCCCAGCCGCCTCGGGTGGGTGGTGCTCAGGGGCCGCTCCTCGGCCACTGTCCTGGCTTGACCTCCACCCTCACGTCCTTGGCCTTTCACTGTGGGTCGCATCCCGGGCTTCCTGGAGAGCTTGTTGTGCTTGTTTGGTTCTAGAAGTTTCCCCCATGACCATGTGCTTGCTCCCCTGGGTGGTGCCATTGAGAGGTGATGGAACCTTCAAGGGGGGTCTCGTGAGAGGTTCTAGGTCCCGGGGGCGTGCCCTTGGAGAGGACAGGGGGACCCCAGCCTCTCCCCATGTCGTTAGTCTCCCCAGGCACTTCTGCCATGGCGTGCTGTTTCACCCCAAGCCCTGGGGCTCAGCGATCACGTCCTGGAGCCTCTGAAACTGGGAGCCACACTGACCCTTTTCTCAGGCATGTGTTTCGGAAACAGAAAACTGACTAACCACGTGCCTTCCTATTGTCTTTCCTTGGCCTCTCATTTTGATGGGCCAAATCTTCCAGAATGCTCCCGAGAAAAGGTACCTTCCTTGATGATTCTCTCTGACTTTATTTTCACTTTTATAATAAGACACCTTCTCCGTAAGCACAGTGGATTCCGCTGAGTGCGGCTCTGTACGTTGTGACCAAGAGCTCGCCTGGTTTCCCTTGTTCTTCTTACGCTGACCCCACCCTGCCTTGGGGGATTCCTTTTCTTTCATCTGACTTGATCTCATCCTGCACTGTTCTCCACTGCTCCAAGTATCAAATCTCTTCCTTCTTTAATTTTAAATTTTTTAAATTTTACTTGATCTAATTAGTTGCCCATGACAGTAGAATGCATTTGTGCATTTTGATAGATCATACAGAAATGGAGTGTAATCTCTCATTTTTCTGGTTATACTATATTGCAGGATCACCTGGGTCATGTGGTCATCCACATATGTGAGGTAATAATGTCTGTTTTGCTCTACTGTCCTTCCTACCCCATACCCTTTCCCTCCCTTCACTCCCCTCTACCTAATATAAAGTAACTATTCTTCCCTATCTAACCCCTTATGTGAATTAGCTTCCACATATCAGAGAAAACAGTCAGCCTTTGGTTTTTAGGGTTTGGCTTATTTCATTTAGCATGATATTCTCTAACTCCATCCATTTACCAGCAAATTCTAGAATTTCATTCTTCTTTAAAGCTGAGTAACATACTACATTTTCTTTATCCATTCATCTGTTGAAGGGCATCTAGGTTGGTTCCATAGTTTAGCGATTGTGAGTTGAGCTGCGATGTGGCTGTGTCACTATAGGGTATAAGCTGAGGAGTGGGGTGACCGGGTCAAGGGGTTCCATTCCAAGTTTCCTTAGGAATCTCCATACTACTTTCCACAGCAGTTGCACCAATTTCATTCCCACCAGCAATGTGCGAGTGTGCCTTTTCCCCACATCCTGGCCAACATTTATCGTTGCTTGTGTTCTTGATCATTGCCATTCTGACTGGAGCGAGATGGAATCTTAGAGTATTTTGATTTGCATTTCTCTCAGATCTCTTTAATCCCCTTTATTTATGGACACCTTTCTCCTGAGGACCTCTTTCTTCCTGCTCCCCGGCTCCAGACTCAGCTGAGTGTCTTTATCTACTGGAACAATCCATAACCAACTCTCCCAGAAAGACGGTGTGGAGGTAAACTGTACACACCCCTGCAGGCCCTCAAATAGCCTTAATTATTTTATCCTCAGAGTTCACAGATAATTTGCCAGGAATGATATTATAAGTTGAAGATTATTTTTCTTCAAAACATGGGAATTATTATTTCATGGTCTTCCAGCACTGTGGGATGCTTGGAGTGAATTAATAGCGGTTTAATTTTCACACATTCTTCGGTAAACTTTTTCATTTTTTTCTCCAGATTTTAGGATGTTTTTCTGATCCTCAGTCTTCTTAACTTTCAACCTGATCTGTCCAAGAGTGGGTGTCTCGGTGTGATGTCTAAGGGTGCAGACGAGGATCCCGCACACCTGCGTTTAAATCCCAGCCTTCTTGCTCACGAGCGCCTACACCAGCCTCCGTTTTCTCAGTTGAAACAGGAGGTTGAGGCTCGACCCCTTGGATGTATTGGGAGGCTCACTGAGTCCCTGCCTGGGAAGTGGGGTGTGGCACCTGGTGGGTTTTCAGTGACCTTAACTGCCACCACCATCACTGTGATGACCCCTTCCAACTCAAGACTTGGTGGCTTTCATTTCTGAGATGTGAGTTCCTGTTAGTCTTCATTTTCCTCCTCTGCTTTCCCCGTCCCCCTCTTTCTCTGTCGTTTCCTTTGTCCCTGTGGGCTGACCGTCCCCCTACTTTCCCCTCATCTCTTCCTTCTCTCCTCTTACTTGATAAGCAATACCCTCCCACTGACCCTCTAGTGTCTCTGGTGACTTTTCATTTCGTCAGAAATGGGTGTCATTTCCGGGAGCTTCTCCTCATTCCCGGTCTCGTGGCTCGGTACCCCTTTCCTAGTCTGTGGATAAAATGTCGCCTGGAATCTCTGTCTTGCTGACGTGTTGTTTACTCTCCCTAAACTCTGCTTCCTCCAGGGCCATATTGTTTTGTTTTGGTTTGTTTGTGTCTCTCCCGTGTCGTGGGCTTTCCTTCCACGTCAGGCAGCCCTTGGCAGTCTGTTGATATCAAGAATGAGCTGGTGGCGGGGCGATGGGAAGCCCCTGCATGTGGTGGCAGACTGTGCTTGGTGGTGAGCAGGTGGGACCCGTCCTGGTGCCCAGGGCCCGGCACGTGCCCAGGACGTTGGCGTGTCTGCTGTGGGGCGCCAACATCCGTGTCAGCGACTCTGATTCTCTTCTGAGAGTTCTGTCAATTCGGTGTTGGTGTTGATGGGTCGCTTGGTCAGGTCCTCAGCCGGGGGGCATTCTGTGACGCGGGTGGAGGGGGGCCAGTGCTTCCACGGCAAGCTGGCCGGCTTAGCCTCGCTCTTGGCTGCGTTCCTCTCGCACTTTCTATTGGACAGGATGTCACCTGCCCTGAGTCCTTCGGAGTCCCACAGAGCAGAGCGGCCCTCGCTCTCTCTCCGCCTCTCCCAGCTCCACGCTGGACCGGCTGGGCCTCCTCCTGCGTCACCTCGCCCTCCCTCCCTCACTCCCAGCCCAGGGAACCCGGAACCTCAGCCTCCTTTTTGTGATTGTGAGTTTATTCCCATTTGGTTCCCCTACCGCCATTTTAATGAGGAAGGCAAGAGATATTTAAAAAAAAAAAATCAGTCCATCCAACTAATCAAACACCAAGATTGAAGACACCTGACTGACGGGCCCCATGGCCCCACGGAACAGCCTCGCACTGTCTTACAAGATTTGCACACTTGGACGTGATTCTGCACTTGGAGCAACACAGATTCAGTGGAAGGAAACTGTAATCACTCTAGTGATTATTATATCCCCCAAACTCCGGGTTGGACGTTTCTCTGAGGATTCAGAAAATGGGGACGCCAACAGCAACGGCAGTCACAGCATCAACGACACCGCCTTTCATCTTTCCGGCACTTTCTAGTTTCTCAAGGCACTTTCTCCAGCACCACCTCATCTTGGGGTACCGTGTTTCTTGCCTGTGTCATGATCTCCGTCTCCCCACTAAGGAAACGGAGGTCCACAGAGACGGAGGACTTGCCACCGTCGCGCACACGCCTCGCTGACTGCTGCTCTCCCGTGACCCTCACGGCACCTCGCTGCTGGTTAACGAGCTGCATAGAATTAACTGCCAAGAGTGGCTTCCATGCAGATCGGTGACAGATATCCCGTGTAACTTTATACAGACTGCGATCTTTCCCTCTCAGTTTAGTATCTCGGGGGCAATTTAATATTCCTTCGTGGTGGAAGGTTCCAGAAACAATGAGATGTCTCTGTGTGAACCAAACCTTCACCCTTTCACTTGGCCCCCGACAAAGAGGAGCAAATGCTCCTGATACTGCCAGTTCCATTGTGCTGCTGAAATCTAGACTTTCGAAGCTGAGTCATCTGCTGAGAAACAGCCCCGAAAACATCTTGTGTGTGATACGAGAAGCACGTCCATTTGTACGTCAATAGACGCGGGCCTGTGAAAAGATGGTATCGAGGACCGGGCAGGCGTGACCCTGCTATTGGAATCCAGGTCTGGAAAGGGATCCTTCCACGTTCCCACTGCTGAGTCTCAAGCCACCGAAATGCAGAAACAGGCTTTTGACCTGGCTTGGAGAGACCTCCTTAGGTGGTGTCGAATGGAGACCCCCTGACGCTCCAACACCTGCTGCGCCAGCTCTGATTTAATTGTCGGTTCGGCCAACACGCTCTTGTCATCCAGCCACTTCCCTGTCTGCATGTCCATGCTGAACACGTAAAAATACAGAAAAGGGGAAAATACACCGCAGGCAATAGCAGCAAGCAGGCGCAAACCCTGCTTCACGTGTGTGTGTGTCCTCGATGACACAGGTACGTGTGTGACCGGCAGGACCCACGCATGCGTGCCGGGGGCACATCGTTCATGACCCCTCACGACACTCTGTCTTCTGACACAACGCCACGTACGATGCCTGCTTGGAGCTCCATCTTCATTTACTAGCTCTGTTTCCTGAAGGTAGAGAAAGAGAAAGAAGCAAAAGGGATGCAAGTCATCGTGATAACCTGATCCCGAAGGTCTCGCTCCTACTCTCGAATACACACTCAACCGGTAGTTCAGAACCAGGCATTTTTTTTTTTTCTTTTTTTTGAGGACACAATCTCTATGATTTAGTGCCTCTGGCCATTTCTTAGCTATTTCCCCTGTCAGAATTCATTTTCTGAAAGTAAGTAGTGGTGTGTTTCCTTGGAATCTGAGAGCGTCGTGTGGCCTCCCAGGAATGACCCCATGAACGCTGTTAGGAAGTTAAGCAGTTGATTGAACTCCTGTTTATTGAGTCTCTAGCTCCTGTGCTGGGCACTCTGGATATTGATAAAATGAACAGGCAGACAAACCAGGGAGAATTCATGGGACTCCAGCGTAGTGACCACGTCAGTGGTTGCTTCTATCGACCAGGTGCCCCAACTCTAAGCACCAGAGAAAGCAATCATATTTCTATAGCACACTGTGATCAGGGGACTGGAAGGCTACGGGACGCGTGGGTGACCTGCCTGGGATCGGGCCATCCCGAGCACTGAGGGACTTACTATCTCATCCTTCTACAGCCCATTCCGGCCAGGCCAGCTGCTCCCAAACGGCAGCTGCAGAACTCTCCAATGGTCATTTTATTTGGGGAGTAAGACAGAATTCTTGATGTGGTACAAATGTCACCTGACCAGTTGTGGAAGGAAAAAAGAATGAAGGTCTAATAGAATCCTGAAGAAAGCTAATTTAATTCTCTCATTTGCTGGTTTTGTTGTTTAAGTTCTTTCTAAAATTATTATTAATTTTATGTGCTTATTTATTTATTTTTGGTACTGGGATTGAAGCCAGGGGGTGCTTAGCCATTGAACCACTTCCCCAATCCTTTTTATTCTGAGACAAGTTCTCCCTAAGTTGCTTAAGGCTTCCTTAAATTGCTGAGGCTGGCCGTGATCCCCCTGCCTCAGCCTCTGGGGTAGCTGGGTTAGGTGCCACTGTACCTGGCAGTAAGTGATGATTTAGAACTCACTTGGGCTTGGTCTATAAAATCCCAAATTGAGCCAGGAGCGTTGGAATTACAGGCCTATAATTCCAGCAGCTCAGGAGGCTGGGGCAGGAGGATCACAAATTGAAGGCCAGCCTCAGCAACTTAGCGAGTCCCTATCTCTAAATAACAAATATAAAAAAGGAGGAATGTGGCTCAGTGGTGAGTGCTCCAATTTAAAAAAAAAAAAAAAAAAAAAAAAAACCCAAGTTGCTCAGAATGCCGAAAACGGCCGCCTTCCTGGTGTCCCGCTCAGCTGCAGACATTCTCCACGAGCTGCTTGAGACCCAGCCACTCACCGTGTCCCTCTGCTTCCTGGGCAGCATCCCGTGTTCGCAAAGCTTCACAGATTGCCCGGCGGGCGTGGCATCTGTGTCTAGCGTCACTCTCTCCTTGGCACAGAGGAGTGGAGATGAGCGGACGTTCTGCCTGGAGAGCACCCTGGAGGTTCTGAACTCGGGTGGAGGAAGGACATGGTGGGGTCCTGGCACAGCCAGAGTGAATCATTCTGTGGCTCCCGGCGTGGACTGTGTGCACCTTCGAAGACGCAGAGGCTGAGCTGGAAGGAGGGGGTCTGGCGGTGTGTGTAGATCGGGGCTGGGTTGGCGCTGCCCCAGGGGGCCTGGCCTGGGTTGCTGGGGGGCTTCCTGATTTTGCTGAACGTTACGCTCTTCTTTCTCGAGTCGTGCTCTGTGGTTCTTGAACCAAATCTGCAGGACCATTGGGTCTAAGTTCAGTTTTGAGTCCGTTTCTCTCTTCAGGCTGGGGTCTGGGTAAGGTTCCTGTTGAAGAGCAGGGTCAGGTGGTCCAGCTGTCTCTCAGTGAACATCCTTCACTTCCTGAGGGGATGTTTCTGGTACTTGCCTTCAGGAAGGGCCTCGGAGCCTGGCGTCTTGGGACTTGGGTGCGCGCCTCTGCTCAGCTCCCGCAGTAGGATTAAGTTCTTCAGTAAAGTTTTTGACAGCAGCTCTTGCTGAGCTGGTAGTAAGTGAACCTGGGAGTTCATTTGGGGGTCCCCATTTATTTTCTCTTTCTGTTCCCATGGAGGATGTATACCTAAATTATCTCTGGTGAGCGCATGACTATTCAATTTCTACCCTTTTTTGAAGCTGTGTATATGTTTTTAAAGATTACATCTCATGGCAAATAAAAGGCTACATCCTTTCCCAGTTTTATCAGTGGAAATAATTCGTTGCTGATAAGAGGACTTATCTGTGTGGCTCAGTGGAGTCCTACTGGTTGTATTCTGACTTGTCCTTCAAGCACACAAGTGCTGGAATGATCTCCCTGGGTGGGTGGAACCATCCTTCTTTACTCTGGAAGAAGAGTAAGAACACATAGGCAGAATTGAATGCTTCTTACACATAAGTCTTTAAGAAGACATGTGTTTAAAATATGGGAATTTGTCAGGGTATTAAAACATAATCAAAACTGTAGTTCATAACAGAGTTAAAATGTTCACCACATTAGTTATCTATTGCTGTAAAAGAAATTACATTCTAATGGAATGACTTACTAACAGATCTTCATCTCACAACATCTGTGGGCAGGGATTCTGGAGCAGCTTCCTTGATTGGTTATGACTTGGTGTCTCTCATGAAGACACAGTAATAATGTTGCTGGCTTGACAAGAGACTTTGGGAAACTTGACTGGAACTGAAGGATCTGCTTCCAAGATGGCGCACTCAAATGGCTGGCAAGTCTGGGCTAGATTTTAGCAGGAGGCCTTCGTTTCTCACTGTGTGGACCTTTTCATAATGCTGTGTGAGTCCTCAGGACACCCTGGCTCAATTCCTACAAAAAGAGTGGTCAAAGAGCAAGACAGTACCCACAGTCTTTTGTGACCTAATCATGTAAGTCAAACTCTTCCACAATATCCTTTTTATGCAGGCTAACCCTGTTTATTTGGGAGAGGAGTATACAAGTGTGTAGACACCAGGACATGAGAGTCACTGAATTCTATTTTGGATTCTGGTCATCATTATCTACCTTCTACCACTATATGATTTGCAGGCAAACTACTTCCTCTCTGTCAAGACCACCCCAAATTTCATTCCATTAACATTAGTGCTGTCTCAAATCTTGTCATATAAAATCAGGTCCAGGTATAATTCCTTGGGTGCCATTTTTTTGAATCCTGTAAACTAAAGAGACAAGTTCTGCCTCACATATAAAACAGAGGGACAACTATAGGGTAAGTGCTATACAGGGGAAATTGCTCATAAAGGGGAAATTGCGAAGCACACAAAAATTACTGGAATATACCAATTTTAAAACACCTCAGGTACTCAAGTAGCAAGAATAATTTCTTTTGGCTTTAAGATTCACCCTCTGAGTTCTCAGTTACACCTTGTGAGTCACGGTTACTTTAGTAGGAAGATAGATAATGTTTATAGCTGCATTTTTCTTCCTTTGCTTTTGACTGGTGGAAACTTGAGGATCCACAGAGATGTTCTCCTTCTCACCCTTTCAGTATAAGCTGAGTGTATCCACCACTACAATTCTCTTAAGACTATTGTAAATCTCCTGTAAATCTTATTGGAGTTTATGCCATTAGATAAAACCAGCCTCCAAATCTCTCTGAAATCAGCTTTTCTACCTTGGTTTTAGCCATGACTATTGAAGAACATTAGCCTTCTTAGACGCCCCTTCGTCTGACTCAGCTGTTCCCTGGGGCACCACCTTAGGTATGTCGAAGGCTGTAAAGAAGGCTTCTATAGCCACACTTTGGCTTTACCTTTATGCTGTGTTTGCAAGAAAGCTCTGGATTTGCTTTTTTGCCTGGGAACATTTCTTACTTTTAGCTCTCTTTGGGGTTTGGAGGAAATGAAATTTCTAAAACCAGGATGTCCTGCCCTCCCCAACCCCAGTCCCACTTGACTTGAGCTTCTCTGTGTCCTCTTGCATTTGATTCGTAGTACCAAGAAGAAACCAGGTGACATCTTCAGCCATCTAGCCATGACTCTCGGGCTAGATCATCCAGTCGATTAGGTCTGCCTTCCACATTCCACGTCGTCCCACACGACAGCATCACTGAAGTCTGCCGTGGCCCGGTACAGGTCCCCTTTACTCCACTTTCCAATACTTGCCCCGACCCGAGCCCAGTGTCCCTTATGGCCTCCCAGCAGCCTCTTCGAGGCCCAACAGGATTCTGCTGGCAGTCTTTCCAAGGTACTGTGTTGCTTCTCTGATATTCTTCAGAGTTCCATAGCAATCCATTCTCAAAATCCTGTACAATGAGATGAACCAAGTACCCAGAGGCAATTGGGCTCTACTCTTGTTAGCTATTTTTTTTTTTTTTTGTAAAAAACAAACATTTTTAATCTCTAGATTTTAATCCATATATCTCTACAGAGATACTCATGTACAGAATGGTGGTCGAAATACAGAAATTAAACACAGTTCTGAAGAGGTCCCGGGTGAAAATGAGGACCACGTGATTAGACAATGGAGAAAGGGACTATTTATTCTAAAGAAGCAAAGAACTTGGCCAAAACGTGTTTGTGGTCCGGTGTTTTCTGGAAGGGGGACCTGGCAAGCGATGTGGTTGGTATTTAGCAGAGAAGATTCCTAAGCAGAAAGTTGAAGGGCAGCTTGTGTCCCCCACACCACAATAGAAAATGCAAGAAGAGAGACATGAATCGAAGATGGAATTGTTCAGCAAAGAGGATCTGAAGAATTCTCGGCCTACCCATATTATGGGAGAGCGGGAGAGACAGACAGACAGTCAGAAAGCCTGCTTGAAAGGGAGCTTATGGGTGTGGTCGATAAATCACTTGATAGGATCAGTGTTTCCATGAATCATGGGCCAAATCACATATCTCAGAACAAGCCAGGGCTGGACGTGGGATTATGCCAGCAGAACCTGCCAGCTGGGACCAAAGGGAGTGGACAAAAGGGGACAGAGTGAGGGAGGGCTGTGCATGTGCACTGTCCCCCAGGAAAAGGGCAGAAGGGCCGTGGAGGTGACCGGCTATCACCCGGTCCACCTCGGTTTCACCAGGACAGATGGCCTCTGATGGGAGGTGTGGGGGAGGGCCTGTCCAGAGCTGAGGGGCAGAGCCCAGGGGCCACGTGGTCCATCAGGCAGGGCCAGGACCTGGATGGAGCCACTGCAGGGGGTTTCTGTGTGGGCACTGTCTGCCCCAGAGGGTCAGAAAGACCTTGTAAGGACTTTGTCCGGCCGCATCCTCATGGAGTTCCTAGGCTTTGGACTTGTTGGGAACCTTTCGCTCCTTCCCTCCTCCCCACTTTTCCCTTTCAGAACGACGGTGCCTCTCCTGTGCCTGCTCACCAGTGTATTTGGGAAGCACATAGCCATTTGGCTTTGCAGGATCAGAGCTGGAGCGCCATCTTGCCCCAGGATGAATCATGCCTTGAGTCTCACCCACTTCTGAATTAGAGGACGTTTAGATGAGACTTTGGACTTCAGGGTGGACGCTGAAACAAGACACTGTTGTTGGGATTCCGAGGGAACAAAGGGATTTTGTGTGTGGAAGGAAATGAATTTTGGGGGCCAGTGATGGGAGTGATGGACTGAATGTTTGTGTCTCCCTCAGATTCACATGATGAAACCCTGACACTCCATGGAGTGGCCACGGGAGGTGGGGACATGGAATGGCATTGGGTCCTGATGGTTTCTGCCCTTATAGAAGAGTCAGGAGAGAACTCACTTCCTCCCTTGCCCTCCACCGTGTGAGGTTACAGTGAGAAGAGTCATCTTCAAGCCAGGAACCAAATCATCAGGCACTTTGATTTTGGACTTTCAGACTCTAGAATAGTGACAAATTTCCATCATGGAAGCCAGTCAGTGTATGACATTTTTGTTACAGCAGCCGGAGCTGACTGAGACAGTAACTCCGATGTGATTCCTTGGTATTCTTTCTCAGTTCTCTGTTCAGTCCAGCTGAGGAAGATGAGAATTTAGCTGTTGTATCATCCTCCTCCCCAACATGAACACATCGTGTGTGACTTCGGTGCGTTCGGTGTTCAGTGCTTCTATTTTGAGTGTGTAAATACAGATCACGGGGAGCAATCACGCAGTGCATTGTGGTTCCTGCTCCTTGCTGGCACTTACTTTATGTTGTAACTGGGAGTTAGTCTTTGTATTTTGTTCATTTGTTAAAGTTTCTATGAAGCTTATAAAATGTCACCTCCACACTCTTGCCCTTTCCTAAGATTGTCCCTTAATCATTTCAAACATATCAGGCATTTGATTGACAATAACCCACATCTTGGCTGCAATTTCATGAGAGATCCTGAGCCTAAGTCACTTTCCAGGCCACTCCCAGATTCATGGCCTTCAGAAACGTGGGAGATGATAAGGTTTGCTGTTGCATGCTCTGAGGTTTAGGAATTGTTTGTTATGCAGCCATAGGTAGCTAATACAGGAAGTGGGTTTTTTTCCCCTCTTCTTTTCTTTGGTACCCTGTAAGACCATCTCTTTATTTCTGATGTTTAGAATTTCATGATCGTATGTCCTCCGTGGCTCTTAGTGGGACTTTTAAAAAAGTTTTCATCTCCTTGCAAATATGGTTCCTCCACCTTTCTTACTTCTTTCTCTCCCTCTGGTCTTTCTTTTCTTTTTCTGTTCTTCCCCTTCTTTCCTTCCCTCTCTCCCAACCTCGCTCCCTTCCTTCTCTCCCTTCCATCGAAGGTTCTCATTATATATCTATAATTCTTCGCTGTCTGCTCGTATCTTAAAGGTGACGCTAAACAGGTCATTGGCCCTTCTGTGCCCACAGGGGCAGCTGTGGAATACCCTGGTTGTGCTGTTTCCTCGGAGAATCCACAAGTCAGTGTCGTTGGCTCATTTCTCTTTGGCTAGCTCAGTTCCCGGGAGAGCTGTCAGTCTCCTATTTGGGTATAATCATCTTGTTTGCTCATGGCCTGGATTCAGACCCCAATTTGATCATTTAACTTTCTGTGTGATCTTCAGAAAATGTCCTAACCTCTCTGACCTCAGTCACCTCAGCTATAAAATGGAGAGTTGGTAGAATCCACCTCTACAGCAATAGCATGGTTGTGAGGATCCAATGAGACCATGTGCAAAAAACACATGGAACGGTTTGTGGCCCCAAAGAAGCACGAAGGTGAGATGGTATCATCCTCACCCCCATCGGGAGCTGGGCTGCTGGGGGAAAGGCTGGGGCTCTCGTGTCAAGCAGGTCAGTCAACCTTCACGTGGACCCTGTATTTACACAAGGTGCCTCTGCCTTTGAGTTTCCATCTCCCTGCAGATCTGCTTCCTCCAGCTCCGTGTTTCTTCCCCTCCCTCCTCAGCCTGGGGACCTGCTTCATTTTCATAGACGCTCCTTCTCCAGGGTCAGCCAGGTGGGGTGGGCAGCCGCCTGCCGCGGGCTGGCAGGGAGCCTCTGGGCCTGCTCCACCTGGACATCTGGCTCTTCCTCCGTGCTCCGCCCTGGCTTCTCTGGCCCCAGGGATGCCAGCCAGGCTGCTTCCGGCTCTGTCCATTGCTGCCCTGGGGTTCTGACGGGTGAGTCTGCTTGTCCTTCTGCTGTGAACTTCTCTGATTTTCTTCTTGTCCCCTTTCCGCCTTTTCCATTGTCTTGTGGGTTTAAGTTTGTGCTTGCTTGTTGTAGGAACAGAGCATCTTGTTTATCATTTGCCTCACCTTGGCTGGATTCTGGGAGAGCAGAGAGGAAAAGCCAGGGACGGGTTCCAACCCTTCGTCTCTAACTGAGCATCCCAAATAGGTGGATTCGAGAAAGACTTTAAAGCCAGGAGAGCAAAGCCAGCTGCGTGCTGCTTTGGGCTTCTTGGCCCTGGGGGAAGGGCGTGAGCCCAGGAGTGAACCGTAGCGTGGAACGCCATCTGGGATGTTCTACGGACGTGCTCCTGTGCCCCAGGTGAGCGAGACACGGGGACGCGGCTCAGACTGCACAGAACTCACTGCAGGTGGAACAACCTGCCCGCTGAGAGCCTCTCAGTGGACTGTGAGTCCCTCGAGGGCCAAGGTGCTCCTGTCTTCATTGTGTCCATGTCCAGGAAACCTGGAAATTCAGAAATAACCACAGCTATCGTCATGGTCATCATCCATGTGGTAGAAAGAGCAGCTGTGCTCATGAAATAGCAAGTCCACGGAGTCCCCGCCCTGGGCTCAGCCTGGTAATTCACTTGAACCTCAGTCCTTGGCCTGGAGGTGGATCGCTAGCCCCATTTCACGGAGGAGGATGCTGAGGCTCCGAGAGATTTGCTAACTTGCCCCAGGTCGGTAGTTTCCCAGCTGTAGAGCTGCAGTCTGAAACTTCAAAGCTCGACTTCTAACCTCCATGCCACCATGTTTGTTGATTGCATAACCAAAGGTACAGGCTTTCAAACAAAAGAAATTTATCTGGGAAGAAAATATGCTCCTAGGTAATTGGTTTCTTTGTCTCTTCCATCAGTCTCGAAGCCTGAAATAGAACTTATTTGAGATTCAAAGTGGTTTCCTGCTGAACTTTTGAATACAGACAAGATGCAGTAAAACAAAATGATTTTAAAATATTAACAGACCCGAAGTAATTAAGTAGTATAGGTAGTAATTAAAATTGAGAATGAGGTTTCCTTTGATAAATCTTTTCTGCTCAGCAAGAATGAACAATTTCTAGCTCTTATATAAAACTGAGCTGTATCTCTGTATTCCTTCTTTTATTTATTTAGTTTGAGGTTCTTATTTTCTTTCAGAGGATGGTGAGTGAGTTCAAGAATTGCCCCTTCTGTTTGGAGAAGGGAAAAGTCCATCAAAACTTCTTTTTCTCTAAAATGAAAATAAAAATTATTTTGGACACTTCTGCCACTGATCCATCCACACAGGATCCTCTACAGTCTAGTCTATAAGAGGGGTTAACGTGACCCCTAAACCGACTTAGGGTTCTGCTGGGTTCTCACAGTCCTGGAATTTGCAAGCACTTGGTTCAAGCTTCTGTGCCAGGTAGGAATCTTCATGGAGAAGCGGAGCCCTGCCTAGACTCCCGTTGCGGAGGCTGCTCCTTCGGGGTGGTCTGTGGAAGCAGGGACGTGTATTGCATGGCATGTGAAGCTGGGGTTTGCCATGAGATTGATATCGATGCAACTGGCTATCAACCCTGTGAGATTTTTCTCTGCCACGCCCTCCTTCCAGGGGCCCCAAATTCCTGCTTCCAATTGTAGATGTTCGGAGACGAGGGGTCCCGCTGAGAGTGAGGATGTACGGTGTCACCCAGTTCAGACACTGGAGACCAGGCTCTGAAGGCACATGTCTAATTTTACTTCAGATTGTACAAGACATATATAGACACATTATCCAATCAGGTTAACACGCTTGTTAAAGCATAATGGAACCAGCCTGTAGGTGAGCTATATGTTGAGGGTCGTAGTGTGAACAAACCAAGCATGCCTAAGTGATTCTGCTCAGCAACAGGTCCGAGACAAAGGACTGGGGGGACGGTCAGCTCCCGCACACAGCACGAGGCAAGGCAGCGTGGGCGAGCTCACATCGCAGCTTGCTGGGATGCTTGATAAGCGAGGCCTCCCCTCAGCTCCTAACTCAGCCTCAGCAGCTGCAAAGACCTTCATTCCATGGCGAGTCTTTACCATTACCTCAGTTTCTCTGTCCAGACTCTGGCTTACTGAGACCATGGCGTCAGCGACTGCTGTCAGGTGAGCCTGAGGAATGTTCCCTACCTCCAATCAGGGAGAGGGACTCATCGTTGGGAGTGTTTCACCCCTGAGCCTATTTGCTTTAATTTGGAGGGAGCAGCTCTGGCTGAAATAAAATGTGGACAAGGGAAGTCACAGAGCCTTTCTCCGTGGTGTTGGTCTTCCATGAGAGGGTTTAGTGGAAGCATCACTATATGTCAAATATAAGCAAATGCATGATCAGTGTATGTAAATGATATGTTAAATAGAAGCAAAAGGATCACCGTGCCTCTCTTTGTTCCTGCCTGAGGACGTGCGTGCAGGCTTTAATGTGCCACGGGACCACTGAGACGGCAATGATGTGTCACGCGTACGCCATCAGGTTTCAGTATTTCTGGCAGTTCCGGGTTAGGGGCTCTGGTTTTCAAACCACCCCCCGACTTTGGGAAGTTTAATATTCATTAAATTTCGACACGGCACGAGGGCCCGGGCTGAATGTGGGGCGCGGGGAGGTCCTGTTTCTCAGCGGACCTGCTCTGCTGAGGTCGGACATGGGCAGCAGGCCAGGCCTTCCCACCCGAGGGCCAGGTTCTGGTTCATTCCGCGCCTGGCCCAGCCGGTCTCCCTGTTAAAGTCAGGAATGACAAGGATCTGTTTAACATGCAGTGCCCTCCTCCGGGCCTGGCCTGGCCACCTCGGCATGGACGTTGGCGGTGAGCCTCCTGCCCATGGCTGGCCCAGGGCCCTGGGAGAGGCTCAGTCTCCTTTGCATGTGGATTGTGTCCTCGGGCTGCACAAGGCTGCGCCTGGCCTCGTGTTAAAATGTCAACAGCCCATGCACGTGGGGTGGGGAAGTTCTGCTGCTTCCTGAAGCCCAGGAAGCCGCTCCAGGGCTTCTCTTTGGTCTTTGAGTGAGAAGGAAAGGTCATCCCTGGTCACCCCTGCTGCTGCTCATGCCCTCAGACCCGGAGAGGTTCTTCTGGTCTCCCTTGTCATTCCGGTGTCACTGCCCATGGCAGCCGCCCGGAGTCTTGGGCTTTGACTGGTGTTCACCAGCTTCACTTCTGAGGGGCAAACTCTGGGGGCCTTGCCCACGGTCAGGCAGAGAGTCGGAAGTACCGTTTGGTCGAGGTGAGTCCTGAGACCTCTGCTTCACGGGTGGTGACTGTCTTGTTTCAGGACACTGCCGTGCTTCCAGCAGGAGCCCCTCCCCCAGTCCTACAAAGGCCAGAGAAAGGATAATGAGCGTCTGGAAGTAAATAAGGGCAATGGACACGTGCACCTGGCTCCTCAATTTTAAAACGCAAGCACGTGGAGTCAGTCAAGGGCCCTGGGGTGGGACAGAACTGAGTTTGAATGCCAGTTCTGCCGTCGATTACCCTGTGACCTTGAGTAAGTCATTTCTCTGTCTTCAAGTTCCTCGTCTCTTAAATGCAGGTAATCAGAGTGATTCGTTGGGTTTTTGTAAGGACTGTGTTTCTACCGGAAGAGCCTGGGTCCCGGAATACAGCAGGCACTCAATAAGCAAGAGCTATTGTTGTTGTTTTGTTCTGGAAGGAATTTGTACTAGCAGAGGTGCCACAATGAGTAAAGGAAAGTTATGATTATTCCAAAGGGTTTGGTAAGTCAATGTACCCTATATGTGCATCGTATCAGAGGACCACGTGTTTCTTTGATTTGTTCTGATTAGTTAAACATGACAGCAGAACGCATTTTGACACATCATACATAAATGGAGCCTAACTTCTTCCTCTGGCTCTACATGGTACAGAGTCACACTGGTAGTGTGATCATACGTGTATGTAGGGAAGTAGTGTCTGTCTCATTCCAAGGTCCTTCCCACCTCCCACCCCTCCACTCCCCTCACTCCCCTCTGCACAAGCCAAAGCTCCTTCGTTCTTCCCTACCCCACTCCCCCCATTATGGATCAGCATCCACTTATTAGAGAAAACATTTTGCATTTGGTTTTTTGGGTTTGACTTATTTTGCTTAGCATGATATTCTCCAGTTGTACCCATTCACCTATAAATGCCATAATTTCATTCTTCTTTGAGGCTAATATTCCATTTTGTATATAGACCACATTTTATTTATCCATTCATCTGTTGAAGGGCACCTAGGTTGGTTCCATAGCTTTCCTATTGTGAATTGAGCTGCTATGAACATTGATGTGGCTGTGTCACTGTAGTATGCTGATTTTTAGTCCTTTGGGTATAAACCAACGAGTGGGATAGCTGGGTCAAATGGTGGTGCCATTCCAAGGTTTCTGAGGAATTTCCATACTGTTTTCCAGGTGATTGCACCGATTTGCGTTCCCACCAGCAATGTAGGAGTGTGCCTTTTTCCCCCATATCCTCGCCAATTCTTATTATTGCTTGTGTTCTTGATAGTTGCCATTCTGATTGGAGTGAGATGAAATCTTAGAGTGGTTTTGATTTGCATTACTCTAATTGTCAGAGATGATGAACATTTTTCATGTTTGGCTATACTACTAAAAGTGTTATACAGATTTAATGCAATTTCTATTAAATCCCAATGATATTCGTCATAGAACTAGAAAAAGTAATCATGAAATTCATTTGGAAAAACAAGAGACCCAAAATCGCCAAAGCAATCCTTAGCAGGAAGAGTGAAGCAGGAGGCATCATAATACCAGACCCCAAACTGTAGTACAGAGCTATAGTAACAAAAATGGCATGGTATTGGCACCAACATAGACATGTAAGCCAATGGTACAGAATAGAAGACACAGAGACATCCCCACATAAATACAGTTATCTCATATTAGACAAAGATGCCAAAAACATACAATGGAGAAAAGACAGCCTCTTCAACAAATGGTCCTGGGAAAACTGGAAATCCATATGGAGCAAAATGAAATTAAACTTCTATCTCTCGCCCTGCAGAAAACTCATAGTGGATCAAGGACCTAGAAATTAGACCAGAGACCCTGCACCTAATAGAGGAAATGTAGACCTAAATCTTCATTGTGTCAGCTTAGGACCTGACTTCCTTCACAAGACTCCTAAAGCACAAGAAGTAAAATTAGAAATCAATAAATGGGATAGATTCAAACTAAAACGCTTCTTCTCAGCAAAGGAAACAAGCAATAATATGAAGAGAGAGCCTACAGAGTGGGAGAAAATCTTTACCACATGCACCTCAGATAGAGCACTTCAGGATATATAAAGAACTCAAAAACTTAACACCAAAAAAAAACCAAATAACCCAATCAATAAATGGGCACAGGAACTGAACAGACACTTCACATGGAAGTCCACTTTTTAGCATACTTGAACCTTCTGGTTAGACTTACTTCCATGCAATCAGCCTGCTAATTGCAAATATTATCTATTATTAAAAGCGGTTTCTCGGATTTTATTTGCTTATGTTTGATTTACTCCTAGTTTTATATCCCTGGAAATATGTTTGCTTTTTAAATTTCTTTGATCAAATGTTATTTATTTAAGTAACTTAGGCGTCTCTTTCTTCTCTGGGTATAATGAAGGAGATTTTTACCTGTTATGGGCTCGGAAAGTTGTAAGTATCCACTCTGTGTGAGGGGCTGCGGGGTCCCCGTCTGCTCTGGGCTGCGTGCAGTGACCGAGATGTCCCAGGGCCTCAGAATACGATCTCTAAGAAGTTCAAGCTTGGCACCAAAACATGGCTAATGAAGAGGAAAGAGAGCCAGGACCCCCAAGTCCGAGATGGCGGGACACAAGAGGCTCCTTCTTTTGAAATCTTGCGTTCAACTTAAACTGTCCTGTGACTTTCACGTTCCATTCCAAGGTTGCTGGGTTTGTTTTATCACAGGGAGAACAGCCTCCACGCAAGACCTGGGCCCCCGAAAGTTCCCTGGGGGAGGGCGGGACATTTCCCTCCTGGCCCGGGTTCCAGCACTATGATGGGAAAGTGGGGCTCCGCCTGGGTACTGAACTAAGTACGAGGGTGAAATCCAAGAGTGTCTGGGAAACTAAATTCAGATACAGGAGGGAGGGTAAGGGAACCAAGAGGCAGGACACCTCGTGGGGAGATTCAGGCTGGACTGGGCCTCGGGTGGAGAAGCCAGTGGAAACCAGGGGCCCCCACACCTCCCCTAAGGCCACCTGGCGGGTCCTGAGTGCTCCCGAGCCCATAGCTTCGCGGCAATTTCCCCCAGGTCCCCTGTCCCAGGGGAGGCACCTCCCTGAGGACCACAGCTGTGCCCTCAGTCTTCTGCCACCATCAGGGTGACACCTCTGTGGCTCTGCTCCCTCCTCCTCTGGCCAAAGCCCCTCTCCTGGTCATGGCCTTCGCCTGGACGGCAACGGTGTGTTTTCCAAGGCAAGTCCCCTGTCTGCGCGATCTCGTCATGGTCCTTTCCTAACGGGTGGCTTCTCTTGTCATTTTCCCCTTGTGGCTCCTGAGAGGTGGCAGTGGAGCTGGCCTGGGTAAGGCGGAGGCTGCCCGGAAAGAAGGGCGCAGCCGCATGGGGCGCCGGGGGGTCGTGGCCCGCGTGGCCTGGTGGGGCGAGCTCGGACACCGCGTGGGGTCCTGGGACCTGGAGAACGAAGGCGCTTCTTCCTTCCCTGGACGGCGCTGGCCTGAGAAGGCGGGGGCTGGCCTCCTGCATGGGCCTTCGAGGCTGCCTTGGAAGGAGACGCAGGACGGCAGGCAGGCAGCTTCCTCCAGACGAACTGGATGCCCCTCACAGGCTGGGTCGCTGGAGAGCCAAACTGCTGGGCTCTCAGAGACGTTGGTGTCCTTCCCTGGGCTGACGTGTCCCTCCCGTCCAGCCGGGAGACCAGGAACTGGGGAGCCCTTCATGGTCCATGATGGAGTGGCCACAGCCAAATCAAACCGCTGAGCCTCAGGTTTTCCCACAGAGGGACAGAGCCCATCGAATGCGGGCCTGGATCACGGGAAGACGAGACGGGAGGACGTGTGCGAGGTCCTCGTGCAGTGCGTGGTGTCCCCAGGTGCTTCGTCCTCAGCGGGGCCGTTAGCAGCCGCCCTCCAAGTGAGCCTGGCAAACAGCAGCCTCGGTAGGTAGCAGGGCTCCCGTGTGGCCTGGAAGGCTGAGCAATCGCAGGAAGTACCCTAAACAGGACAGAAGCCACCATCCGAGAGCCCTGACCGGCGGTGGTGCGGCCTCACCGGGGCGTGAGAGCCACAGGCTTTCTGTAGAGACCACAGCTCAGGTGGCGAGCCGTCCTCTTTCCCTGGCGCACGCTTTCTCCTGGTGTTGGAGGTGGCCGGAGCTTCGGCTCGCGCCAGGCTGTGATCACGGGGCGGAGGACCCCAGTCTGCAGTGGGTGTCGCGCTGTGGGTGGGCAGGTGCGCATGGGGCATTTCTAACCATGTTTTCGGTGGACGACGGGCTTCTCCGAAGGTGACCCTCTCACAGGTTGAGGAACGGGTAAGAAGCAGGCTCTGGTGGTGCAGAAGGCAACTCAAGCTGGCTCCTGGGCACGGCAGTGTGTCACGAGGGCTCAGAGCAGGGGCAGCCGGGCGCGGGGTGGACGGAAAGGCGGTGGCCCGTCTATGCTTGTTATTTTTGGGGTCCCTACTGTCGCTCGCTCTCCCTCTCTCTGCCCCCTCTTCTCTGCCGGTGCCTCCAGACGGCACCCTGGAGGGTGGCTGGGTCCTCAGCGCGTCCCCCCACCGTGTCCAGCTGCAGGGCTGCTACACCCTGCTCAACGCCCAGGCTCTGCCAGGCCTCTGGGCGGTTTGGGTGGAGCCCACTCCATGGGGTCTCCAGGGAGGGCGTTGTGGCTGTGAGAAGGGACAGGAGCTGACTCCTGGGACTCCCTGGTGCCCGCTAGGAGCTGCCCTCCTTGGAGGGCAGACTGATGATCCCTGAGGACTAAGACGGGTCCTGGGGACTAGGAGCCACTGAGGATGCGCCCAGCACCACCCCTGAGCGACCCCTGCGGGCCCTGTTCTGAGTGCATCATTTGCATTAATTAGCTCAACACAGGACCAGGAAGTGGGTGTGGCTTTATCTCCATGGAGAGACAGGACAGAGATAGGAGGGGGTGAAGTCACCGCCCACATTGGCCCAGGGAGTCACAGACAGGCAGGGCTTGACCTCAGGAAGCCCAGGCCCTAGGGGCACCTCTGGGAAAGGTGCGCTCCCTCCCTGGGCCTTGGCAGGCGGGGCTCCCTGGCTCCCAGCTGTCTAGGCTAAGACTGGGGCCGCCCATCCCGGGCCTGGGTCGCACACCACAGCCTCCTCAGCTCCTCAGCCCTCAGATCTCACGCTGATGACCAGGTAGATGAATCACCTTTCTGGTCCTGAGGGTTGATTTGTTACCTGGTCGGTTTTGAAACTTAAGTCTTTTCCATGGTGCTGGGGTCGCGGATTGGGGCCTACCACACCGCACCCTCAGACAAGCCCCAGAGGTGTCCACAGTGTCGTCCTCACACACAAGGGCCTGCTTGAGCGTCTGGCAACAGGGAGATGGTCCAGTACCAACTTTTAATTTTTTGGAGGGTGGATACTTTTGAACTCGTCTCCCAACATTTTTTCTTTAACTGCAGAAAAATGTACATAACAAAATTGACCATTTTAACCATTTAAAGAGCACGGTTCAATGGCATTTGGTGTATTCCTGATGTCATGCAACCATAGTCACTATTTAGTTCCACAACACTTTTATCACCCCAAAAGGAAACATTTGACTCATGAAGTAGTTCCTCCCCATTCTTCCCTCCCCGCATTCCTGGAATCTACTTATTTGCTTTCTGCTTTAATGGGTTGGTCCATTAAGAATATTTCTTACAAATGAAATGACAATTTCTTATAAATAGACTCTTTTTGTCTGTCTTCTTTCATTCAGCATAATATTTTCAGGGTTCATCCGTATCATAGCATATATCAGTACTTTGTTCTTTTTTATAGCTGCGTAATATTCCACTGTATCGACATACAATATTTATTTATTCATTCATTGGTCAATGGGCAATTGGGTCATTTCCATCTTTGACTATTATAAGTGGTGTTGCTATGAATATTCATGTACAAGTGTTTTCTTGAAGAACTGTTTTCGGTTCTTTTGTATTTATACCTAAGAATAAATTGCCGGTTCATAAGGAAACTTCATATGTAAGTAATTGAGGAACTTCTCAACCCTTCCCCCCAGTGGCTGCACCCTTTCAGATTCCCACCAGCAGTGAACGAGAATTCCAATTTCTCCACATCCTCGCTCCCAGCATCAACTTTGGACTTGTGGGATGAGTTTTACTATAATAACGGGGGAAAAGAATCTGAATTATTTAGGCGTCATTTATTTAATGAGATCCTATTAAAGCAAGAACTGGAAACTTGTGAGCATTTTAATGCACACTACATCCCAGCCATTGAGATACACAGAAATCTAAGCTGTTTAACATGCGGGGAAAAATGTGATCATTAGTTCATGTCTCTGGACCATATAAATGACAAGATCATAAAACCCGGGGAGCTTCTGCGCCCCATAATATGATTCATCTGCTATATTTTTCTACAAAAAAGTACAGTAGCCCATCGCGGTGACACCTGGACTCATCTGCATAAAACGAGTGTGTGGGGTCGCCTTATTATCATTCCATATTTTATACCTCAGCTGATCCATAAAAACAGAGGCTCAATATGGGAAGCTGTTATTCCTCTTCAGAAGACGTTAAGAAATCTTACGTGTCCCTTCTATTTTTTGCTAATGACACAAAATGTTGGGACTTGTCGTTTTTCTCCCCTTCCGCCAACCCATGAATGCGCCATCCTTATCTGAATCCTAAATAAGTACTCATTAATCTGAAACCTAAATAAGTACTCATTAATGTACGCTGAAATTCACACCAACGCCGCCTATAAATAAGCCCGCTATAGAAATATGTGTTTCTTCAAATTTGTAGAGCAACATAACCCGAAATAAATCGAACATCATTTCACATTCAGAACTACCAGCCCAATAAACTGGTTTTTACGACTTGGTTTCCTAAACTCGGGTGGGTGAGGAGGCCTGGACCCGCTCCTCATTCTCTGATTCATCATACCGTTTGAGAACGGCAACAGGTAGTCGAGATTTTTATGGCAGAGGAGGAGAAGGTGCGTCCCTGATCCTGGGACCGCAGGAGGGTGGGGCCGGGTGGGGCCGAGCTGGCCGTCTCCCGCAGAGCTTCCTGGACGTTCTTTGTTTCCTGCTGGACAAACACTTCTCTGTCCAAGCGCAGTCACGCGAAAGCGAGGGGCGTGGTGTTGAACTGAAAGACACCCCAGCTGCCACGTGCATGGACTCTTCCTTTTGAGGTGTGTCCCACCAGTGTTCCGGTCATTTATCACAGTGGCCCGTGGCTGCGTGACAGGTCACCCCACGGCTGAGCAGCGCAAACCAGTACGTCATCATGTTCTCGGTCTGTGGTCTGGGAACGGGTGTGGCTCAGAGGGGCAGCTCTGTTCTGTTCCCAGGGCAGGCGGCTGGGGCCATACCCGTGGGCCTCCATTGGGGTGGACGGCTGGCCCTGCTGCTTCTCCTCTAAGCTGCGTTTCCAGGGATTAGAATGTGCTGGAAGGTTTCTTCACTCACGCGTCTGGGACCTGAGATGGCCGGGACCATGGGGGCTGGGTAGCTTTCTCTTCCTAAGCTGTCCGTGCACGTGGACTCAGGTCACCTGCTTCCCAGAGTCGTGGACGGAAGCTACAGGCCTAGAATCCCAGGGTGCCACCTCGGTCTCTCAGGTCAGCCAGACGCGGGGCAGGGATTTAGGCTCCGCGTCTCGACAGGAGGCGTCAAAAATCGGAAGCTCATCTTGAATCTCTCACAAAGGGAGGCAGATGTCGGGGGTCTCAGGTGGGTGACCACACCGGGAAGGGGCGGCACAGGCCTCTTGACGGTCATCAGAACTTGCAGGTTGCAAGTGACAGAAGCCCAGCCTGGAGGGGCTGGAGGAGGGAGGGGTCCCGACCTGAGGAGGCTGCCGCTCAGTCCCGCGCTGTGCCCATGTGGCCAGCCTCTCCCGGCCCTCAGCTCCGCCTACCTGGTCACTGGGTTGGTGTGACCTCAGGCAGGACTGCTCATGTGACAGGTGAAAAGCCACGGTGGCCACACTTCCCACCTGTTTCCAGCCCCAACTGGAAAGGAGAGGCGTTTCTCTCTCTCTTAACAGTCCCGCCAAACCGTCCTGGGATGGCACCACGGCCCCCTCCAGAGCCCTCTGTGGCTGCCAGCGACCTGCCACGCTGGCATGGACCAGCCTGGACTCTGCGCCCGCCTCTGGGAGCTGGGCGTGGGTCAGCCCGCCGGGAACCTCACGCGGGGGTAGGTGCTTCTGCAAAAGGGAGGGAAACGTCGTTTATGAGAAGAGTCGCCAGACGAGAACGTGAGGCACCGTCACACACGCCTGTCAGGGCGCCTGCTCGAAAGCCGGGTGCACGTTCGCGGGAGGGGACACGTCTGCCTCCTGTCCTTACTGCACATGCTCAGCAGGCTCTGCTGGTTGGCCTTGTGTGGGACGCCCCGGCTGCTTGTGACCAAGGATCCAACACGCACAGGTGAGTCAAGGGCTGGGGCGTGACCACAGGTGGCAGGAGCACACACGTCTTCTGGGGTGACTCTGGGAGAGGCTTGCCAGTGGTCTCGTCCCTCACCTGTCCTCAGGGGCCAGGGGTTGATGCTGAGGGGGCAGGGCATGTGAACGGCCCTGGAGAGGGGACGAGAGAGGGGACTCACGTCTGGCCATGTTGCTCAGCAGCCTAGAGGGGACACGCAGGCTGAGAGCAATGCGGGGCTGCGGTGGGCGTGGGGTCTCTGCGGCCCAGGGCTTGTCTCGTCTGTGGCCGGCGGCCGTGGGGCGCGGTTTCGAGGGTGTGCAGTGCAGGGGCGCTGGCTAGCTGGCGGTCTGCTCCTCCGCGTTCGCTGAAGACAAGGGACTCAAAGTGTTGCCTTTGCCCCCCGCAGGCTTTTGAGCCCCGGGGTCTCAGCCTTGCGGAGAGGATGTGAGCGGCCAGGAGGTCCATACCCACAGGCCACCCCAGCTCACTCAGGTAGCAAGGACTTCGTAGCTACCCTGGGTCATCAATATAATAATTGGTTAACTTCAGCACGTCGAGGACCTGGGGACGGCTGGGGAGTGACTGCCACCAGAGCTCACGTGCTCCATACACCCGCCAGGCGCTGCGCTCCCGGGTTCGAGCAGACTCTCACCTTAAGTCCTCCGAGCAACGTGCTCTCCAGGTGGAAACCTGCCCGTGCCACCTCCTTGGGAGCTGGTCTTAAAGGAGGTGGTTAGGGTGGAGGGGTGGGCAGGTGGGGGACCGCGTGGGGGACCGGGCAGGGAGCGGTGTCCCCAGCAGCGCCGTGGTGGAGGTGCACGGGTGGGCAGGTGGAGCGGCACAGAGTGGGACCCCGTGCCCGGGCCCTGCTGGCAGGCCTCCGGCCTCTGTCACTGTGTCCACGATCTCCATCGGGGCCCCGATCCAGGTTCCTTCAGGAACAGTGGCACCTCCTCTGCAGAAGGCCCGCGGCTGTGGGTGAAGGAGGTGCTGCCTGTGAGGCGCTGGGGGTGCCAGTCAAAGAGCCGCTACTGATGACGATGAGGATCCGCGAGGGAACCTCAAGTGGAGGCTGGGGGGTCGCAGGTGGACGAGTCCAGGCCGCAGGGCCTCTCTGCCTGCCAGCCGCTCCGCCGCAGGCCTGCTCTGTGTCTGCTGAAGCCATCTTAGCCCAGTCCCTGCCCCTCCTCTCTGTGTGACCTGCGCACCGGCGTGTGGGGTGGGGTCTCTGGCCTAGTGCTGTTCCGGAGCAGCAGCCTGGAGCCGGGAAGATGGTGGGACTGGGCGCTGGCGGGCCACGGCCTTGGGCCTCATCTCCAGGGTGTGGAGCTTTGTGACCTTCAAATCCCTCACCTGCAGTAGGTCCTTAACAATCACAGCTGCTGCCGATATGCCCGGCACCTGGGCTACGAGTGACTGGTTCTAGTTGACCCGGGAAGCAGCAGAGGCTGAGATGTGACCCTGGGGTTTCTGACTCCAGAATCCACATTATTAGTGACTCATTATTCTGTACAAAGGATTCTAAAACCCCTGATGTATGACAGACACTTAATAAACTATCCTTTTTTATCATAATTGTATTATAGCTAGTTGGAGGGGTAGGCAGATTGAGAGCCAGACTTCCGAGCTCTAGTCTCAATCTAGCTGCATTTGTTGCATTCAAAAAATTTTCCAGAATGGCTTATTGTTTTGGTGAATACGAGTGCTACCTGGTGAATAGAATTTCATTCTTGCCCTCCAGGGAATCACCACCTAGTCTAGAGACTGTGTAATAGTCAGCCTTCACTAGGCTATGCTGCAGTAACAAACATCACCCAAATGTTGCCGCTTTATTGTAGCAAAGGTTTATTTTCCACTTCTATGTCTTCTTCATTCTGGAGTCCAGGCTGCCCTCACAGAAAGCAGGGAAGAATGACAGCAGAGTCAAAGGATGGCCTTTACAGATTCCGCCCTGGACATGGCTAAGTTCACATCTGCTCACATTTAATTGGTCCAAAGAAGTCACATATCACAGCCTGGCATTAATGAAGGCAGGAATTATGCTTCTCCCACAAGGAGGGTTACCAGGAAGGTCTCATTAAGGATAGGTTCAGGGGAGGGCATTTATCTGATCCAATCATTAAACCTACCACAGATGGATCCTTGAACAAGCAATTACAGTACAATGTGGTAAATTCTCTGGCAGTTTTCCATGCCTTGATCAGAGAACGGGAAAGCTTAACTCTTTCAGTCTGTGAGTTTAGAACAAAATAACATTTAGAGCAGGTACTGGGGACTAAGCCTCAACTATACAGAACAAGGATAGACAGGGTTGTAAGAGACACATTTTGAGAACCCCAAGTTCACCAGTCTAGCTAGAGGGGAAAGCAGTCATAGTAATTCTCTCCTCAGGACTGACCTAGAGCTTTCTGCCTATGGTAAGGGCTGTGTGTCTACAACCAAGGGACTTGGGACCTGGGGTATCCCCAGCATGACTGAGGGAGAAAGGCTCTTCTTGAGACCTGGGAGGACGCAGGGGGTGGCATGTGGCATGGACGAGGCAGAGCTTGGGTGGAGGCTTGGGATTTTATCTGGATATTCTTCTTATGGCTCAGCATTTCTCAAATGTCCTGCTCGCCACTCACACACAGAAGGTATAAAGAGAATTTTAAAATTTATCGTTACAACTCCAAACGATCATTGCTGTTGTCCGTAACTTGCTGAGGTGGAATTCAGCTGAGACCCGAAGCTAACATTCCCACTGAGGGGAACTCGTTCGCCTGCTGTTGGAACTGAATATCGTCAGAGGAAATATCCAGTAGGTTCCTATGGCTCTCCTACCCGTCTCTTCCCTCCTCGTGTGGGTCTCCCCTGGTCCTGGGATGCATTTCTATCCACGAGCCTCCCTCTGGTCATTCCTGGATTTGGTTGGGACATCTCCAACTCCAGGGACATCAAAGGACCCTGGAGGCAGGCAGTGGAGCTGTGTCCGATCTTCTCGGACCTAAAAGACCACGTGGCTGTCTCTTCTACCCTGATGTTGGCTGCCCTGCGTCAGCACGTGCCCAGAGGGACTTTCCCACCTGCTGCCCAGGGCAGGGCACGGCCTCAGAGAGCGGCTGCTTCAGACGGCACATCCACCTGGGGGTTTCTGTCTGTCTCTGTTGCAGAACGGGAATTTGGGGCCAGCAGGATTCAGGCCCCATATTTTCTAGCTCGCCTTTCTCTGCTTTAGCTGAGCGCTGCCCACAGTCCAGGAAGGGCCTTAGAGGCTCCTGAGCGCTGAGCACCTGCCCTGAGGTCATACCCCGGGCCTCCCGCCTCCAGGTGCCCCTCCTCCACGTGGGATTCTCCCCGCTGCAAAACCGGCTTGTTTTGATTTACTAGTTACCTCTTCATTGTTTTTGGAGCTTCCTCAAGGATTTAGAGCATGTATCTCTAACTTAACACGTTCTGCATGCAAATAACCCGACACCACTTTACGCACATATCCACCTCCACCTGCCCTCTCATCCTTTGTGCTATTATCGTCATATATTTTATATTTTGCTTCTATGTATGTGATCAACCCCATAATACCTTATTGTGGGTGGTTTTTTTTTTTTTTTTTTTTGCTTTAAACCATGAATTATCTTCTAGATGAATGGAAAGATGAGACAATTTTTGTCTTGGCAAACTGTGTTTCTGCCCATGTGTGTGAGCAGGCAATTCCCACCCAATGTCACTGTCTTCCTATCTAAAGAAATTCCCTGGGACACTTCTTTTCATGTGGGTCTGCTGGTGGTGAATTCTCTTAGTGTTTCTTCGTCTTAAAAAAAAAAAAGTCTTTCACCTTCATTTTTTGAACAATATCGTTGTTGGGTAGAGAATGCTAAGTTGGCGAGCTTTCTGCTTTCGGTAGCTTCCAAGTGTCACCGCTGTGTCTTCTGGTTTGCAGAGGTTCTGATGAGTGAGTCGACACCGTTGTTTCTCTGAACGGACTTGCCTTTTTACTTTGGCTGATTTTAAACTTTCCTCTTCTGTGTGTGTGTGTGTGCTTGTGCGTTAGTTAATGTGATTATAACATGCACTGGTGTGGCGTTCTTTGTCTACGTGCTCCTTAGGATTTACTGAGATTCTTGTGGGTTTATACCTCAACCAAATTTGGAAAAAAAAAAAATGTCATTCTTTCTTCAAAGCTGTCTCCACCCTCACCCTGCCACCCTGCCACCCTGCCACCCTGCACACGACTCAGTGTGAGGCAGCTCTGGGCCTGGCCGGGTCTCTACACCCTTGTGCTTTCATTTCAGATGGTTTTATTGCTATGATTTCAAGTTCACTGGTTTTCCTCTCTTGCATTGTCTAGTATGATATTAATCTCACCCAGGGAAAATTTCATTTCAGATATGACATTTTCCATCCCTAGAAGTTCTTTGGTTCTTATTTAAACATCCTATTTTTCTCCTCATTCTATCCACACTTTATCTTACAACCTTGAAGGTGCAGAGCACATCTTTAATACTGTCCTAACAGTTCCATTTGCTAATACCATCACTTTGGTTATTTCTAGGTCTGTTTCTAAGTACTG
This sequence comes from Sciurus carolinensis, assembly GCF_902686445.1. Taxonomy (NCBI): domain Eukaryota; kingdom Metazoa; phylum Chordata; class Mammalia; order Rodentia; family Sciuridae; genus Sciurus; species Sciurus carolinensis. The sequence goes on along the minus strand of NC_062213.1, from coordinate 199,390,665 downwards.
ATTTTTTTCTCTGGTTAGAATCACATTATCTTGCTCCTTTTTATGTCTGGTAATTTTTTTATTGAATATTAAATATTATAAACTTTACTTTTTGGAGTACTAGAATTTGTTATACCAAAAAGTACTCAGATTTGTCTAGAAGGTATTTTAGTTACTTGCAGATTATTGGCTGGATCCTTTCAGTGTTTATTTTTAAAGCCTTCCTTTTCCCCCGCCGAGGGGCCGTAGTAGCCTTTATTCTAGGGATCACTGGGCTTCATTTCTAAAGCTGAGCTTCTGAGCTTTCTCCTGAATGTGCCCTGTGTTCCAACAAAGTCCCTCACTTTGCCTGGTGTGTGAGCCAACGACTGTGGCCCCGTGTGATCCCTGGGAATTATTTGGCTTATTGCTCCCCAGGAACTGTTTTCTCCTGGAAGTCCGGCTTGCCTGAGCATACAAGGTTTTAGCCTACCTCTATGCAGGACTGATATGCAGCCCACAATTCAAAGAAATCAATGCACATTTCTGGAAATTGCTATGTGACTTCCCCCTCAGTCCTCTGTCCAGCAAATGTGAGCTCACTTAACCTTCCCGATCTGTCTCCTTCAGTGAGACTCAGTGATTCTGCTGGGGGATGCACTTGGACTGACTTTCTCTGTTGAAATCTAGAAAGTCTTTCCTTTCCAAACATGTGGAAATGACAGGACTGAGCTTGGTTTCCCCCTTTCTCAAGGACCAGAGACCCCGGCTGTCTGCGGTTCACAACGTCTACAACACTGCCCATCTTTCTGGTTATTTACAGCAAGACAGGCTCTCTTGCTACCTTTGGCCAGAAGCAGAAGAGTTCAAAACATTTCCTGTGTACCAGTTTGCTGATTATTTCTTTCCTCTTCATAACTGTGGTTAATGTGGTAACTTTACTGAGATCACTTACTAATTTTGGGCTTACAAGCGTCGATCTACCTGAAAATTACACCAATTCTAGAAGGAAAGGCACTTTCAGTCAAGGAGATGTAAGCAAATTAATTGAACGATATTTATTGAGCACCTTCTACTTGCTGGGTAGCTGTTCCGACGGTTGGAGATGAGAGGAAACAGATAAAAACAAAACAAAGCACAAAACACAATGGCCCTCTGCTCTATCCAGTGCACGGGAGAGAAAGTAGAGAAAGGGACAAAGAGCCTAATAAATAAGTGAAATCTTAAGATCTATAGCGTGTCAGATGGTAAGTGCTAGGGGAGTCCTGGGGAAATAATGGCCCTCCCAGCTCACGCGTGGCACTGATTGGAAAACATGGCTGGGGTCCCTTCATAAACTTTAATGACAGGGGCCATCTGCTTAGAGGTAAAACAGCCAACCGTATTACCATGAACGTAAATCTGGCGTGGGACCGTCCCCTCCTGCCCTGTTAATCTCTGTGGTCTATAAACTTACCACAAAGTCACATCCACACATCTAGATGCAAACTTGCTCCTTGGCGGTTTCTCTGGTGAGGCTGGAGGCCCCGCGAGGTGGTTCCCATGTCCGTGAGTGCATCCCCAGAGCACCCAGAGACTTGAGCCTTGGATGGTGGTTAGTGCACACTGGTCAGCACGAGCAGAAGGACCTCGTGATACCTGCCTGGTTGTTCCCACCCTGGCCTTTCCCCCAAAGGTGGCCGCTGCTTCCTCTTGGAAAGGTACTAATTTTGACTTCATTTTCCCTTCTTTCTCCTTCCACAGCCGTGCAATCTCTACATACCCTAAATGACCAGATTTCCCATTTTATTGTCACCAAGTCAAAGGCACTGGAGGAAGACAAGGACCCCTTTCTACCCGCTGAGAAGGAGACTCTGAAGGGTTCCATGATATTGATGAGGCACCTCTTAATGGATGCTCAGGTAAAGGATCAATAGAAATTCCACACAGAGGAGCCATTATTGTTACTATTTTTATTATCGCCACCATCATTGTTTATTATTATTAACTTATTATTGTTATTATCATTATTATTGTTATAAGTATAAGCTCTTTAAGGATGTTCGATAACCAGATCTGCGGGAAGTTGCCTTTGTGATAAACAACCCTATAACAGACATTTTGATACAGAACTGGATTTCTGATGAGGTCTGATTTGGGATTTGCTATTAAAATGACTTGTGTTGAAGTCAAAGTAATAGGGCTTAAAAATAATATATGTGTTGTCTCTGAGAGTTTAACAGATCTCCCATTAGCCTTGGAAAAGTGAAAATCCATTTACATACCAACTTGGCAGGCATCAAAGCTGGCAAAGGCATTGGAGTGGAGCGGATACTTATCCCCAACTGCATCTCTGAGTAGCTAATGAATATTTGGTGTATTTGATGTACCACCCAGTAAGTGAATCTGCACTGTTGTTTTTTGTTTTTTTTTCCAATGTTAGCAGTGAATTTATTACAGAAGGTATTTAGCCCATCACGTGCTTTTGTTGAGATGTTATTTTTCAAGGTGTCTCTGGGCACGCTATTACATTGAAATATTTAAATATAATCTATCTCCTCCTTCTGTCTTTGTTGGTGGGTCTCTCCAGATATATTGATAGGCAAACACCAGGTGTCTTTGGGGAGTCACTGGGTTTCTATGTTTGGGAAGGCAAGCTGCACTAGGTTTTACTGTCGTTTCTACCTCTTGGAACCTGGAAGTGTTTCAGGAGCTGTCCTTTGGGTCTGGTGCTGCTCTGTGCTGGTCTGCCCAGGAAGGCTTTCTCCCTGGGCCTGGTTTCTGATGAGTAGCCGTGAGGTCAGTGTGGTTGGTGGTCGCCTGCGTCCAGCTCCGGATCCGAGCTTTGAACTGTGGTTTCTTGCTTTTGCTTCTCCCACGGTGGTGTTGCATGTTTTTGTCTGTAAACCAGTCTCACCACCTGGATCTTGTGCCGCTAAGACTTTGACTAGGGACGGTTTTGTGCGTCTCTCCTCTGTCAGCCTGGGAGCCACCCTGGGGGTGTTTTGAGCCCCTGGCTGAGGGTGCCCCACATTATGCAGAGCCTTTCATTCCCATCCAGCCTCCCACTCTCTCCTGTATTGTGAGCAGCCTTCAGCGTCTGCTTCCTCCCCAGCCTGCCTGGGAGAAAGGAAAGATTCTGAAGTCTCAACAGCCTTTTTTTTTTTTTTTTTTTAATTCAGAAGAAAAGGAAATTTGGAGCAATTTACTGAATAAAACAGCAAATTGTTCTTGAAAGGATTAGCTCTCCTCACTGACTGGACCCAATCCTCCTGCCAACAGCCCAGCCCCAGCAACCATCGAAACGAATCCCCAAAGACTTTGTGCAAATTCTTGTTTGCAAAATCTAAGAGGCTGAAAAACCCATTCATTTTTTTTTCCCCTCTCTCCTTTGTGTCTGAGTTTACTAATGCCTAGAACTGGACTTCAGAAACCTTTAACGCCCAAGGGAAGTTGGGTAACGGGGACTAGCCCACAGTCAGGCAGTAAGAGTAACTTCTAGTGCTCTGTGGCACGCTAGGATGACTGTGTTCACAACGATCTATTGCCTATTTTATAAAGAACTGGAAGAAAGGGGTTCGAAAGTTCCTGGTACAAAGAAATGGAAAATATTTAAAAAGTAGAAATGCTAATTACCCTGATTTGGTCATTACACATTTTATATATGTGAATTATCATACTGTACCTCAAAATATGTATGACTACTCTTAAGAAAAGTTTCATATTGCTTAAGGAAAGATTTTTTCTCCCTGAATTTCTCATTCACTTGACACCTTTAATCCTTAGTGGTATTGGTAGCTATGTTTCCCTTTTCTACATAAGGAGGTTCAAATATCCCATATAATGTGGTTACTGTGTAGAAATATTCTCTCATTTTTTTCCTGGTCCCAAATCAATGCACACGAGAATGTTCCCATTTAAGTAGCTTGATAAAATATAACTGTACAGTTGATGAGTATCCAAGTTGCATACTCTAAAATCAAGGTGGATTCAATCTGGAAGAAAAATGTCACGGATAGTCAGGCAGGAACAACATGTGGAATCTGGGAAACTTGTTGTCTCTTTAGCCTCTTGATGTGCAAAGATTCTCAATCTTGTCTTTTAGACTAATAAAGGAGAAAGTGGGTCCCGGTTAGTTTAGTCCAAAAATTCCACCCCCCTGTCTTTTCTCCCAAACCCACTAACTTTTTAAAACATCGTAGTTGTGAGCCTAGATCCCTAGCTGAAGTCAGAGAGAATCACATCACTTAATTCCCCCAGGCTCAAAGAATCTCTGAAAGGTCCTGCCTCTAGCTAGTGCTTCCATGTTTATAAAATGCTAAGGAGCCTCAGCTCTGGGGAATGGCCAGGGTGGTATGTGACTTCAAGTCTAGGAGCGTTCCTCTAGAAATACGTTATTTTGATGAGAATCTTTATTGTAAACAGTTTTTGGAAATTCAATGATTTCCCAACTATTTTTAAACACCACTTCTTGCCTCACTTCCAAAGACAAATATCTCATATTCTAAGTTCATCAGTAGTGGGAAGTCAACAGAAGGGAAAGGTAACTCGTGTGTGCACGCTTCCGCTTGGGTGCACTGGAGGAAGTTCGTGGAAGGTCTGCCGTAGGTCCGTGTGTTGCGGGATGCAGTAAACTCTTCACCAGGGAGAGCTACGTCCCTTAGCTTGGTTGGCATAATAGCTCTCTCAGTTCCAGGCCCGAAGGGCCCTTAATAGTATTAGATTAGGATGAAATACTCTGACATCAGTTTAGGAGTTGATGAACTCAGGCAAAAAGTATTCCAGGGCACCCGGAGCTGCTTGGAGAGAGACTGCTTACAAGGCATAATCGATTCAAGTCACATCTGTCTTGGAAGCAATAAATCCTGCTCAGGAGAATGTCAAAGGCAAACGCGTTGCTGTGCTATGAAATTCCACCTCCGAGGATTATAAGACAGTGTGCACCGCGCAGACGCATCTCCCAAGTATAATGGGGATGCCAGAGATGATTGGCAGGCCTGATGATCGGGCCTGGAGGAGGCAGTGGCGAAGGCAGCCTCTCACGTGGCCAGCCCAGAGGTCATCTATTCATTCCCTAAATATTCCCTCCATGTCTCCAGCGTGGAGAAAGGCAGAGCCCCTCTGTCTGCCTCCTGTCCCCCTTCCAGTCTGCCAGCTCCCAAATTCAATGAGGCATCCCACTCAGATGGCATCTGAAACCCGATCTCACGGCTTCCATTCCTGGGAGCGCCGTCTCTACCCGAAGTGCCGACTCAGCTGCATGAGCGATTAGATTCCTGACACGGGAGAGGCCGTTCGTTGGGGTAGAGATGAATTCTTCGCCGCGTACTGTGTGACTGCATGCCAAGAGGGGCTGATTACAGAGAATTAAATCTCCTATTGGCAGTTCTCTCCCTTGTCCCCCTCAAGACCTGGGATCATTATTTATTAAGCAAATGCTAGAAAAACCAGCAAGGAGGCTTTGTCTGCAATAGAGGCGTCCTCGCCCCCACGCCACACCCCTTGAAAGCTGAGTACCGAAGTCCGTGGACCTGGGGGCTCCTTCTGCTGGCCACGGGATGGAGACTGGCCAGGGAAGGGCCAGGTTTCACTGACCCACAGCCACCGCCAGGCCAGAGCAGGAGACTCCTCTGCCCAGAACGAGGCTTGGGCTGGCTCTTGAGGTGGGGGCTCCTCTTAAGAGGCCAGTCCCAGGCACACCCTTCCAGGGGCTCAGCTCTAGGAACGAAGTGAGAAAGTCTTGAAAAATAAAAGGAAAACCACACAAGTGACATCTCCAAGCCCGTCAGAGCTCAAGACGGAAGTCAGACGTGAGGCAGGACGTGGAGGCCGCAAACTTTACCCTTGCACATCCCTCCGCCTGTTCTTTCCCCTCTTCTCTTTGCTTTTTGCTTCCTTTCCCTTCCCTTCCCTCCTTCCCCTGCCCCACCTCCTCGTCCTGTCTTCTCCCTTCAAGTTCTCCTCCCGCCTCAGCCTCCCCTTCTTTGATCGGCAACATCAGTCTTGTTGGAGGCACGGAATGATTGATAGGCTGCTTTTTCCTTTGCTTCTCTTCTTTCCCCTTCTCTCTTCTCATCTGTACTTTTCCCTCTCGTTTGTGCTGAAATCTCTGCGTTTCCCTCACCAAGCAAGAGCCTGCAGCAGCCCCCGGAGGCAGAGCCGCCAGCTGGAGGTCAGCCCAGCATCCAGGAGGGAGCTGGGGCCCCGGGATGGAAGATCTGGGCTGGCGTGCGCCTTGGGTGGCTTCATCTTTCTTTTCTGTTTTTAAAAAAATGACCTAGCCGACTCCCTGGGTGGGTTATGATTTCCAATTACTTTCAGGTGAAATCAGGCTGAGTCAATATGAGCAGCTCAACTATTTAGATGAGAAAGAAGAGGAAGCTTCAGGTCAGGTTCCTGACAATCAGCTAGGGAGGGTCGGCTCAGCCAGTCTCCATCACATCCCAGGACACCCTGGGATGGTACTATTACAGAGGCTCACGTCAGCTAGATCCTCCTGTTATTAGCACTTCTCTCCCCTGTTTATGAGGTCAGTACCGTGGTCCAGGTAGGGCACTGCTACAGTCACCCAGCTCTCCAGCTACTGCTGGCTTCAGCCCAGGCCCACGTATTGATAGCCCTAGAGCACATCTCGCCCTCCTGTCGCACAGACGAGGCACCAGAAGACCCCTGCCCTAAGAGGGTCTCTAGCGCTGGCTGCAGTGCTGAGAAGCCCTTTGAGTGTAAGTTCTTCTTGTTACCCTCTGAGATATGGACCAGGACCATTGCCTAGGTTGCTGTCAGCAGAGAAGAACAAGGAGCAAACAGGCAAAGCTTTCCGTCCAAGAAAATGACCCAGGGCTATTTCGAAGTCCCCTCACCCTACCCTTAAGATTTCCACCTCTTAAGCATCATAGGAGAAATACATACTCCAATGAGGCTGAAGAATTCAGTTCACCTAACGGAAAGGATAAGCTGATTATGCAAGAGTCTGAGCTCACCCCTCCAGCGCCGCGTGTGCGCGTGTGCCGCTCGCTCGCCCTGTGCGTTTAGAGAAGCCTGTGTATTTATTTCCATCCTCAGTCGCAGAGCTATGAAATCTGCAGGCCTGAAGCTCAGCATCTGATATAACTCACAAGTGCACTTCCCATTCTGCCACAGTGATCTGGATCTTTTAACGCTATTTTTATTTAAATAAATAAAACTTAACCTGCAGGCAGTGCAGGCTTGGATACGACCCCATCAGGTACAGAGCGCTTCTGTGGTCACCTTCCTGCTCAGAAGAAACGGAAGGTGACGGGAAACTGCAAGGCTGTCTGCTCAGCTGTGCCTGGGTACCTTTTTTTTTTTTTAAGTTAATAGAGAAAAGTAGTCTCTTCTGAGACCTCTGTCACTTTTGTGAAATCCGTAAGGTGGAATGTAGGGGAATGCAAAGCTGTTTTCAGTATTTATTGTGCAAATATACAGGTGTAGGTAGAAATGAGATTCAGAAAAAAGATGGACTCAAGTCCTCTTGTCTTCTGAAGGAAGAGAGAGTCTCGGGATGGGGACTGTTGAAATAAGAAGTCTACTAGACTGGTATTGGTGGCACTAAAAGGGACTGTGATGATTACTGTCACATCATACAGGGTTTTTTTGTTTGCACCTGTTTTGGTACCAGGGATTGAACTCAGGGGTGCTTAACCACTGAGCCACATCCCCAACCCTTTTTATTTTATTTTTTTATTTTGATACAGGATCTCTCTAAGTTGCTTATGGTCTCACTAAGTTGCTGATGCTGACTTTGAACTCTCGATCTTCCCGCCTCAGCCTCCCAAGCTGCTGGGATTACAGGCCGTACAGCTTTTATGCAGCATTTTTAGAAATGTAAATTTCAGATAAAGTGTTTATTTTAATGATATACACTTAAATGTTGACCACATAGAATCAGACCTAATGGCTGATGGTCCCTGTTACAGTAAAGGCAATCCGACATAGTAAGAAAATCATGGAAGGAAGGTTGGGGGTGGGGAATCAGTTAGGGCTCTTTGGTTGTCAGCAATAGAGACCAACTCTGGTTAGTAAAGTGGGGGGAAATTTGAATGGAATATACAGAGCATCTCTTAGAAAAAGTGGAAATACCCCATCTCAGAAAAAGGTAGAAAAGAGGGGTGCTGTGGTGATCTGCAGGGGATCAAGAGCTCAAGAGCAGTTGCTTCAGAGTTGGGGTAACTGGGCTTCTCTCGTTTTCTCTCTGTATGTCATTCTGATCAAGATTCAGATTCTTGCAAGTGTCTGAATGGTCCATCTTAGGTCATTGAGCCCTCTTCCTCCTTGGCCATGGATCATCATACCAGGATCGTGTGCAGTGTGTAAAGAATCATCACCACAAGAGGAAGAAGCGGTTGCAGGTTAGATGCCATGCTGAAGGAGGCAATGAGAAGTCTACCGTGCACGCTGCCTGCATGGACTTCATGATGTGCCTAACATTCAGCTTGGCTCTGCGCTGAGCTGTAGGGACAGAACATTACCCCCCACACATCCAGGGGCTGCATTAACCCATTAGTGTTGCTATAACAAAAGACCTGACACTAGGAAATGTATAAAGAAAAAACTTCTGGTAACTAGAAAATCCAAACAGCATGGTGCTGGTGTCTGACTGCGCCACAATACGGCAGACGGGGCGACTGTTCATGCAGAGGGGCCAGGCACTTTGGGTGGCTTTGCTTTATAACTTTATAACAGCCTCCTGTGAGGCTGACCCTCTCCTGTGGGACAGCGCTAATCTCTTCCTGGAGGTGGGGACCCGGTGACCAGACCACCTTCCAGGAGGCCCCACTTCCTTAAGGTCATCCAACTGGGGACCCAGAACCTCTGGGAGACGAGCCACACCCGGACCATAGCAGAGCGCAGGATCTAGTGGGACACGCAGACATTGCCGCGCTCCGTGGTAAATATTGGTGAAGCCATGCGTGGGGACCGTGGAAGCGTGGAGAAAGACCCGGTGGTATTTGCAGATCGCATTCCTGTTTACAAAGCACTTTCCCCAGGATTTTCTCATTTTTTTTCCCCTCTCAGCAGTGAGAGGGACAGGAGGTTGGGTGTTATTATCTCTATATTGAACACCAGGCGTAAAGCTTTACTAAAAGAGCCCTTTTCTACGTGGTCCTATAGCAAAGCAAGCCTCACTGATTTCCTACTTCGAGGTGGTAACCCTTAGAACATTTGCTTTTGGAGAGGTTATGAAATTGAGAAGGAGTAGGTAATTTTGAGGAAAAGAAGATTAAAAACTGGCTTCAGACCTCGAATACCTCACATAACTCAAGCTGTTTCGACAATTTTAATAGAGATGGAATACGTTCCTACAGCTAAACTCTACCCTCTCAGGTTCCTGGTAGGTTTAGGTGCCCAAAGTGCAGTTTTCAGAAATGTTGAAATAGAATATAAGAGCCATTGCAAGTCCTCCCCCAAATCCCTGTGTGCTCGTGATGTCTTGTCAGGTCGGCAAACATTTCACTCTCTAAATAGTGCAGATCCCACCCTACCTCTTTAGGTGAGTGTTTCCCAAAGAAGAGGAAAGAGAAATCTCCCTTCTACTCCAGGGGACTTTTGTCCATGTCTGGAGACATTTTTTCCTGTCCTGACTGGTAGTTGGGAGACAGGATATTGGTGCTACTGATATCTGGTGAGTAGAGGCCAAGGTTACTGCCCCACGCAACACAGACTTGCTCAGCCCAAAAGGTTGGCTGTGTCAGGGTTGAGAAACCCTGCTGTAGATCCAAAGTTAGTATTTTAACTTTTTAGGGAAACCTTCCAGCTGCAGAATCCCTGTCTTTGAAGCCCTATCATTGATCATGATTGATCCTCAAGATACTTTAGTTCCCCATCCACTCATTTTCGCCTTTGTTCATTGAGCATCTATTATGTGCCAGGCACTGTATTAAATCATGGGGAAACAACTGGAAAAGCAAAAGAAGTGATCCTCACCCTTACGTTTCCTGTAGTTTATTGGAGGGACATTGATATAAATAAGAAACAATAATAATGAGTTTCAACACACGTCTTAAAGATGTGTTAGAACCTAATTGAGTGTTCAAAGATATTCTATTCAATTAAGTTGAGATCTGAGGAGTGAATCTGTGTGTGTGTGTGTGTAGGAGAGAGCGAGCGAGCAAGAGAGAGTGAGTGAGAGTGAGCAAGCTCCTCTCATGCTTTATTGCATGAATTTGTACTTTAATTTAGTTGTGTGTGTTTAGTATTACCCCATGAGGTAACTGAAAATAGATCCCCGGAGATGTTGCAAAAGGTCTATGCAAATTATTTATTCCAGAAATTTACATTTAATTTAGGGAATATAAAAATTCCAACTGGTCCCTCAGGAACAGAGCATCCTTTAATCCTTCGCTGGCTGGCGTCCACGGAGGAAGCAGGATCATTTCTTGTTGGAATGCCTTGGACACGCAGACTGGCACACAGGGAAGAGCTGCTGGAGACTTAGGTCAGATGGACGCGCAGGAGGCGGGGTGCAGAGCTCTTTGGGGCAGGAAAGTGAACACTCAAGGGCTGTCCCCCAGTTGAAGAGCTGCCTTACGTTCAACTCCCGTTACGACCTACAGACCTGGAGCTTCACACAACGACCATGCACCAGGCTTTCCTGCCCTGCAGTGTGCACTCAGGAAAATGTGCAAATTAACCTTAGGCTGAACAATTAGAAGGAGAATTTCATTGCCAAGATCTCTTTTTGCCTTCATGGAATTCAGTATCGAACTTTTTTTGAAAGTGTTGGTTATTTGGTATTATTTTTATGCTGCGACTTCCATCTACAGTCAGATAATAGAAAGCTGAATGTCTGCCATATGACTTTAATCCTAAAATAACTTACATTTAGAACACTAATTCTTATACAGAGCTCTTGGGGCCTCCCATTCATTCACATTAAACCCAAATGGTCCCTGCAGAGTAGCCAGGTAAGTGGAGGCATGGAGTTGCTAAGTGTTATCATTCAAATCTGATGTTCGGTCTGGGAGTGGAGCCAGCCAGTCTCCCTGGTCTGACTCAAGCCAGCACTCTGTGTTCCTTCACTCTCTTGTCTCCGAGTAAATCACATGTACAAGCACTTTTATAGTGAGATGGTGACTTGGATATTCTAAGTAAACTTATTCCCATGGAACTTGAAGCATCATCACTCACTTGGGTCAACTTATTAGCCCAGATACTTACTTTCAGGATGGATGCTCTTGGATTGGATTCCTGATCTGAGTCTAATTTCTCTTTTATTTATTTATCTATCTATTTATTTATTTATTTTTTGTTCTCCAAAAGTGTAAAACAAAAACCAAAGACTCATGGTACAATTGACAATGAAAATCATGACATGGATTTGTATCAGTTAGTTATTGCTGCATAACAAACTACCCCAGAACCTAGTGGCTTTAGACATCTACTTATTTACTTCTTATAAGTTTATGGATTGACCAGGAAACCCTGCTCATATGGACAGATTTGGCTAATCTTGACTGATTTCAGTCATTCATTTGTGGATTGGGGCCTGGCTGGTCTAGGGTGGGCTCATTTACTTCTCCCTTGTATATTTCTCACACCCCTCTAATAGGCTCACTCTGGATATGTTCACAGTGGTGATAGGGGTCCACACACACAAAAGAACAAAACCATCATGTGTACGACCTTTACTTGTATCAAGTTTGTCATTGTTCCATCAACCAAGGAAAGTCACTTCACCAAGCCCAGAGGTGTGAGAAGGCAGCTCCAAAGCAAGTGGATACGGGGAGGTGTAAACCATGGGGCAACTGACGTAACTGATCTACTGACACACAGAGCACACCTTCAGCCGGTGTCCTAGGATGGTGGCTGTGGTGTGGCTTGCTCCCAGTGTGTAATGAGTGGGCTGCGTGGTCCCCAGTGTGGGAGTGTGAGGTGGTGAGGCTGGTAATGAGGCCCAGTGGGAGGTCACTGGGTCATTGGGGGAGCTGCCCTTGGGAGGGATTAAAGGACTCTCGTACGGCAAGTGTAATCCGTGAGCAAGACTGTCCCCTCCCTGGTTCCCCTGGCCTAGCACCTCGCCATGTGATCTCTCCCTCTCATGCACCTTCACCATGATGCCGCCCGCCATATTGGCTGCATGCAGCCAAGTTGGGGGCCCTTGCTGGGGTCAGCACCATGCTACTCAGACCTTTAGCCTCCCAAACTGAGAACTAAATAAATCTCTTTTTAAATAGAGCACCCTCAGGTATTTAATGTATCAGCCTCGGGAATTTTCTATAGTAATAAAAACAGGACTAATACAAAATTTCTTGACAATGTTTGATCTGTTGGAAATGGGGATTCAAAATGTGCCAATTAGCAAGTTTCATGCATATTCTCTTTTGGAAAGAATGCTCTCATTGGTTTATTTATTTGTGCTCTTCAGCCCCATGTATGTTTACAGAGGACAGATCATGTTTGAGCAGCTGGAGGATATATGTTAAGAGGGCTTCATGTCAAGTCTGAACAGAATGATTTCAAAAAAGCTACTGACCCAGTGTGATAAGATCTAGTGAGAGATCTAGAAACGGGACAAGCCACTAAAAGACCATTGATCCAGCTGGTAGGTAGAGCCAGGTGCACGGTTAATTTGTTTGACAACTACTTCCTGAGCTTATACCAACTGCCTGACAGTTATCATGGTAAATATTGCTGAGTGTTATGGTTTAGATATGAGGTGTCCCCCAAAAGCTCATGTGTGAGGCAATGCAAGAATGTTCACAGCTGAAATGAACAGATTAGGAGCACTGTAACCTAATCAGTGGATTAGTCCACTGATGTGGATTAACTGGGTGTTTTTAAACTATGGCAGGTAGGGTGGGGTGGAGGAAGCTGGTCACAGGGCGTGTGACTTTAGATTTATATTTTGTCTCTGGTGAGTAGAACTCTTGGATTCCTTGTTGCCATGTCCTGAGCTGCTTTCCTCCACCATGTCTTTCCGCCATGATGTTCTGCCTCACCTTGGGCCCAGAGCTATGGAGTCGCTTATCCATGGACTGAGACCTCTGAACCCATGAACCAAAATTGTTCCTCTACATTGTTCTTGTCAGGTTTTTTGGTCTCAGCAACAAAAATCAAACTGAAACACAGGGAGATGTGAAAACTAGACCTGGTGAAGGATGATTGAGGACTTTGTGCCAAATACTCTGCCAAGGATTTTACCTCCATTACCTCATTTAACTGGTGACTGTGAGGCACAAGATATTTTCCCTATTTTACAGATGAGGAAACTGAGGCTCAGATAAGAACTTACCGAGGGTCACCTATCTAGTGAGCAGCTAGCTGGGCAAGTGTGGTGGCTACAATGCTTTACTTTCTCCCTTTTCAATAAGACTTGGAAGGCTTTTTCATTAATAAATAGAGTCTGTTTCCCCAACTCTTGAATCTCAGCTGGCCTGTGATTTGCTTTGACCAAAAGAATGTGGCAAAAAGGGTGAGTCAGTCCAGATCCTAGACCTTAAAACACCTTGCATGTTTCTGCTTCCTGGGAACCTTGCCTCTACCATGATAACAGACCTGGTCTAGCCCGCTGGAGGACAGGAGACCACGTGGAGCGGAGGTGAGTCTTCCCCGTCTCTCCTACGCCACCCAGCTGCAAGCTGGCCTACTGAAGTGATAGTGCATTGGAAGCCCAGCTGAAGTCAGAACAGCCAGAGTGGAAGGACCACAATCATCAATGGACTTATATGAAATAATCAGTGGTTGTTTTAGGCCATTGCTTTCTAAGTAGTATCTTATTCCACAGTAAGAGTTAACCATGGAGTGCTGGTATTTGAAATCAGGTCTGACTTAAAACTTAGCCCTCTAACTGGAAGGGGCCTGGGAAAGTGATGTAGACCTGTTCTCAGGGGAAAGAGAGTATGAATCTGGGAGTCTTCAGCCTATCTCCAGCACATGTGACCTCTTTTGGTTTCATGACCTGGGTTTGGCTTGAGAACGGCAGTAATGATGGAGGAGGCCATAACACATTCCAAAGGATGACGTGGTTATATTTGGGCATCTTAAAGATGACTCTGGAGGGAAAGTGAAAGGTAAATTGGGTTCAGACTGAAGACAGGAGAGAGGGTGTCTTGATGAAAATATGGTAAGGCAATGAACTAAGATTCAGGGTGGTACAGTTAAGTGGGAAGGCATACTTTCAGGGAGCATTTAGGAAGCAGGGCTATCCTTATTTGAAACTTGAAGATCAAAGCAAGAGTCAGGACCAGGATGAGTTGAGATTTGGGTTGGGAAAATTGAAGCACCTGATAAGGAAACAGAAAAACCGCAGTAGACTTGAAGGGAGATGGTGGGTTGGGTTTGGTGGGGCTGTAATGGCAGAGGCATCCACGGGTCATCTTGGCATGTTGATTAGGAGACAGTTGTGCATCCATCTGCAGCTTCCGAGGGAGATTTGGGCTCAAGAGACAGGCCTGAGGGTCACTCATGTGTGTACTGGCGACGAGTCAGATTTCTATCACAGTTCTGAGTAGCAGGCAACAGAATCCACTCTATCTTAAATAGAAGGGATTTTTTTTTTTCTTTTTTGTAAAAGAGACTTTGATAGTTTACAGAATCTTCGGGAGCTTGTGAAAACTAGATTTATGGGTTATAGAGCCAGGAATAATAGTAGATGGGAGAAACCAGCCAACTGTACCCACAAGACTGTTGGTAGAAACCACACAGATCCTGCCTCACTGAGCACGGGACACCAGACCCCCCAGAGCGCCCTGGAGAACCTGACACTTCTGCCTCCGCTTTGTTAAGGAGCAGATCTCCTCCCTCGCAGAGCCTGCCTCTCGGTGCCTGCACCTTTCCCAGGCAGAGCAGAGGACACCCCCTGAGCTGCAAGGGAATCTGGAAGATGTGGTTTTTGCTTTCTGTTTCCTGCAGTTCAGGGGGCTGGGCCATAGACGGATGGGCTGCGTGTGGAGTGAGCAACCTGTGGTATCACCAACATAGAAATACGGGGAGCCACACAGGGAAGTCACACACAAAGGCACAAAAGCAGAAGAATCACTCCAGAGGAGACCACAAACCCCCCTTTTCCTTAGGCTACATGGAGTTGGGTTTCTGTCACTTGCAACCTAAGCAAATGCCATCTTTTGTACGTGATTCCATCCTGCTAATCTGGCATGTGTTCCTTTACATAATTAGCCCTAGGGCCAGGTGAGAGATCTACCTGAGCAGAACTATCTAGACACTCAGAATCAGGCTTCAGGAGCCTACTAGCTTATCCACATGGCCCCCGACTTCTGATGGCTCAGTTTATGTTTCTGTAAATTATCAAGGTGCAAAAGCAAACCAACCACTGTGCTGCTCACTTCCAACATAGCGTTCAATAAATTACATGACATAAGGAACACTTTGTTATAAAATAGGTTTTGTGCTACGTGATTTTGCTCAACTCTGCACTATGTACTATGAACTATGCACGACTTCTCAGCACATTTGAGGTAGGGTAGACTGTCCTACAGTGTTCAGTGGGTTAGGTGCATTAAATACATTTTTGGATTATGATATTTTTGATTTACAATGGGCTTATGGAGATGTGATCTCATCACAAACTGAGGAGCATCTGTACTCACAAAGTCATGCACAGGCTTTGAATTCAAAGAAGACCAGGTTAAAATTGCAGTCATTTAAAATCATAGCCCACTCAGACATGTTTGGAATCTACCGAGAGAGGTGGTATAAGGATTTTTATTCCCATGCCTGGAACAACACACATTTATCATTCTGGAAGTTCAATCTCTACACTGGTGTTCCTAAGTGATATAGATCACATTTGAGTGTATGTGATGACTTTTGAATGTATTTTCAAATGAAATTTGAATCCATTTTTACAGAACCATTGAAACACCTGTTTAAAACCCCAGTCATGCAAATAAAATTTGGAAATGGATGCCCTAAGCTGTTATTTTCTCCCGCTTCATCAAAAGGAACTAACTCCTTTGTTGTGAGTTAGATTGTATCCCCCTCAAAGACATGTTGAAGCCTTACCCCTCAGAACCTTGGAATGTGAGCTTATTTGGATACAGGGTCTTTACACAGGCAATTAAGTTACCATGAGGTCTTTAGAGTGGACTCCAATCCAAGATGAATGTTGTTCTTATATAAAGGGGAAATTTGGAGAGAGTAACAAACTTGCAGAGAGGGACGACAATGTGAAGACACGGTGGGAGAACACGGGATTGAAATGGTGCATCTACAAGCCAAGAAACACCTGTGGCTACTGGAAGCTAAGAGAGGCCTGGAACATTCTCACCTAGAGTCTTCAGAAGGAACCAACCCTGAGGCCATCTTGATTTTGGACTTCCTACCTTCAGAACTGTGATCTCTTAAATTGTTTTATAATAACTCTCTCAGTATTTTGGTATAGTAGTCATAGGAAACTGATGTATCTGTGTTGACAAGAAGAGCACAAACTACAAAAGAATGTGGTGTTGTTAGACCAGGTACAACATGGTTCAGTAGTAGTGTATTTCCTTTTTTCTTAGTTTAATGGAATTAAAATAATTGGTGTTGAAGGCCAACATGCATGTTGTCCTGATCTCCCAGGGTCACTTCCTGGCATGCTGGACCTCCGTCAGCAGTTAAGGGCCTTTTAAGAGCCCCGGCATGGCCAGGTAGGTGGCCGTGTTTTATGAGCATTTGCTGGGGGTGGTAGCACTCTTGTTTCTGATGCTAATACGGACATCACACATAATTTGTTGATTCCCTATTGTTGGTTTCTCTGTGATGGGAAGTTGCACCTGGCTGCTGCCTTCCTTCTCATCCTCGTTACTGCCTCCATTCTGTCATCCTTCCAACTCTGCATCAAAGGGAGCATGTCTCCTCTCATCTGGGAAGAATTCCAGATGCATATTATCAGAATGGAGGAGCACTTGACATTTCAGATCATCATTAGGGTTTCTTAATTGGTTGCAGCCAAACCTTGGTACTTTGATGGGCCTGTGGGGGCAAACAAACAAGCGGAATGGAGATTCAGCAAGGTTTCCCGGCAGCTGTTGCCCTTGGACAGAGTGTGACTCCGCCAGGGACCAGCTGAGTCTCCCGGGATCCAGCCTTTGGCTGAGTGTGGCAATTCTGGTTGTTGTCCTTCCTCTGCCATTCTCTGCCTCCCCAGACTGTCACTCTTCTGCATTGGGTTTCTGTCTCACTGTCTCCCTTTTGTAGGTACCGCTTGCTCAGTCAGGCTTGCCTGGGCCACATCCTTTTCTGTGTCCCCAGACCCATGTGTGGGAATGTGATCCATGTTTGCATTTTGCAAGGCAGGTTCTTTCCTGAGGGTTTTGCCAACCTGCTGTGTGGTGCCCTCTTTTTGGTTCTGCAGAGCAGAATTACTGTGAGCGATTCCCTGGGAGAGGGGAACATGTGTGTCCAGGAGAGCAGTGAGCCTCAGTCACAGCAGCTGAGTGGCCAGTTCCCAGAGGGATGACCCGGAGCGTGTAGTATGGAAGTCTGCTGAGGAGGGAGACTTGGGGTTGATAAAGCTCAGCCTGTTAAGGGGCTGCCCACTTGTCCTACCTTGGGACAACCTGTTGGTCTTGTGCCAACCCCTCTTCAGATTTTGCTGGAGTGTTTGACTTTAGTTCTTGTTTTTATTTTAAATTCAAATAGCCACCATTCAACTCTTGGCATAGTTGGCTTGAAGTTTTCAATCAATGGGGTCAGCCTTTTGCGAGAAGATCAACATATAGAAAATTCCTCTAAAAACAATCTAATATAGAAGAAAAAAAATGTTCTATAAGCACATCTGAATTTTGCTTTGTATTAATGAAGTGTTTCTATTCATTGATAAGGGTGTTCCTTATTGATCAGTATATTGACAGGTTTATTCTTCTAGAGACACAGGACTGGAAAGAAGTATCCTTTGTCCCTCCACACTCTCCTTGCTGGTCTTCTGGGGACCTCCTATACCTCAGTTTCACCATGTACTGTTGACGCCTTCTCCTCTATTTCCAAGTGCTCCTTGGGATTCATTCCAGAATCCCAGGGAGGATGGGGGGAAGTGGGCCTGACCAGAGTGGCCACTGAACTCGTCAACCTGGGGCCTGGTGGAGGGACGGATGGTCAACTCTGCCAGCTGTTTTCCACCTGACACCTCCCTACTGGGAATAGCACTAGTAACATGGGCCATGATGTCACCCATAAGGTCACCCACGCCACAGTTTTCTGTCATGAGCACCACAAATAGCAGTGGTTAGTGTTGTGCTGGGGAGCTTTCCTTGGATGATCTATGTCCTGTGTCGTCTTGTTTTCATGCTATTTTAAAGCTTATCTCTTGCTCACTACAGTGAAAAATGGGAATCCCAATAAAAATGTGATAGTATTTGATTGGGTAAATGAATTTTGACTCGCCCCTAGAATGGAATATTCTAGAATCATTAAACACAATTAGGTAGATCTACGCATATTGATGTGAAAGCATGTCTGTGTTAAGTCGGTAAATTAAAGAAAACAATGTCTCGGCGAAATTACACAGAAATATTAACAGAAGTGCTCTATGAACAGTGAGGTAAGAGATTTTATTTTCTTCTTTCTTTTTGTTTTCTGAATTTCCACAGTGAACGTATATTACTTTTATAACTAGTAGGGGAAAGCTTTTTACAACATGGAAAAAATTTAAAAACAGGCTTAGGAGAAAAATACTTCACACTAATATTTATTATTCTGTGGAACTTTACCCATCTTCTAAGAGGCCAAAGGTCTTGGAATAAGCCTGACTTATCTTTGTATATGCATATATTCTTCATAATATATTTTTTTGCAAAATATTTGTGACATACATATGAAAATGCAAAAACATACTATTAAAATCTATAATACGACCCAAAAACGACCATGTGTATGCGTGGGTGTATTTTTGTAGGTATATGCTGTATCCTGTCCTGTGTTCAGTGTATTGCTTTGCAGAATTTATTTTTCTGAGGACTTTTCAAATACATAATGCACGTCCTGCTCAGAGGATCTGTTCCTGTTCTAACCCTCCCTGTCCTATGGTTCGGCAGCGAATTGCCATCAGTGATCCTGCCACTCTTTCTTTAAATGAGACACTTTTGGAAGACGAAGTGCACGTCTTACTCCCCTCACTGAGGACCGTGAGGTGCCTGGTGGCATCGTTAGTATTTGTTTCTCAAGCACCAGTGTTCCTTAATGTGTCCCCGGCACACCTGTGCTGCTTTCATCTGATTGGCACCTGGCCTGTCCCAGTGCCGTCTGTCTTGGGGGCGGGTGAATGCTGGGTTAGATAATGAATGACGACCCTTAGGGTCTGTCTTCGTGTCTTGGCTGATAATCCAAGCCTGCTCCTCAATGCCTACAATAGACAGTCTCTTTTAGCCATGTTTTCTTGATTTTTAGCTAACCCTCTGGTCTTTCCCCCTTCCTCTCTCATTCCCTCTTCCTCTCTCCTACTTGATTTCCAAGTCTCTTTTTTTTTTTTTTATTTATAAAGTATCTTTTTTTTTTTTTTAGATTTTTTTTTTTTTTACGTTTACATAGGGTAATGATGATTATTTTTCCCCTCCCCCACCCCTCCCACCCCTCTTTTCCCTCTACACAGTCCTTCTTTCCTTCATTCTTACCACTCTCCTTAGCCTAACTCTAAACCTAACCCTAAACCTAATGCTAGCCCCTCCCACCCCCCATTATATGTCCTCATCCGCTTATCAGCGAGATCATTCGTCCTTTAGTTTTTTGAGATTGGCTTATCTCACTTAGCATGATATTCTCCAATTTCGACCATTTGCCTACAAATGCCATAATTTTATCATTCTTCATTGCGGAGTAATATTCCATTGTATAAATATGCCACAGTTTCTTTATCCATTCATCAACTGAAGGGCATCTAGGTTGGTTCCACAATCTGGCTATGGTGAATTGAGCAGCAATGAACATTGATGTGGCTGTATCTCTGTAGTATGCTGATTTTAAGTCCTTTGGGTATAGGCCAAGGAGTGGGATAGCTGGGTCAAATGGTGTTTCCATTCCAAGCTTTCTGAGGAATCTCCACACTGCTTTCCAGAGTGGCTGCACTAATTTGCAACCCCACCAGCAAGGTATGAGTGTTCCTTTTTCACCACATCCTCGCCAACACCTATTGTTGCTTGTATTCTTGATAATCGCCATTCTAATTGGGATGAGATGAAATCTTAGGGTAGTTTTGATTTGCATTTCCCTTATTACTAGGGATGTTGAACATTTTTTCATATATCTGTTGATTACTTGTACATCTTCTTCTGTGAAGTGTCTGTTCATTTCCTTAGCCCATTTGTTGATTGGATTATTTGTATTCTTCGTGTAGAGTTTTTTGAGTTCTTTATAGATTCTGGAAATTAGCGCTCTATCTGAGGTATGGTTGGCAAAGATATTCTCCCACTCTGTAGGCTCTCTCTTCACATTTCTGATAGTTTCCTTTGCTGAGAGAAAGCTTTTAAGTTTGAATCTATCCCAGTTGTTGATTCTTGCTTTTATTTCTTGTGCTATGGGAGTCCTGTTAAGGAAGTCTGATCCTAAGCCAACAAGTTGAAGATTTGGACCTACTTTTTCTTCTATAAGATGAAGGGTCTCTGGTCTGATTCTGAGGTCCTTGATCCATTTTGAGTTGAGTTTTGTGTAGGGTGAGAGATAGGGGTTTAATTTCATTCTATTGCATATGGTTTTCCAGTTTTCCCAGCACCATTTGTTGAAGAGGCTATCTTTTCTCCATTGCATATTGTTGGAACCTTTGTCTAGTATGAGAAAATTGTATTTATTTGGGTTTGTGTCCATGTCCTCTATTCTGTACCATTGATCTACCTGTCTATTTTGGTACCAGTACCATGCCGTTTTTGTTACTATTGCTTTGTAGTAGAGTTGAAGATCTGGTATTGCAATACCCCCTGCTTCGCTCTTGCTACTGAGGATTGCTTTAGCTATTCTAGGTTTTTTATTCTTCCAGATGAATTTCATAATTGCTTGCTCTATTTCTGCAAGGTACATCATTGGGATTTTAATTGGAATTGCATTGAATCTGTATAGCACTTTAGGTAGTATAGCCATTTTGACGATATTAATTCTGCCTATCCAGAAACATGGGAGATCTTTCCATCTTCTAAGGTTTTCTTGAATTTCTTTCTTTAGTGTTCTGTAGTTCTCATTGTAGAGGTCTTTCACCTCTTTTGTGAGATTGATTCCCAAGTATTTTATTTTTTTCGATGCTATTGTGAATGGGGTAGTTTTCCTAATTTCTCTTTCTGAAGATTCATCACTTATGTATAAAAATGAATTGGATTTATGAGCATTGATCTTGTAACCTGCTACTTTACTGAATTCACTTATGAGTTCTAAAAGTTTTCTTGTGGAATTTCCAGGTTCCTCTAAATATATAATCATGTCATCATCGAACAGGGATAGTTTGAGTTCTTCTTTTCCTATTCGTATCCCTTTAATTTCTTTGGTTTGTCTGATTGCTCTGGCTAGGGTCTCAAGGATGATGTTGAATAGAAGCGGTGAAAGAGGGCATCCCTGCCTTGTTCCAGTTTTTAGGGGGAACGCTTTCAGTTTTTCACCATTTAGAATGATATTAGCCATGGGCTTAGCGTAGATTGCCTTTATAATGTTTAGGAATGTTCCCACTACCCCAATTTTTTCTAGTGTTTTGAGCATGAAGGGATGCTGTATTTACAGACTGGCAGATTGGATTAAAAAGAAAAATCCAACAATATGCTGCCTGCAAGAGACTCATCTCATAGAAAGAGACACCCATAGACTAAAGGTGAAAGGATGGGGAAAAACATACCATGCACACGGACACAGCAAAAAAGCTGGAGTATCCATCCTCATCTCAGATAATGTGGACTTCAAACCAAAACTAGTCAGAAGGGATAAAGAAGGACATTACATGCTGCTTAAGGGAAGCATAAATCAGCAAGACATAACAATCATAAATATCTATGCCCCGAACATTGGCTCATCCACGTACGTCAAACAAATCCTTCTCAATTACAGAAATCAAATAGACCACAACACAATAATACTAGGCGATTTTAACATACCTCTCTCACCACTGGATAGATCGTCCAAACAAAAATTGAATAAAGAAACTATAGATCTCAACAATACAATCAGCAATTTAGACTTAACGGACATATATAGAATATACCATCCAACAAAGAACGAATACACTTTCTTCTCAGCAGCACATGGATCCTTCTCTAAAGTAGACCATATTTTATGCCACAAAGCTACTGTTAGCAAATACAAGAAGATAGAGATACTACCTTGTACTCTATCAGATCATAATGGATTGAAATTAGAAATAAATGACAGAATAAAAAACAGAAACTTCTCCAATACCTGGAGACTAAATAATACACTATTATATGATGAATGGATAACAGAAGACATCAGGAGGGAAATAAAAAAATTCTTAGAAGTAAACGAGAACAAAGACACATCATATCAAAATCTCTGGGACACTATGAAAGCAGTACTTAGAGGAAGATTTATTTCATGGGATGCATTCAAAAAAAGAAGTAGAAATCAACAAATAAACGACTTAACACTACAGCTCAAAGCACTAGAAAAAGAAGAGCAGACCAATACCAAAAGTAGTAGAAGACAGGAAATAGTTAAAATCAGAGCTGAAATCAACGAAATCAAAACAAAAGAAACAATCGGGAAAATTAACAAAATAAATAGTTGGTTCTTTGAAAAAATAAATAAAATTGATAAACCCTTAGCCACACTAACAAAGAGAAAGAGGGAGAAAACTCAAATTACTAAAATTCGGAATGAACAGGGAAACATCACAACAGACACGAGTGAAATACAAAACATAATTAGAAGCTATTTCGAAAATCTATACTCCAACAAAACAGAAAACCTCGAAGACATCAACAAATTTCTAGAGACATATGAACTACCTAAACTGAACGAGGAGGACATACACAACTTAAATAAACCAATTTCAAGCAATGAAATAGAAGAGGTCATCAAAAGCCTACCAACAAAGAAAAGTCCAGGACCAGATGGGTTCTCAGCCGAGTTCTACAAAACCTTTAAAGAAGAGCTCATTCCAATACTCCTCAAACTATTCCATGAAATAGAAGAGGAGGGAACCCTCCCAAACTCGTTCTATGAAGCCAATATCACCCTGATACCTAAACCAGACAGAGACACATCGAGGAAAGAAAATTTCAGACCAATATCCTTAATGAACATCGATGCAAAAATTCTTAACAAAATTTTAGCAAATCGCATACAAATATATATTAAAAAGATAGTGCACCACGATCAAGTGGGTTTTATCCCAGGGATGCAAGGTTGGTTCAACATTCGGAAATCAATAAATGTCATTCACCATATCAACAGACTTAAAGTCAAGAATCACATGATTATTTCAATAGATGCAGAAAAAGCATTTGATAAAATACACCAAGTCTCTTTTTCTCTCTCTCTTCGGGGAGTTGATGGGTTATTTTTTAGCTGATATTAGTAGTTGGAAACCTTCAGGGAGCTGTCCAGAGAGCCAGCTCTGGAGTTCCCGGGGCCTTGGAAAGTTCCAGCATCACAGACAAGATGGCCCACTGGCATGGGACCTGGTGGCACTTCCACAGATCAGGCAGCTCCACCCACCATCAGTACCCGCCCCGCCAGCCTGGCCTGTCTTGAAAGGGACCTCTGTGCGGGGACCCCACAGACAAGGCCCCAGAGCTCACTGCCTTGGACACCAGCTGGCTTGGTCTGCGAAGGTCCTCGGAGCCTGCTCTGCGCCTTCGTTCTTCTCTTCCGGAATCTTCTGATTTCATTTCCACCGACGCGACGCTTCTTCAGTGCCAGGCTCTGCTCTGGTCACTTTAGTTAGTCTGACCCTCTTAACAACACAGCGCTCATTCTTCCAAAATGAAGGTTGGAAAATAGAGACGGAGAGAGGTGAGCAACGGGCCTGGCAGAGCACACGGAGGGAGGGCTAGAGTCTGGACAAGAAGCCAGGTGTGGCCCGAGGAGTCCCGCATTTCACCTGCCCCTTGTGTAACCGCCCTTCTTGCCTGGGTGGGACTAGGGGGACATGGGTGTCTTCTGCTGCAGTGACCTTGCCGCATCCCTGTTTCTAGAAGTTCTTCCCTGAGGTTTTCAGGGAAGGTATTGTCCTACCTGGTTGCGTGCCGTGGGACGCGGGGAGCCCCTGGTGATGTGCTGGTTCAGAGGGATGCGTCCGCCTGCTGCTGAGGAGCTCTGGGGCACCCCAGGCCGGGGGCCCCATGCAGTGGAGGCTGCAGGGTTGGTCTGGGAGCTAGCTCAGGTCTGCTGCAAACGCTCGTTTGCTCGGTAACTTTTCAAAATGTCCTTTAACCTCTGAGGCCCGTGTTTGGATCTGCAAGATGGAAATGCCACTGCTGTAGCTCAAGAGTATTCTGGAGGACAGAGCTCATCTGATGAAGGACACACGTGGCAGGTCAGTCACTGGGCTAAGTACTTTCACACGTCACCTGAAGTTTGTAATGACTCTGAGAAGATAAAAATCATGATCATAATGGGAACGCATTTTATAAAATTAGGTGTTTTGCAAATGTAGGGAATTATGGTAGAGACACGTTGTCTTCTGCTAACAGACAAAATAACTGACGGTTGACCTACAGTAGTCACGTTAAGCGGTTGTGGGCTGTTTTCTCAAAATCAAGATAGTAAAACAATGAATTGCATGCGATGTAACGCACAAGACAGTTCTTGGTAGAACACAGTGCAAGAGGCAGCGCCTGCGCACAGTAGGAGCTCAGCAAGGACCTTGGGAGAAGGAGATAATGGAGAACCGCTTCTGTTCTCAGCCACACACTTCCGTCAGATCTTTCCCACGGGAGTGTGTATTTAGGACTGAAGGTCGCACGCACCATGTGACTCTGCTGTTGTCTGTCTTCATTGCTTTATCTTTTTCTTTGAAATTTATTTTATGCACTTCTAGGGGCTTCCGTCTCAGTTTGGGATGGTTAAGAACATGTTTACACAGTTAAGAAATGAAGGTATTTCAAGCAGAGGAAGCAACTTCAGGCCAAAGCAGAGATCCACACCGTTCCTGGATTGAACGGAGGGGTAATCAACTCGGAGTCCAGGGTCTCTGGAAAGATGGCCTTCACTAAAACTGTCCTCTAACCCAACAAACGTAGGTTCAATTCAATATGCACCCAGGTGATCTTAGAAGCCGTCATTCCATTCAGCAGTTCGTGCAGCTCCGTGTGGTATGAATTCTCCACTAAGATGATGTGGTGGGGAGCAGGAAGGGATCTTCTGGAGCAATCAATTTATTTTAGTGTCCCAAACGCTCCTGGCAACAGGAGCAGGCGCGGTGGCAGCTGCCATCGTGGTCAGCTTCCTGTCACAGAGGAAGAGGGATGGCCTCTCCTCAGCCACCAACCTGAGCCGCCTCCGTGACAGACGATCCATCAGTTTTCTCCAGAGAGCAGAATAGAAGCCACATTTGGTTGTGTTGCAAATTAAACTTTTCATAGAAAACTAAAGAAGGAAGCTATGCCCATTTATTTCATAGGTCACCGCTTTTGACGAAGGAGAAAGGTCAAGGAGGGGAGGGGGCGGTGCGACGGTGGAAGCCGTCCTTTGAAAATGTTCCTCGGAAGCATGCACGTGTCTTTTTTTTTTTTCTATTGTAAACAAATGGGATACATGTTGTTTCTCTGTACATGGAGTAAAGGCATACCATTTGTGTAATCATACATCTACATAGGGTAATGATGGTTGATTCATTCTCTTATTTTTTCCCTTCCCCTCACCCCTCCCACCCCTCTTTTCCCTCTATACAGTCCTTCCTTCCTCCAATCTTGCCCCCTCCCTAATCCTAACTCTAACCCTAACACTAACCCCTCCCACCCTCCATTATGTGTCATCATCCACTTATTAGCAATATCATTCGTCCTTTGGTTTTATGAGATTGGCTTATCTCACTTAGCATGATATTCTCCAATTTCATCCATTTGCCTGCAAATGCCATAATTTTATCATTCTTTATGGCTGAGTAATATTCCATTGTATATATATACCACAGTTTCTTTATCCATTCATCAATTGAAAGACATCTAGGTTGGTTCCACAATCTGGCTATTGTGAATTGAGCAGCTATGAACATTGATGTGACTGTATCTCTGTAGTATGCTGATTTTAAGTCCTTTGGGTATAGGCCGAGGAGTGGGATAGCTGGATCAAATGGTGGGTCCATTCCAAGTTTTCTAAGGAATGTCCACACTGCTTTCCAGAGTGACTGCACTAATTTGCAGCCCCACCAGCAATGTATGAGTGTACCTTTCTCCCCACATCCTCTCCAACACCTGTTGTTGCTTGTATTCTTGATAATCGCCATTCTAATTGGGGTGAGATGGAATCTTAGGGTGGTTTTGATTTGCATTTCTCTTATTACTAAAGATGGTAAACATTTTTTCATATGTTTGTTGCATGTCTTTTTTAAACTTGACATTCCTTCGACATCTCTCCTTGGTTTCCTCATTATACTCCAAACAAGCACCAGGAACTACTTCTGCACTTCTTTCTTTCTTCTCACGAATAAGTTGCACCCCTCCCATCCGTACCTGTCCAGGATGTGGTGGGATTCACTCGTCCTTCCTGTCCTCCGAAAAAGACACCCAGGGTCAGGGAACCGGATAGGGTAGCTGACCTTTCCTTCCAAGAACAGTCCAACTGTATGGCTCTTAAACTGCCAATGTCTTTTCTTTAAAATAGTAGTAAAAAGGACTAAGATTAAGTCACAACCTACTGAATATCAGGCAAGATTATTTGATTTCTTTTCCTTTATTCCACCAAAAGAAACAGCAATTTGTTTTGTTTTCCTTTAATCTTCCCCTTTCTCTGCTGTACCCTACTCCTGTATATGAAAAAAAAAAGTGCCCTAGTCATGTGGCCTTAGAATAATTGAAAAGTGATAAATGTGAAGATTGGTTCAACTTGGGAAATTCAAGCGTGCTCAGTTACACATATAGAATTAATTCCGTCATTACAGACTTAGTAAAGCTTGGACTGATTGTTGCCAAGGCATGCAAAGTAGCAAATTTAGGACATTTTAAAGCTGCCACGGCTTAGGTGATGAATGAAACATATTTGGAGCACAATTTTATGAGCCTATTGAAGACCCACAAAATAGAGAAGAGGGAAAGGTATGAGGGGATGCTAGCTGCTGTGACGACTGAACCCCGAGATCTCAGCAACTCGAAGGACAGGTGCTGACTTCTTGCTGCTGTGAAATCCAAAAGAGGCATTCCTGATCTCTCAGAAGTCCAAACACTGGGTGGCCTTCTCTACGGCCATGGCGGGACCCAGCTCCTTCCTCCTTGTGGCTGCCCACACTGCATTCAGCCGGAACGTGGGGAGGAGGCTGAGGGCTGCGCGTGGGCGTGGCCCATACAACCGACGACAGGTCATTGATCGGTAATTAACCACATGAAAACAGCCCCGGAGCCTGGGAAACAGGTCAGCTGTGTTCTTGGGAGCAAGAAGAAACGGGTTTGTTAGTCAGGCAGCTTCATCCCTAGCATAGGAAGCGACGTTCTTGAGGCCCAGGAATGGGAAATCAGAGTTTCCCATTGGAAGGTTCCCATCCAAGAGTTGGCTCAAGCTGTCCAGAGGACCCGAGACCTTTGTCAGGCACAAAGAGGTGGCAGTGCCTGCCCATGGAACCCCAGGTCCAGCAGCATCTGCATTCTTTCTGAACCAATTTCCAACTTATTTCAAAGCTTTTCTAATGGAAGCGATACGTCATGGTGGGGGAGACAGGGTTTCCTCCACAGGCAACGTCTCTGCAACACATCATCCTACGGGGTTCACCCGTGACCCTACGGCCCCCACTTAAAATGCCGCCCGAGGAGAAGTCGCCGCCACCACGCGGCCGTGTGCCCTTGTAGCCAAAGTTAAGGGCAGCGCGGCGCTGCCCACCGAGCCAAGCTTCCGTCCCCTCCACTTCCATCTCGCCAGCAATGTAACTATCGAAAAGAAAATTTGGAAACTATAAATGGCTGCTATGTCATGCTGCCTATTTCTAGTCTACAAGGTCAACGTCGTTTTTTTCTTTTCTTTTCTTTTTATTAAAAAAAGAAAAGCAAGTTCCTGCAGGCAGTACAGTTCCATTTCCATTTCACCTGCAGTTTTGATTTTTAGTCAATAACAAGAGCTGAGGTTGTTGCAGTTTCCGGCTCAGAATTCATGCCAATAACTTCGCCATCCCGCAGAGGCAAGAAAATCCGAGTACAACTGGACTCACCTCAGAGTGGGTTACTTGGGGATTTGCTGTAGATCCCCTCTCTCTGAACTAATGATGACCACTATAGCGTCGTCTCCAGTGACTGAACATCCTCCTCTTCATCTTAGTCAGAGCAAGTGCGAGACCTCCCAGTGAGTCAAAATAACCCTACTTTCTTTTAAGTGCTATTACCACAAGTATTTTCTTATAGTAACAGAAAGTTGACATACACACTGCCCTCATCTAATCCTGACCCTCTTGGATCCTGTCTGTATTTCACATTTTGATATTTGGTACATAGTGAATTTTATGTTTTTGCATTTGTCTTGATTTTAAAAATTCTTTTGCCTTAGAATGTTATTTATCTTGATTTTCTGAGTTTTTGTGCCTGAGGTGAGTGTCCCTTTCATCTCATCCTAATCCTGTCCCTGCTGATTGGGGACATTCTAGACATTCTGGAATGTCCCTGGTGATTTGCAGCATTCTAGAATGCCCAGGAACATTCTAGTAACTGGGAAAAACCACTTTAGTGCACAGATTACTAAGCTGATGGAAGATCAAGGACCATCAAGTCCCAGGGGCCATAGGAGACCGTCTGTGGGCTGTGTGCACAGCTGGTTTATCTCAACGCCTGAAGACAGACAGACCAGGGAGGGGCACATGCTGGCTGATGGCAGATAATAGGGGTATCAGAGCTCGCATTGACGCTTTAGCAATAAGCCATTCTGCCCTCCTGGTGCAAATGCTTCCTGAGGATTCCTCCCGAGACCCCCATTCCCCTCCCATCAGTTAAAAATACCATTTGCTGGAGCACGTGCCCTATTAGTCTCAGCTTTGATCTTTTTGAGTCTAATCACAGACTAAGAGCTTCCGTGCTGTTTGTGCTGATTTTCAACCAAAGCAAACAAGGATTATCTCCTATATCCACAGCAAAGCTTCTCTGTCCCCTGGCGTGGAAGGGACAGAGGCTAATAGCCAGTGGAAAGGTGGTAACTGGGTACAGTACACCTAGAAACCAAGACCTCATGGGAACCCTGGAGATGTTTCTCAAGTAAACACACGTGCAGTTGTCAGTGCTGTGTAAAACGATTACGAAATGATCGCTTCAGGTAATTCACAGGACACTACCTAATACCTCCCATTTGTTGACTCATTCGCTTAGAATTGGCAGAGCCAGGAGCCAGGATCTTTGGTTAGTCTCTGGGCTCTTAGAAAAGGGGCAGTTGAGACCACCGTGGGTTCTGCCCTCTTAGAGTTGACAGCGGGAGGGAGAGACCATACCTGAATAAATAATCCCTTTGTGATTACAGAGGTGGTGAGCCCAGTAGCAGAAAACCAAGCACTCTGCACGCTGAGCGGTCTTTTCATCCTCAGAATAATGTAGTGACCTGGGTATGATTTTCGGTGTCTAACTGATGGGAACATGAAGACTGGTATGGACCAACAACGTTCCGGGGGCTCCTGGGGTAGGAAAAGGTAGAGATGGGTTTATAAGCCAGAGACTGGATCAAAACCATCACCTGGTCTTTCCTCTCCTCCACCTTTTAGAAACTCCATCCACCCATGTCCTGTCCACCCCCTGAGATTATAGAAGGTCCATGAGTGACATTCCCGCCTCCTTATCTTGATTTTGGAACCACAGTGAGTATCGAATGTGGGGTGTCCCCTTGGAGAACGTGGCTCGGCTGAATGACGGAGATGCTGGATCACGCTCTGTCCCTCCCCTGCACCGCATCACCACCCCCTCAGAACACGAGGCAGGACGACCGAGGGGGATTGGGATCCTTGGAGCCGTCATCCCTAACCAGTATCCCTCCCTCCTGCCAGCTCATCCTGCCAGGGAAGACAAGGGAGCCCACCCGGCTTCTCTAGATGGGCCCTAGCCAGGGCCTCTGTCCCCACCCCGGTCAGATGATGTGCTCCCTATTCTCAGTTCAGCATGTAAAGGGCTGGCCCAGGAGGACTGGAGATCCCTCCCTTGGAAATCTAAGACTGGGGAATTGTTGTTGTTTTCCAGAAAATTCTATTTTCCTCTATCCCTTTCTTTAAGTTGGATTCCCTTCTGCACAATTGTAACTTTTGGAAATTTCTGCCTGCCCTTCACACACTTGTGAAATCGAACTATATTTTCTGTTATAGAGATAAGGACGATAATAAATGAAGGCGTAGGCATCAGCTTAAATAAACAGATGATTACCGCAGATAACTGTATCACCCTAACGTGCTTCTTACCGGAATTTCTTATCTACAGATCTAGAACCAAGTTCCAATTTTGTAGACAGATGAACATCAAGATAACAGTGTGTGTGTTCAGAGTGGGTAACTGCAGTTATTTGTATAGCTGCTGATGCTGGTTGTCACCACGCACCTGACCGTGAATACCCACGTGAAGGAGGCCTACGTAGAGAGATGCCGAGTTGCCAGAAATACCAACCTGGGCACCACGAGAGGCCAGTTCTACTGATGCCCACTGAGGCCTTCCTTTCCACATGAGCTGTCACGGTCGATAGGGTCTTTTTAAAAAATAGGTGTTTTTGTCAACTTTTTCACTGCTGTGACCAAAAGACCTGATAAGAACAACATAGAAGAGGAAACATCAGTTTTGGCTCATGGTTTCAGAGGTTCAGTCCACACTCAGCGGACTCGGTAGCCCTAGGCCTGAGTTGAAGCAGAACATCGTGACTGAAGAGTGTGACAGAGGACAGCAGCTCAGGACATGGCAAGGAGGAAGCAGAGAGCCAGCTCTGCTCACCAAGGACAAAATATACACCCTGAAGACATCCCCCAGGGACCCAGCTTCTCCAGCCACACCCTACCTGCCTACAGTCACCACCCATAAATCCATATTAGTGGATTAATCCATTGATGAGCTTACAACTCCCAGAGTGTAATCATTTCACTCTGAATGTTCTTGCATCATCTCACCCATGAGCTTGGGGGACACCCCATATCTAAACCATAACAAGGAGATTCTTACCTCTGTTCCTAAAATTAATCTGTTTCAGTACCATATTTTGGCACATCACGCAGCCTCTGGAAAACCCCACTGTACACCTGGGAGAGTGAGAGACACAGGGCATCTTAGGAGGATGATAGAAGTAGTTCTGACCGCACAGGTGGAGGATTTGGGGGACCCACAGGGGTTCCCAGCTGACACTTTGAGAACCTCCCTTGTGGGACATTCTACTGCAAACCTGTTTTTACTGAACGTACTTGCACATCCAAGTTGGCAGAATGCTTTAAAATTGCGTCACAATGCTGAACTATTTATCCGAGATTCAAATTGTTACTTGTAATTTTCATTTCAAGCTCAGGGAAAATGAGATTAGACAATAAACAAATGGATGGGAACTTGAGTCAAGGGTCCTCTGGAGTTGACTTATGTGAATTTGGGGAATGATGCTGGAATGGGAAGGGATCTTGCCCATTGCTAACGTGTGAGTAGCCTGAAATTGGCCGCAGCAGGAGCCTTTACACCACGGGCATAGGCAAATGCTCTGGGTGGGGCTGTTTATTTATTTGCCAGCGCGGCGGATTTGTCTTGGCTTTGTTTTCTCTTGTTTTGAATGTTTCAGACTGAGGCAGCCCGGCTCCATGCTCCCAAGGCCTCTCACCCTGTTGGCTCCTTGTGACCTAACCCCAGCCTGGTTCCCACTCTCCTACAGATGCCTCCACCCTCCCAGCCCCTCCCGGTCACCTCTGCGGTCTCCCTCCTGTGGGTGGAGATGAAACGCCTCTGCTGACGGGTCCCTGGCTCTCGCTCCTGATGATGCTTTGGATGCTGTCTGCCGCTCGGGTCTTGCTGAAGTGGACTAAGAACAGAGTCCCCTGGTTGGTGACACCAAGGCAGCCCCAGGCCTGGCACGGGTTATTCAGATGCCTGCCCTTACCCCCAACGAGCATTTACTATTATTTGGAAGTTAATGACGGCTCTGGGTTCGGGGGTTTGGGGAGCTGGGATTTACAACCTCTCTTACCATCTGTTCCCTTGTTTCCAGGGGCCGCTTTTCACGGCCTTAGAAATTATGCTAAATGATCACAAATTTCCTTTACAGTTTCATTTTAAAGAAAAAAATAAACAACAGAAAGCTTTGAAAGAAGGCGATTAGCTGCTTTTTTTTTTTTTTGGTAGGTCGCTATACCAACAGATTACAAGCCAGGAGGAACAGGGCAAAGCGGGGTTTTTGTTTGGCTTTGTTTTTAATTAAGACCCAAATAATGATTCTTTTAGAATGGAATGGGAAGTGACACCAGCTCCGAGATGTATGTGATCAATGTCGCAATATCACTGCCTCCGTGGGGAAACCAGAGCAGGTAGGAGCAGCCCCAGGGATCCCTCTGACAGATGCCAGTACCAGCCCAAGTCGGGAAATCTCACTGTGGCCAGCTCCCTGCCTCCAGACAGGAAGCAAATTATATTTGCCTGTCCCCGCTAGTAGGAAACTTAACAAATCTTATTCTTAGAAGCTTTGCAGAAACCATGCTCCTCCAAGCCAATTCTAGGGCCCATATCCCTGGATTTTATGTAATGCAAATACATGAAAATCCAGTTTTATACATGAAGTTAAAAGAAGATCCTGATGACTTGCTTTATACTGGGGCTTTTAGGGGATTTCTTCAAGTAATAAACTCCTATAAGAAATTCAAAATGACATCTGGAGTTCAGAAATGAAACATTCAGATCACTCTTCAGGGTCGTCTATTTTATGCAGCCGAATGCATACCTGTATCTGGCGACCTGTCCTTGGGAAGATTCTCTTCCATGTGAATTTTCTTTATTTACTTAAACTTTATTTTAGCAGATTATTTCTTCAGTAGATACAGAAAATCACAGCACTCATATCTTCCTTTCTTTTAGGAAGTTCAGGTGTGCAAAGTTGAGTCTGTCGAACTCCTTGGTTCCTGACTCCATGTCATTACTGGTCTACTCGGGTTCTTCACTGTACTATTGATGGTCCCTTTGCCTTCTGTTCTCTTCTGCCTAAGCAGGAAAATACAGCAGTCCAAGATTCCAGTTCCTTGTGGTCAACCACAATCCCAGAATGCTAGATGGAAAATTCCAAAAATAGATAACTTGTGAATTTTAAGCTGCACAGCATTCTGAGTAGATGAGGGAATCAGGTGCCATCCTGCTTTGACCTGGCTGGGGCAAGAGTCATCCTGTTATCCAGCATATCCACGCTGTATGTGCTACTCACCCGCTAGTCACTTAGTTGCCATCTCAGTCACTAGATCGACTATGGCACTATCACAGTGTCTGTGTTCAGGTGTCCCTTATTTTATTTAATTATAACTTTGAAGCACAAGATAGTGAAGTTGGAAGTTTTATTAAAGTATACTATTAAAACAGTTCAATTTTCAATTGCTTATTGCTATTATTCCCTCACTGTGTCTAACTGATAAGCTTGATGGTAGGAATGTATCTGCAGGAAAAATTTAACATGTGGAGTCCAGTCCTATCCATGGTTTCAGGCATTCACTAAGGTTCTGGGGACATAGCCCTAAGGATAAGGGGACACTATGTAAAGCTAAGAAGCCTGATGGGTATGGTCAGGAAGGCTGGGGTTTTTGTTTTTTTCTGTTGATTTTGTTTTGTTTGTTTGTTTGTTTGGTTTGGTTTTGGTGGTTTTGGACAAGAACCGGAAGGCGATAAGGGAAGGAAGGATTCAGGGAGACTTTCGCACAAGAGTAGCCAAGATAGAGATGAGTCCGTGCAAAGGCCCTGAGGCTGGAGTGCACCTGCTCTATCTGAGAAGTGGGACCCAGGCCAGTGCAGTTGAATAGAGTGAGCGATGGAGGGGAGCAGAGAGGAGCCCGTTAGAAAGATCTCACAGGCCCTTCGAAGGAACATCCAGACTATGCTGTGTGGAGACCACCTAGGAGCAGCGAAGATGAGAGCAGGTGGCCAGCTGTGAGGGTGCAGAGGAGAGCTGGTGGTGGCTTGGATCAGCTCAGGAGCAGCCTGGACTACGGTGTCAGGAACCCAGGCACATTTCTGAGGACCAACGAGGTTTACAGATGGATGGTATGTGGGATGTGACGCAGTGGGAAGCACAAATGGAAAGATGTCATGGCTGTTGACTGAGAGTGAAGATTGCGGTACCAGCAGATCTGGTGTGGAGTTGAGGAGTTCGGCTATGGAAATGCCCAATTTGAGATGTCTGAGTACACTTCCAAGGGGAGACGGTGGGAGTAGGCAAGTGGAAGTGCGCTTCTGAATTTGGGGATCATCGATGTGGCATTGATGCTTAAAGTTATGAGATTGGATGCGGTCATCAAAGTTGTGAATGTAAGTAAATAAAGAAGGGGTCGGAGGAACTCAAACATGGACCTACCTCAGGACCTTTGCACTTACTGTTCTATCTATAACATGTTATTTTTTTTTAGTTGCAGATGGACACAATACCTTTATTTTATTTATTTATTTATGTGGTGCTGAGGGTCGAACCCAGTGTCTCACACATGGGAGGCAAGCACTCTACCACTGAGCCACAATCCCAACCCCACTTTATCTTTAATGTTGTAGCTTACTTCCACCTTCATTCAGATTTGTGCCTAATTGTCATCCCTTGGCATTCATTCTTGGACTTCCTTATCTGGAAGGCAGATCCTCCCTGCCCCACTTCACCTCATTCTGGATTTATTTTTTTCTTCCGAGCATCTAGCATTCCTGACATGGTTATATATGTGTACCTACTTATATACTCTTGTCTGTCTCTCCAAATTCAAGGTCGTATCATACCAGCGGGGACTGTGTTGTTTTTGTGTACTGCTTTACCCAGCACCTGGAGTGTCTGACTCAGAATATGGTCAATAAATACTTGTTGAATTAATGAGTCAGCAAATCCTCAGGCAATTCCACATTCCAAGCAATGATCCCCATCTTCTCACTCTATTCCTTCCAAGTAATGCTTATTAGGCATAAATAATAAGCATCCAGATATATGATTTTCCCCCATATATGTGGTTTTTAAAAACTTACTTCCTTAATCCCTTCACAGAAACACATAAAAATAGTAGGAGTGATAAGTACTAGAAATGTAAAGTTGAATAAGATAAAGTCGTTCTCCTTAAGCATCCGCAGGTGGGAAAGAATAAAGAAAGCACAGGTCATGTGTTACATTGGCCGACGTTGGAAAAACTCAATGAGGCAAAGAGAAAATTAAAAATACCTCCAGGTAACAGTTAGGTGCAGGGGAAGAGGAATGTGCCTGCATTCCTTCTACAAAGGCACAAGCTCATGTTTCTAATTTAAACATGCGTGGAGTGATGTGTACGTGAAGCATTCGTGAGAAAAGCAAATGCTAGTGTTGGAAGCTAAGAAATAGATCAAGTCTGGACTTGGAGTGACAAAGCCCTTCAGAAAATTGTTCTCATAATTCTTTGTATTAGACACCAATTCATTAGGACAACAGAAGGTGGAGAGGATCAGAGGTGTGTGACCGTTACTGTGTGTGGTTCACTTTAAGGCTGTGTCAGCAGATTACCCAGAATACAGTACTGTAGGATTTACTCTGCCAAAGCGGCTGACATCACTGGTCACCAAAGTCCTCTGGGTGCGCAGGCTTGGTAGGAGTACACTAAGGACCTGTTCCTCTGTGCCCTGCTGCTGCCATTCCTTAAGTATTTCCACTTATTCTCACCCCTGAGTTCTCGAGGTCTACTGATGTTCTGAGGCCCCAGCTTAGGGGTATCACATCGGAGGGCATCATTGATGTTTCATTCTACGTTACATTTAAATGACCTTAAATTGTTGCACAGGATTGGATTGCTTATTTTTGGCCAATGGTTTCTTCTGAAGAACTCTACTGGGGTAAGGAGCTTTTCTTTATAAAGGTGCCACTCAGGTAAGGAAACCGAGATGACAGGAGCTTATTCAAGGCCACACAGATAATGAATAAGTGGCAGAGCTTGTGAACTTGATGGGTTCCCATCTGTGCCTAAGACCTCATCCTGACCCCTCAAGATGTGCAGAATCCCAGAACTAGAGAAAAGCAAGGGCAGGCAGTTTCAGCTTCCTTTCATTAAAGAGATGTTCATTCCACTTCTACCTGAAAATGTCTGTCAGTGGATTTCTCCTCTTTTCAACCAAAACATACCATATATTCATTCCTCCATCACGGACACACACTGATGATTCCTCCATCAATGACACACAATTGTGTAAATATCCTGCAATATTG
Source organism: Sciurus carolinensis (assembly GCF_902686445.1). Taxonomy (NCBI): domain Eukaryota; kingdom Metazoa; phylum Chordata; class Mammalia; order Rodentia; family Sciuridae; genus Sciurus; species Sciurus carolinensis. The sequence goes on along the minus strand of NC_062213.1, from coordinate 199,354,326 downwards.
TGGCAGTGGCAGCAGAGTTTTTGAATCTCCTAAATTCTCCAAAAAGTAAAGAGATTGTGAAACCCAAGCATATGACTATTATCAACAAATGAAGCTGACGAGAGTTGATTGGGGTCAGGTGGACCATCGACAGTAACAAGGAGCTGCAAGGTATCAGCGGTTGTTTAGCGGGAGGAAGCTGAGAGAAGAAACGAGGCACCCAAAGTCGCCAACATGTTCTCACTGGAAGTAGAACAAACTGGGAGAGGTCGGGGGTCCACCACTGGCAGTGAGTTGCAAGAGAGCAGGGTCTGACCTAAAGGAGCTGGGGTGGCCTGGGATCCTTGAGCTCACAAGACTTCCTTCCAGGTCAGTCACTCACCAAGAACAAACTGCTGAGGGCAGAAGTCAACGGAGCAATACAGACGCAAGGCAGAGAAGGCTCAGCTCTGAGTGGGAGAAGGACACTGAGGTAGAGAGCCCAGAGAACAAGCCACCATATGCCGTGACAGCTACCTGGAAAGGGAAGAGGCTGCTCAGAGTCTAAAGTTAGAAAGTGAGTACAACTATCCCGGATGGTGCCCTTGTAAACCTAACGTTGCGTAAAAAGCACAACAGGGAAGAATCAAGGTCGCCATGCTTTGAATGTTTGTCCCTCCAAAACTCATGTGGGGATTTAATCGCCATTGTAGCGGTATTGGTGGTGAGACCCCGATGAGGCTCTGTATGCAGGTGGGACTGACGCCCTTACAAGGGGGCAGTTTGGCTTTCTTCCTCTCTTCCCCTCTTTCACCAGATGATGGCTTCTTCATGTTAGAATGTGTAAGAAGGCCCCAGCCAGATGCTGCAGCTTGAGAGTGGGTTTCCCAGCCTCTGGAATTGAGAGACAATAAAGTTATGCTCATTCATAATTACCTAGTCTGTGTTACTTTGAGATAGCAGCACAAAATATCCAAATGGACTAAGTCAAAGTATGATCCCATACAAAGTTACTACTGAAAAATAAAGAGTAAAATAACCCCACAGACAGTGAAAGAACACTAGAAAGAGTGTTCACCCTCTTCAAATAAAAAAAATCCTATCCTGTCATTCTTACAAACTTAAACACATTAAGAAAATGATACAAGATGTTAAAGAAGACACATAAATCAGAATGAGTAAGACTCATAAGTAAGGTTATATTTCTCAGGCAGGGATAAAAAATGAAAGGAAAGAACTTTAAAGAGGACTTTAGAGGAAGTGACAAATTTAGGAGACAGGCAAAGAAGATCCAATGAACGTATAATAACGGGTTCCAAAGAAGAAAAGCAAAACAAGGGAACAAAAAAATATTAAGACCTGCAATTAAAAACATTTTCAAGAAGTATTTTTTGAAATTCCATATTCAATGTATACTATATACCTGAGAAAACCATAATCACCAAGAGTGTGATTAAAAATTTATAAAATTATGAATTTTCTAGAAAAACAAAATCTTTAGGCATCCAGGCAAGAAGATCAAATCAGTTGAGAGAGAAAACCCAAGCTACCCTCAGGCCTCATGCCAACTGTGCTTTATGTTAGATTGAGATGGAATTACATGTTTAAGATACTTAAGGAAAGAAAAGTGAGCTAAGATTTTTATATCCATCTAAACTAGCGCCAAGTGAAAGCATCGGGCAAGCTGTGTAGTCACTCTCCATGACTTGGAGAATACTGTTCTCATGAGTTTCTCCTGAGCAAATTCCAATCAACCAAAAAATAGCTAGAAATCCATTGACATATGGTTTGATAATAAGCACTAAAAATATATTTTCTGGTGCAACTAAAATCAAGTTGAGAGTCAGAAAGGAAAAAGGAGAGTGTGTAATGCTCTTACAATGTAGATATATTACAACTGTAAAAATGTAAAAGACATATAAAATGTAAAAAGACAGTCTTCGAGAACCATATTTATGGTAGAAGAATGGCTCTGTTTAACTAAGATGGTCTCGTATATGACGTGAGCTAAAAATCACATGAGTGGTGTTGTCGTGGGAACTGAAATTCTCCAATCCCTGGGCTCCTGAAGACCGAGCATTCTAGATACAGAGGGAAGCAGATGTGGATGTCAGGTAGAGGAGGGCAGCAGAAACCCTGCGTACGCAGCTTGCATCAGGAGGACCTTCTACGTCATTAGCTCTAGGGACAAGAAGCAACCCAGCAGCCATGACCTCACAGGGTCCAGATCACGACCTCCACTGAAAGAAACCAGAGATTCTTGAGAAAAGAGAAGATGCTGGTTGAGGCAGATCAGGTACAAGAGGAGTCTAGGACCTTGTCTCCTAACAGTTGACAGGGAAGCTCAAGGGCTATGAGGTCATGTGCAAAGGTCACAGGACGGGGCTGGGGAAGTAGCTGAGGGTAGAGCCCTTGCCTAGCATGCCTGAGACGCTAGGTTTGATCCCCAGTACCACAAACAAACAAACAAACAAACAAAACAACCAGACACAGAAACCAACCTGAAGAAGTTCCCACTGTACAAAGTGTGGACAATATGTGTTCAAAAAAGATACCATTCAGTGGGTTGAGGCTCAAAAATCATGTTTACATTCATGAATTCATAAGGATCTACAAAACTAATTTGTTATCCTTGGAGAACAATAAAGAGCCACTCATTATAAAAACTGGTAGATAATGGGGCAAAAAGTCACTTACTGTGTTTTTCTTATATGAACTATAGTCCCCTGATAACTAAATAGTAGCTGAGTAAACGTTTCTCTTTACAGAAATACCTCCACAATAAGTAAAGGAAAAGTGAATGAATTTGAATGTTATTTTTTGTGACTCCAGTGAGCGAATGCATCTAGGCCTGACTCATCATGGCTGTGGGGGGCAGGGAGGGGCCACCATATGTCACGTGGCTCCTGACAGAAGAACATGGGGCCATCTGTGTTGTTGCTAAAAATTAAATCTGATGGTCCATCCAGTAGATCCGTGGAAATGCAACCAGCAAAGTCCAGATAGTGGATATTTGACAGGATAACCTGTCTCCCTCGATAAACAAGTTACATGAAAGACTGCAGGTTAATAGGGACAAACTGAAACAACAGGCAAACCACAGCGCTTAGGGATGCAGAGTCAGGTTGTGAAGCCATCAGGGAAAGCCCAGAAGTGACCGCCATTGAGGCCAGGGCAGAGTTTGCTCTGAAGGAGATTTTTTGTGAGGATGGGCGTAGAGAGGGCCTAGGAGGTGACTGGTAATTTTCCATTTCTTGACCTCCGTCTTGGTTATGAAGTCTTGACCTGATCATAGTAGATTCATCTAAGAATTAATTTTATGAATCTTTTGCATCTGGGTTGTTTTATAACTAAGTTTTTTTTAAAATCAATATAATTGACTTTTAAATTCATTTCTCTGGTTGTACAGGTAGAACTGTAAACAAGTAGGTTTTGATTCATCGACTCCACATATATTTCCGACGCTTTGAACAACTGACTCTTTGGGTGGCGTTGGGGGACACCACTCCCAGACAAGGCAATTACACTACAAAGCAAAAGGTGGGTGCTCTCTACACAGAACAGCAGAAGGGTACATATAGAGGAGTAGGGGTGGTTTTTCTTTTCTTTTTTTTTTTTTTTTGGTAAGGAGATTAGTAAAAACCTACGAGGGCAGGAGCAGCTGGCAAAGATTTTCTCCCACTCTTTCGGGTCCCTCTTCCTGCTCTTGCTTCCTTTGCTGTGCAGGAGCTTTTTAATGTAATGCTGCCCCCCCCCCCCATCCATTCCTGGTCTTATTTCTTGAGCTTTAGAGATCTCCTTAAGGAGATCGGAGCCTGCCCCAGCGTGTTGGAGTGTTACCCCTGTTTTCTTCTAAGAGTTTCACCATTTCTGGTCTAACTTGTAGATCTTTGATCCACTTTGAGTTGACTTTGGGGCAGGGTGAGAGATAGGGATTTAGTTTCATTCTTCTAAATGTGGATATCTGGCTTTTCCAGCACCATTTGCTAGAAAGGCTGTCTTTCTCCAAGGTATGTACTAGACACCTTTGTGAAGGATCAGATGACTGTACTTATGTGGATTTGTCTTGGTGTCTTCTAGTAGGTTTCATTGGTCTTCATTTCTGGTTTTATGTCCATACAATGCTGTTTTCAATTAATAACCAGAATATGAGATGAGTGGCAAATTCAAAAACAGAATTCAAAAACCTTAACACCAGGGACTGGGGATGTGGCCCAGTGGTAAAGCACTTGCCTGGGAGGCTCAAGACCCTGTGTTCAACCCCCACTGCCACCAAAATAAGTACATTAATAAATACATTTTTAAAAACTAATAAATAAAATAAATGCAACCCCCCCCAAACAACAACAAAAACACTTAATACTGAAAAACGAATAACTTACTCAATAAATAGGCAAAAGATCTAAGGAGACACTTCTCAAGTTAAAAAATACAAATAGCCAACAAATATATGAAAAAAATGTCCAACATCTGTTTTAGTCAATTTTTTCTCTACTGTGACCAAATGACCTGACCAGAACAATTAGAGGAGGAAACGTTTATTTGGGGGCTCATGGTTTCAGAGGTCTCAGTTCATAGACGGTCAACTCCATAACTCTGGGCCAGAGGTGAAGAAAAACATCACAGCGGAAGGACCTGGCAGAGGAAGCAGCTCAGGACATCACAGCAGGAAGCAGAGAGGGAGAGCGGGGAGAGGGGGAGGGAGAGAGAGAGAGAGAGAGAGAGACAGAGAGGGAGAAAGAGAGCAGAAAGTAAGGAGGAGGAGGAGGAGGAGGAAGAGGAAGGAAAAGAGAAGAGAAGAGACTCTCCTCACAATGGAAAAAATGTACACCCCCAAAGATCCACCTCTACAGTCACGCCCTACCTGCCTACAATTACCATCCAGTTAATTCCAACAGGGATTAATTCTCTGATTGGATTAAGGTTCTCATAACCCCATTATTTCACCTCTAAACCTTCTTGACTGTCTCACACATGAGCTTTCGGGGGACACCTCACCATCCAATTCATAACAACAGCTTTAGCATCAGAGATGCAGATCAAAACTACACTGAGGTTTCATCCCACTGTAGTGAAAAGGCAATCATCAAGAATCCGAAGAACAACAACTGCTCGCAAGGTCGTGGGGGGAAAGGCACATTGACACGTTGTTGTAACTACAAATTAGTACGACCACTTTGGAAAGCGGTATGGAGATTCCTCCAGAGACTAGGAATAGAACCATCATATGACCCAGTTATACTACTCCTAGGTATTTATCCAAAAGATATAAACCCAGCATACAATAGTGATAAATGCCTACCTATGTCCATAGCAGCCCAATCCAGAATACCCAAGTATGGAACTATCCCAGATGCCTGTCAATAAAGAAAGTATGGTGTGTGTGTGTGTGTGTGTGTGTGTGTGTGTGTGTGTGTATGTGGGTAGAACTGGAGACCATCATCCTAAATGAAGGATGCCAGGATCAGAAAGTCAAGGGTAGAATATTTTATCTCACATGCATAAGCTAAAGAGAAAAAAAAAAAGAAATAAAAACAGGGGATCTTGTAAAAATAGAAGAGAAGAAAGCAGAGTAGGTAGAAGCAGGAAATCAAAGGGGAGGGATGTGGAGAGGGGAAAGGGAAGAACAGAAGTGAAATTGACCACATGATCCTAGGAGCTATAAGAATATACCAGGTGCAGCCCTCTTTTATATATAACTATGATGTATCACTTAAAAGTAAATGCAAAACAGAAGTAAGAGCAATAGAGGATAGAAAATCATGTCATATGCACTTATGAATATGTCAAAATGAACCCCACTATTGTTTATAACTATAATGTGCTAAACAGTGGTTAAAAACCCCTATTGGGGCAATAACATTTTAACCAAATCTTCTAAGATGAATAGTACATGCTCTTTCTTAAAAATCCACCAGTCCTTATTAGAGGGATATTTGCCACTCATGGCCTGGATAACTACTCTCTCTATCCCTTGTTGTCATTGGTTCTCTCTTAATGACCTTTATCCCCCATAAACTCTGCCAACTTCACCATATTTGAGTACGGCTCTTGGAAGCTCTGTTGCTTTTCTTCTGCACCATCAGGGTACCCTGCCTCCCCCCTCCCCTCCAGCTGTCCCTTAGTGTCCTTTGGCTGTTTTCCACTTCTGTGGTCGGGTCTTCTGCCTCTCTCTCTCTCTGCTCCCTTCCCCTGGCGTCACCTGCCTTCCTACGCTGTTAATGCCATGGTGTCTCTCCGACACTTGCTCTGTGGGAGCCCCCGACCTGCATCTCTGACTCACCAGCCATCCTTTCTTTCTGGATGCCCCTCTGTCACATGCCAAACAGAACCCATTTTCTTCCCTGAACCAAATCCTTCTCTTGATTTTACTACTTCGATTAAGGCTTCTCCTCCTCCTTGTCTTGACTTGGACTCTTTGACCCAACCTCGCTGCCCTGTGGGTGTAGTTACTTTCCCAAACTCCAGCGGCCTCCATGTCTCTGTGTCAGGATGACATCTGTGCTCTTTGGATCTTCCCTGTGTGCCAGGCTTTACATGGACGTCATCCAAACCCACTGAACAGGTGCCCCGTGGTGTCTCCATTGGCCAGGGCCACCCTTGTTCTCTGGCGGACCTGGCCATGTCTGCATCTCACTTGCTGACAGATTCTCAGGCTCCAGACTAATACTAGTCCTTTATCCCATGAGCTTAGGTGGTGAGTGTTGGAATTAATGTTGCCAAGAACACTGTCCAACATGGCTCACTGGGAACCAAGTCCAAGTGCTGCTCCTGTGGCAGCAGGGGCTTCTAGCACTCAGCCACATCCGCCCCCTAGGGCTGTTCTTCCCGACCATACTTACACTTGTCAGGTTGTGTTGTTCTTCTTTTTTTTTTCCTACTAAGGAAATGGCCTTAATTTACATTGATTTTAAGGGGAAAAAAAAGATCTCTTCCAGGAAGAGCATCTGTTGTTCGTGCCTAGAGGTAAATGTTTAGGTTGAAGCAGCCTCACCCATTCATCCATCTGTTTGTTCATTCAACAAGCATTGCTAAAAGCAGACTTTGGTGCTGGAACCTGTCAATCAGATGAGGAGTGTGGTTCCTGTCCCCCAAGGAGTGGACTGTTCAGGTTGAGGTTATTCTATGGTTATCTTTTTGATTCATGTCGATTGGTGGCTGTGGTCACTCACTCATCCATTCATTCATCCATCCACTTTCTTTACAGTCTCTCTCTCTCTCTCCCTTTCCACAGTCTTTAAAGATGCTTTTCTCTGTTTCAGACTCATTGCTTGAACTTCACAACTACATTCAAAAGATAGGTACGGAGTTCCGATCACTATACAGGCGCTGTGCTAGAAGCTGGGAATACAGTAGTCAACCCATACCGGATGGGGCCTCTGCTAATATTACCCACATTTCCACCCTGCCTTCTGCGGATTCAAGTTCTGAAATCACAATGACTGTGATCATGATTGGTCTGCAGCGTTTTAGTTTTCTCTCTCTCTCTCTCTCTCTTTTTCTGCAGAGATAGAGCGCAGCCAAGAAGGAAAATAGTAAGTTTCATCAAAACTCTTCTTAAAAACAGGAGTTTGGAGAGCTGTTTCCATGGGAAAATCACGGCCCAGCTTGCCAGCTAGGATTATTTTCTGTCTAGACCCAGTGCTGATGCTGGTCAACACCATCACGACAGTGTTGTAAACAATGAGCCACACAAACAAGACAGTAATCAACTCTCGCTGAATGCTGTATAATTTCTCTACCTTTGAAGAGCTGCAGAAAAAGGGGTGGGGTGGGAAGAAGATAAGAGGAAAGTTTTAAGCACTGTGGATAATCAAGAGCAGCTTTTTAAAAGTACATCTTAAATATACGCTCATGTCCCCTAAATCTGTCATGATAAAACATCTCATTTTAGTTGATGTATGACAAGGAAGCAATCACCATTAATCAGAATGACACATTTCCATTTACTCTGTGAAAGAGAAGGTAGATGAAGGTCATGAATAAGAAAACAAAGCATCCTGCCATTTGCGATGTTGGGGTTTCTATTGAAATTCATTTCCTCAGGAAGTTCATAATCCATCGTTTTCTGCTCTCAATATCATTCATCCGAATTGCCAGAAGTCCTTGTCAGTAAAGATGGAAATATTTTGTCTTCTCTCCTGGGTAGAGAAATAGGTTGATTTGTTCTGGATTCTGACAAATTTGGGTCTTAGGAGTGTAAACTCTTAGAAGTTCTGGCTCTGGATAACACTTTGGGGGTACCAGTTCCATGCTCTGGGAGAAAGGATGGTGTTGAAGAGAAGAAGGTTCCAGCTGGACCCAGCTATGATGGAAAACTGTGAGAAAAAAAGGACCAGAAGTCTAGTACTTTATTAGAAGCAGAAGTCAAGAACCTGTTTCCATTCTCCCCTCTCTGTCTTATTTTAGAACATAGAACTATCTAGATGTCTGCCAATACCGAGGAGTTGGTTAGAACTTTGTCTTCCTCGGATATCACTTCTCCTAAGGCAGCTTATGTTCCCACTCTTGGTTTGTGGTTGGAGTGGGAGAGTGTTTGTAAACCACAGTGCAAGTCTAGCTTCAGGGCCGTTAGATCTTAATTATGCCCAAGGAAAAGTGGAATCTTCCAGAAGTCAGCGCAATGCTCCATTGCACTGGAGAATATCATCAGTAGATGGGATAGTTCCTATCCCCCAAACTAAAATATACTTTGTGAACTATAGGAGGAATTTTAGCATTCAGCAATGTAATACAGGCCTCTCCAGAGGGACATAAGGCAATTTGTTCTGAAATTCAAGGATGACACTCTTCCACTGATAGATTTCAGCTTTGTCTACAAAGGTCATGATGCCTCGGTGGATGTTTTGAATCTGCAAATGTCATGATGCCTAGTTATCCCAGGATACTTTCATGCCTTAGTATTTAGTTGGTCCAAAGCCCTCTTTTGTTGTTGTCATTAACATTATCATCATTATTTAAACCAAAGAAGATAAAGAATTATTAAGCTATGGTTAGAGTGTTACTGTCAGTGTGTAACGAGACTACATGGTACCCCAGGGCTGAGGGAGGGTGCCCAAGGAAAGACACCCATAGGAGGTGGTGCCACCCTGGCTGGCATTGCAGAGGAGTGCTGTAGCCATTGGATGGTGGAGGAATATTCTGGGTTTCCAAGGACCGATCTGGTCTACAGACACAGGACAAGCAAAAACCATCCCTCGGGGACACGGAACACCTGTCATCTTATAATCTAACAAAAACAAATATGGCAGCCTGGAATGGTTGCTTAGCAGCAGCATATTCCTTTGAATATGCTTCCTTTCCTAAGCTTTGCAAAAATCAAACTATAGCAGGCTTTTTTCCTGGCATAAGCTGTGAGCTCAGTGCCAGTGCCTGAGGAACTTATGTGCTGGCTATTTTGGGTCTGCGAAAAGCCAAGCTTTATAAACCCTGTCACCAGCAAGCCACTTGAGAGAGACCTCGCTTGGTACTACTTGATACTGGCTTGCTCACAGTGGGCACTTCCTGCCCTCGCTCCTTTTGGTGTGGGAGAAAGTCAGAATCTATCATTATAATTTTCTTTTTGTGGATTTCTCTCCCTTGGGTTTTCTTTGGTCAGTCTGAGTCAGTCTCTCTCTCCTCCCCCTCCCCCGCCTTTCTCTCTCTCTCATTCTTTTTTTCTTCTGAAGGAAAACACCAAAAATGTGAATGTTCACCCAAATTTCTCTTCTTTTTTCCAAGTATTAGGCCAAATTTGACAGGAAATCCTGCTTAAATTACTTTTAAACTCCCTCGTGCTGATTTTTGGATAATATAAGAAACTTGACCATGAAACTGGCTCAAAAGGGAAAACCTCGGATTAGTTAAGATTGTTTGCACATGAGGGAAAGCTCATCCATTTGGCTCGAGGGGACAAAAGGCAGGGGCAGATTTATCAAGTGTCTAATGGGACATGAGGGAAAAGGACCACTGGGCTTTGACCAGGCACTAAAACTAAGAACGCAACAGCACCAGGGCCCTCTATCTGCCCCATCTGTGATCCTCTTGGAAAATGACTTATTATTCTTCTCCTGGAGAGAAAATACCTCTGTCCCATAGTGTTTGAAAAAAAAAATATATGTATATATATATTTTTTTTTTTAAACTCATATTATCTGCCCAAACTGCATTAAAATCTTGTTGACTTTGTAGTACCAGTTTGAAGGACACTAAAGAAAGAGTCTGATTGGTTCAGCTTAGTCATCTGTCCATCCGGGTGCAATGTGCGAGGGCCAGAGGCCGGGTCACAGTGCTACAGAGAAGGCAGTGCGGAGCCCACGTTGACGGGCCACGGAGATGATCCACATGAGCTTGGAAGAACCCCAGAGAACGCTGTCAGCAAACACTGAGGGAATGAATGCCTTGTGTCATTTGGAGTTTGTGATCGTCAGAGCACAGGAATGGGCTGTCCTGAAATAAGACCGACAACCTTCTTATATTTTAGAAAGACTGATTTAAAAAAAAAAAAATATGCAATTGTGCCACTTAACAATGGGGACGTGTTCTGAGAAATTCAACATTGGGTGACTTTGTCACTGTGTGGACACCCTAGAGTGCCCTTAGGCAGACCTGGATGATGGAGGTCAATCACTTCCTCTTGACACCCCCAAGAGACTCTGTTAGTTCGAGATGTCCGAGGCTGTGGCTGGCGTCACGCAGCTTCCTGCCTCACAGTAAGCATGCTCTGACTAGGAGGGGGACATTCTAAGATGACAATGACAGGTGTACAGTAGATACATAAACCAGTAACCGTCATTTACATCGTCAGTGGGATCTGGTCACATGATTGTACTTGCTGTACTTTCATATTCTACATCAGCTTTGGTGCCGCAGGTTGGTTCACACTGACATCCCCCAACACTTGAGCAACGGGAGACATCACATCTTGTCGCATCATGGGTAAGAGGAGTTTTTCAGCCCAGTTGTGATCTTATGGGGCTGTCAGTGTCTGATGTTGACTGAAATGTTGTCACGCGGTGTAAGACTGTACCTCGGAGACGGCAGAGAGAGATTTTTAATGACTCCAGAGGTGAATGATGGCCAAAAATGAATTTCTAACACCCTAATTCTCCATGATGTTGATGTAAAATTCAAAAGGCATCTTAGCATGGCACCCAGGATGTGTATGGTGAGCTCAGACGGAATAAAGATGGAAGTGGCAGGGCACTGGCCAGGGTGAACCCAGCCAGAGCGGAAGGAGAGAAGGCAGAGCAGAGAGAGGAGGAAGAGCAGGACATGCCAAGAGGGGCCAGAAGAAACGTGCGTTGGGTTTTCAGGCTCATACCAAAGCTAGTGCCAGAGGGTGGAGGTGCCAAGAGAATCCCCAGGAAGCATTGCGTGGCCTTTAATGGTCATAGCAGGAACAAGAAGGTGAAAGAGAGAGTGTGCCTACCTCCTGGTCTAGGACAATGCCAACAGATGCTGAGAAACCTGCTGTTCTCTCAAGGAGAGAGCATTGCCCGTAGAGGTCGAGAACAAAGTGGGCATCTTAGTCTTGAATTGAAAGAACCCACGAGCTAAGAAAAGATAGCAGCAGTGGAGGGGGGGAGTCACAGGGATGCCACAAAAACCTCACAGGACGGCAGGAATGGATACTAAGAACTGCCAGATCTCGGGAGACCCAGAAAGATGCTAACAGATCCTGGTCTCGGATCGGGGAACATGCCTGGCTCAGCGGTCCTCACCTACGGGGTTCGCCTCTTCTGTTTCAGGACAGCATAGCTTCTGCTGCTTTAAGATGGACTACACGGCTAACGCGACCTGCCTGACACTCTGTGTCAAAATAAGATTAATATAGTGTCCTAACTAAAATATAAAGGAGGACTACAAGGAAAGCAATTTATCTTGAGCTGAAAGTAAGATGTAGTTTAAAAATAAATGTTTGTGGCTGGAGATACAGCTCAGTGGTAGAGTGCTTCCCTAGCCTGGGTAGGACCTTGGGTTCAATCACCGGCACCCTGACCCCGCCAAAAAAAAAGAAAAAAAATCAGGTAAAAATTAATTAGTGAAGTATTCATGCAAAATACCATATTCAAGGTTGAATCACCATGGATATGACAACTTCAAATATAGACTGATATATTCTGATTGTACTGGCAATGTGATTTTCCAAAATGGTGAATCTTCTAGTTATCTCTTGCTGGGTCACACACTAACAGTGAGAGGCCCCAAACAATCATTTAATGGTGCTCACAAATCCCGTGGGTTAGAAATTCAGAAAGAATGTAGTGGGAATGGCTTGTGCCTGTCTGTATCACTGGGGCCTCAGCGGGCATGACTTCAGTGTTTGGCTCTAGAGCAGGAAGGTAAAGAACTCACTTCCAAGATGGCGCTCCTTCCCTCACTCGCCTGACCCCTGGGCCAGGATCTTAGACTGGATGGCCTCCCTGTGACCTTGCAGTATGGTGGTCTCAAAGTGTTCACGTGGAAGTCAGGGTGTGACGGGCAAGTGTCTCAGCAGGAGCTGCATGGCCACCTGTGACTTATCCTCAGAAAATCACATGACATTCTTTGACACACTTTCAGTCAAAGCAGTCATATGGGGTGGGAGGTAGTGTTGGGAGCGGTGACAGGGGCTGGGAGAGCAGTGACTGAGATGGGGGGTCTCTGATGACCTCATGGCTGTGGCATGCCTGGTGCCTGGGACTGTCCCTGTGCAAGGGCTCAGGATGCTCAGACGCTGTGGCAATGCCCTGCACGAGGAGGCTCTGTGCAATGTCCTGTCAGCTCTGACCTTGAGCTCAGGCACACGTCTCCTGGGAAGAAAGGAATTCTGATGCTAGACAACCACAATGGTTCACCGGCTCCCCTTTTCCAGTTCCTGCCAGCCTTAAAGTAACTTTAAACAGTGGACTTTCTTGAGAGCCACACAAAGCTCCTAATATTGCACTTTGCAACTGTGGATTGCAACTGAGGAAAAGATACATAGATGTCTAGCTTCTGTAACTTTCCTGAATACAAGGAATAATGCTTGCATACTCTTTAACCTGATAATGAGACGTATATAAATAAAGGTTGCTGGTGTGACTCTTTAGATCTGTTTCTCCATCAGAGAGCAGGCTCCACCTGATCCCAGCTTAATCTTCAAGATCTGTGTCTGTGAATCTTTATTTTCCAATCCCCCTTCACTCCTTGCCGGACCCGAGAGATTGGTGGCGCTGGTCACGACAGTAGAGAGGGTTGGTGTATATAGGTCCCAACTCTTGATCAAAAGAAGGTCAACAAATTTGCACCCATGTCTGAAACCACCTCAGTAACTGGCTCTCAGCAAATTCCCAATAAAAACTAAGGTCTTTATTTGAATCACACAGTATTTGCATGTCTAGAAAATTTAGTGCATATTCAAACCTAGTAAACATTATGTTATGTTATGTTAAGAGTCTAAGTCTGACCTAGATTCTATACACAATGCCCAGCAGAATTTTTAAATGTTGTTGTGGGACACAAGATGCTTCTCGTATAGAACACATCTGTGCATTACAGATTGCTTAGTGTCCTTGACCCGTGCTCACTAAATGCTCATGTCCCCTGCTTTGTCATTGACCTTTCTTCTGCAGACCAGATCCCTCTGCTTACTCAGCATATCACTTGTAGATGCAGATAGGCTCTGCAAACCAGAGTCTATGAGCCTTCCACCTGTCTCTCCTGCTCAGTTGGGTTTTGACAATCACAGTGATAATTATGATGATGATAATGACCCTGATGTTGGTGATATTGATATTGGTGATGCTGCTGCTGCTGCTGATACTGGTGATGATGATGATGGTACTGGTGATGATGTTGATATTGGTGGTGATGATGATGTTGATATTGGTGGTGATGATGTTGATATTGGTGATGATGATGATACTGGTGATGATGTTGATATTGGTGATGATGATGATGATATTGGTGGTTATGATCATGCTGATACTGGTGATGATGATGACATTGATATCAGTGATGATGATGATTTTGACATTGGTAATGGTGACAATGTGGATATTGGTGACAATAATAATAATGACGATGGCAGCTAACATGATCAAGTGCTTCCCTTTTGCCAGGGAACCTCATGTTCTATATCATCTCACTGTGGGCTGACACGACCCTAAGGTAAGTGTTATTGTTCTTTTTCTCAGATGAGAAAACTGAGGTTCAGACAGCTTAAATGGCCTATATAAGATCAGAGTTAGAAATTGGGGAACCTGGAGTTTCAGTATTTCTCCCAGTCATCTGGGTGGTTTCGTATGACAAATTCCACTCAATCGATTTGAGTAGAGGAGATAGAAGAAGTGTCTGTGTAGAATTCAGACCAGGTCTCTCAAAAGAGGGCAGCAGGTAGCAGGCACAATGAGGAAATCAAAGTTCAAAATAGACGTGGAAATTGTAAAAGAGTGTTCACCTGCTCTTCTGGACCTGATAAATTATCTCCCAGGCTCTGAGAGAAGGTAGTTTCGTGCCAATAATTTTGGGGAATCCTGGGGAATCGAGCAAGTGTAGTTCTAACACTAAATAGAAGCAAGAAAGTGGTGCCTGTAACTTCAGCTCAATGTAACATTTGAGATCATATTATTAGAAAGGAAGCCGATGCTGGCTGACTTGTTCCCTAGCAGAAGAGGCATCTGCATGGTCACCTCTGTGCCGTCACAGGGCCTGGGCATCCCTTCCTGGACCAGCCTCCTCATTCGCCTGCATTTCTAGAACTGCATCAGGATCTTGTCCACCAGACTCCCAGAGCCCCGTGGTTACATGCTAGTGGGAGAGCTCTGAAGGTCTGCGATCCAGCTGAAGAAGATTCCAAGCCCTCGCGATGTTTTATGCCCTCATCTACTAATGAGTTGCCTTATTTAGCAAGGAAATGGTTTATAAGCTTCAGTTGCACGATCTTTGAAAATGGAGGAAATAAAGGAGCACCAAATTTCAAAAGATGATAAACAGAAACAGCTTGCCATTCCCTAATCCCCTGCAGTGGAGGGGGTTTCCCTCTTCTTAGGTTTTTTTTTTTTTTTTAATGATAATAGAAGTGCTTTTCTGGCACATAATGTATCCTGCTTTAACATAGCTTATCTGTACTACAAAAGCGTGTTTATGAAAGCCTTTGAGTGCTTCTTGGAACTATAACAACATTTTTAGAAAGAAGCGTTATTGAGGTGTTATTCTATGAATTTAAAAAGTCTGAATGCAACATATTTCATACTCACATAACATATTTTATACAAAAATATGGTCATATTGGTGGGATGAAATGCAAGAGATGAACAGATGTAAAGAAAAGTCATGTTCCTGTTTGCTTTCGGACCATTAATCTGCGGCAAACAGCATCTCTCATGTTCTATATTTTTCTTGAATAGTATTATCATAGAAAATAGGAAAATCCTATTTGTATAGGAGATCTCTAATGACATCCTTAAGTTCATGATGACAGTCATTTGGATCATTTCAGGGACAAAATCCTGGGGAGACATTAAGGACTTGAGGAACATAATCGGAGTTTCTGAGATTTCTTGCTCTGGGGAACCTGCTATCATTTTTAAAACATTCACACAGGAAGATGCTCTGAAAAATTTAGTCCAAGGATTGTCAGATTCTCTTTCTGGCCATCTGGTCTACCTACCTACCTCTGGCAGCTGGTTGGAAACAGCCCCACATAGGGAACGAGTTCCCCAAATTCTCTCAGACTGTTCTTCCTCCTGACACACATTACCTCAACAGAACCTTCCATGATGGTGGAAATATTCAACATCTGTACCGTCCAGCTTAGCAACCACTGTGTCATGTGGCTATTGGTGTGACTGAAGAACTGATTTTTATAAAACTATGTATTGCCCACCATCTTAGAGCCAGGCAAGGTATGAGGGAAGTGATTTAGCAATAACATTTTATTTTCTTACTTGATTTAACCCTCATAATGTTCTTACGAGGACCGTTCTTTTTATTCCCCATTTGTTTTTATTTGCAGATGAAAAAAAAAAAAGTGAATTAGAATGATTTAGGACCACAGCTTGCTCTTGGCAGAGGAAAGCTTTGAACTTGGGACTAAATCCAACACCTGCGTGTGGTGTTCCACATTCGTTTTTGTTGTTGCTTTGTTTTAACTATTTTATTGGTGTGTTATAATTGCACATGACAGTGTGATTCATTACACCAAGCCCACGTAATTTGATCAGTCTCATTCCCCAGCAGCTCCCCTCCCCCTCCCCTGCCCCCCACAATTGCTGGCTCTACTGATTTCTCTTTATTATTGTTACTGGTATTTTAATTACTGCATTACATATACATAATCATATATATGAATTTAATGTAATCATATATATGATGAAGCCAGATTATAATTTTATGCATTTTATATATATATATATATATATATATATATATATAATTTTAGATTAAACCAGAGGTATGTGATTTGTTGTGGTATATTTGTACATGGGCGTAGCATTATGACAGACTTCATTAACCAGTACCTCCCTGCGCCTTCCCCTTCTCCAGCCTTCTCAGTCCCCTTCCTATACTCTGTTAGTATTAGTCCTCCTTTTATTTTGGTGAGATCCCCCAACACTTTTTTATTCCTTCTCTCTCTCCCTCCCTCCCTCCCTCCCTCTGTCTTCCTCTCTGTCTCTCTCTCTCTCCCCCCCTTCCCTTTCCCTCTCTCTCTCTAGCTTCCACATTTGAGAGAAAATATTTGACCCTTGACTTTCTGAGTCTGGCTTACTTTGCTCAGTACCATGTTCTACAGTGTGATTCATTTACCCACAAATGACATCATTTCATTCTTCTTTGTGGCTCAGTGGAACCCTATTTTGTGGGTACATATACCACGCTTTCTTTGTCCATTTGTCTGTTGATGGACAACTTAGACTGGTTCCGTGCTTGGCTATTGTGAAATGTGCTACTATAAATATGGTATGCATGTATCACTATAGTATGCTGATTTTACCAAGGCATGGGATAGCTGGGTCATAGGGTGGTTCCATTCCTAGTCTTTAAAGGAATCTCCATACTGATTTGCAAAGTGATTGTACTAATTTGCAATCTGACTAAAAATGTATCGATGTACCTTTCCCCCCACATCCTCACCAAAAATTATTATTTGTATTCTTTTTTATTGTCTGTTCTATTTAATTCATATGACAGCATGATTCCCATCTAAAGGAAGTGAAATGAAATCTCAGTGTAGCTTTGATTTGCATCTCCCTGATTGCTAAGGAGGTACATTTGGGTGCATTTGTATTTCTTCTTTTCAAGAAATGTCTATTTAGATCTTTTGCCCATTTATTGATTTGGTTACTAGTGGGTTTTTTCTGGTGTTTAGTTTTTGAGTTCCTTATATATTCTGGATATTAATCCTCTGTTGGAAGAGCAGCTGGCAAAGATTTCCTCCCATTCTGTAGACTCTCTCCTCCTGCTGGTAACTGTTTCTGGTGTTGTGCAGAAGCTTTTTCATTGGATGCCATTCTATTTATTGGTTTTTGGTTTTATTCCTTGAGCTTTGGGAGCCTGCAATGACATGTTGGAGGGTTGCTGCTGTTTTTCTTCTAGCAGTTTCCGTGTTTCTGGTCTAATTCGTAGGTCTTTGATCCATTTGTTCCTTCTATCCCTATTTTCTTTGTGCAGAGTGAGAGGAATCTAGTGTCATTCTTCTGCATATGGATATCCAGTGTTCTCAGCACCATTTGTTAAAAAGCTGTCTTTTCTCCCGTGAATGTTTTTGGCACCTTCGTCAGGGATCCAGTGACTGTACCTATGTGGATCTGTCTCTGTGCCTTATATTATCTTCCATTGTCTTTATGCAAATACCATGCTGTGTTTCTTTCTGTAGCTCTCTAGTATAATTAGAGATCAGGTATTGTGATATCTCCAGCCTAGCTCTCATTGTTCAGTATTGCATTGGCTATTCTGGGTCTTTTATTCTTTATAATAAACTTGGGACTATAGTTCTGTGAAGAATGACTGACATTTTGATGAGGCTTGCATTGAGCCAGTAGATTGCTTTTGGTAATATGGCCATTTTGACAATATTAATTCTGCCTGTCAAAGAACATGGGTGGTCTTTCCATCTTCTAAGGTCTTCTTTAATTTCTTTCATAAATGTGTTATTATTTTTTGTAGAGATCTTTCACCTCCTTAGTGAGATTTATTCCCAAGTTTTTAGTTTATTTTTTAAGGCTATTGTGAATGGAATAGTTTTCTTTCTCAGAAGATTAATTATTGGAATATAGGAAAGTTATTGAGTTTTCGGTGTGTTGTTCTCATATTGCAACTTTGCTGAATTTGTTTATCAGAGCTGGAAGTCTTCTGGTGGAGGTTTTTTGGGGAGGGGAGTCTTCTAAGTATAGGATCATATCATCAGCAAACAGAAATAGTTCAACTTCTTTCCCTTTTCCTATTTCTATTCCTTTAATTTCCTTCTCTTGCCTGATTGCTTTGGCTAGAGAGTCAAGAACTGTATTGACTAGGAGTGGAAAGAGTGGGCATCCTTATCTTGTTCCTGATATTAGAGGAACTCTTTCTGTTTCCTCTGTTCAATGCAATGTTGACTTTGGGTTTTATACAGTTTTATTATGTTGAGGTAAGTTCCTTCTATCCCTATTTTCTTAAGTGTTTTTAACATGAATAGGTGCTGGATTTTGTCAAAGACTTTTTCTGCGTCAGTTGAGATGATTGTGTGGTTTTTGTCCTTAGTGAAGTACATTTACTGATTTATGTATGTTGAGTCAAACTTGAAGTGGGATAAATCCATTTGATTATGGTGTAAAATCTTGTTAATATGCTTATGATTTAATAAAGACATCCTTAATATTTTATTAAGGATTTTTGCATCTATGTTCATCAAGGATGTTAGTGTATATTCTTTACTTAATGTGTCTTTATTTGGTTTCATAGGGTGAATTTAGGAGTTTTCTTCACTTTCTATTTCACATAATAATTTGAGGAGGACTGGCATTAGATCTTTCTTAAAGGTCTGTTAGAACTTATCTAAGAATTCATCTAGTCCTGGGCTTTTCTTTCTTGGAAGGTTTTTAATTACTGCTTTAGTCTCATTGCTCTTTATTGGTCTGTTTAGGTTTTGTGTATCCCTTGGTTCAATTTGGGTAGCTCATAGTTGTTTAGAAATTTGTCAGTATCTTCTATATTTTCAAATTTATTGGAATACAAATTTTCAAAATAGTTCCTAACGATCCTCTGGATTCATAAGTGTCTGTGGTGATAATTCCTTTTTCTTTTCTAATTTTGTTCATTTGGGTCTTCTCTCCCTTTCTTTTGGTTAGTTTGGCTAAGGATTTATCGATTTTGTTTGTCTTCAGAGAACCAACTCCTTGGTCCTTTGCATTCTCTTTTCACTAATTTAAACTCTGATCTTAATTATTTCTATCTTCTACTGGTTTTGGAATTGGTGTTTTGTACTTCACATTCTTAAATAGATATCGGACTTTGTACTTCCTTCTAACCAGGGTTCTGAAGACCCTACTTAAGGAATGGAGAATGGCTTCTTACTGGAAAGTTCTGTCTCTATGTATAACTTCCCTATAAGCCTATATAGCTCTCAGACACTGAACTTATAAGTTTCTAAATTGTCTGTCATTCCCCTTGGCGGCCCCATTTTTCTAGTAAGAAGGTTATAAAAATGATTTGTATCCTCACGATGTGCTAGAAAACATTGTGTTTGCATTTAATGTAGCTACAAGATAGCCTAGTTTAGTGTCAGAATCGCTGATGATGGTCTCAGAGACGCATAAGGTCTCTGGTGGGCATTAAGTAGCTTTGGACAGGTTACTACATCCTGGAAACCTGTTTTGTCATCCTAAAATTGGAGTAATAGAAGTTTCTACTCTCTGAGAATCAATGAATGAATGTATTTGAAATATTTAGCATGGTGCTTAATACAGTAAGTGCTTAATAAAAATTAGAGGCCATAATTATTATAGTTGTTCCCTCTTACCCACAGGGAGTATGTCCATTCCAAGACATTCCGTGGACCCCTGAAAGCACAGATGGTACTGGATCCTATATATACTATGCTTTCTTTTCTACGTACATATACAGATGTTAAAATTGCTTCTGTAACTTAGGCACAGCAAGAAATTAACAACAACAATAATAAAATAGATTGTTTTTAACAATATACCAAAATAAAAGTTATCTGAAACTTAGGAAATAAATCATTTATTTCTGGAATTTTTCGTTTAATAGTTTTCGGCTGCGATTTTCCTTGGGTAACTAATATTGTGGAACACAGAACCCAGAAAAGGGGATCCTGCTGTATGCCCACTTCAGCTCCTACCCACAGGGCTTACTGTTAATTTTTTTTACCCGATTCTTACCAACTTAGGAAAACAGACGATGACAATAAAAGCCACATAAATCAAAGCTAATGAGATGAATGTTGTCAAATAACTTTTCCTCTGTCCTGAGATGTCAATGCAACCAAATGAGCCCCTGATTGCTGGCGTGGGCATAGTAGAAAGGAAACCCTGAGGATTTGCTATCTTCCTCTCCCATGGTGATTGACTACATACAGAAAGAAGGGGAGATTCTATGTGAGTTCTTCCCAGAGGCTAACTCAATGCTCTTGAGTATTTCTGCCTTAATTTCTTCCTTCTACCTTGATTTTTCCCCTTCTTATAGTTACTATCTTATAGTTCTTATAGTTTCAAAGTATGTTTGATTTTAAGTAAATGAGGGACGTTTAAAATAAAGAAATAAGTTCCCATCAGCTGCAGCAGCCCCCTCCCTGGGATGAGCTGCTTGCCTGCAGAAGGCCCTGGTGGGCCGCCGTCAGGTGCCAGGCAGGATCTGAGGCCCAGGGCAAGTCAGGGGCCCTGGGTTGGTGCTGGGGACCACACTGCTAAGCAAAAGGAGCAAAGCTGTGGAGACCCAGCACCTGCTACACCAGGAGAATGAAGATTCAAGGAAACTTGCAAGAATGAATGAATGAACTTGGTGTCAAGAAGAAACAACCCAGCTGAGGCATTGGGTTATCTTATTTCTGATTTCTTCAGAAGAAACTGATGGAAAACGGTTCGATCCTGGGAGTGTCCAGGGACATGCAGTTGCCCTCCTTGGGGTTCAGAAGTCGAGGAGCACATGACCTCTGAAGGGGTTGTGCCTGGGGTACAAGGACGGCCACAGATGGAGGAGCAAGGCCACGTCCACAGTAGCACCATGGCCTGTTGCCTGACCCCTGGGATTCACCCGGTGACCAGCCCTGGAGAGTTGAGGACTGACAGTGGAACTGAGGGCAGGGCGTGAGGACCACAGACAGCACCATGCAAATGATCCACCTCCCAACAGGTCTTGTGTCCCAATGCCAACAAGAGATCTCAACGTAGGGACAAGGATATGGTGATGTATGAAACTGCAGCATGCATCCAGAACGACAAAGAAGCCAAGGAGGAAGTGCTGGGAAGACTCAAACTGGAGCTGAAGGAAGGGCGGAGAGAGGAAGAGCAGCACTGTTCACTGAGCAGGGACCAGATCCCAGGATGCACCAGTTCCTGCTCCATCCTGAAATTTTATACAAAGAGATTATCTTCCAGATGAACTTGGACAGCCATTGAAGGACTAGGCTGATTATGAAGCTTCACTAGAAATGATTCTCCCCGTTAAAGCCTGTTACAGCTCAGGAAAATGCCGCCAGAGCAAATCACCTTGTGTGTAGATCACATTGCATCAAAATGACTCCATTTATGTGAAATGCCTGAGATAGATCCATAGGGATAGAAAAGTGACCACTGATTGTCAGGGGATAGGGGAGGGGGCATGAGGAGAGACTGCTAATGGTTAAGGGGTTTCTTTGGGGGTTGGTAAAAATACTCTAAAATTTGATGGTGCGGATGGTTGCAGACTCTGAATACATTCTTGAAAAACATGAGCCAACCTTGTTGGAAGTAATGTGCATACACTGAACACATCTATGAGGTACACAAACCTCTCTCAATCTATCATTGCAACACATACAATATAATCATGCTTTTTAAAAAAATTAAAGATAATTGACTTTACCGATTTCTCAAAATGGGCATCAGTTGAGAGAAGACCCCAGGTTTCAAGACAATAACATCACACGCAAATGCAACGACCTTTTAGGGGGATAAAGAACTTTCATAAAAGATCATAGAGAAGAGTCAAGGATGAAACTGGTCTCATGTTTGAAGTATCTACATTTTTCCATCATTTGAAGTCTTGCTTGGTTTTTGAATGTCCACAGGCACCTCGTGGATGGCATGAAATGGTGACATGGAGCCAGGTTCAGGGTCACATTGCATTCTCCAGCACTGCTTCTCTGCCCCTCAATAGCCTCATGCAAGGCAACAGGGTGGCAGTTGGTTGTGGTTCTGCGCTGACTGCTTTGAGGACCCAGGTGAATGGTAAAGCATCCCTACAGAGCTCCTGGCACGTGGTCAGTGCCCATCCTTCTTACAGTAGGTGGAGTAGCAAAACCCAGTTCGGTGAAATCCCTGCCATCAAAGGTTCTGCATGCTCAATGGGAGTACCCAGAGGCAGGGACTCTATCAAGCCACTTTCTTAATAATGCAAATGCAGCGCAGCTTACCCGACTTACGTGCATTTGGAATTACTGGTTAGAAAGCCTTTGCTGAGTGTTTCATATACAGAGCCCATTACTACTTGCTCTGCCCAAGAGAACATCAATTGAAGACAAGGTGTCTGACATTAAGGACCTTGAAAAGCACACACAGAGCTGAAGAGTGTTTGAGAAAATTCCAAAGGAAGTTTCAAGTTGAACTAGAAAATCTGAGCAGGGCATTGGGTGGTGGGGGGTGATGGTAGATGCGGGTGGCACACAGAGAGCAGAATCAAAATCAACTTAGGGTAAATCCTCCCGGACCAAATGAAATGTACGCTAAATCTGTGATGGACATGAATTAAGGACACTGAAGGAGAGCTGTCAGAAAGAATGACCTGTGCTAGGTTTTGGCAAGGCAAGTTGGCACAGGCATTGAGAAGTTTTGAAATATGCATACACTTGGACCCGAGAATTCCACTGCTACAGATCTGTTCACTGGAAGGAATCCACAAAACAGAAAAGGCTCTGCCGCTAGTGGGATCATAAAGTGGAACAGCCACTTTGGAAAGTAGTTTGGTAAAATGCTACCATTCCTCAAAACGCTGAATAGCCAGTGACGTGACCCAGCAGTTGCCATCACAGATACATACCTGAGAGAGCTGAGGGCGTAGACCCACATACAACTGTGGGGCAGTAGGTTCATAGCATTGTTGGTAATAGTCACAAAATGGAAGCATACAAATGATCATCAACTGATAAATAAATAAAATTAGCTTATCCATACAATGAAATGTTACTCAACCCTGAAGAGGATTGAAGTACTTTGTCACCAATGAACCTTGAAAATATCATGCCAAGTAAGAGAAGCCACTCAAGAAAGGCCACATATCCTAGGATTCTGTTTGCATGAAATGTCCAGGATAGATAAATCCCTAGAGGCAGAAAGCACATTCGTGTTTGTCAGGGCCAGGGGAGGAGCCGATGAGAAATGCCTCTCATGTGTAAGGGGTTTCTTTGAGGGTTGGGAAGAAAAATTCTAATATTTGATAATGCTGATGATGACCCAAAAAACCTCTGACTTGGTTGTCGGGTGAATTTTATGATTATATCTCAAAAATAAGTTATAAAACTAGAAAAGTTTTTGGCATAAGAATGACATAATGACATTTTTTTTTTTCCAAGAGTGAAAAGCTGGAAACAATCTAGATGTCAGTCACAGAACGTGAGAAAACGTAGTGGCCACCTCAGGGATTCTTAGGCTTCCATGGACGTAACTGCTTCCTCAGATGACAAGAGCCCTGTGGCTTTCTTGCTGGAAATAGGCCCTTCACCGTGGCTCGCATGTTTCTGAGCAGCTCTCTGCTCTCATGTGGACTCCCAGCTTACTCTGGGGTTTGGGTTGGCTCTGGTTTGCCCCCTGCTTAGGTGTGAGACTGCTTTTGGATGGCAAAGGTCATGGTCATGACTGCTCTTCCCCGGAGAGAAACTTCTTGTCTAATACTGTCCTCAGAGCAGCACAGAACATTCCCTTTAATTTCCCAGAACAATGCAAGGACAAAAAATCCCACTTAAAGTCCCTCTCTAAGACCTAGAAATGGGAAGAAGGTGCCGTTTGAGACTGATTGGCACTCCCTCGCTGGGCCAGCCCGTACCTGGCTTCAGGCGCCACTTCTGGCTTGGCTTCCTGTGGTTTTATTGGGAGGAGGGAGAGCCTGAAGTATCCTCTGGTCTTTTTGTGGCTGGGAATAGTGACCCAACTGCCTCCCAGATCCTGGGGGGGAAGGGAGTCTCTTCTCTTCCTAGTCCCTCATTTGCCACCTGAGTCTTCTTGTGTCGTGGGATTGATCGCTTCAGAAAATGTTGAGTGAAAAAAACAATTCTTGACCACAAAGGTATGGCTGAGCCTGCCCTTGGAATGTGTCCCCAAATGCAGGTGACTTTAGACCCACAAGGCAAATAGCCCAGAGCCACTCGGCTCAGCTTCCTCCAGCCCCTTGAAGTCACTTTTCATCGAGGATTAGGTGGGGCTCCTCTCCTCACTCTCATGCTTTGTAATTCATGGAAGTGTTACTGAAATAAGATGTGAGGAACAAAATCAGCAATTACAGATCAACACCAAATTAATCTAACCTCCAGGGGCACGGGTCTTTGTTCAGTACATCAAAAGATGATCAGATGCAAATCAAAACTACAATGAGATATCAGCTCACCCCAGTTGGAATGGCTAGTCTGAAATAAACAACAACAGGAACTCTCAAACACTGTTGGTGGAAAGTTAATTAGTACAACTGTCATGGAGAACAACATGGAGGGGCCTCCAGAAACTAAAAGTAGATCTACCCTATTGTGGGGCAGGCCCATGCTGGCTATAGTAAGGCTCCCTTGCCAGACTTCTGGCCAGCTATGCTTCTGGTATGTACTCAAGGTCGTAAACATCTGCTGGTGAGCACGGGCTCACTTAGGTAATCCGATGGCACTGTGTCTTCTTTGTTTGGCCTGCATATAAAAAAGGCCTATGGAGAGACTCAGGGGTCTGGGTGCTGCCTCCTCTGAATCAAGCATGTCTACTATCCCAACTTTGTCTTGTGCTTCTTTCATGTGCTGGGATCCCGAATCTGTTTCACAGAGTCTGCCCGCTGCAGGACATCTGTGATCCAGCTTTGCAGCTATTTGAAAGGAAAGGAAATCAGCCTACCAAAGAGTGGGATTGTTCAGAGTAGCTAAGGTGTGGAATCAACCAAGGTGTGAATCAAAGCATGATTTGATTATGAATATGATTTGATTAAGAATATGTCATACTATAAACACCTGGGAGGATATTATTTAGCCATAACAAAGAATGAAATCCTACCATTTGCAGCAAAACAGATGGAACAGAAGGATACTAGTTTCAGTGAAATAAGCCAGTAACAGAAAGACAAGTACTGTGTATTCTCGAATCAGTGGAAATTGAAAAAGGTTGACCTGCATATAGAATATCAATTACTAGAGGCTAGGATGGAAGTTGGGCTGAATTGGATGGACACATGCTATATGCATGTGACAAAATATCACACTAAACCCCTTTAATATCTAAATCATGTTAAACAAAAATAAAGTTTTTACAAAGATTATCAAAAATTCCTTTTCCTGTTTTGCAATATTGTCCTCACTGAGTCAGCACTGGGTGGGACCACTTCTCAGGTTTGTCTCTTCAAAGGAGGGGCATGTGGAGGGTGGACAGGTTTGAAGAGGGTGGGTGACCACCCAGCCTCTCGCTCATGGGACTGGGGAGCCATCCTCACTCCCAAGGAGAACACTGTCTACACTAGAGAAACAGCACAGGCAAGAAATGCTAATGCATCTTGGGGCACTTGGGACTGCAGGCTGGAGAGTTTCCCATGACATGCTTATCAGTAGCAGAGGAGCAAGCGAGGCCCAGGGAGACCCTTGAGCACCAATTGCTCGGGACACTAATTGCAAAGAGCTGTGACCTTTTCCTTTAAATCATTTCCCAGTCACTTGAAATCATTTCATGCACGCTTTGGTCTTTGGCCTCTCTTGTCTCCAAACCCATCTGGAGAGCTCTGTTTGCAGAATCTTTTCTCTGAGTGCCTTTAATTTAGCAATGTTCTCTCCCTGGCAGTGGGAGAGAATGCTCTGTTATGGTGGAGTATAAATCACCCTGAAATAATAATAGGATAGATTACTGTAATCAATACAATAAAATAATTCCAGCAGATTAACAATAATGAACGAACATTTATTAAGTGTCTTTTGTGCACAAATCCATGGGGTGTATGGAGAGGAAATGTATACCCAGAGCTTCGGGGTAGCTCATTAGGGGTTCAGCCAGGAGCGTGCGAGACTGGATGGTGGAGTATTGTGAGAATATTGTTGGTGAGGCCAGGGACACCTGGAAGGGACCCTGGCGGTACTGTGTGCCGTCTTTGTGACTCTGATGGTGGGCCTTAAATAGTTTTTAAAAAATTTTTCCAACTGGTAAAGCCAAACATTAAGCCCATTAATTTCCAACCTTTTTTCTTTTCTGGTTTACAGAAAAGACTACATAATTTGTCTCTTTAGTAGCCTCCAAACTTAATGTGGTATTTCTAACCATTCAACTGACCTGTGATTCATATGCTGTTTAGTTACGTCATTTAAGATCTATGATGACACTGAATGTCTTCACAGAAGTTTGGGGCCATCCTCACAATCAGTGAAGTACCTGAGCTGTCAGGCTGTTTTGAAGATTAAATGAGATGATGTAAGTAAGCAATAGACTCAGTTGGCGATTTCCTTCTGGTAGTTATTGTTCTTGCTGTGGCAGCGGCTGGCATCCAGGAGGCTGAAAGGAATGGGTGGCAGGGCAGAAGGAGAGGGGAGGGACACAAGAGACCCACAGGGTACCCTCTCCAGATGGAGTGACAGACTGCCGTCCTCGGCACTGGATTCTCTTCCAGTTCCAACATGGAGCCAACTGAACTGAGTCGACTGGGACCTTTGGGGACTGAGCTGGGTGGGTTAAATTCAGAACCGAATATTAACCAACAAACAAGCCTTAACACATTTCCGAGATGAATGATAGCCAAGCTAAACTTCGTGCCTCTTCGCCGTTGGGGTTGCAGCCCCAGGAGAGTCCAGACATCTCTCTGGATGCCTCTCGTTTGCTAAAGTCGTGCAGCTGGCCCGCAGAGGGTCCGCGGCCAAGCGTGGCGATCGCGTTGCCTACGGAATGGGCTCCTCCTTGGGGTATTGCGATCCTGATGGGGAAGAGCTGGACTCCCAGGTTCAGCAGAGCCTGGCTCTGTTCTTAGAGTGTTTGTGCATCTGAATCGCCAGAACGGATACGGCTCTTCCATTCGTCACCGTGGGGGCTGGGGAGTTGCAAAATCAAGCCTGACCGCCTGCTTCGGAGTGGCCGACGAGCCCTGGAGCTGTCACCTCTGCGTGCCCCCAGGTAGCTGAGGACGCGGCTTCCTTTGTGCTAGGACCGTGATTGCTTTCATGCTGCGTGACAACGTGGCTGTGATTTCATTGATTCTCTTGGAATTTCAAATGAATGCTTCTCTCTTGCTGCACTACATTGCCGAGCCCCACGTTCCCCAATCAGAAAAACAAAATCAGCTGAAGCCGAAAGCGCCCCTCGTTTGCAGGAAACCAGGCTCTTGTTTCGACTCAGCACGGATCACGTGCTTCCATGGACGATGGCGTGCGGAGGTGGCGCCTGAGCTCCGACCTTCTGTGAAGATACAACCATCTTCAGTTGTCCTTGGTTTCTACGCTGTCACTCCAGAAATCCTCACGGGGGTTACACGAAGTCACTGACTCTGGCACTGCTGTGAGCTCTCTGAGCTCATGAGCTTGAAAACTAAACAGGAAACAAATAGTTTGAGCTGATGGTTTTTCCTGTGGTAGTGAATTATGAACTTTGGTTGGGGTTTCTTTAGACCATTCTTTGGATGGACAGGGTGTAATTTTGCACCCCGAGGACATTTGCCTAGACACACTTTTGGTGGTCGTGACCAACTTAAAGTGGGGGGTGGTAGAGGCCATGGTCACCAAGTGACCCGGCCCCAGACGTTGGTACTGCCGAGGCTCAGACCGAGTCTGACATGGTATTCCACGCCAGCGGGGATTTGGGTGGATGCCCCTGATTGTCATCTTGCCATTCTTTGTCTCAAAACCTCAGCTCGATGAGCTGTATTATTGGAAAGAGGCAGAGTGGGCCAGGGATCAGGGCACGGGCCTGAGTCTGAGCCATCTGGCTTGGCTTCAAGGAGATGGGGTGGAACTCACGGGCCCCTGCCAGTTCCATGCACAAACTGGCCCCGCAGCCAAAAGGAAGTGAGGCCTGGGACCGCAGAGGGGACATCTGGGCCAAGATGGCTCCCTGGAACTCAGGACCACCCATACCCACGTGGCACCGCTTTGTTGTTAGGGTGCCCGTGCTGCCCTGTGGGCAAACACAAGATGCCACCCTGCAGGCAGATGTCGCTCCCTGAGGGGCTCTGTCGAGGGGGGACGCTGGGTGGACTTGATCCCCTGCTTCCATTTCTATTCGAGGTGGCCCTGCTGGTTTCTCTTTCTGCTCCTGGTGGGGATGTACCCACGGAGGGCTGATGAGTCCACCCAGCATGGCACAGTCACCTGCCAGGGGGCAGGGCAGGCAGCATCCAGGCTGCTGCTGAAGGATCTGCTGGCATCTGCAGACAGCCGGGCAAGGCTGTCAGCCTGCGACTTGGAGAACTGGGTCTCCTGGGGTACTGTCCAAATCTGGGGTCTTAAATGTCTTCCTGGGCCATAGGTCTGCCACCTCTCTTGCCTGTGCCTTTATCAGAGGTTGTGCAATCTCCTTTCATTGGGACCATATTTGTGGGATTCAAGAATGCTCCATTTCTGTGAATTTAGGGACTTTCTGTGGCCAGAAATGCGGTCGGGAGTCCTATAGGTTCATATTATCTGGGTTCAAATCCCCACCCCACCAAAGCACGGTTGTGACCTACAGCAAGACTTTGTTTTGTTTTAACTTACAAAGAAAATACTTCTTTGAGCCTTCCCTGTATCCTCTGTGAAGAGGGGAACGCGGTGCACCCCCTTCCCAAGGTGGGTATGGAAGTTAAATGAAGTTACAAATGTGCGTCTACTCAAGCTCTGGCTAGGTGACGTCGCATTGGGTCGCACCACGCCTCCCTCATCTTGTTGGAGACGGTCCCCTCAACCTGGCTGGGGCAGCCTCCTTGTCTCCTCATTTGGAAGGTATAGGAGGAGCACCCAGAGGGGTCACATATCCAGGAAGTGGAAGAACCCGGATCAGAACCCAGGACCCTGGAGCCTACCAGCTCTGGTGTCCGCTGCACAGCTCTGCTGCTTCTCTGAGGCTGACTTTGCAGGGGGCAGTCAGCAGCTGCTCCATCCATCGGCTTCAAGGATCCTGGAAGCCCTGTTGTCTTCTCCAGTCCAGAGAGTCTCTGTTCACCAGCCCCAAAAGGCTCATGTTAAGACACCAAGTGCAACTCTGGAGTGCACACTCTACTTGGAAACAGATTAAATTATTATATAATTTTATGAATGATAATAATAAAAGGCCTCCACAAGTTCTCCCTGCAGGCTGACTGTGAGCGAGCAACTCTGCACCGGTGCTCACCGAGTCCTTCCAGTCCCTGGGGTGAGACGGGGTTTCTGTTCTTCCCATTTTGCAGATGAGAACAGAGAGGCTCAGAGAGGGGCTCGATCAAGACCACCGTGGGGAGAGGGTGTGCTCTTAAAGCTGAAAAGGATTCGCTTGGTCTTCAAAAGGAACTTTGAACTCCTGACATGTGTCAAAAAACAGAACTTGCTTTTCATAATCCCTAACTTTAAAAATATTCCAGCTTTTTGAAAGCATGCCAAAAAGTTTGCTTTTTAATGTCCATCTCCTCTCCTCTTGCCTCCGTCCTCTCCAAAGTGTGCCAAACTGCCTGATCTGTGGAAGTGATCCCAGGTTCTTACAGAGAGCAGCTGGAATCGTTTGCCTCATTTGTCCCCCACCCCGGTTTCCAACCTGTTGCTGCAGAAAGTCTCCTCTTAAAGATGCCTTCCAGAAAGTATGTGCTGAGTCCACATTTTCCTTTGGCCAGAAGACCTTGATTCTCTGTGAAGATATGTCATACTCCTATCCTTAAAATATATTTTGAATAGCAGAGAAGGAAATAAATCCAAAGGTTGTAAACTGTCCAAGCAAGAGAATTAGCAAACAGGCGGGTGGTACATCAGTTCCTAGATGCTGGGGGTGAAAACAGATGGGAGACATGAAATCCACTGTGTGAAAGAAGCAAGAGAGTGAACTCAGAGAGGCGGCCTGAGGTGGCCTTCAGAGGAAGCGCAGGGGATGGAAGCAAGGACTCTGCAGAATGAGTTTCTAGCAGACGTGGTCCCATGTCTCAAGGTGGGAGAGAAAGAAAAAACGCTGGAAAAAAGTTGCATAGGATTTGAGTGACAGATGTTTGCAGAGTACCCTGTCTGTGGCAACTAGGACCAGAGCAGTAAGCAAAAGGGACCAAGTCCCTGCCTTGTGTGGCTTGTACTTGGGTGGAGGGATGTATTAATTAGCTTTCAATCACTGTAATGAAGTACCTGACACAGGCTACTTATAAAGTAAAGAGAGTTTTATTTAGCTTACAGTTTTAGAGCTTCAAAGTTGAACGCCTGGGCTCATTGATTTGGCTTTTAGTGAGGGTGGCAGATGGTGGTACTTTAGGCACATGTAGGAGCAAAATGTCACACCTGGAACTGAGTGAGAGACAGAGAGCAGGGTTCCCTAATCCCCTAGAGAACGGTATCCCCAGTAATCGAAGGGCCTCCCACCAGGCTCCACCTCCCAAGAGTTGACAGTACCTCCCAAGTAGTGTCACTCTTAGGGACCAAACCTTTGCACATGGACCTTTGTGGGACACTCTACATCCAAACCAGGCAAAGGAAGACTAGGAAATAAAGCCTGCTGACTCAGAGGGTGATTCAAGATAGAAGGAAAATCACCATCAACCCCTAGACCTGTGTCTCAGGCAACCAGGTGGTGGCTAATGACAAGGCTGGCTTGAACTGTGACCTGTACCCACTGAGTTCACATTTCTCAGCCCAATTGTGTCAGGAGGTCTGTCTCCTGGAACCAACAGCTCACAGTCCAGCAAGCCGTTCTGTAGCAGATCCACACAGTGGAGAAAAGTGTATCAGTTAGTGTCTGGCTGCTGTAACAAGTACCTGAGAAAAACAGCTCAGAAGAGGGGAAGATTTATTTTAGCTGGTGGTTTTAGTCCATTGTTGGCTGGCTCCATCACTTGGGACCCAAGGTGATGTCATGCTGTCTAACTCACGGCATCTGGGGAACAGAGAAAGCAAGGCAGATCCGGGGACAGATGCAGTCCCCACGGCACGCCCCTGTGACCGGCTTCCTCTGACCTTGCCCCACCTGCCACAGCTTCCAGCTGTCCACTCCCCCATCAATGAATTAAGCCGCTCACGAGGTCAGAGTCCTCATGGATCTAATCGCTTCAGGAAAGCAGCAGCTCTGGACGTTGGGGCACTGGGACCACGCCTTCAGCACAGAGTCTTTGGGGGACACTTCGTATCTGGGAACCCTAACAGGCCCTTTCCCTTGATCTCCCAAGAGAAATAAATATAAACCTTCCCAGGTTCACAAGCGAGCACACGAGCCACGTGACCGCTCCATACAAGGCGTTTGTGTGCAGACTGCCACAGAGGCTCCTAGTCCATGACCCCACACTGGACACCCAACAATTGGAAGTCCTTCAATCACACCGCCCGTGGCCTGCCGCCATATTGCTCGAATCTCCTCTCCCCGCATTGGGTTATCTGTTTCTGTCTTTTGATCCCTTTTGTCTGTAATGAAGTCTTCTCTTGGGTCCTCTCCAGAAACTCGGCATCTCACCCTTTTCTGTGGCAGGAAGGTTGCCGTCTGCCTCCTGGCCACCTGCACACCCCTGAGGCGTCACCCAGGTGCCCCTGGCCTGGGGGCTTCTCGCCAGGCTCTTCCTTTGACCACAGGAAGAAGGTGAATGTGCTTCCTTTATCTCTTCTCCACCCGTCTCTGGGAGGCAGAGGAGGAACAGACTGATTTATTGCGACATCGACATGTCAATCAGGCCCCTCCGTTCAGGACATCGAAGCAGCTGTGTCTGGTTGTTTCACGGGCGTCTTCCATTTGCTCTCCTCCTCTGCTCAGGTAGCTGGCCAGATGGAGCTGGGGAGAAGGAAGCCGGCCGGCTGTGGACGCTTGTGCACGTAGTTCCCAGGGCTGTAGGAGGCACTTCACATTTTGTGAAGAGGCCAGTCTCGTGTTAAGTGCTCTTACCAAACAAACAAACAAATTCGCCTCCTGCCTGAACGCGTTTGTCTGAAGCTGTTGCTAGGGGCAACCTTATGTATCTCCATGCGGATTTAAGGTGGGGTTTGTGCTTCAAGGAGAAGGGAGGCCGGTTCCTCAGCGCGCTCTGGGGAGGGCGGGAAACACGTCATGGTGTGTTTCGGACTCCGTGGGAGGTGGAGTCTTCTTGCCATCACCTTAGAAGGGCCACAGTTTACTTACCCAGGGTCACAAACCACAGAGCTGCACAGGGCTCAGGAAATCCTGGCTCGACCGAGTGTAGTAGACTCAACATACACTTGGTCACTTGGGCCTCCCCCTCTGCATCCTCAGTCCACGTCCGCTGATGGAGCGGAAGACGTGACAATCAAAAAGAAAATAATCATTAAAAATCACCCACCATGTCGCCTCTGTGGGAAGGAAGATAACGCTTGGGGTCATCTTTGTTCGGTTCCTTGATCAATGTTGGATACTCTCTGCCTCGAATCCAGCTCCTTCTGTTCCTTCCACCTCAGTGCTTTTGATTCAGGCCGTCGAGGGCCTGGCTGCTGCTTCTCGTTCAAATCTTGCTCCAGTGCCAAATGCTGGAGAAGCCAGCTCCGGCCACTTGAGAAAGAAGTGACCTGCCTGCCTGTCCCCCAGGGACTGGGCACGCCACCAGGCTGACCCACACATTTCATTGTGCAAAATCGTCTTCTTTATTTGTTTAGTAGTTTAATCATTGGATAAGCCTTTGTTGCGGGCTTACTATGTGCCGAGCACACTTCAGGGTTCTGGGGATCCATGAGGAACAAAGCAAGCAAAAGTCTTCGCTCTGGAGGAGTCGAGCTCCCAAGAGCAGGCGGTGGGTGAAGAGCCCAAGTTCACTGTGGCCCACACGGAGGGTGGGAAGTGTGCTGGAGAGGTGAGCCCCGGGGAGGGGGTGCTCGCTGAAGAGCTCCGTGAGCAGGTGGTCTGGGGGCCTTGGAGGAGGGAGAGGACCGCAGGCAGAGACAAGAGCAGTGGAAAGGCCCTGGGGCAGGACATGTGGCCAGTGGGCTCAGTGGAGGGCAGGGAAGCCAGAGGGGCTGGGGTGGTGAGCAGATGGGATGTGTGGCCAGGCCAGGTCGACAACGGGAGCCAGGAGTAGGTGCAGCGGTGCAAGCCCTGGAGGGTACTGCCCGCTGGGCTGTCACGCAGGGAGACGGGGCAGGGAGCGCACTCTGGGCAGGGTGGTGACTTGGTCCAGCTGGGTTTATATAAAAGGGTCGTTGGAAGACTGTTTGGGAGGCTCTGGCCTTGGCTCAGTGTGGGCAGGGATCAGCTTGGCAGTGTGCCCGCATGCACACACGCACATACACATGCACACACGCACACACATGCATGTGCACACGCACACATGCACACACGCACACATACACATGCACACACATACATGCACACACTTGCACATGCACACACGCACACATACACATGAACATGCACACACACATGCAAACACACACACATGCACACTCTCACACATGCATGCACACGTGCACATGCCTACACATGCACACACGCTCACACGCACACACACACTCACACACTCACACACACGCACTCGCATGCCCAAAGAAGCGCATCTCTGTCCCCCAACTTCTGTTGGATGAGGGCTCTGCCTTCTTAGTGATACGTCATCTGCGTCTTTCCATACCGATGGAGACGGAGCCACATCATCCTTTTAACGTGTTCACGTTCCCCTTTGTAGGGATGTGCTGTTGTTTATCCCCCGTCCTGAGTTAAACACTGGAGCAGTTTCACATTTTTCACTGTGACAACAGTCCGTGGTGGGACATTCCTGAGCACGCATCCCTGAGCGCTGGCTTGTCCAAGCCCTTCTCTGAGATTCAATCTTGCAGAGGATGCTTGGGTCAAAGTCCATAAAGAACAGAGGGCTCCGGGGACCTCGGGCCTCACTGCCGGGTGGCCTGCAGAGCACCCCCGTGGAGCCGGCCCCCTGTCCGGTTTCAGGCAGCATCACTGTGATTTTTACTCTCTGCGGAGCTGATAGAGCAGAACTACGGTATTTTTGTTGTTGTTCACTGCGTGGCTTTGCCCACATTTTATTTGGGCCATTAGCCTTGGTCTTATTGATTTTTAAGAGCACCTAATATATTAAAGACATGTTGTTATAAATGTTTAAGGATTTTCCCATATAATCTTTATACTTTTTAAGTCTGAAAATAATGAAATACACATACTTAAGAATATGCAATACATGAGTGAAATTCGAGGTACCCATGTACCTGTCACCCAGGGCAGGAGTAGAACTTTGCCGATACCCCAACCGTGTTCCCCATTCTCCCCGAAATGGACTGCTCTTCTGGATTTGATAGCCATGGTTCCTTGCTGTTGTTTATAGTTTTACCTCAGGCGTTCATCTTCCTAAGCAGCATGGATTTCCTTTGGAGGGGTCTGAAATGTTATGGGAGTGGAATTATCCATTTGTCCACCATTTGCTTTCTTTCCAGGGACACTGTGAATATCCTCCGGAGGAAGCGCCTCTGTGTCTGTCTTGTGCAGGGCAACTGTGCAGAAATACCTCCAGAAGTGTGATTTCCCAGCCAAGAAGGCACGTCTCAAAATACACTAGCCCTGCCACACTATTTTCCAAAGAGGTTCTTACTGCTCCACAGTGTGACTAGCAGCATGCGATGTGTCTGCTCCGTCTACACCCTGGTAGACACACGTCCCTGTCAGGCTTGTCATTTTGTCCTCGGCCAGTGCATATGAACAGGGACCAGACACAGGATATTTTTAACATAAAGATGGGCAAGCACTCAGAGGAGGTGGCTAGATTTTTATTTTTAATGTGGCTTTTAAAAATATTTATTTTATGATCCTAGAATTCTTAGGAGGTAGAGTGACCCTTTTCTTTGATGAGGGACAAGTTGAGCAGAAATTTAATTAGCAATTGAGATGATTTTAAGGCCAGAAAAATGAGCAATTTGGGGAACAGTGTGCAGGAAGGGGCGGTTGCCTTATGGAAAAGCTGAATACGCTCCTGGCTGGGGTTCATGGATAAGATGGGCTTAGGAGTCGCCATCCAAGAGGCAAAAGGGAGTCCTAAACTCATCTCTTGAAGCCCAACATTTAAAAATAGTCAATTCACTTTGGTATAAAAAAAAATAAATAGGTAGATCAATAAATAAAGAAAAGGAATTTCTCATATTCTGGGAACTGCTTGGTGATCAATATGCATCAACTGAAATCGCTTGGACTGCGCTGGCCACACGTGGTTTAGATTCTTTACGCGTAGATTTCTCTGTTCCTGTCATTTTGCTGTGTATCTGTGACCGGCTCACGAAAAGTCAGAGATGTCCTTCCACCGCTTTCTAGAACAAGGGCTCCCCTTCCTGTGGACATGCCCACGTCTGGCCCACGGAGCGGGCGCCGGCGTGCCTGTTGGGCACATCTTAGCTGAGAGACTCTGAGCCTGCTGACAAGGTGCCTGGCCTAATTAGGCGTGGGCTCCGGCGCCACCGTGCCTGTTTCTGCAGATGTGAACTGCCACTCTCAATCCGTTGTCTCTTCTTCCCAGGTATAGAAGCACCCGAATTAGTAAATTGGAAAGCCAGAGATGGGGAGGCAGAAGGTGCTGCACAGAGGTGCCCGGGCTTCATGCCCACCACACACAACCCTGCCGAGGGTCACGCTGGACTTCATGCTTGTGGTGGTGCCATGGGAATGATGAGAGCACACGTGGCAAGAGCCACGTGTCCCAGACTCCTCCACGTGGGTCGTGTGGCTCTCAACCACGCAATCCCTTTCCCAGGCTGGTGTTTTCTCATTTACTAAATCTACGTAGGTCAGCATCTACTCCGTGCCAGGAGGGAAAATTATAGCAGAAAGCGTGGTCTCTGCTCCTCAGGATGTCCGGCATTTGTAGGAGAGAGGCAAGGAGGAATCAGAGCAGCCAAGACAGTAAGACCAGCAGAAGGACTGGGCGCACAGAGCACAGTGACCCTTGCCTGGGTCAGAAGCTAAGGGGTGCCTGTCAAAGACCCTGTGCCCATAGAGCCATGGAAGATGAAGACGGGGTAGTTAGGCAGACAGGGTTGGGGACAGCAGTATCCGGAGGGAGAAGTATGTGCAAAAACAAGGAAATGTGAGGGGGAAAAGCCACATGCATCGTATCATAAAACACTGTCCCAAACTCTTCAATGCTCTTCCCATAGACAAGCGGGGTGCTGAGTCCTCTCCCTTAATCAGAGCAGGATCGTAAGCGTGGTGGAAAGGATACTCTATGAAGGCCACTAAAGGTCAAGCAACTTCCACCTTGTTGCCAAAGACACACACCCTTGGGACCCCTGAGCTGCCGTGTAAGAAATCCAGTTAGCCATAGCCGCCATCTTGTGAGGAAGCTCAAGCTTCCATGGGTAGAGGCCAGGAGGAAACGATCTGTTTGGAAATCCCAATGGAACCCAGCCTTTGTATCGTCCCTGGCCACCAGACCCTCGTGTGGTTCACATCTTGCCTGCTGAGACTGCTGACATGGCAAACAGAGTTAAGCCATGACACTGTCCTCTCTCTGAACTCCTGACCCACAGGATCTAAAAACAACAGACCATGACTAGATAGATAGATATGAAACTTGTCAGAGAAATTATAGTAAACAAGCCCAAATTGGTTCAAATTGTGAAAGCCTGTTTTGATCCACATAACGAGGAGGTTTGAACAGTAAATGCAGTGCAGCAGGATCCAGGTATTTAAGGGATGATCAGGATCTGATTCTCTTCACTTCTGGGCTCTGCTGTGCTCCACGTAGTCTCCAGGGTGAGGCAGCTGCTCCCTACGTAGCAAGGTGGCTCAGCCCAGCATCTGCCTGGCACCAGCAGAAGCAGAGGGCTCTTTCTCTACCATCTCAGCACATCTCCCAGGGCTGACCGGTACTTACAGACCTGGACTGAACTAGCTCAGATTAGATTCCCACCTTCCAGCCCATAACTCTGGCCATAGGAAGCAGCACCTGATCGGCCAGACCTGTCCACACGTCTACCTTTCGAACTAGAAGACAAGATGGCGTCTCTGAATCCCTGACAGTGAAAGAAATGAAGCTCTTGCTTCTTATCTTACCAGAAGCAGAAATGGAAGCTAACAAGTGAAGAAAACAGATAATCCCTCTGACCTACAGGATAACTTAATACCACTTGGCTCCATAGAACTATCCCTTTTACAGATCCAACTAATGCCAAAGCAACTAAGCAGTTATACTTTCAATACAGGTCGCTGAAAAAAATTTCCTAGGTAGAGTTTTGGTGATTTTAACCATCCCTTATGTCATTCTTTTTTGTTGTTAGTTAACAAACATCTGTGAATTTTAATTTAGGTTCCTATACACACAATCAGTGATAAAACAAAGATAACTCTTATGGTTTGGGTGTGAGGTGTCCCACAAGAGCTCGTGTGTGAGACAATGCAGGACGGTTCAGAGGAGAAATGATTGGGTGGTAAAAGTCTTAGCCCAATCCATGAATTAATCCCGGATGGGATTAATTGAAGTGGTGGGGTGTGACTAGAGGAGATTGAAACTGGGGTGTGGCTTTGGAGTATATATTTTGTATCTGGAGAGTGGAGACTCTGTCTCTCTCTCTCTGTTCCTGGTCACCATGATGCGAGCTGCTTCCCTCTGCCACGCTCTTCCGCCATGATGTTCTGCCTCACCTTGAGCCCTGAGGAATGGACTTCTATGGACTAAGACCTCTGAAACCATGAGCCCTCAAATATACCTTTCCTCCTCTATAATTGTGCTGGTCAGATCATTTAGTCACAGCAGTGAAAAAGCTGATTAAAACAATAACTGATGATAAGTCAATTGATAAAAAGCAGAAAATAGTTAGCTTCATGGATATTATTTAATTACCATATTTTATTCAAAGAATCCCTTATTCACTGTTCTTTTGCTTCAAAGTCTCTAATGTTGGATCTCACTGTCAACCTCAGGATTCCAAAACATGCATGCGTGAGACCCAGGACTTTACCTCGGGGCCAATCAATAAAATGGAACATAAAGAGAATGGGAATCAGCAAGGCATTGGAAAGATATCTGATGCATTATGGATAAAAGGTGAGGAGAAACCAAGGCCTGAAGAGGGGGGAAGACAACTGGTATCACAGAAACAAGATCATGAGCATTACAAAACCAAACCAAAGAAAACAAACTCTGTTCCCCTTCTGCCATGCCTCATAGTGACCCTAAATTGCTAGCAATTAAGAAAGAGCCTGGCCCTGTAATCTGTGTGTGTGTGATTCCTTGGAATAATTCTGGGAACTTCCTCACTGAAGAGTTCTCAGGATTCCACCGACAGCACAGGAAACATAGGCAAGTGAACAGAGGAACCTCTGCAGGTCTGCGTGGCCCCCGTCACGCCCATCACCCACGGAAGAGGCTTTTGCTGTCTTTCCTGATGACGAGGCGATCGAGATCAACATTCCTGTCTTAGAAAGCTTCCACCTGCTGCCTTCCCTGGGCAGCCGTGTCCCGGCCATCACCTGCAGGAAGGCAAGCCACCTGCCCTTCTTGTTGGGTTGTATCTTCTCTGTCATATTGTTGAATCTGCCATCGACAGAGAAGAGAGAGAAGGTTCAAAGTTGCTGTCAGGTTGTTCAGATTCCCTATTTGACGTCCTGGGAGGAGGGAACAGAGACTTCAGTGCCTTTCTGGAAATTTCCTTCAGTGGCCATCGGAGAAGGCTCAGAGGACCGTGTTGATCTGGGTTGGACCCCAAGAACTCCAGGCAGGGTGTGAAGTCCTTCCTGGATCTGAGGCGCAGGTTGGGAAGGCAAAGTCCAGGGTTCTCCAGCTGCTGGAGACGGTCAGGAAATGACACCAGCTCAGGCTGGCTGGAGGGGCCAGGCCTCAGCAGAGGGAAGCAGTGGGAAGGAGTAACCGGGCCTCCTTCGTGTGGAGTCGATGCGTTTGTACGAGCACTTAGTGCAGCATGATTTTATCTGTAAGTGTGTGTTTCAATCCAAATGGTTTTATAAGGTTCCAGATGTTCTAGAGGAGCGTCTTGTCCATCTGTTTTGTGTTTCATCCACGAGGACAGCCCCGGGCTGGTAACGAGCCGACAGATAAACCTGAGTCCCACTACCTGGCGTGATTTGTCTACAACAGAATCACATCAACATGGCTTTCATTACAGGCCAGAACGTGGGTGGTGGAGAGTTTTTCCAAGATCTGATTCCTGCGGAAAGACAAAGGACCCTTAAGGAAGAACACTACCCTCCTGGTTGTACTGGCCTCCTCTCTGACAAGCTCCCAAGTGGTTCACGGCCTTTCCTGCCTCAGGGCCTTTGCTACATGGTTTCCTCCCCCGGATGGATGGGATGCCTGCCCATCCTTCATTTGTCAGTTCGGGTTCCTGCTGTGGTCTCTGTCGGTGCGAACTCCCCACCGGTCCCGGCTATTCTCTCACTCCTCCATTTATTTCCTTTGCAACTTGTGCCCGCAGGCAAGGCTGCCGTGTTGGCTTGTGTGCTTGCTCTCTGCTCATTCCACACCTCTGGGAAGAACAGGGGCCCCTGAGACAAGGCATGTGTCCCCTGTGGTTCACTAGTGTGTCCCCTGTATCTGCTGCCTGGTGTGCAGTAGGTGCTCAATAAATGTGCCTCAAGTGCATGGAGACATGAGAAAGGACCAAGGCAAGGACCCCAGAGCAAAGGGTCTTGTGAGTGGGCTGGTGGGGTCAAGGTTGGGTCAAGGTTGAAACCCTTGGCTTTGTTGAGGACAGAGTGAGTCATCGACTGCATCTCTGGTGGGCTTTGGTTAAAGCCCCTTGTGTGCGAATGGAGCACAGATGGCGGGGCTCTCTCACCAGCTCCTCTTTTACAAAATGACTCCTAGAGAAGGGGGTTAGTTGGATGGGAGTAATACCTGGTTCTGTATTGCGGTCTGTTCTGTAGCGGATGACGGCGATTAATTGCATGTTTCAAAAGATCCAGTGGAGAGGATTCTGAATGTATATCTCCAACAAAAGGAAGGATCCCTGTTTGAGGTCATGGATATGCCAAGGGCTCTGATATGATCAGTACACATTGTGCACATGTATTGAAATATCAGGCTGCACCCCATAAATATGTATAAAATGGTCATGTACTCATTGATTTTTTTAATTAAATGACACCTAGACATCTAGGAAGGGACCTGGTGTTTATTCAGGACCTACCCAGAGCTCTGCCCTGAGTTGAGCAATTAACACTCATCTCATTTCATCCCCATAAGCACCCAGTGAGACCAAGTGTCCTTGTCCCCCACCCTGCAGGTCATGACGCAGAAGCTTGCTGTTGAGCTGGGCCTCAGCTGGGGGCACCCGGTCAGGGGTGTAAGTGGCCATGGCTGGCACAGAAGGGTACCCATGTCTCTCTGATCCTCTCCACTGCATCTCGGCCTTTGTCCATGTGGCTCCTGAGCCTCTTTAGTGGAAACTCCTTAACATAAACTTTGTCATCGGTGGCTTTACTCTGTCTTTACTCTGACACTTTCTCTTCCCCTTTTCTCTGTCCAGAGTTTCCATCACTCTCTGTCTGCTCTTGGGGGGTTACTGAACCCTTCCTGAGCTTGAGCTTCCTCACCTGTGAACAGGCACAGTAGCAGGACATATTCTACGGGGAGACTCCAATACTTAAGTCCTTAGACACAACCTGAAGGACAGGGCTATAGAAATTATTATGGTATGAGTTAGGATAAGCACCATTAGTTGCTTTAACAAACAACACAGGCTTGGCACCGTTAAAGTGTATCTCTCACTCATCTCCAATCCAGTGCTGGCCAATGGAGGGTGACATTCGGCTCAGGAATCAGCTCCAGGCCCCTCCCTTCCTACAGTGCATCATCTTCCAGGTCCTCAGAATCCACCATGAATTGTTTGCATCAGCAGAAAGTTGGGAGAAAAAAGGGTAGAAAACCACGCAAAAGATTTTATGGGCTGCCCTGGAAGGAGTGACCGTCCGCCTTCCATGGTGGCCTCGCCT
Source organism: Sciurus carolinensis (assembly GCF_902686445.1). Classification (NCBI taxonomy): domain Eukaryota; kingdom Metazoa; phylum Chordata; class Mammalia; order Rodentia; family Sciuridae; genus Sciurus; species Sciurus carolinensis. Next base: position 199,313,008 of record NC_062213.1, on the reverse strand, counting down.
GATTACCTGGTGTGGGATTATGCAGTCCAGCCATGTGCACAGAAGGACGAGGACAGAGAGTGCTGGTGCACGTTAAGATTTTCCATCACACTATGACAATTACAGTCGTTCCTCAGTATCCACGGGGGATCGTTTCCCGGACCCAAATCCTCAGATGTTCCAGTCTTCTTATATGAAACGGAGTAGTATCTGCATATTACCTACACACATCATCCTGTACACCTTACATCATCTCCAGATTACTCGTAATACCTGACACAATGTAAACAGCTATTACACTGTATTGTTTAGGGAATAATGACGGGGAAAACAAAGTCCCACATGTTCAGTACAGACGTGGCTGCTTTTCCAATATTTTCCACCCACAGTTGCTTGAATCGGTAAGCGTATTACCCAGGGATGCAGAGGGCCAGCTGTATCGTCGTCACCCCAAGCCCTTTCTTCCATTTTAGCAAGCCACCTAAAGAGTCTCCTACCTTTTTCCCAGGTTCCCTACCTGCCCATCAATGGTCACCTTCCCAGGACCATATTTCTTTAGAATTTGAGAGCCAAGATCACAGAGAAAAATTCCCACGTAAGAAGGCAGCTAACCACATCCATCTGTCTGTCTATCTATCTATCTATCTATACATCATTTGATCTGGGTGAATGGCTATCAATGGGTTAATGTGTGATAGTTCCTAGGATTATTGGAATTCATTTTGAGATAAGACAGAGAAAAGAGGAATGGCCTCATCCTTTCAGGCAGAGTCTGGGTGGACTCTCGGGTACAGCAGTGTCTCTCTCTCCTCTCCAGGCGCAATGGAGACTTCTGGGTGGGAAAGCTGCTTCCTCCTCCACGCTGGGGACTTTCCAGAGCTCTGCTGTCCCCTCTTCCGCCCTCCTCTGCACTGCCAAGAGAGGGCTCTTTACATCCAGAGCAGGACGCGGGCTTCTCAGCAGAGTTCTGGCTTTTCTCTGGGGGATCCTCGCTGACCAGACCCCACACTGCAGGACGAGCTGCTACAGCCCCTGTCCATCACCGAGCCATCCACCGGTGCCCCAGGAGTGACTTCTATGAGCAGCGGAGTCCTTGTGTTCCTGCGATGGTGCGGGGGGGGGGGGGTACCTATTTTGGGTTTACGATGTTTCATTTTGGGAGATCATAGAGTGTCTCAACTGGCAAGTCACTCAAAAAAAAATTCCCCCCAAAGTAACCTAAAATCTGTCCTCCTATCTGATCTGCCTGGTTTTCTAATTAGGGGGGAAATAAGAGGAAGTCTTATTCCCATAGCCATCATAGCATGTGACCGTGTTTCAATTATATTTTTCTTTGGGCTGGATAAGGGTAATGAATAGATCTTTATCAAATAATTTGATAGACTACGCTTTATCCAGCCACTCGTGCTAATAAGATGCATTTGGAATCTCCTCTGTGTTTGAAGTTTGCATTAACATCTGCAGAAAGTCGGAGAGGGCTTCTGAGGTCAGCCCCTGGGCTTATGATCTGCATCTTTGTGCTGTTTTGCAGAGATTAAAGCTATATGTGAACGTTCCTTTTGTTGGCAACTTACACCAACGCCCCCGATGATATACTGCCTGGAAGAGCAACAGCAGCTCCAATACCGTAGGCTTAGGCTCAGAAATCAAATGGTTGAAATACAGTCTTTCAACTGTCAATCAGGTGCATTGTGATCTCCCCCAGAATTGGAGCAGATCACCCTCTCATGGCTGAGCACCAGGTAAAATAGCGGGTGACCACTTTCATGAATTTTTACACCTTTTTCTCCATGTCTATGCAAATAGTCAAACATACTCAGCAAGATGGAGACTCGCGGAAACAAGAGATACACGAAGGAATGGCATATTCAATTCTGCTGTCCTGTCCCACCCAGAAGTCTCCATTGCGCCTGGAGAGGAGAGAGAGATACTGGTGTACCCAAGAGTCCACCCAGATTCTGCCTGAAAGGATGAGGCCATTCCTCTTTTCTCTGTCTTATCTCAAAATGAATTCCAATAATCCTAGGAACTATCACACATTAGTGGGGTGAAGGGGGGAAGAAGAATTTGCACCAATCAGAATGTTCTGTGCTTCTGTCTGCGTCATATGCATACGGCTGAGCCACCAGCAGATGACCAGGCTGTCACTTTCGCTATGATCACTTACAGAATACTTACGATGTGTCTGACATTGGGCTCCACCCTCTACAAGTGTGGTATCATTTCATCTTCCCGAGAACCCCGTGAGTTAGGTAGTAGTATTATGTTATTTTATGGATGAGGATATTAAATCACTAGAGATAGAATAATTTGCTGCAGTAAGTGGCGAGTGACATAACAACCTGAACCAAGTTTTGGCTGACACCAAAGTGCACGGCTCTAGCTAACTAACTCCCTGGTTATTCATCACGGGTGGCCCACCGTAGGCAAGAGACCCATTAGAACTGAGCTAAGCCCAGAAAGGAAGCGTGGTTTTCCTTGCCGGTGTGAATTAGAATCTCCCTGTCCCTATCAGCGTTTGCAGTGACTGGGTCCTAAAGCAAATACTCATTACGCTTTAGAGGATCTCTAGTTTCTCTCTCCCTAATACCAAAACTCTTGGTTCTTTTCCGCATCCCTCCATGCTGGTAACTCAGGACGGATGAAGCGGCCAACCCTGTATTTACTGCTTGTTCTGAGCTGCTGAGACTTCTGCAATGAATGTAATTACAGCTCACGCTGGGGCTTTTTACATTCCCAAAGATGAGACAAGTGACTGACCACACTGAATGTTTAATATGTGCACTGACATCAGAAAACAGGCACCCTGTCCCTGCCCTGCTGCCGACTTCTAAATGATGGAGAAGCAGTCTTATCCTGAAGTTGAAAGGAAGGGAGGGACAGAGGGTGGGAAAGAAGGGGGTGAGAAGGAAAGGAAGGAATGTCCGCCAGCCCCCAGATCACGCTACAACAAAATGGCGGAGGAGTGGCACTGGCTTTCCATTGGAGTCTTCTCAGAGTTGACCCCTTTTTGCTGTGTGATCCACGTGACTCCTTTAAGTCTCCTGAGCCTCAGCTTCATCAGCCGGTGGTGAAAATAACAGACACCTCCAAAGAACTGTTGGGAGAATGAAATAGAATAGCATATTTGATGGATATGGACCAGAAATTTCATTTTTCTCCCCTTGAAGGGCTTCACCTCTTTCCTATTCATGCCTGATGTGAATTCAGTTGTAAGGTCTGCAAAGATCTATAAAGAAAGACAGACGATGCCTTCTATTTCTTCAGTCACTCTCCCTCTCCCCACCCCTGGCCCAAATGGTACGATTAATGTCCTTGCTTCGGTGCCGTGACATGACAGAATCAGCGTGTTTGACACTGACTCTGCTCAGAGGTCACGCCAATGCTTAATTACCCTTTTCATAGGTCCCTTCCGCTGTAATTTATTCTTATATTCCCCTGTTGAGACCTGACCGTATCATTGAAAAGAAGTGGGGAGGGTAGGAAGAAAGCAAGTCAGATAGACTGATGGACGTCTAGACATTTCCAGAAGTGTCGAGGCTGAAAAGATGGCAATGGGGTGCAGGCGCGAGACCCTGCCGTGTCTCACCATGAGCCAGCCGCAGTCCTGTGTTACACGTTGAGGGACATTTCAAGATGATTACTCTTTTAAGGACAGGGTTCAGCTAGGATTCTGGGAAAGGGACTGCTCTTGCCTTTCGTTTAATGGGGAATCTATACCAGGAGAGCCAAATGTACCAGGCAGTTGCTCTACTTGGCTTCTGAATATTAAATCATTACTCATGTGTTTGAGCTCAAGACTGTGTGAGCTTGTGGTCAGGCCGGGCTGGTTGCAGCCCTTGCTCTGCCACTTGGTGGCTGGGAAGCCTCCTGCAGGTTGCTTCTGCCCTGGAATCTCACCTGGCGGGCAGGTGATGACCCTAATGGGAGAGGGGCCAGCATTGCCTCTTCAGGGTAAAGGCTCACCTAGCATTTATTGTACTTGAGTTGAGATTTTGTCAGCAAAAGGCAGAGAACCCCAAATGCAGGGAGAGCGAGAGAGGAGAGGTGAGAGCAGAGGCTGGGCAAGGTGGGGAGACCCCACGTTCTCGGGATCATCGACATGTCAGATGAGCCACAGAGCAGATGAGTGACAGGCACACCTACAACTCAGATGAACCTGAAGCTGCAAAACACGTGGCTTGTGCTCAGAGAGGGATGAAAGAGCCCCTGGCCTGTGCAGCCTGGAGCCCCCCGGCCGCACTCGTCAGCCCCCCGGGGAGCCTGTGAGCCCCGCGCAGCCCCCACAGGACGGCGCGTCCCAGATGCGCGCAGCTGTGAGCCTCGAGGCTGAGGCCTGGCTCTGGGAGGCAATTGTACTCTCTTCCCTGCCCGCTGGTGCTGACACAGCCCTGCACAGACCTCCCCTGTGCCGAGCTGGGACAGCGTCCACAGCATGGAGCCGGGCACGTGATGTCCCAGGTGCCCCTTTCTAACCACCCAACCCTCTGGGATGATTTCGCCTTTCAGGCTTAGGAACATCCCAGCCCCCTTCCCCAAGTGGCCTGGCAGGGCCTCCCTCATCGCCTTGCCCTGGCTCCCGTTCAGGAACCATCTGGAAGGATGCATTCACTACATTAGTGTGGGGTTATCGGCTTTCCAGAGGAGGCTTAGCAACCCTGGACATGTCACACACGGCTTCCTTCGGTGCCTCCGCCCCTCCGCTTAAGAAACTGCAGAGGCGTGCAAGGAACCTTTGCACAAGGCCAGACGCTCAGCAGCTTTGGGGCCTCCGGAAGGCTCAGGGAAACCAGCTCATCCCGGTGATTTCAACTGACTCTGCCTTGCAACAGTGACTTTGGGTGACCTTCAGCCTTTGGACGGGGTCCAGGAAACACAAGGGCCGTGAAGATCTATCACTCTCCCCTTGAGCACGTAAATGTGCTCCTACTGAACTGTGGGGTTCACAGAGGCTCAAAGTCAGTGATTTTTCTTTTGAAAATGGAATGATATTGCTTGCTTGCTTTCTCTCTCTCTCTCTCTCTTTCTTTCTTTCTTTCCTTCCTTTTACTTATGGGTTCGCCATTATCACTGTTCCTCTTTCTCCCGGAGTTGGTGCTTCTTGTGTCTGAACCAGTTTCAGGACATCTTCCCTTTCTTTGTCTCCCTATTGTTTTTATTCATTCCTTACATATTTACTGAGGTCTTGTGATATGCCTGGCACTTTTCTTGATCCTTAGAACAAAATAGACCAGTGTGCTCATTCTTGTGGAACCGTGCAAGAGACAGACAATAAACAGAAGGAATGAGAACAAGATGCAGAGCATGAGACGGGGAGAGCGCAGGGAGAATGTGAGCAACATGAGGAGGCTCGCTGGTCCCGGCATTCGAGCCGAGGTTGGAAGCAGTGGGTGAGCCATCTGCAGAGCACCCCAGGAAGATAGGGAGCGGACGCAAATGCCCTGAGGCAGGACCAGGTGCGGGTGTGGAAGCATCAGCCAGATGACCAGGTGGGACTGGGGCAGAGTGAGCCATGGGGAACAGTGGAGGGACCAGAGTGGGGTGTGTTGAGTCAGGGCCAAGTTTCCAGCTGGATGGAGATGCCATTAGTGGTGATCCTGGAAGAGCACCTGGCCCTGGGAATAGCTCCTGTCTTTGTGAGTTAAGGACACGGGTATGGCTGGCAGTTACCAGGATGCTTGGCCACGCACAGTCCCACGCTGGCTTGTAGAACAGGTACTATTTTGCAGGCACGGTGCACGCACTGTGTACGTAGTAACTATGCAACCTGCACGGTGCACTCGTGCAATGGGTACGGCTACGGCCCCATCTTACAGGTGAGCCTTGAAGGGTTAAGTCACAGATCACAGGTCACACCAGTGGTAGAGGGAGGCGCTGGAATTCAGATGCAGCTGAGCATCTCGAGGGCGCATGCTCCTACCCGCCCCCAGGCTGCCAGGAGAGTGGAATGACAGTAATGAGCACTCATTACGTGTGAACGCACATGTGCCAGCGTGTCCAGTTCAATAACGCAAGTGGGGAAGGAGGAGCCTGAGAGAACCACCTCCAAGAAGCCATGACACCGTTCAACAGATGGGTGCCAAGCCGTCCAAGAAGGCAGGGTGTGGTGGACTCCCTGTGCTCAAATCCCAGCTTGTCAGCTTGCTGCTGTGGACCTCAGACAAGCGACGCTGCCCTTCTGTGACTCGTTTCTACTGCTACAGAACAAGGACACCCCGGACGTGCGCCTCCTGAGGACGTGCTGAGGATGAGCGAGAGAAGGTAGTTCAAACTCCTGGCAGGTGGTGACCCGCCCGAAAACCTCAGCTCTGACCTGCCCCTTGTTATCGTTACCATCTGAAGTTCCGTTTCCTCGTCCGACACTCTTCTCTCTGAACTTCAGTATCCAGAACTCGGCTTAGGATGCCCAGGGTCCTCGGAATGGAAGCTGGACAGTCCCATGGATGGGATCAGATTTGGGATCATAAGTCTGTTTTCTCGGCTTCTCATCTGCCAACTGGCTTTCCAGCAGGTCACCTTTCTTCCCTGGTGCTCCCCCAAGGCCGAGACCCTACACCCTCCTGAGGGATCAGAGGAGGTAAAACCACTCTGATGTTTGGGGGAGGGAGGTGCCGTGTGCCTGTGAGGTGGAACTGCCTCCTTCCACTCAGTCCCCAAGTCCAACTACTCTTGAAAAGGTCACTCTCTCAGTGTAAGATTCCCCATGACCTTCCAGCTGCCGTTTAATCCAAGCATTCCGGGAGTTCTGTCTAGTGCCGGGCAGCCACCCCATCTCCCTTCTTGCTGGAGAAGTTCTAGGATTCACTAGAAAGGATCTCAAGGACTGCAACTCAACTGGACTCACTTCCTGCTGTTAAGCTGCATAGAAGTCCTCCGAGACTCACTGATGTCCCCAAAGGGCAACCGAAAAGTGACCACCGGTACACATCATACTTTGGGAGGACATGTGGAAGAACACTAAGATCTTAATAGTCATATGTTTATTTAATACGCATAAGAAAAATAGAACAAGCACATCAGACCCATATGTGAAGTTTTAGAATTAAATTTGTGTAAGAAAAGGAAAAGTTAAGTTGCTTTTAACAATTATTTAAGCAAATCAAGCAATTGGTACATGCTAGGGCAAAACCATCCTGTGGTTCTTACATGATTAAAAAGTGTGGAAAAACTTTCCCTAGGTAACCCATAGGGAGTCTGCATCACACAGCTTCGGCAACTCCTGCTTTTAAAAGTTTAGAATCTTCTACACACAGCTGGAACTTTCTGCCACCCCACCTCCACTTACGTGGTTGACTAAACTCTACACCAGAGCCTTGTAACACGTTCCTTTTAGGCAGGAGAATTCAGGCGCTTAAGATGGGTCACCTGCCTTGGCTACTGGTCAATGTCATTTAATACTGGAAGGACCCCCATGATAAAACCACTTTAAATCTCTGTTCCAAAACCTTGTTAAGCCTTCTGTTCAAATTTATTGTTTGAAACTGTTCTGTACTAAGAAATACAGGCCTTTCCGAGAGTCGTTTCTCAAGCTATCTCTTGTAAGGCGGTTTGTTCGCGTTGTAAATCGTTCCTTCTCTGTTACAAGAAGTCATAATGAAATCTCCGGCAACACCCGGCTTGTAGCTAGAGCTGAGAATAGCCGCTGAGAGGGCTGTCTTTCATTCCTCTTTAAAATCAGAGTGGAAATTTACCGCCCACTGCACTAGCTCCGTGGAACACTCTGTAGCCCATAAAATTCCCACCGTGTGATCCGGGAGTTTTATCTCTAAGTCAGATCAGGTGGCGTGCATGCGTGCGTCTGTATGGGTTCTCAACTCTGTGAGCTGATTCAAACACCCCGATGGCCATCGATGACTTTGCTTATCTTATTCTGAGATTGGAGGGAGATCCAGATGAAGCGTCTCCAAGCCTTTGAAGGTGCTTAGACCAGGGTTCCTTCAGGCGCCATCTCCTGTCCCCCTCCAGGTCTGTTGTATGTTGAGCCGTGGAGATGAACTGATGTAATACAAACGACAGCTAATTACAAGAATCAGTCCTTGTAACAACTCGAAAGAGGATCTGGGTTTAAATGAGGTAAACAAGCGGGTTGTGTGTTCCTGGCTTTCAGATGGCGAACTGAAATGTCACAAGGCTGTCAGCTCCTAATCTAATTAGACGGGATAATTGCGCAGGCTGGGCTTGCCCACGGTTGACAAACACATCAGGCTTGTTGCTTCCGCTCTGATGTGACTCTGGCAACGTCAAGTTTCACTGACACCACGGCAGCCGGGAAGGTGGCAGAACTTTAAGACAAACTCTGGTTTGATTCTACAGATGACTTCTGGAGATGGTCGCTAACGGGGTCTGGGAAAGTGGCGAGGAGCGAGGGCTGGCTAGCTAGACCCTTCAGGCAAATTGAGGGAAAGGACAGTTTTTGATCTGATGAAGTGGAAACTAGACTGCTAGTGACCAAGGAGTGTTCCATTCGTGACTTCCAAGGATGCGCAGTGAACACAACTTACATTCATGAAGTGCCGCCCTTCGGAGATCCGTTGGCGTGAATGACTAAGAACGATTTGTTTTCTAAGTTAAGCAGGTTCCCTAATCCAAAATCTGAAACTTTTTGAGCACAGATGTGATGCCCCAATGGGAAATTTCACACCTTGAAACTTTGTTTTTCATGCACCAAATCATTTAAAATATTGTACAGAATTACCTTTGGGCCATGCGTATATGAATTGTATCATGTGTATTGATTTGTGCTTAAACTTAGTCCCAGGATATCTTATTATTTATATGCAAATATCCCCCCCCCCCAAAAGCCCCAGTCCCAGACACTTCTGGTCTCAGGCATTTGGGATAAGGGACACTGAGGATATGTCACATCTTTTAAGTCATTCACCCTCAGGGCTGACATCCACCAGGATGCACTGGTCGCTCTTTTGGTCATTCTGACTGATAGACTGCTATTTCCTGGATCGTGTTGACTATTAAATATTTTTATGATCCTATTTTTGAATACTTAAAATTTTTCTGTCGCTGCTTTTGCAAACTACCACAAATCCGGTGACTTAAAGTGGCACGTGTTTGTCATCCTACAGTTCTGTAGGTCAGAAGTCAGGGGGGTGCAGCTGGATCCTCTGTGCAGAGGCTCCTGAAAGGCCAGAACCACAGTGTCCACAGGGCCAGGCTTCCCCTGCAGAGCCTGAGCCTGCCTCGGGCTCCTCCACGTGGTCGGGGAAGCTCAGTCACCGTCAGTGGTACCACTGAAGCCTCCGTTTCTTTGGTGACCACCAGCCTGGGGCCACCCTGCTCCAGAACTCTGTCTGCAGCCCCCACCCCCACCCTGTGCCTTCCACATCCCCTCTGCCAGCAATGGCGGGTCAGGTGCCTTTCATGCTCCGAACCTCTCCGACTTCCTCTTTTGCCACAGGTCTCTGACTCAGCTGAAGAAAGTTCTCGCCTTTCAAGGGTGCCTGTGACTCAGTGCAATCCAGGACAGTCTCCCTATTTTAAGGTCTGTAGCCTTAGTTATGTCTGCAGAGTCCCTTTTGCCATAAAGGAACCTAGTCACAAGATCCAGGGATGAGGACCTAGATCTTTGGAAGAGAAAGGGATCAGCTGGGAGATTTCCAGATCACTGTGCTACATTATGGTATTTCACCTTCGCGTAGTTTAAATGCTCCCCAGGCCTTATGTCCGTTGATGAGTTTAGTTCGGCAAGTGCTTTCTTTCCCATGAATAGTACGAAGTTGGATTTTGCCCCAGGCAGTCTCTCAGCCGCCATCCAGTATTTCAAATTAGTGGGTTCAAAATAATGAAGTCAGGCAAAGAGAAAGACAGGGTCCAGCATTACTGTGGCTAAAGGGATCTGTCTGGCTCCTACAAACTCTGTCTTGTAGACGCAAAGATGCTGACACGTTGGAGCTCTGGGCCTTGGTCCATCTAATTGCAGGTGATAACCTGGTTGGAGGAAAATCTCCGAGATTGTCACAGCACCTTCACGTCATCACAGCCGCAGTAGGTACAGCAAGGGACCCACCAACTCCAGGGTGAGGGAGCATCCCAAGTCTGCTGGCTGCTGAATGAAGCCTTCTACAGTGATAGACACGGGAAAAGCAATGGCCTCGGGCGGCCATCTCAGGGGACACTCGAGCAGCCATGAGTGTCTTCCGGCCTGGTCACAGGATCTTCCTTGCAGCGGGTCTCGGTGCCAGCAGGATGGAGAGGCAAACTTCCCCTTGTCCCTGCCGGAGAATCAGAAACATAATCCTCAGTGTGGAAGCCGAGGGCCTTTCCCCACCCAAATACATTTTATTTCACACGTCTCCACAGCACCCATGTGTATCAGGAGGGAGCAGACGGGAAGAATGATTAAGTGATGGCAACGTGGCAGAAACAGGACCAGAGCGTGTCCTATACAGTGTGTGGTGGGGGGGTGGCAGGTAGAGATCTGCCCCTTTCCTTAACTTCCATTTCCAGCTCTTAGTGAACCAATCCAAAGGTCAGGGGCCTGGCACGACTCTGTGAAGGGAGTCACAAGGCCAGGGGTTTCAGTTGCCTGTCCCCCACCCTGGGGTGTTGTGTCTTTTGAATCAAAGATGACAAATTTGAATCAGCCCCCAAATGTTTCCTTATTCTCAGTGCCCCAGGTCTGGCACTGTGGGTGGATGGGTGGATGGATGGATGGATGGATGGATAAGTAGATGAATGGTTAAGTGGATGGATGGATGGATGGATGGATGGATGGATGAATGGATGGATGGATAAGTGGATGAATGGGTAAGTAGATGGATGTGTGGATAGATGGATGGATGGATGGATGGAAGGATGGATGTGTGGATAGGTGGATGGATGTGGGGATAGGTGGATGAATGGTTGGATGGATAGATGGATGGATAAGTGGATAGATAGGTGGGTGAATGGACAGAGGGACAAATAGATGGATAGAGTAGATAGTAATAACCTGATGTACTTTTACCTATGTCTAGGTTAGGATGTTAGGCTTCACCATGTTTAGCGTGGAGGAGGCCCGGGGTTTGATTCTCAGCACCACCAAAAATTAAAAAAAAAAAAACTGAAAAGAAAGTCAATCACGCAGTCAACACACAGTCACGTCAAAACTCCTGACCTTGCAATTGCACTGTAAAGACACAAGTTAAAAGAATGAGAGCACCTTTGTTTTAGCAAAAAGTATAACAAAATTTTATCTATCGCTATGATTAAAAGAACAAAAGAAGTCACACCAAGAAAAGCGATCAGTTATACACACACAGTCCTAATCGTCCCCTCCGTGCCACCGCATGCCAACGTGGTGTGACGGGAATGTGCTGTTTTACCGTATTCATGACATTTAGCTTTGTGTCTGGTTTAAATGTCAAGTGGCCACTTGATTGTGCTCTGGCCACGGGGTAAGGAGAGGATGATTCTCAATGGGAAAAGGTGATTGCTAAAGCTGTTGGTTAAGAACCCGAGCTCACTTCTCCGCCCTGGTTTCTCCGCACCATTTCCTTTTCCAAATGGAAATCGCTCTTTTGCAATTCCTTTTCCTGGGGGCTCCCTCCCTCTGACTCCTGCCCTCCTGATTAACAAAGGTGCCAAGGGTCACCACTTAGGGACAGCAGAGGCACCTACAACAGTGCCACTCGACAGTTATCCCTGTGCACTCTGAGTTCTTCCCAAAGGTGTTGTCAATCATAATTCATCGTCACGAGAGCCTTTCAAGTGGAGGTTGCTATCCTCACTTTTCAGATGAGAAAACCATGCCCGAGTTCTAACGTGGGTGGGAACCAACTCAAGTGCCACACCCTCACTGGAACCTTTGACCCTTGGGTTGGGTTGCTTGCTCATTTCTTGGTGATGTCTTTTGCACTTGGCTTCTGTTCCTGACAGCACTGGTTGATTGACATCTGCCACTGTATCAGAAGTGGACAGTCAAGTCCCATGTCCCTGAATGCCCCTGTCTGTTCCCAAACACCAAGCCAAATTAAGGGAACAGTGAGAGCAGGCCTGGCCTGGAAAGTCCAGACACGGGCCACCCTGAAGACACAGGCCTCCTCTTAGGCCCCTGGAGGCCAGGGCTGGCCGGTGTTAAGGTGGAGAGCTACTTCCTCGCATGCGTGCGGGGAAACTGCTCCTTGGGGTGTTGGTCAGGCAAGCTGATGATGTCACGCTCTGCAGCCTAGGATGCAAAGCCCTCTCTGAGTGGGGACAGGAGCCAAACTGAGGGCACCGTGGAAAAGAACGGGGCCATTGGTCCAACCGGCCACCACTGGACAAACATTGAGAGATGGAGGCCATGCTTGGTCCAGTGCCCTGGAGGACAGAAGTGCTCAGTCTGTGGCCACAAAACTCCTCTTGGAGAAGTTACCGACCTCTAGGAACTTTTCCCAATGAATCATGTCCCCCATTCTGTCTCTGGGCACTTTCTTTGGCCTGTCTGCAACCTACCCCACTGGCCAGGCACAACTGGGCTGTGGACAAGACAGGCACCGGTGCCCGTGTCACCCTGTTCAATCTGCAAAAGGGACACGCAGTGCTTTGCACACATCAGCCATGTCGTAAGTTTTTGCTGAATGAATAAACGGAACTTATAAAGACCACAGACCTATATTTGAAGGGCTTTCCCTCCATGGACGTCATAGGGAGAAAAATTTCTCCCTGGTAAAGAAAAACCCCAATCTGTACTCTTTTGCTCCCACTCATTTTTCTTGTCTGTGTTTGTCAAATAATGTTTTTCTTTCCTTATGTATTTCTACATATTTTATTTTACATAAATAACCCTTAGAGATGGTAGGATGTTTTTAAGAATATATTAATCATACACCATGACTAGCATGAAGTTAAAGATAGCATGCTGACGTTCCTAGTGGCCCCCAGTTTCTCCCGTCCAGGATACTTGACCCACATCCTTGCATCCCGAGCAGAGGGTTATGCCCCAGTTCTCGAGCCTGCCCTGCCAGCCCTGCTCACTCTTTCTTCTGCTCATAACACTTCTGTGTGCCTGGGTCGCTAGGCTCTGGGGTGTGGTGAGCTCACGGGGCCCAGTGCACAAAGCAGACCCAGGTGGAGGAGACGGATGTTAATGTGTGCACCTCCATAATCGCTGCAGTGCTAGGAGAGGTCAGTGATAAGCTCTTGGATCCCCACAATGTCGACATTGTGTCTGGCACAGAGTAGGTGCTCAAGAAAATTTTAATGAATTGGTAGCTTCGAGGGCCTGCGGTGGGAAACGTGGATTCTTGTACAAAATATCTAAGCCTCGCTGACGACGTGACCTGAGCCACACGCTGCATGAAGCCCTTGTGTTTGCTTCCTGAAGCACCTCACATCCTGCGTCAGGAAGGATGTTCTCCTTTGAGAGATTGGGGACTCACCCGAGGTCACCTGCTGATGAGTGGTGAACCCAGAAGCCTTCTGCCATCTAAGCGGTGCTCTTGGGCACTGCTGTGTCTCCTCAGCCCTGCCCCCATTTGGAGAGGGTCTCAGGTTTACTGTTTTGATTCAAGTTCAATTGGATGGGCATGTAGAGAGCCCAGGGTTGGTGCACATAAGGCAGCGAACCCTCCAGGTACCCGCCAAGCAGAGCAGCCGGGCTGTTTCTCCACACGACAAACACCGTGGAGCTGGTGGCTAGGCCTAGTTTATCATCCCAGGTGGTGAGGATTAAAGAAGTTAGCACAGGTCGAACAACCCTAACCCGAAAATCCTTACTCTCCAAAGCGTGAGATGTCTTAAGCACCGATGCGCTGCTACCGGGGAACATTCCACAGCTGAGCGTGTGTCCCAAAACACAGGGGCACTAAGAACACTGAATAAAACAACCTTCAGGCCGCGCATCGCTACAGAACATCAGAGGCGGATTCCATGTTCAGATCTGGGTTTCACCTCCAAGAGATCTCATTCTGTCTGGGCACACATTCCAAAATCTGAAAAAAAAATCTGAAATCCGAAAACACTTCTGGTCTCCAGCATTTTGAATACGGGATACTCGACCTGCGTGTCCACGTGAAGCCGTTTGCAGGGTGCCTGGCTTTCAGGGCCGTGCAAGGGCACAGGGTGCTGTGGGTGCCATTTCCTTTGTCACCCAAGGCCCTGTACGGTGTTGGCACACGCAGGAGGCCACCTGTGCTCCCCCGCGATGGGGCCGGAGCTAGCCAGGGTGAGAGGCCCCTGCAGAACTCAGTCTGAAAGCAAGAGCATCCTTGTGTGGAATGGAGAATGGCCACACCGTCATGGAGCTGCCTGGGCGCAGAAAAGGAGGAAGAAATTCAGTGTCACACGTTGAGAGGAAGGAGTTAAGGGAGGTGGGCCAGGGACGGGAGGGAGGGCGTCCCACTCTGCTCTCCCCTCTGTTTTCAAAGGTGATACATTACCTGGGTAGGATTATTCCCCTCTCCCGCTGGCTTTCAACTTGAAGTTTAATAGGATGATGATATATATGTATATATAAGACCATGAAACCAGAATCTGACCTGCTAGGTTAATAAACACTAGCAGTTACTGTAACTCACAAATTACAGGTTCCAATTTTCACAGCCGGGTTGCCGGCATTAATTAAAACCAGTGTTGCAAATCACAGCATTTTGGAATGCCTGCGATGTTTAAATTATCAATGGTGTTACCACCTTAATTTAAAAAAGCAGCTTCCATCATTTTTCAAAGCAGAGTACAGTAAGCCGGGTACGTCTATCCCTCACACGGGCCGAGTCTTCAATGCGCCAGGAGCCAAAGTTTTTAATGTCTTTCAATATGTCGCGGGACAGACTTGCTACCCCAGCTGCCTCTGCCCCTTATGAAGTACAGAATAGCCACAGAGATGTTATTAGCAGTAAGTCTTCGGCTTGGCTGGAGTCTCTTTCTCTCTCTCTCTAATATACATTGTCAACAGGGGCAATATAGCCCCCCGGGGGCGAGCACTGGTTCTTGGGGAGGAGGAAACAGGTATTGCAATGACTTGGCCTCCAGTGGACCACAGTCTGTCAACAGAGATGGAGTGTGTCCATGGGATTAACACCTGGGTGGGCCAGAGAAAGCGACGGGGCCAGGGGACATGAATCGAGAAAACATGGAGGGAGGGGTTATGGGTATGATGTGCGGTTATGACTGAGGTAGATGTGACGTCAGGGTAGGTGGCGGACGGAGGAGTTCATGAAATCGTACAGCGTGAACTGACTGCCACCCTGCCCCAGGAGTGGCAGGCAAGGGCACCGTGGGAAGTATCTAGGGAAGGTCAGGTGGCTGGTGGCAAAGACACGGGTTCTGAATCCTCTTCGGTTTTCTCAAAGTGCTCGTAACACCTCTAAGGGGGCCACCTTGAACCCAGGCTTCATGCCTGATCCAGCACTCAGACCTTGATGGACAGCTGCGCAGCCAGCCCCACTCAGACCCTGTGGAAGCTGGAGGAAGAGGCATCGCCCAGGAAAATTAGGCTGTGTTGTTATTAAAGAAACCAAACCAACAGCGGAGAGTGGGAGGCAGGGCAGGTGACGGAGCCCCGGTGTCCTCCAGAGAGAGCTGCGTCCCAGTCCCTGCTCTGACACCCTGGGCCCCGTGGGCACGACCTTCCCAGCTCTGAGCCCGGCTCCATCCTGCACGTGTGTCGCCGTGCACACCGGCAGAACACACTCCAATGTGGCCTCCACATTGTGGGGCTCCAATGTGGCCCGGCGTCAGTCCTCAGTAAGGGTGGCTCCTCGTCCTCCTACCGGGGAATTCCGCAGGCCCAATTTACATGGACGAATGTGTCCACAATAAGCTATTGACTGAAGAGAATCAGCGATGGAAGTCATCATTTGTTAAAGGGGTGCCTTCAGTGAGCTTATGAGCTCACTAATTCTGCACAGGGCTATTTTTTTTCCTCTCTCAATCTCCCTCTCTTCTCCGGACCCTGTCGGGTATGAATATATTTTCATCTTTCCTTCAATGCTTACTTGATTTTGCTCTGATTTAAAGAGACATTTTCCTGTGCCCTCTTCAGTTGAATAAAGCCTGGTAATGGCTCAGGGTGCCAAGGAAGTGGGGTGCAGCCTCGCAGGACCAAAGCTTCCACAGTGCAGGAAGAGAGGCTGAGCCAGCGAGTTCGTTGGCCAGGGCCGCCCCAAACAAAGCGCCACACACACCGGCCGCAGCCACAGAGAAGTCTTGTCTCCCTGTCTGGAGGCTGCTGCTCTGGCAGAGCTGGGTTCTTCTGCGGCTCTGTCCTGAGTCTACAGATGGCATCTTCGCCCAGTGTCCTCACACAGTGTCCCTTTGTGTGTGCCTGTCCTAATCTCCTCAGATAAGGACACCAGTCAGGTTGAATTAGAGTCCACCCTAACGACCTCGTTCTACCTCAATTACCTCTCTAGAACCCGTCTCCAAATACGGCGACGTGCCCAAGTAGTAAGGGTGAGGCCTCAGAAACGTGGGCTGTTTCCTGGCCCGGAAGAGCCCCGCTCAGCCCAGAGCAGATGCTGATAAGCCATGAGCCTGTGAGCTCGGCCCTGAGCTGTGCAGTCCAACCCAAGGAGGTGAGAGCTTCCTGGGGAGCTGTAAGGGGTCGGCCGGAGACAGACAGAAATCCACCTGTCCATCCGGGAACCCCGACCTCTGCTTCCACTTCTCAGGACTGGCAACACGACTCTCTTCTCCATTTTATTATATAGTCACTGTCTCTCCCTCTCTCTCTCTCTTTTTCTACTTACACATGGTCCCATAAAACAACTAATCCCAAGTCAATGTGGACCTTCCCCACTAAAAAGTCCCAGTCTCTAAGTCTTAAATTCTCACTAGAGACAATCTGGTCATTGGCCAGCCCTGATTGGTTGATTGTGAGTCAGGTGTTCCTTGCTGGTCCAATCAGCAGTGTGCGAGCCACAGGAACAGGGGTGTGTAGTAGAGAGGAGGCTCCCAGGCCCACCCTATTCAGCAGGTGCTAAAGCAGGAATCCCAGGGCAGGGGCAGCAGCATGGACAGACATCCCAGAACACGTCTATGGCAAAAGCATCTCAGTTACAGGAAGAACACCTTGAAATTCTCATTGACAATCTAGACTTAATGATACATACCTTATAGTCTTTCTAATGAAAAAGTGAAATAATGGGTCAGATTCTTTGATGACCTAAAGGACATCCCATTTTCAGAGAATGGAATAAGAGTTTACAATTTCTATATCCCTGAATTGTTTCTGTTGTCTCTGTATCAGTTAGTTTTGATACAAAATAGCTGCGTAACAAATCATCCCCAAACCTAGTGACTTAATACAGCAATCATTTTTTCCCATGAATCTGGGGATTGTCTGATGTTGGCTGATCTGGGCTGGGCTCAGCGGGGATCACTTTGCCCCAGTTTTCCCTCATACCCTCCTAGGACCAGCAAATCAGGCCATATATATCCTCCTAGGCCGATGGCAGAAGTTCAAGAACCCAGCAGAAGCAGCCACACCCCTCAAGGCTGAGCAATCTGAGTTTAGTTTTGTTTTTTCCTTAAATGTTATACTGTCCCAGGACTGAGACATATGCGACTGATCATTTCTACTCTCATAGTTAAAAGCAAAAGATATTCAAATATATATTTGAATCCATGTTAGTGCCTGATTTTCATACAGTTTCCTTGCTTCAAAAGACCAGGCATATAAAACTGAACATTCCTGTGAATTTGATCACGTTTTTTTATTCCATCATGTTTTAATTGAACCCTTTATTTAAATAAGAAATTAAATTTTTTTTCACAAGTTGGGGAGACTGAAACTAGAGAGATGGAATGACTTACCCAAAGCCTCAAAACCAGTTCCCTAAACATTTATGATTGGACCAAATAAAACACAGACCCGACTCTGTAAATTCTGACAATTCTGACGCTACCAGGGAATCACAGGATAACCTTAATATTTTCTTTGTTTCTTTGTTGTTGTTTTTTTTTAAAATCAGACTTAACTTGGTTTAGCCTAAGCTTCCCAGACCCCATCTAGAATCCAGAAATAAAACAAAAAGGCGGGAGTCATCCAGCAGGGAAAGAATGCAGAGAAGTTGCTGTTGAAATGCCGCATTTTAAAAGATCATTTTAAGTTGGACTTGCTGGTGGCCCATGCCTGTAATCTCTAAGGCTTAGGAGGCTGAGGCAGGAAGATTACAAGTTTGAGGGCAGACTCAGCAACTTAGTGAGGCCCTAAGCAACCTAGTTGTCTCAGAATTAAAAATAAAAAAACAGGCTGGGGATGTGGCTCAGTGGTCATGAACACCTGGGTTCAATCCCTGGAACCAAAAGTAAAAGGAAGAAAAGATCATTTTATTTCTACTCTCCAGCTTCTCCCTTTGTCCTTAGTCCTATAATTCCTTACCAATAATAGGAACCTCTAATTATGAACCTCTAATTTTTTAATTGTTTTGTGTGTGTGTGCGTGTGTATGTGTGTGTGTGTGTGTGTGTGTGTGTGCACGCACGCACACGCACTTCTCTTTGGAATCTGATTATTAACCATGAATCTGATTATTAACCATGATGGAACTTTTGGTAGTGGAATCAGGAGGAAGAAATATTAGACAACCAGATGGTTTAAAAATATGTAGAGTTTGTATTCAAAGCTCACCACAGAACCCAAGGTAAGAAAAGTACTAAGATGTCTACAGAAAGGCAAAGGAATTTCCCATGTTACCTGTCCCGGAAAGGCCCCTCCTGGACCTCTGAGAGCCCGGGCTCCTCTTCCCTTCCTTGGTCCATCCTTTCTCCATCTTTCTGATAGCTCGGATGATCTTTCTGAACATAAGCGCTTTCTCAAATGCTGAAGTATTTTCATTGTTCTCTCTGGTAGTGGTGAAAGGAAGCTCCGAGCGAGCCCACTTGGGTGAAAGTAACAGATTTGAAAAATGCAAACGAGGGCTCCCTCCCCTGCAGCCCTCAGCAGTGCGGCTCCTGCTGTGCACAGGAGAAGCTCCCCCCCCCACGGGGGCTGCAGGTTCCCTTTCCTGTTTATGCAATCCCTGAGCTGGGGCAGACGCAGGCTGCAGCACCCGATGTGACCCCACAGCTTTTGTTGTCTGCTTTTGAACATTGGAATAGGACGTGGGTTTTGAGCTACAAAACATGGCCTCGGGGTTCATATTTTTGTAAATGCAAAGCGTGATGAAATGGATGTTTGCACACCTCTAATTATTACAACCCTTTTAAGTGGAAGTGCTTTGTTGTAGGAGATGAGAAAAAGCTCTCTCGTCGACACTGCCAGTCTCTCAGGTCTCACTGAGGATACTCCCCCACATGAACTCCACCCTGGCTCCAGGCCCGGCATGCGCACACATTTGAAAAAGGGATCCAGCGAGAGGTTCTGAGGTCACTGGGGGCGTGTCCTGGGAAGGCACTCACTTAGATCTTGTGGGATCCCAGTCTCTCTCGACTTCCTGTCTCACCATGTGGGCACCTCTCACGTGCATTCCATGGTGAAGCCATCCTCTTCCAGGTCCTCAGAGAGCTGAGCTGACGCTGGCACCTTCCCCTGAATCTCCAGGACTTTATGATTTTCTTTAGACAATACCTGCCTCAGGTCTTTTGTTATAGTAACAGAAAACCGACTAATACAGTGACTGAAAGCTGACTCCCAGCCACTCAATGTGGGTTTGAAATCCAGCTGTGTCACACATTAACTGTGATATCTGGAACAAGTTACTGCTGGCTTTGTTCTGCCATGTCCTTGCCGGCAAGGCAGGGTGATGATATACTGCGGCATCATTGTGAGGCTCGGGAGAGAATTCTGGGATATCTGGACAAAGATCAGCAAATGTTCCTTTTCTTTTTTCTGGTTGTTCATCCGATTTTGGGGGGTCAGGCTTCAGTGCTTCTTAAGGCTAGGCCAGATGTCTGTGACTCATTTCTTATTGGAAGCGATTATTAAACAAAGAAAAGTTGGCCGAAAACAGAAGGGTCATATGGGATCTTTCCTGGTTTCATTCAGTTTTTCAGTAGATGATACATGGAAGAGTGTGAGTGTAACGCACACACGTATTTTAAGGAGTAATTTTTAAAAGATGCCTGTGCCAAATAGCCACGTGCCCTCCACCCGGTTTAAGAGGACATCACCAATATCTTGAAGCCACTTCCACAATGGCTCCTCTCTGCTCCACCAGGGCGGCCACTCCAGAATTCAGCATTTTTCATTCCCAAACACTGTTGTAAAGCAGTTGTTCTCAGAATACGACCTCTGGACCAGCAGCTTGTTAAAAATACAGATTCTCGGGCCACCCTCTCAGACCTACTGAGTCAGAAACCCTGGGGGAGAGACCAGGAGTCCCTTCTCTATGCTTGCGTGTGGTCCCTAGACGGCCCGTTGTTGAGTTCCATCCATCTGATTGCGAACTTTCGATCACTAAAGTCATACCGCACGCTTTCCTTTCCCGCTTGACACTTTCCTCCACTTTATGTATTTGAGATTCATTCAGAGTCACACGTGGCTCACAAGCCCATTCCTCTCCCAGCTATTTAGGATTCGTTGTGGAACGCGCAACAATTTACTTACACATTTTAGAGCCAACAGACATTTGGGTTTTTCTCATGTTTTGCTACGTCCAGCAATGCTACGGTGAACGGCCTTGATTACTTAATCCTACACCTATGCAGAGGCATGTCTCTGGAGAACTGCCTCCCAGCCTTTTCCCTGTCGCGGTGAACGTGGAATGTGAGCATATTTGTAAACAGAGAACAGGCTGCTCAGGAAGTATGGGTGTCCTTGGGCTTGGCCCTGGGACTTACTACTCAAGCACCCTTCCATATAAAGAGGTTGGAAGTGTTTCTTAAAGGATCCCAAGACTGGGGCTGGGGTGTGGCTCAGTGGTGGTAGAGCACTCGCCTAACGTGTGAGGCACTGGGTTCGAGTCTCAGCACTGCATATTACATGAATAAAAATAAAAGGTCCATCAATAACTAAAAAAATATGAAGGGAAAAAAGAGATCCCAAGACTGGCTTGTTGCTGGGTTTCCAGAGACAGGTGAGATTTTGCCAGTTAGATGCACAAACCCAGGAAGGTGAGGGTCCAAAAGGCTGAAGCCCCCCTCTGGCGCCACCCCAGACTCCCCTGGGGCCTCACGGTCTGCCTCCAGTGAGGGCGCTTGCTGAGAGGCTTCTTCTTGGTGGAGACACCTCCTCCAGGTGAGGAAAGGGCTGTTCCATCAGCATCTGCAGCACCACTGTCCCCAAGGGTCCCTGCATTCCAGGGGCCGCTTCTCCAGCACCGGTAGAGATAGCCACACTTTTTTCTTCCTTTCCTTCATTGACATGATGAATTGCTGCATTGCTTTGTCCCTGGTGACTATCTGAACCAAGCACCATCAACGGGGGTGAAGGGGTCTTAAATGACAAACGTATATTGTCTCAGGCTCTGGGGGCTGGAAGTGTGGAGTTGAGGAGTGGGTAAGGTGGTTTCTTTTGAGGATAGTGAAGGAGAATCTGTCCCATGCCTCTCCCAGATACTGGGAGCCTCAGGTGTCCCTCCCTTGTAAGATGGCCAGCTTCTTCCTGTGCCTGTCTGTGTGTCCACATTTCCCCTTTTTAAAAGGACACCAGTCGTATTGCCTAAATTAAAGACCTTACCTTCATCTGATCATCTGCAAAGAACACATTTCCAAACATATTCACATTCACAGATAGTGGGGCTTGGGATGCCAATGTCCTCGGAAGGGACAGAAGTAAATGGACACACACCAGCTTTGAGGGTCTAACCAACCTTGCATTCCTTTTCCCTATAGTATCTTGTAAGCACCGTTGAGCTTAGTTTTCTACTATTTTATTTAGATTTGATTTAGGACTTCAGCATATACAGTCATCAGTGAGACTGGCATGTAATTTTCCTTACTGGATGGTCTTTGTCTGACTTGAGTATCACAGCTTCATAAAATAAGTTTTAGGAAGTAGCTCCTCTTTTTCATTTTTTCCACTTAATTTTTTTTTATCATAAATGATTTCAAACGTAAAAAAAGAGGTGATAATGTAAAGAACTCTGGATGCCCTTTACACAGTTTTAAAAATTAACAATACAGCCAACTTTGTCCATTATATACCTAATTCTGGATCATTATGAAGCAAATCCCATACATCATATCATTTCATCCACAAATACATCAGTAAGTATTTACAAAAGGTAAGACTTAAAAAAAAAAAAAACACAATGCCCCTTATAGCACCAAAATTATTTTTCAAACATATGAAGTTAGTGGAAGTCGTATGATGGATTTCCACGTACCCATTCCTCCGTTTTAATAATTGTTAATTCATGATGGATTTCGTTGATTATTAACTCGTATACATTGTCCCTCCGAGTTATTTTGAAGAAATTCCCAGACATTATGTAATTCTAATTTTAAATGTTTCAACATGTATAAATTTGCCCACTGAATTAGAAATGGAGGGGGCGAGGGTGTTTTTAACCTAATGCTCCTTCCCTGGAAAACATGAAGTCACAGGAAAAGAGGTCCCTGCCCTCCCACTTCCTATTTAGACCCTCAGGCAGTTGCACATGGAGCTGTTTTTCAAAGACAGAGACGACGGGACAGTCTCAGTTGGTGATTCCTGAGAGGGCCTCAGTGTCAATGAGGCAGACACCTCCTATTAATTTAGTACCATCAAGGTTTAGAGTGTTCCAGAAAAGCCAGAGCTACACAGGCAGTACCTCAGTCCAAAGACAGTAGCTCTGAGCCTAAGCAAATAAATTTCCTTATCAAAGAAACAAAAACCAAACCCCCATGAGATAATGATACCCATGTCCCCCACTTATTTAGGGATTAAATGAAACAGCACATCCACTCACTCAGGGTCTGCTGTGCACAGGAAGTGTCGGGCACGGGGTGGGCAGGGAAGGAAACAGGTCAGGCTGCCTCCAGGAGGGAGATGGGTCCGAACCTGCAGTACAGGCACACAGAACAAGGGCCACACAACTCAGGAGCAGGTCTGCAAGGTAGGGGGATGCTGACCATCCTGTGTCTCCTTGCTGCAGGTCAAAGCTCACAGGGTGAGTCACTCCTATGGGTGAAATCCTGTCCCCCAAATTCAGAGGTCAAGTCTTAGTCCCTGGTATTTCAGAATGTGACCTCATTTGGAAATAAGTCCCTGGCAACTGTCTTAGTTAAGATGAGGCCATCTGCCAAGCCCAAGGTCCAAACCTGCTTGCTCCTACCTGACTGCAGGACACTGAGTTTATCCAAAGGCACAGGAAGCCAATTTTACTGGATGTTTCTGGAATGATTTCTGACCATTTCCAACTGGCACTCTGCCCCATCACGAGGCCTCCTAGCTGGTGTGGTTTTCTTGGATGCAGTTAGTGAAATCGAAAATCCAGGAGCCACCCCAGTCCGGGTGAGTTTCCCCGAAACTGTGTTTGTCTCTAAATCTGCAGGTGCCCTCAGACTCACTTCCTCTCCACCGAGTGGCACAGTGAGGGCACTGGAGACGCTCACTGGTGTATATTTTGTGGTCAGCAGCAATTGCAGGGACAGCCCCTGCGCACATTCGCCATGGTCAGTTGCAGGGGGCCACACGGTCCTCTGTCTGTGAAGGAACTTGGTGGTGCCGGGCAGAGAGGGATCCCAGGACTGCCAGCATGACACAGGACCTCGTGTCCCGGCTGAGAGCCCCGGCCAGCAGCTGGGTGTCGGAGACAAGTCAACAGGGCTGGGAGGATGGTACCCCTGGCATGTTCAGAAGGTGGCAGTGAAAGTTGAGGACCTTTGAGGTTCGCTAGAGAGGCACAGAAGTATGACCAGGTAATGACAAAATCAGGGCTGCTGGAGACAGACCCACTTGTCTGTCACGCCAGCTCCAACGCCAAGCTCACCGTCCTAGCT
The DNA here is from genome assembly GCF_902686445.1 of Sciurus carolinensis. Lineage (NCBI taxonomy): Eukaryota > Metazoa > Chordata > Mammalia > Rodentia > Sciuridae > Sciurus > Sciurus carolinensis. The sequence goes on along the minus strand of NC_062213.1, from coordinate 199,289,249 downwards.
CCGAGTCCTACCTGGTGGACCTCCAGAAGTAATGCATGTACAGCTTCTGTCCTGGGATCTGGAACATTCTAGAAGGATGACAGACGCACTGTTCCTTTCTCCTTTCTCTCCTGGGCATTTCCTCTATGCTGGTGATATTGAAAGTATGCTCTGGAAGCCTCTATGTCATTTCAATGCAAGTAATATTTATTCAACACCCTCCAGCGCAAAGCACAGAACTTGGCACCAGAGATGGAGACATAACCAAGGGAGATGGGTCCCTACCACCATGCTGCTTACTGGAGCCTCGCAGGATCCCATGGGAAGCCACAGGGGGACTGATCCTGGGGGCAGTCTCCATGAGGACACCTAATTGTCCCAGTTTGCCTAGGACATGGGATATTGGGGAAAATCTAGAAAGAGCTGCTGGTCCTAGTTCCAACACTCTGGTCCCCACCCCCCACATATGCTTTAATCCTCTGGGGTCAGCCGAATTCTGCTTTTCTCTCTTACATATATGAATTTCCAAGGAAGATTTTTGTCTGAAAAGAAAAATAGTTTTGTTACCTAAAAAGAATTTTTTTGGTTCCTTTCACCCCCGTGCTCTGTTCTGCAGGTGATTTGCTCCTGCCGGGCACCCGACAAGATTCAACTGCTGGGTAGGACAGGTGCAGACACCTCTGCCCTGGAATTCCCACTGAGGAGGAGCATGTGATTCAAACTTGAACTGCAACTCCAAATGGAAGCACCGGGCTTAGGCCGGGGAAATCCTGTCTTCCCGGTGCATCCCAGAGAGTCACTGATCTTGGATCCGAGTCTGCAGAAGTCACCGTCTGCCTTCCAGACCCGGGTGCCCAAGTCTTTCAAGCAAGTGCCCCATAAGGCTATTTGCATGAGTTGCTCTCTTTCGGAGACTCAGGCCAGTGGTCCTCATGACAGGAAGACCTAATTCCTTCCAGGACCTCTATGCCCCTCTCTGCAAAGGCACGGAGCCCTGTGGGCTCTGCACAGTCTTACCTGCTTGGGGACCCTCTTACTCCGGCTCCTGGGACTCCTGCCACCGCAAGAGTCAGGCCAGCTCGCCGCGACCCCCAGACCTTCCCTGCAGGCTTCTTTCCGGGCTTCTTCAGGAGCTCATCCTTGCTTCGCGGTTGGGGAGGTCGCCATGACACTAGCAACTACCCAGGGACCCTGGGTGCCCTTTAGGGAAAAACTCAGCCAAGAAGATAATAGATGCAAATGTCTGAAGGGGAACCCGGGGAGAGGGAGAGGCAGGAAATCACCTTGCCAAAAATGCAGTTGTGTTTCTGGAATTTTCCCTGGAATTTGGATCTGCCCTTGTCGGGGATCTAGGCTACACAGATACGTTTATTTGTTCTCTAGGGTGACTGACAGAATGGAAGGGTACGCAGAGCGAGGAGGAACGGGAGAGCCAGCCACACTGAGCAATGCTACCAGGACTTGGCACGCCAAGATCTTTGTGTTTCTTCTTTCACAGAATATTAATTGGGCTGCAGCTTCCTCAGACACAACAATTCCCCGGGGTTTGGTCTTCCCTTCTGGATCTGCAGACTCTATCAAGGCATTTTGTCAAGTCCCCAGATTTTAAATTATTTTTTGAGGCCGATCTCCTGCTTGTCACAGCAAAAAACGTGCTCCCAATTCTAACAGGGAAAGCCCTGTTTTCTGGGGTTGAAGATGATGTCGATAGCAGAAGCTACTGACCTCAGGAGTGATTAGCGCCACCCAACCAGGAAATGGGCAGGGGCAGGGTGTAGCTCAGCGATAGAGAGTGCAAGGCCCTGGGTTCAATCCCTGGCACCGTAAAGAGAAAGAAAATGGCCAAAGGCTGAAACAGATATTTCTCCAAAGGAAACACTCCAAAGGGTCCGTAAGTGTAGGAGAAGACGCTCACGTCATTAGCCATCAAATGCAAGACAAAACCAGAATGAACTGTGGCTTCATGTGCTTTGCTTTGGCTACAACCAAAGAATGAGCTGATGACAAGAGCTGTCTAGGAAGTGGGGAACCCGGAACCCCCACACAGTGCTGGCCAGGGTACCAGTGATACGTGTGAATGGCAGTAACTCAAAAGGTTACATGGGGAACTACCACATGACCCGGAAATTCCACGCCTAAGTCTTTACAGAAGAGAATAAAAAACATACCTCCACATAAAGACCCATGTGTAAATATTGGTGGCAGCATTGTTCATAATAGCCAGCAAGTGGAAACAGCCCAAATGTTTATCAGTAGAAGCAGATGATAGTAGATTCATACAATGGAATATTAGTCAGCAATGAAAAGGACTAAGTGCTGATACTTGCTCCCCTATGGAGAACCTCGAAAACAGGATGCTAAGTGAAAGAAGCCAAACCCAAAAGCCCACCTGCGTGATTCTGTCCATACAAAATGTCCAACACAGTCAGATCACGGTGAGGGCAGAGGTTTCTTCAGAGGCCTCTCTTTGACTGGAGGGAGGCCTCCCTGAGTCTGCTCACTTGCCTCGTGCGTACCTGCAGCCTTCTCTTTGTATCAGGACGCCAGTTGTATCACATTAGGATGCACCCTAATGATCCCATTGAACTGAACTGCCTCTCTAAGGACCCTGCCCCGGATCCAGTCATGTTCTAAGGCACTAGCTGGTGGGGTGTCAATGTGAGTGGCAGGAAGAACAGTTAAGAGGACAGCTTTGGGATCCTGCTTCTGGCTTTTCACACCTGTAAGAGGAAGATAGTTTCTAGGACTGCTGTCTGGAATAAATCAGATAATCCTTGTCAAGGAATTAGCCTCCTAACACCCGATGAATAATAGCCTTTATTCAGCACGGGCTCAGTGGTCCCTCCCGCGGCTAGACCTATTCATTCCGTGTTGGAATTATGGATGAATAATCCCTCAGAAACTACGCAGCTCCCAGGAAAAAGTTTTAAGCCTACTTAGTGGATGGATTCAGGTCTTGCAGATTAACATCCCCAGAGAACCCAAATCCTGGCTTAAACGCTGGATTTATCTGACCTTCTTGCAGGCATGCTTAGGACTTTTCTTAATTTTTAGTCCATAATTTTGTGGCCAGTGGGTACTTTCGTAATCTCGGTTGTACATATTTATGCAAACTGTAGAAATGAACTTTTTAACTGCTCTTTTAGAGGGACCTGCTCCTCCTAAGAAGTCATGTATGAATTGAGGGAAAATTTAATTTGATGAGATTAATTGGAATATGATTGCATTTTGTATATGCTAATATTTTTATTAGTGTTTGCTAATCCAGCTAATGACTTCAAAAGTGAATAGGATTTCATGCTCTCTAGATTAGCCTAAGATCACAGGAGCTGTAGGAATGGAGATTCATCGATCCTGGGGACTTTCAGAGATATTTGGTTCCATGACCTTGACATAGGTTTACGACAGATATTATCAGGTTCATTCCACCCAACACCCACGCCATTCCTGACTCCCCACCCAATTGCCTGCCCTTCTTGACACTTATTTATTTTCCTGTTCTACATTGCAGAGAGAGGCAGTCCTTCGACACCCTTCTGGCCAATGAGGCATAACACAAGTTTGCTGAGGGTGATGGTCCGAGAAAATGTTTTCATTTCTGGATAAAAAGGAATAGAAAATTGTGGTACCACCAGTCCTCCTTTTAACTTTTACCAAATCCTTGAATGCAGATGTTGTATCTGGGGCTACAGCAGTCATCTTGGGGCCATGAGGCAATAAATTGAAGTGCTAGCGACAAGCGTAGGGAGACAGAAGAGACCCAGCCCTGAGCTGTTGAGCCAACAGCACCAACTCTTTAACTCTGGACACCCTGGCGGGCGAGGACCATAACCCGGGTCTGTTTAGGCCATACTGGGGCATTTTCTGACGAGTCACCATGTGCATTCTTAGAGGACATGTGGTTCAACAGGAATCTGAAGCCTCCAGGAATACTTGGAGGCAAGTGTCTAAAAACCTGGAGACACTGCTGGACCAGGGTTTGCGTGGCCACTTGCAGAGATAGCTGAGTGTCCTCAGACTGAAGAGAAGCAGTTGTGCTTCCACAATGAGAAACAGCAGGAAGAAGCCAGGTCTGGGGTGGAGGTGAGGGTGAGCTGGGGCCACTGCAGAAGTGACACAGGTCCGCAGCAGAGAAGAGGCAGCGCCGCCTCTGTGGGGTCCTGAAGGCGCCCTGCCGGATCAGTCACAGCGCCCGACCGAGCCCTGTGCACCCTTCGCCTGCCGTCCGCACAGGTCTTATCTTCTGATCCGCCTGCCGTTCTGTCCCAGCAGTGCGCGGGAGGGACACCCGGAGGCTGGGTGGTCCCCAAGGACGGGTGTCTGGGGAAGCTGTCCAAGAGGCTGAGGCCGCCTCCGCTGGAGGCCCTCTGCCACGCAGGCTGGGCGGAGGAGGAGCAGCGAGGGGAAGGGGAAGGGGTTCTCGGGCCAATGCGGCTGGCAGGGAATGGTCGCCGTCCCCGGTGACTGCAGGCGCTGAGCTGGTGCGCGGCCTCCCGGGGCGTGCGCGGCCTCCCGGGGCATCCGCGGCACCCGACGCTGCCTGCCAGCTGGCCTCGCCGCGCGTCCCTGCGGAGGAGCCGTGGGGAGGCCCGCTGGCGGGCTCGGGTGATAAATGGGCCCCTGCTCTCCACCTCTCCTCGGTCCCCTCCGAGTCTGGGGTGGGGACGTCATTCCTCCTGCAGGCCGCTGGCTCCCCATGGACAAGCCGAAAGCACCTGTCTCCTCCGCCCCCAGGGTTGACGCTGCGGCCCAGCTGTCCCTCCTGGGAACCGGAAGGCGCTTGCTGGGCCCGGGGAGCTGAGCCAGGACCCAGGAGCCCGGGGCTCTGCCCTTAATACCATTAGGCTGGCTGGAAGGTCCCGGGGCGCAGAGCGCACTGCGAGGGCGGAGCTGGGCGCCAGGGACGACTCACGTGACCCCGGGGGACCGCCCAGGCCGATGTGTCAGTTACTGAGGTCACGCAGCTGCCAATGGGAACTGACCCGTTCCTCCAGCCCCAGGATGACTCAGAATCAAGCTACAGGTCCGTGCCATCGCCCTGGACGGCTGGGACTGAGGCCCCCAAGGGTGATGTGGAGGAGAAACCCTAAACCTTCTGGACAGTCATCTGCCCTCAGCACCAAGCCGGGCCTCGCCCGGTCCTCCCTTCCTTCCCTCCTCGCGGCTCCTTTTTCTTCTGATTCATTCTCATCTCCTCCTCCTCCGTCCTCCAAGGAAATGGGGCATGTCCATCAACTGAGCTTGGACTCCTTCCTGCCATATGTTTGCACAGGATCCTGAACCACCCGGGAGGAGTGGACACTGCCCTTCCCTTGTCACTCTCCAGGTCACTCTAGAGCCCTGGTCTTGGTCCGTCCTTCACCCTGGGCTCAACTCTCTCTCATTCAGTTGCTTTGACCCTGTTAAATGCATCCAGGAAACATCAAAGGTGCTCAGAGACACGTGGACCCCGTGGAGCCATGGCCAAACCTGCCAGCCTTGTGGACACAGCATCTCCAGGTGCAGCCTCGGCTTCCCCAGGCAGGCAGCCTTTAGGGAGGCTCACAGGCAGCTGTGTCCTCGGCTTCCGCCTGCATGTGCTCCCCACGCAGAGCCCCGTCCACGGACCGACAAAGCAACAGAAGCTGCGCTGCATATCCACCGTGTGCCAGGCAGGGTCCGCAGTGTGCGGCTTGGATTAGCTGACGGTCCTCGCCCCAAATGGACAACAAAGTACTGCTGCCGTCCCCAGGTACAGACGAGGAGACCGGGGTCAAAGTGGTGAGGTAACTTGGCTCCAGTCACACGGCTGGTAGGTGGAGGGCCGAAAGCTCTAGGCAGTCCGAGCCCTGAGCCCATTTGCTTACTGCACGATCTGCCCATCTGCCTCGTATCAGGTGGACGTTGGTGCATCTGGGGAGCAGAAGCAGCCACCCCAGCAGCTCCCTGGGCATTGTGAGCGTGTGTGCAACTGACCTGCCTTTCCCCATGTCCCCTACAAGGCTCCCTGGGCTTGGGGTTCTCTCTCTAAGGAGATGAGACCCACTTAAGGGTCCACCACGATCCTAGCAAAACTGAGAGCTGCTGTCACAGCTGCCGCCTGTCCCACACCCTGCACGGAGTGAGCTCTACGCACAGTCCTTTTGTTTAAAGGCCACGGCGTGGTGTAAGCTGCTGGTCCCCATTTTCTGGGTGAGGCCACTGATGATCAGAGTTTTCATGACTCAGCCAAGGTCAGGGAGCTGCTAAGGAGGGACCTGAAATCTACCCCAGTTCGTCCACCTGCCTCTGGGAGGCGGGAAAGGGCTCTTGCCAGCAAAGCCGCCCAGGCACACGCTTTGTGTTTCTGGAAAATCGGGCCCAGCAGATTCTAAGAGCGCCAGTGTAAACTGCGTAGACCGCGCGTCCGTGTCTTTCACTCTCGTTTTGGGAGCTGCTGTCTGGGGACAAAGCTTTTCTGCAGCAGCCCCAACATGCCCAGATCACAGGGATCCTGCAGGACCTGGACTCCCTGGCCAGCCTCTTTCCACACTTCCGCTCCCCACTGACCCCGAGGTCTGCAGTGGGTGTGGCTGCGTGTGACGGGGTAGAGGCCCTGGAGTGTCCTTACCGGTCCTTACCCCCAGGCTCAGCCAGCTTCCAGCTGTGTGTCCTGAGGCAAGTCATTCAGCCTCTCTGGATCTCAGCTTCCTCATCTATCAAATGAGGATAATGATACCCACCCCCATGGATGAGCCGGTCAGGAAAATGTTTATAACGGGGCTTTTCTTTGCTCCTAGGCCAATAGCCCAGATTGTTATTGTGACCAAATGTTATGCCTCTTCCTTGCTTCTCTCCATCAGGCCGCTCTGACCTCCCGTTCACTCACTCAGTGCACAGTTGTCACCCCTTGAAGAGCTTTGCGATGCCACCTCCCTCCCCTCAAGCTGCCAAAGCACCTGCCCTCCCAGCTTCTCCCCTGCACTCGTGTCCCTGCGCACACAGACCCAGAGGGACAACGTGCAGAGAGACCAATGGAGGGAAAGTCGCATGCACACACACACCCAGAAGGTCACAGGCATGTCCTGCAGAAAGACAGACACCTATATAGATGTGCAGAAAGGACCAGAGAAAGCCACACACACAAGACACGCAAACACCATGTGTGTCCATGTGCCACACTCCCTGGTCAAACTCTGCCATTCTCTCTTTTTTTTTTGTACCTGGGACTGAACCCGGGTGTGCTTCACCACTGAGCCACATCCCCAGCCCTTCTTATATTTTTTATTTTGAGACAGAGTCTTATCGAGTTGCTTAGGGCCTTGCTAAGTTGCTGGGGCTGGCTTTGAACTTGTGATCATCCTACCTCAGCCTCCTGAGCTGCTGGGATTACAGGCGTGTGCCACCGTGCCCAGCCCCTGCCCACTGTGGATGTAGCTCCTGAGATCAGCTCACTTTATTGGGGACTCCTTCCTGAGGTCACATTGTTGGCTGGACATTGGAAAGAGCCACATTGTCTTCTTCATTGAATTTGATTTAAATTCATGCACTCTGTAGCTGGACCAGGGGCACCATCTCTCCCTTCTTGAGGTCAACAGCTGGCCCCAGGCAGGAGCCATGTCTGTATTTGTTCACCACTGTGGATTGCCCAATTTAGTACCGTGACCTCCCAACTTCCTAGTGGTGTAACCTTGGGTAAGTGCATGTCTTGGTGCCTCAGTTTCCCCAGGGATAAAATGTAAAATATTAGCACCTGCCAGCACTTAAAATAGTACTGAGTTTAGAGGAAATGTCATGCAAGTGTCAAATAGAATTATTTGATGAATTAATTTGATGAGTGGAAAGATGGAGGGATGGATGGATGGATGGATGGATGAGTGGATGGGTGAGTGGGTGAGTGGATAGATGAATGAGTGGACAGAAGGATGGATGGGTAGATGAATGGATGAGTGGATGGATGGATGGATGAGCGCATGGAGGGATGGATGGAAGAATGGATAAGTGGATGGATGGATGGATGGATGAGTGGATGAGTGGATAGGTGAGTGGATAAATGGAGGGATAGATGGATGAGTGGACAGAGGGATGGATGGGTGGATGAATGGATGAGTGAATGGGTGAGTGGATGGATGGATGGATGGATAAGTGGATGGATGGATGGATGGATGGATGAGTGGATGAGTGAACAGAGGGATGGGTGGGTGGATGAATGGGTGAGTGGATGGATGGGTGGAGGGAGGAGTGGATGGATGGAGGGAGGGATGGATGAGTGGATGGATGGAGGGATGGATGGATGAGTGGATGGATGGATGGAGGGAGGGATGGATGAGTGGATGGATGGAGGGAGGGATGGATGAGTGGATGGATGGATGGAGGGAGGGATGGATATGTGACATAGGGAAGGCCCTCAGTAAATGGTAGCCATGCCTATTTTTGTGATGACATTCCCTACGCAACTGCTCAGGAGCTGCTGTGGTGATGGGTCGGTCCTCCTTCACTCCCCGTCGTGGATGCGGAGCCTTACGGTGAGGGAGGGAGGGAGGCACGATCATCACACGTGGGTAGGAAGTTAAGCGTCCCATCATCTTGTCTCCGGCAGCCTCCCCGTCCACACTTGCTAGCTATGTGGCCTCTGCAAGCTTCCGTGCTTTGTCACGGGCTTGCTGTGAGTTTCACAAGGTCAGTGCCCGTACTGTGACCAGCCTGACTCCACAGAGCCCAGCACTCCAGGGACATGAGCTCTCCTTGCTCAGAACATCCAAGCACCATGACACTTGTTCTGGATGAACATGTCAAACTTACACCTCTTCACAATAAAGTGGGACCGCGTTCTTGGGTTTCATTCTTAAAGATGATTTGTTTGATTATTATGCACCAAGAACAGCACGGTCCTGATGTGCGCATGTGTGTGTGTGGTGTGCCATGCCCTGTTGGAATTATCCAGAGGCTGCGTCGTGCATCAGTTACACCCGGCTGCAAGAAAAGTCCCCCCGACCTGGGAGCACACAGCAGGGCCTCCCTTCCTGTCCCTAGCACGGAGCTGGAAGGAGGGCAGATTCCCTGGGCTCAGTACTGCATCCACCTCAGGCCAGCCTCCCTGTGGCCCTCAGGATCCTCCCCTGGCGGTCACTTTACTTAAAGTAAGTGCTGTGCTCTGGGGACCGGTTGACATCAAGCCGGGGCAGGGAGAGTGGTGGGGGAGGGGCAAAAGCCGACTTTGGTGTGTCTGTCCCTATATCTCCGGCCATGCCCCGGCTGACTTGGAACCCTGGCTTTTCTCTTGCCTCTGTGAGAGAGGTGGGCGGGGGGCGGAGAGCTGACTGCACTGCTGCCGGGCTCAGGCCCGCCCTCCATGGCCCGTCCCCTTGCTGACTGGGGACAGATGCTGTCCCGGTGCACCATCTGCCCCGCGGGGCCAGCGGGTTGATACACCAGCGTTAGCTACAACCTTACTCATTAGAAGGTAAAGAGTAAGAAATAGCCTTGAATGGGCTCCAGTTGACATTAAAAATGTCAGTTTTGCACCAACCTAAGACTCTGTGACAAGAAAGGAATAAAGACACTGTGATGGGTCATGACATCCATCCTGGGGACTCTGTCCTGCGTGACGACCTGGGGTAGGAATAGATACAAGATAGGTCCGGTTGGCTCTGTCTTTGGGGGTCATTTTAAGTAGATTCTTTGTACAGAATCCCAAAATCAGCCCAGCGGTCACTATGCCAGTGTCCCCCCGGACTCACCTCGTGCCTCTCTTTGTCTCCTTCCCCGATGAAACCCTCGATGGCTTTTGACAAGCACCCTGCGGCCTTGCTGAGATAGAAGTTATTCGTTTGGTCTATGTTTAAGACAATGCAGGGGTTTTTGCCTTTTTTTTTCTTCTGGATGCGTTTAGATTTGTGAAGCGTCTCCTCCTTCCCTCAGGGTGCACACACACACAAGCACACACACACTCGCACACGCACACACACGCACACACAGTGTTCTTTTGATGTACGTGTCCGCAGGGTCCCATTTCTCTTACTGTTGATTTAATCATTCCATGGATTATTTGTAATCTGCAGACTAAATTTTTGGAAAGGGATCAAAGGGCACCGGCCCACAAAGCCCCTCTCTGCACAAACACACCTCCAACCCTTAGGAGCGGGTGGAAGTGGGGGTCAGGATGCCCCCTTGCTTTGTGAAACCTGAGCAGCAGCTCTCATCCATGCCCACGGCCTGTGGCGCGGGTGGCTAATCACGGAGCACACGCAGGATTTAACAAACCAGGGTGCGTTCCAGCCCTTCCCCACCTTAACTGTGCTCTCGGTCAGCGACACTCCAGTGCGCTCTCTCTAGAGGGAGGGCCTGGGTGCTGATCCGGCCTGTGAGCAGGGCGCGAGCACAGGCAGACGTGGCTCACCTGTGCTGATGGAGACGGAGTGGCTATCAACATGCGAGGAGCCCTTTAGAATGGACCCCCCGGTTCCACAACTGTTTATTGAGCTACTACTGTGTGCCAAGCGTTGTGCTCAGTTCTGGGGCAGGGAAGATGCCAACGTGACTCCCGCTGTCATGGAGTCACAGCTTGGTGAGGGAAACAGAGCAGAGATGAGGCCACATAACTAGACTGTGTTCAATCAGCAGGAGGAACGCCGCCCCACAGGCCAAGCCCAGGGAGGGAGCTCGCCCCTCGCCGCTCTCTCCTTGTCACTGCCGGCCGACTGCACAGCTGAGCTTCAGTCTGGCTCAGCCGGACTTGGCCTTGGCTGCGGGTCCCACGCACGCTACACCTGACGTCTCTCCTCCTCCTTGGCCTGGTGACACCCGGGACATGTTCTGCTCCTGGCAAACCCGGCCATCTGAATGTAGTTACAACTCCGCTCAGATCACGTTTGCTGAAGTCCACGCGCTGAACAAGTCACTCGGCTCAACCCAAGTGGGCAGGACAGGACGGGCACAGGGAGAGGACAAATGCCCTCCCAGCATTAGGAAGGCAGGAGTGGGGGCCGGGTGGGGAGGCTGTTCCAACCTGGTCAGGAGGGACCTTTTTCTGGCAGGCGGGTGGGCTCGGGGGGATGATGGACCCGAGAAGAGATCGTCCCCAAGAAGTGGGAACTGTGTACTCAGTGGACACCCACAAAGGCAAAGGTGCCGGGGCAGGAGAGTGTCTGGGGTCACTCTGGAACGGTACCAGAGCGTGCTTGGCACACAGGGAGGAGAGAGAAGAGCGTGAGAGAAGGGCGAGTGCTCAGCACATGTGTCCCCAGAAGTCCCGGCTGGAGACTTCTTCCTCAATGCAGATATTTATAGGGAGGCGGAGCCTGGAGGGTCACTAGGGTTAGATGGGGGGTGAGGGCAGAGCCTCCATCCTGGCATCCGTGGCCCTGAAGGAGAGGAAGGGAGAACCCAGCTCCCGGCCTGCTCTGTCTCCCCACACAGCACCTTGATCGTTGTCTTCCCAGCCTCGGGACCACGAGCAAACAAACTGTTCTTTCTCAGGCGATTTGTTATAGCATCAGAAACTTCACTGAGGACGCCCACAGGGCGCAGCAGGGCCTTCTGGGCCTCCTTAGGGTTTGGGGCTGTTTTCCCAGTCCGGTGGCAGCTGCAGGAGGGTTTCAGGCATGGAGGGAACTGACCTGACTCGTGTGGTCCAGGGCCCCTCCCAGTCGCGCTGAGGAACACGAGTCAGACAGCTGCGGAAAGGACACAGACGGATCAGGAAGCACGGGAGCGAAGATGTCCGCACCCAGCGCGGCCTGGCTCCCGGAAGAAGAGCGGGCAGGCCGGCCTTGTGTGCAGGAGGCTCAGCCGCCAGGTTGGCGGCATCTTCTCCTGAGGAGCCCCGGGCCTCTCACCCACAGATATGATTGGCGTGTCATAATACTGAGCACATCCCTGGGGGAGTCCCACCTGTGACCCTGCCGGAGCCGTGCCCTGCCTCCCGTGGCTCTCGGAGCCTTGGGCAAGACGCCACGTTAGGTCAAGGTCGGCCTCCACCTTGGGCAGGGTGGATAAGATCCCTGTGTTGAGACAATGACACCAGAAACTGAGAACCCAGGGAAGTGCCTCGGTTGGACAGTCGGTGAACCCAGGAGGTCACGCGCTCAAACCACCAGCCACGCACAAAGCGGGGCTGAGGTTCCACCCAGGACCCTGACGATGGCCAGGAGCTCCCTCCTCAGAGTTGGCACGCAGGGCCGCGTGGGCTGTGCCAGGAGAGGAGGTGGGGACTGCGTCTGCTGTGCTGCCAGGAGGAGAGAGGCGACCGTGGCGCCTGCGGGCTGGAACCAGTGGAGCAGAGTTTGACCCTGCGTGTCCCTGGACAGCCGGGTTCCCTCTTCAGACCCTCTGACTTCTGCCTCTAACCCCAGAGACTGGCAAAGACACCTCCAAGCCCACACCACAGGGTGGATTTTATCCCCTGAGCCAGGCCTTGGGGCGGTGTGGACGCGCTCCTCCGAGCGTGCCCCCGCCAGCCCCTGCAGGGATCCGTCCATCCCCGCGACTCCCGTCAGGCTCTGTGCAACCCCTCCACCCTGACAAGGCAGCCCTGCCTGTCAGGAAACCTGGCTTGACGCTTCGCAGGCCTGTCAGCCCTGAGGCAGGCAGACAAGGCCCCAGGAGGAAGCTCACAGGAGCTCAGGAGCCTCTCAGATCCCGCTCGCCCGGCCCCCTGGGCACAGAGGACACTTGACAGGCGTTCGCAGGAGCTGTGGGCAGGACAGTCCTCTCTTCCCACTGCTGGCCTCTTATCTTCTGGGTCTCAATCTGGCTGTCCCCTCCCCCAGTGGGACCCCCATATTGCTTCCTTTCCGTCACGCCACCGCGTTTTCCCTCCGTAGCATGTAGAAGGATCTTCTCTGTATGCTTGTTGAAAACCTGCCTCTCCCAAGTGGACTCTAGACCTGAGCGGACCGAGAACCACCCTCTTCATGCTGCTACCTAGCCCAGGAGCTGGGGCTCGGCCCCTGGGTGAGCGCGGGCACAGGTGCGTAAAAACGGGAGATGCAAAGAGAAACAAGCATGTCTGACCGATGACATCTTTCCCTATTTCTGAACCGGCAGCCCTCCCCGGAAACCTTTCCGTCTAAATGCTGTGGTTGTAGTGAATGACAAGTTTGGGAGCCAAAGTCCCTTGAGTCATAGCAAAGAGTTGGAGAGAGAAGACAGGCCTATAATGAAGTTGTCACTTATTCTCAAATCAAAGCAGACCCTAACGTGGAAGCAAAGAGGGCACCTCCCATCTTGCGCCAGGAGAGACTTGAGGCAGAGAGCTGAGAGGAGCAGACAAGGAGGGACTTCAGATGGTGTCTGGAGAACATTTCCTCAGAAGACCATTAACCTGGAACCTCAGGGAAAAGTCGAGATGCTCAGTGGTCACACTGGAACAGCCACGTGTCCCCGGAAGTCGAGCACGTACAGTGGTCAACATCGAGGAAACCCTAGGGATACAGGTTGGACTCCTGGGTCTAACACGCCTGTCTGAGTTGATCATTCCCGTTGGACTCCATGAAATGGCATGCTGGATCGCTCACCCAGTGTCCCCACACAGTTATCCGGGGAGAGGATCATTAAATTTCATCATATTCTCAAAGGAATCTGTGATCTCCAGCAAAGGTTGAAGAGAGCCACTCCCAGGCACCCGTAGAGGGAGGTGGTGGAGAGGGAGGTGGTGGAGAGGGAGGTGGTGGAGAGGGAGGTGGTGGAGAGGGAGGTGGTGGAGGGGAGGTGGTGGAGAGGGAGGTGGTGGAGAGGGAGGTGGTGGAGAGGGAGGTGGTGGAGAGGGAGGTGGTGGAGAGGGAGGTGGTGGAGGGGAGGTGGTGGAGAGGGAGGTGGTGGAGGGGAGGTGGTGGAGAGGGAGGTGGTGGAGGGGAGGTGGTGGAGAGGGAGGTGGTGGAGAGGGAGGTGGTGGAGGGGAGGTGGTGGAGAGCCTACTCCTCAGGAATTAACAGTGAACGTGCCTCTTGTTCTGGCTCACCACTAGGCCCCTCTGCCTTGGCTGGCCTTCTCATGATGAGCGGCCTGGGTCAGAAGGAGGTGGTCTAGTGGGGTTCAGTGGTGGCTTTGAACTGGAGGGGTCCCATAGTGGTGGCTGTGGTGAGGCAGGGAAGGTGGACCAGGTCGTGACTTGTGGCGTTGTAGTGTGTCTTTGCCCCCATTCCTGGCTTTGCTCCTCCTGGTTTCAGACTCAGGGGTCTTAAGACTCTCTCCCTGCTCGGTGTTTTCAGTAATTCAACAGAGGAACCAAAAGGAAGTAGGTGTCCGTGCTTTACAAAGCATGGCCCCTCGCTTACCTGCATCAGAACCATCTGGGTGACTTGGTAGAGCTCTGAGCCCCAGCCCAGACCCGCAGGGCCAGTCTACCAGGGAAAGGAACAGGAATGGAGGCTTTCGACAGAACTTCATTCTGATGCCCAACGCAATTTGCACCTTGACCTCGTGGGAGCTCTCTGGTGCTCCGGGACATCGCAGCATGATCTCAACCTGCCTTTGCTTCCTTCTTCCCACTTCCTAGTCAGACCCACCCAAATTCTACCCATCTTCTAAGCTTATCTCCCACGACATGCAAGAAGTCTTTTGCAGATTCCAACAGCTCTCATTGGCTTTTGTCATCCCCATGAATCCAGCCCCCAGCCGAATTCTGGTCCCCTCAATTCAACGAGCAATAAAGTACTCGGAGGCTGCCTTGTACTCTGTCCAGGGCTTCATTTATCCTTAGAGACTAGCAGAAGGTCGGGTAAGCGGCCCTTCCTCCAGAGCACTTCTGACTCTTGAAATGTTGGATAGCTGGTTTTAGGCTCTGCCAACTAGAAGCCACATAGCTCTCACCTCACCACCTGCAGCTACTGCTGGTGGGATGTCTTACCTGGAAACCACAGGCTCCTTCTGCTATTTCTTCTGTTTGTCCAAGGTTTCTCTTCCTATTGGCATGTCCTTGGAAGTGGTAGAAAATGGGTCCAGAATTTGGAGGATATTCTTTGGTCCAAGAAGTTCATGGGGGGAGTTGGCTGGCCATGGAGCTTGCAAAGAGCTCAGAGTGTCACCTACCAGTGTTCAGCTTTGATCCTCCACCAAGAGGACAGGGCACCCTTCTTCAAGGTTTGTCATGGCTTAGATCTTGATCGTCTTTGAAAGGTCCCTGTGTTCAAAGCTTGTCCCTTGCCTGTGGAGCCATCAGGAAGTAGTGTGAATTCAGGAAGTGGGACCTAATAGAAAAAAATGAGATATTGCAGGCATGCCCTCGAAAGGGCTATTGGGATCCCACCCTTCCTGCCTCTCTCTCTGCACCCCTCCTGCCAGGAGGTGAGAAGCCTGTTCCACCACATGCTTCCATACCGTGATATACATCGTCAGCCACCACAGGCCCAAAGAATAGGGCCAAGCAACCATGAACTAAAACCATGAGCCAAAATGAACCTTTCTTCTCTTAAGCTGTAATCTCAGGTGTTTCGTCACAGTAACGGAAAACCGACTAACACAGGTTCAAAGACTTCAAGGTCAAGGCTTGAAGCTCAGTGTCTCCCTGAGGACCTAGTCAGGACCTTGAGGAAAGGACTGACCAAGGCTTAGGCCAAAATGTGTACATCTGCATGCTGGTCAGTCTCAACTTCCATTCCATGAGGCACAGATATCTTTGATAAGCTTCAGTTAGCATCTGGAGTTTGGAACGCTTGCCAAAATTACATTCTATTCTGAGCAAGTTGGGTCCATTCCTCAGCCTCATGTCAAATGTCACGATTATTCTTTCAGAAGGCATCCAGGAGGAACTGGACAATGAACTCATTTCAATGCTTTTCCAATGATCTGGCAGGCTTCTGAGACAAGCGGCCTTTAAATGCATCCCCCAGGGTACACCTGGGTTTCCCACGACCATTAAAAGCCTCTCTTCTAGCACCTGTGGCTTTACCATACCCCAGTCTTCATGCATGACATGATTTACTTTTACATTTTCTCCTCATCCTGGAACAGTTCGCCTGAGCTCCTGGAACTCATAACAGAGATGTCAACTGCGGAAGCCGATGAAGCCCGAGGACCATGTCATCTTTCATCAGAACATTCTTCTGAGAAATTTTAAGAAGCACAAATGTTCTACAGGCAAAGCTTATTCTTTTTAAATGAGAAGATGGATCTCAGGCCTTTGAGAAAAGGATTAGCATTTTAAAAATTAATAATGCACACAACTCGGCTCTTCTCCTCTTCTACACAGCTGCACAACCCTACATTCAGTGAGGATGTAACCCTAGTGCATTTCTATCAGCCTGGTTCCGCTAAGGCTTGCAACTTGGATTGAGTCGCGTGCCTCCTCTCTAGGACACAGTCAGCTGACCACAGCCATCTCCGTCACAATGTACACCCAGGCTGATTCATGTTGGAAGCAGATTCTGCCTCCACAGTGTGGGGAACAGACTACAAATCATGACGTGACATATATGTGTCTTGGAGTTTAGGGATATTTTAAAGAATCTGACAGATCCCTGATATTGGAGGCTGAAGGTGAAGATTGGACAGATCCATTTGTTTAGCCTCTGGTGAGACCTCAGAGTGGATGGCCTCATGGTGGGAACACATGCAGGAGGGAAAAATCACACGGAAACACAGGAAGCCAGAGAGCCTCAGGCAGGAGTCAGCCTCACTCTTTAATAGCAACTCACTCTCCTGAGAACTTACTCACTCCATGAGACCAGCTTTAATCCCTTCCAAGGACAGTGCCCCTAGTGACCTAATTACTGCCTACTGGCTCCAAGTCTTCAAAGCTCCAGCACCTTCCAACATCTGCACACTGAAGACCAAGCTTCCAAGTTTGTCCTTTGGGGAGAAACCACATCCAAACCTTAGCAGCATGCGAGCTTGGTTTTCCTGGGGAAAGTGTCCACAGCCCTCATCAGATTTCCAAGGGGGATTGTGATCCGGATGGTGTTGAAAAGGCAAACCAACACACCTTCACTCAGGACCTAGTGCTCCTGTGTGCTGAGCCAAGAGGCAGGTTGCATTGTCTGTCCAAATGATACTAACTGTGAAGACAGGGGAAGAACATACCAGAAATCGAGATTATTCCAGTTAAGGTGGAGTACACGGTTGTGTGAACTCAGGATAATGATACAAGTGACGGGAATCTGTCACCTTTTTTTTTTTTTTTTTTAATTCATGAAACTTCCATTGAATATTGGGTGGCAGTATCTCTGATAGGAATGAGGACAACAGAGATCAAAGGACCTCCGCCTGGTATTCAAGAGGCTCCCCATCGGCCTAAGAGGACAGGCATTCTCCTTCGCTTCTAAACTTAGGGCTTACATGTCTGCTCCGCTCTAAGAGCAGCTCAACAGAGACACCTGGCACGGGGCACCAGGAGCTCCAAAGTTAATGGAAGGGCTGGAGAAGGCCCTGAGGCCTCTAGAGGCCTCACGGGAGTTCAGCGAACCTGAGATCTCTCCCTCCTGCTGGAAAGCACACTCATTTGGTCTGCCTGACAATTGTGCTTTCTCCACCTTAGGGGAGGAAACGTCACAATTTCTGTTTCCAGATATTAAATTGCTTGGCTGACTGTCGTGGCCCTGGGTGGGGTGAAGGCAGACATCAGTCATGGAATGTGTTGCTGCATATTTTGTTTCAAAAAGTACTTAACTGGAAAACATTAGCACAGCTTGGGCAAAAGTGCGTTGTGCAGAAATTAAATCCCCATATTTCTCCATCTCTTTCTGCAACTGCTCCCCAGGCGCCATGTTTTAAAGCGGGCTTTGGCCAAGGCCAGCGTGTTTGGCCTGGCTGGGAAGGTCCACACCTGGACACAACAGGAGGCTGGTTTTTGGTCCTCACCACTCCTAACCAGGCTCCCAGCCTCTCCACAGGCCTCCCGGAAATGAGGGAGAAGGATGATGGGGTGGAGAGGTGACCTCGGACGGGGTGGCTCTGCTCTGTTTCAGTCAGCTTTTCGTTACTGTGATCAGAAGGCCTGACAAGGACATTTGGAGAAGGAACAGTCTATTCTGGCTCATGGTTTCAGAGGTTCAGTCCATGGTCGGCTGGCTCCACGGCTCTGGGTCCAGGTGAGGCAGATCATCATGGCAGAAGGGCATGGCAGAGGAAAGCAGCTCAGGACCTGGCCATCAGGAAGCACAGAGAGAGAGCTCTGCTGGCTAGGGGCGAAGTAAAAGCCCCAAAGGCACACCCCTAGTGACCTACTTCCTCCATCTACCCCTGCCTACAGTTACCACCCATCAATCCACTGAAATGATTAATCCATCAAGTGGATTAGTCCACCAATTTGGTTACAGCTCTCATAACTGAATCACTTCCCCTCTGAACATGCCTGCGTTTTCTCACACATGAGTTTTGGGGGACACCATTACTCTCTCCCTCTTTGTCCCCTTTGTCCCCTTTGTCCCCTTCTAACCCATATGGATGATCACAAGGCACAGGGAAGTGGTCCTGGGCTGCTTCTGGAGAAGGAATACCTTTTTCTGCTTTGCCACGTGACCTAGTCCCACCCCAGTGGAAACTGAGGCAGGCTGAGTGACATGAGAGCAGCCAATCTCAGACGGAGGGATGACGAGTGAGCTGCCGGGATCAACTCTGCCCAGGGCCAAGATGGCGCCATATTTAGCTCCAAACCAATAGCATCTGAAACAGCCTGGACTCTGCCTACAAAGACACCTTCATAATCAAACTTCATTTCTCTGGGGACAGGAGAAGGTTGGCTTATCTTCAGCATTCGGTCCCTAGGGGAGGACTAGGGTTAGCGAAACCTGCCATCTCCACCATTCAATATCATGAGCAAAGACCCTGGAGCCTCTGCCTCCAGGAATGTTTGCTCCAGGGTCTGCTCATCTTATCTGCCCTGAATTGGACCCTGAAGCACCCAGCAGAAGGCAGAGGATGCAGGAGGATCAAATGTGAAGATGTCCACCCCAAACAGTTCCCACACGCCCATGTGCCACCACATCCTTTGTGACATCCTCCTGGATCCCTGACTGAGGTGAATCACTTCTCCCCACACTTGCCACCCTGTGCACCTGTCACAGAACACTCCCCATGGCAAAGTCGTGGTTTATTTACCCACAAGTCTCCCTCTCTGCCTCCTCCCCGTGTTGGGCTAGAGGCTCTGTAACTGGCACCAACTGTTTTGGTATTTATATAGGCTACATGGAACTTACGTTTTGGGCTGCTTCTCCCCTCCACAATAATCACACAGCTTGTGCTGACACACTGGTTTTGAACAAATTCTGTTATATATATATATGTCATATGTATGTTCATATCACATATATGTCTTATATGTATGTGCATATGTATATGTGTACATATATATTTGTTGTGGAGTGCAACTTAAGAACATACTGATCACCACTGAGAAGTTCAAATTTGAGGGTCTTTATTAGTCAGCTGGCTCACTGTCTCACACAATGCCCAAGATGGCTATTGGGAGAACAGCCCCGACCCTAGGGTTGTAGGAATTCTTATACCAAAAATCATACATAAGTCATAAGTGTCCATTGCTATGATTCAAAAATACAAACTAACACCATGAGATCTGAAATTATAAGCAGAAGGGGAAGTGGGTCAGAATGACCTTAGTGGGGTACAAACTAAAGAATGGTTACTAACATCTAGATAATCACTATCGACACGGTACTTTGTCCAGGGAAAATAGGAATCAAAAAGAGAATGATTTTATTTTATATAAGAATTGCCATTTTGTGTTGCCAAACATACTATGCTAAGAAACTGTTGAAGGGTACAGAGCGGGGGTGTTCCCCCTGAGAAGCATGTCCTACATGACATGGAGTCTCAGGGTCAAATGGAGTCTGTTTAGTCATTGCCCACATAGCCTGGTCTATAACATTTCCATGGAGTCAAATATGTCAACCTGCCACATATTTATTTATAGCTACACACACACATATATCTTCCTACCATTATCCTCCTTTACAGATAAGAAAACTGACTCAAAGAGGTTAAGGGACTCCCCTGAAGACCATTAACTATGCTTGGGCCAGAACTTGAACTCTAGTCTATTTAACTCCGAGGACTGCTACTGCTTCCCGTGGGACACTGCTTGTTCTCAGGCACCTGTGACAGCCCGTCTGGGCACCAATTCTCACCCTGTGTTGGAAAGCAAACCCTTTGCCCACAGAAGCATTAACTCAGGGGCTCACCACCAGTAGATGCTAAAAATAGTGGGTGAATATTGGATGAGAAATACGAGGGGTACAGAGGCCAGAGAATCTCCCCACAACGATTCATTAACTGCAAAGGGAGAAATAGTAACTCTGCGTTGGAGAGAGCTGGCAGACACAATCCCACCCTGGCGCTCAAAACCAGCTCCTCACTAGAGGGACAAGACAGCATCTTCTGGATCCTAGCATGACACACTGAGAAAGCAAATGTCTCTCTGACCCTCCTGCCCACACGCATATCTTGAACCCAGCCCCGAGGAAGCATCGGTGATGTGCTTCAGAACTGGACCCACTCTTGAAAGATACCAAGGTCAGGAAGCACAGAGAAAGGCGAGGTCAGGAAGCTCAGAGAAAGGCAAGGTCAGGAAGGAACTTCTCCAGCTAGGAGACTAAAGGTGCAGATGAAAGCAACCAGGTGTTGCGCATGCTCCCTGGTTGCAGCCTGGAACAGAGAAAGCCGGCTAAGGACATTGCTGAGATATCTGAACATGAACTTGAGTTAAATAGTAGTCATTGTATAAATATTAAATATCTGATTTTGATAGCTCTCCTGGAGAATATTTGTAGGAAATGTGTGCTGCAGTGGTAAAGGCTCCAAGCGCACAATTTCTCCAGCTACTCAGATGGCTCAGGAAACTGTAATATGCTTATGTCTATAAAACAGGTAGAAAGAATAGAAGGGGCTGGGGCTGTAGCTCAGTGGCAGAGCGCTTGCCTGGCACGTGTGAGGCACCGGGTTCAATCCTCAGCACCACCTAAAGATAAGCAAATAAAAGAAAGGCATTCTGTCCATCTAAAACTACAAAAAATAAAAATAAAAAATAAGAAAAAGAATAAGAAAGCAAGCAGGCAAAATGTGACCGATAGGTGGATCTGGGGAAAAGTTAAAAAAGGAGTTTATTGAATAACTCTTGAAGCTTTTCTGGAGTTTCAAAATTTATATCAAAATTAAAACTTGCAAAATGCCCTTGAGCCCGGTTGGACGTACAGGCGCTGGCCGTGGGGCGTGGTCTTGTGTCACTGAACGGTGGAGTCCGTCTGAGAAGGCGTTGCTAGGGATGGTGTTGCCAGGGTGGCGTCCCTGCTGTATGAGCACCATGGGGTGATGTTGCAAGACTGGCTGGCTCAGGTCCCTCACTGTCTTGGTGCCACGAAGGGACAAGGGATGGAAGAGGCTGCAGCTGCAGAGTGCAGTGTAGCATTTCACAGCAAACTTTTCTCACATAAGTAGAAGTACACGTAATTATTTAAAATGTGATGATGCACCGCCCAGGGAGGGACATCTATTGTCCCCGTCGGGTATGCATGATGTCACTGTGCATGATCATATGAGCCCTGCATTCAGAGGCCTGGCAGTGTATGGTTTGTATTTACCATCTCTGCACATGTGAGCAGAGTGTAGTGTCATGACATCACCGACCATGATGTCACTAGATGGCAGGAATCCTCTAGCTCCAGTATCAACTTAAGGGACCACCATGGTATATGTGGACCATGGTTAAGTGAAACCCCGTCATGCAGTGCATGACTGTACCTGGTCTTAAGTGCTGGATCTTCCCAGTGCTAGCTCTCTGTGACCCGGGCAACACACCCAACCCTAGTTTCCTTGCCTGCAAATCAGAGATAATGGAGCACCCGCCTATTGGGATTTGTGATAATGAGGGAGCTAATTCACGTGGACAATGGGAACCCCATGCCTCTAAGCCTCACTGAGCATCGACTGAGGTCATCGGTCAGTGCGAAGCTCAGTGATGCCCATTTTGGTGGTATTGCCCCTCTGCCTGTTTTGTATGGTTTCCTGGTTTGCTGGGTTATCTCCGGGGGTTCAGTTCTAAAGACAAGCAAATTGTTATTAGATTTGGAGGCTGTTTCATCAAACACGTGTTGTCCTCAAAGGGCTCGACTGCATTTAGCAAGAATTAATGGAAAATTAGCAGCCTGATATTTTTGACCCAGTCAAATGTGTGGAGTCTCATTGCAAGTTTTGTCCCCACCTTCATCCCCAGCAATGCCACCTGTAGGTTGCCTGATTTAGGTATTTACTTTTTCAAATGGCAGCTCCCTGAAAGTTTCAGGAACCTGGGAACCTTAACTAGGGTTTAGGCTAAAACAAAGAATTCTTTCTTCTTTTAAATGTACAGGAAGCAAATGATGGTTAGATTCTTCTCAGGTACCATCCATGTGTCCAAAACTCCAATTTTAAGTCAGAGGATTATCTATCAATTGATAAGGACTTATTTATATTTAGTAGGCAGAAGCCACTGGACTGGGCCCTCTTAGGACTGGAATGTAAATCAGATTTGTAAGCTTTGGATCTGTCCTCAATTTAGCACAGCAGAGGACCTCAGGGTGCAGAGAAAGTGGCCAGAGGGAGAGAGTGGCACAGGGTGAGGTCAAAGCGATGGCCAGGAGCAGATTCGGGGGCCTTGAGAGGAATGTGGGTCCACCCAAGGGCAGTAAGCACAGGGAGAGTGTTAATCAATTCACATTTTGAAAAGACAAAGATTTGTTCTGCTAATGATGTGGGCCAAGTCCTAAGCAGGAACACCAGGGAGGAAGCAGTCGCAGTTCAACAGACAAGAGCTGATGGCCCCGGACAAGGGTGGGAACAGAATGGGAGAGAACATGGTTTTGGAGGCAGAGCCGTCAGGACTTGCCAGTGAGACCGGTTTGGGTTGGAGTGGGCGGAGGCGAGGAGGAAGGTGGCGGGGTTGACTCCCAGTCGTGAGTCATCTGAACCTTAGTCAGCAGGAAAGAAGATGCTGTCAGTGGAAAAGTGGAGAAGAAACAGGAGAGGAGGAGACGGAGCCCATGTCCAGGAAAGTCGGAGCACCTGGGATCTTCCTACGGCTCCAATGCAGAAAGGAAAGGCACGGAAAATGGAATTGGGACCAGAATGGAAAATGCCAGACTAAGAAAATGGCTATCTTTCCGTAGGCAATATGGCGCCACCATAGGGCTTTGAGCAGCTCAGAAAACTCCCAGCAGGCCCCTGACACTTAGACTGCATCTCCCACCTTCTAATGACCCACTCTGGTGCTCAACGACTTTAAAGAGTATTTTGCATCCAGCATAAATCTCTCCATGCGTTCTATGGAAAGCATACCCCATATGCCTGACTTACCTCGCTGAGTTTTAAAACGGTTTCCATCCCCTTTTAAGGCTGCTGGTGGGCCGACATATTTACCAAACGGTTGGCAATTTCACACATTCAAATGACAATCTCCAGCTTCTGCAAATAAAAGATCTTTATGTCCCCCAGTTGTGAAGTTTACTAGCGATTTCTATGCAGAGCGTTCTGTCTGCACTTGGAGTCAGAGGCTCTGTGAACGCATCTGCTCACTGCCATGTTTGAGAATTCCCAAGGAGATGAGGATTTTTGTCATAAAAAGCATGAAAGCCTCATTCCTTTCCAAAGGAGGCTTCACAAATGCTCTGTTTGGAGTGAAATTGTCACACCCCTGACAGTGTGGCCAACTATTCGGAGAAACCCAACATGAATGGAAGCCTAGAATGAGGCGCTATAGTGGTTTGGTGACAAAGGACCACATTTTAAATGCTTGATGACAGTTCCATGTGGGGTTTTGTTCTGTCAAGAAGGAATGTCCTTCTTGGGGTCTCTGGGTCATCATGTCACTCAGAAAGTATTGGAGGTAGTGGAGGTGAAAGTTCTTCGTGGAAATTAAAGATTAGTTGCTCTTCTCATTCTTGGGTTGCAGGTCTGGCCCTTTCTGCTGGACCACAGGGGAAAGGGAGGACTGTTATGGGAGGTTAGAGCAAGCAAGGACTTGGCAGTCAGATAACACTGAGTTTGAGTCTTAGATAAGAGATGCTGAGCTTGACCTCTGGAGTCTCAGCTTCCTGTACAATGGCATAATAAAAATCCCTTTGCAGAGTTGTTGGGATCATTCAATAAGATAATGCATATTATGCTTTAATCTTACAAGAAGTTCCCAGTAAGACCTTTAAAATCGCCTTATCTTTTAACTGTGTTAAAAGCAGTTTTCTACATTAAGCCATTAAATTGACAATGGAGCTCCAGGTCTGTAGAAGATTAAAGAAGATGTGTTGGCATGGTGGAATAATCAGGAAGGCAACACGGAGATCAGAACTGAACCACAAGAAACATATAAACTCTCTTCTATAGAGTTTAACACACTGCATTCTAACTGGACTCTATGGTCAGACTCTAAAGGACACAGGCCATGCCCGATTCTTGAACTGGTTCTAGTACTTAGTACTTAGCCCAGTAAAGGTTGAAAGCACCCAGAAATAGACTGATGAATATTGGAGGGATGGATACATAGGTGACTGAACAGAAGAATAAAGGAAGGATGGAAGGATGGATGGATGGATGGATGGATGGATGGATGGATGAATCTAAAGGGATAAAGGGAAAAATATTCTAGCAAAAAGGAAAATCAGTACAAATGCACAGAGACAGACTGTGACCTTTTTGTGGCTGGTGAGCTTCTCATGCATGGAGCAGGAGTTTGCCACAAAACTTCAGGAAGGCAAGCACCTAGATATTAAAACCAAATTCAATGTCCTCTCTAGTCTGGGAAGAGGATGCTCACCTGATATGAGAAGTTGGTTAGACATCTTCAGATAGAGAGTATCAGGAGAAGAAAGATGTCAGGAGAATTGGCCAGACAACAGTGTGAAGAAAGAACCAGAAGGGACAGAAATAAGAGTAAGGAAGTCATTCAGAGGCTACAATAGGGAAGGAGGGAGTGTGGGAAGAAGCAATGACTCTGGGGTCAGCAGAACCAGGTTCAACTATGTGACATTAGACAAGTTACCTAACACTCGAGTTCCTACTGTCTCAGAATGTGTGATGTATGGCTCTGTTCCCTCCTCCTTACAATAAAAATTACTTTTGGAATATCTTTCAAGGACTATAATAACCATCAATGCAGAGTATTTCCTTGGTGGAGTCTGTCCTGGGCTTTCCAGACATTTCCTGCTTTCCCTGAGTAGATACAGTGACTCTAGAAAAACAGAATGTACTAAGTGGAGACAGAGTTGAGGCAGTTTAATGTCTCAAGAAATCTCTTAAGCTGGTAGGAGAAGCAGGATTTAACTCAAGGCAGCCTGATGCCTGGACACTCACTCATTGTTTTGTAATCAATCAACTTTTTTATTATAGTGTAGTATGTATAGTGTGTGGCCTTCTCAGTGGCTCCCAGTGATTCCTGCCTCCTGGTGTGCACACCTTATGTGAGCCCCTCTTTTAGGGTTTGGAGTCGATCCAGTGACTTGCTTCCAGCAATCAGAATTCAACAAATGATGATCAGATCCTGGGAAACAGATCTGGGATCCCGGCAGGTGGAAAAGATGCAAGATGCAGTTGGGATAGTAGACATTCTTTATTCAGAGACAGCAGAGCCTGCAGCCTCCCGCTCCAGCCCCATTAGACCCAGCCAGTTCCACTGGCCTTTTTAATATGCAGGCCAGATAAAGAAGGCACTTTGCCAACAGGTTACATAAATGGGCGCATGCTCACCAGCAAGTGTTTATGACCTTGAGTATATATGCTGAATCAGGGTGTTCATGACCTTGGCTACACACTAAACACACAGCCTGCTGGAAGTCTGGGTGAGGGAGTCTAACTACATCCATTTGGGATCTGCCCCACACCTGCCCCCAACCACATGAGTGAGCTCACCGTGGCTCCTTCTTCTGTTGAACCTTGAAATAACACTCTCTCCCTGGCACCTCTTTATGTGAGAAATCCTGAGGCAGAGGACCCAGTGAAGTCCTGCCTAGATTCCTAGACCTGCAGAAACCACGAGGAAATTAATGTTGACTCTAGTTACTATCTTGGGGGATTATTTGTTGTGCAGCATTACATGACTAATGCAGCATGTACCAAGAAGTGTTCAAGTCACAATTGTACGGCTTGAGGAATTCTCACCCAGCAAGCACAGCTGTGCAGCCACCCGTCAATTAATCAATGTAATCAAGAGACAGAAAATTACCAGCATCCCAGAGCCATGCTCTGAATCTCCCAGTCGCTGCACCTCACTAACCTAAAGGAAATTTCTCTCCTAATACCTAACACCACAGATTGCTTTTGCCTGAGATCATATGTTAAGAGCTTCCTTGTGTCTGACTTTGCTCCTGGAGTCTGCCCTCTGAATCTCCGTGTACTTCCTCAGCCATGGAAAGAGTCAATTTCATGATCAATCCATCTTCATCCACCCCATATAGCTCATTTTGTATATTGATGTGTTTAGTTTTTCCTGTCTATGAAGATCTGATGCTTAATTTTCTAACCCTTTATAGAAATTGAACCACTTTAAGGGAATCCTTTATTCTTGTCCTTTGCCTCCTTAAAATCACTAGGAGTTTCTATGTAAGTCACTTTTTTTCCCCTGGGTTAAGATCTTCTTGTGTATAAAATTAGGTAGCTTAATCTGGTTTTGAGCTCCATCTGTGGAGTCTTAAACGTGTTAGAGAAATTTTTAATCCAGATCATCACCCTATGAGGTCACCCCTTTAGTAAGGTGTGTTGACTAATTTAAGCAATTTTCCAAAATCTAGTTTAATTTTAATCCATGCCAAAGACACATGAAATCTAGCACTTGGGATGGAGAGATATTATGAAATGAAATCAATAATGACGAGGGTCTGAATTCCAACACGGTTGGGAATCGTAGGCATGGGAAAAAAAATGATAGCTTGGTTGCTTCATGTAGAAAATGAGGCCAATAAAGACAAATTACAGTGATAATTGCTTAATTCTAATCAGTGGCGAATTATGGGTAAGTGGGTAGCTGGAAAGTTAGTCCCAGAAAGAGCCATTTGCTCAATGGTATTAGATGCAGATGTGAAAATGTAGCCTTGTATAAAGGCACTTTAACTCCCACAGACTCCTTCCTTCCACCCCGTACAGGTAGATGGCAGCTGTTGGTTGGTCATACACAGGCTGTGCCGCCATGTGTGCCCGTACCTATGCCACACCAAAGCTGCCACCTCGTAGGAAAGCGGAGCAAGCTCTCGGGGTTCTCTTGGGCTGGAACCTGACCGTCTACTGTAGTCATCTGTGGTGGCTGGCATTGTCTGAAATTTCTGCAATAGCTTTCTACTTAGAGCTGATCACTTTTCAAACCACGACATTTCCACAATGTATTTACCAAAATCGTTTTTCATTCAAGTAAATGAAAAGAAACATTTTCCAGACTCCATTATTCTGATGTGCCTGCTCTGAGCTTGCTCACCTGTATCAACTTCCCTGTCCCTCATCTTTGCATCCCCGCTGCACCCTGGTCCCATGGAATGCTTGTGGGTTCTCAGGTGTAGACAGAACACTGCACCTGGTGGGCATCGGGCTTCCTGGCACCTGGTGACCCCTGCTCAAAGCTCCACTTCAACAACTTTTCCTGCTCTCCTGAACCAGGTGAGCTCTCCCCGTCCTTCTCTACACACATTTTTGTAAGGACCTATCATCATTCTTGAATTCCTTTTCTTGTTTTTGTTTGAAACCCAATTTTTTATTAAGATATAATTCACATACCATCAAACTCACTATTTTAAAGTGTACAATTCAGTGGTTTCTAGTATAGTCAATCCTCTGCATCTGCAGATTGAACCAAATGCTTATCAAAAATATAGAGAGAGCTGGGGATATAACTGAGTGCATAGAGTGCTTGCCTGTCAAGCACAAGGCCCTGGGTCCAATCCCCAGCACCACCAAAAAAGAAAAAAAAAGGAAAAAATTGCATCAGCATGTACAGACATTTCTTGTCATCATTACCACAACAATGCAGTATAACAGCTATCTGCATATCATGTACATTGTACCATGTATTTCAGGCAATCTAGAGATGATTTAATGTATCCCAGAGAATGTGGGTTATATGCAAATATCATGCCATTCCACAGGAGGGATTTGAGCATCCTTGGATTTTGGTATCTGTGGGAGGCTTGGCATCATCTTCCACAAGGATATCAGGGGTGACACTGGACCATACAATCATAATCATCATCTAATTCCACACATGTTCATCACCTGGAAATAAACCTGATACTCATGCCCAGCTACTCCCCATTTCCCTTCCTTGGAAAACAGGAAGCAGTTCTGTATCTATGCGTCTATCAATTCTGAACGTTTTACATAAACAGAACCATACAACAGGTGCATTTTGTCTGTGGCTCCTTTCACTCCTGATGTCTTCAAGGTTAACAATGCTTCAGCCTAATTCACAATTTCACTCCCTGCTGCAGTTTAAAAACATCATTGTATGAATTTTCCACATTCTGCTTATTCATTTACCAGTTGAAGGACCACCATGGGTACCCCCCACACTTTATGACCTTTATGAATAAGGTTGCTATGGACATTCATGTACTTATTTTTGTGTGACATTCATTTTTTTCCCATCTAACTAACTTGTTCCTTATCTGTGTCCACAATCACAATGAAATGACCCTGAGGGCAAGTTTCTTATCTGTCTCATTAACCACTGTTCTCCACCAGCACAGGGCCGGCAGGTAGGCGTTTGGTACAGAAATGCATACAGAATGAAATAGTGGACAGATGATGTCATAGAACTTATCTGTCAATCAAATTTATTGTTATAATAAATAACAGTTATATGTAACAGATACAATGCACATAAATATACATAAAATTTGAGGGGTTTTATATATACCTGTATGACAACTACTACAATCAAGACAAGAAACAATAATATCATCTGAACATAGACTCTTCTGCCCTTTCTAGTTTACATTCAGCCCCTGGTCCCAGCCAAATATTGATCTGCTTTCTAGCTCCATAGTCTAGATTGGCCTGTGTCAGAATTTCATGCAAGTCGAATCACAGTGTAGGTATGCTGTACCTGAAGTCTTTGGCTTTGCACGTTCTGAGATGTATCCCTGTTTCTGCATGTGTCTATGGTTTGCTTCATTTTCCGCTGTACAGTATTCAATAGTAAGTACATGCCAGAGTTTGTAGGGAATGTTAAGAGCTGTGTCCAGTTTGGGGTTTTTTATGCACGAGGATTCTATGCTCATTCATACTCAAGTCTTTATGTGGACACATTTTGGAGTTATGTCATGCAAGTCAAGTTATGGGTCTGATGGTAATGTCATTTAATGTCACAGATGCTGCCCGGTTTCTACCCAAGGTAGTTATACTTTCTTACCCTTCCACCAGCAATGTATTGACTTTCCAGTAGATCCACATCTTCATCAAACTTCACACGATCTCTCTAAATTCTGGTTTCCATTTGAATTACCCAGATGACTGAGCATCTTTACATGGGCTCTCAAGACATGTGTAGACCTTCTTTGGTGAAGTGTCGGTTCAGATATTTTGCTTGCTTTTATTGTTCAGCCATAATTGTTCTTTATATTCTGTTTCTGGGCTTCACTTTGTCTCTGTGTTTTTCGTGGAATTGGTCTATTTCAATTAAATTACTGAATGTATCGTCAGCAAGTTATTCACAATATTTCCTTAACATCCTTTTATTACCTGTAGGAGCTCTGGATCCCTTGTGTCCGTGTCTTCTTTTTTGCTTCTTAATCAAGCTAGCTAACGGTTTATGAATTTTGTTGATTTTTTTTTTAAAGTTTGGTTTAATTGCTTCTTCTCTATTTGCTGATTTTCTGTTTTATTGATGTCTGCAATTTTTTGATTTTTCTTCTATGCATTTTGGGTTTAATTTGCTCTTCTTTATCAAGATTCTTAAGTGAATACTTAGATCATTGATTTTAACCCTTTATTTTACTTTTTAGCATTTAAAGCTATAAGTCTCTAAATTTTATATGTTGGTTTTTTAAAATTTTTATTTAGATCAAAATATTTTCTAATTTCTCATGTGATTTGTTTTTCGACCTGTGGATTATTTAGAAGTGTGTTGTTTGATTTCCAATTATCTGGGGATTTTCCAGACATTTTCTATTGTTGGTTTCCAATTTAATTCTATGTGGCTGGAAAAACAAAAAAACAAAAAAACAAAAAAACAAAAAAACATAGACTGAATGATTTTAAACCTGTTTCAATTTATGGGAGCCTGGTTTCAGGCCCCACCACATGATGATCCTGGTGAATATTTTATGTGCACTTGAAATGAACCAATCTTGCTGTCTGTCGGAGTCATCTACAAAGGTCACTGGGGTCAGATTGGTGGAGAGTGCTGTTCATGTTTTCTGTGTATTTACTGATTTTCTGTCTGCTTCTTCTATTGATCACCAGAGCGCGATGCTGGGCTGCCGCACTCTCTGTGGGCACGTGGCGCTCTCCCACCTCTCCTAGCTTTGTTTCATGAAGATAGGTCTCGCAGCTCCAGTATTCAGGATTGTCATGCTGCATGATGGATGAGTCCCTGCATCGTGACGTAATAGTCCTCCTGGTTCTGTTGACAGTCCTGCTTCTGAAGTCCATTGTGTTGGTGTCAATACCGCCACCGCGGCTTCCTTATGATTAATTGCTCGCATAGCACGTTTCCCTGCCTTTGACGTTTTAAAAGTGCTTTTATTTGAGCTTTGTAGTTATGCATGATGTTGGGGTTCGCTTCCACAGAATCACACGTGCATGGCATGTAATTTGCTCTGTTCCGTCCCCAGCGCCTCTGCTCTCCCTCCCCTCCTCCCTCCCCTATTCCCCTCCCTCCCCTATTCCCCTCCCTCTAGAGGTCTTTCTTCTATTTATTTATTGTTTTTCAAATTGGCGCTTTAGAGACGTGCGTGCAGGTACAAGCCACTGTGGTCATTAGACAGGCACGTGGTGTGGTGTCAGATTCACTATGATTCCCCCTTGCCCGTCCCTCCCCCATCTCCTTCCTCTACTCCACTGGCCCTCCCTCTATTTTCTTGAGTTCTGACCCCTCCTTTTCCCCTTACTTTGCTCTAATCTCCACATAGGAGAGAAGACCTTCGACCCTTGACTTTTTGAGTAGCTTGTTGCATTTAGCATGATGGTCCCCATTTCCATCCCTTTACCCACAAAGGCTGGAATTCCATTTTTCTTTGACTCAGTAAAACTCTATGTGTGTGTGTGTATATATATACAGATATATCACATTTTTGTAATCCATTCATCTGTTCATAGGCACCTGGGCTGGTTTCATAACTTTTTTTATTGTGAATTGTGCTGCTCTAAACATGGCTGTGCCTGTCTCACTACAGTATGAGAATTTTAGAATTTGGGGAAGAGGCGGAGAGGCGTGAACTAGCTGGGTCTGTGGTGCTTCTATTTCTGATCTTTCGAGGAATCTCCAGACTGCTTTCCAAGTGGTCGCACTAATCTGCAGTCCCGCCCACAATGTATGAGTGCACCTTTTCCCCCACATCCTGGCCGATATTTGTTATCATTGGTACTCTCGATGATTGCTATCCTGACAGGGCGACATGGAATCTCAACTTTGATGTATATTTCTCTAATTTCCAGGAGTGTTGAATATTTTTCATATATTTGTTGTCCATTTGTATTTCTTATGAGAAATGTCTGTTTAGTTCTTTTTACCCATTTATTGATTGGGTTATTTGTGTGTGTGTGTTAAGTTCTTTTTTTTTTTTTCTTTTTTTCAGTTATTTATATGTTCTGGATACTCTTCCGTGTTGCGGGGGTAGCTGGCAAAGATCTTCTCCCATTCCTTAGGTTCTCTATGGTCTTGATCATTTCCTCTGCTGTGCAGAAGCTTGTAAATTTGATACCATTCTACTTATTATTCTTGGTTTCATTTCTTAAGTGTTAAGGGTCATATTAAGGAGGTCGGTGCCTGTGCCAATAGATTGGAGTCTGGACCCTGACTCATAGCAATTGCAAAGCTTCTAGTCTAATCCCTACGTGTTAGATCCACTTTGATTTTACACTTAGTTTCACTCTCCTACATAGGGAAATTCAGTTTTCCCAGCACCATGTGTTAAAAAGATTCTCTTTTCTCAAATATATATTTTGGCACCTTTGTCAAACATCAGATGACGTTAACTGTGTGGGTTTGTCTGAGCCTTCTCTTCAGTTCCACTTGTCCTTATGTTTATTCTGCTGCACACCAGGCTGGTTTCGTTACCATAGCTCTGCAGTATAGCTTGAGGTCAGGGAGCAGGATACCCTCAGAACTGCTCTTCTTGCTCAGAATTGCTTGGCTATTCTGAGTCTCTTATTCTTCTTAATGAATTTTATAGTTCTGTGAAGATGTCATTGGCCTATGGTTTTTTTGGGATTGAGTTATTTCACTTGGCATGATATTCTCCAGTTCCATCCACTTATCTGCCAATGCCATAATATTCTTCTTCTTTATGACTGAATAATACTCCATTGTGTATATATACCACAGTTTCTTTATCCATTCATCTGTTGAAGGGCATCGAGGTTGGTTCCACATTCTAGCTATTGTGAATTGAGCTGCTATAAACATTGATTTGATACTATAGTATGCTGATTTGAAATCCTTTGGGTATAAACCAAAGAGTGGGATGGGGATTGCATTGAATGTGTAGATTGTTTTTGGTAGTATCACCATTTTGACGATATTAATTCTGCTTATCCAAGAACATGGGAGGTCTTTGCATCTTATAGGTTCTTCAATTTCTTTCTTCAGTATTCTGTAGTTTTCACTGTAGAGGTCTTTCACCTACTTGGTTAGACTTATTCCTAAGTATTTTATTTTATTTATTTTAAGGTTACAGTGAATGGGGTAGTTTTCCTGATTTCTTTCTCAGCTGATTCATTAATGGAATACAGGAAAGCTATTGATTTATGATGTTGATCTTGTATCCTGCTCCTTTGCTGAATTTGTTTATCAACTCTAGGAGTTTTTGTTGCATCTTCTAGATACAGGATCTTGTTATCAGTAAATAGATAATTCAACTTCTTTTCCTGTCTGCATCCCTTTAATTTCCTTCTCTTGCTTGATTGCTTCAGCTAAAGTTTCTAGAACTATATTGAATACAAGTGGTAAGAGTGGGCATCCTTGTCTTGTTCTGATTTTAGAGGAAATGCTTTTAGTTTTTCCTTAGCTCATATGATGTTTTGCCTTTGACTTTTTTTTTATTTTTGTATTTTTTCTAATTAATTATACATGACAGTTGAATGCATCACACATAGATGGAGTATAATTTCTCATTCTTCTGGTTGTACACAATGTAGAATCCCACGGGTGGTGTAGTTGTACATGTACATAGGGTAATACTATCTGATTCATTCTACTAGCCTTCCTACCCCACACCCTCCTCCCCTCCCTTCACTCCCCTCTACCTAATCTAAAGTAACCCTATTCTTCCCTAGCCTCCCCATATTGCATATTGTGAATTAGCATCTGCATATCAAGAAAACATTCGGCCTTTGGTTTCTTGGGATTGGCTTATTTTGCTTAGCATGATATTTTCCAGCTCTATCCATTTACCAGCAAATGCCATAATTTCATTCTTCTTTAAGGTTAATATTCCACTGTGTGTGTGTGTGTGTGTGTGTGTATACACACACACATATACACATATATATATCACATTTTCTTTATCCATTCATCTGTCAAAGGGCACCTAGTTTGGCTCCAGAGTTTAGCTATTATGAATTGAGCTGCTATGAACAGTGATGTGGCTGCGTCACTGTAGTATGCTGATTTTAAGTCCTTTGGGTATAAACCAAGGAGTGAGATAGCTGGGTGAAATGGTGGGTCCATTCCAAGTTCTCTGAGGAATCTCCATACTGCTTTCCAGAGTGGTTGTGCCAGTTTGCATTCCCACCAGCAATGCATGAGTGTGCCTTTTCCCCACATCCTCACCAACATTTACTGTTGCTTATATTCTTGATAGTTGCCATTCTGACTGAAGTGAGGTAGAATCTTAGAGTAGTTTTGATTTGCATTTCTCTACTGCTAGAGATGTTGAACATTTTTTCATATATTTGCTTATCAATTGTATTTCTTCTTCTGTGAAGTGTCTGTTCAGTTCCTTAGCCCATTTATTGATTGGGTTATTTGTTTTTGGTGTTACATTTTTTGAGTTCTTTATCTTTTCTGGAGATTAATGGTCTGAGGTCCGCGTGGTAAAGACCTCCCATTCTGTAGTCTCTTTCTACAGAATTGATTGTTTCTTTCACGCTGCACAAAAACCAACTCAAAGTTGCACAAAAATCAATCAAAGACTTAGGCCTAGAACAGAGACCCTGCACCTAATAGAAGAAAAAGTAGCTCCAAATCTTCATCATGCCGTCTTAGGATCTGACTTCCTTAACAAGACTCCTAAAGCACAAGAGATACAATCAAGAATCAATAAATGGGATGGACTCAAACTAAAAAGTTTCATGTCAGGTGACTTTTTTAAATTACATTTTTTAACTTTTTAAAATTTGTTCTTATTAGTTAGACCTGATTTGTCGGTGGTTTTTTAATGGATGTCGGACATCGTGCATTGAACATTTGGGATTTAGATGTTGTCACCTTCCTTTAGAGAGGTTTGGGCTCTTTTCTTGGGTGATGGACAGTGATGTGTCCTTCCAGGCTTGTTTCTAAGATTTGCCAGAGTGGCTCCAGCCTCCTCAGGCTTTGCCACAACACTGCCAGCTGTGGCCTCCGAGGGTCTCTACTGAATACCTGTCACCAGTGGTAACTGGCTGGAGGCACCAGCCCCCGTGCTCCCTGCTCCCCGTGGGTCCTTGCCTGTCATGGAGAGTCATCCTCCACGTGCATGTCTCTGTCCTCAGCGAAGACTCCAGGGGGGTCTGATGCAGACTTCTGAAGCTCTTTTCTGACAAAGCTCCATTCCCCCCCGAACTTGGCCCTGACTCTGCGTCCCTGTTTCTGTCTCCTCACCTCAGTGAGTCCTGGTGAACTCTGCTGGGTCCTCCCAGCCCCCACCCCCTGCAGGGCACCTCTGAGCAGCAAGTTGGGGTGACCACTTGGCTCCTCTTACTTGCTTTTCCTCTCTCAGGAATCCCAGAGCTGATCTGTCTGTCGCCCAATGTCTGAAAACTGTGGTTTTATAAATTTTATCCAATTTTCTAGTTATTGAAGGCAGGAGGGCAAATCTGCATCCTGTTTTCCCATTTTGATTGGAAGCAGAAGTCCTTTGGAGAATACACTTCTCCGCAGAGCCGAATCTGATTATTTTATCCCTGATCCTGACCCATGAATAATTTATTTTAAACTGTAATTGCACATACACATCCATCCAGTTATTATCGTTGTTTTGATGAAGATCCTAAGATAATAGTGACTATTAGTTAGGAAATGTTTATTTTTGTTCAGTCATGGGGCTAAGCACCTTACACTTATTTTTTTACTAGGTCTATCTTAAGGAGTTTGAGGTTACGGGATGACTAAAACCAAGTTAGGATTCAAGCTACAATACTGTTCTTTTGTAACCCACCCCCACAGGTCTTGAACTCCCAAACCTTTGATCAAATGAGGAAGGGGGAGGGTAATGTGGAGACAGGAGGGCTACCCCCGTGCTCTACAAATTGGAGCAGGGGAAAAGAAAGACATTTTTCTGGATTCTATTTCAAAATGTCCGAGTCATAATTTCTGAGGAATAACAAGTATTGCTCAGGATGGAACTCAGGGCCTCACACATGCCAAGCCAGTGCTCTACCAGTGAGCCACATCCCAATCTTTCTTATTTTCTTTATTTTAGTTTGAGACAGGGTTTTACTAAATTGCTGAGGCTGGCCTCAAGCTTTCGAGCCTCCTTTCTCAGCCTCCTAAGTTGCTGGCATCACAGGCACGTGCCTCCAGAACCAGCTAGAATTGTTTATAGTTGATCTTATTTAGCATCCCAGGGGATTCTGATACACAAATAAATTTCGGAATCACCGCCTGGATGAACTGGAGATTTATTCTCTTTACTAACTTTAGTCTTCTAACTGCTTCCAAGTGAGCACAGACTTGTCCTCCCCTGCCTTAGACACCTGCCGACCCTCCCGTGCTCCACAGTTCTACCATCTGCTATTTCAACCCTGAGATCTCCAGCGTTCTCTATCCTACCAAATAGAAACCATTAAAGGGAATTTCAGCCATAGCATGTTTCCCTGCTGAAACACCAAAAGCAGCCCTGACTGAATGTTTACAGGCAGATACCTGTGCCATCCTGTCATTTGCATTTAAATATGGTAACTTTTTTGTTGTTAGAAAACACTCAACAGGCAGCCAGCTTTCCATTAGCCTCTGATATAACCTGCTTTGAATCATAAAGCCTTCAACTGCGAAGTCATGCCGTTATCAAAACATAATGCTTTCAACTTTGGGTCCAGCCACTCAGTTCTATAGACCTGGCTTTCAAAGGAAAGGATGAGATATCTAAAGTCCCTTCCAGTCTGTCGCATTATTATTTAAAATACCAGGTTTTTTTTTTTAATTAACGAGAGTGTTGTCAGTGTTTTTTGCTTTATCTTTAAGCTCTTTGAAAGAAATTTTATTTTCAAAAACTGTGTTCTCTGAAATTTTAACGAAGTCACAAGAAATGGGTGGAAACCTTTCCTGCTGCCCAGAATAGCAAATGTCCCCCATGAAGCACCCTTTCCCTCTGAAACGCTTGTTCAGTTTCTCTGATGTGTGCATCATGCTTTAAAAATTTGGTGGGTCAAGGTGAAGAAGATTTATTGATCGAGGTGTAGGTAAACCATCAAAGGAAATGCTGAGTAACTGTCTTTTTAAGAAATCCATCTCAAAATCAAAACCAACCACAACATTTTGTATTGAGAACGGCCAAGCAAGGAAAACAGAGAGATTTTTATCTGTTCTCACAAGTGACTTGGCCCAGTCTCCTTTTTATTCAAGTGGGAGTCTTTGGGTTATAAAATACTATTAATTGCCAGGCAGCTCTTATTTAAAAGTGGAGCATAGAGGGTATTTAATTACAGAGGGACATAAGCACTTTTTAAGCCTAAACCTAGATTTGATTACCCAGGAAGTGAAAGACAGTAACAGAACTTGGTATTTATCAGTTTGTCCCTGGCTCGCTAAGGCAGTTCTAGCCAGCTGCACAAAGTTATTTGCATTTATTTGATCAGAAAATGATCATTGTGTACCGTAAAAGCATCATTCATTCCCTAATACCATTGGTCCCCTGAGCGTTTCACTCTGAACTTGCCAGGAATTTCAAATGGCAGGTGGTGGGGCTATATTTTTCTAGAATTAATCATATAGTCCAAATTCAGTGATTACGGCTCGTTAAAGAGAGCAGATTTCCTATTAATGAGTGCCTCATGCCAGAATTCAACACTCGGAAGTTACAGACTTGGAAATCAGGTGGATGTGGAATTCCCAAAAAGGAGTTCATCGCCCAGGGCGGCCCCAGAAGAGCTCTCTTGCTAGGCTCCTGTTTGCACGTTCTGGAACACACCCTCCCAAGGCTGGCTCTCTTCTAGATTGTACAGTCCACTTTCTGTCCACTCCAAGGGCTCCGTTGGCAAATGTGAGTCTGAAGACTCCTCTTACCCACCGCTTGCTCCACGCTAACGATCCTGGGAGCCACTAATGAACCTGGGAGCCACTAATGAACCTGGGAGCCGCTAACAAACCTGGGAGCCACTGTCCAACTCTCTTGGTCTGAAACAGTGTGGAAGGAGGAGAGGACCTTCCCCAGCCAGGTGCGTTTGCCCACAGAGCATGGTCGGTGTCTGCAACAAAGTTCTCCTGAAGTATAAGGACTAAACCCAGATGCCCCTCTTTACTCCTGCAGGTTCCCACGAGTCACCTGGAGTCAGTTCCGTCCCCTGCTCATCCTCCACCACAAGTCGATAGGGAGGTGACCTCAAAACCAGGTGCTCCCAATCTTTAGAGGAAAGACTCCTTGCAACAGAATGCTCGAGATTATGCTATGGGAGCAAATGATCCCCAACTTAGTGACTTACAAAAACAAAGCATTTCGCACTCACACTGTCTCAGTTTCAACTTACTTCCTCACCCAGGAACCAAGACCAAAGGAGCCTTCACCCTCTGCAGTGGCAGCCCAAGGGAACAGAGCAACAGCAAATCCCTCACCAGCTCGGAATGACTTTCTCTAAGTACTTCCACTTGCATTTCACCTGACCCTGGCAAGCCACATGGCCACAGCTGGCAGAGGACAGGGCAGTGCTGGTGAATAGTACTGATGGCTATGTCTGTTTTTCTGGTCACCAAACAGTCCACCTTTCGTATAGACAAAGTACTCCCTCAGGAAAGTCCCACGCAGGCAGGACATCAAGCCCAAGGTCGGGGATCTCTGGGTGGCACAAGGTGGTCTCTGCCAGAATTTAAAAGCTGAGGCTCTGACCCTGACGCATCTGATACGTGAGCAAGTCTGGGAACAGGAAAGGCAGATATTCCCATCTGGAGGGCAGGACAGCAGGCTGTGACAATAGCCAGCGCACTTCTGGGCAGGCACGGTGAGGTCTCCCTCCCCTCCAGAGACTGGGGGACCTTCTCTGAAAAGACCATGGTGGCTTCTTCTGGGAGGATCCCCCACCCCTTGTCCTTGGTGGAGCCGGGCGGTATCCGCCTGGAGAGTCTCCCTTACAAACGTTTCCCTTGGCCACTCAGAGAGGAGCAAGTGTCCCTTCAGGGGTGAGCGACTGTCTGACCTCACACTCTGCGTATGCTGTCGGGACTCTACGGGTCACTGGAGTCTAGAACAGTCACGTCCTCTTTTTGTCTCAGTGGCTGCATCTTTAATCAGGACAAACTACTCCCAATCGCTTGGCTTTTCTCCTTCCTGATTCCAGACAATCCTTGCCCGGAGGTCCTGAGACACGGTCCTCCCGTTGGCTGCCATCTCTGCTTTCTACCACTCCCTCCCTCTTTCTCAACTTCATCTACTGCACCTTGAGCCTCTCCAGCATTGGTAGGAGAATCACATCCTTGTTCTCTTTTCCCTGGAGATATTTGTCACAATTGGCAAGATTTGTTGGACCACAGCTTGGCTGGGTCCTGACTTGAGATACCTTAATCCATTAAAAGGTTTTGATTTTTCTTTCTTTCTTTCTTTCACAATGGGGATGATGGTTACACTGTGCCTTTTAGTTCACTCTGGCCACAAATTGAGTTTTAATTGCTCTTCATTGCTCTAAGTCCATATGGATTCTGTCAGTGTTTGGAGTTGGGTTGAAGTTGCTTCTTCCAAACTTAAAAGTACTTGGATTCATGAACCTCCCCTCTCCCCCTATTTCCTTTCCTTTTCTGTTTGCAAACTGGCCAACTTTTCTGAGTTTATCTCATATAACACCTTGCCAAATGCAGTCAATGGCAACCTGCACACCCTAATTACTTCTCTTTTTCAGTCTGTTCCCTAAGCGCGTGTTCATTGGAGATCTAGTGCGTCTTCCAACATAACCTCAAATGACAATTTGCCAAGTGTTTTCCACTCTGCAACATGGATCTCCACCTTCCCAGTCCATGACCACAGCTGCCTTTCTGCACACCACTTTTTGAGCCAATGCTGTATATGTTAGCTTTGGACTGTGGAAACAGCTCACTCTAAGAAGCCCATTTCTACATTAGTGAGGATGGGTTATGTGTGCTGCAGGAACAAGCATCCCTAAAGTTGCAGTCTCTTCAAACAACAGATGCTCATTTCCTGCTCACAACACATGGCTGTTTGGGGACAGCAGAAGTTCCTGCCCTTCAGAGTCATGAAGCTGCTGTCATCTGAAGTGGCTCCAATGTTGTGCAGGGGGTGAGAAGGAAGCAAAGGCTACGTTGGCTCTTGAGGACATCTTCCTGGAAATGGCCGTGCCTGACTTCCACTCAAATTTCTTTGGCCCAAACCAGACTTCTGGCCTTTCCTGACTTTAAGGGCACATGGGGTACTGTACTACTGAGTTTCTGCCAAGGGGGAAGAAACTTGAAATATTGATCCCAACCATACCTCTGCTATTCCCTAAGCTCTTCCTGAGGGCTCCATGTTTCAAAAGATTATTTTTACTAGCAAAACCACATTTGTAACAATTTCTCCACTTAAAATGTTCTGCTGCAGATGCTGATGTTATTCTTAACACAATCACTGGATATTAAATATCAAAACTACCCGGGTAACCTCACTGAAAATTAATGTGCAATTTCCATTAGGCTGCATAAAATCATGAAGCTATCTCAGAAACCCACATAATTACTTTTGTAACCCTGGAAATACAGGTGCCCCAGGAAGGTGGCCTTTATTAGGTCTTTATCAAGTCACATCTGTGCACACAATCCTCTAGGAAGAAGGAAAATGATTGAAAGAAGGAGAAAAGAGAGCCAAGCGATAACTCTCTGCTTTATAATATCACCTAGTCCCCAACTGCAACCCCCATCAGCTCACGGGAACTTGTTCTTCTCTGTGTCTGTCTCCTCCCACCTCAGACATTCTTCATGGAAATTCAAAGCAAAACCAAAAACTCACCATCACTCTCAGCGTTAACACCAGACAGCTGCAGTGCTGGATCTTCAATCTGACGTGCTGCCATGTGACCCGTGTGTCTGCCTCCTACACTGACAGTTAGCTTTGTCCCATGTTTAGAATGTTTCTGAGAAAGTGCCAGGGATCAGTTAGTCACACCATGTTCCCCTTACAGTGTCCCAACTTCATGAAGCACGCCTCACGTGGCTCAGTTAACTCCCCTCCAGCCACGCCACCCCCTCCCCCTCTGTGGCTCCTCTGCCACCCCCTCCCCCTCCGTGGCTCCTCTGCCACCCCCTCCCCCTCCGTGGCTCATCCCGCTGCATTTCCTTCACCTCTTGGTAGAGGAGTCCCCCAGCTCCAGGCCAGGGGACACCTGTCAATCTGTATCCATTCTGCCAGTGAATGTAACCATCTCCCGGCTTTCCAAACCATCCTTCTCCAGAGAGGGGTTCGGCCACGTCCAGCATGGATGAGGGAAGGGATTTGTCGGAAGACGGTGCTGGCTAGAAATTAACTACTAATAAACTTATCTAATCAATAAACACAAGAGCCAATAATCTTTTCAAATGCAAGGGGATGTGATGGATCGGACCATACCAAATCTGACCTCCAACAAGATGGAGAAGCCCACCTGCACCTTTATTTATAGACCCACAGGTAGAGGGGCCCGGACGGGGAGGGGCTTCTTCTGTGAGGAACAGGATGGGGTGGCAGTTAGGGAGGCCATTGGCTTAGAGAATTAGCCCGTCCCCAGGGGTGAGCCACCTCTGGACAGGGCCACCTACTCCCAGGCTGTCTGAAACAGTCTCCATGACCCCCAGTTCCTGGGAGTCAGACCTCTGAGTCCCGTGGCTTCAGCCGAGCCTGATTCTGCTCAACGTGGATGGCTCCCCACACTTTTCTCCATCTTATTTCTTTCCTCCTTCAAAAAGCATTACTGGTGCATTATAATCGTACACAAAGGTGGGATTCTCGTCACGTGTTCTCTCACAACACACCTCCAAGGACCTCATTCCCCAGTGCCTCCTTTCCCGTCCCTCCTCCCTCCCCTGGCCCCCTTCCTCTGGCCCACTGTTCTCCTTCCTGTCTATGAACCGTCTCCGCCTTGAGGACACCGTACCTCTGCTCCACCCAGGCTTCTGCTTCTGTTTCTGTGAATTCCAGGTTCCTGGGTCAAGTTGCCGGCTTGACCTCTGCACTTGTGTCTCATGGTCAACTCCACGTGAACAAACTGGAATCTGGCTTCTTCTCTTAAATCTTCCTGCTGACTCACCTTAGCAAGAGGGAACCGAGTCCTTCCCGTGGCTCAGGCTGCAGATCTCAAAGCCACGCGTGGTGTGTCTCTTTGCTCCGCATGTCACATGGAACACATTTGGAAATTTTATTAGCTCTGTGCTCTTCAAAGTATATCAAAAACCCAACCTCCAATCAACGTCACCTCCCCCTCCCTGGTCCAGGGCCCCATCCCTCAGTGGGATGACCGAATTGCTTCCTGAAAGATCTTCTAGCTCCGGTCATTGACCTCTATGCTCTGTCCTCAACGGGACAGGAGCCTGAATGGTCCTTGCTCCATTTGGATCAGGTCAACCTCTGCTCCAAACCCTTCAGAGCTTTCTCTTCTCTTGAAAATAAAACTCTAAATTCTTCCCCTGGCTCCCCTGCTGCTCCTCCCATCTCACCTCTTTCCTCTCTGCCCCTGCTGTGCTGAGCCACCCTGGACCCCTGAACATTTCTGTTACAGTTTGGGTCTGGACTGTCCCCCAAAGTTTCATCAGTTGATGAAGGCATGGCTTCAACTGGAGGCTCTAGGGAGGTGGTAGAAACTCTAAGAGGTGTGTCTTACTTGGAGAAAGTAGGTCACTGGGAATGGGTCCTTGGAGGATATATCTTGTCCCCGGCCCTTTCCGCCTGCCCACCTTCCTGGCTGCCATGAGGTAAGACACGTCACCATGCACCCCCTACACGATGTTCTGCCTCACCAAAACCCTAAAGCAATGGGGCCAGCTGCTGTGGATGGGAAACTCTGAAACCATGAGCGAAAGCAAAACTTTTGCTCCATTAGGTTGTTTTTCTCAGGTACTTTGTTACAGCAACAAGAAGCTGGCTGACCCAGGTCCTCAGTCACACTAAGCCAGCTCCTGCCTCAGAGCTTCACCCTTGCTCTTCCACCGGTTTCTGCATACCCAGCTCCCTCTCTTCAGTTTTGTCTCTGGCTGTCTGCAGTCTTCGGAATATCTCAGACTATCCCACATAGAGTGGTAATCCCCTTTGTCCCCTCTCTGGCCCCCTTGCCCTGTCTCGCTGTCTCTAGAGCTCTTGCAGCCCCTGACTAGCTGTGCATCTGTCTGTCCTGAGTCACCTATGAACCACAGCTTGGCGAGGGGCACCCCCTTGGTCTGTCTTTTCCACACATCTCCAGGCCTCAGGACAGCCAGGGCTTAATACATGCTCACTGGGCGCAGTGTGTGGGCAGCACCAGGCAGCAGAGATGTATCCTGAGGAATTACTGATTTTTATTTTGTTTTGTTGGTGTATTATAATTGCGTAGAACAGTAGGTTTCACTGTGCCATATTTGTACTTGAATACACCCTAACCTGATCAGTTTCACTCACAGTACCTCGATTCTGCCCCCTTCAGTCTCCTCTAACAGTAGTTTTACTTATTTGTTTTTGGCTTTCCTGGTGTATTTTTTTTTTATCCCCCACCCCCTACTTCCACATATCAGAGAAGATGATCGAGTCTCATCTTTCTGAGTCTGGCTTATTTCACTTAACACGGCACTCTACGGATTCATTCATTTTCCAGAAAATGGTATAATTTCCTTCTTCTTTATGGCTGTATAAAACACCGTGGTTTTGGGGCTGGGGAGATAGCTCAGTTGGTAGAGTTCTTGCCTTGCAAGCATGAGGCTCTGGGTTCGATCCCTAGCACCGCCAAAAAAAAAAAAAAAAAAAAAAAATCTTCAATAAAACACCGTGGTTTTATCCACTTAATCTGTTGAAATGGATGCCTAGGTTGATTCTACAAACTTAACTATTGGTGAATTGTGCTGTGATAAAGATGGATAGGAATTTATCAGTAAAAGATGCTGATTTTAATTCTTTTGGATAAATGAGGAGTGGACTACCTGGGAGTTCTATTTTCAGTT
Source organism: Sciurus carolinensis (assembly GCF_902686445.1). NCBI lineage: Eukaryota > Metazoa > Chordata > Mammalia > Rodentia > Sciuridae > Sciurus > Sciurus carolinensis. The sequence continues at coordinate 199,245,703 of NC_062213.1, read as the reverse complement.
TTTGGAGGAACCTCAATCCTGATTTCCATAGTGGCTGCACTAATTTTCATTTGCACCAACAGCACATGGGAGTTTCTTTTTCTCACATCCTTGCCAATATTTTTTTTTTCACTACTGGTGATTGAACCAGGGCCTCATCACTCTATCACTGAGCTACATCCCAACCCTTTTTATATTTTATTTTGAGACAAGATCTCACTAAGTTGCTTAGGGTCTCACTATTTTCTGAGGTTGGCCTTCAACTTGTGATTCTCCTGCCTCAGCCTCCTGAATCACCAGGTATTGTTATTTGTATTCTTGATGATTGCCATTCTGACTGAAGTTAGATAGAATCTCAATGTAATTTTGCTTTACATTTCAGCAATGGCTGAAGATGTTAAACATTTTTTCATATAATTGTTGGCTATCTGCACTTCTTTTGGGAAGCGTCTAGTCAGTTCATTTGCCCATTTATTGATTGGGTTGTTTGTTTTTTTTAGTTCTTTATATATTTTGGATATTAATTCTTTGTCAGAAGAGTAGCTAGCAAAGATTTTTTTCCCATTCTGTAGGTTATCTCTTCATGCTCTTAATTGTTTTCTTTGCTGTGTGGAAGCTTTTGAATTTGATGTCATACTATTTATAGATTCTTGATATTATACCCTGAGCTATAAATAATCCCATTCAGGAAGTCATGGCCCGTACTTGTGTGTTGAAGTGTTTCCCTTTCTTCTAGCAGTTGCAAAGTTTCTGGCCTTCTCTCTAGGTCTCTGATCCATCCTTTTGTGTAGAGTGAGAGAGGATCTAATCTTATTCTTCTACCTATGCATATCCAGTTTTCCCAGCAACATTTATTAAAGAGATTGTCTTTTCTCCAGTATATGTTTGGGATACCTGTATCAAAAATCACATGTCTGTGACTATGAGAGTTTGTCCTTGTGTCTTCTAGTCCATTTGCCTGCATGTTTGTTTTGATGCCAACACCATGCTGTTTTTGTTACCATGGCTCTGTAGTATAATTGAGATCAGGTACTGCCTTGCCTCCAATGTGGCTCTTTTTGCTCAGTATTGCTTTGGTTATCCTGGGTCTTTTGTCTTTGCAGATGATATGATCCTATATTTAGAATACCCTAAAGGCTCCACCAGAAGACTTCTAGAGCTAATAAATTCAACAAAGTAATTGGATATAAAATCAGCTTACAAAAATCAATAACTTTCCTGGATACTAATAATGAACCTGCTGAGAAAGAAATCAGGAGAACAATTCTACTCATAGTAGGTTTGAAAAAAATAAATAAATTCCTAGGAATAAATCTAACCAAGGAGGCCAAAGACTTCTACAAGGAAAATTACAGAATGCTCGTAATGGTTAATTTGAATTGTCAACTTGATTGGATTGAGAGATGCCAATGATTAAGAGGCTTCTGGGTGTGTCCATGAGGGCGTGTCTAGGAATGACTGGCATGTGGGATAGTGAACTGGAGTGAAGCCCCTCCCTAAGCATGGGCAGCACTGACCAACAGAATGGAATAAAAGCTGGGAGAACAAGGAAGCAGACACAGCTTGGCTCTTCTTGAACAGGTTCTTGATCACTGCTTTGGTCATCTGAGGATACAGGACTCTCGCTTCTTCACTCTTCCAAAGCAGGCTCTGCCAGCGATTCTCCAGGAAGTTTCTAGAAGCTCTGGTCTTGGACGAGGGTAGCACTGTTGATCCTTCTTGTTCTGGGGCTTCCTTGTCTTGGACTGCGCAGTTGCTGGTTCTTCCAGCTCTCCAACTGCAGACGGCCATGGTGGACTATCCAGCTTCTGGTTGTGTAAGCCCATCTAACAAATCCCTTTATCATCATGCTTCCTGCTGGTTCTGATCCTCTAGAGAGCCCTGACTGATACAGTGCTGAAAAGGAAATTAAAGTGGACCCTAGAAGACAGGAAAACTTCACACGTTTACAGATAGACAAAATTACTATAAATGGCTGTATTATCAAAAGCATTCTACAGATTCAATGCAATCCCCACCAAAGTACCCATGGCCTTCTTCACAGAACTAGGAATTGTTTATTTTGAAAGATCAATTGTAGATGTTCCCAAAGGATGGTTGTCCCTTCTGTAAGCTAGCGTGACTTCATCCTCTACAGTATGACATCCCTTTGGTGCTGGTATTGCAGTCTGTTCTCTAGAATAGTGAAGAAAAGGTGGCTGACGGCCTGCGTGTTCCTGACCACACTCTGCTGGTGTCTTGCCTGCCTAGCCCTCCATGTCCTTCCCCAACAGAACCTGCCCCTTCCCACCTTTTCTGATCCTAGGGACTGAGAGTGTCTGTCCCACCTCATCTGCCAGGTTCAAGTTCATCCCCAGTCCAGTGTGACCTCCTCAAAGGCTTTGCCCCCTGGCGGGCCGCAGTCTCTCCTGCCCCTGTCCTTCCTTAGAGCTAAGTGGCTCTCCTTACTCTACCATCGGTGCCGCCTCTCTCCGTGTCTGGGGCCTGATTCTTGGAGTGTTATATCCCACACAAGCCTATTTCAAGGAACTCTGAACTTGAACTCAGGTGGTCATTCATAAAGATTTGGTGAATTTAAAAACCTGAAAACTTGCGGTAGACTGAGTCCTAACCTTTGCCACTCAGGACCCTGTCCTGGTTAACTCAGAGTGGGCTGTCACCAGCACCAGAGTCACCTGTGCAAATGCTGACCAATCACCCACAGTGCCAAATTCACAGGTGGCCGGGAAAGGGTCTCATGGACCATGAACCCAGGCCCACAGGAGAATGCTTACGGAGGGGGAAATTAAATAGGACGGTCTTGCTAAGCTCTCTAGAAGTGAACCTTTCAGAACACAATGACATTAGCACGAGGGATTCTAATGCTAACTCCACACACACTTTATTTCTTTCTTATGAATATTTTTGTACGTTCAGCGAACAGCAGTGTCTATGGTCCATGAAATGGGAATAACATTTGATATTTCTCATCAACTGTAGACCAGGCAGAAAAAAAGAAAACGGCACCTATTTCTTTCCCTGTGGAGTGATTATCTAAGCCTCAGCAATGTCCACACAGCCCCCGATTTTACTTTGCTGCAACAGATAAAAGCAGATAGACAGGTGTGAGTTTCAGGGGAGACGTGTGGTTAGAATGTGCGTTTAGGACGCACGTTGTCAGTATGTTAAGCTTTTCAGCTTTCTCTCTGTGTTTTTCTCTGTCCTCAATTCCCCTCCTGCTCCACAATGTGTCTTACTTCATGAAGTCTGACGAGCACGTGTGTGTGCTCATGGAATGCTCTAAGAATGTCCAAGGAGACATCCCTAACTCGAGAAGCTTTAGATTCTACGTACACAGGGCGGATCAAAGGATTGTGTTTTATCAAGATCCTCCTATCTCTGCCCCTCCTTGGATATTACATCTTGCAGAATCTGCTGGGAGATGTTGAAGAGAAGCAAAAAAGTAACAATAAAAGTGAAAGCAAGCCAGTGATGGGGTGGAGAAGGACATAGAGCCACATTCCATACTTTCTTGGATGTAAGAAAAGCTACAACTCAAGCTCCTTCACCAAAAGAAAGATTCTAATCAGTCAGGTGACCAAGTAGTTTAAATGTAGGAACAGCTTCAGGAATGGTTAGACTCAGGTGCTGACACATTGTCAAAAATCTCTCTCTCCACTGCTCTCAACCCTACTCTTCCCTTTGATGATGTTCTTCCCATAGGACAATGAGATGACAATCGATGACCCGAGTCAGGAATCTACTACTAGGTTAGCTGCCTCAAGAGAAGAAAGTTGTCCTTTTTTCCAGAATGGGTCCCAGGAAGGTCTGCCATTGGCATAACTTGTGAAATGTTTTCTCATCCCTGAGTCAAGGAAGGCAGCTGAGATCAGCGCTGCCTCAGCCCCATGGACTGAGGCTGCTACAGGGGATGGACTCCAAAGGAAAGTCAGAGTGCTGTGCCCAGAAGTGGGGACAGTATTATCAGATGACCACGTCACGTATCGTTCTACCATGTCACGGGAAGAAGCGTGGCATGTGAGGACTTGGGATGGGCAGCCCAGACCTGAGCATGGAAGAGCAACTAGCCAGGATCTGCGAGGAGTAATTGCCTGGACCAGGGGGGTGAGCCAGATCTGCCCGCTTCCAAAGAGTGTGTTGGTTCCTCTACACCAAACTAGACCCGGAAGGGAGACTGGGCAGATGGAGGTCGAAGCCCATCCCTGCCCCCAATACTCAGTCAAGTTCTTTCACTCTCCTGGACGCCAGTTTCTCCACAAGTCAAAGGATTGTTGCAAGGACTCAGATTTGAGTCACGCTAGCTCAGGGGGAAGCACGGGCGGGTCATGGCTCCCTGAGAGCCACTGCCCCCTCCCCCGTCTCCTTCCAGCGTGTTTTACAAGGTTGGGCTTCTGCCTTCTAAGATAGAAGAGGCGAATTTCGAAAACCTTGCCATGGAAGACTTCCTAACACTTCCTGAAGCTTGCTGACCACGGGCGTTCAGGAGGGCAGCTATGGCCAGATCTGGGGCTCTCTCAGCCTGCGACAGCTGAGACTTCCTTCTGAATCCACTGGGCAGGGATTCTGTGCACAGAAGCAAAGGAAGCTCTGTGGTAAATGGAGGGAGCCCCATGCCGGGCGTGGGCACTGCGGAGACAGGACTTAAGGGAGGGAATGTCGCTCTGGTTTCTCACGGGTCCTTGTCACTCTCATCTTACTGGGGAAGATGAAAACCCAAGAAGCAGTTAGCAGACCGAAGGGCACCTGCCTGTTTCTAATGCTGTCCTCCTTCCCCTTCCTCATTTCCCAGACCTAGTATTGGCCGGTCAGAGAGGGGGGCTCCGGCCTCCCTGCTGGCTCTGAGGGGTGGGAACACAGCCAAGCCTACAGGACCACACCCCACCCACCAGCCCCCTGGGGACTCCTGTGCATCGGGCAGAAGCAAAATGAACGCCCTCCGTTGACTTGTACTGCCGCACAGCAAAGCCAGTCCAAGGCTCACCTGAGAGCCGGACTCCCGTCAGGACAGGTCTCTCTGCTCTGCAGTGACGTAAGCCCATGGGGAGGGCCACCGTGGTCCTTCAGAAGTCCCCGCAACTGGACTACAGCTCTGATGAGGAGGGAGTTGGCTACATACGCTGTTCTCCAGACGCACACTGGGACCCTGGGTCCTGATAAGGAGGGGCCGCCCTGGCGCTAACCTGGAGAGAACTCCGCGACTCGGCCACCTGATTCCACCTGTGGCAGAGGGGCCGTTCACATGGAACATATGGTTTCATTTCACAAAGGGCAAACATACACACTTAGACGTCAGTGAGGGTACAGAAAGGGTGTAGGAACTCAGGAATGTTCGTTGGCTGGGCCCGGGGTCTCCAGGGACAGAGACTGCTTCCTGGACTCCCTTGCAGCTAAGATCTGCCCATCACTGTGGGCCTAAGAGACAGGTCAACTTCTGCGATGGGGCTGTAAATGGAAAGGGTCCTTTGCACCCCTGCAGGGGAAGGGCTGGGGGCTCTTTCCTGCCCTGCAAGCAAGGCAGGCCATGAAGCAGGGTGGGAGGGACTTTGTACCCACCGGGAGGCAGCCTCACAGCCAGGGCGGCCTGGCGCAGGTTCTCAGGTGGGAGGGAAATCAGCTCCTGTCTCGCCAGGCAGCTGCGTAGGTACCTGGAGTCTTCTCATTATGGCACTGGGCTCTGTCCCCAGGAGCAGGACAGCCCCACACCGTCGACATGCCTTCTTCTGAGATCCAGCATTAACAGTGAGGAGAGAGGAATTCTTACCAATTTTACTCTTTGACCTTAATGCTATTTTTAATGCATTTATCACATCTTGTTAATTTTCTTGGAATGCAGGTGCCAAAATCGGGTTAAGTTTGAGTCTCACCTTGTGATGCGCGCTCGTGGTGGTCCATGCAGAGTTCCCTTTTATTTAGTTAACTAGTTTTTATTTTTTTTTAAGTAATAAGCCCCATATATCCACCCCACAATAGAAGCCAGGACCTTGACCACAGGCCCCACCTTGCCTAAGTGGTCACCCCCCAGCCTCTGCTGCCTCCCCTCACCTGGGATGACCACCGTGTTCCTGAGCTCTGTCATCTTCTTACCGTCCTTCCTGCAGACGTGCTATTACACTTGTGTGTGTGGTCACGTGCCACATAAGGACAGGGGCAAATCTAAGAAGTGTCACCGGGGGAACGTCTTAGAGTCCACTCCACCCACCCCAGGGGACCCTGCTGCTCACCCTGGCCCCGTGGATCCCTGTTGCTCCTGGGTTACAAGCCTGCATAGCCCGTCACCATGCTCAGTGACATGGACAATGGCTACACAGTGCCATCTCTGCATCTAAACCAAGCAAAGCTTCCCCCAAAGTATGGCATCAAAGGCAAGAGGAGGTGCCCGCAAGGGACTTGGGCCACGAATGGAGCCTGCAGGACAGCAGGTTGCTCTGGGCGAGTGGTGAGCAGTATGAAGGCCTGGGCATGAGTGTGCTCCACTGTATACATATACACCCTGTACCTTTAGCCACTCTAAATTTTTTTTAAAATTTATTTTATTGTATTTGTTCTAATTAGTTGTACATGACCGTAAAATGCACTCATACATTTTGATAGATCATAAATAAATGGAGTGAAATCGCTCATTTTTCTGATTGTACATATTGTAGGGTCACATGGGTCATGCAGTCACACATGTACATGAGGTCAGGAGGTCTGTTTCACTCCACTATCCTTCCTGCCCCAACCCCCTTCCTCCCTTCACTCCCCTCTACCTAATCTAACGTAACTCTGTTCTTCCCTATCCACCCCCCTTATTGTGAATTAGCATCTGCATATCAGCCTTTGGTTTTGGGGGTTTGGCTTATTTCACTTAGCATGATATTCTAAATTTATTTAAAATTTTTTTTCTTTTCTCCAATAATAAATGAACCTGAGTTCACTGTAACATTTTTAATTTTAAAACTTGCCGTGACCTGTGACTCTTTTATAATAACACTCAGCTTAAAACAAACACATAACACAGCTGCATGAAAAATATTTTCATTCTTATTTTATAAGCAATTTCTAGTAAAAATTTAAATTTTTTTTTTAAATTTCTTAAGTTTTTGTTAGAGGAAGCCATACTACACACTGGCCCAGGCCTGCGCCGGGCCAGGATCTGCACCTCTGTCTCCATCTGTTCCTCTTGTCCCGCTGCAAGGTCCTGGGGCAGGAGCATGCCCGGAGCTGCCATCCCTGTGGCAACTGTGCCTTGCTCTGGAATTCCTCCTGGGACCTGCTGACGCTGTGGACGGTTGGCTTTTTTATTTTTATATAAGCAGGAGTACCCTTTAAAACAACCACAAAAGCATAGTACAGCGAATGCACGGACAACGCAGTCGTTTGTTGGCATTGCCAAGCGTGAGGTCCTGACCGGCTGCATGGCCTCTGCTTTATACCAGCAGCACCAGAAACACCCAGGGAGCGTGCGCCTCCATCTTAGACGGCTGCCATGGCAACCTCATCCCTAGGTGATGGGGAATTTTAGCTCCATTGTAGTCCTAGGGCACCCCCTTTGGACTTGCGGTCCACTGTGGACCAAGACATCATGCAGGGCATCAAGTGCCCCCCAAATGCCTATTTTCATTTTAGTTGATTTTATCTTTATAAAAAGATGTCGTGAAACATAGAAAATGTCGAGAACGTTTGCTTCACTGAATGTTCTCCTTCTAAGACTCAGTCACAGTTGTGCAGATTGCTCTAGTCGGGGAGTGACAAAGTTCCCGTCAAGGGCCAGAAAGGAAACACTGGAGAGAGAGTGGGTGGCAGAGAGACAGACACAGAGACATGGAGAGATAGAAGCAGAATAAGAGAGAGATAGAGAGTGACAGACAGGCACACAGTGACACCTGCCTTGTTCTATTTGTGAGAAGCAAGACCCAAGTCCAGCCACACCTGACAGGAGGCAATGGATCTCACAAGGTCCTGGACACCAGGAGGTGGTCAGTGGAGACAACCTAGTTCAAAGGGGACAAGGGTAGAATCATGTTGTCAGAGGTTTGCAGCTGTAACCAGGTGAGAGACGCCAGCGTGCCCGCGCCCCAGCTGCAGAGAAGGGTCCGGGTCTGGCGGGTCCTGATCACAGAGCCAACAGGGCCTCCTGACGAGACAGCCCCAGGGGTGAGAAGCAGCGAGGTGAGAGCAGCTTCAAGGCCTTTGGCCTGAGCGACCAGAGGCAGCACGGGGTTCCCTGGCTTCCCGACTCTTCGCCTATGCTGGGCATTTGTACAAGGGAAAGCGGACAGTGTGGTTTCTACATTGTCAAGACCTAGGGCTGAGTCTAGATGCAGGAGAGCAGAATCTGGGGTCCCTAGGATTCCTCTCTCTTATTCCCATGTCACTCCTGGGATGAGCAGCTGCTTGGTTATTCTTCAGAGAAGAATGGCCCCTCTAGCTGAGAAGTTTATTCTAATACTACGGGTGAGCCTCAACCTTGGCTGTCCACCCACTCCTCATCTTCCCTCCCCTTTGCTCATAGAATGTGATTGTATCCTCATTTCCTAGAATAACCATATAATTCTGGTGAGCTGGAACCCCTTCCGACTCTTCAAAGACAGAATCTCAATCCACCTAAGCCCATCAAGGAGGTGTCTCTCTCCCTCTCTCTTCCTGCCCAGTGATTGCTTAGGAATGATGTTGACCTTCCTCTGGTTGATAACCTGTGAAGGAGAGCCTGCTGGGCAGCTTCTAAGAAAGTTGTCCTTAGAAATAGAAGCGGCAGTGGGAAGAAATTCTCCTCCTTGCTGAATGTCATCAAGTCTATAAGCAAGGCCTGGAACTGCTTTAGCCAATTTGTGATTCCCACCAGAGTCCATTTAGTTCAATATGGCAGCCTGGGAAGCACCTGGGTCTTGTTAGCCAATGCTGGATTTGTCCCTTCTTCAACCTTCTCAACAGGTTGGTGGGATGGCAAATGTTTTTCTATTTAGCACACATTTATTTTTCTGGTACTTGCAGTTAAAAGCACCTGAAAAGATGCCTGATTTCAGGAAAGATCCACTTGGAAGAGCTATGGTGTCCGGGGATATCCCCCTGCATCATTGAGCAGGTTGATGAATCGATCCTGTGGACCATTAGAGACCCAGAGAATCAGTGAAGCTCTCAACTTTCTCTGGTGGAATTTCACAAATAAAGCAGAGGTAGAAAGAGAGAGATTGGATTCTTTATGGGACAAAAAAGAGAAATAATATGGAATGGAGAAAAAATACCACTAAAGCAATTGTTCAAGGCTCTCAGATGCTGTGATTCTTCAGGAAATACTGCTATTCTCAGTCTTTCAAAGGAGAAGAGAAAAAAAAAAAAAACAGTTCACAAATAAACCCTTAATCCACTATAGATACTGAGCAAGTGAATTATCTAATAAATGTGGAGTGTCCCCTATGTGTTAGGCACATGAGGAGAATAGAATTCAAGTGTGGGGAGTGGAACTTTCCCTGGAAGTTCTCCAGGGAAATAGAGCCAGTGGGATGCACGTATGTGTAGAGAGATTTGTTATCAAAAGAATGGCTCAGATGGTTGTGGAGGCTCACAGCACAAAGATCTGAAATCAGCAAAGCAGATACCAGGAGAGCCAATGTTTCCATTTAAGTCCAAAGGGAAGAAAAGATTGATGTGCCAGCTTCCAGCCTGACTTGCAGGAACTCCCTCTTATTCGAGGGAGGGTCTTCCATGAAGACCTTCAACTGAGGGGATGAGGGTCACCTGCATGAGGGAGGACAATCCGCTTTACTATCTGTCACTATGAACACTAATTTCATCCCAAAACACCCCCATAGAAACACCTGGAATAATGTTAGACCAGATACCTGGGCACCCCGTGGCCCAGTCAAGTTCACACAAAATTAATTAACTATTAGAAGCAGTAACAGCTTTTGTCTGGAAAATCGGACTTCACGTCTTCCCACGAGTTTGCCTGAAACCCTGAACTTCCCATCATAGTTAACAAAGCACCACCCAGTGTGGGCGGAATCGTTCCCAGGGCTCCTACATTCGTTATTCTCCGATTCAAGCGCTCTCCCACCTCCTTCCTGTGAGGTTCCCTCCCTGTAGTTCGTCGGGGAATTTGGCATGAACACGGGTGCTTTTACATAACTGGATGGCTCATGCTCCTCGTTACTAAATATGCAGCTGGTAAAATCATGAACACGGGAAACAGGGCGAAGGGTCTTCCACCGGCCCGCTGGAGTATGAGTGAGTATGTTCTGAGCATCTGTACTGTGCGAGGGTTGTTTTTTTGCATCATTAAATTGCTGGCTCATTGGAAGCCGTTTCTTATTTATCTTTGGGTCCCCTGTGCCCTATATCCATGCTTGGCACTGTGCAGACATTCAGGAAATATTTGCGGATTTGGATATTAAGCTATGTATTTCTTTGGAGGAATTACATAACCCAGTTACTGCAATCCAGATCTCTGAAAATACCTTTTTAGCTCCTGACTTTCTCCTGAGTATTCCTAAAGTGAGAGGTCAAGGACCTGGGAGTCTGAATAGCCTGGGTTCAGTTTTAGCAGTTACTGAGTGACCTCAAACCATGTTTCCTGACCTCTCTGAGCCTCAGATTCACTTTCTCCTAAGAGGAAAAGTGTGTTTGAATGCAAAGCATGCGTTGTCTCAGACTCGGCTCCAAGTTGTCTGATTCGGATTTTAGGCAACAGAGAGTCACGCCAAATGCTTCCTGCCTGTGGACGTGCAGAGTCTGGATCCTGCAGAGGTCTGCTTGGCTCTCCCAATCCCTGGGCGAAGTCGGTTTTGCCCCTTTCTGCTGCATTCCAGTAACCCTGATCTGCGCAGGTACCTGTTCTTCGACTTTTCCTCTGGACAAAGGAGAAGTTGTGCATCAAGTTAGAAGTTCTTCATGCTCCCTTCTGCTAAGCGCCTCGAGATGCAGTCACCGAGACCCTGTTGGGACCTAAGTGAGGTCAGGCTGCTCCTTGGCTCCTGCACTGCAGTGGATCCCAGCTCTAAAAGTCCCTGTAGATTCCTGGGGCCACGTGTCGGTCCTCGTGTCCCGTGCTCTCTTCCTTCTCTCCTCTGAGGTGGCATGGGTCTCTTTGCTGTTCTGTTCCCACACAGGACCTGGCACAGGTGGCTCCTGCTACTTGGACTACGCATCCCTCATTCATCAGCATGGCTGGCTCCTTACTTCCTTCTCCTCCTCTTTCAGACAGCCCTTCCCTGGGAGGACCCTCCTTAGCTGCCCATGTGCAATTTCAACCCTCCCACCTCCCAGCCAGCACTTCCTGGCCCCATCCTGCCCCCTCCTCCATGGCACCTATCATTTCCCGAGCCTCTGCGTGCTGTCCCGATTCTCCGAGCCTAGGACAGCGTCCTCACTGGCATGTGAGCCTCACGAGCACGGAGATTTTCTTTCCTGTGCTGCTCAGTGTCATCTTCCATGCTTAGAACCGTGCCCTGCACATAGCAGTCCCTCAGCAAGTGCATGCCATGAGAGGATTCACATAAAGGGACCCCCAAAGTCACCTGCAATGGGAGCAATAGAAAAGAAGGTGAGGAGGAAAGTAGGTTGGGGAGGAAGTGGATTCCTGAGGTCGAGGAAGGGGGTGAGTCAGGGGGATAATCAGGAAGCCTGCAGGATGGAGGCCACCAGAGGGAAGGTCCAGAGAGGGCTGCGGTTGGCCCATGCCAGGAGTTTCCATTACCTCTGTCCATCGGACCCCTTTCCTTAGTGGGCACATCTCATCTCCCACCCTGTCGTCTGATGGAAGTCAAAACTATTAGTTCTCAAGAGCAGTCATTGGTAGTTGGAGGTCCATTAATGGGGACTGTTGAGGGGAAAAGACCAGAAGGACTTCACACCTTTCTCTGCCACACTTGAACAATTTAGGGAAATTGGCATAAATAAATGGAGCTTAGTTTCCACTGAAATTCTTGATTGTGAGAGTGAAGAGAAATTTTTCCTTGGTTAGGAGCTATGGGTAGCCAGGTCAGCCAATGCACCCAGGGTGATGGATCTCTGTGACAGTCCTAGGTGCGTCCTCTATCTCTGAAGGATGCCATGCTATTTCCAGGCATGCTACTTTTAAAGTCTCAGGCCCATTAATGAACTGCCCTCCAAGATCATCATTACTTCGGCGCTGACAACCCCATTTTTGAGAACCACGTTCGATTTTTATTGATTCAGGTTGGAACCACACACTGAATTTTGTTCTTGAAATAGTTTGGAAACAAATGGAATTTTTTTAAAAAAACAAAAATAAGTCTACCATTCAATTAATTCCTTTGCTAATTAGTTTTAGCTTTAATTGATTTTGAGACCCATTTTGAGGCACTTAACACCGGCAGGCAGCCTCTTCCCTTCCATCTTCTTTATCAAGCTCATCCAATTAAAAATACATTACGACATTTTCATGGAAAGAAATGGGGGCGCCATTTTGTTTTTTAAAGCCCTGAACCTGAACCACCATGGCTACACTATCTGAGGAGCAGTTTCCGCTTTGCTCCCATTCAGCTGTTCTTTGTCTTGCTAGTTGATACATTCAGAACCAGAGGACCATCTTTCTGGATCCATCTCCCAGAAGTAATATTCTCCCTGTTCTCACTCTGCCTCTTACAGGCATTTCAGCTTCCAGGGAAGGAGTATTTCTTTGTGGACTCCCTTACTCATCTTCCAACACATATTTACTAAAGGACACCACAAGTATGGTCTAGCCCTACCTTGCCCAAGGCAGTCACCATCTGGTACTGGCTACTGAGCACTTGAAACACCTAGTCCACACTGCGCTGTGCTGTTAATCGTGAAACACACATCAGATTATGAAGATAAAAGGGACGGTTTGGACCAGGAGAGCATACGACACCTTAATGATCATGAGTTGAAATGATCCTGATTCAACTGATGTTATAGTTTGAATCTGGAACATTCCCCAAAGGTGAGATGTTGGATGCTTGGTCCACATCTGGTGGAGTTATTGAAAGATGGTGGAATCTTCAGGATGGAGGGTCTAGTTGGAGAAGTAGGTGATTGGGACTTGCCCGGGAAGGGTGTATTGGGACCCTGGTCCCGTCCTCTCTCTGCGTGTGTCTCTCTCTACTTGCTGGTCACCATGAGGTGAGCAGCTTTGCCTGCAGCATGATGTCCTGCTTCACCTTGAGTCTGGTATCAGTGGAACAAGTGGCCATGGACTGGAACCTCCAAAACTGTGGGCCAAAATAAACTGTCCTCCCCTGAGTTGATACTTTCAGGTTTTGGTCACACTGATAGAAAGCGTGTAACACAACAGTTATGTTGTGTTAAATCAAGCATGCTATTAAAATCAACTTCAACTGTTTCTTTTTACTTTTTAATATTGTTACTAAACAATTTGTGATTATCTAGCTCTCCAAAAACTTTGATCTAGGTGTTGGGAACACAGCAGGAAACAAACAAAAATCCCGAGCTTCTTCCAATTTCTATTGTAATGGAGAGAGTATGAACCTAAGAAAAAGGAAGTAAAATGCATAGTATGTCAGATGATGATGAATCCTATGGGGAAAAAGCCAGAAAGGAGTGTAGAGATTAGGAGAGAAGACATGTGTAATTAAGTAGGAAGAGCAGGAAGAACTCATCAAAAATCAGACACTTGGGACAGAAGAGGCCAAATCAGGGGAAGATAAATGTTCATAGGATCTCCACTGGTCAGGACTCCGAAGCTGACAGACTCCTACTGAGTTAAGGGAAAGGGTTGCTTTTTGCTCATGTACATGATTCCACGGGTGGAGGGACTTCAGAGTCGGTCTCTGTCTCTCTCACATGCACACATACACAAGCCATTTCCACCTGTTTTCTAAGTCCTCGTCATCTTCAGGGAAGACCCAAGGCCAGTGGTCCTCAAACTTAGCATGACCATCACCTGGAAGCTCGTCCAAAGCTCCAGGTGGACCCTGCCCCAGAGTGTCTGATGCAGCAGTTCTGAGATAGACCCAAGAACTCACGTCTCCAGTAAGTCTCCGGCTGGTGCTGAGACCAGGGCCCACCTTGAGCACCCTGTGTTGGGTGACTCCTCGATATTTAAAACTAACAGGCGGAGGAGTCATCAAGCTGTCTGAGAACTGGAGGCACCGTGTGAGCACCAGGGTCACATGGCCCTTGACACTAGCTGGTGGTGACCTTAGTGTCACTAGGCGACCTCCTCGTCCTGAGAGCCTGGCTGAGCGCTCTTACACTAACATAGCCGTGACATCACCGAGCCGTGTGATCTTTTTCTGCTCGTGATGATGGGATTTGTCGTCACATATTCACACACGCACACAACACGGCACCAGGACTTGGCCGCCCCCGCTCCCAGCACGGTCCCTCGTCCCCTCTGCCCGCTTCTGCCGATCCCTTTGACTTTCGTGAGATCCTCCCCCCACTTTCCTTTCCTTTCCCATCTCTAACCTCCACGCAGGAGAGGAACATTCGACCCTTGGCCTCCTGAGGCTGAGGCTGGTTAGCTCACGTAACACCATGGTCTCCAGTTTTATCCATCTTCCTGCAAATGGCGTAATTTCACTTTTCTTTAGATTTTGAGTGTTTCAGTCGGCTTTTTCCTGCTGTGACCAAAAGTCCTGACAAGAACAATTTTAGAGGAGGAAATGCTTATTTGGCACTGCCAGTCTCAGAGGTCTCAGTTCACAGGTGGCCCACTCTGCGGCCTGGGCTCCAGATGAGGCGGAACATCATGGCGGAAGGGTGTGGTGGAGGAAGGAGCTGGGGACGTGGCACCAGGAAGTGGAGAGAGAGCTGGGCCCAACAAGGACAGATTATAAGCCTCCAAGGCAGGCACCCAGTGGCCCACCTCCTCCAGACACGCCTACCTACCTACAGGGACCACCGAGGTAGTCCCCACCAGCTCATTAAAACACCAACGGTCTTCTCATGACCTAATCATGGGAAAAATTCTCATGGCCCAGTCATTTCACCTCGAAACTTCCTCGCGTTGTCTCACATAGGAGCTTTTGGGAGACACCTCATGTCTAAACCGTAACTCCATGATGTATACATACCACATTTTCTTCATCCATCCATCCACTGGTGACACTAGGCTGGTTCCATAGTTTGACTGTTGTGAATTCTGGGTCTGCCTCTATCACTGTAGTGTGAAGACTTTCATTCTTCAGGATGAACACTGAGGAGTGGTATAATTGGGTTCTACGGTGGTTCCATGCCTGGTCTTTTGAGCAGCCTTCATACTGATTTCCATAGTGCTTATACTAATTTACAGTCCCACCAACAGTGGAAAAGTGTTTCTTTCCTCCAAATCCTTTCCAGCATTTATTATTGTTTGTATTCTTTTTTGTTTTGATTCATTGTACACAAATGGGGTACAACTTTTTATTTCTCTGGATGTACACAATGTAGAATCACACCATTCGTGTAATTATATATGTACATAGGGTAATAATATCTGTCTCATTCCATTATGTTTCCTTCCCCCTGCATCCACCCCTCCCCTCATTTCCTTCTACATAATCCAATGTTCCTCCATTCTTCCCTTATTCCTCCCCCTGATTATGTATCAGCATCCACTTATCAGAGAAAACATTCAGCCCTCGGTTTTTGGGGATTGGCTTATTTCATTTAGCATGATATTCTCTGACTCCATCCATTTACCTGCAAATGCCATAATTTTATTCTTCTTTATGGCTGCATAGTAGTCCATTGTGTATATATAGCACAGTTTCTTTATCCATTTATCTATTGAAGGGCATCTGGGTTGGTTCCGCAATCTACCTATTATGAATTGAGCTGCTGTGAATATTGAGGTGGCTGTGTCACTGTAGTATGCTGATTTTAATTCCTTTGGGTATAGACCAAGGAGTGGGGTAGATAGGTCAAATGGAATCTCCATACTGCCTTCCAGAGTGGCCGCACCAATTGGCAACTTCACCAGGAATGTATGAGTGTACCTTTTTTCCCTTTATCTTCACCAACACCTTTTGTACTTTGTATTCTTGATAATAGTCATTCTTTTTTTTTTTTTTGGCAGTGCTGGGGATTGAACCCAGGGCCTGTGTTTGCACTCTACCGACTGAGCTATCTCCTTAGCCCTGATAATAGTCATTCTAAGCAGGGTGAGATGAAATCTTAGAGTAGTTTTGACTACTCTCCAATTACTAGAGATGTTGAATATTTTTTCATGTATCTGTTGATCGTTCGTATACCTTCTTTTGTGAAGTGCCTGTTCAGTTCCTTAGCCCATTTATTGATTGGGTTATTTGTATTTTTGATGTAAAGTTGCTCTTTATAAACTTTGGAGATGAGTGCTCTGTCTGAAGTGCATGTGGTAAAGATTTTCTCCCACTCTGTAGACTCTCTCTTCACATTATTGATTGTTCCCTTTGCTGAGAAGAAACTTTTTATTTGAATCCATCCCATTTATTGATCCTAACTTTCATTTCTTGTGCTTTAGGAGTCTTGTGAAGGAAGTCAGGTCCTAAGCTGACATGATGAAGATTTGGGCCTACTCTTTCTTCTATTTGGTTCAGGGTCTCTGTCTAATTCCTAGATCCTTGATCCATTTTTGAGTTGAGTTTTGTGCAGGATGAAAAATGGGGGTTTAATTTCATTTTCCTGCATATGAATGTCCAGTTTTCCCAGCACCATTTGTTGAAGAGGCTATCTTTTTTCCAATGTATATTTTTGGCACCTTTGTCTAGTATGAGATAGCTGTATTTATGTGGGTTTGTCTCTGTGTCTTCTATTCTGTCAAATTTGGTGCCAATACCATGCTGTTTTGGTTACTATAGCTCTGTAGTATAGTTTAAGGTCTGGTATTGTGATACCTCCTGCATCACTCTTCCTGCTAAGGATTGCTTTGGCTATTCTGGGTCTCTTATTCTTCCAAATGAATTTCATGATTGCTTGCTCTATTTCTATGAAGTATGTCATTGGGATTTTAATTGGAATTGCATTAATCTGTGTAGTGCTTTTGGTAGTATGGCCATTTTGACAATATTAATTCTTCCTGTTCAAAAACTCGAGAGATTTTTCCATCTTCTAAGGTTTTCTTTAATTTCTTTCTTTAGTGTTCCATAGTTTTCATTGTAGAGGTCGTTCACCTCTTTGGTTAGATTGATTCCCAAGTTTTTTTTTTTTTTTTTTTTTTTTTTTTTTTTTGAGGCTATTGTGAAGGGGCAATTTTCCTAATTTCTCTTTCAGAGGATTCATCAATTATGAATAGAAATGCTTTAGATTCATGAGTGTTGGTTTTATGTCCTGCTACTTTGCTGAATTAATTTATTAGTTCTAGAAGTTTTCTGGTGGAATTTTTGACCTCTAAAAATAGAACCATGTCATCAGCAAATAGTGATAGTTTGCATTCTTCTTTTCCTATTTGTATCCCTTTAATTTCTTTGGTCTGTCTAATTACTCTGGCTAGTTTTTCAAGGATGATGTTGAACAGAAATTGTGGAAGAGGGCATCCCTGTCTTGTTCCAGTTTTTAGAGGGAATGTTTTCAGTTTTTCTCCATTTAGAATGGTGTTGGCCATGGGCTTAGCATGGATAGCCCTTACAATGTTGAGGTATGTTCCTACTATACCTATTTCTTGTAATGTTTTGAGCATGAAGGGGTGGTGTATTTTATCAAATACTTTATCTGCATCTATTAAATAATCATATGATTCCTAACTTAAAGACTATTGATGTGGTGAATTACATTTATTGATTTCTGGATGTTGAACCAACCTTGCATCCCTGGGGTGAACCCCACTTGATTGTGTTGCACTATATTTTTAATGTTTTTGTATGTGGTTTGCCAGAATTTTGTTAAGAATTTTTGCATCTATGTTCATCAAGGATATTGGTCTGAAGTTTTCTTTCCTTGATGTGTCTTTGTCTGGTTTTAGTATAAGGCTGACATTAGCCTCACAGAATGAGAATAATACTTTAAGAAGCATTAGAATGAGTTCTTTGAAGGTCTTGTAGAACTCAACTGAGAATCCATCTGATCCTGGGTTTTTCTTGGTTGGTAGGTTTTTGATGGTGTCTTGTATTTCATTGTTTGAAATTGGTCTGTTTAAATTGTGTATGTCCTCCTGATTCAGTTTGGGAGGATCATATGTCTCTAGAAATTTGTCAAAGTCTTCGAGATTTTCTATTTTGTTGGAGTATAGATTTTCAAAGTAGCTTCTAATTATGTTACATATTTCAGTGGTGTCTCTCATGACATTTCCTTTTTCATCATGAATTTTAGTAATTTGAGTTTTCTCTCTTTTCTTCATTAGTGTGGCTAAGGGTTTATCAATTTTGTTTATTTTTTCAAAGCACCAACTTTTTGTTTTGTCAATTTTTTCAATTGTTTCTTTTGTTTCAATTTCATTGATTTCAGTTCTGATTTTAATTATTTCCTGTCTTCTACTACTTTTGTCTTCTTTTCTATGGTTTTGAGATGTAATGTTAGGTCATTTATTTGTTGACTTTTTATTCTTTTCTTGAACACGCTCCATGCAATGAATTTTCCTCTTAGTACTGCTTTCATAATGTCCCAGAGATTTTGATATGTTATATCGTCATTCTCATTTACCTCTAAGAATTTTTTTATCTCCTTCATGATGTCTTCTGCTATCCATGCTTCATTCAATAGCATATTATTTAGTCTCCAGGTGTTAGAATGGTTTCTGTTTTTTATTTTATTATTGATTTCTAATTTTTTTCCATTATGATCTGATAGAATACAAGGTATTATCTCTATTTTTTGTATTTGCTAAGAGTAGTTTTGTGGCATAACATATGGCCTATTTTAGAGAAGGATCCATGTGCTGCTGAGAAGACAGTGTATTTGCTTGTCGATAGATGGAATATTCTATATATGTCTGTTAAGCCTAAATTATTGATTGTGTTATTGAGTTCTATGGTTTCTTTCTTCAGTTTTTGTTTGGAAGATATGTGCATTGGTGAGAGAGGTGTGTTAAAGTCACCCAGCATTATTGTGTTGTGGTCTATTTGATTCCTGATATTGAGAAGGGTTTGTTTGATATACATAGATGCTCCATTGTTTGGGGCATAAATACTTATGATTGTTATGTCTTCCTGATTTATGGTTCCCTTAAGCAGTATGGAATGTCCTTCTTTATCCCTTCTGACTAACTTTGGCTTAAAGTCCACTTTATCTGATATGAAGATGGAAACCCCTGCTTTTTTACTGAGTTCATGTGCATGGTACATTTTTTCCCATCCTTTCACCTTTGGTCTGTGGATGTCTTTTCTTATAAGTTTCTTTCTTTCTTTCTTTTTTTTTTTTTTCTTTTATTTTCTTTTTTTTTTGCGGTGCTGGGAATTGAACCTAGGGACTTGTGCTTGTGAGGCAAGCATTCTACCAACTGAACTATATCCCCAGCCCTTATAAGTTTCTTGCAGGCAGAATATTATTGGGTCTTTTTTTTTTTAAATCCAGTCTGTCAGTCCATGGCTTTTGATTGATGAGTTTAGGTCATTAATATTCAGGGTTATTATTGAGATATGATTTGTATTCCCAGTCATTTTGGCTTATTTTTGATTTTTAACTTTACTTGGTTTCTTGTTTGATTGGCTTTTCCTTTAGGGTAATTCCTCCCTTTGCTGACTTTCATTGTTTTTTATTTACTCCTCATGAACTATTTTTCTGAGAATGTTCTGTAGTGCAGGCTTTCTATTTGTAAATTCTTTAAACTTTTGTTTATCATGACAGAATTTTATTTCATCTTCAAATCTGAAGGTTAGTTTTGCTGGGTATAGGATTCTTGGTTGACATCCATGTTTTTTCAGAGCTTGAAATATGTTGTTCCAGGCCCGCCTAGCTTTTAGAACCTGGGTTGAGAAATCTGCTGATATCTGTATTGGTTTCCCCCTATATGTAATCTGATGCTTTTCCCTCATGGCCTTTAACATTCTATCTTTATTTTGTACATTGACTATTTTCATTATAATATGACTTCATGTGGATCTGTTGTAATTTTATACATTTGGTGTCCTGTAAGCCTCTTGTAGTTGATTTTCCATTTCATTCTTCAGGTTTGGGAAATTTTCTGATATAAGTTCATTGAATAGGTTGGTCATTCTTTTGGTTTGTATCTCTGTGCCTTTCTCAAGCCCAGTAATTCTTAAATTTGATCTTTTCATGTTATCCCATAATTCTTGGAGGTTCAATTCATGATTTCTTACCATCTTCTCTGTTTGGGCAACTTTATTTTCAAAATTAAATATTTTGTCTTCATTGCCTGAGGTTCTGTCTTCCAAGTGATCTCGTCTGTTGGTGATGCTTTCTGTTGAGTTTTTAATTTGGTTTATTGTTCCCTTCATGTCAAGGATTTTTTTTTTTCAGAATCTCTATCTCTTTATTGAAATAATCTTTTGCTTCCTGCATTTGCTCTTTTAACTGTTTATTGAAGTGATCATTCATCACCTGCATTTGCTCTCTTATATAATCCTTTACTTCAGGGATCATTTTAATTATGTACCTTCTGAATTTCTTTTCTGACATTTCTTCTACCGTGCTGTCAATGGATTCTATTACTAGAGAATCTTGGTTTGTTTGGGGTGCTTTCTTTCCTTGTTTTTTTCTTGTTGTTGAGGTATCATCCCCTCTAGCAGTACAGATCCAAGGTATTAGTTTCCCCCCATAGGTTTATAGTGTCCCTGCAGATTTCCAATACCTCACCTTTAAGTGGGAGATCAATATTAGAAGCACCCAATGCAAACAACATGCAGCCTTAAACCAAATAACCTGTATGAAGACATTAACAGTATTGTTGTAATAAACAGAGATGATGAGTTTGATTATTATCTACAGCATAAAATAAAAAGGTTTGCAATGAGTTCTAAAATTTCTAATGATGGACAAAGAGGATGGGTAGAGGTGTGGGACGTAATATTAATGAGATAAGAAGTGAGTATATAGAGGTACTAGATTATAGGAAGAGTGAGGTACTAGATTATAGGAAGAGTGAAGCAGAATCAAAAGAAGTTGATTGTTAGCATGAGAAAAGGGAGAAAGAGAATACAAGGAAACAGATAAATAAGAGGAAAATAGAGTGAGAAAAATAAAAAATTTAAATAATAATAATAATGATAACAATAAAAATAAATCGACAACAAAACTGTAACATACTATTCAAACCTCCCAGCCTTCAGTATCCTGATGCATGCAAGGTACCTGATAATGAGCTTCTAGTCTCCAGCAGGTGTCCCAGGATGGGAGGAGCCCCAACCAAAGATGGCGGCATCCAGGTCAGGGACAATTCATGATGGCTGCAGAGGTGTCCCCACCTGTTGGTGGATGGGAATCCAGGATTTGCATGGATTGCAGTGCTGAGTCCACTTGGGCTGTGGCAGTGCTAGAGATCCACGTGGCAGGGATTGATGACTGCCATTATGATTGACATGAGATGGAATCTCTGTGTAGTACTGATTCACATTTCCCTAATTGCTAACGACGTTGAGCATTTTTTCATATATTTGTTGACCACTGTAGTTCTTCTTTGGGGAAGTGTCTGTTAACTCATTTGCCCATTTATTAATTAGTTATTTGAGTGTTTGAGCTCTTTATATATTCTAGATATTAATCCTCTGTCAGAAGAGCAACTAGTAAAGATTTCTCCCAATCTGTAGGTTCTCTCTTCACATTCCTAATTGTTTCCTTTGCCATGCAGAAGTTTTTTAACTTGATGACGTTTATTAACTCTTAACATTATTCCCTGAGCTTTAGGGCTCCTATAGAAGTCACTGTCTGTGTCCGTAGGCTGGAGGGTTAGAATTATGTTTTCTTGTAGGAGTTGCATAGTTTCTGGTCTAATTCCCAGGTCTTTGATCCATTTTGAGTCAAGAAATAAGGGTCTAGTCTCATTCTTCCACACATGGATAACCAGTTTTCCCAGCACCATTTGTTTAAAAGGCTGCTTTTTCTCCAGTGTGTGCTTTTTGGCACCTTTGTGAATTATCAACTGCCTGCATCCCTGCCCTTGTCTCTGTGGCTTCCATTGTGTACCACTGGTCTCTGTGTCTGTTTTTACGCCTGTTCTGTGCAACTTTTGTTACTATAATTTAACATCAGCTATTGTGATGTCTCCAGCATTATTATTATTATTATTATTTTATTATTATTATTTTGGCTTGGAATTACTTTGGCTATTCTGGATTTTTTATTCTTCCAAATAAATTTTTGACTTTTTTCTCATTCTGTGAAGAACGTCATCGGTGTTTTGATGGGACTTGCCTCCAATCTGTATATTGCTTTTGGTAGGATGGCCGTTTTGACAATATCAGTCATACCTATCCGTGGAGATGGGAGGTATGTTTCCACGTTATAAGGTCTTCAGTTTCCTATGTCTGACTTTTATGCATTCATCTTGTAACCTGCTACTTGGCTGAGTTTGTCTATTAGCTCTAGCTGTCTTTCAGGGGCTTTTTTGGATCTTCTCGGTATAGGAGTGTATCGTTGCCAACAGTGATAATGTGGCTCCCTCTTTCCCTGTTTTCTCCCTGGCTTCCTCTCTTGGCCGGGCCACGTGGCCCATGGTGCCGCAGCCTGCACCCCATCCCTCACGGACCGCATGTCACGACACAGCACATGACTGTCACTAAAGAGCAAAGCGTTCATCTCAGGGAAGCCAGGATCAGGAGTGGGAGCGAGGAACCGGAGATGCCAGTCTTTGGTAGGAATCGTGTTGCTATTTAGCTTTTAAAAACTCAATATGGGTGTTGTTGGTGTAAAAATAAAAGATGGATTTTTCAGAAAGAAGGTAAATGAAAAAAAAATGGCCTCACCAGTGGCCACCGGGAGGTTCCTACCGTGTCTTTCCAAGAAGGGGCAGAGAGCCCTGCGTTCGCCCCCGAGTGGGTCCTGACCCTTGTGGTCTCTAGCTGGCCCAGCTGCCTGGCTGCTTCCTGCCACTGGGTTTATCTCCACCTGCCCAGGTGCGCGGGACGTTCTTGCCCACACCTCCACGGTGTGTGTCCAAGGAGAAGGAGGAAGCGACCCGGGTCCGAAATGCTCTCCGTGGCATTGGAGTGGGTCTCCCAGAGGGTGGCCAAGGGGCGATGCCTTGGGGTGCACTCTGCCCTGTGCTTGCTGCTCCCTCCCAAGCCTCCCTGCAGAGCCCGGCAGGAGGACGGTGGGGCTGTGGAGCAGGGGGGGCTCGTGGCAGATGCACAGAGCTCTGGCCCAACTTCCCCCTTTCTGGGGTGACTTTCTGCACTTCCCAACAGCAAGACCAGACCTTCAGAGCTCAGGTCAGAGTGAGGACGGTTAAGTCTTAGGACGGTCCAGCCTGCCCAGGACTTGGCACCTTCAGAAAGCTGGTCACCTGCTGAGGTACCGTCGTGTGGGTGCATCAAGAGGAACCGTGAGTTGTCTGTGTACCAGTAGCACGTGCCAGTTAGAACCCAAGTACAGTCGTTCAATGAGTGTTTATTAAGCATCTACTCTGAGCTGGGGATCATCCTAAGAGTAGTGAATGAAACAGACAAAAACAGGTCTGATGATAGCACATAAAGTGTGGTGTAGCCATCTCACAGCGATCACACAACCCAAAATGCTTCAGCAGAGGATTGCGTTCCATCAAGGACGCCCGTGAGACAAGAAGCTGTTTTCATCTGCTCAGTACTTCTTCCCCCTTCCTGTTGGTGACACTCTGGCTTTGCAGAACTTCCCTGCTGCACTTCAAGTGACTTGGGCGGGGAGGGGCTGTCATTCAGAGTGGGAAGGTGTACCTAAAGGCCGCCATGTAGATTATGTGGGTAGTGCTCTGTGCACCCCTGGACTGCTCTGAACATCCCCCCATGGGTGGTGCAGTGTACAACCTGAACAACCCTGTCAGTAGTTCAGGGATGTGACCCAGCTGGGTCAATTAGACCTCTCTTTAAAAATTCAGATCTTGAGAGGAATACTACGATACCAGATATGGTCATAACTCTCTACCTCAGGGAACTACCCTGAAAAGTCTAATCTGCTAGATTTCAAAATCTAGCCTGACCCCAACCTTCCAGAAACCTCAATTCATATTTGAGTATTTAAGCCATCTTAGTAGCCTTCCAAAAGACGCCTTTTGGTTTCTTTAGCCAGCATTGCTTTCTGCTACTTACAACCACAGAACTCTGACTGCATCGGCAGTTGCTCAAAGAGTATGTATAAAGCGATTCCATATGCATACAAGTTACATGTGTGAATATGTATTATACATTTCTATTTTATATTATATATTATGTCCGTAATATCTGTGGTATGTGTGTGTATGATTCTAACAAAAATGAAGAGTTTTCTGAAGAGTCAGATTATAGACTTTTTATTTTCTCTTTCACTATCTGTACTTTCTCAAGTTTGCGCAGTGAGCACGTGCTGCTTTTGAACAAGAAAAGATTTTTTAAAAATGAAAGTACACATCTAGCTCATGCCTAGCCAAGACCATAGGGATTTTGAGCCAAAACCCTGTTTACAAGCATCCTTTGCATTTGCCGGGAAGGTTCTCCGTGTGCCGGCTTCTCCCAGTAGCTCTGGCAGTGGCTTGGAGATTTCAGGTTGGTTGTGAGCTGTCTCTTACTTTTGCCATGTGATCAACAATGATCTTAGCTCTACAGATCTCTGAACCCTATCGTGTCAGTTAGAAAAGAACGGGAGGAGAAGAAGCATCCGTGTTTTTCTTTTTTCCAAATTGGAGAAATGAACAGGATTCGATTCCTGAACAGCAGCTCGGACTGGGTCAGGCAGTGCGTGTGAGTCTTCTCCAAATATTTGGAGTTCCTGGGCCAGAGTTGGAGGTGGTTATGGAGCAATTAGATTACGTGTCTAAAAGATGTCACGATTCTAACTGGTGCATACAGAGCCACCAAATAGTCTGCAGCCAACCAGCCGGAGGAAGAGGGCTTTTATCCCCGCTCAGGAGATGGGGTGGCTGCGGGCACCTTTACTCTGCAGAACAGATATTTACTCTTGTGGGTGGAGCTGTAGGCTGTGTTGAAGGAATTCAGAAGGGAAAAAAAAGGCTTGGCCCCGTCCCTGGAGACAACCGTTGGAGTTTTCTTTCTTTCCCCTCCCTTCCCCCATTTCTCTCCATTCAATCTAGAGAACCTGCCCTCCCTCCTCCTCCCCCACCGCCTATTGTGAGTCAGCATCCACATATCAGAGAGAACATTGGGCCTTCATTTTTTGGGCATTGGCTTATTTGACTTAGCAGGATAGTCTCTGGTTCCCTCCATTTATCAGCAATGCCATAATTTCATCCTTTTTATGGCTAAGTAATATTCCATCTGGTGAAGTGCACCTAGGTTGACTCCATAGCTTAGCTATTGTGAATTGAGCTGCTATGAACATTGATGTGGCCATGTCACTATAGGATGCTGATGTTAAGTCCTTTGGGTATAAACCAAGGAGTGGGATAGCTGGGTCAAATGGTGGTTCATTCCAAGTTTTCTCAGGAATCTCCACACTGCTTTCCAGAGTGATTGCACTAACATGCAGTCCCACCAACAATGGATGAGTGAATCTTTTTCCCCACATCCTTGCCAACATTATTGTCACTTGTATTCTTGGTGATTGCCATTCTGATTGGAGTGAGACGAAATCTCAGTGTAGTTTTAATTTGCGTCTTTCTAATTGCTAGAGATGTTGAACATTTTTTCATGTATTTGTTGACCAGTTGTATTTCTTCTTCTGTGAAGCGTCTGTTCAGTTTCTTTACCGGTTAATTGATTGGGTTGTTTGTGTTTTAGTGTTGAGCTTTCTGAGTTCTTTATCCTGGAGATGAGTGCTCTATCTGAGGTGCAGGTGGCAAAGATGTTCTCCCACTCTGTAGGCTCTCTCTTCGCACTCTTGTTTCCTTTGCTATGAAGAAGCTTTTTGTCTGAATCCATCCCATTTATTGATTCTTGATTTTACTTCTTGCGCTTTAGAAGTCTAGTTGAGGAATCCGGTTCCTAAGTCGACGTGAGGGGAGTTAGGCCTAGTTTTTCGTCTAGTAGACGCAGGGTCTCTGGTCTAATGTCTAGGTCCTTGGAGTTGAGTTCCACCGGGGTTCTTCGGGACACAAGATGACAGAACCTGAAACAAGGCCAGTCAACCTGCTGCAGACCTGAGACTGGGGTGTGTGGCACAGGTGATAAAGGATGCTGGCCCAGAGCGCTCAGGAGGCGTCCCGGAAGGACCCGAGGCCCAGCCTGAGCCCAGCCTCGGAGGGTGGAGACTCAGGCAAATGCAGTCAGCCTCCCAAGGGAGACGAGGCAGGGGGTTCAGGGCAAAGGCCCACCGTCAGCCTAGAACAAAACTTGGTAAATTACACATATTATTCCATTTCCAGGTTTTCTTGCGAAAACGAAAAATCCAAGTCACCCGTTCACCTCCCACAGGGTTCCCTTGGATGTGGCCTGTACTCTGCCGCAGTCCCCGCCCTTCCCAAGGTCTCCCCAGATGGATGGAGGGGGTGGTGGCCATCCGTCAGCCTGCTGCTTCTTACACTCTTGAGGGCCCTGTGCCCTCTGAGTGACAGCAGCCCTGGCATGA
Organism: Sciurus carolinensis; assembly: GCF_902686445.1. NCBI lineage: Eukaryota > Metazoa > Chordata > Mammalia > Rodentia > Sciuridae > Sciurus > Sciurus carolinensis. Next base: position 199,219,261 of record NC_062213.1, on the reverse strand, counting down.
AAGTTGCAGGTCGAAGGTCCAGGAGAAAATGGGGCACATCAGGGAAGGGATGGCCTGGCCTGAAGTGAGGGTCCCGAGCAGTAGACAGGGAGGCACTGGGTTTTTTAAATGGGGACAAGCGACAGCCTCCAGAGAGGCACCAGGCAAGCCCCAGGCTTTTTCCGACCCGGGGTCTCCAAACACCCACTTTGGAATCAGAGGTGCCGTCAAGCTGCAGCAGAAAGGTGTTGAGTCCTCCGCTCCTCGGCCACCCCTGCACCGCGATGGGAGTGCTCCTTATGGTTGCACAGGACCTGTCCCCGCGCCAATCCCTGGCGCAGCGCCGGTTCCTGGTGACGCCCGTTTTCATTACTGTCCTCATGAGCTGCATTGCGGGCTCTGGAGCGGGGTGGCCACCCAGGGGCGTTTCCCCGGGGACGTCTGGCAACGTCTGCAGGGGTTTGGGGCTGTCACTGCTGTGCAGCGGGGCGGGCAGGGTCGGGGAAGCTGCTGAACGTGCGCCAGGCTCGGACGCCCCCCAATGAAGAATGATCACACCCCCGCATGTCCACCACGGGAGGTCGAGGCCCGGCCAGCTCCGCGGTGGCCGAGACCCGCCTTCGCAGAAGGTGGATTCCCAGCGCAGCGCTGGAGATTCCGCCCGGGACACCTGGCAGCTGCCAGCAGCCCGGCTCCAGCGGCTGCCCCGGGCTCCAGTCCCCAGCCGGGCTGGCAGGCCTCACAGGCGGACGGTTCAGTTCTCACTTGATTTTGATGTCCCCTCCTCTGCACCTCTGACATCTGCCCAGCAGGCGCTGAGCCTCTCAGGCAGAGGCCACCATGGTCCCCTGCAGGGCACAGCTGGGCAGCGGGTTTGATCTAGGAGACACCTGAGACCTGTTCCTAAAAGAACAATTCACAAGCCACCAGGGAGGGCCCTTCCTCCCTGGGAGTGGCCGCCCATCCCGAGCCCTCGAGTTCCCAGCAGCCAAAAGGCAGTGGGAGGGGGGGGCAGGTCCCTTCTCCCTTTGAAAATGTAAATATTTTACTTCTGAAATCGTTATCAGAACCAAGGACCTAATCATTACAGAGGGCAGGCCCATCACCCCCGGAGGGAAAGGGGCTTGGAGAAGCGGCAGGTCAGTGCCCAGGGGAAGGACAAGCCATCCAAGACCTCCCTGTGCCGGCAGGCAGTGCTTGGTGGGTGGTGCCCCACCTCTGTGCCCACCAGCACCCAGATCCCTGTGGAGTGGCATCGGGTCTGCAGCATTCTCTACGAATTTGCAGAACTTTGGAAACATGGAGATGAGTTGCCAGAAACTCATTTAGTTTAAGACTGATTCTGATCTTTCAAGGAATCATAGATACTCAGGAATTCTTCCAAAGTAGGAAAAGAAACAGACCGTATCAATTATTTTCAGGTGTCATAAAAATTCTGAATTGAATAATGAGTGAGATTGCAACAATGGAGCATTTCACACACTTCCGTATTTGCTTATCTTCCTTTGCAGTTATCTCTTCATGTCAAAGTCACATTTTGTCAGGTCCCAAACATTTTGAAACACCCCTGAAAATCTTGAGGGTTCTAAGCATCATGGCCGTAACCGCCAGGCTGTGAAAGGGATTTTTACGTGTCTCTCTATGTACCTGGTTATGTGCAATTAGGTACACAATCAAATCAGTTGCAGAGAGTCTTGAACATTTGTAGACTAAATGTGAAGGCCCTAAATTGTCAGTGGCTCCAGAGAACATTAAAAGGACCCAGAAGTGAAGAGTAAAACAGTCTTGTCTCCATCCACCCCAGTCAGGCCTCCCACCTCTGAATTCATTTACTACAATAAAGTCAATTACTTCACCTCAGGCTCTGAGCCCTATATAGGAACAGCAGGGTTCTAATTCTTCAACTAAGAAACCCTTTCTTGGGTGCTCTTTCTGCTTGAGAACTTATAAGGCATTTTTCACAATTTATGACCAGAAATAATGTATTCATCTGCTTGTCCATCCAGTAATTCATTCTGCGACATGTCAATACATTCTCAGTCCCATGAGATAGAGGAAACTGAGCCACAGGGACAGGATTCCAGGCCTTAGGGTGCTGCGGACCCATTTTAATCAAATAAGTCACCAAAGAAGTGAAAAGGTACAACAGAACAAGAACACTACATGGTAAGAAAATTACATACCAGGATGTTAAAAGGTAATATCGTGACTACTTGGGGTGTATCGGGAAGAGGCAAGGTCTGCTTAACACATGAAAATCACCGAGTGAAAGAGATTAAAGGAAAAATGGAAATATTTTATTAGATGGAGAAAACATCTTGGATGAAAATTAAAGCCCCCTCATGATCATTTAAAAAAAAATAAATAGAAGGAAGAGAAGGACATTTTCTCAATCTGTTGTAGAGTTTCTATGAAAATCTAGAAGCAAACAGCATATGTGTTGTTGAAACCCTGAGTACTCTCCCCCGACAGTGGGAGGCCAGTAAAGGTGTTTTAATCAACTGTTTTACTGCTGTGGCTAAAAGACCTGACCAGAACAATTTTAGAGGAGGAAAAGGTTATTTAGGGGCTCATGGCTTCGGAAATCCATAGACAGCCAGCTCCATTCCTAGGGGGCTCCAGGTGAGGCAGAACATCATGGGAAGAGCGTGGTGGAGGGAAGCGGCTCACATGCTGATCAGAAGCAGAGAGAGAGGTCTCCATTCTCCAGATACAAAATACGCACCCCAAAGCCACGCACCCACTGCCCACCTCCTCCAGCCACACCTTACCCACCTTCAGTTACCGCTCAGTTAACCCCCATCAGGGGATTAATTCACTGATTGGGTTAAGGCTCTCCTAACCCCGTCATTTGTCCTCTGAACCTTCGTGCATTGTCTCAACCGTGAGCTTTTGGGGGAGACAAACCATAACACAAGAAGAGTCTGTTGGCATCATCGCACAAAGTCCTAGCCTGTGCAGGAAGGCAGGAAAGTGAAGGAAAGGCAGTAACGCTGTCACTGAAGTTGGCTGATTTTGTATGTGGAAAATTCTACGGAGTCTCCCCAAACCTCTGCTAGACCTAGTGAGTGAATTCGTCAGTGTTACATGCTCTGAAGTCAATATTTAAAATTTTGTGTTTCTGCGTATGAGCAATGAGTGATTGGAAAGCAAAATAAAAATACCATGTGAAACAGCATCCAAAACCAGAAAGTATTTAGGGACACATTTTTAAAAGAAGTCAAGATTTTTAAAAGTTACAAAACACTGACGACAGGAATTAAAGACTTAAATAAGAATACAGCTGTACCATGTTTGGTTTGGATAGGAAGCTCAGCAGTATTTAGGTATCAATTCCCATCAATTTGATGTATAAATTCTACCTTTAAAACCAAAAACCTGGCTGGCTCCTTTTCAGGAAAGAAAGAAGCTGATCTGAAAATGTACTTGGAGATGCAAATTACATACAATTGCTAAAACAGCATTTAGAGAAATAAGATTAGAAGATTTGTGCTGACTTAAAAACCTACTATGAAGTTCCAGTAATCTCAATATCATGGCACTGCAGAAAGACTGGAGTCCAGAAGCAGGTACCGTGTGTGGGGTTGACAAGACACCAAGGTAGCTCAATGTGAAAGGGAAGGAGTTTTCAATAAATACCACCAGGAAAACCACATATGGGCAGGGGCCTCAAGCCTTAATCCCTACCTCATACCACATACAGAAAGTCATCTGAGATGGATGATAGACCACACGTAAGAGCTATAAACCGTAGAACGTCTAGAAGAAAACAGAAGCATCTTTAAAATCTCAGCTCAGGCCATGATTTCTTAGGGCACAGAAAACATGAAAATATTTGATAAACTGGGCTTAAAATTGAAATCTTTTGCTCATCAAAACACATCACTAAAAGAATGAAAAGTCATGAACCAAAAGAAAATCTTCACAATACTTAGATCCAAAAAGGATTATATCCAGAAAGATGTAAGGAACTTCTGCCATTCAGCAATATAAAGAAAACAAACCAATAACAATGAGCAAGATACGTGAATAGTCAATAAACAACTCACAAAATAAGATATGCAAATGATCAATTAGAACATGATAGCATGCTCAACTCAGTAGTCATCAATAAAACTGCAAACTAAACCCCAAACAAGATACAAATACACCTTTCATCTTGGTTATCTTCCAGAATAATCAGTTAGAAAAACAGACAATGATATGTTGGCAAAGATCTGGATCAATAAGAATGCTCATGGGTTGTTAGTGGGAGTATAAAATGATGGCATCAATTCTAGAAATGAACATTTTCTTACAATGTTAAATATATATCTATGATCCACTAATTCCCAGGTATTTTCCAAGAAGAAATGAAAATGCATATATGAAGAATTATTGTACAAGAATGTTCTTAGCAGCTTGATTCATAATAGCCTAAGACATTTAACAATACAGATGTCCCATAGCAGGAGAACTGACGGATAAACCATGGTACAGTCATGCAATGGAATACTACCACCCACTGAAAAAGAAGCAAAAGTAAAGAAACAAACTACTGATACACGTAACATGGATGATTCTCAAAAGCACGCCAATGAAAGAATTCAGATACAAACTGTACTATTCCACTATTATTCCACTTATATGGAGTTTCAGAACCAACACAATTCATCTAGAGTGTTAAAAATCAAAACAGGGATTGCTTTGGATCAGGGAGGTCTTGATTGGGTGGGAGCAAGAAGGGACTTTCTGCAGGTGATGGGTAGGGACATTTGCCAAAACCAATCTCTTGTCAAAACAGATTGAACTGTCCACTTAAGATCTATGCACTTGCTGTATGCGACTTGTGCCTGAAAATATAATACTCACACGAGGAACTGCAACGTGACAATAGTGGCTTTTGCTTTGAGAGAGACCCGGCCCTGTGAGAGCCCCTGATGGGGTGAATGAAGGAGGGGTGCTTGGAGGAAGAGCTGATTGGCCTGAGACCCTCAGAATGAGGAGGCCCTGTGGCCCGCTTGGTCAGCAGCTCACCACGGGCAACTCACCTTTGCAAATCCAACAAGAGAGAGTTGTTGCTGGACAGATGCTGCGAGCTTACGTGACCTAATCATGGAAGTGACACCTGATCACCTTTGCACACACTGGTAGGAGCAACCCCTGGGTCCACACTCAAGGGTGGGGGTCTCCCAGACAGTGACTGGGAGGCAGAGACAGTGGGTCTGCCCCGGCCAGTCCCAGAGCCACACTGAAGCCATTGTGCACAGAACATCCAGCACAATCCTCCGTCAGCTCCTGAAGGCCAGGATGTTTTTTTTGCTGTTGTTTGATTTTTTTATTTTGTATTTGTTTATTTTTACAGGCTGCATTTTGATTCATTGTATACAAATGGGGTACATCTTATCGTTTCTATGGTTGTGCATGATGTAGGTTTATACCGTTCATGTAATCACACATGTACGTGGGGTAACAATGTCTGTCTCATCCCACCATTCTTCATACCCCCATTTCCCTCTGTGTAATCTAAAGTTCCTCCATTCTTCTCTTATCCCCCACACCCGTCACCCCCATTATGTATCACCATCCACTTACCAGGGAAAACATTCGGCCTATGGTTTTTTGGGATTGGCTTATTTCACTTAGCATGATATTCTCCAATGTCATCCATTTACCTGCAGATGTCATAATATTATTATTCTTTATGGCTGAATAATATTCCACTGTGTATATATACCACAGTTTCTTTATCCATTCATCTGCTGAAGGGCTTCTAGGTTGGTTCCACAATCTACCTATTGTGAATTGAGCTGCTATAAACATTGATGTGGCTGCATCACCGTAGTATGCTGATTTTAAGTCCTTTGGGTATAAACCCAGGAGTGAGATAGCTGGGTCAAATGGTGGCTCCATTCCACGTTTTCTGAGAATTCTCCACACTGCTTTCCAGAGCGGCTGTGCCAATTTGCAACTCCACCAGCAATGTATGAGTGTGCCTTTTTCCCCACATCCTCGCCAACACCTATTGTTGTTTGTGTTCTTGGTATCAGCCATTCTGTTTGGAGTAAGATAAAGTCTTAGAGTTGTTTTAATTTGCATTTCTCTAATTACTAGTGATGTGGAACACTTTTTTATTTATTTACCTATATCTTCTTCTGTTAAGTGTCTGTCTAGTTCCTTGACTCATTTATTGATTGGGTTCTTTGTATTTTTGGTGTAAAGTTTTATAAGTTCTTTATAAATTTTGGAGAGAAGTGCTCTATCTGAAATGCATGTGGAAAAGATTTTCTCCTTCTCTGTAGGCTCTCTTTTCACATTATTGGTTGTATCCTTTGCTGAGAAAAAGCTTTTTAGTTTGAGTCCATCCCATTTATTGAGTCTTACTTTGATTTCTTGTGCCTTGGGAGTCTAGAGAAGGAAGTCGGGTCCTAAGCCAACATGATGAAGATTCGGGCCTACTTTTTTTTCTATTTGGTGCAGGGTCTGTGGTCTAATTCCTAAGTCCTTGATCCATTTTGGGTTGAGTTTTGTGCAGGGTGAGAGAGAGAGAGAGGTTTAATTTCATTTTACTGCATATGGATTTCCAGTTTTGCCAGCACCATTTGTTGAACAGGCTATCTTTTCTCCATTGTATGTTTTTGTCTCCTTTGTCTTGTATGAGTTAACTGTATTTATGTGGGTTCGTCTCTGTGTCTTCTATTCTGTACCATTGGTCTGCCTGTCTTTTTGGTGCCAATACCATGCTGTTTTTGTTACTATTGCTCTGTGGTATAGTTTAAGGTCTGGTATTGTGATACCTCCTGCTTCACTTTTCCTGCTCAGGATTGTTTTGGCTATGCAGTGTCTCTTATTCTTCCAGATGAAGTGCATGATTGCTGTCTCTATTTCTGGGAGGAATGTCATTGGGATTTTAATTGGAATTGCATTGAATCTGATTGACCCATACTCACCATACATAGTTGTGGGGTACAGTATTGCTACGGTTTGTTTTCGTATCTGGAATATTCCCCAAAGTCTCGTGTGTTGAAGGCTTGGTCCCCAAGGCAGAACTGTTCAGAGCTGGGATTTGGGAGGTGATTGGAACACAAGGGCCCTGAGGTCACCAATGGATCGATTCGTCAATGGGTTAAGAATTGGAATAGACTGTCGTGAGGTGCTGTAAACTCTAGGAGGAGGAGTCTCCCTGGAGAACGAGGGTCACTGCCGTGTGCCTTTGGGGACTCTCTCTGGTCTAGGCCCTCCTCTTCTTTCTGCTTCCTGGTTCGATGAGCGGAGCCGCCGTCCTCACATGAGCCCCTGCACCAAGAGGCTTCTGCCTTAGAGCCCGCTGACCAGCCATGACCCGAAACCTCTAAAATCCTGAGCCAAAATCAAACTTTCCTCCTTTAAGCTGCTTTGTCAGGGACTGGTCACAGTGACAAAACAGCTAACCCAAGGGTGATGATTTGACCCGTGTTCACACCGTGTAATGACCCCATGGAGGTCATCGCCATGCCCACTGCCTCCTAGATGAATATCATTGCTGTGGGTGAGCACATTCAGAAGCTCTCAGATCCATTTTGGAATGTACAACACATTGTTACTAATCACACTCACCCTCGTGTGCAGCGGAACACCAGCCCTGATCCCTCCGCTCTCCTCCTAGCCCTGTGCTCCGGACCAGCCTCCCTTCTTCTCCTGCCCCCTCCCCTCTCCAGAGGCTGCTAACCACTGTCCTGCTCTCTATTTCTGGACAGCCACATCCTTTACAGTCCACATACGAGAGCCAAAGGACTATCTCCGTTTTTATAGATCAGGCAACTTGAGCTTCTAAGAGACTAAATCATTTGTCCACGTTCCCGTGGCTAGAAAACAGCAACTCTAGTTACTCGATTCCACACTGGCAGATATCGTGTGTGTGCTTGCGTGTGTGCGTGCGTGTGTGTCTTTATTGCATCCTTTGGAGAGCCTTTACAGCTAGAGAAACTGAGGCAGGAAGGGTCCTCCACCTCAGAGAGGTCCCCTGGACAGCGAGGGCAGAGCCGGCAGCAGAACCCCGGCCCCGCCTGAGACCCACAGGAGTCCCACCTAATCCCTCCTCCCAGGAGGCCACTCCTCTGCACGAAGGTCTCCAAGAACTGACTTCCTTGCTCCGGAAGGCCCTGGGCTCCCGTCAGGAAGCCATGGACGCATTTTTAAAGGAAACCCAGTGCGGTACCCATGAAAGTCCTGGGCATCTTGCTGAGGTTGGCAGTCAGGGACCCCGAGAGCCGGAATCTCTGTAAGCGCTCCTGGCAGGCGCCGCCTCCGCCTGACACGGGAGTCCTCTGCGTGGCGTGGAGATGCTGCTCAGGCATCTCCCCCTGCCGAGGATGCTCTGCGGTCCCCGCACTCCCACCCTCCGGGGTGACTCGCCCCTCGTCCCTCTCAGCCAGGAAGCTCCCGCAGCAAGGCATGCTCAGCCCTTGCCCTCTGCCCCTGTTACGTGAAGAACTCTGGAGCCGCGAACGGTTCTGCGGCTGGGGTCCCTGCGTCCTGACCGGGTCTCCCGGTGCTGCCTTAGGGAAGCATGTCGCACCGCGAGGTCGTCTTTCCTTCGTGCCTCCCGACTCCGTCCCTCCGGAGGGGCAGCCCGCGGGCCGGCAGGCCGAGTCTGGCCAGCAGCTGGTTTTGTTTCACGATGCTCAAGCTAAAAGTGGTTTTTATGTTTTTAAAGGATCGTAAAGAGAGAAACAGAGAAGAGCTGGGGACAGAGATCACACGTGGCCTGCTGAGTCTAGAGTATTTCCTAGTGCTTTATTTACAGAAGGAGTTTGCTGCCCCTACTCCAAACATGAACAGTGCCCTACATAAAGAGCTTTGGGGGATCCGTCGGATCAGACATGACAAACAGGGTGATGGATTTGTTTTTGTGAGTGCATGCCTTATCAGGACCTTTAGTAAGGACATGATTTTAATATCAAAGAGGGGACCAGAGTGTGCGCTCTGACCACTTCTTTGCCTCATGATGCTTGTCTCTGGTAGGATGTGACTCAGGCATGGCCAGTGTGAAGGTCTCCTCATTGGACACGTGTTGCAGGCAGGGCCTTGAACTTGGATCGGATAAGGTTCCGCCACTGGCAGTAACTGGTGGCACCAGCTTGTGGTCCTTTGGCGTCTGACACGTCAGAGCTGGAGAGCATGAGGTTAAGAGTGAGCGCTCTGGAGCCAGCTCACTGGGCTCAAATCGTCCTCCCTGGCCACCTGCGGGACCGGGGGACAGGCACCTGGCCAATCTGTGCCTCGGTTTCCCCCCTCGCCATCACAGCAGTTACCTCCTGCAGCCACAGCGGCCATCAAAGGAGAAGGAGTCTGTGCGGCGTGTGGCGTGGGGCTGGCAGGAGGAAGCTGGGGACAAGTGTTAACTATTGTTATTATTCATTTCTAAAGTGGGAAGGGTGATGGCTGCCCGACAGAGCTATTTAGCATAATAATGAACGAGGAAGGGACTCATAAAGAGGAAACTGTGTTTTCCCGTAAAATATGACTGTTTTCATTCTAAGAAGAAAGTTGTGTTTAAAGGAAGTAAATTAGTCACCCAGGTCTGCTATAACCCAGCACTGCAAACTAGGTGGCTTGAAACAACAGGGATTCATTCTCGAACAGTCTGAGGGCCAGAAGTCCAAGGTCACCTTGTGCGCAGGGCCACAGTCCTGCTGAAGCTTCGGGAGGAATCCTTCTGTGCTGCTCCCAGCTCCTGGTGGCTCCTGGCTTGTGGTAACGTCACTGCCATCTCTGCCTCCTCTTCACCCGTTTGTCCTGGGCATCTGCGTCACACGGTCGGTCCTCCCTCTTCTTATAAGGTACCCCTTGCCCTGGAGTCAAGTCCAGACCTTTTCTAGGGAACCTCCTCCTAACCCATTATGCCTGCCATATAGTGCATGGTATTGCAAACAGAAAGCACAATATATTGCAATATAAAGCATAATAATAATGCAATCGATTGTATATTCTACTGCCAAATGAGGTTGCATCTTGAGGTTCCGGGGAAGTTAAGATTCAGCATGTCTTTTGGGGGGACTACAATTTGATTCAAACCAGCTGAGTTTTGCAGCTTTGGCACTCTTGTTGTATGAAGCAGGGTAACTCCTGGCTGCGGCGACCATCCTCTGCAGGATGCTCAGCAGCTCCCTTGTCCTGCACATTAGATGCCATGAGCACCCCTTCCCCAGTCAGAGCCAGAGGAACTGTCCTGACATTGCCAAATCCCTCGAGGAATGAAATTGCCTCTGTCGAGAATCTATGGGTTAAAAAAAAAACACGCACTTTCTAGAACAACTCAGGCACTTAGGCTATAAAATACACGGTGTATCCCTAATAATAACGGCTAAAAATTTTGCCCAGCTTAGCAGATCTTTTTGCTGAGATAAATATCCCTACCTGGAGGCCACAGTTATTATTATTAGCCCATAAACGAGTCTTAGCTTAAAATGTAAATCGCTTGGAAATAAACCAAATTTGGTGACATAATAATAAAAAGGGAAATCGATTTCTCCAGAAATACACATCTGTTCATTAAAGCTGTCTGCCGGTCCGGTGCAGCTGTTCCCATTTACAAACTAAAGATCTAAACATAATGCTTTACCGGGGAAAGTTGGTGGGGGACATATTCATAAAAGTCGGGAAGTACTTTGGCAATTAAGTGAGGTTTATTTTGTAGATAACTCTTGCGGAGCCCTCTGAATGTGCAAATGAAAATCGAGATGTCGCCACATCTCCCTCGAGGTTCTCGGCCATCTGGGGTCTCCAATTTAAATCTTGCCGGGACAGCACAGGGGGTGAGGAGTTCCTGGACAGGTAAGTGGTGGGTCCTGGCCCTCTCTGTAGGAAAGCTGGTGGGTTTTCAGGAAGAGTATCGATGCTGCTTTGGAAGTGGTCCGTCCAGTGGTTACTGGCATCAGCTCTTCCTGGGCAGCGAGCTGGAAGCATGGCCGTGTCCCTCCCCACCTGATGTTCTTGACTTCCACGCCAGTCGATCAGAAGCTGAGTCCTGCACCACCTTGTACAAAGGCATTGGTGTCCAGTGGCCTCACGTGACTCGGGGAGTCCCAGGGAGATCCCTGCCCCTCGATACTCGTGCCCACCTCTGCCTGGATCCCTGTGTGGTTGGACACGGACCCTGAGGGCTGCCTTCGCTGCTCCTTGGAGACTCTTCAGTTGGATTGCGTCTGAACCCTGACCCTGCTCTGTCTTTCGGAATGACCCAGGCCACATCAAGTGTGAGACGCCGAAGGGAGAAACGAGGTAGCAAGAGCTCAGAGTTGAAGTTCAGGTCTTGTTCCCCTCCGGACTTTGGTGTCTTCATTTGCAAAACTGGGGTTCGCTTTCCAAGCCCACCACGACAGTCTGTGTGGTTTCCTGTCCCCAGAGGTAGAAACGACACACACCTTTGCCTGGTCTGACACCCCAAACCGATGGCCACTCAGCGTGCATTTGCTCTGAGGCTGCAGCACCAGGCAGGGAGGCAGGGACCAGGACAACGGTGGGCCTCTGCTCGGTCACCACATTGTTGCTCTGTGTGGCTTTACAGACAACACTGTCTTTGGAGGGCAACAGGACCCTAGCGAGACTGCTACAGCCGGGAGGCTTCCCTGCAAGCTGGACTTGGTCTCTGAGCATCGTTCTGCAGAGAGCAGCTGTCCACCTGGAAGGGTCCGCTTCACACTGGTGTAGACCTGAGTGCTTCTGAATGATCCGTCCCCGGGGGACGCCCTTAGGTGATGTCAAGGAAGCCTCCTGGGGCTCAGTTTCCCCAGCCGAGCTTTCAGAGTTTACCAAACCCCACACCCTGCTCACCACCTTTTACACCTGGAGAAAATAACTTTCCTGACAGCTCAGCCTAGGACCCAGGGAGCCGAGTAACTCGCCTGGGCGACAGTACTCGCGATGCGCCCTGGCTGCCGGGCCCTAGGCTCAGGTGTCGCTCAGGCTGTGGGCTCTGGGGACCTCTGCCTGGCCAGGGCTATGCAGTCAAACAAAAGAGAAGGCCCTGCTCTTCCAAAAACTGATTTTGATAGTGTCCCTGGTGACCCCTCAAGGTCACAACTCCGTTATCTGCTGGAGATGCATCATAAAAGAGGATCAAGGGTCGGCGAGCAGGAAGATACTGACTTGGTTAGGTTCCGGGTTTGGTTTGCTTTGGTTTTAGCTCCGGCTGTGCCAGGCAGGTCCATTTCCGGTCCCTTCTCACCTGGGTCACCTTTGACCCACATTACAAACAGTGGCTGGGGCTTCCAGGAGTCAAGCACACAGTCTCGCCTTCCATTAGCTCCCAGCGGCTGCTGGTGCCGAGAGGCGTCTCCTCCCAAGATGGACTTCAGTAGCTCGGCCCCAGGAAAAGTCAGGCAGAGACGCACATCTGGATGGAAAATGTAAGCTCCTCGCTCTGAACGGGAAGAAATCTTTGTTTTATGTGTGATGACAAAGCCACCCCTGCTGTCTCAGTGGTAGAAATGTCAGAAAGGTACCGTTAGTTCCTTAATCTCCTGGCTCACCACCGGGTCATTAACTTTAGCAGTCTAGCTTCGTGATCCCTTTCGCCTTAAAGGACGTGCACGAGTCTATTGTTCAAAACACAGGCTCCCTGGTGGGGCAGACTTGTGAGTCAGAACCTACCCGGCTTCAGGGAAGGAACCAGAGCTGCCCCATGTGGAGGCTGAACATCTGGAAGGCCAGAGGAAAAGGAGGAGAGGGTGCAGCTGATCTGGTCCCTCCCAAGGCCATGGTGGGCACTCCAGTGGGAACTGCCTTTCAGGGCGGCTTTGTTCAACAGACTCAGTGCATCTCCCAGGGAAGGCGGTCGGTCAAGGAGCACAGCTGAGCAGGGAGCAGATCTAAACAGCCCTAGGACCAGGCAGGGGCCAGGGACTGTGGCATCGTCCTACCCCTGGGAGACCGGAGGCTCTGCTCTCATATACCGATCCCGCTAGAGCCAATGGCGTTGTGTGTTTTCCATGATGGTGCGTGGTCAGAGTCACCTGTCAAAGTAGAAAAGAAGGCGATCCAAGATGGCGGACTAGAGGGTGACTGCATCTCCAGTCGCTCCAGAACCCAGGACTCAAGAAGGGGAGGCCTTGAGAGACTCGGACTAAAATAGAGCCACGGGGTGAGTCTCCCCCACCGGGTGAAGCTCGGCCTGGGCGGCAGGCACGGATAGGGGCGGTTTATCGGAGCAGGGCAGGGAGCTAGAGTCTTCCCCAGGTAGCCCTGCACACTCCGGAGGTGGGCCCCTCCCACACGGCCAGTTGCTCGGAGCAGGCCCCCAGTGAGAGCCTTTCCGCACAGAGCCAGCTCCAAGCCCTGGAACCAGTAGCGGGCTAGGGGCAGCTTTCTTCGGAAGCACTGCATTATCAAGTTCCTCCAAGACTTCAGGCTACTGAAGGCTGGGAGGTGATACACTGGAAATCTACAGGGACACTATAAGCCAATAGAGGAAATCTGCAATATCTCAGGGTCCCACTGACAACTGACCAATATGAGAAAACAAGGGAAGAAAATGTTCCAAACAAACCTAGATACTATATCAATAAAGTAGAAAAGAAGTCCCTGCGGAAAGGGTCGGACTCCGTCGCCGCAGGATGGATGGGTGGTGAGCCTCGTGTTTGGGGCTCATGGCCACCTCCCACACACGCAGAGGCTCCTCTTCCCTCTCTCCACCCGCTGCTGTCAGGCATGCATCTTCAGATCATTCACAAAGACAAAGACAGAGCCACCAACCTAAGCGCCACATGGAAACTTCTGACGTTTCTGCAGAGAGCGTGCGTCTACTCCCAGGAACTGGAGAAACAAGACTGGAGCAAGAACTTGTGGGTGGCAAGTGAGGAGGCCAGCAGTCGAGGGAAGAGGAGGGACAGGCATGGGAGGCCGGGTTCCGGCCAGGGCTGGGGAGGAAACAAGACCTTCCTTCCCTCAGGAGGTCCCGGCACTGTGCGGAAGCCACGGGGGCTGTGCAGCCGCTGCTCAGCGTGAGACCAGCCTCGCACTCAGTCCTGGTCATTCAGGGTCTCACTCTGGGCTCAGTCCTCCTTCCTCCTCCCCCTGTGGCCTTTCTGTCATGGAAGATCAAGAAAATGGCCCAGAAGAAGTGGGGTGTGCTAGCAGCTTTCTGTCTTATAATAAAATACCTGAGATAGTTTACCTTATCAGGATAAAAGGTTGATTATGGCTCACAGGGCTGCATTTTCCAACCCATGATTGCTTGGTCCCACTGCTTTGGGGCCACAGCCAGGCAGGACATCATGGCAAGAGAACATAGCAGAGCAGAGTGGTTCATCTCCTGACCAGGAAACCAAGAAAAAGAGGAAGAGGCTGGGGTCCCACCATGCCTCTCAAGAGCACACCCCCAATAACCTAAGGACCTCTTCCAAGGCCTCACCTCCAACAGCACCATGCTGGGGACTAAGCCTTTAGCACATGGGTCTTTGAGGGACATTTAAGATTCAAACTATGACGTGAGGGGCGGGAGAGGACAGGCCATCTTGAGCAGGGCAATGTTGGGAAGTCTTGTTCCTGACCAAGGGGCGTATGGGTAGGATCACTTTTCCCTCTGAGCCTTGGACCCGTTCCGCGTATTTTCTCCCTCTGCCTATTGGACTGCCAAATCTGGGACTGCCAGGGGTCTTGGGTTTCCTGAAGTTTCTTTCGAGTGTCATGGAATCTACATCCATGGATGTTCTGAACAGTCTCCAGCCAGGGTTCAGGTGGTGGACTCAACTCTCAGGAAAACGCTCGAGACCCTGGCTTAGTAGTTCTCGAGCCTCAGGTGCAAACCTTGAGAATCATCGAGAAGCTGTGTTGCAGCACAGTCTCCGACCGGTCCCAGCACTACTGCTCCAGGTGGGGTGGCGTGGGGTGGACGGCAAGTCTTGCATTGCAAACAAGCCCCAGGCAGGCTGAGGTTTCTAGGTGGACCTGGCCGTGAGAGCGCTTGCTCTCTCCTGCCTGTCCTGGAAGGTCGACGGGACTGTCCTGAGCCCATCATTCTTCACCGCGATGTCACGACGTTCACTACATGCTGGATTCCATCTTGCAAAGGTCTCACACAATAAAGAGCCATCTTTTAGGGACCAAGGATGAGCCCACCCTCAGCAGCTGAGATGGGGGTCAGAAAATCACTGGGGAGGCAGGTCGCACCTGGAGAACATTTGGCAGCAGATTAGCTGAACTGGAGAGAGTGGTCTCCAGGCCTCCAGAAGCATCTCGGCACCTGGAACAGACCAAGTGTTTGAAGGAAAGAGTCTCTTGATGTCTCTGGTTGGGAGATGCTGATAAAAATGTTCCCATGAAGCACTTGATGAGGAAGCAGAAGGGCACCTCTCTGGTTTGGTTTGTCTCATCAGCATCAATAAATATTGATGGTCCTTCTGAAATGTTTAGGGCTCCAGGAAGCAGAACCAAACCTCCAAGAGACATGGTCCTTGCCCTCCAAAGAGAGCACGTTCTAAAGGGAAAACCGAGAGGCAGGAGAATCCGCTTCAGGGGGCCAACTGGCTGTGCTGCTCATGAGAGGCGCGGTGAGAGTTTCACAGGGGCAGTGAGCCCGAAATGCGCACATAAATTAACACTTTTGTAAACCAGGCTCCATTTTATATGCATGGGAGGAGCCAACTGTTTAAAGGAAGCTGGCAGGGAACCCCTCAAAAGAAGAAGAAGGAGAAGGAGGAGGAGGAGAAGGAGAAGGAGAAGCAGGAGAAGAAGGAGAAGAAGAAGAAGAAAAAAAAGGGGGGAGGAGGAGGGGGAGGAGAGTAAGAATCACTAGTAATGAGAATAATCGCTGTCTCATTTATTGACCTTATGAGTTTCAATTTTTCATTTTGGCAGATCCGATCAGCCTGCAAATGCAAGAGAGAGGAATTTTTCTGCATTCTTGTTTTGGAAAAGGCAAATGACAGTTTGTATCTGAGATTGCTAGATGTCTGCTGCGGGTTTTACCGGGTCAGCTCAGGCCAGCCCTACGATTCCTTGTCGCTGCAGTGTTGTTGGATAATGATGGATGTACCGTCAACCCGAGGTCAATAAAGAATTTAAATGTCTCCATAGTTCCTAAGAATGAAGACTTGTCTTAAGTCTATTTCTTAGACTTTGAGTCTTTGGAAATTGCTAATAGACAGGGTAAATGTGGTTATTCTCGGATAGGGTTTCTCAACCTTGGACCCGTTGACATTTGGGGCCCGATGTTCTCTGGTGTGTGTGTGTGTGTGTTGGCGGGGGCCTGTGCATTATAGCAGCAGCCCTGGTCTCTGCTCACTGGATGCAGTTGTGAAAATTAAAAATGTCTCCATGACGGCCACAAGTCCCCGAGAGCAGGAAGAAAACAGAACGGCCCTAGTGAGGGACTGTGTCTCTAAGGTAGCGGGCATGTTCCGGCGGCCAGCACCCTCTCTCTCAGACAACTCGCTACTGAGTTCTCAAAGCAAAGCCCATTCCTCGAGTCGAGTCTTCTCTGTGGGGGGACCTCAGCTGGGTTGCTCGCTTATTCACCCACAATGTACTCGGGAAGTGTGTGCGCTGCGTCAGGCATGGAGGGAGCTGAGCGGACTGAGCGAGGCGCCTGACCTCAGGGAGGTTACGGTCTAAGGGAGTGTCAGGCAGTCAGCAGGCAAACGGATTCACGGTTAGTTATAAAACCTGACGTCAGAAGTGGGGCAGAGCTAGAAGCCAACACAGAGGTGCCTGTGGAGGCAGAGTTACTCAAGAAGACCCCTTTCAGGAGGGGACATGAGGGCTACGAGCTCTGCAGGATGAGCGGGAGGCAGCTGGAGGGCTTGACCCACGGAAGGCAGAGCAGAGGACAAGCACTCGAGGAGGGATCCGCCCTCCAGAATTGTTTGCAGCCTTACCATCCTGGGACTGGGTCATGGTTCTCCAGAGAAATAAGACCCACAGAAGATGGACGCTACCTATAGAAGCAGAGATGACATTAGAGAATCGGCTCACAAGGTCATGAGGACTGAGAAGGTCACTGTCTGTCATCTACAGCCTGGAGGACCGGGAGAGGGGAAGGTCTAAGTCTTAGTCCAAAGAAGACGGATGTCTCCACTCAGGAGTCCACCAGGAGGAAGGAATCGGTCTGCCTCCGTCTCAACAAAGGCAGGAGGCCCGGCCACACTGGGGAGGACAGCTCTCCATACTGAGTCCAGCCATACAAGAGCCGGCCTCACCCACACACGCCCTCGCAGACCCTCGCAGACCCTCGCAGACCCTCGCAGACCCTCGCAGACCCTCGCAGACCCTCGCAGACCTCTGAGAAACGTCTAACTAGCTCTCTGGGCAGCCGTGGCCCAGTCCGGTTAACAGACTTAACCCAGACAGCCTGGTGCACCCAGCAGAGGTTCCTTTCTCTAGGGAAAGAGGCGCATCTCACGTGGTTCCAAAGCCCTGGGAAGTGAGTCTGGGCTGGTCTCCCCTCTCCCACCCCAAGGTTTGTGTACCTGGTGCAAAGATGGCTTTGGGCATCGTAGCAAACTAAGGATCATTTCAAAAAGACAAAAGTCTGCCTCTTCACTAACTAAGGTGTAGCATGCTAAGAGTTTGGTTGTCCGGGTCCTTAAATGCATCTTGTATAGATGTGGGGAAAAAAATCCCTCCCTTTTTTCTTTCTTCTTCTTCTTTTTTTTTTTTTTTTTTTTGTACTGGTGATTAAACCCAGCGATGATTAAACACTGGGCCCCAGCCTTTTTAAAAATTTTTATTTTGAGACAGGGTCTCGTTAAGTTGCTTAGGGCCTCAAAAGTTGCTGAGGCCGGCTGTGAACTCGTGATCCTCCTGCCTCAGCCTCCTGACTCACTGGGATTATAGATATCCCCCTGCAAAATTCCTCCCATTTTTAAAAACCAGCCAAGTTATGTTATGAACTGACGTAAGCCAATCGATCGTGTACATCTGTGGCTTTCTCTTTTGGAAGCCACCAGCAGTTGGAGGGGCTGAGGAATAACTACTGTCTGGCAACCATGCTTCCAAGTCACACTGAAAGCTCATCTAAGACCAAGCCCTGGGCCACAGGCAGACATTTCTTAGCAAACAGACACCAGACTCTACAACTTATGGCGTGAGCTCAGCAGAGTCCTAGCTGCCTGTGCTCACAGGTATTCTAGACCACACCTCGCACGGAGCCCTCCCCCTACGCAGCGGGCAGGAGTGAGCAGCAGCTGACTAGAACCCTCCAACCATTGGCTGAACACAGGATTACTTGGGGGCTTAAGTCTCCAGCATCCTCCCTGTGGGAGAAGGGGGCAATATTTGTAAGTTTTTCAAATCCCTTCAGGCAAATTTGCAAATACTGCCAGGGACCCTGGCGGGAAATTTTCTCAGCCAAAGTATTCACCCTGAACACCACTAACTCCACCAGTGAGAACCCACTGCGTACCTCCATTATGCTAAATAATGAGCCCCATTTCCACCAAGGAAAACCCACTTAGAACCTTCTTTGAGCTCATTAGCAAATTCTCTGGTGTTGAGCAGAGTTCAGAGGAAAAGAAGATGAAGGAACCCTTGCGGGCGGCACCTCGGGACTGTGGTCTTTCTCATTAAGTGCTGGACTCCTCCTTCCGAGTCCCCGATGGAGATCGCCGGCTGCCCCTGGAGAGGCCCTTAACCCTGTGCTGCAGGGTTTTAAAGCAAACTGCGCATCTAACCAGGCAAACCTGGGCTGACGCTGTCCCGGGGATGGGCGTGCAGGACAGAGACGGGTCAGTTTACTGATTAACCACGAGCGAGCGCATACATCAAATCTGTACGGCCGATTCTCAAAGAATTAAAGCCCAACAGACTTGACTTTAGCAGAGATCTAGACACATCAGCCTTTTTTGAGCAGAAGTCGGGATAGACTTCCAGCCTGACTTGGGAGCCTCTGCTGCAGCCCCGAGTTAGCAGCTTCCAGACTTTCCAAAATGACAGTCCTCTGGCTGGTCATTTTGGAGAACCTCTACACAAGCATTTGTACTTTAGTGTCTGTTAACTGAGAAGATAAATAATAATGAGAAAGTTGTGATGAATTCAGCCATACTTTCTCTTTTTTTTTTTATTTTTTATTGTTCTAATTAACTGTACATGACCGTAGAATGCATTTATACATTTTGATAAATCATACACAAATGGAGTGTGATCTCTCATTTTTCTGGTTATACATATTGTGAATCACATGGGTCATGCAGTCATACATGTACATGAGGTAATAATGTCTATTTTACTCTACTATCCTTCCTACCTCCAGCCCCCTTCCCCTCCCTTCCTTCCCCTCTGCCTAATCTAAAGTCACTCTATTCTTCCCTAGCACCTCCCCCAGCTATTGTGAATTAGCATCAACAAATCAGGGAAAACATTCGGCCTTTGGTTTTTTTGGGTTTGACTTAGTTCATTTAGCATGATATTCTCTAACTCCATCCATTTACCAGCAAATGCCAGAATTCCATTCTTCTTTAGAGCTGAGTAATATTCCATCCACTCTCACTGTGTCTTTTCTTAGTCACAAGAGCATGAAACACACTTGATAAAAACAACAAGAGTCTAGATTCAAAAGTAAGAAGAGGGCAGAGGGTGTGGCTCAGAGGCAGAGCACCTGCTTAGCATGCATGATGCCCTGGGTTCCAGCCTCGCATCATAAAAAGCAGGAGAAGTAAGGAGACACCACAGAGAAGCCATCTGCCACAAGGACCCGCAGTATGTTGGAGGCCAAGCAAGGTCTCTCTGGAAGTTGGTCCAGCTCCTTTCTCCCCAGCACTAAAGATGGCTTTCTTCAATCAGGCCCTAGAGAAATAGGTGGCTTGTGTTTAGGGGCTGTGTTAAAGGCAAACTATGTTAAACACTGGGATCACACAGTTGCTGAGACGAGAAGCTCACACAATGAGTCCTAAGGACTGAGACCCCCTGGGGCCAAGCCTGTCCGTTTCCCAGCCCGTATTCACAGGGCTGGCCTGGGAAGGAGCATGTGCAGCCGGCTGTGGATATGGAAACTCACCTAAAGACAGGCTTTGGAGTCTGTATGGACATAAGGTCCCTCTGCAGACACTCCAGGGACCCTGGCCAGGTGTGATTCTAGGGAATCAGTGAACACACAGATGAGTTTGATGCAGACACCAGACGGGAAACAGGAGTGTGCAGGGGACCCCTCTGGGCCACAGCGAGAGGGAACGCCAAGTCGGTCTCTGGTCTTGTGAAGGTTTAGCATCTTAATCATCATCAAGAGCGTGTTGGCCTGTATGTGCCTTAGAGCCAGAAAGAACACGACCTTATAATCAGAAATAAAATCCAAAGCCATGAGTCAGCCTCACTCGGCACCATGTCCTCACTGCATCGAGTAGGGCAAATCCCACAACCACTCTGAGCCGCGGGTTCCCGTTACATGAGATAGCCCAGATGGGGCACACAGTAAGTGCTCAGTAAATGAGGCAAGCCTGTGAATCATTCAACTCTGGTGGAAGAATAAGTATAGCGAAGCAGCAAAAACCGCCCCAAGATCCTCAAGTTAAATGAAACTGTTTTCGCTCTGCGTGTTTCATTTGCAAAGCAGATATTCTGGGGTGTCGAGCGAGGGTGCCGGTGCTGAGTGCCACGTGGGGTTTGTTTACTATCAGGTCTTTTTTATCCACCAGACATTTATGTGATTTTTTTTAATGTTGGAAAAGAAGGATTCTCCTTGCACACCACTGAAGACAAGCAGCAACTGGGCCCCTCTCCTTCTCTTGTGACTTCTAAGTGAAAGCCCAGGGACCCAGAGCATTTTGTTGACGTGTGTGAGTGGCAAGGTTGTCTGGCTGCTCCGTCTAATCCAGCCATGCTGAAATGGCAGGGAGCAGGAAGCAGCCGGCCAGGAAGGTCTTTCTGACTAGAACCGGTTCCCTACCCGTCGGTCCGACCATCGCTGAAGCACTGTTTCAAGGATGCCAAGCGTGATGCACCCCAGAGGAATCAGAGGGGCAGGTCCCAGGGGCATCGCATCCCCGGAAAGACTGAGCATGGTGAGAAAGCAATCAGGCCGTCCCCGTGAGCCAGAGGGAATGCTCTCCATGGCAACGACGTACGGGCAGGCAGGAAATAACGATTCCACCAGCAGAGCAAGCAGGCTCACTCCCTTCCGTCTTCAGAGACCTGGGTTCCTCCTCCTCCTTCCTCCACGACGGGCAGGTCCTCGCAGAGCTCAGAGCTGCCCGTGCAGCTGACATAGTATGGCGTTTACCCACGAATCCCTGGCAAGTTCCTGCCTGGGCAGCGGAACTGAGGTTTCCAACACTTGCTGTCAGTTCAGGACACACGAGTGGCTTTCCTGATCAGAAGAGTCAGCCGCTATCTCTGCTCCCCAGGTTGGGTCCCAGGCATGCAGTGACGACCCACCCACATGGTTAAAGGCAGGTGTTGCAGCCTTGGTGCTATGGACACTGCAGAACGGGTCTTCTGTGTAGTGAGAGGCTGTCCTGTGCCTGTGAGAGTCCCAAAGTTTCCCTGGTGTCCACCCTCTTGAAGCCAGCAGGGACCTCCCTCCCCAAATGGCCCAATCAAGAGGGCCTCCAGCCGCTATCAAAATGTCCCCAGGCTGCCAGTCACCCCTGATGGAGAGCCCTTCACTAAGAGACTACTTTGAGGTTGGGGAGGATTTTTAAATTCACCTCTTTATATATTTATTTATTCATTTAATGAATATTCAGTAGCCTCTGTGACATGCCAGCGCTGTTGTCACCACTGGGAAAGTGGCAATGGACCAGTGGAGCCGATGGTCTCTAGTGGTGCCGATGTTCTCAGGGGACACGGACGCAATATCTAAGCAGACTGAGACGCAGGCCGGTTGTGGACTCTCTCCCATGGAGAACCAACAAATCCCACAGTCCAGCATTATCGGTGATGAGAACGAACTTCAATTATTTAACTCTGACTACCCAAGTCAAACTGAAGCCCCTCTAACCAGCTTTATTCTTTAAAAGAAGGGGAAATGACCAAAGTCAAAGACATGGGCTTATTGTACAATGTGACATATAAATTTTAAAATTTTGTCTTTTTTCTAGTTGCAAAAAAACAAAATCTGCTGCATGTAAGTAAAATCAAGTGATAGCAGATTTTGGTTTCTACTAATCAGATTGACCACCTACTGTGTGTGAAGTATTGATCTGGCTGTGGAAATGAAGCAGCAGTTAAACAGGCAAAACTCTACTGGGAAAAACAGGAAATAAGATACATAAGCACAATGCACAGTATGAGCTACAGTGTAAACTTCTAAGCAAAATTCTCCTCCCCAGGGAGGGGGTCCTGGGGAGGGAGCTAAATGCTCCTGAGCTTCCTGCTGCTGGATTCAGTGAACACCAGGCTGTGTTGCCAGAGATAAATGAAGAGAGGTGATGTCTGAGTTTGCTGGTGCTGCTATCACAGAACGCCTGAGGTTGGGTGATTGATAATGAACAGAAATTTATTGACTGACCACTCTGGTGACCAGGAAGTCCAAGGTCCAGGTGCTGGCGTCTGGCAAGGGTCTTTTTACTGCTTCATCACATGGCCGAAGGCAGGAAGGCAAAGAAGCCGTCAGGGGCCGAATCTGCCCACTTGTAACAGCATCGATTCCAGTCATAGCAGTGGAACCCTCAGGGCCCTGTCTCCTCCCAGAGGTCCCGCCTCCTAACACCATGGCAACCAGATCTCATCCTACGTTTTGGAGAGGTCACACATTCAAGCCACAGTAGGTGGCGATGGGGCCAGGTGGTTGTCTGGATGTTGGTCTTTGCTCTGAGTGACATGGGGCTCTTGGCGGTCCTAAGCAGAGGGACGGGATCTGACTCGGGGGCTCACAGGGCCACTCTGGCCGATGCAGAGAGCACTGACAGGCAGGAGACGTGAGCAGGAGGCCAGCCGGGGGCACCACATCCAGGCATGAGCCTGTGGCTCCGTGGACTCCAGGGGAGCTGGTAGGGGTGAGGCGTGGCCACGTCCCCGCTCTCCTCCCACCCTCTGGCGCCTCGGCCACCGTGGGGGGTCCTCCTCAGGATCTGACTCCAAAGGCACCTCTGGTCTTTGCTACAGGCACCTCTCCTTGGCGGTCTCGTCCCTCCCTCTATCTCCAGCCGGACTTGACTCACGTCACCACCTGCTCAGCCTTGGACGCTTCCCTGACGGGCAAGGCCTCCTCCTGGGCGCCTCCCACGCGCCCACCTGCTCCCTCAGCTCGGCCAGCAGCCGCTGGCTCCTCTGTTACCCACCTCTGATCTGTTGGTGAATCCCACTGAAACCACCTTCAAAACAAGACCAGACAATTAGAAAGAAAAAGTCCCCAGAAATCCCACCGCTGGCTGCACTAACAGCTCGACGGGTACGGTCATCGACGGGTATGGTCATCGACAGGACCGGCCTCGGGGGCACGCGGGGACCCTGGCTTCCCTGTAGGTGCAGGTACTTGGTGATTCTCCTCGTGCTGGGCCAGGGCTCCCAGCCACTCTTACTCCTCTCCCCGCACCCCCGTGTCCTCCCTGGACATTCGCTGGTAGACAGAGGGCAGCCGGGTGTTCCCACGCTCTTCTCTGCCTCGCCTCTTCAAGACCCACTTGATCCAAATCATCGTGGGGGGTGGTTGCGGACTCTGGCTGCCAGGACAGGACTTGTCCGTGGGAGCTGCCACTGATACCCGCAGGTTCTGCTGTGGCCTGAATGTGTCCCCTACGAAAGCCAGGTGCTGCCAGAGGTGGGCCCTCCAAGAGGTGATCTGGACGAAAGGGCTCCTCCTTTGTATGTCAGGGATGCTTGTAAAAGGCGCTTCATGCAGTGTTCAGCCAGCTCCCCTGGCTGCCTTCCACCGTGCGAGGACACAGTGTTCCTCCTCCCTGGAGGAGACAGAACCCAAGGCACCACCTTGGAAGCAGAACCTAGACCCCATCAGACAACCAAACTTCCCAGCACCTTGATCTTGGACTTTCCCGCCTCCATAACTGTGAAGAACAGACTTCTGTTCTTTATAAACTGTCTGATCTGGGGTGTTTTGTTACAGCATCACAATGGACTAAACAGATTCCTTCAAAGTCATGAAGGCACCATGAGCCTGCCAAGGTGTGGATACTGAAGGACATCTCTGGTTTTCCTTCATTAAATGCATCTCGGACCTCTTCACCCCCAGCCTTCGGAGGAGACAACAGAATCACCAAGAGGAGAAAAATACATTTGTTCCAAAAGTTTTGGAGGGAGGAAGTAAGAGTAGATGCTGTGGACATGTGCACAAATAGCAGATGCCTGATCTAGCCAATGTCTTGGTCAAGGCTGTGCCACGGTGCTGTGACAGGGAGCCACTGAGCAGCCCCCAAAGTCTCTTGTGTCTCCAGTGCAGCAAAGGTCAGCGGTGGGGATTTTGGAAGTGACTGGGTCATGAGGCCTCTGAGCCCATGGATGGATCGCTCCCTTGAAGGATTCTTATTTGGTGGCAAGGCTGAGAGGGGTGGAAACTGTAGACAGGACCCTAGTCGGAGGGGTTAGTCCTGAAGGGCATGTCTTCTCCCCCCCCTTCCTCCCTCCCTCTTCCTTGGCTCCCTAGAGGCCACGCCTGAACCTCTTCCCTCAGTCACACGCGTCCACCACGATCTTCAGCCTCACCTCAGGCCCAGAGCAAGGCACTTGGCCAACTCTGAAACCAGGAGCCAAACTCATCCCTTCCCCTGTTAACTGATTCCACCAGGCCTCTGTCACAGCCGTGGAAAGCTGCTACACAGCTGCTATTTCTCATCTAGCTGGACTCGGTCAGTATTTGGTGGGTGGGCCTTCAAGCATGCAGTGTAGCCCTGCAGGGTGCTGGACTCATAGCCCCCAGCAAGACAGGCAGGGTCTCTGCCCTTCTGGAGGACCCATCTAGCTCAGGGCTTCCCAACTGCAACAACACTGACATGTGGGGCCACATAATTATCTGCCATGGAGTCTTTTCGGTACACGGTAGGATGATTAGCAGGAACGGGCTCTTTACCCACTGACTGCTAGCAGTGTACACCTTGTCCAATAAAGCAAGTCCCAGACATTGCCAGATGTCCCCTGGGGGCCAAAGTTGCCCCGTCCGAGAAGCACTAGTCTGACCCAGTGGGATCGGAATCTCATTTTGAGATTCCCATGTAGGTCTAACGGGAAGAGGTCACAGCTCCCGCACACAAAGTAAGGCATAGATTTTCTGGTGGATTCTGCTGTGGGGGAGGATCTCAGTTGCCCTTGGATTCCTTTCTGCTCTGGGAACCTCTTTTCAACTGGTTGACACACTGTGCAGGGAGGAGACAGGCTTCGGTCGGCTGTATCCAGAGGGCTCATTGTGCAAACTCAAACACTGCTTGGCTTTGAAGGCCCCACCTCGCTTTTCCTACAGGCACACATCGCCGCCAAATCACAGGGCTACCCTTCACCACATTCAGGCCTCAGAACTCTGCAGAGTCCCAAGGAGGTATTTCTCAAACTCGTTTACCCAAAGAACCCTTCTGTGGGTCACCTCTTATTGATCCGTTTTACAAGTTTGAGAACCCTCGGCGACATCTGTAAATCACAGAGGAGAGGCTCACCAACTGGTGGGCGTTGCTGCATGACTGTCATGAAGACCAATATCCCCACCTCACAAGAGTAAGTGCGAAGAATGATGACGAAGCGATGGGCGCTTTCGGATGTCACTTGGTTATTAAAGAGGCCGTGTGGCATTGAGGACCCGCCTCGTGTCTTCAGAACCACGAAGGGCAACTGGCCTTCAAATACCAAGGGAACACAGACTTCGCAGGTCCATGGTTGAAGAGGGCAAGTCCATTCGAGACGCTTGCTCTGGGGACACATTTCCAGGGGTGCCGTGTGGCACCCTCCCGTCCCTGAGGACTGATGTCCATGTTAGCCTGACAGGTGTTTTATCAGAAGGCCCCAGGGATGCCACTGCTGTCATTCGGCACCTGAATTGGGGCGGGGGGGGGGGGGGTGACTGCTAATCAACATCCTGAAAACCTGTACCTGCAAACTCCCCTGATGGAGGAAAGTTTTTTTTTTTTTTTAATTTTAAAAAGCAATTGGGCAGCGCTTTAAACTAATTTGAATGGTAGCAGGAGAATTAGAGCTTTGCTGTTAGGATTTGATGATCAAAGGCAGGCAGCCCTGACGGGCATTTATCTTAAAGTGAGCAGCTGCTTGGCTTCTTGATGTCCCCTGCCACTTGATGGGCAGGCTGAGAGAAAGTTGACTTCTACGGCAAGGACCTCCCCGCACACAGACCGCAGGTCCAGGTGAGCTCGGTGAGCGTGCCGATGTCCCGGAGCTGGTTGCCTGTTTGCTTTAGGTCCTGAGATCCTGTAGGGATGTTAAGGGGTGATGTGCAGCCTTAGGTCCAGGGAACTGATCATGGCCTAGGACCCTGGGGCCCTCTTGTCAACCCCACCATTCACTGGACTAATTGGTTTCCAATATTCTCCTGGATAGAGTATTTCAAATTAGATAAGGAGGGAAACTGGACAGGATGGGGGAAGCCACCTGCCCAGTGACTGAAGCAAGAGCTTGGTGAAATGCAAGCCAGCGTTGCCTAATGAGTGCGGATCATTGGTTGGTGCTTCTATGATTCTGATGATCTGAAGTTTTCTATGCATTATCACATATCATCGCCACAGGCCCCTGGGGAAAGTAGTTTATCGGGGCTCCATTTAAACCCAGAAGGTAAGTAGCTTGCCTGAGACCCTAACACTCCTTCACACTAAGTGACATTGTCACTGCTTCGGTCCCCTGAAGAGAAAAGATGGAGCAACTGTTTATCAGTGCCCACTGCTGACCCAGCCATGTGGGCCGCTCGGCATGCACTATCTTATGGGAGGCTGGTACGTGCTCTCTGAGGGAGGCCAGAGGGGACAGCAGCAGGTAAGTGGAACTGATTCACCCAAGGTCACCCACCGGTGAAGGACAAACAGGAAGGTGATGTGAATCTGTGGACTCCAGAATCCGCTGGGTCCCGCCTCTGCCCGTGGGCAGTGGGTCCAGCTCCCTCTGACTGCCCTTTGCACAGGGCCTGGTGCATGCGGAACAGGCCCAGAGAGGACTAGAAGATGGGAGAGGGGGAGCAGGGAAAGCAGGAGACAGAGATGGGGTCCCAAAGGGAGGGGCGGAGAGGGGACTAAAGGGAAGGAAGAGAGAGGGAGAGAAAGCAGCAGGAAATGGCTCTGGTTAATGTTTCTAGGCAACTTGTCTCTGTTCCCGTTGCTCCTGCCCGTTGCTGTTTTATGAGTGCCTTTGCTGTAGCACTGAGTTGCCCCAACACTGCTTCTTCTTTAAGCTTCTTAGAATCGTCAGGGTCCTGGTAGGAAAGAGATGGTGGATCACGGAGGAGAGTTAATTTAGAGTCTCCTTATAAAGATGTGGATGGCTGCAAGGAGGCCAGGGGGAGCTGGCGAGGCACTCTGGGTCCATGGAGGGCTCTTGTCACCTCTGGACCTGGAGGGGTCGGCTGACTACTGGAATCAGAGAGGGGCCTGTGATGGTGGTTGCTGCCCACTTATTGCAAAGGCAGCCAGAGGGCAAATATACTCCACCCCCCCAAACTTCAGGTCCCCACCCCTGCCCCCCAGTGAACAGACCCAAGAAGAAGTCAGAAGGCAAGAGTCTCCTTGATCTAGAAATATCGCTTCCCAGAGAAAGACTGAGTGAATTTAGAGGGGCCACAAAAATAGCCCACCATGAGCAGAGGGATGCTCGGGACAGTTAGCAACCTGAACAGCAGGGGGCACCAAACAGAAGCAGGCACTGGCCAATCAGAGGGTGGCGGCCATAACAACCCCAGGGCTCAGGCACCTTTGGAGGACTCGTGGGTGCTTGGAAAAAACAGCTCCATGCCTCCAGAGGTGTTCATCCAGAAGTGCAAGCAGCTTCTCCACCCCAGCCACACCAGCGTGGCTCAGAGAGGGCAAGGCCCAGTCCCTGCCAGCCACAGCCCAAGACCATGTGGCTTAGGCATATGGGTCCCACAGCGGGAGGGTGAGATGCCCTTTGCCAAGGCCAAAGTCTAACACCTCTTCTAACTTGTGAAAATTCCAGAGTGTTGGCGAGGCCCTTCCAATCAGACTCAACCCCCTCACACGTGAGAGTTTTCCAAAGTATTTTGACAGATGAAATTGCAGATAATTAGCTTGGCTCTGCCAACTTGAAATTACAGGGATGATTTCTGTGGCTGTGTACTTGAGTTTCTGAGAGATAATCTAAAATGGAGGAAACAGGCCAGTGTTATCCTCATCTTACCCCCTCCAACACATCATTACGAGGCTCGGAGAAAACTTTGGGTTGGTCATAAACATCGATGATACATGCAGGGGAAAATGCCACTCAATTAAAGCTGCGCAGCCCGGATCTGTTTAGAGCATAAGATTGAAAAAGTGCCTTCACCTAAATGCCTTTGCACTAACATCAGCCGTCTTTTTCGACAGATTCCATTTTCTCTGCTCTAGAGTCTTTTTTACTTGGGAATAAGATTGGCATCTGAAAAATAAAGTAAGAGCTTCAGAAAGTTTGGGTCTCTGTTTCTGTTCCTGCATGCTCCTCCCATGATTTCCACTCCGCTTTCCCAGAGTGAAGGCAACTTTGCAAACCTGAAGCAGCCTGATGCCAGCAAGGGCCCCGATTCCCCCCTCTCTGTGCTGTATGCGTTACCGCATGACTTCAGCATTCCTATCCTTCCCCTGACCTTGTTGCTCAGACTGCCATGACAAAACACCACAGGCTGGGTGGCTTAACAACAGAAATTGACTTCTCACACTGTAGATGCTGGAAGGGGGAAGTCAGACTGGCAGCAGGGCTGGAGAGAGAGAGAGAGAGAGAGAGAGAGAGAGAGAGAGGAGAGAGAGAGACGCCCTCTTCTTACAACTGAGCCCATCAGGAGGCTTCCAGAAGCTTTACATGATTGTTCCTCTCTCTTCCTGCTTTGCAGGTGGAGGACAGGAAACATCTGGAGCCAAGCTTCCCCAAGTCAGGTGCACTTGCCCTGGCATCCAAAGATGCCACTTGCCCACACAGGTAGGAATGCACCCAGCCGAGATCCACTAAACCCAGCCTGCACCAGCTGGCTCCTAGCCTCCCTGCAAACGCATGGCTTATGTAATGAATGATTATGGTTTGATGTGCTCAATTTGGGGATTGTTTGCTATGCAGCCATAGCTAACTGATACAGTGTAGTTACAGTACAGTCATTATGATTGACACATTTTTCCTAGAAAGGAAACTAGATAGTGTTTTATTTTTTCCACATTTCTATTAGCATAGTATGGGTGTAAGATGGGGGAATTTGTGGTTATATAGTCCTACATGCACACAATATAACAATATAATTTGGCCAATATCAGTCTCCAATATTTCTCCTTTTTTTCCTCTCCTCTCTGACTCTGGTCCTTTTACTCTATTCCTCTGGTCTCTCTTTGATTTTCATGAGACCCCCCCAACACACACACACACACACACACACACACACACACACACACATACACATCTTTCTTCTCCTTTTTTCTCTCTAACTTCCACTTATGAGAGAATATATACAATCTTGACTTTCTGGGTTTGGCTCATTTCACTGAACATAATATTTTCAAGTTCCATCCATTTTCCTGCAAATGACATAATTTCATTTTTCTTTATGGCTGAGTAAAACTCCATTGTGTATTTGTACCACATTTTCTTCATCCACTGGTGGACACCTAGTCTGATTCCGTAGTTTGGCTGCTGTGAATTGTGCTGCTGTAAACGTGGGTATGCATGTATCACTCTAGTATGATGACTTTAATTCTTTAGGATAAATACCTAGGAGTGGTATATCTGAGTCTCAGGTGATGACATTCCTAGTCTTTAGAGGAAACTCCTACTGATCTCCACGTGGTTGTAATGATTTACACGGTCCACTAACTGTGCAGAAGTGCTCCTCTTTCTCTACCTCACCTCCAGCATTTATTATTGTCTGTGCCAGGCTGGCTGCCATCTTATTGGAACGAGATGAAATCTCAGTGTAGTTTTGATTTACATTTCCTAATTGTGAATGATGTCAATGATTTTTTCATGTATTTGTTAGTCATTTGTGTTTCTTCTTTTGAGAAGTGTCTATTTACTTCGTTTCCCCACTTAATAACTGGGTTATATATATTTTTTTGGTGTACTTTTTTATATATTCTGGATATTAATCACCTGTCAGAAGAGAAGTTAGCAAAGATTTCTCCCATTCCGTAGGTTCTGTCTTCACATTCTTAATTGTTTCCTTTGCTGTACAGAAGGGTTTTAATTTGATGCCTTGCCAGTTAACTCTTGGCATCATTTCCTGAGCTTTAGGGATCCGGCAGAGAGAGTTGTCACCCATGCCTGTGTTGGAATATTGACCCTACATTTTCTTCTAGGAGTTGCATGATTTCTGGTCTAATTCCTAGGTCTTCTTTGATCCATTTTTAGTTGGCTTCGTGCAAGGTGAGAGATAAGGATCTAGTTTCATTCTTCTACATAGAATCCACAGTTTTCCCAGCATCATTTGTTAAAAAGGTCTTGTCTTTTCTCCACTGCATGTTTCCGGCACCTTCTGTGTGGGTTTGTCTCTGTGTCTTCTACTCTGTTCCATTGGTCTCTCTGTCTGTTTTATGCAGTGCCTTGCAGTTTTTGTTACTAGCGCTCTGTAGTATAATTTAAAGTCAGGTATTGTGATGCCTCCAACATTGCTTTTTGGTTTGGGATTGCTTTGTCTCTTTTGGGTCTTTTATCATTCCAAATGAATTTTTTTACTTTTTTTTCTAATTCTATGAGAATGTATATGGGAATTGCATGGATACTGTATGTTGCTTTTGGTAGTATGGCCATTTTTTTTTTTTGAAGGGGAATTTGTTAATTTTATTTTCAAATACTTGAGAAAAAGGTTATATATATTTATACAGATTTTATGTAAGTTTGAGATCATTTCTCAAAAAAGAGGGGGCAAAAGTTACTCTTTTTTTAAATTTATTTTATTGTAAACAAATGGGATACATGTTGTTTCTGTTTATACATAAAGTAAAGGCATGGCATTTGTGTAATCATATATCTACACAGGGTAATGATGTTTGATTCATTCTGTTATTTTTTCCCTCTGCCCCTCTTTCCCTCTATACAGTCCCTCCATCCTCCATTCTTGCCCCCATCCCACCCCCCATTATGTGTCATTATCTGCTTATCAGTGAGATCATTCGTCCTTTGGTTTTTTGAGATTGGCTTATCTCACTTAACATGATATTCTCCAATTTCATCCATTTGCCTGTAAATGCCATAATTTTATTATTCTTTATGGCTGAGTAATATTCCATTGTGTGTATATATATATATATATATATATATATATATATATATATACACACAGTTTCTTTATTCATCCATCAATCTAGTTTGGTTCCACAGTCTGGCTATGGTGAATTGAGCAGCTATGAACATTGATGTGGCTGTATCTCTGTAGTATGCTGATTTTAAGTCCTTTGGGTATAGGTCAAGGAGTAGGATAGCTGGGTCAAATGGTGGTTCAATTCCAAGCTTTCTGAGGAATCCCACACTGCTTTCCAGAGTGACTGCACTAATTTGCATCCCCATCAGCAATGTATGAGTGTACCTTTTTCCCCACATCCTCTCCACACCTATTGTTGCTTGTGTTCTTGATAATCATGATTCTAATTGGGGTGAGATGGAATCTTAGTGTAGTTTTGATTTGCATTTCTCTTATTACTAGAGATGTTGAACATTTTTTCATATATCTGTTGATTGCTTGTAGATTTCCTTCTGTGAAGTTTCTACTCATTTCCTTAGTCCATTTATTGATTGGATTATTTGCATTCATGGTGTAGAGTTTCTTGAGTTCTTTACATATTCTGGAGATTAGTGCTTTATCTGAAGTATGAGTGGCAAAGATTTTCTCCCACTCTGTAGGTTCTCTCTTCACATTGCTGATAGTTTCCTTTGCTCAGAGAAAGCTTTTTAGTTTGAAACTATCCAGTCATTGATTCTTGCTTTTATTTCTTGTGCCATGAGGGTCCTGTTAAGGAAGTCTGATCCTAAGCCGACATGTTGAAGACTTGGACCTACTTTTTCTTCTATAAGATGAAGGGTCTCTGGTCTGATTCCGAGGTCCTGGATCCATTTTGACTTGAGTTTTGTGCAGGGTGAGAGATAGGGGTTTAGTTTCATTCTGTTGCATATGGATTTCCAGTTTTCCCAGCACCATTTGTTGAAGAGGCTATCTTTTCTCCATTGCATATTTTTGGCGCCTTTTTCTAGTATGAGAAAATTATATTTATTTGGGTTTGTGTCCATGTCCTCTATTCTGTACCATTGATCTACCTATCTATTTTGGTACCAATACCATGCCGTTTTTGTTACTATTGCTTTGTAGTATAGTTGAAGTTCTGGTATTGTGATACCCCCTGTTTCATTCTTCCTGCTAAGGATTGCTTTAGCTATTCTGGGTTTCTTATCCTTCCAGATGAATTTCATGATTGCTTGCTCTATTTCTGTAAGGTACATCATTGGGATTTTAATTGGAATTGCATTGAATCTGTATAGCACTTTTGGTAGTGTGGCCATTTTGACAATATTAATTCTGCCTATCCAAGAACATGGGAGATCTTTCCATCTTCTAAGGTCTTCCTCAATTTCTTTTCTTCAGTGTTTTGTAGTTTTCATTGTAGAGAACTTTTACCTCTTTGGTTAGATTGATTCCCAAGTATTTTTTTTTTTTTTGAGGCTATTGCAAATGGCATTGTTTTCCTCATTTCCCTTTCAGATGTTTCATTGCTTGTGTATAAAAATGCTTTAGATTTATGCGTGTTGATTTTATAGCCTGCTATTTTGCTGAATTCATTGATGAGGTCTAGAAGTTTTCTGGAAGAGTTTTTTGGATCCTCTAAATATAGAATCATGTCATCAGCAAATAGTGACAGCTTAAGTTCCTCTTTTCCTATTCATATCCCTTTAATTTCTTTGGTCTGTCTAATTGCTCTGGCTAGAGTTTCGAGGACAATGTTGAGTAGAAGTGGTGAAAGAGGACATCCCTGTCTTGTTCCCATTTTTAAAGGGAATTGGTTCAGTTTTTCTCCATTAAGAATGATGTTGACCATGGGCTTAGCATAAATAGCCTTTACAATGTTCAGGTATGTTCCTACTATCCCTATTTTTTCTAGTGTTTTGAGCATGAAGGGGTGTTGTATTTTGTCGAACGCTTTTTCTGCGTCAATGGAAATAACCATATGATTCTTATCCTTAAGTCTATTGACATGATGGATTATGTTTATTGATTTACAGATGTTAAACCATCCTTGCATTCCAGGGATGAACCCCACTTGATCGTGGTGCACGATTTTCTTAATATGTTTTTGGATACAGTTTGCCAATATTTTGTTAAGGATCTTTGCATCTATATTCATCAAGGATATTAGTCTAAAATTTTCTTTCCTTGATGTGTCTTTTCCTGGTTTGGGTATGAGGGTGATATTAGCTTCATAGAATGCGTTTGGTAGGGTACCCTCATTTTCTATTTCCTGGAATACTTTGAGAAGTATTGGAATGAGTTCTTCTTTGAAGGTCTTGTAGAACTCAGCTGAGAATTCGTCTGGTCCTGGGCTTTTCTTGGATGGTAGGTTTTTAATGGCTTCTTCTATTTCATTGCTTGATATTGATCTGTTTAAATTGTGTATGTCCTCCCTGTTCAGCTTGGGAGGAGCATGTGTCTCTAGAAATTTGCCAATGTCTTTAGTAGTTTGTATTCTGTTGGAATACAGATTTTCAAAGTAGCTTCTCATTATGTATCTCAGTGGTGTCTGTCGTGATATTTCCTTTTTCATCATGAATTTTAGGAATTTGAGTTTTCTCTCTCCTTCTCTTTGTTAGTGTGGCTAAGGGTTTGTCTATTTTGTTTACTTTCTCAAAGAACCAACTTTTTGTTTTGTCAATTTTTTGAAATTTTTTTTGTTTGTTTCATTGATTTCAGCTCTGATTTTAATTATTTCCTGTCTTCTACTACTTTTGCTGTTATTCTGTTCTTCTTTTTCTAGGGCTTTGAGCTGTAATGTTAGGTCATTTAGTTGTTGACTTTTCATTCTTTTCTGGAATGTGCTCCATGCAATGAATTTCCTCTTAGTACCGCTTTCATAGTGTCCCAGAGATTTTGATATGTTGTATCATCATTCTCATTGACCTCTAAGAATTTTTTTATCTCCTCCCTGATGTTTTCTGTTATCCATGTTTCATTCAATAGCATATTATTTAGTCTCCAGGTGTGGAGTAATTTCTGTTTTTTATTTTGTCATTGATTTCTACTCTCAGTCCATTATGATCTGATAGAACACAAGGCAGTATCTCTATTTTTTTGCATTTCCTAAGGGCTGCTTTGTGGCATAACATATGGTCTATTTCGAGAAGGTTCCATGTGCTGCTGAGAAGAAAGTGAATCCGCTCATTGATGGATGGAATATTCTATATATGTCTATTAAGTCTAGGTTATTGATTGTGTTATTGAGTTCTATGGTTTCTTTGTTTGGTTTTTGTTTGGAAGATCTATCTAGTGGTGACAGCAGTGTGTTAAAGTCACCCAGAATTCTTGTGTTTTGGTCTATTTGATTCCTGAAATTAAGAAGGATTTGTTTGATGTACAAGGATGCACCATTGTTTGGGGCATACATATTTACTATCATTATATCTTCCTGATTTATGGTTCCCTTAAGCAGTATGAAATGTCCTTCTTTATCCCTTCTCTCTAACTTTGGCTTGAAGTCCACTTTATCTGATATAAGGATGGAAACCCCCGCTTTTTTACTGAGTCCATGTGCATGGTAGATTTTTTCCCATCCTTTCACCTTTAGTCTGTGGATGTCTTTTTCTATGAGATGAGTCTCTTGCAGGCAGCATATTGTTGGGTCTTTCTTTTTAATCCATTCTGCCAGTCTATGTCTTTTGATTGATGAGTTTAGGCCATTAACGTTCAGGTTTATTATTGAGAAATGATTTGTATTCCCAGTCATTTGGGCTTATTTTTGGTTTTTAAGTTGACTTTGTTTCTCCTTTGAGTGGTTTTTCTCTAAGGTAGTTCCTCCCTTTGCTGACCTCCATTGTTGTTTTTCATTTCCTCCTCATGGAATATTTTGTCGAGAACATTCTGTAGTGCAGGCTTTCTATTTGTAAATTCTTTTAACTTTTGTTTATCATGGAAGGATTTTATTTCATCTTCAAATCTGAAGGTCAGTTTTGCTGGGTATAGGATTCTTGGTTGGCAACCATGTTCTTTCAGAGCTTGAAATACGTTGTTCCAGGCCCTTCTAGCTTTTAGAGTCTGGGTTGGGAAGTCTGCTGCTATCCGTATGGTTTCCCCCTATAGGTAATCTGATGCTTTTCTCTCGCGGCCTTCAAAATCCTATTTTTATTTTGAATGTTAGGCATTTTCATTATAATGTGCCTTGGTGTGGATCTGTTGTGATTTTGTGCATTTGGTGTTCTGTAAGCCTCTTGTATTTGATTTTCCATTTTGTTCTTCAGGCTTGGGAAATTTTCTGCTATTATTTCATTGAATAGGTTGTTCATTCCTTTGGTTTGTATCTCTGTGCCTTCCTCGATCCCAATAACTCTTAAATTTGGTCTTTTCATGATGTCTCACAGTTCTTGGAGATTCTGTTCATGATTTCTTACCATATTCTCTGTTTGGGCAACTTTATTTTCAAGATTCAATATTTTGTCTTCATTGTCTGAGGTTCTGTCTTCCAAGTGGTCTAGTCTTTTGGTGATGATTTCCATTGAGTTTTTTATTTGGTTTATTGTTTCCTTCATTTCAAGGATTTCCATTTGGTTTTTTAGAATCTCTATCTCTTTGTTGAAATGATCTTTTGCTTCCTCCAGTTGCTCTTTCAATTGCTTATTGGTATTATCAATCATTGCCTGCATTTGCTCTCTTATCTCATCCTTTGCTTCACGAATCATCTTAATCATGTATAATCTGAAGTCCTTTTCTGACATTTCTTCTACCATACTGTCATTGGATTCTATTAACATAGAATCTAGATTTGTTTGGATCATTTTCTTCCCTTGTTTTTTCATGTTGTTCATGTATCTTCCCCTCTAGCAGTGCAGATCTGGGGTACTGCAGATTTCCCCCTATAGGCTTATAGGGGCCCTATAGGTTTACAAAACCTTTTCTTTAAGGGGAGATCAATATTAGCAGTGCCCAACTCAGACACTATGCAATCCTAGACCAAATAGCCCCTATGAGGACATTAACAATATGGTCATAATATGTTGCCGCCCTCAGCAACAATCCCGCAGGAAGGAATCGAAGGAAGACTGGGAATGAACTACTTCTATTATCTTTTTCTGAACTGCTTTCTTGCTTGCTTCCTTG
Organism: Sciurus carolinensis; assembly: GCF_902686445.1. Lineage (NCBI taxonomy): Eukaryota > Metazoa > Chordata > Mammalia > Rodentia > Sciuridae > Sciurus > Sciurus carolinensis. Next base: position 199,182,975 of record NC_062213.1, on the reverse strand, counting down.
TTCGCTAGTTTATAGAGGAAGAGAGGCTTATTTGCTTTTAGAGGTACTACGCTTTCAGAGGAGCTATTTCTTACAGGTCTGCTGCTTCTTCTTAAATGTGCATCCTGCATCCTGCGTCCTAAAGGTGTGTGCTAGAGGTGCGTGCTAGAGGTGTGTCCTAAAGGTGCATGCTAAAGGTGCGTGCTATCAGAGGTGCTTCTTAGTGGTGCATCCTAGAGGTGTGTCCCACATACTGCGTCCTTCATTCTGCGATCTTCTTCCAGGTAAAGAGAATGTCTTATATACACTAAGGCAGCCAATCAGCTTAGGATTAAGTAGCACAATTGGAGCACGCGCCACAGTACCAATGAGGAACATCTGTTGACCACTAGTGCAGAAGAGACATTAACCAAGCAGGCAAAAGGTAGATCACGCCATGTTAACACTAATTATGCGCCATCTCTTGGCCCAATGCCAGCCGCCATCTTAAAGCTGCTTAAACATGTCTCTCCAATAATAAACAGAATGAGTTCAAATATTATCTTCAGTATAACAAACAGATTTGCAGTAAGGTCTGCAGTTTCTAATGGAGGACAAAGAAGATGCAGAGGGATGTAGGATGTAGCTGTTAATGGGAAAAAAATATACAGAAGTTCTAGATAATAGAAAGGGTGAGAGTATAATCAAAAGAAATTGGATGTTAGCATGCAAAAAGGGAGAAAGAGACTCCAAGGGAACAGTTATACAAAAGGGAAAATAGAGCAAGAAAAGTAAAGAAATAAAAACTTAAAATTGTCCAATAAGGAGAAGAAAGAAAATCTACAGTATAACAGTCATATAGTCATATAGTTATTCAAACCTCCCAGTCTTCCTTAGCCTGATGCATAAGAGGTACCTGACAATGCGCTTCAAGTCTCCAGCAGGCGTCTCAGGATGGGATTTGCCCCACCTAAAGATCGGAGCTACAGCTTCCAGGATTATCCAAGATGGCCGCTCTGGCTTCCAAATGTGTTGGCAAATGGGGAGCTGCAACTCAGGGTGTGGACGTGGTCGGCTGGAGGTCCTGGAGGCAGGGTGCGATTGGTCAGGCAGGGGTCCTGGAGGTTGGGTGTGTTTGGTGTGGTTGTGGGATCCTGGAGGCAATCAGTCAGTTTGGGTGTTGGTGACAGGACTCAGTCAGTTGTTCTGGGGGTCCTGGCGGCAGGGAGCAGTCAGTCGATGAGAGGGCCCCAGAGGCAGGGAGTGATCGGTCGGGCTGAGGGATCCTGGAGACGGGGCTCAGTCAGTCTGACCAGGGGTCCTACGGGGCCTGGCTGTTGTCTCAAAATGGTGGCAGCCACATGTAATCAAACCTGTGACAGTGAACTTCCAGGCAACAGCAGGCAGCTGGTGCTTCACTGGCGGTCGGCAATCACTTTGCTGTTGTCGGACGATCAGGAGGTGAACCTCGTGCATTGGGTGACAGGTGTAAGGCAGGCCATGGACAGGCGAGAGGCAGGCAATGGCGGATGATAGGCGCCTGACAGTGAGCAATCTGCACTCAAAAAAGGTGTCGATATGCTGGCAGACTGCAGGTGATCACAGCAGACAAATGGGATAAACAACAGGGGATCGATAAGTAGCAAAAACTGCCTCACCAAGAGACAGATATCCTCTGCTTGAAACCGGAGTTATGGAGTGACAAGGAATGCAGCCTCCCTCTAGTCCGCCATCTTGCTCACAGTATGGCCATTTTAATAATATTAATTCTGTCTATCTATGAGCATGAGAGGTCTTTTCATCTTCTTGTGTCTTCTTCATTTTCTTCAATGTTGTATAGTTTAGGTTGAAGAGGTCTTTTACCTCCTTGCTTAGATTTATTCCTAGGGTGTTTTTTTTTTTAGATATTATAAATAAGATATGTTCCTACTTCTTTATTATGTATATTGATTTTTAAATGTTGATTTTGTAACCTGCTACTTTACTGAATTTATTTAGTAGTTCTAGTTCAAGTCTTCTGGTAGAGCATTTAGGACCTTGTAAGTATAGGATCATATCATCTGCATACAGGGATAATTAGACTTCTTTCCTTCCTGTTTTTATCCCTTTCATTCCCTTCTCTTGCTAATTGCATTGACTAGAATTTCTAGTGCTATATTGAATAGGGGTGGTGAGAATAAACTTCCTTGTCTTGTTCTGGATTTTAAAAGAAATACTTTCAGTTTGTCCTCTTTCACTATGATGTTAGTTTTGGGTTTAACATATATAGACTTTATAAAGTTGAAATAGGTTCCTTCTATCCCTAGTTTCTTCACCGTTTTTATTGTGAATTCATCCGTGTTTTTATTTTGAATTTTTTTTCAAAAGCTTTCTCTACTTCCATTGAAATGACTATGTGATCTTTTTGTTCTTAATTCTACTTATGTGGTGAATTATATTTATCAGTTTGCATATGTTAAACCATTCTTTCATGCCTGGGATAAAACCAACTTTGGCATGATGTATAATCTACTTAATATGTTGTTGAATGTGATTTGCTCATTTCTTATTAAGCATTTTTGCTCTAAGTTCATCAGGGATATTAGTCTATAGTTTTCTTTCCTTAATGACCCCTTATCTGGTTTGGGTATGAAGGACACTAGCTTCAGAGCATGAATTTGGAAATGTTCCATCCCTTTCTATTTTATGGAATAATTTGAAGAGCATCATAATTACTTCTTTAAAGATTTGGTAGAATTCAGCTGAGAATTTATCTGATCCTGGGCTTTTCTTTATTTGAAGGGTTTTTCTTATATCTGCTTCTATATCATTGCTAATTATTGGACTACTTATGTTTTCTTTGCCCTCTTAATTCAATTTTGGTAGCTCATGTATCTACAAGTGCATCCATTTATTCCAAGTTTTCCAATTTTTTGGAGTGTAAGTTTTCAAAGATTCTCTAATTATCCTCAGGATTTCTGTGATGTCTATGGTGATTTCCCTTTTTCATCTCTAATTTTTGGTCTTCTCTTTTCTTCTTTTGGTTAGTTTGGCTAAGGGATTATCAATCTTGTTTGTCTTTTCAAAGAACCAACTCTTCATTTCACTAATCCTTTGTATTTTTATTCTTAATTTCATTGATTTCAGCTCTGCTCTGACTTATTTCCTTCCTTCTACTGATTTTGGAATTGCTTTACTCTTACTTTTCAAGGGTCTTGAGATGCACCATTAGGTTGTTTATTTGGAATCTTTATGATTTTCTTATTTAGGCACTCATAGCTATAAACTTTCATCACAATGTCCCAGAGGTTCTGGTATATTGTATCCCTATTCTCATTTGATGCTAAAAATTTTTTAAATTTCTCCCCCAATTCTTTCTATCATTAATTCATCATTCAAAAGTACATTATTCAATCTTCATATGTTTATGCAGTTTCTGTAGGGTTTTTTGTTTTTTTTTTCTAATTTCATTCCATTATGATCAAGATATAAAGAATTATATTGATTTTTTGTACCTGGAAAGAGTTGCTTTCTAGCCTAAAATTTGGTCTGTTTTGGAGAGGTTCCATGCAGCTGAGAAGAAAGTGTATTCAGCTCTTATTGAATGAAATGTTCTATAGATATCTATTAAGTTCATTTGATTTATAACATTTGTTAAGTTTGTAAAGTCTTTACTGAGTTTATGTTTAGATGATCTATCTGTTGGTGATAGAGGTAGGTTGAAATAACCATGTATTATTTTACTGGAAACTGAGTGTTTAATTCACGTAGTTTCTGTTTTATGTGATTAGTGCACCAAAATTAGGGGCATAAGAATTTGATATCACTAGATCTTCGTATTGGATTATTCCATTTACCAGTAAGAAATGACCTTCTATGTCTCTTTGATTAATTTTGGTTTAAAATGTGCTTTTTCAGTTATGAAAGTAGCTACTCCTGCTCGTTTAGGGGCTCCATTTGCATGGTATGTCAATTTCTGTTCTTTCACTTTCAGCCTGTGGCTGTCTGTGCCTGTAAGGTGAGTCTCTTGCAAACAACATATAGTTGAGTCCTGTTTTTACATCCATTCTGTCAGCCTTCGTCATTTAATTGGAGACTTGAGACCATTTGTATTCAATGTACTATAGAGAGATGTTTATTGATTCCCATCATTTTATTTATTTTTAATGTTTAATTTAGTACCCCTGTATTTCTGACTTGAATCCCCCTGGGCAAAATAATCTTCTCTGTGCCTGCTTCACTCACATTCTCCTAGGTACACTGTAGGTCACACAGCAGGTGCTGCTGGGACAATATTTGCTATGATCTCCCAGATAGCACAACAGCAAGCTGCAGCATGAACTCCTTGAGATGCCTCAGGTCTCTGCTTGTTAGTTGGGAAACACAGAGTGCTTTTCAGACACCAGTTCACTGTGCAGCCTCTGGATTAGCTAAGTTCCTGTTGCTTTTCTGATATGCAGGATTTTCCATGCCAAATCTGTCCATCATGTTTCTATGTTACCATCCCTCTGAGATGGACAGGTGCTGCTGCTGCTACAACAGGCTTAACCCAGTGGGTTCTTTCTAGTGTTTTTGCCCAATGCATCTAAATTTCTGAGTCTCTCAGAAACTCTGCCTGTCCAATATTTACTATCAGTGAATTCCCTCTTTCACCCACCTTGCTGAGAAGAAAGTACTCCTTGAACACGTGACTTGAATCCTGAGCCACAGAGAAACTAGAAATGTATCCTTCCTCTGATCTGCCATCTTGTATCTCCCTATATTTAGTATTTGGAAGCATGGAGTAGATCTAGTTTTTGTAAATTAGAATCCTGGATCTGCCACTTGCTGTGTCTGTGATTTGGGGCAAGGTGCCCCATTTCTTCACCTGTAAAATAGATATAACAGCATCACATTATGCAATTATGAGTAACTGATGGGTTAATACATATGAAGCATTTAAAGACAGACCTGGTACAGAGTAAGGGGTGTAGAAGTGTTTGCTATATCTCCTTTAAAGAGCTTGAGACTTGGCGGGAGCAGGCTGGAGGTAGGTTCATTGAGACCCAGGTAGTTCTGCTTCCACTTTGAGTTCATGTCTTGGAATAAGAATGAGCTTACTTCTCCAAAAATAGGAAATATAATCAAGACTGCCTTAGAATTCTCTGAGATGACTATTTTTTTTCTCCTCCTCTGAGACATAGGCATTTGTGTGTTGAGGGCGATACTCCTGTTCCCCATACAGAAGCAGTGGATAGTGATATGCCAGGTACAGGACAACTCCAGACAGGGGGACGACCCCTCTGAGGGGGAGACCCCTTTTTTGTTGGCCCCTCCCGTTCCCCACATCCAGGTACTTGGTGTTGTTACTTTGGCTTCCGGATTACCCATGGATTTCATTTCCCTAGAAGTCCTGAGGCTGCCACCACAGATGCCCTAAATCCCCCTGTGCCCTGACCCACTCGGGGTAGCACCACCCTGCACAGGATTTTTGCACAACAGTTGATTTGTTAGTAAGTCGTTCCTCCTCTGAAACTGACTTTCTGCTCACCAAATCCGTGTTTTAAACAGCGTTTTATCAAGAAAATCTTAGTGATGGGAAATCTAAACACCTTCATGGCCATTGGTAAAGCTAATTTTAGGGCAAAAAGACATGTGGGACTCTCAACAGTAAGCAAGTGGCTCTCCATTAGGATCAATCCCAGCATTGAGATGGGCTCATCAGTCACCCTCATCCCGGTGGACACACTGAGGTCAGTCTCATGACTCTCTCAAAGCCCTCTGTCCTGGGCAACTGCTAGAGACAGTCATGCTGCTAAGGGTTGGTCACCTGCTTGTACCTCCTTTTCGCACCCCGGGGTCTCTGCTCTGCAGTCAGAGAGCTCCCTGTGCTTCGGGGCTGCCCTGTCTGTGCCTTCTCCCTCGGGAGGGTGTGCCAGAGGCTCTGCTTGCCAGCTACCTCTTGCTCCTCTGGCTTCTCCGTGGTCCTTTACAGGCAACTCCTTCCCATCCCCATCCAGTCTATAAGCTCCCTGGGGACAGTAACCATGTCACGTTTGTCTCATCCTCTCCCACCTGACTTGCAGAGCGGCGTGTTTGTAGCAAGCTCTCAGTAAATAGTGGTGAAAAGAAGAAGGAGGTGCAGATGAGCCAGGGAGGAGAGTTTCACAGGCACGTCACCCCTCCCGGGAATGGTACCCACACTCCTACTCAAATATGGCGCAGTCCCCAACCCAGGCCTGTGGTAAGCTCTGCTGGCTACTAGACTTCCTGAACCACTTCTGCTGTCCTCCTCAGGCCACCTGGGACAGGCACAAGTGTTTAAGGAGCCCCTTTCCCTCTCTTATCTTTCTTCAACACCAGCTTAAGCAGAATTGTCCTAAGAGAGTCACAAAAGAGGAAGTGCCCATCCCAAGTCAACGTGAACATGAATTGGCCAAGAGAAGCCCACCGTCAGTGAATTGAGAGCTCGTCAAGCCAGGCTCTGGGGTGGGACCCTTCCCATATCAAGTACTCATAAATCAGAAGGTCACAGGGCTTAGTGGATGATTGGCAGTTGCCTTGTCCAGTTCACCTGTCAAAATCCACCTTCCTCGGGAGGTGCACTCTGTCCCGGTTCTGCAGAGGAGGAGTCCAAAATGGCAGAGCCAGGAGAAGGACTAGGACCAGAACCCAGCTCCTGACTCCTAGCCAGCACCTCCCACCAGCCTGGGCTGAGCTGGGAGGGTCTGGAGGGCACAGGTTACTGTCTCCCAGCCACGCCATTGACTGACCCTGATGACTCCTGTGTGCAGTAATAAACCTCGGTGCTGAGCACGTCGTGTGGGAACTTTCTTCAGCCCATTAATCCTCAGTAAAGGTCGTTGCCCACCTGCCCACCGGCCCCAGCTGCACCGCCCAGCCCCTCCGAGCCTACGTAATGGCATTTCTTGCATAAGAACCAGGCCCTGCCAGATGTGATGTGAGCACCAGAATTAGCATCGGAAACTGGTTAAAAATAACAGATTTTTTTCTCATGCTATTCCTATCTGCTGTGTGTGTGTGTGTGTGTGTGTGTGTGTGTGTTGTGATGAGAACAGCACTTATGTTACACACACAGTCACTGCACAAATGGATACCCAACTTCTACCGAGAGAGAAGGCCTTGGAGAGGGGCAGGGTCACATCCCCAAGCAGGGAATAGCAGGAGCTTCAGGCATGGTCCACACACACGGTTCCCTGGCTGTCGGGGGAGGGCACAACAGACTTCCAGAGCAGAGGAGCGGGAGGAACAGGAGCCAAGTCATGGAGGTGACGGCATTGGAATGAGACCCGGTAACTGGGGAATTTTTTACATCAGGAAAGGAGAGAAAATTCCAGTTAGAGACGATGTCATGGGCCCCAAAGACATCAAAGGTGAGTTTTACCAAAGCTTGAAATAAGCAGATAATACTTTTAAATATAAATTATTCGGAAGAATCATGAAGTAGAGGGAAAGAGCAATTTGAGGAAGTTTCCAGTCCTAGAACATACATATCATCACAGGTCAGTCTCATTTATTGAACACAGATGGAAAAAATCCTAAATAAAGTGTCAGCAAATTGAATCCAGCGGGGTGTTAAAATAAATACATTGTGACTAATGAGCTTTGGCCCAGGAAGTGCAAGGACAGGATGAAGTTTTAGAGCCCACCAGGGCAGCTCAACACGGTCACTGATCAAAGGGGAAAACGGCAATATGATTAATTCAGAAGATACAGAAACAGTGTCCAGTGAACTTCAATGTGAGCTCATGACTTAAAAGAAAAGAGAAAAACTCTTACCAAACGGGAAACATGAAAATAAGTTCAACCCTCAATGGTGAAATGGGGTAGCATTGCCAGTCACGTACAAACGGAGGCAAGGCCACCTGCCTCCCCGTCTATTTGAATTCTTGTCCATGCAACAAACCAGAAAAATTAGGCTTAAGAATTGGAAAGGCAAACACACTTTAGCCACACGTTAGTATTTGCAGAGGTTCTGACCGTCTAATGTTAAATACCCCAGGAGGACTACACGTACAATTTTAGAACTAAAGAGAAAATTCAGAAAGACAGACACAAAATCCATGCTAAAAAACCCACAGCTGTCCCTAAACCAAAAAGCACATTAGAAAATACAATAGAAAAAGTGGACAGAAGTGTCTCTTAAGCTTCAAGCTAGGGAAGGAGTCCTTCATAAAGACTCCTTCCTTCCCCTGTCCCCCCCCAAAAAAATAAAAATCAACAAGTGAAACTAAGATATTTGCTTATTTTTAATGATAAGCCTTTTGTGAACAAAGTAAAAAGGCAAATCACAGACTGGGAGCAATACAGGCAACATAAAACTCAATCAGTGTCTGAATTACATGAATTTCAACACATCAGTGAGAAAGGGGCAACCGACCAAAGAAGCAAAGGGGCAAGAGAGGAGTGGCGGAGGTGGATGTGGAGCAGGGGCACACGGGAGGGGTCGATGCCCTTGGCAGACTTGTTAGTTTGGATCTAAAGTGTCCCCAAGGCCAGGTGCTGGAGGATGTCACTGGCTGTGGTGTGGTGGGCCTGGAGCAGCCAGGACCTTGCTGCAGGGGGTCGGGTCACTGCCTGCCCTGGGAGACCGGTGGGACCCTGGCCCTTCCCGCCTCCGCCTGCTTCCCAGCTCTGTGAGGTGGGCAGCTCCGTCCCTCCATGATGTCCTGCCTCGCCACGGGCCCCAGAGCGGTGGGGCCAGCGGGCCAGAGCCAGAAACCTCTGAAACCGTGAACCAAAATAAATCTCTCCTCCTTTTAAGTTGCTTATCTCAGACATTTTATCACAACTGTGGAAAGCAGTCTGGAAGCTGCAGCGGCAGAGAAGCCTGGATGCTTCACAGTGTCCGTCCAGGAAAGGGGAACGCTGACGTCGCCGGGAGGGTACGTGGGCCACTGTCGTGAGCGTGTGCTGGAACAGCTCCCCGACAAGCTCTCTGGCAGTCCAGGTCGAGTGTCCCTCATCTGCAGTGCTGCAGACCAGAAATTGGAATTGGGGGGGCAGGGGTGGGAGATGATAGATAGACAGATAGACGGATAGACAGGTAGATGATAGATAGATAGATAGATGACAGATAGACGGATAGGTAGATGATAGATGATAGATGGATAGGTAGATGATAGATAGATAGATAGATAGACGGATAGGAAGATGATAGATGATAGACAGATGGATAGGTAGATGATAGACGATAGATAGATAGACAGGTAGATGATAGATAGGTAGATGACAGACAGACAGATAGGTAGGTGATAGATAAATGATAGATGGATAGGTAGATGATAGATGATAGATGGATAGGTAGATGATAGATAGACGGATAGGTAGATCATAGATAGATGATAGATAGATGATAGATGATAGACAGATAGATGATAGATAGACAGATAGGTAGATGATAGATAGATAGATGACAGATAGATGGATAGGTAGATGATAGATAGATGGATAGATAGATGATAGACAATAGATAGATAAACAGGTAGATGATAGATAGACAGATGGATAGGTAGATGATAGACGATAGGTAGATGATAGATAGATAGATGACAGATAGATGGATAGGTAGATCATAGATGATAGATGGATAGGTAGATGATAGACGATAGATAGATAGACAGGTAGATGATAGATAGATAGATAGATAATAGATGGATAGGTAGATAATAGATAGATAGATGACAGATAGACGGATAGGTAGATGACAGATAGGTAGGTGATAGATAGATGGTAGACAGATGGATAGGTAGATGATAGATGATAGACGGATGGATAGGTAGATGATAGATGATAGACAGATGATAGATAGGTAGATGATAGACAGATGGATAGGTAGATCATAGATAGATGATAGGTAGATGATAGATGATAGACAGATAGACAGATAGATGATAGATAGACAGATAGGAGGAGATATAGGTATATTATCTTGGAGATACCGTGGAGATGGCCCAGAGCTAAGATTTAAAGTTCGCTCAGGTTCCTTGCCCACCTCATGCACTTAGCCTAAAGTCGTTTTACACCTTCGGTGCGCCTGTGTTTTGGCTGCGCCGTCACCTGAAGTTGGATGTGGGGTTTTCCGCCTGTGACATCCTATTGGCCCTCAAGTAGTTAAGGATTCTGGAGAACTTGGGATTTCAGATTTTCAGATTAGGAATGTCCAGCGCACAATTGGTTTTGTCAAACGGAAGTGGCAGGCGTGCGGAGAGCCCACTTCTCGCCCAGGTGGGTGCCCCAGAGTCCCCTCCCGGCTGCGGGCGTGAAGATGCTCACTGCGGTGCTGTTTACTCTGGGGAGAAGACACAACCTAGAAGCAGTTTAGACGCCTGTAAAGAGGGGAAAGGGGACCTGTTCCTAAGGAAGGTGACTTAACTCGGTTAAGGAAATGACCTTTGGGAAAATCTGGGAAGTATAGGAGTGATAGTGACGGAAACACGTGGTGGAGTCACACATTCAGAGAAGACAGCACGGCCTGCCCCTGCCGGGCCTGCAGGTCGGAGGGTAGGACGGTCGACTTGAGGTCGAGTCTCCTGTGCTCTTTGAACCTGGCACTTTCCACATTATTGTGGGACTAGCGTAAAGGACAGGGTGGGACAAATGCTCAGCTCCCCTGCTGGGAGAGCTTCCTGAGAACACTAGCCGCGCTTGCTGTACGTGGCAGCTGAGAGACACCTGGTCTCTGTGCCTGATGGGCACGGGCATGGCCGATCGGGTGGACAAACCCGGTCCCTGAGTGCACTCTGCACAAAACGCTTCCAACTCAGAACTTTGCGCACTGCTGCCTGGCAGGTCCAGGCTGGGTGTTGTCATAGCAACAGACTCCATGATTGGAATTGCAGATTCTTCCGCTCTTCCTCTGATGGAATTGAGAGGGAGGCAGGATACTTGGTATTGGGCCTGGGACCGCGAGAGTGCACACGTGATATGAGAAACTGGTTGTTTGCCAGGCAAGAAGGAAAATGTATGATTTATGAAGCATCCGAACCAAGAATCCTGGAAGTTTTTAGAAGAACGTGTTCATTCAGATCAGAAGGTTTTGATGCTTAAAATTCTCCTTGAGTCTGGATGGTTCTCTAACAGTAGTTTTGGGTTAGAGAGGTCGTGGGCTAAGTACGGTGGGCCCCCAGGTCCTACGGACTGCTTTCTCCACTTCCTAGCTGTGCAAATCCCCAGATTTGACAGACAGGGGACCCAGGACTGCTGTTGGTGTTGTTTAAAGCCCGGTGGCTCAAGACCCAGAGGGCCAGTGTTCTGTTTGGAGGCCCACAGGCAGGAAGCCTTGTCGCCTGCTTGGGGTGGGTTGGACCTTTGGTTCTTCGGTGGCCTCTAGATGTTGAATGAAGCCCACCCACGTTAGGGAGGGCATCTGCTGTCTGCTGAGTTCAATGTTAATCTCATTCAGAAACAACCAGAATAATGTTGGGCCAGACATCCGGACACTCTGTGGCCCATTCAAGCTGACACAACAAATTAACCATCACCTTTGACCTCCCCGAGTCTTGGTAAAAAGCCGTTAATAATAGTAACTAGCTCGCAGGGCAGAAGGGGGCATACAGAAGTTGCATATATAAAGCACATCACTGGAGAGTGGCTGGTCACGTGGCTGGCTAGTTCTGCTGGGCACGTGTGCTGGACCAAACAAGAGCCTGCTTAGGCCCACTTGTAGTCATACTTGGTAAAACTGGCAGCTTCAGGGTTACCAACGGACACTACCCAGGGGTCTCTCCTGCCAGTGCACATTTGGGTCAGTTCTAGTTCTACCATTTTGAACAATGCTCCTGGGGACTGGGGACACTTGCCTATGGCAACTGGTGCCATCTCTAGGGTTTTCTGCCTAGGAGAGGAACTGGTAGGTCATCGCTTTTGCAGGTCTTTAATTTTACAAGACCAGGCTATTCTGTCCCCCAGGTGATCAGTTTGTCCTTGTTGAGTGAGGTCATGGTGATCAGGTACCATTCTGCTTGTAATGAAGTTCTTATAAAGACTACGCAGCAATGGGCAAAAAGAACCTTGTGAGGAGAAGTAGGGGATGGAGGGAGACACCAAGCGAAATGTAGTCTCAGACCCGTCGGAAAGTGGGGCAGGTCAAAGAAATGTCACAGTAGCGTTTCGATACAAGGTTTCATTCGCGTGTGGGGTCAGACAGACCCAAGGTCAAGCTTCTCTTGCCCACAAACTGCCCATCAGGTCTTGAGCCAGTTTCTAACTCCTCTGCCCCTTGGAAATCTTGGTTTAAAATGGGAATAGACACACCTAATGCAGAGTGCTGTAAAAACCGAGATCACGCCTATAGTAAATGCTGAATAAAAGATGGCCAAACAAATACAAACCGTATGTTTTTGTTTTTGTTTTTAACAGTCATGTGTACTAGGATGATTACTGAGACCTATGGTAGGTCTTAAGTTCTGAAAATTACGTGAAAATTATGAGTAGTTTTTTCTTTCTCGTCTCGTTTTATGTGTTCTGTTTTGTTTAGCAGTGCGAGCGGGGTTGGAACCCAGGGCCTCGTGCTTACCCAGCAAGTACTTCACCACTGAGCCACATCTCCAGTCCCAATCGTATTGCTCTCAAAATGGGAAAATTAATTTGTCTTTGAAGATCACATTATCTGCTGCTTTGTGTGTGTTCCCAGTACTATTTTAATTTCTTTGTTTCCTTCCCATCTCAATTTTTCACTTCTGTGGGGAGTTGGGGAAAGGGTTTGCTTGATTCCAGTTATAGCAGACTGGTCCTGATTCCCCAGGTAGCTCTTAGGCCAGGTTTTGCAAGATAAGAATGATCCCAAGACAGAACTTATTAAGGTAAGGAACCTAATTTAAAGTTCCTTCTGCAAACTCTTATGTGGTTCTACTGCTTCTGGGGTCTGGATTTTCTCAGTATTAGAGTCTGTGCTTGCAAACGAGGAAGGATTCTAGGCCCAGGGCTGTGGCGTATGTCTTCCCAGTCCTTTAGAATAACATATGGCAGGTCTGTTCTGGTGTGGAGGGAGTCTCTGGGGTCTTCGGATTTGCTCCAACCCTTATACATTTCTAGCACTATGGTAGAGTTGGAGAGACAGAGTAGGACACGCCAGCTTATCAGTCAACTTGGGCTGTGCATTAGTCAGTCCAGCCAGGAAGCAGAGAGAGACTGAAAGGGGACAGGGACAGATAATGTCCAAGGCCACAATCCCAGTGACCTACCTCCTCCAATCACACCCTGTCTGCCTACAGTTACCACCCAGTAACGTCCAAATGACTGATCCATCAAATGGATTAATCCACTGATGAGGTCAAAGCTCTCAAGAGTCCAGGGTTGCCACCTCTGAGCATCACCTCACTGTCTTTCACACACGCGTTCTGGGGAGACGTTCCAGATACAAATCCTAACAAGCTGCTATACAAGAACCACAGCCTGGGCAGCTTCACCAGTGCTATTTTCTCATATTCTGGAGGCTGGAAGTTCAAGATCAGAGAGTCAGGAGAGTCAGGTTCTGTGAGGACTCTCTTCCTGGTTTGCAATAGTCACCTTCTCTCTGCGTCCCCACGTGGTGGAAAGAGGAAATGTTGTCTGGCATTTCTTATAATTACACAAATTCTTGCAGATCAGGGGCTCAGCTTTATGGCCTCTTTTAATTTTAATTCTTTCTTTCTCTAATTATTTATTTGTTTATTTTGGTGCAAGAGATCAAACTCAGAGCCTCACACAGGCTCAGCAAACGCTCTACCACTGAGCTACCTCCTCAGCCCCTTAATTACTTCCTGAGAGACCCTTGCTCCAAATACAGTCTTGGGGGTAAGGGTGGCCACATGAGTAAGGGGAGCTCCAGATGGGACTGTAGCACCAGGTAAGGTTTCTGCCTCACGTTTGAGGGGCGTAACCTACTGTGGACAAGTGCACAAATAAATAAACCGAGCAGTCAGGGTGATCCGCAGTTCCATGGAGGAAGCGAAGAGGGAGTGATGGAGAATAAAGAAAGTTCGGGGTCATTCTGCAGAAATAGGATCGGGAAAGACTTAACAGAGGAGACCACCTTTCAGCTGAGATCAGAAGGATGAGGGGGGCTGGGTTGTGGCTCAGTGGGGGAGCCCTTGCCTAGCACGTGCGAGGCCCTGGGTTGGATCCTCAGCACCACGTAACAATAAATAAATAAAATAAAGAAACTGTGTCCATCTACAACTAAAAATGTATTTTTGAAAAAAGTAGCTGTGCGAAGCATTCTAGGCAGAGGGAATTTTTTTTCAATATTATTATTGTTTTATACAAATAAACTTGATTTACATTTAGCACACATTTACTGCATTCTTTGTTTTTTAGGCTTTTTATTTTTTAATTATTTTATTTTATTTGTTCTAATTAGTTGTACATGAGAGTAGAATGCATTTATACATTTTGCAAATGTTTTCTCTGATATGCGGAAGCTAATTCACAATAAGGGGGGATAGAGAAGAACAGAGTTACTTAGATTAAGGAGAGGGGAGTGAAGGAGGGGAAGGGGTTGGGGTAGGAAGGACAGTGGAGTGAAACAGACATTATGACCTCATGTACCTGTGTGACTGTATGACCAACATGATCCTGAATATGTACTGTCAGGAAAATGAGAGATCACACTCTATTTATGTATGATCTATCAGAGGGAATTTTTTAAATGCAGAGACTTTATTTGGAGAAAATCATGGTATGTCCCGGGAGCTGTTGGGAAAGCCAGCATGGCAGGGCACACGGGTTCAGAAGGCAGCTGTCACACATCAGCACCTAGAATCCTTGGCAAAATGCAGCAAGCAAAATTCATAGTGCCTTGTTGAGTAACTAAGATGATGAAAGTGATTCTAGGAACCAGATATCAAAGAGGAGGGGAGAGACTGTCTTGGTGACCCAGGAGCTAGTGTCGTTAGTGCCTGGAAAAGTTCAGAGACTGAAGTCTTGGACTCATGAGAAGTAGTGAGAAATGAAAGTTCCCACATGAAGCCAGGATGCTGGGAGGGCCCACAGTCCCTGCCCCAGGTAAAGGACGACAGGAGGAAATTATATACCCAGGTAGACAAGGGCACTTAAGTTACTGTGTCTAAGTCTTGTCAAAAGGAAAAAAATATTCATGAAAATCAAAACCAAGAAACTCTCACATAACTCTCAAATTTATACCACCCATGCCACCTCAGACTTTCTAAGTTGAGGAGAATCTCAAACACTGGTGTGTTAACAGGGATACCCATAGAAAATCTCAGAGAAACAAACCCAAATGCTGGAGACGCTCACCCTCAGCCCAGGTCACACAGAATTCCCACAGATGAAGTCCTGCTGAAAATGAGCTTGCAATCTCAAATTACAAATACACAAGGAAAAACTTCACCATGTCCAAGAGTCAGAAGGAACACCGAACTAAAGGGGAGCCATCTCCGCAAGACCTCCAGATAAAAGAACCATCCGAAAGACTCTCTTGTATGTTGAAAACAAAGTCACAAACTATACCACTGAGAAATAAAACATGGCAGAGACTTGAAGAGGGAAAATAGGGCAGGTTCTCAAAGAAGAAAAGAATGTCTTCATAAAAATAACAACAAAGTCAAAATTTGCAGACGATGGCCTGAACAGCAGACAAGTAAGATATGGAAAGAGAGTTAATAAACTGGAAAAAGGTGCCAGAAGACTACAGAGTGCATTGCACAGAGGTAAAATGTGCAAGGCCTGAAAGATAGGTGAGAGAAGGTGGATTGAGTGGAGAGGTTCCATATACTTTTTTTGGTATCAGGGATTGAACCCAGGGGCGCTTAACCACTGAGGCACATTCCCAGCTCTTTTTAAGTTTTATTTTGAGACAAGTTCTCACTAAGTTGCTCAGGGCTTCACTAAGTTGCTGAGGCTGACTTTGAACTTGTGATCCTCCTGCCTCAGCCTCCCGAGCTGCAGGGATTATAGGCGTGTGCCACTGTGCCTGGCTCAATATTTTTATTATTAATTTTTTTATTTGTTCTAATTTGTTGTACAGGACAGTAGAGTGCATTTATACATGTTGATAGACCATACATAAATGGAGTGTAATTTCTTATTTTTCTGATTGTCCATATTGTAGGATCACATGGGTCATTGTAAGAACTGAGAAAGGGTTATTAGTTGATAGGTATGTGGAGGTGGTTGAACAA
Organism: Sciurus carolinensis; assembly: GCF_902686445.1. Lineage (NCBI taxonomy): Eukaryota > Metazoa > Chordata > Mammalia > Rodentia > Sciuridae > Sciurus > Sciurus carolinensis. The sequence continues at coordinate 199,166,917 of NC_062213.1, read as the reverse complement.
TGGCTACTCCTGGGAACTGTTACCTGGTAGGGAAAAGGATCTTTGCAGGTATAATGAAGTCAAGGATCTTGATATGGAAAGAGTAACCACATTTACACAGATGGCCCTAAAAACAATCACAAGTGTTCTTTCAAGAGTAGAATTCACACTGACACACCAGAGGATGCAGATGAAGATAGAGCGCAGAGAGATTTGAAGGTGCTGGTCTCAGAGATTGGAGTGATGTGGCCTGTAACTGGGGCTGCTGGCATCCCTCAGAAACAGAAGAAGCGAGAACAGATTCGCCTGCAGAGCCGTCAGAGGGAGCGAGGTCCAGCGGATCCTTTCACTTTGGTCCAGGACCCTGGTTTTGGACTTGGGGTTCCCAGAACTTGGAGAAAATAAGTTTTTCTTATCTTTAGCCACCAGGTTTGCAGTAATTTGTCACAGCAGCCCTAGGAAACTAATACAGAATGCATTATTTGGAGGTTGGGAATGAACATCAAATTACAGGAAGCGCAGATAAAAACAAACCAGAGTGAAATCAGAGAACATCAAATCCAGAGAAAAGACCTTGAAAGTAACCAGAGGGAAAGTGCAGGGGCCCTGCCGGAATGACAGTATCTTTTTCAAAACATTACACAGTCCTGAAGACAACAGAGTATTCTCTGGAGGTTGCTTATGAAGAAAAGCAATGGTTAAGAGCAAAAGTGAAATGGAGCCATTTCCAGGCAGGCGCTGCAGAGCTGGCCAGCAGCAGATCCCTGCCGAAACTGCTGCCTCAGAAAGAAGAAAGCTAAACCCCCAAAGACACAGAGACACACAGGAGGCGACTCAGCCAGCCTGGAAAACGCGTGATTCGATAGAGATCAGCATCAAATGTTTAACAAGTACAGACTGAGTATCCTGAATCCAAAATGCTTGGGACCGGAAGTGTTTTGGACTTCAGACTATTTTTCAGATTTCGGAAGATTTGCTTATGCATAAAGAGAGACCTCGTGGACAGGACCCACGTCTAAACACGAATTCCTTCATGTTTCATGCACACCTGATAGTGCACATGGCCCGATGGTCATTTTATTCCATATTGTTGGTGTGCCTGTGCCTTGGCTCGGACCCCTCACAAAGGGGTCAGGTGGGAAGTTTTCCACTGTGGCCGAGATGGGGGCGCTCAGAAAGTTTCAGAATTTAGAGCATTTCAGATCTTGGACTTTCAGATTAAGGATGCTCAACCTAGATCGTAAAACTACGACTTGAAACCATAAAAAGGAAGAAGGTATTAACATGCCAGGCAGAAATAATATGTAGGGAAAGAAGGGAAGCGTTTGAGTCACAACCTGTAGTCTTTGCATCGTCTGGAAGCAGAGGTGCTGATCAATTTTAGATCCTATGGAGAATTTTCACCAATGTGTAGAAAAGAGAGAGAAAGGATACAAAAGCATGTGACAAACAGCAAATGCAAACTAAGATTCACAAAATAACTATCAGTGTATCAAGAACCACAAAAGGTGTAAACAAACTAATCTCACCATTCAGAAAGCAGAATCCTTGAGGAATACACGAAATCTACCTACTCAATGCTTTGGCAAGAAGAACAGCAAGAATAGAAGTACTCAAATACTTGAAGTCTGGATAGGAAAAAGAAAGAAAAAAAAGCAAACTTTCACGATTTAAAGACAAAAATATCTACTTAGAAAACTCAGGTACTCTACATAGAAACTAATAACACTAAATTGCAAATTTAGCAATTTTGCAAAGAACAAGCTTAAATCTACAAAAACCAATTGTACATATCAGCCAACACAATTAGAAGATGTAATTTTAAAAAGAGACCGCATACGTTAGCCATAAAAACTTAAAGGTATCTAGGAATAAACCTTTATGGAGAAATTTATAAAACGTTATTGAACGACATTAAAAGGAAAAAAGAGAAAAGACCTAGAAAAATAAAGATCTGGGCAGCAGATCCTATTCATTAGTGGGAAGAGTCGATATTATAAGACAGAAATGTTTCCAAATCAGTCTTTAAAGCTAATATCATTCTAGTCACGATCCCAGCTGTATTTTCCATGCAAATGATACATAAAAAATTAAGGAGGCAAAAAGTTTTATAAAAAGCTATTTGGTGAGAGGGTTTTCCTTCCTGGGTATGAAGACATCAAAAACCGTCAACATTAAGACAGCGAGATATGGATTCCACGGTGGACGGACAAGTCTATGGGTTGAGATTTCACTCCATACGGGCAATGTACACGGAGTCCTCCCCTTTGCTAGACGTGGCACTGGGACTCCTTGAGGAGAAAGGGGTGTCCAGGCCCCAGTAGGACTGGGATTGCCATGGTTCCATATGGAGAAAAAGTTAATTAGATCTTTTCCTCAATATGCAAAATTCAATCCCAGGTAAATAAATTAAAAGGGCAAACATTTAACACACTGAACAGAAGACAAAGGACACCTTTGGTAGAGAATTTCCTTAAAAATTAAATGGGTAAAGAAATAAGGTGAGGCTGACACCGTAATAATTAAAATCATCTAGAGAACAATTTTGCTGCAGAGGAAGTAGAAACGGATCTCACAAATCACGGGGTGGGGGGGTGCATAAAAACACAGAGTGGCATCCAGAATACCCAGAAGTAGGGAGGACAGGGCAGAAGAGCAAATCAGTTCACTAAGAGGGACATTTGGCGTCGTCAGTGACACCGGAGATGGGCACCTACTGGTTTTTGGCATTTCCATTTCTATGAACGTGCCCAGAACAGACTCCCACGTGTATCTACAGCAACGGGCAAAGCCCAAGTGTATTTGTCGTAGCCCTATTCGTAATGGGAAGAGAAAAGTTGCAGTGATTGGGGCAGGAGGAGAACCTAGCGTCCATTAATTATCAGAAAGATACAGGAGTCACTTGCAGAGAACTCGCAGGATGCGGAGCCACACTGCAGTGGGAACGGTGGCTCGGAGCAGCCCACGTGGACGCCTGGGAAATGCAGAGACTGGGCTGAGCCGGGAAAGTTGCAGAATGATTTATTCAAGTTAATAAGTTTGGGGGAGGAAATGTAAAATAGTCCCCTGTACACTGAGTGTGTGTGTGTGTGTGTGTGTGTAAAATATGTACATCTGTAGCCAAAACAGATCAAGCCTGAGAATGATAACGACCCAGCCCTCTGGGAGGGGTCAAAGCCCAGGGAGGCTTGGTGGCATCTGTGAAGCTTCGATGCTATCAAGTAAGAGAGGGAAGCACCTGGAGGCAGGTCGGTGTGGCCGGCGGGGGTGGGTACCAGGGTCCTCCGTGGCTCCCTTCTGTTCCCTGTATGCATGAGCTATTTCATTACAGAACAGTTTTTTTAATTAGTTAAGTAGGAAAACCAGTCCAAAGGCGATTGTGTTGATCTGGGCAACAGTAGACAGTGCTCAGTGTATCCAGGGGAGCGGGGCAGAGGGAGAGAAGTGGACAGAATCAAAACATCTCGGGGGCGGGAGTAAGGGTCTGGGGCAGGTTTGCTGCCAGAGGCGCAGCAGGTGTTACAGCCGCGGCCTCTGCCCCGTTCACAGTCCTGGGACTCCAGCAGGTTGCCAGTGTGGGCACTGCTGCACTGGGGGGTCTCTCCCACCCACCCAAGCTGCTGAGAGCTGTGCCACCACCCACCCAAGCTGCTGAGAGCTGTGCCACCCCCAGCGGGTAGGTCAGAGGCTAAGGAATGTGACCCCCAGCCATGGCCCTCTGAACTTGGCACCTCTCCTCTGGGTAATTCCAAGGCTTGTGTTTTGTGCAGGTTTAATAGCAGATGCTTTGGGCCACCTTCCCTTCCCTGTGTCCCTTCCCACTTCCTGCCTGTGTTAGCCCCAGGTCTCAGGGAATCACTTCCATCTGCTTCCAAGAGAACCCACGCTAAGGCAGCAGGCACGCTTCCAAAGCCAGTCTACCTGCCACCAAGTACCTCAGAGATGTCACCTCAATGGGGCACAGTGAGGAGGAAGCACAGATTCCAAGGGCTGTGGGCAGGTGCAAGGGGAGATGCCACTGGCACAGGGAGAGCAGAGCTGAGGGGCAGAGGGCGAGGTGTGCAGCTCAGCAGCTCGCAGAGAAGAGAGGCCGCCTTCCTGCATCAGGAGGCAAGTGCACTCAAGGTCAGGGGGCTGGGGCAGCAGAGCGCCCTCTGGGGAGTCCGGATTAGGTGCCCGGCACCCCCTGGCTGCTCTCCTCTCTCTAATCCCACGGGAATGTCCTCTATTTGCTTTGACATTGCAGGCATGTCTGCAGAGCAGGATTCGGCAAAGATGGATTGTGCTTTGATACAAAATATGATTGAATGTCACTAGAGAGTGACTTCTTGATATAGCATCAAATGACAATTCAGTTTCCCCAAAGTGAGATTTCAGCCAAGAATTAGGAAGCATTTGCCTTGACAGTAATGTAAAATATGATTGCTTAAAATTTTAATTTTATTATATGTAAGCACACAAAATAACCCAATAGTTTCAGGTAGTCTCTGCATGCATTATTCCAGTGATGCAATAACATCTTTCAACCGGGCTTTTTTTTTTTCTAAACTCTAAATCCATTGCACCTGGCTTACTAAGTCACTCTGACTTTTATCAACAGCAAAAGTATCGTAGTGAGTTTCTTGGCATTTCTCTGGCTGCTGATTTGGATGGAAAATGCTTAACTTGACTTCACCTTCTCACGAAGGTGAATAAAGATGTCTCCAAGGAAACCAGCTCTGGCGTCTCCGTCTACAATGTATTTATCCAGTGCCACAGAGTCAATGAAACACATCAGTTCAAATGACCATCAGGGATCTGAGCCTGAGATATTTTCCCCTCCCTACTGGCTGGAATAAAACCAGGGAAACAGGCTACTCTCGGAACAGACTGGGCAGAGCAACCCCAGAAATGAGCAGCCTCCATCTTTGAGGCCATTGGAAAATGTCATCATCAGAAATGGAAATTACAAGACACCTGCGTAGAAAGAGTGGCTTTCTGTAGACATGTCCGTCCCAGGAGAGGGTTGATACAGAGTTACTGGTGGAACCAGTTTCAGTAGGTCTCATGGAGATGAGCAGATGTACTGTGGAACCTTGGAAAGATTTTACTAAAAGTGGAATCAAAGAGATGGTAGGAGCTCATAGTAGGAAGATCTGAGTTCAGATTTCGGCTCCACGGTTAGCTATAAGATCCTTAGCAAGTTGCCTAGCCACTCTGAACCTCAGTTTCCTCCTCCGTGACCTCTAAGGGCACGCAGGCTTGTCATGATGACTGACGATAACACATGTGATGTACTTTGCAGCACACTTGGCACATAGGAAGCCCTCGGCAGACAGTGGCTGCTACTTTTATTACCACTGTCAAAATGTAACCGAAGAAGGAAAATTTTACCTCTAAAGTACGTTGTACATTTTCTGGTGGGAAGCAATTTTGCTGTGGGTGCAAGGGAGAGGATATTGGAGATTAGGAACTTGTCAGAATTTATCAGCATCAAGCAAGGAAAATGACTTTGCTTCCAGACAGCAAGACTTGCTTTTTAGACAATTAATCTGACTTTCCTGGCTAGGGGGAGGGATTTTTTTTAGCAGATCCGACTCCTATCTTTTAATTGTGTACTCCCCATGCTGCCTCTTGTCGGTGATTGAGGGTGCTAAGTAGGGCGATCCACATGACTCTCCCCAGATCTAAGCCCAGAACTTTCTCCCACTGCAGGTCATGGAATTAGCTGCTGTGAGTTCGGCTATCATGAGTCAGTCGCCAGTACACTTCTGTGTGCACAGATGAAAGTCAGGTTCCTGCCTCTGCAGAAATCATGACCTAGGGGGCTTGTGGTGACCCTCTCCCCACCCAGAAACCAGCTCCCTGTGACGTCTCGTCTGAGGACCCCCGACTGCCATCGAGTTCCAATTCTCAGCGAGCACTCAGTAGGGTCTGGTTTTCATTCCATCGTGAGCTTTGTGGAGCATTTTCAATGGGAAGAAGTTTATCTCGGGAGCCGTCACTACCACGCAGTGCCGACCAGGCCAGAATGTGCCAGGCACTGTATTAAATATGCCTTATTTAGTCTTCTCAGATATTTTTCTCATTTGCAGTTTGAAGATAAGCACCCTGAGGCCAGGAAAGTCCAAAGACTTTAAAGTCACAACAGCATCTGAAGACTCTTCCTCCCCTCCGCACTCCCTCCCCTCCCAGGCCCTCCCCCACAGCAGGACATGGGTACCCAAGGCTTGTGCCCCGTCCAGCCACCCCATGAAGGGCTCGCCTCTTCCCGGGCCTTAGCAGAGACTCAGATCTCTGTGTACACACCGTTCTTAGACAACGCGCCTTGGGTTATTGCTGGAGCTAGTACATCCATCAAAAAGATGTAAATAGTTACTAATCAGCTTACATCAATTATCAGTCATTGTTTCCCCACATCACCCAAAGAGCTCCCCGAGAGACGTTCGTATTAATTGGAGCAATCAGCGGAGTGACTCTCAGCGAGCGTGGGCACTGCTAAGCCCATGCAGCACCAGGGTGCCGATCGGGTGGCATCTCTAGTTCTTCTCCTGCGTGGTGTTATTAGGGGCGGGGTGATGCGATCCATCTTCCAACGTCTTTGAAATCTCCATCCTGGAGGGACACAGGACAGACACATCGGGAGAAGGCGCATCCCTGCATCTCTGGTGGGGACTTGGAGTGGACCTTCCTGGAGAGACCCTCAGGACCTGAGGACAGGGACAGACTGATTCTGAGGCACTGTGGGTTAGACATGCCCTGTGTCTCCAAACACGGCCTGAGGAACACGATCGGATTCTGTCGATGAGTTTGAAAAGGTCCGGGTTCTGTATTGTGGAACAGGTTATCTTGACCTGAAATTTCACAGAATGTTTAAGAACATTTATCGAGCTTGCAGGCAAGTTGGTGCCTTTGCGAGGTGAACCTCCCGAACTGTTTTAACCACACACACACATACATACAAATCTGTGTCTCTCAGATTTGGTGACACTTAGTTTCCCAAATGCAGACTTAGGCATTAGAATCCCAACCTTCCCACCCCACACACGCCCTCCTCCGGTGGAGAGTCGGGTCTCGGGGTGACCACTTTCCCATGTCTGAATAGCAACTGCAAATGAACCTTTAAACTGCCTCCTCTTTCCAGGGTGGCTTTCTAAATGGCTGCCCACTGAGGTGGCACGTACATGCAAGGGTAGAGGTGACACCATGGGTTCAAGGGTAGAGGTGACACCATGGGTTCAAGGGTAGAGGTGACACCATAGGTTCGAGGGTTGAGGTGATACTGCAGGTTCAAGGGTAGAGGTGACACCATAGGTTCGAGGGTAGAGGTGACACCATGGGTTCATGGGTAGAGGTGATACCGTGGGTTCATTGATAGAGGTGATACCGTTTCAGGGTGTCTATGTAGCATCCTTGCATATAAGAGATATAAAATGATCTTTCTGGTGAACTGGCATTTTTCTGGCCCAGCGCTTTAAGATTTGTGACGCTCCGTGAGTTACCCAAATAGACACGTGGTACGTGGGTCGGCGGGCCGATTCTCCAAAGCTACCCACTGAGCTTTGCCAGCCCAGGGACCCAGACTTGGAAGGTCTTTCTTGGATGGTCCCCATGCTTATTGGCACAACAAAGGTTCTGAGACGAGCCAGCAGCAGAGGAGCCTAGTCCACCATAGCAGACCAACAAGAAAACAGGCAAATCAGTCTTTGCCTTTGTTATTTTAAACCTGTATTGAACTCCGCACTGGGGCCGAGTGAGTTTCCTGTTCTGATCTGAACGTGTTTCAAGGAACATCCATCAGGATTGCCTAGCTAAATACCTAGGAGTCCTGGCTCCGTCCATGTAAGGGTGTAAAGCAAATCACCCTAACAAGCCAGTTTGGGAGTGTCTTTGAGCTCCGGCCTCTACAGCACAGACCAACAACTTACAGTATCAGGCTGTCCCCAGCAAAGGACTGCAGTGCCGGGTCCACCCGCCTTTTGCTGGTCTAGCCCTTTGCTACAATTTGGATACAGGGTATCTCCAAAAGCTCATGGGTGAGGCCATGAGAGAGTGTTCAGAGGTGAAATGGTCAGACTGCGAGAGCTGTAACCTACTCAGTGGATTAATCCACTTTCTGAGTGGATTAAGTGGGTGGTGACTGGAGGTAGGTGGGGTGCGGCTGGAGGAGGTGGGTCACTGGGAGTGAGCCTTTGGGGTCTGGGTTTTGCCCCTGGTGAGCCAAGCTCTCTCTCCGCTGCCTGGCTGCCACTCCTGAGGCTTTCCTCGGCCACTCCCTTCTGCCGCGAGGTTCTGCTCACCGCAGGCTCAGGGCTATGGAGCTGCCAGACCTCTGAAACTCGTCCTCCTCCAAGTCCTCCTCCTCAGGTGTTTTGGTCGCAGTGACGAGAAGCTTACCGAGACCCCCTGCAAGGTTCGTGATCTTTGGTGGCCTGCCGAGCAGTCAGGTGCATTTCATTTCTCTTGCTATCGCTTCTCTGCTCATACAAGGCAAGAAAACAGAAAAATCTCACTGTCTGCTGCCCGTTGGTTCCCATGCCCCCCAAAAGGTTTAAAAACAGATTACGCCTCACATCTGAGTTCAGTTACCTGGCAGCCAGGTAGCAACACCCTTGGCTCCAGAGGTGTAAACTGCTCTTTCTGGGGAGTGTCCAGGAGCGAGATGGCAGCTGTGTCAGTCAGATTGTGTTGTTGTCACAGAACACCTGAGGGAATCGGTTTAAGGAGGAAAGGGGAATTTTGGCGCGTGACTTCGGAAGTTTCAGTCCACGGTCTTGGGCTCTGTGGCTTTGGGCCTGTGGCAGCTCAGTACACCGTGGTGGGAGTGTATGGTGGAGGGAGCTGCTCCCCTCCCGGCAGCTGGAAGCAAAGAGAGAGAGCGAGGGCCAGGTCCCTGTGTCGCCTCAGGGACACACCCCACTGGCCTAACTTCCTGCCACTTTCCCGAAGCCCCACAGGCAGGTATCTGAGCCCTCAGCAGGCTGGCCTGTGGGGAACATTTGAGATCCGAACCAGCCTTCCTGTGACCATTCCTGGCTCACGGAGTCTCTAATTCTAGTCTCCTGGGTTTCCCTGGGGCTCTGGCAGAAGAAATCTTCCCCTCTTGGAAACCCATGTAATTGCTTTCCCCAGCCCTAGTGGATTCGGACTGGGAAACTCAGGTGGAGGCTGACTTAGGGAGGCCCTTTATCTGTCCACACTGCTGGCTCACTCTCTGTGAAGAACCGTGCAATTCTTTGATCAGATCGCCACTTCTCTGAACAGATCAAGAGGGGGGACGGCCCCGGGGAGACTCGTCTGCCTGCTTCGCGCCTGCCCACTTCCACAATGCCCTGCTTTGGAGTCCTGGTGTTCCTTGGAGCAGAGTTTGAGAAACTTGTCGATGGGGCTCCTGGATAGAGAGGTGGGAAGCGTGGATTCCATCCTAGCAGAACCACAAACCCCGGGCTGAAGCTGGTCACGGTCCCTAAACCCCCAGGCCCTCTGCCTGCGCCTCTGTAACATGGTGGAGAACCGTAAGCACACTTTGTTTCCCACCACAGGCTGCCACGATGGGCCAGCACTCAGAAATTGCAGCACGGTGATTTGATACTTTTCAATGGTCTTCAAATCTGTATTTTCTTATAAAATATCCCTGAAATAACACGGTATAAATACTAGTAAATATGAAATTCTGGAAAGAAATTAAATGCTAACCAGACGTCGAGCGTGCGAAGGCCTCACCTACCCACAGTGTCTCCAGCAGCAACGCCTCCACCTGCTGGGTGCTGTTTTGGTTTTTTTTTTTTTTTTTTTTTTTTAAATATGGAACGCTTCACGAATTTGCGTGTCATCCTTGCGCAGGGGCCATGCTAATCTTCTCTGTATCGTTCCAATTTTAGTATATGTGCTGCCGAAGCGAGCACTGGGTGCTGTTTATTGAGCGCTTCCCACGTGACAGGTACTCCTGGGTTCAAGCCCCGCCTCCAGCACATATTCCCTCCAGGGCCGACCCCGTGGGCTGACAGCCCTGAGTCTAATCCCTCCCTGACCCCGAGTCAGTGTGGTTCCAATGAACTTCCCTTCCTAGCCCGACTCCAGGGTGGACCTGGGACTGGCCTGGAGACCGTTCTCCCTCCTGGAATTCTGCTGGAGCCTGTGGGAGTGACAAACAGCCCCCTGAGCCAGGCTCAATCCCGCATGTGCCTGGAACTGCCCCTGCAGCTTGGCCTACCCAGGGAGAGACCCCAAGTGAGAACCAAGCCCACCCAGGAAAAAATAGGACCCAAAAGGATGGGAAAGGCAGAGTCCTGGGCACAGAACTTGAGCCCCTGGATACAAATGTCCCCGGAGCCAATTCTAGACACTTCTGGCAGCAAAGTCACTTCCTTGCTCCAGCGAGTTCAAGTTGAGTGTCCGAGGCAATCGGAGGAGTTCCAGCTAACATGAAGCTCCTGACCTCTCACAACGGGAATGAGGGTGCACATCTCGCAGGCTGTCGGGAGGGTTAAAGGAGGTACTGACACCAAGATCACGTCCAGCCGAGTGTGGCCGTTGCTCTGCATGTGTCTCGTCCGGGTTGAGCCCCTCCATGGCTGAGCATAGGTGCATTATCTTCATTTCACTGATAAGACACCTGGGATGGAGAGTCATGAGACTCTTGATCTCAAGTTTATTTGAAGCCCAAATCTGACGCCATCATCCAGGTGGGTTCCACCAAGGCACTCTGCTCCCCCACAAGCAAGTCTGCTGTCCTGCCAGACTGAGCTCACCCACACATACTGAAAGCACATGCACAGTTGCATAGGTTGTCCACTGCATAGCCCTTTCAAAGAACTTTCACATGGACACTAGATGAATAGTGCCCTCTAGAGTTGTGCATGGTTCTAAAAACTGCAGGCACACAAAAGACCTGTAATGACAGGTACCAGGAGGTACACAGGTGCTTACATTACAAAGTATCCGTCTGCTTGTCTAACCACATTCCAGCATCTTCCCATCACTCCTGTCTCCAGCATTGCCAGGGGAGAGAAGGGCCCGAGATTCCCAGGCCCCCATGGCTGCTGAACCCCTGCCAAACCAGTCCCTGGGCTGGTGAAGATGCTGATTCCACCCCAGCCATTCTGACATCACAGAGAAATCATCCTGTGTCCCTCTGCGTCCTCTCCAGCAGGGAAGAAAGTCATGCAAAAGCACATAGTGACAAACAAGCTCACTTCCAGGAAACAGCCGGCGGACTCCTGGCCCGATGGTTTGGGGAGCTCAGTGGAGGTGCATGGAGCCGGGCAGAAGCAGGGACAGGCCAGAGGGTGGGAAAGGATTCCTGGGCCCTGTGTCCCCACCAGAGGCCCCGCTGAGCCAGTGGGATGGGGCAGACCCATGTCCACCCAGCATTCACAATGCCCATCTCTGGGGCCAGGCTGTGGGAGATGGAGTCTGTCCCCAGGAGCCCCAGGAAGCTCTTGCTGTGGCTGGGGACATCCCGAGACTGGAGCGTCTCCCCATCTCCTGAGTTGGGGCTCTAGCTGAGATACTGCCTTGCCCCACCTCCTGGAAGGCTGTTCCTGGTGGCCTAAGAGTGGCCATGAGATCTCCCTCAGAAGGCCACCTAGGGAATAACCCCCGGTGCATCCACTGAGCCCTAGCCACCAGGCCCCTCATGCTGGTCCTGTGCGGTGCTCCCCAAGGCCCTGGTGCGGGACACACCCCTGGCTGCACTTCTGGGTAGGGACGTGGAGAAGTCAGAGGGTGTGTTCTGGGTCACCCTGCTGGTGGGGGCAGAGCTGAAATTCAAAGCCAAGACTGTCCAACTCCAGAGCCCATGCACACCAAACACGCTGACCCTCATCACCCTGACCCTCGTCACCCCGTCTGTCCCTCTCCCATCCCCCGACTTTCTGGAAAATGCTCTCATGTGGATCTGGGGGAGGACCACGGCAGCAGCCTCCTTTGCGAGGCTGTTCTGAACTGCGTGGTGTCCAGCTGCTCAGAGCAGAGGTCCTCCCGGTGGGTGGCCTCCCCTTTCTCCTTGCCCTGTGTGACTCGGCTCGGCCAGCCCGCCTCCTGGCTCTTCCTCACTCTCACCTGGCGTGCGCCCTCCTCGTGGCTTTCCTACCTTCCTGCAGAGCCTCCCCCGCGGGCCTCTGCCCGATGCATCTCCTGCCTGAACAGGGATCTTCACCCCACACGGCCTCTGCCCCCGGGACCCCACCCACCCTGACCTCCGGCCTGGCAGGTGTCAATGCCGGACTTGCTGCTTCTCCCGCCTTCGCCGCCTCTCCCGGCATGTCCTCAGGCTGCCCGGGTGAGGGCAGGGGCTGCCGGTGCCTGGTCCAGGGGAGTCCTCGCTGAGCTCCCGAGTGGACCATTGAGTGGGCAGTGCACTGGGCCCAGGCTGTCCCCGCTGGGCTTGCCCTGTCCACAGGCAGCAGTGACACGCAGGTACCCAAGGTCAGTTCTCACTGTCACCCAAAGGCTCTGCAGCCAGTGGTGCCCGGCTGTGCTCAGGCCCAGAGGGCACAGCTGAAGGGAGACCAAGGGCGTAGAAGGTTCTGCCCACCCCTGCTCCAACCCAGAGACACCATGGTAGGAAGCTGAGAGCCGGGTCAGGGCAGGGAGGCCGGCCTTCCTTCCCAGGGTGCCGTGCTGCTCCGGATGGTACCGGCCATAACTCAGGAGTGCCGTTCTGACCCACCCAGACTTGGGATTGGTCTTTCACTCAGTCAGCAATTACAGTACAGGTACCAGGTAGCCAGCCTGGGCCAGGCCTGGAGCGGGCACGAGAACAAATGGAGAACGGACTCTGCCTCTCCCCTCTGCCTTTACGGCCCACGGATCTAACAACCCACAAAAAACGTAAGATCGTTAGCTTACAGGAGGGCCAAGAAGGGAGGCCCGAGGCAGAGCCGACACCCCCCGCGTGGTCAGGAGAGGCTTTCCCAAGGCAAAGACGTTTCAGGCACGTGCAAACGTCCTGAGGTTCACGGGTCTCCTTCCCCTCTGCTTCCCCTTCATGATTACATGGCTACAGGCTTATTCCTTATGCTCCCTCCACCTCAGGTTTCTCATCTTAGTAGTTCCTGTCTTATGTTGATAGTGTTTGAATGAGCTCATATACGTCATGAAATTCCTGGAACACTGCCCAACACAGAACAAGCACCTTATAATTATTTTTCATGGAGGTTGCTCTACCTCACTCAGACTTTTGAACAATTGCAAAGAAAAGAAAAAACTAGCAAAGTTTTAAATTGTATACTCACACACACGTGTGTGTAGATAGAAGATACATAGATAGAAGATAGATAGAAGATAGATAGATAGATAGATAGATAGATAGATAGATAGATAAAAAGACAGACAGGAAGGACATGTGCATATGTATCCATTCGCACAAATACGAAATGTAATCTATGCCAGACCTTTGGCCATGGCAGAGGGAGGCTCAGGTTTGGTGTGGCTGGGTGCGTCTCTGCTGCACCCCCAAGTCCAAGTTCACTGCAAAGCCACATTACATGGTATCTTAGTCTCGTGATCGAACTGCAGTTTCCAGGTTCTCGTTAATTTAAATGATGGCTCCAACTCATCAAGGACTTCTGTGAAAAGACTGCAGACCCTCTTCTCTGCCATGGGCTGCAGCTCGGGTCTCCAGAATGGATTTCCTTCTGTTGGCTATCGGCACAGGCCCTAGCCGATGGGTTCGATAAATGCTTGGCTGGCTTCCTTGAGCTGGAATCTATCAAGTCTGAACGAGGGTCCTGGCAAGGTTATGGGTAAGCCTCGCATCCTGATTTGTGTCAGGTCCCTAAATGCCGTGTCTGATGGCTCATCTTAATTAAAGACTGTCAGGAAGAACGCACTCATTTTGTGAGACCAAGTTAGCACATTCTCGGCTCTTCCTGAACATTCCCCTACTCTCGAAGGTGCAGGCTCGGGAATTCAGGTTAATAAATGAGCTCGGCAAGGCCTGTGGTTTCAATCAAGAGTGCCTGTGGGGACTTAGATGCTTCTAGACTTGCTGCAGACCCACCCCCCGCGTCCAAATGTCCCTTCCAACCAGAAAACTCGTCTGCATGTAAAAAAATTAAAAAGATACAGGCGGAACGTGAGAAAAGCAGATTTTAAAAAATGATTATATTCAATCAGATCAAATAAGAATTCAATCACTACAAATGAGGATACAGGCTCCATAAATATTTATCAAGTGGGTAGATGAGTGGATGGGTGAGCAGATGAACGGGCACGTTGAAGAAGAAAATACAGCCACGCCCAGCGTGTCTGAGTCAGGTGCGATGCCGAGCGGGGTCCACAGCTCCTGCCTCCTACTGGCCAAAGTGCTGGCCATCCTGTGAATCCTCTGGGGAGGTGTCAGAGGTGGGCATTTGGGGACCCATTTTACAGACAGAAATTCGCTTTCTTCTCCAAACCCACGCGGCTAGTAAGTGTGAGCCGACATTTGCACTCAAGCGTGGTGCTGCCCCAGCCCTGCCAGGGGACAGAAGGACCTAGGGAGGCAAGATGTGAGCAGGTGACAGGGACCCCGCTCGGCATGAGGAGCAGGCTCCCAGAATCAGGCTGAAATCTCCGCTGTGGGACTTGGACGTCTCTCACCCTCCACTCTGGCCTCCTCACGACCCTGCCGGCACAGGGAGGGACGGGGACGCCGAACGCACTCCCTCCAGCTCCCGGAGGCAGCGCCCCTGCAGCAGCTCTGGACGCGCGTAGGACTGTCCACGGCACGTGACGTCAGCTACGAGGATGGCGAGACCGAAGTCGCCTCCAAGTCTGTAGCCTCGCGTTTTTGTTTTAACCAGGATGGAAAAGAAGACCCTTGGGCCCCGGGATAGAAGCCAGGGGAGACGGCGCTTCCGCCTCACCAGTCCTGCGGGGGCTCCGGGCCCAGAAGCCCTCGCGGTTCCCCGCCTGGTGCACTAGGCTCCTGCTGACGGGTTAGGTGGACCCTCCTCTGTGCTTGGAGACAGACTGTGACTGGTTGAGGTTTCTTTCTAGGTAGCTGTTGTGCACACAGCTGTACGTGTTGTGTAGGTGGATGTGTACACACACACACACAAACATGCACAAACACATGCACACAAACACACATGCACACAAATACACAAACACACACAAACACACACACAAACACACATGCACACAAACACATGCACACACAAACACACACACACAAACACACACACACAAACATGCACAAACACACATGCACACAAACACACATGCACACAAACACACACACAAACATGCACAAACACACATGCACACAAACACAAACACATGCACACAAATACACAAACACACACACACAAACACACACAAATGCACATGCACACACACACACAAACATGCACAAACACACATGCACACAAACACAAACACATGCACACAAATACACAAACACACACACACAAACACACACAAACACATGCACACACGCACGTGCACCCACACACACACATACAAACACACAAACACATACACACAAACACACACACACACACACACACACACACACTCACCTCTTCGCTCTCTGCATCTCCTAACACTCCTCTGCAAGCCCAGCCTGTTTGTCCTGAAGCCTGGTCTTCATTGAGGTATGACTTTCTTAAAGTAGAACACGTGTGCCCGCGAGCGGCGGGTGAGGGTTGGACACACACACACGCCTGCGCGGCGGCGCCTGCAACCGGCCCCGAGCGTTTCCATCCTACGCCTGTTCCCAGCAGTCCCTGCCCTCTCGGGGCAGCCTCTCTTCTGACCTCTGCCGCCCAGAGGAGCTTGGCCTGTTCTAGAAATTCATTTGAAGTAGCCCTGGGGCATCTCCTCTTTTGTGTCCGGTTTCTTTCACTCAGCAGAAGTGTTTTTGGACCCTCCATCGTCCATCATTATGGGCTCATGTTCATGTCCCCAAAATCCACCTGGCGTGTCTCTGACCCCGGATGTCACGGTACTGGACATGGGCCTTCAGGGGGCACGGAGGTCGCGAGGGTGGCGCCTTGGTGATGAGGGGGTTCCCTCAGGAGAGGCCAGGGAGCTGGCTGGCGTCTCCCCCCAGCATGCGCAGGGCACCCGAGGCCAGGAGGACACCGTGACAGGAAGCAGCCCTCCAGGCGCAGCCGGGGAGGAGGCCTCCTGGAGCCCACCCTTCGAGCCCATCCCAGACCTCCGGCTCCTGTGGCCCAGGCCACCGGCCTGCGTCATCTGTCAGGGCCGCCCCAGAGCACGGGGCTTCCTCCTGCCTTGCAGGACGGGCCGCGTCCGCCTTCTCTCCTGCTCCCAGGCACTGGGAGGGCCCCCAGGCAGAGCTCTGAGCCGGCACCCCATGACCGTGCTCTGCCACTTCCTGCACTGTCCAGAGTCAACCCTTTTGAGTCCCGGGAGTCACCTGCCGTCTCCACAGGGATGCTTTCAGGATGTGTTAGGAGGACGCTGGGGAGGGACGTGCGATGCTTAGCTGCCCCCAGCCCACCCACTAGTTAGTGGAGCTCACAGGCCGCCTGGGTTAGGGCGATGGCTGTTCATGCCTTGCTGAGGACCCCCTTGGAAAACGCACTTCAACGTTCTCTTGGGGCTCTCGGTGACAAAGACCAGGGGAGGAATGGCCAGCTGACACTCACCAGGGGCAGCATCAGATCAGAAGGGGCTGCGGGCGTTGGGGTTTGGGTCTGGAAAGTCCCCAAGTCCTGTGCGTTAAAGTTCTGGACTCTGCTGGAGCAATGTTCAGAGAGGGACTTCCAGGGGACTCCGGCCTCACGGGTGGACGAATTCAACTGGGGGGTCGATCGTCAGTGGATCACCAGGAGGTGGCAGAAGCTGCAGGCACAGGGGACGTGGCTGCGGGACGCTGGTGGCCACGGCTGTGGCCCCAGAGCCCACATCTGATCGCTGGCCCCTTCCTCTCAGTTTCCTGGCCACCGTGGGCTGGGCATCTTAGTCCCACCAGGATGCTAGGCCTCAGGTAGGCCCAGGGCAAGGGAGCCAGCCCACCACGGACTGAAATCTCCGAAACTGAGCCAAAATAAATCTTTTCTCCTCCAGGTTGTTTTCCTCAGGTGTTTGTCACAGCGATGAGGAGTAACACAGCGGGAGAAAAGGCATGCATACCTAGCACCTTAATAATACCACGCACCGTCCACTGCATCCAAAAATGGTGAACTAATCGGTGCTCAGGATAAAATCCAAAGTTGCTCAGCCCTTCCATTGCCCGAGCCCTTCCAGCTGTCACCCTGCGTGTCTGCTGAGGCGGCCTAGGAACCCCCAACCCGGAGGACGGCAGAGGTGTTGACCTGTGCCTGCAGCCTCACCTTGGGGGGCCATGGCCACATGCAAGAGGAGAGGGGCCTCTGGCAACCCTCAGGGCTCTCCGGGCCTCTGGCAATGGCTCTGAGAAGCTCCATCAGAAACAGTGTGGCCGGTAGGGTAACTCAGGCCCGTTCCTTGAGGCCTTACCTCAGAAAGGCGTCTCCATGGGAAAGGACAGCTGCCCCGGGCGGTTCTCCAAGGCAGGCACAGGCTGGGGGCCTTTGGCAGAGAGATCTGGGCATGTGGGGCCCTGGTGGCCTGCTGGATCCAGCAGAGTCATGCAAAGCCCTCTTCCCCGTCTCTGTGGTAGCTCGGTGGGGGCAATTCTCATGGAGGAAGAGGGACTGTACTCTGGCCTTTGGAGTAGAGCCGCCCCTGCCTCATTTCTAGAGGATGTTCTACCCCTGCAAGGCCAGGTCTCGGTCTAGACGTCAGACAGGCCCACTGTCATGGCCGTATTGCTGTGGATAACAGAGCCAGCAGGAAGCCTGCAGCCCCTGGAAAGCAGGAAGGACTTTGGGGGAAGCTTTGTATGGACTGGGTTTTCAGGATGAGGCTGAGGGGCCAGAAGAGACCTGGCTTCAGCACAGGGAGCAGAGCCTGTCTCTGGTGTGACGGGGACGTGCTGGGACCCTGGCCCAGGGTTTTGCCCAGATGTTCCCCCTCCACCAGGGACTGTGGCTCTCCCCGGTCACACCAGCCCTGTGCCTGCAGAGGAAGGGCGGAGGGTCCCTCGTGGGGCCCTGCCTCCTCCAGCACCCAGGTCTTCAGCTTTCGCCCCGCTCCTTGTGGCCTTCAGGAGCTCCACTGTGGGGTCTTCAACGGATTTTTCCAGAATATTCTTCCATTGCACACTGGGTCAAGGACACAGAGTCACAAAGAAGGCCCCCATGTCCTGACCATGCTTTGACCCACAGTGGCCACCCAGAATGCCCGTTCCTCCCCTCTCTGCCCCCTGACCCCCATCACCCAGCATCCAGCTTAAGTGACCTCCTGCCGTTACTAAGCTCCCCATGCCGTGTTCCCGAAGCTCCTGACCTGAGGTCTGGCAGAGCTGGCCCCAGGCCACCTCCTCCTGCGCAGGGGTGCACAGGTTCACGAAGGCAGCAACCCAGCCTGCACTCACTGCAACCTCGGCCAGCCCTGGTCCCTGATTCCTGACCCCTTCTCAGTGGCCAGCTTCTCCACCCCTTGGGGTGAGTTTCCTGGGTCTCGTTGGTCTGCAGTCCTCCTCTGACCCTTGTTAGGTTCGCTCAGTCCTGCTGAGTGCCTCAGTCCTGAGCAATTCAGCTGTAGCCTGGGCCCCCAAATGACCGCTGCCTTGGCTGTCCCCAGCCTTGCCCCTCTGTACGTGCTAATGATCCAACAGAATCCCCTATCACGCTCCCTCACCCACATGGAAGGGCTAGAAGCAACAGGACATCGCCCTTCTCAGGAGCCACTCTCAGGCCCTGGCCAGGGTGGGAAGGAGGGTCAACACCAGCTCCCTGGACATGAGCCAAAGAGGGACAGCTAAAGAATTCATGTAGCCTCCAGGGAGCCGAGGCCGTCACCGTGGTGATGTCTGCCCCTCAGTGGACCCTACGTTGGCCACTTCCCGTGTGCGTGTCCCCGTGTCCCTTCCCCATGCCCGCCCACCACACTGCTTCCTGGCACCTGGACACTGATGTCAGTCCCAGGCCTGCTTCTGGCACTGTGCAGCTGACGGCAGAAGCTGGTGCCCAGCTTGACCCTTTGACTCTTTGACCTTGGAACCTCAGCTACCCCATCTTCAGGTAGGGACAGGGACAGTGACTAACAGTGACGGTGATGTGCATGGAATGTCTGTTTCGTGTTACGGGTAAGGGGACTGAGATACGCACCACACACATGCTGGATGTCCTGTCCAGGTCACCCAGGCCGTAACAATGACCACGATGTCGATGACGATGACACTGGGGGGTGGCCCCAGCAGCTACTGAGGGGTTTCTCTGCACACGGTCTCACACTGGGGTCTGAAGACAGTCCCGGGAGGTGGGACTACACTTGTCCCTCTGACCAAGAGGAGGGCCACCTGCCAAGGTCAGCGGGGAGACTCCAGGATTGAGCTCGGGTCTCCAGATTCCGCTTTCGACCCAGATGCTGTGCAGAGACACCACCAGGCCTCCGCCGATTCCAGCCCAATATCACACTCACGGAGCTTCCGTTCCCTTTGCTTCCATCACGAGCTGCCCTGGACCAAGACCTTTTGTCCCCAGGGGAAACTGATAAGAAGGTGCGTGTCCCTCTCTGCTTCCCTTGAAGCTGCTTCTGAAACCACCGGTGACCCCTTGACGTTAGATCCTTCGTGGAAGTGCAGTGAGTCGGAGAGCCACGGTCTCTTCCAGAAAGAACCGAGTCAGTGTCCGATCCCCGGTGCTGGAGGACAGCCGGGCCGCGGGGAGCCGAGCTGGTCGCCCGTCTGGTACCGCTCGCTCCTTAACTCGTGAGACCCGAGCATATCCACAGTGATGAGGATCATTTTCGAAACAAAGCCAGCGAAATGCACATGTTGAGGGGCTGGGCTTCCCTTGAAAGTCCCCGCCGAGGCCGGCCGGCAATTTTCCACAATCACGAGGAATGAAGCTCGTGCTGGACGAAGAGAGCTCGGCAGCAGGACCCGGGTCCGCTCCGCTCCTCCCGCCTCGCCCCCGCAGTCAGAAACCACGCGCCGCAAAGATAATTGTCCAATTTTTTCCAACAAGATCAATTTGCTGTCATTTTCTTTAAAGAGAGAGAGAGAGAGGGAAGGTGGGCGCATCGTGCAGCACCTCCCTGTCCCCTCCCTTCCCGGCCTCCTCCCCTCCGAGGCTGCGCCCCTGCCAGGAGCTGCAGTCCCCTGCCCGCGTGCAGGTCGCACACGAGAAGCGGGGCACTCCTCCTGCCGGGAGACGGTGCAGGCGGCCGTGGCCGTGTCGTGCTTCAAAGCCAGGCACTGACACCTCCGCCCGGTCTGTTTCTACGCGGCTATTTAAGAGGAGCCTCTGAAATGTCAGCAAGACGGGAATTGAGGGAGGAAAGAGGGGTGGGGAGCCGCCCTCGGCTCTGGAGACGGGATGGCACGTTCCCCTGGCGGGCGGCAGCGACAGAGGCTCTTCTGAAACATCAATCTTCCCCCGTGTCCCTCCTTGTCAGTCACCCTGTCCAGCCCCCAGGGACACTGCGAGGGCCGTGCACAGCTGGCCAAGTCCTCACTTCCCCGAGGCTGAGAGACATCAGAGGGACACAGCGCCCTGCCCCTGGGGGCCGCTCACCCCTGGGTCGCGTTGGATGGTCTCTGAGTCAACAGCTGCTGGTGCCCTTCCATGGCACGTGGCCAACACAGACACTTACAAGTGCCGGCGGGGACCGGGCACCGCATCTGACGCCCCGATGGGCCCGGAGCAGAGCACACTGAGCACACCCCCACCACCTGGGAGGACTCTGCAGCCAGGGACTGGCCGAGACACAAGCATGCAGGACACAGGGGATGTCCCCTGGAGAAAGACAAGTGGGGGACAGGAGAGATGTCTGAGGCCGGAGAGAGGGAGCCACCAGGTGTCTGGAGCTAGAACTTTCTAGAAGGAGGGGCAGCGGCGGTCTGAGGTGTTTGAACAAGGCAGCCAGCTGTGGCTGGACAGCATGGGGTGTGGGGCCGCACTGAGCAGTGACCGTGTGGAGCCACCATGTGGTCCTTTGGTGGCTACCATGGGGACTTTGACGTTCACCCCGAGCACGATGTTCTCTTTGCCAAATGAAACAGAAGTCATCACGGGGGCGCGGCAGGCTCAGGAGGGGCCTGCTGGAATCTCCCCAGGAGGCCCGTGGCTGACAGAAGACGTCGCTTTGCAGTGCGAAGCCCTTTCCAGTGCCCACTCCCACCCCTCAGCCTCTGCCCTCTTCTCTGTTCTCCTGGGCACTCTGCTGCCACTCCCTGGCCCAGCCTCATGTGGCCCACCCATGCCTGTGCCTCTGAGGACCCTGCTCTTCCCCTGGAGGGCCACCTGCTGCTCCGTCCCACATCCATCTGTCCGTCCACCCATCACATAACCAGAGTCCCCATCCCCAGCACTGGAGGAATAGCCCGTCCCTCACCACAGAGAGCCTGGTCTTCGGCAGGCATGGCGGAAGGCTCCGGCAATCCAGCAGTGACCGAGGCAGACCAGGATCTCTGACCGTAGGGAGCTGAGGGTCACTTCAGGAAGTGGACACAGATAGGGAAATAGCAAGAAACCAAATGCGAGAATGAACTCTGAGCCTGGAAGGATGGCCACTCTGGCTGAGGAGACAAGAAGGGCCCCTCCAAAGGAAGAGGAGGAGCCGTGTGGGCGGACAGCAGGGCGGAGCACCAGTGTATGGCCGGGTGGAGCAGAAGGGGGCCAGCACAGGTCAAGGCCCTGGGGTGACTAGAGCCAGGTCTAGGTGCTGCTCTTTCATCTCTAAAGCTCGTTCCAGCCCCTCATTCCTGAACTCTGGGGACATTCGGGGCCTAACATGTTTTCCAACCACAGGGCTCTTTATTCAAGCGACTTCTTCTGCGGAAGCCCCGTAACGGGTGTCAGTGGAGTTATCCTAGTGGCAGGGGGAGGCCTTGAGCCATCCTTGGGTCCCTCCATGACCCCCAGGGCTCTCCTTTGAAGCTCCCTGGCCACAGGGCCCCTGTGGCCAGTGAGCTTGCTCTGCCGCCCCTGCTGTGGTGCAGTGTGTGGATCCCGCTTCCACACCCCTTTCTGGTGCAAAGAGCTCGACTCTGGCGTCTCCTTCCAGGGCCCCTGGCCTGCTGAGCGTGAGAGAGCTCAGGCCGGTGGACCTAGTGAACCCTGATATTCTACCTTTCTACTCCAGGGAAGGCTCCCAGGGAACTCTGCACGCTTCCCGGGGTTTAAGAATCACCTGAAGAACAAATAACAATAATAAGAGCAGGTTCCAGAGCAGAGCAGGCCTGGCAATCTGCTAACAGCATCCCAGGTCCAAGTCCAACATGGATCCTGCACAAAACCCCGGCTCAAGGCTACGTCAACCACCGGCCGCCTGAGAGCGTCTAGATTTCAGCTCTGGTTCAAGTTGACCTGAGAAAGCCCAGCAGTTGTTGAGTTGTATTCAAATGGCCGGGGAGACTCAGTGCTATTCAGGGGCGGGGAAGGGAGTCGTTTCCACCTAAAAATAAAATCTATGACTGTGACAGGACCTTCTGGTTTATTTGACAGACTTTTAGGGGGAAAACGCTCACTAATGACCATGACCTCGAGAAAATCCAAGCTAGGTAAGTGGGTGGCGTTCCATGTGATGGAGACTCTGGGTTTCTCCTCCCCAAAAATTACCTGGCAAGGACTCCAGGCCTCCCTGGTTGTGACGGGAGCTGCGGAGCTGGCAGCTCGAGCAACTTCAGAAGAGGTGAATTCTGTCCCGTGGGCAGGAAGGTCCAGGCAGGCTCTGGTCCCCTCCGGACTCCCCACGCTGCCCTGTCCGTGCAGATCCACGTGTCCGTCTTCTGCCATTAGTCTGCAGCTCCTTGGCAGGAGTCCTGTCCACTGGAAGCGAGAATCTCCCACGCCCCATGCAGTGTGTGACTCTTAGTGCTGGAAAAGTTGCTTGTAGAAGGAAGGGTTAAGTCACCATCAGAATCGGCTACGTCCTGGGCAGGCCCGTGCAAAAGCCCTGGTCCGAGCATCAGTGAGAAGGATCATTATGAAGAATCTCCAAACAGCACTGGTGTGGCACTGCCCTGGGCCCCCAGCACGGCCGTGGCAGAGTCGAGCAGAGGGTCCTTGTCCTGAAGCCAGCCCTGGTCTCCGCTCTTGTGAATTCCAAGGCACCGTAAGTCGGTGCAGTTAAGATGTGTGCGGTTCAGTCAGGCGTCCGGGTCTATGACTTGGGTACATAAACGCCATTGCCTTCAAGCACTGAGTGACTGGCAGGTTTAGAGGACTCACTGAATCCGCACCCCCGACCTCCAGGCAGAGATGGCCTCTCTCTTGAGCAGAGTACAAGCCACGAGGTGGTAAAGGTGTGTTCACCTCCTGTGTCCCTGTTGGGGAGAATCCCCCTGAGGACAGGGACCCAGTCTTTGACTCCCCAAGGATTTGAAGAGCCTCAGCATAGCCTCAGCACTTAATGCACATTGAAATAACTGGAGGATAAATGCAGAAACTAAGTTCAGAAGGAAGGTCAGCGGCTCGTGGCTTGTGGCTCTCTTCTTCAAGTCTACTTTCTGAATCAACTTCTGTGACAATACAGATAAGCGTGTTTTCTAAAAAAGTAATTGAGGGCGGGGCTGTAGCACCGTGGTAGAGCGTGGCCTAAGATGGGCAAGGCCCTGGGGTCAATCCCAGCACCGAATAAATAAACAGGTAAGGCCAGACTGAAGTCACGCTGAATCGCTCTTAGCATTTTCTGGTACTGAACTTCCCGGCATGTGGGCCAGGTGACAGCAGCATCACCCGGAGCTTGTATAACATACAGATCCTCAGACCTGCTGAATCAGAAACTCTGAGCTTCAGCAAGTCCTCCGGATGATTCCAGTGCCCCCGAGTCCAGAGCATCTGAGAAGCAACTACTATGTGGTTCTCATCCAGTGGTGTTTGGATTTTAAGGCAAATTACTTGTGTGCAGCTGAAAACTTAAAAGTCCAAGAGATTCAATGCCGTGGGGAATTCTACCAAATGAGTCCAATCCTGCCAGCCTGCTTCAAGGTGGGGCTGCCGGTCAATTCGGCAGGAGGGTGTTGGGATGAGAAGGGAGAAGATAGTGCCGAAGTGTAAAGTGTTTCTTAGTGCGACAGGAACTACTTGTTGATGTGAAGGAGGACATGGATTGGGAGGATAGACATGTGAGCAAAGAGAACCCTGGATCAGGAATCAGATCTATAACATAAAAGACTTTGCAAAAGTCAATTGACCTTTGGGGCCTTCATTTCTTCAGCTAAAAGATGGAGAGAGTACCCAGGACTGCCATGTAAGGTTGGGCAGGTTGTGCCCTGCACAAGACAGCCCAGATGAGGGGCAAATGGGAACCAAAATCCAGCTGAGCCAGGTTTTGTCCCCCAGAGGAAGGGGCACCTTTGTCTCAGTAGCTCAGAGGCACCAGGTGACTCTGCTGCGGCTCTGACAATGCCTTCCCCTGTTGAGGATGGAGAGCGGATGGTTGAGAACACCACTAGACAACTACAAAGTGTTACATAAGGAAAAGACCAGCTCCTGCTGGAGCTGCAGGCTTATGTTTTGACCCTTTCACTCAGGCTGCTGACCCAGTGCTTCCTGAGCACAAATCGCTATCCAGCCACCAGGGCTTGTGCCGTGGTACGATGTCGGATCCCAGAGAAGCCAGCAAGGCGTTCTAGCTGCAGGATCAGAGGCCGCACAAAGTAGCCCACTCCACATTCAGGTCTTGCTGCTCTCGGACACCATCACCCAGGAATTGGCAGCCCTGTGGTCCCACGTGCGAGTGGTCGCAACTGGACGCTTGGCCAACAGGTTTGGGAGCTGGAGAAGCACGGACTTCTCAAGGAGACAGAGGACAGCAGCGGCTGAACAGCCTGGACCTGTTTCTTTTGTGCTTAAGAAGGGCATTTGGGATTTGGGGCCCTTCACTTACTTCCTTGTTAGGACCCCCCCCCCCCCGCAAGTTCCCGTGGACCATTTCATAAGCACAGGAAGTGATTTACCCCTGAAAGCACTTGTACCAACGCAAAGTGGCCCCGCCTCCTGCCACCTTGTGGCAGCTTCCCGCTAGAGCATCTCCAGGTGAGCTGGCCCCTGCTCACTGTCCCCAGGAGTCCCCTCCTTGTTTTCCCTTCTTCCAGCCCTCGTCTGGGGAACCGAGGCACCCTCGGGCTGCCCCGTTGAGCCGTCTGGGTGGGCAGGGCGACCTGACCACTCCAGCCTCTCTCTGGGCCCCTCCTCTTTCTCCCCAAGCCTCCTTAGGATGTCCTGTGGCCCTGACACGTTTGGATTCCCCACAAGGTGATCTGGGTCTCCCAGGCCGTACCTGGAAAGAATGGGCTCATTCCGTGTCGTTTTGTTTTGCAAATCAAAAACAAATCCCCGGGCCCTCCTGACTGGATCCCAGAGCTCTGTGGGAACAGCCCACCCAAGAGATTTCTGCGCCAGGAGATAAGGTGGCTGACTGCCAGAAGGGCCACTGGATCTTCAAACGTGGCCTAATTAAGTTCCAGCCAGCAGGCTACCTCGGTGGGCCGGGGGGGGGGCTCTTGGAAGATAAGACCCAAGACACATCGAGATGGAGGATGGTGCTTTGCTCCAGTGATAAAATAAATCAAGAGCCTCCCGCCCCATCTGCAAGCGGAAATCCTCGGAACAGGAGCCCCGCAGTCCTCCGACAGCTGGGAAGAGCAGCGCTGGATTGGAGGCGCCGGCCTTCCTGCGCGTTCTCCAGGGCTCCGGTGGGGTGCAATTACGGTCTTAACTGGGATGGGAAGATAAGGTGGGATGTCATTAAGAGAGGAGAAAGCTCCTTCCCAGTGACTCACTCCTCCCCAGCCTCCCACGGGGATGTGGAGGCATTAAAGGTACATCCTTTATCCACGGGGCTTGCGTGTCTTGCTGCCTTTGTTAGAATTCTAATTACAGTCTGTGGTTTTCCTACTGCCAAAATGATGTGTTTTTCTGGCTAATTTGATAGCAGGATGGCTCCTCTTTTTTTGCACTTTGGGGATGAGTTCACTGAAGTTTCAATTACCCTTTGAGATTAAAAAAAAGAAGAATTTAACCTGGGACCGGGTCCTACCTGAGCGATCACAAGATCTTGCTCCAGGTGGAAACAGGTCAATTGAAAGTGACGAAATGGAAGGCATCTGGTCTCCCCTACTCTTTTGTTAACTGCAGAGTATAATATTTTTTTTAATTTGCCTAGATCTCAATGTTAGAGTTTCTTGACAGACTTCACAGCACGCGGTTTTGGGCTCCGAGAACCTCTCACACCTGGAATCGCAGAGGCTTCCAGGACAGACCTTATCAGCGCACAGCCTTTAAGGGAACCAGACAAAATCCATGGGAATAGGCTGCTTCCCCCGATGTTCTCTTTGGGGTCACTTTCTCTCTTCCCCCATCTTAAAAAAACAAACAACTAAATTCATGAATGCATGACTTTAATGAAAATTAAAAATTAAAATGGGTCTCAAGAAATTCACAACACATTTCCAGGTAAGGGTCAGGAAAGAGAAGTGGGGAGCCCTCCCTCCGAGACCCGCCGTGGGAGTAAGGAGGGGAGATTCTGGTGCAGACGCGCCATGGGTGGACTTGAGCTGAGGCCATGAGATGCTCTGTCCACACGGGCTTTAGTTCTGAGCTCCGGCATCTGTCACTTCCGCTTCCCCTTCGAGTCCCACACGAGCCTGGGAAATGCAGTACGATCTCAGCTCTGCCCTTGGACCCCGGTGCCGGTGTCCGAGGCTTTCTGGGGAACTCTTGCTCCTCCCTTAAGTCTTCCTCTGAGCCCAGAGTCAGTGAGGTGCAGAAGTGACCCATCAATTCAGATCCAAGTGGATTGCTTAGCTCGGGGCTCTGGATGTTCCCGTCCAAGACCAGGCAGCCACCTGGCGTGGGGCCTCTGGCAATGGCGGGGAGCACATGTCAGAGCAAACCACTCACGTCATGAGCCAGGAGGAGAAAGAGAGAGGACCAGCGGAGTCCCAGAGTCCCCGCGACGTGAGGCCTCCCACCAGGCCCTGCCTCCCAAGGGCCCCACCACCTCCTGACGGCACCACCCTGGAGTCCACGCTCTGACCACAGACCTTGAGAGGCCCCTACCCAGCCACAGCCTGGTGTCTGTTTTGGAACTGAGAAGCCATGGAAGGTCCCAAGAGGGCCACCCACACTGAGTCCCTAACTCCTGACTCCAGACTGAAGCTCATCCACAGGCAGAACTGACAACACCCATCACACATGACCCAGGGCAACCCAGGAACTTCGGAGTGAGAGGGAATATTCCAGAAGTCATTCCAGCCCTTAACGAGGATCCTGGAAAGAAGGGCAAAGCCTCCAGGGTGGAGTCCTCTCCCGGGGTGCAGGAGCCCCAGGGGGTGGAGAAGCCAAGAAGTCACCCGCTTGTCTCCACAGTCCCCACGGGAAAGTGACTTCTCCAGTTGTGACTGTCTCAAGCTGGTGGGTTTGAACGTTGAGTTCGTGGTCAACCTGTCCTGCAGACCCCTGTGTGAAGGGAGTTCAGCCCCATCCGGTCACCCAGCTCAGCCCTGGAAACGACCTCAGCCCCAGCGGCTGCCCCCAGCGGCCCCTCCGCAAGCTGCCGGGCAGCTCAGCATTTGCTCCCAGAGTCTCTTAAATTGTGGAAGGAGCAACGTACTCAGGCTGACTCCAGGGCCTGCTGAGCCCCGGGTCCCCTGTGCTCTCTCCCACCTCCGGTCAAGCCCAGCCACACGTCCACTGTAGTCCCCAGAGGGCAGGCAAGAAACGACTGTATCAAGGCAAACCAATCATCTTTAGAGAACCCTCCAATTCAATATATGAATATAATTCTTCTCCCATTATATAATTCCTGGGGAGATGTTCAAATCTAGAAGCTATTTCTTTATAAATTAAATTATAAAGGAATTAAAGCCCCGCTTCTTAACACTCAAGTTTCACGGCGCCTGAGTCTATTCTGCTCTTTATGCTGGTGGTGTGTGCAGTTCACCCCACCCCTGGGTAGAACTGAGATTCTCCAGGGGGTGGGTTCCTCTTCTCTCCAGGCCCCCCTCCCCCTCCCCTCTCTCTGTCTCTGCCCCTCCCCCCTCCCTCGCCCTCGCCCTCCCCCTCCCCTCTCTCTGTCTCTGCCCCTCCCCCTCCCTCACCCTCCCCCTCCCCCTCCCCCTCTCTCCCTTTCTCTCTTCCCCTCTATTTTCCCCTCCCCTTCTCCCTTCCCCTTTCTCTCTCTGTCTCTCTCCCTCTCCCTCCTTCCTCTCTCCTCTCCCCCTCCCCCTCCCTCTCCCTCTCTCTCTCCCTCTCCCTCCCTCTCCCTCCCTCTCCCTCTCTCTCTGCTTCCCTGGCATGAGCTAAGCCCCTCACCTCCTCCTCCGGGCCCTCCTGCCATGATGCTGTCCCTCACCTCAGGCTCGGAGCAGTGCAGCCTGCTGACCGACGGTGGACTGAAGCCTCTGAGCCAGACTACACTTTCCTCCTCTGAGTCGATCTTGGCAGGTGTGACGGTGACAGAAGCTGCCGACACTTCGAGTTCGACAGCAGCACTGAAGAACGGAGTGATCCGCACTTTGCAGCTGGGAAAAAGAAGGGGAGAAGCTTGAAGAAGAGAAATAACCCGCCCCAGGGCACCAGCCAGGGGGCAGATGAGGAGAGCGGAGACCCCAGTTCTGTCATGACTACACCAGAAAAAGGAAAAATTTAGCAAACCTGGAACCCGGGCAGAGACGGTGCACTGGACAAGCTTGGGGACCAGAGACGCGGTGACTTGAGCCAGAGGTCAGCGAGCAGGCTCCCTGCAGCAGCGTGCTCAGGGGACGCGTCAGGGTGAGGTTGCCCCCAGCAACGCCAGTCACAGGGATGGAGCAGGGACAGTGGGCTCAGACCAGTTCTGAGCCCTTTGGGCATCGTCCCTTCAATCTTCCTGAAGCCCAAGTAGACCAGGACACTGGCTCACGGTCATCCGTCAGTGACAGAGCAGCTCATGTCCTTGCAGGAAGGCTGAGATTTCTAGTCCGTGGCCAGGTTGAAAGGTACCCCAATGGCTCCATCCCACCTCTGTGGAATGAGGAGGCAGCAGAGGCCAAGAATGAGAGGGAAGGACAGATCTAGAAGGATGTGTCCTGATCCCGGCTGCATCCACGCAACCAACCAGCAGGGACCTCAGCGCACCCTCGTCACCAAGATGAACCTGCAGAGGACGTGCGTTATTCTAACTGCATTTCTGGTGAGTTCCCTTTGAAAAGACAAGGAAGGAAAGACCAAAGAAAGAGCTCTGGATGCCCCTGGCTTCACAAATCCCGAACACACATTCTGAACTGGAGTTACCTCTTGGGGTTTGCCAGCATCTCTTGACTCGGTGCCAGCCCAGCGGGGAAGCAAGAGAGGACTGGCACCTGTGCAGAGCAGCCGGTGGCAGAGGCAGCGAGGTCTCACCGGGCTTGGTGGAGGCAGGCCGGAAGGACCAGACCCACACAAAATGCCTGCTCCCTGCACACCCAGAACTATGACCTTCCCATCTCCTGTGACGGTCACAGGGGACGGAAGACAAGGTCATTTGCTGCCCTCGTCATAGAGCTTGAGAACTGCAGGACTCTGGAATGTGCACTTGGGATCTTACCCAACCCCTTTGCTGTGCGGGTGGAGAAGCTGAGGCTGGAGAAGAGCTTGTCCAGAGAGGGTCTCAGTGCTGGAACCTGGTCCAGGCTGGAGATCTGTCAGCAACTCGCCTCGCGCGTGGCTGGTGGCTGCGGGGTGGAGAGTGGCAGAAATCCAACTCCAATGGACTTCAGAGGGTTTGATTAGCTTCCATTACTGGGAAGTCTGAGGGGTGATGGAGCCAGGAACAGCTGGATCCATGGTCTCGAAGCGTGCCGAGAGGATTTGGTCCCTCCCTGTTCTCCTCTCTGACTTCTTCTGGGTTGGCTTCAGTCCTTAGCGTCATGATCAAGTCAGCCACCCCACAAGTTGCCTAAGTGGCTGCCAGTGGCCTTGGGTTCATCTCACATCTGGTTTTGACTACATCAATCCCTCTGCTTTGGTTGCTTGAAACTTTTCCTAGAGACGGGATTTTTACAGAACCAGAGTACAAGTCTAGAGGAAATTTCTGCTGTCACTCTCAGAAACTTGACTGACGTGCCTCCGCTCCTGTTTAGAGGCGCTTCAAGGGGTGAGGATAGGAGTCCATGCTTCCCTGGGCTCAGGAAGGGGGCTTTTGTCCCAAATGAGACTCGACACGAAATCATGCCTTTTTCAGAAGATAGGAGAATGAGAAGCTTTTAACATCTGGGGACACATTTCCCAAGAGGCAAAGACCTAGAACCACTGAAGTGTGCTTGAGGGGTATTTGGAGAATTTCACTTGGGACGAGGAACCACACTTGAATTGTATAGTCTTCCACCAATATTAGCTAGAAACAGGGGTAGTTACCAGACCAGGGATCAGCCCGTCTGCTGTTTTTGTTTTGTTTTGTTTTGTTTGTTTGTCTTGAGCATCAGGAAAGAGTGGATTCCTCCCTGACTCATCTCCACTCTTTCAAAAGCCCTTGGTGAAATCTGTGAGTTTAACAAGTCCCCTTTGATTCTAAGTTGAAAAAACAAAATGAATGGATCCATTCCCAGCTGTAAGTAAAATCATGGAGAGAGTGTGTTGCCCAGGTAGGTCTTGATGGCCTCTCTGGGAAGAGGGTTAGAGTTTTGTCCCTGTTCTCACTTGGTGCTCCCACCTGCTCTTTCTGGACAAATCCTCTCATGCATGTGTCACAGTCTGCTCCGGGGGGTGCCAGGGTCAGTGTGGCACCTCCACCTGCAACTTCCCTCTGTCCGTCATCGTCCACACCGGTCCTCTCCTCTGTTGGCCCCTCTCTATCCCTCTTGCTTCACGTTGAACTTCCATTTTCCCAGTTTCTGATGGATTTGAGGAAGCGGGTACGGCATCCTGCAAGCCTAGCACAGGGCACTTGACTTAGCCAGAGCTGCCACATGGCGATGCCACTGTGGCTGTCAGTAGGAAGCTGATAGCACCCTGCAGCATCACGCTGACCCAAGCATGAAATGTGGGAAAGCATTTGCAAAGGAGAGATTGGAAAGAGACCCCAAGTATTGCCCCAAACCCAGTCCCTGTCCCTCGTTGCCTTGGCTCGGAAGCAGGGTCAGAGGTTCATCGTACGTGCTGCAGGAAATGATACTGGTCCCTCGCAAAGGCAGTCTGCAAGAACTTCTACCTAGACTGCTGACCTGCGTTCAGCTCAGAACTTCGCTTCTCTGGGAACACACACCACAGAGGACAGAAACAACTACCAGTAAAGGGCAATTTGGGAGAAGACTTCTGGACCCACAGGGTTGGTGGGATGTGCCAGTCCAGGTTCCGGGGACAGAACAGAGACAGATCAATTGTTTAGGGAGAGAAGCAGAAAGATGTTATGAGAAATTTCTTGACGGTTCATGATTATGGAGGCTAAGAAGGCCCAAGATCTGCAGAAGATCTGGACAAGCTGAAGAGAGGATGGGAGAGGCCAGTCCAAGTCCCAAGGTCTGAGAACCAGGAGAACTATGCTGTGAATTCTAGGTCAAGTCCGAATCCAAAGCCAAGGGCAGGGGAAGACTGATTTCACAGCATGGAGACAGAGAGAGTGAATTCTTCCTTTCCAGGCTTTTTGTTCTTATCCAGACTCTCAACAGATGCGATGAGGCTCCCCACCCTCGGGAGGATCATGTGCTTTCTTCAACCCCTGGATTCAAATGCTAATCTTATTCAGAGACCTCCCACGGACACACCTAAAATATGTTTAAGCACAGTCTGGGCACCCTGTGGCCCAGTCAAGTTAACCCAAAAAATTAATGCTCATGCTAGAGAACCAGGCCTAGAACTGGGGCAGAGCCAAGGTCACAGGGAGGAGCAGGGAGCAGGAAGCCCAACCCTGCATCCCAGACCAGAAAACCTGATGAGCATGTTGCTATGGCAATGGGGATCACCAGCTGGGTCTTGGTCCTCAGAAGAAAGCATCCAATAGGCTGAACTTAGGTCATGGGCTCAATTCCCCCTATGCTGAGAAGTAGGATCCAGTCTCTTTGGTTCCCCAAGTGCAAAGTCACTGTCTGTAATTAACCTTCTCTCCAAAACCATCTATAATGGGGAATGGGTAACTCCCCAAATGGAAACTGGGGTGCTTCAGGAAAGGCAGATGTTTTCTGGGAAGCCACCCCAGACACACAAAGACACAGACACACACACACACACACACACCCCAAATGCACATACACACACACAATGAATAGATGCTAAAAATAAAGTATGAGACACCATCCTGCACAGGAGAAGCTGGAGACAGAATACCTTGCAAAAGATAATTAAACACAAGGCAGCCCTGCATATCACAGCATTTTCTACCAATGTAATAAAGTGCTAAATTGTGCAGAACAGACATTTACAGATGGGGTATTTCTTCAAACACCAAAGCCGCTGGAGAAAGAGGATGTCAGAGTGTGTTGATGTCTCAGGAAAGGTTTACCAGAAGGCACAATGGATCTGGGTCTGAAAGAGGAACAGGCGACACACACATGAGAAGGAGGCAGAGGAGAAAAATGGCAGAAAGGAGGGCAAGTGGTGTGGAGGAAGGACCAGAATCCCAAGCTCCTTCCCCGAGGTCACGCCAGGTGTGGGTGTCATCATCCGGAGTAGAGCTGATGATTCGCTCACCCCTTCTGAGTCGCGCGTTATCTGAAGGAGGCAAGTCACCCCTGCCTGACATGGTAGGAGGAGGCAGGGAAGGTGCCTGGTATAGTGTCACCCACTCAGTCTTTGGCAATTAGTTCTGTTCTTCATCTTCCTCCTTAAATCTCGGTTCTTCACATTGAAGTATATTGGTTGCTAAATAGGAAATATTTTAGAATTTGAGGAATAAAATCAGGCAGATCCACTCTCATAAACCCAGAAAGCACCAGGTACCGACTCTGGGGCTCTGTCCCCAAGTGCTCTATGGAAATGGTCAGTGTTCACCTGCATCAGGACCTGCCCGTGACCTTGAAAACCCCATCCTGTCTCACGTGTTCTCTGAGCATCTGTTCTCTCCTCCATTTGAAGGACTTGCCTAGGGTCTCTGAGCATCTCATGACACCTCTAGTCCCTGTAGAGTTATTTTTAATTTTTAAAAAACGTTTGGTTTGGGGGGACGGGGGTGTGGCTCAGTGGTAGAGTACGTGCCCAGGATGCACAAGGTCCTAGGTTCAATCCCCCGCAGCCCCACCAGAAACAAATTGGTTTTGCTTTTACCTATGAGAATCCACTTATCAAAGCCTGGTGCATCTCGGCTGCAAAGCCAGGCAGAAGGTCCACAGTACCCGGGATCAGTCAGCGTGGACCTTCAGGTTTGGATCCGTGACTAGTCCTCTGGTCCTTAAGTTGTACTAAGTGGCCATGTGTCTGAAGCAGGCCCTTGGCTGGAGGGCACTGTGGGGGTGGGGGGGAGCGTGAGTAACCCTGGCCGACAGCACAGAGAGACCACCTCACCCCAGCTTCTCCTCTGTTCACATGTGTGGTCACTCTGCTTAAGTTACCCTTGGCTGAGTTTTATGGGGGACCTCATACGCTACAGTGAGGACCAAGCATCGAAGGATTCCCGGGAGTCCTCTGGGTCTCGTGCTGGGGTTGCAGCCTTAAATGCCTCTGGGGCCACACAAGCAATGGTAATGAGCAAAGCAGGCCAGGAATTGAAGTTTTCCAATTCCCATTCCTCTTGAACTATGTGCCTCTTTTAGTCTGCTTTTGATTTTCCCATTTTTGATGGAAACTTGTGTACAGAGAAATATGTCTTTATTATGAGAGACTTTTAAGTGCTCCTTAAAAGCTGCAGTATAAAGGTAATAATTGAGAATGCAGTTTTTCAATTATTCCTTAATTAAAAACAATAACCTCAACAACAGCCACATGGCACATGGCAAATTTAGTTAATCTTTTTTTTAACAGTACTAGTTTAGGACATCTGGTGGACCACGGATGTCAAACCTGCCCTCTTATCCAAACGTCTGTCTAACACAAGCCCAGACGGATATGAACAGAGGGGAACCACAGATAGCTTCTACTGTAGCTTCTCCTATTTCCATATTCAACAAAGACATAAAAGGGCCTTGCAAAAAGGAAACTCACAGCAATGCATTTTTAGGACAGTATCATAGAGGTTCTGGGGCATTTCACATGCAATGAGCCCTTTCCTTCAACTGGACAATAGGGTGGTATAAGCCAATATAGGAAATCCTCCACGGAGCTTTACAGAATTGAGACATTTTGGATTAATTTTCTGTACGTGCAATAGGGAGCTGGGGAAAGAAGTGTCATCTCTCCAAAAAGATGGAAACGGAGGACTTTTGTCAATGCTATTGTTTTGCTTTGTTTGGGACATTTTTCTCCAATAAGTTGTTGAAACCTAAGAAACATTAAAAAAAATGAAAATAAGCATCTAATAATTATTTCATACTTACATAAATGTCACATGGTTGTTAGTATTTTTTAGCAACCATATAGCCGTTCGGTTGTCATAAAAATACCAAGTTCCCACTAAGTGCTGAGAGCATCATCTTTATTTGTTTCTGATTTAGAAGTGTCCTCTCTTTCACAAGATTCCAATAAGCTACCTGAGGACAAGGGTGCTGGGCCTCCCTGCCTTCTGAATTCCCAGATCTTCTACGACTTTCTGTCCTGCACTGTGAAGAGAGAGGGTGTGTCTACCCACCTCTGTGTCCATCCCATGGACACTGTCTTCCCCACAGTTAACGGAAGCCCAGGAGACGTTTGTTGACTGAATACATAAATGAATTTTACTGGCTCTGGGGCATGTACATTACTGAGGATTACAAAATCTTCGCTCACAAAAATGTGTACTGGCAAATAAATCACCTACTCAGTTTTTACTGTACTTTGATGTTAAAAAAAAGAAAGAAAGAAAGGAAAGAAGAATATTGTCTCTGGACTGTGGAGGTGTTAACCATCCCTGGTCAGAGAAGAAAATGAAAGAGTTTGTGTATTAGTTATCTATCGCTGTGTAACACCTTACCACCCAAACTTAGCTGCTTAAAACAGCAAGAATGTACTAGTTTCTGAGGGTCAGAGATCTGAGAGAAGACGTCTCTGGCTCACAGTTTCTCATGGGGCTCCAGAGAAGCTTGGCCAGGGCTGCATTGAGCTGAAGGTTCAGCGAGCGCTGGAGGCAGGAAGGCCGGGTCCTCCTCACCTGAGCCTCTCCCAATAGCAGGCCTCCCCAGAGGGAGCCCCCAACAGCAAGAGCATCCAAGACAGATGCTTACGTCTTTTCTTATCTGGTCTCATGAAAGATGTGTCCATAGGGAAGGGAACCATGTGGAGTGTCCCTGGGGACCATCTTGGAGGCTGCATTTATTAAATGGGCATGTTTAGTATTCATTGTTGTTTTCAAAGAGGTTTGAGGGCTCCTATGGTGGAAAAAAATCATAAAATTCTCTTTTCTACCAGGATTGGAAATATTACTTATTGGAGTGGATGTCAGTAGTGACCGAAGGAACAAAACAGCCCCGTAAGCTGAGCTGGCCTGATCATTCCACAGAAAGCAAACAGCCTGGGTCCTCCCGACCTGCAGGGTCAGCCTGAGGGGCTCGGGTATGACTGTGCTTTAGACACAGAGATGTGACGAGTCACCTGAGCCCGAGGAACTCTGCTGGACCCATCGCAAGGTCAGGGACCACCATGTCCCCTTTCTGCCCCTCCAGGCTAGAGGGATTGGGTTGTAAAAGCAAATGGTCATTTTCTGTGAGCTCTCTGAATGGGTTTTGTTGAAAAAGGAAGAGCAGCGTTAGAGCTGATGCTTAATAAATTGTGGTTGAAGGAACGAGAGGCCAGGAGCCAGAGACCGTCTCACAGACTCAGCTCTCTGATACAGGTTTGGTCCCAGATAGTGGCCTTGGCCTCCGAGAGCAGAGGTGAAATGAAGGTTGGCGTGATTCCAGGGTCGGCGTGGTTTCGGGCCCAGCTGTGAGTCTGGAATACCTTATGGAAATGCATGTGTCCGTATTCCCACCAACACATCTTCCGTTTCCTGCACTTTCTTTCTGGATCACATCAAATTTCACCACTCTGTGTTTATTTCTGGCTCTCCCAATGGCCTGTAGGTCCCCTGAAGGCAGGCCTGGGTCCCTCTTGTTTATAGAGGTATTTCCAGAACCGGGTACAGCACAGAGTTCTTAGTAGCTAGTCCACAGATATTTGCTGAGTGAGTGAACAAAGAAGCAGCCACGCTGGAATCGCATCGGACTTAACAATGGGTCTCAGTCTTTGAAGGGTCTTGGAGTTGGCTGACTCTGAAAGCCCCAAACTTGAAGAGCGGGCTGCTATGGCAACCCTTCTCTCCTTTTTGTTTTCTCAAACTGGGTGGCCCTGTCACTTGCGTCCTCCCTGGCAGCTCCAGGGGCTGGAGTCTCCGGGAGTTGGCGCATTTCCTGAGGGTCGTGCCCACTTGCCCCGCTGGCGGGGTCTTCACGCCCCTCTCCCTTTCTCGCAGACCTGCTGCCCGGGAGCTCAGAGGCAAGGCGGGTGGGTGTTTGCACAGTGTGCACGCTAGTGCTCACGCGGCTCACGGGTGTGAACCGGCCTGGCTCACGGCGTCTGCCCCCTCCCCCGAGGTGCTCCGCACTGAGCCAAGTCCTCTGATTAATGGGAAGCAGACCTCCGGGCAGGGCGGGCAGGGAACCCCGACAGCAAACCTCTGCACTCTTCCCCTAATCAGATTAACGGAGGGGAGCGGGGATTTAAATGAAGGATGACACATCGTTTTTATCTCTTATACCAATCCCAATCAATCGGCCTCAGCGGCCTGGACGCTGTGTCATGAAGGACTCCCAGGCTGGTGCCAGCTCAGTGGGAAAGCAGGACACTGTCAATCAACTGTCTGCAGGGACAGGAGGGCCAGGGGCGGCTCACAGGCCACAGCTAAGACACAGCAGGTCACGGTGGTCCAGGACCCTCAGAACAAGGCAGGCGTTGGGCCTCCGAGGGCAGACACGGGTCCTCGTCTCTGCCACCAGCATGGGGCACAACTGGGCAGTGTTGGCGCCCAGAGGAAGCAGGCAGGAGGAAAGGACAGGCCCGGCGGCTGTGACCCACGTGTTAATTTCTGTGATTCCTCTCCTTCCTTCCTTTCTTTCCTTTGTTCATGGGATCCCATGGAAACCAGGCTACATGAGTGACGACAAGTGGAGTCAGCGTCAGCCGACGCTCTGAGAGCAGGGTAGCCAGGCTCTTTCCGCTCACCCTCCAGCTCCAGTCAGTTAGTGGCAGCTGCCCTCGGCTCCTAAATGTCTGGGCCTGGAAGGTGCGTGGACACCTGAGCCCTTGGGCTGGTTGGCTGCACCATGTGTCTCTGCACATGTGGGGCAGAGAGAAAAGGGTCCTGGTTACCCACAGGCACGGTCTGCTCAGGGGTCCAGGGACACACAGTCCTCTCTGCTTTGCTAACCAACCCCCAGGCCCGCCCGACCCCACAAAGCTGCCCCAGACTCTCAGCTCATCTGAGGCCTTGTTTATTCACGTGTGCCAGGGCGCCTGGCCCGGCGGCAGCCCCACGCACAGCCCAGCTACAGCCAGGAGCTGGATGGAGCCGGCAAGAGGGATCCAACCTTGAAGCGGTTTTCTCCCCAGGGATATTGGCTTCTCCCGCTGTCTCTGCTCAGCCTCCAAAGCACACAGGCACCAGAATCATTGTGAACCCTAGACATGGCCCCAGGCCACTTTCTGTGACTCTGTGCCCTGGGCTGCAGACAGACAGCCAACTGGCAATCACTGCGGACCTGGGATGCCCACCTCCTCTCCTCTGGCAATCTTGTCTCTAATTTCCTTTAAGCCTCTGTCCAGGAATCTCCTCTGTCCCTACATGCCAAGCTAAGGTCACACAGATGACTGAAGAAGATCACAAACACCTTTCTCATCAGGGCCCTCCCTGCAGAAAATCAGAAATAGAGCTTCATTTGGGAAACAGGCACACAGGTCAGGTACCTGCTACCAGGAACCCTTGGCACCAGCCATGTTTTAGAGGAATTTTTTTAAATTGCAATATTTGCGTATACATGAGGACTTCTAAGGAGGATGATGCCTAAACACAAAATTCTTTTATGTTTCATATTAACCTCCTACACGTAGCCTGAAGATGATTTATACAGCATTTTAAATAATTTTTGTTCACAAAGTTCGATGGTGTGGGATTTTCCACTTATCGCGTCATATGAGTGAAAGCTCAAAAGTTTCGGATTTGGGTGCATTTCAGATTCAGAATGCTCAGATGAGGGCGACTCACCCTGGAGCTCACTTTTTATGAGACGTCTTCGCAGTTCACCAAGGGTATGACTCAAAGCCAGGCCTGTGGTCTTCACCCCACAACCAGGTGGCCTGGTCCAGTCTGTCATCCACAACTCCTGTGGCTGTGACAGTGGTCCCCAGCACAGGTCTTGGTGCCTGGCAGACGTGTCTGCTCTCTGCACAGAGGTCTGATGTCTTCGCTGGTGTCTGGAGTCCAGCCGCCATCTGTCATCCATGTTGGGCCTGGACCGGGCCACTTGTTATCCCCTTCTCCCAGGGTTCAAAATTCCTAGGAGGGATATGCCTTTAAGAAAATTTCAGTCTAACTGGGAATAGTTTATCTGATGCCCTCTTCTGACCTGAGGGAACAGGACGTGGCTAAGCAGCATGGGCAGAGAAGGGTGCTGTGGGGGCGGGGGCACCCATGAAACCCACCTACTCCTTCCCCATCCAGAGGTGTCCAGGGACAAGCAGGCTCTGCCAAGAGCCAGGCAAGGGTTAAAATAAAACAAGGAAACAGAAACTGAAAACATTCCTGGAAGGACCTGCTTGGCTCTGCGGCCATCTGCTCGTGGACTCCCTGGGGAAACGGGGATTTGAGCTTTGAATACTATGGTTCTCCCAAGGTTTCACCAAATGCCAAATAGCTCCACCCTTACTCATAACAAGAGAGAAGCAGATGGCATTGATTTCTCTTGCTTTTCCCCACAATGTTCCTGGCCACCAGGGTAAGGGACTGAGAAGAGAGACCGTCAGTGATTTAGGGAATGGGGAAAGTCCCCAGCTTTTCTCTAGACAACCCTGGATACAGGAAGCTCTACTGTGCACAGTGCCAGTTTTCTTCCTCTTGTCTGTTTGCCAAATGCTGGTCCAGGCGTGTATTTCAAAGATCACCGAGGCCAACCTTTGTATCACCCTGTTAGAACTAAACCTGGTCGTAGGACCTCCATTCTAACCTTGATCCTGAAGTCCTTAAGTCCCTCTCCAACACCCTCCTGCGAATGAAGCTTTCCCCAGCAGCCTGGAGTTGGCCTTATTTGAATCTCTCTATTACGATTTGTATATTTCTCTAAAGTGCACGTATTAACACCCTGGCACGTAGTAGACACTGCTTAGATGTCAATGATCATTAGCAACGTGTTCCTCAGAATCAGCAGCCCACGTTCACCCCCTTGATTACACTCTCTCAAGCTTCTGATAGATATTATGACAATTTGCAAATGATGGTCTGCAATTAATTACTATTGCTTCTAAATTCAACTACCGGGTGAAATCTGGGCACCATCCTCAGCCCACCGGGTCTCTCTGTGGCAGGTAGAGCAGGAAACTCTACAATTACCAAAATGCTAAAGAAGCTGAAAAATAATGATCCTGCCCTTTCCTGTGAGGTGAGGGGCTCTCAGCACTCAGTCTAGCTCCACCCAGCAGGGAACAGGATGTAAGGCCACTTCCCTTTTCTCCTGGACACACAGCTAGACTACATTTCCCAGCACCCCTTGCAGTGGAGTGAACCATGTGACTGGGTTATGGTCAATGGTATGTGAACAGAACTGATGTGCAGGGATGTCCAGACTCAGCCTCTTAAATCAAAACAATAGCAACAAGCCCTCCAGGACAGCTCTCCATGGGTGACTCTGGGAAGGAAGTGCTTCAAGGTGCATTGGAGACTTGAGATGCAAGGAACCTGGTCCTCGAAACTCCATTTGGAAGACACAAAGAGCTACCTACCCTACACATTCCCATTGAACTGTTCCACCAGTAAGAACATTTATTATTGTGACACCATTATGTTAGGGTACTGCAGATCTGGGATTCTTAGCTGTACAGTTAACCTATGCTAGCTGAATAATCCAGGTGTCTTCAGAGCATCCAGGTGAACACATGATCTATGGCCGGGAGGGTCTATGCAACCCAGAGAGTACATGTCCTCTCTGCAGAGGAAGACCAACTGGGAGACAGACTAGCTAAGCGAGTTATCGAGAGGGCTGCCCAACAAGTTCATGAACTAGGTCATCCAGTGATGTTCTCTGTCACAAAATTTGTGAGACAAATAAGAGACAAAAAAAATCTCGCTGGTCAGTGAAGCCCTGGTCTGGTCAGAGAGAGTTTCCTCTCCTGCCCTATCACACAGTGACGTGGGCAATCCCAGAGTCACGCATTGTGGCTCTGCTGATTCCAGAAGGTTCATTCTGAGAGCTGGATGAGGCCTGTAGGTGGTATCCATTTACTTCAGCTAAACCTGAGAAGCCCCAGGAGAGACACCTGTCTGGGAATTCTCTGCCAAGAGCCCTGAATCTGGAGGGAAGGCCTGGGCTCCAGGGTGCTTTAAGGCAGGAACATACCCAGTGGGACCTAGAACAAGACACGTGCCCTCCCCAGACCACTGTTTCCTCATCTGCACTCGAGGGCTGCGAGCCAGGTCAGAGGTCACAGAGCGTAGCTGGGGAGAAAGGGCGGCCTGCCAGTGTGTGTAACTTGGCTTGCAAGGTAGCGTTATAATTTTTATTAATTAGTTCTCAGCAGTTAAAAATTAAGGATTTCCCCCCAGCACCGCAAGAGAGAAAGAGAGAAGAAAGAAAAACTTAAGGGATTTTGCATTAAAAACTCTGTCTACTCTTGGAAAGTCTGGCAATGCTAGATGTGTGTCCCCCAGGGCAGCTGCTGGCCTTCCTCTCCAGACGTGACACACTCTCGGTCGGCACACACCCTCCCTCCCCCAGATCATTCATTCGTTTACACTGCCTGCCCGGGTGGCCCTTGCTGGCACTCGGGTTTGAGACCCCAGCGTAAATGATTTCTAGTAGCCCCCTGCCTAGTCCAGATGACCATGTCATGCCACCTTGTTACCTAGTCTACTGCTCCATAACTAATTGTGCCCAACACACAGAGGCTTAGAGCAGGGCTTTTAACTCCGTGTTCTGATTTCATGGGCTAGGAACTCAGCAAGGCTGAGATAGATGCACATCTTCCCCATTCAGCTCCTGTCTGGAGGTGGTTAGCTGCTCTTCTGCTCGTAGGTGAGTTGGTATGGAGGGTCTGACGGCTTCGGCCACAAGCAGGGGGCTTGGCAGGGAGGACCAGGGTCTGGGCTCTGCTGGATCTGTCACCTGGAGGACCTGCACGTGACTTCCCCAGTGTGGCATGACATCGAGGTGGTAGGACTCAGATGGTGGCTCAGGACCTCCAAAGGGGCATGGCAGGGGCCCCAGGCAGTGGCCACAAGGCCTCTTGAGACCAGTCTGAGAAACCCCAGAGGGTCACATCTACCACATTCTACTGATCATGCGAATCACTAAGAAGAGCCTAGTCACGGGTAGGGAAGTTACACTCAATGGAAAGAAAAGAAGAGAATCTATATCACCTTTAATCTACCTCAAGTCTATTATTAAAATGCTCCTTTCTTAAATTAGAGGATATGGATCAGCCCAAGTAAAAAGAAGCTGATAATCATCCACCATGCTTCATAAAAATGATATCTCTGGCCTCCAAAGCAGAAAGATGAGTTTGTATGGGAGATAGTACACCCTAAGCTCAGCCTACTGCCCTTTCAGAAGTTCCCTCTGGCAAGCTCTGTCACATAGGACACTTTGGGTTACAAGGAATTGAACTTCAAGCTCTTTATGAAAATAGAAGAAATTATTGATTTACAAGAATAACAGTAAATACATAAGTAAATATAAAGGACAATGTAAGTGATTTTTTGTAGGCATTTTCTTCTCCCGTCTGGTTTAAAAGAAAACCACAGAAGCAATAATGATAAAGCCGTTAATTTTTTACGATAAACAAAAATGCAATTTGTATTTCAATAATTGCTCAGAGGAAGAAGAAGGGAATGGACCTTTATCTGAAGCAGAGTTTCTATATACTATTGAAATCAAGCTCACATTAATTTGAATTAGGTTGTCTTAAGCTGAGATGTTAATTGCAATCTCTGCGACAACCATGGAGAAAATTATATCATAAAAGAAACAAGAAGGAAGTAGAATAGTAAATAGGAATGTCTGTTTAACACAAAAGGAGTCAGGAATGAAGAAATTAAGAATGTGGAAAGTCATGCAATATACTGAAAATAAAGAGCAAAATGGCAGATGCAAATCCTACATTATCAGTAATTACACTAAATGTAACTGGATTAAACACTCTAATGGAAAAGTAGAAAGATTAGCAGTGTGGATTAAAAAAATATTGCCAAACGAAATGCAGTGTACAAGTGACATACCTCAGATTCAAAGATATAAATGGGTTGACAGGAAAAGGTATAACAAGAAATACTTGGTTCATGTACCTAAAATCAAAAAAGTAGATTTTGCATTCACCGCATATGGATCTAGGACTTCAAATAATATTGTTAGGATGTCTCACCCAGCTAAGCTCTCTTCTGTGTTAATGCTACTCTCAGGTGGCTCTTCCTCTCTGGGTGGCTCTCAGAAGCTCTATCCTTAGCAACTCCAATGGAAAATAACCCTTTTTTCCTCCATTATGCCAGCAAACTTCCGGTTTGAGTCTCTGTGGACAGCTTTGAGCCAGTTTCCATAACCAGGCGTGAATCACATGCCCTGACCTAAATTCAAAGGCAATTTTGTTTGTCTTCTC
This sequence comes from Sciurus carolinensis, assembly GCF_902686445.1. NCBI lineage: Eukaryota > Metazoa > Chordata > Mammalia > Rodentia > Sciuridae > Sciurus > Sciurus carolinensis. The sequence continues at coordinate 199,124,114 of NC_062213.1, read as the reverse complement.
CTTAACAAAATAATCAAAGAGTAGATGAGGAGTGCTTCTAACTGAAGGCCAGAGGTTATGCCCGGGACACAACAAACATCTGGCTCCACCCCACGAACATCAGGTCAACGTGGGTTGGAGGGATGTTCTGACTGTAGGATAAAGCAAAGCTGAATGAAAGATGGATTCAAGCACTGGTCTTTAAATTCATGTTTTAATTATCCAAGAGTTTCTGTGCTGATTTTAAAAATCTCTTTAGTTCCCTGATATGTAGACCATAATTGAGTTCTAGAGGGTTGGGAAAAGGGAAGGTGGGATCTCACATCACAAAGCACTTGCTCCACACTCGGTCCCTTTTCTCAGCCAGTCGTACCAAGCCGTGAAACCCTATGAACTAGATGAAGCTCCCAGATGTCTGAAGATCAGGAGACTGAAGCACAAGTCATGGGTAATTTGTCCAGTGTGCCTGTCTATCGAGGGTAGAGTCTGAATTCTCACCCAAGTCTCCACAGTCTGGAGGTCAGGGTGTCCGGCCCTGCCTGGACTACACTGTCCCCATCACCTTGTGCCAGAGGCCACAGCCACCTCACTTTCTACAGCTGTGTGACCTAGACGCCCAGGTCTCAGTGAGACCTGGGAAGAAGCCATAAACATGCCCAAGCTGGCATTTGGCTTCATTACAAATCTGGGTTTGAACACTCGGATTAAAGCTAAATCAGAGAGATTGGAGATTCAGCCCTAGCAAAACACAAAGTCAGAAGTTCTTGAATTTCACTGTACTGGAAATTTATTTCACCCTCAGCGACTGATTGTTGGTGGGTCGTGTAACTCGCACGTCCATGCTGTGCGTGCCCGGCGTCTCTGTGGGTAGACTTCATCAGCAGTGGGAAGATGGCCTCCTCGTGGCGATGGCTCATGAGTCTTGCTTTTATTTGCCTCCCGGATACAGCTCACATCACACCAGATTCTGTCTTTGCCTTCCTCTTGGTATCAGGGGTGGGTCAGGATGAGAACCAGGATGGGCATAGTCCATTCTTTGACCTTCTCTTTGGCAAAGGTTGATCACCAACTGTGGAAATAGTTAGTTCCCCCCATCCAGATCTTCCTCTGAAAATGCTCCTCTCATTTTTGATGGACAAAGGCAACGATTCCTATCACGTGTTCTACTAAATGCAATTTCCTAGAAACAGCCATAAAAAAGTGGGGTGCTGCTATCAGATTGTGGGAGATGTGTGCCAGGCAGACCAAAGAAAAGTCATCTACTGCATTCACCACGAAATTATAAAGTATTCCAATCAATCTTTACTATCAAAACTAAGGATGCCTTAGGCCGAGGGTAAATGGAGCACTTCTATATGAGAAATGGAAAACCAGTCCCCTCCCACAGCGGGTGAAAACTCAAAATTAGGAACTTGGTTTTGTAGGAGACATGCAACCTCTAACTGGTTTCCATTTCATTCCTTTTTTTTTTTTTTGTACAAAATGAAAGGTTATTTTGCTAGCAGAAAACTGTTATTGTTGCTGAATTTGCTAAGAAAATTGGGCAATTTATCAGTGAGGATGGCAGCAGCAAATATACAGGGTTGCCAGAGGCATTATTTTGCCATCGTCAGCAGCATTAACAAGTTACCCAAAAATTCCAGGTTCCAGGATGGCAGTAATGTAATGTGGTCTCAAGATGAGTAGGTGGATTCTGGACGTGTTTCCCGTGAGCATGTCCTGACGGACACTAGAAAAGAGACCACGATGTCGGTTTCTGATTAGCATTAATGATAGTTGCTGGATAAAATCTCTGAACCTTATGCCACAAATCTCCCTGGAAGATTTGGGACTAACGCTCAGGATTAAGTGACTATTTTCTCTGCTCTTGCCGAGTTAGCTCTTCCTTATCGGAATTCCATGTCAGTTTTTGGCTCTGAATAATGTCTTGTTTTGTAAAACACCAAGAAATAGTGTCATGATTGGGGACAGAATGGATGGTGTTGCATTGATAGGGTGAACACCATTTGGGGGAATAAGTGAGTCTGGGCAGTGACCATGTTGAACAGTAAAGCTGTTGTTATTGACCATTTTATAGGAACAAGTTCTTTTTAAGGCCTCCTGCTTGCATATTTTGTAAACAATATGCTTGAGAAATGCCCAGCCAGGTACAACAAATAGAATAAGAATGAATACTGAGTGGAGACAGATAGCCCAACTCCCAAGTCCTGTTATAAAAAGCAGAAAATACACAGAATACGATGTCACTAGAGGGATGAAACAGAGCAGCCTCCTGAGAAGAGGGGTTGCCATAGTACCCTCCGTAAACACTTAGTCAGCACTTGGGGACCACAGCAAATTGTTGGGGAAGGCAGAGAAAGGTGTGGCCATAAAATGGAGCCAGGATGTCAGGAAGAAGACAAAACCGAGGAAAACCAACCATGGTACACACACCAAAGCAGGGAGTGAGGTAATGCCACATCCACTAATCTAAGCCTGTCAGTTAAAATGGAAAGTTTTCTTTGGAGAAGTTGTTGAACTGAATATGGGGCCGTTTATTTAGGTAGAAAAGCCATATTGGCCAATGTGATGTCCTATACTGAGAAAGAGAGAGTTTTTCCTCTTGAAAAGTCAACTTCAGTGAACAGCTATCAGGGTTCTATGCTCTGTAGCCCATGTTCAAAATGGCATCAAATAGCCCCTGGGTGTCAATTACATTCCGATGGAGTCCCCTTCCATGCTGAATAGAGATGACCTGTGTGGCCACTAAAGTGCTGCATATGTGATAGAGTGTGACTTCTGAGTCTAGGTTCGGAAGCTGTGGCACCCGCCTGGCTCTGGTGAACACACCAGGCAGCCCTATATAGGGTCCCATGTGGCAAGGTGTTGAGGTCTCCTCCAAACATCCACATGAGGGCGCCATCTTGGAAGTGGATCCTCCAAATCCAGTCTATCCTTCAGGTGAATCCAGCCAACTTCATGACTGTAATTTCACAAGAGTTCTGAGTGAGGACTACTCCCAAATTCCTGACCCACAGAAAGTGTGAGATGACAAATATTCTTTGCTTCAATCCACTAAATTGTAGAACAGCTTGTTATGCAGCACAAGCTAACTAATACAGCTGACTCTAACTCTTGTTTGGGGATTTGCTTCTTTAATTTTAAAGTACTTCAATCTTTTATGTGAAAAGGTAGGAGAACAAGTAACAGATTCCGATATAAAGGGGATAAAAATGCATATTCTTACATACTATTTTATACATTGAAATAGTATCATTGTGTGCAATTTCATCTGAAGGTCTAAAGCTATGCCACACGCAAGGTCATTGTATAGGATTTTGCTCTGAGTGACATGAAAGAGCCACAAAACTCTAAGCAGACATGCCTATCTGATGTTCCAGAAGGTGGTCTTGGGATTCAGATCATTATATAATGATTATGTAATGATCTGGGTACCCAGATATGTGCTGGGGAATCTCTGGTCATGGAGATGACCAGCTATTGCCCTCGGTATTCTTAGCGCATTTATATTCACCCTGATTAAACTATTAGTTCCCTCTCCCCTTGAACCACACCATGGGGTTAATCCTAAAATAGAACTAGAAGGAGACTGATTGGGAGCATTCTGTTTACCCACAAAGGTTCAGAAAAGCAGTAACAATTCTGTTCTTTGGTTTCGATGCTGCCTAACTTAAGTCTAAAGACCCATTAGAAATGTTGCAGGGTCACAAAGCCTCAGAATCTAAGTCCAAAATATCTTTGTCTCAGTAATTTACAACAACTGAAACGTATTGCTCATAGTCTGAAGGTTGGGAAGTCCAAGATCAAGGCACCAGCAGATCCAATGTCTGGTGAGAACTCACTCTGTGCCTCATAGATGTCGCCATCTTGCTGTGTCCTCATGTGGTGGAAGGGGTGAATAAATTCCTTTGAGCCTCATTTAGAAGGACACTAATTCCATCCATAAGGACCCTTCCCTTGTCTCTCAATTGCTTCTCTAAAGACTCCTCCTCTTACCAATTGCACACCAAGGGAACAGGTTTCAACATGTGCATTTTGAGGATACACAAACATTCGGACCATGGCAGACTGTATCAGTCAGTGAGGCTGCACTAACAAACAAGCCCAAAGTTCATTGCTTCAACCAGCGAAGGTTTTGTTCTTGCTAGTGCTTCATGTGCGGTGCAGGGGAATGAGTCTCGGCTCACCATAACCCCTTTGGGGCCCAGGCTAATGGAGGCTCCAACATCAAACAAACTCACCATGTCAACTTGAGGCTCCTGGACTGCACAACAGGGGAAAGAGGCCACAGTGCAGTGCTGCAGCCAGGGAGTGAACCACGGCCTTTCTCTTTACACTTCATGGGCCCCAAATAGTCACATGGGCACACCGTGTTCTGGGGTGTAAGGAAGTAAGACGCTGCACTTACCTAGAAGTGGAAGAGAACAGAATGTTGATGAGCACCAGTAATGTCCACAAAGAACCTTCTTTTTTTTTCCTTCACAATTTACTGGGGAAAGTAAGAAAAGAGAAATCCAGGCATGGCACTCTGACTCTTTAAGATCTTTCTTAGGCACACAGTGAGGTGAATCCTAAACTGGCTTTTCTTATTCTTGATGAAGTAGCACTCATTTACCAAGAACCTGTACAAGTTCAAGGTGCTGTGTGGGAGCCACGGAAGAAGACAGAGTCAATCAGGTATGGTCCTCCCTTCAGGGAGGCACGTGGGCCCTTAGTTTCAACACAATTATGAAAGTAAATTGCCTGGAATAATCATCACTTAATATGTTCCAAAGACATACACTTTGAAGTTTCCTGGTGTCTTTTTTCCCCAAGTGGATGGGAATAGAGTGATCAGCCCATTAACCGCCCGTTCTGGTTTCTTCTGAGTTCTCCTCCATGATCATGAGGACAGAGCCACAGCCCAGGATTTGAGATGTGTCCTACCTTGATTAGGTTTGGTAAGTCATCTTAGAACAGGGTTTCAGGATGAAATACAGGATGTCCAGTTAAATAAGAAGTTCAGATTAACAACAAATAAATTTTAGTATAAGTATGCCCCACCCAGTACTTGGGAGATAATGCTAAAAAGTGACTTCTTGTTTCTCTGAAATTCTAATTTAACTGGGCATCCCATGCTTACATTTGCTGACTCTTATCTTCCAAACCCTTCCTCAAGGAAGCCCCAAACATCTCTAAGCTCACTCGGAACCACTGCCCTGGCCACCATCACACTGTTGTTCCACACCAGCTGCACTGGGCTCGTTTCTGTTACTTTAATTCACCCAGTCCACATCTACCTCAGGGCCTTTGCATGTGTTATGGTCTCTGCATGGAACACTCTGATTCCTTGAGACTTGAGACTTCCTCCTATTTCTCCTCCTCAGCTCAAATGCCAGCTCCTCAGAGAGAGTTTCTCTGATCAGTTGCTCTCAAGTCACACCTTCTGTCTCTGCCACTCTGTCTCATCCCTGTGTTTATTCTCAGCAGTCGTCTCTCTCTGCAGTTAGCCTCGTTTTATTGTGTGTCCTCCTGCACTATCATGCAAGCTCCCTGCAGTGAGGACGAGCCATTCTTACGCTTGGGTGTATCCCAGCACCAACAAGAGGGTTGGAATGAGGTGGGTGAGCACATGAGAAGCATTTAGGAATTGAGTCATGCTTTAATTGACTTCAGGCTCTCCTGTCCCGTATTGTGTCCCTCTGGGGAGCTATGGAAAGGATATTAGATGACCAAATATTGTTATGATAGGATTAATTATGGTAGGAAGAAAAACAATGGGCTGAAGACCAATGGTGGTGCCGAGCAGGTGGGTTGTACTTCCATGGAGAAGATCAGGAACACACCCCTAGTGTGGCGATGTGAGCTGAGTTCTATGACTAGAAGGAAGGAGCCACCAAGGGAAGAAATTCAGGGCAGAGTAGCACCTGGCAAGTTCCCAAGGCAAGAACGTCCTTGGCTTATTTGAAGAATAAACAGTTGACCGGCAGGGCCGGAATGGGCCGGGGCAGAGAGCAAGCTGTGAGAGAGGCCGAGGGGGCACAGCAGGGCCTTGCTTCGCGTGACTTTGACAGCAACGGGAATACACGGGAGCACTTCAATCACGGCAGCCACGTGCCCCTTGAGAAGATCGCTCTGATAGCTATGATGGAAATGAACCCAGCCTGGAGAGAAGCCAAGTGGTCACCCAGACCAGAGGACAGTGAGTTGGTCCAGGTTTCAGCACTGGCCATGGAGAGAGAAGGGGTCAGGGTTAAGATAGGACTGCGAGGAATCACCAATAAAAATTGCTTAATTAATGAAGAAGGAAAGGGTGTAGGAGTAGATGCATAGATTCATCAGTGGACAGAGAGTAGATGGAGGATGGATGCATGGATGGATGGATGGATGGATGGATTACAAATGGTGGATGTTTGGTGCGTAGATGGATTTGGGATGGACGCAGATGGATATTGGGTGGATGGGTGGCTGGATGGAAGGATAGATGGATAGTGGGTGATGTATGAAGGAAGAAGTGGAGCATGATTATTTGAAGCCTGGACTCTAGACTCAGACCTCTCTCTTTTTGAACCTTATAGCTGGCCCCCATTAGCAGAAAACCTTGCAGTAGTAGCAAACTTTAAGAGGCCTCACTTTGTTCATCTGCAAAGTGGACAGCAATATATGCCTTATCATAATGAGGTAACTGTCAGAGGGATAAGGGGCCTGGGTCCCTAATACCAGGGCCCAGAGCACGGCCATCACTGTCGCCCATCACTGGCATCTGGCATATCAACGTGTCACTTCCAGATTGTCTCCTCAAAGCTCTCTCTGTCTTTTAGTTCCAGCTCAGACAGCACCAAACACCAGCAAAACAAAAACATTCACATCCAATGTTTGAAGCTTTCTTTTGGTGAAAGGAAGGTGGATGCAGAGTGGGAGGTGATATAAATGATGCAGGAGTTCAGTGTAGTTTATTCATAATTCTGAATTCCCTTTGATGGTTTTTAATAGTGAGTTTGTGTGAATAATTAAACTTTCCTGAGTTTGAACATAAGTTGGAAGAAGCTCATTTCGCTGTCAGTGATGTGCACCAGAGGAAGACCCAATGGGTCTTCTTTGAAAACTAAATCATTGTGTGGGAGGTTTTTTTTTCCATTCCTGTCGTCTCTGTCTGAGAAACTAAGGCTCTGGTAGCTTCCTCCGTGCCCTGTCCTGTCTGCATTTCTCTGATGACCTTGGTTAAAAGATGAAGCAGAGGAGAAGGCTGGGACCAGGGATTGGATGCTGTCACCGAGAGACGCCCCAGGCAGGCGCTGTGCAGAAGAGTCCGGGGTGGCCGACACATGGAGCAGAGTCCCACTCAGTCCCACCTGCTTTCCGCGTGGAGGCTCTTCACTCGCCCCTCCACTTCTCCTTGATTGGCTGCTTGACCCGGAGCCGTTTCTCAGCATTATTTACCGTGTTTATTCATTCCCCGCCTCCTCGGTGGTTGACAGCTATTGATTTCAGTGCACGATCGTGCCCTTGGCCTCAAATAGTTTTGCAATTGCTTCCTCAATTTTCGAGTGAACTTTATCATTTCTTTGCTTGGTGAAGCTCGTCTTTGTTCTTCGGGCAATAATGGATGATTCGGTAAATGGCATGTCACGGTGCAGGAGGGATGTGAGGGCGACCTTTATTAGATTAAATCTGTTTTCCCCACCCCATGCTCCGTGGCACTGTGGAATTACTATCAGAAGACAGCAATAGGGAATGAGTCGCCTGTAGCCAAGAGCTTCCCAAAATTGTATTAGTAATTGCTTTTTTGATATAGTAATAATTACTGATAATGATTTCCTATAAATTGTAGCAGTTAATATATCATTGCACATATTACATGTGCAGTTTGCTTAAAAGCTCCTGTAGAATATGGCTTGACTCTCAGATGCTGCAAACCCCACCCAACTTCCAAACCCAACTCCTGTTTATGATGCTGTCATCCCCGCCCCCCGTGGATGGAGGACTGATGGGATTTGTGGACAGAAGATGATGCAAATGCCAGTGGAGCTCCGGGTTCCTTGCTATGCCCTGTGAGATCTGGTTCCTGCCCATGTCCTTCTGCTGTCTCCCAAGTTCGCGCCTCGTTGGCCCCGGTGGCATTCTTTATATTCCCCAACAACACCAAGCTTGCTCCCGCCCCAGGGCCTTTGCACCTCATTCCCTCTGCCTGGAATGTTGTGTCTGAGTAACTGTGGCTGGCATCTGCTTTTATTATTCGTATCTCAGTGCAAATGTCTGCAAATGCCTAAGATATGTCCCCCACCCAGGTTCTCTCTCTCTCTTCTTCTCTCTCTCTCAAATGTGCTTTTCCTCAGGGCAAAGCCTTTGTCTTGGTTCTGCTCTGTCCTCCATTGGACTCACCCCTGATTCCCCTGGGCCTGCCGGCCACTTGACTGGCACAGCCTCCACCAGGACCTGCTGAGCCCTCTGCAGCGCACCTGGCTCTCCCTACTGCAGCAGGCCACATGTCCAGAGTTTCTGCCACTTCCAGATGTGAAAGAAGGGCCATGATTCGGGTAATGGGACCCTGCCCTGGACAGCCACAGATGTAGCCGACCATCTGAAGCACTGGACGCCAGAGGAACTGACTCTCCCTGGCACAAACTGACCCGTGGGAGTGTCATGGACTGACCTCTCTTTCTTGCTCCCAGCAACAGCCTTGAGGAGTCTTCTTCTTGCACACCGCCCAGGAATCCTGTTCACCCTGTAGATGCACCTGCTGAGCAGCTGGCTTGACTCCCCAGAGCTCGTCCTAAGGGGAAAGCAGCACAACCACGGGTCACTCACCATCATGCTCAGCTTCCCTCCCTTCCCTCAGCCTTGCTGCCCTGGGTTCCTGCACCACCCAAGAGAAACAGAAGGATTTGAATCTTTGCCTCAAGTCGGTTACTGGAGAATGCAGGAAAAGACCTTCCATGAGACAGAGAATATTTTCTGATACATACAAAACATCGAATCCATATATGGGGGAAAAACGGGAAGATAGAAAGGAGGAGGAAAGGAAGGAAGGTTAGATAAAAGGATGGGTGCGTGTATGAGCAGATGGGTGGATGGATGGAGGCATGGATGGGTGGATGGATGGATGAATGTATTGATGGATGGATGGGTGGATGGATGGATGGATAAATGTATTGATGGATGGATGGAAGGATGAATGGATGGGTAGATGGATGAAGGGGTGGATGGACAAATGGACGGATGGATGGGTAGATGGATGGATGGGTGGATGGATGGATGGATGGATGGATGGAAGGGTGTATAAACATATTGATGGATGGATGGAAGGATGAATGGATGGATGGATGAATGGATGGATGGATGGATAGATGGATGGGTGGATGAGTGAATGCATGGGTAGATGAATGGGTGGATGGATGGATGGATGGCAGTTTGAGGCACTCAAGCATCAATTGGACAAATCAAAAATCAAAAAGGTCATGATTTATGTCTCTCTTCATAGCACAACCTGTTTGTCTACACATGGTCTCAAAGTCAACATGTCCAAAACTAAAGTGACCAGCCTTTCCCTTAACACCCTTTCCTTCCTCCTTCCCCTTCTTGCCAGGCTTAAATCCTTGCTTGCCATCTTCATCTACCAGTACGTACCTCCTGTTTTGCTTCCCGTGTGTTTGAGGGTTCTGTTCCAATCTCTTGCTCCTTGGCTATTGCCCCAACTTAAGCCTTCATGCCTCACACTAATGGACATCCCAGTCATGCCAGGGCTTCCAGCTTCTTGTCCAATCTCAAGCACATCCGGACTAGACCATGGTCAGAGAGGGTCCTGGTTTGGATCCACGAAATCAGACCCTGAGGCCAGTGCTTAGATTACAGGGCCTTTATTAGGAAGAGATTCTAGAAAACAAGAATGAAGAAGCCAGGGAGCGGATCAGGGAAGAGGAAAAGCCAATCAACAGAAGGTGATTGCTGTGAGTGACAGGGACTCGACCCCACCAGGATCTTCTGCCCCCCGCGGTTGTCCAGGAGAACTCTTCCTCTTCACCTAGGATCCCCGAGTGCCCGGAGAAGACTGGGGTCATAGAAGGAGTCTGAATGGGTCCTGGTCGGACCCTGTGTGGATGCTCAGGGCTTTTTTCTAGACTTAGTCCATAGAAAGCAACGACGGCTAGTGAGACAGGACTGCATCTTCAAGCCAATGCAGAACCCACGTATGGAAGCATCTCGATTTGATATCTCACCAGGTCCTGTTCCAAAGAGCGTGAGCCCTCTGCTCAAGACTCTTGCAGGACACCTAAACCACTTTTCCAGTGTCCATCAGGAAGGCGTCAGCCCTGCAGGGAATTCGATTTGGCAAACATTTGTCGAAGAGCTAAAGAGCTGAGTCACTGCTTCAAACACAGACAAGAGCACGGGATCAAAAGGCCTGATGCTCCCGGGGCATCTGTGTGATCAGTGTGGGGAAGGGGTCACTGGAGGACAGCGGATCAGAATGAGCCGATCCACACAGCCAGCCTTCCCGTGCCCCTGTGCTCACAGACAGGCATCTGCCCGGGGCGGGACAGCAGCCGCTCACCTGCGACCTGGCAGGTGGGGCAGACCTGCACCTCATGCGGGTAGCTGAGGCCCCAGGGGCACGCTCCCTGAACCCCGGCATGCGCGTGACCTGCTCACAGGGCCCCATCCCGGGCTCAGTTCCCTTACATCCTAGCAGGAGAGGCTGCTGTTCAAACGCTGTTGCAGGGCGAGGTCAAGATGAAATCCTCTGAAGCGCACGGGGTCCCGAACTTGCACAGACGTGTGGCGGAAGCTCTAGACTGTGCGTTGACGAGAGTCTCTCTCCGCACGCGCGCACACGCTGCTGCGCTGCCTTTGGTCCCGATGCCCGTGTTGGCTGCCTTGCGTTCCCAAAGCATGCCTTTTTCTTCTCTTTTCTCTTTTTAACCCAGCTGAGGACGTATCTGAGGATTGAGTGGGCCAATCTCAGACCGCAGAGAGGGAGGGCCACAGTGCCCGACCCCCTAAGTTCAGACCCTACCCCTGCCTCTGGGCCATGTCGCCCTCTTGGGAAAATTCCCCACCCACTCAAATCCCACATCTGCAGAGTGGGGCGATAAAAGAACCTACTTACAGGATATGGAGAAGCGGGAAGAAGTGAGTAAATGAAAAAGCTTTTAAGGCACCAGGCATGTAATAAGCCCTCGATCAGGTTAGCTGGTATTATTAATGGTTCTGTTGTAAGATTATTAGAATAGTGACTGGGCCCTGTGCCAATCTCCTAGAAAATCCTATGAAATATTAGAACTTAGTCTCGTTTTGTAAGAAGACAGGTTTCCGTTTCTCTCTCTCTACGGAACTTCAGAGGTCAGTGCCGCCTGTCACATTTGATCCATAAAAGATCCACGTTGATCTCGAGCTCTCAGTTGGAAAGGAGGAGGATGAACAAATCGATTTTGCTGGGGGTCTCACACGGCGGGCACTTCACTTTTTGAAATTAATAATTTAGTGAGCATTTACTGTGGTTCTTGATTGCTCAGGGTAAAAACTCCGACCCAGCTTGGAAATATGGGGACTCTGTGCATAGGACAACCTGGAAGTGTTATGAGAGAGAACACCAAGCTCGTGGGGAGAGAGGGAGGGGACACCCAAAGATGCCTATCGAGGGGTCCTAGGCCCTACCTCCCTGGGGAACGTTCTGGAACTCCCACCTCCAGACAAAGCCCTGGAGGTGTGCAAGTCAGTCAAGAGCCAGGAAGCCCTTCGGAACATCCAGGCACATGTCACTAAGACAGCCTCCTGGCCTTCTGCAGCCCAGTGTGGCAGGGACGGTGCGACACTTCCTGAAAGCTGCATGAATGTGGCGAGAGAGCCTGCAGGCACGAGGCCATGATTGACAGCTCAAGCAGCAGCCGACTGGAAGAAGGCCACCTCCTGGACAGAGCCATCCACTGAGGACCAGAGAGATCTTCATGCCCTCACCCTGCCCAGTCCCAGCTCCAACCTCCAGACCAAGATGAAATTCCTACCATGACAGCAAAGTCAGAGTCCAGAGAAAAAGTGAGGTCAGGTACGGAAAGGTAAAGCTTTATTTCTTGCAAACACTCAGAACAAAAATAAAACAGCAATGTCCTTATGAAGATAGTAGATGGAGGTCATGGTTAGGAACGGGGGGCTTGGAGTCCAGCATCCTGCTCTGCTGACCAGGGGCTTACCCTTCCCTAGATGACCTGCTCATCGTCAGATAGAGGCAATAACACTTCCGTAGGTCAAGTGTGCTTGGTGAGACATTGCATGCGAACCCCTAGAAGGCCTGTTCCATGCTTAACGTTCAATAAATGTAGGCTGACATGATCTTAGCGAAAGGAACTAGGAGGGGTCTTGGAAAAGGGTGTTGGAAAGGGATCTTTATGGAATTGCTATTGGTCCTGGTGGAAAAAATTCAGGAAAATGCTTTCCTGGCCAGCACGTGGCAAGAACTTCACTGACCTGCTGAAGGAAGAAATGCATGGGTTCATGTCTGCATGAAGCATGCTGATATATAGGGTTGTGGCCAAGGTCCTGGGCTCTGGCATTTGGCTGCCTGGATTCTTTAAGTGTCCTTGGGCAAGTCATATAACCTCCCTACACCTTAGTTTCTCCATTGGTACGATGAGGGTGATAATAGTTCCTATTCCATAGAGTTATCCTGAAGCAGGGGACGAACGTGTACAGAGAGCTCCTTCAAGCTTTCTCCCTGGCAGGCTGAAGCCCACTGTAAACATTAGCAATTATTATTCCGGTTTTGTTCTCATCCAAGTTTACACTTCAGCTGCTAGAAGCAGGACCTCACATCTGATTTCCCTTCCGACAAGGAAATGCATCCAAACTCCAGGCCATTTTCCAACAAAGGAAAAACACAGGAAAACACAAGACATAAAGCTACCAATATTCAAATAAAAACAGGGACACCCATGACCAAGCTAGGGGCTCACAGCATCGGGGCACACGCTGACATAAGACATCAGCGATCAGAGGAGGAAGCAACCAAGGGGCCACGGTTTGCAAAAGGTACACAGCGTCCCTTAGTTGTTTGGAACATTCACTTTGTATCAGATGTATGGCCCAGAATACTCTCTCCCCTTCTGCAGCTTGTCTCTTCCCTCTGTTGATTGTTTCTTTTGCTCTGCAGAAACATTTCCGTTTGATGTGATCTCCATTGTCTATCTTACTTCCATTGCCTGCGTTTGGGGGTTTTATCCTGAGTCATTGACCAGACCATATCATGGAGCTACCTCATATCTTTTCTCCTAGTATTTTTACAGTTTCAGGTCTTACGTGTAAGTCTTTTACCTATTCAGGGATTATCTTTGGGTATGGCATGAGGTCCAGGTTCAGTTTCATGCTTCTGCACATGGATCTCTTGTTTTCCCAGCGCCACGTATGGAAGAGACTCTCCTCTCCTGTTGTGTTTCCCATCTGTGGAAGATCAATTGACCATGGGTGCATGGATTTATTTCTGGGCTTTCTGACCTCTTTAATTGTTTTATGTGTCTATTTTTAGCCAGTGCCACACCCTTTTGAGTACTGTGGCTTTGCAGTATGTTTTGAAATCAGGTAACAGGAGACCTTTGGCAGGGCCGGTTTTGCCCAGGACTCCTTTCAGTTAGAGGGAAGGAATCAGTTCCAGAGAGACCTAGTACAACACGGTGGCCCTAGTTAACCACAGCATTAGTAGACTTGAAAATTGCAAAGAGGATACATTTTCGTTACTATGTGAGGTGATACATATGTTAACTAGTTAAATTTAGACACTCCTCAATGCATGTACATGTCAAAGCATCAGGCTCTGCACTGCAAATGCAAACAATTTTTGTCAGTTGCAAAAACATATGCCTTCCGTGCTCATGTTTCTTCCTTTGAACCAAATAGAAGGAGAAAGTAATTTCCAACTCTTATCAGTTATGTCGTCCCAACGGGGCTTCGTAACACACAGCCTCCAAACCTCAACGGCACAGGGTAAACACGGTTTTTGTTCCCAGGTCTGTGGGTAACTGCCTGGGCCCAGCAAGACTCACTCTCGTGTCTGAGGCTGCCTGCAGGAGGGCCAGGTGGTTGGCAAGCTTAGCCGGGCTCTCTCACCGGCTGGATCCTCATCTGGGACAACTGGGTCCACGTGGCTTTGCTCCATGGGGCTCATGCTCACAGTGAAAGCAAAAGAGGAATTAGAAATGTCAAAGTGCTTCCTGAAGCTTCGGCTTGTCCCATTTGCCACCTCACTCTGGGCCCAAGCAAATCACGAGACCGAGCCTGAAGTCAGGATGGAATCCCTCACTCCAGCCCCCACACACTGAGGAAGGAATGCAAATGTAGCTCGCAAAGGGTTTGAATCCAGGAAGAGGGAAGATGAGACCATCTGCCAATCATTCTAGAGAATTTGCCATGCAAGAGAATTTGCCAGCGTCCCTTGCAGGAAGGGGAGGGGATAATCATCAAAGCGATCAAGTCCACGGAAAGGAAACTCAGAATCACTCATGAAACAGGGAATTTTGAGGATATTAAATGGCATGTCCCTTTGGGGGAACTTTTGGCTTTCAAAGAAACGTGGATTCTCTCCACCTCTGCTCTTTACTTAGACCAAGGTGCAGTCTCTCCCAACACTTCAAGTCTCACCTACAGGGAAGAAGTCCACGGGGTCTCCGGAGCTTGGTTTTCCAGCATCTTGCTCAAAGAACCATATTCCAGGAAGTACACAGCCACATAAAAGAAAGTTGGATGAAATGGAGATTGCTTCCCATTTCGGATAGATTTGACTCCACTTTACGGATGAAAGTTTGAAAGCGCTCCCTTTATTCTTCCCTCCCACCAATTCTCAGCTAAGACCCACTGGGGAGATCACAAACAAAATTATCTTCAATATGATATACACCGTAGGACTCTATGTCCTCACTAAGCAGAGCTTGTGGTTGGAATCCTCATGCCTGCTCTAGGTCTCAGGAAAATAAATTGAAGATGGAAACTCCGCAACAAAAATTCAGATTTGTCTTTGATTGTCACTCTATCATATGGTTCTCATAGCAAAGCTATCCTGGAAGCTCTCTTCTTTCCCCTTCAGTGTTTTACAAGAGGAGCCAGCCACTTTAATAGCCTGGACGCTTAAGATCCATAAAAGATAATGCGCAGTGAGATGGTTGAGCCAGATAGACTGGGCAGATAGACATTTTGATAATCAATTTTTAACTAGGTAATAAGAGTTGACACCACACCAACGCCTTCTGGTTTGGGAGGAGAATTCTATCCTTTGTCCTTCACGGTGAATTTCACAGAACTGCCTGGCTGAATTTCAAGTACTGACCACTGGGAAGTACCAGGCATAATATTACTCCTGACAAGCCATCGGTTTGACCTCGAGCCTAAATTCCTTGGTAGCTCCCTATAAATTATGGGTTCTGTCATTTTATCTGAAGCAATTATTCCCATTCAGTGTGGTTTTGCTTGTGGCCAAGTTAAACAGAGGAATTCATCAGCTGTGTGTACATTCAGAAGGAAAAACTTTCAATCTCTCTCTCTCTCTCTCTCTCTCTCTCTCTCTCTCTCTCTCTCTCTCTCCATGGGACTGAAAATGGGGCTGGAAATGGCCTAGATCAGATTCCATAAATCAGTGCTGATAAATTCTCTTATAGCACTTAACCTGTGGATAAATCAAAAGATTACTAATTTCCTTCCACACTTGATAGACGCTCTATTTTTATTTATTTATTTTTACAGACTGCATATTGATACATTGTACACAAATGGGGTACAAGTTTTCATTTCTATGGTTAAACACACTGTAGAGTCACACCATTCATGTAATCATACATGTACGTGGGCAATGATATCTGTCTCAGTCCACCGTCTTTCCTTCCCCCACCCCTCCCCCCTCATTTCCCTCTACACACTCCAATGTCCCTCCATTCTTCCCTTACACCCCCACCCCCATTATGTATCAGCATCCACTTATCAGAGAAAACATTCAGCCTTTGGTTTTTTGAGATTGGCTTATTTCACTTAGCATGATATTCTCCAACTCCATCCATTTACCTGCAAATGCCAAAAGGACTTAAAATCAGCATAGTTCAGGGACGCAGCCACATCAATGTTTGCAGCAGCTTGATTCACAGCAGCTAAGCTATGGAACCAACCTAGGTGCCCTTCAGGTGATGAATGGATAAAGAAACTGTGGTATATATACACAATGGAATATTATTCAGCCATAAAGAAGAATAAAATTATGGCATTTGCCGGTAAATGATTGAAGTTCTTGATTCAACACCAGTGCTCAGGCCACCTCCTTACTTCTTATTTCATTTGACCTGGTTCTCTGGGTCACTGTGGAGGAGGGGCAGATGTCCTTACAGGGAAGTTTTCCGTATGAGTAACTGAAAGACTCCCATTTTTTAAGTACTGGCCAATATGTAAACATCATATTGATTTTCGTTTCTAATAAGAAGTTTACTCCTATTCATAGAAATTAGTGAAACAATTCAAACATGGATCTCCCTCTGCCCACCTCCTTTGTTATAATCATGGTTAATGTTTTTGAAATTTTGTTCTGATCATCTTTTCATTTTTTTCACCCGTTGATTCTGCCAAGTGAACAGCTGCATCATTTAGTCACACGTTGCAAAAGAAAACTCAACCCAAAGGCTATTGATGAAGAAGATAAGTTGGTAAATTAATTCGAGGAGAATTGGCATTTTCGTGCACTTCAGACTTTTTTCTTCCAGAAAAATGATACATTGGTACATTGGTTCATATTTTGTGCATCCCAAAAAAAGATTTTTCTAGTCTTCCTTGCGGAGATCCCACCTATTTCTTAAAGTACTGATTCTTCACAGCCCGGTTTGCTAACACAGTTAGGCAGGTAGGGTCTTCTCTTCCCTTCGCATCTTCTCACTGGCTGTTGCTGTTCTAGGTAACGTTGTTGCCCTTCCTCTGTTGTTTACTAACCCATCCACTTTACAAAAGCTGATTAACTAAGAGATTTGCGGGTTATTCTCTTGATATCACCAGGGACCCTGGGATTTCTCCTGATTTTAATGAGAACACTTCTGCAGTCTCCATTAGATATGACGGAGGCTGCTGGTTTGTGCTAGATATTATTTATCATACTGACTGTGGGGACCCAACACACAGGCTTTCTCTGCCTTTTAATTAGGAGTGGGTATTGAATGTTATCTAGCACACTGTCGGCACAGGCTGTCTGTAAATTCTGTGTGATTATTCCTTTTATCTATATAAATGTCCCCTTTTGTTTTAATTAATAATACTTTTCCTCCTTTGAATTCTATTTTGTCTGAACTAGATACTCCCACCCTGGTTTTTTAAGATCAAAAAAAAAAAAAAATCTTTTTGCTTATGTTATTTAATTGTTTTAACTCTCTCCATTTTTAATCTTGCCATACATTGACTTTCGGTGTCTCCCACAGCTAGACATCTAATAAACACTGGCCACAGGCCTACCTCGTGCCAAACAGTCTTCAGTCCCAGGATGCAGCCATGAGCAGGGAGCTAGGTCCTGCCGCGAGGGACCCGAGTTGGGCACTTCCATAGGTTCAAGGACATCAGGAACACCTAGAAGGAGGCTGCCCAGAGGTGACAGGAGGTTTGTCATAAGATATGCACGCAAGATAACCAACGGGAGGCAGGGAGCATGGGAGTGTGGGTGCTTCTGAATGCCGCAGAATCTGGGGGACCCACAGCTGGCCCCCACCGTGCATTGAGGAGCCTGGCTGCTTCCCGTTTACTCTTTTTCGCCACCAGGTCGTTTCTGCCCACTCGTGGTTTCTGCTTCTGTAATCCATTCCGTCCATGAACAGCAGTTCCTAGGCACCCGGCACTCGCCGCGGGGCGCGGTTTGCTAGAAGTGGGTGGACCGGGTCCTTTCCACTGCGGGTAGCGTCATGACGTTGCCCTCTGCAATGGTGGCTCATAAGATTTAGAAGGAAGTGCACAGCTCTCCCCAGGGACCTCGGCCCTACCTAGCCTCGCGTGTGTGTGCGCATGTGCACGACGACCGCGCCCCCGCCCCCCATGCACCCGCCACCGCCGCCTCCCTCCAACCTCCTGGCCTCAACAGCCTCAAAGGGACCAGGCGCCCTTCCTCCTGCAGCCTCTGCCTGGCCGCTGGGCCCACCTCCCTCCCCTGTCCATCTGGCCTTCTGCAGCCACCTCTCTGATCGGGAGCTCCAGCCTCTGCCCGGCCGGGTTCCGTCTCCAGCTCTTGGTCAGCAGCACGTGGCTCCATCTGCCCAAGAAGGGGCAGGTATTCTCCTGCCTCCCTGACGCCCTGGATTCAGCCTCGGCTGTGTCTGTTTATCTTCTCCATCGACCTCTCGTAGGAAGAACTTTCTCGGCTAAATCCTCAGCCCAGGAAGGGCCAGCAAGAAGCACGTGCTCAACGAGTATTTGTTGAATAAATGAAGGAAGCAGCAGATCGGGGGGCGGTGCTGGTTCTGCAGAAAGCCTTGGGCGAGGAGGGCGCCCCCTGCAGGCAGGACGGTCCCAAGGGAAGGGGTCGCGGGGCGGGGCTGAGCGCGCAGGCGCCCCGCATCCTGCAGCCTCAGCGCCAGGTCATCGGGTGACTCCTTTCACCCCGGTAGGAGTGAGGAGAGTGTGGGGGCGTGGTGGGAGGTGTTGTCCCACCTCGTTTTAGACTTGGGTGATTTTTAAGTTTTGCTAGAATGTGCCGGGAAATGGTACCCTGCCCTGAATTTTGCCTCCAACCTGGTGGCCTCTTCTGTCTGCTCCCTGAAGTCCCCTCCGACTCCGCGAGGAGGGCTAAGATCTCACCATCTTCAGCGCCTTCTTTCTGGTTCTCTCCTTGCTCTGCATTCTGGGAAAGCTTCTCAAATTCACACCGGGGTCCTTGATCTGGTTTGCTGCCGTGCTGATCCTGCCCTTTTGTGACAAGAGTGAGTTTTAATTCTGCCACTTTCCTCTCAGTACGACCTCATCTCCGCAGTCCCACCTCCGGATCAGGCCCCTTCTTTCTGAGGACTTTCCGCAGGCTGTGTCTGGTTTTCGGTTTTTTGTTTTTGTTTGTTTTTGTTTTGTTTTTACAGTGCTGGGATTGAACCCAGGGAGGCAAGCACTCTAACTGAGCTATGTCCCCAGCTCAGGCTGTGTCCTCTTGCGTTGTCTTCTAGACTTTTCTTCTGATTCCTGGAGTGCATCGTCTTCTGAAGTGTGTATTCCTCTGAACATCACGGGCCTCTCATCCATCCGTTCATTCAACAATGCCATTTACTGATTGGTGACCCAGGCCTGGGGCCTGAGCCAGGTCCTAGGAGCAGCCCAAGGCCATTGAGTCTCCACATCCACCAAGGGTAGAATCCAGTGGGAAAACTAAGCAACTACATAGGCAGCTTTTTTATTAAGTGTGACAGTGTCACTCACAGGACACGTACGTTGTGGTATCAGGCGCCGAGGAGGGCACAGAGCCTTGTCCAGGACAGAGACGAGCAGGGAGAGGGCTGCTCCTCCTGTTCCGAGGTACCGTTTCCTCACGGCCCACTTTAATTTAGGGTTTTACCCCTGACTGCAGTCACTCAATGAGCAGTGGTGAGTCAGGCTTCTCGTGTGGTGACAGATGGAAAATGAGTTCCCTAGCTCTCATCACTGTCCTCTCTGGCGACATGCAAATCCCCTTTCATGTCTTCAGACAGACGACAGACTGGTCCGCAGCACGTGGCTCCATCTGCCTATGAAGAGGCAGGTATTCTCATGCCTTCTGCTGACATAGGTGAGGTCCCCTGTCCCCACTGCCTGGCTTCCAGCACCCTGATCCATTCTGGGTTGTCCAGGAGAAAACAAAATCTCCAGTAGGCAAATGTGTGTAGGGCCCTTCTGGAGTAGACAGTGCCTTCTGAGACGAGACCCTCCCAGGACAAGTCCCCATGCATTTGGGGTAGTTTATGGGCGACTACAGAGGAGGCATGCTCTCTGGTCGTTGGGAGAGACAGTCCAGATGATGTAGGGGACAGGAAAGTCAAGGAACTGCCCCTACAGCAGGTCCACTAGCATGGTGTGCCCAAAAGAGCCCAGTGCACCAGGTTCTAAGAAAGGGAAGGTGAAAATTCATTTCTCTAAGGAGGAAAGAAGAATGAAATCAAGGCTGAGAAGGAGAAGACAGCAAGGTTTCAAGGGGTTCAGATAAATATTTAAACTCATTAGAAATTACGAGCCTCCCGAAATGATATGCATCATTAATTCCTAGGCAGTCAGGTTAACAATGCCCTGGTAGAGAAGCGGCCTCTTGAATTATTCTTTTAATGGAGTTCCCAGGTTAAAGTAGATTTCATTTAAGGTCAATCAATAGGCAATTTTATCCAGGCGTGGTGATTAAAAGAAAACCATAAAGAAGTCTGTGACGGTTATCACTTTGGCTCAATCAGACCTTTCTTTAAACCTGGAGGGCCCTGGGAGACAGGTACAACCCCAGGTCAAGGTAGGGGCTTCAGGCCCTATTTTCACCCCAAGTGAGTAGTAATTCCCCCCTAGCCAGTGGTTCAGTCCACACCCCCAGGCAAAGAGAAGAAATGCAGGCTCCTTTCTTTCCCAGTACACGAGGCACATTGGAATAATTTAAATTAACAGGGTAGGTCCAGTTTATTTCTTGAATTCCCAATGATCGGTCACAGTGAATTAATATGAGTCAGAATTTTCGTTTGACAGGAGTGATTATATTAGGCTCCTGCGAGTCTCTGGTCCTTCCAGCACTCCTTCTTTATTAGAAGTAGCCTCAGGAAATCAGCAGGAAATGAGATGCCCAGGATCATGTATCTCAGTGATCCACCATTGACTTGGTTAGGAAATTAGGGTTAGAAGGAGGTTTCCAGAAAATGAAATTGCCTTCAGGTCTTGAAGATTGATTCAGGTGCTTTTAAAATGCATCCGGGAATTACAACATTTGAAGGAAAGGGGTTTCCTCTCTCCACCATTTGTCTTCAGGGAGTCAGTGGAACCAACATTCTTTCTCTGAATTACAGGTCCTTGGGAGTGAAATATTGTATCTTTCTTTATATATATATAAATATATATATAATTTCTTTATATATATATCTTTCTTTATATATATATTTTTTTTCTTAATAGTCCAAAACTTTTTCTGAAAGTACATTTTACCTGATCTAGCATTTTGAGTTTATTAGACAGAATTTTCCAAGACTTGATATTTATTTTCTTGGTCTGGCTTTTTACCGAGTCAAGAGAATGAAGAAGAAAGATCCTTGTTGCCATGTGGTTATTTTTAATAAATTGAGCTTTAACGGGGCTGCTGGCTGCCAGTTCACACACACAATCCAACTCTGCTGAAGTTTCCATATATTTTTTTTTTAATCCCTGCTGTGAATCTAAGGAGGAAAAAAAAGTCCTGAATCTCTCCTCTTTGCTTATCAAGAATCAAAGGAGGAACAAAAAATGTTTGAAACAATACAGAAATTGCACTAAGGAATGTGAAATTTCTAGAAGAGAAGAAATCATGCGTTGCTGGGAGATGCATATACATGAGAAGACATTCTCCAGATTGATATTCATAGACTAGTAAATAACGATGTTAGGAGGCTAGAGATTTGATATAATCCTTGATATTTTTATCTTCCTGAAGGCCAGAGAAAACTAAAGTGTTTCTTTTGGAGACAAGAATAGCTTCCAGAAAGACATTAATTGTTATTGCTCTTGAAAATGTTTGTGATCACTGTTGGATACATTTATTAAAATGATAGATGAGGAACAGTGACAAAGAAAATAGAAGCCTAATTTCTGATTCCCTTGGAAATTCCAGCTCTAAAGCAACTTGGCAGTGACTAAGAATGGCACTCGACTATCTAAATCAGACTCAAACATTGCTTTGGAGGCGAGACTGATGTGAAAGTGTGTGCATGTCTAAGTGCAAAATATAACCATGCACGCTCCTAAATGGGTACAATTAGCATTCGAGATGCTTAGCTCGAGGGTTGAAATTCAAACCCAGAAACCAAGGGCAAGTTGCAGAAATACCTACATGTGAATCTGCAGAGCTACTGGCTTGCTTTCCATGCATTGATCTTAGACCTTGACAGCTGAGAAGTACATCTTTATCATTCTGTTTGCCTAGACTAAAGTTATTACACATACTTGAATGCAACATTGTGTTTTATTTTCCAACTCTGCCAAGATTCAATCTGCTGGTATTGAATATCCACCCAAAGAACTCTGGACTACTACCCAACGTGCACAAAGGAGGTACAGAGAAACCCATAAGCCTCATTTCTCTCTCCAACTCCGATAGCAATAAAACCTCAACTGCACCTTTCTGCTCTGGGATTCTGACTAATAAGCAGAGATGAGGAGAAAGTGAAATTGAATCCCAATTATAAGAGATATAAGCAAATCAGTGCTTTTATTACATTTATGGAGTTTGGTCTTTTATATGCTTTACTTAATTTCTGTTATTAAAGAAAAATACATTTTTTAATTCAGCTATAAGAGCCTAAAGAAGTTTGAATAGCAGCAAATGGTAATAAATCATTTTAAAAGGAAAAACATTTCACAAAAGTAAATCAGAGTCATTTCACGGCCTCAGAACTTGAGTTTCCATTACTTTCAGGAGGTTTTCAACTTTGAGATGAATAGACTAACCAGGAAAATAATTCATTTGGGTTTAAAGCCGGCCATGTGAATGAGTATGGAATTGAAAACAGAGTGAAATAATAGGACACGTAATGCCGCTGGTGGGGGCGGCCTACCCTGATCGGCCTGCAAAGACATGTTATTTGCACGACCAGATTGTGGTGGGGATTGAGGTCCAAGACATCTGCCCATCAATGCATGGCCTAGCAAGTGGCCCCTGGGAACTGTTGGGTGGCTGATCCAGCGTGTGACAGGATACAGTGTCCACCAGGCAAAGGAAAAGGCGGAGGGGCCAGGGCCTTCACTAGGAAAGCGTCAAGCCGGTTGCCTGCCTGTGGCTCCAGCATGCCCTTTAATGGCTTCCCATTACCTTCTGGTTAAAACCCAAACGTTGCAGCCTGGCTTTTATTGCTCTAATATACACTCTGCCTCCCTTGTCTGCGCTTTTACAAGATGCTTCTCCTCTGCCTAACTCCCGTTCACGCCAGGACTCAGCTTAAGGGTCTTTCTTGGGCGCCTTCCCTGATTTTCTCTCTGGTCCCTTGCCCCATCTCCTTCCCTCGCCGTCCCACAACACCTTGAGCTCCTAGATCCCTGGTGAATTCCCAGGGTTTCTTTGTGCCCCCACCCCTACCCAAGCCCAAGCGCCCAGCTCAAAGATCCCCGCCTCTGTCCTGCTGGGCCCGGGCCGTCCGCTCCCCGCCTGGGCCCCTTCTCCAGCCGTCTCCTGTCTGTTCTGGAGACTCGAGGACTCCTCATTCCTCGCTGGGTTAGGTCTGTTTGCTGAATGCATTTTATAAAATGGAAACGTGCCAAATTGGACATGGTCCTCGGCTTCTAGTTGGGGAGGGGCCAAGTAGAGGGTCAGGATGGGAAGAGAGAGGGACTGAGTTGCGTGGCCTCGGGCTCCTTCCCTCTGAGCCCTTGGGCGGGCCAAGGCATAAGCCTCTCCCTCAGACGACTTCTCCAGTGCGACATCCCCTCCTCCACAGCACAAGACCATCTTCCCCTTCTTTCCTGGAAAGGTAACGGCTTCCCGCAGCGTTGGGTGCTTTGTCCTCCCTCATTGGTTTCCTTGACCACTCCGCAGCGTGACCCGCAGTCCATCCTTAAACCCTCTGCGGTTACCCTCACTGACTCTGCCGTTGCCTCTCTGCGACCCATTGCCCAGCCGAGTCCCCAGCAATCCATAAATATTTTTGACTGTATTTTATAAAACCAAGGTCCCGCCATATTGGACACTAGGTGGCTGGAATTCTGAATCCCAGCTCTGGCCCTGGCACGTCATGCGTGTGGGCAGTCCGTGGAGCACCCGCCTCCCAACGTACCCACGTACCAAAGGAAGCTGAGAGGCAGAGGCCTGGGGATCCCCTTCCAGTCCCCCGACTCCCTTGCACCCCTCACGTCGGGGCTAGGTGCTCACTGCTGTCCTCACCCAAACCCAGAGAGGGAGAAGGCTGCCCTGAGGCTCTGCTTGGGATCGATTCCTCCTAAGCTGGAAGATATCGATCCCCTGACAATCGTGGTCTTGCCTTTCTCTCTGTGAGGAAGGCTGAAGGTTGGGATTGTGCACAAAGGCGGTGCTTCTGAATAACAATGGTGCATTGTCCATTATTGATTGTTCTGCAGTCTAACTGGGTTAGATTGGAGGCTCATTTCATGCCCCTCCTCCTCCCTCCTTCCAAAACTTACCAAGGCTGTAAAGAAGGCAGGGCAGTGTAGACAGAAAGGAGTTCTTTTACTTAATACGAAGACGCACATCTTCCGGCCAATTACACTTTTATTTCTTTTTGACTGCTGAAAATGGCTCATGGCGACAGCCCTGGCTGGCTCCCTCCCCAGAAGTATTCCAGGCCTCCTCCCCACCAGCCTGCCTGAGGGCCCACTGTACTGAGAGGACTGGCTTCCTGCGCTGCCACTACACTTGGCCGTCCTCTCCAGTAGGCGAGATCTGGGGCCCACCATGCTATTCAAGGCCCACAGCAATGGTTGAAATTTCATTTCTTTTAACCTCAGAAGAAAAAGTGAATATAATAATGAGGAATACATAGGAATGAACCCGATTGCATTCTATACCTCTATGTCAATGCGCTTGTAAAATACAATTCTTAGTATTTTCCACGAAGGAGAAAGATCTACAAAGGCAGAGCACAAAAGGCTTGCAAATCTTGATGTCGCCCTGCTCTGCAGAATGCAGGCCCTGAAGATATTCCAGGCAGACAAAACCTGGGAGCTCAAGGGCCACACCTCCCCTGGGAGAGTCATACCCCACACTGACAGGTCAGGGGACAGAACCAGCTGGCAGGAGCAGAAGCTGCTTCACGTCTGTAAACCAGCTAGTCTCAAACGTGTGTGACTGCAGGAAATCTGGAAAATCACTGATCTAGCTTTGTTTTATTTTTCTTTTCAGCCTAAATGATATCTCAAAGTTCAAGTAGTACAACCTTGTATTATTTTTCTAAATGCACCCTGAGAAATTTACAGCTATAAATGCCTAGCTTTAAAGAGAAGCAAGATCTCAAATCAATAACCTAACCTTCTGCCTTAAGAAATTAGAACTACAAGAGCCATCTAAGCCCAAAGCAAGAAGAAGGAAGGATATAGTAAAGATTAAAACTGAAATAGATGAGAGTAAGAATAGAAAAGCAACAGAGAAAATCAAGGAAATCAAAGGTTAGTTTGATTTCAGCAAACATCAACAAAATAGACAAATGTTTAGCCAGACAGAGAAAAAAACTCAAATGACTAAAAATTAGGAATGAAAAGTGGACATTACTGCCTACTTTACAAAAATAAAATAGAGTCTAACTACAACAGCTTATAAGGGAATGCCAAGAACAGTTATACACAAGGAAAACAATACAGCTAGAAGTGGGCAGATTGCTTGAAGACGCACACTACAGACACTGACTCAAGAAGAAACAGAAAATCTGAATAGAGTTAAAACAAATAAAGAAATGAAAAATCTAATCAAAAAACTTCCCACATCCCTGTTCGCTGATGACATGATTATATATTTAGAGGAACCTGGAAATTCCACCAGAAAACTTTTAGAACTCATAAGTGAATTCAGTAAAGTAGCAGGTTACAAGATCAATGCTCATAAATCCAATGCATTTTTATACATAAGTGATGAATCTTCAGAAAGAGAAATTAGGAAAACTACTCCATTCACAATAGCATCGAAAAAAATAAAATACTTGGGAATCAATCTCACAAAAGAGGTGAAAGACCTCTACAATGAGAACTACAGAACACTAAAGAAAGAAATTCAAGAAAACCTTAGAAGATGGAAAGATCTCCCATGTTCCTGGATAGGCAGAATTAATATCGTCAAAATGGCTATACTACCTAAAGTTCTATACAGATTCAATGCAATTCCAATTAAAATCCCAATGATGTACCTCGCAGAAATAGAGCAAGCAATTATGAAATTCATCTGGAAGAATAAAAAACCTAGAATAGCTAAAGCAATCCTCAGTAGCAAGAGCGAAGCAGGGGGTATTGCAATACCAGATCTTCAACTCTACTACAAAGCAATAGTAACAAAAACGGCATGGTATTGGTACCAAAATAGACAGGTAGATCAATGGTACAGAATAGAGGACATGGACACAAACCCAAATAAATACAATTTTCTCATACTAGACAAAGGTTCCAACAATATGCAATGGAGAAAAGATAGCCTCTTCAACAAATGGTGCTGGGAAAACTGGAAAACTATATGCAATAGAATGAAACTAAACCCCTATCTCTCACCCTACACAAAACTCAACTCAAAATGGATCAAGGACCTCGGAATCAGACCAGAGACCCTGCATCTTATAGAAGAAAAAGTAGGTCCAAATCTTCAACTTGTTGGCTCAGGATCAGATTTCCTTAACAGGACTCCCATAGCACAAGAAATAAAAGCAAGAATAAACAACTGGGATAGATTCAAACTAAAAAGCTTTCTCTCAGCAAAGGAAACTATCAGAAATGTGAAGAGAGAGCCTACAGAGTGGGAGAATATCTTTGCCAACCATACCTCAGATAGAGCGCTAATTTCCAGAATCTATAAAGAACTCAAAAAACTCTACACGAAGAATACAAATAATCCAATCAACAAATGGGCTAAGGAAATGAACAGACACTTCACAGAAGAAGATGTACAAGTAATCACCAGATATATGAAAAAATGTTCAACATCCCTAGTAATAAGGGAAATGCAAATCAAAACCACCCTAAGATTTCATCTCACCCCAATTAGAATGGCGATTATCAAGAATACAAGCAACAATAGGTGTTGGCGAGGATGTGGTGAAAAAGGAACACTCATACATTGCTGGTGGGGTTGCAAATTAGTGCAACCACTCTGGAAAGCAGTGTGGAGATTCCTCAGAAAGCTTGGAATGGAAACACCATTTGACCCAGCTATCCCACTCCTTGGCCTATACCCAAAGGACTTAAAATCAGCATACTACAGAGATACAGCCACATCAATGTTCATTGCTGCTCAATTCACCATAGCCAGATTGTGGAACCAACCTAGATGCCCTTCAGTTGATGAATGGATAAAGAAACTGTGGCATATTTATACAATGGAATATTACTCCGCAATGAAGAATGATAAAATTATGGCATTTGTAGGCAAATGGTCGAAATTGGAGAATATCATGCTAAGTGAGATAAGCCAATCTCAAAAAACTAAAGGACAAATGATCTCGCTGATAAGCGGATGAGGACATATAATGGGGGGTGGGAGGGGCTAGCATTAGGTTTAGGGTTAGGTTTAGAGTTAGGCTAAGGAGAGCAGTAAGAATGAAGGAAAGAAGGACTGTGTAGAGGGAAAAGAGGGGTGGGAGGGGTGGGAGGGGTGGGAGGGGTGGGGGGGAGGGGAAAAATATAATAAACATCATTACCCTATGTAAACATAAAAAAAATAAATAAATTAAAAAAGAAAAAAAAAAAAAAAAAAAAAAAAAAAAAAAAAAAAACTTCCCACAAAGAAAAGCCCACATGTCCTTGATAGTGAAATCTAGTAAATATTTAATGAAGGAATAAAACCAATTCTTCACAAAAGCAAGAAGAAGAGGGAACACTTACCAGCTCATTTTATGGAACCAGTATTAAGTATTTAGATGATACCAAAATAAGACGAAAACGTCACAAGCAAACTACAACTGTACCATCTGAATATGGACACAGGTGCCCTCAACAAAACACCAGCATACAGACTCCAATAATATAGCAGAGGAGTGGACACCATGGCCAAGCACACTTCATCCCAAGAATGCAAGGTTGGTTCAACATCCAAAAATCAATCCACAGAAAACACCATATTAACAGAACAAAGATCCCAAACCATATAACCATCTACTGAGATGTTGGCAAAGCATTTAAGAAAATTCCACCATTTTTATTGATTAAAAACCCTCAATAAAACAGTAATGGAAGGGGAAAGAAAGATAGTGAACTGAGACAGACATTATTACTCTGTGTACATGTATGATTACATGAATGGTGTAAATCTACATTGTGTACAACCATAGAAATGAAAAGTTGTACCCCATTTGTGTATGATGGATCAAAATACAGTCTGTAAAAATAAATAATAAATAAATAAATAAAAATTTAAAGAATAGGAATGGAAAGGAATTTCCACATTCTGATAATGAGAATTTACCACCCCCGCAACAAAACCATATGTAATGTCATACTAAATGGTTAAAGGCTGAATGTTTTCCCTCTGAGATCAGAAACAAAACCAGACTGCCTACTCTCACCCCTGTTCAATCTTGTGCTGAGGTTCTAAGCAAAGCAACTGGGCAGGAAATAAAATCAAAAGGCCTCCGGAGGAGTAAAGTAGGTTTATTTGCAGATACCCTGGTCTTGTGTGCAGAAAATCCTAAGACAGACAACACACACACACACACACACACACACACACACACACACATCAGAATTGATAAATGAATTCAATAAGGTTGCAGGCTAGAAGATCAATATGTAAAAGTCGATTGTATTTCTAAATACTAGCAATGAACAATCTGGAAATGAAATTAAACAATTCCTTTGATCAGAATCAAAAAGAATAAAATACTTGGGAATGAAGTTAACAAAAGAAGTACAAGATTTCAACACCAGAAACTACAAAGTTGAAAGAAATTAAGCAAGACTGAAGAAAATGGAGATGGTCTGCCATGATTATGGACTGGATGATTAATGTTGTTCAGATGGAAATAATCTCCAACTGACCTACAGATCCAACACAAATCTATGCCCACCATAGTCCCAGCCATAATCAGTGGAAACTGAGGCATATTACTCAGCCATCAAAAGGAGTTGGGTTCTGATATAATGTGAGTGAGCCTTGAAAACGTTATGCTAAGTGAGAGAAGCCGCTCACAAAGGCTGCATCCCATACAAATCCACTTATCTGAAATCCTCAGGCGGGGAATGCATGGAGACAGAAAGCAGATCGCAGATCACAGATCGGGGGCTCTAGGGACTGGGGAGGAAGAGAATGGCTCCTGTTTATTTTGGGGGTGATGGTTGCTCAACTGTGAACACACTAAAAACCATTGACTCATAAACTTGAAAAGGGTGGATTTTATGGTTTGTAAATTACATTTCTGCTGTTCTTCTAAACCCCCTCCGAGAGTCGCCCTAGGAATGTCCCTCTCTGTCTGTTGCTGTATTAGATGAGATCTCTGCTCTTCTGCTCCATCCCTTCCCTAATTCATCTCTGCTGATTCTGTCTCTTCAGACTGAAGAGTCTTGACATGTTCATTCATCTGTGCCTTGGTTCAGTCGCAAGACAGAAACTGAGTCACCCTCTGTGCCAGAGCCTAGGGGGACAGAGTGCCAAGCATAGACCCGACCTCTGCCCACAGACAGCTTCCCACGTAGCTCATCTGCACCCGAAACTCACTTCCGAAATTCCCATTTCTCTGGGCCGCCTCTTGAGGGGTGAGGGTGGCAGTGGGTGGGATTCAGAAACAATTCCTTTTTTCATCAGAGCCTGAGTTGGGGTCTCTGGTAGATCCAGCACAGTGTGGTCGCTGTGCAAAAACTAGCTCCCAAGCCTTACCCTTCGGGCTTCCTGCATTTGAGTGGAGGCCTCTCGAAGTGTGGGACGAAGACACCAGTGTTCAACGCCAATGTTCACGGGCCCTGGGACGTCCCAGACACTGTGCAATGGTCCCCACATCCCTGCAGGGCGGGTGGCAGCCACAGCAAGGTTGGCGTTCACTTAGTGTGTGCTCTCAGCGCCTGGGCTTCGGAGCACCCTCCCACCCTCCCAGCAACGCTAAGATCCCCGTTTCGCAGACGCCCTGCTGAGAGTGACCCAACAGCAAGCCAGGAAGCCCAGCGCCAGAGGGGAAAGACCCTCTGACCCCACAGACAAGCGATTCCACGGTTGTCAAACCCACAGAGACAGAGAACAACCGTGGTGGCCCAGGGTTGCCGGGAAGCGTGTGGGGAGATGCTTCTACGGGTGCAGAGGTTCAGTTTGGAATGATGGAGAAGTTCTGGAAATGGGCGGAGGCGCCCGTCACCCAGCAACACCAAGGTACTTAATGCCGCAATGAAAACGTTAAAATGCTAAGCGCTTCGCTAGGTGCGCTTCACCCCGTAAGGGAAAAGCGACTCGGCGCTGCGCCTTGCAGTGTGGCTCTGACCGTCAGGGGCAACCAACCGGCTGGTGCCACGGGCCGTCCCCGGATCCCTGTCATGCTCTGCGGTGGCACTTTCTTTTCTTCTTTGCCAGAGGACACTTAGTCCTTAAGACCCAGCTGACCAACCCGCCTCTGCTCCACCCTGCTCCGCCTCCCGAGGCAGACGGGTCGCATCCCTTTTGTTTCTATGGTCGCACGTGCGGAATGGGATGCTGTGACTATTTATCACGGCTGTGATCATTTTTAGCATTTGTCTCCCTCACGGGCTCATGAACTCCAGGGCAGAACGACGGGGACAGTATAACATGGCTGTTGTCTGTGGGGCTGACTCTGGAGCCCCAAATCTCAGTTCTGCCACTCACTCGATGTGTGACCTTGGGCAGATGACTTTCTGTGCCTTAGTGACTTCAGCTGCAAAAGGGATAATGTTCACGCTCCCCTGTGTGACTGTTGGGAGGACCGAGGAACCCCACATGGGGCTTGGTGCCCGCTGCTGATGTATCACACGGGCTTCACGAACTTCACTCGCCGGGTATTGTCATTCACTGTCAAACATGGTGTCAGGGACATTGGGACAACTCAGTCCACGAGCACAATGAGAAAGAAAACTGCACGGATGTATACAAGCAACGTCAGTCATGACAAAAGAAATGGAAACAAGATTAAACAGGAGAAGAGATGTCGGCTGCCTGTTTGACTTGACGGTGGCCTCAGCTGGCAAAGGAAGTGGTACGTATTGTTCTCAGAGGTGGTCCAGGGAACACGGGCCAAACCCTATGAGGACACTGGGGAACATGAACTAGCCACCCCACCGTGGCGCATCTGCACAAATGGGCTCCCCAGAACATCCCTTTCGGAACATAGATTTCCACTCCACTTAACTGCTGTGTCCTTTGGCTGCGGAAAACAGATTGGCACTTAAATATGTACATTGCATTTAGATTTCCCCAGAGAGAGGGATCAATGAAGCCCTTGTTGAATTGCAGAGCCCGAGTTAAATTGTGGGCTGGTTTTTCGTTTGGGGCGATGGATCACTGGCTTCCTGGACCACGCTGCTGTGAAAGACCCTTCTCTGAACATCTCTTATTTTCATTTCGAGCCACGCTGACTTTGGGGCCCATAACGATGCTGAACAGAATTCTCATTGCGGTGGAACAGGGTCTTTTGTTTGTGATCGCTAACGTCCATCTTGGTGGAATGACTTACAACAGCTGCTGGGAGAAGTCAGATCTGATAGAAACCGTCTGCATAGACATAAACATAAACATTAGTTTCTATGGAAACAAAAGTTACACAGCCATGGTTGGAAGGTCTGAGAGCCGTGTTTCAGGAATCAGACGCTAAATATATAGTCGGCGCATCCACCAGGGATCACACCAATAACGTGAATTCTTTTTGAGAGTAGAGCAGAGCAAATATAAGATTTTGGCTAAAATGGGCACTACCCCATAGCAGAATCAATATGAGGGACGGCTGTCTTTTCTGCCCCAAATTGAAACCATATTTCTTTCCTTAATTGAAATCCCCCAGGCAATGAATCAAGCTTTGATGGAATTCAGTCAACAATTATATCCATGGGCACTTCACCCTGGTGTCCAGTTAAAGTTCTGAAGACCTGATAAAGTCCAGCACTCAGAGAAAAGTGTTCCCTAGACTCCCTTTAAATGAACCAAAGTCCTATGATTCTGGTACTGTCCATCCCATGGGGTCGTCCACCTGCCTACCCTCGTCTACCTCCTGCCCCCTCCTTGCTGGAATCCCTGAAGCAGTTATTATTTCTGAGGCTGAAGGACTTTGACTTAAATGACCTTGGAACGATCCACCCAGGACAGTCCATGAATGTTCACACAAAGCCATCAGGTTGGACCAGGAGAGGGAGTCGTGGGTTCCATGTTGGACATGTTGAACTTCAGGTACTTCCAAGACTGCCCATCTGATCCAGCTAGTGTCGCTGTGTCACAAATTAGCCCTAAGCTTTTTGGTCTTAAAGGACCATTATTATTAGTGTTGTTGTTGTTATCATCATGGATTCCAGGGGCCAGGAATTCAGGTAATATGGTGGGAAGAACAGCTTGTCTCAACTTCATGATGATTGAGGCTCCACAAGGAAAATGCAACATCTGGAGGTGATCTGTGGCCGGGTGATCTGGTAACTGAGGGTCAGAGACACCCAGACATACCACACGCCTGAGAGTCAGGTCAGAGGAGGCTGATGGCATCTGTAAGACCAGCCTGCCTGCAGGCAAGTCCAACCTCAGGTGGATAATGTCTCCATCCCCAAAGAATTGGAAGGGTTTGAGGTCTCCTCTTCCAGGGTCCTTCCAATATTATCAATAATAAATAAATAAGTGAAATCATCAAAGCTCCAATTTATGCAGGCTCTCTGCCTGCCAGCCACAATTGTAAGTTGGAGCTGAGATTTAGAACCAAGACAAGCTTTGTCAAAGTCTGAGTTTTCCTTCCCCCATCTGCCAAGTAGAAGCCAGCCAGACAGTGCACCAGTGTGACAGGTGAGCTCCATGCAGCCAGGTGATGCATGAGGAATGGGGAGGGGAGAGAAAGGGAGGAACCCAGCTGCCCTGCTCAGGACTAATTTGGATTATCTTACGATGAAGGTTTTAGTCGCAGAGCCCTGGTTCCGGACGCCTTGGACCCCAACCTGTTTGAATGTAGAATGCTGTTTTTACACCTTCCGTCGGTTGAAGTGCATGTATCGGCGTGTTGGGGCCAGAGTAGGGAGCTGGGTGCATCTGGGCTCTATGCCCACCTTCTGGGCTGAGGGGAGGCCACCAGGGTCCTCACAGCAGGTCAGGGGCCCTGACCCCTTAATCCAGAGGTTCCTGATAGAAATCGACTTTTCAGATCTTTCTTTTGAAATGCATTATTTTAAATTGGAATAAACTTTGTTCCTACAAAAAAAAAAAAAAAAAAGAAGAAGAAGAAGAAGAAGAAAAGAAAAAGGACAAAATTATGCACCAGGAGAGCCAGTCATGTGTTTTGTTGTGGACATGTTGAACCCCAAGTGCTCCTGACAGTCAGTGAGAGCCAGCCCATCTGTTCCAGTTACTACTACTGTGTAACAAATCATTCCTAAACTTGGTGGCTTAAAAGGACATTTTTATTATGCTCCCAGTTGCTGTGGGTCAGGAAATCAGAGAACAGCTTGTCTCTGCTTCATAATGTCCAGGGTCTCAGCTGGAAAGAAGTGACTTCTGGGGACAATTTGTGCTGGGTTATTTGGTGGCTGGGGGTTGGAGATTTCTAGAAGACCCCATGTCTGATGACTGTGGACTTGGACCTCAACAAGGGTGGTCAAATTTAACAATGTGTGGCCTCTCTAGGTGGCTTAGGCTTCCTCCCAACATGGTGGCCTTGGGGTGACCAGATTTACACAACAATCGAGCTTCCAAAAGCAAAGGAAGACTTTTAAAAAAAGAAAGAAAAAAAGAAGCAAAGAAAGCCTCTGAAGTCGCTCAGGGATAGCATGGCTTCTGCCGTGTTTTGTTAGTTGCCAGGAACTTACTAAAGCCGTCCCAGATCAAGGGGAGGAGTCGATCCTCTACCTCTGGGTGAGAGGATGAGAATTTCCCGGCATGCTTTAACATTGCCCTACTGAAATCTAAAATACAGTAACAGACAATGGATGTACTTGAAGACTTTAATAAAACAATTTCCAACTTGAAAAAAAAAATCCTCTGCTGGACAGATAATAATTTGTGACCACATTATAATGGGAATTGCCCAGTTTCAATGGAAGCTCCCTCCCCTAGCCTGCAGTTACATGACGTCGGTGGTTACCATCAGAGGAGCGCTTAAAGGACCCAAGAGTCCCGGCATGAGTCACTCAGCATTTGCGTAGAGTACTTGAAACCAGTGTAAGAGTAATTACATCTGCTCTTTGGACCTCTGCTATTCTCCCTGCATAGTTCGAGACAATCGTGGCCCTAATGGTTCCCATGGCAACAGCAACATCTGTAGCGCATCCAGCCTGCAGGGTATTTAAGGAGCAGAACCTGATCAGACAGGACTGGGTCCCATCCCGGGTGCAAGCTGGAGAATAGAAGGAGCCTTTCTAGGCGTGACACCTGCCTGTTCGTCTTCTCAGAAAGCAGAGAGCACCGAGCTGTTCAGCTGGAGCTGAGGGCCCCTTGGCACCAGCAGAATGTGGGGTAGGGATGACAGGGACTAGATTACCAGAGCAGTGAGGGAAGAGGGGTGTCAGCAGGAAGAGAACTACAGTGTGCAAGGGTAAGCCGCCTCCAAAACCCAGCGCCACCGAGGGGTTCCGAGAGCCCGTTGGCTCCTGTGGATTCAACCACTGCTTGTTAAACGCCAGCTGAGCACCAGGCCCCAGGCTGAAGCTTCCAGAGATCATCGCAGTTAATTTTACACTATATTCCTATGACGAGGTGGGACTCTCTCTCTTAGGGAGATAAGAGGCTCAGAGAGAAGGTGACTTAGCCAAAGTCTAAGCTGGGATTCAAGCCCAGATCTTTCTACCTCCCAAGTTCAAGGTCTTTCCAGCAGCCAACAGGGCACATCCATGATGAGTGGAGATGTGACCCAACTCACCAAGTAGCTGACATTGCCTTGGGCTTTACACACGCAAGGCCTTCTTCAAAAAGGCTCTGTCTGAATGGTTTTGAAGGGGTTAGGGGAGGAGACTCAGGGCTTCGAGAAAGAGACTAGGTTTTGTTCTAAGGGCAAAGGGTCAAGTCTAAGTTCATTTGCTCCTTCGCTAATTATTCCCTGTGCCTTCTTCGTGCGTGAGGTCTCCATCAGACGCTGGAGACAGCTGAAGCAAGACAGATGAAGCCCTGCACGCCTTCCCCCAGGAGAGGCAGGCCAGAGGCAAGCAGGCAGGCAGAGTGAGAACAGACTTGCCTGAGGAAGAGCTCGCGGGGCTGGGAAGGGGGTCCTCTGGGCCTAGAAGGGTCAGGGAAAGCTTTTCTGAGGAGGGGATATTTGAGCAGAGAACTGAAGAATGAGAAGCAGTAAACCATGCCAAGAGCTGGAAGAACATTCCAGGCAAAGACAGACGGGAGTTGGAAAGGGCTTGGAATAATGGAGGCCAGCTTTTCTGGGGCAAGTGAGAAGGACTAGAATGTGAGATGAAGTCAGCAAACTCGCCAGGTGCCAGGCCACAGAGAGGCTGTGACTAGGGTTGCCAGATAAAATACGGGACGCCAAGTTACCCTGGATACGATGTTGTAATGTGTGATAAGCAACAAATGCTTTTCGAGATAATTATCTCCCAGATATAAGTGGGGCATACTTATGCTAAAGGAAAAAGGGCCCCATCTTATCCACGCGTCCAGTCTTTTTATTTGCTGAGCCTGCCAGCCTCGTTGAGTGCGCCTTCAGGCATCGATTCTAAGAACAGCAGGAAGTCTTCAGAGGACCGTAAGCAGGGAGTGACATGAACTGATTTACATTTTTTAAAGATTATTCTGACTGCTGTGTGGAAAGTGGATTATAGTGGAGCAAAAGAGAAAGCAGGAGAGTTATTGTAGATCCCAGCAGAGATAAGGTGGCTGGAGCGAGCCGTGGTGGTGGGGCTGGAAGGTAGACTGACCCGGCAATACTCTGGAGATGCACCCCACGAATCGGAAAGCACTGGAAGGGGCGAGGGGGAGGAACTGGAGAGTCAAGGATGATTCCGAGCGATAAGAGCAGATCGCCATCTGCTTATTTATGCCTAGGGAAGTTTCTCAGATGGAGAAGTTAACTTCAAGAAACCAAGCGCTCATGGCTGGTGGCCTCTGGGGGTCTCTCTCAGTCCTAGCCCACACCCGAGGACCCGAGTGTTAACATGCTTACTCAGACACTATGTGCCCGTGTGCTTTAGGGTTCTTGGGGGGCCCCTGTGTCCATGTTGCACGTGACATTCATTCCCCCCTCACTCTGATGGAGGCCAAAAATAGCAGACATCTGGGACTTGGGATTTTTCCATTTGTCAAGCCAGTTTTGACAGAGGAGGTCGCTTTAAATCTGAGCCACGGCAACCTTGACCCAGGAGAGACAACAGTTCGTTAACTTCTTGTGGGCTTAACCGAGAGAGACACGGACGGGAGCCAGGAAGAACTTACGAGCTGGACCCAGCCCTCCGCTGCCAGCCCCCATGGCTTTGGGGAGTAGAAACTAGTAAAAGAGAGTTTGGGGAAAGAATTTAGAGAACGAATTCTAATTATGGCAAAATGAGACAAAGCAGCACTGTGTTCCACGGGTCTCGGTCACTTTCAGGACACTGTGCCTACTGTATGCTCCCACAAAGGCCAAAGAAGTAATCACAACACATTTATCATTCACTGGGCAGAATTATTTTGGCAAGAAATCTATGCCCCAGAATACATTAGACTAACTGGCAATGTATTGTTAAAAATGGAGGTTATTTTGTTTCAAAGCCGATAGGTGCTGACGCAACCCCATGGGGCTAAAGGACAGGGTGGTTATGTCATTAAACGTGCATTAAATATTCTGGATGACTATTAAGTGATCCACAAGTCAGGTCTTGTTAAGGCTGGGAGTGCAGAGCAGGGACTTCGAGAATCACAGAGTCAAAGCCAGACCCGGGGAGGCTGATTTCACTCTGGGATCCTGAAACAGAATTCATCATGTTCTGGATAAAAAGCTGTATAAATAAATGCACTGGTCCGAACACTAGGATTCTCAAGACTAAACAAAGGGGCTTGTCCTCCATGCCACTTGGGCAGCTGGAGGAGGCCACAGAAGAATGTCTCAGGGGGCAGCAAGGGAGGCCAGGATGGAATTCTCTTCTGGAAAATAATGAGGGGGACATTCTGCCTTTTCTTTTCTTTTCTTTTCTTTTTTCTCTGATGGTACAAACGCCTATGGCCACGCAGTGTTTGTCCCCATGGGGCAGGACTCAGATGCTCTGTCCTTAGAAACGCACACTGACACCAGCTCTCAGATGCCCTGGGTGTTCAGGGAGCGGGAGAGGGGAGTTCATGGAGGACACTTCGATGGCTGCCCGTTGACTGGGAGGAGCAATGTGAGGTCAGGGCAGGCTTCTCGACAGCTCAGTGACTCGGGCTGGATCATGCTCCGTCCGTGGGTCTGTCCTGCGCATTGCAGGGCGTTTTGCACCATCCCTGAGTTTGACACATCAGATACAGTTCCCATCCATAGGGACGGCCCAAGATGTACCCAGATGTTGCTCAATGTCCGCTGGGTGGCCTGGAGGAGAACTGATTGAGAGCCACTGGTGCAGGCTGCAAGGGCTAGTGCAGGACATGGGACTCTCAGCTTGCTGAGAAGCCACTGCTTCAGGAAAGGCCGAGGGATCAGCTCCAAACTCCTATCCTCACGGGCAAGTAAAGGGAGCCCCAGAAAAGCAAGGGCTCTACCCAAGTTCACACGGCCAGCTAAGGCCACAGGAAAATGGCCTGCAGCTCCTCACCCGCCTCAGGGCAGCCTCTGCCCCATGCCAGCCTGCGGGGTTCTGAAGAAACTCAGGCGGGGAGAGAGGCCAGCAGCAGGTGGTCTTATTCCTACTCACAGCAGGACGTGCCGAGAGGCGCACGTTTACTCCGACTGGACAGCTGAGATCCACTCTTCCCAGGCTCCTTTCTGGAATGCCCGGGTGGGCTCACTTCCCAGAGAGAAGCCGCTGCCTCTTCCTTGGGACTCAAAGCGGGTCAGGTTGAAATGCAGCCTCACCAGGTTGTCTTCTTAACCAGCCCCAAGAAGGAAAAGCGCTCTAAAATCGCAAGCGATCCACCTTGCTTATTTAAGATCTCCTTCTCCTTCGGGCCCCTGGCCCCTGAGGGACCACTCTGTGCCAAGACCGGCCTCCTCAGGGACAGCTCCTGGTTTGTTCCTTTGGCCAGTTTCTTCTGCCTTGGGGAAAAGGAGTGGGGCTGACTGACTTCTCCTGGTGTCCTGCTGACTGCAGTGTCCTTGTGCTAACCCGCCCTCTCCTCCCTCCTTGGGAGCTTTCTTTGCTCCCTCAGTAAAAAGTAGCACGAGGGAGAAACGGCTCCAGTTACCCAGAAACTCCCATGCCTTTGTCAATGGGCTTCTGTTTCAGCCTGGGCCGGACTCGCTGGATAGCTGGGAACAGCAGCCATTTCCATAATCCGCAATCGCAAGGCCCAGAGAGCTGTGCTGCGCACCCAATTAATGAGTCCTCAAGCCCAAGAAGGGGAAGCCCTCCAGGTGCAGTTGTCCCCCTTTGTAAAGGCAGCAGAGGGCAAAGAGAATCCGAATCACGAAACAAGGGATCCCTCGCCTATGTATTGCACCCTGGGGAACCAAAGAGAAAACCTGATCCCCGAGGCTGGACATTTTATATAGACTAGGTATTGAAAACATATAATAGTAAGCATTATAAAATGGGGACCTTATTTCAACTTTACATCCTAAAATGATGCTGTTATGGTGGGTAATTACATAATAAATTTGTTAGGGGAATATAAAGCAATAAAAATGGTGGTAATGGTTTGTCATTTAATAGCTGAATTGTAAATGAGGTTTTCAGCATTAATGTAGCAGGTTGCTACAATTAGGAGACCATTCTTAGGGGTGTCTTTAATTTCTTAAAAAAATGTTTCTGAGGTTCAGAATCATTAATTTCCTCATTTGAAGATGCTACATGCTTAACCATTTGAAGTCAGGGGACTTCAGGATTTTGGGGGATTTGGACCACCTGGGCTAAAAAGTGTACGTGCATGTGTATGTGTGCGCTCACACGCGCAAGGAGAGCAAGCATCTGCTCCAGGGTTAAGAAGTCCACCTCGGCCATCAGGGTAAAAGACTGTCCACCATGTGGAGTCAAGGTCGTGTAAATGCATGGCACAACACCTTCTGGTTATATGATGCTCATGAGAGGCTTCATCTTCCTGACCCTCCCTCCGGAATCTTGCTCCTCAAGTGGAAGTAATAAGCCACCCCACCTGACAGGGCGTGGTCTGTGTTAGGGGTGACATCGCCTGCCATATGCCTTTGGTGCAGTCGAGGCCCCTGCGTCAGCTAAGGAGGTGGCTGTTATTGCTTTGGCAGGCACCATCGGCCACAGGGTATCCCACCACTCAGTTCTTCCCTTCTTTCTGTCCTTTTTGTTCTCCACAGCACTCCATTTCCAAACCTTCAATACCATGCGACCAGAAATTAGGAGCACAGAGTTTCCCCTCCTAAAAAATGACACTAGGTCAAAATTCCTGCCAGTGAGACCAGGAAAGCTAGCATTTTATGAACTCTCCCCTGTATGATGTGGCTTCATCCTTAAAGTGCCCTCCGGAACCCATACCAGCCTATTTTCAGATGAAAAGGCGGAGGAGTTTAAGCCACCTGTCCAGGGTCCCTCCGCGAACAGGCAGTGGAACAGGAAGCCCCGTCAGGCCTTCCCATGGACACACCCTCTCACGGTATGAAATGCTACCAAACGCCTGGTGCTTGCAAGGCGGAGCTGCAGAGGTGGGAGCAGAGCCTGCCAGGGGGGAATCAGACCTAGATCCGCCCTCCATCCGCTGCATGCAGAAACCAGACATGCCGGGGCGTGGCCCTCAGGGAGGCAGAGGCCGGAACCCTCCACGCAGGCGCCACCCGGCCGCCCTCCGTGCCTCCTACTCCACCTTCCTGCTCACTCACCGGACTCTCGTCCATCAGCCCTCTTCCTGCTCCTCGGCTGCACCTAGCTGGTCCCTGCCGAGGCCCTTCTGGCTCAGCCTCACTTCCTCCCCTGGCCTCAGCTGCCTCCACGTCCTGAGCACCCCACCCTGCTGCTTATCACCTGCTTTATTTCTTATAAGTCACGGTCTCTTGTCTGAAATGCTCCTGCCCAGGGACTTTCTTGGTGAGGAAAATCTGCCTTTTAAATCATCTGCGTTCTCTTAGGACATCTACTTGGAGTGGTCGCCAGTCATTTTGCGGCCACGCATCCATTTACTGTTTCAGGCACGTGACCCAGGCCTGGCCAATCAGTGATTGCCAATTCCCTGGGTTCAGAGATGGACATGTGACCCAAGCCAGGCCAATGAGGCTCCATTCTGTGATTTTATGCAAACTGATAGGAAGCAGAGCTCTTGCTGTGAGTGGACTGACTGGTAAAATGGAGGCAAGCTGCCCCGCTCCACCCTCCCACTCGCTTGCTTCGTTCCCCTCCACTAACCATCTTTCTGGAATATAACAAGCTGCCGCTGGTGATGATGATAATGATGTCCTTCCCACCCAGAAGGACAGCCCCGTGTGAGGGTGAAGGCAACACATCAGGCAGAAAGCTAATGAGAGGCAACAAGGAAGTTGCAGCCCCTAGATCCAGCCACACCTGAAGCTAACCTATCTCTAGACTTTTTTGTGACTGAGCCAATAAAAATCAATTTTTCTTATTCTGCTTGAGTCATTTGCAACCAAAAACCTAATGCAAGAATCACAGTGATAATAAGAAGTCTGGAACTCATACTTTAGTGCAGTCTGTGGCTCACAGTATGAGCTTAAGCTCTTCCAGTGCTGTATATACAACATATTGGGCTCCAACCACAAGAAACACCTTAAAGCAAAAGCTGGAAATATTTGGGTGGAAAAGAACATTTGTTTATCTTCCAGCTCATACATGGTAGATATGCAATTCTAATCTCTTTTTAAAGGGCAGCTCCTTGGAACCGGATACTGCTTAAATGCCAGGCCCAGACAGCTGCCAATGGGAACATCATCCCGTTATTGTTTTTCAACAGTGGTGAAGGGGATGGATGACTCCACATTTTCTCACTGCCACGAACAAAGTAGAGAAATGTAGATTGTCTGAGCTGTAAATGTGAGCTCAGCCCCTGGGAACAACAAAGGAAAGGGAGGTGAGAAAATGTGGACGTTGGCAAGCACCTTCTGTGCATTCGGGAACTAGCTGTGGGGGTTTTATGTCCTTTAACCCACTGTATTTGGGATCAGAGCTCTGGGACCAAGTCCAATGTGTTAGTAAGCTTTCTGTCACTATAACACAATACCTGAGACAATCAACTTATAAGGAAAAAAGGTTTATTTTGACTCCAATTGGGAGGTTCTGGCCCATGATCACTGATTGGCCCCAGTGCTTTGGGCCTGTGGCAGTACAATGTGCCAGGCATGTGTAGCAGGACGAAACTGCTCACCTCATGACCAGGACGTAGAAGAAAAAAAGAGGAGGAGCTCAGGGTCCCACAGTCTCCTTCAAGGACGTGCCCCACATCTGAAAGGTTTTATCACTCCGGGATTGGCTTTAACACACGGGCCTTTGGGGGACATTTAAGAGGCAAACCACAGCACACAAGATTTGCACTGACTGGCCACAAGACCCTGAGCAAGCCACTTAGCTGCTGTGGCCTTGGGCGTCTTCATCAGGCATGGTAGTAACTCCTCACCATGCGGTGAGAGCCATGCGGTGTGAAACTGGAGTCTGTTTGAAGACATCCTTAAAGGCAAGTCGGGAAGCAGTACTCATGTACATCACTGAAGCCTGCGCTGTGGATTTTCTAAGAAAGAGATCAGCTCCCATCGCCCGTTGGAGCCGTGGTGGCCGATCTGAGCAGGCCCAGCCCCAGCACCACACGCGTCTCTGTGGACACTGCCTCCTCCGTGGCAGGTGGAGAAGATGGCGCTATTACAAGCACCAGCAGAGAGATCCCACCTGAGAGCTGCGCACAGAGCCAGGCACACCGTGGGTGCTATGCCAATTGGATTCTGCCGTCGTGTGTAACTGAAGAGAACCAATAAAGACAAATAGATGAACATCCCTGGTAGTGGATATCTGGAGGACCAAAGCAGATGCTTTCATGCTGCACCTGGAAACAAGTGTGGCAGTAAAGTGGAGACCAGTCTCTGGGAGTTCTCTTGCTCCAAGAGGACAACAACCTTGGCAAGTGTTTTGTCCTCTCTGAGTCACCGTTTCCTCCGTGATCCAGGTAGGGAATGAGGGAGGGGGATCAGCAATAACTAGGGTCTCTGAGTCCTATGAAGCTCCGATTTGCAATGATTCTAAAACAGATGTTCTGGGACTTACGAGGGTTATGCTCCGATAAGATCATCGTAATCTGAAGATATCCTAAGTAGACACAAGAGGATGGTGTACCCTGTCGCTTGTGCAGAAAAAGGTCAAAATTCAAAACTGGAAGTTCAGTACTACGAAATGCATGTTGGGTTTGCTCCATCGTGGAGTCCAAAAATCGGAACCCTTATAAATCAGAGACTGTTTGTAATTGGAAATCTACATTTTATTAAATGATCAAATAATGTCAGAAGTGGAAAAAAACAGCCCCAGGGTACACAGCTTGAGATGAACACCTCAGAGAAGGCAAGAAGAGCCCGGCATGGGCGAGGGCGTCTGAGACAGGCCTGTGCTCGACCGCAGGTGCCTCAAAGTCCAGCTTGATGGGCAGAAGCCAGGACACAGGAGGAAGCTGGTGAGAGAGGCCAAGGAAACGAAGCCACAGAGGTGTCCAAGGACAGCCACCAAGACAGCAGGAAGCACGGGGACGTCGAGGTGCCGTGTGCCAGGTGCCCCTGTGGGCCACTGCCACCAGAGAGGCTGTCCCCTCTCGCTGTCCTTCCTGCGCCTGGTCACCCACTGCCCCGGGAGAGCCGAGCAGGGGCAAAGCAACGCCCAGCATTGACCTCTGTGGCTTAGAGCTGAGTCCAGGCCCAAGACGAAGAAGTGGAGCATAAACAGTGACCGTCTTCCCACCTGGCGGAGAAGAGTAGTTGGATCTGGGGACCTTGGACAGAGGTTCTGTACCCCACAGAGTTTGGGGGAGACCAGCCCATAGAGAACCCGAGAAGAGGCACGAGGCCCAGAGTCCCCTACGCCTGGCGTGACTCAGTAGCAGGGGCGAGGTCCACACTAGGAGTGGGTGGGCCTGGGTTGGCCTCACGGGACCCCTGTTCCCAGGGAGCCGGGGACTGCAGGGCAGCGGGAGAGCCGGGTGCTTCCTGTGGGTCAGGCATCAGCCGCAGGGGTGTCCTCACCATGCCACTGGTCATGCTGTGGATGGTGACAGAAAGGCTTTATCTCACAACCAGGCCAGGAAGGACAGCGCAGTGACATGTGCAGCCTGATGACAGAAGACAGGGTGACGTTCAGGTGGTGGTGACAACATGGGGCACTGATGGCACTAGGCCCTGACGTCCAGTCCTGGCATTGGCTCGTTCCCAGATATTTATCACAGAGCCATAGGACCCACGGGGGAGACCACAGTAGAAGCAGGGACAGAGGTGACCCCCAGGCAGGCCACAGGGCTCCTCTCCACCAGCAGCCGCAGCCTGATGGAGGAGACGGACCGCAGAGAAAGCCAGGGCTGGGTGTGTCGTGGCCACTGCATGCAGAACAAGGGAAGGAGGTGACCTGGGAACAGGAGAGCCACAGACGCCGAAGCTCAGGGGACTGGGATGGTTGTGTGCCGAATGCCAGGCATTCAGAAACCGGGGCGTGGGGAGGTAGCTGCTGGAAGGGCACCCTCGGGTCCAGCGTCCCTCACCGTAACACGCAGCAGCTCCAGGACCTTCATGCAGCGCGCACACCCCTCGGGGTTCCTCACCTTCCTCTCCTGCCCAGGCCAGAGCCGAACCCGGTGCTGAGGTGGAGGCTCCACGGAGCCCGGGCCTTGCTGAGGTCGCCTGGGGATGCAAGCCCCCGGGATTTCCCTGGCATCTGAATGGGCAGAGATGGAGAATGGACTCCAAGGGTGCCCTCCACGGCTCGTGAGCATCCTCTGAAGCACCCCAAGCCCCAATTCCTTTGCACCAAACCAAAGGTGGTTTGTTTGGACACCTGCTTACCCAGCCTCCGCTGACATGGAAGAGGCGGGCCACCCTGAGGGGCAGCAGGACCCC
Source organism: Sciurus carolinensis (assembly GCF_902686445.1). Lineage (NCBI taxonomy): Eukaryota > Metazoa > Chordata > Mammalia > Rodentia > Sciuridae > Sciurus > Sciurus carolinensis. The sequence continues at coordinate 199,080,075 of NC_062213.1, read as the reverse complement.
AGCACCTGCAGCCACCTGTGAATTCATTCAGCTCCAGTCCCTGGGCAAAGCCGCTCCCTCCGTGTTCTGCTGTCAGAGGAAGGGGCACATGAGCAGCCGGGGCAGAAAAACACGTCCCAGCGTCGGGAGAGGGGAGGGGAGAAGGGAAGACCAAACAACCCTCACGCACCTCCACTCTGGCCAGCAGCCCACAGGCAAAGCCCAGCTGGGCTCTCCACCAGGTGCCCCGCTACGGGGTCCTGAGTGCCAACCAAAGCCCAGGGAGGGGACACCACCCTCAAGAGAGGGCATTTTCTCAAAGCATCATCTTAGGACAAATGGAAGTAAAGAACAGGCTGGAGGGGCGAGGGTCGCATGATGCCCCCGAGCAGTGGCCAGCACAGACCCGGACCTTCGCAGAGGCCCCACGACCACCTCAACCACGTCCCTTTCCCTCCCTGTGTTTCATGTGATATTTAAGGAGAAACATCACCCTGGTGGCATTTATGTCCCTGACCCCTCAGAACTGTGTCTGTCCTTGGAGTGGTTCACCCGTGGTCTCTTTTGAGAGCCAAAGTGAAAACTGCTGATAAAAAACAGAAAAGAGGTAAATTTGGGCCTCATGAAATCAGGCTGGGCCTTTCAGGGAAAGGCCAACACCGTAATGCTGAGCAATCAGAACAGCCCTTTCTCTTTCAAAGAATTGGTCCATCTTCAATGGAGCCTTTTGTGCGAGACCATGACCCTGACCAAGGTGATGGACAACCCATGGAAGAAACCATCAAAGCCACTGGCCAGCGGGGGCTGAGAACCGTCCGCTGCGGGAAGAGGCCAGGCCGGACCTAGAGATGGCTTCCTCCTCCGTTGGACTCTCCCCTCACCTGCGGAACCTGGGAGAAGGTGCTCATCGTTACTTAGGGTTTGGCTTAGAGCATCCTTGAGTGGCTGGTCAAGTTACTACCTCGTGGTTTGCATTATCAGAATTGATTTTGTTTTTGGCAGATGTATGCTCAAAACTGCATTTTTAAGTGGATAAAAGTGCACCATAAAAAGAAACTCCTATCTGGAGCCATCAGCACATTTTCATGAGTGTTGCAGCTAAATTGGAAAGAATGTGCACTTTTGAGATTTCTAGTGTAGATGCAAATTTGTGTTCAGCAATGTACATTGAGCTCGGTTATTACACAGGCCCTCTCCACCAGGAGCTCTATAGACATGTTGGAAAAAAGAAAAAGTAAATAAAAAGGCCCACCCCTCTGCTGGCACAGGGGTCCCTTTGCCACTGAGATTCTCTGCTCTCAGGTCAACCTCATTAAGCAACAGTCTTGGGGTTTGTCTCCCAACACGGGCATGAATTCTGCCATCTCCACTTGGTTCTCCCCAGTGAGATCCCCTGACTGATCGAACTTACAGAAAAGCATGCTGTGCATCACATCTTCAGAGGAACAAGCCACCTGAGAGCCATTGGCCTCGGATCTGCTGTCGGCTACAAAAGTTTGTGCCTGACAATGAAAGCTGGGCTTTGGCAAAGAGGAGCACTACCTTCGCTCTTTCAACCTGACCATGATCCTAACTACCGGAGCTCCCAGGAGCAGGCTCTTCTGAGGCTTTCCTGCAAATCTGAACCTCTCGGGCGCATGGCTTGTCTTGACTTGTGCACTGATCCTCTGTGTGGCTTTATAACTTGGTCTTGATACAGAGCTGACATGAGAAGAGACGCAAATGGGTATCGATGCAGATCACCCCTCCCTTGGCAAGAGCAATGGAATGCTGAGAATACCCACCACAAGACCCCAGGTAATGCACCCACAATTACCAGGATACTTAGCATGCACTGGACAGCTGGTAGACATTGTTTTTCCGACCTAGCACTGAATGAATCAGGGGCCATAGATTCAGGTGGGGAATCAATTTCTCTTCTGTTTCCTTCTGAGCTGCTTTATCTCAACTGTGTCTGCAAGCCATCTGCAACCTCACTGACTCTCAGAGCACCCCCAATGATACCCAGGAAGGTCTCTTTCTAGCACCAAGATGCAGGAAGGGTCCCCCACCCCCCCCCCCCGTCAACCCCCGACTCCCCAGCACGTACCAGCTGTGAGTCACCAGACCACACTGGTTGCCATGGAGATACTCATCATCCCAGTCCACTGGTCCTGTCAGGTCTGGGCTGCTGCTTCCACACCCGGCATGAAGGCTGGGAGGTCTTGGTGCAGCTGGAAGCCCCTCGCCCTTGCCCTTGGCATCCTTTCCACCCCCATAGGGCAGTGCCAAGGAGTAGGGTGCAGGTGTGCCTGGCTCTCAGAATGCTTTTCAGGTTCAGGTCCAAGGATACAGACTTTCAAAGACTAGCCCTCCCTCCTCCCTCCCTGCCTGCCTCTTGATCCCCATCACAGAGGTACCGTCTCCGCCCAAACCTATCCAGCTCTGGGATATGGGACTTGAGCAAACCGAAGCCAGAAAGGGGCGGGTCCTGCAGGTGACTCCAACTCTCCACTCCCTCTGAGCCTTCCGGCCGGGATTGAGCCTTCCGGCCGGGAGCTTCAATCTCTTTGAGAAATGGCAAAGGGGAAAAGAGAAAAGCAATATCCAAATGTGTCCACACGTAACCTAGACTCCCCAATGTTACCAAGTTATACATCATTACCACCGGGGGAGGGGAGGCTTCCGGTTCTCCTTACATTCGGCAATGTAACCAGCAGCTGGTCCTGTGCATGCTGGTCTTCCTCAGCTCTGGCTGTCTGGCAGCCCCAGTCCTGAGCTCAACATTTCATTGCACGTTCTATCTGCCTTCCTAGTCCCTTACTTTCCCTTCAGTGCCAACATTTAGGTGGCAACAGGGAGAAGCACGAACCGGTAGATAACAGGTAGGAAGCAGGCATGTGAAGTTAATGGCCATGAGCATCACTCATGGTCTCTTCCGTACAGAGCAGGCTGGTGGCCACACGGAGACTGTGAATACGATATAGAGGAAGTGACCCAAGGCGGCTTCCCAAGTGTAACAAAACCACAGGAGATGGGGGAAAAAATCCCACATGTGTCAGGTGAGTGGGGAACAAAGTTCTGCTTTTAAAGTGCAGCCACATCGTTCACAGAGGTCAGAGTGCATGTCCGTGTGACCTGGACACGTGGAGGCAGGGTCAGAGGTGTGGGCTCAGGGTCCATAACCAGCATTGCAGATCCAGATTTTCCACGAAGAACCGGTAACAAAGCCCCACCCCCAACCCCACTCCAAACATGCTCATCTTTGGACCGGCAGGTCCCTGGCCTCTCTTCAACTTTAAGGGTCTTGATGCAAGTTGTTTTTAAAATAGTATTTTTAAATGCCACCGTGTGGTGACAGGGCACCTGCTCATTGCCTGCAAACCCCGATGGATCAAACCCCAGGCTTGTCAACTTGAGCCTGCACTGTAGACTCCATAAAAGCCAGCAAACTTTATGTGTATTAAAGTTTAATAGCGGTCCAAGAGCGAGTAGGCGAAAGAGATGTGAACAGTACCTAAGGGCTGTTTTATTCATGTTGATTCTCATATGTATGATAAATAGTTCCTGTGCCTGATTCTTTGATGAGAGTAGGTTCTTAAAGACCTCAGCAAGGGGAGCCCATAAGGAAAACGGAAATCATCCACCATAAAAGAAAGAGCTGAAATATTCATATATATCTTGGGGGACCCAGCAGGGTATAAAAAGAGACTGCCATTCTCAATGTGGCCAGACATATTTACCACGGCTGCACTTCCATGCCCTGGTGCTGGGGGAGGCTGAGCAACGTGCATGGCCCTCGGAGAGCAGCATGCCCAGCGGGGGCTGTAGGGTCATGCTAGGTGACACCTGGACCTGTATCTGGGTTGTCCCAGGTAGGGGACATTGACATGCGCTTGAATACGGGCATGTATACATATGCGTGTGTGTAATGGAATCTGTAAATAACACACAGGTGTTGTGGCCCTGAGACCCTGCTTGTGAGTTAGCTTCTTCGTTGTCTTTCAGAGGACAGGTCAGCAAACTTTTCCTCTGAAAGGTCAGATGGTAAATATTTCAAGCCCCTACTTAATTGGCCCTTGCAAGGTGAAAGCAGCCACGCACTAGTGTGTAAGCAAATGAACGTTCTCCTGTTTTAGTAAAATTGTATTTAGGCCCACCAAAATTCCAATTTCATACCATGTTCACCTGTCACAGGATATCATGCATCTTTTGATTTTTAAAATCCATTTTAGAAATGCAAAACACCGTTGTCACTTCTCAAACCGTACATACGTAGGCAATGGGTGGGCTCTTACCCAAGGGTTGCGGTTTGCCAGTATATAATTTAGAATGCCATTTCCTGTAGAGATAAACAACTGGAGACACTGTTTCTGTTGCCAGATCAATCTACAAAGGTCAGCTCCATCCATGAAGAATCCAAAGCAGAGCACGTAGAGTAGCTAATAGTTTTTAATGCTTAGGCTAGGCACCCGGCTAAGCTCTTTATTTTCATTACTTCCCTTAATGCTCAGTACAAGCTTATGGGAAGACAGTTTAGATAGTTTGAGTGATTTGTCCATTTCAGCTAAGAAGCTGCAGGACTGGGATTTGGATGGAGGTCTTGGGACCCTGGAGCTTCAGTATTTACAGCGAGGGCCTGCTGGAGAGGCAGGGGATGGTGACAGGTACTTAGTGAGGCCTCAGGGCACATCAGCTAGCATGATCGTCATCATTATTAGTAACTGTACTATGTCAGCTCCTCTAAATTACCACTTATGGTACCATTTCCTCATCCTGCGTTCCCACCTGGGATGTCCCAAACATCTTCCCTTCCCTGGCTTTCAACACCCCCACAGTGACATTTAGCAATAAAGATGGAAATTCTCCTGTGTAGGTGGGATTTACTCTCTTGAATTATCCACACTCTGCCTCTGCCTCAGAGCAGAGAAGTCAATCATTTCTCAGTTGCTCCAAGCAAGGGAACAAAAGGTGAAAGAGGCCTCTCCTGCAGCAGCGCCCGGGGAGGCCGTTTGGACCCTGTGCTGCCCAGTCGGAGCGTCCGAGCTGAGCGTGAGTCACGCATCCACGGAGCAAGGCAGTGCTTGCAAACACAGCTCACGGCCATGCACCAAGTTTTCCAGACTTTCAAAGTGGACCGTTTCCTCATCTGCACCATCAGTGATATTTTAGTATTCGTGCAAGCTACAGGGTTTGCTGAGAACAAAGAACGCTCAGATCGGTCACAGCTAAAATTGACAACTTCAAATAAGCAAAGATATAAGTGAGTATTTTTGTCCCTCCTTCAATTTTTATCTCATTCTCCGCTCCAGCTTTCTTCCAGTCTCCTAGTGGTGCATATTCTTTAAATGTACTCTCTGTTGTTCTGAATCCCAAAACCTCCTTCCCCGGGGTCACAGACAGCTGATTAGTCCTCACATGTCCCCACTGCCACCACCCCGCTATACCCATCTTGAAAGAGATCACCTGTCAACCAGAAGTGGTTCTCTCCTGGTGTCATTTGGGATAATGGGGCAGAGTTCCTGCTAACGTCTTACTGGTACGGACTCCTAATTCACCTGGGGTGAGGCCCGTGCCTCCGTGTACATGGAGTTAATAAATCATGCACTCTGATGCTTATGAGTCAGTACCTGGTATTGCATAAGAAACCATCCCAGACCTTGACGGATCAAAACAATGTTATTGTGGTTCATGGTTGGGGTTGATGGAGCTCATCTTGGGGTCTTTTGTAAATCATAGTCAGACGGTGGCTGAACGTGTTCACTCACAGGAGCCGGGGCTGCGTGGGTGGAACCGAGGGGTCTAGTCCAGCATCAGAGCCCTCTGCCTATCTCTGCCTCTCTCCCCCTCCCTTTCTTCCTCCCTCACTCCCCATCTCTCTTTCCTTGCAGCCTCTCTGCATAGCTGGTCAGATTTGCCCACAGTGTGGCAACTTTAGAATAGACTTCTTGTATGGCAATTTAGGACTCCAGGCACAAATTTTCCCAAAAGACATGAAGTGGAAGCTTCCGGTCTTTTACAACATGGGCCTAGAGCCTGGTACGACACTGTTCATTTCCATCATATGCTATTGGTGAGGCAGGCATGGAGCCTGCCCAGATTCGAGGAGAGACAGAGACCACCTCTCTACAGGAAGAATTGCCAAAGAACCTGTAGACCTCTCTAATCCCCCGCAGGGTGGATGAGAACCCAGGAGTTATCTTGGCCAACACCTCTGTGTTCATCAGCTTTTCTGTCACTGTGACCAAAACACCCAACAAGAACAACTCAGAGAAGGAAAAGTTTATTGGGCTCATGGTATCAGAGGTCTCAGCCCATGACTCCATTGCTCTGGACCCAAGGGGAGACAGGTCCCCATGGGGGAAGGGCATGGTGGAGGAAAGCTGTCCAGATGGCAGCCAGGAAGCAGAGAAAGCTTGTGTGCAAGGAGCCAGGGATCCTACAGTGCCAAGGACAGCCCCCAGGGACCTGCCTCCTCCATCCACATGCTACCTGCCTACAGGTACGACCCACACGAATCCATTCAAATGACTAATCCATCAAATGGATTAATTCGGATTAGCTCTTGTAATCTCATTGTTTTACCTCTGAACATTCCTACCTGGTCTAACCCTTAAGCTTTCAGAGCACACCTTGGATCCAAACCACAACACTCTTTCAAAGTGACCTCGACCTATGCTTTAGCAATGAGCAAAGCCCAGGTTGTACCTGGAGGTACCTGGAGTTCCTCGGGTAGCAGAAGACCCGCTGCTTTTCCAGAGTGGCACATTCCAGCTTGGGACATGGCCTCTCAGTGATGCTCTCCCACTGTGAAGAGGGCTCTTCCAGGGGCTGGGGAGATAGCTCAGTGGGTAGAGTGCTCGCCTTGCAAGCACAAGGCCCTGGGTTCAATCCCCAGCACCTAAAAAAAAAAAAAAGAAGAAGAAGAAGAAGGCTCTCCCCTACCTTTCATACCTGCCAAGACAATTCTCTGGCTCCTCGAGTCTCTCTCCCCCCAGTCACACCCCCAATTTTTCCTGTGTCTTCGTCTTCGCCACGTCTCCTCATCCCTCCACTCCTCTCCTCTGAACGCCTTCCATTTCTTCATGTCCTCTTTGAAATGCAAAACAGGAAACTTTGGGCTCAGAGGAAGGCAGACCTCATCCCTCCTCAGCCTCTTCTATGAGCACAGTTAGAACGACAGTATTTTTGGCAGTATGTTATTCCGCTTTTCTTTCTCCCTCCCCATTCGCCACTGCCATCCCCTCTGTTCATGAGAAGCATCTGACCCCTCCGGCCGGGGATCGGGATGCAAAGGGAAGGAAAGAACTACCGTGGAGCTTTTGACTTCTGGTTTCAGATGTTTCAGTGCACAGTAAATAATGGTCTTGAAATGAGGACTTTGTGAGAGAAATAAGTGTCTTCAGAATTCCAGAACACCACGTGTGTGGGATCCAGAGAACAGGGTGACGTGAGGCCAGTGCGGAGGACAGAAGGCAGGAGGGAAGAGGGGTTCTCTGCAGGCAGAGGGGAAGGAAGAAGCCACCGTCACAGGTCCCAGGATTAGACACAGCCAGGAAGGGGCAGGAGCTCCAGGGCTCCTTGCTTATCTTTGACGCTTAGGCACAGATGGGGACATTCCAAACCCCATTAGAGATGCTGCACCTCTAGGTGGTACTGCTAGGACAGAAGGTCAGCCATGACCATGGAAGAGATGGAGGTGAGCAGACAGGTCTGCCTCAGGCAGCCGCACACTCTCAGGACAGTCAGAGAGCACTCGAGGTCAGAACCAGCGTGACAAAGGGGAAACCTCCTGGCACGGTCCGAGGACAGGGATCATGGACCTCAGGAGTAGGTGACACATAGCACAGCATCCAAAACCCTCAAGTGGCAGTAGCCACATCTCCACTGTACCCAGTACTGGAATCCCAGGGGCCAGGGAGTCCTACCCTGTGGAAACCAGCGGAGACACAGGGGAGGTAGGCAGGTCACTGTCCCCCAAAGCCAGGAGGACACAGGGGCTCCCTCTGCCAAGGCACATCCCAGCAGGAGGAGGAGTAATGAAAATGGGACACTTACCCAGAGTAGACTGAGTTCAACCAAAAGACCTGCGTGAGCCAGGGGAGACCAAGCCACCACTAACAAGCGGCTCCGCCCGCCCCTGCCTGCTGCAGGATAAAGACATTTCAATTAGGAGACATTTTGGTTTTGCACATCTGACTTGCAGAGTGCAAATTTCTCATCCTCTATAGAGCTCAAGACCCATTTTGCACAGCCAACCCGTGGCTTCTAGAAGATTCTATAGGAGATACAAGCAAATCTTTCTAGATCTGAGCTTCTTCTATGTCACCAAAAGTAGACTGTTATAGAGACTTTTCTCCTCCGTACTGCAGATCCCATGAGATTTCCCAATCAGACCAGGACAGTATATTCTCACCTCTATGAAAGTCCACCACCCAGCCGCCAAAATCTACCACTGTTACTTCACCAGGTAATGGCGCTAGAACTTAGCTGCTGCTAAAACTCAGGCAGATTGTGCCATGAGGATCAAAGCTGTGGAGCTAGCACTGTAATCTGGGAAGTGCTTCTCAAGGCCGAGGCAGAAGGGGGTGATGGGTGGTAGGAGGAGGAAGCTGGGGGTGAATCAGAGTAGAAGGTGGCAGTTAACAGCCTGGGTCTGGGCCCCAGTTTGCTAATTACAAAATATTGATTAATTATCTTCCCATGCCTCCTGGTTTGTCTTTTCCATGAAATTTGTTTCCTCCTCCTCTTCTTCCTCTTCCTCCTCCCCATTCAAAACACCCAACATGGGCAACTGACCAGCAAGGGAATCTTTGAAATGGAAATGGATGTTAACAAACAAACGCTGTTATGGGGTTTACTCTATGCAAATCTTTTACTTCTTCAAGGATTCCAGGTGGTGATTTTTCAAGTTACATTCCCTGAGTCCCTGAGGGTCCCTTGAGTCCCTGGAGCCTCCTCCTGGGAGACAAAATGAGATGGGAAGGTCAGGGACGCCAGGAATCCCATCTCCCATCATGAGCTCAATCTGAGCAGCAGCGTGGTCACACAAGCGGCTTCACAGACCAGCGTCCCTGCACTTAAAAAAAAAAGTTGCAAACTCATTGATTCCAAGAAAGGAGAGCAAGGCTGAGGTGAGCTGTCTGAGGACACGTGTCACCTCACTCTCCCTTCCACCCTGCGCATGGACTCCCTGGGTCGCAGGGGTCCCACTCAGCTACCAGAAACAACCTCCCACCCACCCCTCCACCGTGCAGGGCCAGGGTCCTCCACCCCATTTGCTGAGCCCAGATCTGCCCAGCACGTGGTGCTTCCCGGCTGCCATGACTCAGGCGGACGCTGGAGAGAAGATGAAATTCACAGTCCAGGAACATTCTGGAGACTTGCTGCCTGTTTTCCAAAGGGCAACGCTTGTCATTATTCTCAAATGGACTGCTTTCTTGGTTGAAAACATGTATTTTTAAAAAGCTTAATTCCTCTCCTTTCTCAAAAATGAGAATCAAGTCATAGCTGTGGCCTGGCACCTTGAGAGCGCTCTCCTTTTTATACTTCACAGAATCCTTAATAATACAAAAATTGCCCAGAGCATTTCACGCTGAGTTATGAAGTCATTAGCATTTCTGGGATAAACACAATACCCCAGGACAAGTTATTAGACATATCGTAACGGGGGGAAAGTAGATACATTGAAAAGGCCCCATTTCTCGCAACGACAGCCAGAAAAAATCACCTGCTCCTCACCGAAGGCCGCGGAAATGTTCTCTGCACCCCACACGTAGACAGCGTGGCCCTTCCTCCGCCAATCGACTCCGCATATTGGATATTGGTAAAATTTTCAAGACTCAGCACCTGGGTGTCCCAAGGCCAGCAATCTTTCCAAACTCTCAGCTCTGCCTTCTGCCTCAAGGTTCCTGGTATTTATGATCATGTCCGCCCCGAAATGGCTGCTCCCCCTCCCACAGCCCAGCGGACCCATAACAAATTTTATCTGGCAGCGCTGTTTGCTTTTAAATTAGCAGGGGATCCATCACGGATGTGCTCTGCTTCCCTCCCCTCAGCTCCTGCGCCCACCTGTCCTTCACAGTTATGCTCAGGTGCTGCTCACTTCGCAGAGATTTCCAAACAGCAAGGACTCAGATTTTTCCTTCCAGGGATAAACAACCAGCATATTTTCCCAGGAATTTTTTCGGGAGGGACTTAAGTCGGCCCTAGCTGGATCGTCCTCTAATTGCACACGTCTGCTCACACACAGGAATCGGAGATACAGAGGAAACCTGGGGTGTGGTCGCCAAGCTTGCAGTGAGCATCCTTGCCTCTGGCTGCCTCCCTGACCAACAGAGACAAACATTCCTGAAGTTTCTATATGGCTCAGAGCTCTGTTTCCCTGTGAGTGTCCCTTCCCCGAAATGGAGCTGGGGTTGAGTTCTCCCTTGGATTCAATAAAACACCTTGCAGAAAGATGAGATCAAAGAGGGCAATGCTCCCCAGTTCAGGGTGACCCCACTCTCCCATCCTGCACTGTGGTGGTACCACTAATTTGCATGGCTCCCCATCCTTCTCAATAAAGTGCTTCAGCAGGCCACTTCCAATTCCTGCTGACATGTGATGAAAAGCCACATACCCTCTCCAGGACACTCTCCGGAAAGCAGCTCCACTCCAAGTGCACGTGATCTTGAAAAGTCAGTTAAGACTGGAGCACCGTCCAGTACTCAGGTCTCCACCTCGCCCCAGCCTGGGCTCTGGGCTCTTCTACAGAGGTGGTGGGGTGAGGGTGACTCAGGTTGGAGATTGTCACAGCACATGACCAAGACGTGGTGGAGCCTGGGAGGCTGGGCAGGGAAACACTGAGGAGGATGGCCTCAACTAACCCATGCACCCCGAATGGGAGCTCCTGGACCAGGTGGCCAGCCAGGCCCTGAGAAGCCCTGGAGAAGACGAGGCGTATGTCCACCATACGACATGTCCAGGAGACACGACAGGGCTCTGTCCGCTTGCAGTCTTCAGCAAGTGCATCACCAGTTAAAACCCAGGTGCCATGAGTGTTTTGAAACTCACTTGTGAAAGCGACTGAGCCCCTCGTCTCCTTGGGCCCCAGAGCCAGGCCTGGCTTTACTCAGCTCCGTTTCCATCAGCAGCATCCTGAACACCCCCTCTTCACATGCCCCCACGCCTCAGACCGAACCCCTAGTTTGCAGCCCTGTTCCTCCGACTCCACCCTCTCTTCCCTCAGTTGGTGGACATACGCCTTGTCCTCTCCAGGACTTCTCAGGGCCTGGCTGGCCACCTGGTCCAGGAGCTCCCATTCGGGGTGCATGGGTTAGTTGAGGCCGTCCTCCTCAGTGTTTCCCTGCCCAGCCTCCCAGGCTCCACCGCGTCTTGGTCATGTGCTGTGACAATCTCCAACCTGAGTCACCCTCACCCCACCACCTCTCTGTAGAAATGAACCCATCTGCCAGACTTTGCAAACAGACTTGAAGCCTGTGTTTATTGTCTGCACGGGAAAAACCACAGGATTAAATTCATCGTGTGAGTTTAGCACGAGAAGAATCCCACACAGCTTGTGTGCCTCGGAGAAACCGTGAACTCCGTTCTCTGTTCCACATTTCTGAAATGCTCAGCCTGGACTTTAAAACTCCGGACTTGTCTGTCACAATGTCAACAGAGATTGTCTGCAGCTGCAGAGAGCGCAGCCACCAAGGATACCTGCTTTCCTGTCGTGGGGAGAATTAGGAGCCCGGATCTCCAAGGCAACTTGATGAAAACAGAATGGCCTATAAATATTTGTTAAATGAAATGACCAAACGCTCTCTGAACCAGCCACCGCCATCTCTTAATGAACTTGAACCAGAGCTTCTTAATAGCCAGTGTAGGCTAGCAAAGGCATCAGCCCTACGGGGCCCCTCCTGCTGGCCTGGATGACAGGCAGCTCGGAGTTGCCCTTCATCCCAGTCTGGACTGGGTCACAAATGATCTGCTATTAATCATGACCGAAGGTCACGCTGAGCAGCGATTTCTTCTCTCTGTCTGAATTCTTTCGGAGTAAACTTGAGGTTGTCTATGCCATGAAGTCTACTTCCTCCTCATTTACCTACGCCTGTGTGAGTGGGGAAGAAAGGAACACAGCTGGGCAGGGGGGCTCAAGCGAATGTCCCTCGTCACCTGTCTGGGGAGCACGGCCGAGGCTCTGGAGGTGCCAGTTCTACTTGGTCTTCTTAGACCTGTGATTTGTCCTTTCGAGAAGAGATGACCAGTTGCCAGCTGTGTGACCTTGGAGCTAGATCCGACTGGAGCCACGGAGGGTCACTCTTGCCACTCAGCTAGGCAGATGGGGTCATGTCCAAGCTCAGGGCTCAGGTGTCTCCGAAGCCAGGAACGAAGAGAACAGAGGAGGCGGAGGTCCGCCACAGAGGGCGAGCCCCACACTCCGGTTCCGTCTCTCTCTTTGGCACTCTGCCCTTCCCAGCTTCCAGAATCTTCCGACTGCTTGCTTTAGTCAGCTTTCTGTCACTATAACAACTGCCTGAGGAAAGCAACTTATAAAGAGAAAATGTTTATCAGAGCTCACTTTTTAGAGGCTCCAGTCCCTAATTGCTGGGCCCCGTGGCTTTTGGCCCCAGGACGAGACAGCACAATGGGAGACATGGTAGAGGAAGCCCGCCCACCTCGTGGCCAGATGAAGGTCAGAGGAGGAGGTGGCACAATCGCTTTGAGGACGTGCCACCAGGAACTGGTTTCGCCATCTCCCAGTGGTGCCTTGAGCAGGGAACCAAGCCTCTAACCCATGGTCTGTGAGGGACAGTCAAGGCGCCCACTGTAGCACTGGGCACGTGAATGTGGAGTTGCTAATCCTCACGTGTCCATGTCACGTTTTCATGGACAGCTATCTGTGGCTCTTGGCCCACGTCGAACAGCACAGGACTCATCTGATGCGTACTAACCAGCCCATTTGGCAGAAGGAGATATCTAGGGACTCCAAGGACAGGCATCTTTGTGGGGACAAAGGTGATCTGAAAGTCTAGTTGGATCAGGTTGAACCCTCTGCTAAGCGACTTGCTTATTAAGACCTGAGACATCTTTCACTCACCACATCAAAGATACACATCTAAGAACAGGGACTGTGAAGTGGGAGCTCACGTCAGATCTCTAACCTCGGGGGTACTAACCTGCTGTTCCCTGGCCCATCTGGGAGTCTGGGTTCCATTTTGAGCTCTGCTGCTCATTCCCAGGAACCTCGGTGCAGACCCTTGACTTTCTGAGCCTCGGTTCCTACGGTTCCTGTAACCAGGATGATCATACACATAAGGCCCCTCTACCTCACCAGGCTGGCGGGAAAGCCCTAGATGCTGGCAATGCGGAGACTCTGAAGTGCTGTTCATCTCCCCACCCTCTCTGGTCCTGTGTTCTCGTTTTCACCCTTGTCTCTGATAACACGGGGTTCAACTCGAGGAACCGCCTAGGGAGGGGAGTGTCCCGTCTCCTGGTAATCTGGTGGGCGTTGTGCCTACAGGTTCAAGGCATTTGGGGTGAAAGGAATGAAAAGTCGTGCAGATTTGCACAAATAATAAACAGGGGTCATCACGCAGAAGGAGGTCTCTGGCAAACTCCAAGGGCAGGCATCTTTGTGGGGACAAAGGTGACCTGAGAGTCTAGCTGGATCACACTGAACTCTGCAGAGTGACTTGCTCATTAACGACTGCCCAGGATCTGAGACATCTGAGTTGAGATCTTGGCTTTCACTCACCACATCACAGATAAGCATCTAAGAACAATTCAGAGAACCGGAAATTATAATTTTCCTTCTAGACTCAACTGTGTGATTGGTTGTTATATTAGACAAATTGCTTTTTAGCATGCTTCAAAAATGACTCTTTTTTTTTTCTTGCGGCAGTTTATTTCCTGAAAACGGGCATGCCCAGGGGCCATAAGGAGTATGATTTGAAGGAATATATGATAAGAGGAAGAAAATGTTAGGTTGAGGGAACCCGGGGGCTCCAAGCCACTGAAGTTATGTTAGAAGGTTGGAAGAAAAGTTCTCTTTTTACCAAAAGCATTTATTAACACCCTGATCACTTGTGAAATACGTCCCCTTTCTTGCCAAACGCGGGAGCCATAGTCCAGATAGTAACCACCTAGGATGGCGGCAGCTTCCTCCCGCCACTAGGACAGGTCCTCCTATCTGGGACAGGGTCCTGGGAATTTATCCTTTAGTAGCAACATTAGGGGAAGTGAGGGGCTGGGAAGGGGATCCTCTGGTTTAGTTATTTACTAAAACTTGCAGAAATCGTTTCATATTTTAACAAGCAAAAACTATGCCGGTGCATATGAATTGCAAAGCAACCTGATTTGACAGTGCGTCAAGTCCGACGCCCCTTTCCCCCCAAAACTGAAGCAACCACTTTGGTTGTCAGTCTCTTGCTCTGTGGAATTGCAGATCTTGTCACTGATAAAAGATTCCATGAAGTCAATAAAGTGATGTGTAAGAATTACGGGTATCAAGCGCCAGGCAAGCTGCTGACAGTCAATGACACGGCAGAATTAGGCCAGGCATTATCGACACACACACACAAAGACACGAGGGAAGATTCTCCAAAAGAGAACAACTGCAAAAGGCAACCCGGTGTCCTCCCCAAGATCTGCATCTGTGGGAAACCCGGCGAATTCTGCAAACGTCTGGAGGTCCATCTCTCAGTTCTGACAAACGTTCCCAAGGGTCGTGTCTCCACACTGAGTGTAAGATAGATGGCAACTCTTTCTATTGCAACTTTCTTTTCTTTGCAACTTTTCTGGACATCCATCTAGAATTATTCCAAAATAATAAGGATGAAGGTCAAGGGTGAGGCCGCTCACGGGGCCCGTGTATGTTTGCAGGACCTGGCTGCCTTTGCGACCCTGCCGGTGAGTCCCACGTGAAGGGCAGGATGGGTAGTTCTAGTCTGATGGGAAAAACATGCCAGATTTTATTTTAAACCCTCACTCGACTCCTTTTCTGTTAATTCCATGAATCAGTACCTACTTCTCATTAGAATCTCAATTTTGCTAAATGTAAGATAATTAGTTCTCAGATTTCTTGATTTCGTTTTTCAGGATGAAATCTAACCCCAATCATACAAATCCCCCACTGCTGCTCACCTTAACACCCACCAGGAAGTGCATGCGTTTCAAGTCACCTTTGTCCGGTCCCAATGAAGTCGGTGGATCCCCTGCCCACCCACCTCTGTGTGTATAAACTGCCCCCAACCGCGACTCTCCCAGTAGGATCCTCTGTGCAGACGGGGGACGTGAACAGTCCAAAGGGGACTAAGTTTCTCTACATAATAAAGGCACAGACAGACCCTGGCAGTGTCGCTAAGTAAAACATACCACCACGTCGCTTTGTCATCCCCAAGAGACCCTCGGTAAATTCCACAAGTCGTGACCAGGCTTTGGAGGAGTTGATGTTGTGCTGACGTTTATAAGACCCTGTGTTGACGGTGATTTTCCCAGTGAATGCGGGAGGGCCCGGCGCCATGCTGGATACCCCTGCTGCGGAGAAAGCCTCACTCCCTTTCTCTCTTCGGTGATCAGCCAAGGTGATGGGGCAGACACCATCATCCTGTTTCATGGAGGAGACGCTGGGACCCGGGTGGGTTGAGCAGGCCGCCTACCCTGTGTAAGGAGTACAAACACCACTGCTTACGTCGGCTCTGGGGCTGCGGGTTCTCATCTTGCTTGATCCTCGTTTGTTTCCCGTTCCTGGGGATGCAAGGTCAGATGGCCACTGGGTCTCGTCTTTGCAGCTGGCCTTCGCTATCACGTCGAGTGCTTTCATCTGATGGCCAGGAGCAGCCTGACCACACTTGCCTTATCTGCCTCCACAGCCCGAGAGTGGGACTTCAAGGCAGAGGCCGGGAGAGGCTGTTGTCAGCCACCCCATCCGCCAGGGGCATTTCCTCCAAGCACAGAAAACGGGTTCTGTGGTCCATATCCCAGGTGTGCCCTGACCTGGAGACCGGGCTTGTTCACACAGACCCTACACCTGCACGAGGGTGATGCTCCGCAAATGAACTGGGTGGAGGCCCAGAAAGGCCAACGTAAATGGAGCTGTGTCCCCCGCCCCCCTCGACGGCTTTTATGTTCTCAGTGGTGCGTAGTAATCATGCAGCTCAGCAGGTTCCCTGCGACATATTGGTGCACGCACATGATGTAATTCACTCCCGTTCATTCCCTTTCCACCTCCCTCCCCGTGCCCCTTCCTCTGCTCTGCTGGTCTTTTATTTATTTACGTGTAGATTTCCATTGATGCACTATAATTATACATAAAGAGGGGTTCATTGTGGTAGATTCATATTGTGGTAGATTCATACCACCAGCGATTGAACCCAGTGGTGCTTAACCACTGAGCCACATCCCCAGCCCTTCTTATATTTTATTTTGAGATAGGGTCTCTGTAAGTGGCCGAGGCTGGCTTTGAACTCACTCTCCTCCTGCCTCAGCCTCCTGAGCCACGGGGATTACAGGCACGCCTGGTTGCCTATAGCTTAATTTGGTTGGTTATATCCTTAGTTCTTCCCCTCCTCTTCCCTCCTCCCTCCCCCTGGACCTTCTACTGACATCCCTCCTATTTTCATGAGATTCCTCATTTTTATTTCATTCCTTTTTTCTCTCTAGCTTCTGCATATGAAAGGAAACTTTTGATCCTTGACTTTCTGAGTCTGGCTTGTTTCGCTTAGCATGACATTCTCCAGTTACATCCATTTTCCCACAAAGGACATGATTGCATTTTTCTTCGCTGCCGAGTACGACTCCACTCACAATTGCTT
Source organism: Sciurus carolinensis (assembly GCF_902686445.1). NCBI lineage: Eukaryota > Metazoa > Chordata > Mammalia > Rodentia > Sciuridae > Sciurus > Sciurus carolinensis. The sequence goes on along the minus strand of NC_062213.1, from coordinate 199,063,318 downwards.
AGTCTGTGCGTCTGTTGACAGGCACCTGGGCTGGCTCCACAACGTGGCTATTGTGAATTGTGCCGCTATAAACACTGATGTGCCTGTATCACTCCAGTATGCTGATTTCAGTCTTTGACAACGATCAAGAATACCATCACAGTAAATGTTGGCAAGGATGTGGGGGAAAGGTACCCTCATTCACTGCAGGCGGTACTGCACAGTGGTGTGGCCACTGTGGAAAGCAGTATGGAGGTTTTTCAGAAAAAAACGAGTACTAGAACCTCCATTTGACCCACTCTTCCACTTTTTCATAAATGTCCAAAGTATCTAAAATCAATTACCCTATAGTGACACAGTCACATCAATGTTTATAGCAGCTCAATTCTCAACAGCAAAGCTATGGAGCCAACCTAGGTGTCCTTCAACAGATGAATGGATAAAGAAAATGTGGTCTATATACTCAATGGAGTATTACTCAGCCATGAAGAATGACTCCACGACTTTTGCTGGTACATGGATGAATCTAGAGACTATCATGCTCAGTGAAATACTCCAATTCCCAAAAAAAAAAACCAAAGATTGAATATTTTCTCTGATATGTGGATGCTAACCCACAATAAGGGGGTGGGACAGAATTGAAGTTCAGTGGATTAGACAAAGGGAAATGAAGGGAAGTGGAGAGATGGGAAAAGGAAAGACAGTGGAATGACCTGCCATAACTTTCCTACATACACATACGAATACACCAGAGTGAACCCCGCCATCGTGTTCATCCACAGGAAGCTAATTAAAGTAATACTTGTAGATAAATGGCACAGAGAGCAGCAGAGAGAAGGGAGCAGGTGGGGGGGGGGGCAGAGGGGAAGGAGAAGTACCAGGGACTGAATTAGAGCAAGAGATATTCCCTGCCTTTATGATTGTGTCGAATGGATTCTACAAACTCAGAAGCAGAGTGGTTGAATATTTTTCTCTCACATGCAGAAGCTAGAGTAAGATGAAGGAAAGGGGGAGGGAAGGATAAGATTACAAAAAGAGTCAATCAAATATGAGTTAATAGACTAACCGAGCAAAAGGAAGACTCACGGAGTTGAGGAGGGAGGGGTGGAGGAGGGGGAGGGGCGGCTATGCATGTCTGAGCCTGTTGGGATGGACCCAACCACCCAACTACCACGTATAACCATAAAGATGAGAGAGAGAGAGGGAGAGAGAGAGAAGGAGGGAGGGAAGGAGGGAGGGAGGGTGGGGAGGGGAGGGGAGGAAAGGAAGAAGGAAGGAAGGAGGGAAGGAAGGAAGGAAGGAAGGAAGAAGGAAGGAAGGAAGGAAGGAAAGGAGGGAGGGAGGGAGGGAGGGAGGGAGGGGAAGGAAAGAAAGGAAAGGAAAAAGGAAGAAAGGAAAGGAAAGAAGGAAGGAGGGAAAAGAAAACATAAAAATACAAAAATCTATAAAAACGTCTGCATCTGTCTGCAGTCCCAGAATTGCGTGAGCCTCCTTCCCGTGGGTGGGGTCCCCTGTAATGTCTAACAGCCCTCCCCTTACATTAAGCTGCAGAAATTGCCTCATATTTGCTGGAGTGATTCTCGGCAGCAAACAAATCACAAGATCATGGTCTCGCGCGATGGTTATTTCCATCTTAATGTGAGAGCTATCCATTTTTGCAGCATCGGGTCATTGGAGGCTGCTGTCCTTCTGAGCGTCTCCTCCATTAGCAATAAGAAAACTGAAAGTTACATAGATTAGAGCTGCTCGTGTAAGCAAGTACATCAAGCAGGGAATGAAATTATGAGATGACCAATTAAATGGAAGGACTACCCAGGCATTGTTAGGAAGACAATTAATTGTAACTTTCTACCCATTTTTGTACACTGGGTTGCCTCTTAAGATAATGAATCGATTCTCTAAGACGAGGTCTGAGAACGTGTTTAATCAGACTCAGCGTGCAAAGGGTCATTATTTTCATAACTCCGTGAAATGCATATTTTAAGCAGCCAGTTTTGAAATGGGCTTTTAAAGTTGAGAAGAAGGGAGTTTGTAACCTTTCATGAAGTCCCAAATGAAATGAGGATTTTAGGGGGGAAATCTCATTCTAAAGAGAATCATTTGGGAAAAGGAACACCCGAGTCTTCGTCTGAGTTGAAAAACGTCTTGAATAGAGACCTTGGTGCGAAGGATCAGGGGATTTTTTTTTTTCTGACTTTCTGTGGCTTTTCCCTGGGGATCTCAAACAGGGTGTAGACAAACCACAAATCACTACTTTCAGGTCTAGGTCTTGGGGGTTTTCTTACCCTCTTCTTAAAGAAACTTCTCAAAAATGTGGCAGAGGGATTAAATGTGTCCCTTTAGTGCCATCCAACCAAGAATCTGGGAGGGCGGGGTGGAGAGGTGTAAAAATCACAAAGACACGCAAAGAGGAAGCAGAGGCTTCTGGTGAAATTCAAGAAAATACTGATGTCTTTCCTCTTGCCTAGAAGCTTGAAAAGGCTGCTTGAGGATAAATTAAAGGAGACCCTATTTTAAACGAATTTTCCTTATGTAAGAGGTAGTATGGGCTAAAAATACGACGCGCTTTATTTCAGATAAACCCCCCGGGAACATATTTGTGTCACGTTATCGAGGAGGAACCAAGACGGCTCAGAGGACATCCCCAGCCCACAAGGCTTCATCCACAGGAGGCAAACGCCTCCCCCGCGTCCTCCCAGCCGTACCCGCCTCCCGCGTCCCCATGGCGCCTCTGTCTGCCCGCCCAGAAATCTGTGACGGCGGTGTCCCCATTCTCTCTGCGTCCCCAAGCCTAGCAAAAGGCCCGGTCCATACCCAAAACCTGGCACCAAACTGAACGCCAAGATCAGACACTGCCCCCCACTAAATGCTCCACAGTCTTTCAAGTTGCACCCAGAAAGAACCTCAAGCTGCTCATCACAGGACAGAGCGGCTCCAGAGCCATCCCCTGCCCTGGCTCAGGATGTCCTTGACTTCAGTGATGTTTGTTCCCAGAGGCAGCGAGGCGGGAGGAGGGGCAGCCACAGGTTGGTTTTAAAGAATGTCCGTTCTCCTTTCCCATGGGAAACACCCCAGCTGCCCTCCACGGCGGTTTTCAGTGCAGCCTCTGGAGACAGATCGGCTGAGCTGGGATCAGAGCTGCCCCACGTGCCCGCTCCATGACCTTGGAGCAGTTACTTAACGTCTTCATGCCCGCGATGCTTCATCAGCAAACGGAGGGTAATTACAGGATCCATTTTACAAGGGGGTTGTACAAATTCGATGAAATGATCCACGTGGCGTGTCTTGTGCCTCCTCTGGCCCATGGTAAGCGTCCTATCTGTCAGTACAGGTTGGCATGTGCTGCAGTAACAAAAAAGACAAGATCTCAGTAGCTTCAAAGACAAAGTTGTGCTGTTCACTCGTGACACATACTCATCCAGTTAGGCCAGGGTCTCTGTTAGAAGAAGCTGCTCAGGCAACTAGGAAAAAGGAGCCTATGTCAGGTCAGGGGCCAGGGAAGAAAGTGGCAAGTGACCCTGACTCTTAAATAGCCCACCAGAAGCTATGCATATTACTTTCGCTCCTGCAGATGACCCTCCATTTCTGTGGGTTCCACAAATGTGATTCATCCATCCAACCACAGATCAAAAAGGTTCAGAGACAGAGGGCGAGTCTGTACTGAGCGGGTAGAGACTTTTCCTCCTGTCCCATTCCCTGGGCGATACAGCGTAATAGTTACTTACCTAGCACTTACGCTGTCAGGCATTGCACGCTTGCACGCTGTCAGCATCACGAGCTATGGAGACGCTCTGACGTCTACAGGAAGCCGAGGTAGCTTACAGGAAGGACTGTGTCACTCTGTATCAGGGGGATGAGCACCCGAGAACTTGGTGCCTGCAGGTCCTGGAACCAATGTCCCGTGGACACCTGGGATGAAGACACACCTGGCGAGTTGCCACACTGTACCCCTGAGCTCCTCGGAGACAGGGAAGGATGAGCCTTCCATGCCCCTCGAAGTTGGGAGAACCAGAAACACTGGGCGAACGACATTCCTGCACCAGCTTACGCGGTGGTGAGGGGTTCATGGGCTCAGCACGCACAGGGTTTCCTGAGCCTAAGTACACAGCAGTGGCATGAGACCCGTAGGTAACTGTGACAGAGCTCAGCTCTCTGTTAATCCCGGCCCAGCATGGGCTGCGGCAGGGCACGTTGGAAAGAGTTCTTCTCCCGACTCCGCCATTCTTTTATACTACACGTTGTCGATAGCCAATCATTTTTGAGCAGACTTACTGCTACATTTCTGGTTGCATGACAGATGGAAAGAAAAGCTTCCAGGCAGAAAATGGAAGCAAGCTTCTCTGTTTTTCTTCCAAAGCTGAAGAAACAATGACATAGGACTTGAGAAAAATAACCCCCAGATCCTCAGGCCCGTCAACTAGTTTAATGCGAAAACCTTTTTTTTTTTTTTTTTTTAATTCCCATCCTTTATGGGGGCGAGAGGTACTAGAAGCAGAGAAGAGTCCTCCCCCGTTCTAAATGGCCCCTAAATGTTTTTCCAGTGATTTACGTAGCAAATAACTAAAACGCACAAGGAAGCGGGTAACTTCTCATTTGATCTTTCCTGTGGAGAAGACGAAAGAGAGAGACGGCTTGGAAGACTTCAGAGGCCACTAAACTGCTTCCTATTGATTTTATACTAAGATACTTTATCACTCTTGTTGCTTTAAAAAGAAATGCAATCTGTGTCAGGGTCTAAATAGACTTTCCTAGAAAAATCAGGCCCCGTCCTCCTGTGTGAACAGATGTGAAGGATGTTAATCAGCTTGGGCAAATCAACTTCGGGATTTTTTTTTTTTTTCCAGAAGCATCTTTCTTGCTATAACATCCCAGTCCTGCTGTAACTAGGGTCTCTCTCTCAGAGGTTAAGCTTTAGGCTCTCCTGGGTCTGCAATTCATGTTAAAAAGGACCTTGTTCCATCCCCTTCCTGTGCACCTGGAAAATGTGGCTCGGAGACCCAGCGAAACGTGCCTACGAGATGTTAGGGACTTGCCTATATTTACTGCCTGTGCCAGGGACAGAATCCAAGCTTGTGCTAGTCAGCTTTTGTGTCACTGGGACCAAAATACCCGACAAGAATATCTTAGAGGAGGAAAAGTTTATTCGGGGCTCACGGGATGAGCAGCCTCAGCCCATAGATGGCCGACTCCACTGCTCTGGGCCCAAGGTGCGGAGGCAGCACCTCGTGGCCGGAGCTGTGCCTCACGGCAGCGGGGAAGCCTAGAGAGCGGGGGGCCTCAGGGAAGATGCACCCCACTGGGGCGGCCCCCAGCACGCCACCCAGCTGCTGCAGTTACCACCCTGTCGGACGGTCCATTCTAAGTAGGAAGGACACGTGGGCTTACGGCTCTCACTGTCCAGCCATCTCGTGAACACAGGAGCTCTGGGGCCACACCTCCTATCCAAGCTCAAATCCAACTTTTGGGGCGTCTCAGAATTGTCACAAACGCTACGCCCCTGGCATCTCCTCCTGCCCCCGCCTCTACCCTTGGGGCCACAGTGCCAGCAGTTTAACCCGGCGTTCGGGAGGAGAGGGTAGGAAGGTGAGTACTAGCGTCTGTTTTGTCCTTAACCTTCTCGGTACGAGCTACCTTTGGCCTATTTCCTTCCTATATTTGGAATGCCATTTCTCCTGTTTTCAGAAATTCAATAAATAGAAACCTTAACCTACAAAACTAGTCAATTCCAAAGACCTTGCATTTGACAAAGTGGTTCTCTCTGTAAGGAAAGGCCCGAATTCCAGTCTTGACCTTGTCATTAACCAGTTAGGCGTCCGCGAAAAGCCCAATGGATCACTGCTGGTCTGAACTTCTGCTTCCGTTTGGTGGAGACGCCGGAAAAGTCCATCATCAAAGGTCCTTTCCACCTGATATCGTTTATGAATTGGTTACAGGGATCAAAACAAATTTCCCCGATATCCTTTTAAGTTTCTTGGCTTTTAATGATTTATCTTGAAATAATTCCTATTTATGGAAATGGACCAGAGATGGCTGGCACGAGCACCCGCAAGACCAGAGGTCAGATCTGAGATAGGAGCAGCTCAGGGGGCCCCTGCTCCACCTTCTCCCACCCAGATCGGCCCTTCCTTTGCCCACCGCAGAAGCAAAGAAGCTGGGGACCTTTCCTGTGGCACTGGCCATCTCTGCGCCTTTCTTTCTTCGCCTTTCCCCACGTATGCTGAGGTCCCTAAACATCAGGTGATTCTGCTTTGTGGGTCTTGGATAGGTGAGCTGAGTGCTTCTGGAACTTGCTATGTAGCCCTGCTCTCTGCCTCTTCTGGTGCTCGCGTGGGCACGCGGGCTGTGCGGATCTTGCCTTCCCTTTGTGGTCGGTCCTCACTGGAGGAATATAGCAAGTTTATTGTGCCCTCTTACCGGCAGAGAGCAGGGTGTTTCTCGTCTTTCACTGATAAACAGCCCTGATAGGAACACCTTTTCAGTGTCTGCAGACAGAGGTGGGATCGCTGGCTGCTAAGGAATGAGCGCCTCTCGTCTTTTATGCCATTGACTTTTTTCCATCCCTAAACAAGCTCAATCTCCATATTTATATGCCTCGCAAAAAATTATAATGTTATCCATAACTGGCTTACAGATGTTTTGCTTAATTTCTTCCTGGACACGTTAGGGGCTCTGTTGCTGCCGTCAATGGGGCTTAGCTATGGGAATGCAATTAATTTTCAAATACTGATCTTAGAAGAGTGTCCATGCTGATCTCACTTGTTAAGTGTAATGATTTTTGGTAGCGTCTTCCGGGCTGTCCATGTAGAGAATCATATCATGATGTCATCTTAGCTTCTGTCTTTCTGATCCTGCACCTCACAGCTAGCCATCCCGAATGCCTGTCCACTGGCTGTTCCCTGCTTCTTCCTCATTAGCAAAATCCAGAATTACTCTCTCTGCACAGAGCCCAGCTGAAAATACCCAGTCCCCCATTTCATTGCAACGGGGAGGAGAGAGACCTGAGAAACAGCTCTGGCCTCAGCCTCTGGAGATGAAGGTCTTTGCCAAATAGAAGACGGAGCTGTGAGAGGAGAGGGTTTCTGGGGTCCCCTTGTTCACCCTTGTGGCTCTGACAGAGGACAGCACTGGCCAGAGAGTGCTTTGGGTGCATTTCCCATCTCGAGGCTCCTTGGACCACGTGGTCAGTAATGGGCCTGTTTTACTTAGCTTTTCAGGTACTACAACAAAGTACCTGAGTGGGAATATTTAATAAAATAAAAGGTTTCTTTAGCTCACAGGTTTTACAGGTTTAAGGTTCAAGATCAGGCAGCACCATCTGTTCTGCCTCCGGTGAGGGCAGTCAGGCAGTCCACTGTGGCCAAAGGACATGGAGGAACCTGTGGTCACATCTCAAACCAGGAAGCAGAGAGCGCGGGAGGGGCCAGGCTTGCTTCTGTGGTAATGACCCTCCCTTCAGAAGTACGGAGAGGTCACACAAGAAGTGCCCTCAGCCCTTCTGATTCTGTGACCCCTTGACCTAAGGACCGCCCAACCCCACCTCTTAAGGGGTCCACCACTCCCCAATACTGCCTCCCTGGGGACCAAACCTCCAATCACGTGGCCCCTTGGGAGACACCGAAGCCATGTCTACACCACAGCACTACCCGAGTTTATGAACACGCTTTCTATGAGTTTTCCTGAAAGCCTCTCTTAATGAAGGACGAGGTCCTTGCCAGTTCCTTGGACAATGGGTAATTTTTCCTCCATGACCCGTGACTTCCAGGAGCACAGCTGCCCTGGTTTGAGTGTGTTCCCCCAATTTCACGGGTTGGACGCTTGGCCCCGCTGTGGTTTGGATATGCTTCGTGTGTCCTCAGAGGTTCACGCACTGGCAACTTGGTCCCAGTTCGGTGGTGTGAAAGGTGGGAACTTTAAGAGGTGGGATTTAGTAGAAGGTGTGGACTCCGCCTTCAGACAGGACTCTTACCAGTCCCACAGAGTGGATGAGTTTTCACAAGTTGTTATGAAGGAGTCTGGGCCTCCCCTGAGTCCCTCTGGCTTCCTGTGTTGACATGTGAGCTCTCCCTCCCATACACACACCACCATGATGCCATCTACCACACTGGGAAGTAGCCAGGAGGCCCTCACAGTGAATCTCCAGAACTGGGAACTAAACAAACCTCTTTGCTTTATAAAGTACCCAGTGTCAGGTATTACGTTAGAGCAACACAAAAGGGACTAATGCAGTAGTGTTGAGAGGTAAGACCTTAGGGAGGCAATTGGGTCTTGAGGGTTCTGGCTTCAATGAATGGATTAATTCAGTTGGTTTATAACTCTAGAAAGAGTCATAAAAAATAATGGGTTATCAAAAGAGTTTTTGTTACAAAATCCAGTTCTGGCATGTCTGCTCTGTCTCACTGTGTGTTACTCTCCGCATGTTTTGATGCAGCATGAAAGTCCACTCCAGAGGTGGACACCTTGGTCATGGACGTCACAACCCTACAACTATGAGCTAAATATATCTCTATTCTTTATAAATTACCAGTCTGTTATAGCAACAGAAAACAGACAAGATGCCAACCCTGGGCAGTGGCCTCTGCTCTATCTTCCCACTTTGGACAAGGTCTGTCTCCTTCCTGCAGAGGAGACCAAGCCTCTGGGTACCAAGATTGCCAACATCCTCAGTAACCAGGGCCTCAGTTCCCACTTGCCGATCTGGATTTCTGCTTCTTTATTTTTGATCCCTGGAAATATCCCATATTCTTTTTCAAGTTCAACAAAGCGTCTAAGGGGATGCTTGTTGTGTCTTGCCTAACATGTCCAGATGTTTTCAGTGGGAAGAGTTTTCGATGGGAAACGGAAGTCACTTCTGCTGTTGAGTTTGGTCGCAACCCAGTTGATGAAGTTCCGAGGGATGCACACCTTTTGGGGATCCACTCCCAACCAACGTGTTCACTCAGCACCTACTCGTGCCAGGCACCGTCCAGGATCTGGGGACTCTGAGATGTTGAGGGCGAACCAGTTCAAGGCCCTCACGAAACGTGCATTTAACGGGAAGACTCACAATCAACAAGGAAACAAATGAACAGGAAGATTTCAGAGAGGGATGAATCTTAGGAAGAAAATGAAACAGAGCACGTAGTCCCCTCTCTACACGCTCACTTTCTGCAGTTTCAGTTACACTCAGTCAAACCCTGTCGGAAACTATGAAATGGAAAATTGCAAAGCTAAGCAGTTCGTGAGTTTTAAATAGCATGCTGTTCTGAGAAGCATGAAGAAATCTCACAGCATCCCACTCCACCCTGCCCGGGGTGTGAGCCTTCCCTTTGTCCTGCGTATCCACTCTGTATAGACTACCTGCCCATTCGTCACTCAGGAGCCTCCTCAGGTATCAGATTAAAGGCGGCGGCGTTACAGCTGTTGGATTCAAGTAACCTTTCTTTTACCAGCCATGGTCCCAAAGCACGAGAGTAGTAAGGTTGGTCATTGAGATAAGCCAAAGTGAAGTCATCAAGTGCTTCTTTATTTGAAAAGGTGGAAGTTGGTCATAGAAGAAGTCATAACGTATGTAGTGCTCAGTACTACTCGGGGTTTCAGGTACCCACAGGTGGTCCGGAAAGTACCACCCGCAGATAAGGTGGGGGCATGACTATAATGTAAGAGAATGGAACAGGAAAGATGTCAGCTAGCAGGACTTCATACATGTGGCCTGAGGCCTGCAGGTCTGGACGCAGGCCAGCTGGAGATCTGGGGGAGGTGCCAGGCGGAGGGACTGGCAAATGCAAATTCCCCGAGCCTGGGAAACTACGGATGGACTTCCGCAAGGAGGACGGTGCGACTGAAGAGAAGCAGACGCATTTTCAAATGTTCTCCATTCTTTCTTCCCAAGGCACCAGAGGGAACCAGGGGCACAACATACTACTCTTCCTATTTGGAGGGAGGTCTAATTGTAGGCAAGGGAAACTTTTGTATTCTTATCATTTTTTAAAGTTAATTAGCAGCAGGCAAAACCTGAACAGCTGAGTTCCTTTCATCTGTCCCTTGCTCCTTTCAAAAACTTAACAAAGTGAAAAGAGAACTCGCTCCTTTCATCAATTGAAGGGCATCTAGGATAAAGAAACTGTGGTATGTATATACAATGGAATATTACTCAGCCATAAAGAATAATAAAATTATGGCATCTGCAGGCAAATGGATGAAATTGGAGAATATCATGCTAAGTGAGATAAGCCAATCTCAAAAAACTGAAGGACGAATGATCTCGCTGATAAGCGAATGATGACACGTAATGGGGGGTGGGAGGGGGTCAAGAATGGAGGAAGGAGGGACTGTATAGAGGGAAAAGAGGGGTGAGAGGGGTGGGGGGAGAAAAGAAACAACAGAATGAATCAAAAACTATTACCCTAGGTAAATGTATGATTACACAAATGGTATGCCTCTACTTCATGAACAAACTGAGAAACAAGATATACCCCATTTGTTTACAATAAAAATAAATTTTAAAAAAAAGAGAGAGAGAGAACACACTCCAGAGCATATCCAGCGATCAAAACCTGCAGACAGGTGTCCCCACAGACAGCCGGGCTTGGGCACAGCGGGTCCAGCGAACCCTCCAGCGGGAGTGCACAGCAAGGGCGGTGGGAGAGGGGCCTGTCGCGGGTCCATGTTCTGCTGTTTTCATTGTGGCCAGTGGAGAAAAACCCAGGTGAACAGGGCCGAGCCGGAGAGGACATCAGAGGGAAGATACCTTTTGCTGTGCGTAGCAAGAGCAGGTGACTCCTCGTGAGTTTGGGACATGGTGGCTCCCGAGCATTGGGTCAACCTGAGCAAACAAGCAAGAAAGGAGGTGGCCAGGAGCAGGACCCAGGATGGGCAGCTCTGACCTCTGGCTCCAGCTGAAAGGTCTGTAGGCATCCCTAGACATGGGACCCCAACACCCTTGTCCTACAGGAGGGTCTCCTACTCCCGCCCTTCCTCCGCCCCTTGGCTACCAACTGCCAGCCCACCTCCAGGTCATCAGTGAACTCTGGGAAGGGGCCTCTCAGACCCCGTCCCCACGGTGGCTTTGCAGGCAGCATGAAGGAGATAGCCATCCCCCTGGGTCCACGTGGCACCAAAACCCACAGACATGCAGTCCCTTGGTAGCCTGGTGTGGAATTTGCACAGGACCTGTTTGCTTTCTTCTAGATACTTTAACTCTTCTCTAGGTGACTTCTAATACCCAGTGCAACGTCAGTGCTCTGTAAATAGTCTTTACACTGCATTGTTCAGGGAGTAGTGACAAGAAAGAAACCCTGCACGTTCAGGGCGGACAGTTTTCCTTTGCAAATGTTTCCCATCTGTGGCGGGTGAATCTGCAGATGTAGAGCCCATGGATACACAGGGCCAGCTGGAAGGACCGTAAGGGGCTCGTCCATTCGGATTTCTAGATCAGCTTTGGCCAATATCGCGTTGTTAGGCACGTGGTGCAGAAAAGGTACCTGGGGAGAGGCCAGTGTTCAGGGGGAGGGGATGACGGGCGTCGTACTTGGATGGGACATGGGAGCCATGTAAGGGGAAGCATCTGCCCGTGTCTGTCCATCTGTCCATCTGCCTGTCTCTCTCCCAGCTTCTTGCTTGTCCAGACACAACCCTCAGGATCAGATGGAAATTCCTCAGCCAGGCAGACGCCCAAACCAAGGGGACGGTGGTTCCTCCCGACACCTGCTTCCCTAGGACGCTGGCCCAGCTCCCCAGCAGCACCTCCTTTCTCCGTCCCTGCAGGCCCCCTGCACCCTTCCGAAGCACCCTTTCCCATCATTTCTGCTTAGTCCACCCTTCTCTGCTCCCCAGAAATACTACTTTATCCAGCAGTTGTGCTGGGTGTAAACTGAAATGCAGATCGATAAGCGTAAATCTGAATGTACGTTTATATGAAATATATCACGAACACAGAAACGCGAGGGCCCGGGGCTCCCCTCGTGCCTCGCCACCCCTGGCAGGCGCCCTCCGAGCCACCACGCAGCCTGGATTCACCAGCCCACCTCCGCCTGAGGCTCAGAGGCTGACCAGGCCTGCACTTCTAATTAGGGCGGGAGGCCGCTGACCACAGTGCCGAGGATTCGCCTGTGCCTCCTCCTTACCTCGTGGAGCCATCACTGAGGGGCCGTTCCCCCGGTAAAACCCTGCCCAGCTCTCTAGGACGGGAGGAATCAAATTAAACCCCTGCCGAGGATTTGAGGCATCTCTATTTATGCAGCAAGACCCAGCACAAATCTAATATTCCGGAAAGATGCTAAACTCTGCGTGATCTGTGTGTGCCTGGCGCCTTGTGCAAAGACACTCGGTGAATGACTCTGGGCGGGTTGGTTACGAATCACAAAGCACCCCTATAGCAACCGTGAGGTGCGATCTGCTCTGAGCTTCATGCCTTTCTAGGTCAAGGCCTTCGTGTGTTAATGGCGCCCTGGGCTGGTACCTGGGTGGAGTCAGCTGACCCGCAGGTGGAGGAGCGGCAGGTCGGAGGAGGCATCTGAGCCTCCCAGCCTGGGCCTCGCGCTCAGAGCCCAGCAGAGACAGCGAAGCCCTTAGCTGGTCGTGTTTAACCACAGGGTGGGTAATTACTGAAGGAGAGAGGTGCAGGCGTAATCCACCCAGGGATTAGGAAGAGAATTAATGGCTACCTGGAAGCTCTCTCATCCTTCCTTCACCCCGTGGGATGAAGATCAGTCTGACACCGTGTGCTCTTCTCTGCTCATTATCATCAGAGAACATTAAAGGCTCTCTCTCCTCTTCTCTCTCTCTCTCTTCTCTCTCTTTCCATCTTTTTTTCTTATTCTTTCTCTTTTTTAATACCACCACTATGTTTGAGCGCCCTTGACTAAGATTTCTATATCTTGCTTCAAAGCTGAGAATCCGATTTACTCCTTTGGCGCCCCTAACATATAACTTACTAACCCTTTAGAATATCAATGGCCACGCGCCTTCAGCCCCAAAAGCCAGACAGGATTTCTAGAAGCCAGCAGAGTTTCCCCTTTGCCATCTCCTCCTGTGCCCTTTGAATACCTCTTGGGAGGTGATCCTATGCGGTTCGTTCCTATTACGGAAAGGCTGGGCCAACACGGACCTCCCTGCGACCTGCCAGACCTCAGGGACAGTGGCAGAGGGCGGAGGCCCTGGAAGGAGGAAGGCAGTCGCTTGCTGGGCCTGGGCCAGGGCCCACCCTCTGCACCCACTGCCTCCCCTGCACCTCCCACAAGGGGCAGCTCAGGCGCCAGTGTGCCAGCCTGAAGCGGCAACTCGGAGGTTGCCAGGGAAACCGCTCCCTGCGTTTTCCAGCGGAAACGGTCATCCGTGTGCGGCAGCGAGGTCTAGGGGAGCCGGGGGTCTCTAAACTCAAAGCTGGAGGAGAGCCCCAGGAACAGCCCCGCACGAGACTGGGTGTGAGTGTCCCAAGGCGGGCAGCTGGCCTCAGGGAACGGCTGGACGAGAGAGGACAGTCGTAACTAAATACAGGGAGGGAGAATTTCTCTTTATACACTATGGACCATGAGTCAGGCAAGGGTCTGAGCTTTTAAAACATATTATCTGGGGCTGGGGAGATAGCTCAGCTGGTAGAGTGCTTGCCTTGCAAGCACAAGGCCCTGGGTTCGATCCCCAGCACCGCAAAAAAAAAAAAAAAAAAACCCTGTGTCTAAAACATATTATCTAATTTAATACTCAGTATGGATCGCCAGTTCCCGTGGCTCTGGGGCCAGTCCAGGGGTGGAAATGAGAGAACCGAGCTGGTGTGACAGTGAACCCAGTGGGGACGGCGACAGGCTGGGCCACGCACCCCCCATCAAAGGCACCCCATGATGCAGATGAGGAAACTGAGGCTCGAAGCTCATCCTCCAGTTTTCCAAGAGAAGCTGGAAATGCAGGCGTTTGGGTGCAGCCTCCTGATTCCCGAGGTTCCGACACTAACCGGAAACCACGTTCAACTCCGTGCTTGTGAAACCGGACGCGTCAGGACAGGGCCAGGCCTGGCCATCGACTTGTGGTCTTGGTCCTAGCACTCTGTCAGGGACAGGCCAGGGCTGTGTCTTTCTGAGGAGAGAACTCAGTCCCCAAGCACTTACGCAGCTGGGCCAGGGCTGCGGGGCAGCGAAGGAGCCCTTGACTCCTCGGGCAGTTGGCCTGGGCTGTGGCAGCGGCCTGGAGACCTTCCCCTAGGCTCCGGCTCCTGGGACGCCGCCGCTCGTCCAGATGCAGCTCAAAGCCGAACACCGCCTCGCAGCCACTAGGTGAGGCCAGGGGCTGTCAGGCTCGGCCAAGCGTTAGACTTGACCAGCGGGGCTTTGAGAAATGACCGAGGCCGGGCCTCGCCTCTGGACACTATTTAACCAACCTGAAGGCAGTCCCCAGCGCTGTATGCTTCAGAAAGCATCCCCTTGTGATTTTAATGTGCAGCGGGGGTGAAGCCCTCAGACCCAACCTCTTGATCAAACCCCAAATCCGAGCTCCAGGGTGCAAGAGAATCCAGAGGGGCGGTCAGGAGCGAGGGTGCTGTGCCAGACAGACCTGGGTCCGAGTCCCGACGCTACCCCACCCCAGCTGGGGAACCCTGGGGAGTTCGATTCACCCTGAGCCTCCGCATGCTCGTCCTGACAAGGGGGGTGGTCACTGGATTCTGTGAAGGAAACACACGTGTGGAGATGACTGCGTTCAGCAAGAATTACTCTTCAGCCAGTATGGCCTCCATCTCTCGCTGCTCAAGCACGGAGGACAAGAGCAGAGAACCAGGGACTTGAACCGCACGCTTAGCACCCAGGCACGTGGACCTAAGGACAGTTTGCAGCTCAAATAGCCTGGGTCCCTGCCCAGAGGGACTAGGCTGCCCGGTGATGGGAGGAGCCAGCTTCTACTGGGGAACCTCTCAGAGCCTCACTCTTCACGTGCCTTCCTCAAGCCACGCCGAGAAGAACCCGGCAGGAAGAGCTGGCCCACACCCGTGCCCCTCCCGAGACGTTCACCAGCCAAGCCCCAGGACACCCGCGTCCCCGCAACCCTTATAGCAGACAGGATCTGCAGGAGAAGAGGCAATGCAGAGCAAAGTGTCTTAGAAATAGTGATCCAATACTCAGGCTCTCTAGAAAAATCTGTGTATTTTCATAAACAGATAATCCGGCAAAAGGAAGATCAAAACTGCCGTCCCTGGTCTAAACTGACTCATTAGGTGGACACCGACTCCTGCTTCCCCAGTCACCTAACCCCCCTCCACAATTATCGCTGGTTATCTTCACGCAAGCCCGGAACGGCACAAACCAACATTTACAGGACAAGTCCCGTTCCCCTGGCCCTGTCCTGCTCCAGTGGGGGTCCCTTAGCTCTTTTTAGGGGCTCTATTTATTCCAAAGAACAAATGGATGGTTATAACGACAGACATAGAGGGATTTTCATGGAACACCTCTCCAAGAGTTCTGAGTCGAGCCTCTGACCTGCTGTCGCGACGGACAAGGGGGTTTTCCCTATGTCCTTACCCCAAGGAGGGAAGGGCCCCGTCCAATCAGCAACTGAATGGGGCCCGGAGCCACATGCAGCAGATCTGTGCAGCCAGTTCCACTGGGTTCACACACTGCGGTCACTCTGTCCACACACACATCCTGGCGGCTACGCCTCTTCGGCAAAAGCTCAGCGGACACAGCGTTTTAGCCAAAGCGGGTTGATCACCAAGCAAAAGGAGCAGGGAGCAATTGCGGTCAGAGTGACTTTTCACCAACGCCTTTGCCAGAAGAAGTGACAAAGGATAAATCTGAGGTCGAGCTCCCTGTGGCACCCCGGAATTCCGCGCAAAGTGTCGCCTCTCCTACTAACGCCACAGGCAAAGACTGCACTTTGGAAACAACATTCAAGTTGTTTTGGGAATGGGAATATTTTCTGAGAGCACAGTGCTGTTGGGAAGGTGTGGATGTAAGTCCCCAGGGCAGAACAGTGACCCCCAGGAATTTTAGTCTTTGGGCTTGTTTTATAAAGCTGGCTAATGAAAAAAGGGCAGATGGCTCAGTCACTGGAGACAGAAACCTGTTGAACTCTGCTTGGCAGCCAGCTCCACGCGTGCCCAAGACTGTCTGGTTCACTCTGAAGCCTCACTGCCCTGGAGGGCGCAGGATGCAGGGTAGGTGCTCCATCTGTGTTTGTTGACTGACTAGCTGATGGACCCAGACATTTGTACCATGCATTGGTGTGAGTGCTGGACTTGCCTCTTACTTCTTATGAGGCACTAAATCTATAGGGACTGGAAATGCTGCCTCAATGTCAGGATTTAGGTGGCCTCTGAACAACGTATGTGTGAAAACAAGTATATAAGGGATCGGTTATGTGTTTGGCTTATAGCTCCCCATCTGGTGATGCTCTGCTGGTAGCCTGAATCCAGCTGTTGCAGGAGTACTTCATCATGGACACCGGCACATGACACAAAGTTGACTTCCTTTGTGGTGGAGGGCAGTTGTTAAACATTTATAGCACGACATCAGGTCACACGTGTACAAAAATTGAATAATTTACCTGGGGACTCCTGGGGTGTGGAGCTAGATCTTTTTAGGCAGAAGTCAAACAACCAAAGGTTGATTTCCCTCGTCCTTCTTTTCACTCTTACCCACTAAAGACCAAAAAAGTGGTTTTTTTCCTCTAGGATATCTTATCAATTTATATTCTGCTGTTCTCAGAAGTCATTCATTGCCAAACGGGCACCAATGCAGATTAGAATTCCCACCTCTTTCTTCCTGTATAATTATCAAGGCAAACCTGACCTCGGGCCCCTGAGTTGCCCCCTTGACCTGACCTTCTCCATCTCTAAGCAAAGACAATGAGAGCGAATGAGCTTCAGGGGCCCCTTTCCTCTGGCGGCCCCCTTCCTGGTTTCACTAACCAGCAACTCTTAGTTCCCTTGCTTGGCTGCTCTGATTTGCTTTTAAAAAAAAATTTTAAAAACATATTTTTGTCACTAAAATTCAGAAAGCAATCAACAGCAGCCCACTTGGAAGCCAAAGCAAGTCATTCCGTGCCCACGAGCGGCAGGTGGGTGGAGGAGGTTCGTGGGGTTTCCCTCCGTCTGCAGATAATCCATTCAGCAGATCAGAGTCGCGGAGTTCCAGGGAAAACGGAATCGAAGAGCCACGGAGACAGAAATACCACAGGCAAATGGTGAAGTCGAAACTGTAGTCGGCTGCGGAAGGGGGTTCTATGAACAGGAAAATGGAGGCACACCTTCCATTAGCTGCCGCACCTGGTAACGGCCTCCATTTTGAAATCAGGAAGTGTGTAGATACCCGTAGGGATCCAGGGTCAAAACCGGGTGCGCAGGTTAGATGACAGTTGTTCTTAAAAGATTCTTTGTGTACCCCAATTATCTAAGGGGAAACCAACTAGAAAATTTTAAAGTAACTGGGCCCAAAAGAAAAAATTCCCATGTCCTCTGATATAAATGAGAGACGATCCAGCCATGGGGAACGTTGGCAGGGACAGACTTTTTCCATATTAAATATAAATATGTCAGTAATAAATAAATAATAGATATTTATAAACACATAAAAATAAATATGAAAGTTCAGTCTTTAGAAATTTGGCCTGCGTTAGGGCTCTCCAGAGACGCAGGCCAACGGGTTGTGTACCTGCATATATATAGACAGGCCCAATTTAACGCTGGCTCAGCTTACAATTTTGGACTTTACCACGGTCTAAAGGCCCAACCACGCAACTACTCTCTTCTCATTATCATGATCATTCAATGAGTTAGATGAGATAGCAACACTCTAGTGTAAAACAGGCCTATCTTAGATGGCTTTGCCCAACGGGGCTATTGTAAGTGCTCTCAATATTTTTAAAGTCAGTGAGGCAAAGCCATAGCGTCCCAGAGGTTAGGTGTACTAAATGCAGTTTTAACTTACGGTATTTTCAGGATGTAACCCTATCATCCAAGAGTATGTCTATAATACACATGCAACTATATCCCAAACACTGTCCCAATTCAGGGGCCATCAAGCGGGAAGAAGTCTGGGTCCCTCTGGGGAGGTCTGGCCCTTTGTTTGAGTCAGGCCTTCAACTGACTGGGCGAGGCCCACCCACATCCTGAAGGGCAACCTGCTTTACTCAACATCTACCAACTTAAATGTTCATCTCATCCAAAAAAAAAAAAAAAAAAAAAAAGTGAAAAATGCCCTCAGAATGTTTGGCCAAATATCTGGGCACCCGGTAGCTCAGTCAAACTAACACATAAAATTAGCTAGTGCATGGTCTCTGCTCTTTTCCTTGACAGATGTGGTCCTTTTGGTCTATATCTTTGTTTTGCCATTTTTTATAAAGACAAGGATATAGAGGAATATTTTTCTCCCATAAGATAAAGAGGACAAGTGTGATGACTTCATGGGACAGTGGCCTCCGTGAGGGCCATAGGAGGAAGGAGGGAGCTCCTAGCAGCAACCAACTGTGGCCATGTCTGCAGATGGATCTGGTGAGTGTGCAAGCATCCCGAGGGCCCAGTTAAACAAACCCAGAGTGCAGTGGGCCTCCCACCACCAGGCCTCCCACCGAAACCTCCACCCTAGACTGTGAGTTCCATGGAGGTGGAGAGACGTGGTGCAAGCACAGCCCGCTTCGTACTCCCAGATCTTGTCATGACATTCAGTAAATCACGGGTAACTCCAGAGCTGGAAACGGCAAGAACGCTAATAATAGTGCTTGACCTTCACAAGCCCCCTCTGGTAAAGGAGCACCAACAATTTTACAAATTTAGCTCGTGCTGCAAGAGCTGCCAAACCCCAACATAGAACAGGAAATAACTTCCCCTGGGCCCATTGCTGCTCTCGCAGTGCCACACTGACCCCGGAAAGAATCCCTCCTCAGTCAAGTTTACAGCCGTGGGTCTGCAGACACCAGGCCGCCACCCTCAGGGCAGGCCGCGGTGGCCCTGTCCCATGCCCTTACCGTAAGAGTTCCTTGCAGAGAGTCCAGTTCCTGCCTGTGCTGTGGAGGACCTAGCCACCGTTGTGTTCAGTGGTGCCTCCACAATAGGGCGAGAGCCCTTTTATCCTCCCGTCACACCAGGTCCCTAAGTGAGCCACCGCCAGCAAAAGGTAAATAGAGCAGCCAGGCCCCGAAGCAAACACCAGCCAAGCGTTTGCAGCAGGAGTACCTAGCCTCCAAGAGCAGGTAAACAGCGTTCCTCTCGGATTTGCTTGTCACTCATCCGCCCCGAGGAGCTTAGCGAGAACTAATGTTTGTTAAGAGATCCTCCATGAGCCAGGCATAGTGACACATGACTGTAATCCCAGATACTCAGGAGACCAAGGCAGGAGGATTGCAAGTTCGAGGTCAGCCTGGGCAATTTAGCGAGATCTGTCTCAAAATAAAGAATACAGAGGGCTGGGATGTGGTTCCATGGTAGAGCACCCCTGGGTTCAATCCCAGTACTGATAGAGAGAGAGAGAGAGAGAGAGAGAGAGAGAGAGAGAGAGAGAGGTGTCCCGGATGAGCTGGCCACTATGACAAATACAAATTGGTAATATAGATGATTTTTAATGTTTTCATAACTAGGCTTCATGTAGTTCCTTTGTTCTTTATAGACATGGGTCTGTGCCCTGTTCCTTGGTTGGATATTAGGAGGGACGGCTTGGAGCCTGTCTCATGCACTAAAGGGTGCGAGGTGATCCTGTAGCCAGACTTGGGAGCGTGTGTGTACAGGAGGAACTGCCTTACCCTCTTGCTGGGACCTGAGCTTTCCGATTAGCTCAGACCCACACTTCTCTGTATCTTAGCCTCACAACCCAGAGCATCTGGGTCCAGGGCAGGGTGTTCTGGTTCAGGATGTTTTTGTGTCCAGAACAGAGAAGCACTCAAATAAGCTCAAGATAAAAGTGGAGCTTAGAAAAGGCATCCAAAGTTTCCTAGGGAACAGAGAATCAGACCCTGTCTCCTTTCCTCTTCCCTCACCTCCTCTCTACCTCCTCTGCTTTCTCATCTTGCTCATGGCCCCAAATGGTTGCTCTAGTTCTGATGAGATGTGACCCAAGGATGCATGATCTTTCAGCTCGAGTACCTGCTGTGACCTGGAACTTCCTTTTGTATCTCTGGCTTCAAAAGAAATCCGATGCCGGGCACAGTGGCACTCTCCCAGTAGCTCAGGAGGCTGAGGCAGGAGGATTGACAGTTCAAAGCCAGCCTCAGGAATTTAGCAAAACCCTAAGCAACTCAATGAGACTTTGTCTCAAAATAAAATATTTTGAAAAGGACTGGGGATGTGGCTCTGGGGTTAATCTGATTGGCCCAAGCAATTCCTCACACCTCACACTGCAGTCAGCTGAACTGGGCTTGCGGAGGGGCAGCAGGGACACGGGATGGGTAGGGTGGGGTGGGCCCTCCCAGGGCTGGAGGTTCAGGAAGGGAATATAACTGTTGGGTAGGTATTTGATAGTCAATGCCTGCTGCACCAATCAGCTGACCAACTAGAGGGTTTTCCCCCTAACAAATGGAGGAGAAGAAATATCCAGCTGGAGATGAATCAAGGCCATCCTGGTACTGGAAAGGCAGGTCTCACAGTCCATCCTGCAGGAAAGCCAGGTTCCACCCTCTGAGAAGACTGCCTGCAAGCCACTGTGGGTATAACGTGGATCAAGAGGCACGTGGCCCCTCTGAACTTCAGCTGCTCCATCTTGGAGATGAAAGCAGACTTATCTCTTGTCAGAGTTGCTGTGGGAGCTGCAACAGGCCTGGGCAGAAAAAGACACAGTGAAGTCCTGAGACTGAACTTGAATGGCCGAGGCCAGAGTCTCTGGCCATGGCCACCGAGGGCTCCGAAAGCACACTGTGATAGACTCCAGTCCCTCCTTGTTTACAGACCCCTCACTCAGAAATAATAACATTCAGCCAAGAGAACCAAAAGGCTTGAAATCAAGTCCCAATCTGCTTGCAAGTCCCTTGTATGGCCTCGATGAAGTCACTTACTCTGTCCAGGCCTCCGTTTCCTCCCAGGCAATATGGTGATTGGAAGACAACCAGCAACTAGAAAAACTAGAAAAATAAGTTAATATAGTGAGATGTCCTAATTACTGGTTTATCCAAGGATGACACTTGATTCTGAAGTTACATCCTCTATACTCTTTTTGTATTAAACTGTCTTTCCTTAGTGATGGTAAAAGTCATACTGTTTCTAGACTCCTGTGGTCCTTTCTTGATGAAATTAGAAGTTGGCAGGCCCCATGTATCCTCCCTGCATTTTATTTATTGGCCTATGAAATCCCAAAGTATGACATTAAGTAGATGAGATGAACTCTGTAATCCTTTTACTCTCTGTCAGGATCAGATTCTAAGGAATGCTGGAGAATGTCCAAACTTGGGAGCCAGACAGCCTGGTTCAAGGTCTGGCCCCGCCACTCAGGACTACGTGGCACTGGGCAAGTTACTTCTTTTCTTTGCTCCTCATCTGAAAAATAGAGATTATGATGGTAACTCCCTAACAGGGTTGGTGGATTAAGCAAGCTCAGCATCTGAAGTGCTTTGGTTGGAGCCCAGCGCAAGGAAAGTGCTCATTAGATGATGATAATGGAGGCGGGAGGACAAGGAGAGTGAGGAGGAGGTTTGCAATTGGGTTTGGCTCCCTCCAGTTGTCATCTCTGGTAACGGGTGACACAAGGGGGACAGCCAGACTTCCCATCAGAAATGGCAGGCGTGGGAAGGTTGGACGGTACCCAAGGCAGTTCTGGCTCCCGGGCCATTAAAACGTCTCCTCAGGAAAAGAAGTCTGTGGCTCTCCATGTCGGGGTCCCACTATGAACATGAACGCCTGCCCCTCGGCACCTCTCTGTACCCTCCGCCTGCCCGTCAGAGGGCTGCCCCGACCGGTTCCATCAGCACCCGCACCCTCTCTGAGAAAACCCACACCCGGTTTCCCACACAAGGCGGCCAGCCTGTGGATTGGCTGCCCTCAGGTCAGGTGCCCTCCTCTGGTCCAATCAGTTGAGGGGGCGTGACCTGATCAGCTGAGGGGGCGTGGCTAACCTGTCAAATTCTCCGCAGAGTAGGCGCCCTACCTTCTGAGTCAGAGGCGCTCGGTTCCAGGTTTCCCACTAACTTCCAGCTCCGGGCGTGGCCGATGATGACAAGTGACCGAGGGACCAGAAGAGGTATTTGAAGAGGTAAATAGACTCGAGAGGGACACGAGAGACCCAGGATGGGGGACGGGGCGGGGGCGCAGGTTGGAGGAAGGAAATAGTGATTGGAAGTCTTGTTTCGGGACCCGGCGATCGGCTGTTGTGGGGTCAGGTGCTCCTCCTGGGGCCAGTCGGCTGTGTGAGAATGGGTGGGTTCTGTGACCAGAAACCGCGGGTGATGGCACGTGGGCGACTTCTCCTTCCCTGAAGCCGAGTCAGAGTCAATACTGGAAAAAGATAATTCCCGTTTCTCCATGTTGAAGTTAAAAAAAGAAAAAAAAAAAACAAAACTGAAATTCCTACTTGTTGAAGAAAAGTGGCCCCCAAAGGAAAATCCTTTGGAAAAACTCAGGAGCCCCAGAGACTGATTTGCCTCTCCCTGGGGACGGCCCATCAAAGGCACAGGATTACTTACCAGAGGAGTGGTAACATCTTAATCTTTTATTAGGTGAGCATTCACTCCTTGGGGGACATGAGACTGCCATTCTGTTTGTTCGGCAAATAGATTGAAATCTTCCAGCTAATTTGGAGCTATCGTGCTTCTAATTTGGAAAAGGGAGAATTAGTTGTGAGCAATTGCCTGAGAGTCAGAGCATCTGAGACCATCCCGACAGTAGAGGCGACCCCTCTGAGGTGGCTGCAGTGTGGAGAAAGTATGTTGGCTTTGATCTTCTGGGTCATTGATAATAGCTTTTGAGCAATAGACATTTTGTAGCTTGACTCACCTGAATAAATTTGACTGTATAGATCTTAGCAAACCACAGGATTGGCTCCGAAAGACCTGGAGGAATAGTTCCTGAGACCTATCTTGTGTTTGCACTCATGTCCTAAGCGGATCTAGAAATCTCTGATTCCCTGGCTGACTTTCCTTCCATCAGGTTTGCAGTTTCTAAAACTGCTGCAGATGTTCAGTGAAATGTCTTTCTGGTCCCATGGATGGTAGGATAATGTGTGGGTAGATTCATCCTCTTTCTGCAGATGTTCACTGAGCACATACTAAGTGCAAGGAATGTCCTGTGTTTATTTTCCAATCCCTTGCTGTAAATGTTTATTAATTAAAGAGCTTTCGTTCTTCCCACGTGTCCATATGGCAGTGCATTCCAGAGATTGCCGTTGGAAGCAGGAGATGGCTGTTTTAATGATCAGCAAGCCAAAATACTCGCTTGCATAGCACTCTGGAGTGCCTTTAGTCAAGACAACTCGTCTCAGAGGGGATTTGTGGAAGACAGTGTTGTGGATCATTTAAGAGGCCTTACAAGTGGCACTTTGACATGTGTGTTAAGAGGCTGGCACAGGCGGACCAGGGTACTGTCAAATCAGAGCAGAAGTGTCCCCGCAGTTGCCAGCAGAGTCCCATGATGGCTGCTCCCTGGGCAGGTGTGGGGTCTGCCAAAGTGGGGACCCAGGGCCTTCAGCCATAGGATCCCCCCTGCCCACCAATCCAGAGAGAGCTTACAGTTAGAATTTGATCAGCTTCCACCTTCCATGTAATGGTAAGTGACTCCTGGGTCCAAGTTTCACCCCTACAGGGTCCTCCTAGGGGACCTGTGGGAGTCACCAGGGAGCGTGTTCAGAATGAACCTCTCTCAGAGAGCTGGGTGCAGCGATTCCTTGGGGGGGGCCAGTGAGACGGCCACCACACACCCCAAGGATCCCACCCAGGTGTTCTTTCAGACTGTTCTTTCCTGAGACGCCTCTGTCATGACCCTCTCCTGAACTCCTGGCTTGAACAATCAGCCTTTGTGGCAAGCTGCCCCAGGCCGACCACGGTGGACTCAGGAAGGTCCCCGCCGTTCTGCCCCACACCGGTGCCAGAGCTTGGCAGTCACCCGGTCACTCACCCCTCCATTCCTCACTGGTCCTCCTTCGCAGCCCACATCAGCTTCACCCCACAGAGAGCGAGCGGGTGGGTCCGTACCTTTCCATCCTCTGGACCTTGCCCGTTCTTGAAAGGGCTGTCTGTGGATGCATGGCATGTCCTGTCTTTAGTGTTTGCTATGGGTTTCCATTTTGCTACCCAGAAGTTAAAGTTGAAAGTTTACAGAGGACAATTGGTGTCCGATTTGCCTCAAAATATGGTTCCAACTCCCTAACGTGGCATCTGGGACCCTTTAATACCCACATTCTAACTTCTTACCTACTCCCATCTGCCTGGGCTCCCCTTCCTGAACCATCCTGATGGAACATTTTGCTCCACAAAGTCCCCTTTACGGGGAATGTCTTCCCCCCATTTGTCCACCTGGTGAGCTTCTCCTGTAGCTGCAGAGTTGGGACCAGTTTGGAACTGAATTCTTACATCCATTTTCTGATCAAATCCAGGAGGCCCATCTCCAGTTCCTCTCTCCTAAGAGTCAGGTTTTATACACTGAGTTCCTTCATTCCTCTGCTTTGGTTTATTGTTAACAGTTTTATTGGGGTATAATTTATGTACCATAAAGTGCATCCATTATAAGTGTATGATTTGATTATGTTTGGTGTATTTAGAGTTGTCTAATTTCAGAACATTGCCATCATCCCAAGATGAAATCTTGTAGCTACGTGTTGCTCCCCCCAACACACAAATTTCTATTCTCAGCCCCAGGCCACGATTGGTCTGCTTTTGGTAGTTTCTGGGCACTTCATGTAAGTGAAAGTGTGTGATGGGAATTCTCTTGTCTGTCTCACTCATGGAGAATAGTTCAGAGGTTATTCCTGTGGTCACAGGTATCTGTACTTTGTTTCTTTTTCTTGCTAAATAGTAGTTCATTGGCTAGAAATACACATTTTATTTATCAATTCATTGATTCACGGACACTTGCACTTTTAACTGTTATGAATAATGCTACTGTGGATATTTGCATATAAACTTTTGTACGGATGTATGTTTTTCAATTCCCTGGATAGACACTGCTATCATTTGGATCTGAAATGTCCACCAGAGGCTCCTGTTGTTAAGGGCTTGGTCACCCAACTGTGCTGCTGTTGGGCAGTGGTGGAACCTTTAAGAGGTGTGGCCTAGTGGAAGGAAGTTAGGTAATTAGGGGCATGTCCTCAAAGGAGCTACTGGAACTGCAGCTCCTTCCTCTCTTTTGCTTCCCAGCCACCACGAGGGGAGCAGCTTCCCCTTTGATGGCCACCCACCATGATGCACTGACACACCATGGCCAAAGGTACAGGGCCAAACCACGTGACCTGACACCTCTGAATCCATGAGTCAAAGTCCATCTTTCTTCCTTGTGAGTTATATCAGGTGTTTTGCTTGGACACCTAACAGCAGAGTTGCTGAGGCATGTGGTGATTCTGTGCTGAACATCTTCTGAGAAATGGCCAAACTGTTTTCCAAAGTGGCTGCAGCATCTCCTGCTCCTACCAGCCACATCTGAAGGGTGCAGCTTCTCCCTCTACCTGGGTGTTGAATGACTCTCCCCCAGGTCCCACCACCCCGTCTCCTTCCCTCTGAATCCCCTCCTACCTACCTGGATTCCTCATCTCCAGCTTCTCCCTGTCCTCTGTAAACTTTCAACTTTAACTTCTCAACAATTTCTAATACAAACTTGTTTTCTGAACCCTGACCTCAGCTGACTGACCTCCCAACCCCAATTCCTTCACTCTTCTTGGATTTTTTTTCTTGGATTCATTTTTAAAAGCAAGACCAAATATAACTTTGCAAAACTGTACTTAAATATTCAAAACCAAGAACTGGGAGCACAGTCTTCAGAATGCTTCTGATTTTTTAAAATTACCATTGAGGAATAAAATTAAGTCTAGGGTTAAAAGGCTTAGTATAAAGCTGCCTTCATGCAATAATTATACCAAAGAGAAATAAACTAGTGATTATTGCCCATAATTGTGCACCTTTTTCATGTATTGAATCTCTGTCCTCTGCTCACTGAATTCACTCTACAAAAATTGCTCAGCACTCTTACACTTCTGTCTTTGCTTTGGCCTGATTCAGTAAAATGGGCTCTCAGGGGGTTCATCTCTCTGGCAAAACTTGCCTGAATGCCTCGGGTGGGGTCAAGAGCCAGGGGCACCTACAAGATGCCGTGTACATCTTGCAAGTTTCCTGGCAGATTGGTGGGAGTCTTTGGCAGACAGCGTGAGGGCAAGGACCCCACCTCCCAAAAGAGGCAGGCTCACGTGACGTTCATCTGTGGTACTTAAACTGGGACCACTGCTGGCCGTGAACTTCCAGGCCCGGGTGGATGAACAGGCACCCCCTGCACCAGCGACCCAGGGAGATTTGCCCTTAATCATGTGATCCGTCCTTCACGGCTCAGCTCCAGGAGGGCAGGGCTTGCTTTCGTCTGACCTCAACAGTAAATTACACGGACCAAAATGCCTTCTAGAAGGGAACCAAGAGCCCAGGTGCAGAGATGCAGAGAGGGGCTGATTCTGACCTGCTGCAGCCTCTGGAGGAGCCTGCAGAGGGGGCACAGGCCCCCGTGGTACTCTGGGAAGGCTGCCCCTGCAGCTCCGGGGAAGGCACCTGACTTCGCTCCCACGGCCCCCTCGCTCAGCCCTTCAGAGCCAGGCTGAGTCATTTTTATGGTTTGATGGGTGGGCAGGAAACTTGAGAATCACCCAGTAGGTAACGCTTTACACTTAAACATGGCTTTCCAGGTTATTTCAGTAGCAGCCAACGAAACATTTAGGGGCTTCGTATTTCCTGACGCAGATTAGCGATGCTGAGACCCCTGGCATGGCACTCTACAAAGCCTGGACACTCATGTGGCAGCGTCAGACCAGGGCCTGGGGGTCCTGGCGCAGGTTCCTAACCAGGGGAAGAGGAGGAAGGGCTGGGTGGTCCCCGTTCCCGAGCCTTCCTGGGTGAGCTTGGCCCGGCTTCAGAGGCTTTTCTTTTTCCTCCAGTCTCCTGGAGGAGACCGTCCCTAAGGCCTCCTGCTCCGGATCTCTGAACCGTAGGACTTGGGGCTTGGAGCTCAGCACTCAGACCCAGGAAGCAGGAGCACTAAGTTTCTTCTCATCTGCCTTCTTGTGCTCTTGGCTGGGCAGTTGGGCCACCGTAGTCTATGCTGGGACTTTCTGTAAATATATGGCAACAAAGCCACCCCCAAAACCAGGCAGGGCAAGTAGGGCCTTTCAGAAACAAGTGTGCTCTTTGTGACTTCTGTGGTCCAACTGAGGGTCCTACTCTAAGAGAAGACACAGAAAATGCCAAAGGTGGCAAGAAGCTCTCTGCCTACAGTTATTTATGTAACTGTAAGCACCTGCTGGATTAAGCTTTCATGCAAGCATTAAGCACTTACTGTATACTCAGCTCTTCTGGCCGCTGCTAACTCAAGACAACAAAGAAATAGAGCAAGTGTTCCCTGCCATCTGGAAAGCTAATGTCCACCTGTAGCCACCCCCCCAGAAGCCACAATGTAACTGACCAGAAAATGTAGCAGACTGCTCAAATGCTCGCCAGCTCTGATGGACGGCGGAGAGGTTTTAAGTCCTATTTCATGCATGAGAAGCAACCCACTTCTGATTCATTAAGTTCCTCTCTCCTAGGGGTCCAGAAACCCATTTCTCCTGAGCTACACAGGGCCTCCCACCTTCTTCCTGGAGACCTCGTGTGTATGCAGGGAAATGTAGCTGAACCATTCCGAATGACACGGAGAGCGTTCGCTCATCAAGAAGAAATTAAGCACTTTTGTAAAAAGCGAGTAGTACGTTTTCAGAATCTACTTGGGGCTTTCCCATAGCCTGTTTTCTGCAAAATGGAAGCATTAGAGACACAAATCAGCCCCAACTAAATGAGAACAGGTCAAAACTATAAAACAAAGTTCAAATCGACTATAAACCTGGCAACCAGCAGTTTCATGTCCTGCGTGTCAAGGTTTTCTCACGGAAGTTGACCAGTGCATTTTACTCTTAAGATTGTCACTTTGGCCAGGCATGGTGGTGCACGCCTGTAATCCCAGCAGCTCGGGAGGCTGAGGCAGGAGGATGGCAAGTTCAAAGCCAGCCTCAGCAGCTTAGCAAGACCGTATGTCTAAATAAAAAATTAAAATGGCTGGGATGTGGCTCAGTGGGTAAGTGCCCCTGGGTTCAATCCTTGATACCAAAATAAAAAAAAAAAAAAGAAAAGAAAAAAGATTGTCACTTTGGGGGATGGGGAAAGAAGGAGAAACCAGGCACTTGAAATTAGTATTTGAAACAGGAAACATCCTCATTAAGAGAAAATATCTTAATTAAGATAAATGTTATCAGTGCCAGAGGCGTCGGGGAGCGCAGGTTCTATTTATCTCAGTCTAACGGTTCCGCTTTGTCTAGTCAATTTCCCTCTGAAAACACAGGCTCTTCTGCCAAGCAGCAGTGATCTCGGGATGTCAAGTTTCCAGTGAAAAATCTTAGGTGTGCATCTTGAAAGCTCTCAAGAGCCTCCAGGAAATCCACAAGGACTTCCCCTGTTTGGGACAAATAAAAACGAAGGCTGAACAGGACAGGCGGTTCATCAGCCGGACGGTGACTGCAGGCATGTCCGCTTGCTCCCCTGGCCCGAGGGCCCTCATGAAGCGGGGCTGCCGACTGCTCTAGGACCTCGCCAACCGCCGTGGAAGAGAAAGCCCTCTTACAAATCCAGGCAGGAGGTCCCCGTCCACAAAGCCTCGCTTCCTTGGTTCCACTGGATCAAGCCGCCCCTGTTGGCCACGCTGGATGCCCAGGCGGTGAGGATGCGGAGGTGGGGGGAGCTGCCCCTGCCAGGTGAGCTCTCTGCTCTGCGACAGCTGCAGGATAGGAGGAAGCACAGGGCAGGGCGTCAGGTGTGCTGAGCGGGCAGCACGGGGCGCTCTGTTGACCAAGACCTCAGGAAGGAACTGGCTCTGGAGCGCATCCTGGAGGAGGGGCAGGAGCAGCAGGTGGAAGGGCGCCGATGTGAGGTCACAGCACAAACCTGGGCGTCCGGGAGGGCAGGACTGGGTCCAGACACCCGCAACACTAAGGCATCTAAGTTTGATCCTAAAGAAATGAGGGATCCATCAAAGGAGTTCATCAGAAGGACCTGATTGAACTAATGGCTCACTGAGGCCACCCTGGCAGCAGGGAGAATTTCAGGTGGTTGGAGAAGAGAGACAAGAGCAGAAGGGGTGGTCAGGGAACCAGGGAGGAGGCCACTGCAGGACTCTAAGTGGCAAAGAGCCAGTGCCTGAGTGAAATCAACAGGACGGTTCAAATAGAGGGAGTGGAGGTGAGAGACAGGAGGTGGATCCTAAAGAGCTACTGACGAGTACATTGACGGGCAACCTGGGTGTTCTCGGTCCAGGGACAAAGCACAGCAGTGCCGGTTGCTTATCAGCTGTCTCTGCGGGCCTGCTTGTGGGGGCGGGATGATGGCTGGGGCTCGTCTTGTCTGCCATCACTTCCCCAGACTCTAGCAAGTGCCTGGCACTTGAGTGAATGCAAACTCCTTCCCTTCCATGAACTCGTGGTGGGTGGGCAACCTTTGCCCTCTTCAGATGCTAAGCTTCTCCATCTTCGGCAATTCAGATTCTTTCCTCGGGCAGCCAGGACGTCTGGCGGGGAAAAGCCCTGGACTTGGAGTTGGGAGAGGAATTTAAGATCCTGCCCTTCCTATAGGCTCTGTGTTGTCTTGAACAAGGCACTTGACCTCTCTGAGCCTTAATTTCCTTGTGAATCTAGTGAGGATGATATTATATTGGACTTTATGGAATATGGTGAGGACTAAAAGAAGCTATCCATGGTGAGCCTTTTACAGTGTCTGACACAGAGTAAACAAAAAAGCCAGTGAAACCGGAAGAGTGGAAAGATGGATGAATGGATGGATGGATGGACAGATGGACGGATGGATTCAAGGGAGGATACACAGGTGGGTGAATGGGCAAATGGATGGATGTATTGATGAAAGAAAGGAAAGAAGGAAGGAAGGGGGAAATATATACAGAGATGGGCGAATGGGTGACTGGATGGATGTGTTGATGGAAGGACGGATGGATGCTGGATACATGGACCAATAAATTGAATATTCTGAAGAAGCTCCCTGCTATTTCAGACCAGCCTTAATCCTATTTTGGGGGCATCTAGTAATAAATTGATCAGTGCTAAAAATTAAAAAGCCACCTGGTCTTGGTTTCTGTGAGTCTTATGGCCCGCTGCCATTGAATGCTGGAGACTTAAAGTTCTTATTTTAGGTTCTGTCTAGACACCTCTCTAAATAGGAACTTTATGCTAATCTGCAGGTGCTGCTTATGAACAGGTTATTTCTAAATAGTAGCTGGTACACTACAAAAATTCCAAGAGTAAATAATACTTATTGAGATCAAGGTCTCCAGTGGGAAAAGTCCCAGCCAATTTGTCCACTCCTCCCCTGCCACCTGGCCTGCCTATATGCCGCTACCCAATTACTGGTGAATCAGATAGTCACAGTGGGTATAATTAATTAAATGCATTTTGACTAATTAATTTAAGAACTGGTAAATAGGGCCTCCCCTTGGTAGTTCGAAGATGCAGCTACTGGTGCCGCTGATTAAAACGTGAAGCCAGTCTGGCCAGGAACTAACATGTGAGAACCCTTCCATGTCATTTCTTTTAAGGTTTGTCAAATTGTATCCTCCTGATATCGCTAACCCCCTTTAATCAGTAAGTATAAAATTCATCCTGAGAGCATAAAATATATCTGACAATGGCATACATCAAATCCCAAACTGAACATTCAAAATAAATTGTATCGAGATTTTGTCACAAACATTGATTTCTGCTTTTCAAGCCGGTGTCTGGGGCAGCCACATAAAAGTTAAATACAAGCTATCTATGGGCTCATTGGATTGCGGTAATTCATTAAAGCAACGGTGGCTTTAATAAATCTGAGCATAAAGATTGCTTCCACAGACACCCGCAGCTTGGAAGTATGCCACTCATCAAAGAGGGTGGCAAAACTAATCTCACTGGCACACAAGGGACGTGAGAAGTAGCTTCAGTGGGTTGCGAAGGGCTGAATTCCAAGGTAGTGTTGTGCTTGGGCGGAGCAAGATCAGATGGTGGGGAGACAGGAGCCCTCCGGAGCCAGCGCCCCAGTCCCCAGGGGCCACCCTCGGTCAGGAAGGTGGCTGGATTTTTTAACAAAGCTGGTTTTCACCTTCAGTGTGTGTCCACTCATTGAGGGGTCTTGGGTTCTGTTGATCCATGTCCCCATTGTGTCCACTTCCCATAGGGGATGATGACCACCGTGTCCTTGACAGGTGCCAAGCATTTTCACACTCAGTGACGCCTCTGGTCCACAGAAGTCCCAAGAGAGTCAAGGCCAAGATTATTATTATGTCCACTCTACAGATGCGAAAACCCAAGGTCCCAAGGCCAGTAGAGCTGGGGCCCCCTAGCTAATTGTCAGATGTCCAAGCTCTGGGTTCAAATTCTACCTCCCTGACCTACTAGTTATGTGTCCTTTCAAAACTTCAGTTTTTGCCAGTCACAGTGACGCATGCCTGTAATCCCAGTGACTTGGGAGGCTGAGGCAGGAGGATGGCAAGTTCAAGGTCAACCTCAGCAACTTAGCAAGACTGTCTCAGAATAAAATTTTTTTAAAAAAAATTTGGATGTGGCTCAATGGCTAAGCACCCTTGGGTTCAATTCCCCAGTACCAAAAAAAAAAAAAAAAAAAAAAAGGGAAACAACTCAGTTTTCTTAACTGTACATTGAGAATATTAAAAGTATCCATCTCCTACTTGTGGGGAGTTTTAATGAGCTCCTCATTTAGATCTGATACAGGAAGAGTAATTAATACATGTTTACTTTGATACATATAGAATATCTGGTTGTATCAAAAAGAAAACTAATCTGAACTCAGGCCTGGAAAGTAACTAATAGGAGTTCCGGGTTCCATTTCACACTGGTGGAGGAGAATCTCACCATTCGGTAGCCGTTTCCAAGTTTTTCCAAGAGTCACCCTTCTGGCTGGCGGATGTTAAAAGCAGCCGTGATATTTCAGTGCTTTTCAGCTGTGACTCATTATTGTAAATAGCGGTGCAATGAGGAGATGAGAAAAGAATTTAAATACACTAACTGACAGAATTTTTAGGGAAAGTGATACGCAAGAAGATAAAAAGCAATCAGAAAAATTTACATAAACCCTTGTGATCTCAAAGGTCATCCATTTGGGAGTCTACTAATGGAAGTACATCTTTTTAAATTCTCAGTGATTATTCAATTGAAAAGGAAAGAATTTAAATGAATCTAGTCGTAGGAGCGGAGCAGACTCATGTCAACGGCAACCAAAAACTGCTTGTGTCTTTAGGGGGGAAACTGATTTCATTCACATACAGGTTAAAATGTAGGTCGGGGTGGTAAATTGGATCATTTATTAGGACTTGATTCAGCACTTTAAAATACATTGACATCAAGGAGCTTTAAGAATTTATTTTTTTAAAATCAACTTCCTGTTACACTTCTTCATCTATTTAGGAAAGAGGCCAGGTCCATATTCACTAATGTACTTGAACTTGACAATGACCCTCCAAGGTAGGCAGGTAAGTGCCTTCATTCCCACAGTCAGAGAGTATAATTTGTGCTGAGGCAGGGACCCAAACTTCTGTTCTGTTCTTCTCTTTTTTATCCCCAGTGCCTGTCTAATAAAAATGTAAGTCAAATGTTACAGCAGAGCCTCCAAAACAGTCCGTTTGAGACGTGAACCTTTTCTCAGAAGGCCGCGCAGAACAGAGACCCAACGCTGTGCTCCACCACAGTGTCCTTGAGTTCAAATCCCAGCTCTGCTGCCTAGTACCTGTGTGACCTTCAGAATTTCTCTCCTGGAGCCTTTGCTTATAACAGTGTTAATAATACCCATCTCGTGGAGTTGTTAAGAGTAATTAAATTTCAAGAGGATAAAATGAGGGGAGAAATGTAAGGTACTTAGCACAGGAGCTGACACCTATTAATGCTGAAAATCGGTGGCTTCTGCTGTCCCGGGAGTATACTTAGAAACGCTGGGATAAGCATACTTGCTTGACCACGGCTGAAAAAAAAATTTTTTTAATCATCAAATTCAGAATGAACAGGAACCAGCTGAGGGGCTGGTGCCTCTCCGGACGAGAAACAGAATCCAGAGGACTCAGGTGGCAGACAGGCGGGAATCCAGGCAGGAATCCTTAGCATCCTGTGAAAGAGAGTCTCCCCGCATTCCGTGCAGGGTGTGGGTGTCCATCAGCGGCAGGAAGCCCAGCAAGAGGCTGCCTGCCGCCTGTCCTACGGGTCCATCCACCTTAGTATCTTCTAGAACATCCTATGGGCTTTTTGCCAAGTGTGGAGGGGAGGGTTGCTCATTGATCCCAATGTGCCTCACAGGTAGAGAACGCATGTCCTTTTCATGGCAGGAATCTGCACGTTCACCCATCGTCTCCGAGACTTCCGGAGTAATCAAACTGCATCGCGGTCAGCTTCCTCGTCGCCATTGCTAGGGAATGTGTCTCTGAAATATGTTAACCGTGTAGCCACACGTAGAGAAGGCTGTGGGACCGATGTTAGTGGGTGTGGGCAGCTCAGGATAAGTGACCAATGGCTGTGAGTTGGACGAGTTGGGCTGAGTGCTCAGTGAGGGTTTTGGAGGGAAGGGGCCAACGCTTCCTGAGAACCTAGTGCCCCCGTGTGCTTTGCGGATGCCAGCCTGCTCACTCCCCCCAGTCACCTCTGAAGCCCTGGGTCCCGGTTGCCTGTGACCTCTGCACTCTAGATTGCCGGTCCGTCCCCAGCTTGCGTTAGCCTACCTGTCCGTCAGAGGCTCTTCCAAGGCCTCTCTCAGGCCCTTTCTTTCGGGGGCTCTGGGGACACTACACTGATTTTCCCTCCACTTCTGTCCTGACCACTTCTCAGTCTCTAGTGCTGATTTCCTCCTGTTACCTCTGACCTAAATGCTGGGGGGCCCCAGGATCTCCCCCTTCCCCACCAACGGGTGAGGAGATTCCATCCAGTCATGCCTCCAACTAACGCCGAGATGGTCGACAACTCCCAAATTCCAGACTCCTTCCCCCAACTCCAAACACTCGTATCCAAGCGTCCGTTGGACGTCTCCATTTGGTTGTCTAGCATGCATCTGAAAAGGTGTGCACACTCCGCTCCCACGCCCGTGCCTTCCCCACACCGTAAACCAGTTTTCTCCCTTCCAATATTTTAAATCCCAAGCCTTCGGGTCCTCCTGGGCTCCTCCTCCCACACCGCATTCAACCTGGTTCCAACTTAAATATCTGGTCGGAATCCATTCGCGTCCTCCACCGGAGGATCACTACCCTGGGATCCACCATGTGCCTTGCTGGATGCAGAATAGCCACCTGGATGGCATCCTGTTTCCACTGTCCCCCAACAGTCTTTCCTCACAATAGCCAGGGGAGCATTTTAAAACGTAAATATCTCAGGCTGCTGTTGCTCAGAACTGTTCAGTGTCTTCCATTCACCCAAAATAGGAGCCAAACTCCTTGCCGGTCCTTACGTCCCCATGCAGACCTGATCCAGTCCCGTCTCTCTCTGTCCTTATCTCTTGCTCACTCATCCCCTCACTCTGTCCAGTCACGTGGCAGTCCTACGATGACTCACACAGTCAAGGCCTCTCCTACCTCAGGGCCTTTGCACTGGCTAGACCCTATTATCTGAAACTTTGTTTCTCTAGAAATCTACCTGGCTTTCCCCTGTGTGCTTCAGGTCTCAGTTTCACCTTACCGGAGAACCAAGGTCCCCAACCACCCTATATAAAAAAAGAACGTTCCATTTCTGATGGGCGACTGAGCAGTGGTTCTACACAGCCACCCCCTTGACCTTGGTCATAGGGAGGAGGTAGGAAGCACCCCAGCCTAGATTTTGAAAAGAAATGTGGGACCTGTGTATTTTGAACTGGTCTCCAAGGCTTGCTTGTTTGTTTTCAATCCTAAGAATTGTATCAACGAAAGGGAAAAGTCACCGTTTTTATTTTAACGGATGTGCATTATGTGAAGGTCAAGGAATGGATGAGCGATGTCTTCATTCAAAAACTCGCTCTGAAAGGGGCGTGGCATTGGGCTTCGCCCACTTGCGAGCCTGCTTACCTGCCTCAGTGCTGGACTGTGGGCAGCAGGAGGGCAGAGACCATGCCCTGCCTCCCAGCACTGGACCCGAGTGGTCCGAGGCCCTTTAAGACCGTCCGACCTTCGCAGGGTCCCTGAGAGGCAGGAACCGCTGTTCACCTTGCCGTCTCACAGAGGGGGCACCCTGCGAGGAGCCACGCTCTCCACTGGGCCACACACCTGGTGAGATGAGGAGAGGCTGCGCCCAGCGCTCAGGGCCCAGAGCAAGGCTGTGCCCTTCGCTGGCAGGCTCCCTGCCCTCCTAGGTGTGCCTCCGGAGTGGCCGGTGGGTGGACAGACAGTAGGACGGGCACCCACGAGTGCTCCCTGTGCACCAGCCACCGGCCGCCTTGGATCCAGTTCCCTGCATGGGGAGGTTTCCTGGGAGCCTCTAGGGACACCCCTGGAGGGGAGAGAGGAAGTCGGGACTGGGTGGAAGGCAAAGCCGGCAGGCAGCAGGCTCTGCCCGGGCCCAGAGGGGCTCTGGAACTGGGGTGGCCCTACAGAGTGGACACAGCAGGCCGGGCTTCTGTGTCCAAGTCACAGGCCTGCAGGCTGGTCCCTGGGTGGCCGCAGGCCCTGGGGCAGGTAAGCCCTGCTCTGGCCGCAGGGAAGGGGTGCAGCGCTAGCCTGTGGCGGCTCAGAGCTGAGTCTCCCCGCCTTGGTAGGTGTGCAGGGGCCCTGAGGAACAGAGCTGGGCAGCGCGGGGGTGTCCACTGTGGCTGAGCATCCCGCACGGGGCTTGCCTACGCCTCCTCGCCCGCTTCCTGGTGGAATGCACCAGAGCTTGGAGGAGCCAGGAGGCCGGCCCACCGCGGAGCAGCGGGCACTGTAGCTGGACTGAAGGTGGCCGTGTGCCTGGACACTGGACTGTGGCCCGGTGGCCGTGCCCGTCCCTGCCCAGCCTGTAGGTGCTGCTCATCAGCCCCTGAGCACATGGGCATGGACATTCATTGCCTTGGTCTCCCCAGGGTCCCTCCTGCTAAGTCACTCCCCCTCCTTTAGCGTGAGCTCCTCCCCACTCCTTGTCCCTCAGGTGGGCCACCAGCTGGAGTCCCTGGTGCCTCAGGGATGGAGGGCACAAACACCTAGCCAGTCCATCAAAGTGGCACTGTGGCAGTCTCAGGGTCAGGACTAGGGACAGGCCACGTCTTCCCTGGGAGCCACGGCTGAGCGGAGCTCTTCCTCTGAGGAAGCGAGAGCAGAGTGGGACCAGCCAGATGCTGCCGTGGCCATGTCACCTGGCCTCCTGTGCCTGGAGACGGGCCAGCTGCATGGAGGGGAATGAGCTCTGAGGGCTGCACAGAAAAGCGTGGGCAGGGGACCCATGGGCCTGCGCCTGCTCCCAAACCTCCTGGGACCAGAGCTAGACCCCTGGCGCGAGCCGGTGCTCAGCGGGTCTCTCATGGGCAAGCAGGGCTGTGGGTCACATTCTGTGCCCTGCCCCAGGCCCCACATTGACGTGCCCTAGAATCCGACTGCCTTTGGAAACAGGGTCTCCAAAGAGGTAATTAACTGAAGCGAGGTTGTCTGCTTGGCCCCTCGTCCAATCTGATTTACATGAAGAGGTGTCCTTTAAAGAAGAGATTGGGATGCAGACACACACAGGGGACAGCCGTGGGGGGGCACAGGGAAAGGCAGTCATCTGCGAGTCGAGGAGAGAGGGTCCGGGAGACACCAGCACCTTGACCTTGGACTTCCAAGGCTGGAACCGTCCAGCCTGCAATGTGCAGGGATGTCAGCCCTAGGAAAAAACACCTGCACCCTCGATGGTCATGGGGCTCCAGGACGCCCACAGGTAGCAGACCCCGCGGAGGCTCCAGGCCCGTCTGTGGAATGGCGCGGTGTTTGCACTTGACCTGCGCTCCCTCCCCTCAATCTGAAGTCATCCCTGGGTCACTCAGAGAACCTGTGACAGTGGACATACTATGTAAATGGTCGTTATACCGTATTATTTAGGGAATTCAAGTTTTGCTTTTGGAAACTAGAGTTTTGTGTTTTTAATCCCCAAATATGTTCAGTCTGCAGCTGTTTGAATCTGCAGATGTGGATCCTCAGATCGGGAACCCCAGGATACGGAGGGCCCCCGTGCAGGCAGGACCACGCCCGTCAAGGGCTGTTTCCATCACTGAGTCTTCCCGGGGGCCCCGCAGCCTCGGAATCTCCCTGCCTCAGAGCTGCGTCCCTCTTCCTCCTGTGGGTCTGCACGTGGGCCAGCCTGGTGTGCGTGCCTGGGCTTTACCCCAGCCTGTCCGTCTGGCTCAGGTCTGCTCCGGCTGAGCCCAGTGAGGTGGTGCCCTGGGTGCCCTTCCCAGGGAGGGACCCGGAGCAGGAGAGGCCCCTCCAGAAGGTGCCTCCAGGACCCTGCTTGCTGCGAGTTCATGCACCTTCCCGTAGCCGAGGAGGTCACCTGGCCAAGGCTCCGTCCACAGGGCAGGGAGAAGCACTGCCAAGTCAGAAGGCAAAGGCGAGACCGGAACAGCGTCAGCGTGAGGGGCTGATTCAACCCCAGAGGCAGAGGAATCAGGAAGGTGCCAAGTGACTCCTGAGGCAGCAGAACTTGCCAGCTCACCAGGCCACGTCAGCTCAGGTGTCAGATGGCCCTGTCCCGGAGGGCCGGTGGTCCTGGCGATCCATTACAGCAGAGTCAGCTGTCCCTGCCCCTTCTCAGAACCGCACGCGCCATCTCCAGGTGGTGACTCCGCGTGCAGAGACACCAGATCCTTCCTGGGAGATCAGAATCGATTTTAAACAGACACAACTGCTCCCTGGCCGGGCTGTCGGAAGGAGGGGGATATAAGCTAGAGGAAATGTTTCATTTCTTTTTGTTTTAAGTTGTTGAAATAACCAAAGGAGGTTT
The DNA here is from genome assembly GCF_902686445.1 of Sciurus carolinensis. Taxonomy (NCBI): domain Eukaryota; kingdom Metazoa; phylum Chordata; class Mammalia; order Rodentia; family Sciuridae; genus Sciurus; species Sciurus carolinensis. Next base: position 199,025,309 of record NC_062213.1, on the reverse strand, counting down.
TTTAAGGTTTGATTACTGATTTCGGGAAGAATCGGTTGCCAAGTTTTCGATCATTTTCAAGAAAAAGAAGTGTAAGATCAAAGGGAGACTTGGTAGCAGAGATTCTCACCTTGTTTTGAGTTTGGGAGCTTTTTACAGCAGAAAGAGATCAGAAACAGAGTTAGTCTGATTTCGTGATGTGCCCCTCCAATGGAGAAATCAAGTGCCACAGTTTAATGCATTCAGTAAATATTTACTGAATATCCCCCATGGTCGTGAGATCGCCTAGAAAAATATAAACAAATCACAGTGATATTAAGCATCGCCGCTGTGTGGGGGCTGTGGGGTGAGTCCAGCTCTCCCTGGGTCTCAGTTTCTCATGTGTAAAGCAGACGTGTTTGATGAGGCATGAACTCTTAGGTCCCTTCCAGATCTAGAATTCCACACACAGGATGATATTCTTTTTTCATTTGCTGATAATTAAAATTAGAGGTGTGTATAAAGGGAAGTGAGGCTACAGAAGGCATAAAGATGAGGGTGGTTCCAGATTATTCCCAAAGGTAAAGCTAAGAATCCATGCTGGGGGCAGGGGTACAGGCCTGTTATCCCCGTGACTCAGGAGGCTGAGGCAGGAGATCCAAGTGGAGGCCAACCTCAATAACTTAGCAAGACCCTAAGCAACTTAGAGAGACCCTATCTCAAAATTTAAAAAAGAAATAAATAAAAAGGACTGGGGCTATAGCTCAGTGGATAAAGCTCCCCTGGGTTCTATCTCAAGTACCAAAATTTAAAAAAAGAAAGAATGAAAATTCCAGAAGCAGAACATTGATCACTGCATTCATGTCCATTGTTCTGCCTGCCTTTCCAGAGAAAGGTTCATTGTTCCAGTCCAACCTCAGGACAGGTATGTTCGGATCCTGTCTCAATCACACTTCAATCCCTTCAACAGCCCCCTCCTCCAGTTCAGGTAGAGGAAGATGAGACAGAGTAGTGGTGAAGAGGGTTCGCTGGCATCCTGTGGACCTGGGTCACCTTGCAAGTGGCATCTGACCACGGGCAGGTAAATCAACCTCCTGAGCCACGGTTTTCCAGTCTGGAAGATGGGATGACGCCAGTAGCGTCCACCTCTTGTCGCTGTGTTCTTACCACGGGGTCAGAGGGAGAACCCCCTAGAATCCTTGCACCCTTCTGAAAGCAGGTGTTGCCTCTACCAGCTCATTTCGCCTCTGCTTCGTCAAGAAAACTGAGAGAGAATTTACATCGTCACTGGGACTCAACGACTGTCTTCCTTTGGTGGTCTTCGGTAAAGGTGTCTGTAGATTAGTGAAAGCGTGTTCCTTTGAATTAAAACCATGATGATAAAGAGATCTTCAAACGACAGCCTCCTTCACTGCGGCACCCTAGGAGCTAAAAGGGTGGGACCCTTTGATGGTTCCCCAGGGAACTCGGGCCTGGAGCCAGGTCCACCTCTGCGCCTCGGAGCTTGGACCGGCCTACGTTCGCCTGCAGAAAAGAGCTGGCTTGTTTCTGATTTGCACTCAGTGCCCCGCGAGGGAGCTGAGGCCCAGACCGTCCAACTTCGGGGAGACGTTTACGTTCCCACTTGGGTTTGATGCCTCCGGCCGGTGACAACAACAGAACCTAGATCTGTCTTTCTTCTCTTCCCCGAAGCTGCCCGGGCGACGGGGCTCCCCACGCTTCCCCGGAGCTGCGAGGCTCTTTGCCTTGTCAGAGGCTCTGCCAGACTCCCTGGGGCCCTGCCTGGCTGGCGGGGGAGACTGCAGCTCTTTTTCCAGACAGTTCCATTGCTTGGATAGAGGACAGCTGTTTCAGAGCTGGAGAGAAGCATCCGGTGATGCAGGGGCCAGGTGTGGGGCTGAGCGGGTAGCAGAGGGGCAGTACCAGAGGGAGTCCCCGCCACCTGTTCCCCAGCGCCACCTGCCCCCTTGAAAGCCAAGCCTCCAGCCTGTTTGTCTCAAAAGCAAGAATTCTGACAGCTCGCTGCTCTTGGGCAAAGGGGTCAGAATGCTGTCTTGGAACCAGGGTGGCTGAGCATGTGACATAAGTGACATCTCTGGAAACGATGACAGCCCCTCTTGAACCCCACCTGCCTGCTACTGTGGCCTTGTGGTTCCAAGAACCAGTTACAAATTCTTTAAATCTCTGCGGCCTCAAATAAGGCAAGTAAATAAATAAAAGGGCGATGGATTGAGTCAAGTATGACAGGGTCACATGTTCCTAGCTAGAGACACATCAGCCCGGGTCTGCAGCTAATCCTGACTCTCGGGGCAGATGGCTTCAAGTTCAGTCCTTCGGGCAAACTGGATGGGACAGTCTTTGCCATTTGGCTAATAAATACTTTCCCCAGGCACTTCAGTGCCAGAAGAGTTTAGTATCCACACAAGGGGCAAAATCCAGGCAAGATTCCTGTTACTGCTGCTTCAAATTCTCGACAAAGGAGGGCACACGTTGCCAGACCCCTTTGTAATGAGTTTGGTGGGTGCTTAAGCTAATGTCTCCTGGGTGGTCTTGAGTGAGAGTCACATCGTTCTTTGTGGCCTTTCTGGGGAGAAGGCACTTTCCCCAGGGACGGTGTAGTTAACTCAGTGCACAGATTCATCCTAGGAATAGAAAGGAATGAGCTCAGAGGGAAGAAGCTGCTCATGGAAGCCAGGGGAGGTGCGGGGTAGGAGCAGCATGAGTAGAACTGAGCAGAAAACTTACCTGCAAAAGACATCGGTCACCTAGCTAAAGAAGTGAACGAGGAAGAGCAAGATGTGGCAGTAAACACACCCTGGAACGTCGCCTGCTTGGGAAATGGCTCCTTACCAAGTCTGATGTGCTTATGTCTAGAAATGCCCCCAGTTGCTTTCCCCACCCCCCATGGCTGCTGTATTAGCAGCGAGAAAAAAATAAATTACCCATTTAGGGTAGGTCTGTTAAGTATTTGAAGCCACTGGGGTACTATTTTGTGAGCCAAAAGAACTAATTTACCAAATGGGTCTCCAGGGCCTGGCAGAACAAATGCACCAGCCACAAAGGAGCAGCCCTCTCCCCTGCCCTCGCGCCCAGGAGCTCCTTTTGCAGAGAGCGAAGGGCACGGGGTTGGGGGTCGTGGAGGGCTCTTTGCAGCAGATTGCAGAGAGGAGACTGCGTTCATGCTTTAAAGGGGGAATCGGGAAAGAAAGAGAAGGTGGGACCCTACGCTGGGACTCGCCTGGATCTGAATGCGATTGTGCAAACCTTGAGCTGGGGAGTGTGAGCAGCCTCCTGCCCCTGCGTGTGCTCCTGAGGGTGACTTCGGTGTTGGGAGAATTCCACCCGAGCTGGTAGAAACCCGTGGACACGCACAGTGGCAGAGCATAATGGAAGCTGCCATGACAGCTCTGTGTCCCCACCGACGTCCTCGCAGGCGTCATCGCCATCTCTCTGTGCGACTGATGAGATCTATCGAGTTCTTTCTAGGTACCAGGCGCTCTGCCAGGCCTTCGTGGGCATTGCGTCATCAGATTCCTCAACCAATCTAGAGTCAGTAGTCATATTCCATCTTACTAATGAGCAGCCTCAGGCTCAGAGGAGTTAAATAACTCATCAGCGTCACAGAGCTTGTAAGAGGCAGGGCTGGGGCTTGAGCCTATGTCTAACTTACTCCAGAGCCTGTGTGTTGAAGCAGAGGAAGGATGTGGTGGTCACTGGTCCTTGTGATCACCACCGTTACCATTGTCCTACCCGCAGGCTGGAGGGACGTTTGGTCAGATGGGAGATTAAAACCGATCGAGTGTTCCAGTGGCTGGGAGACTAGACTCTAACCTTCACGGCTATGTAGGGAGAACCTCCCAGAGATAGCTCTGGAAAACAAAATGGCACCCGCCCCATGGAAATACCCAGGCAGAGGTGGGCGGGAAGATGCCACGTGTTGGCCGGTTCTTGAGAGGAGCAGTGATGGTCCCCTGCAGGTGCAGATATTCATCTCAGGGTTTTATATTTTGCTTGGCTCTTGCGATTTGTCACAGTCACCCACAGAGCCTGTGACTCAGCCCAGAGCCCAGGCCACCATGTGTGTTCTCGTACAAGCCCCACCCCACGCCCAACAAGAAACACATCAAGAAGCCGAACAACAGTCAGGAGGAAAGAAATTACCCTTCTATCAAGAAATAGACTCTTCAAGTATCTGTGCTTATGATGTGTTTAAGTCCGGGCTGGTATGTATGCTTAACATTTATCTCTTTCCTACAGAGGAGCGGTGGAATTAGAAGTGATTATTAAAGGACTGTTTGCAGATGGAAAATCTGCGGAAAGGCTGGGTTGGTTCGATACACACACACAGGGGCGCACCCGGCCAGCAGCCCCAGGGCTAGGTGAGAGATTGCTCGGAGGTCACGGAGGTCGACACACTAGTGACTCCACTGCACGTCCACACAGGTGTGTGTGCATGTGTCCGGCACCCGCGTACAGGTGGTCCCTGTCTCACTGCAGGCTGCTCCCGGAGCCTCAGAATCCTCTCCCTTGCTTCTTTGCCTCCTTCTTTCTTTTCTTCCCTTTGTTCCATAACTGTGGTTCTGGGGTGGCTGATGGGCTCTGTCCCTGTCCCCTGCTCCTCTTCCCACCCAGCCCCATCCTGGCTGCGCCTGTCTTGGAGATGCGCCTCCCTTTTCCCCAGAGCACAAGCTGAAACCACTCAGCCAAGGAAAACCGCGTGAATGTTCAAGAGCTACATCTCCTGGTGGGCCAGATTCACAAGTGACAATTTGAATAAAGACAGCCTCCATCGGCAGGAGGGAGGGGAAATCCCCAAGGACCCCCGGGTGGAGGGGACGGGGCAGCCGTGGGACAGACAGCAACCGGAAGAGAGAGAGCAGGGTGCCCTGCATGGTGTCCGGCAGGCCCAGTCGTGACGGGCGCCGTGCTGTGTGAGCCCCTGCCCTGGGTGCCTGCAGCTGGGTCTAGACTTCACCGTGCACCAGGCTCTCCCGGGCAGGCAGCGTGGTACAGACCTGGGTGCCCATCCTGGGCACCTCCAGGGCTTCTGGTCAGCCTGGGCTTCCGTGTCTTCTCCAGCGTCTCCTGGGGACTCCGTTCCAGAGGTCTTCATCCTGCCTTTGAGAGACACGGGAATGAGCCTGGAGTCCAGAGACGTGCCCAGAGCCTGGCAGAGGACACCCTTTGCAGGAAGTGGCCTTAACGTTGTAAGGGCTGGACCACACCTCAGGCCCCTCAGGCAGCCACATGCCGGCTCTGAGGAGTGTCGGGGTTCTCCGTTCCCCGCTGCTGGCCTCCATCCCAGGCTGGCTTCTCACGCAGCCCTCCCTTGTCCACCTGCCCCACCTGAGGATTCCTGGAGGCCGCTGGTCCATCACTCCACCCTGCAGGGGTGGGGTGGGGCGCTCCCTCCAGTTTTAGAGCCAGGCAGAAATGATGTCCCTAACATCATTCCCTAAGGGGGAACTGGGCTGCCTGTGGGGACATCCACGGAGTCCTGGTCCTCAGCGCGTAGGTCGGCTCAGCAAAGATGCGTCCAGTGCTGTGGGGTCAGAGGTGGAAGGACATGCAGGCGGCTTGTGAGGCTCAGAAGCCTCCGGTGAGACCTCCGCGGCTCAGTCCGCCAGACACAGAGTCCAGGACCGGCTCCACTCAATGGAGTTGTTTCGGGAATAAAATAAGAAGAGAGTCGTGAAAGTACCTGGCGAATTAGGTTGTGCCTGGAATTCCTGGGGAGGATGGATATGAGAAGGTTTTAATGAGAGAAGAGAGAGCACCGTGGATGCGGAGTCCTGGGCCTGGGGGAGAGGGACGTGCCCCGTCAGCCACTGGCTCTCTGGGGACGCATCAGGGAGCAACAGTCAGTGGGGACAAAGCCCCACCTTCCTGGGGCCCCCAGTCCAGCTGGTGGGTGCGTGTGGCGGGGGATGGTGCAGCTCTGGCTAGGACATTTTGTCGCATGCAATAGACATAATCAAATTAGCCTAAGTAAAGGGCATTTATTCTTGGAAACTCCATGAATCCAACACAAACAAAATCAGCAGAATTGCCTCAGGGACCTCAGTAACCAGAGCTTAAAGACCTTCACCCTGGTGAGCCAAACTCACAGTGATGTATCTTTTAAATCCTCCAGTGGATACAATATTACAAATTAGCACATAAATAAGTAAAACAATAAAATACTTGGGAATCAATCTAACAAAAGAGGTGAAAGACCTCTACAATGAAAACTGCAGAACACTAAAGAAAGAAATTGAGGAAGACCTTAGAAGATGGAAAGACCACCCATGTTCATGGATAGGCAGAATTAATATTGTCAAAATGGCCATACTACCAAATGCATTATACAGATTTAATGCAATTCCAATTAAAATCCCAAAGACATTCTTCATAGAACAGAAAAAGCAATCATGAAATTCATTTAGAGAAACAAAAAGCCCAGAATAGCCAAAGCAAGAAGAGTGAAGCAGGAGGCATCATAATAGCAGACCTTAAACTATACTACAGAGTCATCATAACAAAAACAGCATGGTATTGGTACCAAAACAGACCAATGGTATAAAATAGAAGACACACAGACAAACTCACATAAATTGTTACCTCATACTAGACAAAGATGTCAAAAACATACATTGGAGAAAAGGTAGCCTCTTCAACAAATGGTGCTGGGAAAACTGGAAATCCATATGCAGCAAAATGAAATTAAACCCCTATCTCTCATGCTGCACAAAACTCAACTCAAAGTGTATCAAGGATCTAGACATTAGACCAGAGACCCTGTGCCTAATTAAAAAAAAAAAAAAAAAGAGTAGGTCCAACTTCACCATGTCGGCTTAGGACCTGACTTCCTTAACAAGACTCTTAAAATTCAAGAAGTAAATTCAAGAACAAATAAAGGGGACAGATTCAAACTAAAACTAAAGAAACCATCAATAACGTGAAGAGAGAGCATACAGAGTGGGAAAAAACCTTTACCACATGCACCTCAGATAGAGCACTAATCTCCAGGATATATAAAGAACACAAAAAACTTAACACCAAAAAAACAAATAACCCAATCAACAAATGGGCTAAGGAACTGAACAGATACTTCACAGAAGAAGAAATACAATCAATCAACAAATATATGAAAGTGTTCAACATCTCTAGCAATTAGAGAAATGCAAATCAAAAGTACTATAAGATTTCATCTCACCCCAATCAGAATGGTGATTATCAAGAATACAAACAATAATAAATGTTGGCGGGGGGGAAGGGAAAAAATGGCAGAATGAATCAAACAACATTACCCTATGTAAATTTATGATTACACAAATGGTATGCCTTTACACCATGTACAGACAGAGAAACAACATGTATCCCATTTGTTTACAATAAAAAAAAATAAAAAATAAATAAAATAAATGTTGGCAAGGATGCGAGGAAAAGGTACACTCACACATTGCTGATGGGATTGCAAATTGGTGCAACTACTCTGGAAAGCAGAATGGAGATTCCACAGAAAACTTGGAACAGAAGCACTATTTGACCTAGCTATCCCACTTCTTGGTTTATACCCAAAGGACCTAAAATCATCATATTACAGTGACACAGTCACGTCAATATTTATAGCAACCCAACTCACAATGGCTAAACTATGGAACCAACCTAGATACCCTTCAACGAATGAAGGGATTTAAAAAATGTGTTTTATGGGATATTACTCAGCCTTAAAGAAGAATGAAATGATGGCATTGGCCAGAAAATGGATGGAGCTGGAGAATATCATGCTAAGTGAAATAAGCCAATCCCAAAGAACTAAAAGCTGAATTTTTTCTGGTATGCAGATGGAATTCACAATGGGTGGGTGGAGCTAGGGAAGAATAGAGTTACTTTAGATTAGGTAGAGGCGAATGAAGGGAGGGGAGGAGGCTTAGGGATGGGAAGGACAGTAGAGTGAATCAGACATTATTACCCTACATACCTATATAACTATGCTACCCGTGGGATTCTACATCATGTATAGCCAGAAAAATGAGAAATTATACCCCATTAAATATGATGCATCCAAGTGCATATTCTACTGTCATGTATAACTAATTTAAAATTTAAAAAATTTTTTTTAAAAACATTGCAACAAAAAAATAAACAGATCAATGGTGATCAATGCTATGAAATAGGTCAACGTGGAAAGTTGAAACTAAAGGATGAAAAGGAATCGCGTGCAGAGAGCTAGAAGAGAACCTTCCAGGCAAAGGCAAGAGAAAAAGCAAAGATGGAGAAAGACCCCAAAGTCAGAAAGAATGAAGGGCAAGAGCTTCGTGAGCAAGGGGCGTGGCCGAGAACCTGGTGGCCGCAGCATGCGCGGCTCTGGCCTCACCCCGCCCCTCTAATTAGGAAGAGCGGTGTGCCCGGGGGAAAGGGCGGGAAAGGGGCCCTTGCAAAGACCCTGGTTTCGCCCGGCCACCAGCTCCATTCCGAGCGCTCCTTCTCTGTCTGCAAACGAGGAAGGACCTCGCGCAGCCCAGCCGAGCCCGCGGCCTTCCAGCACCGAACAGCGCCGCTCCATTGCAGAGCAGGGCGGCTGCAGGTACTCCCTTTCCTGGGACAACTCTGACTGATGCCACCTGTCCCCGCTTCATTATCCCGGCATCTTTTTCAGTCTCAAAGGTCTTCCAGTTTGGACGGGAAGTTACAGGGTGGCTCTGTTTGTGGAGAAGCAAGGCGCACGTCCTGTCTGCCTGGATCCCTTATTAGGAATCTTCCTTTCTCCAAGCTGGAAGTGGGTTTGGTTTTGCAGATTTTACCAGAGGCCCAGGAAAGCCCTGTTGGGCACAGAGGCCGGTGACATAGCTGGCTTATGCCTCTCAGAAAGATCGGGCACTCGGCAAATACCGGCATAGGCTGGAGACTGCACCTGAGTCTTGGATGGCGTTTGGCTAGTCAAGAATGACAAGAGGTGACAGGGAGAAGGTGGCGGCAGGTTCCTAGGAAGCAGATCCATCTTTTCTGGCAGTTTTTGTCTGGGTTTGCTTTATGTTGCTGTAGCAGAATCTGCAGACTCAGTAATTTATCCTTTAAAAAAGAAATCCATTTCTCTTGGTTCCGGAGGCTGGTGGGGCCTTCCTGCCACATCATAACATGGTGAGGGTGTCACCCCGCCACTATCACCAGCATGGAGACCCCACCCCGCACCCCTTCTAACCCTGATTACCTCCCAAAGGGCTTTGGAGATTCACTCTCCAACACATGAGCTTTGGGGGACACGTTCAGATCACAGCGGTTCTTAGCATCAGCTTACTGGGGTGTGCGGAGGGGGCTAGTTCAGGAGCACGCAGAAAGGAGGACCTGAATTGGAACCCGGGCCCGTCCCGTTCTCGTAAAATGTGAGCCCCAAAGAGAGAACAGAGAGCTGGGGATGAAGGGAACCCTCTCCCCCGAAAGTTTATACGTGTCTCCAAAGAAATGGCTAGCAGGTAGGCGGGGGCTGGCAAACAGGGCACGAGGCGGGTGGGAGAGGACACGGGTGCTGGGAAGTCTGCACCCGAGGTCCCCTGGAGGAGCAGTATCCAAGCCCGGGGTAAGAAAGGTCGGCCGGTGATCACGGGGGTTTAAACCACATTGCCCTTAAAGGGCGACTGATCTCTGATTGTCTTTGTGTGGGGCAATTATAAGGAGACACATCAGAGGAAAGTCCCCCTTTCATGTTTAGGGGGGAACAAATCTTAACATGCATCAATAAAAAATATGGAAAAAAAGGTCAAAAAATAAAATTCTTTAAAATCCTACGAGGTACCCCAGGAGTTTCTAAAGCAAGTTTCTTGAAATCTCAGGGAGGAGAGAAGGGCCCAAGAAATGAATCTTTGCTTTCTCTTCTCCTTGTAAGATTTTTTTCTTTTTTTCGGTTTGGTTTGTTTTGACTTGAAGATGGGAGTGTGTGGGATTAATCTCACTGGAGAGGAAAATGAGTAACACTTGGTCAGTTTGTTTACAGCACAAACACAGTCCCTCCTGGGGGCCTGCCGAGGGCTGAGCAGGGCTGGGCAGGGCTGTGAGCGGGTGACGGCAAAGACCCACCCCTGGAGCCCACAGGAGGCTGGAGAGACACGGGGAGGCAGGGGCGGCCCTCCTGCTTCTGACGAGTGCACACCGAGGCACGAGAGTGCATGCACACGCAACACACGCGCAGACACTGCAGACAGAAGTGAGAGTCCACACACACACGCTCTCTGCAGAGAAGTGAGAGTCCACACACACACACACACACACTGCAGAGAAGTGAGAGTCCACACACACACACACACTCTACAGAGAAGTGAGAGTCCACACACACACACACACACTCTACAGAGAAGTGAGAGTCCACACACACACACACACACACGCTCTCTGCAGAGAAGTGAGAGTCCACACACACACACACACACACTGCAGAGAAGTGAGAGTCCACACACACACACACACTCTACAGAGAAGTGAGAGTCCACACACACACACACACACTGCAGAGAAGTGAGAGTCCACACACACACACACACACACACGCTCTCTGCAGAGAAGTGAGAGTCCACACACACACACACACATACTGCAGAGAAGTGAGAGTCCACACACACACACACACACACACTCTACAGAGAAGTGAGAGTCCACACACACACACACACACACTGCAGAGAAGTGAGAGTCCACACACACACACACACACACACACTGCAGAGAAGTGAGAGTCCACACGCACACACTCTGCAGACAGAAGTGAGAGTGCACGCACACACACATATGCACACAACACACAGACTCTGCCCGTGGGAATGCATGCACACATACACTCTGCAGACAGGTGTGAGAGTGCTCACTCTCTCTCTCTCTCTCTCTCTCTCTCTCTCTGCAGCTAGAGCTGCTCTTGCTTTCTCAGTTCCCCTCTCAGGAACACCCCCTGGTATTTGCATATACGCTGACTTTGTTATTGAATTGAAATTCACATAACATGGAATCAACCACTTTAATGTGGACCTTTTGTTGGCATTTAGTACATTCATGGTATTGTGTGACCATCACCCCTTGTCTAGTTCCAAAACATTTCCGCCACCCTGGAAGAACCTACAAAGCAGTTAGTCATGTATTCATAGGTTATTAATGAGTTAACAATGTATTAAGAGTCTATTAAGTAATTAATAATGTATTAATAACCCACTTTTCTCCCCTAACCCTCAAGCCTCTGGAAGACACCAACCTCTTCTCTGTCTCCATGGATTTGCCCATTCTGGGTATTTCACATCAATGAAATCAGATGATAAGTGACATTTGTGTTACGCTTGTTTCACCTAACAATGTTCTCAAGTTCCATTCACATCCTGGCATGCATCAGTACTTCAGAGCTTTTCATGGCTGAATAATATTCCATAAGTATAAAACATAATAGTTGATTGATGGTCATTTGGGTTATTTCTACCTTCTGGCTACAGTGAATAGTGCTGCTATGAGCATTCATGTAATTCCTAAAATTCCTGACAGTTTTGTCTGGATATCTGTTTCAACATACCTTGGAGCATATTTGCTAGGTCATACGTCATTCCATGCTTAACTTTTTGGAGAACCATAGAACGTTTTCCCCAGGGGCCGCGCCATGACATCCCCCCTTTGAAGACCCACAGAGTGCTGTGGTCTTGATGCTCCCCGCAACCCAAAGGCCTTCGAGGATTTGAACCCTGGTTTACAGCTACACTAAGCACTTCTGGGTGCCTTGGTTGGTACATTTAGTCAGAACTTGTGCTAAGGAGGCAAAGGTTGGTCAGCTGCTCAGTTCCCTCACTGACCAGTTAACCTAGCAGGGTGGACAATGGAAAATGGTGCCCCTGCTGCTCCACCATCTCATACTGTTCCGCCCTCTTGCAAAAGGCCGCTGGTGGCCATGGGGATGTGGGGCAAGAGTGATTTTAGGATTCCACATTAAAGGAATGAAAAGTTCTAGCACTCAAGGTCTACTGAAGGCACAGTGGAACTGGAATCAGATGGTCACTTGCTTCATTTACCTGATTTCTGTGGGCCCCTTAAGTGAATTGCTTCCTCCTGCCCAGAGCCTCAGTTTCCTCATCTCTAAAAGGAGAACAATAATTCTCAGTCCAAAGAGATAACGATTGCGTAAAAAAAGCACTTTCATTCATTTTCTGGGTTGGTTCTTAGAGGTTTTCAGTAAATGCCATTGAATCTGTAGGGTGGGTACCTGGCCCTATGCACGAGCCCCCCATTGGTTTCTGCAAAATGCTCTTGGTCCCAGGTTGGCTGAGCAGGAAGGGTGGCGCACCGGTGTCCAGGGGGTTGCACTGGCTGTTTTAAGTTGTCCTATTTGCAGGGATTGAAGCTTGCTATGGTAACAAAGTCTGGTGGCTGGAATCCAGGGCCCCAGTGAAAAAATGCGAAGCCTGCGCTCTGGGAGAGCCAGAGGCGCAGGGAGGGGCTCTTCAGCGATAAGCTTACCTCGGTTCTTCAGTCGCCACGAAGAGGCAGGGGTAAACTGAGGCGGCAGGGCGCCCCACTCCTCCGCACAGGAGCAAGGGGAGCAGCCCCAGGGACGCCCTCCGGTCCTCTCCTGTCCTCACCTCTCTCCCCGCCAGTTCCTAGCCAGCTAAGCCCTGGACCTGGCTGGAGCGGCACCTCCACCTGGGGCACACAGCCGGGTGGGGGCTGTGGACAGGCTGCGCTCCTGCTGGGGTTGACAGCGCAGGTCCGGGGCGGCGTGGGGGCGGCGGCGAGAGGCCCCCGGGCCACCCGCTCCGCTGCCCGCAAAGCCAGAACTCCGCTGCGGAGCTGGCGCGAGCCGCCGCCGCCCTCCGAGCCGCAGCCAGCTCCCCGCCAGGGCCCCTCTTCCGCGCGCCCCTCTCGCCCGAGCACCCAGCGCTTCCCAAGCCCCAGCCGGGCGCGGGGCAGTCGGCCGCGGGGCGGGGCTGCCCACCGCCGCGGGGAGGGGACCCCGCGCCGGCCGCGGCGCGGGCGCCCCCACTCGCTCCCAGGGCGCCGCCTGGCCCGCTCGCGGGCGCGGCCCCCCGCCCCCACCCCCGGGGGGTGTGTCCCCGAGGCGGGGGGCGCCGAGGGCCGAGCGCGGCCCCGGCCGCGGCCCTGGCCCCCTCCCGAGCGGGCGGCGAATGGTAGGCTCCGGCCGGAGAGTGCCTGGCGGCGCGCGGTGTCCTCTGCGCGCGGCTCCCGGCGCCCGCCCGCCCGCCCGCCCGCCGGGGTCTCGGCGATCGCTGCTCCTCCTCCTGCTTCTCCTCCTCCTCTTTCTCCTCCTCCTCCTCCCCCCGCCGCCTCGCCACTGCCGCGGCTCGAGCTGGAGGCGCCGCTGTCATTCCTGCGCCGGAGGAGCCGGCGCTGCCGGTGCCTGGGGGTCGGGGCGCGGGGGAGCCGGGCCGCGGGGGACCCAACAGGTAGAGCCAGGGGTGCCCGGCCGCGCGCCCCCCCGCGCATCATGCAGCTCTTTGTCACCTCTCTCACCCCCAGGCCAAAATCCTGAGCATGATGGAAGACAATAAGCAGCTCGCGCTCCGCATCGATGGGGCGGTCCAGTCGGCCAGCCAGGAGGTGACCAACCTGCGAGCCGAACTCACGGCCACCAACCGGAGACTGGCGGAACTGAGCGGCGGCGGCGGCCCCGGCCCGGGCCCAGCGGCCGCGGCCAGCGCCTCAGCAGCGGCGGACTCGGCGGCGGCGAACATGGAGAACCACCAGCTCGGCGCGCAAGGTAGGGATCGCCCCGGCGCCCGGGCGGAGGCGAGGCCAGCGAGCACGCGGGCCGGAGGTGGCCAGGGACTCGGCGCCCCGCATGCCCGGGGCGAAATCGCTTTGCATTGTGGCTCGTAACCCTTTCCGCCCGGCGGTGGTCACTGCCGCTCCTGAGCTGGTAGTTGCAGGCGGCTGTCATTAACGAAAACCCCTGCGCAGTGTGCACGGGGGTCACTCGGTCACACCGGCCCGGCCTGAGCGAGGCACAGCCGGCAGGTCCCTTCCGGCAGCGGAGTGCCTTGTTGGCACACGGCCCCCGGCTCCCCAGCTCCGTTGCAAACTTTTCACGCCCCCACCCTCGCGGCAGGGGTGAATGCCTTAGTTCCCCCCAGCTCCCAAGGCCCCTTCCTTTGGAATGACTCCCAGAGGGAGCCGGGGCTCTGCCGCCTTGTTCAGGCTGGGGGATTGGACTGGTGTGCACTTTTCTCCACGGATGCCAAATCCCTTGTCTCAATTGCATCTGGACTTTATTTTCTCCCCATTTGCGATCGCGCAGGCAGTGGAATATATCAAGGAACGGTAGATGCTTTGCTCTGCGGGGAGTTTAAATTTCCAGCAAGTCCACACACCGAGAGCACTTCCCAGGGGAAAAGCCAGACCTCGGTGGTTGAGTGATGGACCCTTGGGGAAGCCCAGGCTGCCATGGTCGGTTGCAGGGAGCCCCTGTCTGAAAGGACTCCGTAGTTTAGAAGAAGGGGAGAGAGACAGCTGGTCTGTGTTGACATTGACAGAGATGAGGCTCTGAAACCCCCTGCAGGGGTTAAAGGTGATGGAGGCCTCCCTGAAATGTGCTGTTTGGTTTCTGTGAATTGGAAAGTAAAAAGGTAAGCAGGTAAGCCTGCTCAGGGCCCCCAGCCCCCCAAATGCCCTTTAAGAAACTGGTTAGGAACCATCATTTGAATTGTAAACAAAACAGCTGAAATTCAGAACAGGACAGAAAAGAAATCTCCAGTCCATGAGGGCCACTTACATAAATATGTCACTTGATGGAGTACAGGGTAGCGATTGCTCAGAGGCTCCAAATGATTGTCTGGCTCTGTTATTTCAACAGCTTCTCCTAAGTGTGGAGAGAGGGTCTGTTTTCACGTGGATGCCTTCTCGCCACCCGTCAGCCCCTCTCTCACCTTCCTGAGATGGTGGTATGCTTTGTGAAGCGGACGCGGAGGCCGAACACGGGTGGTTGTGTGGAAGTCTAAGTCAGATCTTAACTTGGTACTTCAGGAGCCTGTTAGAAGTGTTTAAGAATTGGAGAATAATTTGGTAACAAAGTAGCCATGACGTCATGGTGGGAAGATGTGTGGTCCTAGGTCTCCCTGCATGGTTTTCAAGGTTGGTGTCTGGTGGTTCTTGTCACTTATCCCTCCTTATGTCATTGTGTGTAGAAGAATGTTCTCCACTGGGACCTGACAAAAAATGGGAGAGGCGGACTGTAAGAGAATACTTTACTTTTTATAAGGGACTCTTCTATCATTAAAGAAATAGCTAAGAGTCAAAAGCAGTAGCAAGGGACACCAAACAATGCTGGTTAATTCCCCACTGTTTCTCCGGTTCTCAGCCAAGGAAAAGTTAAGTGGCTTTTTATCTGGGGACTGGATTGAGCTGCAGACTGGGCATGCTGAGAAAGGCGCGCACATACCCGCAGCCCCCGCGCCTGGACATAGCCACACTGGCTGCTGGTTAAAGTGCTGTGGTGGAGCAACGGGGGATTGTTTCCTTTTTCTTGTTTCCTACAAAAATGCACCAGCTGTGGAAATGGAAATAGCTTTTGGATCTCTTGATACCTTTAAAAACACACAAGCCCAGCCGCTCCCTCCCACCCTTGGGGACACCCTGCCTGTGTCAGTGGCTGGAAGAGGAGGGAGGGTTTCCATCGCTCATCTTTCTCCCGTTGGTATTTCTCAAAACCTTTACCTGGGGTACTGAGTGGTTTCATAATGATAAAGAAAATACAGTGTTAAAGGTCGGCGCTCAACTCAACTGTTGGCCACAGATCCACTTAAAATGATATGAATTTATACCCATGTGAGGGTTGAATGGAAAACAAGCCCCTTGCCAATCCAAAGAGGCATCAGGTACTTATCTGGAGCAACAGTGCCCCAGAATTCCATAGTTTTTACCTTATTTTGGCTTTCTGAGGTTTTTGGTTTTGTTTGTTTTGATCTCCTGGCCTTGGGCGGCGTTCTCCTAGCGCAGTATCTTCAGCAGAGTTGCTCTGGTCATTTCTTTTGCTTTGGCTTTTATTTTCCTGAGGGAAAGAGTTGCATTCTTACAAGTTAATTTTCAAGTGTGGTTGATCACCTTCCTGTGCTTCCAGAGAGACTCACAGAAGCCCGGCGACTTGCTCTCTGGGCCGCTCTTCCCAGTTAGAGTTGGTCTTGTGTTTTCGTTGTGTCTGTGTTGGTACCCTTGGGTGGGCCAGGCCCTAAGAGTATTTGGTGCTATCGAGTTATCACTTCTCAAATCAAGGTTTTGAACGAAATGAGAATCTTTCAACATGCGACGATTTAAGTCACCTTTTAACTAAAGCGCATTATGCACCTATTAAATGCACGTTAATGTACCTTTAATAATATTAGCAGAAATGGTTCAGGGAAAGAGTCACCTTTGGCCTTTGAATTTTTTGTTGCTGTTTAAAAAAATTCTTTTTGGAATGAGTCAAGCCCTCTCATCAACCCATCGGTGCATGTTTTGTTCCGGTGGTGACAACTGGTGTCGCCTTGCGATAGAGAAAACTTGGTTTTTCCTAGAGGGTTAATGCAGCGTGTCTTTTAAACAAAATATTAACTTGGTTGGTACCCTCTGCGAGCTGGCATGGTTGCTATGTAACAGAATCTAGAAAGTGAGCTGCTGAAAATCTGGGCTTTCGGCACTTCGCAGGATCTTCTTTCGGAATCTGTGTTGAAAGAACGCCTGGCAGCCGGCCCATCTTCCCTCTCCCTGCCGCAACCGGGTTGGATAATCCCTAATGAGGACGCTGGCATACAGCACCGAGGGCATCCGTGCGGGGTGGCACATTTCACAGCTCCGGAGGCCACCTCTTGGGTTGGAGGGGTCACAATTGCTTTTGACAGGTGGACAGAAGGAGGCTTGGAAAAAACAGCCCAGCGTTTGTTCCAATTCATCTTGTCGTCGGTAGCCAGAGAAAGGATTTGTTTAAAGTCACATTTCTAAGCTGTTTTCCTTAGCGGAACATCCCTGGGAAAATGTGTTTAAAATGCTTGCTGTTCTTTGAGGAGGAAACAGAGTTTGTTTCTTTGAAAATGTTTTATCTGATGAATGACTAATATTAGATTCAATTGGTTGCTTTGCTATGCATAGAATAAAGCAATTAAGCACCAGTGCACCCCATTCAGATAGGTATTAACTGTATATAACGTAAATGCTTCTGCCCCATAGGATGTATGCCTGCTGCCATTAATTTATTGTTTTCTAAAGGAAATTATGGAATTGATACAGCAGGTGAAGGCCCTGAGAACCTTTCTCTGTCACGGAAGCTTTCCTGTCCACTGCGCATGCTCAGAAGGGGAGGGGGAGAGGGTTATTTTTTCGATACCTTTGTACATTTCCCTAACTCTGTGCAGATTTTATTTTTCTCCCCGGATGTTAAAATAGGCTATCACTTAAGGTCTGGCTGCTCTTATCTACCAGTACAATGCTGGTGACTCTGGTTGAAGTACAAATTACCTCTGGAGTGAACTGCGCGTGTGAGAAGCCGGCTGAGATGCTGGACACTGGTACTCTGCAAAAGAAGTTCTGTCCTTCTGTCCCCTTCCCAACTCATCCTGTCTCTACTCTTGTTTTCCCAGTTTTTCTTTGAACAGAAGAATTTTCAGATGCAGAGAGGGTGGGACAGAACATAGCAGAGTCTCGGGGGCCCCCTGTCCTGTGACGCAGCCTCTCAGAGGTGACGCAGCCTCTCGGAGGCACCCGTCACTGTTGTCCAGGAGGGCAGTGGGCTGCAGGACAGCCTCTTCTTAATCTGGCCGACTGTCGTGAGCGAGGGTTTCAAAGTTCTTCCTGAAAAGTACGTGCGTGGACACAAAGATTACTTACAGATCAGTACAGTGTGGTTGAAATTAGTTATTGATTGGCTATTATTTACTATCTTTCCAATGTCTACGGAAAATGCCTTTGGAGGATCCCTTAAGTGAAGTTTCTGGTTCTGGTTACTTTCATGCTTCCGGCATTTATTTTGTGATTTTCCGCGGTTTTCCAGAACTTCATTGCTGTTCCCCAGAAGTCTTAGCCACTCAGGTTTTTTTAATGGCTTAGTTGCATATCGTCCCAAAGGAAGTCTCTATTCCTCTACCCCCAGCCCCCCAAGACCTTTGGCACTTTTTCAGAGTCCTGGAGGTTTGGATTTGTGACTTCCTGGATGCCAGCAAGTTGGTGGCACCTGGGCTTGGTAGGTGGGAGCTGCTCACTGGAACTCTGCCTGTCTACCCTGAAAGTCATGTGGACCCTGGGCGGCCAAGCTTGGGGTCTTAGCCACATTGACTGCAGTTCGTGTGTGTGTGCGCGCGCGCGTGCACACGTGTCCATCTGTGTAAATATTTATCCCTGGATTATATAGATAAGGAAAGTGAGATCAATGTGAATTCTTTTCAGACCCTGGCCAGGATTAGTCTGTGTGAACATCAGTCCATGGCTTCACACCCTCCCCTGGACACCGGGCAAGAAGAGAACATTTCTGCCTGTTGAGCCCAGAAAATGGGTTTTTAAGCCATCTTGCAAATGTAAATTAGCCCATATTGTGTGGGCTGAACATCAGGACAGACGACACTTGGGGTGATGGGGTGCCACCAACAGTGGTCTCCGTGTCCTGAAATGCATTCACTGAAGAAAAGACAGCTTTCCCACACTGGCAAGTCATAGCTG
Organism: Sciurus carolinensis; assembly: GCF_902686445.1. Classification (NCBI taxonomy): domain Eukaryota; kingdom Metazoa; phylum Chordata; class Mammalia; order Rodentia; family Sciuridae; genus Sciurus; species Sciurus carolinensis. The sequence goes on along the minus strand of NC_062213.1, from coordinate 199,006,715 downwards.
TCCGATGATCCATAGCAGCCAAGAGCCCTGGGGTCCCGCGCCGCCATCTTCAAGACGCCCAGCCAGGCCCATCTCTCCCACGGAGAAGGTGGCAGGAGACCAGGACAGGACAGCTTCCTGTCCTGCGAGGCTGACAAGACCTGAACATTCTCGTGTGTCTGATGCAGCCTCAGATCCGAGTGGCAGGTCAGGCCGTGCCCTGTGGCCCTCCCTCCTGGAATCCTGAGCTGCCGCAAACATGAAAGAAGCCCAACATGGTTTCAGTGAGTTTGGCGAGAACAACTGTTTGAGCCGGTTGCTTCTGCATGGTGGGAAATCGCTGCTTCTAAATGTATTCTGGTGTCTTTGTGGACGAGGCTGTGCCAGGCCTCTGGGTCAGACTTCTGAAAGGCCCGCCACCCCTTCGCTTCCTGACGAATGGGGGTCCTCACGCTGGAGCTCGGAATGGGCAGTTCTGCAAGCCCGGCGCCCCCAGCCCCTGCTCCCCTTCTGTGACAGAGCAGGCTGGAGGTGGAGAGAGGTGGGGAGAGGAGGCGCCCGCTCAGCTGCCACCTCCCTGCCCTCCGTCCGAGCAGGTGCTCAGGAGCTCCGTGGGAGGAGGGCAGGCCCTCCGGTCCCAATGGAAGCTCAGCTCTATGGGTCACGCGAAGCGCTCCGAGTCACTAAGAGCAAAGCGCCCTTGGACAGGAAGCGGCCCGAGCTAACATCTGCACCCATCTCCTGCACTTGGCTGTGTTCTCCAGCTCACCTCCCGGGGCCCACGGGACCCTGGGTGTTCCCAGCCATCTCGAAACACACCGTTTCCCCTTCCAGTCAAGGCAAATCGGCTCACTTCAATGCTTCCGTCAAACATTTCAATGAGAAATAAGAAGCACCTACCACATCCCGAGTACTGTAGCAAGTGTGTAAGGGACATTAGCACATCCAGGGCCGGGGGGGTGACAGCTCTGAGCTTCAGTTTTCAAAAGAGGGAAGTGGGTCTCAGAGAGGTGAGGTCCCTTGCCTGTGACAGCAATGACCACCGTGGGGATGGTAGCAGCAAAAGTTGACGTGGTGCTTCCCCTGGGCCAGGTACTGTGCTGAGTGCTTTTCTGTGACTCATCAGGCAGGTACCATTCACATGCCCATTTCACATGTGAGAAAACTGAGGCGCGGAGATGATGCCGAAGAGCATACGGCCTTCATGTGACAGTGCTCTTACTCTTGCCACTTGGGCACCCAGGGTCACTCTGCCGCCACATAATTGGAGCCAGGAATTCAAACCCACCAGGTCTCTCTGCTGTTTAAACCCGCGTGTGCATCCCAGCCTGGTCTCCCAAGTCAGGAATGCCCTTGGGTTTGTACCTTTAGGAGTGCCTGGAGCTCCCTGCTCACCGCGCTCCCGCCGCATGTCTCCCCAGATGGGTGGTGTTTTCTGGACCCTGGTGTAAAGTGTAGGAGAAGCCACACCTCCTGCCTAGGCACAGGGTGGGATGAGGAGGAGGTGGCTTGGTCCTGTTCACAGGTTACTCGCCCCAGAGTCACTTGTCACCAATGAAAGCACTCATTTTGACCCTGGACCCTGAGCCTGGTATTTCTTAGACTTGAAGTGCTTTGTCTTGAGGTTCCAGGCACATCTGGAATCTTCTGACCCCCGTCTCTATCTTTTCCCAGCTTCTTTCCCTGTGACCTCAGGAGCCTCCAGTGGCCCAAGACCAGGCCCAGGAGAGGCCCTGTTAACTTCTCACAGATTCCTTTACTCCAGGGATCCTCAGCCTCTGCACTGATGTGGGTGGCAGGGTAGTTCTTTGTTGCAGGTGCTGAATTGTGTGTTGTAGGACGTTGAGCAGCCTCCCTGACCCCTACCCACCGGGTGACAGTAAAACCCTCCATACCTCAGAAGCGAAGGCCTAAAATGTCTCCAGAAGTTACCGAATATTCTCTTGGGGCCAAATTTATCCCCGCTTGCAAATTCCTTTTTATTTCATGGCATTAGGGGGGACCTCAGGGGTGAGGCTGGCACCCCCATGAGGGCAGGGAGTTTTGTCTGTTGTCTTCTGTTCCTAGAATGTGCCTGGCTCGTGCAGGATCTCAGGCAGCACTTGTCCAATGAGTGGACAGAGGAGCACCTAGGTAGAGTTCGGTCTGCTGACCACGTTACATGTGTTACAATGAAGATCGCTGATTTAATGACAGATGATTTTAGTTGAGTGCGTACATTTCACAGACCAAACGCTGTTCCAGATCTTTTACCCACGATGCCTCCATTAATCCTTTAAACCACCCAGGCTTATCATTTTACAGATGAGGAAACTGAGGCACAGAAAGGGTACGTGACTTCCTCAGGATCCCTGAGCGAGCAAGTGGCACAGCCAGGATGCAAGCTCAGGCAAACGAGGCTCCAGAGACCGCTCTTCTCCAGGGTGCTCTGGAGCCTGGCACTGTTTCTTATTTCTGTCCAAGAAGCCATTCTTGTTGGAATGCTGGCGTGGTGGCCATGATCGGGTTTTGCATGGTAGGCCTGACCCACTCATCGCCAGTCCTCAGGGCTCTGCTGTACAGAGAGGCTCTGTCGCTGCTGGAAACCCTGGAGCTGGGAAGGACCTGGGCCTGGCCAGAGGTCGAGGGCAAAGTGCTGAGTCGGTTTCAGTCGGGAGACTCTCCCCTCTCGGCCCCGCCGCTGGCTTAGGCTAACAAGTTGCAGAGAGGACCTGACCCTCCTTCCTTCCTGGGAAAGAGGGTGGCGGACCCCAAGCTTCTTAGCAGGGGGTCTGATTCATCCTTAGACAAAGGGATGTCCCAGGATCAGAGCCGGGCAGCTGGAGAGACGGACTGAGCAGAGGGTGGGGCAGCGGTGACAGCCCACCTTCGCCACCTTCCCGCGACTTTCCCTGGCACTGTGTGGAGTGCTTCCTGAACCGCACCTCAACTTACCTTCCGGTCCCTGCCAGGGAGGTCTTGTCACCCCCTGCACTCCGCAGCTGACAAGACTGAAGTCTGGAAAGCTTGAAGCAGCTTGTCCCAGCTCCCCAAGCGTCCAGTGGATGAGAGGAAGAACGAGGGCTTGACACCCAGGCCCCCTGACCTTGGAGGCGGCCCCTCCCTAGGACGGGAACTTCCAGGTGTCACAGCCGGGCAGCCCAAGGGCATGCCAACAGCAGGGAGGGTCCCCTGGGTGCCCTGCCTCCCATCCCTCTCCCTTCCTCCTCCTCCGTCTCCATCTACCTTGCAAGATTTGGCACGTGGGTCCAGACTGCAGATTTAATACCATAGGGACCGAGTGGTCTTGAGCTCGCTTACGGTCTAGAAGGTGCGACTGACTTGGGAACATAATTACTTTCTATAATAAAGGTCTAGACAGGTGTAATGAGAAAATAGACAAGGAAGTGACAAGTCCAGGGGCCTTCTCTGACAAAATGACAGTGACCACCCCTGATAAAAGCCTGGGGGGGATACATTAATTTCACCTCCAAAGTGAAAGCCACCCTGCTGGATTATTATTAAATAGTACAACTTTTTGGGAGGACGGGATTGGACCCTGCAGAGGATAGCTGGGACTTCTCACCCAGAGAAGAGCACATCTTAAGGAGAAGAACGATGTGAATGAGACAGGGCTTGGATCTTAAATAATAGCTTTTTTTTTTTTTTATGTTCTGTGTCTTTCTCAAGAGAACAAGAAGAAATGTGAATTTCAGAGCAGGCTTACCCACATCTTTTAAAATACGCTCTCCTGGTATTTTGGCTGGGACTGGGCCTTCATGTCATCTCAACCAATGAATTCATTCATTTCACTTGTTTGACTTGGACTCTTTTCTTTCTAAAGCCATGGAACAAGGTGAGTTTGCTTTACCTCGGTCCCTGTGACTTGGAATGCGGGGGGAGGGGTACCGCCTTCTCTTTTTCTTTTTTCCTCTTTTCCATTCTTGCCAGTTGAAATTCAGTACTCGCCGGTCCTGGATGGCAGTGAGGTTTGAGATTTTGAACCTCTGTCCCCGACCCCGGAGGGTGCCACTGTGGTCCCAGAGGGTGACAGACGATGCCTGAGAAGGGCTGACCCGGGACTGTGTCTGTGCTGATCGTCATCATCAATGTGCTCGTCATTGAATTGCTTTTCCTAGTCCTACATGAGAGCAAGAAAAAGTGGAAATATTTGACCCATCTTGAGATTGGGGACTTGGGAGGAAGGCAGGACCTTTCTCAGCCCAGGGAACAGAGGTGGGCGCAGCCCTGGAAGCTGACCTGGCCAGGCGTGCTGGGCTGGCTGTCCAGCCGGGTTCTCTGCCTTTCTCCAGCCCCGTGGTGGAAGAGATCAGCCCCACAGCTGAGGTTGGGTGAGGTCCAACCTTCCCTTGGCCAGTTCCCTCTGGGCCGTGGACCACCGTGTCCGCTGCAGCCTGGACGCAAACACCATCACCTCCAGACTGGCCCCTCCTCAGAGGCCATCCGTGCCCCTGGCAGAGGCAGACTTCACTGGTATTAAGTGAATCCCAACATTTATGCTGCATTCTTTCGCCATTTCAGTGGCTTTTCAGCAACCTGGCTCGAGCTGTCCCCCAGCAGCCTGGCTTCTCGGCAGTTGAGCTTAGAGACCCCTCCCGCCGCCTCATGGAGCGGGTGGGATCTGGAGACAGGCAGGGCGGGCCGGGGGAGCCTGGGTTTGTCAGGGCTCTCGTTTGTTCCCAGACCTCTTTACACCCCGCACCACCACCATTCAGGGGTCTTGAGTCTGGGAAGAACCCCCGGGGAGACCTGTGGTTCCAGCCCGGCGCGTGTGTCCTCTCACGTTAGGGGCAGGATGTAGGGATCACTACTTCTCTCCTCTCTGTCCCTCCGGGAGACCCCTTGACACCAACAGCCTCTTCTAGGCGGGTCTCTGGGCTAAGATGCCTCTCCCGCGAGTGGACTGGAGTCCTGCACCACTCCGTGGTTGATCGGGTTGGCGGTCTCACTTCTGCTGGGGCCCAAACCGCCTGGACACTGGTGGCCCTCTTGCTCACATCTTGGACTCACGCCAGTGGACTGCAGATCATCCGAAGGCCAGAGTGAGGCAGAAAACCCTGGAAGACCAGCACAGAGGTTTTGCTGTGTGTTGGGAGGCATGGAGGGGAGGATTGGCCCCTTGGCCTCTGCAGTGCAGCCAGTGACCGACCAACTTGGGTGCCCTGATTCCCGGGCTGCCAAGGCGACAGCGGGGGTCTCACGGGGAGGAGGAATCTTGGCTTCCAGACCAAGCAAAATGGAAATAACGTACATTTGAACTTCGTTTGAAGATCTGTTTACAATGGGTTCTAGAAAGTCGAAAGTGTTTTTAAAGATCAAAATGTTCTGGTGCTTTCGAGTCTGAGGTGCACAGTAGCGTGAAGCGGTGGGAATCCCCATGGCCAGGGGCTCCCGGCGTTCGGGGCACAGATGAAAGAGTGTCTTGATGCCGTTTGGAGTTCACTGTGGGGTTTTATTGCTGTGGCTCAAATCGTGGTGCCAGCCTAGGAGCTGGCAGAGTTTTCCTGCAAAGGGCCGCGAGAAGTCTCTTCGGCGTGTGGGACCACCGGGGTCTGTGTGGCAACTCTTCAGATCTGCTGCTGAAGAGGCAGAGCAGCCCCGGGTGAAGGAGTGGACTGGCTGCGTCCCCGTAAAACCTGACTCACAAGCCCTGAGCTCACAGTTCTCCTGCGTTCACCTTCTGATCAGCTCCGCATACAGGAGGAGCTTAATAAATACTGATTCAATGAGTAAGCTAGTGAATTAGAGGCGAGCTGTAAAACCTCCGGAGTCGTGAGAAAGGAGCGGACACGTGCCACTCGCGACAGTGGGGGAGACTAGACAAGGGGGCGTTTGTTGGCAGCTCTGTGGTTTGGGGGGCAGTCACTGTGCTCGGTCCCCATCCCTGACTTGCAGAGAAGGGTGAAGGGACAGTCATTGTCATGGTGACACAGGGAGAGGCCCTGGCCTCGAACCTCAGTCTCCTTGTTTGTGAAGCGAGGAGGTTGTGCCTCTCTTCACAATGACGTGGGAGGTTCACGTGGGTCCAAGGTGGGCTGGGCCGGATTCCGCCCTGGTGGTCTGTCTGCTGGGCACCCCAGCCCTCCGCTTTCTCCTCGAACGCGAGGCCGAGAGGACGCTCTTCAGTCAGCTTTCCACGGCTGTGACCCAAAGACCTGCCAAGAACGGTTTTAGAGGAAAAGTTTATTTGGTGCTCACGGTTCAGAGCTCTTGGTCCACGGAAAAGCCACTCAGGACGTGGCCACTGGGAAGCAAGAGAGGCTAGGCTCAACTAGCCAGGGACAAACTATGGCCCCAAAGGCACACTCTCAGGGACCCCCTCCTCCAGCCACACCTTCCTGCCTAAGAGACACTCGGTTCATCCCCCTGCGGGGACCCACGCGCTGCTTAGGTGAAGTCTCATGGCCCAGTCACTTCACCTCGGAAGGGTCTGGCATTGTTGCACACATGAGCTTTTGGGGGACACCTCAAACCTAAACCCTACAGTCACCATGTTGGGGTGCTTGTGGTGGTTGAACACAGGGTTTCTTCATCTTGGTACCCCAACATTCTCAGCCTGGTAATTCCTGCAGTGGGCACTATCCTGGGCCTGAGGGACACACAGCAAGGCTGTGGTCCCTACCCACTAGACACCAGTAGCCTCCCGTAGTGTGCAACCAATGAAGTCTTCAGACGTTGCCACAAGGGGACAAAAGCGCCACTGGGCTGGGCACTCCTGGTTTACCCACTGTGCCCAGCACAGAGTCAGGCAGAGTTGGAGATTCATTAGAGAGGACTCTCCATTATTAATGGCGCATTGAATCATTGAACTTGGAAGCCTCTCCCCTTTGCGTGGAATTCTCTGTTTCCCAGTCGATTTCTGTCTCTCCAAGGCAAGGTTGATTATTTTTGTTCCATCATGCAGGTTCTTGTGACATTTCTATGCAGCTGAGGGGCCCCGTTCCTGGGAGGAGCCAAGCTCCTCCTGCTGTCTTGTCGAGGAAGGTGCCTCCTTTCAACACACGAACCCCAGGCTCACTGGTGAGGTTGTGATCTGACTCCATGGAGGGTTTGTATAAGAAACCATGCAGAAGTCCTTGGCATCAGCCAACGGGAGGCTCAAGGACTGAGAAGTTTGGGTCCCAGAGGCCAGCAAGCTGAGGCAGTAGGTTGTACCCAGAGGAAACATTGTGTGTCACAAACCCCATCTGACCAAATGACCGCTTCCCTCATGGGTGAGCACGCACTTTCAACACTAGCCAGGGGCCAGTTTTCAATCTCCTGAAATCTAGCCAGGTGGCTTTTCCATACCATCACTTTCCATCTCGATGTAATGTTTCTGCCCAGCGGAACAGGGATCCCGTTTTTAATGAAGAGACAGAGAGGAAGAGAGGGAGAGAGAATGAATTCACATTAGCGGTTGTGTTTTTCAATCTGTTCCAGAAAATACATAAATGCAAACGATCCCGATGCCTGCAGCAGCATCGTCGAGCGAGGCTACCTCTGCATCTGCACTTGAAAAACATGGCACATACTTGCAAGAAAAATGGTCCAGTCTGTGCACAGGCCGCACCCTGGAGATAGGCTTGGGACTTCCTGTGGCTCTCTCTGGCCACCGGAGCCTCTGTGACCCTTGGTGGGGCACTGCTGCTACTGGATGTGTCTGGACAGGTGTGCTCAGCCCCCTTCAATGCACTGCTCCATGATGCCACCAGCAATCGGGCGCTTGATAAACACCTTGGAAAACGGGGCCACTGCCCCTGGTCCCTGCATCTCCCCCTGATTTTAAGGGATTTCTCTGTCTCTGGAACTCATCTCTGCCTGACTGTGACATAATCAGATTCATCCGTCACTTGGGCCCACGGCTTCAAAGAAAACTCTGCAAACATTTCTGCAGAGTGACTCGCTGGCACGAGCACCGGAAGACACGGGTTATAGTCAGAATCAGAGGACTGGCCCCAAACTAGATTTCGGGCAATATGATTTGATTGGCCAACTGCCATCCCTCACTAGGGTCCTCCTGCCCATCTCCAGCTATGCCCTAAAACCCCTCAAGCATGTGATCCATCATATCATTTTCTCATTTATGCCAGCGCTGGATAATGGCCTAATCTCTCCAGCGGCATTCAGATTGATGAGAGAGGGTGGCATTTGCAAAACCTTTTCTCTCTTCCGCTGCAAACACCCTGAGCCCGGCCACACATTCTTATGATAAACCTTCCTTTTAACCATGGTTTATTACCTGCAATTAAAATCACCTGGAAGAGCCGAGTAAATGGTTTTCACTTCTCTTGCTTTGTGTTTGGTTAATCTTTCGCTGGCAGGTTAGCAGGACTTCCAGGGAGCAGTAGAGAGAGGCAGGTTTCCACTCACAGATGGCGAACTTTGCTGAGGTCGAGAGCTGAGCACCAGGACACAGTCGTGCCAAGGCCAGACGTAGCCTGGATGACCACCTGCCTGGCACGTTGGCAAAGCAACTCTCCCGCACTGGTGTTGGATATTTTGGGGGGGGAAATACTTGCAAAACCAAATGTGGTCTGTTTGGGAGGAATCCTCCTTCACTGGGTTTTGTGCACAAGATTGTCCTTCAAAGAAAATGAAGTGTTGCAGCCTCCATTTGGGTGCATCCTGGAGAGATGTTAAGAAACAGCAATTACTAGGAAAGAACCCCCCGGTTTTTCTTGTAAGGACTTCTTGGAACAAACTAAGGGGCTGACCTAGGGAAGCTCAATTTAAAGCATAGGACAGAATCCTCTGGAGCCCACTGCCTGGTGATAGTCCTGACTCTTAACACTTCCTAGCTGGGCGAGGTGGGCGTTTGCTTTACCAGAACAGGCCTCAGTTCCCTCACGGGGAGAAGGCCAGTCTGGAGCCACTAGTGCTGTGGTAAGATTGAATTAGAGGTTTGTCACGGCTGAGCACAGTACCTGGCACTTGCCAAGTCCCCTGTAAATGCTGTTAATAAATGTTCCTAAGTGTCTGGCATCCCTGCAGGCTCTGAGCAAAGAGGAGACAGAGTTCTTTCTTTGGTTTATTCAATTAACATCCGTGAAGCCCCTTCTGATTGACAAGGTACCGCCGTGGGCCCTGGAGATACCTGGACAAATAAGGTGTTCGCCACCTGCTGGGAAGCAGAGAAGGGAAGACCGTTTCTGGGGAGTCAAGAGACCTGAATTCTAGCCCTGAGTCCCCAACCAAGTGACTAAAGAGGGGCAAGAGGGAACTTCTCACTTCCACAGTGGCAGTGGCTGGTGAGGCCAGCTGTAGGACCCAAGTACGGGGCCTGCCACCCCCACCCCCTACGATTGTAGAGACTTCCAGGTGGCACCTTAGGGGATTGGCAGGATGAGCACAGTGGGTAAGACCCCTCTCAAGTCTCTTCTGTTTCTGGATTTCTACAACTTCTGACTCTGAACAACATCCCTGAATTCACCGGTTCCACCTTAAAGAGGATCCTGAGGTTGTGCTTTGGGGGATACCGTCTTCTCTGGATCAGCAGACGTGATGGGAATGTGTGAGCTCTGCCAGGGACGTGTGCAGGAGAGGCCCCTGAACCCCGGGTGGCAGAGGTGGTAGCCCCAGGTGGCAGCTTCCGCAGAGGAAGGGGCTCTGAAGGCCAGCTCTGGCCGTCTTTCCCGTGCAGTTGGAGCCAGTGAGGCCGGAAGGCGCAGGTGGTTCAGCTGAGGCTGCAGAACTTCGTGACAGAACCCAGGCTAGTGTGGCACCCGCTGGCTCCTGGTCCAGCTCACCCCCCACCACGCACCCCACCCTGTGTCCACGCAGATGCACAGATCCGAGCCGTAGAACCTTCAGGCATCATAGACACGTCCTTCCCGTGTCCCCAGGAACTTTCCTTCTTAAAGGGCCAGGTGAAAACGGAGCAGCCCTCTGGGGCGGGGCTCAGGGTTTGGTTGGGTTTTCTAGGGAGCAGAAAAGCGTGTGATTTAGGAAAAAAAAAATCACCAGCCAGATGCCCAAATTAAAACACTAAATTCTCCTGGAGTTTATGGGCTCGGAGCAATGTAAATAAAGGTGAGGGCTGGCTCCTCCGCCCATCCATCAGCGGCAGCCCGCGGCGCTCCCCTGGCCTGGTGAGGGCTGTCGGCCCATCACCCACACTTCTTGGCATCTCGGAGATACAGGGGAGGCTTCCATTTGTCATCCCCATTGTCCTCCCGAGGGTTTCTTGGAGCTGCCATCTCAGGGTTGCCTTTTGCATGAAATATTAAGCTCAGGGACAGAAGCAGGACACGTCAGTGCAGGCGGGATACACTTGGGAAGGCTGGTTCTCTGCCCTGGTGGCCTCATTTGCATTTATTTTGCTCCTAACCATTGGTAATGTAGTGGTGGGTGTCCATCAAAGAGCTGTTCGCTCTTCAGCGGCTCCTAGGGGGCTCTCTGGGCTGCCTCTCACAAGTCCGCGGACCAGGTGGCCCGTACCTGTGGCCATGCAGAGGGGGTTCTAGCCCCCGTGGGTTGGAACCCCCTCTGTTTCAGTTTCGTCTGAGAGCCAGCAGCCTTGGCTGCGGGACTCTGTTCCTTTAACTGGACCCAGCGCCAGCCCCACCTCTGTGTCCTGCTGGGTCCCTCGCAGATGTCTCCTCGTCTGTGTGATGCAGCTGTGTGATGGGCACAGTCCATCCCTTGCGTGAGTTAGTCCGTGTGAATCCCTGTGCCTGGCACACCTGTGCCATTGACATCCGTGCAAACGAGACTGCGTCTTGGCACCGTGGCCCAGGGCGCCCGAGGACACCCTCTGGGGCCCAGGCATGGCCGTCTTCAGGGTGGTGACCAAGCCATTTAAGGAGGTGGCCGTTAACGCTGGGATCCTGGTTTTCAAGTCAAAATCCCCACACGTGCGAAACCTTAATATCCTCATTTATTTTGCGGTTTGATCTATGGGGTTTCCCATTTGGCGGCGCAGAAAGGACGCCCTGCGTACCCGCTGCTGTCTGTGCCCCCCTTAAATATGCCCGGCCAGCGTCTTATCTCCGACAGCTCGTGCATCACCTCCCCGGCACAGGCTCACCAGCAGACCCTCAGCTGATTTCTGGACTCTTCCTTTCCTCCCTTATTTATGACTCGCCTGCCGGTGTTTCGAGCGCTCATTAAGCAAAGGAGGGCCCAGAGGGCCAGGAGGTGGCTGCCGAGCCCAGGGCCGGACGCTCCCTTGCTGGTCAGTTCTGTTGGGCGTGTCAGCTGGCCTGCGAGAGGCATCCCTAGAAACCCCCCGTGTGTGGCCCTGGAATGTTCTAGAGGCGAGAGCGAGGACTGCACACAGGAGGGCCCAGCTCTGGGCTCTGCTCTGCCTCCCGCTGCCTGCAGGACTCGGCTTGTCACTTTGCCACTGGAGTCCCCGTTTTCCCATCAGCAAGAGGAGGAGGGCGGCGTGGACGGGTCCCAGCTGCCCACCACCCCTGTTCCTGGGGCTCCTGCTCTGCGGCCCGCGCTGGCCTCGGGGGTCTCGGGAAGGGAGGGACGAGGCACGGTTCCAAAAGCTGTCTCGGCCTCTCGTGTTTAATCCCACATCGACCTTTATCACTAGCCTGATCTGGACAGAAGAGGCGACTGAGGCCCCGGGCGGAGACGTCATTTGTCCGTGGTCACGTCACACAGTGTTAGAGCTGACGTTGGAACTCTGGCCTGTGACCCCAGGGCCAGTGTTTTTAGCCAGCATGTGCCGCTCCCCTGCATCGAAGCATGCAATTACCATACGCCGTGCCGCGGGTGGCGTAGGCAGAGCGTGCAAGGGACGCGGCAGCGTGGACCTAACGACGGGACGTTTTGCTCAGGCAGAGGTGAGGGCGAGGGGCTTGGGGTCAGGAAGGAGGCTTTGCCCCATGGAGCCTCGAAGGGCCAGGGCGCCTGCTCCGGGTGCAGGAGGGGCTTTGGCAGGACCCCGCGGCCATCTGCCGGGCCCTGCAGGGCACAGACACGGGGGTGGCAGTGTGGCTCGCCGGGAGGAGAGCCAGCGTCTGGGTCTGGCTCGCGGTCTGAAGTGTGACCGGGAGGTGGTGAGCGAGCTGTGGACAGCGCAGGCCCCTTTGGACTTGCATGGTGCTGTGAGCAGAGGTGGGAATCCAGCTCCCCCATGAGCGATAATAAGACGTGGATTGAACCACGCGACACCCATGTTACCACGGAACCATTTTTAAGTGTACGATTCAGTGGCTTAAAAATAAAACACACCACCATCACCACCATCTTGGTCCAGAACTTCTTAATCACCCCAAGTGGAAGCTCTGCACAGAAGAAGCAGTAGCTCCCCATTCTTCCCCTCCTGGCTCCTGGCAGCCGCCATCTCTGTGGGTTTGCCTTCTCATACATGGAGTCATCCCCATAGCGATTTTCATCTTAGCCTAATGTTTTCGAGATTTTCCCTTGCTGTGGCTTGGCCCTCGTTCCTTTTGACGGTTGAGTAGTATTCCCCTGTCATGGATAGGCCTTGTATATACCACTCCCCTGATGATGGACACGTGGGTTGCTTCTGCCTCTTGGCTGTTGAGAGCATTGGACTGAGTCACTCCCAGTTGAATGCTAGCCTCGACTCAGCTCCTCAGGTCAAGGCCCTGCAACCTTAAGCCCACTAGGCACCTGTGTACCCATCTGTACGGTGGTGAGATCTCTGTGTCTACATTTGCACGGGCACCCTCTACATAGAGATGCCATCTTCTTTCTCCCTAGATCTCAAACGTAGGGAGAAAGCAGATAGCTGAAACTGTCTGAGGCTCTGAAAATCCCATTTAAAATCAGAGTGAGCTTCCCTCAGGGGTAAAGTGGGACTGATAGAGCAGCACTTGGCAGAGGCACTGAGGTTGGTGAGGTGTATCAATTCAGGTGAGGCCCGGAGAGCAGAGGCAAGCAGATGGCCAGCACCCGGGCGTGCTGGCTGTGACCGCGACCCTAATGATGGCCTCTGGTCTTATTGGCTCCGTCCCTGCTGCACTGTTTTCTGGGCAGCCAGAAGTTGGAACGTGTCTCAAGATCTTAGGTCTCTGCCAGTCCTTTAGGGGGCCCTGCTGGGTGGACTTTGGGCACCGGTTGCCCACAGGAGATTTGTGACATTGCAAATGTGAAACATTCTCTTATTTCTGAAAATACCAATAGCTGGTCTGGGAGATGAGCAGTGGTTAGACCTGCATCCTGCTCTTGTAATCTAGTACCTAGAGCAACAAACAGTGGCAAGTGACCCTGGAGTGGGTGGCCAGGATCGAGTCCTCTCCACTGCTGACTTCTGCCCTGGGCAAGCTATCTAACCTCTTCAGGCCTCAGTTTCCCCATCCACAAAATGGCTCCATACAGCAGAGTCTGCTCATTTTTGAGGCCCAGATGAAATGATGTGTGCAGGACCTGGTCACTCGTGGGCTGTCCCCTGACTTTGTTATTTTTTATACGAGGGAGACATGCACACGTATATTACATACAAGTCGAAAGAGAATTTCTAAGAGACATTTTAGAAACCTTTAGAAGTTCAACGGTGAGAGAACCTTCTCTGGCGAACATGGACGTGGCGATTTGGTTAGGACCCTGTGGAGAGATAATAACCCCTGGTTTTGGTTCTTACTGTGCACCAAGCGTCGTGCTAGAACCTTCCACTTGAATTTCACTGGCCACGCCGTGGGGCCCTTGGTGGGGTGTGCGCTGTCCAGAGCTTCTCCGCGGTCCTGTGAGGCGCTGCTCCCGCGTGCCCGATCCCCGGGGCTGACAGGGAGCAAGGCCTTGCCCCGTGTCACCCAGCACCGTGGCATAGACGGGAGTTGAACTCAAGTCCACCTGCCCCCAGCCACCCCGCTGGAGGGTCACTTGAACGTGGCCGTCAACTGCAGCGCATCACCGGTGCCGACGGAAGGCGCTTCAGCTCAGGTGTGGCAGCTCCCGTACCGTGGGGAATAAATTGAAAGCAAGTTCTCGTTCTGTGAGTTCAAAGCTCCGCGAATTTAAAAGAAACTGACCGGGAGGGGTGCAGGGTGACAGAGCCGCTGCCACATCGCGGCAGGCAAGAGGCTTTCAGATAACAGCCCGGGTTCCAGTCCCAGCCCTGTCACTCCGCAGCTGTCTGTGACCTTGGGCGAGGTACTCCACCAGGGCAGACTCAGTTTTATCATCCCAAAGGTGGAAATAAGGACAAGTGACTACATTTTAGGACACTTCAGGGATGCTAGGCAGTGGAGACTGCTCAGCAGAGGGACTTGGACATGCTGAGCTTTGATGGACTTCTCTATCTCTGCCACCAACGTGCCGGGTGGTGGACAGTCAGGCTTCGTCACCTCCACTTGTCCTGGAAGCTGAGCCATCAGGTCAGGAAGGAACTTCTTACCGTCCCCAAGGAGGACCACAGCACAGTGGGGCAGCTCCAAGGGGGACATCATCCTAGAGCCTCCAGCCCCCGGGGGAGCTGCCAAGAGACTCTGCCGGAGCCCGCGCTGAGGCCTTCCTGTGCTAGCCCCCCAGGACAGACCAGGGCCACCCAGGTTACTTGTCACCTGCTAATGGGGTTTGTCAGAGGGGGGAGGGTGGGCAGAGGGGCTTCCTGCTGCAGTTCCAGAGCCACGCCAGGGGCTCCGGGGCCACTGCTACCACGTAGCTTTCTCTTAAGAATGGAGACTGCGTCTCGCAAGTTCCTTCTGCTGCGGATGCGGCTTCTGAATGCAGGAAACACACCTGCTGTGACCCAGCCACTCATTTAAGATGAGCCAGGACTGCATTTCTGCTGTTTCCAGACTCCTCTGTTTTGCATGACAGTGGACAACATGGAGACACAGGGAGGGTCTCCTGACCCCCAGAGGCTTCTGCTGTGCTCTGACCCCCAGCCCTTCCCAGACCCAGGCTCAGCCTTTGTTTTGCTGTACCTGCCGCTCTCCAGACTGGCCCCCAGGAAGAGCCATTCCCCAGGCCTCCCCCTCGCTGCCCCAAAGCGTCTGAAGACTGTGAGCCTGTGTTGTGGGTTTGACTCTGTCTTGCTCTGGGAACCAGATAGGAAAACCACAGCATCGGAAGGCTGTAGACCCCGAGAAACCCCGAGAAACCTCACAAGGCCGGCCCTTCCCGCCTGGCAGGGCATGAAGGGTGGACCCAGGGCCCGAGGCTTCTGACCTCGGCCGCTGCAGACAGCCGGCCCCTCGTCAGCACCCCCACCCCGGCTCTAGTGAGTTGAAGGGGCAATTGTAAAAGAAAAATGCACACGTTTTTTTTCCCCTTCCTCAGCGAGCTCCTTGAGGTCAGATGGGCCTCTGACTTTTGAGACACAACAGGCATTTAATAAACGTCAGCGGTCAGAGCCCCTGAGGGAAGCCCCTGGACACCCCTTCTTGAAAGGGGAGACTGTAGGGATACATTTGGGTTGGAAAATGTGCATTCGCTCCAAACTGGGCGTTTGCTGGACTTCGGGAAAAAAACCAACAGACAGTGATAAATGGTCTTCGGTTTAATAAAATAAGGTACCTTTGAGATTTCTTGCATTTTGGTAAGATGTTAATTAATACCTGTCAAAAACTCCACTTCACCCTTAAGCCTGCCCTGAATGAAACTCAGTCATGCGTTCATCTGTTGTCATGACACAGATATGTCCGGAAAAATGCACGTTTGGGCATTTTTGAGGTCGTGTGGACACATGGACTGGACCCGTGGAAGCTAGATGGGTCATGGCGTGACCCGGCCTCTGGGTGCAGTGGAGACTCAGTAAGCTCGAGGTGTGTGGGGTGCTGCCCCTGAAAACAGCACGCACTGTTTGCAGTCAGCTGACGGGGGTGGGCACCTACTCGGTGTATTCGGTACAGCAGGGTGAACGCTGGTCAGCGACCTCGGTTCTACCATCATCAAGTACCTGTCCCACGGGCAACTGTGTGGGCCTGCTTTACCTGCTGGCAGCAGGGTGCACACCAGCATCACCGCACACCCGAGGCGTGCGTATTGCACTGGCCTAGGATGGCTGTGACCTCACTGGGCCGGTAGGAAGTTCTCAGCCCCACGGCGATGTCACGGGATCACCAGCGCACACGCCGTCCGTCACCGACTGGAACGTCCACTGGTCTCCCACCGCTGCTGCCACCCGCTTTGTCTTCCCGTCGTGGCCATGTTAACACCTGGTATTGAGAATCCGACCAAGCGGTTCAGATCCCAACTCTGTAGCTTCAGTAGCTGTGTGACCTTGGAAAATTGCCGAACTTCTTTAGATGTTGGTGTTCTTTTTTTTTTTTGCTTAAAAAAAAAAAGTTCTGAGGACTCTATAAAATCTCCTTGGACCCTGCATGACCCGCACAGTGTGCCTTTGACGGCTGGGGCCTCAGTAAAGAGAGGTCATTCTCTTGTTCAACAAACGTTAACAGACTTCTCAGAGTCACAGCTGACCGCGACCTGCCCCCCGTCTGCAGAGCGTCCTCCGACAGCAGAGCTCGGGGCTGTGGGGCGCTGGCCGCGGCCAGGTGCAGCCTTGCACGGTGATCTTATTACTGGAGGTGGGTTAACCACCCCGGGGACGAAGGGCTGGCTCCTCTGCTCCCACCTGGTCTCAGCAGCTCTACCCAGAAATCCACCTGGACAAACAGTTTTTGATGAGGCCATGTCTGGTTTTTAAAATTAAATATTACAGGTAATTTGTGAGTTATCTCCAGAATATAGAGAATGGCAGGCACCCAGGCTGTGTCCCTGACCTCGGGACGTCATGGTGGGGCAGGGTCACAGCCGTGTCCAGGGCACTGTGCAGAGCTGTTAGGTACACTCTCCCCAGAGCGCCCAATTTCTCCCAGCTGTTCCCGTTTCCAAGGATCGGAGCATTAATGAGCCCTACGAGGTGTCACGACAGTGCTCTGAGCCTGGACAGCATTGTAGATTTATCCCTGATTAGCAGAGGGGCCCCCTCTGTCGCAAAGCCCCGCTCAGTCCTGTCCGAGGACAGCGCTCTGGTGGTGATTAACACAGGGCAAGAAACTTCACTCTTCTCTGCACGTGGAAAATGAGCCACCGAGAAGCAGAGAAGTCGGAGAGAAGCCCCCCGGAGCCCCGAAGAGGCTTCATTTATAATTAGCAGCTAAAAGATTTCCAGTGGTATTTCATCCATCTCTGTTTAAGGGGGAAAAAAAAAATTTAAGATTATTTTGACAAGATGAGAGTTTCGAGTGAGGTTGGGGGGAGGCTAAAAGCGTCACTTTAAAATGTAATTATGTGAAATTTCAATTATCACCCTTCCTTTGGAAAGTCTCTCCGTTTGCAGGCGATCGGTAGACATGAGAGAGGGTGGAGGTCCCTGTGTGCCCGCCCCCCCCCCCGCGCCTTCCCAGGGACCCGCACGTGCAGGTAATCGCCTGCCTCCTGCTTCCTTGGGGACCAGCAGGTGTGGCCTGTGGGCACGGTGGTCATTTGGGCAAAGAAATCCAGACATGTCGGCTCCTGGCTGTCCCAGGCTCCACCCTTATCAGACCTGGCCGCTTCTTGCTGTCTGCTTTTCAGAGGACCTAAGGATATTGGACCTGAGGGGTATGGACACATCGGAGGCTTTCAACCTGGATGGCCCTCCTCTGACGGTCGCTGGCCCCGTTGTACAGCCCTCGAGAATTCTGTCTCCCTTTCACCTGACGGACCCGAGGGATTGCAACGCAGTCCACAGTCTGCAAGTGTCATTACGGCCATCCCTTCTGCCCTGTCCCTCTTGGGCTGCCTGAACACATTAGGCTGAATTAATGGCTTTGGGCTGTCAATCAGATGGCACCATTATTTAAATTCATCAGAGTTTAGATTCTGACACATCCACCGAGCGCTAAGCCCAGATGGAAATGGGAAGCGCCAGCCATCAGCCCGCAGAGTCGCCGTCCTCGCAGCCTGCTGCAGGGCAGGCAGCCATCATGCTGAGGAGAGCCCCTGCACACCCCGCTGCCCGCAGAGCCCATAGTGCTGCCTAGTGCCCCTTGGCGGATAGGAAAGTGGAGGTTCAGATGCGTCCAGATCCAGTGCTCGGGAGACAGAGCTGAAAGGGGAGCCTGGCTCTGCCCCCTCCAGCCCGGCCCGGGCTTGGCCTCTCTGATTGGCCCCTGGTCCAGAATTGCAGCCTCTGCTCCTGTCCACTGCCTCCCTAGTGAGCCACGCCCATGGGAGCCTCTGTCACGCACCTCTCTCAGTCTGCTCCGGAAAGACCCCATGGCTGCAGCCGCTCCGCCTCTTGGGCCTGCCCCTCCTCGCAGTCTCATCGCCTGCCGGGGCCACCGTCCGCCTGCACTTCAGCCACACCAAGATTCCGGCCTCGGCTGACTTCCGGGAGCTGTTCCTACTGCCTGCTGGCCTGTCCCCGCTTCTCATGCCGCTTCTGAGAAGGCCTCAGGACCCCGGCGGACTGTGCCGCTCCTGTGTGCTGCCCGGCGCTCTGAGGTGACTCTCAGTAATTGTCCACTGCACACCTGCTTCCCTCAGGTGCTGTGGGAGGCCCGGGGATAAGCAGGAGCAGACAGGCAGGGGAAGGTGCAGGGGTTGGGTGCGTCCACAGGATGAGGGGTGAGACAAAGAAAGCAGGCAGGAGAAGGAGACAGAGGGGGGTTTGGGGGCTCATCTGGATCCAAGGTTAGGGAAGGCCTCTTGGAGAGAGCTCAAAGGGAGTGGAGCAGAGGGTCTAAGCCTCAGGCAGGAGGAAGAGCACGTGCAAAGGCCTGTGAGGCTGCAGCCTGTTTGTGTTCTTGAGGGAAACAAGGAGTCCATGGAGTGAGGACTGAGCAAGTTGGAAGGAATGCGGGGCACCACGCAGTAAGTACTGAGGTCAAGGTTAGACGGGCAGTGGGGCCAGAGCATGGAGGTTGGGAAGAATGTGGAGCTAGGTGCTGGGAAACCCATGGAGGCAATTCTGCATAGGCCTGAGGCCATGTAACTCAGGACTGAAGAAACTCGGTCCAAGCAGGGGAGATGGCGAACACCTGAGGCAGGAGGATCTCGAGTTCAAAGCCAGCCTCAGCAACAGTGAGGCGCTAAGCAACTCAGTGAGACCCTGTCTCTAAATAAAACACAAAACAGGGCTGGGGATGTGGCTCAGTGACCAAGTGCCCCTGACTTCAATCCCCTGTACCCCCCACAAGAAATAAAATAAAATAGAAGCTCAGCCCAGGGTCCCCACTCCCCCGGCCAGCTCCCGGTGTGCCGTGTTCTCTTCCAGCTGCCGCAGGCCACGTGGGGGCCAGACTGGGCCTGGCTCAGGCCCCTCAGTGCAGTGTCCGCCTCCTGAAGTGCCCCATAAACCGGCGTCAGATGACCCCCACCCCACTAGCTTCCCCTTGACTACGTCCCTGGCAGCACGCAGTGCTGGTGCCAGGGTGTCCTGATCCGCTGACCCACGCTGGACCGACCCAACAGCCAGAGGAAGGAGGCTCCCCAGGCCTGGCGAGTGCCCAGTGGGGAAGCGGCCGTTCTTGGAGGGGGGAGGTTGGCTGTCTGTCTGTCGGGACCGACTGCGTCTGGATTAGGGATGAGTCACCGTGCTGCGTGCGACAGCTGACCGCAGAGTGGGCAACAGGAACGGGGACTCTCGCCGGGTCCCCGTGGCCTTCCCAGCCTCTCCTTCCCGGGAAATGGGCAGCCTCTGTCCCCTTGGGCTCTTTCCTGCCCTGGGAATGGGGCGTCCCTGTCCTCCGCCACAGAGTTGCACCTGGCCTGCGCCTGGGGGCAGCGGCTCGGGCGCCTCTGTGGACGGCGTGTGCATATCGATGCTGGGCGTTTGTTTGAAAGGGTGACCTTTGGTCGGTGGAGTGATCTGCGTTTTCGTTGGCACGGGAGACAAAGGGGTCTTTCAACACGCCCGCAGCCTATAGGCGGCCAGGCCTTTCTCAATGAGATGGCAGGAAATTTGCCAAGTCGTTCAGGCCTGTAAATTAGGCCTTGTTTAAAAATTTAGATAAAGGCCGATGCGAGGGAGAAAAGCTTTCATAACATGAGACGCGAATTACTCTGCGAACCCCTTTCAAGTTCAATGGAACCGTTCTCTGGAAGCAGAGGCATGAAATGCTTCAAATGTCAGAAGCGTTTCCAGTCATCGTCCCGAGCGGAACGCGGGCATTTTACGTGGTGGAAGAGTTCAGATGCGCCTGGAAACGGAACTGGAGTGGAGAGTGCCCGGCCTGCGCGGGACCCGCTGTCTCCCACCTGCCCCACGTCACTCCATCCCGGCGGTAACCCTGCCAGGAGTGGGACGGCCCCCCCTGCGCAGAGGCGAGGGTCTCCAGCCTCTGGAGCCGTTCACGTCCACTGCAATCCCGCCGCCAGCGTGTCCTGCGTCCGTCCATCGGTCACCCTCGACAAACCGGAAACGATGTCACAGACAGAACATGGGTTCTCACCAAGGCTGACCACTGGACTGTCACCCAGGGTGTCTCACCAACCCATGGTCCCCGAGAAAGGTGCTGGTCACCTTCTGCCACCGTCAGGTGTGTCCTCTTGACACTGTCCTCTGCTGCAGCTGCTTCCTCCGGAGGCCGAGCCTTTTCCTCTTCTGTGTCCCTGGGGTGTGACTAGCTGCAGGAGTCCCGAGTTACTCATGGTGGAGAAGCTCCAAGGCTTGAGCGCTTGCAGGCTGTGGCCGAGCACTACCTGGCTTCACCCAGGCCGTCCCCCTCCTCCCGCTGGCTCTGGGGACCTTGCTGCCACAGCCCCGGGGGAAGAGCTGACCCTGAACAATCTTTCTGATGCTGTTCTGTTTAGATACACATGACAGCAGTGTATTTTGGCATGTCATACGTCCGTGGGGTGTGACTTCCCCTTCCTGTGGTTGTATGTGATGTGGAGTGAGGCTGGTCGTGTGTTCACTTAGGATCACAGGAAAGTGACGTCCACTTCCCTCCACTGTCTCTCCCGCTCCCATCCCCTCTCCCTTCCCTTCCTTCCTTTTGTCTAACCCAGTGAACTTCTATTCCCCCCACCCCTCCTTATTGTGAGTTAGCATATCAGAGAGAACGTTGGAATTTGTTTTTTTGGGATTAGCTTATTTCCCTTAGCATGATAGTCTCCAGCTCCATCCATTTACCAGCAAATGCCATGATTTCATTCTTCTTTATGGCTGAGTAATATTCCATTAACACTGAATCATCTTCAAGGGAAAAAGGAAATGTCCTGGGCATA
This sequence comes from Sciurus carolinensis, assembly GCF_902686445.1. Lineage (NCBI taxonomy): Eukaryota > Metazoa > Chordata > Mammalia > Rodentia > Sciuridae > Sciurus > Sciurus carolinensis. The sequence goes on along the minus strand of NC_062213.1, from coordinate 198,985,673 downwards.
GGTGTGGAGGTACCAGTTGGATCACATGCCCGACTCTGAACCAGTCACTGGAGCAGAGCTGGGAGGAAGGAAGGGGTCACATGCTGAACGGTGCTTTTTACTTAGACCTAACTGAGCTGCCTGCCCTGGGCCCAGAGCCAGGCAAACCCAGCCGGCTGGGCCATGGTGACAGTGGGTTTTCTGAGACACAGAAATGCTGCCCCCGCCCCCTTCGAAAGCCTTGCATTTGCCAATCCCCGAGGTGCAGTTCCCTGGCTGATTGGAAGCTGCCAGTGCCGGTCACCAGCCTGCAGCTGGGGAGAAGCCCGCACATGCCAGGGACCCTCCATGGTGGGTGCCTCTCATGGAGGGAAGGCTGGGTCCTCCGACTGAACTCAGGGAAGGGGGAAGGAAATGGCGAGAGGGTGGTAAAGTGAGCGTCCCCAGGGAGCCTGGGTCTTCTCCGCTGACCTGCTCAGGGCCTGGTCCTTCACAGCCCAGCTTTAAGCCAACAGCCTGTGAGTGTTTCCAGCCTCTCTGAGGACAGCATGCATAGCAGCCAGGCGTCCCGACACACCTGTGATCCCAGCCACTCGGGAGGCTGAGGCAGGAGGATTACGAGTTTGAGGCCAGTCTGAGTGATTAGTGAGATCTTGTCTCACAATATAAAATAAAAAGGGCTGGGGATGTGGCTCAGTGGTAAAGACCCCTGGTTCAATCCCCGGTACCACAAAAAAAAAAAAAAAAAAGAAAAGAGAGAAAGTGTGGAAAGTCCGGGTACCAGGGAGAATTTCAGAGGGGCTACAGGGTGGAGGCAGGGCCCTCCCACGAGCCCCTGAACCTTGCTCAGGGTCCTCAGCCATAAAGCGATTATAGTGGTGACCTGTCCCTGGAAAGGGCCACCGGGGGGTTTCATGAGAAGCCCACCTCTGTCGTGCTTTGTGAACCATGACGTGTTGTGTGTGTACAGAGACAGTCGCGGATTTCTCCTCCCTGGCCGGTCTTCCACCGCAGGGAACCTTGACTCAGTGGTGGAGTGTAGAAGACGAACCACCAACTCTCAAGTCAAGCAGACCGGGGCTCAGACCCAGCTCTGCTGCGTTAGAGCTGGGTGTCTGTGGGGAAGATGCTTAACCTCTCTGAAACTGTTTCCTCGCCAATAAAACGAAGGTAATAACACGCCTTGTCTTGAAAGGGTGTTACAGAGATTGAAGAAGGTGATACCTGTAAGGGTGCGATAGATGTAAAAGGCATTGTTTTTCTAACATGATTTCATACCTACTCCACATTGAATAAATACGAAATGGGTGTACCTGTACCCAAACCCACTGTCCTTCAGGCAATAGCCCCCGGTTTTAGTTGAGAGCTCTCTCTTTCCTCTAAAGCCATGAAGGTCATGGAGTAGCTCCTCCCCACTGCCCCATCCTGTGGTTTGAGCAAATAGCAAAGTTACTACTAACTATTATTAACCCTTGTCATTAGTTAGAGGGGGCCCAGCATCACCAGCCAGAGGGAAGCCAGGAGCTTCTGTGAAAGCTGCCAGGAAGTCACTCCTGCACTGAACCTGGGAGACTAACAGGCTGGAGCAGCTGCATCCATCTTGTGCCCTGAGGCGAGAGCCAAGAGGAATGGAACTGAGGAATAGCCTAGCACGCTTGGAGCCCACAGCAGCCCGGCAGCCTCAGACAGCTCAGGTGCATCTGCCCCTTTGATTTTTTTCTTCTTTTTTTAGTTAGTTTGGGTTGGGAATTTCCACCAGTCACAGCCAAAAGTCCTGTTTGATACATTTGGTGAAGCCACTTTGGGAAGGTGGTGTAGGCAGAGGGGGCGGCGGCCCTGAGGCCAGGCAGGGCTTCCCTCTGGCTCCAGATCCTGCTTCCGCCCACCCCACGTCTCTGCGCCCCTGGGGAGGATCAACCTGGGGCTTCCAGCTGGCGCTCCGTGGTGCATGGTGGAGACACGGGTCACACCTGGCGAGCTGGAGGCGGCTGGTCCCATGTTCCCCAGGCGCCAAGTGGAGAAAGTCCCCGGCGGCTGTTCCCCTGCGCGGGCGAGGAAGCTGGGGGATGCAGTCAACTTGGGAGTGGGGGTCTGAAGACAAAGCCGCGGGGAGACCTGGGGTCAGCTCTCTGGTGCTGGCAGGCGCCGGGTTCTTCATTGATGTGGTTTTGATCAGATTGAGAATCTGGAGAGGACAGAGCGACACACTGGCGCAGCTCCCTGCCAAGCCCAGGCGTGATCGCCAAACCGCCAGGTTGTTAAGAAGCAGGAGGAGCCTCAAGTGTCCAGCATGGGGGCGGCCGGGATGGCCACCTCCTGGTTATCCCCCGAGGGTCCGCCACGCCCAGGCTCTCTGGGAGGGGTGGTGAGACGGCGGGAGGAGGCTTACAGCGACCATCCGTGGGGACCGCTGCTGAGGGCCTTGGGGGAGCTCGTGTTTGGGTTTTGGGGAAGCAGGACACCCTTCTAGAGCAGGTTTTAGGCTGTGGATGGGCATCCTTTGTGGAACGAGGAGGTGCGTCCACGCTGGAGGCTAAGTCGCGACCCCAAACAGCAAAGGTTCAGTGGCTGAAGATGAGGTGGCGCCTCCTGAGCCAGCCAGCAACCCCAGAAGCGGAGTCCCTCCGGGGGGCTCTTTGTCACTTTCTTATTTGCCATCGTCATTCTGCCCATCTCCCCACCCGCCCTGAAAGGGACGGGTCGTCTTCTCCTCCCTTCCGGAGGAAATCACCTTGTTCTTAGCCGGGAGGGACCAACGAAGCCAGGTCCCTGAGCGTCCACGTGCAGAAGTCCTCTCCTTCACCTTGAGCAGCTGGGTGGGTGCCGAGCAGGTGTGGCTGAGGCTGCAGCTGACCACGCCCACCCAGGGGGACCGGGAGCGTGACAGAGACCACTCGCTCTTTTCCAGGGTGCCACTCGGGAGAAAGGACAAGGTGCGCTTAGTGGTGTCAGGCCATCTGGTCTCACTCCTCCCTCAGTATCCGTGGAGCGTGGGTTCCAGGGCACCCACAGAGACTGAAATCTGAGGACGTGCAAATGCCCTGCTAGAACGGGGTAGATTTGCACACAGTCTGCTCACCCTCCCCTGTGCTCTGGGCCACGCCTAGGTGGCCACCCCTACGTGACTTACCATTCCTAATGCAATGCAAATGCTACGGAATAGTTGTCAGACTGTATTTTTAGGGAATCATGACAAGAGACGCAGTCCGTTGGGGTTGGGGAGGTAGCTCAGTAGCAGAGTACTAGCAATGTAGGGTCCTGGGTTCTATTCCCAGAATTTAAAAAACAAAACCCGTCTCTGCATGTTCGGTACCACGCAGCCGGCAGGGGAACGTGGCCGGTGAACTGCAGCTACTAGTGGGTCATGGACTATGAACTACGGACACCCAGACAAGGAGTCCTGGAGAGGCCCCGGACCCGGGCAGTGGCAGGAGGGTCAGCAGGGTCTGCCTACGCATCACCTCACCTACGGGGTTCAGCACACTACTGAAAGCAAGGCTCGATTGAGTTCTATGTTTTAGAACATTCTAGATATTTTTTTTTAAATGTTTTTGATACAAGATTGGTTGGATCCAAGGACATAGCACCCATGAACAGAGAGGTTAGACATAGATTGTGTTAGACACTGTGGTGGGCGGAATATGTCCTAATTGCCACGTCCTTACGTGGCCACAGGCCTTTGTGGACGTGGCCGTTAAGGGTTGTGAGGTGCGGGAGTCATCCTGCATGGCCTAGGGGGGCCAATGTGACCACAAGTCCTTGGGAGAGGGAGGCAAGAGTCTCAATCAGATCCGGTGAGAACAAGCAGGGGTCACAGAAATGACATCGCTGGAGGGGCCGCGGACCAGGAAGTGTGCCCTGCCTGCAGACGCTGGGGAAGGCGGGGACCAGATTCTCCCCCAGAGCCTCCGGAGGAAGCCCAGCAGGCCTACACCTGGCCTGTAGCCCCTAGGGCCCATTTCCGACTTCTGGCCTCCAGAACTGTCAGATGAGAAACGTGCATTCTTTGGAGACTCAGCCTGTGGTTGTTTGTTACAGCAGCCACGGGGAGGCACATACGGACCTACCCTGCACAAGGCACCAGGAAGAGAGCTTGGGTTCCTGCAGGGCCTCAGGGACATGATGACGAGCTCGAGTTCTTACACCAGGGCTGGTTAGGAGAGAGCTTGCGTCACAGGATGCGAAATTGTCAGGTGTCACTATACTTCTATAAAAAAAAAAAAAACACCCTGAAACTTTGGAGTGAACAAAATAATGCTTATTTTGGGCTAAGGATATGAACAGACGCTTCACAGAAGAAGATCTACAAGCAATCAACAAACATATGAAAAAATGTTCACCATCTTTAGTTATAAGAGAAATGCAAATCAAAACTACCCTAAGATTCCATCTCACCCCAATTAGAATGGTGACTATCAAGAACACAAGCAACAATAGGTGTTGGCGAGGATGTGGGGAGAAAGGTACACTCATACATTGCTGGTGGGGTTGCAAATTAGTGCAGCCACTCTGGAAAGCAGTGTGGAGATTCCTTAGAAAACTTGGAATGGACCCACCATTTGACCCAGCTATCCCACTCCTCGGCCTATACCCAAAGGACTTAAAATCAGCATACTACAGAGATACAGCCATATCAATGTTCATAGCTGCTCAATTCACAATAGCCAGACTGTGGAACAAATGTAGATGTCCTTCAATCGATGAATGGATAAAGAAACTGTGGTATATATATACAATGGAATATTACTCAGCTATAAAGAATAATAAAGTTATGGCATTTGCAGGCAAATGGATGAAATTGGAGAATATCATGCTAAGTGAGATAAGCCAATCTCAAAAATCCAAAAGATGAATGATCTCACTGATAAGCAGATGATGACACATAATGGGGGGTGGGAGGGAGGCAAGAATGGAGGAAGGAGGGACTGTATAGAGGGAAAAGAGGGGTGGGAGGGGTGGGGGGGAGGAAAAAATAACAGAATGAATCAAACACCATTACCCTATGTAAATGTATGATTATGCAAATGGTATGCTGTTACTTATGTACAAACAGAAACAACATGTACCCCATTTGTTTACAATAAAAATAAATAATAATAATAATGCTTATTTTAAGACCTGACAGAATAGTGAGCAGCTCTGCTCTGGTTTCCGCGCCGTGGGTCCGACCTTCCTGACTCTGTGAAGCTCTCTCCGTAGCGGAGTCCACCACCGCGGAGCAGAGACGAGGTGAAATACCGGGTCTGCAGAAGGACCCATCCTTCCTCCTCCCAGTAGCCACATTCCTGTTGGTGCCACAGGGACTTACGTGTGTTGCCTGGAAGGCAGTGGATACCACTGACCGCAATTCTTTACAACCAGCTCACACACCACCACTCGGACCCTCCGCTCACACTCGAACTCTGTCCTCCCTCCGACCTTGTGCGCATCAAATACCTCCGGACACCATTCTTTATCCAGCTTGGTCGATAAAGGATGAGAGACCATGAAGGATTTTTTTTTCTCCTCTTTTGTCTTAAAAAATTTCCATTTCATAACCATACTTGGAGAAGCTGTCTGGGAAAATGGATTACACGTTAACAGGAAGTTGGATAAATATCCAATTATTGCTAGAAGCCCGCAGCACTGCAAATAAGGTACATTATTGCTTCCAATCCCTGATCGCTCAACAGAATAGCGGTCCGGCGGCGCGGGGAGCTGGGTCCTGCCAGCTACGGGAGCTTCCCCTGGAAGCACATCCTGCCCAGGAGGCAGCACGGGCGGGCTCTGGTGGGGAAGTTGCAGGGTGCGCGGGAAGTCAGGCAGGGCAGGGGCTTCCTGGGGGCTGGAGAGCTGAGAGGCCAGGAAGCCTGCAGCGGGGAGGCACCGGCTCTCCCGGCCCCTGCCCTGCAGTGCCCAGCCCAGGCTCTGCCCCAGCAGCACCCACTCGGGGTGGGTGGGTTTGAAAACCTGCCCCTCCTTGGCACGTGCCCCTGGGAAAGTGTTCTGGAAGGACAGACGCAGCCAGAAATTGGCCACCGGGTCCCACAGCGAGGGTAGAACTTGGCTTTGCCCCCTCAGAGCCCAGGGAACCCAGGCAAGTTCCTCTCCCGCAAATGTGGGTTTCCCTCCCCGTGAGGGGGTGGGAGTAGCGCCTGCCCTGGAGGCGTTATGGGGAGGGGAACGGAGACGGGGGAGCACGTTCAGCGTCAGGTTGTCTGTTCTGGAAGGTTCCGAGTGTTCGTAAATGCTAGCTTGCTGTTGCTGCTCCTTGGTGAGGGCCCATCGTGAATGGCTTAGTCAGGTGAGTGGTTTTGAAGTTTGTGTGGAGGCTGGGGTCTCCATGGTGGGGCTGGCCTCCCTGCCTCTCTCCCCGGCTCCTGTGAAATGATTAGACCACTGGCTGTCACCTGAGGCAGTTTGAGGCACGCAGGGACATTTGGGGATGTCGGGCCTGGGGGAGGTGCTGTTGGCCTCCGTGGATGCAGGCCAGGGTCCTGGGGCACACCAAGTGTCCAGAGTGCCAAGGAGAGCCGCCCACGATGTCCCACATGATGGACATGTGGCTTCTCAGCACCTGGACAGGCTTCCTCATGGCTGCGTCTGCTGCTCGCAGTCCGTGGGTGGGGAGACCATGGCTGTGGAGCCCCGTCAGCCTCAGCGAAGATCCGCTACTGCAGGAGGAGGGACGGTGCCGTGGTGCCCTGGACTGGGGACCTGAGCACCTGGGTTTGGCCCCAGCTCCAGTGCTGCCCTTGGGGGCGTCGCCCACCGGCTGGGCCTCAGGTGGCAGAGGTAAGTTCCCGCTCTGCTCCAAGATCCCTACCTAGACTGAGGTCGATCTCGGCCGTGGCCCTTCCTGGGCCCTGGTGCGGAGGGACGGGTTCTCTGACCGCAGGTGGAGAGTGTCGCCGGCCCCCCACCCCCGTCTAAGGAGGGCGGACCAGGTCCAGGTTCTCCAGGTGACGTGCCTGAGTCGTGTGGCTCGAGGGCTGCTTGTCCCCGAGCTCCCCTGCCTTTGTGACCACAGAGCAGCTGCTGACCCTGGGCACTCCGGAGCCGTCCCTGTTCTGAGCACACCTGGCCTCGGAACGTTCCCCATGCGACCTCGGAGGCTTGACCGCGAGGCGGTGAGGGGCCCCCCAGGTGCAGGGCCGGGGCTTCTCTCCGGCTCGTCTCGAGCCCAAGGAGCTGAGCGGCGCAGCGACGTGATTTGGGATGATGCTGATTCGTGACAGGTCACCTCCCCTAGGAGAGGCAGTGAGACCAGGGACTTAAGAGCTGGCAAACCCGTGTCACCCCCGCTCCAAACCCAGGCTCCTGTTGGAGGGAGTTTGCGACTGAGTTTCTGATGTTTTGCAGGAAGAGAAATCCTCACGCCTGTCACTTCCAGGGAGCCCGCTGGAGGGGCCGGAGGGGCTTCCGGAGACTCAGCCGGGGCTTCTGCAGGCGGCCATCCTGTGGTGGCCGTCACGCCCCTGCTCTGGGCACTGGGTCTCCCTTCCCAGCCTTGGGTGTGCCGTGGACGTGGGCAGCGGAAACAGCCGAGAAGCCTGCGCGGCACCATCAGCCAGGGTGAGGGGACACCGGTGGGGAGGGCATGGCCAGGTGACATCAGGGAGCCTGGGGACATGTCGGTTTGTCTTCAGGGTGTTGCTGCCTCTGCCGACAGTCACCTGCCTCAGTGCCCGGGTGGGATCATCATCCCTGTTCCACAGAGGACGGAGGCTGAGGCTCAGAATGTCAGGCTGCAAGGTCCCCCGGGGAGATGGCGTGACCCCCAGGCCTCCGCGTGGGTGTGCGCGTGCACGTGCTGCGTTTGTGTCTCAGGGTCGCTATGGAAACGGAGGCCAAACCACGTGGCTTGAAACCACAGGAGCTCATCCCCTCGGGTTCTGGAAGTCCAAAGTCGAGGTGCCAGCAGCCCGACTTCCTTCCGGAAGATCTGAGAGGACCCATCCGTGCCTGTCCCCGAGCTTTGGTGGCCCCGACGCCCTCGCCCTTCCTGGGCTTACAGTCATTGCTGCGACCACCGCCTGTCTTCCCGTGATGCTGTCCCTGTGTGTCCGTGTGTCTGCTCCTCGCCTAAGGACAAGGCAATGGATTAGTGCCACCCCAACGTCACCTGGTGAATGACATCTGCAGAGACCCTGTTTCCAATCAGGGTGTCCCACGTGAATCTGCGGGGACACTACCCACCCTGCTGTGTGTGTGGGTGACTGGGTGTTGAGACGCAGCCGTCCTGTTTAGACCCCAGGGTGGACCTTACCCAGCACAGGAAGCGCTGGATCTGCTCGGGCCGCGGGGTGACGGGGAGAGAGGAGGTGGGCCCGTCCTGTCCCTCCCCTCCTCCTCTGCTCCGTCACTGATGGGCAGCAGCCCCTCCCCGCTGGCCCCCTGCCCCTCGCCCCGCACGCTGCCTCCCATCCCTGCACCCTCACTGCTCATCTGCAATGGCAGCCGGTCTTCCCGGTGACCAGTCCACACCGTCACTTCTCGGGGGTCCCTGTCCCCCTCCGGCACCCTCCCCACCCCTTCCCCCCGTGTGCACAGGGTTGCTGCTGCCCTGTGCTGGGCCCCTGAGACGCACCTCCGCTGCCCCTGCCTCCCGCCCCCTGTGTGGCTCCCTGGCCCAGAGCGCTGGACCCCGCCGCCAGGGTCCCCAAAGGCTCACGCAGCCCATCAGGGCCATGATCCCCCCGGGGCCCAGCAACAAACTGGAGTGAGGAGAGGCAACCTTGAGAGGACAAAGGAACCAGGGACCCGCCCTGGGGGTGGCCCGGCCACTTTCCTGCTGGAAATGAAGTGACCAGCCGTAAAACCCATGCATAATGCACGCCAGGTTAATGGTTTTCTCAAACATTAAAAATTAATGCCAACTGTCAACACTTTTATGGTCAGATGTCCCCCTTGGAGCTCCATGTCTGGAAATTGTCCCTGTAGGGGACACTAGGGACATACCACCCTGTTTGAAGTGGTCTAAATGCCCTGTGGCGTCAAGGCCATTTGAGGGGCGAGCTGGGCGTCCATGGCTCAGGCCCCAGGCCTCCGTTAGTGCCCTGGCCCTCTCTCCAGGGGTTCGTAAGTTTCACAGCCTCTCTGCTCTTTCTTCTCTTCCAATTCTGTCGGCAACACGGCAGGCAGATCTGTAGATGGACTGGAGTTGGCCAGTCCATGTGACCACTAGACACTTGGACTCTCTCCTTCAATTCCTTTGGGCCACCAGGTCCTGGAGGTGTGGCTCACCTGCCCTGGGGCTCCCTGTTGCTGCCCACAGGGCTTCGGCCTTCGGTGTTGCCGACCGGAGTCCGGAGTCCCTGGCTCTGCCTCTCCCGTCCCTGTGAGGTCAGAGAGAAGGTGGGGTGCAGCCAGGCTGGGAGCCCAGCCGTGAGGTGAAGGCCGCAGGCGCAGCCTACATTCCGGAAGCCCACCAAGGTTGTTCAAGAAGTGCCCTTGGGTTTGGGGCCTGAAAAGCAATATATATATATAAATATGTAATATATTTAAATTGGATTTAAATTTAAATTGAATTAAAAAATATATGTGTGTGTGTATATGTATGTATGTTTTTAAGTCCAATCTGCTGCTCAACCAAGTTTGAAAACACCCCTTTATATTCTCGATAATAAAGCTCAAAACCATTCACTATATTAAATGCTTCTTAACAGAAGCCTGGCCTCCTGAGCCGCTGTCTGGGACCTGCTGGGATTTGCTCTGGTGCTGTTGAGTCGCCGTGGCTGGGATAGGCCTCCGTGTGCTGCTGCCGGGGAGACTGGAGATCAACTCCGGTCTCTCCACTGAAGGCCTCTCACGTGCCTGCGCCTCTTCCCACGCACCCCTGCCGGGCGGGGTGTTCAGGGCCCCAGCGTTGGCTATCGGGAGGCATGGAGAGCTTCGCTCTGCCTGGTGGCTCTGCTGGGTTTCCCACGTCACCTGTCTAGGTGATAGATAACTTCTTGTTTTAGTCCTTTCCAGAAGTGCCCCTCTGTCCTTTGCAGGTTCCTTGGCAAGAATCTTAAGACCTACAACTTGGGAAGGATCCTGTTCTCTCCTTGCAAAGCTCAGCCCAAACAGGAAACTTGCAAGTTCACCTGCCCCTGGGCCTTTGCATATGCAGTTTGCTCTTTACCCTCGCTCTCCATCCTCCCCTCCGCCCCTTTTCCATATTCACATTCTTACTTTGGGTCTCAGATTAAATGCCTCTCCATTTGAAAGGCTTACTGGGCTCTCGGGTCCCTGAGGAGTCCCCTCCGCTCCCACTGACACATGTCCGCCCCTCTTGGCTTTCCTGCCTTTGGCTGTGTACTCAGGCAGGCCCTCTTCAGTGGCTCTGAACTCATATTCTCCCACATGAACCACAGGGCCTTGTTCATGGTCCCAAAGTCCTGGATCTTCTGCCCGTCACTGACGGAACTTCACCGTGGATCCGACTGGTCAGATTTGACCTTGCAATTAAGTAGACTTGACCCCTCTCCAACCTGATTGTACCCCGACGATCTGCCAAGGTGCTATTAGCAGAGTTAGGGAGTACTTTGATTTTTCACTTTGGAATAAGGAGCTATCATGGGCAGGTAAACACCCGGGTGGCCGGTGTAGCTCCCAGTGACCATGGGACACCTGGTGACCCTTTGTGGGATATCCATGCATCCTGTCCATCTAGATTTTGCCAAGAATGACAGAAAATGAAAAATAACAGTAGTCTAAGGAAAAAAGAAGTGGATTATTCTTCCCAGAAAAGCCAGTCGTAGGGAACGCAGGGCTGGCAGGAGGGGTGGGCTCCCCAAGGCCTCAGGCAGGCTGTGTCCTTCGGTAGAATGGCTTCAACGAAAAAGATGGACAATCCCAAGTGTTGATGAGGAAGCAGAGCAACTGGATCTTGCATAGGAACATGAACCAATGCAGCCTCTCTGGAACATGGTTTGACACATTCTTATGAAGTTAAATATCTACCTACCTTGTGATCCAACAGTCACGCTCCTGGATGTTTACCCTAGAGAAATGAAGACCTATGGTCACAGAAAAATCTGTACATGAATGTCTATAGCAGCTTTAGTCACAGTAGCCCCAAACTGGGAACAGTCCCAGTGTCCATCAACTGAGGTGTGGATAACCGTGGTACATCCATACAGTGGAATATTACTCAGCAGTGACAAGGAATAGAAGATCAATACAAGGAACAATGAGAGTGGATCCCAAAGGCATGATGGAAAGAAACAGTCCTCACGTGACTCGTGTGCCCTCTGAATCCATTTGGGTGATACTCGTAGGACAAAGCTCAAACTGGAACTTATCAGAGGTTGCCAAAGAGAGGGGTGGGACAAGGTTATGACTTGAAGGGGACAGTGTTTGGGAGCTCTGATGGACTTGCTCTCTGTCCTGACTAGGGTACAGGTTGTGTGAATCTTTACAGGTGTGGCACATCTCCAAAAGTCAAGGGGACTGTAAGAGGAAATTGGTGTGGATCTGACGGGAAGAGGGTAACTAGCTGACCATTTATGCTTCACTTGCCAGTCCTTGTCCTTTGCTGGGCTGGGGCACGGTGTCTCAGCGCTGGGCACGTTGACATTTGGGGTCCTGTAACTCCATGCTGTGAGGGGCTTTCCTGTGTGTTGTAGGATGTTTACAGCCTCCCCGGCCTCGGTCTCCTAGATTCCAGTAGAGCCCCCCCCATCCAGCGGTGACAGCCAAACCCTCTCCCGACCTGTCCACGGGGACGGCATGCCACTGGTTGAGAATCACTGACTAATCTGAGTTTGGTTATTTACAACTGAACCACCTGCACTGGTCATTCCCTTTCTTGGGGACCCCGTTGCCTTGGTGACAACGGTCAAAGAACTTGCAAGATGTGAGCTGGAGAGGCGGAGGGTGGTGCCCTGGGGGGGTCTGTGCACTGGCTCCGCAGTCCCAGCCTCTCCCGACCTCTCCCCACTCCCTCTTGTACCCATGTCTGCGACTTGCCAGGGGAGCCTGGGTCCGGGCACTGGCCCCGGGTGATGGGCGTTAAGTCTCCGTCCTGCTCACATCGAGAGCCGTAGGTATTTCCCTCCGCTCATTTTAAAGCTCAGAAAAGCCATTCCACTGTTTAAATATGGAAGAGTAGCATATTTTAATAATCAGACCCCGGGGCATAGTTTTTCCTGTTGCATGAAAAAATAACGGTCAAAACAGCCCGCAGCCGATTGCGAAATTATGTAAAAGCTATGCAAAGAAATCCAAGGCCCCCGCCTTCCTTCCGGCGCCTTCCGTGGGGCTGGACCACCTTGCGGTGGTGATCGGTCTCCGGCCTCACCTGCTCCCCAGCCCGCTGCAGAGACGGCGGAGACGGCCGGGCTTTATCCCAAAGGAGCTCGACCTGCTCTGAAGGTGGCTCGGGGGCGGAGAAGGGCGCCGTCACCGTGTCCTGAGCCCGGGGACCACCTGAGTCAGCTCCCTGCAGCAGGCGGCGGCCGTGGCCGTGGTTGAACCTGCAGGAGCCTCGGCGGGAGGCGGGACGGCACCCCTCAGCGCCACCTGCCTCCGCCCGTCCTTCAGCGGCCTCTCTGCCTCTCACCCCAGGTGACGGCCTCCCCCTCGCCAGGGAAGGAAGGCAGGTGGGTCTGCTCCTGGGACCGTTTCAGGCTGCACGTGATCAGGTCCCCGCGCACGGGAAACAGGCTCTGGCCAATATTTTAGCCTACGTGGTGACAGCTGGCGGAAGTCACGGGGAGGGAATGGTCACGGTGTGTGAGCTCCACTGCCCAGAAACGGCATCTGGACGAGACTAGAAGGAGAGGGTGACCGAGAGTAGCTCTGGGCCTGAGGGGCGGCCGCCTCCGCCTCCTCCTCCTCTCCTTCCTCCTCCTTCCTCCTCCTCCTCCTCCTCCTCCTCTTCTTCCTCTTCCTTCTCCTCCTCCTCCTCTCTTTCCTCCTCCTTCCTCCTCCTCTTCCTCATCTTCTTCCTCCTCATCTTCTTCTTCCTCCTCCTCCTCTTCCTCCTCCTCCTCTTCCTCCTCCTCCTCCTCTTCCTCCTCCTCCTCCTCCTTCTCCTCTCCTTCCTCCTCCTTCCTCCTCCTCTTCCTCATCTTCTTCCTCCTCCTCATCTTCTTCCTCCTCCTCATCTTCTTCCTCCTCTTCCTCCTCCTCTCTTCCTCCTCCTTCTCCTCCTTCTCCTCCTCCTCCTCCTCTCCTTCCTCCTCCTCCTCATCTTCTTCCTCCTCATCATCTTCTTCCTCCTCCTTCCTCTTCCTCCCTTCCTCCTCCTCCTCTTCCTCCTCCTCCTATTCCTCCTCCTCCTATTCCTCTTCCTTCTTCTTCTCCTTCCTCTATCAACTCTTCTGTTTTTCAAATTTCCCGTGCAGGGAAATATTTGAAAATATGTTTTAAAGGAATCTTACGCAGAAGCTAAGTGAGAAATACAGAAAAAACAGAAAACATCCCTAGCGATGCTTCGTCAATATGGATTATTTGATAGTCACAGTTTTATTTATTTTGCCCAGTGGTCGGGCTTAGTCTTAGCTGATCTAGGGAAAGATCTTATAAAGACTCCCTAACCCCTCGGGCGATCCCTGGGAAGGGAGGCCGGAGTCAGGGAGGTGAACCTGACGCTGTGCCTCGGAGCCCCAGGCCAGAGGGGCTGGGAGGGCTGCTATTTCAGGAGGAGGCTCTGCCGAGTCGCCGTGGACGAAGTGCAACCTTGTTCCGCAGGACTCCTCCTTCCCTGAGTGCTTGAGGGGCTGAAGAACGGGAGCCCCTACTGCAAGGGCGGGAGGACACGGAGCGTGCCAGGGGACCGCGCCTGCCGTGGTCCGTCCCTGTGGGAACTGGCCTCTTCCCGGGCGAGTGGCAGAGGGCTTGCGGCCTTGGGGCCGGGGACACTCTGCCCTGGGGGACGACTCCACTCCCATCTCCAGGGGACACAGGCAGTTCCGCTCCCGCGACCTTTAAGCGGGCAGCAAAGGCGGCTGAGCCAGCTCCTCGGTGCTGTCCACTTTCCAAATTCTCCAGGCGAGTCCCCAAACTCCCTGGGCCGAGGCCGCGCGCGGGGAGACGCGGCTTGCGGCGCTGGGGCAGGCCCCAGGGCTGCTCTGAGGGTGCCAGGCCTGAGTTCCGCAGCCCCAAGACTCCTTGGATCAGGAGCCACCGCTCTGTGCGGACGCTCCGCCCGGCCCAGGTCCAGGCCACACACCACTGACGGGGCACGCGTCCTACCTCAGGCCCGTTGTGACCTCGCTCAAAGGTCGGGGAAGGCAAGATGCAGAGGGCAGCTACAGCCCTGGGGGCCGAAGCGGCTGGCCCAGGGTCACGCAGCAGGTCACTGATAGACGGGCAGTGTCCTCCAGAGCCCTTGCTCCCCGGTTGATGGTCAATGGCGTATCAATGGATCCGTGGTTGACGGAGGTGTTTATTTTAATCGGCTTCGGTGGCTGATGTCAACCGCTGATGTGTGTGTCGATCCTGGAGCCTGATGCCCACCACACACTTACCTGTTACAGTGACCCAGGACGCCGACAAGCAGCCCGGGAGGGTCTGGGGATTCCCCTGCTGTCTCAGGATGGACACGCTGCTCTAACGAGTGTCCACCTTAAAACAGGCCAAACCTGGAGACAACCAAGGAAGCCCCTCAAGGGGAAGGTCTCTCCGTGGGTGGTTTTCAGCTCAGGCTTAGGGAAAAAAGACAGCAGGAGCTTCCTGGGAAACCTCACTTCAGCATGGTGTGCTGGAATGAGCATCGGGGTTCCATGCTGCCCAAGTGGGGTGGCAGCCAGATGTTCTTTATTTTGGTTATTATTCTAATTAGTTACATGACAGTAGAATGCATTTTGACACATCACACGTACATGGAGCATAACTTCTGATTCTTCTGGTTGTACGTGATTGTGGAGTTACACTGGTCATGTAATCATATATGCACATAGGGTCAAAATGTCCCATTCATTCTACTGTCATTCCTACCCCCAGGTCCCCTCCTCCTCCCTTACTCCCCTCTGTCTAATCCAAAATACCTCTTTTCTTTCCTACCCCTGCCCACCCACTGTGAATTAGCATCCACATATCAGAGAAAACATTCAGCTTTTGGTTCTTTGGGATTGGCTTATTTCACTTAGCAAAATATTTTCCAGCTCCATCCATTTTCCACCAAATGCCATCATTTCATTTTTCTTCAAGGCTGAATAATATTCCATCTTATATATACCACATTTTTTTTATCATTCATTTGTCCAAGGGCATCTAAGTTGGTTCCATAGTTTAGCTACTGTGAGTTGAGCAGCTATGAACATTGATGTGGCTGCGTCACTGTAGTATGCTGATTTTAAGTCCTTTGTGTATAAACTGAGGAGTGGGATAGCTGGGTCAAATGGTGGGTCCATTCCAAGTTTTCTGAGGAGTCTCCACACTGCTTTCCAGAGTGACTGCACCAATGTGCAGTCCCACCAGCAACGTATGAGTGTACCTTTTCCGCACATCCTCGCCAACACTTATTGCTGCTTATGCTGATTTGCCAGTCTGACTGGAGTGTGGTGGGTTCTCAGTGTAGTTTGGTCTGCATTTCTCTAATTGCTAGTGATATCAAACATTTTTTTCATACATTTGTTGATCAGCCAGTTGTTTTTTATTTGTACTTCATAACCGAGTGTGTGTTGGGGGAACAACATCAGAGAGAAGAGGGTCAGGTTTCAGGAGATACTGTTTGTAAAAAAACGCCAGGCTCTGGGTGGGCGTGGCCCCTAAGAGCTACCTCCTTCCATCACCTCATCCGAGGTGGGCGATAGTGCCCCACCCCCTTTTTACTGATTAGGAAACTGGAGCCCAGAGAGGTTTAGTCGCTTTCCCAGGGTTATACAACATGTGACAGAGTTTTGCGTTTGCGGGTGCGAATGTATCTGTGGGTGGGGAGATGTTGGCCAGTAAGTTTCATGGGCTAAAACAGTCACGGAACATACCGGATACTTAGGTCGCACTACAAGGAAATGAACCCAAATACACACTAAAGAATCATAGTAGGACAGAAAGTCGGAAGAAGTATGTTCTGGTATTGCTGTGAGAACGCGTTCCATATCAAGACTCCTCCTGTCCCGTACAACAAAGCTCCTTCTCAATACCTTCTCTTTTTTTAGTATGAAGGATTGAACCCAGAGGCACTTGATCACCAAGCTACTTCCCCAGCCCTTTTTGTTTTTTATTTTGAGGCAGAATCTCTCTAAGTTACTTAGAGCCTCGCTAAGTAGCTGAGGCTAGCCTCAAACTTGCTATCCTCCTCCCTCAGCCTCCCCAGTTGCTGGGATTAGAGGGGGTATACCACAGTGCCTGCCTCAATATCTCTTGACTGAGAAAAATCACAACTGATATGAAGACTTAAGCTCAGTGATGGTTTAAACACTTTTGTTTTACTAATCAGCAGGTGGAAGGTGTCCTAAGTCATCCGCGAGTAGTGCTAGGCACGCCTCTATCTGGGTGTTCAGACCCTGTAAGGAACAAATGGCACTCCTCCCTTGGGGTCTGTGGCTCCCCAGGTTGGAAGCAGGTGGCTCAGGGCATCAGAAAGAGGACACACCAAACACGCTACATGCTACCCAGGCCTGGGAGCCACAAGTGTGGTGGGAGAGGAAAACCTACCCTGGGTGGTCTTCCTGAAGTCGGTGGACCTCCAACTCGGAGAAGGTCACTGGAGCGACTGAACTTGTTATAACCCAAGAACATCATTAGGATAAAACCGTTGGTTTCTTAAACGACCAAATTGGGCCTTGGAGTGGAGCCGAAGCCCCTCCTGGGGACCCCTCCCCTCGTTTCCCACTTGCCATGTTGGGCTGGGGAAACCTTGAGAAAGCAGGTGACCGTGAAGGTGGACTGTGACTTGTTTAGAAGCAGCGTGTGGACTTGCTGTGGTGGCAGGCGCCCTACCCTGCCGCACTTGGGGTGGCCCAGGGGGTTCTCTGTACAGATGAACTCTCATCGGCCGGTCCTGGTAGTGGCCAGGGGGTTCTCTTCTGCGGCACTGTCTGTCTTCCTGTTGACAAACAGGGTCCAGAGGGGTGAAGTGGAGCAAGTGAGAAACCGGCTGCCCCTTTGGGCCTTCCCACCAAACGGTGGGGGGTTTGTAGGCAATCTGGAGGGACAGAGTTTCCACTGTCACCCAGGAGTATGAACAAACAGGAATCACCTGGCTCAACCCCATGAGCTCAGCTTGATACACCTTGTTCTGTGGCATGGCTTTGATAGTACTTAGTCTCCTTTCCCAAGAGAATAATTGCAGGGTCTAAAATGAACCCCTGAATTCCAGCACTGGAAGGAAAGATGAATTCTAACGTGACTCATGACATTCGTGGCCAATGTGGCTGAATCGGGCACCCTCTGCCCCGCTGGGCAACCCCTTCCTGGAAAGAAGCATTGTTTGCGCAGCACCGGGGACCCCGCATGACGCTTTCTAGCAGAAATCCTCCCACGCTGTGTTTCGCAGGCTCTGCCCCTTTGGCTACGAATCTGTTCCTACAGGGCAGGACACTCGGGGACTGGAAGGGCAGATCATCGGGCCACAGATGAGGGCCTAGCGAGGCAGCCAGCCAGATCCGTGTGGAGAGCTGTGCTTAGGACTTAGCCAGCCGCGTAACGCTGACCCTGTAGCGAGTCTGCGTTCTTCACCTCAACAAGGAGAGATGTGATGGGGTCTCTCGCCCAACTGGCTGTCCCTGGAAATGGCATTCCCAGGTCATCAGAGGATCCTCGCTCTTCATTAGTTCTCAGTCGGCTGCAGCTCGGCTTTTCCCCTCCTGCTTCCCGGGCTGGGCACTGTACCTGGACGTGTGGGCTCGTCCGCCCAGCTGCACGCTGATCCCCCGCCCACCCCATCCAGAGGACACGTCTCTGCGGTCTGAGAGCCAGACGGCTCAGCGGCTCGCCAGCGGGAGGAGGTTCTGCCCTCCCCCTCAGGTGATAGCTGGAGACATTTTCCGTTGTCACGACTGGAAGCAAGGGGGTGCTAATGGCATCTGGGAGCAGAGGCCAGGGATGCTGCTGACCGCCCCGCAGTGCGTGTGACAGCACCTTGGACAGAGAGTTGTCTGGCTCAGATGTAAGAACACGGAGGTCGGGAAATGCTGCCGATGCAGAGGTGAATAACTGGCCGGCGGTTCACGGTCTTGGAGGGGAAACTGGCAGGTGGGGGGGACCCTGCGGGTGCCACCAGCGAGGCCCATGTGTTGTGGTCACTTCACCTTCGGAGGCTGGTCCGTTTGCGGAGCTCGGAGGCAGCTCCTTTGGGGCGGTGTCCAGGAGGAGCCGGAATTAGGGAAAAGAGGTCATATAACCAGAGGCCCGGGTGCCAGGGGGCGCTCCTCTGGGGGCGAGGGGGGGAACCTGGCAGGTGGGTGGAGCCTGAGCGGAGGTAGCAGGTTTACCACAGACGCCAGGTGAGGCGACCGAGCAGTCACGAGCGCCGCTGGCACAGTTCACCAGCCGTGTAGGGACAGTGGAGACAGGCGCCAGCTCCGTCCCCGGCTGCGCCCAAGAGCACGGGCTGAGGTGTTCGGATCCTTCCCGTCTTTCCAGAAGAGCCAGAGGCCCAGACTTTAGAGGAAAGTCTCCTGAGTTTTAATATCAACATTAATATAACTCATTCAACGTTTGTTTAGAAAGATAAAAAATCACAGGGGTCAAACAAGACCGGCCCGCGGGCTGTTCCCGGGTTCTGGCTCCCTCCCCAACCTGGTGGGCGGAGCCTTGGGCGCTGTCAGGGGCCTGGGGAGAAAGTGCTCAGCGAACACGCGGGAGTGAGCGACGGCGTCAGACTCCGGCGGGGGCCACCAGGGCGCCCGAGGCCTCCCTAAAGTGGACCCTACGCCAGAATCCGCTTCCTCGGCCACAGTGCTCTTGGCTTTGGGGCTGGGTACGTGGCTGGGTGGGTGCTGTCCTGTGCCCTGTGGGATGTTGGCATGATCCCTGGCCTCTGCCCACCCCTGCCCGCAGCACCCTCTTCACCCCCGGTTACAGCAACCGCACACGGCAGTGTGAGCATGGCCGGTCACAGGTGACCTCAACGCCCCAAGGACTTCACTGTGACCCCGGGGGAGAACCCCCGAGGAGGGCTCCCGACACGCCTGCCTCCAGAGCTCTGCTCTCTCTGCCTCGGGGTGGAACCAGGCGGAGAAAGGGCCTGGCGGACAGCCGCCCCTCCTGAGACCTCCTCTCCCGCCCCCTCGCTTTCCCGGCCCCCACCTTGGTTTGCAAGAGACCCATTGGCCCAGCACAGTGAGCCCCAGGGCGGGCCAGCAGGCCCTTCTCCTGGGACAGAGGTCACTGTGGTTCTCTGCTACTTCCCAGGTCCAGGGGCTTCCCTGTCCCCGCCCCGAGGGCCTCTGGTCAGTGCTCACAGACGCATTGCTCACACCCTGCGTGAACCCTGCCTCCGGCCAGGTGGAAGTGACGGGAAGGGAGTCCCTCCTCTCCAGGGACGCCAGCACTGCCCCTGCGTCCATGGGTCCTGGACAGAATCAGTCACTGATGCAGCCTGGTCCCCACAGTGCTGGTGGCCTTGCTGAGCAAGAGCGAGCCCCTCGCTGGGACCCCCTGGGCAGGCGATTCTCGAACTTGAGCAGCTGGAGAGCCGCCTTACCAGCTCCACCTGGATTTTCTGTCCTGCCGGATCTCGGGAGGGGTTTGAGAGTTTCTTCCACGGTCTTAGAGGCCGCTGCTTCCCCTGGCCCCGGGGACATTTGAGAACACTCGTCTGGGCTCCAAAAGACCCCACTGTCCCTGCTCACCGGGTTCCTCTCCTCAGTGCAAAGCTCAGGAGGCCAGGAGGGACTCAGGAGGCCCGCTCCCCGCTCCGGCCGCGTCCTCTCGGGAGGCAGACAGACCATAGCTCGGTCCTCTGGTGCTGAGTTAGATTGTAACTTGCTGTGCAAATACTTTGCTGGTTCAATAAAGTGAATTTATATGTCTACCAGCTCTTTTGTTTTTTAATTATTTTCTCGTCCCTTTGATAATGTCGCGAATTTGGATGGGCCTCCCGGTCATTCGAGTGAATTAGTGAAATCCCCCTTTATAGGTTTTTGTTTGTTTGAGCTTAACAGAGGTGGTTTAAATCAACCGCCGTCAGAAATGCCTTCTGCCACAAGGGCCTGGCTCGTGCTTCATTAGGAGCTGGCTCAGCTGCTGCGACAGATACAGATAGGAAGAGTCTGCCTCTCTGCTGTCGGGGAGGCTGGGATATCTGGGTGGCTGTGGGCGGAGCTGTTTCCAGTGAGAGATGCCCTTTAGATTTCTGCATTTCCCGGGACGGAGCTCTGTTGACCTGTATGCAGAGAAGGGCGGGAACCAGGGGAGCCGGTCGCTCACATCAGGAATGTGACCAACTCTTCCCTGTGTGCCTGGACTTGGCTGGGTTAGCACTGAGTCTCCCGTCAGAGCCCTCCGTCCCAAGTAACCCGGTCCAGCTCAGAGAGGAGTGGAGGCTGGACACAGCAGGCAGACAGCACTCAGAAATCTCAAGGTAGCCAATGTTGCTCCTTAGTACTGAGTACTTGCATGCCAAGTTCTAAGTCTCTGTGTCTCACTTAACACTCAGTACTGAGTACTTCCATGCCAACTTCTAAGTCTGTGTCTCACTTAACACTCAGTACTGAGTACTTGCATGCCAAGTTCTCAGTCTGCATTCTCACTTAACACACTCAGTACTGAGTACTCGCACGCCAAGTACTCTCACCTACCATTCAGTACTATTTGCCTGCCTGTCTCGCTTCCTCTTCGGACCGCTGCACCGTGGTGCTGTTGTTCACAGGTGAGGAAGCAGGGTGGACGAGATTCGTCTAGCAGATAGACGGGTCCTGGCCAATAAGAACAGAACCAAGTCCCCAACCTAGTCTGCTTCCCAGTCTGAGGTCCTAGGCAGGTGGCTCACACTGGGGGGCACCTGCACCTGCCCAGGGCCCTGTTCAAATGCAGATCACTCGGCTCCACCCGCGGCCCCTCCGACCCAGCGGGTCTAGGGTGGGACCTGAGAATTTGAGCTTCTCACTGGTTCCCAGGTGCTGCTGCCGCTGCCAGTCCTGGGGCTGCACTGGACACACTGAAGGGCTGTCCCACTCTGTGTGTCCAGCAAGGGCACAGTTGTCACCTTCATGGCAAAGAAGACTTGAATTTGGGGACGTGCCTCCCTGCCATGAGCACCCTGAGGGAGCCCATCGGTCCCCTGGTGGAGACTGGGGCTCCTGGAGGCTCAGACCTGAGTTGGGTCCCCTTAGACAGGGACGTGGCTCAGTTTAGAATCTCTTAACCCTCTCTGTCCCCCGGACCCCCAGAGCACAGGCTGGCACAGCGCCCCCTCCGCCTCCTAGCCCAGGACCCGGCTGGGTGGTTGCTCGGTGACAGTCATGTGCTATGAAGTGATCCAGTCTGATGGGCGGGCAGTGAGGCAGGGGCTGTCCTTTACCTGACGCTGGTGTCCTCCAACCCGGCGGGTCCTTTCCCGAGCCGCGTGGGCAGGAAGGCCAGCGTGTGGAGAGAGGATGAGCCCGTGCCTGGCTCGGGGCTTGCCTCCATCTGCCCCGCTGTGAGGGGAGACAAGCCCGGGCCCTGAGCCCAAGCCAGGACCGTCGCCACCCGTGTGTGAGTGGCTGGGGCCCCGGGTGGGGGACGGCAAGGAGGACTTTCCCAGTCACCCTCAGGATGGAGGAACCAGCCGGGCTGGAGGGGGACCTGCCACTCAGCTGCAACCTTGGCTGCCGTGGGAAATTCTCCGTGCGGCAGCGAGGGCCACACCCGTGGGCACCTGAGCTCATCTGGAAATGACGCCCGGAGCGTAGGAAGCTCCCGGCACACGCAGCTCGTGTTTCCTCATCGTCGTCCTCTGCCTCGTCCCCAGATCCCGGCCTCAGGTCCCTGTCCACGAAGGGCCACTGGTTATGGGGGGGTCATGGGCACCACAGGATCTGGGTGCCCAGAGAGTAAACGCTGCCTGTCATCGGACATGTCGCCTCTCAAGGTCAAAGTCTTCTGACCATCTGGTGAAAACCACGCACTTGGGAAAAATACACGTACGGAGACATTTTTAAAACCGTGTCAGGCCAGGGAATGTCTGAGCCTTGATCCGTGTTCACAGCCTCTGCTTGGGAAGTCTCTCTGAGACAAGTCACTCAGGGGCTGGGAGCTGGCTCTGCGTGAAGCGCTTGCCTGGCACGCCCGAGGCCCAGGGCTCAACCCCCCACACGCACCCCAGGTCACTGAGACCACCGCCCACAGTGAGTCCTCTGTCTGTGTCCCCACAGTCCAAGTACCACGGCTGCCTGGGCAGGAGGAAATTGCCTGAATTCACACCGGCATGTTTAAGAGACTGTCAAGAGCTTCTGCTTTTATCTGCTTTGACATTAAATTTTAAGAGACTGCCAAGAAAAAAAAAAAAGCAGAATCTAGCCAAAGGAATGTATTTCTAATGGTGGAATTAGAGGTTATAGTTCTGCAAGTCTCTGAGGAGAGGCGACGTCTTGATGAAATCGAGGACATTTGGGTTTTGTGGGTGTGTTAAGGGGACTGGGAAGATAAGAGAAGAGAAGTCAGCAGCGACCTCGCCTCTCTGCCCACCTTGAAGTCCTGTGAGTTCCTCTCCAGTTCTTATCTCCACCGGCAGCACTTGACGTTAAGGCTTTAGAATCAGCGGAATCCAAGGGCACAGTAAACTTCTGGAAAGTCAGCCACCATCTTGCTCCTGCCTGGGTAGGAAGTGGTTTCCATAAACGCAAGATGACCACGCGTTCAAACCTATCCCCGAGGTAGGCATGATGTTTAAAAGTGAGCTTGCTGCCTTTCCTGTTGGCCTTACAAGCTTCCCGCACGGCGGGTCCCAGCGTGGGTTCTGGCTGCTTCCTGGGTTGCCAGGGAATCCTTACAACAGGGGAACCCGGGTCCCCCACAACCCCCAGGCCAACCACAAAGTAACAGACAACGCAACACGCGACACACCGCTGCGCTGAGGTTGTTCTTTCCCCGCAACTGAAGGGGTAAAAGGGCATCATAATTTTGCTTCCCGACGTGTTTAAGAACCTGTTATTAAAAGGGAATTAAACCCAGGTCCCGGGCAGCAGCTCCGTGACTCTGGGAGATAATCTTGATAATGAGATTAGTGGAAGGACAGCCCCAAGCTGGGCTCTACCTGGTCACCGCCGGCTGCCTCCTTCTCCCCGGCTGTGCCACGGGTCAGTCCTCGGGAGCCGCTGGGGACGGGAAGGAGACAAACAGGGCCCAGGACGCTGGGCTGGCCGCGTGCTCTGTGGGCAGGGGTCCCTCGTGCGGCGCTGCTCCTGCGGGGATGGTTGGCTGGGTACCTAAGTGCGGAAGGCTCGGATCTGCTGGGGAAGCTTATTTATTTAATAGCAACCCCACGCCCAAGAGCCGGCGGCTGCCATCACTGCCTCGATGACGGTGACCAGGAACAGAGAGCAACTGCGCGAACGAGGACCCCCCAGTGCGTCTGGAAAGCCCCCCACCCTGTGCCTCAGGAGGTGGGTGGGACATCTCCACAGTCCGGGGCCTCTGCCAGGCACATCCAGAGTCACAGAAGTGGCCCTGGTGCAGAGGAGGAGGCGGGAAGGGACTAGGCCGGTGCGCACTGACCCTGGGCTGCGCACTGACCCTGGGCCGTGCCCTGCGTGGAACCTTACTTGGCAGACCTCAGTCACACCCCAGGAACAGCCTCAGAGGAAGCGGACGCTGAGGCACCGGGAGGCTGGGCAGTTCCCGAGGCCACAGGAGGGAGGATTCCAACCACTGGAGGCCAGAGTCAGTGGGTGAAGGCAGTGGACACGGCCGATTCATCCAAGGCCCTGGGAACCCTCTGCCTGGCCGGTCACTCCTTTCCTCGTGGAGGGCCTCCTGAGGCCCCGGGGGACTCCAGCCAAAGGAACGTTGCTCTGGTGGAGAGCAGAGGCCAGCAGGCTTCCTCCACGAAGCATCAGATTGTAGATATTTCAGGAACTGAGCAGGAACGCAGGTGGAGAAGACATAATTGAATCATTTGACTGTGTTCCAATAAAACTTTATTTACAAAGACAGGTGATGGGCTGCAGTGTCCCGAACCTGGTGAAGGGTGTGCTGCTGAAGCCAGATGGGCACAGGGTAGAATCCGGGCTTCACCACCTACTGGCTGTGCGTCCTGAGGAACGTTCCTTACCCCCACCAGCCTCAGCTTCTTCATCTGTAAAGTGGGTCTGAAATCTTACCTACCTCACATGCAGTGTCCGTGGGTGCTGAGGTTGGGAAGGACAGAAGAGACTCCCGGGGTAGGACACTCCACCAATGTCATTGTCCCCTCTTCCAGGGGGCAGGCCAGAGACCTGCGTCAGATTGGACAGCAGCCATGCCTTCAGAGTGATGGCCCTGTGCCCAGGCATCTGTTGAAGACCCAGGTTCACTGAGGCATTGGGACCCGTCTGCAATGCTGGGTTAGCGCTCTGGCCAATACGGGTCTTTCTCGGTACATGTACACACACATGCATATACATACACGCACATACACAAGCACACGTACGCTCATACACACACATATGTACATGACTTACACACATATGCACATATATATTTGAAAGTACATGAAAGGCTTTCTTTTTTTTATTTATTTTTTTATTGTAAAAAAATGGGATACATGTTGTTTCTCTGTACATGGAGTAAAGGCATACCATTTGCATAATCATACATTTACATAGGGTAATGTTGTTTGATTCATTCTGTTATTTTTTCCCTTCCCCCCACCCCTCCCACCCCTCTTTTCCCTCTATACAGTCCTTCCTCCATTCTTGCCCCACTCCCTAACCCTAACTCTAACCCTAACACTAACTCCCCCAACCCCCCATTATGTGTCATCATCCACTTATCAGCGAGATCATTCATCCTTTGGTTTTTTTTGAGATTGGCTTATCTCACTTAGCATGATATTCTCCAATTTCATTCATTTGCCTGCAAATGCCATAATTTTATCATTCTTTATGGCTGAGTAATATTCCATTGTATATATATACCACAGTTTCTTTATCCATTCATCAACTGAAGGGCATCTAGGTTGGTTCCACACTCTGGCTATTGTGAATTGAGCAGCTATGAACATTGATGTGACTGTATCTCTGTAGTATGCTGATTTTAAGTCCTTTGGGTATAGGCCAAGGAGTGGGATAGCTGGGTCAAATGGTGTTTCCATTCCAAGTTTTCTGAGGAATCTCCACACTGCTTTCCAGAGTGGCTGCACTAATTTACAACCCCACCAGCAAAGTAAGAGTGTACCTTTTCCCCACATCCTCTCCAACACCTATTGTTGCTTGTGTTCTTGATAATCGCCATTCTAATTGGGGTGAGATGGAATCTTAGGGTGGTTTTGATTTGCATTTCTCTTATTACTAGAGATGTTGAATATTTTTCCATATGTTTGTTGATTGCTTATAGATCTTCTGTGAAGTGTCTGTTCATTTCCTTAGCCCATTTGTTGATTGGGTTATTTGCATTCTTGGTGTAGAGTTTTTTGAGTTCTTTATAGATTCTGGAGATTAGTGCTCTATCTGAAGTATGAGTGGCAAAGATTTTCTCCCACTCTGTAGGCTCTCTTATTCCTATTTACACATAGCGAAATAGTTTTAGAGAGGAAGAGAGCCTGGTTGTCCGAGACAGGACAGGAAGGGAGGGAGGGAGGGAGGGAGTGGGTCCATCACAGACCTTCTTAGCATGGACGCTCCCTCTTTCTTGGTGACCAGCCTGTCACCTCCCCCTGGGACCTATCCTCTGCAGAGCCGGTGTTCAAAACTGTTCTCCTAAAAGTTAACTTCCGCCTGTGCAATTGAAAGGATGGCAACATCATCTATGTCCGATTTTTAAAAGGAATGAGTTGTGCTCATTGGATGAGCTTCGATCAGAAAGCCAGAAAACCGCAGGTGCCGAGGAGGGTGTGTGTGGAGAAACTGGAAACTTCGGGCACCCTCCAACGTGGGGATGTGGAAACAGGCAATCACTGCGACGGCTCCTCAGAATTAAAACTAGGATGTCCATGATCCAGCGACTCCACTTCCAGGCACAGACCGGGAAGAATGGAAAGGAAGAGGGCTAGGGCGGTAGCTCAGTGGCAGAGTGCTTGCCTAGCAAGGGCAAAGCCCTGGGTTCCACCCCAGCGTCACAAAAAGTGAAAAAAATAAATATAAAAAAGGGTTCACACCGTCATTTATTCACGAGAGCCAAAGAGGTGGAATCCACCCCAGGACCCACCTTCAAATGAACGGATAAGCAACATGTGGACCACACGGACCCTGGACTATTACTCAGTCTCAAAAAGAAAGGGCGTGCTGACAGATGCGTCAACCGAATGAACCTGGGGACAGGGCGCTAAGTGAACAAGCCAGACACAAGATAGGCAGGTGCTGTACCACTCCGCCTGCGTCAGGTTCCCGGAGACAGAACGCCGAACAGTGGTTGCCAGGGGCAACTGTCTCGATACCAGTTTGATCAGTCTTTTGCTTAAATGAAAAAATCAGTGATTCATCCCCTGCTGTATGCATCCGAATCCTCTGCAAACTTGATAGGAACAGTCACCAAGAACTGTGGGGTGCAAGGCAGATCCCGGCCCGGGTGCCCCCCCTGTGCTGGGAGAGGTGGTCTTGCCCACATAGGAACTATAACCAGGGACTGTGCCCCCAGCAACCCTGCTGATGTTCGTGGAGCACCAGGTATTCGGGCGAACAGGGCACCCGAGGGGCGGAGCGGAGCCCTCTCTCTGCCATCTCCTAGCAGGCTCTGTCTGGCGGCTGGCTTTCCCAGGTCTGCCACAGCATTGAGACTGTGTCCCGTTTGCTGAGCACCCTTTTTGTCCCGTGGAATCCTTGGACATCAAAGGAATGACATTTATCGACTCTGCTGATAGAATGATTGATGAATAAGTTATGGGATGGTCTCTTCGTTTTCCATTGAAATGAATTATTTAAGTGCTGGACCTTTACATTTGCTGTCAGGAAGTCTGGTGTCTCAGGGGTCGACCTTCAGGGGCTCGTTAGGGTTGGAATAGGGTCGGCAGCAGAATGGGGTGTTGTTAAGGGCTCTGGCTTGTGGGCAGACCCCAGCCTGGGCTCGGAGTCAGAATGGAATCTTTGGGTGCATCCATTTCGCTTCTGTGAAACCTGGAGGTGATGACTGTCTTTAGCCCCGAAGGGCCACCTAGAGCAGCCGTAGACCCTGGGGCCCGACATGGGGCCTGTTGTCCAGCCCTGAACCCTCATTAGCTGTAATGACCATCACCGCTCTTGAAGTCGCTTGTTTTGTGAAAGCACATGGCCACCTCGGTCAGTTCCTTGGTACCCAGAGTTGAAGCCACCACTGGGGTCCAAAGTGTTTACGTTTCCTTTGGCCATTCAGGGGCTACAAGTAGGGAAAGGTTTGCAGGAAGAGGAACCCAGAGATGTGAACTTTGGGGGTGGCATGGAATTAGATCTCCATTGGTCTAAGTAGGTAAGCCCCAGCTCCCTGGGGGTGCCATCACAAATCACCACCAACCACATGTCCTAGAACAATGGACGTTTATTCTCTCCACGCTAGAGGCCCCGGGTACGGGATCAGCTTTCAGCCGTGACATGTGCCCTCCTACGGCTCTAGGGCGGCCTCCTTCCTCGCCTCTCCAGCCTCTGGTGGCTCCGGATGTTCCTTGGCGGGCGTCCACGTCCGCCCACCTCTGCCTGCCCTTCACCTTGGCCTTCTTCCCGTGGCTTCTCCCCTGTGTCTCTCTGGTCCTTCTTAGAAGGATGCTAGCCATCGCATTTAAGGCCCACTCTAAATCCAGAAGGTTCCATCACGTGATTCTTCACTGGTGTCCTCTACACAGACTCTTGTTCTGAATGAGGTCATGTCCTGAGATTCCGGGTGGACAGAAGCTTTGGGGGGAGGTGCCGTTTAACCCATGGTGGACATTCGCCGCCCCGGCCAGCTGTGACGTCACCTGACTCCGGATGAGGACAGTGAGGTGTGCAGAGCCCCTGCTCCCTGCAGCTCTTGCTCTCCAGCTCTCCCCAGAGTCCCGGTCTCGAGGGATCTGAGTCACCCCAGGGAAGGGACTCCCTCAGGCTCCCTTCCTGCCGTGGCCACTGCGCCCCGACTTCTTGGGCACAGAAGCCGAGGGACCTTCTCGCAGGAGCGTTGAGGGCCGTGCTCTTCCCTCTCCCCGCCCCTCGGGCGCTGGAGGGCGGAGCGCAGGTCCCACGGCACAGGGCCCTGAGCACACCCGGCTGGCCTCTCAGCCTGGCGTGTCTTACCTGAGGCGTCATCTGACTTGAACCCCAGGCAGACCTCTCTTCAGGTTGTCACTATTCTGGAACAAATGGAGAACACCGGAAGGAGCTTCCCAGGGGGGACCCTGCCTCCCGTGGAAAGAGCCCCCGGAAATCTTCAAAACCCGGGTCCTTAAGTTGCTCCAGCTGACTGCCAGCAGCCGTGCGGCCTGCGCTGTAATATGTAGACGCATTCTCAAAACTAAAGAACAAAAGGCACAAAATGAATGAAAAGAGATTGATTTCCAGGCTAGATTCCCTTCTACAGAACTCTGAGTGATCAACTTGCTCCTCGAAGCCAGACCAGAACAGACCCTGACTCTCGGCGCTTAACACCTTCAAATTCATCTTCTCCTTCTTCCTTTTGAAAATCAAGCTCCTTTAAGCCCCATCTCAGGAATGAGCTCTGATGTGGCCGACGCTCAGGTGGGAAGAGAACCAGGGGGAGCCACCGACTCGGAGGTTCTTTCAAACGCTGCGCTTTTATGGCTCCAAAGAGACCCGGCGGCACCTCCGAGTAAATTCCTTAGTCAGCATGAAGGAAAACGGGGGAAATCAAAGTCTCTGAGACACTCAGGAAACCTACGTGTAATTTTCTGTCTTGCGAGTGGAACAATAAGCGAGTTAAAGCGAGCATGTGTGCCCGTCCACTCTGAGAAGCTAATGCTTCTGCCTCCAAAGCTCCCTGACCTCCCTGGGCAAGTCCATGGTGGCTTCATGGCCATCCTCTGTCCCAGCTGACCAGTTTCCTGGCTGTCCCCCATGGGATGGGGACACTCTGCCTGCTGGGTAGATGTAGGGCCTTTGCAGCTGGGCCTGGCTCCTTCTCCGAGCAGAGAGGCAGGTTCCCTCCCTTGAGGTTCCTCTGTGACATCCTCAGGGGCTCTGGAAGCCCTGGATGTGCTTCCAAGGGGACCCGCCTGTCCTCCTGGACACAGCTACAGCCCCCGGGGCGCCATCTTGCTTCCCCTTCCTAGGTCAGAAGAAGGACCCAAGGGACACTGGAGCTATGGTGGGGACAGCAAGCTGACCGAGGGCTACTGTAGGGCCGCTGACCTCAGTGCCCAAGTCATTTGTGGGTTAGACTCAAGAGGCCAGCCTCACCTGGACCACGGAGGCACCCGGAGAGCAGGGGCACCCGTCCATCTCTGCTTCCTGTCCTCTCACGTGGTGCTCGACCACAGGCCTGTGCTGGACCACAGGTGAGGTGGCCTCATGAGGACCATGGTGAACGAGGAGGACTTTCAGCCCCATATCTCACATAAGGGAACTGAGGTCTGATGTCACAAAGTGACCTCCAAAATCTCTTCACCCAAAGACCAAACTCGTCTTGTGGTTTGAAACAGGGCTGGCGGCCGTCCCTCCCACGCAAGCCTGCCTGGGTGACGAGCGGCTCCCTCCTCCTGTTCCTGTCCTCCTCCCCCTCACTTCCTCCCTGTCACGGTAAAGCAGCGGGTGTCACCTCCTTCCCGTCTCCTGCAACAAGATGCTTCTTTACAAACCTGACCACAGCTGCTCACCGCGCCCTGGATAAAGGCGACGGTCTGTCACCGGCCCTCAGTCTTGTAACCGTCACCTCCCCTCCTGTGACAAGGGCCTTACTGCTCTCGTGTTCGAAAAAGCAAACAGCAGACGAGGTGTGTGCTGATGTCACAAAGCCGGTGACGGCTCATGGCGGCCGGCGTGGATTTGTAACTAACCTGTTTTGTATTTAAAAGGAGTTTGTGTCTGAAATTCCCTCCTCCCAGAGCAGTATGGAGTGGAAGCCGTGTGGAGACCCCAGAGACCCTCTCAGACAGAGGACATTTGTCACAGATTGGACAAAGGGGAATTTTCAAAGATGTGTGTTATTTATAAACGTCTTCGAACCCGGGGAGGTTCTTCTTCTTCCTGGGGATGATGAGAACTTGTGAAGACAGTGTGGGGACCCATCTTGAAGGTTAGGAGCCCCACGGGGGTGTGCCCTCCGTCCGCCTCCGCCCCCGCTTGGGAGACCCTCGCCCTCTTCTCTGGGAGGGTGGACTTGGTTAGCATCTTCAGTCCGCCTAGAACCCCTCAACTGTCTGGATTGTGCCACCACTCAGAACAGACGCAGTGGGGGGCTTGGGCTCTGGCCTCGGCTGCTGTGCTCAGTGGGTCACTCACTGTCCCACGGTGGCAGCAGATGTGGACCAGGATCTGGAAGAGCAGATTTACTGGGAGCAGAGCAGGAGAGCAGAGGACAGGAAGTGGGATTACTCAGACACCAAGAGACCAGAGAGAGCGTGGCCGGCCCCAGGGGAGCTCAGAGCACAGCCAGACCTTTGAGGGAAATGGTCCCTTGGGCACGTCCATCCGTCCTTGGCCAGGCCCAGCCCCGTGGAGCAGACTTGCCTCTCCTTCCTGCCTCCAATCCAGTGCTTCTCACCCAGAGATAGTTATTTCTCCCTGAGGACCTTTGGCCAAGTCTGGAAACATCTTTGTCACCACTGGGCAGGTGCTGTGAGCTCCCAGTGGGTTGAGGGCAGGGATGCCACTGAGCATCTTGCAGTGAACAGGTGGCTCCTCTCCACACACAATAAAGAACTCTCGGACCCAAAGTGTCCACAGTATCCAGCCTGAGAAACCCTCTCTGACCCAACCGTTTTGATGTTCAAATAACAGACCCGAGGCCGGAACCTGGTCCTCAGCATTCAGAGCTCTCCCGGCTGAAACTGCTCATGGCTTGTTTTTTAGAAATAGTTTGGTGCAATGAGAATTCATGAAAAACAGGCCAACCTTTCCTGGGTACCACCAATCTTTAGAAGTTATCTGGAAGTATACGTCTGTCCTCCGAAAGAGGACTTCAACTTGAGGAGCCATCCAGGTACTCTTGAAAAGAGAAGAGCTGTTTAAGAGGTCATCTCTGGCAGGGTGGCAAATAGGTGCCCCTAGCGGATCTGCTCGACACAGGTCTGGTACGTGGCCAGGAAGTTTTCTTCCTTCCTCTCTTCAGATCTATGTAGGCAAGAACTTAGTCTCTCCGGGTATCATGCAAGTTCTCCCCACGATACTTCATCTTTACCAGCCCAGGTGCGCATGACCCGCCCCTGAAGATATCTGTGTGTTTCCCCTGGTTGAAGGGAGTGCTTCTCAAACTGGAGGGAGTCCCAGCAACACCGGACGCCTCATTAACACAGATCACTGGACCCCACCCTCGAGGGTCCACTTTAGGGGGTCCCTGGTGGTGCCTGGTGATTTGTATTCCTGGTAGGTACTCAGGTGATGCTGGTGTTGCTGGTCCAGGGACCACACTTTGAGAACCAATGGGCCAAAGCAATGATTCTCAAATGTGAATGTACATAAAGTCACTTGGGAAGCCGGCTACAAACCCAGATGGCTGACCTCACTGCCCAGCTTCTGCTCCAGCAGATAAGGGCAGGGGCCTGGGAGTCGCTACTCTTGACACCGCACTCCCGGCAAATCGGAGGCGTGCCGGAAGTTTGAGAGCCCCTGCTGCAGGGGTGTGTGAGTGCCGTCCACCGGTTCTCGGGTGCCTGTGCGTATCACTCACTCAAGAGTCTTGGTACGGCACAGGTGCTGCCGCAGTAGGTCCATGCCCAGGGCCTGAGGTTGTGCACTCTAACAAGCTCCGGGTGACGCCCAGGCTCCTGTCCAGGAACCACACACTGAATAGCGCATGACAGACCAAGGGTTCTCCCCCAGGGGCGGTTCTGCCACCCCCCACCCCATTCCCAGGACATTTGTCAAAACTGAGGACATTTTTATGGGTGCTGGGAGGAGTTCTACTGGCATCTAGTGGGTAGAGGCCAGAGATGCTGTTGAACACTCTCAGATGCACAGGAAAAGCAAAGAATTATCCAGCCCCAAATCACTATAGCGCTGGGCTTGAGAAGTCACAGGGGAGACGGAGCACGGAGAGGCTGGCTAATAGCAACACGGTACCAGGACGGTCGAGTCCCGACTTTTCTTCCTTTCCTCCTCCTGTTTAGGGCTGCGGGAAGCATCCTCGTTCCCTGACGCTAGGACAGAAACCTACCCGCCCCCGGAGAGAATTGGGAATGAAAATAAACGTCTGTGTCCCTTGTTCATTCCCTGCCTTTCTAATCTTTATTTTCCTTGTTCTGCCTCATTTCCATCCAGAAAGTTCTTGCCCTGTATTTTCTGAAAATTAGAACATCAGGCCCTCCGTGTGCACCGCGCTTGCTGGAGAGCAAGCGGGGAGCAGGGATGGGAGCAGCTGTTGGCAGAACTTTCCAGGCCGGCAGCGGGCGAGCCTCGGAGCACCGTGGCTGCTGTCCACACAGAGAACAGGCCGGGACGCCTCCTAATCGCTCGGCCTTTCATCCCTGCGCCCAGCCTGCAGGCGAACAGCCTCACCTGGACTCCCTCCGCGCTTTCCTTGGGGAGCCACACCGTCCCCTCGGGGTGATTGATGGCAGAATCTGTCCGACGTGTGTGACGTCAGAGAGGTCGGGACTCCAGGGAGAAGGGCAGCTCCGGGCTGGGAACAAAAGCCCCCCGCCGGCTCCCACCTTGCCCTCGCGGTTCGCTGACTCGGTTCGTGTCCTCTAAATGGAGTGGCAGATGAAAAAGACCAAAGAAGAAAGTCAGGTTTCCTCCTCTTCTCTAATGTCCGTGTCCCGCCTTCCCAGCCGGGTTGTAATGTGGACAGGTCATTGTCGCCCGGAGAAGGAGACGCCTTTGAACGTGGTGTGGTCCTCGCCCTCCCTCTTGAAAAGTCAAGGCCATGGCTGTCTGGGTCCTTCTTGCAAAGGGTCTTTGAAGGCTGAGCTGTTCAGATCCCACCCACGGAATCAGCCCTCCCTGCTCTGGCTGTGTCCAGTGAGTCACTTGTCTGTATCCAGGTACCTCAGGGCAGACGGCAGGAGGGCCACCAGGCAAGCGGAAGCAACAAAGAACCTTCTGAAAGCTGTCAGGGGCTCACAGGATCCCCAGGAGGTCAGAGAACCAGCTTTGGGGTAGCCGTCCAGCAGGCAGGGTGCCCGGATCCCACCGCCAGATTGCTGTGTGGAAATACAGCTCTGTTATCACGGGACACACCCTGCAGAGGGCAGTAGGTGCCACGTGAGCTGCTGTCCCTGCTGTCTCTGGGGACAGGATGGAATAGCCACACCTGTACCCAGGATCTGCCTGTGCCAGACTCCCCCAGCCATGAGCCTCTACCTTAGAGGTAAGCCTGGGCAGTCTGATGGTGGGAGTCCAGGCCACTGCAAGAGAGACTGAGAAAGAAAGTTTCCAGCTTCTGATGTGAAAAGATAAAGCCTTATAAGATACGGAATTCCAGAAACATGGGAAGTGTTTAATGTAGCAGGTGCAGGGGCCCACACCTGTAATCCCAGCAGCTGGGGAGGCTGAGGCAGGAGGATCATGAATTCAAAGCCAATCTCAACAATTTAAGTGAGACCCTGAACAACTCAGTGAGTCCTTGTCTCTATATAAAATATATTTTAAAAAAGAAGAGGGTTGGGGTATGGTTACTTGGTTCAATCCTCAATGCCAAAAAGATAGATGATAGATAGATAGTTATCTATCTATAGATAGATAGATAGATAGATAGATAGATTGATAGATAGTTTATCTATCTATAGATAGATAGATAGATAGATAGATAGATAGATAGAAAGATAGTTTATTTTCAGTGTGATCCAAAAGAATGGCAGGTAGCCCATAGCCTAGGCTGGGCTTGACCTTGACTCTTTACATCTCAGGGAACCAGGAACTTTCAGGGCAGCAAAAGAGAGACCCATTGAAGGGTTTTCACGGTCCCTAACCTCCCGGGCTGTGATATGATAAGCTACTCAAACCTTTGCCAAGGGTGCTTCCAGGCCTTGCGTGAAGGTAAATCCTGCCAGGGACTGGCCAGGGCTAGACCCTGGGTGGACGCTTCCCCTGCCTGTAACCCACAGCAGAGCTCCTCGGCCACCTTCGGGGATGGTTCCAAAGTAGCAGGTGCTGATTCTGGATTTTCTTCCCAGAAGCAGCGATCGTGGGCTTATGGAGGTTTGATTATTTTGGAACGGGAACCAATGATGGACTGAGGTGCATGGTGGGAATGAGGCTTCTTTAAATAATCCCCGAAATCCGAGGTCCTGCAGTTCCTGGAAGCAGCAGCAGCCTGGAAGGCAGCCCCGGCGGGAGCTACTGTGCCGCCTCACGGATGTCGGCTGTGCCCACGGACGTGGGGAGAGGCCGGGGTGTCTGGTGAGAGCTCACCACACGCTGATGCGGTTCAGTATCTTCTCATTTATTCATTTATTTGATTTTGAGGTAGTGGGGCTCAAAGCCAGGGCCCTGAAGGCGCCAGGCAAGAGTTCTAGCCCTGAGCCATGTCCCTAGCCCTCAGCATCTTTATCACACACAACCGCGCCTGAGTACTTGGTGCCAATGCGCCCCTTCCCCTCTCCTCCTCGAGAGAGAACTTTCCAGGCTAAGGAATTTTATCGCCTTTCTTGTTCAGAACCTAGAGGAGGCCTTTATGGGTCACTGAGCTCAGGGTTTCTCAGAGTGTGGTCCTCAGGCCTCCTGCATCAGATTCACCTCTGGGCCTTGGTTAGAAGCAAATTTCCTGGCCTCATTCCCAGACCTTCCGAGTCACTCCTTGGTGAGGCCCAGGGATGTGTTTTAATTAGCTTCTGGGGAGTTCATGTGCATGCTGAAGTTCAAGAAGCTTGGTCTAATCCAGTCCCCTTGTCCTATGCATGGGGACACAGAGACCCAGGGAAGGGCAGAACCTTGCTCACAGGTGCATGGGTGTTACCAGCAGAACAGAGCCTAGAATTTTCTAATCTGTATCTCCAGTTCTCCATCCCTGACACCTTCTGCTTCTCCAGCAAATCATCTTTGTATCTAAATTAGGAGACATTGAAGGCAAACAGCAGAACAAAAAGGCAACTCTGTTTTACACCAAGGAGGTCTTTCCTGCATGGTTTTCCCCCTTAAGCACAGCTGTGGTCACCAAAAAGACCAGGAGCCACCTGGTTACAGAACCCATGAGTTCGGTGGACTTGTCACTGAAAGCAAAGTCGCCCCTGGACTCCAGAAGGAAGGGCACTTGCTAGAAGTCAGACCAGCACTAAGTGCCCACCCCCAAATACACTCACCTGCCCTTCAATGCTCTGCCCCGGGTAGAGTAGATGTCACCTTCCCCAGGAAGATTTTATTCATGCAGCCCTGGGCCTGGCTGCTCACCGGGGTGAGCTGGGCACTTTGGAGCGTTTACAAGGGACCAAGACCAGTGTCTCAGCCGCTGGTTCCCGCCCATGTCGGGGTGCTGCGGTTGGCGTTTTTATGGCCGCGTAAGAGGCCCCGCGGCTGGAGACAGGCAGAGGTTCCGCTGGGAAACATCCTGTGAGGAACCCTTCTCTCCAGAGCACTCAGGCTGGCCTTGCTTGCAGGCTCCCACGTCCCTTCAGGCTGAGGTCCCTGTGTTGGCATTGAGACCCGTCCCAGGGCTGTTTGGACGGTGACTTGGCTCCACAATTTCTTGTGGTCCCTGGGGACAACGGGTTGCTCCTCCTGCCTGGGCTGCCATGGCCACCTGGCACCAAGGCCACCAGCTCCTGCCAGGCGGTGCTCAGCAGGTCAGGCCCACCTGGGCTGATGGTGGCGGGGAGGGAGCCCCGAGTCACGTCCTCAGCACGGGAGGCGGGTGCTCGGCTCCTGGAGGAGGAGACGGCTGGAGCGGCCGTGGCGGTGCCAGGGCACTGGGCGGAGCTATGGCCCTGCTTCCTCTGCATCGGTCCTTCCACTCGAGGCTGCTGTGGGTCTCTCCTGCCCGTGGCCCTCCGTGTCCGAGGGCAGGCTGACGCCCCTCCCGGCTCCCTCTTTCCTTACCGTCGCCTGTTTCCTCGGCTCGCCTGCCGTCGGTAGCGTTCCCCGGGGTTGGCCTGTCTTCCTCTGGTCTCCGGATCCCGCCGGGCCTGCCACACGGCAGGTGCACAGTGGCCGTTCGGGGGAGCGGGTGGTGAGTCAAAGCTGCCTTTGCAGGTGTTCCCTGCGTGGGGAGCGGACGGCTGGGGACGGCCATTCTCGGGGAAACTCTGGCCTTGTCCTGGGTGGAGGAGATTCTCCTCCCGCCACTCTGATTATTTCCACCCTCTTCTGCTGCGGGTGGGGAGGCTTCCCCGGTGGCTTTGCTCTGTGGGTCGGGGGCCTCGTCCAGGTCTAAGCAGAGAGAACTAGAGGGGGGCCACAAAGGTCGAGGAGGTGAAGGGGCTGACCGGCATTTTGGGAGTGGAGGGGAGGGTGACCCTCAAGGGCACCGAGAGGTCCCCAGGTGAAGCCCCAGGGGGAGCTGGGTTGAGCCTGGACTCCGTCGGTCGCAGGAGCTGTTTCCCTGCTCAGAGGCTGGCACTGAGCCACTTGGAATCAGCTGTTGGCCCCCTGCTGGGTCACAAAGCAAGATGATCTTTAATTATGCTCCTTGCCCCACGCGCAAGGCCAAGCCAAAGCGAGGCGCAACGTTCCGCTGGATTCCTGGGAGAAGCGCGAAATGCCGGCTTCTTATCTCACCTTGGGGCGCCGGCTGAACCTGAGGTTAGGAGTTCTGACCTGGACTCCTGGCCCACAGCCAGCCAGCCATGGCCCCTTGGGGAGGCCACCTGACCCCCGCCTACGGGCCTCAGTTCTCGTCTCCCTGATGGAAAAGATGGTGCCCGCTCTCTCCCCCCATGCAGGTTGTGATCATCGAGTGAAAACCAACGGGAACCAGCAGGTGACTCAACCCCACTGTGGGTCAGTCTGTGAGTGGATAGGCCAACCAAAGGCGGGTGGTCCATCCACACAGCAGAACATGACTCACCAGTAAAGAGGAATGACATAGCCAGGCTCAGTGGTACAGGCCGGTAATCCCAGCAACTCGGGAGGCTGAGGCAGGAGGATCACAAGTTGGAGGCCAGCCTCGGCAACTTAGCAAGGCTCTTTCTCAAAATGAAAAAGTAGAAGGACAGAGGATGTAGCTCAGTGGTCAAGTGCTCCTGGGTTCAATCCTTAGTACCAAAAGATAAAAGAAAAGAAGAAAATGAGGTGCAGTTTACAACACGGATAAACCTCGGTAACATTAGGCTCAGTGAAGGCCACAGGTTGTATGAGTCCATTCAGATGAAATGTCCAGGAGTTGGCGACTCTGTAGAGACTGACTTGGGGGCAGGGAAGAAAGGGGACTGACTGCTAACAGGCACTTAGGTTTCTTTGGGGCTGCTGCACAGGGTCTGAGTTATATCGTGGAGATGGTCACCCAGCTTTGTAAATATACTGAAGTCCACGCGTTGTGTACTGTAAAAGGGCAGCTTTTATGGTGTGAGAACCGTGTCTCCCTACAAAGCACACAGATGTGCTGTGTGGGAAAGGGCTGTACAAGCACTGAGCAGGCGGCGGGTGACCCCAGCCTCCTCCTCCTCCCCAGGGAGCATCTCAGGACCTCCCGCCTCCCGGGGACTGTGCCAGGAGCTTCGCGGTCTTGCTTTGCATTGTGGATCTTATCGGCTGTGTTTTGTAAAGAAGATAAAATCGGAGAAAATAAGCAACATGATCAAAGTCACAGGTCCCGGGTTGGGTGGCCAGACTCGGATGCAAGCCCAGGTCTGTCCGACCC
The DNA here is from genome assembly GCF_902686445.1 of Sciurus carolinensis. Taxonomy (NCBI): domain Eukaryota; kingdom Metazoa; phylum Chordata; class Mammalia; order Rodentia; family Sciuridae; genus Sciurus; species Sciurus carolinensis. The sequence goes on along the minus strand of NC_062213.1, from coordinate 198,947,867 downwards.
ACAGTCTAGACTCTCTCCTTGATTCCATGCTACTCTTTCAGGCCCCCGGTTTCTGGATTAGAATGAAAAGCCTACTCGGGGGACAGCGGCTGTCCTTTAACTTAAAATGGTTCCCAGGATGTCGCCGCAGCACCCGGGACTCCCGCAGGATTCCCGCCAGGGCGGGTCGAAGCCAACCTCGGGAGCGACGGGCCTCCGAGACCAGCCCCAGGTCTCCCACGAGTGGAATCCCAGGATTCGGAGAGCGGTCAGAAGGTCTAGAGCCCCCGGGGACCCCTCCTCAGAACCTGGTGTCACAGACCCGCCCCGGAGCTCAGGGACGCTGCCTCGGTTTCCCTCCGAGAAGGCTGGAGACGCGCGTGCCCCATCCAAAGTAGTTGAAGGGTCTGTGCCAGCCTATCAGGGGCCTGCTGGTGGTGACCACGCACTCTAACAACTAAACACCAAGCGTCAGCGTTGTGATCAAAGGACAGCCACCCGCTGGGACAGGCCCAGGCTCTAGTGTCCACGCAACTGACGCGTGTGCTTTACAGAGAGCACACGGGTGTGGAAATGGACTCTCGGGGTGCCGGGGCTGCTCCCCACGGCCCACAGGGTCTGATCCCAGGTTTGGAAGTGAACACCGGTCAGGGAAAAGGGGCTGTGAAGTCAAGGGGCCTTGGCACTAGCCCTGACTCAGCTGGGCTGTGTGATGCCGGGGGACTCACTTGCCCTCTCTGGTGGAGGTGTGTTATCTAGTGAAGCAGGGGCTTAACTGCAAAACCAGGGGGTCCCCACTCATCCATCAGAGCTGTGCGGAGGTCCTACTCTGCTTGTCCCACAGCAAGGTCCTGGGGATAGCACGGTGGCAAGAAATGGGCACCAGCCTTGCTTTCTGGAGCTTAGGAGTAAAACGATCCCCAGTTGCACAACTGCAGATTGTAGCTGTGTAGGAGCCACAGGGGTTCTGAGATCACACAGACCCCGCCTTCTGCAGACCCACTATGTGCCGGCCACTCTCCTCCTGCTGCGTGAGGTGTACTTTACTCAGGTGTGGCAAAGTCGTCAGCTCAGCAAGGGTGCCATTAAAGATGGGGGTCTCAAGAGAAGGGGTGTCTGGCCAGGGGGGCCACACAGGGAAGCCACTGCGTCCCTCTGGAGGCAGGGAGGCCGGCAAGGGCTGTTATGGGGGTTTCTGTGAGAAGGAATAGGAGGGACAGGGTGAGTTCGGGGTTGGGGATTGGCGTCACTTGCAGGCTCTGGGCTGTAGGGACCGTCCCGACCTGCCCAGTGCCTGCTCCTGAGACGGTCTAGGGTGGGGGTAAGGGGGGGGTATGGGTGCCAGAGCGGCCCTGTTGTGCCCAGCAGGGAACAGGGCGAGGCAAGGAATGGCCCAGGAGCCTGGGTGAGTCGCACAGGAGTCGGAACGCGAGCCCGCAGTCGTGCGCCCTCCTAGCTCCTAAGGACCCGTCCGCCCGAGGAAAGGCCTTGGTCTGGCTCCTGCCTGGGGACCCGCCTGCAGGAGGGAGGCCCAGCTGGAACCCGGTTCCCTGAGCAACTACCTGGACCCTGGACGGGTTTAAGCCTGCGGAGGCCGGAGGGCGGCGACTCCAGGCCGCTGAGCCAGGACCTCGGCGGGGGCGGGGGGCGTGGCATTGTGAATAAGGTCCCCAAGTGACTCTTTGAAAACAAAATCGTGGTAAAATTCGCCTAAGGCGAAATATACAGGTGGGAAGCTGGACGAGTCTTGGCGAATGTGCACCGGTGTGACCCACCGGCCAGGGGGAGGGTCCGGTCACCCTAGAGGGCGCCACGTGCCCCTCCCATCAGCCCCCTGCCGAGCTCGCTGAGGGTGGCTGGTCGGCCGCAGCTGGAACCTCGCGCAGGTGCAGCCCCGGCCGCAGGCTTTGGGATCGGGCTCCTTCCGCGGCAGAAGGGTTCCACTCAGTTCCACGTGACAGCAGAATGCGCTTCGGCTCACTGCCCGCAAAGGGGCACGACTTCTCCTTCCACTGGTCGTACCCCACGCAGTCGCACCATTCGCGTGATCTAACGTGTACGTAGGGTGTCCGTCTCCTTCCACCACCCTCCCATGGCCAGACCCCTCCGCTCTCCACTCCTCTCTGCCCAGTCGAAAGTTCCTCCATCCTTCAGCATCACATCCCAGAGAACACACGTGGCCTTTGGGGTTTGGGGCTTGGCTTATTTCACTTGGCATGTTATTCCCCAACTTCATCCATTTACCTGCAAATGCCATACCTTCATTAAGGCTGAGTAATATTCCACTGCGTATAGGTACCACAGTTTCTTTATCCATTCAGCTATTGAAGGGAACCTAGGTTGAGTCCACAGGTTAGCAATTGTGAATTGAGCAGCTATGAACATTGATGTGACTGTGTCACTGTAGTATGCTGATTTGAAGTCCTTTGGGTATAAACCCAGAAGGTGGATAGCTGGGTCAAATGGTGGCTCCATTCTGAGCTTTCTGAGGAATCTCCATACTGCTTCCCAGAGTGGCTGCACCAATTTGCAGTCCCACCTGCAATGTATGAGTGTGCCTTTTCCCCAAATCCTTGCCAACACTTATTGTTGCCAGTATTGTTGATAATCACCATTCTTAGTGGAGTGAGATGGAATCTTAGGGTAGTTTTAATTTGCATTTCTCTAATTGGGGAATTTTTTTATGTGTTTTTTGATCTATTGTATTTCTTCTGCAAAATGTCTGTTCGTATCCTTAGCCCATCTATTGATTGGGTTTTTTTTTTGGGGGGGGTTGGTGTTAAGATTTTTTGGGTTCTTTATATATCCTAGAGATTAGTGCTGTATCTGAGATGTGTGTGGTAAAGATTTTCTCCCACTCTGTAGACTCTCTCCTCACATTATTGTGGTTTCCTTTGCTGAGAAGAAGGATTTTAGTTTGAATCCATCCCATTGATTGATTCTTGATTTTATTGCTTGCATTGTAGGAGTCCTGTTAAGGAAGTCAGGTCCTAAGCCGACATGATGAAGATTCGGGCCTACTCTTTCTTCTAGTAGGTGCAGGGTCTGTGGTCTAACTCGTAGGTCCTGATCCACTTTGAGTTTTCTGCAGGGTGACAGAGAGAGGTTTAATTTCATTTTGCTGCATATGGATTTCCAGTTTTCCCAGCACCATTTGTTGAAGAGGCTGTCCTTTCTCCATTGTATGTTTTTGGCACCTTCGTCTAGTATGAGATGACTATGTGGGTTCGTCTCTGCATCTTCTATTCTGCACCAGTGGTCTACATGTCTATGTTGGTGCCAATACCATGCTTTTTTTTCTTTTTTAACTATGGCTGTGGACTATAGTTTGAGGTCTGGTATTGAGATGCCTCCTGCTCCACTCTTCCTGCTAAGGATTGCCTTGGCTATTCTGGGTTCTTATTTTTCCAAATGAATTTCATGATTGCCTTTTCTATTTCTGTGAGGAACATCATTGGGATTGTAACAGGAACGGCACGAACTCTGCATAGCGCCTTTGGTAGTGTGGCCATTTTGACAATATGAGTTCGCCTATCCATGAACATGGGAGATCTTTCCATCTTCTAAGGTCTTCCTCAATTTCTTTCTTTAGTGTTCTGCAGTTTTCACTGTAGAGGTCTTTCACCTGGACTGATCCCAAGTATTCCATGTTGTGAGGCTATCATAAATGGGGTAGTTTTCCTAACTTCTCTCTCAGAGGATTCCTCGCTGATGTATAGAAATGCATTTGACTCATGGGCGTTGAGTTTATATCCGGCTGCTTTTCGGCAGAGCATCTTTGAGATCCACCAAGTTGCCCGGGTGACATTCCCTAGCTGAGGCGTGGGAAACTCTGTGGTTCCCCCCGGTGTGTTCTCTTGTTCTCCCGACCATGGACATTTGGATTGTTCGCAGTTTGGACCTGTTCTGCATAAAGCTGCTGTGGACATTCATGTCTGTGTCTTACTGTGGACATGAGTGACCGTCTCGCCTGGCTCAGCACCTAGGACCGCTGTGGCAGGATTGCCCTAGGTGATCCGAGGCCACCAGCCCAAAGCTGGCACTCCACAGACCCTGGTCCGACCCCCTCCACTGCAATCCTTTTCTGCTCCCAAGTCCTGCAACCCTATTTCAGCTCAGAAATGACATTTAATGGAATTTCACTTTTTTAACTGTGAAAAAATATGCGTAACAAAAAAGGAAACATCTGAAGCATCTTCAAGCATAGGGTTAAGTTACAGTCACGCTGACGTCCAACCCTCACCTCTGACCATCTCCAGTACTTCGGTATCTTCTCCAACTGAAACTCTGCCCCATGTAACAACAGCTCCCTGTGCCTCTCTCCACCCCAGCCCTAGGGACCTCTGTTCTGCTCCGTCTCTATGAACTTGACCACTCCAGGGACATCACGTAGGTGGAATCATACTGTGTTTGTCCTTTGGCAGTACTTCACTTGGCATCATACCTTCAAGTTTAATCCATATGTCACAGTGTCCTTTTTCAAGGCTGAATAATATTCCATCATGTTATAAAGCACATTCTGTGACTGTGTTTTTGTTTTAAACGGAGAAAATTTTCATTCTAAGAAAAAGAGTTTAGAACAAGGAGAGAGAGAGAGAGAGAGAGAATGTATGAGAATGTACTGATACCCAGACCTTAAACTGTGGATTCCTCCCTTGCTCAACCAGGATGTGTTTGGCCGTGTTCGTGACATATGACATTCTAAGCCCAGGCACACGATTCCACCCAGGCAGGTTTCAGGTGCCTTTCGCCATCTCTTTATTATAAAGATGCCTGGATAAGGAATATTGGCAGCGCTGCCAGCCCCGGCTCCCGCCTTCGGAGCTGGTTCCTGGTTGAGTCCATGAAAGTCCTTCCTCCGTGTCATCCTCTAAACCGCTCACGCCGGAGTCTGAGGACAGAGCTCTTGGTTTGTGTTTCCCGTGGTTCTTAAAGCCCTGTTGTCGGAGCCCACACGCTGCCGGTTCCCACCAGATAAGAGGAGGAGCCTGTGGCATGGGGGAGGGGTGGGGAGTGTGCACCGAAAGCCACCGGGACCTGGACCTGCACCTTCCTGGGAGCTGCCGAGGGCCTCCCCGGGGTTGGGAGGAACCTGAGACAGACAGACGGAGTCACCTGCCTGGGTGCTGAGCCGCCCCAGAACTGCAGGCGGACAACAAAGGCCGCAATTAAAACTGTTGCTGTGGTTGGACCTTCGGGCCTGCCTCGCAGGAAGAAGGTCAAAGGCGCAGCTCCAGCTCCTGGGCAGAAACACAGAGCCAGGCGCGCCCACCCTCCAGCGGGGGGCGCCACTCAGCCCTGAGCCCTCAGTCCACGGGCCATTCCTGGCCAGGGAGACCACCACTCCCTCCGGCCCGCCTCCCCGGCTCCCTGCTTGTTTTCTTAACTGTCGGGCCCTTAACGTGGAAAGCACTCAGTAAATATTTATCAGCTAAAAGTGCGAAGAGTGAGTGCCACCTGTTCACGACCTGCCCATTCGCCAGGGAGGCCACCAACTCCTTTAGGGCAGAGTCTCCTCTTCCCCCAGCTCCTAGCGCTGCTTGGTTGGGAGAGAGCCTCAGGCAAGGTTCCCAAACTCGCAAGGTGACCCCACCCTGTGGTGTCCCAGCTCTTTCCAAGCCTGTGTGTCCTCCCTCCTACCCTGTGTCCTCGGCACCACTGAAGCAGTTTTTCCTGTTACTTATTATTCTTTAACTCCCTGGCATACAACATATGCCCAGCATATAGTAGCAGCTCAATAAAATGCACCCTGGCTGTTGAATAATATTTAAGATGCAATTCCCATTCTCTAACCCACGGGGGTATTTCCAAAAAAATTTTTTTCTGAAATATAAGCGGAGTTGCTCTCCAGCGCCTCGTCTCTCCACTTCATTCTGGAATAGAATCTGCGAGCCCGCCCGGGGCCTCTTTCAAGCAGGTGGCGCTAGGCCTGCCTCAGGCGCCCGTGAGTCCTCTTTTCGGCTGTGCCAGGCTCCGCGTGGTGCTTCGTTGGTGAGCGTTTCAGTGAGCGTGGAAACTCGGGGAACAGCACCCAAGGGTGCTGGCTTTGCGGATTCGCCTCTTGGACTCGGGGCTGGGGTCGTGTGTGGAGGACACTTGTTCGGCTCTGGGGTGGACAGAGCAGGCTCGATCCCGGCTCCTCCCTCTCGTCAACCTTTTCCTTGGGGACAAGCTGTTCCCCCGAATGCCCATGTCCCACATCAGGTGGGGACAAACCGTATCCAGTACAAACTGATGCGAGGATTGGCTGGCGCATTAGCTTCGTGCTGGCCAGCTGTGCGTGGCCGGAACACCTGAGCTAAACCATTTCTAAGAAGGAAAAGTTCACTTTGGCTCGTGGTTTCAGAGGTTTCCGACCATGTTGAAATGGCCCGGTTGCTTTGGGGCCCGTGGTGAGGCAGGTCTCGGTGGGAGCAGAGAACATAAGGGACCTGCGCACAGAAGGAAGGAGACAGAGGAAGAGACCGGGGTCCCAGAATCCCTTCCAGGGCACGCCCCCAGTGACCTCACCTCCTAAGGCTCCGCCCCCTGCAGTAGGACCCCAGACTGGACACCCTTCAACACAGGGCCGCTGGGGACATTCCTCATCCAAACTCTAGCCCCTTCCAGTGGCTGCTGTTGCCAATGCCCAGACTCTCAGTGGCTTCCCCAACTCGAGTTCACTCAGGGTCACAGGGAGGTGTGGGCAGAGCAGGCGCCTCCGGGCACCCCTGGCCCTCCGCCTTCTCTGGCCCCGAAGGCTGCCGGAGCGTGTGGCGCCCCCCTCTGTCTTCACAGCCACTGGGGCGGCATCCCTGATTCTGCTTCCGTGGACACAGGGTCACCTCTCGCACTGACCTGCTCGGCATCCCTCTTATTGAGACCCGCGCGGTGACATGAGACCCTCCGGGGTGATCCAGGACCGTCCCCCTTTCCTCCGTGCAGGGTACCATAGTCACAGGTGGGGCATCGGGCTGCGGGCATCTTCGGGGACCATTCTGCAGCCGACCACAGATGGGATGCATTTACCTTGACCTTCGTGTACCTGTGTCCCGGTCCCAGAGTGAAACTTACATCTGGAGCTCTCTCAGCCTGAGTGGACCCCAGAGCAGACCCCGAGGGAAGGACTCCAGAGCACACCATTGACCCGGGAGACGCCAGGACCCCGCAGGGCTTTGGGAAGGAGGGCGAGGCGGGGCGGTGAAGGCAGCTACTGAAGGTGACTTTCTAAGCCAGGTACCCGGGAGCTCAACCCCCGGCGGCCAGTGCAGAACGGCCTCAGAGCTGCCCGACCCCAGGGCAGAGGGAGCCGGGGAGCCCCACACCCGTCCCCACCAGCCCTGGGTGCAGGAGCTTCCTGTGGGGCTGTGCCCTCCCGGCCTGCCGCACAGGTGGCAAGGTGAGCTCAGCTTCAGGCAAAGCAGAGGGGACAGCAGAGCCGGCAGGCAGCCCCGTGAGCTCTGTGTGCCCGAGGGGACCGGCGAGGCCCCAGGCCATCAGCGCGCCGCCTGCCCAGCACCTCTGCCTCTTTCTTGCCGAACGTCCTTTCCTGCTACTCCCAAACCTGTCTATGTCAGATGCACAGTTACTTAATGAAACCAAGGTAAATGCGTGGTGATTTAATGAAACTAAAACGAAGACTTGTTAGGGGTAAATTGCTTTGAAAAACTGCTGTTTAATTAGGTATAATCAAGACAACCACCAAAGATGGTGGCAGGGAGGAAGAGCCACACAGATTCTAGAAGCCGGGGTTGTTTCTGGCCCCCTCTACAGAATCCCAGGCTGGAAATGGCCGACGCTGAGTCCGAGTGTGGTCTTGGTGCCCGAGCCCGTGTGTCCCAGCTGTCACTCCCTGCGTGGGCCTCCTTCCCACTGTGTTGGCTATTGGTGAGGTCACTTCCCCCAGGTCCTGCACTTAGGAGGGGTGGAACTTGAACCTGATCATCAGTCTTTGCTGGGCACTGCCTCTGGGGGCCCCGTCTGCCACCCTTGAATGTCACTCTGGAATTGCTGGAGCTGACGCCATCCTACACTGCTCGATAGAGTCCTGGATCGGCAGAGGCGGTCCCTTCTCCCAGGTGTGGGAGAATTCCCTCAGGACCTCTTGCCCATAACGTCCTCATAGAAGGAATCGTAAACTCAGAACACCCCAAAAATCACAGCCAGGTCAGCAAGGATGAGCCAGCAGAAATTCGGGGCACCTGCCCTCCGCTTTGCCCAATGTGGAGGGGAAGCTGGGAGGAGAAAGCCCTGGCCCTGGCCTGGCTCTCCTGAGACCTCCAGAGTGGGCACAGGCAAAGTCCACCTGGACCGTCAGTGCGCAGGGCTGCGAGGCCAGAGGCGTCCACGGTGTCCTGAGTGCCTGGGGCTCGGCTCCTTCTAGAAGCCTGTTCCTGGGAAAGAGCTTATTAAGCAAGCCATTACCAGCCCCAGGCAGGCTGATTCTCTCCGTCCACTTTACATGGACCCTCCTGCAGGGGGCGCTGGGGGCAGGACTCTCCCCAAGGGCACTGGTTCAATGAGGGGTGCCCAGAGGCCTCTCAGGACATGCAGGTGGGACTAGCTGAGGTGCTTTTGTGAGGCAGGCCTTGCTACCCTTCGAATGGACAATCAGTCCGTGTGTCACTGTGACCACCAGCTCCCAAAATAGCCTTCGGGACCTTCGCTGAGGTTTCTCCAGGAAGCATCAGTTGGCCGGTTACTAGGTAGGCTGATTCTGTCAGTATCCGAATGGCGGCCTTTGAGGTGCTGGATGGAGGGGGGCCTGGACCACGCCGTAGCAGAGTTGGGAAGGAGACGCCTGGAGCTGCCACGTCCAAGGTGGATGAGCTCGATCCAGGTGCCCGGGCAACAGCAGAGGGCGAAACCCAGGAACCCAAGCAGAGGGCGCGGCCAGAGAGTAGGCTAGAAGCCAGCAAGGTCAGTCTGCAGGGGTGGACACGTTCCAGTTCCTGGGGCCCTTTGGCCTTTCCAGGAAGCGGGGATTTGTCCCTAAAAGGAAGTCGTCACTGGCCGTACCTGATTTTTACAGACTGAAATTCAGTTGTAACGAGAAGGCAAGAGACTGGGATGATTTATCTGTGTAATAATGAGTCATATTTCAAGAGTTCTCTGTGCATTTTCACGGGGCTTAAGTTGATAGGCAAATTCTGTTCTTCAGTTTTAATTATGCAAAACCAAGAAGCAAGAGTTATTCTCTTCATTTGCAATGCAGAGACCAAATCTGATTATTTGGCCCTGCACCAAAAAAGTTGGGCTGAGGCTCTGTGGATCACCCCTTCCTGGGGGGACCAGGGACTTGGCATCCTGCCCCTGGAACCAAGAGAAGTCACAAGTTCCCAGCATGCACTGCTGCGCCCACTGGGCCTGCGGCCCCCTCCCACAACCTAGGCGTCTCTTCCCCTGGGATCTTTTCCTGCCGCCGTGTCCTCCTCTGCGTGTGCTGCCTTCCTCCCCAGCCTCTGCACGAGGGCCTGGGCCCAGAGACCTGCCACCTCTGCCTGGTCACGCTGGAGCAGGCCGGCCGGGGCAGTCAGGATGGGGTCTGGCTCTGGCTGTGTGACAAGGGACTCTCCCCACTAGGCCTCCTCATTGATAAAAGAAAACGCCGCGCTACCTGGCCTCTTGCTGCCTCTTGGCTTCTTTCAGAGGCTGCGTCTGTCCTGTTGCCTGCCGTGTCCCGGGGGGGCCAGACACAGAGGTGCTCAGTGTGGGGCTGGAGAAGGACCCCTGAGCACCGGGCTCATGCCAGGCAGCGTCCACCCCAGGCAGACATCCAGGAGGAGGGAAGAGGACCCTGCCTCCAGCGTCTAGAGGTGGGAATCAATAGGGAAGGTGCTATGGCTGGGATCTGGAAGGTCCCCAAAGCCTCATGGGTTGAGGGCCCGAGGCAGCAACATCCAGAGGGGGGCTTTGGGAAGTGACGATCTTGGGGACTCTGAGCTCATCCCTGGACCAATCCATGGATGACTGAATGGACACCTGGAGGTGGTAGGAACTAGGAGGTGGGGCGTGGCGGAGGGGACAGACACGGGGCGAGCCTCTTGTCCCCATCCCCTCCCTCCAGCTCCCTCTCTGCCTCCTAGCTGCCCTGAGCTGACAGCTTTCCTCTGCCTCCTCCTTCCACCAAGAGCCTCTGCCTCGCCTCAGGCCCAAAGCCATGGAGCCCACCCACCACAGACGGAAACCATGAGCAAAAATCACCTCTCCTCCTTGACATCGTCCTGTCCGGTGTTTTGCTCACCGTGTGGAAAAGCCAACACCGAGTAAAGCATTAGAATATGGTACGAGCCCGGGTACGCAGCAGCGAAGCCCGTAGTCTGGCATAATTAAAATGTACTAATAATAAACGCAAAAAGATGGGAGGAGAGAGACACAGAGCCACTGAGGAACGTGCCTGGTGCTAGAGGGGGTAGAGCCAGGATTTGGACCAGGCAGCTTGACCTCTACCATTACCTTCCTGATCTCTCATAAGCAGCACCAAGCCTGTGGCACAGCCTAAGAGAAGTGAATTTCAAGTCACACTCAACTCCACGTCCCTGTGACCTAGCAACTAGCTGTGCTGCACTGGGCAACTCAGACAACCTCTCTGAGCCTTGGTTTCCTAATCGATGAAACAAGACTAGAAACAAGACTGGAAACCTCAGAGTTTCCTCATGATGATCAAAGGAGATGAGATGCACCCCAAGCAGCAGCTAACACAGTAAAGCTCTGTGCTTGTTTTAGACAAGGAGAGAATGTGGCATGAGCGGGCAGAGACAAGTAAGTAGAAAACTCTGAGGTGGCGGAGAGGAGAGACGGTTCTGTGGCATTCCTCGGGCTTTGGCTTCTTCTCCTTGGAGGAATTTCCACAGACTTGCCCGCGGTTGTCAGCACACGCTCAGAACCTCGCAAGGATCCCGCGTGTCGCATGCGTCACCTTCCACTCACAGCGTGGCCGCTCGCCGCTCTGCGTGCAGAGGAGGCCCAAACAGCACCCACGAGCCCACTCACAAGTGCCTGATGCATCCGGGCTCCGTAACACTGTCCTCTTTCAAGTGCCAGTAGGAGCTGATCGGTGCCACTGCGCTAGGCCTTGGGCACCGCATTCTGCGCTACAGAGCTGCTCAGGACCCCACCCCGCCCGCCTGCGGAAGGTGACTCCCCGCAGGATGCCCACAAAGCCAGTCTCTCACCCTCTGCCCGATGGTGAGGGGAAGCCCGGCTGGTGGAGGAGGTGATGGTGTGGACTCGCCAGCCCGCGCAGCTGCCATCAGAGCACCTGCGTTTCAGGACACCGGGGACCTCGTTAGAAGCTGACGGATGACGTGCAGGACGGGGCTGAGGATTACTGCTCAGCCGGGCAGCGCTGACGCTGCTGGAAGATCCGGGGTCCCTTCCCCAGTGGCCGGGAGGGAAAGGGAACAGGTGCCGGTCCTCCCGGCCATGGGAGCCTGGCGGTCCCCCCGTCCCAGCTCCCCAGATGGCCAGGGGCGGCACTGCTGAGAGCCCCCTCCTCAGGGGCTGCTTAGACCCCGGCAGAGAAGCACGAGAGCCCACCCGTGGTGCTCAGCTTGTCCCCGGGCACAGGGTGCCATGACGCCCTCAGACGGCAGGGGACTCGGGAGACCAGCCAGGGCAAAGCAAATGCACCCCGAGAAGCAGGCACCCGAGCCACCCAGCAAAAGAACGTCACGTCCCGGGGCTGTGGTCCTTCAGCAAGTGGGACAGGTGCCTCGGGCTCCTGCTGCCCCCAGGGCCTCCGCTCCCCGCTGGCCAAGGCTGCCGTCCGAGCAGGTGGGGCTCCTGCACCCCGCCCTCGGCTGCAGAAAGCTCCCTTGATGGCCAAGGCGACCTGCGGCGCTGACACCGTCACTTCCCACGAGCAGGTCAGCGGCAGCCCGGTCCCTGGGTGGTTCCGCCTGTCGTGAATCATGCCTCTCGCCTCTGCGCTGCGCTCCGTCTCCCCTGCCCAAGCACCTGTGGCCGTGAACCTGGGACACCCTGGATGTTCTGACTCGGGAGCGCCAGGTTTAAGGAGGCCTCTAAGCCGAGGTGTGGGCCAGGGAGCAAGAGGAGCCACCACGTGGAGGTTGCCGTGGTGAGGACCCAGCTGGCTGGGCGTCCTCCAGGGCCAGGATGGAGGGCCGGTAATGACAGGCCCCGCCCTGTCCCCAGGACCGACCTGGGCCGACACAGCTCCCGCAGATGGAAGGAGGCCTTCTTCTCCAGCTCTTGTTCCCTTTCCACAGAGTAGACGGTGCCTTTCAGTTTGGGCCAAAATCATTCACCATAAAGGAACAACCCAGAGAGGAAGGCGTGCCCGCTCCAGACTCCCTCCGCGCGCGGCCCTAAAACCTCCCTAATAACTTTGCTCAAGATAAAACTCTTATCCGTAATTCACTGGAGCAGAGTCATTGGCTGGATAAGGCCGCTTAGAAAACAAATGCAGATTTCAATAGTTCATATTGAACTTACGTTCATATCTCAGGTGCGCAGGGATAATGATGTGGCAATTAAAGGCGAATCTGTAATTTTTAGTCACAGCGAGGAATGACTCTGGAGTGAACCAGCGCTGACTTAGATATTTAACTGAATGTTAATTTTTTTTAAAGCTTTGGGGATTTTCTGACTATTGATGGATGACTTAGTGCTTTCAAATTTCAGGTGGGGGAAAAAATAATCCCCTGATTTGGCACTTTATATACGAATGTCTCAATATTATGTCGTCGGTTGATTCACCCTGAGCACAGTGTGTCGGCACAGGGGACCAGCAGCATCTGAGCAGGTGACTGTGGGCTTTCACACGTGCGCACACGCACACGTGGACCACACAGCCCATATGCACACACCATGGACGTGCGTTTATCAAGACAGCTTTCAAGGCAACGACAGAAGATAAACAGAGATGATCTCCTACTGGGTTTTCCCATCTTCATTTATTTTTTGTGGGGGTGGGTGCTGGGGATTGAACCCAGCAGCACTTTACCACGAGCTCCCTCCCCAGTCCTTTTTTATTTTTATTGTTTATTTTGACACAGGGTCTCACTAAGTTACTCAGGGCCTTACTGAGTTGCTGAGACTGGCCTCAAATTTGTGATCCTCCTATCTCAGCCTCCCACGCCAATGGGATTACAGGCAGGCACTGCACCCAACTTGTCTTCATCTTTATTTTTTTTTAGATGTTGATGGACGTTTATTTTGTTTGTTCATTTTTATGTGGTGCTGAGAATCGAACCCAGTGCCTCACACGTGCTAGGCAAGCGCTCCACCACCGAGCCCCAGCCCCAGCCCTTCAACTTCATCTTTACACATAATCATTCCTTGTCCTTGCGCACACCTCACCTGCTCTTGACCCAGCAGGCTCTAGAGCCAGACCACCTGAACAGGTAGCCAAGCCCACTGGGGTTTATCTGTATCTGCCAATTCCTCGTTCAGGTCTTGACCTCAGTTTGAGCACTTTGGGCTGCTCAAGGATCATTTGTAAAGGGAATGGAGGTGTCTCTGCTTAGGTCACTAAGCAGCCACACTGGACCTTGACTTTGTGTCCAGAATCTCCCTGCTGATCTGCAGAGCTAAGCAGGGATGAGGTGTCTCGGACAGAGACCCTGGTCCTCAGACTCTCTTGGCCTTTGGACCTCCCGGACAGAGCAAAGGACCTGTCTGCTCCTTATGGCCTCCTCTTGACTCACCCTCCTCCTAAAACCCCTTCTGCGTGGGGGAGGCTGTTCCTTCTCCTGGCAATGGGATGCTACAGGAAGGGCAGCAGAATTGATCATTTCTTCCCACCAGGAAGGAGGAAGTCACATGGCTCTCATGCTAAAACTTGGTAAAGCCTCCGTTCGGTAGACCTGAGGGAGGGTCAGCAACTCTGGTCCCAGCTGCATACTGAGAAGCACCACCAGGAAGAGAAGGGGCTAGCCTCAGTTCAGAGAGAGAAGCACATGCCTCTCGAATGTTCTCTGGTGACATTCTACCCTGAACCTGGAAGGCAGAGCAGGTTCGTGGGGGCGGGGGTGACTTGCCTCCACCTGGACTCTAACCTCTGCCAGCACAGAACTTAGATCTGTGTTCAAACTCCCTGCCTGTCACCCCTCCTCGATCTCTTGTCTTCTGCCATAAACCGGTCAGGGCAGAGGGGCCGGGCCCCGGGGCTACTGTGCAAGATTCAGCTCCTGCCACACTTGGGCACCTGCCACTCAACCGCTTCTGAACTTGCGTCTCTTTTCAGGGTGACTGTTTTTCTCGGGTGTTTGGAGGCAAGTCCAGGAATATGTTCCAGGGAAGGGACGGGTGTTTCTCTTCTGCATCTTGAGTTGTATTTGCCTCCCAAGTCCATTAAAGTCCTCTGTCCCCATTAAAACTGGACAAACTGGAGCACGGTCCCAACGCACAGTGCGCCCCAGCTCCTGCCCCGCCATGGCAGATGACAGTCTGCGCTAACTGGAGGAAGTTCCAGCTGCGGGAGCGCCGAGCGTGATCCCGGGGCTGCGGCCTGGCTTCGGCTCCGGCTCCACGCTGGGAGGAGATGGGCTATTAATCCTGGTGACATTCCCTTTGAACAGCATCATATTTCAATCCTGTTAAGCTGAGGGGCCGTTGTTTATGGGTCTCCCTCCAAAAGCAGGACCTCAGCTGAGCCAAAGTTGCCGCTGCTGCTCGGCTCTGTGCCTTTAAGGCGACAGTTGGCTCGGCCTGCTCTGCTGACCCCCTGCCCCAGCACTCTGAGATGGAGACTCGTAAACTCCGGCTCTCCCAGCTGCCTCTGCTCGCCCATCTGGAACCCACTGAGCCAGGGGTCAGCGGGCCTGGTGTCCTTTAGTTGGAATGTGGAGAAGAGGAAGATCACAATGCATCTAGAAAGGGGTGGGGGCATAGGGAGGTGGTCAGGCACGCGGAAGGTTCCAGAATTCCCTGTCTCCCCACCGGCCTGCTTCCAGTTCTGATCTTCCCCGCCGGACGGTTCGTTCATGCACTCAGAACACTTACTGAGCACCCCCCAGTGCCCTGTGGCGGATGCCTCAGGCACAAGAGGGAACCCGGCAGATGAGGCCACATCCTTGTCAACCAACCATGCAGAAATGGGATAGCCTCGGCCAGAGGCGGGATGGGAAGTGTCAGAGTGCAGGATGTGGAAATGGGCAGGCAGTGCTTTGAAGCCCCACTGGGCCATTGACAGGAGAGTCACTTCACCTCCTTGACCCTCGGTTTCCTCATCTGTACAACAGGGCTAATAATGGAACCATTCCTACAGGGTTGCTGAAAGGACTCGATGACTCGTGGCAAATTACACCCTTAAGAGGTATGCGGCCATGGTTGGGTTCGTTATTTAATAATTCCTATTGTTATGCATACTATAAAAGGGCAAGCAGGGAATTTCAGGGACTTGGGAGGCTGAGGCAGAAGGATCAAAAGTTCTGGGCCAGCCTGGGTGACTTAGTGAGACTCTGTCTCAAAATAAAATTTAAAAACAAGGGCTGGGGATGTCACTCGGTGTTAGAGCACTTGCTGAGCACACACCAGGCCCTGGGTTCAGTTACCAACCTCAGAGGAAAAACAAAAAGGCAGGCATCGGGTCCCAGGGGAAGGTGCCTCACAGAGGAGGTCGTGGGAGGCTCCCCGAGGGTGACACGCGTGAGCTCAGAGCTGGGAGGCAGCCCCCGACTCTGTCCCCGACTCTCACCCCAAAGGCTGGCCACTCGCTCAGCTGGGCGTCCCGTCTGCTAAGATGATGTCCAACGCACCTCGTCTTCCCTTGACTCGGGATCAGGACAGCACCTTGAACACCTTCCCAGAACTTTGTACCATTGCGATCACATCCTATGGCTTTGCTCTTCCTTGAACAACCCAATAAATGAGTGGCTGGTTTGTGGCCCGCGCAGAGGTCAGAAGATGATTTGAGGAACTGTCTTCCGCAGCGTGGCCCTGGGGTGGCTCCAGCGAGCGGGCTTGGTGGAGCTACAAGGCTCTCCTGGCCCTAGGAGTTACCGGCTGGCTGGATCCAACACTCTGAACTGTCAGCCAGGATGTGCCCCCAGGCGGCCCCGGCTCAGGAGTGAGGAGGATTACAGAGAAGGCAGGAACGGGGTGCAGGTGGGTGGTGAAGGCCCCTCCCTCCCAGCTCCGCCTCCCCCTGCGTAGCTTTCCGGGGTGCCGCTCCCCCACAGCAGCACGCACAGACCGTGATTTATACCAGAGGTGCCATCCTGAACATCTGCTTGTGAATCCTGCTTGTTTGGGGGAAGACAGCGAAAAACCTTCCCAGAGACACGTCGATACACAACGCCCCATGCATAATTCAGTGCCTCCGTCGCTACGGAATTAATTTTGCATGCGGTATTTCTAAATGGTGCTCGTGCTGAGCAGCCTCCTGCTCTGTGAACCCGAGACCCCGGCGGGGCCCGAGGACCCCCCAGCATCTGGATCTGAACACTTTCTCCATTCTCAGAGGATTGAGGGGCGTCCCTGTTGCCGTGCACCGAGCCCCTGTACCAAAGGCAGCAGGAGCCTGTGCAGAGCGTGGCGCTGACCCCCAGGCTTCTTACCAACCTGGGCGAGGAGCTGCGATCCCAGGTGCCCAAGCTCCATGTAGGCAGTGGCGCCCGGGGCAGGGGCAGAGGGAAGGACACGGGCCTACCAGGCAGAGCAGCCGGGCCTGGGCAGGGCCGCTGAGGGCAAAGGCTGAGCTGGCCATGAGGCTCCTTGTTGCCCTGCGGAGGAGCCAGGCCCGGAAGGTTCCAGGAGAGGCGCTGAGCGGGTGACTCCTGCAGTGACTGCGGGCGACCTCTTCCTGCCAGGGGTGGTTGGGCGAGTGACAGCAGCAGCAGCCTCCCAGTCCCGAGGTTCCCCCACTTGAGACACCTCAGAATCTTCCGGAAGGTCGGCGGAAGCCCGGTGGCTGGCTGGTCCCACCCCAGACTCCTTGTCCTTTTCCTTTCTTTTTCTGAGATAACCATGATTTTTAATAACATTCCTTTCCTCGTGCGTGTGTGCGTGTACATGCATGATCTATGTATATCATTTACATGTATATTTGCACCTATTTTGCATATATTACTGTGTGTATTTGCGGTTTCTAACACAATGTCCTGGGAGGTATTTAGTGTGTAGCCAGATGGGTGGTGTGATGGTCGCTGTGAGGCAGCAAACTGACACACAAAGTAGCAGAAACGTAGAACGGACAGCTCTGGAAATCTAATGCACAACTCGAGGACGGCGCTGACGGGATTGTGTCGGACGTGGGTCTTTTGCTAAGTGAGTGGATTTCAGCTGCTCGAGTCCCACGTGCAGAGAACCGGGCCCTCTGGCAGAGTTGCTAACTCAGCCGGTCTGGGGTGGAGCTGAGAATCTGTGTGTCTGACCAGCTCCTGGGTGACCCTCCTGCTGTCCCGGACCACACTTTGAGAACCACTGACTGCCAAGGCCTTCTTGAGTCCAACCAGGAGAAGCAGTGTCCCCTAAAACTGGCAGGAGCGAAAGGGAAAGGCCAAGAAACCGTGAGCAGGAGCCGAGTCAACGCAGCTGCCATCGCCCGGGCCCCTGGACTTGGGGCTCAGAGTCGCAAGCCAGGGTTGGGGGTCTGGCCGCCTCCCGGCTGGAGAGGAAAAGCCAGGGCTGACTGCGCTCTCGCCGGCTGGTTGTGTTGAGCGAGAAATCGCCTCCTTTTCATCGCCACGCACAACTTTGCTGCTTCCAGAAACGTAACCCATTTCCCTTTTTATTTTAATCCTCGCTGCCGTCTTGGAGAGTAAACAGTGCGCGAGGCTTTCTTCTGGAATCCTGTTTTCTCTCTGGCTTCGTGACCAATCAGAACGCACCGTCCACGGGCCGCCTCTTGGCGCCGCAGCTTCACGAATCTCCATCCGCCCCCTATTCCTTCCTCCCACCCCCAAATTTAATCGTCCACCAGACACTTGAGTCCACTGAATGTTGGTTCAAAGGGGCCCAGAGACAAAGCTCTTTTTAAAAAAAAAAACATAGGGAGCCCCCACTTTTACCCTCGAAAATTCCAGGTTTCCCCATGTTGAGACTGTGGTCCTGAAGGCCCTGCCACAGTCGGGGTGACCGTGCTCTCTGTTCTGGTCACTGGATGCCACCTGTTCGTCCTTCCACCCGGATTGCCTTGCATATCCCATCCACCCACAGGCCCAGCAGACAGCTGCTTCCCAGAGCATAGACCCATTGGAAGAGGTCAAAATGGGGTCATCGAGGTAGAGTTCTAGAAGATTCCGGCCCTCCCCCCCTTAGCTGGAATAGAATGCTCACAAGATGGGCCAAGCCTTGGCCAGGTTCTCGAGGCTTGTGTAGGTCTTTGCTTCTCTGGGATTCCACCTGGAGTCTGTTCCTCGTCTCCCATGCTGTGCTCCTGGCACCTGAGGCCCAGGTATGAATCTTCATCCAAATGCTACGGAGATTTCTTGTCCACATTTGAAAGATTTTCCTGCAGCATATTCAGCTGCACTTTTAGCGACAGCCCCCACCAGCTCAGCATGGTGGGCAGGTGCTACAGATGATTTAGATGGGAAGGGAAGTTTAAAGGGCCCGGGGCCTGGGATAGGGACACCTGCTCCTCACTGTCACCTGTGCACCCAGACATCTGCTGAGACCTCCAACATCCCATCTGGCCCTCGGCCGTGAGCCTCATGGCTGCTCCTGAGCTGTTCTTCCAGCCAGAGATGCAGCACGGAGGCCCTGGTGTGGCATATGGAAATAGTCCCAGTGCCCCAGCCACGTGGGGCTTTGGCAGAGCCTGCCTCAGGTGCCATCTTCTCCCCCAAAGTCGCCCTGTGCTCCCCTTTGAAATTGTCCCTCGGTACTTGGGAGACCGTCAATTAGGGATAACACTTGGCCTAAGTTGTCCCGTGACAGAATCCGCGTCCATCTGTCTCAGCCACACAACATCGCCTGCTCAGGGACTGCCCCGGCCTGTGGTATCTCATTCCCAGAACCCAACGGGGAGCAAAGGAACGGGCAGGCAGAGTCTGCCGGAGTCAAATGCAGAGAACGACCAACTAGAAGGCATGGCCCGTGGGCAGCGGCTCTTGGCACCCCTGGCATCTGGATTGGCAAACCCAATCCTGACAGTAGAGAGAAAGCGGGCCCATCTGCCTCCTGCTTCGTCTCCCTGGGGAGGGGCAGGAGAGAACATTCGGGTGGGCCAGCGGCCGGGGGGCCAGGGCTCTGCAGGTGGGATGACAGGAGCTAGAGAAGAGGAAGCTCACAGTCGCTGCTCTCCTCTCACCTGGCTGCGACACCCTGGAGAGAAATCCCCAGCCTAAGACTCGACTCCTCAAGGAGGACAGAAGGAAGCCCCGAACCCCAGGAAGCCCCTGCGCCGGGTCCTGGATCATGAGGTCCTCAGTGGGTAAAGCAAACCCAACGGCATGGCTGTGTCCGGGGAGGGCTGTCCTCCTTGGTAACATGAAAAGGGAAGAGGAGCTCATGAATTTCCGGGGGACCCAGGAGGAGCCGGAGCCCTCTTGGGCTCCCTGCCTGAAGGCCCAGCTTTCCCAGGGAGGAGCATTTGTCCCCCGCAAGGCCCTGGCAAAGAGCTCAGAGCCCCCCGTGCTCATCCCCAGCACTGTGCCTGGGCAGCATGCGCAGCCTCAGCAGAGGGGAGGGACCCACCACCCAGATCCTTGCAGCAAACAAATGCGCGGTTGTAGGTTCCAATAGCTACAGTGGCAGTAAAGTCAGGCTCTGTGAGAGGGGAAGACGGACAGGCGGTTTGCATGGGGGGAGCAAAGCCTTCTTTGAAAAAGCAGCATTTGAGTTGAGCCCCGAAGGACAAGAAGGAACCGGCTGGTGCTGGTAAATGTTTAAAGACAGCCCTTAAAAATAAAATAAAAATAAAAGATAAAAGCCCTGATTTGTAGAATTTGCCAGTTTCCATGGTGCAGATACTCCCAGCGTGGCAGGTTTCAAGCTGTTAACCTGATGTCCTGGGAAGAGACTGCAGAGTGGTCACTGGCGAGCTGGTGTGGGTCAGTCAGCAGGGATAAGAGTGAGCCACACAAAGATCTAGAGAATGAGCAGTCCAGGAAGAGGAAAGCGCCAGGGCAAAGGCCCTGAGGCAGGAATAAGTGTGGACCCCAGAGGAGAAAGGAGATGGGTGTGGCCTGATCACCCGCACGGGCGGGTCACAAGGGGCCCTAGGAAGGAGTTGTTATGAAAGTCTTTGAATCCCGTGAATGGCACTGCCACCAATGTCACTGGGCAGAGGAGGCCTTGCCCGAGGCTTGCTGGAATGTGCCTTCACCCAGGGAGTAAACAGACTCCCTGCCCCGTCGTCTGCCTTCCTCCCTGAGTCGGAGGCGGGCATTTATTTACCACTGAAGAGAGGCAAATATTTCAACTAGAAACACATATTGTGACAAGTGTGTCCACACACCCACCCTCCTCTTGGAAATGTCACTGAGACAAAAGTTGAGCGCATGTGACTGGCTCCTATCCGGGAATACCACGTGGTCGGCCTCAGGCGCAAGAGCCCGGGAAGGACTGACCAGGAGGCTCCCGGGCACCGGCTTATTCCAGAAAGGAACCAGCGCGAAGGGACCAGAGCGATCAGCATGCGTTAGCATGGAATAAGACCCCCGGGGGCTGGACGTGAAGTGGGTCAGATCGTCCTGGGGGAGGCTTCGTGGGTAGTTCGTGGCCCCTGTCCCTGTTCTTCACCGGGGACCTCGACCAATCAGAGGGGCTGCAGCGACCTGAGCAGGCTTCAGAGGAAGGTCCTGTTCAAATGAAGGAGCCAGAGATTTCCGTTAAACCTGCTTATTTATTTATTGGTCTTTTCAAAACACCTGCCCCGCCCCCGCATCGAGAGTGTGTAATTTAAAATGTGGTCATTAGGACAATTTCTAGAACCCAGAGCAGAGTGCTCTGCGGCCACAGGTCCACAGGTCTCCACGCCCACAGGCGGGCGCGGAGAGAAGGCAGATCCCTCCGCGTCCTTGTCCCCTCCGCGCCCTTGTCCCCTGTGCCCTTGGCCCCTCCTTGCCCTTGGCCCATCCTCTGGGCTGCTCCTCGGGGCCTCCCGGCGCAGGGCTGCCTCCCCCTCACCTCCTGTTTAGCTTCTCTGCTCGCTCTGGATCCTGGTGCCTGGGGATGTCCCCTTCTCTCCTCGCTGAGGGAGGCCCTCTGCCTTCCCTGCTCCTGGCCACCTGAAGCGTACCTTGCTTTCTGCAGGAGCTGATGGGTCAGCTGTCACGAGAGTACAGTACTGAGCAGGAGAAGGGGCGGCGACAGGGACAAGGTCGTGCCCCCCTGGTTCCTCGTGTCTCTTCCTTGAGTCTTAAATTCGGGGTTATTAGAGGCCCGGCGGCCGGCGGCCCAGGAGGCTCCTAACCCCGGGAACTTTCCTGGGCTGGAGCGTTTTGGGGAACTCGCTGACAAGGCTTGCAAATTAGCGTGGGAGTGTGGCTTTCAGTGCGTAGCGGCTTTGTGTAAAAATGTAAGAACCGAGTGCCAAAGGGACAGAGGAACCCCTCGACCACCGACAAAGGGAAAGGACGGACAAGCGTGCGCAGCCTGGAGCCTCCACGCCTGCTGGGGTCTTCTCGGGGCCACAGTTGGGAAAGTGACTGTCCCCTGCACGAGGAGCCAGCGCTGGCCCCTGTCTTCCTTCCCCTGCCCCGTGCTCTGCCTGCGGAGAATCCCCTGGCTGCAAACCTCGGGATGCGACTCCACCAAAGTGTGCAATCCACGTGCGCTTTAGACCTGACCCTCCTTCCCGCGGGCCTCCTTCCTTCCCATTTCCACCTTTCCTCTCCCGAGAATTAGAAAAACGAGGTTTCCACCTCAGATCTATCCGTCACCCCCTGTCCCTACCTCCACTCTTAAAGACATTTTTTGGAATTATTTTCGCTTACTAGGTTATAGAGACTGTACTAAGGATTATTATTAGTTTTATAGGCTCAGTAAAGGATTAAGTGTATATAACCTATAAATTATTTATTATTATCTACTAGTAATCCCATCAGATAAGGGCTCTTCTTTATTTCACTTTACAGATAAGGAAACTTTGGCTTTCAGAGGGTAAGCAATTTTCCCGAGGTCATATAGTGTGTAAACAGAAGGGTGAGGATTTGCACTCAGGATTTGCACTTGGGGTCTTTGCGGTGACACCCTGCAAACCACATGTCGTGGAGGAGACTGATCAAGAGTTGGTGACCGGTTCTCCAGAGAGGGGGCCAAATGGCTGGAAGGAGGTGGCTTACGTGTGACAGCCAAGGGGCTTCCCCAGGCAGAGTCCCAGCATCGGGTCTGGGGAGAGTGGACAGGCAGCCCACCCTCCAAAGAATGGAGAGGAGAGATGGGTTAGGAACTTCCCTTTCCAGTTTCTCTTTCCAAACTTAGCTGGCCACCAAATAGGTGGGCAGAGTGGTGGAAGGGAGGAGAGACCTAGAGGGCTGTACCCGCTGATGGCCTCTTCGTGGAAGGAGGAATCCACAGTCCAAGAGTCCCCACCCCAAGGGGGTTTGCTACCCAGCTGCCGTATGGACCCTGTTGTTCTGTGGTTCCACAGCACCAAGTCTCTGTGTGGACACGGTTCTAGACCTTTCTTTGTGCTGTGAAGTCGAGGGTGACATCTTCGTGAGGGACTCTGTGAGCCAGATCACCTAGGTACACCCTGCGGTCACCAAACCCCAGCATCACCTTCAGATTCACTGTGTGCGTTTGAGAATCCAGTGTTTCCTCTGTGAAGCCGAGAGGCACGCGGTGCCTGCGGGAGGGGCTTGGCCCACCCCGGGAAGGAAGCTCTTGTGTACCGGCTCTGGAGGGGACCCGGCTCTGGAGGGGACCTGGCCCTGGCGCGCCTGCCTCGGCGAGAGACTCAGGGCTTCACACTCTGCGGGTGGGACCTCTGGGGCTTTCCTCCGGGGACAAGTTCTCAGTGCCCTGTGTTGGGAAGTTCTCCCAATTACCCCTCCAGGTCAACCCGCCACCTTGTCCCCTGCCTCTGGCCTTGGGAGGCACCCACACAAATGGCATGTGTGGGTTCAGCATGTGACTCAGGAGTCACCACAGGAGCTCAGAGAGAGGCAGGTGAGGACAAGGGGACTGGCAGTCCTGGCTGCCTCCCCGTGCTGCCCTTTTGGGCCGCTGGCCTGTCCCTCCATTCCCGGCCGGACACCCTCCTGTGTCGTTTGTCGAGGTCCATAGGGGCAGCTCCAGCGCCGCTGTTCACAGCCCCCGAGCTGCCCTGTCCCTGGGCCCCTGTGCATCAGCGCAGGCTGTCCTAAGAGAACACCCCAGACGGGTGGCTTAACTACAGTTATTTTCTCTACCCCAGAGGTCGGAGTCCAAGAGCGAGACCCTAGGCTTGGTCCTCTCGGGCTTGCCGACGGCCACCATCTGCTACCCCCACCCCGTGGTCATCCTCCCTTCAGGATTGCCCCTGATGATTCTGCATCTTCCTAGGGGGACACGAGTCCGTTTGGATTGGGGCCCCACCCCGATGGCCTTGGCGTAACTTGATCATCTCTTTCAAGACCTTATCTCCAAATCCAGCTGCCCTGGGAGGGTTGGGACTTCCGTGTATGGATTTGGGGGAGGGGGACGCAACCCTTCGTTCTCCTGCATCTTTTATTAAGCACTTCATCCTAATTTGAAGGTGCCATCTGTTTCCGCTGCCTGACTGATTAGGGAAGCACTTGGGCTGTTCCTCTCGGAGAGATGGTACTAAATCACCCACCCGGAACTTCCCTCCTGCCGGGAACTGGAAACAGGGTCGGCCCTGGCTGGGCTGTCTGCAGAGCCATCGGTCCCTTCTGAGGCAGAACACTGCCCTCTGGCCTGCCTGCGCCCAAGCTCGGGGAGCCGTGGCTGACGTGTCACGCTCTGAAGTCAACCCGTGTCCCTGATGGTCCCCGCCCAGCGTCCCTGGCACAGGAGAACCTCTGCTGGGGTCTCCAGGTCATTATCAGTATCATCTGTACTTTTTTGTTCCAACGGAGGATGCGGCCAGTGACCGTGAGGTGGAATCGTGCTCTCGGGGGGAGGGGACATCGTGACTCCCTCACGGGAGTCCTGGGGGTGTGCGCCCTCCGTCCTCTCCCTCCTCTGACGAAGTACTCTGCCCGCCCCCATGAGGGCCATAGAGGGGTGGGGGGCAGGAACTAGCGGAAGCCTCTGGCCAGCAGTCCCTGAGGAAGCCAGTCCTGCAACAGAGGGGCGAGTTCGGAGCAGACCCTCCCCCAGTGACCTTGAGATGACAGCGCCTCAGCTGGCACCTCGCAGCCTGTGGGAGACCTGAGGCACAGGGCTCAGAGGACCCCCAACTCTGCACCCAGACTCCTGGTGCACAGAAACTGAGACGCGAGAAGCTGGTTTAAGCCCCGAGTTTGGAACACGTGCCAGTCAGCTGCAGTGACGTGCCGGAGAGGGTCAGGACCATGAGGGCGGCCTGGGACCCCACCTCTGAGAGGTCCCACCTGAAAGACCACCACATGGCAATCCAGTCCCAACCCAAGCCCGGCGGTGGCACACACCTGTAATTCCAGCCCCTCGGGAGGCCGAGGCAGGAGGACCACACATTTGAGGCCAACCTGGGCAACTTAGCAAGACTCTGTCTCCAAATAAAAAATAAAAAGGGCTGGGGGTGGAGCTCGGTGGTCGAGCACTTGCCTAGTGTCCTGGGTTCAATCCCCGGAATCACCAAATTAAAAGAAAAAAATAGACCTGAATTGGGGAGGGACCTCAAACCATCACCCTGGGGCAGGGAATTCTGAAAACAGAAACCAGAAGACTGGTGCCCCTTGAGCAAGGGAGACCCCAGGGGAAGCGAGAAGGAGCCCAGGGCCAGGCACTGGATTTGGGCTTAACCTTGAACCTCATGAGGTCCCCGAATCGGGGTTCAGGCTGGAGAGCAAATGGCACATGATCTAATTTGCATTTGAAAGACCATCTGGGTCTGGGTTTTGAGGAGAGCTGAGAAGGACCGGAGTCACGTGGGAAGTTGTCTATGTCTGAGATGCTGCTGGCTGGCGTGGGTGGTGGCCGTGGTGGCCAGGGCAGAGATGACAGGCTGGTCCACAGGGCTCAGCTGTCCTTGTCTCTGTCTTTTTTTTTTTAATTTATTTTATTTTATGTGTTCTGATTGGTTTCCGTGACAGTGGCATGCACTTATACATTTGGTAACTCACACATAAATGGAGTGTCATCTCTCAGTTTCCTGATTGTACCTATTGCAGGATCACGTTGGTCATGCAGTCACACGCACATGAGGTCATATCGCCTGTTCACTCTACTGTCCTTCCTCCCCTCCCTTCACTCCCCTCTACCTAACCTAAAGCCACTCTGTCCCTCCCTAACCCCCTAATTCCAGGACACGGAAATGCGTCTTGGCCCAGGTTGATGCTCCATGCCGACGTCGCTCCATCCCCCTCCCAGAAGCTGATCCCTTCTGGGGAGCAGGAGTGTCCAACCAGAGGGGGGACCAGGCCCTGGGAGGGAGCGCTTGCCGTCACTCACGGCCTGGCCAGCCTGCCAGAAACCCACGCGCTGGAAGCTGTGCACTTTATATCACTTAAGGTCCCTGCAGGCTCTCTCTGGCCGCTGTACCTGACGGCAGCTAAATCAGATGTTTCATCCAGAGAACCGGAGCTTGGCCTCCACCAGGAAAGAGACAATAAAAGTCAAAAGCTGGGGGAAGGAACTGCCCAGATATCCGCAGCCTGGAACATTCCCCTGGTGCAATCCAGAGCTAAAAATCCACCTGCAGCAGCTGCAGAGTTAATACTTTCCACTCCCACCATGTCCCCTGCTCCCGCGCCTTCAACAGGGGTATTCCTATCCCTGTGGGAGCTGAGCAGGATGTAAAATGATACCTTCAAATATCACTTATATATATATGTACACTAGATGTGTGTGTGTGTGTCTGTGTATCAGTTGGTTTTTATGCAGTCGTGCTGTGTAACAAACATCCCCCGAGGCCTCAGCGGCCTATCAGGCTAAGTGTGTACTACTCTTGTGTCTTGTGTACTAATCTTGACGGAACATGCTCAGCACCTGTGCATCTGCCTGTCTGCTGGGGTGACGGGGGCCACTCTCCTCTGCTGCCCGTGTCCCTCACCCTTCATTTGTCTAGCCTGGGCTTGCTCTCACGGCAATAAATAAGGTACAAGACAGGACAGGCTTAAGTACTTCTCAAGCCCCTGCCTGTCCATAGTCCTCAGCATCCATTGGCCAAAGCCAGTCACTCGGCCCAGCCCCTGGTGAAGAACTGGGGGCTTTCTGCCATCTTCCCTGGTAGAGGGACATGCCTGATGATCCCAGGTCTCTGACAGCACCACCTTCTCAGTGCTGCGCATGGTTACAGGTACGGCTGGCCCCGTGCCTGTGTGTGTGACAGCAACTCAGCATCTGTCCCCTGGGGTGAGTCTGTCCCCCAGGAAACACTTAGCAATGCCTGGAGACGTTACCGCTTCCTTCCTTTCTGATCCGCGTACCCAGTCTTGGCCCCAGGGCTTGATGGAGGCCACCATGGTTTGGATCCAGGCCTGCACCATCTGGTTACCCTCCATCGCTTCCATCTTGTTCCCTCTGCTTAGTCCAGCTCCCAAGTGGGTGCTGCCGCTGCCCTTCGGTTGGACACTTGATGGACACATCCCTTCTCAGGAGGCACCTGGCGCGGCCTCCTCCAGGGCAGGAGAAGAGTCTTAGAGGATTCTCGTCCTCGGGCAGCTGGGCAGCTGGCTCTGTGCAGAGCTTCTCACTAGCAGCGTCAGGGAAGTGATATAAAAGAAATTCAAAGTCAAGTCCAAAACTGGCTCAGACGCCAGCCTGTTAGCCTGGTCTCCTGCTCCGCCCGATCCTCGAGTCTCCTCTGCAGCATGATTTGGGTGCACGGCGGTTGCTGGGCCTGGGCTGGGGATTTCTGGGGACAGTAGACACCTGCCCCATTGCTGCATGCTCACTCCCTGGCTCAGGTAGCTTCTGCCTCTGAAGGGCTGCTGGTGGGGTCGTGGGGGGCCGTGAGGGGGACCTGTATAAGATCAGCCTTGCGGGCCGTGAACCTCTCTGTGCTCTCTGTGAGAAAGAGAGAGGTGTGGATATGCCGTGGTTCGCTCACTCTGGGGGTCAAAGGCAGCTACGCAGCTGCTGCTGGGCCACCACATGGAGGCAAAAGAGCCACAGGCTTGGAAGCTTGTTCTACCTGGCACGCAAATGCCGTGTGCTGCCCCCTAGAGGCGCCCTGAGGGACGACAGTCGGAACAGCCGGCCCTGCCCTGGGTCGCACACACCCTCTCCTGGATTCCTGACGGTCATCCTGGGATGTGAGCTCAGTGTGATCCCATCTCACAGACACAGAAACCGAGGCCTAGAGAAGCCGGGCTGAGGGAGCCGGGGGTCCGCGCCCCCTGGTTGAGCCCCGGAGCCTAGATTTTCACCAGACTGCTCTGCAGCTGCCCCACAGCCCGGGGAGTCTTGTCCTGTGCTGCCCTGGCCCCCGACTGCTGGGCAGGCAGCAGGTGCTTAGTGAGCCCCCGCTGTGCTGGAGGAGTGGAGGCTGGGCACTCCCGAAGGCCCAGCAGAGGAGGGGCAAGCGGGTGCCGAGGACCTGGGCCCTCGGGCCCCTGCGGACTCACTCCATCAGCCCTTGGCGGGAGCTCTATCCACTAGGTGTGACTCGCCGGCGGCAAGGCCAGTGGTAACAGGGTGCCGGGGCTTCTCTGGCCCTCGGTTTCCTCGTCTGGCCGAAGGAAGGCGCCTCTTGGTTCTTCCCGTCCCTGCCAGCTGGAAGGTCCAGAGGCCGTCCGAGCCGAGGACAGGCTCAGATGAGGACGCCATTCTGCTCTTGGTCTCTTTGTGCCACAATAACCAGGCGCGAGACGCGGCCCAAGGCCGCCGGCTTCTCCAGCCGGAGTCAGCGGAAGGAAGGCTCCAGGGAGACGGAAGCTCCCGGCACGGGGCTGTGCCTGGTGCCCTCCATCTTTCTTGGCTCTTCTCCATTCCCAAGTCCTGAAATACCCATTCCGCGCCCGCCTCGCCCGGGGCTGCCTCTCCTGGCACCTCACGTGTGGGTCCGCCCGTGCCTTCCCTGAGCCCACGCACCCACGGCCCCTGCCGCGCTCGCCCTCGGCGCCGGACACAGACCCTGCTCGCACCAGCCTCTGCCTGTGGCCATCGCCCTGCTCAGCCGACAGACACCCCTCCACGCGCCCCTCCCCACGCCTGCCCCCAGACAGCTCACGGGGCACAGCACTTCACAGTCTGCAAAGTACCGGCGGCACCTTCTCCCACCACAACGGCCCCGTCCGAAGAAGCGGGCAGGGCTGGCAGGATGGCCACCCGCCTCTTGGAGGTGAGAAAACCGACTTGCAAGTTTCTTGCTTTTCCCAGGATGGAGTGACAAAATGAACTTGAACCTGGGCCACCTGTCTTCCAAGCCTGTCCTTTCTCTACATACACACTGCTGCTGGCCCCACTGCCTGATCCGCTGGGCTGCCTCCCACCCACATGTCACGGTGGGAATCACTAACGCACACCACCCCAGGTCCACACTGTGCACTGTGTAAGTGATTAACACAAACCAACTCATTCAGTCCTCACCCTGTAAGGTAAGGCCCACCATCATCCCCCTTTACAGGTAAGAAAACCATCATTGCCTTTTACAGGTAAGAAAACCAAGGCCCAGAGAAGTCAAGCAACTGGTCCAAGGTCACACAGCTAGTAAGAGACAGAGCTAGTCACCTTACATAAGAATTCATCAAGGTCCACTAATTGGAACTTCTTAAATACCGCTCGTTCATTCATTCTATTGTGTTCCCGATGTGGAGAGGAAGAGGCAGCCCTGCTGAGCTCACCTGTGGCTCACTCAGGTCCGAGGGTGGCCCAGGTCAACCCTGCATGTTGGTGCACATGACAAGACTCTTACCAAAGAAATGGTTGCCCTTCCGTTCTTCAGCGAGTAGGGGACAGAAATAGCTTCCATTTGTGATGTCTTATCACAGAACACAGCTCAGAGGGCGCGTGTGTGGGCAGCGCTTACCCAGCCACGGCTCTGTGAGCGAGTCCTGTGTGCTTTGGCCTTAAAGACGTAGATTTCAATCTCAAAACCAGCGGGGTGGCTCCTGATGAAGTAGGCTGCCCAGGTGGGCGTCGCTGGCCCCTGGGAAGGGACTTGGGATGTAAATTTGAGGGAGTTCTTCCTGCCCATCCTTCCCGCACCTCTGCACCTCCTGGCTTAAATGGATCCACAGCTTCATTAGCACGGTTTCCTTTCAGCTGTGAATTCTGAGCCCTTACCAGATACTGGTGCCTGCTGGCAACAGGGCTTCAGAGGTGAACAGAATACGGACATCTTTACCTCCTTCATCCTCGCAGCTCTCTGAGCACCGAGGGATCAGTACAGTGGGATCACCCCATTGTACTGATGAGGAAACTGAGGCCCAGAGAGGTTAAACACTACAGCTGGAAACTCCCGCGGGTCCTGAACCCAGGCCCTCCCAGCACTGCGTGGCCCGGCAGCGCTCCGCACTGTCCTCCGTGAGCATGCTGGTCTGTGGACACGGGGTCCCCTTCCCCGGGGCGCCTTCACCTCTCCCGCTGAGAAGGGACTGGGTGCTGTGCCCGCCGGGGTGATGGTTCTGCGGCTCTGCCCGGGCCTGACGTCCTGCCCCAGAGAGGCTCTTGGGAAAGACCAGAGGTGGGGAAGCTGCTCGCTGCGCTGCTGTGTGTGTCGAGGGGCTCTGTGGCTGGAGGACCCAACTCGGCCTTCGCAGGCTCCCGGCGGAGAGGAGGGCAGTCTGTGTCCTGCGCTTGACCTTCCCCAGGAGCTTGGCCAAGGGTGCCGGGCGCTGGGCGGCCGCCCCGGGCATCGCAGTGCACGGCCCAAGCCTGAGGCGGTTCCTCCGTTCAGGGAGCTGTGGGGCAGCCGTGTGGGCCTCTCCCGGGCGGAGGGCCCATGAAGCCCGCAGGCTCCGGTCAGTGACTGACCTCTCCCGCCTGGACCCTGCTTTTCTCCAGACTCTATCTCCTTAGGTCCGATGCAGGCTGGCGTCTCTCCCTCCCCGAAGGCCACAAGGCCACACAGCCAAAGCGCAGGAGGAGACCATTCTCGCTCTGCACGGAGCCGGCTGGCTCTTTCCCTCTGGGCGGAGCCGCGTTGGAAGGGCCCCTCTGGAGACGCAGCTCTGCGCAGGCCGAAGCTCGGGTCCCCACCAGGCCCAGACCTGGGTGACAAGGTCCCTCACCCTCGAAGCCGCCATCTGAGCTGACGCAGGAGCGTTTCCAAGGTGGGGTGGGGTTTTTCATCAAGCTGCCGTCGGCCATGCGAGGAGGCGACGCAGCCCCCCAAGCCTGGAACATTCCGATCTCCTGTCAGACGTGGTTTCTGGACGGACCCTCGGGTTTATCCAGGCAGGCGCCGACGGCCACACGCCGGTGTCCACCACTACCTGTTGACTGCAGGGAGAAATGTGCACATAGGTGTGTGTGTGAGTGTGTGTGTGTATGTGTGTGTGCGTGTGTGAGTCGTGTGTGAGTGTGTGTGTGTGTGTTACTGTATGTGTGTGTGTGAATGTGTGTCTGGGCGTGCATGTGTGTCATGTGTGAGAGTGTGTGTGTTACTGTATGTGTGTGTGAGTGTGTGTGTGTGTATGAGTCGTGTGTGAGTGTGTGTGTTACTGTCTGTGTGTGTATGTGTGTGTGCATGCATGTGTGTGCACGTGAGTCATGTGTGTGTGCATGTGTATGTGGATATGTATGTGTGTGCGTGTGTGCACATGTGTGTTTGTGTGTGTGTGTATGAGTGTGTGTATGTGTGAGTGTGTGAGACTGTGTGTGTGTCTGTGTATGTTTCTCTGTGTGTGTATGTATGTCTGTGTGTGTGTACATGTGTGAGTGTGTGTGTGTATGTGTGAGACTGTGTGTGTCTGTGTGTGCATGTGGGCATGCATGTGAGAGAGTGTGTGTACGTGTGTGTGTGTGTGTGCATATGTGTGTGTGTGTGAGACTGTGTGTCTGTGTGTGTGTACGTGTGAGTGTGTCTATGTGTGTATGTGTGAGACTGTGTGTCTGTGTGTATATGTGTGTGGGTGTGTGTCTGTGTGTGTCTCTCTGTGTGTGTGTATGTGTGTGTGTGTGAGAGAGTGTGTGTGTGTTTGTGTATGTGTGTCTGTGTGAGTATGTGTATGTGTGTGTGTGTCTGTGTGTGTGTACGTGTGTGTATGTCTATGTGTCTTCGTGTGTATGTGTGAGTGTGTGTGTGTGAGTGTGTGTGTGTGAGTGTGTGTGTGTGTGTATGTGTGTGTGTGTACGTGTATGTGTGTCTACGTGTGTATGTATGTGTGTGTGAGTGTGTGTATGTGTATGTGTGTCTCTGTGTCTACGTGTGTATGGGTGAGTGTGTGTGTGTATGTGTGAGTGTGTGTGTGAGTGTGTGTGTGTATGTGTGTGTATGTGTGTGTGAGTGTGTGAGTGTGTGTGTGAGTGTGTGTGTGAGTGTGTGCGTGTATGTGTGTCTGTGTGTCTATGTGTGTATGTGTGTGTGTGTCTGTGTGTGTACGTGTGTGTGAGTGTGAGTGTGTGTGTGTATGTGTGTGTGTATGTGTGAGTGTGTGTGTATGTGTGAGTGTGTGTGTGTGTGTCTATGTGTGTATGTGTGAGTGTGTGTGTGTGTGTGAGTGTGTGTGTGTCTGTGTCTGTGTGTCTATGTGTGTATGTGTGAGTGTGTGTGTGTGAGTGTGTGTGTGTGTGTGTGTGTGAGTGTGTGTGTGTGTGTGTGTGTGTGTGTGTCGAGGGGCTCCGTACCTCCCACCCAGCACCCGCCTGCCCAGTCAGTGTGGAGACCGAGGTGGCGACACGTCCCTGTGAGCCGAGCGGGTTCCTCCAGGCCTGGGGCTCAGGCAGCTGCTCTCTCCAGGATCCCCTCGCCCGGCCTCTGCTCAGGACACGCATCAGCGAGCCTCTTTTCCTCCCTCTCCAATCTTTCTGCACATCCCTCTGCTCATTCCGGTTCCCACGGCCACCCAGCAATGGGGCCAGTGATCCTGCGCCGACCGTTGCGAGGACTCCCTGTCTGCAGCCGCCTCTGCTCCATCCTGGACCGGCTGCTGGGCGGACTCTGCCGCGGCTACTCTGCAGGCAGGGCACCGTCACGCCGAGGCTGTGGCCCCAGTGCTGGCCTCTCAGCAGCCGGCCGGGGCCTTCTCTGCTTCACCGTGAGCCCCAGGTCCTCCCCTCCGACCCTGATCTGCAAACTGCACCCTAGGAGCCGAATGGTCTCACCAACTCCCCCTGCAGCCGAGAGCCCGGCCGTGGCCACTGGCGCTCCTGGTCACCTTCGCTCGGGAAGCCACTGGGCAGGTTGGAGCCTCCTTATCAGTTTCAGGTGGAGAAGAAATTCTGCCCCAGGGGTGAATGTCCTCGCCACCATCCCTTGGTGCTCTTTTGGGCCTCGGGTCTTCCCTCACGTCAGCCCCTCCCTCTGCAAAGCCTCCCTCTACAGCCGCGCCTCCAACGTCCCGCTGGGAGGCCCTGGGCCTTGGAGGGCGGGGTGCCGTCCTGGTCACCTGGCCAGGTCCAGGCCCTCTCCCAGCACCGTGGTCACACACCGCTAAAGCAGCCGCGTCCCGTGACCCAGCGTGCCCCCTCCACACGCTGGGTACGGACTCTGAGCACAGGGACCGGCTCGTCCCCCTCAGTCACCCCTTCAGCAAGCATGTCCCCTGTTAGTCGGCGTTCCGTCACCGTGGCAAAATGCCCGAGAAAATCAACTCAGAAGGAAGAAAGGCCTGTCGGGACTCAGCTCCAGAGGCTTCAGACCATGGTCACCTGACTCCATTGCGTTAGCCGGTGGTGACGCAGGACGTGAGGGCGGGAACATGGAGTGGAGCAAAGCCACCCACCTCTCAGTGGCCAGGAAAGAAGTAGGGACTGAAGTCATTCCCCGTTCAAGGGCCTGGTCCCCACTGCCCGACGTCTCTCCACCGCCCCATCTTCTAAAGATGGGTCTCCCAATATTGCCAAGGCTAGGGATGGGCCCCCCAATAGTGCCAAGGCTGGGGATGGGACCCAATAGTGCCAAGACTGGGGATGGGCCCCCAATAGTGCCAAGGCTGGGAATGAGTCCCCCAATAGTGCCAAGACTGGTGATGGGCCCCCCAATAGTGCCAAGGCTGGGGATGGGCCCCCCAATAGTGCCAAGGCTGAGGATAGGCCCCCAATAGTGCCAAGGCTGGGGATGAGCCCCCCAATAGTACCAAGACTGGGGATGGGCCCCCAATAGTGCCAAGGCTGGGGATGGGCCCCCCCAATAGTACCAAGACTGGTGATGGGCCCCCCAATAGTGCCAAGGCTGGGGATGGGCCCCCAATGGTGCCAAGGCTGGGGATGGGCCCCCCAATAGTGCCAAGGCTGAGGATAGGCCCCCAATAGTGCCAAGGCTGGGGATGAGTCCCCCAATAGTACCAAGACTGGGGATGGGCCCCCAATGGTGCCAAGGCTGGGGATGGGCCCCCCAATAGTGCCAAGGCTGGGGATGGGCCCCCCAATAGTGCCAAGGCTGGGGATGGGCCCCCCAATAGTGCCAAGGCTGGGGATGGGCCCCCAATGGTGCCAAGGCTGGGAATGGGCCCCCCAATAGTGCCAAGGCTGGGGATGGGCCCCCCAATAGTGCCAAGGCTGGGGATGGGCCCCCAATGGTGCCAAGACTGGGGACGAGCCCCCAATAGTGCCAAGGCTGGGGATGGGCCCCCAATGGTGCCAAGGCTGGGGATGGGCCCCCCAATAGTGCCAAGGCTGGGGATGGGCCCCCAATGGTGCCAAGACTGGGGATGGGCCCCCAATGGTGCCAAGGCTGGAGACCAAGCCTTCATTTAATAATGGTCCTTGGGGGACATTCCAGCCCCAACCCGTGCACGGTGCCTGGGACCTGTCAGTGGAGGCACAGGACGCGTCTCAGCCCTCGTGGATCAGGGACTGGGGCCAGAAAGAGTGTCGGGGGTCAAGTCCAAGTCCAGTTTCAGGTTGGGGTGTGGCTCAGTGTGGAGCAGCATCGACCCCCCAGCACAGCAAAATCAACACAGAAAACAAAATCCAGGCGCCACAGGACCTTGCTCCCTCGTGTCTCTAGGGAGGGTCCTTCCTGCCCCTTCCAGTCCCTGGTGGTCCCTGGTGTCTCTGACCCAACTTCACCTGGCCTCCTTCCCTGTGCCTCTGGGTCCTCCCTTCACCGTCTCTTAGGAGGACCCTGGAGTTGGGGGTTGCCCTCCTCCAGCTTGACCTCACCTTGAACTGAGCCTTAATTACAACTGCAAACACCCTTCTTCCAAAGAAGATTCTGAAGTCCTGGGTGGACCAGAATATCGGGGGTGGGGGGGCGTCACATTCAATGGACCACAGTGGTCCTCACACCATCCCTGCAGGGGGACGTGGACGTGGAAACTGAGATCCGGGAGGAAGTTTGTCCTGGGCCTCACAGCTGGGCTGGGCCACACAGCGGTCCGCCAAGCCTTGACCCCAAAGTAGGCGCCTCCCTGCACCCTGCTCCACCCGCTGGCCGCCCAGGGCTGCCGTCTTGCCCACTCTTCTCCAACAAGGGCAGCCAAACTAGGCCTCCCGCCCACCGGGTCGGGGCTGGGACTGCAGCTACTGATTCCGGAAGTTCCTCCGGCGAGGCCTCCCTTGCTGCTGGCAGCTCGGGGCACGGGGCACTGGTGGCTGGTCATCACCCGCCCGCTGAACACATCTCCCCAGGGAGCCTGACTCGCGTCCAGTCCCGTTTTCATTTGCCTCTGCTGCACATTCCGCCGCCGTCCCCAGGGGCTGGTTCTGTTTCTCTCTAAGGAAATCGCCGCTCCTTTCCCTGAAGTGTCCCCCTCCTCTGGCGGACGCTGTCCGGGTGCTGGCTCTCCCACTCAACGTGAGTTCCCACGGTGGCAGGCGATGGGCCCTCTCTGCTCCGCGGGGGGCTTTGTGTGGCGCGTAATCATCCACTCTGCAAAGAGCAGAGTCTGGGTGTCCCCCGCCTGGCGCGCCCACGTCCTCGCGGAGACCTCTCTTCTGGCCACTGGCCCTGGATCACGGGATCCTTTGGTAACAAAAGGAGAAGAATTGCTGACAATTTCCACAAATTCGGGCTCTTGCAAGAATAGCGTCCCCTGCATTCCAGGTGATTCTCCCTCTGTGTCCCTAACATTCCGTTTGCTTTTGGTGCCGTGGCTGAGCTGACTTCACTATTTGGTCCTCCTGCGCTGGGTTCACTGCCCTCGGGCCCTGCGCACCCCAGCCATGGTGGGATGCAGCTCCCGAGGGGCTGCAGCTCCTGCCCTTCCTGTCTGCTTCTGTCCTGGGGCCGAGAGGAGGGCAGGTTCCTTGGGGGTGCAGTGGAAGAAAGATGACCCCCTGGGACGCAGGGGCGGCCCCCGGGGTGCGGAGAAGGCGGGGCTCCGAGGCCAACCTTTCCCACCTCACAGGCCGACTTGGGATGCAGACAGGGACGGGCCAAGGCCACAGCCTGGGCTTCCACGAGGGGCAGGAGCC
Source organism: Sciurus carolinensis (assembly GCF_902686445.1). NCBI lineage: Eukaryota > Metazoa > Chordata > Mammalia > Rodentia > Sciuridae > Sciurus > Sciurus carolinensis. The sequence goes on along the minus strand of NC_062213.1, from coordinate 198,912,443 downwards.
GGACTCCTGGATGGCCACGCCTACCCAGAATCCCGAGGGCCTCGCCCACGCCCCACTTGGCGGGCTCTTCCTCCAACTCGGGCTCTGCAGGGCAGGGTTGGCCAGGAGCACATCTTGGTCAGTCAGCGAAACAGTTCTCACTATTCACTTAGGGACCCGGCGCCTTAGTCCACAGTTCCGTGCGGCGCGTGGCCACACACGGGCTCCCTGTGCTGGAAGCTGAGGTGCGTTTGGGAGGAAGACAGGCAAGCGCTCTTGCCCTCCTGGGGCTTCGAGTCTGGAGGGAAAATTCGGGAAGTAAAAGACATGAGTATCTCACGACATGATGAGATTGTGTCCGAGGTCCGTACGGGGGTGACGGACAGCAGTTTAATGCCCATGAGCTGCGTGAATATTGTCACGTGTGGCTGCGCCGTGGGCGGGAAAGAGGGAGCCCTGGAACGTTCCGGTTGGGCTGCCTCCTCCTAAAGACCTCTGGCCGTCCACCTGCCTCGCTGAATCTCAGTTTCCCCTCTCGCTCTTAAACCCTTCCTGCTTTTCCCTCGGGGACTCCAGCGCCCCAGGGGAGCAACGCGGGATGGAGTTGGGTGCAGCATGTCCGAGCCACAGAAGGTGCAGCTCCGGTTCCCGCAGGTCAGTTTCTTGGTAGCATTGCTGTGAGTGTCCAGGGAGTCTGATCAGCTGGTCTCCAGAGGACATTTCCCTGGGCATCGTGCTTGCCAGGCACCGAGGTGGAATTAGGAACCTGGAGGTGAGGGGAGGCCAGAGCCCCTGCCCTCTGGAACTTCCCCACACAAAGGAGCACGTAACAGTGTCCGCAGAGAAGTCGCCAGAAGCGGTAGGATTGGGGATGTTCCTGGCCCGCTGAGCTCTGTACTTTTCTGCCGTTGATTTCTTTAAAAGGAGTGTCCCTCATTTTTACCAACCTCCCCCGAAAAGTATTTTTTCCTAAAACCACAAAGAAAGAAAGCACCCAGATTAATCAACTCTGATTAATCGGCATGGTAAAAAGATGCACTATTATTTTCTTATTTACTCTCTGATGTTCTTTTAAATCCCTCAACCAAGTTTTGAATTTTAAAAAAACACAAGATAGGGGAAAAAGTGAATTCGTTTCAACTTGAACTGGCAGCCAACAGCCACAGAGCCAGGGACGACGGCTCTTCTTTCTCTACTCTGCACAAAAACCGCAGTATCCGTGCCTCACTCTGGGGCACAGATGTGGCTGTAGGAAAGCCAGGATTAGAGTCCCCTTGCTCTGTGGGGCTTTCTCTAAACCACCTTTTTTGTGTCCTTAATTCCATGAATACAAACAATAATTACCAACCTAAGTAGATTACTCAGCATAGCTTAGACGCCTCTGGGTCCCCAAATGAGTCCCATTATTGACTGCTCACAATTAATCTAAAAAATTAAACCGATTGCTCTTCCGTTTCCTCTTCCACATTTTAAGCCTGGATGACAGTCCCACAAATTTATTGCCGAGCTGTTATTTCTGGTTGGTGTCCCCATTTTTCTCTGGAACTCAAGTATTCCATTAGAACTCACTCATTTCCATCCAGGTCTTTGGTTTTTCCTCCCGGTCTCTTGCTCATGCGGGCCCTTGAGCTGCGTCGGGCCGCAGCGGAATTGGGCTCTCTATTTATAATTCTTCCACGGTCTGTCTAGCTTTTCAATTACTTCACGAACTCCCTTCTGTCCTTCCGCACTTTGCTTCATCAATTTTCACTTCCTCTGTCAAGTCTGGAAGAAATCAGTGCCGTTGCCTCCAACTCCCAGCATCCCAGGTATGAGTGAGGGGTGAGGAAATGACCAAGAAGCCCGGTACAGTGGCACAGCCTGTACTCCCAGCTACGTGGAGGCTAAGGCAGGAGGATGGCAAATGGGAGGCCAGCCTGAGCAACTTAGCAACACCTCTATTAAGATAAAAATAAACAGGGCTGGGGATGTAGCTCAGTGAGTGAGCACCCCTGGGTTCAATCCCGAGAGAAGGAAGGGAGGGAGCAAAGGAAAATGACCAGGAAGCCTGAAGATATGGGGAAAAAAAGAAAAAAAACTAATTCAGAAATATTTATGGAGTAACTGCTGGTCCCTATGTAGTTCCTGGGCATATTAGTACAAGGCATATAGTGACGGTTGGAAAAAAAAAGAAAAAGAAGAAAAGAAAAAGAGGACACCAAATTTTAACTGTAAAGTTTGGGGCTATTTGTTACACAGCTGTAAATAACTAATGCACACTCTCTGGCTTCCTGGCTGGGCACTAACTGTGAGCCAGGTATTTGATTTTTTTTAAATTTTTCTGATTTTATTTGTTCTAATTAGTTGTACATAACAGTAGAATGCATTTATACATTTTCATAGATCACACATAAATGGAGTGTACTCTCTCAGGATCACATCCGTCACGCAGTCACACGTGCACATGAGGTAATCACGTCTGTTTCACGCTATCCTTCCTACCCCATACCTCTCCCCTCCCTTCACTCCCCTCTACCTAATATAAAGTAACTATTCTTCCCTAGCCACCTCCCTTATTGTGCATTAGCTTCCGCATATCAGAGAAAACATTTGGCCTTTGGTTTTGGGGTTTATTCTCTAACTCCATCCATTTACCAGCAAATGCCATCATTTCATTCTTCTTTAAAGCTGAGTAATATTCCGTCGTATTTTCATTTGTGTGAAATGTATTCACGGATTCACTGTTTCTGAACGTTCTTCTACCTCCTGACCTTCGCCGGCTCTGCAGTGTGTTCATTGGGGGGAGCCCACTCGAACCTCCCTCCCCAGCCTCCTGCTGGCGCCGTACCTCCCCTCTGGAGCATCGTCCACAATCGCCATCTTACACTTGCTGACTTCTCTCATGGGTAGTCCCACTAAGTCCCGCAGGTCCCGTGAGGGGACTGCCTTTCCTTTCCCCCGTTACATCTCCAGCACGTCTCAGGACTCCTGGCACTTGGTGGGCACCTGAATCATCGTCACAGGACTGAATTCAGGCCCCCCTGTAGCTGGGACACTGCCCTCCCATCCTACACCAGGACACTGGCGCTCGGGGGAGGGGCCGCCCGCGTGGATTCCCCGTTGCCCGGGGAGAGTCCAGACCCAAGCTCAGAGCCCCGGAGTGCCGAGTTTCCGCGGTCAGGCTGGGCGTCCCTTAGCTGGGACCTTGAGCTGTCGGGGACATACGGAGCCCCTGGGGACTGGCTGAAACGCGGGATCCTGGCTCCGGGGTCTGGGGCAGCCGAGGATCTGCACTTCCAACAGCTCCCAGTGGCGCGGACGTGGGAGGAGTCCGGCTGCTCTTGGAGTAGCAGTCCCGACGTCCTGCTGGCTGAAGGCGGGAGGGTTCAAGTTCAAAGCCGATGCTGGAGTTCCGTGGAGCACTGAGGCTGCACTGGAACCTTGTTCTCTCTGGGCTTCACTCCTGTCCCCAGACCCTGGATACCTGGATACTTCCAGGCTGTTGGAGGAGAGAGGCTGGAAGCCCGTCCGCTGGCTCTGTGCACGAGGCTTCAGATGGCTTGGCTCCCCAGTTTCTGGAAAGGTCCGTGACAAGCCTTGCGGAAGGCCCCGGGCAGTCCCTGGGGAAGCTGCTCCCAGCTGCACCTGCACAGCTGGCACTTGGGAGAAGCAGATGTGCACCCGCAAAACCACTGGGAGAACCAGAGCCCGTGTGGGGTCCTGCAGCTGATGGAGGCTCCGTCACAGGGTGGCCATCGTCCCTGCTCCCTGCCAGGAGGCCTCAGCAAGGGAGGCCCAGCTTCCCCGTGTGTCCTCTCCCCCGGGACCCAGGCAGGTCCCGCACGGTCCTCCGCCTTTCTCCTCCTGAGCTGTGGCACCGGGGTGCCGTCCACAGCCATCCCTCTGCGGGTTCTGGGTGCTCGATCGTGGCTGCCCCGGGACCTTTAGGAGCCGCCAGCCCGCGAGGCTTACGGTGCCCCACTCAGAGCAACAGAAACGGCCCTTGAGCAGCAGTGAACTCCAGTCCCCCGGCGTCGGACACCAGCGAACCCACTGCAGTTCTCTGCGTGGAAGCCCCAGAGCGGCGGCCGCACCTGCGTCACCCGGGAGCCTGTGAGAAATGCAGGTGCTCAGGCCCACCCGCACCTGCTGGGCCAGAGCCCGGGCACCTGTGCTGTCACCTGTCTGGGTGCCTCCAGTGCCCGCTCAGGTCTGACATGACGTCTTACTTGATCCTAAGGCAGCCCTGCGTGGAGCAGAGAGGCACAGTCACCTGTCCCAGGTCACCTGCACAGGTAACTGTGACCTCAGCCGGACAGCTGGGCCAAGGCCCCTGATCCCTGCTCGCACCCAGACAGGCACCCGGTGTACGTCCTAAGTACTACACAGGTGAAGAGGCGGCACCAAAGGACAGGGTCAGGGTTTCTTCTGTGACATGCTTTGGATGTTTTTAGATCCCTTCTCTCTTCTCGGGCTCAGCCCACCCGGGGATAACCCAGTGCTGAGCTGTGAGGTGCAGACGCGGAGAACAACAAACACGTGTTGGACTTGAACCAGGGCTTCCGGGGCCTCTGAGCAGTTAATCAATGGGTTCATTTTGAATGAAGGTGTAATCGCCGGAGAGCTTCATGCAGCGATTCTCGGGTCACCTGTGTGCTTGCTAAGAGGCAGGTGGTGGCCCCACCCCAGAGATGTTGACTGAGGGGGGGCTCAGCACCCTGCACGGTGGCAGGTCGCCCCGGTACAGTGCCACACTGGCAGAGGTTGAGGACACGTCTGAGGACAGCAGCCCCACCTGACACTCAGATGAATTCCCTAACTCCCCCAGGCCTGTGTCCTCCCTGTAAGACGGGCTCCTTCCTGGTCTTGTAAGGTTCTTGTGGGAGCTAAGTGAGTGGACGGGAGTGTTTGGCCATATTTAAGCACTCAGGAGACTTGTCTTCTCTGGCGTGGGCACGCCCACCTGTAATTCCAGCTGTGCAGGAGGCTGAGGCAGGAGGATGGCAAGTTAGAGGCCAGCCTCAGCAACTTAGCAAGACCCTGTCTCAAAATAAAAAATAAAAAGGCTGGAGACACGCTCCATGTAGAGCACCCCTGGGTTTAATCCCTGGTGCTAGCAAAATAAAGACACTTTTCTTTTAAATTAACAAGAGGCAGTTTTTCTTCCCTTCAAAGGTCTCTTCTTGGGTCCTTTGGTGATGATTGGGAGGCACACCACTCCTTATGAGCCTCTGGTGGCAGATGGAGAATGACCTCCCACATGAGCCCAGGGTCACCCAGGAGGCTTCTTGTGCTCTGGGTCGATGGAGCAGGGTCCCTTGGGGGCCTGCACACATCGCTGGCCTTGGAAGACAGTGTGGGGCCGCTCCCTCCATGTCCCGGGGGAACCGAGAGACTTGGGCTGCCCCCATCTGGTCCTGTCCCTTCCGGTCTAGCTGACCAACGAGCATCCCCAGGAGAGAGGGGCTTGGCGCTGCCCACAGAGGGACGAGCTGCCACCCGTGCCCGGCGCTCCCCCTCCCCCGCCTGGCCGCCCCTCCCCCCGCTTGTCTGGGGACCTAATGGTTTGGGGAAAGGTTTGTGGAGTGGACAGGGGGTCCTGTCGCCAGCAGTTACTGCTGCTTGTATCCTGGAGGACCACCCTTCTGCCGGAATGAGGGGAAAGTGACGGTGGACACTTTCCGTAGACCCGTTGGCTGTTGGCGCCTCTCCTGGGAAGCATCTGCTTGTTCATTTGCCCGCTTTTCATCCGGTGCGTGTGATGTTGAGTTTCTCGGGCTCGTCACACATTCTGGGTGTGAACCCCGTCGGGAGAGCAGCTAGCAAAGCTCTCCTCCCCTCCTGGGTTCGCTCTCCACGGGCCCAGCTGTTCCCTTCTCTGGACAGAAGCTTCCCGGCTTGCGGCCGTCGCGTGGAGTAGCTCTCAGTGTTAAGTCCTGAGCTTCGGGGTCCTGCTGAGAAGCGTGGCCTGTGCCTCTCTGCTGGTGTTGGGGTGCCTTTCTTCTGGGCGCCGCACGGCTTCCGGTCTAAAGCCCGGGTCTCTATACACGTCGGGTGGACTCTGGTGCAGGGTGAGGCTAAGGGTCCGTTTCACTCTGCGGCATCTGGGTGACAAACGTCCCGGCACCGTTTGCTGCAAAGGCCGACTTCCTCGTCGTGTGTTTTGGCACCTGTCAGGGCCCGACGGCTGCGTCTGTGTGGCTCTGCTCGGGTCTCCTGCTGTCTTCCGCTGGGCTCCGTGTCTGCTTGGTGGCAGTATCACAGTGTTGCTGTCCTAGCTCTGTAGTGTCATTTGCAGTCAGGAATTGTGACGCCTCCCACGTCGCTCTGCTGGCTTGGAATTGCTTTGGCTCTTCTGGGCGGTTATTCTTCTAGATTAATTTTGGGACTGTCCTTTTATTTTCTAGTTCTATAAAGAATGTTATTGGTATTTTGATGGGAGCAGCATTGAATCTGTAGATTGCTTGCTTTTTTACATTTTTAAATGCCTGGGGAAAATCAAGAGAAATGTTTGACGATCTCGCAGCATGTGAAAATTACACGAACTTGAATTTCGTTGGCCATAAAGGCCGCTTTGATGGAACGCGGGCCCCGCCCACTTGTTCCTGCTTGGTTCTAGCCCCGTGCAGCAGAGCTGAGCCTCACGACAGGTAAGACAGGAGCCCCCGGTGCTTACCAGCTGACCCTTTACAGGATCACTTGGCCACCCTCGGCCTCTCTCATTTTGTTGTGACACTTGGCATTTATTCACCCGGGTGCTGGGTTGTCAGCATGTGATCATTTAAACCTCGCAACAGCCCTGAAACATAGACCCTTATTAGTCCCATTTTACCAACAGGGAAGCAGAGGCAGATGGAGTTGCCTGTGTGTGCCCAGATCCGGCCACTGGGAAAGGGCAGAAGGTGGCACTCGGAGGACAGGGTCAGGCTCTGGACGCTACGCTGTTGCCTTTCACCACCGGGATCAGCACGCGTGCTCTGGTGGACAGTGTCTGGAGGTGGGGTCCTTAGGCCCTGCCCTCGGAAGCACCCACACGGCCCCTGAGAATCAGGGTCCAGAGGGACTCGGGCTTTTTCCGTCTGTGGACACACGGCCTGATGATTTGCCAGCAAGTGGCAGAGCTGGGACGGGCCCAGGGGCTGAGGCCTCACCTCCTCCCCCTCCCTCTGCGCTTGGCCCGGACTGTCTGGTGCCTACACTCGGGCACAGTGGGGGTCCCGGATGCTCAGGCCTCCCGGATTCCAAGGCCCCCGGCCGGGGCGTCCCATTAGCTGGCAGAAGGCCCTGGCTATTGTTTTGTTTGCTTTCCTTCGTGATGTATCGCTGCATAGGAAATTTATTTCTTAACAATTTCACTTACGGCCCTTTTGACAAAATGGGGCTCTGGAGAACCGCATCATTAGCATTGATAAACACTCTGCAGCCCATCGTGAGCAAATGGAAATGCCTAATGAATAGAAGCGCTGCCGAGTAATTAAAGAGGCTGGTGGGGCTTTATTATTATTTTTGGAGCAATTATGACTAAAAGCCCTGATCCTCCAGCACCCATTCATCTTTAAAAGAACATCCTCCTCCTCGTTGTCAGCTCCCGGCCCTGGTCAAGATGCCCGAGTCCACCTGGCTGAGCCACAGGTTGAGGCCAGGGCAGGCCCTGGGTGTGTTTTTCTGTCTACCTCTCTCCCTTCTTCAACCTGGCCTTTCTTGGGAGGCCTTGTTTCTTGGATGGTACTGAACCTTCTCCAGCTTTTATCCTTTGTGCATTGTATCCATTTGCAAAAGAGCTGCCAGTAAAGGTGACTCAGGGACCAGAGAGGTTGAGGAACTTGCAAAAGAACACACAGCTAGTGAGTGGCAGAGTCGGGATTGTGCCTGTGCTGGCCGGGCGAAGGTTATAGGCACTGCTGCTCCACAGCACCTGGGAAACTGAAGCAAACACCTGTGAACGGTGCTGGGTTTCCTCCTCTGTGGAAGTGAGTACCGACCTCACGGGATGGTGATGAGCACTCGACCAGGCTGCAAAAGCACCAGCTAAAACCCATTTTGTCCCCTGGTCCCGATGTGGAGCACCTTTATAAGCTTAAATTGCGAGTATGATTTCAACCTATTTCGGCATACCTGTGTCACGGACATATTTGCAAAACTGAAAACTTAGGACTTACTGGCTAGCAGCCTCGATGGCCACGGTCCCCACGCCGTGCAGCCCAGGTGCTGTGGGATCTTTTTCATCTTCAAGGGGAACGCAGGGACATCTGTGGGACCCTGGGCGAGCCACCACCTCAGGGTGGCTCACAGGTTCCAGGCTCCACCCTGCTGTCTGCCTTTCGGGAGGCCGTTCCTTGGTGGAGCTGGGGTCCGGCAGTTGCTGAAATAAAAGGGCAAGCGCTGCCCAAATCAGGGCGAGATGGGGTGATGGAGGCCAGCCTCCCTCACGGTGGGGGGCTTGTGCAGTGCCCAGCAGGCACGCCCAGCCCCTTGGTAAGACTCGTGATTATTTCAGAACAGGAATTAAGTGATTCTATGTATCATTTTTTGAACTGTCGGTTAAGTTGTTATAACATAAATGCTTCTAGTAGTTGCTTGGCCCTCGCCACTCAATAAGCAAATGTTTAGGGATTTATTTTGACCTGCAGGTGCCATGAAAATAAAATCACTGGCCCTTCTGAGCAAACTTGGAGACCTCTGAGAGTCCACCCAGGGACCCCCAGTCCTTCACAAGTTTGCCCAGGGGCTGGTTTTGAAATGAGCAGGGGACCCCGGCTCCGTGTCTCGTGAGCAGAGAGCAGTCCTGTGTGAGGTGTGGACATGGAAGCCGAGTCCCCCTCCACAGACCTGAGAGCCACACCCGACGTGAGGGTCTGCGTGCCTGGCCCTCACCCCGTGCTCCTGGGGACCCTGCCCACAGAGCCTTGGCTGGGATTTACCCCCAGGTCTCCCAACAGAGGGACTTCCTGCCGCAGCCCCTGGCTGGGTCCCTGAGCCATCGGAGCCCTGGCCTGTGCCCTCCGGCAGCCTCAGGCTGGTGGCCGGAGACTGGCAAGTCCCAGAGGAACCTGGCCGGTGGCCAGGAGATGGTGCCTGTCTCAGACACACAACCTGGAGCCTCGTGTTAAGGAAACAGGGAGGAGAGCGTCTGGTGGGACGCTCCGCCCCAGCCGCGTCTTCCTGCCATCGCCCCGCGGTGTGGCGCCTGGCAGTGGTGGCATTGGTACCTGGGGAGCCGCAGGCCACCCGTGGGGCCCAGGAGCCAGAGGAGCTGGGCGCGGATGTTGCTCTCAGGCCTTCGCAGTGGCCCCTCCTTGGGAGTGCGGAGGATTTCTGGAAGGTTCCACAGGACTTCCTCCAGTGTTGGGGCCCCACGTTCTCGCAGGCCCCTCGCGGTGTTTAGGGACTTGTGTCTGGTGGCCTCTCCGGGGTCAGTCTCCAGATGGAACCTGCCTGTGACCACTGTGCAGCCCCAGCCCGTCGACCGCATGGGCCGTTGTCTCTGCCCAGGTGCAGGAGCTCTTCACCTCCGAAGGCTCCGTCAGGCGTCCTCCTCCAGGGCAGCTGGTGAGCATCGTGCCCAAGAGAACTGAGTCCTTAATGAGCCCCGGCCTCCCCAGCTTCCTGCCGGGGAAGGACAGGAGGTCCCAAGCTGAGGGTGGCCCTGCCGCGCCAGGTGTCAGCGGGCAGGGGCTGAGGAGGCCCCTGTCCTGACCGCGGCCTGTGGTAGCTTTTCTTGTGTGAACTCTGGAGCTTCCGACGACATGCCATGACAGCGTGGTCGAGCCGCCCCCGTCCGAATTGGACAGCCACCTGCTGCAATTTGGGTATAGTTCAGGCTATTCCCCAAATGTCACTTGTTGGAAGCTCAGTCTCCAGCGTGGCCATGTGGGGAGGTTGTGGAGCCTTTAAGAGGCGGAGCTTCATGCGAGTAGTCAGATCAGCGGGACCCCAGTTACTTCCCACAAGGGTGGGTCATTATGAAAGAGCCAGCCTGGCCCCTTGCCACTCTCTGGCTTCCTGTCCTGCCGTGGGATCCCTCTCTCCCTCCTGCACTCCTGCCGTGAGGCCATCTGCCATGTGACCCAGTCAGGTGGGCCTCCATCCAAGCCTAGCAGATGTCATCCCCGTGCCCTTTGACCTCCAAAACTGTGAGCTACACTTCTTTTCTTTATAAGGTATCCAGCCTCTGTATTTTGTTACAGCAACAGAAAACAAACTTATGCACCTCCTCTCCTTCCTTCCCCTTTTCCATTCACGACTTTGCCGCTCTCTGTGTCAGTTGCAAAGCTCCTGAGTCAGAAAATCCCGAGGCCATGGGCATGCCTTGCAGAGACAGGTCCCGCTGCTGCCCTCAGAATGCCATCTATTTTTGAGGGGAACATGAACGGTCATAAGGTCTCCAGCCACTGTCTGCAACGCCCAGTGCTGAAGCCTCCAAAGAATAGAAGTTGAGGGACACCCAGGCAAGTGGGCCTGGAGGTGGCCCCTGGAACACTGGGGCCGCCTCTCACTTGAGTCAATCATGTGGGTTTATCTCCTCCAGTCGCTGAGGGCCGCTTGAAAACGGAAACCCCCCCGTGTCCAGGGAGAAGGCCGGGGGCGGCCGTGTTTTCCTCTCACCTCTGTTCTCCAGCTTCACTGTGCCTAAAGCTGCAAACGAAAAATATGGACTTCAGGCCCCCGGCCCGTGGGGCTGGGGTGAGACTTGGGTGTGCATTTCTATTTTTTTTTGCAATGCTGGGATCAAACCCAGAGCCCCCACAGGCTGCCTGTGTGTCCCCAGCAGGGTGTGCGTTTTAAAAACAGGCTTCCCTGAAGGTTTTGGTGCCAGGGCGTCCTGGCCACCCCTTAACTTTAAGTGCAGATGAGGAGGAAACACCTGTTCAGCTCAGGACGGTCCAGGGAGAAGGAACCCCTGTCCGCTCCGGGGCTCTGAGATGCATTTTCCAGAACAGATTCGGGGTACAGGATCTGAGGAGGGGGACGCGGTCCTAATCTGCAGTGCATTCACTCAGTGCATCTATTCCTTGAGCAACTACTACGTGCCAGGAGCTGTCCTAAGTGCTGAGGACGCAGGGAACAAAAAGCAGACCTTGGTTTGAAAGAGCTGCCTCTCTTAGGGGAGAGGTGGCTGCTAAAGGAGATGGGGACTCGGGTGCACCCAGGGAAGCAGGGGAGGAGGGAGTTTTGCCGGGAGGGCGGTGGCGGAGGAACGTCTGGCCATTTTAGGTTGGGAGGTTGGGGTCCCCTCACTGAGGAGGCGATGTGTAAACAGAGGTCGGAGGTGGTGAAGGGACATTTCAGACCTTTGGGGGAAAAAAGCCTAGAGACTGAAGCCTTGGGGCCCAACACGCAGGGGATGGGAGGTGCAGGCATCGGCTGTGGGCAGAGAAGGAGGCCTGGGGACAGCCCTGGCCTTTAGTCACCCCCAGCAGACACTTGAAGTCACCGTGGGAGGCGTGGGGCTCAGTGGGTATCACCCTGAGTGTGCACAGAGAAGTCAAGGGACCCCGTCTCCAGGAAAAGCAAGCCAGATGCGCAGGCGAAGCAGGGACAGAAAGCACAGGGTGCTCAGGGACGTGTTGTCTTGTGTGTCATCGACGCTGCATAACACACGGCCAGGCAACCTCGGCAGCCTGAAACCATAGACGCCCATCGGCTAGACTGAGTTCCTCCCTAGAACTCCAGATCCTCTCTAAGTTCAAGTTCAACTTGCTGACGAATTCCGTTCTTGGCAGTTATAAAACTGGGGCTGACAATCTCTTGTTTGTGTTTGCCAGGGGCCATTCGCGGCTCCTCCAGGCTGCCTGCTGTTCCTTGTCACACAGTCCCTCCATCACCCTCTCGGGCTTCCAATCTCTTAGGAAGGGCCCAGGGCCCTTGGAGGGCTCACCTGATAAGGTCAGGCCCACCCAGGTCCTCTTTTGTTTAACAGGTTTGAAGTCGGCTCGCTGTAACCTAAGCATGGAAGTGCTCTCTCCTCACGCCACGGCTTTGCCTGTGCTCAAGGGAAAGCATTATCTCGGGCATGCACACCAGGGGCAGGAATCTTGGGGCAATCTGCACCTCCACTTGGGTCCAGCATGAATTCTGGCTCCCAGCAGGAACCGCGGGGGTTCAGTGTGTTAAGTGGCCCTTTGCTTTCGGCTGGCTCGGTGGGGCTCAGTGAGGGGACCTGGCTGAGACACATTAGGACGGGGGTCTCAAAGGTGCCACCATCATTTCAGCTGACTTGTTGGGCACAGGACCCTGCTCTCCCCAGAAGCAGAGCGAAGGAAGTGCTCGCGCTGAAACGCTCTCTGAGCCGCCCGCGTACAGGCACCGAGCGCCGGAGCCCTGGCGGCCGCCCAGCACGCTCGGCCCTAATGTATTGACATTGGCAGCCCTGGTAGAACGCGTCACGCCAGTAAGGTAATTGAAATGGAATTGTCTCCACGCGTCCAATTAATCAGCAAATAAATCATAAACCTGGAGCCATTCATTCAGGCAGGCAGAGGCTTCCCTGGCTTCCTGACCACGGGAGTCGATGGAGCTTGACTTTGCACACTTCTGATGAGTTTTAGAAGAGAGGTGAGGCAGGGTAGGTAACTTTTAAAGCATCCTGGGGACCCCAGGATCTACAGCCGAGGTGCTGTAGACGTGACCTCTCAGCTCAAAGAAGCTCATGTACTGAATTTCATTCATAATAAAAGCATCCCTGTGAAATCGGATGATGAGCCACATCTTACAAGGAAGAAAACTGAGCCCCAGAGAGGGTGAGCAAATAGCTAAAGGCCACACAGCACTTGGTGAGCATAGTGGGATTCCAAAACTAGACCCATCTAGCTTTAAAAGCTCTATTCTTTTTACTGGGTGCTGTGCTAGAAAAGCAAATCTAAATAAGCAGTCGTCACAGCTTTGAGCCAGAGGGCAAATCCAGCGTCGTGCAAGGTGAGACCCCTGGAGTGAGTGGGTGCCCTCCGCTGCCTCCTGTACCTGGCTTCTGAGAGCGGGCACGGGGAGGGCCAGGCAGAGAGGATGGATCCTCCTTCCAGTGGGAGAAAGTTCCAGCGTTCCTGTGAGAACCTCACACCTCTTCAAAGCCCATTAGTCCCCAACACTCGCTCAGAGCCTGGTGGCTCCTCCCCAGGAGCCAGCTGGGCTCATAAAGGAGTATCTTCCTCTCACCTGGGTTGCTTCGAAGACCTTCCAGGTGACACCTCAAACCTTCCGTGTGTCTTTGTCTAAATTGAAACCAAGACTTGACTGGGACAAGGGCCACGCTGGCCCAGCCACAGGCTCAGAGAGCAGGAGGGTCAGAGTCTCCTCCCTGGTTACCAGCGCTGCCGACCTGCCCACCGGCCCCAGGGAGCAGGTGCACAGCCTGCGACAAATTCCTACGGACATGCAAGGTGTGTTTGGAACCCTGCAGGGACCTCTGCCAGCAGTAGGGATTGCGATCGTGACGTGGAGCTCCTGCCAGCTCTGCTCTGAGAATCGTCACCCGAGGGCCTGGGTGGGAGAGGGAGGTGGGTGCTGGTTTTTCAGACCATTGGCCGCGCAGCAAGAAAGCAGCCCTTTCCTGCAGGGGGCTTCAGGACATCTGCCCCCGGCAGGGGCCCACCCCACCTGGGAAGCTGGCTTTGGTTGGTCAGAATTTAGCTGGGGAGTGACAGACACTTGCTCCACAGTACCCAAGGGGTGGAAGTCCAGCCCTCTGTCCCCAGACCTGGAGGGCTAGGCCAGCTCTGTGCTGATGACCTCGGCAAGCGCACCTGCTGGTTGCTGGGGCCTAATCAAGCCCCTCACTCTTCCTCGTGCTTCCGTGGAGGGCCTGGGTGCTGGCCATGCTCCTGTCCCAAGATGCTGGGCAAGAGGTGCACCTGCTCCCGCAGCATCTGGGGCCCACCTGTAACTGATGCTTGAGTTTTGGATGGATGATGGATGGATGGGTAGATGGGTGGATTGGATGGGTGGGTAGATGGATGAATGGGTGGATGGATGGATGGGTGGATGGATGGGTGGATGGATGGATGGATTGGATGGGTGGGTGGATGGATGGGTGGATCAGATGGGTGGGTGGATGGATGGATGAATGGGTGGATGGGCGGATGGATGGATGAATTGGATGGATTGGATGGGTGGGTGGATGGTGGATGGGTGGATGGACTGGATAGGTGGGTGGATGGATTTGATAGGTGGGTGGATGGATTGAATGGGTAGGTGGGTGGATGGATGAATGGATTTGCCTTTCTTTGCTTGTGAGATACTCCAGGATGGGGATCCTGGGGTTTTTTTCCCCCATCTTTGCCACCTAGCACCCAGCATAGTACCTGAAGTATAAATCGTTCAGTCCAGAGGAGGGGGTGGCCGGCACCTCAGGTCACTGTGGTTACTTTGACTCAGGCAGCTCCTGCAGGCCTTTGCAGACCCGGAGACCTATGATATTTCCTCAGCTTTGTTGACTTTTGAGTCTCTGACAGTACCAGCTCCTTTCCTTGGGTCTCCTGGAAGGGAGTGTCAAGCAGAATCTCCCATGAGCTCCTCGGGTTGAGAGCTCAGGTTTGTTTTATGGTTCTTTTAATTACACATGACAGTCGAGTCCGTTTTGATAGAATTACAAAGCATGGACTACACCTTATTCTAACCCCAGTCCCTCTCCTTCCCCTGTCCCCCCCAACCCCTGCTCCCTTCCCTCTACTGATCTTTCTGCCATTGAGCCAGAATTGGGTTTTTTTTTTTTTTTATAAATTAATTTCTGGTGGACGTAGGTGACGGTGGGATTCACTGTGGTGTATCCGTTGCGTGCACAGGAAAGTCACGTCAGATCCACTTCAATGTCTTTCCCAGCCCCATGTCCCCTCCCCTTCATGCCCCTGTGTCCACTCCACTGGACGTCGCCTCTTCCCTCCTCCCACCCTTATTATGGGTTGGTTTCCACGTACAGAGACCTTTGGCTTCTGGGGATTGGCCTATTTCACTGAGCATGACCTCCTCCAGTCCTCTCCCGACTTTTCTGATGTTACACGTTATTCAAATACGCATCAATAGCAAAATAATTCAATTATTGCACATCCATTTTATGGAATAATATGAAGCCATTAAAACTCATGATTTCGAAGACGTTTTAATGACACGGAAATGCTCAAAATGTAATGTTATAAAAACAAGATTGATACGGAGTGCGATTCCAAGTTTGTAAACATGCATGCCTGCGTTTAAATATGAGGATTTGCCGGTAGCTTTTTAAAAAAAATCTTTCTATTAATGTTACATCTCCATTTTCTTATTACTACTTGATATTTTAAAAAATTCTACAATGCGTATGTCACTTTTGCAATCAGAAGAAAAAGCGTTGGATGTTATTATAGAATAAATAACTCATGAAATTAAAAAAAACGAGCGCTCAGCCATTTGCATGGTAAGGGGCAGGGTTTCCTCCTGCCGGAAGCCTGTGTCTTCATTTTTTTTTTTTTTCTTAAATGAGGCTGAGCTGCTTGCTGATCCAAAAAGGGGTGGTCAGCAGAGGGCACCCCTCTGGGCTTGCTCTCCTGGGTGGCCAGGGTCTGCCCCTCACTGGGACCGTCAGCCCTGCAGGACCACCGGACAAGAATCCCTTCGAGGCGTGTTAAGCTGAAGCAAAGGCTCATCAAACTCCAGACCCCAGCGTGTGCACGAGGGCGGACGGACGGAGGCCCCGGCATTTCAACCTGGCCTTTTGAGCCAGAAAACAAACATGGCCTTGTGGTCACCTGGCCCCTGGTGCTGTGTCTGCTGTTCGGTGTGGTGTTGACTGTTTGTTTGTTTGTTTGGGATTTTCCCTGTAGCAGTGCACTTGGCCTCGCTGATACGGTGAGATGACCGTAGATAGGAGAACCGAGTCCGAGCCTAGACTCCTGGCCCCGCGAGAGAGTGGGGCGGCCACAGTCCCCTCCCACATGCCAGGAACAGCCACGCAGAAGGAAGAGCCCCTGGGAAGGGCCTTTCCAGCCACCGGGGTGTCAGGGCCACAGAAGCAGGACCTGAATATTTCAGTCCTTTTTGTTTTTGAGACAGTGCCTTGCTAAGTTGCTGAGGCTGGCCTCCAACTTGGAGTCCTCCTGCCTCAGCCTCCCGAGTTGCTGGGATTTCAGGTGTGGCCATTTTAGTGCACTTCCATCCAGTTGTTGACCTAGGTTCACAAGGGAAATGAAACCCTAGAGCTCCTATTCCAGATATGAACACTGAGGCCCCATCTAGACACACACACGGCCCCACGTGGCTTGGATCCTGGCCTGGCATCCGTTTTCCTCTCAAACGCATAATCTGAGACACTCGATGGCCTCCTACCTCAGAAACAATGGCTTCTTCCATTTCTGGACATGACAAGATTTCTTTTATTTAAAAAAAACATATAACAAAGAAAAATCTTTAAAACCCATTTGCCTTCCATTCTCTCTGCACAGCCTGAGGAGCCCAGACCTGGGGGGACTGATTAATTCCAAGACTCGTTAATTACTCCGGCGGGGAGGGAACCCTCTCCGCCCTCCTCCACTCTCCCACCCACGGCTCCCAGTCACGCCCCTGCCAGCAAGCAGGTCAGGTGGTGGCCGGGTGGCCAGCGCCTGATTCTGCAGATTCTGTTGGGAGGGTCCTCACCTCCTGAGGCTGTCCCCAGCAATCCAGCTCGGCCCCTCATGGACCTTTAATGCTCCCAGCTAAACCTGGGTGGGGCCCAGCCAAGGAGGGAATGGTCCGTCCCCTTGTCCCTTGTCCTGTGGGCCCTTTAAAAAATAACCCGGACTCTGGCCTCTGTCTGAGATGTGAAGTTCTGAATATTTGCATGTTTGCTCTGATTTTTTGGAAATAGCTTTACTGCCTCGGGGACATTGTACGCTCATGGTGGGCTTATCCTGAGCGCCCCACCCTGACAGGGTGGGCACCCCTAACACTGCGTGGAGCAGGTCCCCAATATTTCCCTGTCCTTAGTCACACGAGGATACCAAGGATGCACGCGGCTTTGCCACACGGGGAGTCAGTGAGTCCTTGCCTGCCGACCTGTGGCCGACCCCATCGCACCGACGCGGCTGACGTGACCTCACTGCGTCCTGCCCTCCTCCCGGCCGACTTAGAGACAGCACGTGCAGGAGGTGGTTCGGGGCCATCAGAGTTGCTTGTAGATATCTCACTGAGTCCCCGGTCACCTCCAGGAAGCTGGACACTGTGACTCTTTTGCAGTAGAGACACGGTGACGTGGAGCAGGTAAGAGACTTGCCCAGGTCACAGCTGCAGGGCCAGGATGTGGGTCCCGCAGTCGGGACCCCGCTGGGCTGCATCGCCACTCAATCCCAAATCCGGGCTCCCTGGGGGCATCGGCTCCGGGATGGGGAGTCCTCGCCCAGAGGGCGCGTTCCTGGCTCCACGCCGTCCCCCTGCCTCTTCCCAAGGCGGGCGGCTCCCAGGGATCGTAGCTCCTTTTCCTGAGGACCCGGGACGGGATGGGGTCCTTCCTGCTGTAGCGTCACGGGCAGCGCCACAGAGCCCTGGGGATGGGGCGGGGGGACACTGACCTGCCTCCCGCCGTCCGGTGACGCTCTGCTTCTGTGCATGAGGAAACCGGCCTAGAGATGGAACCAGCTTGCCAAGGTCAGGGGCAGAGCCAAAGCTGGCCCTGGTCCTCACGGTCGTCGGGTGAGTCTCTGCACCTGCCCACGGATTCCCGGTGAGGAGAACAAACAAGGGCCCCGTGGGCTCCGAGGACGGGCCCACGGGGGTCTCAGCACGGTGCACGCTCTAGAAAATGGTGCCAAATGCAGTGCGCTGGTGACTTGGGGACCATTGGTCACACAGTGGCCACCGTTCAGAGGGCCACAGACCTTGAGGACGTCCACTGCCGAGTTTACTGATGGGCCTCTAGCCGGACAGACAAGGGTCTCAAAGCAGGCAATTCGCTCATCCAATGAGCATTTACTGAGCACCTCCTGTTTACACGCACAGGACGGTCACCCGGGGAGATAGCTCCGGTGGGGTCATCATCTTTTCTGTCTGTCAGAGTTTGGTCCCAACTGAGAATTAAAGACACAGAAGACAGACAAATGGAGATCACCAGCGTGACCCCCAGGCTGAGCAGGAAGCAAGGCTGGGGTTGGGGTCACTCTAATGACAGGGAGGGTGGGGACGGCAGGCCCCAGCTGCCACCTGGGGCTGTCTTCCCAGTACTGACCGCCTGGGAGGGAACAGAGGGTGGACAGGCCCGTTTCTGTCTCCCAGACCCACCCTCCAGGCAGGAGTGAGCAGAGGGACCGGGGAGACCCGGGCCTCCCTCCATGCACTTGGCCAGAACTTGGGGTTTCCCCCTGACCAGCCTGAGAGAGGCCAGCACAGGCCCCGGGGGTGGACATTGGTCCCAGCCACCGGACGGTTCTGGCCAGAGTGCCTGGCTGGGTGCTGAGGGCCCGTGGATTGGAGGTTGCCTGCGGGGCCGTGCCAGGCTTTCTGCCCAGGGTGCTGGAGAGCAAGGACAGTCATTCGTGCGGGATGGTGTGGGCGGCCAGCAGAGGACCGTGTCAGGCACGATCGGAGTTAAAGCACAGCCTTCAAAACCCACGAAGGGAGCAGGCCACAGAATCCACGAGTCTGGATTTTAGCATGGTGACAAGTTGGCACTGCGGGGTAAAGTCTGGAGCCACAGCTCACCCTTCCTGACACATGGGAACGCACGTCCTCGCGCAAGAGGAGGGACGGGAAGCCTGTTGAGGGGAAGGAGAATGGGCTCCGGAACCTGGCACATGCTCTTTCCGGTCCCAGCTCCTCTACCTGCTGTGTGACTATGTGCAGGTTACTTAACCTTGCTGAACTTCTGCCCTGCTCGTTTATAAAATGGGAGCAATGACGTGCAGTTGCCAGGTTGAAAAATTAAGTAAAACCAGTTGCAAAGAGCCCCAGCTGGCCTGTCACCTGCCTCCCGCTCCCTGTCACCCTGCCCCAGAGGAATTTTACATCAAGTAGAGTCATCACTTGGAGCAAGGAAAAAAATGTTTCGCAAGCTTTACTATAAAAAACGCATAGATTTTTAAAAAGTCAGCTTACACGTTAGGTGGCTGTAGATTTATCTGCAGGGACGGAGGAGAACGGGCTCCTGGGAGGTCAGGCTGTGTGGACAGAACCGACGGTCACCAGGAGGGCATCTCAGAGCAGATCGCCACAAGTCACAGGCTGCAGTGCAGAGCAGGCCCCTTCCTGGCCTGGACACCGTCCAGCCCCGGCTCTGCGGGTCCCTCCTGGACTGGCGCTCTAATAGCCACTGAGTGGCATCGAGCCGCCAATTAGGAGCGGGAAGAAAAGCCGGGGCCAGATGAGGCGCCCCGGGAGCACAAAGCCCCTCTTGACGGGGTCAGGCGCCTCGAAGGCGTCCAGACACCCCGCCGGCTGGGAAGGAAGTGGCTGCGGAGCCGCCCAGGCTGGAACTGTACCAAGGGCAGCCCCTGAATTGGAGGCATGGAGGGAACCGGTCTCTGCGGGCGCACTGCTGCCCGCCTCCTGCTGCTAACCAGGCGCCCGTCCTCCTAACAAGCCCATCCCGGGCCCCCGAAGCTCTCAGGGAAGAGGAGGCTCCTCCGGGTGGAAATCAGCTGCCCCGGGCCCTTCTGAACCCAGAGCCTCGGGTCTGCACCCTGAGCCCGCCAGTCCTGCAGCCCAGAGCTCTGGGCAGCCTTGGACGCCAGATCATCTTCAGTCCATACAACGTGACTCTAAAGAAGGCGACTCCTGGGCTCTGAGTGTCTTCTTACCGAGGAGTTTGTCCAAAGAAGAGCAATCGATCTCCTTATCACAATGGCGTGGCCGCATCTCAGTACTGGGCGGAACGGTGGGACCAAACCTTGGTTTCTGCCAGCAGAGGACGAGGACGGGCTTGTCATTTTGTGCACACTGTGGTTAAGTGTCCTCTGACCGCTTCTTGTGTGCATTGAGGTTTCGGATATTCTGTGCCAAGAGGGAGAGATTGTCATTTATCTGCCCAAAGGTCGAGAAACCTGCTTCAGAATCTCTGCCGCAGCCGGGACGTCAGGATCAGCGGTGATGCCTGGTCTCCTGCTCCTGAGTGTCCCTGGAAAGCACGTGCCCGCGTGACACGGGCTCCCCCCAGAGCTCACAGACTGGTCTGGCACTACATGGGACTCGGCATCCCACGTGCCCCTTCCTGCTGTCCCGCCGTTTCTGAGCAATGGCAGATGGAAGACAGAACTGGCTGCTGAAGCCCGAAGGGAGGACTGGAAGGTACTGGAAAGAATGACGATCTTACAGTCTAAGGGCTGAGTCTGAGTCCCAGCTCTTCCACGTGCTAGCTGTGTGACCTCGGGCAAACGAGATAACATCTCTGAGTTTTGGTTTCCTCGTGGCTGAACCAGTAGTGGCAGCAGCCACCTCCTGGGGGGACGTGGGTGAAACGTGGAGAGCATATGTTGAGGGTTCCCACCAACAGGAGATGCCATTAGTAGTTGTGTTACATGGAGGTGAATTCAGCAGTCACACTATGGTTCCTCGGGGAAAGCATTTGGTGAAAATGGAAGGTTGCAGGTGCCTTGTGCCACTCTGTCACATGGGGAGGGGGCATTAGGAGCTCACCTCCATCCTGCCGTTGTCCTGCCTTGGAAGCACCCTCTGCATCGTGAGTGTGGATTAAGAATGCACTTCCCATGTGGGGGGGTGTGTGTGCTGTAAATATGTATCGATGTGGAATATTACTCAGCTTTGAAGAAGAATGGAATTATGGCATTTGCTGGTAAATGGATGGAGCTGGAGAATATCATGCTAACTGAAATAAGCCAAACCCAAAAAACTGAAGGCCGAATGTTTTCTCTGCTATGTGGATGCTAATTCACAATGGGGTTGGGGGACAGGGAATAGGTTTACTTCATATTAGGTAGAGGTGAGTGAAGGGAGGGGAGGGGTGTGAGGTAGGAAGGATGGTGGAGTGAAACACATTATGACCTCACGTGCATGCGTGACTACATGACGGAAGTGATCCTGCCATACAAACAATCAGAAAACTGAGAGACGACACTCCATTTATGTGTGAGCTCTGTATGGCCGGTATCCCTCCCTCCCTCCCCTTAGGCAGAGAGCGGATGGTGGTGATGAGAGATGGGGCACAGACCGGACGGTCTGGAAAATGCAGTCATTTTTTGTGTGTTCTGTGTGTTTTATTTTTTTAGGATTTTTAATTTGTTCTAATTAGTCCTATGTGACAGTAGAATGCATTTGTGCATTTTGATAGAAAACCTGGGTCCACCATAACCCATTGCAGTGACCGGAACATGGACAGGTGGGATTCCCGCCCAGCTCTGCGCTCCCTCCCATCTGCACTCACGTGGCCACCTGGGTGGGGGAGGTGGAGCTCGCTGCCCCTTGAGTTCAGACTCGGCCGTGGGACTCCCTGGGCACTGGGACCCTGGCTGGTGGGCCACAGGCAGGCAACGGCTCGAGCTGGCCCGAGCTGCGGCTCACCTTGGGGCTGCATGCTTGGGGCAGGGCGGGGCCCTCACCTCTGGAGACAGATGGGCCTTTCAGATGACCAGCAGGTGTGGCCTCCCGTGGGTCTCGGATGCTTCTCAGGCCGGGTCACCGGAATCCAGCAGTGAATGAAAGGGTTGCGCAGAGCCGAGAACCTTAAACGGACCGGTCCACCTGGACCGGGAGCTGGGCCTGGGGCTGAGCTGGGGCCTCCTGAACCACTGAAGCGGCTTCAGGGCGGCCGAGGGAGGACTCCCTTGGACGCATGCTGGCCCCCCGCTAGTAGGGTCTTCCTAGACTGTAAGTCAGGAGCCCGCGGACCCGGCCTGTGCAGGGGACGGGGGCGTGCAGGTGCCACAGGGGCGGGGCTTGTGCAGAGGTCAGGGGCGGGGCTTGTGCAGGGGTCAGGGGCGGGGCTTGTGCAGGGGCCACGGGGGCGGGGCTTGTGCAGGGGCCAGAGGCGGGCCCCGCCGTGCCTGACCTTCCTTATTTTGATAACTGATGTGGCCGAGCTGGAGCTGTCCCCAGGAGCACGTGGCACCGTGGCCTGGGTGGCACGGTGGCTCTGTGAGGAGCGAGGAAAGCCCATTGCCACTGTCGGTGGAGTGTCATCTGGGGTCTTACAGCGGGGAGAGGAAATCCCCATCTCCCACCCTGGCGGGGAGGACGCTCGCGGTCTGCATGGACGTGTCCTAACCGTGGCATTTGATAGCCTCCTGACTATTCAGAGGACGCCAGACGCTCTCCATCTTAACGACCCCCGTTAGGTTTTGATGGAGAGGTGACGATCTGCAGGAGAGGCGGCCGCGCAGCCCCAGGAGGCACCGGGCTTTCGGGCTGTGAGCACGGGCGGGAGGAAGGAGGGCGCGCCCGGAAGAGTGCAGGCGGCGGGCTGGGGTCCCGGCACCCCTGCAGGCAGGGCAGTGTCCACGCCACCCGGACCCCGTAGGCCCTCTCGGCCTTCACCGCGCACCCCACACACACCGGCTTCTGAGGGCTTTTGCTCCCAACACCCTGAACTTGTGACTCCTTTTCCAAAAGTATCACTTGACCCACCTGCACAGGGAGCAGGAAGTGCCAGGAGCTCACTGTCCCTTCCGGCCGGCCCTTAGCCAATGACTAACCCCCGTGGGAATAGAGAGCCAGCTCCTGGGCTCACCAGGACCCTCGCAGAGGCCTAGGTTACACTGGAGTCCCACAGAGTTCAGGACGAGGTCCCCCAGGCCCAGCTTCTCCTTGGGCCTCTCTTCTCCCGCACCCTCTTCTCCTCTCTTACTGGAGGATGCCCAATACGTCACTTGTGCCCAAATCCTCGCCTCAGGCTCCACGTCCGAAGAGCCCCTTCTAAGATAACAGCCTGTGCTTCTCGCCAACATTTATATAAACTATTTAATTAACTTGCAGTTCGCGCCTCGGTGTGCCAGCAGGGAGTTAAGTGGCGGAAACGCGTTCTCTGTTAAGGTGGGGACGGCCCAGGGGCTCTGGGGAAGCGCCTTTCCGATGACCAGCACGCAGCAGGAGATCCGCGTACACTGGCCCCATCCCAGCGAGGTGGCGCCACCGCCCAGGGGAGAGCTGTCGGGCTGCACTGTGACCCCTCAGGGCCTCCTGCTGCCCCCACAGCAGCCGAATGGCCTCTCACAACACAGCGTGGATCGTGGAAGTCCATCTCCTGGCCACTCCTTCGTGCAGACATGAAATCCAGACTTCCTGTCCTGGTCTGTAATGGCGATCAGCAAACTTTTTCTCTAAAAGGCCAAATATTGAAGACTTCATGGGCCACGTGGTCTCTGCCACCACCGACCCCGCCATCGCAGCACCGAGGAGACAGACAAGGCACAGACCATGAGCGTGACTGTTTCCCGGTGAGATGCGATTCGCAAAGACAGTCGGTGGGCTGGATTTGGCCTGCGGGCTGCAGTTTGTCAACACTGGTCTGCAAGAGCCGGGACGCTGTGGCCCTGCCACCAGCCGGTCCTGCCCCACGCTCCTTGGCTCTCACTCACTCCTGCCAGACTGGCCACCGGGAGAACCTCCACAGATGCCTGCAGGCTGCGCGCCCGCGGGCTCCACTCTGCGGGTCCTCGCGCCTCCTCCTGGCGCCCGCTGCGTGGAGCTCCTGCCTGCCTCCCAGGTTCTGGCTCAGGCGTCATTCCTCGTGGGCGCCTGTTCCACCTTCGTAACTAATCCAGTCCCCGACGCTCCTTGGACGCTGGCCTCCCTCTGGAAGGCAGGCTTCACCATGGACGGAGGGCCCTCGGCACAGGTCCTGGTGCCGAGCGGGTCTCCAGGAACATTTGAGGGTTCAGTGGTCCCTGGGCCCCCCGCTCCCTCCCCCACAATAAGAAGGGCTTTCGAAGAATGAAGAGCACTAGGATTTCAGGAGGCTATCTCGGTTGTAAGACAAATCTTTAAAACCCCAAATAATCCTCCTTCTCCTTCCCTGTCAATTATCCCACTAAACGGAACATCGTAGGAGGACTTGCCCCAGCACACGCTCGCTTCTCTCTCCTCGTCCCACGCCGAGGACCCTCCCCAGACGTCCCCTTGCAAGGCTAGAGACCCCGAAGAGGAAGGCGTTCTCCGAATGCGGCTCCCAGATCACCCGGTTAAGTAAAGAGGGATCTAGGAGTTCGTCAATATCTGGGTGGCAGGTGTTTGTGCTCCTCGGCTTCCAAAAGGAAGCAGGCCCCACGGGGGGCTCCCGCTCGGACCGACGCGCCCCCTGAAGCCCCTCTCTGCTCCAGGCAGCCCCCTCCTTGCCGGGCTCCTGGGCTCCTCGGCTCCGTGTCATCTGAAGCTCTTAAAGGCAAAACCAGGACCCCTGCTCAGCAGAGCGAGCTGTGCTTCCCTGTGAGGACCACAGGCTCGAGGGCACTTCTCTGACCATGTGACACTCAGGGCAGTGGCTCATGAGCAGCAAGGGCCAGCGGGACTGTGGGGGGTGGGCTGAGGTGGCGGAGGCTGGACGCCATGCCGGGGAGCATGAGCTCCACCCTGATTGGGCACTTGACTGGGGAGGGACCCAGGTGGCGTCAAGAGGAGGGCTGGTGGCCAGGAGTCCAGGTGCGAGACAGGTGATGGGACCTGACCGGCATGGTGGCAGCAAGAGAAGAGGAGGGAGGCCCTGCTGGGTGTCCTCTTCTTGGAACCATGAGCCTCCCCCTCAGCCTCGGCTCCAGCCCCGGAACTTAATCATAGCGAGCCCTCTCTCTGGGTTATGAGGTTAAGACGGCTAGGTGACTTTATTTAGCCCACTCGGCCGCGTGCTGTGAGGCTTTAAACACCCATCCTGCCGCGCGTCACCTAAACAGAGCCCTTCGGAGCTGCAGGTGGGTTCTCAGAGGGCTCCCCATCCCGGGCCGTGGCCTCAGGTAGCCTCCTGGGTGCCAGTACAACTGAGAGTCCCCCTGCGGCCAGCGCCACAGACACCAGGACACAAGCAGCGCAGGAGGAATGCTGTTGGGGGGCCACCTGGTACGGGGGGCGGGGCTCTCATGAATGACACTGCGCACACTGGCGGCGCCCCGGGAAGCCCCGTCCCCCTCAGACTCGCGTCCTCCGATGTGGGAAGACGGGCTGAACACCCCACGTGTCTCAGGGTCCAAGTGTCCTCAAGGATCCCGCTCACCCATGTCCGCGACTGGCCGAGCGCTGCAGGTGAAGCGGGCACCTCAATCCATGCCCTCTGCTACCCAGACCACAGGGCGGGCAGGGGTGGAATCCTGGCTCCGCTGCTCGGAGTCGCCCTGGGTGTGGCCCTCGGGGCCTGGTCACATGAGGAGCGCCCAGGGTTGCTCTGATCCGTTGCTGGAGGCCGGGAAGCGGCCGAATGCACAAGGACAAACAGGCCATCTTCCTTGCCAGGGTGCCCTCGCCCTCCGATGCCAGCCACGCCGCCGTCCGCCCTTTGTTCCTTTGGAGGAGGTGACGGATGGCCCAGCTCCGACCCTTCCCCTCAAGGCGGATGGAGGGGCCACGTGGATCTCGGCACTAATTCAGAGCCCACCCCCTTATTTACCCAGCGGCGGGTGGAGTCCATCTCGAGAAGCCACCAAGCAACGATGTCCCTCTGGGACGTGGCCTCGTCTGCCAGACCTACACCTGATCAGCCCCTGGTGTGGGGGCGACCTTGACCTCCGGGGACCATTGGGAAGGGGCCATGGGGACTCAGGTCTGGGGAGAGGGGAAGTTGGTGCAGGACAGAGGGGACAGTGGGAGCGGGTGTGGGTCTGTCCCCTGGTAAGGGAGAGGGACAAGGAAGGAAGGCGTGGGAGGGGCCTTGGGGCCCAGCACAGCGCCGAGAGCCACAGCCAGGCTGAGGTCACCCCCAGACAGCACTGCGCTGGTCACTGAGGCGGGAACAGCCCAGGGGAGCCCTGGGCATGGCGGGAACACAGTGGTGGCCATGGAGGGGTAGCAGCAGGGCTTCTTGGCCAAGTAGGTGTCCCTTGGAGGTTGTCTGAGTGGCACACTGACCAAACCTGCCAGCAGCCCAAGCGGGCCACCCGCAGACCCAGCACCACGCGGCCAGTCCCTGGGTCCCCGGAAGCGTGTCCACGTACCAACACGCGGACCTTGGGGGAGGCTCGGGGCCTCCAGCAGCTCCTGCTGCCTCCCTGCCTGCCCTTCTCGGGAGCACCAGGCCTGGCACCCTGCCATTGTGACATCCACGCCCCCCGCTGCCTTCTGGAGATCACAGGCCACCTGACCAGAGTCTGAGGGGCCCGAGTCCTCGCACAGGCACGCAGACTGGTCACCTCGGGCTTTCCTCGCTCATCGCCGGGCCGGGGAGGACGGCCCGCCACCCCCTGAGGGCAGTGCCCCGCGCTGGCGCCTGCTGTGTGCCAGAGGTGAGTTGCACACCCACGGCCCTCTGTGAACTCCCCTGAGGCCACCAGACGGCCTGGCTGCACAAACCAGAGCCCTGGACTAGAGGGCGAGCGGGGGAGTGAGGCCCAGATGGCTGGAACGGGGACTCGTGCCGCTGGGACGCCCGCGTGGGTGGTGTCCACCCAGACCTCCCTGAGTGAGTGAGTCAAGGCAGTGTCCCTGGCCA
Organism: Sciurus carolinensis; assembly: GCF_902686445.1. Taxonomy (NCBI): domain Eukaryota; kingdom Metazoa; phylum Chordata; class Mammalia; order Rodentia; family Sciuridae; genus Sciurus; species Sciurus carolinensis. The sequence continues at coordinate 198,885,970 of NC_062213.1, read as the reverse complement.
CACACAGGCCACCCTGGCTGCTTTCGTCCAGGGCCAGCGACACCAAGCCGCTGATGACCGCCCTCCTCCTCCGGAGGGCGCTTGGGGTGAGCCTTTGCCTTTCCAGAAACATCACCACCCAGCCGGCTGACGTCAGAGGCTGCCTGAAGGAGGGTCCTCCCACCCCCGCGGCCAGGCCCCGCCCCCCGCAGACAGTCCCCGTCCCTGCTGTCACGGCTGGTCCTGCAGCGCCACCCTATACGTGGAGCATTTGGAGAGCATCCCACAGACCTTGGTGGGACGCGCCTTCACCGCAGCAGCCCGGCCACGGCTTCTGAGTGTCAGGACCCCGGTGTCTGCCCCACGGTCGCGTCCCCAGCACACGAAACAGTGCCTGGCCTTTGCCAAAGCCAAGATGTGTCAAGTGAGTGGAGCCAGGCAGTTTCCCTCGGCCTGCAGACACGTCCCTCAGGTCCTCAGAGCCTCCTCCCGACCTCCAGGAGGTGAGCCTCTTCTGAGGCAGGGGCCCGGCGTCCCCTCCGTCCTGCACACCGACAGCAGGAATGGCTGGCCTCTAAGCCCTGTCCTGGGGAGTGAGTCCCGGCCCTGCATCTGGGGACGTCCGGCACCGACGGCAGGAGGGCCGGGTGTGGAGGCACAGGAGAGCTCGCCGGGGAGGCAAGCGCAGCGTCCCGTTTATCCAGGGCCCGCTCTGCATCTGCTGGAGCTCAAGACCTGGGCGCTCTCCAGCTCCAGGGGCGCCATTAATCAGATAAACACAAGGCGATGGGGCTCCCTGGAGCGCCCCACATGGCCGCCCGGCCAGCACCTGCAGCAGAGACTACCATCCCCGAACCATCGGAGGGCTCACGAACCTCCCAGAGATGCCCCAGGAAGCCACGTGGATTATGATTGCTCCCCAGTTGTCCCAGTGCCAGACACTGAGGGCGGGAGATGAAGGGGCGAGGGAAGGGCCCTGAGAAGCTCGGGTGCCAGGGAAATGTAGAAAAAGAAAAGAAGAGAGGGAGGGAGAAGGAGGCTCGGCCGTCTTGAACAAGCTCTTCCTGGTACCCTGGGGATCCGGAGGACCTCCAGAAGGCTTCCGCTCACGGCATCTACTGAGCACTCAGAGTGCGCCAATCAGTACGTGGAAAGCCCAGGAGTCGAGGACCCGTCCTGGCCCTGCCGGAGCCCACCCTCCACTGCCTCAGCAAGCGCGAACACACCGGCAGTGAAAGTCAGCACCGCCCAGGGAGCGGCACAGCATTGCCGCCAACCACTCTGAACCTCAGGCTCCTCATCTGTCACCTGGAGATGGCTTGATCCTCTGCGAATCTCCGTGAGGACCAGATGAGGCGCCTCTGGAAGTGCTTGTCTCACCAGGTGCCCGCATACAGTGAACCTCAGGAAACTGCAGCCATCAGCCCACTGCAGTGCAGAAACAGACAGAACGGGGGGCTTGTAGGGGCTTGAGCCACGAAATCAAGGGGGCACAGGGAGTCAGGGAGTTCTGCACCAAAGATTTGCCTGGGCGCTGAGTTCTAGAGGAGAGGGAGTCACGGAGCCCGACCGGCAGGAGGTGCTGGGTGTACATTCTGTGTTTTCTTTTCTTCTCCTTTGGATTCTGCAGATGGAGACGGTTCGTAGCCCAACGCGGGTGCGCCTTCCTCTGGGCTGGTTACCGTGAGAAGGCTGGAGTCAGGGAGGAGGATCAGAGCGGAGGCCGACCGCAGCAGGCTCTACGCCCCGGGGCGGGAACTTCCCCCATTCCCTGTTCTGCTCTCCAGCTGAGCTGCTGGGACCCTCTGCAGAGCAGAGCCGCAGAACAGGCCCAGGGCAGGTCTCTCTGCAGCCGAAACCCAGAGAACCGGAGGAGCCCAGGAGAGACGCTCTGAATCCCCGGGCAGTGACGCAGGGAGCCTGTGCTTCCTGGGAGATTCCGCTCATCCGCTGACGGGCAGCCGGCCCGGTTCTTTCCAGGCTGCAGGAGCCCAAGCGTTTGCTTAGCATTTGGACTCGATGCCAGGACAGCGCCCCACACCACAGTCAGAGAGCGGGACCAGGAAGCCCGCCTCCCCGGGAGCCGCCTGAGGATGGTCTCTGAGTCCGCGGACCCCGAATGCCCTCGGGGGGCCCTGCGGCAGTGGGAGTCTGAACCCCCCACCTTTCCCTGGTGGCCCTTGGAGCTGGGGAGGCTCGGGGACACCCAGCGACAGGAGCAGGCCCTGCCGGCTGACCTTGAAAGCACCTCAGCATCCGATGTCCGAGGGCGGTCACCCAGGAACAAGACCATCGGGGCCAGGACGCTGGGATTCCAATTGAGCTGCCAGGGTGTGGACTGCGGTGACAGCCCAGGGGACGCCGGCGTCATCTTCATTCTGGAGAACGTCACCGAGGTGCCTGCGAAGTTGTTTTCCTTGCCTTTCAATCCACCTGAGGATGGGGCTGGGCCGCAGGGGAGCCGCTGGGTGCCCTGGCCTTGGCTCTGTCTCCGCGCACAGAGTCAAACATCTCTTAGTGCTCAGAGATCAGAATTAGAAGGTCCGAGAATCGGGTCTTGCTATGGTACAAATTTCTCCATGTCAGCTTTTGGTAAAGAGCATGGATTTCTATTATGATCCAGAAAAAAAAAAAAAAAAAAATGTTGGACAAGAAAGATCTAGGACTAAAGGTTCTGCTGCTATTTTGAGTCATAATTATTTGTTATCAATGAATTTGTGCAAACATTAAGAAGACTAGCCTTTGTGGGACATTTCTTAAAAGCAGCTGTCTAATGTGCAGCGTCAACGTGATTCTTTCAGACAATCATGCTCTGTTGTCTACAGAGGTGGAACCGCCCGCCACACTCTTTTTTATTGATTTCTTTTCAATTTGTTCTTTTTAGTTATACATGACAGTAAAGTGTATTTTGACATATTATACACATTTGGAGTATAACTTCCCATTCTTGTGGTTGTACGTGATGTGGAGTCACACTGGTCGGGTATTCGTCTATGAGCACAGGAAAGTTCTGTCCAACTCATTCCACTGTGTTTCCTATTCCCATCTCCTCTCCCTTCCCTTCATTCCCCTTTGTCCAATCTGAACTTCTGTTCTTCCCTCCCATCCCCTTATTGTGTGTTAACATCCGCATATCAGAAAGAACATTTGGCCTTTGGTTTTTTGGGATTGGCTTATTTCACTTAGCATGATATTCTCCAACTCCATCCATTTACCTGCAAATTCCATGATCTCATTCTTCTTTAAGGCTGAGTGATATTCCATTGTGTATATACACCGCAGTTTCTTTATCCATTCATCTGTTGAAGGGCATCTAGGTTGGTTCCACAGTTTAGCTATTGTGAATTGAGCTGCTATAAACATTGATGTGGCTGCACCACTGTGATATGCTGATTTTTAGTCCTTTGGGCTGGGTCCAATGGTAGGTCCATTCCAAGTTTTCTGAGGAATCTCCATACTGCTTTCCAGAGTGGCTGCACCAATTTGCAATCCCGCCAGCCATGTATGAGTGTTCCTTTTCCGCACATCCTCTTCACCAACACCTGTTGTTGCTTGTATTCTTCTTTTTTTTTTTTTTTTTTGGTGCTGGGGATCGAACCCAGGGCCTTGTACTTACAAGGCAAGCACTCTACTGACTAAGCTATCTCCCCAGCCCCGCTTGTACTCTTGATAATTGTCATTTTGACTGAAGTGAGATGGAATCTCAGTCCCACACCCTATTTTATGAACTTGGAAACAGGTCTGGTGAATTTGTGCCTAAATCCATGCCATCAGTATCTGGGAGTGTGGCCTGAGATTGGTCCCTCCATTAAAATGCAGGACACCAGGGATTCAAACAAATGCCGGATTCCATCTCTCCTTCACCAAGTCCTCCCCCAACCCTGCCTCAGTTTTCTTGTGACCCACTTGAAGTGAGGGCGCACCCCCTCAAGGAACGTGCATTTCTTATTGACCTGTCAATAATGCCAGAGTGGCGAGGAATACCTGCTCCATCGCCCCTGGGAGCCTGGCCGGCAGTGTAGACAGGGACGGTAATTGGATAAAGACTGAACAGAGGGCACCGGCTTCACCCAGGGCCAGCAGCGTGTGCCCTGTGGGACCGCAGCCCCCGTGGGACCAAAGGTGTGCTTTTGCAAGAGCGGCTGGAGATTCCTTTGGGCCATGTGAAATCTCCCAATTTTTCAATCGCTGGCAATCCATTCAAAAAATTTAAAAGTATCTCCCGGGAGGCCTGAACTTGGCCCGTGCACAGCTTCCTCTTCCCGTGCAGTTTCTCCCGTGCAAGTTTCCGAGTGAATGAGGAACAATTGCCAGGCAGAGAGCCCAGCTGCAGGCCCAGCGGGAGGTGCTGATGGGCGGGGGCACCAGCCAGCCAGACGTTACCCGCAGCAGGAAGCAACCCTCTGCGGCTGAGCCTGTCCCCTGGCTGGCCAGCTGCAGTGGGTGCGGGCTTGGCCTGGGATGGTCAAGAGCAGCCCCTGTGAGTTGTTGAACCAGGTTACTGACTTGAGGCTGTGCGGAGTTCCCGAGCGTGGAATCTTCCTCTTCTGGCCCCAGAACGGGGTCTTCCTGAGGGTGGGTTCTCATTAGCCTCTAACTGTGTCCACGAACCTGAGGCAGGACTTTCATGCACTGGTTCGGTGGGACTGAGCCCAGGATGGGGCAGGGTGACAGGGACTGGGGTGCTGGGTTTGGGACCCGCCATAGAATCGTAAGCACGGCGGGCGCGTCTGCCGCTCTGTTAGGAGTTTAAAAACAAGCCCGTCTCCTCCGACCGCCCTCTGCAGCTTGCTCACACGCCACGACCTCCGTGAGTCCTCCTGGGTAGGGTTCCCTCTCACCCTGCCCGCTGCCCGCCAAGGGGACAGCAGGTGAGGTCACATGGGTGGTGCCTGTGGCTTGGGGACATCAGTCCCACCTGGGCTCACCTGTGGGGACCCAGCTGGGATGAGGAGGAAGATTCCGGCGGGTCTCCCGGGAATCTCCTCTTCTCCGTTCCTTAAAATATTCTAGTCCAGAAGGCCATTCCTGCTTCTGTGGGGTGGGGGTCTGTTTCCAGTCATCGGTGTCTGACAGACTGAGAAATGTGCATTCCCCCCTCAGAAACACGGGGGACCCGGAACGTTTTAAGGCCCGATTCCTTTGAAAACTTAATTTCCGCATTTTGATCAAGTTTTGTCTCATGGTCATGGAGAATGATCTGGAACCTCCGAGAGGTTTTGCTAGTCTCTTTGTTGAACCCCAAACCAAAGTCTGTCCCTTCCCCTCACCCTCGTCCGGGGCTGCCACAGTACAGCTGGAGGGAAGACACTCACACGGTGGCCTAAGTGACCGCCCCTTGGAGAGTTGTCCGCCACCAGTGTCCCCTCTCTCCGCAAAGTGCCTGAAACTCTTTTAAAAGAGTGTTCCAAGGAGAGGTGACATCGAGGACATAAAATCATTCTGGTCTTGAAGATAAAGATGCCAAGAAAGCAGCAGCATCTCTGGGACGTGGGAGGTTTGAGGACGGGAGGGAGGGAAGGAAGAAATGGTTGCTCTTTCTAAGGTGACGAAAATATTCAGTCTGCCAGGGGACGTGACGGTGACCCGGTTCCAGTGGGCTATTCCTGACTTCCTCTGGGTCTCTGCATTTTCCCCTTCACTCCTGAACTCAGTGCTTTTCTCCATGAGAGTCCTATTAGGTTGGGGCGCAGGACGGGTCCAGGACGGGAGCTTATCAAAGGTCCCCAGACTGAGGGCAAGAGCAGATCCTGCCCTGGGCGTTAGGAGAGGTGCCACCCCGAGGCAGCACTGAGACCCACAGGGACATCAGCGTTGGAAAGACAGGTCCTGAAGGGTACCCTGAGGATGCGGAGGGCTGGGGGAGGGACCCAGGGCAGCGCTTTTGGAGAACAGTCCGGCTGCTCCGGACACGGTCATGCCACAGGGATCGGGTTAGGACCTCAACACGGTTCCATCCCCGAGGACGAGGATGGGAGGGACAGAGGTTCGTTCCCTTGGTCCTGGGGGATGCCTGTAAGGGAACGTAGTGAGGGTGTTTCCAGGAAGGCCAGGGTGGCTGGGGAAGTCCCCACCTGGGAGGTGATATGGGAGCAGAGACCCAAGAAGAGCCCAGGAGGAGCCCACTGTGCAGACGGCCCACTGGGGGAGAACGGGGGAGGCAGAACGGGGAGGCGTGTGGAGGGGCAGGTGCGCCGGCCGGGAGGGCAGGGCGGGTCTCCCTCCAGAGGCCCTGAGCGGTGCTGGAGGCCCGAGGCGGAGGAGCCGCTCGGGCTGTTACGTAAGACTGTTCTGGAACACGTCCCTTCATAAAATATTTCATGGGAAACCTTAAAAAAATAAGTCAAGAGAGTAAGCGGAGGGAGGGAGGTGCTTCCCGCCTCCGAGGGCCCTCGAGTGGGGCAGCGTGGGCACCCGCTCCCCGCCGTGCCCTGCGATGCCGCCATCCGAGACTGGCAGTCAGTCGACAGAAGTTTTGGGAGGCCCAGGGCCGGGTCCTCACCCTTTCAGCCCGAAGGGCTCTCTCATCTCCCCAGCCTCGGCCTCCTCTTCCGCCCTGGCGTCCTCTGGGCGCCTACGGGAGTGACGGGTTGGAGAGTCTGGGGGCAGTGGGATCCCAGCTCTGCGGCTCGCCGGCTGGGCCGCTCCCTGTGGGGGATCGCAGTGCCAGCCCCGCGGCTCCCTGGGGGGAACAGACGCACGCCCACGAGGCCCCCTGCCCGTGCCCTGCCGGCAGAGAGGGGCCGCGACCCGCTTCCCGTCCCCACGCCCCGCTTCCTGTCCCCACGCCCCGCTTCCCGTCCCCACGCCCCCACCGCCCTCAGAACACTGCGTTTTGCCATTTCTTGGTTTTTGAGCAGATGCCTTATCTTATCTGTGATCTGCGTGTCCCCACTGGATGCCTCAAAGTCCCTGCTCTGTCCTTTACCTCTGGAAAGGTCACCTGCTGCCCCCCTGCCTGCCTGTCCCCGCTCCTTCATGTTGTCACACTTAACGAACACCCACGGGGTGCCCAGGTCCTCACGGGTCAAAAGCGGACACAGCCCTGCCCTGGTGGAGCCGCCGGTCCTGAGGGAGGCAGACTCCAGGGAAAGCCTCACCTCCAGGCGGAGGCCGGCCTGCGCAAGTCCTCGGTTGACCCTCGACCCGCGGACATGGGCGCCTCCCACGGACACGGAGACGGAGGACCCAGCAGCCGTCTCCTCCTGCCTGGCTCTTTTCCCTGATACCTGCGTCCTTAGTAAGGTTTATGCTCGTTTCCAAAACACCGTGACAGAGGTGACTTCAATGGCCGCTGTGCTGAAGGCTTCATGGGCATTCCCTCATTTCTGCCGCACGGGTGGCCTTCTGAGGACACACATGCTGTCCCCCTGGACGAGAGAGACACAGAGGAGGGCGGATACCGTACCCGTGTCCTCCCAGCTAGTGAGCGCAGTGACCGCCCAGGTCAGCCTCGTCCCCTCGTCCCCCCAGCTGATATGAATAGAGGAGAAGGTGGACGTGAGCCCCTCTGGTGACGGAGCTCAGATGGTGGGTGGAGAGGAGGGAGAGGGAGGAGAGGCCGAGGGGACTCTGTCCCCCTCCAGCTCTCGGCTCCAGCTGGAGGACAGAGGTGCTGCGGCCCCGGCTCGCGGCCTCGCTGGTGCAGAACTGAGTCCACTGTGCTCCTCGGGGACAGCACCGCCCGACACCCCAACCCAGCTCGGCAGAGGATGTTCTGCTGAAGGGAGGTCCTTCAAAGAGGCCAGAGGCCAGGCTTCCCCCGGAGGTGGACAGGCCCTTCCCGTGGCCACGTGCGCCCAGGTGGTCCCACAGGGGGCCACGTAGTGAGAACCACACTGTCACCGTCCTGCCCCTCTAGCCTCCTGCTCTCTGTGGAGGGCGCGGGCGGGTGTCATCGGGGACAGCACAGGGCCCGGCCCCTCCTGGGGGTCTGCTCTCACCCACCCGGCCCGGCTCCATGCTCTTCCGTGGGGACGGAGCCCAGGTCTCCGCGGAAGCCCTTTCCTTACAGAGCTGAACCTCCTGGTGGCTGTTCTCACCTCCCCCTGCCCGGCGGGCCTGCTGCCACGCACAGTATAGTATCTCATTTAATCTGCACGAGAACCCTTGAAGGAGGCTCTTCTTAGTTCTTTTGATTTGATGAAGACGCTGAGGCTCAGAGCATCCAGATGACATGGCTAACCAGAGAGTGCCGAGGTGTGAGCCCCCGGCCCCTTGGGCGTCGGTTCCCCCGGAACAGCTTCCTGAAGCTGCCAGGATCAGTGTCGGGCTGAGCCTGGGCCGCGCGACTGCCTCTCCTGACACTATCTGGCCTCTCCCGACTTCTCGGTCTGCCCTTGGTCTCCCTCCAGGCCTGTCCCTCCTTCTAGGGCCTCTGTCTCTCCTGCTGCCCCTCACACTAGCCGAGCGTGGTCAAGCACTTTGCAGGTGCTCTGCCCTCTTGGCCCCTGTCACTCTGGTCACCCGGCTGTGGTCACTCATGGCCACTCACATCTTGGTCGGGATATCCCAGGGAGGGCCCGAGCCGCATGACCCCCTCACCTTCTCCAGAGCTGAAAATCGATCCCGTTTGTTTCTGGAGTCTGTGCCTCCCCTCCTCTTCCTGCTTCCCACCCACAGACGTGGGCTCCTGGAAGGCAGAACCCTCCCACGTCGTACCCCGCTGAGCACCAGCTGAGAACAGGGTCCCGTGAACTCTGCATGCACCTGATCCCTCTGCGTCCCACAGCAGAACACCCGACTTTGGCCAGAAACCTTTGGTTAAGACCCGTGGGGCAACTGGATTTCTCTATTTCACGTCTCTGAACTATGAACTGCTTGTGTAAATTCTGGGCCATCTTGAGCGCCAAGAACCTTGTGAGGAGAAAGTCTCTTAGGTGTACTTTTGGAGGTAGAAGTTCAATGCTAAATGTCCCTTTCTGTCACCACCCTTCATCCCACAAGGTCCTCTGATTACTCTCAAGGCTCAGATGCACTGTAGGTACCAGTCAGCCAATGTCTCAGTTCCCTTTTGCTGCATAACAAATAGCCCCAACTTAGTAGCATAAAATGACCACCATTTTATTTGTTCACAGGCCGTAGGACAGGGATCCTCGAAAGCAGGCTGAGCTTTCTGCTCACATGGAGTCAGACAGGGTCCCTCATGAAGCTGCATTCAGATGGTGTCTGGACCAAGGTGGCTTCACTCAGGAGTCCGGTGCCCGGTGGGAACACCTGGGAGCCTGAGACTTCTCCCTTCCTCTCCCCACACAGCTCCCGTCCCATGACTGGTTTCGGCTCCTTTGTGGGGTTAATTCTAGGAGGATGTGTTTCCATAGCAAAGGTGGAAGCTCTCGATCTTTAAAGGCTCAGTCTTGGAAGTTGTCCTGTGCCTCCTCCCCTGCATTCCCCTGGCCAAACCAGAGAGGAGGTCCACCCAAACACAAGGTCAAGGGAAGCCTCCCGCCCCCATAGGCCACATCGCAAAAGCCCCTGGGATGGGAGCATGCTTATGGTCATCTTTGGAAATACCATCCCCACCTTCCAAACTAAGTTCTGGCCCTTTCAGATCACAGAAGGTGACTCTTGTGCATCCACCACCAGGAGGCAGCGTGGACTCTGCTGGGCTGTCCTGGCACCTCCAGGTTCGCCGCCCTTGGCACTGGAGGGTAGAACCAGAAGCTTCCAGGGCATTCCGAAAGCTTCCCTGGCCTTTGCACATGCTGTTCTTGGTTGACAAACAGGGTCTGCCCCTTGCTGCAAGAAGCTCATGAATACATTACCTCTGAATTTCAGAACCATAATGGATTGGCACTGACCCCTGACCTCCAGAAAATACTGAACAAACAAGTTGCAGGTCTTCCAGGGCAACGGCTTTCTTTTTGATTTCCGGGGCTGATTGGTATTGATTATCCGCTATGCACTTCGTTAATTTCCTTTTGACAAGCTCTCTTCCCTGAACGGTTCCTGGGAAGGTTTGGCTTCGTTACTTTTTCCTGGGATTTACGCCTTGTGTATTCTAAACAACCCGATCACTCAACAGAGCATTCGTGGAACTTTTTTTTTGGCTGCAGGTTTACCAGTGACCTCGCCGGTGGTCACAGCCAAAGGCGTTCACGTTTACCCCTCTGGAAGCCGCGCTCCTCCATCACTGACGCTGATCACGCTGTGCCTGGGGTTAATGACAATTCCGCAGTAACAGGTGACATGGAGCTGGTGTCAGGCCCACTGCTAACTGCTTGACAAACTTATCTCATTAATTCCTCCCGACGAACCCACAAGGTCAGTCCTGCTATCATCCCGGGTGTTGCGTCCATCCCAAGGGAGCTTAGAGTACAGAAAGCCGGGAGGGCGTCAGAGCCTAGTTTCAGCAGAACACGCGTTTCCTCCAGGGCTCCTGAGCTTGGAGCTGCCTCCACTGGAAGCCTGGCCCGGTCTTTGCTCTCTGCCCGACCCCTGGGTCTTGTCCTCTGGGTCTTCGAGGGGCGGCCCCTGGCCAGCGCTCCCAGGCTCCCGACTCACACAGCAGGCTCTCTCCACCTGTGCTCCGCTCTGTTTGGAGGCTGAGCGTTCCTGCAGGAGCCGTGCGTGGGCTCATTTGCTCCTTGGTTAGCCCGAGAACCATCTGTTGAGTCCACGGCAGAAGCCTGCCACCTGCTGCCCGCCTGACCTTGGCAGGTTACTCAACTCATGGGAGCCTCCGGTTCCTCGTGGGTCAAGTGGAGATAGCAATTAGGACCAGCTCGGCAGGGCTGGGGCGGGAACGGAGCGAGATACTATAAATAAACTTTCAGCTCCTTGGTGAGACACAGGCATTAACAATTAAAACAAGAGCTTTCCTAGAGATTAAGGATACTTACGCAGAATGAAATAAAAGATGCAACCCTTAGCACAGGCCTGGCAGCCAGGGGTGCTCCGAGGGGATTATTGCATATGACCTTCTTTAGACATTGCAGGGACAAGGATGAATGATCTCCAGCCGGGCGTGGAGAGAGTCCTGAACTCCACTATTGACTGAGGTATAAACCAATAAAACTTTAAAGTTCATAGATATTTTTTATCTTGACTTAGAACTAGAGGGGAGGGACCACTCCAGGGACCTGAGTTACCTGGAAAGCAGAGCGTCCCATGTGCCGGCAGCAGTCCAAGGTATGGGGGCCCCGAGATTGCCGAGGGAAAGGGGGCGGCTGCAGGACTCAGTGAATATCATCGGTTGACAGGCCCGCACCTCAGCTTCCCGTGTTAGAAATCAGACGCCCACTCTGGACGCTTCGTTTCTGGTACCAGGTTTTCAAATGAGTGACGGCGTCTTCTAAGCGCAGGGTCACCTTCGGCAGGGGACATTTACAAACTATAAACCTGGGTACCAGAGCCCGCTTCACAAAGCGACTGCAAACGGAGCAGCAGCTAGAACTGGGCCTCGTTTAGCCGGACGCAGTGACGCACACCCACGGCCCAGAGACTCAGGAGGCTGAGGCAGGAGGATCACAGGTTCAAGGCCAGCCTGAGCAACTGAGCAAGACCCTGTCTCGAAATTTAAAAACAAAGAGGGCTGGGATGCAGCTCAGTGATAGAGTCCTGGGTTCAATCCCCAGAAAGAAAATAATAAAATAAATAAATCAAAAGTTGGCCTCGTTCATAACAGCCAGTGAAGACGGTGAAAACCAGGTGGGATTCTTCATCCTCAGACAAATTCAGGCTGCATGCATCTACTCGAGGCCACTGACCCCCTATGAATAGTACCTGGCTTTAAAGCCCGTCAAGAGGGTGGCGAGCCTCTCTCGAGCCAGTGTTCCAGGACAGCAGAGCCCCACCCACAGCGTGTTCTGAGAATCCGTTAGAAAATAACGCACGGAAACCACTCGGGCCCTCCCAGGCACGTGGCCCGCCCGTGGAACGTAAGCTCTCCTGATTTCTGAACCAGCGTGATCCAATCCCCGGGAGCTGGCTCTTCAGTGGTCAGAAGTTCACGCACGGGCTCAAGGCCCCAGCTTGGCTCCGGGCCTTTGGGCAAGTCCTGTCACCTCCCTGAGTGCCAGTGTCCTCATCTGCAAGACGGGCTGAACGGAACCTGCCTTGGGGGCCTAGGGTGTGGCTCAGGGGCAGAGGCTGCTTCCATCACCAGCAGCCCCAAAACAGAAACCAAAGGCGGGGGCAGCGTCCTGTGTGTCTGCTCCCCTCACATCTGATGATGTGCCGACGCTCGCCCCGTGCCCCTGGGGCCACCAGGAAAGCCTGTTCCCTCATTTAAGTAATTGAAGAGGTTCGTGGAGCAATGATAAATATACCTAGGTTTCTATGGAAGCAATTATCTAATTAGGTTTTTCCTTTAATCAGAGGACTCCACATGGAGGAACGCTGGGTACGTTGCTTGATTAAGGCCACTTGTGGCTTCCCTGAGTTGCTGGAGGAACCCCCAAGCAGAGGTGGCCCCTCCAACCTGGCTGCAGATGCTGCAGACCAGGCCCCAGGGGCTGATGGTTCCTGACGGCTCCGTTGGACTTTGCTGCGGAGACGCCTCCTCTCTGTGGTGGCCACAGCTCCAGTCTCGCGTCGTCTTTTGATGAAGGCCTCTCAAAGGAATCGGAAGGGACACTCACTGGAGCCAGTGTCCCTCGGCGGGCAGCCCTGAAGGTTGCTGGCCCTGGCTTGGACTGACTATTGTGTCGGATTTGACAAGGCTGACATTTGGAGCGTGCTACTCAGAGTCCCTGCAAAATGCCACTTTGGGCCCCTAATCCCTGTCTAGGGCGAGATGGGAACCTGTGGTTCTAATCTTCAAGGTCATGAACATCCTAATGAGGGAACCCAAAGCCAGCCAGGAGGCCAGGGACATCTCACCTGCGGGGGCTGTTTTTGCAGACTAAGCCACTGCAAAGAGGAGAGTCTGCTTGTGGAGGACGGATAACGACCAGCTGTCCTCCAAGGTCACCCTGAGAAACCATGTCCTCTTTCTGCTCCAGAACATCCCTTCGGCAAAGCCAAGACCTCAGGCGCAGATGTCTACGTTCAAACTCTGTTGAGCAAAACTTTATCCACGTGACGGATCCTGAGCAAGACCCTGGAGATGAGAAGAAAAGACAGACTGTCCTCAGGCAAGAACTGCTGATCTAAGGAGTCAGAAAACTGCTGAGAAGCGATTGCACTCCCGTCAATCACGCTGAGCCACGCGACCAGGGGACTGTGGCTGAAGTCGGAGAAGGCCCCAGGGCGGGTGGGCCTGGGTGGGGTCCCGGGAGGTGTCTCCTGGCAAGAGACTCTTGGCAGAGAGGACGACCAGGAAGCTTGGGAGTTCTGGCCTGGTGAGGAGCGACACAGGGCTCAACCGAGGCAGAGGACGCGAGGCTGAGTCTGGAGCCCGCGTGTTCGATGAGCTGGGGTCACGGCAGCAGGTGTTGCTGTGGTTCGAAGGTGTCCCCCAAAGTTCATGCGTTGGAAAGTTAACCCCTAAATTCATACACCAGTGGTTGTTGGAGGTGGGGCCCTTGGGAGAAATTAGGATCAGATGAGGTCATGAGGCTGGGGCTCCCGCGATGGCATCAGTGGCCTCCGCCACGTTATTACAAAAAGGCCCTCCCCAGATGCTGGCACCATGCCTCCAGAATCGGGGCCAAATGAATCTCCATTCTTTATAATTTACCCAGTCTCAGGTATTTTGTCATAGCAACAGAAAACAGACGAAGACAGGTGGGGACCATGCCAAAGGTTGTGTCTTTATCCCTGGGCAGTGAGGACCTGGAAGGAAAGTGTACCAGTCCAAGGTCAAAGGGAGAAACAAAATCCAGGGGAGATTCAGAGATTTGTTGCAAGGAATTGGCGTTAGTCAATCCAGAGGAGAGGCTGCAGGAAGGGCGGGCTGGAACCCCGGGCATGGGGGGCGCTGCATCCAAGTCTGAATTTCTCCCATAGGGAGTCTCAGCTCATGTCGTCTGGACTTTCAGGGGAACGTGCAAGCCCACCCTGTCATCTAGGACAGTCCTCTACTCAGTGCCAGCCGATGGTGGCCTTTAACCACATCTGCAGGACACCTTCCCAGCCACACCTCCGGAGGTGCACCGGCCTTCTCTTCCTCCACGTCTCCCCGGTTTAAAGGTGACACGTCACAACAGCATCCAAAGTCACTTGAATGACTCTCCTGACCAGAGAAAGCTGCAAATTAAAGAAGGGTGCTCCCAGGACGGATGGGAACAAAGGCCCCTGTTGTGCCCAAGCAATATCGTCAAGTCAGCAGCGTCCTCTCGGGCGGCCCCGAGCTGGAAACGCAGATTCCTAGAAGCCAAGCTCATCCTGATTGCAATCCCAGCTTCGCTGCTTGCACTTTTATAAATCTGTAAAATGAGATAATGCCTTAAAGGCACACTGAGAGGTTAAGATGAGGATCTGGAGGTGCAGATCCCAAGTGTCCAGAAGGCGTTTCACAGAGGCAGTGGTCCTTGATCATGATTCATTTGACAGCTGAGCCTCAGGAAACTGGGAGACAAGAAGCCCTGTGGGCCTCCGTTGAGGGACCTCCTCTACCTGCCCTTAGGAACTCTGCCATTGACCAGACTCCATGCTTAAGGGGCACCAGGTTTCCTGTCTCTCAATTCAGGTTCTCGAGAGAAAGAATCTTATTGGATGACTTAGGTCAGATGTCACTGAAGAGCCAATCACCTGTGGTCTAACAGTGGCCTCATAGACAACAAATACGGGTGAGAGAATGAATGCTATTGGGCAGTTTGGGTCAGAGGCTCGCCAGGATCCAATCGGCTGACTTACACGTGTTGTCACAGACAAGGAATCTTCTGCCAGGTCTTAGCCTGTGGAACCCTTGGCTACCTCAGGAGAGCTCTGTTCTGGTACCACAGGAAGTTCCACCTCCTGGGTGGGCGCTTCCTGTTACTCCCTATCTGCAGTGACCTTCCTGCTGTGACTGACCTTCACCAGCTCCTTCTCTTATTTTCTCTGTCCTTCTGCAGACCCTACAGTGACCTCTCTATCCACACAGTCCAGGACAGATCATCTGCCCTGAGTTACCTTCCTCATCTCTAAAATGGAGATGGAAATACTCTCTTTTGTTCAGAATTGTTGTGAAGATATCAAACAACTACTTTGACTCTTAGCTCTTGTGAGGGCGGCTCTTGCTTTCCTGGTTGTTGTTAGCTTGTTTCCTCTTTGATAAAATGAGAGCAGTAATAATGATCTTGCAGAATCATCTCTAGCATCGGTGGCATCCCTAAGGAATGTGCTTAGCAAAATGCCTGATGCATAGTAGGTGCTCAATAAAAGGGACTCTCCCTATTTTAATTCCTATTATTAAACTATTTAGTCAAATTAGTTCCAACATGACTTTCCAACCGCAGTCCAATCCTCAGTTGTATCTTAGCACTTACAGTGATGGCTACTAATTATTGCAGATTATGGTTCAAACTCTTCTACTGGTAATTCTACAGTTAATATTTTCCAAGCTGGGCAGTGCTGTCTTTGGCTTCAAGGTCAGTTGTAGTTTGGGGAGCGGCAGCGTGATTTTTGCACATGGCATTGGAGCCATCCGCTCTTCCCTGACATCGGAGGTAATTTGGAGCGCCACTTCCTCAATCATGTGTCCTTTGTGAGCTCACAGAGCTGAAACCCCACACTGGGCCAAACCGGGCATGATGATTTGGCACCTTGAATGAATTGCGAGAAAATCAGGCTCTAAGAAGGAGGCACTGTAAGCACATTTCATTTTCATCTGCCATTTACCTAGAAAGGCCACTTCCCTGCATCTAAATAACCTGGTGCTCCTCTTTAAAACGCACTCGCTCGCTCCCTTTCCCAACTCTCTAAATCAGGATAAGAGAAAAAAAAATAAATGTCCCTCTGTCTAAAGCACAACCTGAACGATTTACAGCCTGTAATTCTCACGTACCCCGCGCTCCCTCCACGCTCCCCCCACGCTCCCGCAAGGCATTGAATGGAAGGACGCTGTGCTGACATCTCATATTGTAACGACGTCCTTACTGTAGGGAGACGTGCCAGGAGACGTGCCACGGTGAATTTGCTAGTAAACAGGGAAGTGGGATCAGAAGTGCTGGGAAATTACCTATTTCCGAGCTAACGAATGCCATGCGTTCAGGGACAAGAGTCGACATTCTGAATTATCTTCTTCCGCCTATTAGTTTCCCAACTCTTGACGTAGTTAGACTTGGAGTGAATTAGGCACGCTTTGCTGGTGCCTTTCCACTGGGTAGTTCTCAGTTCCCTTCCTGGGAGGCAGTACTGCCTAATGGTTAGGGTCACGGATTTGGAGCTCTGGCTGTCTGAGCTCAAGTCCCATTTTGGCCCCTTTCTGCCTACGTGTTAATTAATAGTAGCCAGCACAGGTGCCGACGTATGTATCCCATTTGGCGCGTGCTAAGGAGAATCCCAGTACTTCACCCATGCTGATCCTAATCCTTAGGTTTACAACCCTGCAGTTCCTTTATTACGGTAGAACTCCAAGGCACAGTGATGTCGAATAACTTGCCCAAAGGCAAGTTCCAATCCGTGTCCAGGCCGGCCTTTGACTCTGGAATCCCTGTTCTCACTGGGCTCAATTTAATCTCTTTAAACACCACCTCTGTCAAGAAAATGGCACTAGTATTAACACCTGATTTGGGAATGGTTGTAAGGATTAAATATTTGAACAAATGCTCACGAAGTGCTTAGCGGGCTACCTGGAATAAAGTATGTGCTCAACCAATCTTGCTTGCCACCGTGGTCAGCAGCTGCTTTCTAGGGCCTGTGCCCCTGGAGCTTACATGGCAGGCAGCGGTGCACTCTGGAGACCTCTCCTAGGTGCTTGGCACCCCCCCCCGACCCCCCACACTGTGACCCTGCCTCTGACCGCTCAGAGCAGGCAGAGGCTGGAGAGAGAGCAGCCTGCGGGAACCTGCAGTAGCCCAGAGAAGAGGTGGCGAGGCCTGAACCAGGGTGGAGGCCAAGGAAGGGCAGTGGAGGGACCCGCCCGGGAATACTTCATCTCGGATGATCCGCCATGTTTGCAAAATCAGCCAGACTCAGGGCCACAGCATCAGGGAAGCCACCCCTCTGTGCAGGGCTGGCAAGAGAATCTTTGAGACTTCGTGCGAAAGCAAAACCGGGGATCCCTTGTTTAAGATCATTAAGAATTTCAAGGCAGCAACAGCAAAGCTCACGCCCACGCAGGGCGTGTCCCAGCACAGGGCACGCGGTCGCGCCCCGCCTCTGCACCGCCATCCCACCCACCCCCAGGGACTAGAGATGCCCCAGCAGCGAGGATCTCCCTGTCACTCACAGGTGCTGCACACACCGAGTCCCCCAGGAACACAGCAGGAGACGGATCTGTGGCAGGCGGGAAAAGATGGTTTGGACTCTGGCGGGAGCGGGGCAGGAAGGAATTGTGATTAACCACAAATACAAGGGGTGCTTCAGGGAAGCTGGGATGAAACACCGAATTCGCTAGGAGGCAGCTCCCAGAACCTTCGAGAACAGCTTCCAGTCAAGGAGATGGACGCAGCAGTAATGCTTATAAGGCTCCTTCCCCTGCGTCAGGCTGTGGTGGATGAGCCGTGGGCCTTGGCGCCTGTCTGTAGAAGTAAAAGATGTCCCCAGGCCCAGCAGACCCCTAGCGAGCCCACCGAGGGCCCCGGCAAAGCGCGTGACACAGCCAGGCGCGTGACTCTCGCGCTACAGCCAAGCCAGAGGCACCCGGGGATGTCACCCAAGAAGGGTGCTGGTGTGATCGGAGGCATGTGGACAAGCCCGTGTGACATCTGAGACACCCCAAGAGGCCACCTTCAGAAGCCCCTGGGCCGAGATTTCCCCCCGAGTCGCTTTACACATACAGTCACCTTACCCAGGAGGGTGACGGTGACGGCCGAGGACGCCTTCACAGGAGCTTGTGACTAGGCTGGCTCTTTTCTAGCAGAGTCTGAAGGACACCGTACAGGTCCGTTTTGTAAGGGGGGTGACAGGGCCGGGCGTGGCTCGTGGTAGAGCATTTGCTGAGCGTGCAAAGGCCGTGGGTTTGAAATGGGGACGAGGGTCTCTCCTCTCACCAGCAATCATCCCCTCGTCCACCCGGTCCCTCCTCTGCTATTGGGCAGCGTCCCCCACAGGCTGTGCCTCCCAGAGTCGAGGCCTCGCACAGGAGGGACCAGGATCTGGCAGACGGGACTGCGGGGAGGTCTTCCGGCAGCACGCCTGGCCTGCCCCGGAGGCAGGAAGGACCCCGACTCAGCCACAGCCCAGACCCGCCCCTTCCCAGCAGCCACATTAAAGGGCCCTGCTGGACCCTCCTCTGCCGCCACCTGCTGCCCCCTGAGGAGGCTCCCGTCCGTCACCGTCCCCCTCAGACACGCACCCCTTCTCCTCTCCTGGTCCCCAAGCCAACAGGCTCTGCCCTCCTCAGCGTCCCTGGAGCCAAACCTCAGTGCCCCCGCCCACGGCCGCTTCCACCTCCTCCGGTTCCTTGGTTCCTTGGCTCCGGCTCTTGCTGAGGCTCTTCCGAGGGCAAGAACGTGAGCCTCCTCGGTCCTTCAGCACCCGGAGCCCAGCTGGTCGGCACGCGATGCCCACGTCTGCCCGGATGTGCGTCCCCGTGCGTCCCCGGCCGCGGTTGCTCCAGGCGCCTAGGAGATGGCACGTCCTCCCCCCACGTTTCAAGTCTTCTTCTCTTGGTTTCCCTTCTCTGCAGAACGTGGTGTCCTACGACCGGTCGCCACGTCTCGGGGGTTCTTGACTTTCCGGACTCGGGAGGGATAGAGGTGGATTGGGAGCCACAGAACCCAGCGGGTGAAGCGCGGGACGCCTGGTTCTTAGTGTGTCCACGCGGCGCGCAGCCCGACTGACCGGCAGGTAAAAGGCCAAGGCCTTTTGGTTTGACCTTAAGTGTAGGGCGATTCTTCGGTTCGGAAGTCATTTGTGTGACCCTCACGAGGCCGTTCAAGGCCCCCTCGCTCGGGATGGGGCTCTGGGACCTCCGGGTAGGAAGCCTGCCCAGGTTGGAGGAGCTCCGGGTTCCGGGGGCCGCTCTGGGGCTGAGTGACACCTGCCTGGCCTCCCTGCTCCCCGGCCGCAGCCATTTCACCGCCCCTTCCCTCCTCGCCCCCTGGTGCTTCACAGGAAGCCCCGCCCTGGAAACCGCCTGGAGATGGTTCCAGGTCATCAGAGCCGTCCCTCCTGGAACTCGGTGCCATTGCTGTTCATCTGCTGGGACAGCTTTGCTCTGGTGCCGTTTATGAAGACGTCCCCTGGGAACAAGAGCCTGCAGCGCAGGGGGCCCGTCCTGCCCCTGGGGCGGGTAGGCGACGGTGGCCAGGGTCCGTGGTGTTTCCACGCTGGGTCCTCGCCCGCCGTTCTCAGCCTCCCCTCTGGACCCTGTTAGGCTGAGGAACCGGCAGGCTGCACTCTTGGGACCTGGTGGCTGTCACCCTGGCCACCGAGCATGCCTGGCTTCCCTGCCATCTGCTCCTACCTGCCCACAAAGCAGCCGTGGAAATGTCCAGGAGCCCACCGGGGACGCGAGAGCAGGCTCTGTCCCTGGGAGGCACCGGGAAGGCGGGAGGTGGTGATGGAGCGGGGCCAGCTGCGGGAAGGTCCTGTCCCCAGGCCCCGCCACGCCGGCCAGGAGGGCGACCTTCCACCTCCGCACGCGGCTGTGCGTCCAGCCAGTGGCTGATGGTGGCGGCAGCAGGGCCACTGTTCTTGCTGTGACATCTACTGGCCGTGGGTCAGCCTTCGCCTCCCCCAGGAGCAGCCGCGCAGCCAGGTGACCCCCGTCAGTGCCATGAGACCCCCGTTCTCACGGCTGTGACGGTACCTGCGGAGCGTGGCCCCAGCGGCAGCCGAGCCTCTGAGAACCTCCGCCCACCCCATGCTCAGGGGCCACCAGCTGTCAGGTGGGGACGTGAGTCAGCATTGGCACTGGGTTGAAAGCAGATCTCTCAGCTTATTCGTTTATTCAGGGGTTTCTTGTTGAGTACCTACTGTGTGCCGGATTCTGTGCTGGGTGTTAAGAACAAAAATGCTCGAGGTGCCGTCTGCCGTGGTTTGGATCCTCCTGGTTCCCAAAGGCCTGGCGTTGGAGGCCTGGCCACAGCCTGGGTGCCGTGGGGACATGGTGGAACCTTTAGGAGGCGGGGCCAGTGGGCGGTTAGGTCATTGGGGGTGTGCCCTTGAACGGGGTCCTGGGACCCAGTCCCTTCCTCTCTCTCTCCCTCTCTCTCTCTCTCTGCTCCTGGCCACCATAATTTGCTCCACCATGCTCTGTCTGGCCACAGGCCCATGGGGCCAAGTGACCAGTACCAAAGGCTCTGAAACCATGAACCAAAGCAAACCTTTCCTCCCCTTGAAAGCAGTTTTCTCAGGTATTTTGTCACAGCAACAGAAAGCTGCCCAGCACACCATCCCTGCCCCCAAGACTCTCGCAGTCCCTTGTCTGCCGTCAGGCAGGTGAGGATATCAGGAGACACCCCGCTGTGATGTGGAGGAAGTCAGACTGGAGGCAGGGACCTGCTAGGAGATGACCACAGGGGCCCCAGCAGGAAATAATGAGGAAGCACATCAGGCTTCTGCAATGGCGGCTCTGGTACCCCAAAGCCTGAATTTGCTGGACAGAGGTTGGGGGGAGTTGCCCCTTTGAGCAGATGTTGTGCCAAGTTCAGAGCATCTCCTATGCTTCGTGGCTAGGCTCTGCATCCCCCTACCCCAGGCAGCCTGGTGGTTAGGGGCTGAGAGGCTGGAGCCAGCCTAGCTGGGTTCAAACCCCACCTCTGCCACCTGTCAACTCTGAGACCTCAGGGAAGTCATCGGTCCTCTCTGCAACTGCTTACCTAGCTGTAAAACGGGGACGAGGACATTGAAGTCCCCAGCCCTGGGGCTCTTAGAGGGTTCAATGGGCGAGTGTCTTATACATACAGTGCTCGGGGTGGTTCGTGGCACATAGTAGGTGCTCAGTAAACGTTTCCTCTTTTTCTCTTGCATGGAACTTCCTTTGCCCTTTGTAATTCAACTACTCAGAAAAGGGCCCAGTTTGTATTTGAAGCCAGTGAAACTCGGGGTGTTTGGGACCCAGAGAGTGGCCTGTGGGTGGCTCCTTGTCTGGCAAACAAGCCCCGGGTTCTGGGCGCCCCCTCCCCTGCCAGCATGACCCCACACAGCCTGCAGTCCACCTGAGGAAATTAAAAACTAGATTGGTTTTCTCAGTGTGATCTACGGTCCTGCCGCGGGCCAACCTTTCGTTCACCAGCGGTTATGTAAGTGCCATTTGCTGAAATCTCACCTGAGCCTCTGCTCTCTCCCGGCTCCTGAGGACACAGCCTGGCTTGGAGGTGTTCTCATAAGCCCCCAGCAGGCTCTTCCAGGTGCCCTTTCATAAATGCAGCCATCAAGGGTCAGCCAGGGGGTCGCCTGTTCATGGAAGCCCAACAGGGATTTCTGGCTTTAATCTAAACCAGACAGTTGGGAAGCAAGAGAGGGGCTGGGATCCCTGGAACTCTCGGGCTGTTCAAAGTGAAACCTCTCTGGTTTTCTTCTCTGCTCTGTCACTTGCTGCCCATCCCACACCAGCCTCTTGCTGCTTCTGAGACGTGCTGAGCCTTCCCAACCGCAGGGCCTTTGCACGGGCTGCTCCCGGCACCTCTCCTTGCTCCCACCCCCGATGCTCAGAGATCCCCTATGGTGACCTGACTCATGCAGTGGACCCCACGGCTCCCCAGCAGTGAGCTCCCGGGAGGGCTCTGTCCCCTTCTCAGTGGCCCCGCCTCTCCTCTGCTCCTCTGAACTTGGTCCTTCTGATGGGAGATGCCGGGCCAGCTCCTCTCGGCCCTGGTTCCCGCTCTGGTCCTGGCCCCTCCTCACCCTCAGGAGTCCACGGTCCCACCGCCACGCGTCCGCGTCCCGTTCCCGCAGCCGGCACTCCAGGACGACCCGGACTGGGGCCTGGTCCTCCCAGGGACCCTCTCCTAGCCCAGGCGTTCCCGGACAGGCCCACACCTGAGGAGGCCACCGTCCTGTCCCCTGCATTAAGACCTGCTGGGACAGCCCCACCTCCCCTGCCCGCCTGGACGGCAGCCTCATCTGCCGGCTGGACCGCAGTCCCTGGCGCACAGCCTGGTGCTCGGCAGGTGACCGCAGCCGGGGAGAGCTGACATTTCTTCAGTCGCCCCGCGTCCTCCAGCCGCGCTCGGCCGGGTCCCGCTCCAGCTGTGGCCAGCGGTCAGGAGAGGGCCGGCCGCTGTTCGCAAGTGCAATGCGTGAGGACCTGACGCTGGGTCGCCCCTGCCCGTAGTGATCCCAGGACCTGTCCCAGCCGTCCAGGGAGGAGTGAGGGGAGGAGGCGGCAGATAGGGAAGACCCAGACCTCACTGGGGGACGGAAGAGGCAGCGGCAGGTGGCGACCAGTCTCCGTCCCCGCAGCGCCGCGGGGCAGAGAGCAGCAGCGCCACGGGGCAGAGAGCAGCAGCGCCTGAGCGGCACAGAGACTGCGGCTCCCAGGCAGCACCGTGGCTTGAAGCAGAGAGCTGCGCCGTGTGACACCTGGCGGGCACGCGGTGGCCCTGGGAGGCAGGAGGGAGGGGACGCTGCTGGGTCAGCAGTTTCTCCCTGGACCTGCCGGCTGGGCGTGGGTGCTGGGACCTGGAGGCCCATCCAGGAAGTGGGGTCTGGGAAGGGTCAGCCGGAGGGGGCCGGGAGCCAGCTGGAACCGAGCGTCGGCAAGCTGCACGGCCGGAGCACGGAAGTCACACGTGTCACCTCCAGAAAAGTGGGCGCTCCTCCTTCGTGCAGGATTTCTGCTCAACGCTGCAGACGGAGGCTCTGTAGCCTCAAGGCAGAGCCTCTGCCCTGGAGTCCGGAAGACCCAGCTCCGAATCCTGGAGCCACCTCCGACGACGATGTTTGGGTCAGTGACCACATGGGCCACGGTGTCCCCATAAGATCATAACGAAGCTGGACGATCCCTGGTGTCCTGCGTGCGGCGCTGCCTTGGCCTGCGTCAGTGCACTCTGTGGTGTCCACACCACGGAAACACCGCCCGGCGGGGCCTCTCCTTCAAACGCACGCCCGTGGGCACGCGGCACGCGGCGGTCATTATCAGGCCCCAGGCAAGTCGCCCTCCGGCCTCTGTGTCCCCATCTGCGAAATGGTCATCGTAGTATGTCTGCGTCATCGACTGAGAAATAGTCTCTGCAAGGCCCTTAGCTCAGTCCCTAAATCGGCACTCGGAAGATGCCCACTCTCATTTTGTCAAAAACTAAGGTAGTGCCCGTGACACGGCAAGGGACTCTTACAGGCACTCAGCAGGCACAAGGCATCTACCTTACAGAGCAGGACAGAGGCACTAGAAATCCAAGGCACAGAGAGGTTAGAAAGCTATCCAAATCACACAGCTTGGGCGTGCCGGAGGTATCGCTGCTCCTGCCAGGGGCGCCGAGGCCTGTTTCACGGCCTGGATCACCTGCTCCCGCTTGGCCAGGGGTGAGGCCGCAGAAGCAGTGTTGTCCCCGGCACTGCCTCTCTCAGCAGAGATCTCACTGTCTCATGAGGTCCTTCAGCATAAAGTAGAAATAATTAGGTGGCACAGCAGCCAACAGCTTGAAAATGTCACCCAGGAAACCGCCTCTCCCTGCAGAAATCAATAGCCCCCCTAGTGAGCTTTGCTTCCTTTTGGGGGGTGAGATGAATGGAGACCCCATAAGAAATAAATGTTTGCTATCATGAAACTGAGGTTTGTGGGGCTGCTTGTTACTGCACTGTGGCCTCTCCCATCCTGTCTAATACTCCCGCTTAGCACCAACTGGAGTCTACTTTGTGGGATGTGTGTCTGGAGGAGAGGTGAGTGCTCACTGGGTTGAGGCAAAGGGCCTTCAATGAATTGCTTGAGGGCTGCAGAAATGAGCATTTTCATCCCTTCCGTCCACAGAGTCGTCATCTGGGCTACGGGGGGAGGAGGCAGGGGACATGTTGTTCTTTCAGGTTAGTCAACTTGAGAAGCCTTCATTCGCTATGATAAATGATTCAGGAAAGGGAAACACCTAAAACTTTTTCAGAATATCGACGTGGTCAATATTCAGTAAATGAATACAAAGTACCTTCAGGTCCAAGGGTAACTGCCCTTCGGTTTTTAGAGGACCCAATCCGATTGTTAAAATAATCAGAAACGGACCTGGCCCAAGCCAGCTCTGTGTGTAGGGTGTGTTATTAATCAGATCAAGTTAAGGTCAAGAAAACAAAATTCCTCAAGCCCTGGTGGAGCTCGGGATACGATTAACAAGTGGGTTTGACTTTTATATGGAAACCCCTCAGGAACATTTTTTTAAACTAGGAGGCTTTAACTAAATTTTAAAAATCTAAGGCACAATTTAGTTCCGTTCCGGGAATCTTACCCAATGCCGGAAGCCTCGAAGACCCCAATCAGGAGTGCTTTCCTTGAGTCCTTTCCCGTGTCTTCACGCAACTCATGAAACAGCATTAGATAGTAGATGACCCCAAACCCCATACTGAAGTCACAAGCGCCGGACATGTTTCTTCCAGTGGACTCTGGAACGTTCCAGGATGTCTGTCCACACTGAGGGTGGGAACTCAACCAGGGCGAATGGAAAGCCTCTCTGAGATCGGGGTTCATGCTGAGCAGGTGAAGCACCCCGGGACTGACCTCAGATCTTGAGCATTTTATGGCCAAAGAACCGGGAGTCACGCATGCCCAGCAATGTCCCGCTGCAGGTGCATCCTCAGGAACCGAGACACGTGTGCACACAACTTGGGCGTGAATGTTCACACCCGCGTAGTTCACGAGAGCCAAAAGGTGGAGACAGCCCTTGCGCCCGCCGGCGGATGCGTGGATGGACTCACGTGGTGCACATGCAAAGGAATATTCTGCAGCCAGAAGGAGACACCTGCTGCAACGTGGATGAACGTAAAAACCTTCAACAGGAAGACAGTCACGGGCAGCAGCTGCTGAATGGGTCTGTTCACAGCAGCGTCCAGAGTAGGCAATTCCAGAGGTGGAAGTAGATGCGTGGTGGCCGGGGCAGCAGGAGGAAAGACGGGCACCTGCTCATGGGCATGCGTTGCTGCTGGAGGTGATAAAAATGTCCTGGAATCAGCAAACGGTGCTGAACTTGGCCGAGGTATTGAACGTGACTGGGATACTTCAAGAGGGTGAATTTTATGGTCTTCAAGTTTTGTAGGAAAAGCGTGTGGGAGGTCAGGGAACAGGAGGCGAGGGCCGGTGAGACCCACTGCCCCGGCCGCGCTGGCCCTGAGACGGAGTCCAAAGCCAGGGGCCCTCCGGGCATTTCTGTACCCCTGAGGCTCTCTCCACAAACCCCGGTCAGCTCCTCGGAGGAATCTCTGCTCTCCGAGTCCACAGAGCCAAGACCAGGAGACAGTTCTCGTGCCTGTCAGGGTGTGGCCGGAGCTGGGCACACGGGTCAGCAGGAGCAGAGAGGCATCCAGACACTCCAAGGCAGTGTGCCCTCAGCCGTCCGTCCCGTGGACCCTCCCAGGACTGAAGGGGACGGGTGGTGACTGGGGACAGGCCATGCTCCAGGAAACCTCTCCTTCCCAGGGGAGGGAGCCGGCTGCTCTCCAGCGGGAGGCCACATGTCACCTTGGCCGTGCTCAGGCCTGCCCTGTCCAGGGCGCTGAGGGACTGACGGCCTGGGGCTTGCTGCGAGGTTGCTCTTAGCCTCCTCCTCTGCGCGGGGCTGACGGCCTCTGCCCTGCAGGCCCGCCCTCCGTCCTCCTGCTGGTCAACGTTTATCATTGTTTTACTGGTGTAGCTACTTTTTTGTGGCACCAGGGACGGAGCCCAGGGCCTCCCCCATGCCAGGCAAGCACTGCACCCCTGGGCTGCACCCAGCCCACCCTGCCTTTCCGGTGACCTCTTCTCAGCTTTCCTGGACGGTCCCCACAGAGTGGCCGTCACCCACGGCAACTCTGCCCCCAGGGACGTTGGAGACACGGTGGCCGTTGCTGCTGGAGTGAGGTGGGGGCATGACCGGTACCTGGTGCGTGAAGACCAGCGATGCTGCTAAGTGCCCTACTGTGTGCAGGAGGCCCCCACCACGAAGCGTCCCCCACAGGGCAGCCACATGGCGGGCGGGGAGGCTGGCTCCTGGGAGCGGCTCAGCCACCCTTCCCCGCGCCGCTGGTCCCGGGAGCAGCCCCATGCGAGACTGCACGGAAGACCTCCCTGTAGACCCGCGTGCCCTTGGCCAGCCGCTTCATTCTGGGGTTAAACACGATCGTTGACGGGATGAGGGGCTGGTGCAGCGCGAGCTCTCGGCAGCGCGGTTCCCCCAGGAGGGCAATCATGGACAGGAGTGACCTGGGAGTGACCGGCACTGACTAGGTCCTGGCCCTGTCCTAGCCCATGTGAGGGCTCGGGAAAGCCTGGGGCCTCCCCAGGCCTGGTTCCGTCATGGCTACTCAGACAGGTGGCTCTCCAGCCGGTCTTCCTCCCATGTGACCATCACGAAGACAGAAATAGATCATGCATGCAAATAGTCTTCAGGAAAAGTGAGATATTCCTATCACCACGCCTACAAGCACATCGTGGCTGCCGTCCACTGAGGACTCTGGCAGACACGGCCCTGACTCGGGCCTCTCTCCATCCACATGATGTCTCAGTGAGGAAATCCTCCGTGTTCCCATTGTACAGATGAGGAAACTGAGGCTCAGGGAAGGGAAGCACGTTGTCCCAGGTCACCCAGGAGAAGAGCAGCAGCGGAAGGCTTCAGATTCCAACATGGCACCCTGATTCTTCACCACCGTCTCTTGCTGCCTGCATGGTTGATGAGTGGTCCTGACATCTGGCCAGTGCCAGACCTGGCTGTCCCTCCTGTCCCCAGGGCCCTGGTCAGCCCTGACACTCAGAATTCAGAAGTCCATGCACCCTTATGTACAAATGTGAATATACCACGTGCATTCCACTTTTAGGTGTATCTATAAAGCTCCAGTTTTTAAAAAACAATAAATAAATAGGAGGAAGACCAGGAGAGTAGAGGAAGGAGAATGGGGAGGGGGAGGGGAAGAGGAGCCCTGGGGACCGAAATGGAGCCAAAATTGCCATCCATGTCTGATTGTGTCAAAATGAACCCCAAGAGTATGTATACCTGTAAGGCACTAATAAAAGCAGTAATAATAATAATAATAATAATAATAATAATAATAACAGGAGGAAGACCAATACAGCAGAGCAAGTGAGTCAGGAAGGGGTCGGGGGTCCTGGGGAATGAGATTGATCAAGTTGTGTTATGTGCAGGGCTTGGGGCTGTGGCTCAGTGGTGAGCACTTGCCTAGCGTGCGTGAGGCCCTGGGTTTGATCCTCAGCGCCTCATAAATATAAAACAAAGGTACTGTGTCCACCTACAACCAAAAGAGAAATTTCAAGAAAATTATGTGCGTGTGCAGATATGGCATTGTGAGTCTATCATGTATAATTATAATGCAACAGTAGAAAACATCCACGCGCCCAGGGTCCCTGGAGATCCAGGGACAAGGTGCCAAAGTCACCATCCTCTGTTGGATCCCAAATGGAGCCAGGCTGCTGCGCTGGGAGGTTCCCGAGGCAGCTGCCTCCCACCTAGAGCATGAGCGGCCCCGCGTGCCCAGCGCCCGCGCCTGCGCTGTCCTCCTGAGCAACGCTCGGGCTGCGTCTCGGCATCGGTAACGAGGGGAGGCCACGTGGCCCGTAAATCCTGCTTCCTCTGGGGAGTCCCTCGGGCTGGACAGGTGCTGTTCCAGGCAGCCCCCCGGGACCTGCAGAGGAGGTGTCCAGGCCTCAGGTCACTGCCTCCCCTCCAGGGTGGGCTGGCGCTGCACCGGGGTGCTTGGAGCCCCTGGACCTGGGCAGCAGGCAAGACTCCGGGCGGCTTCCTTCTGCAGCCTGATCCTCGCGCCAGGACTTCCCGCAGCCCTGCAGATGGGACCCCAGGAAGGGGAGCATTTCATCTGAACCCACTCCCGGCCCGGCGTCCAGCAAGGTGAACGCTGCCCGCCTCGCGCCTCGTCCTGGTCCTTTCCTCTCTCCAGCCTCTCACCCACCCTTCCTCCCATCCCGATGCCACCAGCTGCCGACCCAGCAGGTTCAGCTCCAGAGCTCGCAGCTGGGTTGGCTCATCTCTGGATACGGGGGGGCTGTCGCCTCTGCTCTCGGCCCCGCAGCTCTATCAGGCAGCGGGTCTTGGTCATAAGGGAGAGTCCAGCCCAGGGAAGCACGCAGGCAGGGGGCCGATTCCAAGGGAAGGGCCGGCTGTCCAAGCCAGAGGGGAACACACCAGCCAGGCTCCGGGGGCCAGGACCTGGGCAACGGGGCCATCGGTCAGTTCTGTGCTGGGAGGAGGGAACTCGGGGCTCTTGAGACTTTGCCAGAACAGAGGATTCACGGGCCCGGGGGCAGCTAGCGAACTGAGTGCCGGAGAGGACTCCACGACACCTGGGCACCAGAGTGGGGGATGCAGGCCGAAACGCCACCCCTCAACCCACCTGCCCCGTTTATCGGCCCCGATTGCCCTCCCCCCAAAGAGGACTTCCCCCCAAAGAGGACTTTCCCCTTTTGAACTGGGGATTGAACTCAGGGGCACTCCACCCCTGAGCCACAGCCCCAGCCCTATTTCGTATTTTATTTAGAGACAGGGTCTCACTTAGCGCCTTGCTAGTTGCTGAGGCTGGTTTTGGTGGCAATCCTCCTGCCTCAGCCTCCCAAGCCGCTGGGATGAGAGGTGGGAGCCACCGGGCCCAGCCCTTCCTGTCCTCGTGAGGGGGACGCTGCACGCCTCGTGTCCCAGTTTTTCACACACAAAGAGTCCACAGCACAGGGACGGACGGGGCACAGGCTTGAGCAGCAGCAAAGGCCATGAGCTTTGGTCAGAGTCAGATTCAGGATGGTGTGCCTGCTGTCACTTCCTACTGCTTCGACTGTGGGGAAGCCACCTCGCCTTCAGGAAAGGTCCTCTTTGACGTGGGAAGGCGTCCACGTCTGTCCTGCCAGGTGATTCTGGAGGCCAGAGTGCACGAGTGGCTTCCACTGGTCGGAACACACCATGTGACTCAACTTGGCTGCCAAGAGTGGGAAAAGTGGAGTCTCTCTGGCTAGACGGACGGAGCGGGGATGGGACAGGGTCAGAAGAGTTCCTAGCGCTCAGGGGGAGGCCTGGCAGTCTGTAACGCCGCAAGGATCAGCCGCCACGGGACCTTGCTGCGTGGGTAGGGCTCCGGAGTGGGAGCTGTGTTTCTTGAAGGAGGAGCAGGGGCAAAGCCTCCCTCAGCCTCCCTCAGCCTCCCTCAGCCTCCCCCAGACCCACGCACAGCTGTGAGGACGGCCCTGAGGTTCCTCCTCCCACGCCTGGACGGGGCGGGGGGATCTCCCCGCCCACAGGCATGGGGACCCCACGGCCTCTCTGAAGCAGGGCCCCTGCTCCCGCATGCTCAGGACCCCTCTGTGCCCTTCACTCAGGGCCTGATGCCAACTTCCCTTACCCAGAGGGGCAGGGAGGCGTGATTGGCAGGCACTGTGTGGAAGGGGGTCTCTGTGGCCGGCTGGCCGTGCCCTGCCGTGTCCAATTCTGTTGACATTTAATTATACTTCCTTCTCCTCCGCGGTCAGGCCAGCCTCCTGACGACTCTGCATTATGCTGAAGCCACCAAACTGGGGACAACTTCCCTCTTGGGTCTCCCCTGCCCAGTGGTTCTGGGGAAGACTCACGCAGGTCCCTCCAATGGGCAGAGAAGGTCCCGGAGTTGGAGGGAGCCCAGCCAGGGGCCACCTGCCCTTTCTCCACGGTCAACGGCCCCGTTCTGAAGCGCAGCAGGCCTCCCGACCGTGCTGGGGGCGAGGAACTGGCACCTTTTACCCAAGTGCCTGCGGATCCAGACCCCGCCCACCTCTCCCGCCCCGCGGTCCCTGTCTGCCTCAGATTGTCATCCGGGAGGACAAGAGGGGCCCACCAGCACGTTCAAAGCCACGACAGCAACTCTACAGCCTTCCAGGGCATGGCCTCGTCCTGCGAGCCTCCCAGCCAGGTCGCCCTGGCACGCAGAATCAGGTCAGCCTGAGTTCCCGGGAGCACCCAGGTCCGAGCGGAGCACAGCAGCTGCACGAAGCGAGTCCTTCCTAACCCCCTTTTATGGATGAGGAGCCGATGCATGTGACAGGCAGCGAGTGACAGGCAGGAGGTGAGCTCAGATCGCCTGATTCCAAGGCCTGGCTCCTCTGGGGACACCATACTGCCTCCGCACGGACACCAGCCCGGCTCAGAGGAGCCTCGTGGAACTGAGATGTGCGGCATCAGACCCCGCACGGAACGCCGGCCTTCCAGGGTGGGTGGGTCAGCTCCTGCCTGAAGTCCTGTCCTGGCTCTGCGCAGACCACCAAGTTCCACGTGTCTGCTGAGGACCTCGGGCACCCCAAAGCCCCAGAGAACTTCTGCTTGTGAAATCGGGAGCATTACCCACCCACTCCTCCTTGATGGCCTCCAAAATATTTCTTTTTCTTTCCAGAGAGAAACCGCACTCTTAAACCTCTGGGCCCGTCCTCCCCTGGAAGCCACAGGGGATGTGGCCACAGGGAATTTGCCACCCAGCCCCCACCCCTGGCCCCCAGCAGTGCCAGAGCCTGCAGAGCCCCCGGGTAGTGAGCACCAGGCAACACCTCCTGGTATCTGTGTTTATGTCACCGAGCTGCGTTTCCAAATGTCAGTCGACTCCTACCACAAATCAAGCTCCAAACGTTGAATCTCATTCCAGGGAAAATTCACAAGTCGAATCCACACAGATAAAACCTGAGCCGGCAGAATGTCATGAGGGCAGAAAACCAGCCACTCGAGCCGCAGAGCCGCCCCGCTGGACGCTCAGCGAGGACCCGGAGCCACAGGCTGGTCTGCGCAGCGCCCCACAGCGCGGTGGCATTTCAGGTGACGTCGTCGGAAAGTTCCTGTCGCTAAGAATCATTGGCATTCCAGCGTCTGAGAGTTTACAAAGCCTCTTCTGCGATCTCCCCCTCGTATTCATTTCTTATTTATGTGCTTATCTTCTGTTTATGCAGTCATTTATTTGGTCCTGGGACTGAACCCAAGGCCTCACGCGTGCTAAGCATGGGCTCTGCCACTGACCACACCCCCCAGCCCGAGGGACTGACCTCACCCCCAGCTGCAAGCACCGACCACACCCCCAACCCCAGGCACCGACCACACCCACAGCCCAGGGGCTGACCACACCCCCAGCCCCAGGCACTGACCACACCCCCAGCCCCAGGCACTGACCACACTCCCAGCCCCAGGCACCGACCACACCCCCAACCCCAGGCACCGACCACACCCCAGCCCCAGGCACTGACCACACCCCCAGCCCAGGGACTGACCACACCCCCAGCCCCAGGCACTGACCACACCCCCCAGCCCAAGGGAATGACCACACCCCAGCCCCAGGCACTGACCACACCCCCAGCCCAGGGACTGACCACACCCCCAGCCCCAGGCACTGACCACACCCCCCAGCCCAAGGGACTGACCACACCCCAGCCCCAGGCACTGGCCACACCCCCAGCTCCAGGCTCCACTATGTTCTAGCAAGTCCAAGGCAGACTTTGTTCTCAGTTCTCCCTCCGAATTCAGGTCGCGTCTTGGAATTAGAGGCATGGCGGTTTAATTGGCAGCTTCGTTTCCTGGGTGACACATGATAATCGTGTGTCACCCACCGTGGGCTCCCAGATCTAATGAGATGCACATCACTGCTTCACCCAGGAGGAGATAAGCCTGGGATGTTTGCAGGCCTGGCCCAAGTGAACGAAGGGAAGAGCCATAACCTGAGCCTGAGAAGAGCAAGCAAGGCCCGGGGCTCGGGGTCCCTGTACTGCTCCAGAAGTCCATCCCAGTCATGCAGGAACTTCTGTTTTACTGAACAGAATATGCACGTTCAGGACCAGATCAGAACTGCTTAGGACGTTAGAGGGGACATTGAGTGTTGTCATATCTTCTTTCTCTGCCTTTCCTTTGAAAGTTCCGCCTCTCCCTAGGATGCTGGATAGCATTGCCCGAGCTTTGCCCCAGAATTAGCTCATGGTGGCGGCGGTGGTTACCTTGTGCAACTTCAGAAATGCTGCCCTGATTCTAGATGGGCTCAGTGCCCTCACTGTGACAGCCTTGAAGGGGAGCTCAGGCTAGATGTCAATCCCTTTCACCCCGCAGTTGGTCCCCTTGAACAGTGCACATCCTGAGCAACTGCACACAGCTTCTCTATGCACAGGGCATCCACATGTCTCCAACTGGTCTTCAGTGGAGGGATAGGGTGATAAGAAAACTTGATAGAGAGAAGGAAGTGGTTGACAAATTCAGGAACTACCTTTCTATTCCAGATCCCAGTCACTCTTTAAATCTGGTTTCTGTTCTGATACAGTCTCTGCAGATTTTGAGCAAGGTTAGCTCTCAGAAAAGCAGTGGAAGGCTTGGGGAAACTCAAACGGTCTGAAGAAATTCAAACAGTCTTATTTTTAATGGTCTTTGTGGGCCTATTTCTAATGATATGCCCTATTAGCTAACCCAACCAACCATTGGCATTGGTTTGCTGGTTTGAAGTCCTCTGGGTTGAGCAGAAAGAATCTGCACTTGGAGCTTAATTCACGGCCAGGTTCAGACTTAAATCCAGCCACTCTCCAACTGCTCACTCTGGGAAAGGATGAAATTCCCTGAACCTCAGTCTCTTCCTCTGTAAAATGGACATGGCAAATTAAAGATGGCCACATGCTCTTTGCTGCTCCTTCCATGAGCAGGTAGAATCTAATTCCCTTCCCCTTGAGTCTGGATTATCCTCGGTGACCTGAATGGCTAACAGAATGTGACAGAAGTGTACTCTGGGACCTCAGAGGCAGGTCCTACGGGAAGCCTTGTGGTTTCCGTCTGAACGTTTTGGAACTGGTTGCCGTTGTTCTGAGACCTCCCGCACAGCCCACATGAAGGTCCACAGGGAGAGACGTGGGGGTCCCAGGGTGACAGTCCCAGCTGAGCTCCCAGCATCCTGCCAGCCGCGTTCGTGAGCCATCTCAGAAGCGGGACCCGGCTCAGGGTGAAGCAGGGACAAGCCATCCCTGCCTCCCCCGTCCAAATCACAGGCTCCTGAGCGAGTTCCAGGAGGGCCCGTCCTCAGCTCTGCACGGAAGGCTGGGTGTCAAATAGAGCCCCGCCCAGGAGTTTCGCTGGGTGCTGTCGGGTGCACAGTAGGTGCCCGCAGAGCCAGGTTCTCCTCTCCCCTTGCCAGCCCTCAGAGACTGGTGGCCCGAGGGAGCACCTCAGTGCCCCCTCCCTCTGGGACCGGCCTGTGCCACCCTGGAATGGGCGCCAGGGCATCGATGTGACCTGGAGCCTCTTCCATACCTGGGTGGTGCCACGTCCTCGCTCGCTGGCCCTCCCTGACGTCCGCCCTGTGACCAGCTTCCTGTTGACCCCCAAGCCACTCAGAGGAGGACAGGCTTCTTTGGCTCCTGGTTTCTGTGGATCCAGCCACAGTCGGCTGGAGGAGGGAGCTGCTCAGCTGGTGTCCACCAGGAGCAGAGAGAGGGGAAGGGGCTGGAGAGAAGGCGGACATTTGGGGACATTTGGATACAGACCGTGATGGCTGAAGGCAAGTCCCCTTGGTTCCAGATGACAGGAGAGGGTGACCCTGGCAGTGTGGTAGAGGCCAGGACTTGACCGGCGTCCATCCCACACTGCTGGTGGCCAGGGCTGGCAGGGCGGGGCCTGCTTGGTCACATCCCCGCACAAGATCACAGGACACGCTCTCTGGACATCATGGGAGGCCCCTGGTAAAGACCAAGGTCACAGCCGCAGGGACGGGTCCGCCACGCTCCTCCCTGAGGCCAGTGGACAGAAAGCCAGGGAAGGGGCCCCTTCTGGGTGCTGGACGCCCAACCTGTCCATGCGTTGTCGCTGGGGTCGCCGGTGCTGAGGGGTCAGATGAGACCCTTCGTGTCGCCCGGGCCCAGCCCCCGGGGCAGCACGACCTGTCAGTGGTCATCTTGATTACAGCCTCTTCCCACAGCCCCCTGGAACCGGTCTGTTCTCCAGTGCGACAGAGAACTGGAGGCCCGGAAAGTTCCGTCTCAGTCCTCACGGGTTCGGGCAGGGGTAGCTGCGCTTGGGCAGGACAGGTGAATCGCTTCCTGAACCTGGAGCGGCGGGAGCCCGTCTGCGGGTGCCGACTTAAATCAAGGGGGTCTGGAAACAGCCCAGCCTCCGTCTCGGGCCGCAACCCTGGGTCATGACAGGCGCCTCCCAGAGCAGGCGCCACGCCACGCTCTGCCGCCCGGGTCCCGCGGAGGCCGAGGAGAGCCACCCAGCTCGTTTGTCCCCTTGTCGGGCAGTGACGAGGAAGCAAACAGCCCATTCTGTGGGCACCGCTGTCCCCAGGTCCCGGCAGGTGAGGGGATCCTGTCGGGCTCCTCGTCCCAGCTCCGAGGTGGCAGCTGCCAGCGTTGGAGCAGATGAGCCCAGAGCACCCGCAGCTCGGAGCAGCTGTCCTTCCAGAAGGACCCTGGTGACAGGGTCCCAATCCAGACTCCTGCGCCAGGATGGCTTGCGGATGGCCAGACCCGCCGGGAATGGGCTTCCGTGGGCCGGAGGAGGGCGGGGGCTGGTGCGTGTCGCCTGCCCGGCTCCCGTTTCCCTCCGACGTTCAGGACCGCCCTGCGCGGCGCTCCCTGTCGATCCCTGTGAAACCAATCACTGCAAATCAGGGGCCTCGCCCCGCCGTGCCCGTGGATCAGGAGGTGGCCAGCTGCGTCCTCATCCACCGGCTGGACGGGGAGGACCACGTTCCGTGTCCCCTGAGTTGTTGGAATTCTGAGAGCAGAGGCCTGCCTTGTGCCGACCGCTCGCCCCGGGATGAGCCCCAGAATCTGCCCCGGGCTCCTCGTTCCCACACACAGCTGCCCACTTCAAGGAACCAGAGGGCAGAGTCCCTCCCGGGTGTGGACGAATGTCCTGGAGGAGAGGCAGGCGGGTGGTGGGTGAGAGGCGTGGGTGTAGACAGAGGTTCCGCTTATGCACAGGTGTACGTGGGTCACACACAGGGACGTACGCGATGAGACAGGGAGGCTGCATGGCATCTATGAACAGGAGAGATGGAGATGGTGGACACGCGTCCCTCTAGGTACGTCGGGGAGGTCAGTAGACCCCTGACTTACACGTGTGTGTGTGCGTGTGTGTACACACGTGTGTGATCTGCCCCCTCGAGGGGAAGGGGTGTCATAGGCTGTGACCCCAGGGCAGAGGTGGCCAGGGCCCTGCAGGACTCTGCCTGTCACCAGGGCCTTAGGAGGTCGGTAGCATGGGCCCCACTCTCTGGGCGGGAAACTGAGGTCTAGAGAGGTGCTTTCCCACGCTCCAACAGCTGCCCATGGCCAACCTGGAGATTTAGAAGATGCCCTGCCCCAGCGGACGCTGCGCCGGCCCCTCAGGACAGGCTGCCTTCAGTGCCCGGACTGAGCAGGGCCAGTCCCGAGGCCTTCTGATGGCTGACCCCACATCCGGCACTTTCTTTCTGATAACCCGCATCACACCGATCACGCCCCTCGGCAGTGGGTCTTGTGGGCCACCCGGTCCCCACCATGAGCCCCAAGAGGGGCTGCGCGGTCACATCCCAGCACCCAGATAGGCTCCTGGCCACCACAAGCACTCCGACGGTCACTCGGTCGTTCAACAAACACGCCTCCCTCAGGACCTCGCACTGCGGACACCAAGACAAGCGAGGCGCGCCCCTGCTCGGAGCCCCTCGCCTCCAGCAGGCAAAGACAAAGCCAGCAAATGACCAGAGCACGAGGGGCAAAGCATCTCCTCGGCCCCCTCCTTAGTGGGCTCATCCTTTGTCCCCAGAACCTAACCGGTGGCTGGCACGTAGTAGGACTCCCTCACGGTTGCAGACAGCGGCTAGTCCCAAGTCGGCTCGCCCTGCTCTGCATAGGGTCGAAAGTAAAAACCACACAGCACAAACTGGTCTGGAGCATCCAGAGGAAGTCAAACCCGCCAGAGCCGCCCAGCCTGGCTGCGGGGCCTCCGAGGCCTCCGGGGAGACGGGAGGGCGAGGGCACGACTAGTGAGACCGATGGTGTCTGTCGAGAATTCCCCTTCACCCAGGTGCCCTGGTGACGCTGCACAACTGCTCGGGGACTTAATACGGTTTAGAGCGATTGCACAGCCCACCGGACGCGGGCGGGAGGGACACAGACTGGCTCCGCGCTGGAACCCGCCCAGCGGTTCGGCTCGACTACAGCTGTTTCATTTTAAATATTTTGGCAGAAAATCGCAAAGTGGGCCACCCTAGCCGTCCTGCTCTGGGGACTTAACTCCTTCCCCACCGCACGCCACCCTCTCTGCGTCCCCTCCAGGCCCTCCAGTCTGGCCGGCTGTTGGCGAAGAGCCTGACCCTGGGGTCCAGTTTTTAAAAATTCAACTTTTTAAAACTCGGCTTGGTTTTTAGCTGGTGCATTAAGAACACGAGAACTGTCTCAGGTCAGCGGGTCCCACGTGATGCTCCCGTAACGCGTTGCCGTGGGCTCCTGCGAACACACAGGAATGTGTCACCCCTGAAATCTGCCCACCCCTCCAGCTGCCTTCACTTCTTTATTTTGAAAACTTTCAAGACCCTTTTCTGAGCTTCTTGAGATACGCGGCACACGTTGCTCTCTAGCCACCCCCGTGTGACGTGCCCGCCAGCTCTGAGCCCTGCCCAGCCCTGCTGCCCACTCCCCAGCCTCCGGTCACCCCAGCCCCTCCACTTCCATGAGATCCGCTCTTTGATATTCCACATGCGAGTGGGACCCTGCGCTCCTGGGTCAGGCCTGGCTATTCCACGCCCAGTGAGCCCCGGTGGCGTCCACGCTGTCCCAAAGGGCAGGACTCTTCCTCCCGTGGCTGACCAGCGTTCGGTCCTGTGTATGTGCCGTGTTCTCTTCGCCCGTTCCTTGGTTGATGTGAACTGAAACAGTTTGTTTCTTGGCTCTTCTCTTTGGCTTTGGTCAGTGGTCATCTCTAACCCCTTGGTGGTCAGTCCTCTGAGTGTTACGAGGGCGTGTGGTCAGGGTCAGGGTCCTGGCCCAAAACCCCCGGGCCACTCGAACTGGGTGGTTTACAAAGAATCCGACAGGGGACCTGTTGACAGGTTGGGCTTGAATCAGAGGAAGCCGCAGGGACGGTGCAGAGCCCAGGGGAGGCCGTGGGAGAAGGCCCTCAGCTCGGCAGGAGGCCAGCAGGGAGCAGCTGGCAGACCTTGGGGAGGGTGACTGTGTGGAGGGGGGTCAGCCCAGCAGCAGAGGGAGCCCCGCTGCCCCCACCCCAATGCCGCATGTTGGCCAAGTCCAACTGGTGGCCGAAGGCCAGAGGTGGGCGGCTCTGACCTTCCAGGCCAGCCTCCCAGGACAGGGTGAAGGGCTGAGGACGGGCACCGAGACTGGGGACCCAGCACCAAGGAGGCAGGTGCGTTCTCTGCTCCCCAGAAACGAGCCCCCAGCTGAACACAGACTCCTCGAGGGCAGCTAGCGGCTGGCGGATTCGGCGGCAGTACGTAGAGCGGCTGAGTGACCTGGAGTCCTTGAGTTCAGGGTCCCAGAGAGAGCCAAATCCTCAGGCCGCGGCAGCACCGGACCTACCCCTGTGTGTGGATATCTGGGCAGACACTGGTCTAGAAGTTGCTCTGCGGTGTTTTGTTGCGAGATTGCTGTTGAGCAAATCACTTGCTAATGTGGGTGGGCCCCGTTCGACCCGGTGAAGGCACTCAGAACTTTCCAGAAGAGTAAGCCATTCTGCCTCAAGACTGTGCTGCGGAGATCCCACCTGAGTTTGCCTCCTGTCCACCTGCCCTGCAGGCCATACCAGCCAGCCCCGAGGTCAAGCGAGCCACTCCTTAAACAGACCTGTCGTCCCTCCACCCGTGTCCTCTCTGCCCTCTCTGACCTCGGCCAGCGTCTCTCCGTCTCTGATGCCATCAGGACTCATCTGGAGAACTGGGGAGACGGCTCCGTCCCCTTCCCGGGGCAGCAGGAGGAGTGCCGGCCACTGAACTTGCCTTCGGTGAGGTCTAGCGGGCACCGTGCTGCCCACCACGGAGCCGGGCTGTATCTGCCCAGCCCCACCCTTCCTGGTCCCCCGGGCATTGGAGGTCACTTAGCTAAGCCATTGCCTCTGCTCCCAGAGCCTCTGTGGGTGCCAAGTGCCACATCATGTGGACGTCACAAGAGCCCGTATCCGTGCCAGGCTGGACGCAGCCGTGGTGAGTGGGTGTCTTGCCCTGGTCCCTGTGCCCACAGCTGGATTTATTCACACAGCTGCAAACCAGGTCCTGGGCTGCGCCTGTGACATCCCCTTGGCCTCCCGCTCCTGGGGTAAGGGAGCCACACCTGGACAGGTGGGCTGTTGGCCCCCGAGCTGGAGCTTCGAGGCTCGACCTTCAGGAGGACGAGACCCAGCGAGGCCCTCTGGCTGGAGGGCGGAGGTGACAGGCAGGCGGGTCTGGGGAGCAGGGTCCTTGGTGGGTGGAGTGGAAGGTCCTGAGGAGCAGCAGGGTCATCGGCAGGGCCTCGAGGACCGCGGAGAGGTCCTGAGAACAGAGGCAGGCGGGGCTCGAGACGGACAGGAGAGGGGAGACCCGGCAAGAGGAGCAGGGGGACAGGCTCCCGGCCACAGTGACACGGAGGTGCCAGGTGCAGGGGCCCTGGTCTGGCGGAGGGACTGCTGGAAGGAGGGAGAGCCCCGGAGGAGGAAAGGCGGCCGTTGGCCACCTGAGTCTGGATCCTCCACACGCGCAGCCCGGCCGAGATCCGAGGCGGAAGGAAGGGGGCGGGGGCGGGGCGGGCAGAGTCCTGGGGAGTCGCTGCCCCGAGACACGGCCCGGCCCTCGAAATGTGCATCTTGAAGTCCTGCCCCCCAGAACCTGGGAACGAGACCGAACGTGGAGACCGAACGTGGAGACCAGCTCTCCCAGGGCGATCACAGTGAGGTCACCGCCATTGTCCCTAATCCATCTCGCTGGTGTCCCCATAAGAAGAGGAGCTTAGGACACACACACACGGAGGGACGAGCACACAGGGAGGGGTGGCCGTCCCCAGGCTAGGACAGCCCCTGCCCACGCCCTGAGCCTGGACTCTCGCCTCCAGGGTTCCAGGGAGTGACCTGCGGCCCTGTGCGCCCCGGGCCACCCCGGGAAACCACCCAGCCTCCCTCGGCAGCCTCCCCACCGTGGTGGTTCACTGGCCTCACTGGGCCCTGTGCTGAGTCCGAGGTGGAGGGATGGATAGGTCAGCCCGTGGTCAGCAGGAGGGCTGCTCAGAGCCCGGGAGGGTTCCCCGAGGAGGCAGGCGGGGTGCCCGGGGGCATCCGCCGCGGCGCCTCCAGCCCTCCCTCCACAGAGCGGCCTCCTCTGCACCTGGTGCCCCCACACCCGGCCAGCCCCACCCTGCAGGTTCCCTGCCAGGCTCCTTGTGGCCGGGAGAGAACCCTCTGCTGCCGGGCCTCACGGCAAAGTCACGCAGCAAGACGGTGGCTCAGGGCCACCCCCAGGGGACAGGGCTGTTTTCCAAGGAAGAAGCTGGGAGGACTGGGAGAAGCCCAGGCGTAACACGTGCGTC
Organism: Sciurus carolinensis; assembly: GCF_902686445.1. Lineage (NCBI taxonomy): Eukaryota > Metazoa > Chordata > Mammalia > Rodentia > Sciuridae > Sciurus > Sciurus carolinensis. Next base: position 198,846,417 of record NC_062213.1, on the reverse strand, counting down.
ACGGCAGCGTCCCCGGCCCAGTGCGGGGCTCTGCCTGTGCGCTTCATGTCTCCTGCACCAAACCCCCACGAGCCAGCCGCTTGTATGATCACCCTCACACAGAGGCACAGAGAGACTGAGGCACCTGCCCAAGGACACACAGCCAGGAAGCAACAGAGCTGGGATCGGAAGCCAGGGTGTCTATCCCTAAAGCTTGTCCACTTAATCCCCACGCGGTATCGCTACCCTCGCCACCTGAGTGAGCTTCCTGAACCTTACTTGCTTGTCACAGACTCTCCTGGATGGGCTTTCCTGTCCACTCCCAGGCCTCTGAGGCCACAGCCTCCCTCCCCACCGGTCAGTGTTGGTCGGCTCTGTCTCTCTGGAGCCCCCTCCCTGCAGGATGCACTGGAGCCTCTAGCACTTGACCTGAGGCCTGGCACACAGTAGGTGCTCAGCGAACGTGTTCTGAATGAGTGGACTGCTGGCTGGAGGGACGTGAGAGCCCCTAAGAGGCTAAAGAGCCCAACGGAGGCCACGGGAGCAGCAGGAAGCAGCCGGACATGCACCCAGTGGGCAGGCCTCGGAGAGCAGGTCCCTGCAGCCCATGCAGCGGCCGCGGTGGGAGGCACCTGGGAGCGTTTCACTGCAGGAAGCCCCACGTACGGGCCCCCACGGGCTTCCTCCCAGGTGGCGGGAGGACCAGAGGAAGAGAAGGAACGATGTCCAGCACGGAAGATGGCCACCGGATGCCCACAGATGCCCCTCAGGCAGGAATCCGTCCCCCCGCCAGGCGCTCACGTGAGCCTGGCCACGCGGATTTATTTGGGTGGATGTTTGGACGTCGAGTAAGTCGTGTCTTGGGCCGCGGCCCCCAAGCCAGAGCGTCCAGCGCCAGCACCTGAGACCCCAGAGCTGGTGCCATTTCAGGAAAACCCTGCAGGGCCCCTGTGCTGCTCTCTGAAGGTGGCGGGTGCACGTTCCCCCGGCGTCACCTGCCCCTGGAGAGGCCTCAGCCTCAGCCCTGCCCAGTCGCTCCGTCCCCACACTGTCCTGTCCACCTTTCATCTGTGTCCCCACGGCGACCGTCGGCTCCTCCCAGGTTTTTCCAGCTCAGCTCTGCAGAACAGGCTCGGGCCTCCCCGACGTGCGCCTGGCCAGGAGGAGCCCGGGGCGTGTGCTTCGCCCTGCGAGGACCCTGGGAGGAAGCTGAGTCTGGGGGTCAAGCCCCAGGACCAGGTGGTGCAGTGGAAGGAGCAAAGGCCTGGGGTGACGCCCGGTGGGGTCACATCAGTGCTGGGCCCAGGACTCAGCCCCGACCTCGCGCTGAGCACTAAAGGGGACTTGCTCCTTAGACCCGCACACCCGGGGGCTGGGGGCATGAGGTGGAGACCCGCCGGTCAGTCCTGTCCAAAGCAACCTGCCCCGGCCCAGCTCCGTATCCAGCCGGGCTCGTGGCCAGCCTGAGAGAAAGCCGGCTGGGTGCTGAGCCCTCTGGGAACCGGGCCTTGGTCTGTCCCCTCGCACACAGGCCTGCAGAGGGTGAAAGGGCCTGCCGGGACTTAGCGAGGGGTCCCAGCAGCAGCTCCTTAGAAACAGACCCCTGGGACCCGGGAGGAGCCGCCCGGGAGTCCACCGCAGAACGCTCACGGGGGTCTTTCTGCCAGTGAGTGGCCTTGGGTTTTCTGAACAGAGTGGTCATCTGACACTTGAAATGCAGGGACCAGCGGTAGATGGAAGTGTCATGGTTTGCCTCAGCCTCTGGGCAGAACAGGAGCCCCATCCGGGGGCTTCCTCCCCGATCTGCTCGAGGGTTGGCCGAGCCCCTTCTTGTCTGCTTGGCAAGAGGATCCAGGTTAAATGAGGTAGCCGGAGCCCAGAGGACAGCCATTAGCCGGTGCGCCGCCCCTCCGCCCTCCCTGCCCGCGACAGACGCAGGCCGCCGTCCAAGTCTCTACGCCGTCCCTGGCAACCTGGTGGTGGCCCAGGGAACCTTCCGAACTGTGATCACTGCATTTTATGTTAATAAACGCCTTCTCTTTCCCTTAAAAAAATGGCAAGACCACATAAATAATACAGCCAGAACGTGCGTCACTGTGTAAATATTCAGGACCCTGGAGATTCCGCTTCAACGGTCTGATTATCAGTCTTTTTCATTTAAGTATAAACAATAAGTGCATTGCAAATTATTGATGGGAAAGCATGCTTAGGAAATGCAGCTATTACTGATCAATTGGATGGAATAATTACTACAATCGCTGGGTAATTAGATCTTCCCTGGTCTGAAAGGAGAGAACATGATCTCTGGGATTGATTCCTCCCCTCAACAGAGTCCTGGAGCCAAGAACAGAGAGTCCTGAACTCTCAGGCAATGAAGCTGGCGATTGCAAGTTGGGGGAGCTGCCCTAGCTCCCCGCCTGCCCCCCCAAAAAATAAACGAAGCTATCACATCCATTATGAATGCTTTCAGCTGACATAGTTATAGAAACTGATGAAAAACCGCTTAAATTGAAAGCAGTGAGTTGGTGGAGGTCTTCCACCCAATAAGAAATGCCGTGGTCAGTTGAAGTGGACTGGTGCAGCCACTCAACAAAATCATCAGTAACCCAGTCTTAACTAGTCTTCTCTCTCTTACCTCATGGTCACAAAATGGCTGCTGGCGTTCCAGGCAACATACTTATATTTAGGGCCAGCAGAAGGCAGAAGCAATGGTGACATTTGCCCCCTTTAAAACAAGCCCTCAGGAGACTTCAACTAATGTCTCATTGGGCAGAACAGGGTCACAGAGCCCCACCCTACACTGCTTCAAGGGAGGCTAGGAAAGTGAGGGACGTAGGATCTCCCACGTGGCTTAATCAGTCAGGAGCCTTTGGGACTCAGCATATTGTTACTCTGAACAAGAAGGAGTTCTGTTGGCAAGAAACCAGGAGAACGCAGGGGTCGAGTGGACAGCTAACATTGTCTGTGACAGACACTCAAGGCGGCCGTGCCCCGGTCCCTTTGAGCAAGATGGCCGAGGCTGACTTGTATGCTATCCGTGCCCAGCGAGCAGTCGCACTGGGTGGAACAGCAGTGGGGAACTGTCGGAGGACGTCAGGAAACGTCAGGCGCGAGTGGCACCTCAGTCAGGCGTAAGAAAGGAGTAGCTGTTTGCCAGCGTGTTGCGGGGTGTGCGTGTGCGTGCGTGTGTGCGCCCACGCGGGCTGGAGTGGGCAGGTTGTGACCAGGCAGACAGGGAGAGCAGCACAGCAGGCAGCAAGAGCAGCCGGTGCAGGAGCTGAGGAGGTGACGGGCCCAGGAACCAGCAGACACCAGTGACCACAGGGCTTGTGAGCCACCCTGAGCTTAGACTTTGTCCCAGGGGTCTCATCTGCTAAAGGCCCGTGCAGGGCACGCCTGTGCTCCAGCCCTTGCACCCTAGACAGGTGAAAACGGCAGAAGCCACTAGTCCCCACTGCCTGGCGGGCAGTCCGTGAGCCTCCTCCACGGCTGCGTCCCGGGTGGGGAAAGTGGCTGGATAATCATGTGGGGAAGTGACTATTGCTGCCTGTTATTAAGAGTCCAGGTGAAGTTGGCTTCAGGCACAGCTGGATCCAGAGGCTCACACCGTGTCATCACGAATCCGTCTCTCGCTTTCTAGACTCTCTTCCTTTGTGCTGGTTTCATTTCCTTGAGTCCCTTGGCCTTCAGAAGTTCCAGAATCAGGTCCTCTTATCCCTGGACCCCAAAGGAAGGAGCCACAATTCCTACAAAGGTCCCAGGGAGAGCTCTTGAGTGGGCAGGCCTGAGCGGGACTGAGCTGCCCGCCAGGAACCCGTGGAATGAACCCGCAGCGGAGGAAATGGGCTGCCATCTGGCTCAGGTGGGCCCAACGCCCAGGAGCCTCCGCAGCCTTGTTCTGACACCACCCACCAGCGGCTGCCCACTGGCCCTCCTGTGTCCCTTCCCGCTGCCGTGGGATCTGCCGCCTCCCGAGCTCTGACGAAGCCCCAGGCCTCCTCACCAGGCTGTTTGCGCTGCTCTGGAAGCTTCCTCACCCCGAGTCCTCTGCTGAGCTCACCCCCAGGAATGGAGACCCCTTCCCTGTTCTCCCCCACGCCTGGCACGTCCCAGCCCACCTCAGGGTCAGACCTGCCCTGCACCGGGAAGGCCATGGAGGTGCCTCTGTGCCATCTAAGGAAGCTGGTGGTGGCCGCAGGCTGCTTCCCGCCACAGCAGTCTCTGCCACCTGGTCAGCGCCTGCCGCGGAAGCTTGGAGGCTCCGGCGAGGCCCCGTGACAAGGAACACCGAGCCTACGTCCACAGTGTCACAAGGCCGTGACGAGTCTGCATCCAGACCCAGGGAACGGGGTGCTGTGACCACTGACGGGAAACAAAGATGGGGAGGTGACAGGCCACCTTGCCAGGTGCGGGTGGCCCCAGCTCCTCCATCAGGGCCTCCTCTGGTTCAGCTTCCCTGGGAAGCTGCCTCTGAAATCCTACCTGTCTTACTCAGGACTCTGCGACTCGCAAGTGACAGACCCCAGACTCTAACGGGCATGAGCAACAACGAGTGAGGTTTGGAGCTCTTGAAAGTAAGAATCCAAGAGTGTCTGGCTTCAGGCATGGCTGGATCCAGGTCTCCTCCTCCAATTCTCTGGGATCTGCCACTGGAAATTCCCGGGCACACCCTTACTGCTGAGCAGTGTCAACAGGGACACGTGCTTCACCCTTGCAGGACAGGTGTCCCTGTGGGGGGTGGAAGGACCCCCGGGCTGTGGTCGTCCAGAGGCAGGGGCTGAGTGGTCTCTGCCTAGTCAGACCCGGGCCTCGCCGGCAGCCCAGGCGAGTTCTTCGTCCTCCTTCCACCGACTCTTGTTCAGTCTTCGGCTGCCAATCAGCAGGGACAATCGGAATGTCCCTCTGGGTTCCCCTCAGCTTCCGAAGACCAGGAGGGGGACACGGGCATGCTGTCTGGCTGGCCCAGGGGGTTCCCTGGGGCTGTGCCGGAGCCAGGAAGGGAACTCGACCCAGGACTGGGGGCCAGAAGGCAGGGGAGGGGTTAAGGGAACCGAAGGAGCCCCCGCGGCAGCCCCCGGGGTCCCTTCTGTGGAAGCGACTCCAGGAAAACCATGCGCGAGCTGCTGGGCTGGGATCCCAGCTCTGCCGCTTACCACGATGCCACTCCAGGCAGCGACGCCATTTCCGGGGCCTCCGCCCTCCCCCGAGGGCCCGGCTGGGCACGTCAACTTCAGGCGGAGGACGCCATGCCCGGGGGTGCCCAGGGCCCCAGCTCTGCCCCAGGCCAGGCCCTCGGGTGGCGACACGGAGAGGCTCCACGCGGGTCTCCGGGCTGCCGGCTGGGCCCAGCCTTGGGTTGTCAGGAGTGTCGCCTGCCTGGCTCCTAACGCAGCGCGAGGTTTGCCGTTACCGCCCAGCCTGGAGGACGGGAGGCAGGACGCGCTGGCCGGGCTCCGTAATCCACCCCCGGGCCCCAGGGACTCCAGGCCGCCTCGGTGCCGCCCGCGGACGGGTGGGTAAGGAAAACGGGGTGCGGGCACCGTGGCCTTTCATTCAGCCCCGTAAAGAGAAATGAGATCAGGCCGTTCGCAGGGAATGGACGGAGGTCGTGAGCAGCACGTCTGGTGAAGTGAGCCAACGTCGCGAAGGCCGGGTCGCGCGTCGGGAAGGCCTGGGTCGCGCGTTTCCTCCCACGCGTGGAAGAGGAAGAGGGAGAGGAGAGGCGTGGGGGTCTCGTGAAAGCAAAGGGAGAGGACAGGGGCAGGGAGGGGCCGGGAAGAAGCACGAGGGTGTGACGCCGGCCACTACCTCGTCGCGTCCACCTTGTCGCGCCCACCTTGTCACGTCCACCTTGTCGCGTCCACCTTGTCGCGCCCACCTTGTCACGTCCACCTTGTCCCGCCCACCTTGTCACGTCCACCTTGTCGCGTCCACCTTGTCGCGACCCAGGCTCGCCCGGCCATGGAGAGGGACTCCCACCTCGTGCACGGGTCAGAACCACCGGGGAGATTCCAGGTGTCGGGGGGCCTGCCGATGCTCCTGACCCTCCCCGACCGGCCACCTGGGGTACTAACGTCCCTGCCTCCTGGTGGCCGTCCCTCAGATGTGTGGAGGAGGCGTTCCCAGGACGGCTGTCTGGGGTCACGGCTGGGAGCACAGCCCCGGGTGCTCTGCCTGTGCTCCAGCCTCGTCCTCCCCTTGGCTGGCTGGGCGTCCCTTCCCTTCCCCGGCCTCAGGCCCCTTGAACTGGGAATGAGGAGGCTCCCTGAGTCACCAGGGGGTTGAACTGGGGCGACTCCGGCCAAGCACTTAGAACAGCGCCTGGCGTAGCCTGCGTGCTCAGTAAACGCCAGGCGCTGCTTGACTTGCCTTTGCCGCTGGGAATAGAACCCAGGGCCTCGCGTGTGCTGGGCGAGTGCTCTACCGCTGAGCTCTGGCCCTGGCCCGAGGCATCCTTTTAAAGTCACGTAATAACTGAAGGACGCACAGCAAACTCTCCTGACCAAAGCAAGCGCTTGATACATACCGGCTGTTGGTGTGAGTGCTAGCCGTCCCAGGAAAACTCCTATCCATCCTTCAAAACCCAACCGAGACAGCCTCCCAGCCTCTGTTCTGCAGAACTCATGATCCCACGTCTCAGGCTGTCTTTTGTTTGCCTGTTCTGAATAGTTTTGTTGTTGCTGCTTTTTCTTCCCCTGGCTAGATCCAGGACAGGGACCACTCTTCTCCGAGTTGTCCCATGTCCCTGGTGGCCAGCACAGAGCCAGCACTGTGTGCGTGGAATGAAGCAAGGGAATGCCGGGCACGTCTCAGGAGCTGGTCGGGCCGCGTCTCTCCCAGGTGGCAAAGCAGGCGGTAGGGGAGGCAGCCTGACCAGGTTCGTTCATCGCCTCTGGCTGTGATAACTCTGGGGGAGGAAGAGCCAAATGCCTTTGTCCCACCTCCTGCACTGGCCAGTCCCTCCTCCGTCCCTCCAGGAGCTCTAGCCAGATGCCACGCTGGCCTCCGCCCGCTCCCTCTGTGCTCTCCACCCTCCTTTCCCCACGCTGGGTCGTTCTCACTGGGTGCTGCCCACCCAGAATCCCTTCCGGTGCCTGCGTCTGATGAGGATTTGCGTGGCGATTGTGCCCGGTGGCCCTCCTCCGTGAAGGTCACTGCTTCCTTTATTTAAAGAACAACTTTGAAATGCTGAGCCTGCCGGGCGCTGCAGAAGCTGAGGCTCGGATCCCCGCACACAGGGGAGCTGGCCTAGTGCCCGCCACCCTCTCTCGCTGACCTTCAACGGCTCCTCCCTCTGGAACCCCGGGGGCCCTTGGCCTCCATCCCCGGAGTCCACATCTGCAGGACACAGGTGCCAGAGCAGGGGCGGGCATTCACCAGCACACTTGATTTCTGTCCACCTGAACCGAGGCCGAGGCCTTCCTGGGGCCCCCAAGTGCCTGCTGAAGTGGCTCTTCACTGGTGGCAGGTGAGGGGTCCTGGCTGTGATTTCTGGACCGTGTTCAGTAGAGGTCGCCCCTGGGCCACAGGCCACCCTAGAAAGTCCAGCTCATGGGGGGCGGGAGGCTGGACGCTGCCTGGCACGCTGGCCCCAGCTCAGGATGTGCCTCAGGAGTCGTTGGCGGAGACAAGTTCTTCAAAGCCACCTGGGGAGTCGCTTATTTAAACGTCCTCGCCACAGCCATGGCGTTTGCAGAAGGCCGGCCTCCAGGTCCTAAGGCTGGGTGGGGAGGCAGACGGTGCCAGAGAACAGGGTCACCTGCACCCAGATGACCGCAGAGAGGCAGGAAATCCCCTCAGTCAGGCTGAGATGGGGACCGTAGCGAACACGGAAGGGTGAGGTGAAGGACGTAGGGGCAGAGGAGGCCGGCACGTGACTGAGGACGGTCACAGAAGAGCTCTCAGGAGGGCCGGGGGGCGGACACCCGACCCTTGAGAAAGAGACAGAATCATGCCGAATCTGGGAGAAGGTTCTAGCATCCAGAGCAAGTTAAAGTCCTGAGAATAAGGCGCTTGGCCCCCACCCGGAGCCATGGGGACCCCGGCAGGTCATTCACTTGGAAACGGGGCCACAGTCGGGTTGTGTTCCCAGGTACGAACCTCAAATATGACAGACGCGCCTTGTCCGACGGGGGGCCGCAGGGGCGGCGGGGGCTTCTTAAAACCACAGCAGCATTAAAGGGTAGACGGTCAAGGGAGGGCAATGGGCGCTGGCCGCTGGACTCCGATGTGCCTGTCCCTTCCCAAATCTGCATTCAGTGGCTTCACGCTGGTGTAGGTGGACGTCGGCTACCGTGGGGGCGTGGACGCCCCAGGAATCAGCAAACACTACCCCCCAGGGCTTTCCGTTGGCTTGTTTGGGGAGCCAGGTTTTAAGCCGTCACCGGGAAGGAAGCACTGGGAACGGACGGGACCGGGGGCTCTCCCTGTCCAGGTCTCCTCGCCCCTGTTCACCCTGTCCTCCCTCTTCCCGCCTCCTGGCCGGTCCTCCTGCAGGCCAGTGTGCTCCTGCCTCCCTCTCCGGTTTTTGCTGTCCTTCTGCCACTGAGCACCCGCAGGCCTGGCCGGCTGACCTCCTTCAGGGCCTTGCTGAGGTCCGCCCTTGCCGACACCCCGCGCCTCCCTGGCTTTCTCCCTCGCCGGGTCTTCCACTGACTTCCTCTCTGTATTCTGTGGCTCACACCCTCCGCCCCGGAAGGCAACCCCGAGAGGACGGGGATTTTCATCTCTTCTTTCACGCTTTTATACCCAGCCCCTGAAGCCCTGCTGGGCACACACCGAATGGCTGCTCATCTCTCATCGACCCCACGTCCTGGTCTGTTGTCTTTCCCTCTCGTGCGTCCGTCTGTCTGCTGTTGCCTCTCATTCCTGGAACACAGGCGGATGCACAGGGCCATCAGGGTTTGCTGCACTTAGGGAAACCGAGGCTGCCCAGTGAGGAGCAAGGGTCCTGCTCAAGATAAACGTGGCTCCATGACACCAGAGGGAGGCTCCGGGGAGGCCCTGTGTCTTACGCTGCGAGACAGCAACCTCGCGAAGCCGTCATCGTCCTACATCCTTAAGTTAAATATTCCCCCAGATCTTTATCACCCGAGCCATTATCATGCCGCACGGATTGACGTATTTCCAGTCTACCGCTGCCACTCATTTCCACGTGAAATGATTGCCTTCGCCATGTCGGACCGTTTTAGGGCGTGTTACAAGGAAGGATCAGCAGAGCAATGCGATTTGAAATGGGATCTTTTTTTTCCTTTGTGCTTTCTCTTATTTTTTAAAATTTTTACTTTTATTAAAGTAATGCATGCACATAATTAAAAATCAAAGGGTTCTAAGAGCCCTATCATGGAAAATGCCAGTCCCAGGCTCTCCCTTCTACCCCGATTCCAGCTACCCCTGGAGTCAACTACTTCCCATAATTCCCGCTGCTTTTCTTGCTCCTTGTCTCCCTGACTCGGATCAGTGGTCGTGTTGCTGCTTCTGGGCTAACCTATTCTGGACATGGTCTCCTGGTGTCCTGTGATGCTGTGTAACCAGGTAGCTCCCTCTGAATCTCCTGCCCAATCCTCCCAATATACAGTCATGCCTGACTTGATAATGGGGACACGTCATGAGAACCACGTAATTAGGTGACATTGTCACGCAAACGTCACCTTCATAGACTCAGAGGGTGCGGGTCCGTCTCCTTGTGGCCTCTTGACACAGGTAAGAGCCTCCGTTAACACGAGGTGCGTGAGACCGCGCCTGTGTTCAGTTAGCAGCTTTGTGTTGTGTTGAGTGCCTTCTAGATGGTGATAAAAAGGACGCTGTGGTAAACACAGAAACCATCCACGATTTATCCAGTAAGACCTCATCCAGTAAGACCCGCAGGGTGTCACTGTGTCGCGGTACTTTTCCATGACTGACAGCACAGTCGGTTCGTGGACACAGCATCACCGTCAACACAAGAGCAGTGTGTTACACTATGACACTACAGACGCTCCCATCTCAGCAATGGGAAGTTTTCAGCTCTGCTATATCATCTTCAGGGACCACAGTCAAACGCACACTGTGACGTCGACCCAAACAAGGTTAGGTGGTGTGGGACTGTCGTCGAGTTCAATCAATGCTTAGTTCAATCAATGATCAGAGTTGACATTTATTAAGAACCAGGTTCACACCATAGCCAGGAAGTGTGCTCAGATTCACCCCAATGGCTGGTGTATTAGTCGCCTCTCTGCCACTGTAACAAATAGCTGGGGCGATCAACTTATGAAGAGAAAAGGTTTACTATGGCTCATGGGTTTGCAGGTTTCGGTCCATGATTGGCCTGATTGCTTTTTGGCCGGTGGTGAGGCAACGCCTCGTGATGGAGCGGAACAGTTCGCCTCGCAGCCAAGGAGCCAGGGAGAAAATACGGGAAGATCCGAGCCCCACGGCCTCCCGCGGGGCGCGCCCAGGGACCTCAGCACCTTCCACTGTCCCCCAGAGGTCTCGCCACTGCCCATAGCACCTCGCTGGGGACCAAACCTCCAACACAGGGGCCTTTGGGGGGCTTTCAGCCGCTGACCTGTCGGAGTCTGTTCCTGTGAGGTGAGGGGACGGGGAGGATCCCGAAAGGAGACGAGAAAAGGGGTGAGAAGAAGCAAGCGAGGGATCCCTGTGGGTGGGGGGCGGGAGAAGAGCCCTTCCAGCAGGCGACGTTTCAGCCGAGGCCTCAACGGGCGGCAGGGAGGGGGTCGGCCAGGAGAAGCAGCAGAGGGGTCACCCAGGGCAGGGGTCTCAGGCAGCCGCCGCCAGGGGTCTCCCAGCACAGGGGTCTCCCAGCACAGGGGTCTCCCAGCACAGGGGTCTCAGGTGGCCGCCGTCAGGGGTCAGGCCTGGTGGAGGAGCTGGCCTTTCCACAGATGAGCCTGGCGGCAGATGGCCTTTCAGACACGCTGGGGTGCAGGGCGTCCAGGGCACAGAACAGGCCTGAGCAGAGACCCAGCTGCACCGTGGAGACGCGACGGCCCCCTGCCGCGGGCTCCAAATGCCCCGCCTGCTTCTGTGACCCTACTCCCCACCAGGCTCTCTCCCTCTCCACGCGGCTCCTGGTCCTCAGGCCACTCCCTCGCTGTGTCCGGTTGGCTGGTCTTGAGTTCGACCGCCCACCACGCGCCTCCAGGTGCACATCGCAGCCCCCAGGGATCCCCACCCGCCAGCACCTCATCCGACTGCGCAGAGAGCCGCCAGATCGCCTGCTGTGGAGCTTGGAACAGCCTCCTCCCGGAGAGGGACAGATGGAGTTTACCCCACGTCCTCGTCTCAGCCTCCCAGAGGGAGGAGACTGGAGGACCCACTCTCTCTGTCCTAAGGGTCTGTCTTGGGCACCCATTGACAAGCCTCCACGTTCAGCCAACGTTGAGCCCATCTCTACCCTCAGCAGCCCTGGCCCAGCCTCAGGAACACCCAGGCCCTGACATGAGTTTCCTCAGACTCACATGTTGCTTTGTCTCTCTGAACCTCGGTCTCCTCATCTGTAGGATGGGATGACAATTAGCCCTCTTCCTCTAGATGTTCCTGGGGGTGAGATGAGGGGTTGCAGGTCAAGGGCCTGAACCAAGCGGCTGTCTTTCCTTCCCCACCTCCCCCTCGCCATTACTAACACCCTGAACACCGTTCCTATCTCTCAGCCCCCTTTACAAGACAGCATCCTCCCTGGGCCGTCAGCCCAGCCAAACACGTGCTGGAAGAAGCGTGTCCGCAGGCATCCCTGTGGGCACAGAGCCAAGATTCTGATGAGATTATTCTCAATGAAGTCAATGTGAGCAGCTGTAGGATGTATTTTTGTCCTATCTGAATGGGAATCAACTCAGACAGTAGAGTTCCTTTCCAGCAAGGAGGAAATGGAGCTTCTTCCACCCGTCTCTCCTTGGCTTCCACTAAGCTGGCAGCCAGAATTCCACCATAGGATGGGTGGCTTGGGGATTGGCTGGGTAGGTGAGTAGGTGGATGAGTATGTGCTTGGGTGGGTGGGAGGATGGGTAGGTGGGTGGATGGATGGGTGGATAGGTAGGTGGATGGATAGGCGGGTAGATGGATGAATGGCTGGATGGATGGATGGATGGATGGTGTGTCTAGATGGATGGGTGGGTGGTTGAGTAGATAAATGGATGGATGGGTGGATGGGTGGATGGATGGGTAGGTGGATGGATAGGTGGGAAGATGGATAGATGGCCGGATGGATGGCTGACTGGATGGATGGATGGATAGACAGATGGGTGAGGTCGTCCATCTTGAGGAGATAAATGGATGGATGGATGGGTGGATGGATGAATGAATGGGTGGATGGATGAATGAATGGGTAGATGGATGGGTGGATGGATGGATAGATGGATGGATGGATGAATGGATGGGTGGATGGATGAATGAATGGGTGGATGGATGGATGGATGGATGGGTGGGGTCGTCCATCTTGAGTAGATAAATGGATGGATGGGTGGATGGATGAATGAATGGGTGGATGGATGGTTGGATGGATGGATGGGTGGGGTCGTCCATCTTGAGTAGATAAATGGATGGATGGGTGGGTGGATGGATGGATGTGGTGAGCAACACCCTTCTTTGGTCTTGAGTGTCCTGATGGGCTGACTTGTAGTTTCCTAGATTGTTCCCTGTGGAACCTCTGCGTCCCTTGTGATGCTAACGGGTGTTCTTCAGGAGGCGCGCGCTAGTCCTTCGAGCAGCAAACATCAAGACCAGTTCAACTTGCATAGACTCCATCAGAGGAGCATGTATGAGGGGAGTGGGGAAAGAGTTGGAGAAACTCAGAGACCTTCAGACCAGAACGCAAGTCGGGCCCAGAGCCACTGGGGGAGCAGGGGCTGGGCAGAGGCCTCCTAGACTGTGGGTCCTGAGGAGGTTTGGCAGAGCTGTTCGGAGCCCTCAGGGGAAGTCTCAGAGAAGGCCGGGTCTGCAGGGCTGGCCCTGACTCCATAGCCCTGCCAGGCTCTGTGCTGGCTGGAAACAGCCGGGGGCAGCGTGGCCGCTGTGGAGAGGCCCTCGGTGGGTCACGCTCCTGTGCTCGATTCGCAAGCGCGTTCTCGTGGCCCACAGGGGTGGAAAGCTCTTTAGATGCGTGTCCTGAAGCCGTTGGCTTCTCTAGTTCTGGGAGACGCAGAATAGCAAAGCCGCCCAGAGGCCCTGCCGTAAAGAAGCCTGCGGGTTCTAGCATATTCCAGATTGACTTGGCGGCAGAGCCTTGTTCTTGGAATGGTTCCAAGGAGCAGGGGTTGAGGCCCAGTGATCCAAGTTCCCAAGGCCAAGAGAGAAGAAGGAAAAAGAGAAGGGACCACGAGAGAGAGAGAGTGTTGCACACAGACAGAGGCAAAACCAACCCAAAACACAAGCCAAGGAACAAGAGAGCACTCGGGTTGCTCTGGCAGAGGCCTCCTGGGCACCACGGTTACCAAGCCGTCCCCGATCGCCGTCCTCCTTGGGCCCATTTCCACAGCGGGCAGGGGAGTCATTCTCCTTCCGTAGCTGACCCTAACCCTGACCCCCGTGATGATAACTCGAATTTATTGAGCACCTTCTCTCTGCTGGCCACTCGCCTAAGCGATTCCAACTTTACTAACTCTATTCTTCCTGCACGGAAGGAAGCTGCGGCCCAGAGAGGTTAGGTGAGTGAGAAGAGCCCACACAGCCAGCACGCCACAGCTGGGTCGGTCTGATTCCGCAGCCCCCACAGCAAGTGATCTGGGTGGTCTCTTCCTTGCCCGACCTGGCAGCAGAGACGTGCAGCCCCCTCTAAGTGGGCCGCTTATAAGCTGCTCTACGTCATGGTGAGAAGCAGGCACCGGGAATGTAAAGTGGGTAGCGATTTTTCTCCCTGTTTCTTTTACTGCCTTTGTTTATGGAGGGACAAATCATGGCTGTTTTCGTTTGTGTTTCTCGCACAATAAAAATAAAAGATATGCTGGCAATCTGTTTAAAAGCTTATGCGATTCCAGAATTTGAGCTGTTGGATTTATGCTGCACACCGATCTCACAGCCATCACACCGCCAGCCGCCTGGGCCGCCAAGGCTCCTGAAGTTGTCGTTATCAATCAAGGCAGGGTGACCAGGAGCTCGGGGGTGGCGTGGCCAACCAGCCGGGCCGGTGGAGGACAGGCGCCTGCTGTCTCTGCCTGCTTTGCTCAGAGCCTCAGGACTGGCATTTGATTGCTGGACTGGAATCGGGCTGCAAAGGAGGAGGGGTCACAGCCTGAGGGCTGCCTGCTCTTCCGTCTCCCGCCTCCACCCCACGCCCGAGCCTGCGTCCCAGTGAGCCATGCCCGTCTGCACCTGAGGCGAGGCCAGCGCTGCAGGTGTCTGCTCATCCCCCCAAGTGTCCACCCCATGCAGCCAGGGACTTTCATCTGCTCCATTCAGGGCAGTGTCCCCAGTGCCTGGCATGGTACCTGGCCCACAGTAGGTGCTCAGTAAACACAGGCAGTGTGAATAAGTGAGTTCTGTGTACGCACAATGACAGGTCCCGGTTTGAGGACGGGGGAGGGGCAGCCATCCCACTGGGGAGTGCTGCCCTCTCTTCCCGCTGCTCCCTGTCCACCCCCTCGTCCTCCCGTGTCGCCTCTGCCATCTAGACGCTCCTCTCTGGTCTTTTCTCTTGTTTTTGCTGCCTTCCTCTGACCTCCTCTGGGGACAAGATGATGTTGCCAAGCTCAGGACTTGGGCTCACCTGGAGGGCGGGGGTGGGGGTGGGGGTCCCAGTTCCAGCTTTGGATCTGATTCCCTTGAAGCCTAAGTGCTCCTTCTCTCTGAACCTCAGTTTCCTCTTCTATGAAATGGGGACAGCACCCGCCCCCATGCCTACTGCAGGGAAATTGGACGGACAGGGAGGGTGTGAACTGGACAGTAGAGAAGGACTCAGAGGTGCTGGGAAATGGTCCCTGCTGACCGGCCTCCTCCCTGCCCAGGAAAGCAGCACCCCCTCAGGAACCGGTGCCAGGAGGCCTGTTCAGGAGTTCAGCCGGAGGCACCTGCCCAAGGGGGCGGCGTGAGCATCGTTCTGGCCTCTGAAGGGACGGACGCCGACTGTCCGTGGGACCGACAGTTCCATTAGGCAGCTGCCGGCTCTGCCTGAGAGCGAGTAAAAGGTCGCCGTCCATCCCACGGGCTCTACAGCATCTCTCGGGGCTGGCACCTCGTCCAGGGCTGCAGGAGCCGGGGGTTCCACTCGTCTTCCTGGGGTGGCACCGAGCCAGGCCCAGTGGGCGGGAGCGCCTGGCAGGCGGGTCCCAGGAAGACCCAGTGTGTGGAGGGGACCTGCCGGGTGGCCCGGGGCTGTGGCTGGAGCGAGCAGGCTGGGACGGGGGAGCCGCCAGCAGCACAGCGGGGCCTTGGGGTCCTCCCGTCCCTGCCCTCATTTTCCAGACGGCCAGACCAGGGCGGCTGACGTTCCTCTGTTCCCGCTGGTGCAGGGAAGCGTGATCTGCAGGAACGGCCGCCTCCCCCAGGGCCCAGGCTCCTTCCGCTCACATCGCTCACGGGTCTCACACGGTGCCTGGTATACAGTGGGCATCGCCAAGTGCCCACCGACTCCCAGAGAGGGAACCGGAGCCGCAGGGTCACCAGCCACGTGGAAGGTGGAGCCGTGTCTGCCGACCGCGTCTGACTGTGTGTGAGCACCGTCTGGGGTCAGTTGTCCCCTGCAGGGTCACCAGCGGTAACAGCGGTAATGAGAGTGGCAGGCGTGTGTCGCTTCCGGTGCAGCAGCAGCGAGCCGAGCAGGTCACAGCAAGGTGTCCGCTCCGATGGCACCTGTGTTCCCAGAAGCCCCACCTCCATACAAATCATGCACCAAAACAGCAGGACTGAGGGGGGCAGGGTCGGGGCCACCACCCGCGAGCTCAGACGAGGACCCAGAGCACACTCGAAACCATCGGCCCTCGTCCAAGAACCCCATCATCCACGCAGGCTGCAGGGACACAGCTCAGCTCTGGGGGTCGCCTCCGAGATGACCCACAGGGCATCTGCCTCTGATGGAGACTCAAGATTCAAAGTGGATCCAGCCGGGCCTTCGTGGTTTGCCCAGTCTGCCCAGAGGGAGCCCCATCTCCACCTCCCCAGCTTCCCTCCCACAGAGCCCCCCAGAGCAGGCGGACATCTCTTGAACCATGAGCACTTGTGACCAGGAGAGGCCCTGGGGTAGACCTTCCACCCCGGGGTCACTGTGGAGGGATCTTCATGTGCTGTGAAAGTTGCCTCTTTGATTTTGAGAAAACCTGCCCTGAATTACTTCAAGAATGATTGATTGAGCCGGACGCAGCGTAATCCCAGTGGCTCGGGAGGCTGAGGCAGGAGGATCGTGAGTTCAAAGCCAGCCTCAGCAACAGCGAGGCAAGGCACTAAGCAACTCAGTGAGACCCTGTCTCTAAATAAAATACAAAATAGGGCTGGGGATGTGGCTCAGAGGTTGAGTGCCCCTGAGTTCAATCCCCGGTACCAAAACAAAACAAAACAAAACAAAACATGATTTTGCCGGGGAAGATTACCCAGAAACTAACATGACCACAACCTCCGGCTGACCTCAGCTCCTTACCGACCCCCACGTGTGAGGCTGTCCTCCAGGACCAGTAGGTGGCCAACAGACTGCGCCTCCTCAAAGCCTCACACTGATCCAAGGGGACGCCTACTACTAGAGTCACCCCCATTTTACAGATGGGAAAACCAAGGCTTACGGACATTGAGAAACACACCCAAAGCTACCAAACTGGTGAGCAGAGCAAGAATCCAACGCACGCGGCCCGCCTCCAGATCCGAGACCCTCCCCGCCCTCCACCCGCTGCCCTGCCAAGCCCAGGCAGGTCTGCACCGACCGTTGAAAGTCCTCAGGGACAGGGCCCTCTCCCCTGAGACCCCGGCACCCAGCACGCTGCACGCCACAGCCCAGGCAATCCGAAAATGTCTGAACGAGCAGCTGTCACATCGGAGAGGTGGCACCTGGAAATCTCATGAGGACGGAACCAGGGAGGCAGTCTGGGGAAGGAGGCCCTGCCACCCTGACCACCACCGCCCAGGACAGCAGCTGACGTACATAAGATCCTTGAAGCCAGCACCCCAGGCCCCGTGCACACGCCACAGCGAGGGGCTCCCTGCTGCGGCAACCGGTGGCCGTGCCGCTCACGCCCCCGCAGACGGCCTTTGGCTGCCCCTGTCCCTGACACGGCCACTGGAGCAAGGCTCAAACACCCCTGGCCCCGGGGCCCAGCCCCCAGGACCAGCCCTGGGTCTGAAGCAGGACACTGTGCGGGGCCGGGGAGCCAGAGGGCATGGGGCGAGCATGGGGTCTGCTGTGGGCCTCAAGTCCCGGTTGCAGCCAGGAGCTGGGTCTTCGAGGGCACCTCGCGCGGTGTGGCTGTGGGTCTCCCTTCACCCCTGTGGCCTCTGGGCCTCGGTGGGCCACCTGGAAGCTGGGCTGGGACACGAAGCCTGCTCCACACACGGGTGGGAAGGGCACCGCATGCCAGGCGGGCTCCCCACCGTTCCTTCCTCCCCTCTGCCTCCTCCTCGGGCCCACTGGGCGACATCTGGAGAGCTACAGCTGTTGCTATGTGAGGATTCGGCCTTCCCGGGCCTCAGAGTGGATGCGGGATGTGACACCCTGGGAGCTACCCTGAGCCCTGCCGGTGTGGACACGCTTGTAGCCCTGCTTATCTCCAGCAGAGCGTCCAGCAGCCGGACAGTGCCAAGGACACAGTGCGAGTGGACAGGAGTCCGAGCCGGGCCGTGTTGCCGCCCATCCCTGCTCCAGCCCCACCGCTCCGCAGGCCCCCCCTGCCTGCCAGCCCCCTCCGGCCTGGTCAGCCTCTCCAGCTTCTGCCCAGCCAGGAGTGGCCGTGCTGGGCATATTTCCAAAGGGCCAGATGGCCTCGCAGGGACACTTGCCCAGAGTTTACACCACTGGCAGCAGATGACAAATGTGAGCCTCAAAGAAGTGGCTTTGAAATGGGGCCCAGGACTCAGGCCTGTGGTCAGAACGTTGCTTTTCGGTCCTGTAATAAGATCATTGTACGAGTCACCTTTGATGGTGTGTCCCTGGTGCCAGACATCTTTATACAGTGAGCTCAGCCTTGGGCTACGCAGGTGTAGCCCCTGGACCAGACGCCAGAACTGGCGCCCCCAGGAGCCTCCGGGAAACGCAGCCTCTGAGACCCGCCCAGAGCTGCCCAACCTGAATCCGGTCTCCACCTGACGCGCGGGTGATCCCTGAGCCGGCGTCTGAACAACTCTAAGCTGCACGTCCCGTCTGTTTTCCAGGTGAGGAAGCTGAGGTCAGAGAGGAAGGAGAGGCTGCCTCAGTCACTAGGAGGCCTGGCTCAGCGGGGACACCCAGGCTGAGCTGGACGCACAGAGCAGCAAAGCCAGGGCAGCGGCAGAGGTGGGGCTGGAAGCCCAGGCCACCCCAGCGCAGCGCTGCCTCCTGATGGAGGAACAGCACGCGCTAAGGATCGCAGCGCCCCTCCCTGGTGACCCCACAGAGCTCCGGCCACGTCCCCTGGTCCCTCTCCCACCCAGTCCCACCACTGGCCCAGAATCAAGCTGATTGAGCGAGACGGGAGCCTGACCTGGGGCTCTTGGCCCAATTTGTTCAGAAGTTCTTGACCCACTTCAAGAGCTCCCCTTGGGCCATGATGGGGTCCAGTGCCCTGTGGACCACCCTTGGGCAAGGGGCAAAGATCAGAGGAAGAGGGAGACCAATCTGACTTGAGGACAGAGATGTGCTTCCGGGTCAGGCTGGCCTGCATTTGCATAGCCGACAAGCTGCAAAGCCTCGGGCAGGGGACACATCCTTGGCCTCTTTTAGAGGCCGTGTGGACACCCCTTCTCGACTCACTTGGAGGGCCACTCGAGGTCTCCAGCCTGCGGTCTCCGTTCCATAATTCTAGAGTTGCCCCCTTGAGACCATCTGGCCCTGCGTGACCGAGCCTGTCCCTCACAAGATGGGGAAACTGAGGTACAGAGAAGAAACAGGACGTGCCCCGTGTTGACTCCCCCCGGCTACCACAGGGCACGGCTCTCAAGTCTCATGGACGACATGGGGGTCTCCTCTGTGCCTTGCGGTCGCCCCTGCCAGTTCCTGGGCGAAGGGACGCATCCCTCCCCCTTCATCAAACAGGAGGCCCAGGTCAGGGGACAGAGGCTCTCTGGACCGGGTCACCAGCGTGTTTCTGGACTCCCTGGGGTCCAGCCAGCGTCCTCAGGGAGTCGAATTTCAGAAATAGCAACGGCGAATGGTTCTGTGGGCAGAACCTCACCTGACAGGGGACAGCGGCTGAGGGACACAGGGCCAATTATCCTGGTGCAGAGCAAATCAGATCCTGGGGAGGTGGGCGTCGGGGAGGGACTGCAGCTTTTAATAGAGGCCTGCGACAGAAGCCTGAGAAGCAGGCTGGAGAACGGCCGTCTGTTTCCAACCCGCCACGCTGATTACGACTTCAAGAATAGGCTGCTCCCCTCCGAGGTCCCTCGCCTCAATATCTGTCTCCCTGAGACACCGGAGTTATTTTTATCTGTTGCGTATTGTTCTGGATGGAATTATCCGTCCGCGGTCCTGCCGAGAAGAAGTCTCTACGCAAATTCGCGCCTGCCGTGAAGGTTAAGCTGCTGCCTCTGCTGATGGTCGTCACACAGACTCCCCGCCGCCCAGCCCCTCCCCTGTTACGGGAGTGTTGACCGACTGTCGTCCCAGCTCCTCACCTGACTCACTTGCCACCTCGGGAACTGTAGGCTCACACTCGGGTGGACACTGACATGGTCAGGTGGCACTCTGGGCCACTAGGTCAGTGCCTATGACCTGCGGGGAATGTTCAGTGTCTTCCTTGACCTTGGCACCAGCCAAGAACACAGACCTGGTGACCGTCTAGCGCCCGGGAAGAGGAGCCAGCTGGGCACTTGGCACAACCCAACAAAGAAGGAATGACCCTCGTTTACAAAGGGCAGTCCTGAAGCCCAGCAGCGCTCACCCAAGTGCACAGGGTGGATGGGAGGGTGGGCACCGGAACCGGCGGAGGTGTGGCCAGCACCCGGGCCTCAGCTTGCCCCGGGAAGGCAAGCGCAGTTTCAGGGACGGGGAGGCGGAAGCCTGCCTGCCCCTTTAAGGCGAGGGAGGGGCTGCTGAGGCTGCTCCCGTCCAAGCAGTTCAGTGAGGGACTGATTTTCCAATAAGCCACCCAAACGATGGCAGGTTCACTGGGATGTTACCCAGGAGGAGCACATGAGTCCCTGGAATGCAGGGTTGGGAGCAGCAGGGGCGGGGATCTTGTGATCGGTGTCCCTGGGGCGCGGGTTGAAGTCATGTAGTACTTATCGCAAGGACCCGGCGGTAACGTCCAACCCACACAAACCCGCGGGGCCGTTCAGAGAGGCTGCAGGCCCGGAAGGGTACT
This sequence comes from Sciurus carolinensis, assembly GCF_902686445.1. Lineage (NCBI taxonomy): Eukaryota > Metazoa > Chordata > Mammalia > Rodentia > Sciuridae > Sciurus > Sciurus carolinensis. Next base: position 198,826,030 of record NC_062213.1, on the reverse strand, counting down.
TGGCACGGGGAAGGGGGAGAGGATGCCGAGAGGAGAAGAGGTGGCAGAGATCACCGTCCCCACTGGTGGTATCTCTGTCCCCACTGGTGAAATCACTGTCCCCACTGTGGTATCTCTGTCCCCACTGGTGGTATCTCTGTCCCCACTGGCCTTAGGAAATGAACGTGGAGCATTGCGTTCCCTGCTTGCCGGGTCCCCGCTCCGGGGCGCGTGGACTTCCCGAGCGTTTTGTGACTCTTCCGTGGTGCACGCAGGGACACCGCCAGAGCGCCCTTTCTTCCAGGACAATGTCGCTGGGCTGTTGCGGGCGCAGCGGAGACGTTCCGCCTCCGCAGGAACTTGGTGTTGTCCTCCCTTGTCGTCACTGGATGCTCCTTTTTGGGAGGTGGGTGAATGAGAGTTGCTTAATTAAGCAGGGACGGCTGGGGATGGTTTGGAGACTCTTCAGCCACCTACTGGGTTTTCTGCAAAGGACACCAATTTGCACTGGGAACAGGAGAAAATGGGATCGAGTGCAGCAGGAGAGACTTGGGTTAGATGTCACTGAGAGAAGAGAGCCATCCGAGCCCAAGGAGAGAGGGAGGGAGCACGGTTCTGAAGTCCCCCAGCCTTGGGGTCGAGGTGCCAATCGTGTGACCTCACCCAGGTCATGTTGCTTTTCTGAAACACAGTTTTTTTTCTTTGTGAAAAGGTGACCATGACCCCCATGTCTGAGGGTGCCACCATTGAATGTCCAATAAAAGGAGATGACGTCTCTCCAGCAGGGATAGTGCCTGGCGGATCACTCTCTCTTCTGCGTGGTGCCACCATTGAATGTCCAATGGGCAGCCCCTGTGGTCATCCTAGGACCACCCCGGAAGCCACTGCAGGCACGCTCAAGCCTACGCAGAGCACCAGCCACCAACTTCAGACTGTGGGACTCTAAGAACTAGGGCCAAAGGTCATTTGGAAGGAGGTCCCCTGGATACCCTGCAGCCCACTCTTTCTGCCACCTACGGGGTGCCCACTGTCCCATTAGAGTTTCAGTGACATTCTCCCACTGAAATGTCACTTTCTGTCCCCTTAGGCTATTTTGCACATTGTCAGGACAAACCCGCCCCCCAGCTGTTTCCGTCCAGAGTCCAGAGCCCAGAGCCCAGAGCCCAGCTGTTTCAATTCAGAGTCCAGACAACTGCCCAGTCCTTCTGGGCTCATGGCAAGGGTGGCCAGCTTTGGAACGGCCTTATTACATAGCACGCAATTCACCCTTCCAAGTGAATGGTTTCTACTTTATCCGTGGAGTTGTGCAGCCACCGTGATAATTTTAGAATGCTTTCTCCCCCCACCAGAAATAAACTCTGTTCCCTTTGGTTATTGCCATCCTGACCCCTCGTTCCTCCCAGCCCTGGGTTAGTGCTCCTTCACTTTCTCTTGTTTTGGTGCCAGGAACTGAACCCAGGCTGCTTAACCCCGAGCCACATCCCCAGCCCTTTTTTCTCTTTTACTTGGAGGCGGGTCTTGCTAAGTTGCTGAGGACCTCGCTAAGTTGCTGAGGCTGGCTTTGAACTCCAGACCCTCCTGCCTCAGCCGACTGAACCACCCGGATTACAGGCGGGCCCCACCACACCCAGCCTCGTTTGCTTCCTACCTCTGCAATTTGCCTCTTCTGGAAACTTCTCACAACCGGGATGAGGCATGGTCTCTGCGACAGGTGTCTTTCACTTAGCATGATGTCTTCAAGGTTCGTCCGTGTCCTGGCGAGTGTCCAGAGTCCCCTTCTTAGAGCTGGGTAGTGTGGATTTAGCACCTTTTGTTTATCTGTTGGCCTATCGATGGCGCCGGGGTTGTTTCACTGGAAAAACGCTGCTACGAACGTTCACGTCCAACTTTCCAATTCACTTCTGCGTCCTCCTCTGCGTTCAGCTCTGTGGAAACGAGGTGTGGACAGTGGTGACCAGACTTGAGAACAGCCTTCTCAAACAGGATGTAAATCCAGAGCAGGATTGAAAGACCCCCGGTCCCCGCGCCCGCCTTCCTACCCCCTGGTTGGCACTGACAGGCCTGGGACGTCCCATGAATTGACCATTCTCTGCTACCCCTCAACGCGCCCATCCTAGGAAGACCCAGGACAGTTCTCACACCTTCGAGGCTGCAAGAGCTGGGATCTAAGTCGAGACTTGGTTTTGAGCTCCCTCTCCTTGCCTTGGTCAGTAGGGTGTCGGATGGGGAGACCTCTGGGCACATTCTGTACCAAGGACCTGTGATCTGCCAGCCCATCTTGTCCTCTGACGCGCCTTCAGGTGAGAAATCAGAAGCAGACCCTCCTCCATGTTCGTGCCGGGAGGCGACAGAGCTGGCATTTAATCTTCTCTCCCAGGGTCCAGGTTCTTATGTGCATTTTTGAAAACCCACCTTGAATCCTGCCTGAGAAGCGCAGGAGAGAGAGAGACCTCCTTAGTCTTCAACTTCTTTCATGTGTTGCTGAATTTAAACCTGATCTGATCCTGAATCTGGTTATCGCTCCCTGAATGGCATGGACTGTCCTTCTGGTACTGGAGACCGTGGGGACCGCCCAATGGCCCACTCCCTGTCCGTCAACGTCTTCCCCCGTCACAGCCACAGTCGCCTGCTGGAGCTAATGGGGGGTGTCCTTCTGGGTGTCCCTGGGGTCTCCGGCATTCCTGCTCCTCCTCTGTTCCCGCCATTTCTCCTTAGCCCTCTTACCATCATGCGACCTCAGGAAGAGAAAGACACGGGCAGAGCGCAGGGGCTCTTCTGCCCTGCAGCCCCTCCCGGGTGCTCCTGTCCAGGCCTCCCGCCCCCCTGCAGGGACCCTGAGCAGCCAGAGACGGGTTAAGAAGAGCGTGACAATCTCCACAGCCCTGCTCCCTGGGCCAAGAGACCCTTCACCATGGTTTGGACCCGGGTTGCCCCCAAAGGCATGTGCGGTCGGCTCGGCTGGGATGGTCAGAGGCGGGGCTTCAGGAGGCGGGTCGTGAGGACTCTGACCTCATCCGTGGAAGGTGATTTAAAGTCATTCCTGGGATCTAATTGAAGGAGTGGATCTTTGGGGGGTCCCTTGAGGACCATATCTCCTCCCCATCACCCTCCCCCTGTTTCCTGGCTGCCATGACCTTCCACCATGATGTTCCGCCTCATCTTAGGCCCAAAGCTATGGGGCCAGCTGACCATGGACAGGAACCTCTGAAACCATGAGCCACATAAGTCTTTCTTCCTTTCAGTTGTTCATGTCAGGTACTTGGGTCACAGCGACAAAGAGCCCACTAACACAGCCTCTGCCACGTCTCCCATACCGTGTGGACGCCGCTTGCTATGCTTCTTGAAACCTTTCCTTCTCTTTCTGGTGTCGTGGTTGAGAAGGGCTACCTGGGGACATTGTCCCAAGAGTCACTGAAATTTTCTTTGCAGCCAAGTATGTAATATAAGATGTTGCAAAGAAAATAGGCTTTGGGAGGTACAGACCCACAGGCACGTACAAGCTCACACACACACGTACGTGTGATACGCATGTAGGCTCTGTGCTCAACGCACGCACATGCTAAACTGAGCTTTCTTGTTTTCAGAATCTAAGAAAACAAAGCTAATCAACAGAAAATATAAAAGCTTTTCTCAACAGACCTGAAATGAATGGCTGGAAGGAGCTAGAACTCGTGGGAGAGCGTCTGCCTGCATTTTGGCAACGGCGTTTGTACTGGAGACAATGATGCCCACCAAATTCGGTCGCTAAACAGGTTGCTTCTCCTTTGCTTGGTTCTCTTGTCCTTAGGTCCTTATGATTGGCAAAGCCCTTCCTGCAAGAAGGAAAGAGAGCAAGCCCCTAGAATAACAGGAGCAACTGTGAGAGATTATTTTTGAGTCATAAAATCTTTTTAAAAAGGATTGTTGCCCGTTAGTGCATTCTCTGAATTTTACTGTCTTCTGTCCACTCAGCATCCATTATCCAGTTTCCTTCCAGGGAATTACCCCTCCCCACTCTCAGTCCATGGAGTTCAGGCGAGGCTCGTTCAAGGGTGGGCAGGGGGCGTGAGTCCTGAGCATGTCCATCTCCAGACCACCCTGGCTGGTTCAAGGCGAGCACTTGACCCAGGCAGAGCTAGAGACACATGACATGTTTACAGAGACCCTTGGCCAGGAAGTGCATGCTATGCATTGAACCTAAAGGAGGGAGGATGTGAGGCTGGCGCTGGGGCAGCTATCTTGCCATCAGGAGAAGAGACCGCATCCGAGAAGGGTACCCACGCAGACAGAGGGGAGCCCAGGGAGGCTCAGAAGGAGAAAGAGGTTCCAGGCAGCACGGTTTGGGACCCTCGGCCAAGCTCCGTCTGCGTGTGGATCTGCCCTTGGACCTTCTGTGCTGGGAGTCACGTTTTCACTTACACAGTTTGGATTGTGCTGTTGGTCACGCTGGGAACAGTGCCTCCCTCCTGGATCTGACAATAGAGGGAGGCCAGCATGGATCCAAAATCATAATTAAAGCACAACTTGACAATTGGTGTAATTAATGTCTGAACCGGAGTCAGGCGACCCAGGAGAGGAAGCGAGTAACTCACCTTCCCATTTTCTGCCTGTGAGGGTCTCATACAAGTCTAGGGATGCTCAGCGTTGGGGATGGGCACTGGAGAAGAGGAGCCCGGCTCTCGGGGTGCTTTGAGGCTGAGGCCGAGGGTTCCCCATCCCCGTGCACCTCCAATCAATCCCGCTCCTGTTCCAATCAGACCTGGTAGGAATTTAATTGCTTTGGATTGATTTTTGCCAGTGGTGCCTTCCAAACCCCCAGCCTGGGGACAGAGGGAGATTAGTCACGTCAGAAGAGGCTCCCTCCTGACAACAGCAAAAACCAGCAGGTGTGAAGACAGTTTAAGCAAATCTTTAGGACCAGCATCCCAGGGGTACCCAGGAAGTGAGCAGCCATGGCGACCCCCGGTGGCCAGGGCGCGCGGGATCGGTGAAGACGCGGCTATGACGATCACAGGCGCCACCGTTCATAATGTGCTCACAGCATACCAGCACCGTCTAAGTAAGCCCTTCACAGGTATTCCAGAATGTTCTCGGCCTAGAAAACCAGGAGGCAAGGCTGGCTCCCTGGCTGTTATCACGGGCACAAAGCTTGGCCTTCCTGGTTGTCAGACACGGGTGCTGTTGACACGGGGTCTCCACTAACAGTGGCACAAGTACTGTGCTGTGCCCATTTTACAGATGAGGGGAGAGAGCAGGGATGGAGCCGAGGTGCCACCGTAGGGAGCCCTGTTGCTCTCCTGGGTCCGCCTCAGTCAGGGCGAGTGTGCGGCTCCCCTTGGCGCGGCTCTCTAGAATGCCCCCGACGGCGTGGGGTAAAAAGAACAGCTTTATCTGGAGCCTGGGGGTCCGAGGTCAGGGGCTGACCTCCAGCAAGCGCTTTCTTGCTGCGTCGTCCCGTGCTGGAAGGGAGGGGGCGAGAGGGCCACACTCCCTTGTGGAACGGCATCGCCCCTGACCCCCTGACGGGTCCCTCCTCGTGACACCATTGCGCTGGGACTGATTTTCCACCGTGAACCATGGGTTTGTGTTCAGACCACGGCCTTGAACCCTCTTTGCAGGGGGACCCCGCAGCCCCCTCAGTGGGCACAGCCCAGGCTGGGCACGCGCCCTGACCACTGTGTCCGCTTAGAACCAGGGGAGGGAGCACCGAGGAGGGGGGACTTGTACCTCTGTCCCCTGCTCAAGGACAGGGCCCGCTTTCTCAATGCCAAACGCCCCGTCTGGAGGCGCCCGGAGGAGCAGACTCTTCCAGAGAACCCTGGATGCGGCTCCTTCCCAGTATGAAAATAGATCGCCCTGGGACTGGAGCAGCTAATGAAGATGATAATTAGAATTGCTTATTAGGACCTGTCTTCTAAAGTTCATTTGTGCTTTTAATAGAATCTACAACACATCTGCTTAGCACGATGACAGAGCTCTCTGATTTGGTGTATTTTAAGCGGATCTCTGCATCCTGCCGTCTTCCGGTCTCCTTCCTCCCCACCTCTGCCATCTGCTGCCACCGTGGCCTTGCCCTGCGGCAGGAGCCTGGAAGCTGAGACCAGCAGGACACCCTTCTGTCCCTGGAGACCCCACTCCCCCAGCAGGAGAGGCGGTCAGTCCCCTCCCGCTGAGTGACGACGGTCCCTTCCAGGGCCACCTGGCCCTGCCCCGCAGGCATCCTGCTACCCTGGGTTGCACAGCGACCCCCCGAATACCGCTGGCGCCTCAGAAGGTAACTAGTCGAGTTAGGGTGAGGTCATGCTGCATGCGCTGAGCCCTGATCCAAGGTCCGATGCCGTTGCAGAGGGCCCTGTGGGGACCCAGGGAGGGGCCACCTGATCACAGAGACACGCAGCTGCCAGCCAAGACCTGCCCAGGCTGCTGGCCACTCCTGGGAGTTGGAAAAGGTGGGGAGGAGCCTCCCTGGTGCTTCTTTGGGGAGCAGGGCCTGGTCAGCACCAGGACTTCCGCCCCCGCCTCCCAGATGGCAGGAGAGCCCATTCCTGTTGTCCCGAGCACCCTGCTGTGCACCCACCGCGGCGGCTCCAGGAAGCTGCTTCCAGTTTCGCACGCTGGCCCGGCTCTCGCCCAGCGCATGCCCCTGCGGACGCTGCTCCTCCTCTGGGCTCTCTTCCAGCCTCCCGACCCTCAGCTCCGCTCCTGGCCCAGCCCCTTCTGGAGAACTCGGCTTAGATAAGGTGCCTCTTGGACTCCTTGGACCAGGGGGAGCCTCCCCTACGACACCCCCACCGTCCTGCACCTCCGGTGCTCACCGACTTGTCTGACCGTGTGTCTAAGCCTGCTCTCGCCACCAGACCCCACTGGCGAAGGTAGCCCTGTTGTGGCATTTCCTGGGCCTCAGGAGGCACGGTCCCCAGCAGCCACAGGACCTTGGCAGGCACTGAATCACACAGCACTCGTGGCTGCTACAGGCTGAACCTCAGCCACCATCTCCTCCTGGGAGACAGGACAGCAGCCCTCACCTCTGACTTGCCATCTGAGGTACCCTGTGGTCCCACTTTGCAGTCAGCTTGCCAGTCAGCGGCAAATCCTGGTAAATGATACTCGTCGCCTCCTGGGGGTGATGTCCCTAAGAGGCAGGTGCTCTGGACCCTGCCTTCTCCTCTGGGACTCCTTCGCCCTATTTAATGGGTTACCATTATCAAGCGGGTGACCCAAACCGAAAGCATCAGATTTCCCCAGGATTTGCTTAGAGCCCTTGCCTCTGATCCACAAGCTCCGGTCGAGATCTGAACCTGCCTTCTTGTCCCTTCTTGTCCCTGGAGACCAGCACAGAGTGGGCATACAAAAATTTGTGACTAGACCATAAGATGCATTTATCCTAAAATCACTCAACCCGGAAGAGACAGAATTCCTTACAGCCCTTCCCAGGCTGATCCCGGTTCCCTGAGCAGCTGGACCCAGGCCCAGGCGGGGCACTGGTGCTGGCAGGGCTGTGGGCAGCTCGTGGGGCTGGGGTCCTGGAGAATGCCGCACTGCCAAGGCAGGAACCTGGCAGAAAGGGGAGAGCAAGCAGGGAGCTACGCAGGGACGGCCACTCGCGTCCCGCGGTGGGCCTCCGACCTTGCGGTGCCCTTCTCTCAAATCCCGCACGCAGGCTGGCGTTTCCCGGTCCCCTTGGCTCCGTGTCTGGCCAGGGTCCTCTGCATGCAGGGGACCCGGGCGGTCCCAGGCTCGGGACCCCTGCCTCCCGCCCTCCTCGCCCCGGAAGGTTGCTGTTCTGTGGAATCTGCCAGAGTGGGCAGGCGGCTCTGCAGGCGGCCGTGAGCAGGCTGGGCGGTCAGAGCTGCCCTGGACTGAGACCAGGAGACCAGAACGAAAGCCCAGCACATCGAAGCCTCGGGACCCAACTCCAGGGGCAGAGCGCCCGCTGGTCCCCAGGCGTCCGTCCCAGGCGGGCTCTGTGGAGGAGAACCACCACCTGGACATTGCGAGAAGGAAAGGCCAGCCCGGAGTGACCCTCCCGGCGCCAGGCGCTGCCGTTTGCAGCTGGGGGAGGCAGCAGCCCCCGCGAGTGCCTTCGCTGGGCTCTGACTTCCAGCCTGGGGTCGGCGGGTCGCCGGGAGCGCGGAGTCGTGAGGCGGGCAGCAGGCGGGTCAGCGGGCACAGCTCCGGCCCAGAGGGCTCATCCCTGCCAACCGCTCTCACTGTGCTCTCAGCTGTCACGTGCTGAGCTGGGATGTGCGTCAGCTCTGGACCCTGCTCACAGGGAAGATGGAGACGCCATCATGCCACAGGAAGGATGGCCGCCGGCAGCGGCCACAGCAGGTCCACATGGCCAGGCTGTGCCGAGGCCACGGCAGGGGCCGTTCTTACGCCCCGGACACAGGGCTTCACCCATGGCTGCTGCTTCTTTGGGGCACTAATGGTAGGCCAGGCTCTGGCCGCTAATGTCCTCCAGGATCCAGCTGAGGTTCAGGGAGCCGGAGCGACGGGTCCAAGGTCGCGCACATCGGCCCCCGGGATTCGAACTTGGGCTTCCTGAGTCGAGGTCCAGATCCACCCGGCTGGCTGGCCAGTGAGTGCCTAGCCGCCTGCTCTCCACCAGGGCAGCCTGAGGTCCTGTAAGACCCCCAACTCCCGGCAGATGTTGAGTTTGGGGGCTGCAGGGACCCTCGCTGCTGGCCTTGTCTCTGGGGCATCTGGTCTGGGTCTCCTTGTCCTCCCATCCCGCCCCCAGGCATCCCAGGGTTGGCGTCAGTGACGTGCTGGACAGGAAGCCGGGTGCGCGGTCACCAGGCCCTGCTTGTGCCTCAGGATGTGTCCACAGTGGCCATGCCCGTTCTGCCAGAGCTTACCGGGGGCCCTTTCCAGCCCCATCCTGGGGTCCAAGCCCATTCTCTGTATTCCGGCTTCTGTCGACCCCAACATCAAAACCCAACTCCCGCCGACCTTGACCCTTGACCCTTCCAATGTGTGTCTTTAAATCTCCACTGGCCTTTTGGACCATCCCAAGCTTTTCCCGGCTCTGAGGCTGGTACTGGCCTCTCAGGATGAGCTCTTGACCTTTCCTGGCCTCCCCGGTGTGAGCTCAATTCGAGGAACAGACTCTGGACTCTGCATGGAAGCTGGACGCAGGGGCTGTAGCGTCCAGATCCAGCACAGCGTGGCTCTAATTGCAGGCTACGAGCAGGAGATAGTCATTTCGTGAGTCATTAGGACGTGCGGCCGGCATGGGATCGTCTCTCTGGACGGTTCTGTAATTTCGCCTAGGCCGGCGCTGGCCAGGTGCGGAGCGCAGGGCTGGGGTTGGCCGGCCACAGCCCTCAGAGCGTCTGCAGCTCAGTATCCAAAGGGTCTCCTCCTCCGCTTTCCAAGGACAGAAGTATTGATCTTGATTGGGTTCAAAGGGTGGAAAGCAGGCCCGGGTCTCCGCTTCCTGCTAATCGATATTCCGAAGTGGTGGCCGTGGGCGATGTTTGAACACTCGCTGCAGCTGCCTTGGCCTCGGCGAATCACAGGTGTTCAGGGGGCCTTCCTTCCTTTTGCGGCGTCTGTGAGGGGCAGGTTTAATTAGCCAGGGACCTGCCGGGAAAATCCAGTGCTATTAGGACCACATCACAAGAGGCTGCGGCTCTCAGCCCCTCCCTCCTGCAGCCCCCAGCACCTCCCGCATGGCTTTGCCATGAACCCCAAGATCTCCAGGGAGGAGTGAGAGAAATCACAGGCGAGTCCAGAAGTTCTGGCTGTCCCCAGGGGAGAGGAAGACCCAGGCTCTGACCTCGGAGGAAAACCCCAGTGTCTACTCAGGGTTGAGCCTGGGACTCCTCTGTTGAGAGTGAGGCTCTGAGGCCCAGGCCTGGCCCTTCTGTCCCAGAGCAAAGCACCATGCCAGGCGCATGTCATCCCAGCAGCTCGGGAGGCTGAGGCAGGAGGATCACAAGTTCAAATCCAACCTCTGCAACTTAATGAGACCCTGTCTCAAAAGAAAATTTTAACAAGTGTCGGGGGTGTGAATAAAGGTGACACCCCTGGGTTCAACCCCTGATACCAAACCAACCAACCAAAACAAACAGACCTTAAGCTTTGGAGTTAGGACACAGAGGTTGAGTCCTAGTTCTCTGGTACTCATAATTGCTGTGTGACTTCCATCAGATGGACCACTTCTCTGGTCCTCAGCTTCCTCATCTGTAAAACAGGGCTAATGCTAGCAACTCCCTTCTGATGCATGATGCTGAATGACTTCAAGGACATAGAGAGCCCTGTGTTTGGCCCCGTGATTGGCCCAAGTCAGCTCTCAGTGCAGGTCTTCATAGGAAGACTGCACGGTGGTGCTTCTCAGTGGAGTTCATGGCTGAAGATGTGCATCTTATAGCCACGTGAGCAAGAAACAGAAGAGAGGCAACTGTCTGTCTCTAAGCCCAGCAGGGAGCGGTGGTGGGACAGAGACCCAGCCTGAGGGTGGCCTAACACCTGGCGGGTCACACCCAGGCCAGGAGGGGTGCTGAGGCCCGAGGAATGCGGAAGGGGCCTCCCTCGCTCTGGGCTCTGCCCAGCCATCCCACTCCTGGCAGTGGACAGCACTGGTCTGTGAACTCAGGAGCCTCAGTGTCCAGGGCCCAGGCCCACGGCCGCCACGTGGTGACCAGTGTGGCCCTCGTCCTCCTCAGGCCGCCGCCTCCTCACCAGGCAAGGCCCAGGCCCCCTCTTCCGGAATGTTCCTCAGCCCCCACAGGCACACTGCCCTGTGCCCTGCCCCTCCCTCAGGCCTCCAGGAGCCCCGGCTGCAGGAGCCATGCGAAGAGGAGGCCCGCTGCTGGGGAGGCTCTGCCTCGTGACACAGCCTCCCTGAGCTGGGGCTGTGGGAGCGGCCTCCTCAGAGCAGGGACGGCCTTACAGCCGCAAAGTCACACACGGCCTGTCACCTCCACAGAGGTGACACGTCACCGTCCTGGCTCTGGACCCTGGGGCGAGGACAGTGCTCACTGGTCATCTCATCCCAATCCCTCAGCCTGGACCAGAAACACCCCCATAGTGAAGCTGCGCCATCTACCTGTGTGAGCATGGGTGTGTGTGTGTGTGCGCGCGTGTGCAGTGTGTGTGCACGTTCACGTGTGTGTGCACAGTGCATGTGTGTGTGCAGTGCGTGTGTGCAGTGTATGTGTGTGTGCGTGTGTGTGCACATGTTTGTGTGTGTGTGCACAGTGCATGTGTGCGTGTGCAGTGTGTGCAGTGTGTGTGCAGTGCGTGTGTGCAGTGTGTGTGTATGCAACGTGTGTGTGCACAGTGTGCAGTGTGTGTGAGTGCAGAGTGTGTGTGTACGTTTGTGTATGTGTGTGTGCAGTGTGTGTACATTTGTGTATGTGTGTGCAGTGTGTGTGTGTGTGTACATTTGTGTATGTGTGTGTGCAGTGTGTGTGCAGTGTGTGCATGCAGTGTATGTGTGTGTGCAGTGTGTGTGTGTACGTTTGTGTGTGTGTACGTTTGTGTATGTGTGTGTGCAGTGTGTGTACATTTGTGTATGTGTGTGCAGTGTGTGTGTGTGTGTACATTTGTGTATGTGTGTGTGCAGTGTGTGTGCAGTGTGTGCATGCAGTGTATGTGTGTGTGCGGTGTGTGTGTGTATGTTTGTGTGTGTGTACGTTTGTGTATGTGTGTGTGCAGTGTGTGTGTATACGTTTGTGTATGTGTGTGTGCAGTGTGTGTACAGTGTGTGCATGCAGTGTATGTGTGTGTGCAGTGTGTGTGTGTGCACGTTTGTGTACGTGTGTGTGCAGTGTGTGTATGCAGTGTGTGTGTGCAGTGTGTGTACGTTTGTGTATGTGTGTGTGCAGTGTGTGTGTGTGCAGTGTGTGTGTGTACGTTTGTGTATGTGTGTTGCGGTGTGTGTGTACGTTTGTGTATGTGTGTGTACATTTGTGTATGTGTGTGTGCAGTGTGTGTGTGCAGTGTATGTGTGTGTAGTGTGTGTGTGTGCAGTGTGTGTGTACATTTGTGTATGTGTGTGCAGTGTGTATGTGTGTGTGCAGTGTGTGTGCAGTGTGTGTGTATACGTTTGTGTATGTGTGTGTGCGGTGTGTGTGTACGTTTGTGTATGTGTGTGTACATTTGTATATGTGTGTGCAGTGTGTGTGTGCGGTGTGTGTGTGTGTGCAGTGTGTGTGTGTGTGTGCGCGGTGTGTGTGTGTGTGCAGTGTGTGTGTGTGTGTGCAGTGTGTGTGTACATTTGTGTATGTGTGCGCAGTGTGTGTGTATACGTTTGTGTATGTGTGTGTGCGGTGTGTGTGTGTGTGCAGTGTGTGTGCAGTGTGTGTGTATACGTTTGTGTATGTGTGTGTGCGGTGTGTGTGTGTACATTTGTGTATGTGTGTGTGCAGTGTGTGTGTGTGCAGTGTGTGTGTGTGCAGTGTGTGTGTGTACGTTTGTGTATGTGTGTGTGCAGTGTGTGTGTGCAGTGTGTGTGCAGTGTATGTGTGTGTGCAGTGTGTGTGTGTGCAGTGCATGTGCAGTGTATGTAAGTGTGCAGTGTGTGTGTGTGCAGTGTGTGTACGTTTGCGTATGTGTGTGTGCAGTGTGTGTGCAGTGTGTGTGTGCAGTGTGTGCAGTGTATGTGTGCAGTGTATGTGTGTGTGCAGTGTGTGTGTACGTTTGTGTATGTGTGTGTGCGGTATGTGTGTGTGCGTGTGCAGTGTATGTGTGTGTGCAGTGTGTGTGTGTGTGTGTGCAGTGTGTGTGTGTGTGTGGTGTGTGTGTGTGTGTGCAGTGTGTGTGTATGTGTGTGTGCAGTGTGTGTGTGTCTGTGTGTGTGTGTGTGTGCGCGCCCGCGCACGCTGGCACATGAGCGTCCTGAGGCTCTGGGGTCTCCATTCTCCCACTTCACCCACAGAGGCCGGGGACCCAGAGCCAAGCAGCCCTGCAACCCACACCACAGGCTCCGCTCCGCTATAGAGTGGCCCAGCCCCACCCGAGGCTCGTGGGCTGAGAACAGGGGAGTGCAGGGGACCAGGGGAAGGGGTTCTCCCCCAGAAGACGCAGGCTGGACACTGCACAGAGGACGCGCCAAGAGGCCGTGGCCGGCAGGTGATCCCTGGGTCAGACCCGGAGGGGAACCAGAGGGGCCAGGCCTGCGCGCATGCGGCCTGCTGTGGCTTCCCTCCCTTGTCTGCAAGACGGAGACTAATAGCCACGTGCTCCGAGGTTATGGAGCCGAGCCGAATGAGAGAACTTTCTAGAACTCTCTATCCAGTGTGCAGCCAGCGGCCACATGTGGATACAGAGCAAGCATGATAGGGTCGTTGTGGATTTTAATTTTGTTTAAGTGTAATGGATCCGAATCTCAACAGCCCCGTGTGGCTAGCAGCCTACACACGCTGCAGTCACGGGGTATCGTGGGATCGGGATGGAAGCGGCGTGTGCACCGAGCGCACAGTACCGGAGTATCCGCACATCCCAAAATCTAGGGTCACGGGTGAGGCCAGGTGCAGTGTGGGTAAGTCGGGGAGAGCGTCGTCACCCCCGCTCGGGAGGGCTTAGGCCCCAGGTGGACCACTCTGGACCTCTCATCCACACCTGCAGGGCTAGAACAACCGCCTGTATGTTCTCCATTAGAGACCATTGCCTGGAGGGTGGATGGATGGACGGCTAGACGGACAGAAAAATGGACGGACCTACCATTCGTTCCTCTGTCATCGACTGTTAAAGATAGAACAATGACAGACAGACCAAGTCCCTGCCCTCATTAAGACTGTTCTTTTATTTCCACTTTATTTTTTCCTTTCAGACGTACGTGACAGTGTATTTTGACATATTGTACATACGTGGAGTATGACTTACTCTAATTGCCATGGTGTAGGGTTTCACTGGTCACACGGTCATATATGAACATGGGAAAGTGATGTCCGATTCATTCCACTGTCTTTCCTAATCCCATCCCCCTCCCTTTCCTTCATTCCCCTTTGTCTAATCCAATGCACTTCTACTCTGCCGTCCTCCCGCCCCACCGCCTGTTGTGTGTTAGCATCCTCATATCAGAGAGGACATTTGACCTTCGGTTTTTGGGGATTGGCTTATTTCACTTAGCATGATAGTCTCCAGGCCCATCCATTTACCAGCAAATGCCAAATTTCATCTTTATGTATGACTAGGTGATATTCCATTGTGTGTGTGTGTGTGTGGTGTGTGTGTGTGTGTACATAAATATACACACCACGTTTTCTTTATCCATTCATCTGTTGAGGGGCATCTAGGTTGGTTCCATAACTTAGTTATTGTGAATTGAGCAGCTATGAACATTGATGTAGGTGCATCACTGTAGTGTGCTGATTTTAAGTCCTTTGGGTATAGGCCAAGGAGTGGGATAGCTGGGTCAAATGGTGGTTCCATTCCAAGTTTTCTGAGGAATCTCCATACTGCTTTCCAGGGTGGTTGCACCAATCTGCAGTCCCACCAGCAACGTAGGAGTGAGCCTTTTTCCCCACTTCCTCGCCAACACTTATTATTTCTTGTATTCTTGATAATTGCCATTCTGACTGGAGTGAGATGGAATCTCAGTATAGTTTTAATTTGCATTTCTCTAATTGCTAGAGATGATGAACACTTTTTCATGTATTTGTTGACCACCCATATCTCTTCTGTGAAGTGCCTGTTCAATTCCTTTGCCCATTTATTGATTGGGTTGTTTGTGAAGGTTTTGTGGGTGTTCAGTTTTTTGAGTTCTTTATATATCCTGGAGATGAGTGCTCTATCTCAGGTGCAGGTGGCAAAGATTTTTCTCCCGTTCTGTAGGCTCTCTCTTCGCTTTCTTATTTCCTTTGCTATGAGGAAGATTTTAGTTCAATACCATCCCCATTTATTGATTCTTGATTTTATTTCTGGTGCTGCAGGAGTCTAGTTGAGGAATTCAGTTCCTCAGCCGACATGTTGGAGTGTTGGGCCTACATTTCCTCCTAGTAGGTGCAGGGTCTCTGGTCTAATTCCTAGGTCCTTGATTCACTTTGAGTTGAGTTTTGTGCAGGGTGAGAGAGAGGGGTTCAATTTCATTGTTACCCATGGATTTCCAGTTTTCCGAGCACCACTTATTGAAGAGGCTGTCTTTTCTCCAGTGTATGTTTATGGCGCCTTTGTCTGCTATGAGATAAGGGTGTTCATGTGGGTTGGTCTCTGTGTCTTCTATTCTGTTCTACTGGTCTTCATGCCTGTTTTGGTGCCAATACCATGCTGTTTGTGTTACTATGGCTCTGTAGTATAACTTAATGTCTGGTATCATGATGCCTCCTGCTTCACTTTTCTCATTAAGGATTACTTTGGCTATTCTGGGTCTCTTATTTTTCCAAATGAATTCATGACTGCTTTTTCTATCTCTAGGAAGAATGATATTGGAATTTTTTGCATTAAGTCTGTTTAACACTTTTGGTAGTATGGTCACTTTGACAATATTAATTCTTCCTATCCAAGAACGTGGGAGGTCTTTCCATCCATGAAAACTCTATCCTTAAGAGGGGTCAGTCAGGCGTGATGAGGCATGCCAGTAATCCCATAGACTTGGGAGGCTGAGTCAGGAGGCTCACAAGTTCAAGGCCAGTCTCAGCAACTTAGTGAGACCCTATCTCAAAATAAAAAATAAAAAGGACTGGGGATGTGGCTCAGGAGTAGCGTAATCCCAGGTACATAAAATAATAAAATAAGGGACTCAGATGTTGAATAAACAGCTCAATTAAGGCCGAGTAGCAGTCAGTGCTATGAAGGGAAATAAAGAAGGGGAAAGGTATTCTGAGTAACGGGTGCCGCCTCGCGTGGGGTGGCAGGGAAAGCCTCTGGCGTAGGACAGCAAAGCTCTGAGGGCATGTCCTGCAGAGACCTGAGGGAAGAAGGCCAGAATGGCTGGATCAGTGTCGGGGGACCCTGGGAGGAGGTGAGCTGTCGTGCTTTCGGAAGGCTTTGATGTCTTCCAGGTGAGACAGTGTCACAAGCACGTCGTAACACTTGCGGCCTGTACTGGATCGGGGAACCGGGTAGGAATAAGATAACACTCACATAGCCGGTCGTTGGTCCTCAGATGAGGTTTTATTGATGCTCGGTTCACAGCAAACGGCAATCAGTCATCGGAGTAACAGCATGCAGCGACCAGGGGCCTCGAGCTGGGGAGCACTATCTTGTCACTTGTCAGCGGGACATAGTGACAGACTCTGTCGGTGGAGTAGTGCCCGCTCGCTCCTGATCAGTCTGCAGTTTATATAGTCACATCAAAACAAGTTCACACATTACCTAATTTGTTTTTCAAGTCCTGAATTCTGCAAATTCATCTAGTAAATATTTTTACCAGTTTTACCATTAAAACTAATGTAAATTTGGTGTAAACAAACTGCCAAATGTTTTTCTCAGTGACTGCATAGTCACTATGTGCGTCACTGCTCGTCACTTTACTTATCTTAACACTACACACACATTTTGTTTTGATCTATCACAGCAAACAACATGTTTTTTTATAAGTTTCACAAAATGGGGTCAGAAAGCAAAATGGGAGTTGTTTGGTTCACTTCAGCAATGTTCCATACAGACAGGAAGCCAGAAGCAGGTTTGGGGACCAGGAGGGATGAGACCTGACATATATTTGTGTTGTGTTGAAAATAATCTCGAGGGAGGAATAGTTGAAGCCGGAGACAAACAAGCAAGCGGTTGCAATAATCCAGGCAGAAATGACTGTGGCGGGGACCAGGGAGGGAGCAGCGCCACGGGGCAGAGCCGCAAGCTCAGGATCCTGTCTCCAGGTAGAGCCAGCAGCCCAGGCGTGGGCTGGGTGCAGGAGGAGGAAGGAAGTCAAGAGCGATGCAGGGGAAGCTTGGTAACTAGAGGGGAAGTTCCGCCATGTGTTGAGAGAAGCCGGGTCCGGGAGCATGCTCAGAGGAGGTGGGCCAGGAGGAGTTCCAGCGAGGACATGCGAAGCTTGAGGTGTCCAGTAATCACCTGATAGTTCAGACTCCAAGGCGAGGTCCGGGCATGTAAATTTGGGATTCATCAGCATAGAGGTGGTTTGTAAAGCCATGGTGCCAGGCAAGCGGGGGCAGATGAGGAAGAAGCTGGAGGACTGAGCCTTAGGGCCTCCAGCCCTTGGGGGTCAGAGGAGGAAGAGGGGCAGACGAGGCTACTGGATGCCTGTAATCCCAGAGACTCAGGCACTGGAGAGGCATGAAGAAACCAGCAGAGGGTGAGGTCCCAGAAGTGATGTATGTCAAGGGAGAGCAAGATCAACTGTCCCATGCTGCTGAGAGACTAAGATGGGCCTGGGAAATTGACTATTGGATCCAACAATGCCCTTGGTAACCTGGAGTTGTTTATAGGAATGGAGGTGTGAATCATTAAGCAGATGGATGGGTGGGTGGATGGATGGATGGATGGATGGATAGGTGGGTAGATGGATGAGTGGGTGGATGGATGGATGGATGGATGGATGGAAGGATGGTTGGATAGATGGATAGGTGGGTGGATGGATGGGTAGATGGATGGATAGGTGGGTGGATGGATGGATGGATGGATGGATGGGTGGATGGATGGATGGATAGGTGGATGGATGAATGGATGGATAGGTGGGTGGGTGAATGGATGGATGGATGGATGGATAGGTGGGTGGATAAATGGGTGGGTGGGTGGATGGATGGATGGATGGATGGATGGATGGATAGGTGGGTGGATGGATGGGTGGGTGGATGGATAGGTGGGTGGATGGATGGGTGAGTGGGTGGGGGGACAGATGGATGGACAGGTTGGTGAATGGATGGGCAGATGGATGAATAGGTGGGTGGATGGATGGTTGGATAGGTGATGGATGGAAGGTGTACTGTAACACCAATTAAGTCAGTTTAGTGAATGGCACCAGAACACAGACCAGTTCCCTTCTTCACTCTCTCAACTTTTTGGATCAGCCCAAAAATGCTGGTGTGATCTGTGCTGGCCGTAAGACTGGAACCATGACATCTTCTGGTCCCACTAGTCTTCTTTTGATCACCTATCACGGTCTCAGTTGAAGTTTTCCTCTTTTGAAGACCGAGAAGGAAAAGCAAAGGGAGAAAATTGGGGCTGGCCCTGAGGCTCTGGATTTACCGTTCTGCGTTTCCATTTGCCAAGCCGACGTCTGGCCAAATCTCCCTGCCCTTCGGGGAGAGCAGATGTGCAAGGCCACCTCCCTAGGCAAGTGGGATCCTGGTGATCCTCCTCCACATTAAAACCAAGAGAGAAAAGATTTCAGGCAGATCTGTGAGTTTGAAAGAGCGTGTACGTAAGTTGTCTCTCCGTCTTCTGGGTTGGTTTGGCTGCTGTCGCCCTTTACTGGTGAACATGGACACTGGGACTCTTGTCTTGCACTATCTTTAATTTCTAAAAAAGAAAAAGGTTCTTTCTGTCTCCCTCTCCCAGGAGCGAACGTCAGTGGAGTCTTGAGGGACAGGGACACAGACCAGGCTCCCTAGGCAGGTGTGCAGGGGCCAGCTCCTCGGGCTCCTGAGACTCAGCCATGCCATCTCAGGACTGTCTTGAGCCTCACGCAGACAAGGGGAGGGCATCCACACCCTGGAGACTGGCAGCTCCAGAATCAGGCTAGGTCCCCTCCCCCCAGGGCTGGTCGCTAAACATCCACCAGGTCCCCCCTGCCTGCTGCCCTCCCAGCAAGAAGGAGGGCTTCGGAGATCTACCCCAGGGTGACCTCGGGGATTTCCGGCTTTGTGGGAAGAGAGGCCATGAGGCCCAGAGGCCATGAGGCCCAGCTGTCACTGCCACATGAACAGAGATGGATGCTTGGAAAATGTGTGGCCCCCAAAACTCCCCCGGTTGACCCCTGGCTTCAGGCTCCACGTGGGGACAGTGTAAGGAGAGAGCGCGCACCCGCTCCTCTGAACAGGGGGGTAAAAGCATTTGCCTGGCTGAGAAGAGGAAGGAAATCCTGGCGAGTCGAGGGGGACTGAGATCTTAGCAGAGTCGGCTCTTACCTCGTTAGGGCCCCTCGGAGGCCGGCCGCGGAGGCAGGAAACAACAGACAGGGAGGGGGCTTTATGAACTGTCAGTGTTATCAGCTCCCCGTCTCTGACCTCATCTCCACCATCAGTCGCCTCTATTGTCACCTGTCCAATGGCCGATGTTGTGGTGGCTGCGTTTATTACATGCACAAATGCAGCCAGCGACCAAATGACATTAGCGATAGCGGCTGCTGTGGGCTCATTATAACGTGAGCGGGGGAAGGAGCTGTGGGCAGGTGATTATGCATGCCTTTGGCAACAGAGCAAAGAACAGATGCTTGGAAACACACACCTTGGATTTGCAGGTAGGAACTGAGACTAACGACCGCCACTCCTGTGTGGGGCTTTGCAGGGGAAGCAGACAATGCGTTGTGTAGTAGTTAAGTTGCGGGGTGGGGGGTCTGGAGCTAGATCGCCTGGGTTCAAGTCTTGCTCTGCCACCTGCTAGCTCTGTGACCTTGAGTGTGTTTCTTGCCCTCTCTGTGCATCTTAGTCTGCCTGTTTATTAAATGGGATCACGATGGCGGAGACTATACCTGAGGGCTGTGTGCGGGGAGGATTAACGAGCGCCTGCCACACGGAGCTTAATAAGTGTGAGCTGTTATCATTCTCCTCCAGACGTTTTTATAGATAGGCATGTCTAGATTTGGAAAAGCCTCATCTTGCCACTTAGGATCCTGCAAAGTCATCGACACTCAAATGAACTAAAGAGAGTAAATGCGCCTTTGGGCAAGTTGGAACCAAGTCGTATTAGTCAGGCGTCTTTCGGTTTCAGGTAAAGGAAACTCGACTCACACTTTCTTAAACCAATAGGTAATGCAATAACCACTGGTTTAAAACACCGCACTGATCCTTCAGGCATGGCTGGATCTAGGAGCTCTGGCAGATCACCTACAGTTTCTGGAACTCTCCTTCTGCCACCAGCCTGGCGACTCTGCTTCCCTTCTTTCCCTATGTATATTCTCTCCTGCTGATGACACTTTCGAAAGGTGTATTAGGAAGACAGACTTGAGATCCTCCTTCTATCTAAAGATCTTCAGGAAACAGGAAGGATATTTTCCAGAAAAAGTCCCAGGGAGGACGCCGACGTGCCCATACTGACGCCGACTCTATGGCTGGAGGACAGGACCCTTCAGACAGGACCCTGCGCTGCAGGGTGAGCACATGAGCCAGCTCTGCCCAGTCCAGGGTCCCCCAAAGCAGAGAGTCAGGCAGACAACCCACAGGTGCACCTGCAGGGTCCCAGCAAAGGTTCTGGACGAGTGGGTTCAAACCCTGGCTCCGCTTACCTCTCCGG
The DNA here is from genome assembly GCF_902686445.1 of Sciurus carolinensis. Lineage (NCBI taxonomy): Eukaryota > Metazoa > Chordata > Mammalia > Rodentia > Sciuridae > Sciurus > Sciurus carolinensis. The sequence continues at coordinate 198,805,768 of NC_062213.1, read as the reverse complement.
CACTGAGGATGGGTCACTGCCGCTCCCAGACTTCAGTTTTGTCATCCACAGTGTGCATGTTAACAGCACCTCCCACGTGAAGTTTTGGGGAGAAAACAAGGTGACTTATGTGACCTGTTGAGAACAGTGCTTGGTCGTTGAGGCAGAAACCATCACTTATCCTGAATCTGCTACAAATACTTTAATTCAACACATACTTGATGTTTCCCATACACCCTGTCTGTATTAGGCCCCAAGGGTCTTGATGGGTGACCCTGCCACACGTTGGGAGAGATGGACACTGAATAAATAATTACGCAGAGGCTGGAGCGGGAGTTCTGTACAAGCAGGCTGTGTTGAAAGCCAGACCAACAACCTGCAGACATGGCTTCAAATTCCAGCTGTGGTGCAAATTGGCCACGTGACCCAAGACAAATCACTTCCCCCCTCTCAGGCTCAACTTTCTTTCCTCTAAAATCAAATGGTAATTGCTGGTGCATCCAGCTGCCCGGTGACCGAAGGCCATTTATCAGTCCTCAACCCTGGGCTCACAGGACCAGACTGGGCCTCCCAAGCTTGGCTCTTAGCACCGGAAGCCAGATGGCTGTGTGTTGTGGGGGCTGTCCTGTGTATGGTGGGCCTCCGCCACTGGATACCAAAGGACATTTTGCTCCCGAGGGATATTTATCAATGTCGGAGACATTTTTGACACAATCAAAAATATCTCCAGATATTGACAAATGTCCCTGGGGGAAAGCAATCTCCCACCCCACCTGAGAACCATTGCGCTAGAGGAAGCCCTCTGATCAACTGTGAGCGCTGGGAACCCCTCTCTTGGGCCTCAGTTTCCCCACCTGTCAAGTGAATGGCTGGGTCCAGAAGATTGAAAACCATTCATCTCCCCCAAAGGAGAGTTTTCAGCCAAGTCCTGCCAAATGGGTTTGGATGAGGAGGAGAAAGGAGACTCAGGCCTTGGGCTGGGTGGATGCGGAATCCTGTGGATGCCCTGTGGGTACACCTTTGCAGCCCCTTCTCTTGCTCTGACCCCTGTCCCCTGCTGGTTTCCTGTTGGCCGCCATATTGCTCCAGGTCTGGGGAGCCTCCCTCATCCCACTAGGATTAAGAGTATCCGTTGGTTATTAATGAACTTAAAGCAAATTCGTGGTTGGTATTAATCTGGTTCTCGGTTGGCCTCATCTTCCCCAAGTGGCCTCTTAGCTCTGGTTTCACATTTCTGAGGGACATTGTCCTGGTTTTCTTGAAAGCTGATCTTCTTGTGGCTCCACTTGGCTAAGAAAATGAAAAGCTTTTCCTCTCCCTTGACATCCCGCCTGTATCTGCCAAGAGTGGGAAGAATTTCTGTTGGAGGTTTGGCGTGGCATTTGACACTTGAGTCCTGGAGTCAAGAAGGTCTCCATTCAAATCCCAGTCGGGTCAATAGCTGGCTGGCGACTTCAGGTTGGCCACCTGGTTCTCTGAGCCTCAGTTTCCTCTTCTGTGTAAAGACTAATGGAATAAATGGGTAGTGGGGAAGACCCCATTCTGGTGGGGTTGTTGTTGGAATTAGATAAACTAATATATCTAAACCTCTTAACATATATTCTAGTTTTATTATCGATGATTATATGCACTATGATTGAGAAAGTCAAATTAGATTATGATATCAGGTGCTTTGTAAACTGTTCAGTGCTACGTACAGGAGTAAATAATTCTAAGATGTTATCTACATTACTAATACCCCTTTGCCAGCCATCCAGAGCAAAGCAGGCTGCTCTCATCCGCCAGTATCACAGTCCATCGTTGTAAGACATGGTCACTCTGATTTCAGGCTCAGGGGCATCCTGGATCTCTAGTGGGATCAGTCACTGAGGAGGCAGGTTCATTGGCTCAGTCTGACTTCAAGCCTTGCTCGGAAAATCCACACCACAGAACTGGGCCCAAGGACTCACCCCTGGTGGAGACCCACTGGGCTCTGGAATGAATGACAGGAATACACCTTAACATGTGTGCCTGTGGACAGATGTGGACGCTGTCCCCCAGAGTGGCGTGCCTAAGACAGAGCAGGTTCAGTCACGTCGCTGTGGAGGTCACCAGCTTGGACGGGGCCCAAGTGTGACCCTCCATTTAAAGAACATTTCATGCATTATCTCATTAATCCTCACAACGATGTCATGAGGGGGCTGTTATTAACTCCCTGTTATCAATGAGGACATGAAGCCACAGGGAGATTAAACCTCATGCTGGGAATCACAAGGCAGACTCCTGAGCACTTCAGGTAACAGCACAACAAATGGGACCTGACGCGACTGTAGGTTCTGTCTTATGCTTGGGGGTGTCGGGGAGCAGGGGAGGTGGCCCATAAAAATCTGAGCCCATGGTAATGACAGCCATGATGGCAACCAGGCCAGACACTGTATTAAATGCTTTATGTACCTCATCCCACGTGGCGGTGTGGGTAACAAACTTCCGAGACAGTCTTCATGGCCACCCATTTTGGAGAGGAGAAAACTGAGGTCTGCAGGCCCCAGGCTTGCCCTGGGAAACATTTGTCGTGATTAGTGGAGCCACAGTTTGAACCTAGGCAGCCTGGCTGCAGATTTTCTAGGAATTACTGTACCACCCCAAATTAGTGTTGTAGAACCCTAGTGGTGTTCACAGGCTGTGAGTTGAGGGTCATTGGACTGGGATGGGATACATTTCTTCATTCCACAATGTCTTGGGTCTTAGCTGAGAGAATTCAAACGGCTGGGGTGACTCTGATAGCCAGCAGCTGGACCCCTTGGGCTGGAGGGTCCCCTCCCAAGATGGCAGCTTCTCTTAACTAAGGTGAACTGGCTGACTCAAAGGCCAGTGGTTTCATAGAGTGTAACTGCTGGGTTCAAAGAGGAAGTTTTCCAAGAGGACCAGTCCGAAACTGCAGACCTCTGTGACAGGACATCATTTGCCCTCTCAGACTCAAGGGTGTGGGATATCATTTGTAAGGACCCTAGGCTAGCTCGTGCTGGGGACTGAGACAAGAGTAAGACAAACGCTTGCCCTTGAGTAGCTCCCAGTTAGCATGGGGGACAGGGGCGGGCAGGGTTGGGACGCAGCTGAGTGGCAGAAGCACTTGCCTAGCATGCACAAGGCCCTGGGTTCATCCCCAGTACCATATAAAGAAGTCGCGACATGGCGTGCTTTGCACCCTTAGGCTTCTCTGAAGTGCTGTGGACACAGAGGTCACTCTTGGGGTATGTGCTAATGGTACAACCTAATTGCTTTCTCCTGATAGCCAGGAACATGGGACTCTGGAGCTACTGCTGACCCATCCTCAGGTGACCAAGCAGGCTATGCTCAGTTGGGTTCAGCTAAAACATTCCCAAGGGTCCAATGTCTGTGACAAACTGGGTGTTTCTAGTTGTACCAGAAAAGTCAGCAGAACTATTTGGTCAGACAACATCCTAACAAACCGCTTCCTACCCTCGGCACAACGGGCTGGTGCAGAAGCAGGTGGTCGTAATGGGGAACACCAGCCACTGGGGACCAAACCTCTTGTCAATGCTGTGAAAATCACTGGAGACCCTTAAGGAAGCAGAGGGACTGGGGGGCAGGAATGAGACTCTGCAACCATCGCATGGCGCTCTTGGCCGCTCACCGTGCTCTCCGCGTGCTTGTTTACTCCTTCATCCGCGAGTGTTTACAGAGCGCCGATTGTGTGCTAGCCCCGGTCTAAGCCCTGGGGATAGCACGGTGCATGACGGGGAGCTGGTCCCCGCCCTTGGGAGCTTGTGGTCTCGTGGTCTGTAACCAGGGTGCTGCAAGGGGGGTGCTGCAGCAGGTTCTGGAGCCAGGTCACCTGGAGTCGGTCCCTGCTCCCCGTTTCCAGTCAGAGAAGTGTCACAGCAGGAGTCATCTAGCCTGCTACTTGCTAGCTTTGAACATGTTTCTGTGTCATCATCCTGGGGACACTGATAGTGTCTTCCACGTACCGCTGCTGCTGGTGATGGTGGCAGCTTCCTCGTCACTGGGAGCTCCTCCGGGCCAGGTGCGCCTGGCCCCTCCTGTGCGTCTCTCAGGATCTTCTCTGAGCTGTCCTCGGAGCTGGCCTCTGAGAGTACCTGTCGAGTCTTTGGGGTTGAACCTTGAGTCGTACTGTCCCTCTGACAGTCATTTAAAGTCGTCCTGCCTCGACAGGTGTGGGGTGCATCCCTGGGACCCAAGCAGCTTGGGAGGCTGAAGCAGGAGGATTGCTAATTCAAGTCCAGGTTTAGCAACTTCACAAAAGCCTGACTCAAAATAGAAAATAGAAAGGGCTGGGGATGTGGCTCATCAATAAAGTGCCCAGGGTTCAATCCCCAGTACTGCAAAAAAAAATAAAATAAAATACAAGCAGTCCTGAGTAGAGCATTTCCAGTAAAAGTTAAACTCTTCTAGAAAAATATTTTTTTGACATCTCTGAAGCATGACTTGGTACACACTGATCCCAGACTCGGACAGTCCTGGACTTGGATAAAACTCCTCTTCCCTGTACTAGCTTCTCACCTGTTAGCCTCCGTTTCCTCGTCTGTAGTAAGGGGACTGACCCCTTTGGAGGCCCTTAGGATGGGAACCACACATGACAAACACCTTGCCCGGGGATGGGCACAATTGGGTGTGGGTGAGCAAGGCCAGCTGACACAGACCGAGTGTGCCCTCCAGCTCAGAGCCTGGATGGTTGTCAAACCACCTGTGCAAAGTGAAGCCCCAGCGGGGAGGGATGTTCCATGGCCAAGCGTCAGTTAATTCCCAGGCCCCGGGGCCTCCCTTCTCCCTGCACTGCCGGGACGCGGGAAGGGCTGCAGAGGAAAAAGCAACACGGAACACTTTTGAAAGATCATGGGTTGTTCCTGAACTTGTAGATGCTGCTATTGAACTTGTAGATGATTGTAGAACCTGTAAGCAGGTTGGCTCATTTGAGTCTCCAGTTAACCCTGGAGAGTGGACGCTGCTGTCATCCTCTTCAGAGGAGGAAGCCGAGGCACGGAAAGGCAGGAGAGACTTACCACAGATCCTTGGGGGAATGAGTGGGACCTGGACTTCAAACACAAACTGCCCTCTCCAAAGCTGCTCCTTAGCCACCTGTTCGTTGGTGACTTCAGGAGTGGATTTTCAACTCTGTTGAGGGCACAGGCCTCCTGGTCTGGGTGAGCAATGGCCTCTCCCCCCAGCAAAGCACCTGGCGTGTCATCTCCAAACTGTGGCCTTTCCAAAGTGGAGACCCCGGACACAGCAAAGTGAGCTCCATCTCTGCACGCCCCTCGCCATCCTGCCACCCACCCCAGAACCAAGCCCAGCTTCTCAGAGGAAGGGGCATGCCCCCGATGTTAGATATGATGTCAAGAGATTGGAGAAGCCCCTCCCCAGAGAAGTCAGTCCACACGCACACGGACCAGAACTTCCAATGACGACTCATTCCCAGTAGAGGCAGCCGGAGGGGCTGGGTTTCACTCTGAACTATGCTTCCTTGTGTACAGCCCACTCGGAAAGCATTTGTTCTTCTTAAGTCAATGTTAAACATCCACCTGACCTTACGGTGCAGGATTAGGAAGCGCTGTTTTACCCTTTAGGTTCCCAACACCGACCTGTTTTACAGAGGAGTCAGGCAGACAGAAGGGGGTGCGGGACACTCTGTATCCTCACATGCCTTCTCCGTGCCCATGAAGTTCAGCCGAGGAGGACCGAATCTTCCCCAGATGAAAAACTGAGGCTGTAAGAAACCACAGCCCCTGCCAGGGGCCAGGGGTCTCACAACACTCACCTGGTGCCACCTCTGTAATCCTAGCAACTTGGGAGGCTGAGGAAGGAGGTTGGCAAGTTCAAGGTCAGCCTGAGCAGCTTAGCAAGACCCTGTCTCAACAAAAACATAAAAAAGGGTAAGGATGTAGCTCAGGAGCAAGTTCAATCCTCAGTACTGTGATAATGATGATGATGATGATGATGATAATAATAATAAAGCCAGGCATGGTGGCTCACACCTATAATCTCAGCAATTCAGGAGGCTAAGGCAGGAGGATCACTAGTTTGAGACCAGCCAGCAATGTAGTGAGACGCTGGGCAACTTAGTGAGGCCCTATCTCAAAATTAAAACAATTAAAAGGACTGGGCCCAGGCACGGTGGGGCATGCCTGTGACCTCAGCAGCTTAGGAGGCTGAGGCAGGAGGATCGTGAGTTCAAAGCCAGCCTCAGCAACTTCGGGAGGTCCTAAGAAACTCAGTGAGACCCGTGCTGCTGGTCTGGAGGCTTGCCCATCCTCTTGTCTTAGCTGGGGCCGTAACTTGCAGGAAGTGCTGGATCTGAGGTCCGTCAAGGGAGACTGGGCTTCTCCACGGCAGGAACAAGGCAGGCGGAAGAGACCTTTCACGGGCAGGACAGAGAGGACCGCAGCCACCAAGAGAGACTGAGCATCACTGGGCAGGCAATGTAAATAGTGCTCCCCGGGGAGCTGGCCAGGGAGAGGAGGGCAGGTTGTCCACAGGAAAACCCGGGAGGAGCGGTCACCTGCGGATAGCAGGTCGTTAGGGGAGTCGTCTCTGAAGAACATTTAGCAAGAAATCAAGAATCAACAAAAATAACATTACCTCCAAGTTCTCCTTCGTTAACCTGGAAATGAGGGTATAATCACAGCTTCCTTGCTTGGGTTAACCCAGGCGGCCAGCCCAGGGAAGGTGGCCCCTCCTGTCGCCCGGCTCCCCCATGGGCTGGGCTGCCTCCAGCTCTCCCAAGCGCTGACCCTCCTGGGCACGGACATTTGCATGTCCCGCTCGGCTCCCCTCCTTCTACCTGATGAACTCCTGCCGTCATTTGGAGGATGACTGTCCCCTCCCCAGACCCCACCTCCCCAGGAAGGTCCCCTCTGAGTCCTGCAGTCTAAGCCAGGTCCCCATTGGCTCTTGTCTTTATTTTCCTTCAAAGAATAGATCAAAATAGAAATGGTCTGATCCTCTGCCTGGTGCCTGCCTGCTGGTGTCGGGTGACAGGCTGCGCTTCTCCAGCGCCAGGGCTCAGCCTTTGTCCCGTGGGTGCCCCGGGTCCCCCTGCACAGAGCCCGGCCTCCCGCAGTGGTTCTGATCCCCCACACAGGATCCAAAACACACACGTGGCCCTGTGTGAGGACGGTTCCCCGTGTCGGGACCATGGCCTTGGAGGCCAGGCGATTCATGGGTCAGGGCTGTCCTGGGCATTGTAGGATGTTTAGCCCCGTCCCTGGCCTCTGCCTGCCAGATGCCACCAAGTGACAATCAACAGTAGCCACACATTGCCCAGTGTCCTCTGGGGGACAAACTCGCTCCCAGGTGAGATGCACTGTGCGCACACACACACACACACAAGCACAGGAGCACGCATACGCTCGTGTGTAAATGTGTGCCTGTGCCCTACGCCTCTCCGTGTCCGGGCGGGTGGGCGTTTATTACGAGCTCTGTGAGGACGGGGACTTTATCGGCTGCAGTATCTCCAACTCTGAGAAGGATACCGTGGGTCCTAGTGGGTGCTCACAAATATCGCTTAGATGAATGAACAAATGCGCGACCGCCACCCGCCACCCCTGAATGTGCTCGGGGGAGTTCGGGAGATGATGTATTCATTGCACTTGGCACCCGCGGCTCACATCAGTAGGTGGCAACAAGTACTAATCCTTGTTTCCTCCTTTTTTCTCCATTTCCTCCCCTCCCCCTCAAGTACCAAAGACTTTCTTTTATTATTTTCCGGCCGTGAGTCCCATGTTTAGAGAGATTTTTCCTAAGTGCTTGAATAATAATGACTCCTTTTCTCCCTGTGTAATGAAGCGGCCATGCTCCGCTGTGAAGGCCACATGTCCTGAGGCTCCTCCGTTCGCTGGGAATGCTATGATCCCAGATGTACTGCGGCCCACCTCGGCCATCGCAGAAATCCCCGAGGTGTCGCCAGCCCCCGTGGGGCCTCTGATTGGTCTAGTGTCCTCTCCGAGCCGGTGGAATCCAGCTCCGGTTCCTCCGGTTCCGGTTGGTCTACCTGCGCAGGCTTCCCAGGAACAGGGATTCCCAGTGGACGCTTGTTAAATGCTTGAAACCCTCCGGACAGTTTGTGCCCCAAGACTGCCACGAGGAACCCCGGTCTGGGAATCACGGGTCGTTCCTTCTCCTGCCCTCCGGCCTGGGGACGGAGGGACGGCATTCTTCAGGGTGCAGTTGCTGGGTCACTCTTCTTCCTGCTCCCAGTAATGAGCTTTCGGGCCTAATTAGAATGAAATGTGTCGCTTCCTTCCCTCCACTCTGTCTCCATAGCGATCTTTATCGTTGGAATGGAGTCGTTTCTCATGACCCTCTCTCTCCCTCCCTCTCTCTCTCTCTCTCTCTCTCTCTCTCTCTCTCTCGCTCTCTCTCTCTCTCTCTCTCTCTCTCTCTCTCTCTCTCTCTCTCTCTCTCTCTCGCTCTCTCTCTCTCTCTCTCTCTCTCTCTCTCTCTCACTCTCGCTCTCTCTTCTCTCTCTCTCTCTCTCGCTCTCTCTTCTCTCTCTCTCTCACTCTCTCTCTCTCACTCTCGCTCTCTCTTCTCTCTCTTCTCTCTCTCTCTCTCGCTCTCTCTTCTCTCTCTCTCTCTCGCTCGCTCTCTCTCTCTCTCTCTCACTCTCGCTTTCTCTTCTCTCTCTCTCTCACTCTCTCTCACTCTCGCTCTCTCTTCTCTCTCTCTCGCTCTCTCTTCTCTCTCTCTCTCGCTCGCTCTCTCTCACTCTCGCTCTCTCTTCTCTCTCTCTCTCGCTCTCTCTCACTCTCGCTCTCTCTTCTCTCTCTCTCTTCTCTCTCTCTCTCGCTCGCTCTCTCTCTCTTCTCTCTCTCTCTTCTCTCTCTCTCATTATGGCTGCAGCGGGCTGTGTGCACATGGGTCCATTTGCTGAGTGGATGGGAATCGCTAAGGCCGCCTCACTAGCACTGGGAATAAATAAATTTAAAAAAAAAAAAGTGACAAGGAATGAAAATGGGACCTGACAAGCCCCTCCGACAGCCTCACCCCGTGACAATCGAGAGCAGGGAAGCACAGCGCCACCCGCTGGTCCTTCCTCCTGACCTCTGCTCTAAGGAGAAAGGGAAACTAACCCACCCTAGGACATTCCTGTTGCCCCGCGGCCCAGGGAGCCCCGTCCCGAGGTCCCCAGCGAGCTGGCCGCCCGAGCAGGGCCCTCAAAGCTGCGGAACGGAGCCCTGTGCCCGGACTTGCTTCTCCCTCCACCCAGGCTCCGGGCCCACGTCTCCCTGCGCCTGCCTGTACTTGGTCTTCCGGCCTCTGGAATGCCACAGCTCGAGTGTCCCTCGACTGGTTGCCTCCCTCCTGGACCTTGCACACCTGGGAGCAACCTCAAAGGCTGAGGGAAGGAGAGGAAGTGAGGGACCCCAGAAATTGGATGAGAGGTGCCAATCTGTTCCCCCAAATGCTTATGATCTTCAAAGCGCTTTCTGGTCATTAAAGAATGAGTCACCCTCAGTGCGCACACAGGAATGAGGTGATTTTAACCTGATTTAACCTGTCAAATGTGGCCTTTTTGCATTGCTGATTCATTTGGTCTTCCAGGAAGATGGCCACGCCCTCTCCTGCACTGGAAATCACTCTGGAGACAAAAAGAACGTGATGTATCAGTTAGGATGGGGTTGGTTAAGCCGCAATAACAAATAAGCTCCAAAATGGTAGCAGTTCCAGCAACGAGGATCTCTTCCTCACTGGTGCCACTCATCCAGTGTAGTCAAGTGGCCCTTCTTCCAGCCCAGGCTGCTGGGACAGCCTCTGTCTAGGACGCTGTGGGGAAAGAGAATAAGGCAAGTCATGTGCTCACTCTAGAAGCTTCTGCCCAGGGATGACACATATTAATTCTGTTCTCATTTCATTGTCCAGAGAAAGTTGTAAGGTTCAACCTGCCATCAATGGAAGACAGTATCATCCTCCCCCAAGGAAGAGTAGTGAATATTCCTAAAGAAGAGTAGCCTACAACTGCTGTGCTCCCCCCAAAATCCAGCTGTGGCCGATGTGCTAGATGGACCTTCAAGAGGCAGCCAGGCCAGGAGGGCTCCTCCCTTGGAAGGGGACCGGTTGTCCTTCTCTAGGATCTTCTGGCTTCAGCCACAGGAGGATGCAGCAAGAAGGACCTCACCAGACACTTGGGACATGTTCCATGAATGTGCCTTGATAGTGAGAATCGTCAGCTGTTTATAAACTGCAGTCTCAGGTGTTCTGCGGAGCAGCACAGCATACAGAGACAACCACTGTGGACTTATAGTTCATAATTACAAAGCAAACAAGCAAAAAAATTAGCAATTAGGATACAGCCACTTAATGGAATAGTAAAAAGTCACAAGATGAATACCCACGGGTGTTAGACACATGCAACACAGATGGACTTTAGAAATGTAACGTTAACACCAGGTGTGGTGGTGCACGCCTGTAATCCCAGCAACTTGAGGGCTGGGGATGGAGCTCAGTAGTACAGTGCTGGTCTCTCATGCATGAGGCCCTGGGTTCGAATCCCAGCACTGCAAAAAAAAAAAAAAATCAAAAGAAGACTATTCCATGACATGTAAAATTTAGACAAAATTCACAGCTTTTGGCATGCATTTTAAAAAGTCATGTTGGTGCACAGCCACGCCCGTTCCTCCACAAACTGTCTGTGGCTGCTTGGGGCTATGGTGGCAGGGCTCAGCCGCTGGGACAGAGACCATACGGCCTGCAGAGCTCAGCATACTTGCTATCTGGCCCTTTACAGAAAAGCTTGTCAATTTCTGCCTTACACAGCAAAACGTGGCCACCCTCAGACTGTTGTGGACAGTCACATCAGGGAAAGGAAGTCCCCTGGAAGCTGCAGTCAGATGTCAACCTCTCAAAGAGTGTGGAAGAGCTCAGAGCTCTGTGCAGCTCCCTGGTGGGAAGAGTTAGCAGAAGCCCAAACCTTAGAGTCAGAACACAATTGGAGAAGCTTCCAGAAGGTTGCCACGGAAACCCCAAGGGGCTTCTCAGAACTTGCCTAACAATCTCCTTTTCCAGCTCTACAAGTCTGGTTTTGGGGTAAGCCAGCCAAACTTGGTCAGCTGGAATGCTCTGGAAACAGGCTGATGTGGGCAATTGAAGTTCCCCTTAAGCAAAAAATCTGTCCTGTCTCTCCCCTGGTGAAAGCTCTTTCATTTGTGTGCAAAGCCCATTTTCCTGACAGAGAAGTCTGTCTTGCAAACATCATGAACTCTCCAAATCTCCTTCTGGGCACTGGTCCCCAAGGGTAGGACATTATCCTACCCCAGGGGAGTGTGGGACCCAGAGATTGAATCTGCCAAACCCATGACATCCCCTAACTGCTGACATTTTTGAAGTTCCTGGTAGCAAATTTAAATCTTTTGTTCCCCTACCTGCTTTCCAAAAGACACACAGAGGGAGGGGGTCTTCCAGACCTCCCTGCTGGTGGGGGTCCTCAGGAGGGGTGTGTCAGGGTCACCTTGGCTGTACCTTCAGGCCCCACAGCAGATGCCCTTGTGCCCTGGGGCAGCCCGGGAATCTGTTTTAACAAACACCTCAGCACGTCTCAGGCTGGGCCGGGGTGGAAACCACTGGGTTAACACTATGGGTGGACTTGGGAAATGTCCCGGGGACGCTACCGACTTCAGCAAGGAGGGGGTCAAGGCAGCCTGCGTAATGCTATCTAGTTTCTGGGAAATTCTGTCAGTCTACGGTTCACTGGGACAGAGAGGGAAAAAAGAAGCAGAAGTTTTAGCAAAGGTGGTAAGGGTTTTGTAAGTGATTTTCCTCTTTAAATGAGAAACTACTGTCTAACTTTATTTCTGTGACTGGGAGCCCACAACAGCCAGAGGCCGATCGGGTTTCATGGTGCCTGGTGCTCTTAGACGTGGCTCTGCCTGGGGAGACGATGACCTGGAAGCTCTTCCTATGACCTGGAAGCTATTGTGGGTATCAGGAGTTTGACCTCACCCACAACCCCACCCGCATCCTGCCTCGGGCCTGTTTCCCTACAGTGCCATCCTGACACCCAGGAGCAAATGTCCTCTCAGAGCAGAGCCCAGACAGACACAGTGGCCCTGTTGTCATCTCTGCTCTTGAGCCCTGCCCAGCACCTGCCAGGAGCACTCAATTCTCCTGGAACTCCAGGGGAAACATCACGCCTGGTGGAGGAGAGTTCAGTCCCTCCTGGGGCTTCTGAGGCTTGCCTCTGAGCCAGGCTGTCCTCCCTGCGCCCTTGCTCTGGGAAGAGAGACATCTGTCTTTCAAAGACACCTACCCCTCCCCCATCCCTCTTTATTTATTTTTTGAACCAGGTATTAACCCAGGGGCGCTTAACCACTGAGCCACACCCCCAGTCTTTTTTATATTTTATTTAGAGACGGGGTCTTGCTGAGTTGCTTAGGGCCTCACTAAGTTGCTGAGGCTGGCTTTGAACTCGGGATCCTCTGGCCTCAGCCTCCTGACCCTCAGCCTCAACACCACTGCGCCCAGCTCTCTCTCTCTCTTACCCACAAGGGCTCACTTACCCCTGAGGCACTGTAGGCAGAATCCAGGGCCATGATACCCCTGATGCAGCCTGCTGTCCAGCCGCTCTGAAGGCTGAGCTCGGTAAGCAAGCCTCCTGCTCCGTCCCCTGGCCTTCCCCAGGACCTGGTAGGTGCACCTTTCACCTTTACCCTCTCCCTACCTCTCTGGAGGCCCCGGCCATGTGCAGCCCAGCCTGTGGCCCCCAGCCTCTGCCCTGCCAAGCCACGCCTTGCATGCTGGGCCCACGCTGCAGGCTCCCGGCAACTCTGCCAGCCGAGACTGCTCTTGATTAGCATAAGCAACTTGCTTTCCTTGGCTGGGTCTGGAACTGTCGCAGCCTAATTAGCGAAACCGCCAGATCGGCAGGCCCTCTCATTAACACCGATCCAATCCCACCCGTGGCTCAGCCACTGAGGGCCCCAGAGCCCGGACCTCAGCACCCTCCCCTGGGACCACACCAGGGCTCTGGGAGTGGGGGTGACCGCCAGCCATGACTTTCCATCAGCCATGCAGAACCCAGCACGGGGCTCATCCTCCAGGGCGGTGAGGCTCTGAAGTTCACGCAGCCCTTTCGCCACAGAGAGGCCCTGTGCTAAGTCGGCAAAGCGCTGATGCAGCCGCGAGCCCCAGCCGCAGGAAGCTCCCCCTCCCGGCCGGGTCCAGGCTGCCGTGGCCTCTGGCCCTGACCACAGCACCCTGGCCCAGCACTGATCTGGCCTAAGAGTGGAGCTAGGTCAGCTCAGACCCCTGAGGCTAGAAAACCAAAGCAATCAAGCAGCCGAAGAGGGAAAGCTGCTTTGATTTAGGAAATCAGGAGGATTTCTTAGAGCTGGTCACATTTTAGCTGAGGCTCGAAGGACAAAAGTTAACTGGTAACCATCTGGGAGAAAGGTATCCCAGGGCGGGACAGGAAGTGCAGATGAGGAAGAAGGTGGCTTCTTTCACAAAGATGAAGGAGGCTGCAGCCAGGCAGAGGATAATGAGGTCAGAGTGAAGACATCGAATGAACGGACTGGGGGGTCAGTGGATCCTTCTAGAAGACATGAGGCTTCTCCTCTTCTCCATCACAGAGAAAGATCTTCGGTGCAACTGGAGAGAAGAGGAGACCTGCAGAAAGGGCAGTCAGACGTGGACAGGTCCAGTGACACTCACTCCACGGCCCCCTATGCCCTGACACCACGGCAGCAGTTAATGCATTCCGTGTAAGCGCCTGACATATCTGAACTTCTGCTTGTCACAACAACCCCACAATGGGGTACTTTAGTCACTCCTATTTTACAGTAAAGAAAGTGACACCCAGGGAGGTTCTGTCTACTGCCAAGGCACACGCCTGAAAGTCGCGGGGCTGGTATTGCCCCCGGGCAGCCCGCTCCCTAGCCCGTGCTTGCTTTGACTATGGGGTGAGAGTCTGCCTTTGCACTTGGCACCCAAAGAACTTGCTCTGCTGTGTGTCCTTTGCACAGCAAACCACTCTGCCCATTTCGCTGCCCAAAACTGGTTCCCATGCCCTTGTCCCAGCCAATGGCTATCACCAAGGAGATGCCCGTGCTGATTGGTTTAGGCTTGAATGCCTCAGCCAATTGTTGGCAAGGATCATGGGATTCTCATGATTGGTTTAAACCACCTGCTCTCTGCTTGGACTAGCACCCGACTCCTGGCTGAAGGTCATGTATTTGCCACTGAGAAAAACATGTTCCGCGCACCCGGGAGCCTTCACCCACCAGACCCACTGGCTGGGAGCCTCGCAGTGATGCTCCAGAGGGCTGAGTCCCTGCGGCTGTCAATCAAGTTGAGCAGTCAGCTACCTATTTTCCCATCCTTCCTTGCAGCTGGCGATGCAATCAGACGCACCCATTTCACCCTTCGTGCTGGGATTCTGTGACCCAAAGAAGTCACAAGAAATACAATTTGGATTCAGTTTCCCAAGACTGTTCAAGGGAGCGGGCAGGGCAGGGTGTCTGTGCCCAACAGCAGATGGCCAGAGGACGATTTCAGCAGCTGGATTCGGAGCATGGGTTCTGGTGCCACAGTCTCAAGCTTGGCTCTCCCGCCCTCCTGGAAACATGTGAGCTGGCCAGTGTGTGTGTCCTTTCTACTTAAATGAACTGGAATCAGTTTCTGTTGCTTGCGGCCGGCAGCTGACTGGTACTCTGTTGTTGTACCTTGCAGGGTCAGAGAGCACGGAACTGAGGGCAAAGAGCGAGCTCAGCCTCCCCCAGGCAGGGACAGGCTCAAAGCTCCAGCAATAGGACTGGGTGTCTGTTCTTTGTGGGACCAAGAGAGGAATTTTGGGAGACATTCCTGAATCTTGGAGGATGCCCTAACCCCTGATGCCCCACCCGGTGACATTTCGTGTGATCTGGGTGCTAAATGGAGAAAGGCAAGGACCTAGCATTCTCAGAAGCCGCGCAGCCTGGTGGACAGACGGACTTGGGCTGCGAAGAGACCTGGGTTTCCTTTCTGACTCTTCCGCTTCCTAGTACTCACTTAACCTCTCTGGGCCTCCGTGTTCTCATCTGCGAAATGAGAACCGTACAACTTCGATGATGTCACCTATAAGTACTGAACTCCCAGCTCCAGCTTCCATAAAAAGTGGAGATGTTCACTGAGTCCCCAAATGGCACTTGAAGATGGAGACTGGCTTTTTCCATGGCTCCAGCTCCTTTCTCGATGATCCGCGTCGCCCTGCCGGCCTTGGGGGCCAGCTCCATCCTCAGGCTGGAGGGAAGGCAGCTGCTGAAGCTCTACCCATCATGCCTGGTCACAGGTGGGGCAGGAGTTGCTCTTAGGAACCAGGAGGCGGAAGAATTTCCCTTGCTCTGCGTCCCACAGCACACCACTCCGCCCATCTCATTGGCCCAAACTGGGTCACATGCCCCTGACCCAACCAATAGCTAGCACCAAGGAAACGCCGCATGCTGATTGGCTTAGGCCTGAACTCCTCAGCCAATCGCTGGCAAGGACCTCGGGGATCTCAGCATCACTTTGAGCCAGAGGCTCTCAGACATTTGTTCTCCAGATCCTCTTCATACTTTTTGAAACTTAGGGCCGCAGTAAACTACTTTTATTGTGGACTAGTTATTGATATTTACATTTTAAAAATTAAAACAGATTAAATATTTATTCATTTCAATAAATAATAATCCCATTACCCACGTTAGTATAAATAACATTTTATGAAAAATAACTTTTTCAGAAGGGAAGAAAGAAGGGTGGAGAGCGCCGTGATTTCGCACCTTTGCGAATCCCTCTCACGTCTGGCTTCCCGGGAGACGCAGGCTGCTGCTCTTGTTTCTGCCTTGGGGTGTGCAGCAGGAAAACGATCCGGCGTTCCCAGTGTGTGTGTGGAAGGTTGCGCCCCCCGCGCTCTCGGGGTGCCGGCCCCCCGCAGCCCTCACTTCGTGCTTTGGCTGCCACGTGCTTAAACTAACTCCGCGTCACCCCGGGAGCAGGCTGGGGGGAACCCCAAGAACGGCAAGGCAGCTGCACCTTGGGGGAGGGGAGTGCGTATGGAGGACGCACCTGTGTCGAGCGCGCGGGGATCATCATGCCTGCTTCTTAACGTAGTTGAGAGCGAAGAATATGCTCCCGAGCACTTACCCCCGGCACAGTAGATGGTCCCTGGGGCGGAGACCTCGGGTGAGCCAAGGGCTGAATAGAAATCTGATGCCCAGATGAGCTGACTTCTCAGTTCCTTTCTCCTGGGTTCCTCCCCCTCCCCCATCCCATCAGGCCATTCTTATTAGGCGATGTTGTTGTTGTTCTTGTTGTTGTTGTTTTGGCCTGGACTGAACCTAGGGGTGCTTTACCACTGAGCTGCATTCCCAGCCCTTCATTTTGTTTTATTTTGAGACAGGGTTACGCGAAATTGCCGAAGCTCTCCTCAAATGATCCTCCTGCCTCAGCCTCCAGAGTGGCTGGGATTACAGGTGTGTGCCACCATGACCAGCCTGTCGTACCAGGCCGTTTTACACACTACCGAAATTTCCACAGAAGGGAAAACAGGGGCACTGTCCATCAGAGGCGAAGCAAAATAAAACCATCCAACTCAGAGCATCCATCTTCCCTGACCAGAACGCATGGAAAGCCAGGGACCAGGGCCAGCCGCAGGTTTGCCAAGGGTCTCTTGGAGGCAGAACGGGGTTCTTTCTCGGGCGTTGGGGGTGTGACTAGAGTGAGATACAGACCACGACCCTGAAGATCAGATCAAAGCCTCCAGTGCCCACATCTGGTTAGCAGATTGGGCTTGGGGACAGGAAACGGAAAACTGGAGCGTGTCAGGAAGTCAGAGCAGGACGAGAGAAAGCAGAGGTGATCTGGAAAAGGGGCCAAGAGATTTCAGACCCAAGGCAGCTCCCCGCCTCACAGGGAGCATCCGGAGCACACTCCAGGTCCACAGCCACACAGTAGGGCAGGGAGGCGCAGGCTGACAGACAGAGCATACCAGGAAGTGCTGCCAGCAAAGGGCCAGGCGACACAGCCCAGCCCTGCCACACGCAGCACGGTTTCAAAAGTCTCCACCTCAAAAGTCCGAGAAGGTCGCAGCTTGGAGCAACTGCAGTGCCCGCGGCGGCTACCCTCCGGCTGCTGACTGAACGGATCCCCCGCATCCTCGGCCTTACAAACCACCATATGCCCCGCACTGCCCATGGCTCGATATCCTGATTCCGTCAGGATCCTGATTGCGGCTCCTCCATCGCCCTTTGCTCCCGTGGGTGGTGCAGTGTTTGGGGGTGAAGGAGCTCTGCTCTGGAGGTCAGGAGGTGCTGGCACTTGGTCATTGTGTCATTCAGGGCTCGTGGCACTTGTTCTTGGAGACTCAGGTCTCCCATCCGTGGGTGGGAGGAGTCACAGGGGGCCCCCAAGCAGGTGTGCTGAATGAAAGGCTCAGGGACCCAAAGACCAGCACCAAGGAAACGTGGATGATACCTCTAGGTCAGGTCCCCAGAGGGACCAAGAAGCGGGTTCCCAACAGAGGGTTTGGGACTGTGCCACACGTGGTGACACCTCCCCTCTGGGCCCTGGGAATCCCTCTGTGGAGCCCTCTCGCCTGCTGACCCGCCGTTAGTCCAAGCTCCTGCCCGTGTCTAGCCAGATGTGCCGTCACTGAGACGTAGGGCCTGGTCGGGGGCTGGGAGCAGCGACTTGAAGGAAAGAAGCCAGTGAGGTTCTAGACCTCGGAGCCTGTTTTCAAATGTGGACTTGGAGGCCAGTGGAGAGGAAATGAATGGTTACCAAGCAACTCTAATAGGCAGAGCCTCTGTTCAGACATGTCACCTGCACCCCGGACTGCCCACGTGGTCCGAACCAGAGTTCCAAGCAGACGGAAAGAGAAATGCAGCGTTTTTGCCAAATCATGAAATCGGGCTGTGACTCCCCGGCTGCTCTCCACCCTCCCCCTCGGGTCCGCCAAGGTCCCCTCTGCCTCCTGGCTACATTTCTGCCTGAGGCACTTGGAGTGGCAGGTTCCTGTGACCTTCTCCCCTCTGCCAATAAAAGCCTGTCCATAATGCTGCTTCCTGCCGCCCTCCGCCCCTGGAGGAGCGTCTTCCTTCCTGCCTTCTCCTCCCCTGCCTGGGCTCTGCGGCTGCTTTCAAAGTGGATCCTCAGGCGCTGGGCCAAGTTCACCAGGAAGGCGGGGATGGCTGCAGAGCAGAGCTGGTGGCCTGTGCACCCAGGGCTGGCTTTCGCTGCCTCCCGCTCACCCCAAGGGCTGCGTCTCTGAGCCCCCAGCACGGACGGGTCTTGCGGAGACACGGTGGCTGCCAAGGGAGGGGACAGCTTCCAGTCTGGGCCAGGGTTCTGCCCCCAACTCAAAATTAACCCAGGAGCCACAGTTACCGCCAGCAGCCCTGCTGAGAGCTCCCTGGGCGACATCCGGTACCTGTCAGATGCTGGCGGGGAGTGGCTGAGGGCTCCCGCTCCGCCTCAGCACGGCCACTGCACAGGAGCCGAAGCCAGGGGGCCTCCGTTTCACCATCTGCACAATGGACGCAGGAGCAGCAGCTCCCCGGGGTCCTCAGGAGGGTGGCTTGTCTGCAAAAAGCTTAGATCCTAAGTCTGACCTTGGGAAGTACCCAGAAAATGGGTACAGCTGCCACCACAATGAGGTCTCTGCCCTTAGCCTTCGGAGGCAGGGCACATGCACACTTGGTCCAGGGAAGAGTCTGCTCAGCGGGGCCACCACCGTCCTGGCCCGGATACACTGCCCTTGGGCGACGCTGCACAAACTGTCTACACCTTTATTTAATTCAACTAATAATGGAGCATCAACTCTGTACCAGGCACTGTCCCAAGGCCAGGACACAGCAGTGACAAAACAGAGATGATCCCCGTCCTTAGGGAGAGGACTCTGGTGCAGGAAGACTGTCACCGAGCATCTGTGGATGCCCAAGTACTGTGACAGAAACACGGGTGGCAGTGGGTAATGGGTGGGGACGGCCGCGGGGCACAGCTTCAGATGCCGTGGTCAGGCCTGGGGGAGCGAGGCTGCCAGCTGCAGGCTGAGACGGGGCTGGCCTGGCGCAGGTGACAAGGACGGAGCCCTCAGGTGGAAGGTGCAGCTCACAGCATGGCCCTGGCTAGGATGCCACTTGGCTTGGTCACAGGGTAACCAGAAGGCCACTGGGGATCGGTGAACGAGATCAAAGGTGGCAAGGGCCACCAGGCACCTCAGGGACACAGGGACCCGGCAGGACACGCAGCCCCTGGCGAGCCCAGGCTGGCAGCTCGTGCGTGCAGGGAATCGTGCCACTCTCGCAGGGTGCTGGGGACAGACAAGGGCTCAGGACACGCGTTGATGGACATAAGTCTTCACAGGCCAGAAAATCCCAAGTCGGGAGAACTGCAATTTTTTATCTGCCATGTTATTTCCACGGGGAGACTAATATGCAGCTAGAGCCAGAAAAATACAGGTCCTTTTACCAGCTTTACAGCCATTTTGGAAAATGGCATCATTAAGCCCAAGGGAAGGCAGCGGAGGTTCCCGCACAAAGCTCAGGGAGCGGAGGGGGAGCCGCCAGGGCCACGCGGGGTGCAGGCCGAGCCCAGGACGCCGTAAGCTCCGAGCAGGGCGCGTCCTGGGCCTTAACTTGTTGGTTTTTGTTTTGTTTTGTTTTGTTTAGAAATCTCAGGAAATTCTCCTGTCACATAAATGAGAAACGATCTTTTCTTCTACCTCCCTCTCCAGCCTCCCCCCGAGGGTGCCAGGTGCAGGCAAAGCAAGGAGCGGGGAACGGCCGAGAGCAAGAGGCCAGCAAGTGCAGGTTTCTGAGCAGTGGCCCTGGGGCCCACTGGGCATCCGCCCCCAGTGCCAGCCCCTCAGCTCCTGGTCATCAGGCCTTCTGTCTACCTGAGCGCCCCTCACGGGGCTGGAGGGAAGGGGCTTTGCCGTGGGGCCCTTGGAGGTCTCCCACTGCACTTGCCAGGAGGGATGGAAACGGGCAGCCGGCTGGGTGGGCGGGTGTGACCAGAGACAGTGACACTCAAGGGTGACGGGAATCTGGTTGCTGTACCGCAGGACAAACTCACCATGCCCTCCGCCATCCCTGGGCACAGGCTTTGCAAAAAGTTGCTTTGCTTTAAAACCAATTTAAAACATTAAAATAGAAATACAATCTAATTTAGAAATCACAGTTCCATTAATCTCACCTTGATAGGTGACATTTATTGAATTGCAAACTCTTTTTTATTTTTATTTTTTTGGTACCAGGGATTGAACCCAGGGGTGCTTACACCACTGAGCCACATCCCCAACCCTTTTTATATTTTGAGACAAGATCTCCCTAAGTTGTTTAGGGCCTCACTGAGTTGCTGAGGCTGGCTTTGAACTTGAGATCCTTCTGCCTTAGCCTCTCAAGCCACTGGGATCTCAGGCGTGCACCACCATGCCTAGTGAATGCAACTCTTGTCCCACGCTGTCCTGAGTCTTCATGTGTCTTCCTCACTTAACCCCACAAGGGAGGCAGCATCGTTGTCCCATTTTACAGATACGGCAAGTAAAGGCCTCTGATGTCAAGCAGCCGGCAGGGCCTGCTAGGACCTGGTCCTGACCTGATCTTCCCTTGCTTCTGGTGTGTGCTAGTGGGAGGTGGGCCGGTCAACTTGTTGGTTAACCGGGTGAGTAGCTAGTTGACTAGTTAAGGAGCACAGCCAAATTGTCAGAGGCCCAGTCTTGACTCAGCCGACCCCAGTTCCAGCCTCAGCCCAGCCACTCAGTTATGTGGCCTCGTGTGGAACCCCCTCGGAGCCTCAGTTTCCCCTTTTAAATGACATGGGCTTAAGAATCACCCCACCTCCAGGACTTGGGTTGTGATTAGGGGAGATAAGTGTACAGGAAAACCTGGTGCATGGTAGGTGGTCACTAAATGCCCTTTGCAGAGTGCAGCTCTGCTACCCAGCTCCCAACAAGAGACAGCCGTGGTGCCACATGGACACGGGCTCCCAGGATGCGCCGGGTGACCCCCTGCGTACTTCACCGCGGCGGTCTGCACACACTCCAGGCTTCGCCGCAGACGGGCGGCCACTGCTGAGGTGGCTCCACCAGGTGCGAATCGCGTCTCATCCTGCTTGTCTGGACGGGCATCTTCCTTCCTGTGCCACTGGCCCCGAGCGCTCTTCTCCGTGGGGCAGGAAATTCACTCTGAATACAGACATTCTTTCTGGTCGGCTTTGCAGCCACCGGCAAACAAGACCAAGTCCCAGTGGCCTGTGTTGGAAAAGGTCCCCTAAGCCTGCATCTGGCACATCCTCCTCTCCGGGGGCCACTAACCAAACAGTACTAAGGATGAACCAAATACTTTATGCAAATACGTCAATAAAAATAACACAGCACACAGAGTCAACTTGCCATCGGCTGCCCCTGGAACCTGGATGGGAACAGTAGACAACTGTACACTTGACGTTTCAAACGCACCAGGTTTTTCTCAGCCCTATTCTCTTTCCTGAACAGGATGACCTTCCTTAGGTCATTTCAGTTGCCTCAGTGGGTATTAAAAACTTGCTTTTATTTCTTGACTTGGCTGGCGGTGCCAGAAAGGGTGCATGTGAGCCACCATGTGGCTGCGGACCTGGGGGAGGTGGCCTGGTCCTGAGTAGGAGCCCACTGGGTGGTCCCATCATTTGACTTTTTTATATCCAATAAAAGCGTGGGCACATGGGTGAGTTAGCTTTGTATTACTGTAATAAAATACATGAGGCAACCTATTTATAAAGAAAAAATGTCCATTTCAACTCACATATTTGGAGGTTCCAGTCCGAGGGTGCTCATGATTTGAGCAGAACATCAAGGCAGAAGAGCACATGGTGGAGCAAGCCGCTCACTTCATGAGCCAGGAACCAAAACAACAGAAAAGGAAGGAGGAGGAGGAGGAGACTGGGGCCCCACAGTGCCCCTTACAGCACCCCTCAGTGACCTAAGGACCACCTCTTACCAACAGCACCACTTGGAACCAAGCCTTCAAATGTGGGTGTTGGGGGACATTTATCCAAATCATACCAGCAAGTGTATAATTTTTTTTCAATGTCACAAAACCCACAAACTGAATTTTTAGTGTCACCATCAAAACATGCACTTAAGTTTTTAGAGTGGAAATCACTTTCTCCATCTGGTACGGCCTGGATATGCGGTGTCCCCCAGAACCGTGTGGGAGCCAGGTTCAGAGGACACATGACTGGGATAGGAGAGCCTTAACCCACTCCGCGCACTCATCCCCGACGGGTTCCCCAAGTGGCAACGGGTGGCAGGCAGGTGTGGCTGGCCAGGTGGGCCTGGGGGCGTGGCTCTGGTGCGTTTTGCCTGGAAGGTGGAGTCCCCTGCTTCTGATCAGCCTGCGGGGGGCTTCCCTGCACCACTCTTCCTCCATGAAGTCCTGCCTGGCCTCGAGCCCTGAGGAGCTGAGCCAGCTGCTACAGACGGACACCTCCAAAACTGTGAGCCCTCAATAAAATTTCCTCCGAAAATTGTTCTGGTTGGTCTTTTAGTCCCAGCAACAAATCGCTGACTAGAACACCATCTTCCTAGGGACCTTGTGTTTTCCTAGAGGGTGACCCTCAACCCTGGATGCCCAGCCTTGGGAGGAGATGGTGACCACATAATCCCAGGCTGCCCTCAGTTACGGAGGCCGCTGGCTGTGCCTCCCCTCCTGAAGACCGGCCGGAACTCTCTCTGAAGCGAAGATGTGGGTCTGGTGGACGTAGTCAAGGTGGCAGCCCCGGACGGGACACGTCTCCAGCCTCAAACTCCCGGTGCCCCGTGGGAGGATTCGCCAAGGCTAAGACGAGCACGGGGGCAGCCGGGCCTGGAAGGGCTCTTCTGTCCACAGAGGAAGAATGACTTCCGAGAAGAGCCCCTGGACCTTCTGCCCGAGCTTGGCACTTACTCAGAAGCACGTGGATCCTGGACCAGGGGCTCCGTGGAGTTCCTGAGACAGGCGGAAGCTCAGAGCCACCCCGGACACGAGCTTTGAGACCTGCATCTAAGCCAGACCCGCGGGAGACACTGGCGCAGGCTGGCACAGCTGGGAGCTGGTGCCCGCTGACCTAAGAGGGCTGAATTTGAAAAAAAAAAAACCACCCTGGGTACAAAGACAAGGGCGTGGTGACCCTGCCCAGGCTTGTCCTGAATTTCTTCTGGGAAGAAATGTCCTTTGAGCAGGAAGGGGAAGAAGGAAGGGCTTCTGGAGATGGAAAGGAGAACATTCTAGAACAGAGAGAGCAAAGTATGGAGATTTAGGGGGAAAGGGGGAGTGGTAATTGGGGGTCTTAGGTGTTTCCCACCTGAGTGGGGGGCACCCTCCTCTAGCCCAACTCTCCCCAGAACCCACATGCCCACCGCGGAGAATCCCTGGCACCCTCTTTCCATCAGCGCTGTGAGGTGACTTCCGTGGGCCAGCCTGGCCTGGGACTCTGATGCGCACTGATTTGGGTCCCAGTATCATGCTGGGCTCTTCCCCTGCCCTATTTTCCCTTTTTTTTTTTAAGGATTGAACCCAGAGGTGCTTTACCACTGGGCTACATCCCAGTCCTTTTTTTTTTTTTAATTTTGAGACAGGGTCTTGCTAAGTTGTTGAGAGTCTCACTGAATTGTCGAGGCTGGCCTCAAACTTGCAATCCTTCAGCCTCAGCCTCCCAAGTCGCTGGGATCCCAGCATGCGCCAGCCCCGCTGTATGTTTTCACGTCTTCTTAAGGACACGAGCTGCTTCTGGAGAGGTGGGACGGCAGAACCGCCTGGCACGTGTAGACTGGAGCCAACTGCCCAGCCCAGTCCCTGTCCTCACGCCTTCCTCGCAGTGTCTTTGAGAAAGTTAAAACTCATTTACTTACCCACATCCCCAAGTTTCCTCTCTCATTAAATGAACCTAGTATTGTAGTGTGTACTTTTATCCGTTCTATGACGATTGAATAGATCACGTATAGTTTGGAGCCTTGCTCCCGAGACAGCTCTGGGATGGAAATCTCTCTATGCGATGCGGGTCCAACAGTCCTAAGCTGAAATTACAAAATCCAAATTGTCCCAAGGTCTGAAACTCTTTGAACACCAACGTGACACCCCCGACGGAAAGTCTCTCACCTGATCTCATGTGCGAGGCTCAAGTCCAAAGGCAGGTGGCTCTAAAAATCCTGCATGAAATGACACTTGGGCTCTCTCTCTCTAGATAAGGTGTGTGTGAAGCACAGGTGAATTTTGGGTTCGACCTGGGTCCCATCCCCAAGAGAGCTCACGAGGTATATGCAACTTTTCCAAAATCTGAAAAAGTCCAAATTCCAAAACACTTTGGAGCCCGAGAATTTCAGATAAGGGAAACTCAAACTCATTGTTATCACTCTTAACTTTAATGAAGCTGTGCGTAGCGGCACAGGCCTGCAATCCCAGCGACGCCGGAAGCTGAGGCAGGAGGTTCACAAGTTCAAGGCCATCCTGGGCGACTTAGCAAGGCTGTCTCAAAAAAACAGGACAGGGCTGGGCATGTAGGTTAGTGGTAGAGTATCCCTGGGTTCCATCCCCAGTGCCAAATAAAATAAAATAAAATAAACTTTAACCCTGTTGAACGGAGGAGGAAAGCGAAGAGCTGGGAATCTGCGTGGGTTCTCCCAGGTTGGTTAATGATGCTCTGTCCCTGTGGCGAGGAGCCCCGCGACCCTGCCCTCTCTCTCTCTCTGGTTTAGCTTATCGTGGGGACCTTGAAGCTGTGCCCAGGGCCACCCATACACCTCTCGTTGCCACCAGTGTCCCTCGTGCCTCACTGACAGCCTCTCGTCCCCTGTGCCCGCCTGAGATTGGCACTCGCCCCAGACTTCACCTGCCTCCTCTGCGCAGGCCTTCCACCTGCCCACCCCTCGGGCTTTGATGGCACCTTTAAAGATACAGCTAAGTAGCACCCGTGTCCTGAGGCCCTGGTGAGCCCCCTCCAAACGAGGCATGCCCAGAGGGCCAGGACCATGTTCGGCACCCCGATACTTTCCCTCACCTCGCCTAAGGCAATGCTCTGTATGCCATTGGCACTTAATAAATGCATCATGAGTGACTGCCTGGCCCCAGCCCGTTCCAGCCAATTAGGCCCCGGTTCCCAGGACAGCTCTGGGATGTCCGTGGCCTGCGGCTGTCCTGACTGGCCGGCCTACGCGGTCTAACGCTCGTTCCTGACCTTTATCATGCGTGGCTGCCATGGAGAGCGAGCGAGCGGCCGTTCCAGGTCCCTGGCCATTACAGGAAAGGGCTGATCCGCAGGGCCGGGCTGGCCTTCCCGGCGTGGGTTCTCGGGCCTCTTGCCCTTGCCTCTCAGAATCCTGTTCCGGGCTCTTGGTGGTTCTGGACTCAGCACAGCGTTTCTCAGCCTCAACCCTGCTGACCTCTGATGCCAAGGCCATCCTCTGCTGTGGGGTGGCATCCAGCAGCATCCCGACGCTGCCCACTAGATGCCAGCAGCACCCCCAGGAGTGACAGCCACAATATCTTCATCGCCAAAGGGCCCCTGGGGGCAAAATCGCCGCTGGCCGAGAGTCATTCACAACTAGAACTCTCCCAGGAGGGCCAGCCCGGCAAGGCTGTGGCTTCAGTGTTGGCGCTGAGGGTTCGCGTCCCCAGGCCTCCGTGCAGGGAGGTCACATGTGGGAAGGTGTCTGGGCACGGTGAGCAAGAGGGACGGACACAGCAGACCTGCGGTCCTCGCCAGGAGATCCTGTGGGCTGCCTTTGCCAGATCTGGAGATTTTCTTTTCTTTTTTTTTTTTTCAAGAGAAACCAGAAATCCTTTCATGTAAAATCTCCCGATTCTTAAATGTTGGCAACAGGTGAATCATTAAAAAACATGGGAAAACAGAATATGGCTGGGAGCCAACCGTGGGCCGCTGCCTGCCAGTTCTGCAGTCTCCCTGCGGGCGGGCATCGGTCCTGGAGCCTGGGGAGGCTTCTGCCCCTCAGAGCCCGCAGGTCCCAGGGGTTTGTCTTGGGCACCAACAACAAGCCCCCTGCTCACTCTCTGAACCAGACAGTCCCTGCCCATGTGGGCCACTCCAGGCCCCTTCTGAGGTTCCATGCCAAGAAGTCTCAACTCCCAAGACGGAGAGAACATGGGCAAAACCTCAGGAAGGTGCTCCTAAACCCTGAGCTCCTGCCCGGCTCTGATATTGATTTGCTGTGTGACCTCAGAGAATCACACCCCCTCTCTGGGCTTCAGTTTCCTCAAATTATGACAGAGAAAGAGAAGGAGGCTGGATGTTTGTCCTCTATCTCCGGGGACTTGAAAGAGCACTTTTGCATGATAGTGCAACCCGACTGACTTGCCCCGTGCCCAGCAGACCTTCCCATGGCCACACTGACCTGGGCAGGGCCGAGCTGGCTCCACGTCCTGGCTCAGGCACCTGCACTTGGGAGTGGCAGGTCTGGGTGGTCCTTCGAGGGTCCTTCCTTGGTGTAATTTGTTAGTAGGGCATCCGAGACTGGAAGCCACCCGCGACACTGGAGAGACCCAGCCCTTGATTCTGCTGGTGCTGACGGCAATGGTCTGGGCTAGGGAGATGGTCCCCAGCATCCCTGAGACAGGTTCCCAATGGCTGCGCCCTGCTGAGGCTCATAGGAGGAGAGGAGTCTGGGTTCTACCTGTCCATCTGCTTATCGAGCTATCTATCATCTATCTATCTATCTATCACCTACCATCTGTCATTCATCTGCCTATCATGTATCTATCCTCTATCACCTATCTATCTATCATGTCATTCGTCTATCATCATCTATTGATCTATCTACCATCTATTTATCTACCATCTACCTGTCTATCATCCATCCATCTGTCCATCTTTCACCCACTTTCTGGTCTCGCCCAGCCCAGGGCCTGGTGCCCGCCAGGCGAACCCTGTACCACGAAGCCACAGTCCGTCGCTTTTCATTTTTTATTTTGAGGCAGCGTCTTACTAAACTGCCCAGGTTGTCCTCAAACTTGCGACCCTCCGCCTCGGGCGGGATCACCGAGCCAGCACCGGAAGGCTATCTCGTCCATTCTTCTGCTTGTATAGGTGGGAAACCGAGTGGGGGGCTGATGGGCTGGGGAGGGAGGGCACAGCGTTACTATGTGGACTGAAGATGGGGTTCGATATTTCCAGGCCTCCTGATTTAAAAAAGAAGAAGAGGAGGAGGAGGAGGACAATCTTAATTTTTCGGTACAAGCTATCCTAATGTTAAAATGTTGGCAACTAGTTTTTAAAATGCTTTTTAGGAGATACTATGCTAGGAAAAGAAAACATTCACAGGCCAAAACTGGATTTAAGGATTAGCAGTTTGCAACCTCTGCTGCCCCTCTTGTCCTCAGTTTGCCCGGCTTTATAATGGGTGTGAACATGGTAGCCCCCACCCCACAGGGCAGTTCAGGGATCAGAGACGGAGCAGCTACATCCTCAGGATGTGGTAGCAGCTGTTTCTAACCAAGATGTGAGAGGCTTTCCTGGGGTGCGCTGGGAAGGGGCTGGGGTGGGGAAAGGCTTGTGCAGGTGGGCACGGGGCCGCTGGGACACCCTGAGCCAGAACGGACCCCAGCAAGCGCTCCCTCCCGGCCTCCCAGACCCTGCCTTCCATTCACGGGGACTTGGAATCCGGCCTCCCCAGCAGGCCCTTGGCCCCAGGAATCCCTGCAGATGCCCCCGTGGGGCGCTGATCTGGGAGAACCAGTCTGCTTCCCAGGGTCACATCTTTAAAAACAAGAGCTTCTTCCCCAGTTAGCAAAACGCACGCCGGCTGGTTTGTTTGACGGGGAGACTTCAGGAGGACCGTGCCAGCCCTCCCTTCATATCTGTTCAACAAATCTGCCTCCTGAAACCAGTTCCAAAGATAGTTAAAGGACAATTCTGGGGAAAGAAGAATTTAGAACAAATTCTAATTAGTCCCACTGGGACCAGGGTCCCAAGAACCCAGAGACCAGGGCCTCGGGTTACTCCCCGACGACCAGAGCACAGAACAGTCTGCCTCCCTCCCAGGGGCCGCTGGGGGCAAAGTCAGGCCCGTTCCTGGCCTTGCTGGGGGCCCGGCAGCCACTGAAGCCCCTCCTTTGCCGGTGTGGCTGGGACACGCTCTGCTTCAGACACGGAGAAGCCGGGAGCGGCCCTGGGTTCTGGGGGCGGACAGGCCTCGGAGCCCGCAATTATGGGGAGAGGAGCCTCGGACGTGTGTGGACAGGCTTCGGGGGCCCAGGCAGGTGGCCTCCTGACACGGCGGCCCTGAGTCTGACTCCGCATCAGGAAGCCACCCGCGGAGGACAGATTATGCAACCCTGAGGCGGCACTCGCCGAAAATGTGACCTTGTGCTGCTCTTCTTCCGCGTCCTCGGCACTCGGAGGGCAGGCGGACCCAGCAGCCCTTCCGCTGGGCGGGGGTGGCCCTGAGCTTTATCAGCACGAGGCCCTGCAGGCTGCGGGCCCTGCCTCCTGACATCCTAAGGCGGAGGTCTGGGCAAGTCAGGGACTTGCTTTTCCCGTAAGTGTCAGGAGCGTGCTGAGGTGGCCGTCCCGGCGCCACCCTTGAACTGCTGCCCTAGGGCTTGCCTGGGTCAGCTTCCCTGCACCCTGGATCTGCTGTCTGTCCCGGCAAGTGTCTGAGTCTCTCTGGCTTCCATTTTTCTCACCCACCAAAAGGAGGAGAGAGAGCTTTGTCTTTGAACAAGTAACCCCCACCTGGCATTGGGCACCTAATCGCCGATTGCAGGGGCCCACAGAGGCCAGGCGGGGCTGCACAGGCTTCCCACCCTACCGTGTAACTTGCTGGCAGCCACTGTGGCAGCTGAGTGCCTCCAAAGCCATGGGCACTTTAAGTCTTAAAGGGACAGCCCAGGCCAGCTCTGGGCCTCACAGCTCACCTTGCAAGAATCTGGAAATAGTTCATGAGCCTGGCTTGGGGGTCTCAGGGGACGGTGGACGGCAGAGGCTCAGCACAGTCCCAAGGACCAGGCATCTGTGCCCTGGAAAGTCCTATGCAGGCCAGCGGTTTTCTCATCGAGCACAGGGTGGGGAGCTTCCTTTGCAGAGGGTCTGACGGCCTCCGGCCACAGTGTGAAGGGCAGGCGCCGGCTCGGGCAGAGGCCAGGTGTGGATGGAGTGAGGGCACAGAGCGAGCCAAGGAAGGAAGGCTTCCATTCTGCCCTGACACAGGCGCTCTGCAGTCACTAGGACCTGCCCACCGCTGCTCCTTCCGCACCCACCCTGGGGGGTAGGCTGGGGTTCTTATCGCCACTTTCAGTGGGAAAAGGGAGGCCCAGGAAGGAGGCCTGACTTCCCACCGTCATGGAAATTAAACGGCGACTGCAGAAAGAGAAGCGTCCAGCTCCATGCCTCCGCCCTGACCCCACGGCAGCCCTCCAGGTCCCCGTGGTCCAGCAGCGGAGCTGGACTTGGGAGAGACCAGAAGCCAGTTTCAGGAGCGGGGTGGGGCCGGAGGGCCGGCCAAGCAGGGGCCAGGAAACACTTTCTCCTTTGCGGAAATGGGCGGCGCTGCCAGGACCTGCCCGGGGCTACAGTGTCAGTAAGTGTCCCCCAAAGGTCCTGTGTTAAAGGCTTGGTCCCCGGCTCGGTGCTCCCGGGAGGTGGTGGACACTTAAAGAGGCGGGCGAGGGGGAGGTCCTCCAGCCCCTGGGGCAAGCCCTTGAAGAGGAGAGCGGGGCTCCACTTCTCCCTCTCTCTCCCTTCTCCCCATGAGGTATGTTCCACCACGTGCCCCCACTACAGTGGGTGCCCCACCACAGGCCTAAAGCGATAGGTTCACCTGCACAGCTGTGAGCCAACATAGACCTTTTCTCTTCCTAAGTTGATTACCTCAGGTATTTGTTATAGTACCAGAAAGCTGACTAACACGCTGGCGCACCACAGTGCTCTTGCCAGTCAGACTGCCCCGGGGCTTGCCTCCTGAGCCCAGTACAGCACCTGGACTTGTTGAGTCAGTGAGTGAATAGATGAAGACAGACCTGGTCGAAGTACTGCATATATTTACCAGCCCTGTGATCTTGGAAAAATTCTATCACCTCTCTCTATCCTGTTTTTAACTGTTAAACATTATAATAATTACTATGGTAACAACGACACAGTAATTAAAAGAATAGGCTCTGGAGCCATAATTGTCTGCACTCGAGCCCTGGCTCTGCCTCATGCCAGCTGTGTGATCTGAGGCAACCTACTCAACCTCTCTGTGCCTTGGTTTTCTCATTAATAATATGAGGATAACAAGAGTACTTATATAATTGTCCTGGGGATTAGATGAGCTAATGGGTGTAAAATTCTTTATCTAATATTTTTTTGGGGGGTACCAGGGATTGAACCTAGGGTGCTTAACCACTGTGCTACATCCTCAGTCCTTTTTTTATTTAGAGACAGGGTCTCACTAGGTTGCTTAGGTCCTCACTAAGTTGCCAAAGCTGGCTTTGAACTTGCCATCCTCCTGCCTCAGCCTCCTGAGCCACTGGGATTTCAGGTGGGAGCCACTGAGCCCCGCTCATTATCTGATATTATTAATACTCCTTAACAAGAATGATCCTCTCTTTACACGTTAATTGGGAACCTTTAAGTAAGAAGTACCCAGCAGCGTGCCTGGCACAGGAAGAAGAGCTTAGCAGCGAGCACCCGTTATCTTCTCTCCGGCCCTTGGCCCTCTGTGACTGAAGGAAGAGGATTCCCAGCAGGTCTGACAGGTGAGGGTCAGGAAGGGGGAGTTCCACTAGTGGCCACTGGGGGCAGCAGAGGTTCCGCGCACTGGGGATGGCTGCAGGTCCCTGAGTCCCCAGCAGGAGGAAGGAGATGACCTGTCCTCTCTGGGCAGGAGTGCACTCTCCCCAGCCCCCATGTGAGAGTTAGACTCCCCACCCTTCATTTGCTGGCCAGATCACCTTGGATGAGTCCTTTCGTCTCCCTCAAGCTCAGAGTTCACATCCGGGGCACAGGGATAGAGTGGGTGAGGGTTGAATGAGCTGGAAAGCACAGCCCCTGGGGTGGTGTGACTGCTTAATAAATGATGCCTGTTTCCAAGGCAGCTTCTGGACTATTACTGTGGACCCCCCAGCCAGACTACATGGGCTTAGGTCTCGCCTCCCTCCCTCACTGACTGTGTGGTTTTGGGAAAATGATTTGACCTCTCTGTGTCTGCTTCCTTGTCTGCAAAATGGAGATGATAATAAGGGTACACTTATCTTTTGGGATTGTTGGGAGGGTTAAATGAATAGTGTGTTCATCAGCTTTCTGTTGCCATGACAAAAATGCTTGAAAATTTTCAACTTGTAGGGAGGAAAGGTTTATTCTGGTTCTGTTTCAGAGATTTCCATCCATGGCTACATTGTTCTGTGGCCTGTGGCAAAGCAGACTATCAAGGTGAGGAGGACCCGTGGTGGAGAGAAGCCGTTCACTTCATGTCAGTTGGGAAGCAGGGGGTGAGGGGAAGGGACCAGAGTCCCCAGTTCCCCCCAGGGCACACCCCAATTTCCTACTTCCTCCAACTACCATCTACCATTTCCTCCACCTCCCAAAAGCACCATCAGCTGGGGACCAAGCCTTCAGCACCTGACTTAGGAGACATTCCAGAGCAGGCCAGAATAAATATGCAAAGTTCTTGGACCCGCCCCTGGTGATAGTGCTATGTAAACATTTGCCAGTGTCGCTATTATTATTATAAATTGTAGCATCTTTGCTGTTATTGTTCTTATTCTGAATAAGCTGCAACATTTTAACTTTCCATAGAAACCTTCCTGCTTGAAGTGAATTCCACAAGAGGGAGCTTAGAAGATAAAGGTAGGATGTGGCCCCTGGATAAGGAAGCACTTTATCTTTTTGTTGGACTAGATCTAACTTGGGAGCTGGGTGCTGGGTGCCCGCCTCAAGTGCCGGAGACTCCAGAAGATAGCAAGTCTGAGGCCAGCCTGGGCGACATAGTGAAACCCTATCTCAAAATAAAAAATAAAAATAAAAAGGGGTGGGGATGTGGCTCAGAAGTGGAGCACCTCTGGGTCCAATCCCCAGTTCCACCAAAAAGGGGGAAAAAAAATTAATAAAGGTCTGACTTCTGGCCCAAGCAGACTGAGGCGGGGCGTGGAGGCCAGCTGCGTTCCATGAAAATGCTCCCTTGTCCTGTTCCGCCCCGGGACTGGGCTAAGCTTCTGCCTGTAGTGCAGGCTCTTTGGAAGCCCCTGGAGGAGACCAGGATCTCTGCCAGGTCATTTAGGGCCCTGAGAAGACCATCAAAGGGCACTGGTGAGCCCGTGACAGGCCCATAAAAGTCTCCAACCTCGCCGGCACAGATGGCAGGGTAGATCTCGGGTAAAATCCTCCCCCTCCAAGGACAAAGGTCTAAGCAGGTTTGGGGGGAATATCCCACTCTAATCCTCTCTGCTGCACCTGGGCCCCAGAGTCCTACTGGGATGACGGAGGGAAGAAGAGATCAGCATGGTCCCCGCTGGTGGCCATCGCCACAAAGGCAGGCCAGAGTTTGCCAAAGGGCCGCACAGTCTCTTTGGAGTCCCTGGGCGTGGACTGCCGCCTGCAGATGCCTGTGGAGGTAACAGGAATACTTGTCAGGCTCAGAAGCAATGGGCTGTCACTCCAGGCTCCTCCAGGAATGTCCCTCTGTCCCGTTTTTGAGGTTTTGACCGATGCCGGGCACAGTGCAGAGGCTGCCATGTGCAGAGAGGAGTCTCTGAAACCTCAACCCAAGACCAGGTACCACGATCAGGTCCATCCTACAGACGGGAAACCCGAGGCTCAGAGGTGAGATCATCTGCCCATGACACGCACTAGGGAGGGTCGGAGCTGGGATTTGAGTCTTGGTCTCTCTGCCTCCAGACTGTCCCCAGCCTCCTGGGGTGGGTGGCCCCAGCGATCCCCACCTGCTGGTAGGCATGCCCTCATTAAGTCTCCTCCCCTGACTGTGTGACTTCGTGTCACACTACTAGTGAAGAGACTGGGGAAGAGACGTCATTTCCAAGGTGAGGGCGCAAAGACACCCCGGCTTCCTCCTTGCACCCGCCGTTTCTGCCTCACTCTTGGGGCGCCTCCATGGGAAGCAAGCTGCCATTTTGCCAGCACATCCGAGAGCCAACAAGGAACTGAGCATCTCTGTCCAAAACCCAGGAGGAACAGAATCTTGCCATATAAGCAAATTTGGGAGTAGCTCCTCCCCAAGCTCCTGCCTTGAGTTGACAGCAGGCTGGGAGACCCCTGAGTCAGAGACACCCAGCTAAGCTGCTTCCAGATTCCTGACCCATAGAAAACCAGAGGCAGTCAAAACATGCAGTTTTAAGCCACTAAGCTTTGGGGTGATTTGTTACACAGCAATAAGTTACTCATACACTTCACTCCTAGACACACATACAACACACACCCAAGCAACCACCAAGAGGAAGAGGAAAAAAGACCAGCTCAGGTGCCCCGGGGAGAGCTAGAAAGGCCTTTGGAGCTGCTAAGTCAGCCTTTCGTTTCACTTTTACCAGTGAGAACACTTGGATACAGAAACAGAAAGTCACTTACCCATGGTCACACCCAGCTTGGGAGCTGAGGGAACTGGTTATGCCAGCTGAGGTCTCCAGACCCCTGGGAAGTCTTTTTTGGTACCAGGGATTGGACCCCAGGGGTGCTTAACCACTGAGCCACATCCCCAGCCCATTTTTTTTGTATTTTATTTAGAGACAGGGTCTCACTAAGTTGCTGAGGCTGGCTTTGAACTTGTGATTCTCCTGCCTCAGCCTCCCAGGCTGCTGGGATTACAGGCGTGCACCACCGTGGCCGGCCGTCCCCCTGGGAAGTCTTGCCAAGAGTTCACAGGAGTGTTAGGAACCTTCCGGCCCTCCGCAGGGCCCAGCTAGAGGGGTTTGGAGTGAGTACGTCACACATCGGCTGGGAGACTGCAGTAAAATATCCTCTTCAAGTGTTAAAAACAGGCCAGGAAAAAAAGGACTGAAAAATTCCAGGGGGCTCAAATATCCAGAACCAAGCAGATGCCAAATATAAGGTTTCTTAGTACAATGCTTCTTAGGGTTTGCTCCTTAAGCCAAACAGATCTTGTAGTTTTCCTCCTGTGATCTAAAGGAAGTTCCCTTGGGAACCCGGGGGCGCCGTGAATAGACCTCATTGACCCCTGTGTCTCCAGGTCCTTTCTGTTTTCCTTGGTGACACTCTGTCAGCCAGGGTCAGGGTCAGAGGGACTCCGTCTGGCCTGGGAACACAGAGCCAGGACAGCTCCCCCTCCTCCCTCGCCTCCCCCAATTCCTACTGCTTTAAAAAGGGGTCACCAGAAGGACTGGACAGGGAGGCTCCTGCTGCCTCTCCTGACCTCTCACCTCCCTTCCTGCTGCCCTGCAGGGAGGGGCAAGACACATGTGCCCCGGAGAAGGTCTGAGGGAACCAACTCAGCCTAGCGTCTCCAGCACCCAGTCCCACAGGCTTCTAGAAGCAGGATTAGCTTCTAGAAGGATCTAGTAGGGTCTCTGAGTCGCGGTGCAACGTCAAGTGGTGTTTTGTTTTGTTTTGGTTTGTTTTTTTAAAAGGAATTTCAAGGCAAGGGCAGAAAGCGTTATAGGGCCCCTTTGAGCACAGACCCCGTTGTGACTTCACCGTTCAAACACCCAGAGGCCGGCCCTGCCGCAGAGTCGCCAAGGAGACCCACCCTGGAGTTATCTCTGTGTGGGACCTGCACGGGCCGCTCAGAGCAGGAAACGGGCTGTCAGCTCTTGGCTCCCGGGTCTTGTTGTAGGACTAAACAGAAACGTGTGCTGGGCCAGGGCGTCCTTGTGCGCAGAAACACACCTCAGGAAGAAAGCCTCCCACCAAGGCAGATGGCTTCCTGGTAGACGAAAGCGCGCAGCCGCTGCCAGAAGCCCAGCGTCCAGCGGAGCTGTGCGCAGGGAAGGCAGGCTGCACCTGGCGGGGGGAGGAGGCCAGGGCCGCCAAGAACCCCCAGACAGGGAGGGAGCCAGGTCCCGTCCCACGTCCTGCCCCTCAGTGTGGGGAACACACCCAGCCAGGGCCCAACTGTGCTGAGGAAGGAGAGCAGCAGAAATTTCCCGGGACTGTGGACTTGAGAACCAGCTCGAAGAACCGCAACGCAACTGGGAAGTCTGTGCAGACTTTTTTGGGGTTGCAGAGGGGAATCAAGATGGCAGTGGAATGAACACTGGTGGCCAAGGGGCGAGGCAGAAGCTTCTAGACCTGTTTACTTTATTCGTCCTTCTCTTCTTTCTCATGTCTTCTTCTGCATAGATTTTAGAGCTGCCAACATTCCAAACTTACAACATCTGGAAACGCTGGGTCCACATTCCTAGTGCATGAGACAGGCGCTGATGGCCACTTATTTGCCACAGTCCCCACCGTTCCTTAATGTCTTCTTGATGCCGAATCCAAGCAACCAGTGTTACATAATCACACTCTCGCTGTCTTTTCCCTTGTCCTGGGGAAAGGGCACAACTCTGTCAAGAGTAAGGAAATAGCTGGGCATGTTGTCACACAACTGTGATCCCAGCAGCTCGGGGGGACTGAGGCAGGAGGATGGCAAGTTCAAAGCCAGCATCAGCAACTTAGTGAGGCCCTAAGTAACTTACCAAGACCCTGTCTCAAAATAAAACATAAAAAGGGCTGGGGATGTGGCTCAGTGGTTAAGCACCCCTGGGTTCCAGCCCTAGTGCAAGCAGACACACACACACACAAAGTGGGAAAAAGAAACTTGGGGAAAGTGTGTTTCATTGTTGAAGTGAAAATTCTCCCAGCGCTCACTATGCACAGGGTGTCTGTCCTGAAGAAATACCACCTGGGAACAAACAGCAGCAGGCTCAGCCACTCACTCATTCATGCCCCCAGGTGGGTCTCCAAAGTTATCCTAGGCAGACTCCAGGCCCAGCTGCCTCTGGGACAAAGGTGTTCCCAGCTTCTCCAACCTCATGGCCTAGGGCCATCTCTCTTCTGGTAATCTCAGCAAAGGCAAAGGAATCAGCGATTCCCGGCACCCCTTGGTGTGGGGTCAGTTTTCTTCTCCTGGAATGGCCCGGGTCTTTCACCTGTGGGTGGTTTTCTTCTACTGTGCTGGCCAGTGCTGGGCATGCCCGTCTGCCCTCCAGGGCGGCCAGGACCTCAGTTAGGCAGGGGTGGGGGTCCCGGGCAGCCTGCAGACCTCTGAAGCTGGGTTTCCCAGTCATTGGGAAGGTGAGGGGGATGTGAGAGGAGTGAAGCTGGGAAGGTCATGTGGTTAGTGGCCGGGCCACTGTGGTTGGCGAGAGGCGGGCCTTCTCGCCCACAGTCAGGAAAGTGACACGTGAAAGGTTTCAGATTTGGGGAAAGTAATTTGGTTCCCACAGCTTGTTGAAAAGTGTAGGCCAGTGACCTAGAGCTTCCTGCTGGGCCAGGGAGTCACTGGTTAGAGCCAGGCCGGCAGGGTGGGCTGCGTGCTGCCCGGGAGCAAGACGAGGGACCCACAGTGTGTGTGACTCCGGGCCTGGCTTGGCTCCCCTGGCTTGGCTCCCCTGTGTCTACAATGTGGAAGCCAGAGCCGCCTCCAGGGGCTGTGGGGAGATAATTAGTCCTCCTAAAGAGCATCATAATCCCAGATCAAAGGGGACCCCGGGCTGCAAGCACTTTATAGGAGCATCAGCAGCCAGTGGAACACCGGCTCCAGGTGGTGGGTTCAGATTTGCAGACCCTCCAAAGTGCTATCAGCCACAGGCCTTGGCCGGCCTAGTAACTCCCTCCACCCCCACTATCCTGCCTGCAGGCCGCTGCCCCCGTTGGGGAGTTGATAAGCAGCCCTGATGATGGACAGAGTGGGAATTGCTGATGCCCCAATTTACAGATGGGGAAACTGAGGCTCGAGAGTGATGTGAGACCCTAGGCCTCCCACCAGAAAACAGCCTCCTCTGGGTTTAATCCCCCACTGGTCCCACGGGAGCCCTCAGGATTCGATTCACCTGAAGGATGGCGGGTCACGGAGGACACGAGCGAAGGAAATGTCCACCCTTTCCCAACTCACTCTTTCTACCCTCTCGGGGGCAGTTTGGGGACTCGGCTGTCTCCAGGTGTCCTCTGCACACTGGAGCGGGGAGCGGGCTGCAGCCTTCCCTTGCCTTCATTCGGGGCCCTCAAAGATCTCGGCCCCAGGGAGCCGCTCCCGACCCCATCGACGCCGCCGTCTCCCCTCTGACCCTCGGTTTCCCTGGGAATGCGCATGTTGCGGACGCACCGAGCGGCCGGGCGCACCGTGGGCTCCGGGAGGCGCTCCGGCTGCTCCCGGCGCCGGGGCGGGGCCAGGGGCGGGGCCTGGGCGGGGCAAGCGGCCCCTCGCCAGCCCGGAAGGAGCGGGAGGAGGAGCGCGGGGCTGGGAGTCGTTCCCACGTGAGGCTCCGCGGCGGATTCCTCGCGTGCGGCGGCCGCGGACGGCCCGGCGCCCGGCCGGACAGAGAGCCCTGGTCCCGCGCGCCGGCGGCCGGGCGGGCGGCGGGGGCGGCGCGCGGCTGCGCCCGATGCGGCGGCGGCCCGCGGGACTGTGAGCCGGGCGCCGGCCGTCGGAGCCCCCAGCGCCGCCACGGGCAGCGCCCCCCGTGTCCGCGGCATGCGGGCGGCCGACTCCGGCTCCTGGGAGCGCGTCCGCCAGCTCGCGGCGCAGGGCGAGCCGGCGCTTTCCTGCGGGGCGGGCGCCGGGCCCGCGCGCCCCCCGGGCCCCGCAGCCTGCGAGCTGTGCGCGGACGCGGCGGGGCCGGGCGATCCGCCCAGCGCCGGGGCGCCCTCGGCTCGAGCGGATGGCGACTGCAGCCAGCCGGGTAGGTGCGCGCGGGGCGGGGAGGCTGGCGCTGCCACAGGCCGGGGAGCCGCCGGGGCCGGGCGCGCGGGGGCGCTCAGGGCCGGGATCGGGAAGAGGCTGGTGGCAAAGTTCTGGCCGCGCGCGGAGCCCGGCGCGCTGGGCGGGTGCGGCGGGGAAACGCGCGGGACGTGGAGTTAGTTGTTCAGCAGGGGGGCGAGGGGCCTGGGGACTCCCCGCACTTCATCCTGAGCTCCCGGAGCGAACTGTAGGGAGAGGCCAAGGCCGCGCCTGTCCGAGGCGTGCGATCCCGTAGCGCTTGGAGACCCAGCTCTCAGCTAGACCCCCGCGCAAGCGTGGGAAAGGGGCCGGCCCGGTGCGAAGTTGGGGCGGCCCAGCGACCGCATCTGTAACCCATCTGGCAGCCCTGTAAAGTCCCGAGTTGAGAGCCCCTTTACTGCCGCCCCTCCGAGGGGGAAATAGAAGGCTCCCATTTGCTGGGAGCCGAGAGCTTGCTGCCTTTCTGCTTGAACTCCGAATAATGCAGGAAGGAATTGCAGCGAGGGAGACAAATGCGGTGATCTAATTGCGTGTAGTTGGCCAATCCTCCCCACTTGGAAAACAGCGTTTTAGGGTTAAACTGTTCCCAGTAGGTGCGCCCATTCTGTCCACTTCAGGCCTCAGCTAGCTTGACCCTCCAGCCTCCCGAGTTAGGTAATGGGTGTGTGCGATGTGGGGGGCGGGGCGGGTCAGGAACCCCTGGATCCGCTTGATTCCCCTAGGAAGCAGTTGAGAATGGAAGTCTAAGGACTTTTCTGAGAAGGGTCTGTCACCATCAATTTGAAGTTCAGAATACTGTTTCCAGGAAAAAGGGGGGAGCACATGTTTTTCCATTATTTCTTGAACACCTCGTGTGTTCCAGGAATTCTTGTGCAGTGTGTCCAGAAACCTTTATTGCAGCCCTGGGAGTGAGGCTGTGGGAGGCAGATGAGGGCAGAAAGACTCAGGACAGAAAGACTTGCCCAGGTGCTCACAGTCCTGAACCTTGGTGCTGGAATTTAAGATTTTGTCTGTTGCAATTTGAAGCCTCCACTTTAGAATACCTCCCCAGGCAGCAAGCTCACCAGCCCCCCAAAATCCAGGGGCTTATTTGCCTAATAATTACTTCTTTCCGTTGAGGAAGAGCAGCAAGTCTTGCTGATTCCTGCATTGGCAGCGATGGGAATGCTTGGGTGGCAGAGCAAAGCATTCCTCTCTGTTGCAGGGAGTTCTCTTCGTCCAGTGTGCCCAGTTGCACAGAGAAGTTAAGG
The DNA here is from genome assembly GCF_902686445.1 of Sciurus carolinensis. Taxonomy (NCBI): domain Eukaryota; kingdom Metazoa; phylum Chordata; class Mammalia; order Rodentia; family Sciuridae; genus Sciurus; species Sciurus carolinensis. Next base: position 198,766,735 of record NC_062213.1, on the reverse strand, counting down.
GCCAAGGCCTGTGGTTGTGCAAAAAGTGAGCCCGTGGAAGAGTGTGAGGAGGTTGCTTGTCTCCTCAAGACTCAGTTTACCCATCTGTACAGTGGGAATGGGGGCACCAAGTAAGGACTGCATCCTTCAGAAGATGGTGTCTGGCAGCACCTCCTCTGGCTCACCACGGAGGCCTGCGTCCTTGCTTTGCCCTCCTGAACCTGTCAGGGTGGCGTTTGCTTGGTGTGTAAAATGCTTAAGTGATCCAAGGCTTTGTGGTATGTCAGTGGAAGTTGTTATTATGTAACATGTGGAGGGCGCTGGGTGGAGATTGTAGCTGTTGCTTTGTGTCTAGAGAGGCTCCATTCTTTGTTCGTGATAACCATATCCTAATGACATGCTGTAGCCCAGAAAGGCCTGTCTCCCGCGTACAGGGCTGGTTGTTTTCTGCTCACGCTCTTGATGTGTTCCTGAAGGGGAAACAGCTTGGAGCTGTCTTTGCCGGGTTTCTGGTGGCATCCCTGGCAGGAAACAGGCTCAAACAAGTGACTCAAGACAAAGTTTTGCGTTTTCTCTACCCCCTGGCTCTCGCCATCCTCCTCTTTCTCTAGGTCTTCCTTTTCTTGCATAGCTGGGGATGGAGCCCAGGGCCTCCCCCTTGCTAGGCAGGTGCTCCACTGCTGAGCTACACCCACAGCCCCGTCTCTGGTTCTTAAAGATCAGAAGTTTCAGAGGGCTTTCCCGATGGCCGGGCCTTGAGGCAGCCTGCACGGAAATGGTTTCTCCGTCCAGCGATTGTCAAGAGGGTTTTCCTCTGGGAGGGAAATGGGAAGTCTTTGGCTACCGCAAGCTGAAACTGTTACCAAAATAAACCTTCGGCCAGGCTGTCGGTGACTCGTCCTAGCATCTGGGCACTTTGACCTAGGCTGACTTGGCGCTCGGTTTAAGGAGCTGGAAGTGTTGCCCCGTTTGGTGGGAGAGTTGGGGGATTGACACCTCATGATGGGATGGAGGCCTGGACACCCTCACATTGTCCAGGAAGAGTGACCTGGAATCAGCAGGGCCCTGGACCCTGGGATGGTGACAGTTTGGGCCCCCAGGGTGGGTGGACCAGGGACCAGAGCAGGAGATGGAAGTAGGGTGCTTGCGGGTGGACCTGCTTCCGGCCCGATTCTGTTTGACCTTGAAATGCTCCCCGGCCAGTTTCCCGGTTGGAGCAGGGGGGCTAACTGAGGGTCAGGTGGTTCCAGAGCAGCCCCTCCTGGGGGCTCCGTGGAGATGTGGAAGCTGAGAACATGAATCAGGTTCTTCGCTCGCTCGCTCGCTTGCCGTTCACGCAGTCACATTTCCCGGGCATTGCTCCTGGCCAGGCACGGTCTGCCGGAGCTGCTGGAGACATGGCAGCCAACACAACTGCGGCCCTGTTTCCATGGAGCTTCGATTCTGGGGGAGGAGACTTCCAGTAGGCAAATGTGCAGGGGACGGATGCGTCCAGGGACGGGCAGCGCTGGGAGGAGGCTGAAGCTGGGAGGGTCCAGCGGTGGCAGCAGGTGCTGTTTGGCGTTTAGGTAGGGCGGGCAGAGAGAGATCTCGCTCTGGGGTGCCCGGGCCCTAAGGCAAGAGGGGGTTGCCGACGGCTAAAGGCACCAAGACCCTTTTGGAAAAGGTGGTGAGAAATCAGTGTCTTTGCAGACCAGCTGCTTTATCTGTCCACCTTGGACGCGTCTGAACGAGGTTCCCTTTGCAGCATTTATTATGTGTCATTATCATTTGTATCTGTTGCTTCTTTCCCCTCCCCCTACACGGAACCCATGGGGGAGGGGCCTCCAGGGTGCTTGTACATCTTTGCACACCAGCTTCCAGCGCCTGGGAGCCAGTTGTGGTAGTCACTAAACAAGATGCTTGTCTTAATTAGTCTTCCCAGCCACCCAGGGGCAGGTGTGGTGGCTGATCCCTTCCACAGGTAAGGAAATGTGCTCAGAAGAGTGGAGGGACATGCCCAAGGTCACACGGCCAATGGGTGTCACGGCTGGCAATTGACCCCAGGTTGCAGGCTTGCAAGCAGTGTGGAAGGACCCCGAATTGTACCTAAGGAAGTAGATTCTACTTTAACTTTTTTTTTTTTTTTTTTTTTTGGTCTTAATTCTTTATCTTGTAAAAAACAAGATGTGGCCTCTTCCGGACATTCCTTGTTTTAAGTAATGCCAGCATTTGCTTGTCTTTGAATCTTTGGACCTTAGCGATTTCAGCAGGAGGGCTCTCCACCCTGTGGGTCAGGGATGCTCCAAAAGGAAGCCACCCACTGTGACTGGTGGGTTGACTGTGAGTGTCCCTCAGCCCACAGGGCAGGGTGGAGGCCACTGGGGACTTGGCTGTCCTAATGACCAGGACTGAACCCATTGCTCAGATTGGTTTCCAGAGAGAGGTCCAAACCCGTGGTCAGCCACCTGCTCCTGTGTTGTGGTTCTCTTATGGGCTACACTTTGTCCCTCTGCCAGGGCAGGTGGCACCCCAGCTGGATAGCAGGCACCCGTGGGAATGAGACACACGTGCTCATTGGAACTCCTCAGTTCTGCACATCGCTGACTGTGTGTCCCCAGACAAGTGCTCTACCTTCCGAGCCCCCGTTTACCTTTGTATAAAAGGGGATCCTGTTTGCCCGCCTGAGAGCTACTGGAGGTTGGACAGGAGTCTGATTAGCATCCTTGGTACCCACGGGCCAATACCAGGGGAGGAGCTGGAGTTCCCATTTATCCAGAGTCCAGAGAACTCGAGGTGTGTGTGTGTGAGGCTGTAACGCCCGCGTGTGCATTTTTCAAGTTTAAAATGCTGGGATTTGACTGACGAACTGACTGAAGACAGCCGGCCGCTCGCTTGGCCTGAGTCATCGGGAACTCTCCATGGTGCTCCTGAGCCCTCTACGGGGGTCACGGCCAGCCGAGTTGACCGGTTGACTTGCCGGTCCTTCTGGAGGAAGAAGTGTGTATTCTCCTTTCCATCATCTCAAGAGCCCCCAAGTGAGTGGCCCAAGGCCAACAGCACCCCCCAGCCCGGGGGATGGCGGGAGTCCCCCTTATCCAAACCCAGCCGGTCCACAAGCACAGACAGCCAGGTGGGGATAAGCGCGCCCAGCACAGCGCATCGTGAGCACGGCAGCGGTCGCCTGGGGAATCCTGTGTTTGCTCTGAGTCACTCAGGGCCATTAACACTCCGGAGAGGCAGGCCAGGCTGACAAGGCGCGGTGTGCGCAGCGTGTGCAGCTATTTAATGGATTCGCTCTCCGTCCCCGCGGCGGATGCTGCGTGTGCCTGTCAGGGAGGGGGCAGGTCAGGATCGCCTCCCGTTCCCCGGGGCCCCCCGCTCTGCGCCCCGTGTGCCGGCCTCCGGGAAGGTAGGGACTTAAGGCTTTCTCTTGTCTGCTGTTGGGACGCCTTCAAGAGAGGCCAGTCAGAGGGCGCCGCTTGTGGTGACTCCTGGCATCTTGTGCCCAATGGCGACAGCCCATCAGGAGCTTCGGCAGCCCCCGATTTGGAAGAAACTCCCTGCGTGGAAGGGGTGGCAGGTAGGTGAGTCCTGCCTGATGTCGCAGCCCGATGGGGCGACGTGCCCTGACGAAGGAGCGCAGAGCTGCTGGGTGGAGCGTGGTGATAGTCTTCGGCCTACGTGCCGGGTTTGGGGACTGCGTCAGGAGCATCCACACCTGGCACCTGGCAGCTGATCCACAGGTGCTTGTCCCTGGTCGGTGCCTGGATTGGCAGGTGGCTCAGGCTCCTGACGTTTGGGCTGTAACTCGATCACAGGCGGCTGAGCGTGTTCAAGGCCTCTTGGTTGTATAGAAGCTTCAGGAAGTTTTCCCTGGGGGCTCGGAGAGAGTGGAAAACAGCGCCGCCGTGGCTCCTGGCCGGCTCCCGCACCTCGCAGCACCATCCCGCCAGCGTGCGCTGGACTTTGAAGTCCTGTGTGCCCAGGCTGGAGGGAGTGTGTCTCAGGCGGGCCCTGTTAAGGATGAAGAGTCACTTACTGAGGGCGCTGTGTGGCCTGGGTTTGCTCAACCCCCTTCTTATGGGACAGCTGGCCTCTGTCCCACCTTGCAGATGAGCCCACCCAGGATGTTAGACAGGAAGCAGGAATTAGTACACGTGGCTGTTCCAGGCGGCCTTCCACAGGACTCTACTTCCCTGTGGTTTCCTCGTCAGGGCCCAGAGCAGAGGCTGAGATGCTGCAGTTGTGGGTGTGGGTGTGGGTGTGTGTGTGTGTGTGTGTGTGTGTGTGTTTGTGTGTGACATCGTCATCTTGGGCCTGCCGGCTTCCAGCCATCCAGGAGTGGATGTGAGTGAGCATCCCTAGGAGCTGGTCCCTGATTCTCTGCCTCCAAGGGGCTCCATCCCCACCCCGCTGCCCCAGCCAGAATCCAAGCTTACCCTGGCTGGGAGGTCCCACCTGCTGTCCCCGTCCCCTGGCCATTTGGGAACCTGGAATGCTGATCTCTGAGCCAGACACCTCAGCAAGGATGGGGTCACGTGTCCAGGAGTGAGCAGGAAACTCAGGCCGAGTTTCCACAGTGAGGGAACAGCCTGCTTCAGGGGCCGTACCCCACTCCACGGTGCCAGATGGGGTGGTCTCCAGGGTCACACTGAAAACTGGCAACAGGCACACGAGTCAGGGTCTCCCTCTTTGCCCTCGCCCTGACCCCCTCTCTCATTCAAGGGGGTCTCTCTCGGCCCTTGGGGATCTCAGTCTGGGGTGCTCACTAGCATGCAGATTCTCAGCCGCCCTCCCATCCCCCCCAAGCCTGCTTCTTTATCAAGTGCCTTGGGTGGTTCCATATGGGGGTTCCACAGACCCGTCTTTGGGAAGCGCTGCCCCGGAGGCCAGGTTAGTTTCGAGGTCTGTGTGCTGTGGTCCCCTGCACCCTGGTAGAATAAGTAGCAGCACCCTCTCCGTTCCACTGGGGTCTGAAGTGGATGGAAGGGGGCTGGACGCCCTGGCTAGATTTCGTGGTCTCCTCTTCCTTTCTGTTCCAACCCCAGCCTGGGCACCTGCTCTCGGAATCCAGTGGCAAGAGCCGTGGCCCTGCTCCGTCTTGCGAGCTCACAAGACTGTCCGGCGGGGAGGCCAGGATGCCGGCCCCGGCCCACCGGCCTCTGCCGGCCAGGCCTTCCTTTCTGCAGCTCCTCGCTGCTCGTGAGCCGGCCCAGGCTGGGCCGAGGAGACTCGCAGGCCAAACGCTCCTCCTCTGACTCATCCAGGTTCTTAATCTTGGTCCCCAAAGTCACTGGTGGAGCCTGTTCTTCCAGCCTCTCCGGCCTGGCCCCACCTGCCCCGCCCCCTCGGGTCCCTTCTGTTGTCAGCCCTGCAGCTTTGCACTGCACGGGCAGATGTGTGCCGGGAACGGCTTGGCCGCCTCCTCCTGGCCTCTCCCACGGAGGCCAGCCTTGTGGAGGACAGCCCTGGGGGAGGGGTGCTGTTTGCTTTGTGTCCTGCAGGCCAGAGGCCAAGGAGCTTGCGGGCGGCGGTGGGGAGACCCTGCCCTGCGCGCCGAGCCCTGAGACCAATGGCTCACATGCAAGTCTGCGGCGATGTTGGGAACGCTGCGCCTGTGTTTATTCAAGGGGGACGACTAGGGCTTCTGTTAGTTTGTTGCCCCTGGCGTTTTCCTGACCGCTCAGCCTGAGGACCTCCCTCGTCCCCAGATCTGCTTGAGCAGGTGCAGGAGGCGGCGGCCTGGGCTGCAGGGAGGCGGCGAGTCCTCCAGCTCTGGAGCCTTGGGCAGGGCGGGGTGTGTCCTGTCCAGACTGGAAGAGACCGAGGGCTGGATGGAGCCGTGCCTGCATCCCACCTAATCAGTCGGCTTCCCCATCCAGGCCCCCAGCCGCCACCTCCGTCCCTCCTTTCAGCTGAGGATTGGGAAGTGGGACCCCTCCCATCTGTGGCTCTGCGGCCACCTGCACACCCCGAGCGTTCCCTGCTGCCTGTCCACCTCAGCACATGGGCCAGGCTGAGCCCCTTGCCTGTGTGACACTCTCTAAGCCCCTGCAGCCGGTGGGCCTGCATCTCGAGCACCAGTTCTCGTCCTTCCTGGTCGCCTCTGAGGCCTTCTGGCTGCACCAGCAGCTGACCTGGGCAAGCCTGTGTCTCCGATGTCCCTGATGTCCCCTGCCAAGCTGGGGTCTCCCACCCAGGCTGCTGCGTTTCTTTGTATGGGGTAGAAATGTCTTTCCTGTCCTGCACCCAGGGACTGACCCAGGAGGAGCCCCTTTCACAGGACGGGGAGTGGGGGCAGATGCCATGGGATCTCTCCAGGCTGGGAATGATCTGTCCGCAGCCGTAGCCCCTGGACTTAAAATGCCACGGCACCACTGAAACTGGATTTTTAATTTTCTCTAATTGTACAAGGCCACAAGTGGCTAGGATTCTTTTTTTTATTTAATTTTTTAAGATTTTTACAGAGTGCATTTTGATTCATTGTATGCAAATGGGGTACATTATTTCATTTCCATGGTTGTACATGATGTAGATTCACACCATTCGTGTAATCATACATGTCCACAGGGTCATGACGTCTGTCTCAGTCCACTATCTTTCCTTCCCCCTCCCCATTTTCCTCTACACCATCCAAAGTTCCTTCATTCTTCTCTCCCCCCCCACACACTACCCCCTCTCATTATGTATCATCATCCACATATCAGAGAAAACTTTTGACCTTTGGTTTTTTGGGCTTGGCCTATTGTACTTAGCATGATATTTTCCAGCTTCATCCATTTACCAGCAAATGCCATAATTTTATTCTTCTTTATGACTGAGTAATAGTCCATTGTATATATATACCACAGTTTCTTTATCCATTCATCAATTGAAGGGCATCTAGGTTGGTTCCACAATCTAGCTATTGTGAACTGAGCAGCTATGAACATTGATGTGGCTGTATCTCTGTAGTATGCTGATTTTAAGTCCTTTGGGTATAGACCAAGGAGTGGGATAGCTGGGTCAAATGGTGGGTCCATTCCAAGCTTTCTGTCAGAGGTGACCTTGAATCAGGACTTGATGCCCAGAAATAGTTCTTTGACTCCTCCCAGTTCATAAAGACCAAGATGGTCATTTTGCCCCCTTGGGCCCTAAGGCTTCCATGCGTGGCCCTTGGGCACCCAGGAGCTTGTTTCTAAAATGTTTCCTGGACCCCATGCCAGATCTGGGCGATCGGGAGGCTCTGGGGACAGGCCTGAGAGGCTGCATTTTGAACAAGTTGCCACCACCCCTCGAGACGCCCACCCACTCTGCGGCGAGGACTGAGGCCTCCGGCACCTGCCTCTTTACCTGGGTGTCTTCCCCACCCAGTGGCCTGCCTGTGCCTCCCCGGCCCTCGCCTCCACCCGCAGCCTCGGCAGCTCGGTCCGCGGTTCTCCAGATGCGCTGCCAAGAGCAGCAACTCAGTGGTCCCTGAGAATTTTCTGCAAATGCAGAGACCGGTGTTCCTGGGCCGGGCCGGGCGAGGGCCACGGTGCAGCTGAGTTTGCAGCTGGGGCGAGCCTCCTTGAGACCCTCCCTCCCTCTCTCTGTTTTTTTTCCCTGTGGTGCCGGGGATCGAACCCAGGTCCTCCTGCATGCCAGGCAGATGCTGTACCACCGAGCCACGTCCCCAGCCCCTTCCCCAGTCTCCCCGCACTCTGGTCTCTTCCCTCCTCAACTGCAGGTTGCCCAGGGGTATTGAGAGGACTGTCTGCCCCTCACGGGGGCCCTCTCAGGTCCCAGCCTCACCCCAGGGACAGCTGTCATGGTGACATTAGGGGAGGCAGCAAAGACCCGCCCATCCTCCCGGGGGGTGGCCTCCTGCTCCCCCAGTGCCAGAATCTCAGGAGAGCAGAGGCCAGAGGTATCCTGTCCCTGGGCCTCCGAGTCCTCTCGTGAGGACCAGGCCTCTGCTGCCTCTGCTGCCTCAGCCCTGTAGGACGACTGTGCCCGGACAGTGCTTCTCCCTCTGGTGTGTGCGGCGCCCGTGGACAGGCGGGGAGGGAGGCTGAGCTCCAGCCTGGCCCTGCTGCTCACCTGCGTGGGACCTGGCGCAGGTGGCTGGCCTCTGCACTTGCTGAGTGCCCCAGGCCAGCTGGCTCTGCTCAGGGTGTGGCTGCTCCCTGGGGCTGGGCAGGCGCTGCGCACCATCTGAGGCACCTTAGGAACGTGGTCAGTACCATCCTGATCTCGGCCAGGGTGAACCTGTACTTAGCACGACCACCTCGTCCTGTCGGGCCCAAGGCTTGCCCGGTTTCAGCACTGAGAGCCCCATGTCATGGGGCCTGTCCTGGGCCAGCTAGGACGTTTGGTCCCCCAGTGACCTTGGGCCTTACCCCGGTGCCGGCCACCCCTGGTGGCTTTGGTCCTGCGGAGAGGGATCCCTGCCCACAGCCCGAGGCAGCCCTACCCGGCCCTCTCCCGGGCCTCCCCCATCCGTTCCTTGATTTCCCCTCCCGCGGTCACGCCACAGGCCTGGTGGTCACCCCAGTGCAGACCCCAGCTCGGCACCCTGTCTTACAGCACGTTTGCCGGCTGGTCACTTGGTCATCAGGCAGGGGAGCAGGCGGAGCAGGCCAGGTCTCCCTCACCACACTGACATTTTTTCTGGCTGGAACCCTTAACTTGAAGGAAAATGTCCTTCCTCATCCTCTCCCAGGTCTGATGAGGCCTTCATCTGTCCCCACAGCACGTGTCTAGCGCCTCCTGTGTATTCAGTTTGATTCCAGGGATAGCAGGTGACAGTCCCCTCCTGCCTGGGGAGGAGCCCAGGGTCTCTTCGGGGTCCCCCGAGCCTGCTGCCCCTCCTTACCGCTCTCACTTCCCGCCTGCACTAGTGCCATCTCTCCCCATCCGAGCCGTCCCTTCTGGAGGAGGATGTAGTGGACAGCCCTGCAGGATGTGATGGCCACTCCTGGCGGCGCTTGTACCCTCGCTGGTTGGGGGCCTGGAGGAAAGCGGTGCTGTGGACCCGTGGGTGGCGTTGCTGGTCTGGAGCACCCGCTGGGGCGCTGGGGTTGGTGCCCGGGGCGACCCCCACGCAGCGCCCGCCAGCTTCCTTTCCCTTCCTGCGCTCCTCCTTCTCTCCCGCCCGCTGCTCCTCCGCTGTCAGGGACCCGCCGAACGGTCCCCGCCTGCCTCCCTGTTCCTTCCAAAGCCGTTCCTCTCCCGCATCCTTGGATCGCGCCTGATGCGAAGGCGCCTGTGGTCCCAGGTCTCGGGTCTCTGGTCTGCGCGTGGGGCTGGGCTGGCTCCGCCTGAGCTCTCCCTACCCGGTGAGCTGCTCCCTCGGTGGCCTGTGTCCAGGCCTGCGGTGGAGCCCCCTCCTGACACTACAGGCGGGTGGCAGCGGGCACTCTGAGTGCCCCAGGTGGCCGCAGGCGCCTCCACCTCCCCAGGAGGCGTAGCCCTCCCTGCCCTGGAGCCCGGGAATCTCTAGCAAGGGTGACTGACCCCCTGGAGGCAGGCGGGGTACTTGGCCCCAGGAGCGTGGGGCAGGGAGGACAGACTGGCTCAGGACGTCCAGCGGGGGGTCCTCCGGGCTTGGACAGTGTCGGGGTCGGAAACTCCTCCTCTTCTGGCTGGTTTTTGGCCTTTGCTCTCCTTTTTACTGAGCCTCGAGTCCCCCTCCTGGTGGTGTCCGCCCTGTGGCCTGTGGCCCTTGAAGATTCCTCACACTTAATCAGTGTCCTTGACATGGTAACCCCTCTGACGTCAGGGGACAGCCTCTGAGGCACGTGGACCGTCCTGTCTCGAGCCTCTTTCCTCCAGGACAGGGCGGGTGCGGAGAGGGTGGAGGCAGGACACCCCACCGCCTCCCCGCGTGGCGTGGCCTCCGGTCCACCGCCCACCGCAGCCCTCTGTGAGGCCGGAGTCGGGCCGCTGAGTCCCAGCTGCTTCTGCACATCCCAGGGAAGACGTCCCAGAACGAGCTGTGTCCCAGCGTCCTGATGTTGCCTCAGACGACTCGGCAGGGCCTGCAGAGTTCACGCAGCCCCCAGTGGACAGGCGGGGGGCGAGGCAGGTGGACAGGGCCTCGGGCGGGGCCAGCGGTCTGGACCCAGGTGCCATCTTTTCTGCTGCCATCTGCCCCTTGCTGGCAGCCCTTAGGCCCAAAGGAACCTCAAGGCCACTGACCTGTTCCCAGACTCGATTGGGGTCTGTGAGCAGTCCCATGGCCAGCTCAACAGTACTGGCCTCTTGGAGGAGGGACCATGAACCTGTGCACGCAGCCCGGAGATCACAGAAGCGGGGAGGGGGAGAGGACATACCTCAGATGCCGACCAGCGGGCAGCCGAGACTGGGCTTTCCTGCCTGGGAATGTTTAACTTGAACCGGCACCTGGCGCCCAGGCCGGGCCAGCCTGGGTTGGGGAATCTGGTTCCACCCGCACTTCCGCCCAATTAGCTCCTTGCAGGTGTGCGGGTGGAGGTCCTGGTCATTTAGGAGATTTACGGCTGCCTCCAGAGAGCAGTGGGGAGCGTTCCTGGGCCCCCGGGCTCTCCCCAGTTAGTTTCCAGGAGAAGATGTCATTGAAAACCCCGCCCAGGATCCGGCTCCAACGCACGTATGTCTGCCCGGCCCGGGAAACACCTGGCCTGCGGGGCTTGGGCTTCTCGTCAGGGCTGGGGTGACCAGAGCCTGCATGGTTTGCCTTGCAGTGTCTGCAGCAGTGGACTGTCCCGCCGCTGGAGGTGGTGACCTCCCTGGCCTGGTTAGTGATCGGCTTCTAGTTCCAGGGAGATGTGGCCACAAGCCCACGAGACGCGGGCCTCCTCCTGTCCCAGGGTGGTCGCGGTGCCAACCCCTGCTCCTGACGGGGCCACTTCTTCTGCCACCTGGGTTTTCTGCTGCTTCGCCCGCTGCAGGGCAGTTTGTAAGCGCCCGCGGCTGAGTGCGGGCACTGGGGGCGTTGATGTGCTGTTTTACATTCCCCACCCCCGTCGGTCCTGTGCGCCAGGGACACCTGCCAATCTCCTTCCCTACGCCACAGTGGTGTGTAGTATTTCTCAGTGTCAGGACAGAGGTCCCCAGCCCAAGGCCAGACGACCCAGTGATGCACAGGGTTTGAAGTTGGTGGCGTGGGAGGGGAAAGAGGCAAGGTCTGGAGTTGGGCGGGAGCGAGGCGAGCGGGGGAGGGCCGCGTGCGAGGACAGCAGACGCCGCCGCACGCTTTGCAGTCAGTGTTCCTGCCTCGCTTCCAGTCTCCCCTTTATCCAAGCTGGACACCCCGATCATGCAGCATCCAGACCCCCAAACTCTAGTGGTGCCATTTCTCCTGAGAGGCACGGGGGTGGGCTTGCAGGAAATACGGTCAGGGAAGCCAGATCCCAGGGGCTCCGCTTGACCGTTCACCCCAGGGCTGGTGCCAGGCAGGGGGCACTTCCTGGACTTATGGCGTGGGTTGGAGCCGCCCTGGGCGCTGGGACACACAGTACCTGCCTCCTGCCCGGGACGTTCCAGAAAGGCTTGGAAGGATGTGCCTGTCTGGGTTGGCAGGGGACGGCCTGGGAGCTGGTCTGAACCGGTCAAAGTCCGTGTGGCCTCTCCGTCTGCCGCTGGCTCTCGGGACACAGTGCTGGGTCTGGTCTCCGGCTCTGCTGAAGTGGGCGTGAGCCGAGCCGTGGGATTCTTTCCATTGACATTTTTCGCATAGTTTTCTCCTCTGCTCTCCAAGAGGCAGCGTGAAGGCAGCTTTTGACCTTTGGGTTGTTGGGGAGCCGGCCAGTCGGGGATGTTGGTGGATGTCGGGGGATGTCAGCAGCCGCTCCAGGCATCCTCCTACTCAAGCCTAGGCTGGAGAGCGGGGAGGTGGGCAGCAGGACCCCTGTGCCAGCCCCTGGTTAGAGCGGGTGTGCTCTTCCTGGGCACCGGCCCTGGCCCCCGGAGCCCCACTCTGCACACCTCTCAGCCAAGCAGCTTCAACTTGAGGGTTTGGGACGGAAGGTTCTAGAAGTCCCTGGGGATCCAGGGACAATGCTGACCAGCAGAAGCTGGTCTTAAACCCAGAAAGCAACGGCTCTGCGGGAGGAGCGGGGGAAAGCCGCAGACTGTGCTCAGGACTTGCCCTGTGCTGGCTCCGGTCCTGCACGTCCTGTCCCTGCAACAGCCCTGCCAGACAGGTGCGTGGCCCCCATTTTGCAGATGAGGAAACCGAGGCACAAGGCAGGGCCTCAAACCCAGATGCCTGACGCCAGAGTTGCGCTTCCCACCCCGGGCCACGGTGCCTTGGGAGCTGCTCACTGCAGGAAGCTGCACAGGCGGCTCTGTGTGGGGGTTCAGGTTCCCCTGGCAGGGGGACCACTGGCTTCTGACCTTCACCCACTGCTCCCGTCCTGCCCAAAGAGCCCCACACGCTCCTGAGCTCCATGGTGCTGTCAGTGTGTGGCCCACCCTGCCGCAGCCCCGCAGTGAGAGAAGGGTGTTATTTTAGCCAGTTTTTCATCTCGAGCCCTGAAGGTCGCGGCTGCAGGGGAGGAGGGACGTGGTGGTCCCTTGCTAGCCTCCCACTTTGAAGTTCTCAGCATGTTGACTCTGGAGAAGGCCTGGGGCGGGGTCTCCTTGGGCCTCTGAAGAGATAGTGGTCCTGGTGGGACGGGCGTGGTCCGAGGAGCCCAGAGAGGCCCCTGCGTCCTCAGGTCTGCATGGTGGGTGGGCTGTGCCGGGGGAGCGGGCCGAGGGGACTGGCTCAGGCTCCGCTGGACCCCAGCCTCCCTGTGAGTCTCTGTGATCGTGGGCCCTGGGTTGGCCGCCCTTTAATGAGCCCAGTGGAAGCCCCTGCTGGCTTGGGGTGGACAGTAGACGTGAGGGCCCTTGGAAGGAGACGTGAGAAGCTCAGACTGCAACGTAGCGTCGGCCTGGGGACCTTGTGTGCGTCAAGACTCCCTCTTGTCCCCGGCGGGGACAGTCACATGTGCCAAGGTCGGGGTCAGGTGGCTCTGCGGCACGTTGCAGAAGCCTCCCGGTAAGAGGTGTGGCCAAGGCGCGGCTGCCGGCCACCCAGCTGAGCACAGCCGGGGCCCAGGGGCCGCCAGGCGGGCCGCTTACGCTCTGCGCCTTGATTTCCACGTTGGTCAGCAGGAGCGGACTCCCACCCCAGGTCACCGGGAGTGGGCCTGTGCCCAGCGTGGCATGTCCCTGGCCTCCGGGCCTTCCCGTCCAGCGGGTTTTCCTGCCTCCCAGCGCCGTGACCCTGCCCGCTGGTTCCGAGCCCGAGGTGATTTCTCAGTTGACTCGACTGGCTGGAAACCCTGGCTCCCTGGAGCGTGGGAAATGCCGGCCGGAAGGGCCTCCCCTGCCGACTCCTCGGCTTGGCTTCCAGGGGTGGGTCTGGTTTCACATCAGGACACGGGGATGTGGTCCTGTGCCCCTCTGAGAAGTCCCAGATGGCGCCTGCTGGCGGCCGGCCGTGCCCCTCCCACGCCCACCCTGGCCGCCGTGAGCGCGGGGCTCGTTAGTGACTTTACTGCTAAACAATTTGGAGAGGCGGCCCTGCCAGCTTCCCTGAGTGAGACGGCAGCGCCTGCGGAGCGTGCTGTTTCTCCTGGAGCAGCTGCCCGGCCGAGCTCGGGTCGGGGAGTGAGGCACGCGGATCTGTGGGGCCCCGGGAGCCCAGGGCCGTCCACGCAGCCTGGCAGCCTGGCCGCACGTCCTCCTCCTCCTCTGGTGGTGGCAGCAGCTGCTTTTTCCCTGACACCAGTCAAGTCTGTTTGGGGGCTTTTCATCTATTACTCGTGCAGTGTCCCGGCAGCCCTGGGAAGTGGCCACCATTCTCCCACAAGGTCAAGGCCAGGGTCAGATGGCCACTAAGGGACAGAGCCAGGATGTGGACCCAGTAGTTGGACCAGAAACACTGCTGGTGCCCGGAACCATCATCGTTCTGCAGAGGTGAAGTGGAGGAACACGAGGTCTCGCAGCGGCAGGAACCGTCCGTCACCCGTCCCCGTCCGTCACCCGTCCCCGTCCGTCACCCGTCCCCGTCCATCACCTCGGGTCCCAGGGAGGCAGCAAGCCCTATGGCTCTGGCGTTGTGCGTGGCACCGTTGGTTAAGGTCCTCATGAAAACCTGATGTTGGCCGCAGGGTTGGCAGGTGTGGCATTTCCGTCCCATGCCCCTGTGTGACCGTGAGGTCCAGCCTGGGTCACCCGCTTCCCTGGTGGCTGTGTCCACCTGAGGGACCTTCAGCCTGACTCACCCGCCGATGTGCTGAACCTGAGTTGGTGCCTGACTTAGAACCCTTGAGCCGGGCACATGGCAGCGATGTGTCCAGCCCCTCACAGTCCAGCCCAGCGGTCAAGGGTGAGAACCTGTGCTCGGTGCCCCAGGGGCTGGTCACCACCGCGGGCTGGCGGACGCTTGGCTGGCCTCCTCGTGTCCCCTCCGTGGTTTGGTGCTATGTACGCGTCCCCTCCCGGAGGCGGAGGAGAGGGAGGCGAGCAGAGTCATGCTTGGCGAGGGTGGGCAGTGTCACCTGAGCCGCTGTCCCCCAGTGGACACCTCCCTTCCGGAGCTGGCCTGGGGGGCGTTGCCAGAGCCAAGACGGGGGAAGTTGGCCACTTTATTATCAGAAGTTCAAAGAGGCCCAGCTCAGCCTCTGCCCGCCTGTGGGGCTCCGTCCTGGCATCTGGATGGGGAGATGCCCACCTGGCACTCAGGGCTGCGGCCTCGTCCTTGAGTTTGGGAATCAGTCAGACTTCTGAGTCGTGATCGGCTGTGCCCTCGGCCAGCTCTGGGACCAGGAGTGAGCCAGCCACCTGTCCAACCTCTGGCTCTATGTCTGCCAAGCCAAAGAGCGTTGGTGAGAATTTGGCCAGGCTCAGTACCAGGCAGGTGGAGACCCTCAGGTGAGCCCAGTGGGTGCGTAGCTGGTGCCCAAAGACCCCTGCAGGGGGGTGAGGAGGAGAAAGGCTGTTTGGGGCGGTTACGGTCTGGAAAGAGCCTGGAAGCAGAACCATCCAGGTTTGGCACAGCTGGGGAGGCGCAGCAAGGAAACAGCGAAGCTGGAATCTGACCACAGGAGGTGGGTGCTCGCTGCTGGTTTGGGGGACTCCACTGTTTCTCCTCCAGTTTCTGAATGAAGAGTGATACCTTGTGGCACTTGGCAGACAGCAAGTAGCCCTCAAGTCTGTGGGGACCCTGGGGGCCCAGACAGCTGTCCCCACGGAAGCAGTTCATCAGGGTTATTTTTCAGTTGCGAGGGACATAAAATCCATCTTAACTGGCTGAAACACAAAGGGAAGTGTATTGGCTCATGTGAGTGAAAAGCCCAGGGACAGCCCTGAATTCAGGTGGGGTGTGACCCAGGACACAGGCATGCCGGAAACCGGCTCTGTCTTGTTGGCACTCCCCTCATGGTGGCAAGAGGGCTGCCAACAGCTCCAGCTCCACCCTCTAAGCTTGAGGCCATCAGTAAAGATGGATCCTCATCTGGGGATTAGCTCTGTCTGGTGGCCTGGCTTAGGTCACATGCCCCCTTCTGACCCAGTCACAGTGGCCAGGGTGATTCAGTGCTCTGATCCGTCAGACTGGGTCAAATTTCTATCCCTGAAGTGCAGGTGCTGATGGTGGGGTGTTTCCCAAAAGAAAAGGAAGGTTCTGTGTCAAAAAGAAGGAGCACAAATGCCAGCTGGACAGATGCATCTGATGCCCAGTCCAAGGGGCACAGGCAGAAACCTGGGGCAGAGAAGGGAGGAGAGCCGGCCGCTCGGAGGAGGCCTGGCTCTGGGGCTCAGCAGGCCTGCCGCGCCGCCTCCTCGTTCCGGGGGAAATCCCAGGCCCGTCCCCTCAGCCACCAGACCTGCCAGGTGCTGCCGCGGCCTGCTTCTCGTCCCTAGGGGAAGGTGTTCCAGGGCAGTGGCCGCCCGGTCCTCAGGGTGGCCAGCCCTCCCTCTCCCATGCCCCCTGCAGCACGGCGGAGCCTGGGCCAGGCTTTGGGGAAGCCGTCGTCGCGGTCAGTGCCCATCGGGAGCTGAGGGGCCAGCTGCCCGCGTGGCCGGCTCCCCTCCCCTCCACACGATCGATCGTGTATTTGGAGGGTCACACACTTCGCGGTGCAGCATCCTCTGCCGAGGGAGCCTCGCACACTCGACTGGGACGGGAGGCAGCTCCCGCTGCGGCCCGGGCCCCGGTTCCGGTTCTGCCTGACAGCGAGCTGCGTGCCCGGGTCCTCCACTTCCTGCAGGCGGGGAACCGCCTCCGTGGTGACCCTTCCAGGGCAGGCACCTCGGTCCCTCCCCAGTCCCTGGCCACGTGCTTGGTGAGGGTGAGCTGCGGAGCGCTTGGGCCCCAGGTGGCCGTGCGGCTGCAGGGAAGGTGGATCCAACCCCCGAGGGAGAGCGACCACGTGAAACGGGAGGCAAAGCCCAGGGCAGCGGATGCGTCCGCCATGCCTGCCAGGAAGTACCAGGCGGCTCCCCGGGCGGGCCGACCTGGGGGTCCTGTAGAGGAGTGGGTGGGTGCGCTGAGGGCGCCCTCCTGTGGGGGGCTTGCCTCCTGTCACCTATGAGTGTCAGGATCAGGTGACAGAGGCCCAGAGAGCAGGGACGTCCCCGCAGTCACAGCCCAGCTCCCGTCTGCTGCCCAGGCCCGTTTCTGGCCGGGTGGGCCTTTCTCCACAGGCGGGGGCCGGGGGCCCCGGGAGAGGCCACCTGGGGACCATGGAGCCTGAGGAGACCATGCTGTGTCCAGCTCCTCCCACTGAGGGTCCGCCGAGGGTGGACGGGGCCTGCGGGAAGCCAGGCCAAGGCCACGCCCACCCCCGCCAGGCCCAGGTGGTCCGGAAGCTGCCCTTGGGGCTGCTTTGCAGCTTCCGTGGCCGCACACGGCCGAGTGTTGGGTCTGGGAGCCCCTGCTGAGTGGCCCAGAGGCGGCTCCAGCCATTCGTAGAGCTTGCGGGACCCACAGGAGCTGGATCTGCAGCAGGCCCGGCGTGGCAGCTGCCGCCCGGGCTGCCCAGGACCAGGACCCCAGCCCCACTCGGATGTCAGGAATTAGTGGCGGCTCTTCAGGGCACCTGGAGGGTCTCCGCCCAGTTGGGGGTCCCGAGGAGGGGTGAGCACAAGGCCTCGCCTGCCTGGCCCGCAGTCCCACGGCCTCCTTGTCCGCACTGGAGGGTGTCGCTCGGGGGTTCCAGGTAGGGGCTACACCTCAGGACCACCCTGTGCCTCAGTTCCCTGCAGGGTGGGGACCAGGGCCCAGGGCTCTTGGGAGGATTGAGAATTAATGCACATGGAGGCCTCGAGCTGTCCCCGCACGCATGAGGGCCCAGAGATGCTACAGACGTCACCGGGCAAGGTGACCAGCCACTCCAGCGGCGGAGGGAGTGTCCCAGGCAGCTGAGACGCACCTCTTTCCCACCACACGCTGCCCCCGTGGAACAGAGCAGAGGGGTTCCCTGGTCTCTTGGCCAAGGCCCCACCCCTGCCCTGGGTCCACTCCGAGGACGCTGCTCCCCAGGCTCTGGGTGCACTGGGTGACGTGCACATTGGTCCTGCCGCTGTCTAGCCTGAGTGTTGCTTGCTTTCTCTCACGGCCCACAGGAGCCTTTGCATCTGGCTAGAGACTCCCTGGGGGTGACAGCGTCACCACCACCTACGGAGACCAGCACCCGGATGGCACTTGTCCCAAACCCAGTAATAAGAAGGACCTTGAAGGCAGCACCCGTGCGCCCAGCCATGCTGATCTGGTCCGTGGAGGGGCAGCTTCAGGCCCCAGGCTTGGGCTGGGCCTGCACCCCACCTCGGGGGTCCCCATGGCCCGCGTGCGGACTCAGTGAGACGGGGACCAGCCTCAGTGCAGGGCAGCCAGGAGCTCGGGCAGCAGCCAAGGCCTCTGCAAGATGGAACGCCAACAGTAGCAGGCCGGGTCATCAGAGGTGACCCATCCTTGGCCATGGGATGCAAGGGACGGTCCTGGGGACATTCGGTTCTTTCCCACAGGGTGTGTTGCTCAAGCGACCGCCCTGGGACTTCCCGGGCAGGCGTCCCTCCATCTGGGGATGAGCTCCGTCCACCATGCTGCTGAGATGGGCAGCCTTGGGCCCAGGTGCCTCTGGCTGGGACCTGCGGGGACGTGGGCTGCGGGGCTCTGGACCTGGATCTGCTTTGGCGGCTGTAAAAATGGGCTTTTGAAGGGAAATTGGAACCGCCTTACCCTGTGGTCTGCGGTGTCCTCGAGGCGTGAGTCACACACAGACCCGCCTTCGGGGCGGTCGGAGGCCAGGGTCTGGGCAGCTGGGTGCTTGGCCACGTAGCAGGGTGTCCCCGCGACAGTGGCTGGGGACCACTCCTCCTGTACGTGCCTCTTGCACCTTGTCTGGCCGCCACCCAGAGCCCCCAACTCTTCTTCCTCCCTCCCTTTCTGGACGGGATGACTGGCCTCAGACCCCATTCGGACGCGTCCGTGTGTCTGTCCTACGGCCCGCTGGGCAGGAGACCCAGGGCTTGGGGTCCGTGGTCTCGAGGACCAAGGCCACCCTGGTGCTGGGACCACAGCTTCCCCTGGGAGGTGGGGAGAGGTGCCTTTGTCAGACACAGACTGTGATGAGCTGCCCTGACCCCCATTCAGCACCTTCCAGAATGTTCCATTTGGAGGTCAGGTCGACCAAAACCCTGGTCTTGGCCCGTTTTCTGTTTTGGATGAGGATTCGGAGGTCACTTCACAGGTCACGCAGCTGGGCAGAGGGGGAGCCAGGTCTGACCCCCGGCTGGCTCCACACCTGCCCGCCTGCCCACCTGCCAAGCTCGGCCCCTCACTGTGAGTCTGGGGAGCCGTGCCGGCCGGGGTGCTGGCTGCCACGGACAGGGCCCTGCTCTGTGGAGCCGCCGCTGGGTCCGGCCACCTCCGTCCAGCAGCTGCGCAGGGCTGCTGGCCGCCTCTGCTGTGGGCGGCATGGCAAGCTGCTCCTGCAGGGCGCCTCCACCCCCGCTGTCCCCCACTCCAAGCCCCAGCCACCTGGGCTCTGCCGCCTGGACACCGGTGCCCCTCAGCCTTGGTTCCTCCCTAGGGGTGATAGCGTCCTGTGCATAACCGTGTCTCGGTCAGCGACAGGCCACACGACGGGTCCCCTGAGACCTGGCGGTGCTGGCCACCTGGTAGTGTGTGGGCTGGGCCTTGCACAGCCGGGATCAGCTCACCGCGTGGCCCCTACGACCCCTCAGGCCCCTACGGTGCAGAAGCTCCACCAGCGAGGCTCACGCTCCACTCTGGTCCTCACTCTGCGTGACCTGTCAGTCACTGAACTCTGGGCCTCGGTACCCCAGCCCAAGGCAGGGCGGTGGTGACGGCACCTGCCTCGTGGATCACTGGGCTGACCACTCTAGTTAGGGCGTAAGGCACACCAAGTCTGCAGCGTGTGTGGTGTGTTCAAAGTGTCAGCAGAGATGCAATTGTGCTGATGAGCCACACTAAGTGTTCTATTTGCTTATAAATCTGTAACTCATCAAGAACCTCAGAGGGCGAGAGGTGGCCTCCTTGCTACTAGGTGACTGCTGGAGCTCCAGCCATTAAATCCACTGTCCAAGATAAAAGGTGGGAAAAGAGCAGAGCCTTTTTTCTTAAAGGACAGTCCTTCTCAGAGACCTTTCCTGTACTCCAATGGCCATAACTGAGTCACATGGGCAACCCTAGCTGCAAGGGAGGCTGGGAGTCCCATTTACACAAAAACAACCCATCGCCCCTGCAAACTGAAAGAAATGGGCCGGGAAGGGCAGGTCCTGCCCGAGCTCCTGTGGCCGGCTCCTGGACCCATCCTCCCTGGGGGGCCGCAGCAGCCCCTCACCTTTGGGGAAGAGGCACCTGGGCCCGGTGCTGCCAGCCTGCGTGCCAAGGGTTGCCCGGGCAGCGCCGCTGGGCAGCACCGTTGGTAACGGCGGCTCCCTGGGGCAGGCCAGTGGGTCTCCCAGCAACGCTTGCTCCGTCCCCGCAGCCCAGAGGACTCCACGGCTCTGTGGCTGTTTTTGGCCTCACGTCTTTCCGCCACTACCGGCCCCCTGCCCAGGGGAGCGAGGGCCCTGTGGCTGTCCAGCATTGGCAGAAGGTGCAGATTGTCCTTTGCTCTTTTGGTGCTTGGGCACCGGCAGGACAGGTCTCCAGAAGGTCCCCCTGCCCCCGGCCAAAGGTCCGACCCGCCGGTGGGCCTTCAGCCCGGGCTGTGCCCAGTGCCAGTGAGCACATGGCTTCTTTCTTTGTGCCTTAGCCACTGTGTGTTCCTGGGATGCAGACGGCGCAGCCAGGGGCTGGGGTGTTCATTTTATTTTATTTAATAATTTACACCTAGATAGCCACCTGTGCCTGGTGACTACCAGGCTGAACAGGGCAGCCATGGACAGTCCAGGGTCTCAGTTCTGCCAAGGGGAGAGATTCCACTGATATCATCAGGCCCAGAGAGGGACAGTGACTAGCCCAAAGTCACACAGCAACCTAGTAGTCGCTCGGAGACAGAAACCCTAGTCTTCCAATCCAGTTCTTCCTCGTTTCTGCAGGTCCACTCTGTGCGGAGGGGACGGCCAGTTTTGAACATCATGGTGCCTGGCGATGTGGCAGACTGCGCCACGTGTCTCTTGAGCTTTGTTTTTTTGTGTGTGTTTTTGATGTGTTTTGTGGTCTGGGGTGGAACCCAGCCTCTCGTGCATGCTAGGCCAGTGCTGCACCCCTGAGCTGCCCGGGTCCTGGGTCCTGCTTTTGAACCGGGGAGGCTCAGGGCGGGGCATGGCCGCCTGGGGCTCTGCTGTGCCCTGCGCTTGCCCCGGGACCCTCCGCTTGCGGGTCGGGGCTCTTGCTCAGCTGGGGCAGGCGCACTCAGGAAGCTGGCTGGGCCGCGCTCCGCTTTCCACCAGCTGTTTTTCCAGCCCGGCCTCCTAAGGCTTGTCTCCGCAGGTGCCTCACCTGCGCCCCGCCCTCCTGCGCCCAAGGCGCTCCCTTGGGCTGGCTGGAGGGTGGGGCCGGGTGGGCACAGCACCGCCCACCTGGTCTCCGCCCTGACCTGGGCGCAGCAGAGGCTGGGTCCCTGCCTTCCCCGCCCCACCCCTGCGAGGCGTCCTGCTGAAGCCAGCTCTTGGGTTGCCCTGCGTCGCTGTGGGTGG
This sequence comes from Sciurus carolinensis, assembly GCF_902686445.1. Taxonomy (NCBI): domain Eukaryota; kingdom Metazoa; phylum Chordata; class Mammalia; order Rodentia; family Sciuridae; genus Sciurus; species Sciurus carolinensis. The sequence goes on along the minus strand of NC_062213.1, from coordinate 198,745,669 downwards.
GCAGTGGGTACAGCTGCTGGATTGAAGCAAATCGCCCGTTAGACCGAATTCCAGGTCAACATGAGCACCGGGTGCGGCACTGACAGCCGTGCTTGGGCCGGAGGCACCCGCGGCTGCTCTGCGGCTCGCTCTCTGCCCCTGGGCCTTTATCCTCTTTGCTTTGTTTCCTTATGCTACATCTGGGAACCCCAGTGGGTGACAGCCCACAGCATAGGTGACACCCGAGACCTCAAGTAATGACACAGGTCTGTGCAAGGTCGGGACCCCTGCCTGGGCCTGGGGCGGAGGCCAGGTCTCTCGGCTCCGCTGTCTGCCCCACACTCGGGAGCTTCCCCAGGGTGAAAAGCGCAGGACCTCGCCTTCACCCGCAGGGTCACGTGCAGACGGACGCACCTCAGCAGCCCCATTTTGTTGTGAGACAGACTCTTGGTGAGTCGTGGGGACAGGAACCTGGTAGGATGGGCAATTCAGGACCATTGATGAGGGAGAGGAAGTTCCAGAGTCTTGGGTATAGCCCGAGGTGGCCAGCCAGCAGGGGCCATGGAGCTGGGGCAGGGCCTCTGTCTCCTGGCCTCCCCGGCCTTCCTCCTGCTCTCTCCCCTGGCTCCCACGTGCTGGGCTCAGGCACCTCTGGCCTCCAGCCTCCTCGTCCTGCCCCACGGCCACCTCTTAACCCTGGACGGCCAGCGGCCCGTCCTGCAGGATGGCCTGGTGCTCCCGCAGATGGAGCCCGCCCTGGTCCGCTTGCTGGTGTGTGCCGCTGCGCTCTGGGGCCTCTGGAGGCCCAGGCTGTCCCTTCTCCCTTCCGCAGAGCTCGTAACAGAGGCAGGGAGGGGCCCCAGCAGCCCTCCAGAGGCCTGGACGGCCCGTCCTGCCCTTGAGCAGCCCAGTGCCTGCACATGGCCTGCTCCCTGGTGAGCGGGTCCTCCCACCTGGGTTCGTGGCGGGGCCTTGCGTGGTGACCCCAGGGCCCAGGCTGAGGCATGCGTGGCAGGGGGCAGGTGCTGGTGGCCTCTTGGATGGGTGGAGCCGCTGGACAGACTGAGCAGCGGGGTGTGTGCTGCCTGCCATGAGCACCCTTGAGACCCAGCAGGGGGACACAGGGCCTGCCCCGCCCACGCCAGCCTCCCACGCCAGCCTCCCACACTAGTGAGGGTTCCTGGAGGTTGTCTAAGGCCCTGGGCAGCCAGTCAGAAGGCCGGGAGCTGTGACTTCCCCTGGGCTGTGGCCCTGAGGGCGAGACCTGTGGCGCGAGTTCAGGTGGGCGGGGCTGCGCAGGCGCAGGCCAGGGGCCAGCGTTGGGGGCCTGCACTGGGGGAGGACGGGGAGGGGGCTGCGGGCAGGAGGTGACTGGAGCCTCCCTCACACGGGCACTGCACCCAGGGCGGCCTCCGGGTGGTGGAGGAGGGCGAGGTCCTGGCACCGTCACCAGCCCCTTTCTGAGGGCCCCCGGGCGTGGAGGGGCGACGGCCTGGGCCCCCTGCCCTGGGCCCGGCTCTGCCCCGGGCTCTGCCCCGGGTCTGCCCCACTTCCCCTGGAGACCAGAGGAAGCCAGGGAGTTGGGCGGGTGGAGCGCCTTAGACGGGAGGCGCTGCCCCGCCCGCAGGGACCCCGAAGCTGACCAGGGGTGGGTGTCAGGCTGGGGGCAGGGGGACCTGCTCACCCTCCTGGCCGAGGCCTGGCGACCCAGGCGGTACCCACCACACCCTTCTGTGTGTGACCTTCAGGGGTGAGGATGGCGCCCCCAGGCTCCATGGGATGTGCCTCCCGGGGCAGCTGCCGGATGTCCCCCGGTCCTCGCGGGACGCCCTGGCCCCTCCCAGCGCCCTCTCGGAGCAGGAAGGGAGGTGGGGCGAGACTGAAGACTCATCAGATGCCCCTCAGGGCCACTGGGTGCCACGTGCTGCCCAGGCACAGGGAGACCACTGGACAGGACTCCCGGGCCTTGGCATTGCTGACGACTAGACAAGTACCCAGGGCAGATTATGAGCTCGTGGCTGAGCCCTGGAGGCTCAGGGGCAGGGCGGATGGCCCTGAGCTCGCCTGGTGCCAGGGTGGATGCCCAGGGCCTCCGCCCTCCCACCCCGACGCTGACCTTCAGCTTGGAAAGAGTCCGATCAATAAAGAGTTGAGGAGCGGCGTCCAGGAGGCCAGAGAAAGCCGAGGCCAGGTGCAGACGTCTCAGTGAGGAGGCGGCCACAGAAGTGGGGAAGGGAACCGCAGGGGCAAAGGCCCTGAGGCTGGAGACAGCTTGGTGTGCGTGTTCCAGGGACGGACCCGGTGGCTGGCCCGTGGGGACAGGCGGAGGGCGCATGAGTTGGGGCCACACCAGAGCCTCAGGCCTGCTTCAGGTTTCAGAACGTCCCTGCCATGTCTCCAAGGGGAGGTTTGTTTACCTTGGTGATGAGCCACTGAAGAGCCGTCCCCCAGCGGTCTGTGCGGCCGCCTCCCGTGGTGGCCTGCTGTTGGCTGTAGCTCAGGCGAGCAGACCCGGAGAGGGGTCATCGGCCTGCGGGGCCAAGCTAGTGGAACGCTACAGCGGCCCCCTCTCCCTGTGGGGTGCTAGTGCCTCTGGGCCTGAGGGGAGGGGACGCTGTGCTCTCCTCAGCCTCATCCCTGGGGACTTGCTGTCCCGGAGCTGGATTCAAGTGCCGCGGGACCCTCAGCGGCTGGTGTTGCTGTTCCTGCAGACGCGCCGCCCGCTCGCTTTATGTGTTTATTTATTTTTATTTTATTTTTGGTACTGGGAATTGAACCCAGAGGCGCTTTGCCACAGAGCCACACCGCCAGCCCTTTTTTGTATTTATTTAGAGACTGGGTCTCGCTGAGTTGCTTAGGGCCTTGCTAAGTTGCTGGGGCTGGCTTTGAACTCGCGATCCTCCTGCCTCAGCCTCCCAAGCTGCTGGAATTACAGGCATGCGTCACTGTCCCCGGGCAACCTTGTGACCTCCTGAGCTGCCTAATCTCAGCCTCTACCTCCTATTCTGTTCCATGGGGTCGTGATGGCACCTGCCTTGGGCTCAGGGGAGCACCTGAGATGGCGTTAGGACGCGTGACCACACGCTGTGCTCCTGACTGTGGTGGGCACTGCTAAGACTTGGCCACTGGGTGCACACCCACAGGGTGGTGGCAGTAGCATGGCGCCCCGGGACCGTGGCAGGCTGGGGGTCTCTGCAGGCTGGGTGGGGCCCAGGGAGGGGCTGGACCCTCGGGAATGAGGTCTGGCTTCGGGGTGGGGGCGGGTCCTCCCTGCACACCCGCAGGGAACGCCGGAAAAGCACACTGAGAAGCCAGAGCACCTCTGAGTGCCCCAGGAGAGTGGTGACCAGCCGCGCCCTCTAACGCTGTGCCCTTCTCCCCTAGTGCTCCTGCGGGAGGAAGTGTCTCGGCTCCAGGAGGAAGTTCACCTTCTCCGGCAGATGAAGGAGATGCTGGCCAAGGACCTGGAGGAGGCGCAGGGCGGCAAGGCCTCCGAGGTCCTCTCAGCCACCGAGCTCAGGGTCCAGCTGGCCCAGAAGGAGCAGGAGCTGGCCAGAGCCAAAGAGGCCTTGCAGGGTGAGTCTCGCGCTCGGCCGCGCTCCGCCCGGCGCTTCCTGGGGGGCGGACCTGTCTCGAGGCGTGGCCCTCGTACCCTCCTGCAGGGAGCCGCCACGCACCGTCCACCGGGGCTGGCCGTGGGCCCCTCCCGTGGGGCGTGAATCACGGGTGGGCTCTTAGCTGGACCAGGAGGCGGACCCAGTGGTGGGTCTCTCTCCCGCCCCTGGCGACAGCGTGGCTGGACTGGTTCCTGGCTCAGAGGCGTCTGTGTCCCACCTGTCCCTCTGGCTCACCCTGGGGCTCTGCAGGATGGGTTCCGGCCTCTGCTCACGCTTCCCGCTAAGAACGGAGCATGCCGGCTAGGCGCCCGGGGAGGAGCGGGAAGGGACACGGTGGAGGTGTCCAGGTGGTGTCTTGACCAGATGGACGTGGAACCCCGGCCACCATGTGAAATCTGCTCTAGCACTGGGTCAGCCAGAGCACCGAGGGTCCGGCCTGGTTCCCTGGAGCTGGCTGGGGACCCAGCAGCTCCCTCTCCCTGTCTCCTAGGAGACCTCACCCCCTCTGGGGGCTCAGGAAAGTCTCGGGTTCTTTGAAAAAGGTCAAAAGCCCTCGTCTGACCTGCCAGCTGGTGCAGCGCTTGGGGTACTCGGGCCTGAGACCAGGGGTTGGGGGGAGCCTCGGGGTCTGCTCCTCGCGGGGTTGGGGACTCAAGGAAACGAGCTTTCCAGGAAGCCTGGGGAGTCGATGTCCAGGGAGAGCCGGGACCCAGCGCGTGTCTGTGCTGCCGAGCGGGATGGACCTCCCGCCCTCCCGTGGGGAGCTTGTCTGGCGGGGTCACAGAGACAGTGGGTTGGCCGTGGTGTGCCTTGGGGCCCAGCCGAGGCGGCACGCTTGGGGTGCCGTTTGGCCAGTACCTGAGCCTGCTGTTCACACAGCCGCCAGCGGTCAGACAGGTCTTTGTGGACCACCCGCATCCCGGATGCCAGCGTCTCCCCACGTGCCTTCCCCGGGTGGGGCCCCAGGTCCTGGGAGTCTCCCGTGAAGGCATCGCCGGGCCGGGTGGTTCAGGCGGACGTCCTGGGTCATTCGGAGCGTGTTGGTCCTGTGGAGAGTGGGGCTGTGCGGGAAGCTGCCCCTCAGCCACCGTCCCCAGCCTCTCTTCCAGGGACACAGCGCCCCACCTTCCCCATCCTTGGCCAGGCTGAGTTCCCACCCGTACTTGCTCACTAGGACGTGGGAGGAGGAGGTCCCTGGACCCAGAGGCAGGGCAGTCAGCTCATGTCCCCACCGCTCCCGAGCCTGGGGACAGACACCCTAGCTTCTCTGAGCCTGTTTCCAGGCCCTGCTGGGGGACGCCATGCCCACAGCATGCAGAATCGCGCACGGGCCCCCAGTTTGCCGGGGTGCCGGGACCCACAGCCGCTGCCCAGCTGTGTTGTCAGGCGTTGTCTCCTACGTGCACACGATGCTGAAGCTCCACCTGCGAAGAGCAGGCCCCGCCCCGGAAGAGACCCACCATAACAGAATAAAGCAGGACAGCCACAGCGGCTCCCGTATCGAGAGTCCCTTAACACTTAGGAATTGTTTGTTTTTATAATTTTCTACGCGATATTCTCAGACCACGGTTGACCACAGGCAGCTGTAGCCCAGGAGGGTCTGCAGCAGGTGATTCCTTCCAGCTCGGTGCAGGAAGCTCTCCTGTCCATCGCCAGCGGCCTGTGGCCTCACCCAGAGGTCCGCCGGGTTCCTGGGCGGCTCCCCTGCAGGAGGAGTGACGTGGGCAGCCGGGACTTGTCAGAGTCCAGCCAGGCGGAGCTCTGCGCCAGGTCTGTCCAGAAACCCTCCTCGGCCACTCGCCCCAGTCCTGCTGGAGCCTGAACCCTCCACCTCAGACACCCGAACGAGGTCAGGGAGGTTGGGTGGCTTGGCCAAGGTCACAGAGGTCACCAGCAGCCGGGGCAGAGACATTTCACGCCCTCCCGCACGCCTCGTGTCGCCTCTGCCTGCGGCTCCCTGGGATGCAGCCGGTCTGGATGCAGGAGACAGAGGCCGGCTAGCTCAGTCATGGGGATGGAGGCTCCAGGGTCAGGCCTGGACTGCACCCCAGCTGTGACACTTGCTAGCTGTGTGATCTTATAGAAATTCCTCAGCCTCTCTGAGCTCTAGTTCCTTTGCTGTGAGGTTAATAGTAATAACTGTGCTTACCATGGGTGCTAATAATAGTCATGACTCCCTGGGTCGGAAGGACTAAATGAGATAGAAGGCACTTGGCTCAGCGCCGGGTACTGTTACTGCAGATACTTAGTGATGATCAGGTGGCAGGGCCTTGGCAGACCTCCCTGGATCTGCTGGGCACTGTTGGCTGCCTGACTGGCATTAGGGGTGGCCCAGATCTGAGACTCCCTGGTGCCCCTCCAGGCTCAGGGTAGCAGTGCCCTGCAAGGCGTTGGGCCGGGCACCGCAGGCCACCTGGCGCATCCTGGAACTCCGCAGTCATAAAGATGCTTCCTCACCCGCCGCAGCGCGTGGTGCGTAAATTGCAGACAGATGTGGGCAGGAGGAGGCATTTCTGTGCTGTGACGAGTAGCCTGAGAACAGGGGCCCAAGCAAAGCCAGCAGCAGATGTTGGGCACCACCTGCTAACAACCGCTGTCCCTGTGGGGAGGACACAGAGGCCACTTGGCATCCCGCCCCCACCCTGGCCTTGCGGTTTGGCCGAGACCTGAATTTTAGGATTAGGGCCTCCAGCAGACCCCAAAGCGCAGTCCATGGTTCCAGCGTTGAAGCAATGAGGAGGAGCAAGCGGGGGCAGGGGCGTGGAAGCTGCCTTTGCTCCCTGGGGGCGAGGGTGGGGTGTCTGATTCAGGAGCGTGGTCCCCTCGTGAGCCTAGAGCAGAAGCCCTGCGTGCTGAGCAGGGAACAGCCCGGTCACGTGTGACTGCCCCTGAGTCCCCGCCTGACCCCGTCCTGCACACGCGGTGCGACTGCAACCGGGGAGACGGGTGTCGCGATTTCTCCCGGCTCCTCCGTTTCATGACTTCCCTGCCAATCAAGGCATCGTGGAAACAATGGTGATGGAAATTTGCTTCTTTCATTTTTCAGCCTCTAACAGCATGTTGAATGTGCTGAGCGTTTTCCCACAACAATAAATACTCTTTGAAAACATAATTTTTAACGACGATATAATGTGCTCCCAAGTGGAGGCACCATAATTTATTTAGCCATTTTCCTGTTATTGGACATTTAAGTCATTTCCACTTTCTCTCTCTCCCTCTTTCTCTGCTGTTATATAACCTGTCACACAACATGCCAATAAAGATCATGCAACTAAATCCTTTTCTTGGGACAGCATCACTCCAACTTTCTGATCCGAGGACCCCCTTACATATCCACAGAACTGAGCATCCCACAAAGTTTTTGTTGCTATGTCTGAAATTCCCGTTTACCATTCTAAAAATTCAAACTGGAAAAAAAGGTCTCGATATTCAATAACTTCTTTTCAAATAATAATGAACCCATTATATCTTAGCGTAACTAGAATCCTTGTGCCACGAGCAGCAACTGTATTTTCCCAAACGGAAGGGTCTGCGTGAGCAGGGGCCTGGTTCTCAGCCTTTTCTGCAGAAGCCTTTGAGGTCCGGCTTTGCGGCCGCCGCTTCCCCTCTCTGCTCCTTCGGTCTTTTGCAATGTGCTGTTTTGGTTGAAAATCTGGCATCACACAGCTCTGTGGCTGAACAGAGGGCTGTCTTAATTACGGACATTCCCCGATGCCACACTGCGCTCTCTGGGCGAGAGTTTACTGAGGGTTGTTGCTCTGCGGATCCCAGACCTTTGCCACCTGTACGCTGCTGCATTGACTTCAGCTGGGCCGGTTCTGCTCTTCAGAAGGATATTTTATCCTCACGTCATTTCTTTTTTTCTTCCCGGTTGTTGGTTTGTTTTTGCTGTAATGGGAATTAAACCCAGGGTCTTTGCACATGCTAGTGCTCTACCACTGAGCCACATCCCCAGCCCTTTATTTTTCTATTTTCAGACAACATCTCACTAAGTTGCCCAGGCGGGCCTCCAACTTGCGATCCTCCTGCCTGGGTCTCCCGAGCCACTGGGATTACAGGCGTGCGCCACTGTGGCCCGACCTCAAATGCGATTTTTATAAAAACATCATACGTTGATCATAGGCTTCCTGAATTGTGATCTTCCGAGTGTTGATGTGTTTCCAGTATCAAAACATGGCCTGTGTCGACATCGCCGCCAGCCTCCTCAGAAAGGCCTCAAGAACTGAGAAGCTCTTAATGTCGTGGTGGTAGAACTTTTGATTTTTTTTGCTCCGCTGCCCAAGGTTTATCATTGGAGACAGATGCTGGCGATGGTTTTCCTAGAGGTAAGAGTATCTCGGTTCATTTGTACGTTTAGTTCACCCCTTGGCCAGATACCGTGGCTTAGAAGTTTCGTTTGCTCCAGCACAAATGGTTTGTGCAAAGGTGGCTAGTTTAGCTTGCAACTTAAACAGCCGCACATGTTTTTGAGTTAGCCGCTGTTCTTTGGTATGCAGCACAAGACCCAAAAGTGTGTACGCCATTTCATTAAAAGGGCATTTTTACTTGGGCGATCAAACTTTAGCAAAATGAAGAGCTTTTACTGCTTGTTGGGTGCATCCTCGTGTGTGTGTGCTGGGATGGAAGCCAGGGCCTCTGGAAGGGCTCTCTACCCCTGAGCCAAGTCCCCAGCCCCAGCAAAGGCACCTTTGAGGAAAATGCTGGTGTTTTAAATATTCGTGATTGTTTAATGTAAAGAACATTGTGGGGGCTGGGCTGTGGCCCAGCGGTAGAGCGCCTGCCTGGCCCGTGTGAGGCACTGGGTTCGGTTCTCAGCACCGCATATGAATAAATCAATGTCCATCAACAACTAAGAAAAAAAATTTAAAAAGAACATAATGGTGACTGTTTGAGTTTGGTGCTGGCGTCACAGTCTCTAAGATGTCAGCTGGCTTTTGAACCAACCACCAGATACTAAATGTGGTTTAAAAAAAAGGCAGGCAAGTACCTCACAGCCTTGAGGTTGTTTGCCCAGCAGCCTCGTCTCTGCCCCTCTAGCACATGGAGGCGCGTGTGGCGATAGACACGTCTTTCCTGGATGTACCTCTAGTGTCCCCTCCCCTCTGTCCACCAGAGTCGTTATACTGGGGCTTTGTTCTCCCCTGACTCCCCAATGGCCACTGTTCCTTCCAGCCCCATTCAGGCTTGGGTCCTCAGGGAACGTCTTGACCAACCTCCCTGCCCAGGGGCGGGAATTAAGGTAGCCAGTCAGGTGTCCGGAGAGGAGGTCGGCCAGATTCCCTGGTGGGCCCAGTGCAGTCACAAGGGGCCTTGAAAGTGGAAGGGAGGCAGAGGAGTGAGAGGAGCAGAGGCCAGAGCTGTTCAGCCTGAGGACGCAGGGAGCAGGCAGGGGCAAGGAGTGGGGGCCACCTCCCCAGAACCCCCAGCAGAAACAGCCCTGCCAACACCCTGATTAGAGCCCAGCAAGATCCAATGTGGACTTCTGACCTCCAGAGCTGCAAGGCCATTTGCATAGTCTCCAGCCCTCGATTGTGAAGATTCACTCCAGCACAAGCAGAGAGCTTCTTCTCCCCTGCACTGGGCAGCCCCGGATGCTGGTCTTGCCCAGGACTTAGCACGTGTGGGGTCATCTCCTCAGTTGACCCCTGCAAAGCTGGATGTGGTGGCGCACGCCTGTAATCCCAGCAGCTCGGGAGGCTGAGGCAGGAGGACCGCAAGTTCCTCCAGCCTCGGCAACTTAGCGAGGACCCAACAGTTTAGTGAGACCCTGTCTCAAAATAAAAAAAAAAGAAAGAAAGAAAGGACTGGGGACGTGTGGCTCAGTGGTTACATGTCCCTGGGTTCAACCCCCAGTACCAAAAAAATAGGCCCCTGCAGAGCAGAGCACCCGGAGCAGGGCTGACCGCTCTCGCTGTGCAGACCCTCACGAGCCTGGAGGAGCAGAGCAGAGTCTGTCCGACACTGTGCTCCGTGAATCCGCCCAAAGTTCTTGCACGGGAAACTTAACCCCCAGATTCAGGTGGTGATTTTTGTAACACGTAGTGGGGTTTGGGAGTGGAACCTTTAGGCAGTTACGGTTACGTAAGGTCATGAGGACAGGCCCCGAGCACATCAGTGGTTTTATGAGATGACGAGGTGCCCCGCCTAACACACCTGGCCCCCTCTCCACGGATGCTCTCGCCACGTTACCTTGAAGGCTCTCGGGTGCTCCTGGACCTTCCAGCCTCCAGAACCCTGGGCTTACCAAACCTCTATTCCTTATAAATCACCAGTCAGAGTCCCTCTGTCATAGCCACAGAACATGGACCCAGACTCTGAGTTTCCTCCTTACAGAAGGAGTGAGCGATGTCTGCCGAGGCCTCGCCCCACCTCGGAATGAGTCACCTGCCCCAGCCCAGCCTCCCTGGTTGAATAGTGTTTCTGTAAATGGCCTTCTGGGCCTGGAAAAGAGGGTCCCTGGTGTAGACAGCCCTGCCTTGAAGGGTTTTGGATTGCAGACCTTATCCTGAGCCCCGAGGGCGCAGAGGTGGGAAGCCATTGTTCTCAGGTCCGGCAGGCCAGCTCGCTGAGCTGCACGTGTCAGTGGGTCTGCAGACAGTGGGTGGCCCAGGTGGCTGCTGAATGGAGGGATGCGTCACCCGCCAGGACGGCTGTGCCTCTTGCTTTGCGTACACGCGTCGTCACCACAGCGCCGTGTGGGTGTGGAAAGCCCCTCCGTGTCTCCTGCAGCCTGCCCACACCTACTCTCTGTTCTTGGTCTCGTTCCTTCCTGTTCACACTCGGTGGCATCTGTGTGTTCCCCGAAGCCACCACCACCTTCCTCAGCCCCAGTCCTCGCCGGGTGGCCCTCAGGGCTGTTCAGGGTGTCCTCCAGCCCCCCAGCCCTGATATGGAAGGCTCTTGACTGGTGAATCTCAGGACTCAGTAGAAGCTTCCAGAAAGTTCAACTCTGCGGGCAGAACATCTTCCTGATGTACCATCAGCTACTTTTAAGTATTGTGAGCAGATCCTCTTGAAGTCTTCTTAAACCCCAGATGTGATCCAGTTGATCATTTAATTTTACGGTAGTTTGGAGATTTACCAAGCAGTTGCAGGGCGAGCCCAGAGTTCCCACATACAGCCTCCCTTTCAGCTGCTTAGCATCTTCGATTACGTTGCAGGTGCCTCTAAAGCCATCTCTAGCACCGCGCGGGCGGGGACCCTGCAAGGCTGGGAGCCTTGCCAGCCATGACTCTCACCATCCCCGACACAGATCCTTTTACGTAGGATCGGCTCTCAGAATCCACCCTCACGTCTCAGGTCCTGGTAACTGACTGACTGCGCATTGGCGCAAGCTTTGGTTCTTTTACTTTTTGTGCCCACCCCCTCCCCATATTTACTTTTTGATTGACACATACCAGTGTGACCTTTCAATTCTGTATATGTTGTCTACTGATCAAATCAGGGTCTTTAGCACATCCGTCACTTAAGCTTGTATTACTTCGTCATGGTGAAAACATTCCAAGTCCCATCCCAGTGATTTTGAAATACACGATGCATGACGGTTGGCTGGGTCCCTGCTGTGCTGTGGACTCTAACCTGGTCCTCCTAACATTGGGCCTGTGGACCGGCCTCTCCTGTCCCCTCGTCCTCTACCCCCCAGCCCCTGGTGGCCACCGTGCTACGTCAGCTTCTTGAGACCAGCTCTATTTGTAGATCGTGCATGTGAGTGAGACCTCCTCACCGCTTACCCAGGGGACTGGAGTCCTGGTCCTCATGCGGGGCTCTCAGTGCTGAGTCCTCGACCCCCTGCAAGTTGGAAAGGCAGCCTCTACCATTCCCTGACCCCCAGTGTCCCTCTCAACTCCCCATCTGCCAGGCCAGAGTCCCCTCCCTCAGCCCTGCTTGGACACCTCGGATGGATTCTTACTGATCCCGCGACGTGTGAAGGCGCTAGTGGTGGAGTCCTCCTCATCCTGAGGACAGCAGCCGGCTGGTTGGTTGAGAGTACCCCCTGCCCGCCCACACTCACTTTGGAATCGTTCCTGGGCCCCGCCGTCCTTCCCTTCCCAGGGTGGAGGGAATCCATGCCCACCTTCAGTTGGCACGGCTGAGGTGTGGACGCGGAGTCGCCACTCCTGAGGAATGACCCTTTCAGCCAGCCTTGGTGGCGCTGGCGATGTCCCGGGCACTCCCCCATTGCGGTGCCTGCGTGAGCTGCCCCTCCCGGCAGCTTTGTTGGATGGGCAGCTGTTGGTAGCCTCAGTTCTCCCAGCTGCAAAATGGGGATGAGAGAGGTTTGGGACTTCTGAGGTCCCGGCTGGGAGACTCTGGAGCCAGGTCTTGCCCCTCAGTGAGCCTGTTGTCTGTTCTTCAAAGACATTTTTAAAAGATCCATCTTTGACTCTGAGAGAGTGACGATATCAGGAAAGAGGGGAACCAGATGGGGAGGAGAGGAGAAAGAGGGGCGGAGCCGGGTCCCGAGGTCCTGCGGGGCCGGGAGGCGCCGGGTTTGCTGATCCTTTCGCCGTCTGCTCTGGAAGTTGTCCCAAGGAACAGAGGCTCAAGGCCGGTCTGGGCCACGTGAGCCTGGGCTGTGCTTCCCACCCCGCACCGCCATCCCTCTGCAGCGCGGGGAGCACGCCCAGCCCCAGGAACGCCAGCAGCGGGGGACAGTCGTACGTAGGTGCCAGCAAGGTCACCGACCGCGAGCCTCGCTTTTCATGAAGCGCCTCCTTCCCGGAGGGTCAGAGGTGGATCCAGCTGACAGAGGTCTGGCGAGAAGGGCCCAGTGCGCCAGCTGCCGTCCCAAGGCCTGGACTGAGGCCCTGTTAAACTCCCTTCAGAGCTGTGGCCTCGTCCCTCTGTCCACCTTGGCCAGCCTTGCCACCGACCGGGTCAGGACACAGCCTGAAGCCACGGCAGGAAAATGAAGCCCACGCTGGCCTCTGTCTCGGGAGAAGCACTTTGGCTCGAGCCTGGGAGGGCGGTGTCCTCAGAGCTGGCCTCTGGTGGGGTGGACTCCTGTCCCCTAGACACCAAGCTCAGCTGCCGTGAGCCCAGTACGAGCGTGGACACGGGTCAGGTGTCATGGCCCAGACCCATTGCTGTCCCGGCTGAGCCAGGGCCCTGGGGCTGAGCTTCCTCAGGGCGGCCTGGGGAACGGGCACTACACGAACCCGGGGCACCTCCTGGGGCCAGCCCTGCCCCGAGCTCTCCAGACACCTCACTGTGTCACCCACACGCCGGTTCCCCTGCAGAGATGGCGTCAGCCTGACTTTGCAGTTAGGGAAACGGAGTGTCCAAGAGAGTCAGAGAGCCTGGCAGCCGCGGCATGTGGATTTGAAGCCTGAGCCTGACCAGGCCCCTCGCCGCTGCGTCTGTGTTGATTCTCAGTCGTTAGGAAGTCAACCTAGTGTGCGTGAAATTCAGAGAACGACTCACCCGTGGAGCAGATCCCGACAAAGGTCCAGCGTTGTTCTGGGCACAGGAGTGTCTCTGTCAGCAAGGGTCTCTTCTCTAGAGCTCACATCCTAGGAGACTGTGCCATCGTCCATGCTGCGTAACAAATGGGCCGCAGAGCTCAACGGTGTGAAACAGCCACCCGTTTTCTTTACCTCTTGTGATCTTGTGTGTTGGGGATTGGCAGGGCTCAGCTAGGCAGTGCGTGGGTTCCATGTTGTGCTGGCCAGGGCTCCCTGAGGTATTCTGCTGGACGTCCGAGGTGGCTTCCTTGAGACTTCTCTGTTTCCTTGGCAGGATGGCTGGGCACAGCTGGGCCCCTGCAGACCCACTTGGGCACCCCCAACATGGTGGTCAGACTTTCTGCCTGGACGCTCGGAGCTCCCACGGAGGGTTCCGGAAACCAAGGTGCAAGTTGCAGGGCCCCGTGACCCTGCCCCACAGGTCACTTAGCGTCACTTCTGCCACGTTCTACTGGTGACAGGCCAGCTAGACTCCACACTATAAAAAGCATATGGTGAGAGATTCTGTTTTGTCCATTTTTGCAAAAATACCATCTGCCCAGAGGGGAAGAGCAGACCATTAACACAGCAATGGCGAACTGCAGGGCGAGTTAAGACCTTAAGTCCTGTGGGAAGGTAGCCATTTACGACGGGGCGAGAAGACCCGAGACCAGTCTGCCCAGGGCATCACGGCCCCAAACCCAGAGCAGCCCCGCTGCCCATCAGCAGATGAATGAGCGGGGAAACTGGTGTCCCCACAGCGGAGAGCAGCAGTAAGTTTTCTGCACACGCAGTGACATGGAGCAGCCTCAGCGGCAGCAACCTGGCAGAAAAGCTCAGGGAGGTGAGTCTACTCCTGTGCAGATCCTGGCGGAGGCACGCTAGCTCAAAGGGACAGGAGGAGGCTGTGGGGGGCGTGCTGTGTCCACCCTCTTGATTTGGATGTTTTTGCAGGCGTAGACGTATGTCAGATCATGACAAGTGACACATTACGTATTTGTAGTCATTTATACAATTGGAAAAGCTGTGTTTACAAGGAGTCGGGTGGACCAGGAGCCCTGGGGTGCTGGGGTGCGGGGAGCACGGGGGCCTCCAGCCTCGCCTTCTTTCCCTGCCTCTGGCCTTAGTGGATCACAGGGGGGACCTGGCCCCTGGTGGGCAGAGTCCTTGGGGTCAGGCTGAGCATGCCAGGCGGCCCCCAGGGCAGGGGGACAAGCAGAGGGTCTGAGAGGCCCACATTCTAGGCACCAGACCAGCAGGGTCTGAGGCTGGCTTTTAAAATAGCCCTGAGCCCGTGAGCTGGCCCGCGGCCGGGCTGCCCCGGCCTCGGTGCCTCTGGAGGCGTTTTGGGCATGGAGCCAAGAGCTCAGACCCATCCCACAGTTGTTCCCATTCAGCTCGGGGGCCGCGCAACAGTTGAGAGAAGACTGAGTTTCGAGCCAGTGTCCCCACGAGTGCAGTGTATTTTGAAACTATATTCGACGTATTTATAGCTCGAGTAGTTTGTATATACCGATGGGACGTTTTTGTAAGTCAGGCGTGCGAGCGGTGTACATCCCGTAATCCTCTCGGCCGTGTTCCCGGCGGCCTGGTGAGGTGTTCTCCCCATTTTATAGATGAGAAGACTGAGGCCCGGCACTTGGAGATGTCAGTGGAGGAAGGCGTGGGTGCTGGACCTGCGAGGTTGGCCGGAGGACTGTGCCGTGGCTGTTGGCTTCTGGGAGTGGTTAATAGATTTCTCGGTGACGAATCGTTAGTGACCCTGCTGTCGGGGGGTGGCCTGGGCCCTTGGATCAGAGGCAGGGGCGTGGCCCTGCAGGGCCTCCTCGGGGAATGGGAAGGCTGGCCTGCGTGTTCTCCGGGAGACGCCGGCTCAGTGCTCAGAGCCCCTGGGAAGGCCAGGCGGCAGCCGCCTCCCACGGCCTGGCAGAGGCCCGCCGCCCTCGCCCAGCCAAGACGGGCCTCGGGCCCTCGGCTGCAGAGCCCCTGGGGCATGGCTCTGTCCGCCGACCCGGGCAGCCGGGAGCAGGTGCTCTGGGGCGTGAAGATCCGGGAACGTGGTCATGGGTCAGGTCCTGCTGGCAGAGCACGTGCCCGAGGAGAGGAGGAGGCCAGGAGCCTGTGAGCTCAGGCAGGGGCCCGAGCTGGACCCCGACCTTGACCCCGACCTTGGCAGAGTGCAGGAGAGGCCGGCAGGTGCTTCTCTCCGTGGGTTCTGCTTCTGAGTGGCCCTGGAGACGGCCCCGCTAGGTGGGCTGGGGACGTGCGGGCGGCTGGCGCTGAGTCTCCCTCTCCCACGCGGGGCTGGCCCCGGGCCGGGCTGAACACCTGGTGGAAAGCCCGAGGGGTCCTGGACACTCAGTCCCCAGCGAGGGGCTGACACTTGGCCTTTGCTGTGCTGGGGTTTGAACCGGGGTCCCGGGCCGCTGGGCGGGGCTGGCCTCCGAGCTACACGCGGCCTCTGCTCTGGACACTCTTGGGGCGGGGGCTCCCGGGTGAGGTCGATTGGTCTGACTGGGGTGCAGCCCTCCGATTGCCCCCATTCCTGCTTCTCGGGCCTGAGCCAGTCCTGGGGAAGAGGGACGGTGGAGGTGGGGCCCCTGCCAGGCCCTTGGGCTGCCACCAAGTAGGTGCTCAAGAAACGGGTGGGGAGTCGGGTGCGGGCGCAGGCCCCTGGGTACTGGCCCGCAGTCCCGCCCCAGCTTCCGAAAGGCCCTCAGCGTCCCTGGGCTGGCCTTGCTGGTTTTGTGACTTGTGGGCGCTGTCCTGGGCCCTGACCTCTCTCCACCTCGCGTGGCTGCCCAGAGGACCCGTGCCACGGGTTCCCGGGTGAGCAGGTCACGCTCCCTGCCTCTGAGTCATCTGGGGAATTTGTGCTCTTCCTTGAGGGCAGAGCCAGCTGGGGTGGCCCTGGTGGC
The DNA here is from genome assembly GCF_902686445.1 of Sciurus carolinensis. Lineage (NCBI taxonomy): Eukaryota > Metazoa > Chordata > Mammalia > Rodentia > Sciuridae > Sciurus > Sciurus carolinensis. Next base: position 198,729,712 of record NC_062213.1, on the reverse strand, counting down.
ACTAGGGGAGGGTTCAGCCAGGTGGCCTGGCCAGGCCTGCCCGGCCATGCAGTTTCTGTCCGGAGCTACCAGAGTAGTGCCCTTTAGGGAACTGGCTTAGAGGCTGGGTGGACCCTTCAGGCCGTCCTGCCCTCTGAGCCAGGGCCAGGCCCTGGGTGCGCTGGCCGGGGTGGGGCAGGGCTGGCCATCAGCAGCGTCGGCTCGGCCTCGCACCTGCTGTGAGTGCACGGCCGTTGCTGTCCCAGCCCAGGGCTGCCCAGGGCAGCTCTGCCCGGTTCTTACTGAAGACCTGTCCTTCCTGGGCCTGCCAGACTCAGGAAGATCCTTCTGGATCTTCTCCGCCCTGCGCGCGTCTGTGGGTGAGCAGCTTCCCTGGCGCCTCTGGAACCAGGGCTCATGGTGTGGTTCCTGCACCCGTCGGAGCCTTAGAGCTACTGGGACCAGAGGCAGCGTGGCGTCTGCAGTGTCCCCAGCACCTGGCGGCTGGATTGGCGTGACGGTCAGAGGGTCGCGTGTGTGACCCTGGAGGGGGTCCGGCGGGCCTCCCGAGGAGCTGGTGGACGCCCCGTCCCCTCTGCCTCTGGGAAGCCCCCAGCCTCTCGGCTTCCGAATGGGGGCTCTTCGTCGATAGGGCTTCTTCTTTCTGCTCTTCCGTCTTGGGCTGGCACTGGGTAGTTCCACCTGGTGACAAGTGGCTCCGCGCCTGCCGGGTCCTCACAGGCAGGAGGCCCCGTGTGCCGGGGCTGGTGCGCGGGATTGGCTTTCTGCACTGCCCCCGAGAGGGGGTCTCATACCAAGCCCCCCGTGGCCTCTGCTGCTGCTCAAGAGTTTGTTACAGCGAACGGGAGGGACGGTCCAGGAAGAGCGCCGCCCCCGAGCCCCGCGGCGACCGAGCAGTTGGGAGGGACACAGGGAAGCGAGGGGCCCTCTGCCGTTCTGGGTTCAGCCCGGCTCTCGGGAAGGACGTGGAGGATGGCGGGGTGTCCTTGCTGGCCACCTCCAGTGCCCCGCCAGCCAGAAGAGCAGCCCACAGCTCATCCCCCAGGCCGCACGGTCCTCCTCCCGCTTCGGACTGGTGGACAGAACCTCGGCCCGTCCCCTGACCCGCTCCAGGTCAGGTGGCCAGCAACCCCTGGCCCTGGGGCCCCCTTGCAAGACTCCCTGAAGAAGGGACACGCAGGCAGCAAGCCGGCAGGACGGACCCCCGTCCGCTGACCACGAGGCCTTTCCGGACTCCCTCCGTGCTCTGCTCTGTGGCCCCGTCTCCCCCACGTGGTCTCGACGTGCAGAATTCACTCGGGTGGCAGATGGGCACAGGAGGCCACCCGGAGGGGCAAAGGCTCCCAGAGACGGAGGGGCCCTGTGGGTGGCGAGGTCGGGGACCCAGAGGCAGCAGTGACTTCTAGGCTCTGACCTGGGAGCCGTGGGTGCGAATCCTGGCGAGTCGTCCCCTTCCCGGTAGCGCAGGGTTGGTGATGAGGACACCCGCGCCGGCTGCGAGGATCGGGAGGACGCCCGGGAGCTCAGGACGGTGAGCGCCTGTCGCCAGACAGCAGCCGCGTCCGGATGCTTTCCCGACACTCAGGGTGGCCGCATTCACTGCCGTTCAAACAGACGGGCGGAGGCTCTGTCAGAGGTTTTGCTGGGACAACGGCAGCGCACTGGGCCCATCAGACAGACGGGGTGCAGCAGGGCCCGAGTGAGGTCAGGTGACCAGGCGGGGGTGGCCGACCGGAGCCGGAGGCGGGGTGTTCAGGGTGTGCACAGGTGACCCTGCCCCACTGGACGGGAGGACAGGAAGAGTGACGCCTGTTCTCTGCTCCCTGCTCGGTACCCAGAGGCAGGTCCGAGGCTCTGCTCGGGCCGTCTGCGTGTTCCAGGACCTCCCGCCAGCTCAGCCTCATGATGTACGAGGTCGCCGCAGGCCACTCCATCCTTCAGGGACCTGAAGAAGACATGATCTTCCTGGTGACAGAGATGCACGGGCGTCGCAGGACCGGGAAGCCGTTCCGGTGCTGTGATGGATGGGGGCCGGGCCTGGAAAGGAGGCCTCTTAAATCACACGCGGCCTCGGCCAGAGCGGAGGCGAAGCCCTCGGACGGCGGCTCTGGAGCAGCGGCGGGCCCTGCGGAGGCCGCATCTCCCCACCCCGGGGACCTCAGCAGGTGCACCCGGTCCCTGCTGGGGCCGCGTATCCAGGCAACCGGCCTTCCTCATCCCTGTCCCCATGCCCAGCTCTCCAGGGTGGCCCCGGTTCCTGGGCGGCAGTTTCCCCGAAGAGGCGGAACCCAGGGAGTCCTTCCCCAGGAGGCAGGGAAGAGAGGTCTCTGGGAGAAGGTGACATGTCCCACCAGGCCCCGCAGGGAGCTGGGCCTCACTCCCAACCCGGACACTTATTGGAGTTTCTTGCTGCTTACAGGCTGTTCCTGAGGCCAGTTTTTAAATCTGTAAATAGAATCTTGATGCATTAGCGCAGCTCTGTACATCGAAGACCTTAGTCCCTCAAGTCATAGGCCAGTGGTGAATCTGTCTTAGGTAGTGAGGGAACTGCTCTCGCCTAAGCAGTCTTCATGCAAATCAGAAAAGTGCAATCTCTCTTCCAAGACAGATAAGGAAAGGGCACATTAAATACGGTCCTGCTAACCTGGTGATCAGGCCGTGGTCCTGCATGTGACCCCATGTCTAAGAGACTGTGGCCCAGTTGCAGAGTCTGGCAGGGGAGCTGCAGTCCAGCACTGACCATGACAAGGACAACACCAGCTACATTTTAGCTCACCAGCCTGCCCACCCAGGCACTGTGGGGCAGTGCACACACTGTGCAGCTGTCCATGGCTGCCCTGGGTGTGAGTCACAGTCATCTTTGCTGGTTGTAATGGGTATAAGGAATAATCCTCCCTTGATTTTGTCTGAAGATTTTAGTGTAGCCAGGCATGGTGGCACATGTCTGCACCCAGGCTACTTGAGAGATTAAAGGAGGATTGTAAGCTTGAAGCCAGCCTGGGCAAGTCAGTGAGAAGTTGTCTCAAAATAAAATTGAAAAGGGGCCGGGGACGCGGCTCAGTGGCAGAGTGCCTGCCTCGCCTGGGTGAGGCCGTGGGTCCTGCAAAAAAGAGAAAGGAAAGGAGGAGGAGGGACAGGGACGGCTGGGCCTTCGGACCAGGTCTGAACGGCGCCCCTGGTTCTCGGCCCCAGGCCCCACCAGGGTGCTGCTCTCACCTGAAGAACCTGAAGCGCTGGTTAGCGGGAAGGTGTCCCTGTGTCCCGGGGCGGTCCCCAGTGTGGCGTTACACTTCCTGAGCACCTCCCGTGTGCGGACCCTCACGCAGGCCTGGGAGCAGGGTCCCATTGCCCCCGCAGCGTTACAGGGCGGTCGCAGCAGAGCTCGCCCCCGGCCCGGCTGGAGAGCAGAGGCTCCAGGTCGGCACTCAGGCCACCTCCCTGCTGTTGCGTGGAAGGCCACACGCCTGTCTGACCCCTGAGGTTTCCCTGCGTCGTCATGTGCAGCCTGTGGTGGGGTGGGCAGCCTCGGGCCAGGGAGGGGTGGAACGGGCCCCCCGCTTGTCCCCTCTGAGCCTGGCCGCAGCTCTCAGCACCCTGAGGTCTTGAAGGGGACCCCGGCCGGGCCAGGCAGAGCTGGTCACTGGCTGAGTAGTGACAGGAAGCCGAGACCTCAGGGCCGGCCTTCCCAAACCCGCGCTTCTAAGACATCTTCCTGCGACCCCAGAACCCACGCCGAGGTGCAGTGCAGCTGGGGGAACCAAGGTCTCCTGGCTGACCGCGGGCAGCCCCGGGCACCCGCCAGTGGCCCTGGGCCTTCCCTTGGAGCGCCGTTGAGGGAGGCTTGGTCGCCAGAGCAAAAGACCAGAAGGCTGCTCTTGCCTGTTAAAGGCAGCGGAGCCTCTGTGTTCCGGGAAGGAGAAGGGGCTGCCCTGGGTGTCCCCAGGTACCCCACACTCTCCTTCCCTCTGCCGAGTTTCGCGGGGAGCATCATCTGGCTGCCTTGTTCCAGCCAGGGCAGGCCAGCAGGTGAGGCTGTGTCCCCCCACCCCCACTCTGGTGGAAATCCCAGCCCAGCCCGTGTAGGACCAGCCCTGGACTTGACCCCAGGGCCAGAGCCCTGCTGCTAGGCTGGAAGTGGACTGAGTAGATCAAAGGACTTGTTGAAAACTGTCAGAATAACCCTGCGATCTCCATGCTCGCCTCTCAGACCGCCAGAAATCCAAAGTACACCAGCATGCTCGGTCAGCAAGCCTGCAGGGGACAGCTCTCTCACAGGGCTGGTGGGACGGAAAATGACGTGGGCCCCGCAGAGGCATGTCTAGGGCTCTCCGGCAAAATGACCTGTGCAGCCAGGTGTGGTGGTGCACACCTGTAATCCCAGCAGCTAGGGAGGCTGAGGCAGGAGGATCGCGAGTGCAAGGCCGGCCTCCCCTGCGCATTTACACTTGGAAGCAGTGATCCCTCCGGCTTCTCGGATTCACCTCGGGATACGTTCTAAGGTACTAAGAAGCAAGCCTTGGCGTTTGCACAGGAAGCTTTCCAGTGCTGTTGGAGTAACGACCCGGAAATGGAGTGGAGCCGAGGAGACGTGCTTCTCTCCACAAGGGGCACGGTGCAGGGTCGGGATGGAGGGCGTCCGTCTATTCTTGGGAAGCACTGCTTTTTTTTTTTCCCTGAATATTTTCCATCCCTCCTGAGTTGACTTCTTGGGGACACAGTGAGTAGCCACCGAGAGCCAGCTGTTTACAGGATTCACATGCAAGGGCCAAGCAGCAGTGACCCTTGGGAGGGTTGCACCCCAGCGCCCTTGGCCCTGTGCTCTCTGATACCGTCCCCACGGGAAGGAACCAGGGCTCCTGGGACCCTCAGGGCAGTGGGAAGACATCAAGTGTGAGCCAAGCCCTGCGGTGCATGCCTGTGATCCCAGCGGCTCGGGAGGCTGAGGCAGGAGGATCGTGAGTTCAAAGCCAGCCTCAGCAACTTAGTGAGGCCGTAACCAACTCAGTGAGACCCTGTCTCTAAATAAAATGTAAAAAAGGACTGGGGATGTGGCTCAGTGATTAAGCATTGCTGGGCTCAATCCCTGGTATGAAAAAAAAGACAAAAGACACCAGGCGTGACTAGAATATCTTGTCCTTCGGTAAAGCAAGAACGCGTCCAAAGACAGGCCTCGCTGGAGGGGCTCCTGCTGGTGGTCGGGGGACAGTGGAGCATGGGTGGTCTGAGAGGGATGCATGATCCAGGGCACAGAGCAGGGAGGATGCGTGTTGATTGATAATTGTGGAAGGAACGAAAGAGAAAGTCCCCAGGAACAGACGGACTGAGACACGGGTTTCCTGCTGGGTGCCCCATGGACGGCACCTGAGGCAGGGCACCTGGCCTGTGTCACCAGGGCCCACCGAGGACACAGGGAGCCTCCTGGATTCAAGGAGCGATCAGGAACCAGGACAGCTCGCCGCAGCTCATGGTCCTTTTTCGGAGGCTGAATTGGGGGGTAAGACGGAAGCCATAATAGAGGCCGCAGGGGAGGCTGGCACGGGGGCCGAGCGCCGATGGACATGCGGTGAGTGGTGGGACCCATCGTGGGGACGGTCCTGCCCTGGGCGCTGGCCTCTCTGGCTCTGGCAGTGAAACAGCCTCACTTGCAAAGCACCCCTCCCCCTCACGCCCCGCGCGGACCCCGTGGGAGGAGCAGCTGCGAGTCCTCTGCAGACGGGAAGCGCGTGCGCAGGGCCGCTCCGCGGAACACCCCCAGGTGCTGACCGCTGTCCCTCTGGGTGGGCGCCTTCCCAGCAGCTCCGCGCCTGCCTGGTGCCCGCCCAGCGAGGTCCTCTGGGAGCCGAGACCTGCCTCTGTCACGGCCTCCACCCTCCGGTGGATCTCGGAGGACCTCGGGGACCACAGACCCGTCATCGTCCTGTCTTGATTCGCCTCAGGAAAGTGGAGCTGACCTCGGCATCTAAGCCCAGGGGTGGCGCTTCGTTGGGGAGGGGCCGCCTTCCCCGAGACTGGCACCAGGGTGGCACCCAGACCTGGTGGTTTAGAGGGAGAACCAGTGGCGGACTGATGGGGGGACGGGAAAGGTGAGCCCCGCAGGAGCCACGCGGGGTGCTTTGCACAGGGTGGCAGGCCTGGGGCTCTCTGGACCGCGGGCACTTAGCCTGGCCCCGGTGGGGCGGCGCCAGCAGGCAGTGCCCAGGCCCAGGGCAGGAGGGAAGGGGCGGGGCCGTGTCCCCTGGGGTCTGTGGTGCCAGGAAGGAGTCTGGACCTGAGGATGTGCCCCGTGGGATGCGGGTGGGACCTGGTCTGATCCTCATGGAGGACAGGTGGCCGGGGTGGCTGTCCAGGGGAGGCCTTGCGTCCCCCTCCGTCCTGGGCTCTAGGCAGGGAGCGTGGGGACAGACTGGGCTAGGACGCTGGCCGGGGGTGCAGCGGGCAAACCGCGGAGCCAGCGTGAGTGGGGAGGGGCGGGTGGGAGCAGGAGGGCTGCCTCCCTCGCACGCCGGCCTCGGTCCCCGCCGGGTGGCCCCGTCCCTCCGCCTTCCTGGGGCCCTCGGAGCGCAGTCCTCACTGTGGGCGGCGAAGCTGAGACTGTCCGCATTCCCGGGCAGGGGTGGCCTCCCGGGCATGTCCGCTGTCCGTCCCCTCTGCAGGCCCAGCCAGAGCAGGATGAAGGCTCACGTGAGGAGCCGGGCCAGCGGCCTGCCGGAGGGCTGTGCTCAGGGCGGCCGTCTCAGGCGCTGGCCTTCAGGGTGCCAGGAGATCCAGTGACCCCGGGTCACGTCCAGTAATCGGCACGTGGTGGCCCTTGGACTGGAAGGTAGCCGGCCAGCTGTGGTGTTGGCCATCCCGCTTCTCACTGTCACCGGAGAGCCCGAGGACTTCAGGGGAGGGGACCCTCAACTCAGGGTCCTGGACGGACGTGACAGAAAGAGCGTCGACCTGTCAGGCGGACGCGAGGACTTGCTGGGGAAGCAGGGGCACCTCCAGGAGCCAACGCAGCCCCTCCGGAGCAAGACGCCCTGGGGTGCCGGGCTCTTCAAACAGCAGCATGGCGGGGGTGGGCCTGGCAGGACGCGGCGGCCATCAGCTGGCCGTGGTGGTGGTTGGGCCGTTCTCAGCATCCTCGGGCTGCCGCGGTCTCGCCATCACCGAGGGTGACGTGGGAAGCCCCCGGGATCGTAGGCGTCGCTCTCGCCTCGATCTGTTTATCACGTGGCTGATTAACAGGCCCGGGTGATTTTCATAAATGGGTGAATTTCCAGTAAGTTTGTGGTTTACAGAGTTCCCAGAAATTTGGGAACGGCGGTCTGGCGGGAGCTGGCGGGAGCCGGCGGAGCACTAGCCCGGCTTCAGGTCAAGCTGGGCTCCGCGGCCTTCCCTTGGGCTCTGCCCGCCTTCGGGACTTACTGTGACCTCCTTGTCAGCGTCTGGGGGGTCACTCTGCTCTCGGCTCCCCTTGGCCTAGGGTTCGGGCAGCTGTGAGCTCAACAGGGACCTCTGAGTGGGGCCAGGCCTTGGGGAGAAGGGGAGGATCCCAGGGACACTGGACACAGGCCACGGCCCTCAGGGCCCCTCAAGCCTGGCCAGTCTGGACACACTCACGCCACATGAGCAAGACCCCCTCGCCTCCTACGATCTTGGGGTCCCCGCCTTGGCTCTTGGGTGGCTACAGTTCACCCTCTGACTACCACTCTGGGCACCTCCACCTTCCGTAGGTGGGTAGGTGTCCCTGTGGTCCAGGTCCAGTGCTAGGACCATGGTCACCTCCTGGGACAGCAGAGTGCTCCTGAAGCTCATGCACCTCCTTCCAGAAGGTGCACAGCATGGCCTTGGTCAGTGACACCGGTCAGCCTGGGAGTGTGGCTCTCTGTCCTTCGGATGTGGGGCTGACCATGTTTTGCACTCCCCTCTCCTGCTCCTGGCCGTGGCTGTCCTGGAGCTGGAGGCAGCTCACCTGGGGGTCGCTGAAATTCGCATCTTAGGTCTCCCCGGAGGCTGGGTGTGGAGGCCTGGAGCCCAGCCCCTGGAGCTGCCCGGGTGCTGGGCCTCGTGGAGGAAGTCAGGGCACCAGGGCGTCCCCTCCAAGGGGATGTGAGCGCCTTCCTCTGCTTCCTGGCCACCGCGAGGTGCGCCTCCCTGTGCCACACACTCCCGCCTCCATGTGCTGTCCCATCACAGGCCCAAATGCAGCAGGCCGAGCACCCGCGGACTGAGCCTGAGCCTGAGCCAGAGTCAGTCTTTCCTGCTTGGAAGTTATTTTCCTCAGGTATTTTGTCACAGTGACAAAAAGGCGACTGTCGCAGGGGTGGATCCCTAGGGCTCCATTGTTCAGCACCTGCAGCCCCTAGGGCAAGTCACTCAGGCCCCCTGAAAGCCAGGTGGTCCCCAGAACCTTCGTGGTCAGGAGGCTCGAGGGGTTGGCTCAGGCCTGGCCTGAGAGGTGCTCGGCTCCTGGCGGCCCCGAGAATGTTTGGTGAGGCTCCCACCCCGCTGCCCTGGCCTGGCCTGCAGCCCCTGCCACCAGCCACCCAGCGGGACCTGCCCTGATTCCAGGGCGTGTGTGGAGGAGAGCAGGTGGTAGCCGTTGCAGCTGGAGGAGGCGGGACCACGTTAAAGCAGCGGCCACTGTGGACTGGCGGCTGGCACAGGCTGTCATTGGCAAAAGGACCCCGTGAGACGGGCGTTACCGAGCTGCCGCCCACCTGGACAGCCCGATGCCAGGAGAGACTCAGGAACCAGACCCAACCCTGGAGCTCCTCCTCCCAGGGCAGTCCTGCCCGATCCCAAGCCCACGCGTGTCCTGAGGGGCCAGCACAGGCCACATCCAGCCCCTCACCTGCCTCTGTAAATACAGTTTTATTGGGACAGGGCCACGACCCTCGGCCTACCTGTTTTCCTAAGGCCGCACTCAGGATGAGCAGTCATCACAGAGCCCCTGTGGCCTGGAAATGGGGACCATCGGGCTCTTTGCAGCCGATCCCAGCTCTGGAGAGTGCTTTGGGTTGTGTTGACCTGCGTCCCACGAAATTCATGTGTCCCAACTCCCAGGTCCCCAGAGGCCACTGAATTTAGAAGTCAGGTCATTGTAGATGTCATTGAAGAAGCGGGTATCCTGGCCGAGGGTGGGTCAGACATCACTTGACTGGTGTCCTTATGGACACTGGTGACGATGAAGGCAGAGATCAGGGCCACGCATCTGCAGGCCTGCACGCCAAGGACGGCCAGCTGCCACCCGGAGCCAGGGAACGGGGCCGCGGCAGAGGGTCCCCACGGCCCTCGGAAGGACAGCCCTGCCGGCGCCTTGCTAGACCTGCAGCCTCGGGAGCTGAGACCTCTGCCGCTGGCCCCCGACTCACCGGGCCTCGTCAGGGCCCCCTGGCTGCCAGCCGTCCCCTCCCTTCGGGGCCGGAGGAACGTGCGGCAGGAGGTGTCTCGCTGGACGAGCACGGGGGCCCCACCGCAGCGCCCGCAGCTCCTTTCCCACCTTGAGCTCCGTCTCACGTGCAGACCACACTTTCCCAGCTGCACCGGGCACCGCGCCAGAGGGGCCGATGCTGGGGAGCCGGGTCCCGGGCGGCGTGGACTCACCTCTGGGGACACGTGCCTGCCCGAGGCCCAGCAGCTCAGAGACCTCGGCGCTGTGACCCCAAACAAAACATCCCATCTACGGCCTCCAGGGGACCCCTGTCTGCCGGGTGCCTTGACTCTTGACTTCGGTCCTTTGCTCCTGGCACGGGGATGGGCTGGCCAGCGCTCCCTCTGCTGCGTCCCCGGCACAGTGCTCGGCACACAGAAGGCTCCTCTCCAGGGCCAGGTGTCCTTCCGGGGAGGAGGTTCTGAGGGCGGGTGCCGGGGTGGGGCTGCCCTCTGGGGCCAGGAGCGCAGCCAGACCCAAGCCCCTCGCCCTGCAGGGGCAGCTGTTGGTGCTGAGGGGTCCGGATTTGAAGAGCCGCCTGCAGAGACCCGAAACCAGCGGCCCCTCGGCCGATGCCGGTGGCTGTCCTCGCAGGGGCCCGTGGACCTCAGGCAGCAGGAGCCGCCCCTGGGCACGCTCTGCAGGGTGCTGGGTCGCTTCTGCTGGTCTCTGTGCCCCCAGGAAAGGCGTCGCAGTGATAAGCGTTTGGAAACCCAGTTCAAGCAGAGCTGCTCCGGTGGAGAGAATGCTCCCGGCCCGAGTCTCGGCGCCAGCTCTGCCCGCGACTGAGGTGGGCCCATCCGGCTGACCCGGGAGCATCATGCAGGGGGACGGAGGGTAACTGGGTGAGTCCAAGCCCATCCGGGTGCCTGGGCTTGTTCCTTGAGTCTGAGTGGAGAGGGTCAGGCGGCCTCGTGTAAGTAATTACCTCCCAAGTTCAGAGGCAGGAGACGGTCGCGCTGTGGCATCGGAACTGGGCTTGAGGACAGTGAGGGGCAGGTGGACAGGCGGTCCTCACAGGCTGGCGCGGGGAGCTGGTGGTCCCTGCGTGCCCCCGCAGTGCTCCTGGGCTCTGCCGGCTCCTGGGCCCCTCTGGGCCTCCACTGGCCGCCCCGCTTCCTCTGCTGGGGTCCCGGGCGCCACCTCTGCAGCCCGTCCTCAGCAGGGCTCCTGGCTGCGGGGCCTCCGCACTGGCCGGGGCCGTGGGGGAGAGCGGGACCCCGGGGTACGGCCGCCTGCGGGCCTGGGGCTCTGCGCACCCTGCCACTGTGTGCAACACACCCTGGCTCCTGGGGTCCCGGGTGTGACCTCTGCTGGGCTGGGGGCTGTTCTGGGCCCTCCAGGTGCTGGGGAAGCCGTGGTTCCCTCTCACCCCCTGGGGCAGCAGAGCTGGAGCTCAGGGCGTGGCCATCTCAGTGGCGTGGGCCGTCCGGGACTGTCCCTCCGTGCCCTGGACACTGGCTACGGTCTCCCGGGTGCGGCTTATCCCCTCCCCAGCTCTGGGCTGCATCCCCAGAGGCAGATGAACGCGGGCTGTGGGTTCGGATCCTGCCTCTGAGGGTGGCCTCTGCAGGGCCCTCTGGTGCTCTGCCCCGGGGGCTGTTCCTGGAGACCCCCCAGGTGTGGGAGGCGGAGGGTCCACTGGAGTCCGTTCAGCCGGCCACCCGGGCACTGGCAGCCCCGGGGCTGAGGTGACATCCTCGCTGTCTTCCTGCCACCCGCACGGCTGCATGGGCTCTGTGCGTCGGAAGGAGGCTGAGCCGTCAGGGAGACTTGTGCACTTGGCCCCGGACGCGGGTCAGTGGGCTGGGAAGGGCGGCTGCCCCCAGAGAGCCGGGCAGGGAGCTGGAGGAGACCTCGGGTGGCATAAGGTGAGCGCCCAGGGCATTCCTGCTGCCGGGACTGTCACCTGGGCTGCGCCTGTCCCCAACCCTACTGTCAGGAGGAGGCTGGGTGCGTGTCCCACCTGCCGCACAGGGGAGGGAGCAGGGCCACCCGCATCCGTGGGCTCAGTGGACACACCTGTTCCGCCCTCCGCTGACCCGTCGCCTCTTTCCGGAAGCCCGTCCCCCAGTCCACTCGCGGCCTCCCAGGGCAGCGCCTCGGCTACGCTCGCCTCCGTTCCAGCCTGAAGCTGCGCCCGGGGCGCCCACCCACGTGGTGCTTCTCCAATGTCTAAACGTGTTGCCGCCATTTCAGATTGGCAGCCTTCGCGGTGCAGCGTCCACCGTGCCTCAGGAGACCACCGGGCCGCCACCTGTCCCTGCCGTCCGGGGCAGGGCTGGCGCTGGCCGGTGGCCCTCTACAGCCCCAGCCACTCTTCTGGGCTGGTAGAGGCAGGCGTGTCCCCTGCGTTGAACCTGGGCAGCAGCCCGAGGGTGCCCATCTGCTTCCAGGCCCTTCTGGCAGCAGACCTGGCTCAGCCTCTGCCCCCCACAGTGTCCAGCGCCTCAACTGGGCCCTCGGGCCTGTGTCCCCTGCTCCCCTGCCTCTCCGCCGCCCCGACCAGCACGCCCACTTGTTCTCCTCCCTGGTCCCTTCTGCATGTCCCCAGGGGCCTGGCCCTCCCGCGTGGTCAGCCCAGCGCGGCCCGGCCTCCGGGGTCAGTGGGAATGTCGGGGTGGACGGCATGTCAGGACACCAGCCCCTGCAGCCCCCCTGAGGCTGAGGAGGCGCCCCCACCACGCGGGGGGCCGGCCGTTTCTGCAGCCAGCGCCCCCCCCAGTGCCCCCGGGCGTGATCAGCAGTGTGTGTGGCCAGCTGTCCTCTGTGCGTCCTTCCTGCGTGACCCTGGCCGGCCCCGCCCAGTCCCCGGGGCAGAGCTGGTCCTCCCAGACCTGGCCCTGGGGGAAGAGGTCCTGGGAGCCCGTCCCTCCGCAGCCCGCGGCCTGTGTGGCCTGCGCCCGCCTGACCGCCTCCCGCCCTCCTCGCTCCCCGCAGCGGGGACACTCCGTCCTTTCTGCTTCCCCGGTGCCCGGGCCCCTCTGAGCTCTTACCCAGCATTCCCCGCCCCGCTCAGCTCAGGTGCCGCCTGCTCAGGGAGGTCCTTCTGGAACTTTCTGTCCCCAGGAGATGGGGCCGGCCCGCCAGCCTCCTGTCACTCTTGGGGTCAACCTCCCGCGAGGCCCCAGGACAGCACACTCGCAGCCCCTCCTTGGACCAGCTCTCAGGAGGGCCGTCCTGGAGCAGCGACAGGGAAACGGCATCCAAGCCTTCCCTCTAGGGCAGCCCCGTGATGGGAGGCCAGGCCAGGCTGGACTGTGGCAGGGCTCAAACCTCCCAGGCTGCTCTGGACGCGGGTACCCGGGGCCTTGTGGAGTCTTGCAGAACAGAAACATCAGGCAGGCCCCATCCAAACCCAGACTGACCACTTTATTCCTGTGCAGCTTTGGGCAAGTTGCTTAACGTCTCTGTTTCAGCTTCCTCGTTTGTAAAATGAATGTATTCCTAATATTAATGATTCCTATTATTAACACAAGAGTGGATGTGAGGTCCTTGGGGCACAGTACCTGGACAGGGTAAGCACACAGTGAGTTCCTGTCCAGTAATGAGCCTGGTTTGAACTGTTTCTGGCTTGGAATGAGGCAGGAAGGAAGTGGGAATGTGGGTCCGTTGCCAGGAGCGAGGCAGGCCTTGGACGCTTTCCGTCGCTGGATTCTGGCCTTCTGGCTCCCCAGCAAGGACAGGAGCTGCCCCCTGGGTTCTCCAGCCGGCACAGAGCAGGGAAGGAGGTGGCAATCCCCAGCTGCTAATTGATTGACTCCCTGACGGTTTTCTTAGGTCTGAGGCTAAAAGATGCTCCAGAAGTGCCCGGTGTGGGCTTGGGCCTAGCTCGTCCTCCCTTCGTCAGCCCAGGGTAAGGCCGTTGCCGACGTCTCCCTGGAGGACAGTGGGAAGAGCCCCCCTGAAGGCCAGCTCTGAGGGGAGGTGCAGGCCTCGGGCGCTGCAGAGAGCAGGACCTGTGACCCCACAGGAAGGTGACCTCATGGGCTTCACTTGAGGTGGGGAAACCGAGGCACGAACTGGGTAGAAGCTGGGTTCAGACCCAGGTAGTCAGGTTCCAGGACTAGTCAGCCAGCTTGCTGTCTGGCTAGGGACCATCAGCGAGTGCTCGTCAAGTTCATGGTCAAACCTGGTGGTTGGTTGGTAAAAAGTGGAAAAGACACTGGCCTTGGAGTCAGGAGGACCCTGCTGAGATTATTGGAAATCTCGGGTCTCACTGCTGTGCAGCTTTGGGCAAGGTACTCCACCTCTCTGGGCCTTCTTTTTACCATGGGACGACGGACCTCAGGAAGTTGCCTCTGGCAGGGTGTCTGCAGGGTAAAGCTCCCTCCCCCGGGGAGGCCCCCAGGTGGCCCTTGCCCCTTTCTCCCTTATTTCCTCCCACCCGTGCCTCGAGCCCCAGCTGTTGGCCCCCCTCCGAGCCCGACCTTGGCCTTGGCTTCTGCGAGGGCCTCGGAAATGGCTTTGGCTGTCCGCGGAGGGGGCTGCCCTTCCGCCGGCAGGTGGGAATCTCCGGGCGCCCTTGCCAGGCCTCTCGTGTCTGCTCTTACTTCCAAGCCCCGCGTGTTCCGCCAGGGGTGCCGTGTGGCAGGACCTATGAGTAACGGCTCCGAGGAACGAGCCCTGGCGTGGCCCCGGCCGGGCCTGGACCCGAGGTGTGCCGTGCTGCACCCAGTCTCCCCACCACCCTTCCCTGGATGCCCACCTGCCGGTCTCCTGTCCGGACCCATCTGCTTGCTGGTCTTGGCCCTGGGGACCGTCGGGTGGGCTCACATGGGGTGCGCTGAACGCTGGCGTGGTCCCAGGAGGCCGAGCACCATTTGGGGGACCTTGCAGGTGGCTCGCTGACCCTTGGTGGGCGATTTAGGGTGGGAACAGGTTTTTCGAGCAGCCACCCCATCAGTCCTACAAAGCTGGACTCCTCGGGCCTCAGGAGGTCGCCTGCCACCTCACGCCCCTGGGGAGGCTCCCAGGAGCTGGCAGGAGGCACCTATGGAAGGGAATCCTGCCCAGGGGTGCAGGGGACGCTTACCGGGTGGTGCCATGCACGAGGCCGGGGGCGAGGGGCCCCGGGGGGACCAGGACTCGCAGCAGTAGCTGAGTCCACACCTGGGGAGGCAGGGCCCAGGCTGAGTCTGGGAGAGATCTGAGACGGCCTGCGGGGACCGTCCCCAGGGCGGCCCAGCTGCACCGGGCTGTTTGTCCTGTCCCCAGCATGGTCCTGGGGTCAGGAGGCTGCCCGGGTCCCAAGCCTGGCTTGTCACTTCCGAGTGGCCTTGGGGTCCCTGGGCTGCGGGATGGAAGCTCCCCCCTGCAGAAAACGCGAGGCCGGCTGGGGCGGCCAGCGGGTGGGCACGCGCGAGCCCCGGCTTCCACCCCAGGCGCCTCCCGGGACATCCACGCCGCTGTGGTTCCGTCCCGGGCAGCGTTCCAGACGCTGTCCTCTGCTGACACCCGAGGGGGGCGCGTGCTTTCCACCCCGGGTGGCAGAGGCCCGTGGGGGCAGGGGGCGCCCGAGCCACACGCTGGAGGGCAGGGCCGGGTCTGGGACGGCGCCGGGCGCTGGCTCGCCCTGCGGCCCTGCCTCGGGGAGACGCAGGGTCCAGGGCTGCTGGGCCTGTCCTGGGCGGGTCCAGCTGGCGAAATGCGGAAGCTCGGTGCCTGGTCCACAGGCGCTCGGTGCCTGCAGTGTCCCCGTCCCTGCTCTGCGGGTCCTCATGGGTCCCCTGGGAGTGTGGCCCGTCTGTTCTCCCGACAGTGGCAATGGTGGCCCGGGTTCCGAACAGGCCGCAGCAGACTTGTCCCCGAGCCACACCAAGGGGCGTGCAGGCTCCTTGACGCTGGTTACGCGTCGCCGTGAGACGGGGTTAAAACATCAACCGAGACAGGAAGCAGCCCCTCCTGCCCAGCGGGCCTGGCCAGCGCTGGCCCCTCCCCAGGGATGACACCTGCCGCCATGGTCAATGCTCAGGCCGCGTCCTAGACTCAGGTACTGGCACGAGAAGGGGCTGGGGAGGCTCCAAAGATGTCCTCTCCCACGGTGTCACCTGCATGTCACATGTTAGTCCCTCCCTGGACACTGGGCTCAGGACCGTGCAGGCCCCCAGCCTCTGCAGACAGATGACAGCACCCTGTGTCCCGGACGCACCTGTGCCCTGTCCTGTAGGTGCACAAGCTCACCTGCCCACGTCACTCACGGTGTCCCCGCCCACACTCCCTGGTCTGCTCCAGGAACTGTCCCCGAACGTCCCACGTCCCGGCCTGTGGCTCAGCTGCTTTCAGCAAGCAGAGGCCCGGCCCGCCCTCCACCTCTCCTCCTTTCTCCCGTCACAGTCTTTGTGTCCTGGGCACTGTGGAGAGTGCTGGGCGTCACCGAGCCCAGCACAGGCGTGGACAGGCACGGGACCGAGTGACCCAGTCCCGGGTTCAGTTTGGGTTTGGACTCGTGTGAGCTGAGTTTCCACATGGGCAGCATCAAAGTCAGGACGATGAGTCCAGACCTCCAGCGGCCTCAGGCTGTCTCGTGAGAACCTGCTTCAGTTTAAAATGCACACTCGGCTGGGCGTGGTGGTGCCCACCTGTAATCCCAGCCACCCGGGAGGCTGAGGCAGGAGGATGAAAGTTAGAGGCCAGCCTCAGGAACTTAGTGAGACCCTGTCTCAAAATAAAAAGAGCTCAGTGGTAGAGCACCGCTGGGTTTAATCCCCAGTACCACCACATAAAGGAAGAAGGGAAGGAAACACGCTGTTCGCATGGTTGGAAGTGGGGTGCAGCCCCCGGGGATGCGAGGGAGTTTCCTTGCTGGTGTCCTTCCTTCCTTGGTGGCCCCAGAACATTGGTGAACGTCTCCTGGGCCAGCTTCCCGGGTCTGAGGACAGACTCCGCAGGAGGACTGGGCTCTGTGCAGATGCCACTGTGTAGCGTGGAGGGTGTCCCCAGCACGGTCCCCGGCACGGTCCCCGGCACAGTCCCCGGCCCTGCTCGGCCACTTCCCAGCCGTTACAGCCTCAGACAAGCAGCTTCTCAGAACTTGAGTTTCCTCACCCATAAAATAGGGGACCATGACGTTTCCCGTGAGGGGTCAGGGGCGTCAGACAAGCCCCGGGCCCAGAGCCCCAGGGGGCAGGTCTTGGTGACCACACTCACCTCCCTCGGGGACAAGGGCTGGCTCTCTTCACGGTCAGTCTCTGGAGACGAAGTCTGCGTTGTGGGTGCTTCTGGCTCGACCTTGGTGGCGTCCACCTCCGTTAGGTTTGGGGGTTCACATCCTGCCTCCCACAGTGGCTGGCGACCCCAAGCAGGCCACTCCCGCCCTGTGCCTCGGTGTCCTCATCTGTGGGTGGGGCAGTGACGTACCTCCCACATGAGGTCGTGAGCAGTGACCGGAGCCGCACGGAGCCCACGCCCAGCACCCCCGTGCCCGCAGCCCCGGCTCCCACGGTCGTGAACGGTGACGGTCCTCGCTGTGGGGGATGGGAGCGGAGGGTGGCCAGGTCACTCCCTTGACCTCACACAGTTGGGGGACAGTATACAAGCCGAGCTTGTCCTGGGAAGGGGAGGCACCACGTCCGACCCGTGTCCCCAAACCAGTGAGCCCCTGGGCACAGACGTGCCTGCGTTCCCGGGTGCACGTGGCTGCTGATGCCAGCGCGCGTCTTAGGGGTGAGCCCGTCTCCGATCCCTCCTGCAGGCTGGGCGCTCCTTGCAGACCCAGTGCCCGTGTGGGCAGTGCGGCCCCAGGGAGGTGCCATCTGTCTGTGCCATGTGCGCCCCCACTGAGATTGTCCCCCGAAGACCTGCCACTTCCTGGGATCCCAGTGAGCTAGACCTGTGCCCCCTGCGTCTCCCCCCGAGTTTGAATTCTAGAGGACGGGCGTGGCGCCCAGCGGCCAGGGAACTCTCCCCGCTGTCTCGTGCCCTCTGCGGCCTGCAGGCATCTCGGTGCCCCTGGTGGCCCTTCGAGTTTTCCTTTTTCCCTACACTTGGCCATGCACCTGGCTGGGCCCCAGGTGGACCTGCAGGCAGCTCTTGGGGTGACCGGAGGGTTGACGTCAGAACTCAGGAGCGGTCGAAGCCTCGGGACGTGGAGCGTGCTCAGGACAGGTCCCCGTGCGTGGTGTGGCCAGCCTGGGGGCACCAGAACAATTCCAAGCGCTCGTGGGGCTCCTGCCCAGCCTGCTGGCCCGCTTCCATCCCCGCCCAGAGAACCGCGGGCACAGGGCCCAGCACGCGGAGTTCACCAAACACGCCCCCGTCCAGCTCCTTACACAGAGGACCCCGAGGCCCAGCCTAAGCCTGGAGTCCCACGGCCGGGCCCCGGGAGGCCTGAGGTCGGTCTTGGCGCCTCCCTTCCCTTAGTCTGTCCCCACTGCAGGGGTGGGTGGGGCCCTGGTCAGCTGGCCCTGAGCACGGCAGGCAGTGGACTGGGCTGTGTGGGAGCCAGAGGCCTGGGCTGGGCAGGTCCCCACTGCAGTGACCCCAAGGACAGTGTCTTTTCCCTTTCTTCTCGCCTGTCCTGTCCCAGGGGCCAGAGCAGAGTCAGGTGTGATGGCCAGAGCTCGAGGGAAGTGACCGCCGTCGCTCTTCGTTCCGCTGGAGTTTCCTGAGCACCTACTCTGTTCCAGATGCTGTTCCAGGTGCCAGGGATACAGCAGTTGATGACACAGGGAAAGTTAAAAGTAGAGCCCGTGCTGAGGGCCAGGGAAGGAAACCCCCCAGGGGAGAAGGCTCGGGAGTGCCCGGGCTGCAGCTCTACAACCTTCCAGGAAGGAACAAGGACAACAACAATAGCCGTCGGGGCTCAGCCCATCCCAGGGGCCCCTGCAGAGAACTCCAGGGACCCCCAGGGGAACTTTGGTGACCACCCTGAGGGGGGGCTGGCACCATGGCAGGACCTCAGGGCTGTTGGGCACCCTGCTGGCTCTCAGAGGGCCAGGTTCCTGAAGCTGGAAAGGGAAGGACGGGCCCTCCTGTCACCTCCCCCGCTTCCTGGCCTCTGCAGATGGCAGGTCGCTGGCCACAGATGCTTCCCAGGCCCCTCGACGTGGGTGCCGCGGAGGGGCGCTGGCGTGGAGCTGGGCCCGCCACTGCCCACCCACGTCCAGGTGCGGCCACCGCCGGCTCCCCCTCGGATCTGCAGCAAAGGCCGTGCTGAGGGACCCGCCGTTCAGAGCGACTGCAGGTGCGGGCGGCCCGGTGCCCTGGCCCAGCCTGGGTTGCCGGCCAGCGTGAGTCCTCCTGCCGAGTTCACGGCGGGCCACCCTGTCCTCTCTCCCCTTTATCAAAACAGCTGCTTTGCGCACGGGGCCTGAGGAGGATCAGGAAGCCCACCTGCTTAAGCCGGGGCCTGCGGAGCGGGTCGCAAGCTTCAGGGACCCGTCGCAGCAAACCCATCGAGGCCGGCCCAGAGAGTCTCCACTCTGTTTCCTTCGGAGGCTCAATGCTCTGCCCTTTTGCGGAAGTAAACAGATCCTTGGTGCTGAGTGGGCCTTTCTGACGTTTCTGCAGCGCCCCCGGGAGTGAGCCAGCAGCCCCCTCGCTCCCGCCTTAGCCAGCCCTGCCCAGAGGGACGAGGGCACCAGGAAGCCCTGGGGACCCAGGGAGCATCCCGCTCGTGATCTGCAGAAGTGGAGGTTTTTAAAGCAGACCCCGGGCTGAGGCCAGGACTGCCCGAGCTCAGCACCTGTGCCCTCCCCTCTTCTCACAAACCCAGGGTCCCGCTGGGAAGAGCGCAGGCACATGGGGACACTGTGCTCACGGAGGGCCCAGGAAGCCACCGCCTCAGCTCCCGACACCCAGGAGGAAAGGCAGCCTGGCCGGGGACAGGCAGAACCCCGGAGGCCCGGGCCTCGCTCGGCTGGGGCGCCTGGCGTCAAGCTCCCCGGGCCGGGGGTGTTACACCGCGGGGAGAGGCCGTTTGGGCGTCCATGCAGGCAGGACAGCTGCCGGCCACCAGGCAGAAGAGAAGACCACGGAGGGAGTCGCTTGGCAAAGCACTGACCTCGGGACCTCCGGGCAGAGGCGAGGCTGCCCTCTGCCCGCTTGGCGGCGGATCTGTTTTCCAGGCCTTGACAGAAGCCAGCAGAATAACGTGGGGAGCCCCAGGGCGGGCACCCAGCCCACCGTCCATCACCCCAGGAGGCGGCACTCGGCCCCAACATCCCCTGCCGTCCCCCGTGTGATCTCAGAGCGTCTGCAGATCCGTCAGGACCCGCGGGAGGTGGGCTCCTTGAACAGTCTCTAGGCTGCCCCCCACCCGGAAAAAGCCACCGTCCGTTGTTCCAGCCTCCGCTCCCTCGCGCACTCACCTGCTGTTTTACTTGGTTGGAATCAGGACCCCAAAATACCCTGCCTGACAGTCGCGGGGTCCAGGCCTGCGGCCGCCTCCTTCCTGCCTTTGTTCTTGCCGGTTATCTGCTGAGGCCGAGTCACCGCCTGGGCGGCTCTGCAGCGTGCGGAGTTGGTGGACGGCAGACCTGGGGTCATTTGACGTGCTCCTCTCTCCTCGGAATCCCACGGACACTGATGGGTCCTCCAGGGCTGGGATCGGATCCTGCTCCAGGATCAACCTAGCTTTGAACCTTCGGAACCCGCTTTCTGCGGTGCCTATGGCCCTGGTGGCGCCGTGCCTGGGTCCAGGCGGCCTGCAGAAGTGGGAACGGCCATGTTCTGTCCAGTCGCTCCTTCACCCAGCAGCTGGGGTCCTGCTGAAAGAGGCTCCGGCGTTGGGGCCTGGCCACGGCCGGGCGCTGGGCCTCGCAGGTGAACGCTGGGCAGGGCCCTGGCCCGGCCAGCTGTGGGCCGGTTGCCGGCGCGCCAGGTTCGCACCTCTGCTTCTGCAGCGCGTCTGAGAAGCTTTGTCCACCGGGAAAGCTCAGGTGTTGAGTCTGGTCTTCCAGAGCCCCCGTGTGTGGAAAGCAGGGACTCCCGTGATCGGTTACCCGGATGGCCAGAGGCGGGAAGCCCGCGTGGCTGCTGCCCTCTTATCCCACAGCCCACCTGCCGCCGTCCTTGGACTCAGATGGGGACTGTTCTCGCCTGGCCAGTGACAGCGCAGGCCCCTCCCGTTTCCGTAGCCAATGGGACAGGCGCCCCAGGGCCACCAGCAGCCACAGGGCCCAGGGCCAGGGCCTCCCCCGGCACCCGGACTCCTGGGGGCTCCACCTTCTGCCGGGAGGTGCCGGGGGTCTGGCAGGAGCACGGCGTGTGAGCCGCCAGGACACACAGCCCGGGGCGGGGTACCCAGGTCACTTGGACTGGCTGCCCCCAGCCCCGCCCCTCTCGTCCTGGTGGCCACGTTCCCGGCTTGCCCCTCGCCCCCTGTTCCTGTTGACAATTCATGTGCTCCGTCTGCCGGCACCAGGCTGAAGGCCGGTCACCGTCTCCCAGAACGCGTGAGCCTATGGGCGCCCACGGCCTCTCCTGACCGGCCACAGGCCCTTGAAGCAGGGACTCCCCGACCTCTGTGCCCAACGCTGGGTGTAGCGTGGGTGGCAGGACCTCTCAGCGTCTCCGGGCAGGAGGAGGAAGAGGCCGGGCCAGGTCGTGGGGGACAGCCCGGCAGACCCGCATCTCTCCCTTGGAGCCGCAGGGAGGGCCTTTCTGTCCCCCCCAGCCTCCCGCCGCCCCGTCCTTGGCCCCTGTAGTACTACCGGCCGTTCCCTGAGCGCCGGGAGCTGCGTCGCGGCCCTTGGGTTCTCGCCCTCCTGCTCTGGGCACACAGAGGTCCCAGGAGGCCAAGGTTCCAGCGCAGGACCCGGGACCTGAGCCCAGGGGTTGGATGTGGACACGGCTCCTTCCGGCTGCTCTGGAACCTGCTGGTAGACCAGGCGTCCCCCAGCAGCTGGCCTGCTGTCGTGACGGCCCGAGCGCCTCGCCCCTTCAGTGTCCGCCCACCCGAGTGGGTGACGGCGCCAGCCTGGCAGGCGGGTGTGGCTGCCGGAGGGGCCCTGGGCCAGCCTTTGGGGTTTCGCTTTGTCCTTGGGGAGCAAGGCTCTGCTTCCCGGTTGGCGGTCCGTTGCTTTCCCCTGCCACCCGAGACGTCCTCGGCCTGCGCCGTGGGCCAGCGTGGGTGGACGCGGCCTCAGCAGCCCAGACAAACACTCGTCCTCAGATGGTTCCCGTCAGGACTTTGGGGCGAAGAAGCCGAGCACAGCATGGGGGTGGTCGGTCCCCAGCCAACAGCCCCGCTTGCCCCAGGGCCCCGCGGGCACTCAGCCGACCTCAGGGCACAGAGAAGTCCCCACAGGGACAGGCAAGCCGCTCCTCGCGGCCGTGTCCTGAGCGCACAGCCAGCCCCCGCTAGGGACAGTTCTCCCAGCGCCCGAGCGGGCAGGGCCCAGGCCCTGCTGAAGCCAGGGCAGTCCTGAACGCGACGGTGTCCACCTGCTCTCAGGTGCCGCCCCCGCTCCTGGAGAGACCCCAGCCTCCACTCTCCAGGCCTGGCAGCTCGGAGCCCCCTCCTGCCGACCCCGCTTCCTCCCGTCCCTTCTGCACCCGGTACGCAGCTACCAAAAGCTCCCGCACGCGTGGATCAAGCCCCCCCCCGTGTGCCAGACCTGGTCTCGGGGCCGCGGCAGTTAAGACGAGAAGTAAGCTCAGAGCAGATGAAGTCAGATGGGAAGAGAGCTTTTGAGAAACGTTAAGCTAGGAGGGAAACAGTGCAGGGGACAGGGTGTCTGGCGGCACTGCAGTTTCAGAGGCAGTAGGAGCAGTGAAGTCCTTCCCGAAAGGTGACAGCAAGTGACCTCAAGGAGGCAGGGGAGTGAACCATGTGCTTAGGATCAGGGAGAGATTTAAGGCACTGTGAGCAGTAAGTGCAAAGGCCCTGTGGCACCTTAGGGAAATCGTTATTTTGCCCTTCAGAACTTCTTTGCCTCCCTGTCCATCGGTCTCTGCTCCTGAGTTCCACACCCAGCACAAGAATCCATCATGAGAGACAGGGATGCCCAGGTGACCCGATTGCTGTGAACCTGAGGAAACAGGAGCTCATTTCAGTAGAAGGTTCTGTTCAGGCTGGGCCGGCAACCTGGACACGGAGACCGAGCAGGAAGTAAGATGATCTGCTCGTGCACTGAGAAGGGCTGAAATTCCTCCCTCGGTCCTGTCAGCTGGGTCCTGAGTCCTTCAGGCTGGCTCTGTGCTATTTCCTCCAGGGTCGGCCACACCCGGGGACCCCAGAGGAGAGCCCATTTGTCCAACAGGTCAGAAGACCGATCTGAACCCCCGCCGGGTCCCTGGTTCGTTGCTGAGTGAGCGACTTCATCTCCGAGCCTCAGTTCCCGGTCTGCATTGCGGGCTGTGGGCCACCCCGCCCGCCCTGCAGGAGCTCCTCGGAGCCCCGGGAAGCGGGAAGCGTCTGGAGAGCCACAGGCCCGTCCGGCCCGTGCAGAGGCGGGTGTGGCTGTTCCTGCCGTCCTGTCGCCTTCCTCCGCGTCGCGCCCTCTCCAGGCCACTTCCCCGACTGACCAGCCGAGCTGGCCTGGTGAGCTTCTCGCCGCGGGAATTCCCGGCCGAGCTGGCGCTGCTGGCACGGGGTGGGGGGTCACTGGCTCCGCGTGGCTCAGGCCTTTGTCGCTGTCCGGGAAGCCGTCCTCCCGGGAGAGTCCTGGCACGTGCCCTGACCGTGGAGGGGAGGAGGCCTCGGGTGTCCACAGCTGCCTGCAGCTCCGCAGACTGGGCAGGCCGCTGGCTGGCCAGGGTATCCGCCAGATCCCTGCCCTCACCGACTGGCTCTCGCTGAGCCGTCGCCTTGGATCATGAGAAGCTGCCCTCCGAGGGCTGGTACCTCCCGACCGCGGGGCCTAGGCCGAGGGGGCTTAGGTGTGCCTCGGTTTCCCCATCTGTAAAGTGGGAGCAGCGCAAGTCTCATCCGCAGGCCAACAAGCGCGTCCGGAGGGCCCGCGGCTGCGCCGGAAGCTCTGCGTGCCTCCTCGTTAGAGGTCAGCTGACCTGAAGGCCCTCGTGGCCAGGCAGGCGGCGCTCCCTTGCCAGGGCCCGACCTCCTGCCACCCTCCGGCCCGGAATGACTCACCGTGGTCAGAGTCACGAGAGCCCCGTGCCTGACCCACGGGCCGGTCACTCTCTCCTCAGGGAGAAACGTCGCTGCCCGGTGCTCCGTGGGCCCAGACCTCGGTCACCAGCACCAAGGGCCGAGGTGGCCCCTGTGACCGCGGTGTGACGGAGCTGCACACTCCCCTCTCCTAGGGGGCACCTGCGGTGGGCGAACTGGCCTGCGTGGAGCCGGGCTCGTCCTGCCGGCTCTACCCCGGGACCCGTCTTTAGGGGCCTTCAGGGTGGGCACTGCCCCTCCCCAGCGTCTGCAGCTCCATCTGCGTCTCTGCCGCAGGCCACCGTCCCCTGCCTGGCCAGCCTTGCTCTGTCCACGTCCCCGGTCTCCTCCCCGAGGCAGCCAGAGCGAGGGAGGCCTCGCTGCCCCTTCAGGGCCAAGGACAAAAGATGGCCCCTCCGGAGACGGGTTCCCCGGCACCTGTGACTGTGGCGGCATTTGGAAGGGGACGTTCCCAGAGGCGCGTAAGGCCCTGGAGCTGACGTCCTCTGGGCCCGGCCTCCTTAGGAGAGCAGGGGAGAAGGCAGAGGGAGGGCGTGGGGTCCGACGGGACAGAGGAGCAGGGATTGCCGGCCACGCCCGCTGGAAGAGACCGGGAGGGACCGTCATCTTAAGCCACTGCGACTGTGCTCCTGTGTTGCCGCAGCCACAGCAAACAGAACAGATCCAGGGAGGCGTCCCACCCGCCCGCGAGGGAGCCCCGACTTCACCACCTGCTCCTCGCTGCCCCAGGGCCTTTGCAGTTCCTCCCTGTTCTTGGCAGGGTGTCCCCGGCTGTGCCCACCTGCTGCCTGGGGATTTCCTGTTTGTTTCCTCCTCCACACTGACCTGGGCATGCATTTGAATCATCAGATTTACATAATCATTAAAAATGTGTCATGTGTGTCTGTCTCGCTGCTCTGACACAGTGTCCATCAAAATGGAGACGTTGTCTGTCTGGGTGCCTCACGTTCCCAGCCTCCATCGGGTGCCTGGCTCATGGGCGCCCGCAGCAAGTTTTTGCTGAAATCCACAAACGCGAGGCTTTCTGTGGCTGACGCTGCAGCCAAGTCCTGCGCGTCTCGTTCTTGAACACGGAGATGCTTTATCAGATGAAGGTGCTGTGATCCTGAGTCCCGAGTGATTGGATTTGGAGCCTTAAAGTTCCCGGGGAGACCCCACTGTCACCCCTGAAAGCCATTCACGCAGGCCGGCCTCGGGTGAGACCCTGAGAGCCGGAACGGCTTCTCCTGGCAGTAGTGAGCTCCCCGTCCACGGAGGTGTGCAAATTTCTCATCCGCTCACTTTTATTTGATCCTCGGAACTTCTAAGGAACCTCGGGGTCTTCAGGGTCCCCCCAGCTCCCCACTGTCCTCCCAGCCTGCTAGCTCCACCTCCCCTCTCCCTTTCCCGGGCCACCCTTGGGATTTTTTTCTCAGTGAGACGAGTCAGTGTCCATCGGAGGCGTAGCTCACTATGGTCTCACGGGGCAGGAGCTTGTTGGTCCTGCGTGCGTGTCTAGGGACAGACGTGGCTAATCTTCCATCTAGTACACTCATCGGCGTTTCAACGTACGGTCATCCCCGTCCCTGGACATGTGATCGAGGACGGAATCACAGGACACGTTCTGTCTTGCTGTGAAACCCTCGCGCCCCTCCAATTAAAGGATTGGCTTCGGGGAGCTCGGGGCCCCGCGGGGGACTGGCGGTGGCCTCGGTGTCTGATTCCCCGAGGCCGTGCCTAGGAAGACGTGGCCGACAGTGCAGGAGCCCAGGAGATGGTCGTCCGTGACGTCCTGCTGCCACCGCTCTCCGCTGCCATCAGGAGGGCTCACTGGCCGAGGGGACACCAGAGGCAGTCACAGAAATCGGGAAACGTTCCTACGGAGCCGAGGCCGCCCGGGTCGCCCAGGGCCCCCTCTGCAGGAGCAGCTGGCCGGTCTCGGAGGAGCCGCCAGATGGAGACGGGAACGGGGGTCTGTTGACTGCGGAAGCCGATCCAGGCACTCGACCCGTGGCCCCTGTTGGTGGCACTCGGTGCCAGCGGTCACCAGGCCTGCGGGCCAAGGGCTGCCGTGTCCTGGTAACAGCCGTCCCCACGGCCCGCAGTCTCCATGGACCCGAAGGCTGGTCAGCGGGTGCGTTTGGCCCCCGAGGCCAGCGGGGTTTTGTGCCCACTCCACGGAGCTCAGCCGAGGCTGCGGGGTGTCCTGAGGGCTGCAGCCGGGGTGGCCGCGCAGGACAGGCCTCCTGTGTCCCGCTGTGAGTCTGCCCGGACTGGGCTCAGCTTCCCCCGCAGCCGTCCTGGCTCGGCCGAGGGAAAACCGGGCTGTGGCCCACAGCAGGTGGACCCTCGCCACAGCCCCTGCCGGGCACCAGGCCCTGCACACCGTCAGCCCTGCCTCGCTTCCCCGTTGGTCACCTGGGAGAGGATGGTGACCACCCCCGAGTGCTTGGAGGATAGTTTCAGTGGAAGTTTCCAAGGTGGAGGAGGACACCGGGCAGCGGCCACCGTCCCTGAGCATCAGCCGCACCGCGGTCACTGTTGCTGTCGTTGCTGGTGCCGGGAGCCGGGGGACGCCACCCTGCCAGCCCCGCTCTGCCCTCCGTGTGGACCCTCTTCCCTCCGTCCACGGGCACCGGGCCACATGGCCACAGCCCACACAGGACCGAGCTGGACCTGAGCGGAGGACCCACCCCGTTCCTCCCCGGCCCCAGGAGCCGCGAGGGTCTGCGGGGAGAACAGCCGCACCCCTGCCCAGGCCCTCAGAGGGTCCCCGGGTCATGGGGCCAGCACGCCCAGACGGTAGAGCTGAGAGCCCGTGTCCTGTCCGCACACTGGACCATACTCTGGGGACCATCCTGCAAGACGGACCCTGTTTTTAAAGCTTTTTCTGAGGTAGCACCTGCTACAGGAAACGCAGGTCTCAAGGGTCTTTGTTTGGGGTACAGGGGACTGGATTCGGTGGCCCGCGACCTCTGAGCCACACCCCAGCCCTATTTTAAGATTCTATTTAGAGACAGGGTCTCACTGAGTTTCTGAGGCCGGCTTTGAACTCATGGTCCTCCTGCCTCAGCCTCCCGAGCGGCTGGGACGCCCCTGCCTTCCTGATGGCCCAGCTGGCACCGTCCCCCTGCCTCGGCCCCAGGAGCGCGACAGCGTCTGTGGGGTCCGTCCACGTGAGCGTGAGTCCAGCCCACTCCCTCGTTCTCCCGGGTCTCCCAGCTGTGCTGGGCTTGACCACCGTCCTGGGAGGTGTGTCAGGTTTGCTGTTGGAGCTTCTCTGCTGCTGCAGGCGACACGGGTGCAGGCGGCACGGGTGCAGGCGGCACGGGTGCAGGTGACGTGTGTGGGTGACATGGGTGCAGGTGGCACGGGTGCAAGCGACACGGGTGCAGGTGACGTGTGCAGGTGACAAGGGTGCAGGCGGCACGTGTGCAGGTGGCACGGGTGCAGGCGACACGGGTGCAGGTGACGTGTGCGGGTGACACGGGTGCAGGTGACGTGTGCAGGTGACAAGGGTGCAGGCGGCACGTGTGCAGGTGGCACGGGTGCAGGCGACACGGGTGCAGGTGACGTGTGCGGGTGACACGGGTGCAGGCGGCACGTGTGCAGGTGACACGGGTGAGATGACGGCACGGCTGCCTGCTCACGGGCCGTGTACCTGGGTGGGTCGCCAGTCCCCTTACAGGCCTGGTGTGATTCGCGCCCGGTCCCACCTCCAGTGCGTGGCGAGTGGGGACTTGAAGCCAGGTGGTCTGGCTCCAGGCTCTGCCCTCGTGACCCCTGCTCTCCGCTAATCGCTCCTCTCCTCTGAACTTGACTGGGAAGAAACTGACCCTAGTAGCTACCAGGCTGCCACCTGCGTTGAACCTTGAACAGCCCTCGGGAGGGCAGGGCTGGTGAGACCAGTCCCCGCATCACTGAGCCCCCCGGGCAGCTTCTTATTCTAAGAACAGAGAGGGCACATGAGTTCCCAAGGCCACACAGCATTCCGGCTTGCACCCTGCTGTCCCGCCTCCTGTCTTCCGGCTCTCCCCTGATGCACGTCTCCTCTTCCTCCCTCAGGACTGGGCCAGGGCTGTCCTTGCCTGAGCCTGATTGACCTTGCACACACTTCGAGCCTTTACAAGCAGCCCCCATGGTGTGGGCGCGGGCCAGTGGCTGATGGTGGCCGTCTCCCAACCCCTCCCGCAGGCCTGGGGAGCGAGTTCTGACCGTCCAACGCCCCTATTTTTAGTGTGGATTTGGAGGAAGGAGAACTTTTCCTGGATTCTCCTTCAGAAGCTGGAAAACAACACCCCCACCCACTTCCTGCGGCCGGTCACGCTCCCCTGCTGTCCTGGGACAGTGGGAGGGGCTGTCGTCCAGGGAGCTCCGGGCTCTTCAGGGGCAGCCCCTGGGTGGGCGCAGTGCCACGCGCCACGCCAGCGAGGACCAGGAACGGCTCGCAGACCCGCCGCACCCCAGCCCCGGCAGCGCCTCTCACTGTGTCCGCAGGCCTCCCATCTTCCCGGGACCCGCCGGCCCTTCCCGGCCAAAATCTGGGAAGTCCTGGGCCCCCAGGCGTGAGGCCGGGGCCCTCCCAGCGGCCGGGCTAGGAATGGCGACAGCGTCCTCGCTCCACCTGCCCAGGCTCCCCGGGCTCGGGGACAGTGAGGTGCTCTCCCGGCCTCGCTCAGGCCTGCCGCCACATGACACCGTCCTTCACGGGTGGCCCAGGCCCTGCCCGTGAGGTGGCCCTTGGCGCCTGGAGCCTTGCCGGGCAGCCGGGGCTTTGCCCTCAGGTCCATTCCCAGCAGCAGGATGAGGAGGACGCTGTCCTCCCGTCACAGGCCTCCAGTCGGCCAGCGGGGAACCAGGCTCCAGCCAGGTCCTGCAGCCCGGGCCTCCCTGTGCTCTGGCCTCCGCCGACACCTGCCGGTCAGTGGCAGACCACCACAGCCTGCAGACCCGTGCCAACGCCGAGGGATTAAAAGAACAGCGCCGGGGGGCCCGGAATTCTCCGGAACAGCCCGGATGTGTGGGCCCTGGGTCGTCATGAGGTGGCTGGCCCTGTGGGCAGCGGCCTGTTCTGCCCTGGGAGTGGAGGTGCCGAGCTGGGTCCAGGGGGCGGGGGCTGCTGGGAATCGTGAGCTCGGAGCCTCTGAGCGCCACTCGGGCCGCGCGCCTCCGTCGCCTCTTCCTTTTCCTGCCGTGGGCCGGGATTCCTGCCAACTCCTGGAAGCAGGGTCAGAGCAGCCCAGGCCCAGGTTTCCAGAGGCTTCTCAGCTCATCTGGAGGCTGGGAGGGCCTGAGCGCTTGGTCTGGTTTCCAGGCCACTGGTGGGTGCAGCTCCTGTGGGGTGGACAGTAGCAGGTGGAGCCGTGGGCAGGTGGAGCCGTGGCAGGTGGAGCCGTGGCAGGTGGAGCTGTGGGCAGGTGGGCCGTGGACACGTGGAGCCGTGGGCAGGTGGGCCAGGGCAGGTGGAGCCGTGGGCAGGTGGAGCCATGGGCAGGTGGGCCAGGGCAGGTGGAGCCGTGGGCAGGTGGAGCCGTGGGCAGGTGGGCCGTGGGCAGGTGGAACCGTGGCAGGTAGAGCCGTGGGCAGGTGGAGCCGTGGGCAGGTGGAGCTGTGGGCAGGTGGGCCGTGGGCAGGTGGAGCCGTGGCAGGTGGAGCCGTGGGCAGGTGGAGCCGTGGGCAGGTGGAACTGTGGGCAGGTGGAGCCGTGGGCAGATAGGCCATGGCAGGTGGAGCCGTGGGCAGGTGGAGCCGTGGGCAGGTGGAGCCGTGGGCAGGTGGAGCTGTGGGCAGGTGGAGCCGTGGGCAGGTGGAGCTGTGGGCAGGTGGAGCCGTGGGCAGGTGGGCTGTGGCAGGTGGAGCCGTGGGCAGGTGGATCCAGGTTTAGGGAGGAAGGTCAAGGAAGGTTCCAGAGTTCAGAACCTGTACACCTGGAAAGCCAAGGCCCTGGGGAAGGAGCATGGGGGATGTGATGCCGTGGGACACGGGTGGTCCCAGACACTGCCAGGGGCCCAAGCGGACATGTGGAAGATGTGCCCGGCCTGAGGGGCAACCAGGGGACAGGGCCTCCAGAGCCTCGAGGTCGGCAGCCAGCAGAGCCTAGGAAGGAGCCCGTGGAGGAGGAAGCAGGGCAGGCGTGCTGGAGGCCGAGGGGAGGAAGAGGCCGCTGGTGGTGGAGCCCTGCCACCTGTGGGGACTCAGGGGACCAGGGGAGGCGGCGGAGCAGGTCCAGAGGGCAGGAGGAGGAAAACGAGTGGAGCTGGAGGGGCCGTGGGGCCAGGGGCGGGTCTCCTACTACCAGGCAGAGCCGCGGGCTGGTGGGAATCTGGGCACCCACCGAGGCACGTTCGAGGGCTGGCAACTCGGGTCCAGGGGCTCAGTCTCCAAACGAAGGGAGGAGGGCAAGCACAGCAGCCACCAGGCGGATGGCAGGGGGACCCTGCAGGGGAGCTGGGTCCCCAGGTCCTGGGCCCTGGGCATCACCTCTGTTGGAGAAGTGCAGGGTCAATCCTTAAAATTCTGCTGGCGCCCTGTGTCAGGGGAAGCTGGGCTCCACCTGAGTCCTCCTCTGTCCTGCCTGGGACAGTGGCAGGAGTGACATGAGGTGGACGTGGACACAGGCACAGAGCAGCTGGGCAAGGACTTCAGCCATTCTGTGACCGGTTCTGAGACATCACAAAGCACGCTCAGGGGCCCAGCAGAGGGCACGGGGGACATGAGCACGGCCTCCCCCACCCCCAGGGAGGGCAGCGGGAGCCAGGCAGAGAAAACAAGACGTTTTTGCTGCCACAGCGCAGGTTCCTGCTGTCCCCTGGACTGTCCACCTCGGGCAGTCAGTCCTGTGACAGCCGGTCCATCACGGTCGGCTGAACTGTCGTGCTTTACTTAAACACCCGTCTGCTGTGCGTTCAGACATCGCTTTCACGCTTGTGTGGACAACACGATTCCGGGTACGTTTTTGCTTGTTTCTTTTTATCGTTTCCTTGGAATCGACTCCAAGGCACGGTTGCCAAGTCAGAGACCCTTGGGGACAGGATGGGCCAGCGCCCGGCCCTGCGGGAGCTCGTGCTGCCAGTCGAGAGTGAGTGGCCGTGGACACGTGGCAGCCCACCCAGCGCCCTCCCCTGGCCTGGCCCTGTCGGGGGACGTCACCTGCTCTCAGTCGTGGACGTGCCTGGCATGCCTTGCCACCTCTCCTGGGCACAAGGCTGGTTTTTCCCCAGCCTTGCTGCTCGCTCTGTGGGTGCAGGTCAGTCCAGGTCCCACGGAGTGTGACGTTGGCACAGCATCGGCCCAGACAAGGGTCCTGGAGCAGTTCCACACCCCAGCTCTGACCCACCGCTATGGGCAGCTGCCTCACTAAGCGAGCAGAGCCAGAAGACCCGGGTGCTTCCAGTGCCTTGGCAGACATCCTTAATCAATCGGCCCAGGTTCCTAGAGAGCCTGGTGGATTAGTCATGTCTGCCGTGGCCAAAGGACTGGGAAATAACCTATTTGGATACATCCTGTCCTGCCACAGGCAGGAGGTTGGAAAGGGCTTGGGCTGACTTTCTAAGGTGCACACAGAGAATCTGTGGGGCATCTGCAAAGTTCACGGGCCGGAGCCAGGCCTGCCTGCCACTCAGTGGCTGTGTGAGCTGGTCCTCTTCTCATTCAAGGTGAGAAGAGGGAGTAATGCTCCCAAGGAGCAGAGCCACCCCACGTCGGGCCCACACGAGCGAGCTGCGGCCCTGGCCAGGCCCGGCTCGGGCGTTCTCCTTAGCTGCCACGTGCCCGGGCCCACTGATCTCCTCACCTGGGTACATGGGATGGGCAGGAACCTGAGGAAGCCAGTGGACGCAACTTCCTCTGAATGCACCCTGCTCACGCCTCAAGCAGGAAAAGCCAGCGCCCGCCGGCATCCACCAGCACCGGTGCAGACCTGTGGGCCTCTCAGCTGCCCTCCCCTCCTGCCTAGGGTCCTTCCCAGCTGGCCTGTCTCAGAGAGCTGCCAACTGGACCAGGCCACCTGCACCTCCTGGAACCGGAGGTCAGCCTGGAAGCAGGCAGAGGGGAGGCCAGGAAGAGAGGCTGAGCTGAATGAGCGCCTGCTCCTTCAGCCGAACTCCATGCTGTGCTGCCGTCACCCCAGAGCTTCCAAGGTGGCGCTGAGCAGAGGCCTTCATGGAGGAAGCTCGGAGGTCACCCGCCACGGCTCAACCCTCCAGCTAGGGGGCAGAGAGAGGGCTGGAATCCTGGCTCCCTGACGGAAGCCACGCCTTTCTGAGGCTCTCTTCTCCCCAGATGCTCAAGGTCTGCGCCTCAGAGTTCACTGGAGGCGAGACAGGCTGTCTCCTGCAGGGAAGAAATTGCTAGACTCTCAGTTCCCACTGCAGATAAGGAAACTGAGGCTCAATTAAACTTAAGCAGATCCCCAAGCCAGTGCTTCTAACCCAACCGTGTTGGCGAGCCGGCTTGCTCTGTGACATCTGTCATTATCCTTCCCTCTCTGGGCTTCAGTTTCCTTGACTGTAAGGGACAGTTGAGCTGTGCCAGGCCCTTCTGGCCCTGCTGCCTACCCAGCCTGGTCTCCTACTGTCTACGTAAACGCTGAAAGCAGGACTGGTCAGCAATATTGGATGGAAAAGAAAGGGCGTCCCCTGCTGACCGTGGCTGGGATCGTCCTGCACGGGCCATGGTCCCTGTGCCTTCCTACCTGTGAACTCAGGTTTGTCAGGGGTCCTCCCAGAATGCCCAGGCCCAGGCCCACAGCCTGCTGAGCTCACACTAATGGGAAGCCTGCTGGTCCCCTGTGACATGCTGGCTGAGGATGCTCCAGGTGGAAAGCAGGTGGCCAGGGAGGAGTCCCCAAGGGCCACGGGCACATGCACATCCACACTCTCCCAGCAGCCACGGGACAAGAGGGGCACACAGGATGTGGGACACCTGTAATGAGACCTCAGGGAGGCTCCCGGGAGGTCAGACGGGTGCAGGAGTGGCATCTTGCGTCTAGAGTGCGTGGTGCGCATCTGCAGGCTGGTTTACGGAAGCCTCGGTGGGCCATGTGGTCTACAGCCTTGCAGCCGGGTGGTGGTGGGGTAGGGGAGGTGTGAGCCCTGAGGTCAGACCGGCTTGCCTCCAGGACCCGCCACTGGGCCATGGCCTTGGTGAGTAGTAGGTCCAGCCCTGGAGCCTCCAATGACTCCTCCATGCATGGATGCACCCCACCACGGCACAGGTCCTTAAGGACAGATGGGGACAAGTGTTTGGTCACCAGCCATGCTGTGGAGGTGGCTCTGGGGTTGGTGATTCTGGGGGAGCCCGGTGGCCTCTGCAATTCACACGACCTGGCCCAATTCCCTCACTTCTCCCGGGGCCACTCCCCCTCCTGGTGCGGGATGATGTCAAAAGGCAACTGTGAGGTTTAAGTGATGGAAAGTCAAGGGACTCGGCACCGTGCCTGGCACTAAGTCACTGCCTGGACTTATCTTAGTACCTGGGAAACTGAGGCTCAGGAAGAGGGAAGGCGAGACTCAGTCACTGGGTCTCCCGGCCCCAGGTATGGCTCTGACCGGGCGAGCCACCGGGTGGGTGAGGAGAAAACCCTCCTCCAGGCCCACTGGCCCCGGAAGCGTCAAAGCCTGGTGCCTGGCGGTCACTGGGGCTCCCGAATGTGGGCTGTGGCCTCCCTTCCCTGATCGGAGGCCAGGGTCTGCTCTCCCTGGGGAGCACAGGGTAGGGCGGAGACCTCTCCTCCCAAGCCCTGCCCCCAGCCTCACGACCTGGCTCAGCGCTGGCGCAGGGCAGTGGTAACCCAGCCAGGGAGGAGGACGAGGCCCGCATGGAGAGGCCCTGCTTGACTCTAGAGAACAGCAACGTCCCCAGAGATGTGCGGTCACCTGGGGGCCGGGAGGACCTGGTTCCACCCTCATCTCGCACGTGGAGAGCTCCTCTGAGTTGGAAGAGGAAGCCCCACGTTGCCAGGAGCCAGCTGGTTTCCTTCCACGATCCTGCGGGTTCCAATGGGCTCGGCGTCACATGTCACTATGCTGCTGGTTCCGGTGGCCTCGCTGCTGGAATGGGATCAGCAGGTGACTGGTCAGGGGCTGTGGCTGCGTCTAGACAGGCCCACGTGCAGCGGCATGCCGAGCCTTTGGGGTCGTCACAGGTTTCCAAGGAGACAAAGCAAGGCTGCGACAGAGAGAGCCACGGTGTCCTCAGGGCCGTGCGCAGATCCAAAGTTGTCTCCTGGGGTGGACAGCGAGAGACCTACCCCCTGGGGCCACGCAGGGGTCCCAGGACCCGGGCCTGCTCTCCTGTGCCAGTCCTTGGGTGGTGCTCACGTGGCGCAGGTGCCGAGGCTGAGCCCAGGGCAGGCCGGCAGCGTGCCCGTTCCAGGGGGGCATGCGAGCGTCCCAAGGCTGTGCGCCCGGGACGTGGCTTCCTGGCATAGTGACGGTTTCCAAGGAGCCCTGCTGCTGATCTCATTTGAGCATCACTTGAGGTTCATTCCCGAGGGCTCAGCTGGGTCCCCAGCTTGGCAGCGTCCAGCGCAGAGCTGGCAGAGCAGGTCCTCCAGGAGCGCGCCTGGGAGGGGCCTAGAAGGGGGCGTGGCCGCGCC
This sequence comes from Sciurus carolinensis, assembly GCF_902686445.1. NCBI lineage: Eukaryota > Metazoa > Chordata > Mammalia > Rodentia > Sciuridae > Sciurus > Sciurus carolinensis. The sequence continues at coordinate 198,695,644 of NC_062213.1, read as the reverse complement.
TGCGCACCTGCCTGAGGTGCCGGTTAGGGTGGCGGGCTGCCGGCACAGGTGGGTCTGCTTTCTCCTGGCCCACGCAGATGCCACCAGGGGTCCAGGCTCCTTCTGTTTTCCTCTGGCTCCGTTCTCAGTGTGTCTTCCACCCCGTGTGCCCAAGAGGGCTTGGGAAGGAACTGGGTTTCCCAGGGGATACCTGTGTAGGTCTTAGTGGCCAGAACTGTGACATGTGCCCCTCTGGCTGCAGGGGAACCCAGGCAGTTGTTTGGGCAGGATGTGGCCTCGCCCCAGGGGCTCCCGCGGTAAGAAGAGCGGATGGACAGGAGCCAGCCACCCATGTCTCCCCTGGCAGGTCTCCAGTCGCCAACGGGAGGAGGTGGTTGGCTCACCCTGTATTCACGGCAGCAAGCGTGGAGCCTGGCGCACAGTAGGTGCTTAACTAAAGGTGTGGGGAGAGCTCCAGCCCATCCTCCTTTTAGGGAGAAGCCCCCAACCTGAAGGCCAGGTCCGGCCCTTGGAGCCCCAGGGAGGATGAGGTGGGCACAGCCCTGCTGCTGCGAAGGCGGCCAGCACGCTCACACACAGGCGGTCACGCGGTCACACGCACCCCTGCTGGACAGAGGGCCAGGGTGTAGCACCAGGTCCCTGCACTTTCATGGGCTTGCAGGCAGAAGCAGGAAAGGCCCAGGAAGGCCGCCTTGGGGGCAGCAAGGACCCCCTTCCCCAGTTCTCAGTAGCTGAGAGTGATGTCCGACGTCCAGTTCTCACCCCGAGGCACCTGTGACGGGGCGCAGGGAGCCCCAGGGGTTTAACTGCCCACCGTGGGGCGGAGGCGTGGCTCCCCTGCCAGCCCCAGAGGGTCTGTGCCACCTGCCTTGGCAGCCGCTGTGCCCTGGGCAGGAGGACCATCCGAGGCCCCTCTCCTGAGCTTCACCATGCTTCCCTGCCGTTCCTGGGCCCGCCTGTCTGGGCCAGCCAGTCTGAGCACCAGGCGGCAGCGGAACCCCAGCCTGCGGCTCCCGGCAGGGCCTTGGTCTCCCTGTCAGAAGCCCACCTGCCCACCTCTCATGGAGCCAGCAGGGCAGGTGCCCGTGGTGCCCGCTGGCTCTTCTGCAGGATGCCCTCCGACCAGGGGCCGTGTCTGCATGTTGGGGTTTTTTGCAGCAGGGTCCCCGGTGATGTGGGTACGTGGTGCTGGGGACAGGGGACAGGGCACAGAGCCAGCCGGCATGACCCTCCACTGCCCCTGCGCCTGGGGCCGCCCCCGCCTGGGGGAGTGAAGCTGAGCACCCTCCCCCGCAGCCACTGCTGCCCCCACCCTTTAAGGTTCTGGCCCCGCAGGCCTGGAGTTCCAGCCCTGGTGACGAAGCTGCTGCTCAGCCACACTGACCACGAGGTGGACAGGCCCCTCTCGGGCCAGAAGCTCAGAGCTGGAACTCAGAGGTCCACCCAGGACCTCAGACCCAGGGCCCCTCCTCCCACCACCGCTTCTACCTGGGGAGGAGGCTACAGGCAGGAGGACCAAAGGGGCCCCAGGGCAGGAGGACGGCGGCCTCTGTGGGGTGCTGGGCCGGAGCTCGGTGCCCACCTAGTCCTGTACACAGGGCTCTGCAAGTCGGGTGGAGCAGCACGGCACTTGCCCGCCTCGAGTCAGGGCCATCTGCTGGCCACAGGCCGGGACCCCTCAGATGGAGGACCTCTGCTGAGGCAGCGCAAAGTAGGGTCAGTTGTGTGGGCCTTGGGGTCAGATGAGGCTGTGGGGCTTCAGGCAATTGGCTTAACCACTCTGAGCCGGCTCAGGCCAGAAGCTTCCAGAGCCCATGAGTTCCCACTCCCACCACCTCCACAGTTCACCTTGGAAACCCTCCTCTGCTCTCCAGGGAGGGGGTGCAGGCCTGGGGACTCTGGGGGGAGGGGTGCAGGCCTGGGGCCTCTGGAGAGAGGCAGCAGAGGCCTGGGGACTCTGGGGAGAGGGGTGGAGGCCAGCCTGCAGTCGGGGCTGCCCTGAGCCCGCTCCATTCCAGGGCCCAGTGCTGAGGGGAGGAAGGCTGGAGGGAGCAGAGCCTGCCGTGCAGAGACGGGACACTGTCTGAGTTGGTTCTCTGAGACTTGATCCTCATGGCGCACGACTGGCCTCTTGAAGTGTACTCGCCGCTGGTTTTCAGATCACACAGTGTCCACGTCCAGCAGAGCCAATGTGAGGGACTGCCATTACCTCACAAAGCGCCACCAACTTCAGCGTCACCCCATGACCCACCCAGCCCAGGCCAGGGGCACGGTCCATTTCCTTTCTCTCTCCCTGGAGTCCCTTCTTCAGGATGTTCTGTGTGAATGGCGTCACATGACATGGCCTTTAGCTTCTCTGGCTCAGCGTGGTAATGTCGAGGCCCCTCCGTGGTGCCGTAGGCTCGGTCCCTCCATTAAGTGGCATTTCACTGCTGGTTCCAACCAGTGGTGTCCCCCATCCACGCTGCATGCTGGGATCGCTTCTTCCTGTTTGGTTTCTGTGAATGGTGTGCGGTGGACATTTGTGTGCAAGCTCTTGTGCAGACCTGTTTATGTTGCTCTTGAGTGTATGCCAAGGGGTAGAATTTGGGGGTCATGCGGTGACTTATTTGGTCCTTTTAAGGAACCACCAGACTGTTTTCCAGAGCCACACCCACTATACCTGCCAGCAGCGGGTGAGGGTTCCAGTGTCCTGGGTCCTTGCCAACACTTGTTACTGTCTTCTTACTGTTAGCCCTTCTAGTGAAGGGGGTGCCGTGCATTGTGGTTTTGATTTGTGTTTCCCAAGTAACTAATGACGCCAAGCACCTTTTCTTGTCCTTATTGGCCATTTCTTGGGGAACTCTCTGTTTAGATTCTCCACATGCACGTTAAACGGGTTGTGAGCGGTATTTACATGTTCCAGATTAATTCCCTTATTGGACGTAGGGTTTGCACCTGTGGGTCGTCTCTCGATTTCTCAGATGCGCAGTTTTTCATGTTGACAGAGCCCCATTTCTCTCCTCTGTTGCTGTCGCCCAGGCTTTGGTGTCTTGTCTTACAAGTTTTTAATCAAAGTCTTCTCCCTGGGGGAGACACGACGTGACTGGGGCCTCCTGGACTGGGCTGCGTTGTTCTGGGGGGCTCGGAGTGGCCTGGGGGTCCCCATGGTCAGCGGTTTGGGTCCCTTCTGCCTCCGGGGCCGCGGAGTCCAGAGCTCCTGGGGCTCTTTACGCGGGGACCCGCCAGCTCAGGCTGGGAAGGGCCTCAGCGGGGGCCTGGGCCGGGGAGTCCCGCAGGTGAGCGAGGACTCTGCGCCCTGGGGATGCGGCACGAGAGGGGCCGGCAGAGACACCTCCGCGCCCGAGCCCCGTTCTCTCACCTGCTAGAGCGGCGCAGGGAGAGCCGGTCCCGGGAGCTCACGCGCTTCTCTGCCCGCAGCCATGAAGGCCGATCGCAAGCGCTTGAAGGGCGAGAAGACAGACCTGGTGAGCCAGATGCAGCAGCTGTACGCCACGCTGGAGAGCCGCGAGGAGCAGCTGCGCGACTTCATCCGCAACTACGAGCAGCACCGCAAGGTGGGCCCGCCCCTCCCGTCCAGCAGGGGCCCGGCTGCCCCAGAGCCCAGCATGGCCGGGCGGCTCCTGGGTGTGCAGCAGGGCCTGGGCGCTAGAGGAGACCACACAGCCCTGGTCGCAGCCCCGGGTCACCGGAACTCAGGACCCAGCTGCTTCAGATCCCCGCTCCCGTGTGTGTGCCCCCCCAGGGCACCCCGTGTATCCTCTCAGACCCTCGGTTTCCTCATCTGCAGAGGTGCCGTGCGGATTCTGAGGTGATAATGCCAAGGCCTTGGCACAGTCCCCAGCCCACGATAAGCACTCAGTGAACATGAGCTGTGCCTCTTAGTGAGTTCACTGGTCTAAAAGTGTGAGGAGAGCGGCTTGGGAGGCCAAGGCAGGAGGATGGAGAGTTCAAAGGCAGCCTCAGCCATGGTGAGGCGCTAAGGGACTCAGTGAGACGCTATCTCCAGATAAAATACAGAATAGGGCTGGGGGTGTGGCTCGGCATCCAGTGTCCCTGAGTTCAGTTCTCAGTACCCCCCCACAAAAGTGTGAGGAGCAAGACCAGGAGCCCCTGTGAGGCAGCAGGAACTCCGCCTGCTGGGAGGGAGGCGTGGAGGGCTTCCCAGAGGCGGCGACACAGGAGTTGGGCTCTGGGATGAGTAGGAGCTCGTGGGTCAGATCACGGAGGGATTTGGTGCAGCAAATCTCTATACGGCCTAGGCCGTGTGACGTGCCCCAAAGGACGGTGGGACTTGGAGCCAGCCCCCGCCCGCAGCTTCCCTGCAGCGAGCTGCTGACTTGGTGTTCAGGGAAACTGCTCTGCAGGCGTGACTCCAGGGCGAGTGTGACCACGTGAGCCACCGGGCTGGGCGGAGGTGCCTCCGCCGCTCTTGGAACATCAGTGGTGGAAGGTCAGCCGGAGGGGTCCAGTCGGCTGTGGCTGAGAGGCCGGATGTCCCCACGCTTTGTCCCACATCCACCCTGGTCTTCACCAGTGACACTCACTGCCACCTCCTGGGACCACAGGTCACTTTTGCCCCATGACGAAACCCCCAGAGAGATCCTGGCTGGGCCGCCCACAGCCCACTGCCCCCCCGGTGCTGTCCCTTCCCTGCTGGCTGTGTCACCGCTGCCAGCACTGGACGAGCCGGGTCCCTTCAGACTCGGCCCCCGGGCTCCATGCCGGCCTGACCCTGGGCGCACAGGGAGCCGGCACAGGCCTGTGCCCCCCACCTCTGCGGAGGGCCCGTGGCTCGGGCTGGGAGGCAGCCGGCCGGGAGCCCCAGGTCCAGCTCCACACCCCGTCGGCACCGCTGCCCGTGCGGTGTCCGGTCCCCAGGCGCCAGAACGTTCAGACGGACAAAGGCAGAGCGTCCACCTCCCCAGGGGCCGGTGAAGAGGCCTCGGCTGCCCCTGAGCAGTGACTCTGAGAGCCTAAGACCCACAAGCCAACAGCAAGTGCTTCACTGCGTCGCCTGGTGACATGTGCCACTGTGCTGCATGGTGACACGTGCCACTGTGCTGCATGGTGACACGTGCCGTCTGCTCGTGACGTCGCTCTCTTTTGGCATCAAGCCCCCGAGACACTGCGCCCACCGGCCACAGGTGGTGACCCCCCAGCAGGGCTCCCGGCCTCGTGAGTCAGCCTCACAGGCCCCTCCAGGTTCACTCAGGAAAATGGAATTTGGAAAACACCCGGTTTTTTAAATTGGTCTCGCTCCTGTTCCCAAGGGAGTCCCTGCCGCCCGCGGGGCAAAGCAGCATGAGGACGACCTTCAGTCCCCGCTGGGCCTGCCCAGTTTTGCAGGTGGGAGGACGGAGGTTCTGGAGGGTCATGTGACAAGCCAAGGCCACAACTTAGGGCTTTGGAAGATGCCGAGGCCAGTCTGGCTGTCCGGCCTCTTCCAAGGTCACGTTTGTGTGCAAAATGAACGTCCCTGGGGACAGGATGAGAGACCCGCAGTGGGCTGCTGTCCCCTCGGCCCGCCACCCAGCCTGCCCTGGGGACCACTCCTGCGGCTTGCAGGCTCAGCCAGGGAAGGTAGCAGGACCCCGGCCAGGCTGCTGGGGAGGCAGGGACGGCACCCGCACGGCTGCCGAGAACAGGGCCCGGTCCGCCCAGAAAGTTCCCAGAGTTGCAGCATGCAGGGCGGCCGTGCCGGACGCACACGCCCTGTCCCCTCAGCACAGCTGAGAGGGGACTCGGGACTCTCCACAAGGCAGGGACTCTCTTGGAGGGACTCTCCTCCAGCCGGGGAGGTTCTCACCATAGGCCAGGCGGCCAGGCCTGGGGTGGGACACAGGGTGATCTTGATGATGAGGTCACATTGGAAACAGGCCTCCTCCCTCCAACTGCCATGGTGTCCCCAGCCGACCTTGTCCCTGCAGCCCCTCCCTCTGGCCTCTCCCGTCCTGCTCTGGGGCCCACAAGGACCTCCACTACTGACCTGTCATCCTGGACAGATCCTGCCCTCGGGAATTCCAGCCACCCCGACCCCCGGCAAGTTCCAGATCCCCAGCAGAGGGTCTCTCTCCTGCTGCTGCTTCACCTCAGTTCTCAGCGGGGACTGAAGACATGATTTGAAATCTCTGGGCCTCCACTTGCTTATCTGTGAAATGGGAATGATTATCGTCCCCACCTCTCAGTACAACAGGGCACCCGAAACCCTGTGCTGCAGACACTGCACGGAAGTCGCTGCTGAGCCTGCCCCCCTGCCAGGGAACTGGTCCTAGGGAGGTGGGGTCCCCGTCTTGATAGCACTGTAACCCCTTACTGCCCAACCCAGAGTCCTGGGTCAGCTCATGACAGTGGAACCAGCAGAGATGGAGATAAAAATGATCCCGAGGGTCCTAGTGGGTCCTCCTCCTAATTCAGACAGTCTTAGGCAGCCACTTGAACACCAGATGATTCTCAGGGACGGTCCATTACCCCGGCTGTTCAGCTCCACACTGCCGCAGTGTCCATGCTGTGGGGGCAGGGTCCTTCTGCTTCGTGCCGGCCCGTGGTACCCATGATGCACACTGAGTGACCAGGGTCAGGTGTGAGTCAGGACAGGTTAGAGGGCCCGGGGCTGCTCGTGCACGGTGGCCTGCCTCCGGCCCTGTGCCAGTCTCCAGGCAGATCGGCCCAGCCTCACAGGAACTCCCGAAGTCCATGAGGATCATGGGTGGGGAAACCGAGGCGGGGCTCAGCGACGGCAGAGCCAGGATTTGGCCGGTTTCCTCTCTCAGCCACAGAGAAAGTCCACTTCCTCCTCTGCCTCCTAGCTGCTCACATCTGGAAGCCAGGCCTTCAGCACAGGCTTGTCAGACAGGGCAGGGTGGTGGCCACTCTCCACGGCCCTGGGCTACACGGAGACCTCGGTTTTGCTATGGACTTGGTGACCGAGGTGGTCCGGCTCCCCTCTGGGACCACCCTCCCAGGAAGGACACCTGCTGTCCTGAACGGGCCTCAGCCAACAGGGCAGAGCCCCCTTGAGGCAGCCGCTCCTGCTGCTGGCTTTGCCTGAGGGCTGGCTGGGGACTGTCCAAAGGGGGAGCCGGGACGGGGCAGAGGCTGCTGCCTTCAGAGGGTGAGGGAAAGTTTGTCCTGTCTCCGCCCCATCAGCTGTGACCTAGCAGGGTGGTGGCAGGACCCTGTGACACCCAGCCCAGTCCAGGTTGCAGGCACCTCCTCTCACTGCCCGCTTTCTCCGGCACACGTCTTACCAAACCTCAGGGCACAGCGCCCACGCCCCTGGCAGGCACGCGAGCTCCTGCCGGGCTCTGGGAACGCGGGCATTTCCTTGTGCGGAGGCTCTCAGGCTTCCCGGGTATGTGGGGGGAAGTATCAGCCCCGCCTTATGGATGGAGAAGCACAGACCCAGTGAGGGGCAGCCACCTGCCCAGGACAGTTATTTCCTCCTGTGGTCACTTACTCATTTGCTCCTCCGTTCCTGGAAAACACTCACTGGGCGTCCGGCAGGGTTCGGCTGTTCTGGGCTCCCGGCTGGTGCGTGGCAGGACTCGAACCCGGCGCTTCCCACGGCAGAGCTGGTGGTAGTCTCGTGCCCGGGCCTCCCCGCTTCTCTGCCCATCTAGGGTCCAGCCCCCAACAGTCCACAGGGCCAGGAGGGCTCCACCCTGGTTGTGACCCGTGCGCCCTCTCTGGCTCTGCCCCCCCAGGAGAGCGAGGACGCGGTCAAGGCCCTGGCCAAGGAGAAGGACCTGCTGGAACGGGAGAAGTGGGAGCTGCGGCGCCAGGCCAAGGAGGCCACCGACCACGCCGCGGCCCTGCGCGCCCAGCTGGACCTCAAGGACAACCGCATGAAGGAGCTGGAGGCCGAGCTGGCCATGGTGAGTACTGCCCCCGGGGCGGCGGCGGCCCGAGGGATGGACCCGCAGCCAGGGCCAGGCAGCTGGCGGTGTGGCCAGGCAGAGGGAGGGCGCCCCGGGCGAGGCCCCCGGAGCTCCCCAGGACCCGCCCAGCGCCTGGGACCGCCTCGTGCCCATGCGCGACCAGGGGGCGGGGCTTGCAGGCCCTCCCCACCCCACCCCCCGGCGGAAAACCGTATTTTTGTTGTTATTTTGTTGGTTCAGAATATATTTTATTCACATATATGTGATATAAAAGTGAAATACAAATATGAAATATTTTATACATAAAACGTAAATACAAAATAGCATTTATATAAAGTATACTTATATACTACATATAAATGCGTAAAATGTTTGTTTTATAAATATGTCAATCTGTTATAAATCGTATATGAAATACGTATATAATACACAACACCGTCTGTGCGTAGACAGATGGGGCGGCGACCCCGCAGAATCACACAGCGCCGCAGTGCGAGGTTCCCACGTGGTACTTTTCTTTTGGTCTATTTTCTCACGCACGTGCGACAAAGTTAACTTGGGTCATCAAGGGGAAAAAAAAGAAAGATTTTTTTCCTAACCCAAAACAAACCCTTAAAACCAGGCGACCACGTGGTCTGAGAAGGTCCTGCAGCCGTGTGGGGCAGTGGGACCGGGGCCTGCGGCCGCCCGCCTGCCCGTGTTGCCAGCCGCTCGCGGGGCTTCTCTGGGCTGCAGGGCCTTTCCGTGACTGGGCGGGGGTTGGGGTCTTCCCCACAAGGTGACTGAGTAAATCCCAAGACGCAGGCACCAAAGGGACCTTTGAAAGCCACCAAGGCCCTGTAGCCAGGCGGAGGATGTCCAGGGACTCCTGGGGGTGGCCCCACTGGACTCCCTAGACGCCATGGCCTCCTGCTGAGTACCAATGCCAGCTACGCGTGTGCTCATTGTTTTGGGGTCTGGGTTCCAGTCCAGCCCCGTTGCTCCCTAGCTGTGTGACCTTGGTGGGCTTCCTCACCTCTCTGAGCCTCAGTAGCATCAGCAGAAGTAAAAATAATTGCGTGTGCCCCGCGGGGCTCTGGGGAGGGTGTCAGTGAAACAGCGGAAGGTAGCACAGCTCAGTGACCTGGACGGGTGATGGCTTCCTAAGGTCGCTTGCTTCCGGATGAGGCGGTGCGGGCAGGGCGGGCTCCTTGCACGTCCCCCGGGTCTCCTTGTCCAGTGCTGACCCCTCGTGGTGAGGGGCACACAGGCCGGGGAGCACCTGCACCCTGGAGATGCGTGCTGCTGCCCCACCCGCAGCCCAGTGGAAGCCCATCAGATCTCAACGGGGGCGGGTGCAGAACACCCTGTTTTCCCAGGGCTTCCCACACCCTGCCGTGGACAGCGGAGGCGTGGCCCCGGGCACCAGGGTCTCTGTGGGCCGGAAGCCAGCCCAGCCCCTCCCACGTGCCCTGCCGCTCAGTCTGCCTCCTCCTGGATCCCATGGGGCTCTGCGGCTCAGGCAGTGGGGGTCCCCCCGACTCGGGGACCTCTACCCAGCGGCAGAGGAAGGGGCTTCCCCTAGAGCCACGTGGCCCCGGCTTGTTGGCGCCGACTGCAGGGCCCCTCCGTCACTCCCCGCCTACTGCCCAGGGCCCAGTCCTCAGCAGGCCCAGGTTGTAAGCAGCCCAGCGGCTCAGGCTGGCGGGAACCCCGGGGTGTCCTGGAAGTCAGGAAGGGCAGCAAGGCGGAGGGCAGGCTGGGAAGTGGACCCCAGGCAGCCGGGGGGCTGGGGAGCGTCTGCCTGGCCCCTGCTGGGAGATGACCCCGGATGCTGTGTCCTGATTGAATTTGGTCATCAGGAAAAAAAGAAAAACAGAGAGTGTGACCCAGCGCAGGCGTCCCCGTGGCCCGGCTTGGGTCCCTTTTGTACCTCAGCTGGGATGCTGTGGGGACGGGGCGAGAAGCAGCGGCAGCAGAGGAGAGGAGACCCCAAGCTTTATTTTACGCGCGGGCCCAGAGGAAAACAAACTCAGGATCCCCAGCCTGACCGCTGCCTCTCGGCGTTGTAGGTCCCTGGGGTCATCTTGGATCCACCCTATCGCTGGGGCTCTTTCCTCTTAAAAAATCCCCCAAAGCCTGTGCGGGGTCTCAGGGTAAACCGCTCTCGGGACAGAAGCAGCATCTTTCCCAGCCTCTTGGTTTCAGCAGGAAGGCATCAGTGATGATGCAGAAGGTGGGGACCCCGTGAGTGAGGCCCCCCCAGAAAGGTGAGGGGCGGGGCGCTGACCCTCCCCGCGCGGCTCTTCCCATGAGCTTTCCCAGCCTCTCTTCACACCGGGTCTGGTGCTGCCCTCGGTGCCTGGCTGTGGCACCCGTGCTAGGTGATTCTCAGGTACCCTGCTGGGTGCTGGCTGGCAGAGTCCGGCCCGGGCGCTGAGGCTGCTGGGAAGCGGCGCGTTGGGAAGGGGCCCGGTGGTCCGGCCTCTACCATCCTGGAGGCCTCCTTCCTCGGGAGCCCAGGTCACAGGGACCCTGCCCTCCACTGCCCAGGCCTCTGAAGCAGCGGGCAGCTCTCGGTCACCTCTCACGGCGCCAGGCAGGGCTTCTCACCCTGGGCACTGTGGGCACTCGGGCCAGGGGACGTTGCGGTGGGGCTGACCCCTGCGCTGCAGGATGTTGAACACGTCCCTGGTCCCCACCCACCCCGTGCACGTCGTGACAACCCAGAGTCTCCAGACATTGCCACAAGACCCCCAGAGGGTGACGCCACCCACCTGGAGAGCCAGCCGCCCGGAAAGTCAGGTTGTTCCGGAATCAAACCTCCGTGTCCGTCGGAGCCTGGCTGTTCCGGTCAACAGAGGCCCGTTTCAGGCCTGTCCTCTTCTAGCTGTGTGACCTTTGGCCAGAGTCATAACCTCTCTGAGCCCCCGTTCCCTCCCGGATGAAACTGGAACCGTCAAGACCTTCCTCGCAGGCTTAGTGAAGAGACGTGAGACGCTGGGTGAACCGGGGCAGGAGCTGGAGATGTCATTTCCTGAGCCCGTTCTAGACCTGGACCCAACCTGTCCCGACACCCACCAGGATGAGACAGGCTCCTCGTCCGTCATGGGACCTCGAACAAGTCACTTGTACCTGCCCCACACCTCTGGGCCAGGCGCGTCAGGAGCGGGCGCTCAGCTGAGGCAGCCCCCTGCCCACGGGCCGCAGCCCCCTCCAGACCAGGCCCCGCCTGCCCGGCCCTCCCAGCAGCCCCCTGGGCCTGAGCAGGACCCACGGGAGCCCGGTGGTCCGGTGTGGTGCTGCACCTGCTCACCCTGAGGTCTGTGGAGAGGCCCGGCGTCCCCACTGCTTAGGACTCGGCTGCAGAGTCAGCTTGTTCCTTGTGGCACAAGGGAACCGGCCACTCTGCAGCCAGCCACGCAGAGAGCCGCAGGACCAGGAGCCTGGTGTGGCTCCGAGGGTCCCCACCCGGAGACCCTCCCCAGACAAGCTCGCGGCCCTCGAAGACCCGCAGAGGACTCGGCAGGGCTCCCGTGAACCTTCGGCCAGGCACCCTTGGGTGTGGGCAGTGGACACGTGGTGGCCTCCGTCGGCAGACCCTCCAACCCGCCCTGCCCGCCGCAGGGTCTTCCCAGTCTTTGCAGGACGTAGATGATCCCGACCGCACCCGGCGGCCGCCTGTGGACCAGGCGGGTCAGACAGCGTCCCTGGCTCCACGGGAGTCGCCCCGTCTGGCTCCGTGGGGGACAGAAGCGTTGACCTCGGTGCTGGCCTGGATGGAGTCTTCCTACCGTGGCAGCCGCGGGAGGGAGGCCGTTGTCCTCCATCACAAAGATGGGGGCACACGGCCGGCAGGGGAGGGGCCTCTCCTGGGGCCCCACGGCTGGAGCGGAAGGGCCGGTCAGTCCCGGGGTCAGAGGTCAGACTCCACATGGACCCCGGTGAGGACAGGCGTCAGTGTTGGAGGACCTCCTGCCCTTTTGAGATGGCCTCCAGTGAAGCCCCATGTACCCTGGAGGGGGAGGTGACAGAGACGGCGGAGGCTGTCGCAGAGGCGGCCTCCTGGGGAGCCCCTCCCGTCCCACGCACGTGGGGGCAGGATCCTGAGAGCGTGTGGAGGTCTCCGTGGCCTCCCGCCCAGGGGGACTGCCCGCAGGTGGAGTGTGGAATGACCACCCCCACGGTCCTGCAGAGGAGGCCTTGGCTTGTGGGTAGACCCTGTGCAGAACCGGCGGCAGGCTGACTTTGGGGGCCACTAAGGGAGTGGCAGCCAGACAGCATTGCCTCACACTCAGTTCCAGCCTGGCCAGCGCGTGGGGACAGGTGGTGGGTGTGTCCAGACTCCCCTTCCCTCCGCCTGCTGACCGCCCTCTGCGCTTGCTCAGCGAGGGTCCCTGGGGAGCCTCTGCCCGGCTCCCTGACTGACAGGCCGCTCGGGCAGGGGACACCCTGCTTCAGAGGGGCTCCTGGCTCTCGGCGTGGTGGTGAGTGACAGCGAGCCGCAGCCCAGGTGGCCCCAGGGTCACGCCGGCCTGTCCCCGCTCTCTCCCCAGGCCAAGCAGTCCTTAGCCACGCTGACCAAGGACGTCCCCAAGCGACACTCTCTCGCCATGCCGGGCGAGACGGTGCTCAACGGCAACCAGGAGTGGGTGGTGCAGGCGGACCTCCCACTGACCGCGGCCATCCGCCAGAGCCAGCAGACCCTCCTCCACTCACACCCGCCCCACCCTGCAGACCGGCAAGGTGAGTCCGCCCGGCTGGCCGGCCAGCATGGCTTCCGGGCCTTCTCAGGAGGCCACCGTAGCCCTGGGTGGGGCAGCCTCTGTTCACACTGCAGCAACCTGGGGCAGCGCAGGGCAGGGACCGTGGGCTGTCGTCCCTGAAAGGCCAAGAGACGGACTGCAGGCATGGCTGGACTCCGGCTCAAGCAAGCCGGCCCTCTGACCCTTCTTCCCCTCGAGGTCGCTGCCCACTTCCATTCGGCCTCGTTTCTAAAGCTTCTCTTCCTACCAAGTGGCCCAGCAGACTGCCCACGTGGAACGAGTCACTTCTTTTTAAGTGTTTCGTTATCTCTTTGCTCTTTCAGCTGACTTTAAATTCCAGATCTCAAGTCAAAGTTGGAAAGTGGGGAAAAAAAAGAGCGTTTATCTCAGCTCTCGGAATTAGGCAAATCCGTATCTTGCTGGCCATTGTTTTAGCCCGTCTGAACAGTCACACAATCCCAGCAGATGACCCCCATGTGGATGCTGCGTGGAAGGGACAACACTGTTCCAACCACGAGGCTGGAGAGAGAGAAACTCTCTTCTTCCTGCATCCACGTCAGATCCAAAGGAAGAGTCTGCCCGGCTAGCCAGGGCCACACGCCCACCCCTGAGCCCATCACGTTGTCCCAGGAGCTGCAGGTCCCCTACTGGCTAGCCCCTGTCACACAGGCATCCTCTGACAAGTGGCGCAAGCTCCTTGATTGGCAGCTCAGCCACTCCCTGGGCGGGCAGGAAGGCCAGGTGTGAATGTCGCAGGCATTTGCTCCAGACACTCAGCAGGGGACTCAGCAGGGGACCTAGCGTGTGGGCAGCGCCTGCGCCCCCTGCCCAAGGGACAGGCTGCACCTCCTACCCCCCGTCGTGTACCTGGAAGGGCCTGGCTTCGGGCTCTGCCCTCCATGACGGGCTGCCCTCGTGTGACGGGTGCAGCCTGGGACGACAGCTGGCAGCAGCCGGGGGCCTCGCCCTCTGGGCCTTGCGCACCCTATGCAGAGCCGGCAGGAGCCACGCTGCACAGCCCCGCCCCAGGGCTGGCCGTCAGTCAGGGAGGAGCCGAGGGTCCTGCCGTTCCCTGGGGTGAGAGCAGGTGGGTCCTTGGTCGAGGGGCACCGGCCCAGGATCCACACCATGGGGTCCAGATTGGGCCCTGCCGCTTACTAGGGACAGGACCATGACCTGGGCCAGGGTCCTCAGCGTCCTTATGTGTAACCGGAGTGCAGGTTCCTGGTGACAGTGGCTCTTCAATGTCTTTGCCAAACTCGGGGTGTCATGAAGGTGGGATGTACAGCATTGGCAGAAGGGGCCGGGGTGACCGGTAGCTGCCGTTCTCCCCGGCAGGGCCTTCGGCATGACTGACAGGTGACCGCAGGACTTTTAGAACCCCGAGAGAGTAAGCTAATTCCGAGTCCTCCCTCCACCCAAGGGGGACAGCGCCCTCCTTTACTGTCTGACCCAAGGAGGGGCGACTTGGGGGGCGGGGGGCTCTGACCTGTGAAGCCGAAACCCAGAGCTGAAAGAGCGTCTTAGGAATCTGCTCTGGTCCCCGAGAGGGTGGCCCTCGTGCCGTCTCACGGCCCAGGAGCACAGCCAGCTCCCCTGGTTCAGGGCGGCGCTGGGAGCGTGGGCCACCGGGTGTGACCGCAGCTGGCAGTGACCAGGGAAGGCTGGACAGCAGCCGTTCTGCCCTCTGGCCCTGCCTTGCTGCAGCCTAGGTCTCTCCCCAGCTCTGTCCCCAGGTCCTCTCCGCTCTCCTGTACCGGAGCACTCCCGACCCCACCCTGCGATCGCAGGTGCCTGTGCCCGGCACTGTAGCAGGAGTGTCACCCAGACAGCCACTCAGGGATGACTGCCACCATCATCCCCATCTTACAGCCTGACAGGACTGGCCCAGGGAGGGTGGAAAGCATGCCCAGGGCCCCACAGCCTGGAGGTGAACTTACTAGATGAGAGCAGATGCGTGTCCCGCGCCTCAGCACCCTCCAGTTAGGCATGTAGTGGTCGTGGTGGCAAGGACTGTCTTTTGGGAATGGCAGCAGCACATAGTAGGCACTCAAGTGAACAGGAAACCCTCTCTCCATGCAGCCTCAGCACCCGCAGAGGGGACAGTGATCTGCTGGGTGCCTGAGGGGCTCCCAGCTGTAGCTCCTGAGCTGGATCTTTCATGCCACCACTGTGTAGGGAGCACCTACTGTGTGCAGGCAGTCTGAGCTCTGGGATTGGACATGGATAAGCCACCCATGCGCCTGTGCGCAAGGAACTGACATCGTCAGCTGAATACCCAGGGCCAACAATGCCCACCACTGGACTTGGCGCTGTGAGAGAGGACAGCAGAAAGCAGTTGGTGTCGTGGGGGAAGATGGTGCAGGGAGAAATGGCCATTGGGGACTCTCTAGGGAATGACTGGCAGGGCACCTGAGAGGCAGCGGAACAGCAGAGGCTGAGGCAGCAGGCAGACAGGGACTCTGAGGCCAGGGCAGAAGGACAACATGACCAGAAAACAGTGACCCTGAAAGGGCAAGCCCCGGAGCCCAGGCTGCGGGGGGACAGGGTCTCCACACCTGAGGCCCAGAGACGGGGAGGGAGATGTGTGTTACCCCAGAGCGGCGAGATGCCTGTGGCTCTGGCCGTAGTGGGAGGAGTGGAGGCAGGGAGGCCCAGACTTGCGGAGACAGCAGTTCCCCTGGGTGGGAGAAAAAGTGGATTGTTCGGGGCTGTCTCAGAGGCACCCAGGTTGTCAGATGTAGGGGTGGGAAGAGAACTTGGTGGCCTCCAGGTTTCTGGGGTGTGGTGTGGAGCAGCCATTGAGGTGGCACTGGGTCTGGGACCATGCGGGTGAGACTCCCAGCCGCCTCCTGCCTCAGGTGAGCGGAAGCAGGATCAGAGTGGGTGGGAACAGGAGGCCGTGGGAGGGGGAGGAGCCAGGCGAGACCCCGCCCACCCTGGACCTCCCGGGCCATCTGCGTGGTGGGGTGCGGGGCCCCGCCTGCAGGCGCGCAGGCCTGCCGGCCGCCCTCCACCCTCACTCACCAGCCCCCCTGCCTTCCAGCCGTCAGAGTGAGCCCCTGCCACTCCCGGCAGCCCTCCGTCATCTCCGACGCGTCGGCTGCCGAAGGTGACCGGTCGTCCACGCCCAGCGACATCAACTCCCCCCGGCACCGGACTCACTCCCTCTGCAACGTAAGGCCAGCCGCCGGGGGCCGGGCCCTGGGCCTGCCCAGCCGGGAGCGGGCGGGGCGCAGCCGCTGTTTCCTCTCGTCCACCCAGGGAACGGCGGCAAGAAGTGGTGGATGTGGGGAGAGAGGAATGAGGCCGTTTGCTCCTTGTGTCCGGGAGGGTGAGGAAACCCAGAGGAAGGCAGGCCCGGGTCGGCCGCAGGGTCTGTGCAGCCTGGAATTCATCCCTTGGGCCCGGTCGGGTGGGCCTGCCTGGGGCCAGGGGCTTCCCTTCCAGATCTTGCTCTCCAGAACGCAGGGCCTCACCAGAACACCTGGTCCCGAGCACCAGCTCCTCCTTCACCCAGGAATGGAGCCAGACTCTTTAGGTGCTTTTGTTTTGTTTTTGAGTTTCCAATAGTTTGAGCATGCATTGCCTCTGGAGGGGCATCCCATGAATTTGTTCTAAGTTTGTTTAACTTGTTTAATCACTTTTGACTGCATACTGGGCCCAAGTTCCTAAATACCTCTTGATGGTGCGACAGGCATGTGGGCTCTGTTAGTCTGCTTTCTATTACTATAACAAAATACCTGAGGCTGGGTAACATAAAGAAAAGAGGTTTATTTAGCTCAGTTTTGGAGGTTTGAAAGTCCACATAGCTTGAGGCCAGCTCCATCAAGGGCCCTCCATCTGCATCGCATCATGGCTGATGGCATCAGGCAGGAGCACATGCAAGAGGGAGTTCAGGGTCCTGAGGCAGAGAGCCAGAGGGCAGGGAGGGGTCAGTCTTGCTTTTTTGTGATAACTCTCAAGAGAGCAGGGCCTCAAGGACTCCCACTAGCCTCCACCTCTTAAAGGTGCCATGACCTCATACATCACCACACTGGGGACCAAGCTGGCACTCAAACCATATCCCTAGGACACCAGTGTCCCAAGCCCGAAGGGCTAAATGAAGCGGGTCCATCATCTTAGGACCATCAGAAGCCACCTGGGACTCTACCGTGAAACAGCAGGTCAGGGTGTGGGGACCACTTGGAATTTTTGTTCCTTCACACATTTGTAACACAGAGAGCCCCCTGCCCTGTCCTAAGACAGACACCATGGGGTGAGGTCTCCAAATGCACAGGAAAGCTTTTTCAAAAACTCAGTGTTGCTTTATTAATCAACAAAACTTAAATGAGGCAGACACGTCAGGACACCAAGGCAGAAACTGTGGCGATGGCTTGTCCCCTGGAGAACGGGCGCTTGGCCTGAGAGGCTCTGGGAACTCAGAAGCCAGCGCGGACGGTGCTGGTGGGACAGCAGTTTATGAAGACCGGTGCCTTTCCTGCTTAGAGGGATCATGGTGGAGAAGGGTCTTCTCAATCCACCATAAGAATGGAAAGCACTTTAAAAATGGAAACTAAAACCGAGCTGGCTGGGCCTGAGGAGCAGGCGGGGGGCAGCGAGCAGCCGGCATGCTCGGGACGTGGGGCTGGGACTCCTTCTGCTGGGCCTACAGGAAGCAGTGTGTGCTTCTCTTGTCCCCAGAGAGAGTCCTGGTGACAGGCTGTCTTGAGTGACAGAGCCAAGGCCCGGAAGGCGGGGCATTCAAAGGGCCCGTGGCTTCCACTCTCTGGAGCCCCGTGGAGTCACGCCTAGAGCCAGTGCCCGTCCTTACACACAGGGAGAGAGGCCCCGCCTCCAGCCAGATGCCTGGCAGGTGCCACCACCTCATACGCCACACTGGGACCAAGCCACTTCCTGGCTGAGAACACCTTCCCCCAGGCTGGGCCCAGGGAGACTGCAGCATGTCCGCTCCCTGGGGTCTCTTGACGACGCTGGGCCCCCAGCCTCCTGCACTGCTCGCCTGGACACGTCTGCCCCTAGCGATGGCAGTTCCAGCACATGGATGTCCAGGCTCACCTTGCTCGGGGCCCTGATGCCGGCATGGACAGGCACATAGAAAGCTTGGAACCCGAAAATAGCTCCAGGTCACCTCTGTGCCCCTTGACCTGGCATCAGAAGGACAGTCGGGACCAAGGACCGCCTGTCCTCCCCCACTGACTTAGAGGCAGGGACTTGGAGGGCTTGGAGAAGACGGAGGGACGTTGGCCCAAGTGACACAGCCTTGGTCCTTCATGGGCTTATCCCTGGCAGCCTCGAGACGAGTCCCCGTCAGACCGTGGCCATGACTTTAATGAAGCACATGATCATTTGCCCCAGGCAGAGCAGGTGGATCCGGGGTGTAGTGAAGGCTTTTGCACATCCAAACTGAAAAGTCTCCCCTGCGCACCTCAAGCAAGGCTGGTAACTGGAAATGTCCTCCCTGCCCTTCCCCAGGGAGGAAGGAAGGGCTCAGACCCTGTGGGTAGACCCAGGGCTGGGTGTGCAGTTGCCCGCAGGGAGCACTGACCCAGGAATAAGACCGTCCCAAGTAGGAGGCGTAGCTGTGCTTGTCATTAGGCCCATCGCACTGAACAGTCAGGGGCCGCTCCTTGTATCTGTAAATTGGACCAGTCCCCAGCCACCCCTTGCAAAAGAGGTGGGTCCTTAGTGGGGGGAAGCTAGCAGCTACCTTGTCTCCTAAGTCTGTTTCCGTCCCCCAATTCTTTGTCACCAAGCTTTTTATATAAAAGTAGATTTCTTTATGAAAACCACCAAGTAGGTGCAGGGGACCAATCAGGATGGGACCGTGGACGCCCTTGCGCAGCTGATTTGTTGGTCAGGGGTGTTGGGGGTTGAAGAGGCCAGAGTGGGTGGGAGAACACAAAGGCCTCTGGTGGGGACCCCCAGTCCAGGCCCCATCAGTAAGCCACCCGGGAGGGTCAGCTCAGGAGGTGGGGGGCGGGCTCCGCACTCCAGGGGCAGGGCAGTCCCTGGGGGTCTCTTCTCCCAGGAAGGTCCCCACGGGCCCCCTGAGCCCTCCCCTGTCACCTGTCCCTGCCATTTCATCCTCCTCTTCTCCTTTGGCTGCAGGGCGACAGTCCCGGCCCAGTTCAGAAGAATCTGCACAACCCTATTGTACAGGTAGGCATGGCTTCCCTGGCCACCGGGTCCCCTCCCTCCCTCCTGACCGTGACCTCATCCCTCACTGCCCTGGGCTGGCGTTCATCCCCGATGCCATTCTTGGGCTTCCAAAACGGAGCCACTCTGAGTCTCATGGGGGTTGGCACCTGGACGGCCTCTTCCGTGTCCCCGCCAGACCTGCAGACCTGCTGTGCACCCAGCATCCCTGTGTCCTGCTGCCCTGGCCAGCATCTTCCCCTGGCAGCCAAGTTTTTAAGACTGTGGGCTCTTTGGGCCTTTTGCTGCTGGACACTGTGTCCATTTTTAGTTTCAACATTATGTCATCAGAGGGGGACAGGGCCACAAGGAAAACAATCTGAACTTGAGGGTCAGCAGGGGCCTCTGAGGTCCCCTCTCTGGTCCTGTGGTTCCCGCGTGCTGCCCATCTGCAGGGGTCCTGTAGGGCCCGGGTCCGTCTCCACCCGCCCCTTTCGTGGACACGTCCACACAGTCCGTGTAGGATGCCCTTGGCTGTCTGCAAGCCTTCTGCAGACCCACTCCAGCCCTGCAATTGTCCCAGGAGCTGGTCACCACCCTGTCACCGTCATTCACACCGCCATCCCCACATCAGAGATGAGAAAACTGGGCTCAAAGAGGCGGGGCGCTCCCCGTGGTTCCAAAGGGAGGGACAAAATCAGGACCCGCCCACCTCCCCGCTCCCCAATGGCCAGTCCTGCTTCCTGTCCAGGGCTGTCGCGGGCAGGGTCCTGGCTCCGCCCACTCCCAGACTCTGTGGCCCCTCCCACACACAACGGGCAGAGTAGCGCATTGTGGGGCGTGTCCTGCCTCCGGGCTCACTGACAGGGACCATGGCCCAGCATGCCACAGACAGGCCCCGTGGACTGGGAGCAAATTGAAGACCAGTGCGACCAACAGCAGCTCCTGACTTATTGAATGCCTGTCCCGTCGGGCCTGTCTGAGCATCAGTGTCCTCACTTGAGGGGTCCTGGGTGGGTTCTGTTGTCCCCAAGAGGTTCCAAAACTGGCCCAAGTTTGCTTAGTGGGCGAGGCGCAGGCCCCCGGCATCCTGGCCCCAGAACCCAGCGTCTGCCCCGACCCTGCCCCTGACCCTGACCCTGACCCTGACCCTGACCCGCGGGCTAAGCTTCTCCTTGCTCTTCTCCCCTCTCCCCCCTCCCCTGGACTCCCCAGTCACTCGAGGATCTTGAAGACCAAAAACGGAAAAAGAAGAAGGAGAAGATGGGATTCGGCTCCATCTCGCGCGTCTTCGCCAGGGGGAAGCAGCGGAAGTCCCTCGACCCCGGCCTCTTTGATGGTACCGCCCCTGATTATTACATAGAGGAGGACGCGGACTGGTGACGCCGCTGCCCGGCCACCGGCGGGCTGTCGTGCGTGCGGACGCGCGGGTGGGTGCGGGGCGCGGGTGCGTGCGCACTTGCGCGGGCGCTGTGCCTGGCCCTGCGCCTGGCCCTGCGCCTGGCCAGCGCCCGCCCCGCGCGCCGCCGCCTCTGTAATTGATGTACATACCGCAAACCGTGTGTGACTCTGTCAACTCTCTGTCGTCTCCGGAGCGATACAGTCGTGTTTGTTAACCTGGTTTATTTTATTTTTTCCATGTTCGGTTGTCCTCCGCCCCTTTTTGTTTGGTTCGTTGGGTTGCCTCCCTCCCTCCCTCCCCCTCCTCCTCTTTAATGACACTTGAAAACTTGAAGGACTGCTATGTATTTGTAAATAACAACTGTGCTCTCCGTGCTTGTCCACGTCCCTGTCCTGACCACGGCTCCCGGCCTGGCCCCCGAGCTCGTGGTCCGTCTCCATGTCCCCTCCCACCCCGTGTGAACGTGTAGGACCAGACCCTGTTCTCGGGGCGCGCCCAAGTCACTTTAGCCACAGAATGCCATCTCGTCAGGGTAAGGTCGCTCTCCGCAGAGACCGGGAGCCGGGCCGGCCAGGGGGCCTGTCCGGGCCGGGTTGCTTCGGGTCAAATGGGCTTTTTTTAATGGCCTGCCTGTTTTTAAATTGCGTTGCCGTTTCTTTCTTTATGGAAACAAAGAAAAAGAAAAGGAAATCGTTTCGTTTAATTTATTTGCACAAATGCAGAAAACATATTCTATCTAAATTATTACGTAAATATTGGGGTGTATATTTTTCCAGGGGGCGGGCGGGAGGCGGGCGTTTCTGTCGACTTGTCTGTTCTGTTCATGCTGCTGGCAAACTGCGAACCGTGCAAGGTGGAGTTTCGGGGGGCTGGACCCGGGAGCCCTGGCTCTCAGGCTGCTTTTCTCTTCTGTCGATTCCCCTCCTGCCCCTGCATGACAGGGCCCTGGGCCTTCTCCCCCGCCCCCTCCCCAGCCTTTGCCTCCGACCCACGGAACACACCTCTGTGAGCCCAGGGCTGCCTGTCACGGTCCCCTTCTCTTGGGCCTGTCTTTTAAGAGAGGGTGAGACCAGGGAGAGACGGCCCAGGCTCATCCCCAGGGTCCACCAAAGGGACCCTGGGCCCATGCGGACTCTGCCAGGGACCCCACAGCAGCTGCTCCTCCCAGGCAGTGTCTCTCGTCCTGGGTTTATGGGCCAGGCAGGTGGAGGGTGGAGGAGGCCCTCACCTTCAGGGAGGGCTGCTGGGGACACGGTGTCCACCCTGAGCCCTCTGCCCTGTGCATTCCAGTCGGTCCCTCCAGCCACACTTAGAATCTCTGGGGAGTCCTAAGGTTCAGTCCTCCAGCTTGCCTGAGCCCCTCTTCCCAGAGTGGAGGGCCAGCAGGACACTCGCCTGTCTGGGGAGCAGCGAGGGTCACCAGCAAAGGGACTGTGTGCATTCCAGCGGGGTGGGGGGAGCGGGTGCTTACAGCCAGGCCTGCCCCGCGCGCCACCTCTCCTTCCTTCTGCCCTGGCCCCCGGCCCTGGCTCCACCTTCGTGACTAACAGCTCAGTCACCCTCTAGACCACGTAGTGGCGCTTCTGCTAACAGTAACCTTTCAGCTCTTAGAAAGCAGCAAGGAGATTTTCAAATGCTGGCGCCTCTGGAGTGGATAGGATGTTTTGTCCCAAGTCCCTAAAACAAACCGAAAAGCCCCGTCAGCTCCCCCTTGCCTTCGACTTGGTCCAGGGGTGGGAGAGGTAGGCCCAGCTCCTCCCGGGATCTGCCTGTCCTCTCTGGCTAAGCTGCTTAACTGAGCCCGGCGGTGAGGGAGAGCGGCCGGAGCTGGCATCGGAGAGAGATTTTAGAAAATACGTTTCCCCCCCACGATTTTTTTTTTTTATTATTATTATTATTGTTGATTTTTATGGCTTTTCCCCTTTACTTACAAGAAAATAAGATTGCAAACACTCCTGGTGATGATTTAGTAGTTCCTTTTCATTTCAGTTTTGTAAATTAGGAGCTAATTCTAAGAGTTACTAAGGATGATTTATTTAAGAGAACTACGTCAAATAGTGAATGAGTTATGGGTTACATTAGATGAAAATAACCTTTCCGGTGGGAAAGGTTCTCAAAGGCATGGATGCAAATATAAAATATTAAAAAAATATAAATAAAGCTTATTTTAAAATATGATCGAACTCTATGTTATTTGATTGCTTCTATGTTGCTCCGGGTGGGAGACCCAACCCAGCCCGACCTGCTCCTTGGAATTCCAGGGCTGGGTCCTGGGGGGGGCGGGGAGGGGCCGAGGAAAGCTGGCTGGATTCTGGGCCTGTGGAGGGGCCGAGCCCGGGTGACCTCCCAGAAACATCTTGACTTGCTGCCCTGCCTGTAATTAGGAGTGGCAGTCAGCACCCAGGGCCGCCCCTGGTCCTGATGCGACACCTCCACGCCCGGCACCCTGCATTCCGGAGCTCAGAGTCCGCGCTCAGCTTTCATCTGCTTCCTTCCACCCCGGGCGTGCCTTCCGGAGGCCCAGAGATGGAGCCCGTGACTCTGGGGCGTGTTACTTTCTGCAGACCTCAGCGGCCTCTGCATGGCCCCAGGGTCCCCTCCCTGGGGACTGAGAAAGCCAGCGGCCACCATCTTCCTCGATTGAAGCCAGAGTGCGCCCGGCTTTCCGAGCCCCAGGAGCCCCAGGTCTCCCCCTGAGAGGCCCCACCGTGTGTCTGAGGAGGAGCCTCCTGGATAACCCCAAAGCCTGGCTACGGCCAGGGCCCTCAACCTCCATCTCCCTGGCAGTAAGACTGATGGGAATGTGGGACCTTAAGTCCCCCACCATCCCCGCTGGGAGAAAGCTCAGAGCTCCGTGAGACACAGACGGTGCAGGGAAGGTGTAGAACAGAGGACCCAGGCTAGGGAGGAAGGACGCAGGAGCTCATGGGATCAGAAGGTCAAGAAAGCTCAGGCCTGTAAGGAGCCTAGGCTCATCTACCCCGCAGTTCTTAACACCCTAGGGGGAAGTGCCAGGCCATACCCGAGGTGTCTTCAGTCATCTGGTGATTCTAAGGGGTGACCAGGATTGAGAACCACCTGCCAGTGCAGCCTGCGCCTGGCCCCATGCAGACATCACTAATCGATCAGAGTCCCACCCATCCCAGAGTGACCTCAGACTTCTCACTTCATGAAGCCTCAGATGGTCACCACCAGACAGTCAGAGTTGACATTCAAGGATTAAATGTGTTTAATCCTGAAACTAACCCACCTGTGCACAGTGGAAAACACAGGGAGAAACTTTGGCCCAGAGAGGAAAGACTTGGCCAGGGTCCTGGATACCACACCTGCCATCCTGGCACCCTCCCGGAGCAGGGCCATGCCTCATCCAAATCTTAGTAGCTCTACCCAAAGGGCACAGTACCTTCTTTGTGCTTTTTTTTTTTTTTTTGTCAAAGCTGGGGGATCACACCCAGGGCCTGGTGCATGCCAGGGAAGCACTCCCCCACTGTGCTACATCCCCAACCCCTACACCTACTTCCTTAAAAGAATCTTCAAGAGAGATCTTGCTCTAAACAATCCAGCTCCAAGTGACATCTGTTAGTCAGAAATTGAAACAGGGCTGCCAGAGCATCCAGGCCAGTGTTCCAGCTACACAGGTTGTGCACTGCACTACTCAGAAGGTTCCATTCTCCAGACTACCATGTGAATGGTGCCCTTGAGTTGTGCAGTGTGCGGCCTGCAGGGCTGTCCTTGATGGTTCTTGCGAGTGCTCTCCTGCCTATGCCAGCAGACGGCCACCGGTGTAACCAACAGCAGTAACAACAACAGTAACATCTAACATGGATTCAGCGTTGACCATAGGCCTGGCTCTGTGCTGTGCATTCCCACGATTAACTCAGTAAACTCTCACAACCATCTGTCATCAACGAGAAAACCGAGGCAAAGTAAATTGTCCCGGGTCACCCAAGACCTGTGCTTCAAATCTGGGGAGCCTGGCTGCACTGCACCCGGGGCAGGGAGGGGCTGGGACCAGGCGCTGACGTGTCTTCGGTGTTTCAGCAGGGCCTGGTTCAAAGTCCAGTGCCGGCCCACCGGTGGCCTCTGGCAGGTCTAACACGGTTTTGCTTTTTGACGGAGCCCGTTTCCATTATCCTTTCCCCCCAGGCCCAGAAAGCCCACCCTAGACATCCCAGCGGCATGGCGCCTGCGTTGGCCTACCTCAGGGCAGCCTGCCCAGAGCTGTGCACCGCCCCTCCACAGGGTGAGCTCGCGGCCCAGGAGCTGCTCCAGGTTTCTCAGTCCAAAGAGGAAGAGGGTAGAATAAATGGGGGGGGGTTTGCAAACTGGGTTCCGTGGAATCCTGAGGGGTCCCTCAGCGCTCCCCCAGTGTTGCCAGAGCTGTTGCTGCAGCCCACGTCCAGCTGGAAGCTCCATACTTCTCTGCTGCACACTAGACTGGATGAGAGTCCATTTGGAGGGTCCATGATAGACCCTTCAAAAAGAAAAAGGAGGTTGAGAACACAGTGGGTCAGTCATTGTCAAAACCTGATCAAGCCTGGGGTTTGCGGACAGAGACTCTGGGCTCCTCCAAGGCCCACTGAATCCGAAGTTCCAGGGCTGAGACCCCAGCACAGGCTCAGTTGCAGGAGGGGACACAGGACAGAGGCCAGGACAGCAGCATGATACCCCTGTGCTGTGGGCAGCCTCGAGACGGGACAGTGCAGGCTACTGCTCTCCAGTTTCCCTGGGCCGGGGCTCCTGGAATCCAGGCAGAGCGGGGCTGAACCGTGGGGACCGCCCTGTGGCAGTGTGACTTTTAAAATACCTGTGAGTCCTCTCAGGAGAACTTCCCACCCCAGCCCATCTGCTCTGAGCAAAGGACCCTGAAGCCATTTCAGCCTGGACCCCCGCTAGGTGAGGCTCAATATGCCCTGGCCCGCGACCCCTCTCGCTCCCATCTTCCGGTGGGGGAGAGGCCTGGTGGTGACGAGAGTCCCTGGGAACGCCTGCTCGCTCACTCACCGTATGAAAGGGCAGATCCCTCACTTTGCATGACAAATAAGGCCCTATAAACAAAACGTGATTCAGAAGTTTCCAGGGTAGAAAAGTTATGATAACGTCAAAGTCATGGCCTGGCACCCCTACAGTGCCACTCTGCAGGAAATCTGAGGTGCTGGTCCGAGGTGGCAGTGGGGTGTGGAGATTTCAGGCTGGAGCCACGCACATGTGCCCATTTCCCAAGAGCTGGGCGAGTGTGCAGCCCTCTGCCCTGTGGGCCATGCCCACCGTCCCCCCAAACAACGAGGAGAAGAGCACCCCAAGAACTCTGATCGTTAGGCAACCTTGACTCGCTCTTCCTGGGCCGGGAGGGCTTCTGCCCGCTGGCGGGTGCCCCAGGGAGCCTCACCACACCACCAGGCCGTCAGAGCCCCAGGAAGCCCGGGCTGCTGGCCTGTCACCTCCCTGAGTTTCAGGCTGGGAAATCCCTGATTGCTTTCTTAGTGCATCACCTGTAAGTGGCAGTTCATTGTGTCAGTAGAAGAGAGCCTGTGAAATTGCACACGGCACTCCCAGAAGCCTCCGTGCCAGCAAGGACGTGCCTCACGCAGTCCTCGGCACCCCATCCAGGGGACCCTTGCAGCCCCCGGGAGGTTCCAGGCCACGCCTGCTCAGTCGCCCCCAGCTCTGACCCTGCGATTTCCAGCAAGTTCTTTAATCCGTAAACCTCGAGGTCCTGGGCTGTAAAGTGGGTGCAATGGCCCTCCCCTCCACATAGACTCAGATGCAAAAGCTCAGTGAGTGTCAGAGACCGGAAGGGGCTGGCCCTGTGACCTGTGGCCCCCGTGGCTCGTGACATGTTTAAGTTCAATGGGATGTTGGGGAAAAAATTAGGGAAGCAGTTTGACATGCCTTGAGCCCAAAGTGACTCAAGGAAGACTTGTCCCCAGGGGAATCGGGGCATTGGGGTGTATGAACCTCAGGTCCCTCCCACTGCCGTGCCAGGGGCTGTGAGCACCTGTCCCAGGTCCAAATTCAGGTCTGGTGGTGCTATGGAGGAGAGTCGGGCTTCTCTGCCTTGAAGCAGGGAGAGTTGGGGACCTTTGACCTGAAGCCATCACCCGAGAGTCTTCTGCCCCTCTGGAGTCTAAGTAGAAGCTCATTTCCTGCTGGGGTCATCGTGGGGAACTCTGGACCAGGGAAGCAGTTGGGCTGCCAGGGCCTGGTTCGTGAAGCCGAAATCTCCAGCATCCCCAGGAGGGGTGGACTTAGGAGGAACGGTGCCCAAGCCCGAGGCCAGCCTGGCCTGGGGAGGCCTGTCCACTTCCTCCCAAGAACACTCCAGATGCTATGACGGAGAAACAAGTCAAGGCACAGAGAGGTGAAATCCTTGCCCAAAGTCACACAGCTGGGAAGAGGCAAAACCAGGTTCGACCCGGCCCTCTGGAAACAGTGTTCGTGTTCTGTTCTCTGTATGTGTGTGTGTGTGTGTGTGTGTGTGTGTGTGTGTGTGTGTGGTGCTGGGATTGAACCCAGGGCCTCGTGCATGCGAGGCAAGCGCTCTGCCAAGGGAGCTACAGCCCAGTGTGCTTATTCTTGGTGACTGCCAGTCTCCGATCAGCCATGATCCCACGTTCCCCTCAGGGTCAGCTCATCCACAGAAAGCTTCAGAGAGCTCCAGAAAGTCACCTGTAGGGTGAGACACAGGGTGGGCCAGCAACCATTTGGGGCTCAGTCTTTCAACCCCAAAGAGGAAGAGAGAGCAGTAAATAGGTTTGCAAACTGGGTTCCGTGGAACCCTGAGGGGTCCCTCAGCGCTCCCCCAGTGTTGCCCAGAGCTGCTGCTGCAGCCCACGTCCAGCTGGAAGCTCCACGCTTCTCGGGTACACGCCAGACTTCTGTGTGAGAGTCCATTTGGAGGGTCCCATGATAGACCTTCAAAAAGAAGAAGGAGGTTTGAGAACACAGTGGGTCAGTTGTTGTCAAAACCTAACCAAACCTGGGGTTTGCAGACAGAGACTCTGGGCCCCTCCCAGACCCACTGAATCCGAAGTTCCAGGGCTGAGACCCCAGCACAGGCTCAGTTGCAGGAGGGGACACAGGGCAGAAGCCAAGGTGGAGCCTCGAGCCCCTGTGAGGTGGTGCCGACCTACCCAGGCCATCATAAGGTATGCCGCCTTCTTGGGACAGCCCAGGGCACCACCCCCGCGAGACCCCAGCTGCTGCGAGGGGCCTGCTGAGTACAGAGCGCTAGCCTTGCAAGACCCCAGCGGAGCTCTGCTAGAGTCAGAGAGGTTCCCGGACTTCCCTGGAGGTGCACAGCTGGGAGGCGGGGGCCAGGAGTTAAGCCTGGGGAAGTCAGAGTTCTGTGTGTGACATCTGTCACCTGAGACTCCTCAAGTGTGGCCCACCAGTGTTCCTGCTGAGCATCAGATGGACCTGCCAGTCTTGGTCAGGAGCCCGTGGTACCCCATAGACACTGGACAGTGAGCCCTAAAGTGGAAGCAAGCATGCCCAATGCTTTGGGGGCACTAGTCTTGGATCAGTCCGACCCCTCCTCAGGCTCCTGAGGAGGCCTGGCTTTTCCCATCCCTGAAACCCTAGGCCCCCAGCCCAGCAGAGTCTGAAGCCCTTCCCAACATGGTCAAGGACTTGCTGTGTGACCATGGGCAGCTTGGTTTCCCTCTCTGGGTCCC
This sequence comes from Sciurus carolinensis, assembly GCF_902686445.1. Lineage (NCBI taxonomy): Eukaryota > Metazoa > Chordata > Mammalia > Rodentia > Sciuridae > Sciurus > Sciurus carolinensis. Next base: position 198,667,803 of record NC_062213.1, on the reverse strand, counting down.
AGGCTTTCTCAAAAACAGCCCAGGGCCTGTGAGATCTTGGGAGCCCCGTCGTGCTACAGAAGGCACTGGCCGCAGCCTCGCTCTGGGCTGTCCCCCGCACCCGCACGCTGCCCTCGAGCCCCGAGCTCCAGCTTGTTCGCCTGGAGAGCTGAGTCGTGGGAGGACTGCAGCACGGGGGCCGTACGAAAGCCAGGGTCGGTGCCCCCCCAGGGCCTCGGGCGTTGCCAGGTGGAAGGAGGGCCCGGCCACCTGCCCACGGGTCACCACCTGCCCAGCTCTCCCACCTGCTCCTGCTGCCCATCAGCGAGGCGGGGTACAGCCCTGCTTAGCCCTGGAAGCACAGGACACTGGGGCCCAGCTTCAGGAAGTCTGCAGACGAGGCAGCCAGAGGCCATGACCCTGGGGCCCTGGATCAGCCACAGCGAGGCCACGTTGAGCGGTGTGGCTCCCACTCCCAGCCCTCTGCGGTTCCCGGTGCTCTTCCCAGGTGGGCACGGCAGGGCCAGGAGCAGCGGCCTGGGCAGTCCCCCCGACACGCCTCTCCCGGTCACTTAATCTGCGAGGCTCCACGTCCCTACCAGCCCAGTCCAGATGAGGAGAGAGCCCCGTGCGGGTGAATGAGCTGTCCCCTGAAAAGCTTAGCTCCGGTGGTGACAGTGGCACAGCGGAGGTGACAGGACATTGAGTATCTCATTCCAGCCTGTCACCACCCTGGGAGGGGGGGGCGCACAGCCCTTGTACAGAGAAGACTCAGGCCCAGCCAATTCTGCAACCCAGGGCTGCTCGATCCCGCAGTGCCTCGGGCTTCCACAGACCAGATGGGCACCTGGGGTCGAGATTCCTGGTCCCGTTTTAAAGACGCTGCCTCCAGCCTCCTCGCCTTAGGGGCCCTCGCAGCACCTGAAGCGCGTCCACCCAGGCTCTGCCCGGGCCGGCAGTGAAGAGAGCATGTCCCTTCTCCCATCCGGTGGCGCCCAGACCTATGACCAAGAACCAGGCCTCTCAGCCAGTTCCGCGGCTGCCTGGGCCCCACCCTTCTGTGCTCTGAGGCCTAAGCCGCCGGTTCTTTGGGATGTGTGCGCACCCCACCTCTGGACACTGCTCAGCCACCGGAAGTCCCTGAGGCTGGAGTGGCAGCCCTGGGTGCACGTGGGGAGAGGTGAGCCAGGAGCAGCGCAGGCGCGGCCTCCTCTCCACCTGAGCTGCCCTGCTCGGATCCTGTGTTCCGCACCCGCAGAAAGAAAAGTGCCGCGGGGGTTGGCCAAAAGCCAGGGGCCAGTGTGTGCTGCTGCCGTCCTGGGTCCCAGGGATAGACAGAGGGGTGAGTCCGTGGCACAGGGCCCTGGGGCACGGGCACACCCATCCTGACGGCGGATCTGGCCCCTCCTGGCCTCCAGGGCCCTCTGTCGCTCTGGAAGCCCTGAGCTGCCTAATTGCTTGCCTGGGACAGAGCAGAGATGTCGGTCACACCCAGGTTGGCCTTGTGGTCACACCCAGGTTGGCCTTGTGCCCACAGGACAGCTTTACTCCTTGTTAGGAGGCTGATATCACTGGGGGTGGCAGGGAGCCCAAGGTCTGGGGCAAGGGAACAGGGAGGGGAGGGGGCAGGCCCGACGGCTGTCACCGTAGGGCCAGAGCCGTAGAGATGGGGAGGAGGCTTGCAGGAAGCCATGGGGACCTGGGGGGTTCCTCCCCGAATGGAGGGTCAGAGATAATAGGCCCGGGTCTCGATCGCAGCTGGGCCGGGCCAGTCCAGCCCCAGTTCCCGCCGTCTCCCCGAGCGTGCAGGGAGCACAGGCTCACTCACGACGCTGAGCCCGCAGACTTGATCAAAACCAGCCTGCGGCAGGGAGGGGTGGAGGCGGCCGACGGAGGAGCAGGCGCTGGGGTTCCATCCCGAGGCAGTGTCTAGAGTCAGGAGACCCTCAGCCGTTCACTCTGTCCCCGTGAGCCTCAGTTTCCCCCTCCTTAAAATTAAGTTCAAGCATCTCAGCTGTTGCAGAGATGAAATATCCAACGAAGACCGTCGTGGATACATCCAGCTGCTTGCCGGGGGCCTCAGGAGACCCCGTGACAGGAGGCCTGGGCTGGTGACCATGGACAGCTCTCCTGAGTGCCACTTCCCTACTGTCACGTGGGTCTCCGGGGACCTTGAGTCTGCCTGGCAGGGAGGATGCAGGGAGTTCCGGCCTGCAGCTGTCAATCACCAGGCCCGGGTAGCTGCGAGGGTCCTGGCGGTGTGCCTTAGAATTGCTTTTAACATTTGCTGTTCCAGAGAAGCTCCAACGGGCCCCACCGCCACGTGCACGGGGACGTGACAATGGTGAGGACCCTCCTCCACCAGCTCTCCCCTGGGCCTCCCTGTGCTAGGCACGTAGGTCCTCATTTCAACTATGCCTCAGTCCCAGCCAGCAGACAGGCGAGTCAGCGGGGGTCCATGGGGACGGGGCAGCCTGTGCCCAGGAGAGATGGGCGCCCTGCCCAATCCCAGCAAGGAGGCCCAGGCTGGGGGGTAGCCGGTGTTTCCAGAGCTCCTGGTTTTTCCAGAAACCAAAATCCTAATGGAATGCATCTGTTTATTTCATATTAACAATTAATCTTTTAAAAATTCGATGTGCATTGAGGGAAAGAAATCCCATGGCCCGGGCTGCCGCGGGGCTCCCGGCTCTGTGCCCTCCGGACTGGACTGTCCCCCCGGGGGTTCACTCAGCGCCGTTGGTCCAGTTATTCCCTGCTTGCAGGCCCAGAGGTGCCCACCTCGGCCGAGCCCTCCCTTCTGCAGAGTCCCTGGCCCTGAGTCCCAGGATGCCTGGGCAGCCAGGGACCCGCACTTGTTTCTGAACCCAGAGCAGAGACATCCAACCTGCGGCCACCCCCGGGCATCGGAAGTGGCGTGCATGTGAGAGTGCAGGGGTCAGAAACGAGGACTCAGCTTTTGGCTCTGAAAGTGCTGACAGGGGCTCCCCTGCCACTTCCCAAGGGCAGGCAGTTCTGACCGTAGTTGCTGCTGGGCGGAGCTGGGCAGGGCGCTGAGGGCCAGGGCAGGGCAGGGAAGGGCTCCCTCTGGGAAGGATGGGCACCTGCCATGCTCACTGCCCCCGGGGAGTAGAGACCAGGGAAGCTGCTGAACACCCCTCGGTGCCCAGGACAGTCCCTGCAGCAGAGAACGACCCAGCCCCACCTGTCGGAGTGTGGTGGAGATAGCTCGCCACAGGCAGAGGACAGGTCTGAGAGCCAGCCCACAGGTAGCGTGGCGGGCTCACCAGGGGTGCAGGAGGCGCCACCGGCAGAAGATGAGCCGCTCCCTCCCGACCACCCTGCTTCCTTCCTCTAACAATCCCAGGCACCATGTACCCGGCCGCTCCCTCGGGCTGCCCAGCTCCTCCCACCCAGGGACAGCGTTTGGCCTCAGAAATCAGCCACAGGGGTGCGATCACACCACAGAAACTGGCAAATAAATGCTACAAACGGTGGGCTTTTAAAAAACAGGTAGTAGAGATGCCTCAGGAGTGAAGAGGGGTCCAGCTACTGTCCTTGTGGGAGGGACAGCGGGGTGGGAGAGACAGATGTTCACCAAGTGAGGACAGGACTTTAATTCACACTGAGAGGCAGTGTGCACGGAGGTCCCAGGGAATGAGCTCGTGCGAGCATGAGCGTGCGTGTGTGTTGGGGACACACTCCTCGGTGACAGGAGAGGACTCTGGAACAGAGCCCTGAGGGCTGCGTAGGGGTCCACCAAGCAGAGAGCAGCGGCCACCATTCAGGCTGAGGAGGGCGTGGGTTGGAGACGGGCTAGGAGCATGGGGGACACGCAGGACCCCAGGGTGCCCGACGAGGGGGAGAGACCGGGATGAGGCTGGCCAGCTCAGCAGGGCTGGTCACACAGACCCCAGCGAGGAGCTGGGATGTCACCAGGGAGCCATGAAGGATGTTGAGCAGAGGAGGTGGACTCCAGGCGGGTGACCAGGGACAGGAGAAGGAGACTCTGAAGGGACGGGATTCAACAAGGGCCCTGGAGCCCTCGCTGGGCCTCAGCAGCAGCGGGGCAGGTGCTCGGCCACCTCTGGAGGTCTGAGCCCCACAGGACAGCAGCAGATCCACATGGGTACTGGGACACATCGGCCACCTCCCCCCACGGAGGCCCGTTTCTCTGCCACCCTGAGCTGGCCACATAGAGTGCCACTTGTGACTCATGCTTTCCCACCAGGCTCTAGCCAGTTCCACTTGTGGTCCCAAATTTTAACCCCAGAGAAGTAGAAGCCAAGTCTGTGATGCTGTGGGCACCAGCAGGACCCTGAAGTCCAGGGCCTGAGTCACCAGCTGCAAGCGGGTGAAGACTCTAAATATATATATTTACATATATGTTTTATATATATGTTTATAATATATATGTGGGGGGTACCGGGGATTGACCCCAGAGGTACTCAACTAGTGAGCCACATCCCCACTTTATATGTGTGTGTGTGTGTGTGTGTGTGTGTGTGTGTGTGTAGAAAGAGAAAGAGAGAAAAAGTCTAAGTTGCTTAGGGCCTAAGTTGCTGAGGCTGACTTTGAACTCACAACCTCCTGCCTCAGCCTCCCAGGCCACTGGGATTTTGGTGTGCGCCACCACACCCGGCTAAGCCTTAAAATTTTAAATAGTTAAAAAGAAAGGAAAGGAAAAAACGTAATGCTAGATCACGCCTTCCTCCACAGCTGCGGGCACAGGCGTCTGCCAGTGGCTCTCAGAGGTCAGAGGCGTGGGGACAAGAATGCAGAATTCCACCTTCCCAGGCTGGGCCAGCAGGAGGGAGGCTGCCAGCTCGCTCTCCAGGCAGGGTGGCGGTCCGGCAGGTGACGGAACCCGCAATCCCCTCACCTCTAAGCTCCCCCGCAGGGGACATTCCTGGTCCAAAGACATTCAGGCAAGTAGACTGTGCCTGTCCTCTAAGGGAGATCCTACCCAAGACGGAGGGATGGGCCAAGTGACCCTGAGAGCAGCCTCTACTCCTAGGACTCTGGACCCGCCCAGTGGGTTCCCGGCGAACTTGGTCATGACCCTGATAAGGTGGGGGGGGATGCTCCAGGGTCAGAGGAGGCCCCTTTCCTCACTGTGGCTGCATCCAGAGCCAGGCTGCGGGGCGAGCCTCGAGCTGGGTTGGGGGAGGAGGCCATGTCTTAGGGCAAAGGTGGAGGAGAGGGGGTGAGGCACAGGTGTCTCAAAGGTTCTTCCAGACGCCCAGGCACCTCGCCGCTTCAGCCGTGTCAGCCCAGGGCGGCTCCAGCAGAGCCACCATCCTGCTGCCATGCCCTTCTGTGCCAGCTGACCTGTCAGAGGCCCCAGTAGCTTAGTGACCACTGGGCCTGGTGTCCCCCATGGTGGGATTAGTATCCAGGTGCTTTGGTGTCTGGGAGATTGTCCCAAAAGACAGGCAGACAAACAGAACCCCAAGATAAATGGGGCACCGGTGTCTCTGGCAGCTCCATCTGCCCCTGACATAGGCCTTTGGATCACATGAAGTCTGTCTCTGTCTCTCCGTCTGTCTCTCTCTTGCTCTGACCCACGAGAAGGCTTCTAGCTCGGCAGCTCGGCAGCTCGGCAGCTCGGCAGCTCGGCAGGCAGGGCCAGCAGAAATTTCCTAGCCTCAGAGACCAGGTCCCCACACCCACTCACCTCCCCATCTCTTGCCAGTTCAAGCAGTCCCTGCCAGCTTCTCCCATGAGGAAGCATGGGTCTCACCGTGTACCAGGCCTGACTTCTGGCCTAGGGGACTCACTCTGTGGCAGAGTGGGCTCCCAAGGTAGAATGGTAGCAGACTGTGCAGAGTGGGCAGCAGAGGGTGGATGGGGGGACAGTGCATGCAGCAAGAGGATGTCCACTTGGGCATGGGAGGAAGGCACACGCCGAACTCTAGAAATATAAGATACAGTTGCTAACGTTAAAAAATAATTAATAAATAAATGCTTGGATGAATGAGTTAAACAATGGACTAAATAGCTGAAGAGAGAATTTATAAACTGGAAACTAGATCTAAGGAAATTACATACCAAGAATGTGACGTAGAGAGACAAAGAGATAGACTAGGAGGGAGACATTTAAGCTGTCCAGCCTAATACAATAGTCACTAGCCACATGTTGCTGTCTACATTTATATTTGAATTAATTAAAATTAAATAAAAGTAAAACTCAGTTCTTCTGTTGCACTAGCCACACTACTAATGCTCATAGCTGTGTGTCACTAGCAGCTAGCCTATCAGACAGTGAAGATCAGTCACATTTCCATCATCACAGAATGCTCTGCTGGGCAACACCAGGCTACAGAGTAGGAGAGACAGAATTTAAAATCCAACTTACGTTTGATTGGAATCCCCAAGGGAGAGCACAGAAAGAATGCAGAAGAGGTGACATTTTAAGAGATAATGGTTGAGCCAGGCACCGTGGTACACGACTGTATTCCCATGACTTGGGAGGGTGAGGCAGGAGGATCTCTAGTTCAAAGCCAGCCTCAGCAACTTAGGAAGGTGCTGAGCAACTCAGTGAGACCCTGTCTCTAAATAAAATACAAAAAAGGGCTGGGGATGTGGTTCAGTGGTGAAGCACCCCTGGGTTCAATCCCTGGTACCAAAAAAAGAAGAGAGAAAGAGAGAGAGAGAGAGAGAGAGAGAGAGAGAGAGGTTAAGAAAATCCCAAAAGTGAACACATAGATGCAGAAAGCACAATTTTCATAAGTCAGAATTGAGAAAAATAAATTCCCATCTAGCCTCACTGTAAAGAAACTGTGGAACACCAAAGACAAAGAGAAAACTTTAGAAGTAGCCAACAATAGTGTCACAGTGAAACAGGCTGCTGACTTCTCTTTAGCAAAAGGAAGAGAGAAGACTATAGGGCAGAGCCTTAAAAATGCTTCAAGACAGTAACTATGGAGCCCCAAATGGTGACCCAGCAAAACCCTGGAAGAAAAGGGCAAAATAGAAACCGTTTTCAGATCGACAAAACTTGCCGGGCCTTAGCAGTTCAATACTTCTTATCACAGGAGATTTTTAAGAATGATCTTTGGAAATAAAAAAAAATGATTTCAGAAGGAACAAGCAGGTGTCAACAAAGAAGTGGGTAAACATGTAGGTGGATTGTTTTAAGCAAAGATTATCATAAATTCTTCACGATGACAATATCCAAATTTTGGATTTTTTTTTAAAGGACAGAATTAAAATACTGGACCCAGTAGCATGTGGGTCGGCAGGAGTGATAGGAAGTATCCATTTTAATAATTCTGACAGTTTGGACGGGTCGTTAAGGTGATGATCTGTCCTAGGTTTTGGTGAGTTAAACACGCATAGTCATTTTTAGGGGTGAGCATTAAGTCACTGGTTCTAGAATCCGAGCCTGCCAGAGTCACCTGGAGGGCGTTAGACACAGACAGCTGGACGGCCTCCCCCACCACCCTCCTCCAGAACCTAGGGCCCAAGAGACCTGGCATGCAGGCCTAGAATTTTCTTCCCTAACAAGTTCCCAAGATTTCTTGCTGCTGCCGGTCCAGGGACCACACCTTGAGAACCACTGTACCACAAGCCAGAATAGCTGAACTCCAACTCAGGGGAGGTGGGGGAACGTAATGAGAAAGGGGCCAGCCAAGAACCATCTTCAGCGCAGACCAGGCGTAGCTTTAAATCTTCTGGTAGCCATTAAAAGAGAAAGAAGAAACAGGTGTGATGAATTTAATAACGTATTTTACTTAAACCAACATGCCCCAAAGATTGTTTCAATAAGTGATCGACGTAGAATTATTAACGAGACACTTTACAATCTTCTTTCCCCGTATCTTCAAAAGCCAGGCTGTATTCTACACTTAAGCCGCTTCTCAGTGTGGATGAGCTTCCTCACGTGCTCCGCAGGCATGAGTGACACAATGCCATCCGGGACAGAGCCTGCCGGACACTCGTCCAGTCTCTGCACACGGCGTCTCTTGTGAGATTAGGCATTACCATCAAACCCATTTTACAGACGGGGAAACAGGCTGAGAGAACTGAAATCACTTGCCAGGATCCTTCGGGCGATAAGCAACGGACCTGAGGCCGCACTGGCCTCTCCTCCGCCGGTGCCCACCGCCGAGCCTCTAGGCCGTGGTTTCTCTGGAGGTTTTCGGTTTTGTTTCTGCAGTTGGCCAGGTGGTGATGATTTTAGGTTTTGCAGGCCAGATGGCTCTGCCACAGCGCCTCAGCTCGGCCACTGTGGCCTGAAACCTGCCTTAGGCAAAATTATAAGTGGGAAGCTCTGCAAAGGGCTGGATTGACCGGGGGCTGGAGTGGGGGACCCCTGTGCCGGGCCAGCACCGCTCCGTGGGCCGTTGGCAGCTGTGCTCGGTGCCACTAACGTATTGTGGGGTGTGTGTTCATCTGCGTGCGTGTCAGTGGGCAGAAGAGGGCAGAACCCTCGTCCCGAGTCCCCACAGTCCTCCCTGCGTCGGGAAGGACAGCCACTTCTCAGGGACACCTCCTCGGACTCTGCCGGAGCTGGGTCAGCCTCTGACTCCCCGGGCCCCTGGGCAGCCAGCCATAATCATGAGCTGTCCCCAGGAGGGGGCGGCTCACAAAGGCCAGGACTGGCAGAATCCCAGGCACGAAACCGGGCACCCTGATGCCTGCGGTTTAATGAAGAGTTCATGACCCCAAAGACACCGTCCCCCTCAGTCCTCTGTGGCTCCTCTCCTCCATGTCCAGTCCCGGGATGGGGTCAGGAGGCGGGTGTCGAAGGGCTGTCTTCACAGGTGGCCAGCGGGCCACGGGCACCAGGGCCCTGGACTCCAAGAGCAAGAGGGGCCTGAGGCCTGCCCACCCCGCAGGCCGCGGCCAGGCCAGGCTCAGAGGCCCCACGCGCTCAGCTCGCACCCGCATCTCTGCCGTCCGCCCTCTCTCCTTCCTCAGCCCTCCCTCCCCTTGTGTCCTGGTTCTCTCTCCCCGCAGCCTGCTTTCCAGGCCCGCCTCCTGCTTTCCGCCTCTCCTCTCTTTCCCCTCCCCGCTCCCCCACAGCCAAGCCCTGCAGGCCCCCCACCCCCACCTGGCCCAGGCTGACGTGTAGCTGGGCAGAGGAGGACCAGGGTTCCCCGGGAGGCACCTGAGCAGAACTCCAGATGCATTTTATCCCAGAAATGCGTGGGACCGAGGCCACCGCAGCAAATTCTGGGTGTGGCCCTCAAGTGCCCAAGCCCCAGGGGAGGGGCCCCTGGTACTGAGAGCAGCCATCTTGACCGAGGGCTACTGTGGCCTCATGTTCGGAGTTCACGATATTGCTGTCAATCTAGGAGGCAGACATTATTATTATACCCATTTTATAGATGAAGAAACTGAGGTTTTGTGAAGTTTGCCCAAAGCTGAGGTCTGTTCAGCCCCAAAACCTGGTCCAAATGGAAACGACAGGGACCATGTCTTGCAATCCCGAGTAACCAGATTCAGCCACTCTGCGTGTATTATTTTCTCAGAGCCCTGTAACAGATGTAGGAGGCCCTGCTGGGTCCCTGAGGCCAAACCCCATGGCGCTGGGAGTCCTGGCCTGATTGCAAGGACTTCCCTGCAAGCCAGGCCAGCACCAGCCAGGGGACACGGGGCCTGGGCAGCCTGTCCAAGCCCTGGGCCAAGGGGCAGCTGCTGCTGCTGTCAAATCACAGGCACGCACACAACAAGCTGCCCAGACTCTGTGCCCCTCTGCCATCTCCCAGGGCTGGACAGAGGCCTTCCACACCCGAGAAGGGAAGGACAATAATGCTGGAAATGGCCTCTCACCCACGTAGTCCCCACGGCAGCCCAGGGAGGAGGCGGGAAGCAGGAGTGGCATTGGGCCACCTTCACAGGGGAGCAGGGGACTGTCGTACGAGGCCCTGGGGAGAAAGGAACCTGTGGCGCTGGGGGTCACCAATGAGTGTGAGGTCACCACCGGGCGCAGTGGCCCTGAGTCTCTCCAGGAGTGTAAATCAGAGCGGGGAGGGAAGGAGCTGGGAGGAAGGCCCATGAAACTTGGAGAAGACTTGCAGACTGTGGGCATATTTTGGATTTCAAACTAATACCACTTGAGCACCAAAAACCCAAACGACTGCGAAGTCCGACACGTTTCGAGCGCCCAGGTAATGCCGCCAATGGCAAATTCCACACCGTGAAACTTTGTTTCATGCACGAAATGATGAAAAACATTGCATACAATCACCTTCAGCCGATAGGCTGTGCATAGGGCGCATACGAGCCATGAAGGAAGCTCACATCTGAACATGTGTCCCAACCCCAAGGCACCTCATGATGTATGTGCAAATATTCCCAAATTCAAATCCCAAACGCTCTGCTCCCAACATTTCAGAGGACGGATACTCAGCCCACCCCCGGTGGACACAGACAACTTGGGAAACAGAGAAGCAGGCGTGTGCTCGCAGACTCCGCCCACACCCGTGCAAATTCACACACTCGTACTTGGGCACAATTACCCATCCCGCCTCCAGAGGCATTATCCACCTGGAACCAGGGACACATGCACGTATACATCCATAGCCCAATTATTGTGCCTGCAGGTTCTTCCCTGTTTCACTTGGAAACAGGAGATGAACATTTTCCCATGTCAAAATATTCTTCCATTAAGGATTTGTGAATTCATTGCATTAATTGCATGAATTCCAACCTGAATGAGCATCACTCATTCAAATGAGCCTTCATCAATAACCATGTGACTGCTTCCTGGCTTTTGATTTTTTTTTTTTTTTTTTTTTTTTTTTTTTTTTTTGTGGTGCTGGGGATTGAACCCAGGTCCTTGTGCATGGGAGGCAAGCGCTTTACCAACTGAGCTACATCCCCAGTCCCTGAATTTTTTCATAGTGAGACTATACACGTTTATTATGGAACTTTGATAATAACAAAGGAATTACGAGAAGAAAGTAGCCTCCGTTCCCAGAGGCCAGTAACTCACCCTGAAAACTGGTGTGTGTGCGTACCCATTGTTCCAACGGTGCCCTATTTGTTTTGATGAATAAGCATTTTTACATCATTATAATGATTTATAATATAGCATGTGGGGCAGGGTCGTTTCTCTAATCAGGCTTATTTTTTTGTGCTTGTCATTTCTCCTGGTGTTGAGTCTGCCCTGTGTGGGTTTTTTTTACGCCCTGTTTTAGGGAGATTCTTTTCCTTCTTGTGTGGGTCCCTCTGACCTGGCTCCCACCTGTTTACCAGGTGTCGAGGCAGAAAACAGACTGCAGAGCGGGGCTGGGTGGTGTTGCTGGAGGAACTTGTTTTCCCTTCTGGGAGGGCCACTCCAGGAAGGGGCGGGAGCGTGTGACGGAGAGGAACTGGGTCGCGTTTCTTCCCAGAAAATAAATCACCCCGTCGCCCAAAGACGACAGCCGCTGTGTTGTTTACAATAGAGAAAAATCGGGACAGCCCCGTGCCCATCCACAGGAAGCGGGCGAAATGAACTGCGGGCATCCTTTCGGTGAAGCCCGGACGTCCCAAGGTGCCACAGGCCCCTGTCGAGAGGGAAGGATGTCCCGACTGGCCTCAGTGCCAGCGTGGGGTCGGTGTGGGAGCGGGGTGTCCGGGCACCCAGGGAACCTCCCACTAGACGGCGCCGGGCTGCCTCCGACGGCTCGGACCCTGGGCTTTCTGCGCAGCCCCTTCTGGAACCAGTTCTCGGTGCTCCTTTTCCTTTGACGGGCCGAGTGACTTCTGTAACGTGGGGGAGACGGCGGACACCAACCACCCAAGCCACTTGGATGTGGAAGACACGGGAGGCGGGGCCCTGTCCCCAGGCCCGTCCCCAGCGTGGCGTGCGCTTATGTATTGCAGACTCGGACAGCCAGTGCAGCCCCACGCGGCAGAGCCTCGGCCTGTCGGAGGGCGAGGAGCAGGTGGACCGGCTGCAGCAGGTGGAGCTGGTCAGGACCACGCCCATGTCCCACTGGAAGGCCGGCACCGTCCAGGCCTGGCTGGAGGTGGTCATGGCCATGCCCATGTACGTCAAGGCCTGTGCGGAGAACGTCAAGAGTGGGAAGGTAGGCAGCTCCGGCCCCCGGCGGCCTGTCCCCGAGGCCTGTCCCCGCGCCCTCCCAGGAGCTGGCCTGCCCACCCAACCCCGCAGCCAGGAGGAGGGCCAGTCCAGGGCGGATGCCGGGGTCCCTGCGACGTCACTGTCTCCCTTGCAAAGCACACAGCCCTGGGGCCACGCCTCCTCGCCTGGGGGGGAAGGACGGGCCTGGAGGGTGGTTCCCAGCCTGTGGTCCCGCCTCTCCCCGTGGGGCAGCGGCCAGGGCGGGTGGCAGAGGGACGCCGTGCCCTGACTGGCAGGGGAGGTAGGCGGGGGACATGGCAGAGCCCTCGCCAACAGACCCCTCCACGTGGCCCGACCGGCAGCAAGCAGGGCGGGGGACACTCGGGTGCCCAGGACAGTACCTGCTTCCCACCCCGCTCCCCGCGCTGGTGCTCACGCCCCCTCCTGGCGCAGGTGCTGCTGAGCCTGAGTGACGAGGACCTGGAGCTGGGCCTGGGCGTGTGCAGCTCCCTGCACCGGCGCAAGCTGCGCCTGGCCATCGAGGACTACCGCGACGCCGAGGCGGGCAGGAGGTGAGTGGCACCCGGAGATGGGAATGTCCACCTGGGCCCAGCGTCACACCGATGGGCACTGGGGCGCTGTGAGCTGCCCCGGCCTGGGGTGGGACCCAGATGCCCAGGCACCCCGTCACTGCAGAGAGGGGCACACACGGGAGGGGCGAGCACGCGCCCCAGAGGCCAGGACACCCGGGCCAGCGCCGGGCTGCCTCCCGGGCCTCCTGCCCACCCCCGACCGGCCCCGCGTCTGCAGAAAGTCTGCCCCGAGCACCTCCCGCTCCCTCCTCGCCCCCGCCATTCTGAAACGCAGGAAGCTCAGCTCTCCTGCCTCCAGGGTGAGGAAGGACGGCACAGGGCCAGGGAACCCAAGCGGACACAAAGGATGAAACGGGCAGGGACCGTTCCCCTGGGAGCACTGCCTCAGGGAACAGGGCCGGGCGAGGGCTCCTCCCAGGAGGCACCTGGGAGCTGGAGCCTCCCCTCAGCTCATCCCTCGGAGGCCACCTGCCCTCACTGCAGACCACAGCCCGCCCCGCTTCCTGCCGCCTCTCTCCTGGGGGACCCCTGGCTGACCACACAGCACCAGCGAGAAGGGAAGGAGCCCGTGGGCCTCAGCCTGCGGAGCGGGAGGACCGCACTTTGAAACCGGCACTTTCTGTTTTGCATAATTATCTCCTTCGCTGGGTCCCATCACTTTGTGCAGTTAATTAATCAACCTGGTGGCGGGTGCCAGTATTTGCGGAAGCAGCTTTGTGGATTAAAGAGAAGGGCGGGCGGCGAAGCAGGCGGCGAAGCAGGCCGCCTGGAAACGGGAAGACCAGATCCCCATGTGCCCAGGAGATTCGGAGCCCGGATCGGAAACTTGGGCGGCACCTCAGCCAGCAACCAGAAGGTGCCCGGCCTGTCAGCAGGTCAGGACGCTGGCCAGGCCTAGAGGACAGGGCTGGGCCTGAGGCAAGGGGCAGGGTGACAGCCCAGACCAGGAGTGCCCCCCACGGGGTTTCCCCTCCTGAGCTCCCGAGGGTCCCAGGACCTCCCCTCACCACCGTCCGCCCGATCCCCCAAAGTCCCCCACATTGTGCCACCAAAGCTGCAAAGTCCTCCTGCCCCCGCCCCACACCCCACAGAGTCTGTGAACGCAGCCTGCGGCCACTGAACCAGGCAGGGCAGCTTGCTTCTGCCCTTAAGGACGCGGGGAGTCCTGGCCACTGCCCAGGTTCCCCCAAAACATGGCCGTCTTAGCTGGAGCTGCCACAGGAGTGGCCAGTGGCCAGGAGCTGGGATGGCAGACGCTTGTGCCTCATGGTTCCTAGCTGACGGAGGCGGCCTCCTTGCTGGGTCCTCACAGGGTCGGGTGAAGAGAGAGAGGCAGAGGAGGACGGGGAGAGGGAGGGAGAGCGACCACCCACCTGGGGCCTCACGTAACCCCGATCATCTCCCAAAGGCCCAGCCTCCACGTTCCACCACACTGAGGGCCAAGGAGGACCCACATCAGTCCACTAGTCTGGACAGTAAGTGACCTGAGGACCTCCAGGAACCCAGAGTCTGGGGTGCCTGTGTAGGGACAGGTCCTGATGTGCAGCCGGCATGAACCAGAGCTGAGCAGGACGGCCACGGGGTTGGCCACCCCCACCACGGACACCCAGCTGCCCCGAGATGGGCCTCATTTTGAGTTTCCGATTCCCTGTGGGCATCTGGCCTAAACTGCCTTGTGACCTCATCTTCTCTTGGACTCAGTTTCCCCACCTGGGAAGGGAAAATGGGTACATTAGGACGGTGGTTTTTAAACTTTTGAGGATCACGGTCCCTTGGAGAATGTAGCAAGAGCTCTTGGCGCCTTCCCCAGAAGAAACACACATGACCTTAACTTCACATCCCAAGACCCTCTCTCCACCCACAGAACTTTTATCTGGGATTAGCACCCCAAATAAGGTCATCTCTGAGAACATGTCCACCTGTGACTTCCTGTGTGACTATGGGCATGACATTGCCCTCTCTGGGCCCAGTTCCCCAAAGTAGTAACAATAAAACCCATCAACCCCTTAGCGACCCGTCACCTGACACTGTGAACACGGTTCTATTTGCCTATGACAACATCAGCGCCAGACTGACGTTCTTACCCGCATCTTGAAGGTGCAGAGTGAGGTGCAGAGAAATAACGTGCACAAGGTCACACTCAGTACCTCAAGGTCAATTGCCTTTCCATCATCCCATGTCACCTTGAGGTTAAAAAACAACAGTGACTCCCCCTCCTCCTCTCACCTCTGGACCCCAGGGCGTCCCGGCCCCTGTCCTGAGGGCTTTACGTTCTCCATCTCCACCAGTCCCCACCGCTCCGGGGCCAGGTGTGGCGCCAAGGGAGATGCACCCAGAAGCAGTGCATTCTGGCATCGCGCAGGGCGGACTGTCTCCCTCTGTGCCTGTCCTGGGATTCCAGGGTCTCGTCTGGGCCTGGCTCTGGGAGGAGGCGGTGACAGTCCGCGAGGTGTGGGAGTTACTTTCTGAGCTTCGCCGTTTGGCTCTTCCGATAGCTCAGACCAGCAGCTGGGAAAGCGTGGCCCGGCTGAGGCGCCGTGGGGTCACCGTTAGGGAAAGAGAACCGTTCTGGGGGGCAGGAGCACACCCGTTGTCAGCGTGCGGGTGGACACGCTGATTATAAATGGCCCCCCTCGAGCGGCTGGGAGAGGCGTCCCCCTCCCTGCCCGCCACCCCTGGGTCCTGCTCCCTTGAGCTGCGGGGCAAACCCTTGCTTCAGAGAGGAGAGAGGTCGCTCCTGTTCCCGTGGGTGACAACCCTGGCCCAGCGGCATCCCGTTTAGAGCCATGAAGCCTGGGCCTGGGAAGCCCGTCGGTGACAAGCCAGCCCTGGAGGGGGGTCTGCCCCAGACCTTGGCTTCCCAGCAGGGATCCCGACTCGGGCTGGAAGGGTCTAGTTCCAGAGCTGCCCCTGGACGCCCCGTCACAGGGCCAGCCGTCCAACACTGGCAGGCGAGGACTCCAGCTGGGTCCTGGCGGCTGCCCAGGCCAGCAGAGTGGCAGCTGCAGGTGAGGCTGGAGGACGGGAGAGGGAAGCCACCCTGCCCTCCTCGGCACCCGGCACTGCGAAGCCCGCTCAGCAGAGACGTGGCCGGCGAAGGGGCTTGTCCCTGAGGGCCGGGAGGAAGGAGGGGCCGGTGGGGAGACCGGCCACGGCCACGGCCACCGAGTGCCTTGAAGGACGTAGACGGGCCAGCAGGATTGGGGTGGGGGCACTTCAGGCAGCGAGGAAGGGAGACTGGAGCCGGCAGGGACCTCGCTGTGTTGCCCTGAAGCCACCAGGGTGTTGGGCCCGAGTGACACGCCCTGCTGCTTCCACTGGGCGGGGCCAGCTGTTAGCCACGGGGATGTGGGTCAGCAGGGGTGAGGGAGGACAGGAGGGGCGGGCGTGGAGGCCGCAGGGTCATCCACAGCAGGGACGGGGCAGTGCTGGAGCTGGGGAAGCAGGGAAGGGGACCGACGGCCCACTGACCCGGGAAGGTGGGAAGGGTGGGGGACAGGCAGGTGAGGAGGGGCGGCTGGCTCAGGAGCTGGCGCACTGGGGGGACCGCCGGGGCCCTGGTACACGGGACACGGGGTGCCTGCGACGGCCAGGAGGAGTGGAGAGGGTGGCCGGCCGGGGACTGGGAGAGGAGGGAGGAGCCCGGGGAGCCACAGAGGAGAGGGGCGGCGCCCGTTCAGGATGCAATGGGAGCCGGGGTACCGAGCACCCAGCAAGGAGGGCCCGTGGGGAACATGGTGTCACGCGCAGCGTCTTCCCCAAGCTCAGAGATGCTCCATAGGTCCTGCTGGGCGGAAGGAGGGACAGAGGGGCCGCCCAGGCCCTGCTGCCGTAGGGCGGCCAGAGGGCTTCCTGAGGAGGGGCAGCGCGCCTTCACAAGCCCACCGCCACTGTCCCTGGCACTTGCCACCCCTCTGTGTCCCCAGGGCTTCCCACTCTTGCCTGGCAGCTCCCTGGTCATTTTTCAGACCCGGCAGGTGGGACTCTGGGACCTCGTTCCTTCTGCGAGGCTGCCACCATGTGGCGGGCAGGGGGATGGCAGCCGAGGGAGCACCCACAGGCCATCCAGACCCGTGGGGAGCGTTAGTTGTGCACCTACTGTGTGCACGACACAGAGGTCTACTGGGTGGGGGACACGGAGAAGTCTGAGATACGGCAGCGAGTAGCAAGAGAGAGGTCTGGAAATAAAAACGCGGGTTTTAATTCTGACCCCAAGATGGGCCTCCGCGTGGCTCTGGGAAGACGGAAGGCCGGCCACGCACCTCCCTCACACCAGAGCTTCCCGCGACCAGGACGTGCGTGGCACACGGGAGGGGACCCGCCGTGAGGGCCATCACCAATGCGTCTCAGTCTCCAAACGGAGAACGGACCAGAGTGCCGTCGAGGGGTGGGCTGGGGGTCGTGCCTCAGGTGGGCCAGGCCCAGGGTCTCAGGGCTCTGCAGAGCCCCCGGGAAGCAAGGTGGGCCAGGCGTGGGAGCTCCCGGAGGCGCTGCTTCCTGCTGTGTGTCCCTTGTTCGCTGTCATGGTCCCTATCACTCAGCGCACGGCCGAGGGGGTCCTCTGCACCCCTAGTCCTCGGGTCTCCGTGATCCCCTGTTCCTTGGGTCTTTGACGCTCCGACTCTGCCTCCCGGCCTGTCTCCGTCTCTCCCCAGCCGCCCACCTCTCTCCCCACCTCTGCTCCTTCCTCTCTCTTCGCTCGGTCCCGCCGCCGCTTCCTTGGTCCCCTCTCCCCTCCTCTCTGCCCGTCTCTGCGCTCACTTCCGCCGGGCGCTTTGTGCCGGACCCCCGCCCACCGGCCCTTCTCTGGCATGTCTTCCCACCAGCCTGTCCAAAGCTGCCGACCTGGACCATCACTGGGTGGCCAAGGCCTGGCTGAGGGACATCGGCCTGTCCCAGTACGCCCAGGCCTTCCAGAGCCACCTGGTGGACGGGCGGGTGCTCAACTCCCTCGTGAAGCGGGACCTGGAGAAGCACCTGGGCGTGTCCAAGAGGTTCCACCAGGTCAGCATCCTGCTGGGCATCGAGCTGCTGTACCAAGTGGACTTCAGCAGGGAGGTGAGGCGCTGCCGCGGGCCCCGCCCTCCCCTACTCCGCGTCCACTGCCCTGTCCCTCCGCCCTCCGCCCACCCACCCCTGCCAGCGTCTCTCCGCCATCCGTCCTTCCGTCCAACCTGCTGCCAGCCGCCTGTCTGGCTGGGCCCAGCCCTAAGCTCAGTTCAGGGGAAAGGGGGCTCCTCATCCTCAGAGACCCACTGCTCAGCGGGGAAACCCAGGAGGAGGCCGGGTGACCACGCTGGGGGACGCCGTCCCAGGGAGGGAAGCCGGAGATTTAAGGAAACTCAGAGAAGAAGCTTCCGGGGATCAGGGAGGGCTTCCCCGGGAGAGTGAGGCTCCCAAGAGCTCCAGGAGGATTCCGGAGATCAGGAGCGGATAACGGGGAGAGGACACGGCAGGGGCATCGGCAGCCAGGGGCCAGAGGACAGGTCTGCAGCGGCCCAGGAGCCGAGTCGGGGTGCTGGGCATGCGGTGTGAGGAGGGCAGGCCAGGCCCTGCGCACCGCCACAGAGTCTGGACTGAGTGCCCCCGACGCTGAGCTCTGCCAAGACCACCGGGCAGAGACTGCTGCCCCAGGGCCTCCACACCCCCGAGGCAGAGACCCCGGCTGCCGGGTCCCGGTCCAGATGGCGTTTCTTAGCGCAATACAGGGACACGAGCGGTCTGGGGCCTGGAGGGGGCAGAGAGGGACTGTCCAACCCTCCGTCCCCTCTCACGGCTACCGCAGGGCCCTGGACACGGGGGTGGGAACACGGGCCCCCGGCTCTGGGATCCCCAGTGTCACCACGTCGGTCTGGACAGTAAAGGTCAGAAAAGGTCACAGGGGGTCAGGGGAGCTGGTCAGGGCACACCGGAGGGCCTGCAGCCGGGAGCCCCAGCAATGTTGACCCGAATCCGTCCCCCAGAGGACCTCTGAGGGGCAGCTGAGGCCAGGGGATGGACACCCCGATACTCACTGAGCACAGCTCCCTGTCGGGTGATCGGGGGGCAGGGCAGCTGGGGTCAGGGCCTGGACACAGCAGCACTGCCACCCACCCACCCCACACCCCAGGAAGCTCAGAGTGATGTGGCCGAGCAGCCGCACCACCCCCTCACGCGGCAGGCCGAGGGGACAGCGCAGGGACCCTCCCTCCACAGGCCCTCCCTTCTCACCGCCCGTCTCCCCAAAGGCCCTGCAGGAACGTCGGGCCCACTGTGAGACGCAGAACACGGACCCCGTGGTCTGGACCAACCAGCGTGTGCTGCAGTGGGTGCGAGACATCGACCTGAAGGTGAGGCGCGGGCTGCAAGTGGACGTCCCCCTGTGTGAACCGGGGCGTCCGCCAAGGCCCGGCAGGAGCACCAGCCACCCAGGAGGCAGCGGCCAGCTCCCGCCCTGGGGCCCCTGGGGTGACACTCAAGCCATGGGGGCCCCGAGCCAGCCTCGCCCACCTCGGCAGCAGTGGGGTCAAGATCCAGGCGCATCTGACGTCCACACATAATTATGGGCCCCTGCTGGGGTCAGGCCTCGTGGGTGGGAAGAGGCGGCCCTCGGGGCTCTAAGGGCCAGAGGGTCCGCTCCCCGGTGCAGCCTCCTGCTCTGTCCCCAGGAGTACGCGGACAACCTGACCAACAGCGGCGTCCACGGCGCAGTGCTGGTGCTGGAGCCCACGTTCAATGCCGAGGCCATGGCCACTGCCCTGGGCATCCCCAGCGGGAAGCACATCCTCCGGAGGCACCTGGCGGAGGAGATGAGCGCCGTCTTCCACCCGGCCACGTGAGTGCCCACGCCGGGCGTTGGGCCATGAAGCAGAGGGCCCTGGCCTCCGCCCTGACCCTTCCCTGGCCGTGTCCCCCTGTCACGGTGCAATGGTGCCCAGGAAACTAGGTCAGAGACTAGAAGGAGGAAAGATCCACCTACCTGGGTGAGGTGGCAGTTCCAGCAGAGGGACAAAGATCTGAGGGCAGGAATGGGCATGTCAATGGTGCCCATGGCCCAGGGGAGCAGAGCATGGCCACCCGCCTGCCCCAGCGTCCTCACCTGGAAGATGCCCAGGCTCTGCCCACAGATGCCGCTGCCCTCACCACTGTGCACCGAAGGCCAGGTGGTCATCCATGGAGCACTTGCTGGGTACACTGATTCCATCCTCTGACGTCACTGAGATCAGATCCCCACCCCTCCTTCATACATGAGGAGTTTGTTCTAAGAGGCCACGATGCTCCCTGCCCAAGGTCACCAGCCAGCAGGTGGCAGAGCCCAGGCTGGTCTTTTCTTCTTCCAACACAGTGAATTAGATTGGTTGAGTTTCCAGGTATTGAACCATCCTTGCATTTCTGGGGTGAATCTCACTTGGTCAGAGCGTACAATCCTTTGTGGATGTTGCTGGATTTGGTTTGCTAGTATTTCATTCAGGATTTTTGCATTTACATTTAGAAAGGGTCTTGGCCTGTAGTTTTCCTGTTCCGATGATGTTTGTGTCTGGTTTTGGTTGTGGGGTAATGCTGGCCTCCTAGAGTGAGCTAGGAAGGACTCCCTCCTTTCTGTTTCTTGGGTTGTTGTTCCTTATTCTTGAAACATTTAGAAGAATTCACCAGTGAAGCCATCTGTCCCTAGGCTTCTCTTTGTGGAAAGCACTTTGATTGCTCATTCAACCTCTTTACTCGTTAGGGGTTTATTTAGGTTTTCTATTTCTTTTGGGGTCAGCTCTACTAGTTCACGTTTTTCTAGGAATGTGTCCGCTTCATGTGAGGCTAATTTCTCATCTAGCTAATTTCTCATCTAGCTAATTTGTTGACCTGCACTCAGTCCTATGATCATTCCCTTACGATCTCTCTGCAAAGTTGATCCAGAGGCCCCTCTCCTTCCCAGGCCGAGTCACTTGACGCTTCCATGGTTGGTCTAGCTAAGGTTTGTCAGCTGAGCAGGTAGAGCCCAGATTTGACCCTTGAACTGTGTGAATTAGACCTGAGAACTGAACCCCCCAAACACACGGGGCCTTGGGGAGCAAGCTGGGCCGCTCAGGGCGTCATGCAGGCGGAGAAGCAGGCTCAGGAGGGTGTCGTGCCCCTGTGGCGGCCCCGCATCCTGGACTGCCGTTCCCCATCGGCAGGCTGAGACCCAGGCGGCAGTCCTCAAGGTGAGGCTGCAGGGCCCTGCAGCAGGCTGCCCGGGCTCCTGCCAGTGCAGGTCCTTCGGCCGCTTCTCAGCCCTCCAGGACCTGCACCTGCCGGCGGGGCCCACGGATCTACAGCTTGAGCTTTTCCAGGTAGTTGTTGCAAAGTTTGATGAGTCTCTGTCCTGTGAACCCGAGGATCCCTCAGGAAAGGGCTTCTCCCCTCAGATCGTCCACCCTCCCCACCCTCCCACGAGCCATGTGATTCCTAACAGGCTTAAATCATCCCGAGCCCTGGACGGGCGGCTGGAGCTGACGTGTGCAGCCCTCGTGTGGCCCTGGATCCTTGACCTGGGGTAACAGGGACCTCGGGACTGTCTGGGACGGGAGGGTGAACAGGGCAAGGTTCTGGCAGGGACAGGTGTGTCCTTGTGTCTTGGGAGGCCAGGGACTCCTTCGGGGCTCTGTAAAAGCAGTGGGCCCCCTGTGGACAGGGCCGGAGGAGGGGACTGGACTTGGCCCGGGCTCCTCATTTCACACACAAGGAATCTGAGCCCGGTGGGACCAGAGCCACTTACGGGGCTATGCTGTACAGACACTGAGACCCAGGTCACAGCCTGCACAAGGACACAGCCAGGGGACGGTGGAGTGGGGACTCAAGCCAGGTCTGTCTCAGAGCCTGTGCGGCTCAGCCCCGCAGGATGGCAGCCATCACTTCTCCGAGCTTCACGTCTCTCCTCAGTCCTCACGATAGCCTTGTGGCGGTGGGCGTTAGGAGCCCACACGGCCCGGTGAGGCCAATGCTAAGCCAGGGACTCACCTGCCCTGGACCCAGGGCTGGAAGACCGGGTCTGACTCTTGATCCTCAGTGTGCATCCCTGGCACCATGTGTTTTACGTGTTCTTGGACAAGATGCACATCCACTCTGGACGTCTGTCTCTTCTTCAGTAAGAAGGGGAGAAGGGACCCCAGGGCTCTCCCAGCGCCACTCCCCACCGACATTCCGTGAGTCGGGAGAATTCAAGGCCTTCCGTGGGGGGCGGCAGAGCGGGCCGCGAGGTCTAGCTCCCGGGGGCTTCTCCAGTGAGAACCGGGGTTTCGGCTCCTGGCGCAGAGGGAGGGTGGTCCCTGGTGAGGTCCTGCAGCCCTGCACACTGGGGAACCAGCCCCCACGAGGTTTCGAGAACTGGCTGCCTTGGCCGCCATCCGTCAGTCTCTCCCACCCGCCCCTCCCGCCACCCCAGCCACCCCGAGGCGGCCCGGCCAGTCAGCTTCCCGTCTCTGTGCCCAGTGCCCCAGCCGGTCACCTCATGAAGAGAGAAGGGCACTCTGGCCACGGCATTGAGAGATCGGCTGACCTCTCAGCTTTGCGGCCTGGGGCGAGGCGGCTCCTGGTGGTGGGGTGTGTGGTGGAGCCCAGCCTCTACCTCACCACAGGAAGCAAAGAGGAGAGGAGACTGGGGTCCCACAAGCCCCTCCGAGCCTACACCCCAAAACACAAAGACCTGCCCTCGGCCTGCCTCTGAAAGGTTCACCCCCTCCCAGGGCACCGAGCTGGGGCCCCAAGCCTTTAACACACGGGCCCTGGGGACACTTCAGATGCAAACACAGAGCAGCTGACAGCGTGTGGGAAGTGCGTGTCTCACCAGGCAAAGTGACGCCCACTCTCATCCCTGCAGCTCAGGAGGCTGAGGCAGGAGGATCTCGAGATCCAAGCCAGCCTCAGCAACTCAGAGAGGCCCTGTCTCTAAATAAATCTAGAAAGGGCTGGAGGTGGCTCAGTGGTTAATCCCTGGCACCAAAAGAAAAAAAAAAGAAGTGCATTTCTCTTACTCAGTCACCCCGGGTGGGGGCGGAACCCGGCGCACAGACCCGTGGGAAGCGCGTCTGCCTGCCCCAGGGCCGGCGCCTCTGTGGTCACGCTTCCAGGGTCCCCTGCCTGGGTGTCATGGCTGCCCAGGGACCCACTGAGCCCTCAGGACGTCAGGACCCCTGGCAGGTGTGAAAACCAGGCCTGGAGGGGTGACTCACCAAGGTCACACACAAGCAAACAGACCCAGGCTCAACCGCGCCTGCCCCTGGAGGCCCTAGGAAGAGCCAGACAGGGGCCTTGGCCTCCGCCAGTCGGACGAGGGCAGGAGGCCTCTGTCACAGCAGGGCCCCCCGCTGTCCAAGAAAGGAGGCCCAGCGAGCCCGTGGGGCTTGTGGCTTGCCCTAAATCCAGGAGGAGGAGGGCCAGTGGGGGCCGAAGCCCAGGGCTCAAAGGTCAGAGAGTGAGTGAGTTGGGACTTGGGAGCCACAGCAAGAAAGCACCCAGGAGCGAGGCGTCGACCCATGCGCACAGTCCGTAAATGACAGAACTTTATACACAAGCCCGTCCACCGGCTGGATGGCTGTGGCTGTCGTTCATCAAAACCTACCAAACAATAAAAAGGAATCCCGAGGTCAGGTGGGGACCTGGATTTCAAACGCAGAGTAGGGACAACTTTCCAGTGCTTCTCAGCTCACATCTGATTTAGCTGAAATTTTGGGATTCCTCTCTCCAGTCGTCCATTGCCATAAGTGTGTCAGCACACTGAGGAGTTCAGGGCGAGATTTGGGGCTCAGAGGCTTGGGTTTGGATCTTGCCTCTGCTAGTGGCAGCTGTGTGATCTTGGGCAGATTGCTTAACCTCTCTGTGCCTCCTTCTCCTCCTCTGTAAGTGGGACTGGCAGTCCCCACGTCTAGGTGCACAGCGAGTTACCGTTACAAAGGGCTCCTTGGAGGTGTCCAGCGGGTCTCAGAGCGTGGTCACTGTCCCCGGCGTGTGAGAGCGCGTGTCTGGTGGCAGGAGGTGCCTGGGCCTCTCCTGCTGATACAGGGCTTGTGTCCTCAGCTGCACAGGCGTCCGGGAGGCTGAGCGGTTTGGAACACCACCCGGCAGGGCCTCCAGCGTCACCCGGGCGGGGAAGGAGGACGGAGGCGGCGCCAAGTACAAGGCGGGCCGGGTAAGTGGCTTGTGGTCCCCCAGGAACGCGCGCTCCTGAGGGGCCTCCATCCCCGGGCCCCACCGGCCTCTCCCGCTGC
Source organism: Sciurus carolinensis (assembly GCF_902686445.1). Taxonomy (NCBI): domain Eukaryota; kingdom Metazoa; phylum Chordata; class Mammalia; order Rodentia; family Sciuridae; genus Sciurus; species Sciurus carolinensis. Next base: position 198,643,996 of record NC_062213.1, on the reverse strand, counting down.
ACCTCCGGGGCTCCTGTGCAGCCTGTGAGCGGCGGCCAGGGGCAGGGTCCCAGGCTGCCGCTTCCCAGACCTGCGTGACACCTCGGCCTGGTGACAACAGTCCCCACGGGCCCCACCGGGCTCCGCATGCAGTCCTTGTCACCAGGTGGCTGCAGGTTCTGGGACCCCCACCCCCGCCTCCCGAACCACAGGCCCCTGGGCGGGTGGCCGGGCGCAGCCAGAGGGAGGCCGGGTGGACTGGGGCCTGAAGCCGCTCCGGACCAGGAGCAGGAGACGGACTTCTGGCGGCCCCTCCACGCGGCCAGGGCTGGTCCCAGCAGACGGGGGACAGGGTCACCGAAGGCCCTCCCCGCTCCCAGCGGCACTGCCCAGGCGCTGACCGCCCCAGCCGCCACCCCTGGGGACAGAGTTGAGTCACCCCGGGTGCCCTGTCCAGAGCGCGCTGCAGGTGGGGTGACGCCCCCGGGGGGTCAGACTTGTCTGGGGGTCAGGATCTCGCCTGCGCGGTGGGAGCACGGAGAGCCGCCCACCGTCCGCCATCCTCGAGGCTCACTGCCGGGCTGGGGTCAGAATGACCGTCTACAGGACGCCCTTTGGAAACGATGGTTTTGTCTTGTGGACAAACCGTGGTCCAGAAAGAAAGGCAAGCGGGACGCAGGGGCACCCGCCTGTGATCCCCGCAACTCCGGAGGCCGAGGCAGGAGGATGGCGTGTTGGAGGCCAGCCTCAGTAACTTAGTGAGGCCCCGTCTGGAAATTTTTAAAATAAAATGGAAAGGGCCGTGGCGGTAGCTCAGGGCTGGAGCGCCTGCCTGGTCTGCACCGGCCTTGGGTTCCATCCCAGCCCTGAGGGGAGGGAGGAGGGAGGGAGACAGCCAGGAAGTCACCCCTGCCCACCCCCGTCATGACTGCGAGGACAGTCACGCCCACTGTGCGTGGGGACAGCTCCTACTGTGTGCTGGCACCTGCCCCGGGCTTTGCAGGCAGGCTTTCTGCTCTTCACGACGATCTTCAGAAGTAGCTGGTTTTCCCATTTTCTAGCTGAGAAGACTGAGATTCAGAGAGGGGGTGTGAGGTGTCCAAGGCCACACAGCAGAGGTGGCAGAGCAGGGACCCAGACATCGGTCTCTGGGTCTCCAAAGCCGATACTTTGCCATCCCAGGCCGTCTAGAATATTCCTTCTGGACTCGGGTGCAGTCAGCCCTCGCGCCCGGGCTTGGATGTTCTCACGGGGACCTTCTACTGTTCTCAATCCTCTCCCTGCCAAGCAGCGAGGGAGGAGCTTTTCATCAATTAGTGTGACAACATTTGTCCTCACCCTTTGAAGCCCACTGAGTCCTTCCAGGTGGGAACACGGAACTCTCCTAAGGTTAATTCTGTCTCCTGGAGCACTAGGCTGGAATTACTAATAGGAGGAGCACAGAGAGGTTAAGGGGGCTACTCCAGGTCACACAGCAATCAGACCACAGACGCCACAGTGCCCAGATCTCAGACATTCAGTTCTCGCCTCTTCCTCCTCTGCTCCTGTTCCTCTCTCCTCAGCTGCCCCTCGGGAAGATAGGAAGGGGCTTCAGCAGCAAAGACCCGGATTTCCACGATGACTACGGCTCTCTTCAAAATGAAGACTGCGGAGACGATGACCCCCAGGGCAGGCCGGAGCAGTACCGCCTGGACGGCTACAACAGCCCAGAGGTCACCAACGTGTAGGGGCGCAGCGCCCGCCCCGGTGCTGACCCTGTACACAGCGGCCTGGGCTGGGGATGCGCCTCTGCCCCGCAAGAACCCGCCGGACCCTGCGACTCCAGACGCGCGGGCGAGGCGGGAGGAGCCGCCAGCCCGCGGTCTGGGCAGCAGAGAGGCCGTGAGGACGTCAGGGTGCCCAGCCCGCCGGGATCCAGGGCGCGGCCCTGCACCAGGACATGCGGAGCCCCGCGTGCTGACCACCGCCCACCCACGTGCAGCCGAGGGCGGAGCCACCGAGGACTGGGCGTGACCTTCCAGGGGACGCAGGCGGGGTGGGAGCGCAGCCGCTCAAGGGCCCTGTGTCCGGGGGCACGGGAGCGCCATCCCTGGGCTGCTGCGGACACCCTGCCAGGGTGAAGGCATCCTGACCACAGAGGCAGAGTGGCCGCCGCTCAGCATGGTGACGAGGTTGGGAGCTGGGACGGGGAGACACTTGTCACTGTTCACCAAGTGCACCTTTGCTGTGATGTCCCTGTCACCTGAAACAGGCGATGCCCCCACCTCCTCACGAATCCCACAGAGCGAAATCAGCAGGCACAGGTGGAGGGACCCTCCAGCCCTTGTCCTGATCAACGCGGTTTTGCTGTGTGGTTTTTTCCCAGGGGCCTCACCTCTCTGTGCCTCAAGGTCATCATCTACAATACTTCTGGCTCCCTCCCAGGGGCCTCTGAGGATTAACACTTGCTAATGTCTGTAACACACCTTGAACCCTCTCGGGAGACAACCGGAAGCAGCGGGGTGGGCAGGGGTCTAATTTCCCAGGCACAGCACAAGCCTGACACTGGCCTGCTTCTCTCAGGCTCTGTTGGAACACTGCCACGATGCTCCGCCTCCCGCGAGGCCTTTTGCACCAGGAGCCAATGAGAAGTTCACGTTTCCGAGGAACCGGCCTCTGAGCGCATGAAGGGCGTGTGCTCTTCCACCCCACGCGTCCCTGCCCCTCGTGGGAGAAGCACCAGCAGAACCTGGATGAACCCCAGACGCGCTCTCCGCAAGGCTGCTGGGGTTCCGGCCGTCTCCATCACCTTCCCCAGCTCAGCCGTCCTCACTACCGACACCACACGCCTGCGTGGTGAGCAGGTGGCTGTCCCCACTTCCTCTGAGTCTGTGGCCTTCTGGGGACACGTTTCTGATCCCAGGACCCAAGGGAGAGATGAATCTCTGATGTGCAACTTGGTTTTCTGAGGTTCCAAACCCCAGGGTCTTCAGGATACTCCAAGTCCTGAGCCCAGAGAGGCCAGGGACCCTCCCTGTGACCTGGCACCACAGCCCGCTGGGTGATCGGAGGCCCAGGTGGGCACTGGGAGGCGGCCAGGGCAGGGGGCAGCTGGGGAGAGGGGTGAGTGAGACCCACATGCACCCAAGCCCACGGCCACGGCGCCTGCACTCACGTCCCAGGCTCAATCCCGCTGGGGACAAGATGAACGAGGGACAAGTGGGAGGCGGCTCTGGCAGAGACGGCACTGCCCAGTGGGCCAGCAGCCTGGGGCCACTCGGGGCACCTCAGCGCTCTGGCTGGCGATGGGGCCCCGTCCCTGGGGCTTCCCCACCTGCCCGGGGCTGGTGAGACGGGCGTGTCGCCTGGGCAGATCCTGAATACGGCCGTGCTGCCCGTGGGCAGGAGAGCAGGGGGTGGAGTCCCAGGGACTCGGGGCCGGGCAGCGGATGGCCAGCTGAGGAGCAGCCGCCCAGGACGGGGCGGCCGCCTCCCCTCCAGGAGGCCCGGGTTATGGTCCGAGCCCCCGAGGGCGGCGCCTGGCCGGGGAGCCCCCCAGACGGGCTTCTCTGGGAGCTTCGCTGTCTGTGCCCAAAGGTGCCCTGGAAAGGGGGTGCATGCGGCCCCCGGGCTCGGGAGGAGGGTGCCCCCCACCCGCGGTCACGCTCTGCAGGGCCCCGTCCTGCCCGGGGAAGGGCCTCCTTCGGCACCTGGGGCGCCGCTGTCCTCAGCACCGGGCTCAGGGGCAGGTGCCAGGCAAACTCCCCAGGGAGAGCACGGCCAGCCTGCCGGCCTCAGAGGGGACCCAAGAGCCCCAGGCCACCGCCCGGGGACCCTGGCAGAACAGGAACTCGGCAGGCGTGACTCCACGCTCCCGGCAGGGACACCCCCGCGGGGACCCGCGCTCAGGCCCGACGCCCGTCCCGTGAAGCCCAGGAGCCCTGTGGCCACGGCCTCTGCCCCGCGTCTCCAGGATCCCGCGGGCCCGTAGTGAGGACCAGGAGCCTGAGGCCAGGAGACTGCTGGACGGAGGGCGTCCCCAGCCTGTGACCGCGTGGAGGCTGTCCTGAGTCCCCCCGGGAGCCCACGGCTGCCGAGGAGCCGACTGTGACGGGCACAGTCCCCGGCCGCAGCCCCCACCGTCCCCCCGGGAGTGGATTTTAACACTGATAATAAACACTACCGCCCAGCACGGACTCCGGGTGGCTTTGCTCAGGGGTCTTGGTTTTCCCAGCAGCCACGTTGAGAGGGAGGCTGCGAACCCATTTCACGGATGGAGAGACTGAGGTGGGGAAGGTGGAGGGCTCGCCTGGTCCCTAAGTAAGGCTAAGAAGTCACAGCGGCCCACGGACCTCAGGCTCCATGTCCCGGTACCCTGACCCCTCTGCCCACCTTCCTGCACAACCTACCTGGCCAGGCAGGTCACTTAATGTGGCATTGGGTGCAATCTGTCATGCTGACCAGTCCCTGTGGGGACCTTGCCTCTGTCCTGCTCAGGGGAGGGAGGCCTGGGAGTCACTGCCCTGGGTGTCACCGTCACCTGCTCCACCGTCACCTGCTCCACCGTCACCTACTCCACCGTCAGTCTGCCAGGCGGGTCTCGGGTGGCTTTCCGGAGTCCAGCTCGGAGCTTCTCAGACCAGCCGTGCACACGGGTCAGCGGGCGGGGGTTCTCCAAACGGGGACGCGACGGGCCTGGGGCTCCCCAGGTTCAGCTCCCCACCAGTGCCCAGGCCGGGCTGCTGGACCAGGGCTCCGCGGTGGTGGCGGACGGGCCTTCCCAGCTGGGCCCTCTCGGCCTGAGGGGGCGGCCAGGGCTCCACCCAGGTGTCCCGGCCACCAGCCGTCTGCTCTGCTGCGCTGGCGGGTCGGAACGGCAGCGGCTGCCCGGCGGGGAGGCTGTGGGCACGGTGGGGAGGGGTCAGGAGGGGGGAAGCCACCGTGAGGCGGGCGCGGGGACGGCCAGTTCCTGGGCTGGCCACAAATACCGCACCCACAGACACCTCCCGGGGCCAGGGCCTCTCGGGGTGCTGGGGACGCCGTGGGGACGTCCCCGATGTGGCGACAGGAGAGAGGCGTGTCCGTGACCCGGGGGGTCAGTTTCAGGCTGACCCCCCGTGAAGCGTGACCGCCAGGTTGCCTGGGGGAGGGAGAGGGACTCCTGAGCTGAGTCCTGAATTCTGGGAGCCATTCCTGCAAGAGCAGGGGAAGAACCTCCCAGGGTCAGAGCCCGAGCTCTGCTGAGGACAGGATGAAAGAAATCCCGCCGGGCTTCCCGGGGGCCACGGTCGGAATCAGACACGCCCTGACGCGTGGGGCTGTGGCAGCCTGCGAGCAGAGGCAGCTGGCGGTCAGGGCCTTCGCACCTGGGGCTTTGATTAGTCGAGAGGAGGCCAGGCCTGGGCAGAGCTCAGTAGGCAAAGAGGAGACCAGACAGAGTAGAACGTGCAAATGTCCTGCGGTAGCAGAGGCAGAGCCTTGAGGCTGGGAAGAGCCCCACGGGGCTGGAGCCAGGCCCAGGGGCTGCTCAGGTGCTGCAGGGGGTCGGCGGACAGGGTGACCCTGCTGCCCGCTCACACGACCCCCACCAGGCTCCCGCCTCTCGCCAACCCAGATGCAATCAGTGCTTCCCAAGGTCCAGCCTCCCCAAGGCTCCCGCCCCTGCCTGCCTCCCGCCAATGGGCCAGGCTGCCAGATCCCAGGAAGAGCACAGGACTCCAGGCCCAGTCGCGGGAAGTGCCTGAAGGGAATGGAGAGTCTGGGGACGTCGGAGACTCAGGACGGAGAGGCCCCGTGTGGGTGGCTGGGTATCCACTCTGACCCTCGGCACCGAGACATTCTGGGCCACCACACTCTGGGCCGGGTGTTCGGTAGCCCCGGCCTCACTCAGGGTCCCCCATGCCGTCCTGACACCCTAAAGCTTCCCGCGACATGGTGGACGTCCCTGAGGGAGGGACGAGGCCATCGCCCACCGAGCCATGGCTATGACTGCCCATTCATCCCCATGACACCCCTCGGCTCCGCGCCATTCTGATAGACAGACGGGGACACCAAGGGTGGTTTTGGGGGCCTCCCTCGTGAGCGGGAGCCGGGCCTCGGCTGGGGCTCCCGTCCAGTGTGGTCAGCATCGCCTGTTCTGTGGCCCGCAGGCGGCTCCCCGGGCGGGAGGGGCGTCCTGCTGCCTCCCCGCATGAGGAAACGGCTCCATCATGACAGGTTTGAAGGGCGGGGACAGCCGGCCAGGCCTGTGGCCCCGGAGCTCCTGACTCCGGACAGGGACCGGGAAAGGTCTCGAGGGCTCCTCTCCCTCCTCCCTCCCCAGCTTATAGACAAGAAGAACCAAGCAGGACACCTGGGGACTCACCCCCCAGACTCACAGCAAATTAGGGGCAGATGCTGGCACCTAATTTGAGCCAGGGGACCACTCAGCCTGGCCTTTCTGATCAGGTCTGGTGTGGGAACTGGGTTCCACAAGGTTTCACAGACCCAAGGCTGTGCTACTCCAGGCCAGTTCCTTACCCTCTCTGGGCCTCAGTGGGGCTGGAGTTCATGTTTTTTCTTGGCTCTGAGGTTGGAGGTTGTGGTGGGAAATGGGGGTGCAGGCAGAAAGGATCATCCAGAGGGGCAGAAAAGGAAAGGAATGAACATCCTCCCCACACCGGGATCCACTCGGCCGTGGCCACCTGCCACTTCCTCCCCACACTCACGGGCACCCACAAGGTTGGAGTTCACAGGGAACCTGGGGGAAAGCCAGTCAGCCCAGAGAGGGGAGCAGGCCCCACACAGCTGGCTGCGCTTGCCGCCCGTGGGGAACAGCTCCATCCCCTCCCCGGAGGCCCTGGCCTGACCCTGCTGCTCCCTCCCACTGAACCTACAGCCTCCACGCCTCCCACCGTGGCCACCACCTAGCCCCACCTGCAGGGATGCCAGCACCCGGGCTGGATCAAGCCCAGCCTGCAACCCCTGCCCTCAAGAAAGTGCCCAGGGTGGGAATCAGCGTCCTCACCCAGACGGCCAGAGTCTCACGTGGAAGATCAGCGCTCACCCCATCTGGTTCCCAAGCTGAACAATATGTCCCAGAGCTGCAGGCTGCCCTGTCCCACTGAGGAGCCGCTGGGGACAACGGGCCACCCCGAGTCAGGAGCCTCGAAGGGAGGCGCTCAGATCCTGCTCCCCGAGGAAACGCCCACCCCTGCATTCCGTGGCCTGGTGGAGTGACCCTGCCGGCCACCGCGCTGCCACCCCCGCTTCTCCCTGGTTTCCCGGGTGCCAGCACAAGAGCAATCTCTCACATGGTGCTGGAGGTCTGAGGTCAGGGTGCGGAGGGGGCCTCTCTGGCCTGCGATGGCCGCCCTCTCCCCGTGGCCTCTCTCTGTGCCCGTGGCCTTCATCGCCTCTTTAAAGAGCCTCTCTCCAAATCCGTAGGTCCTGGGGGCCAGGACTCCACCTGATGCATTTTGGGGGACTCGTCCACCTGGCGACAGTCCCAAACACCCCCCCCACCCCCCCACCCCCGCCTCAGTCACTTGACTCAAAAGATCCCAGCAGGTGCTGGTCCTCAGCGGGACTCCAGCCCAACCACGGGGACTCCCACGCGCCACGCGCACGCACAGGGGCGCGCGCACAGCCTCCCCCACACGAGGCCCCTGCATTACCCGGGAAATGCGGCGGCGGGGGCGAAATACCCCTGAGTCCTGTTTTTGGAAAATCAGACCCGGTCCTGCTAGAAATGCCCCTCCTGCAGCTGGCGACGCTGCGGCCAGCGGCCTGCAAAGGGGAGACATCACCTGGGCCGGCACCCCGCCACCTGGACCCCCAGGAGCACGTTCTCTGCCGGCTCCCGCAGGGGTCTCCGCAGGCCCTGCTCAGGTCCCGCCTGCTCGGTCTCGGGCTCTGACCCAGGGGGTCGGCCCAGCCGAGAGGCGGAGGACGGAGCCAACTCCCCCGCGAGCATCAGCCCTGGAACACCTGCCGCAAGACGCTCTCCTGTGGACCCCGGGGGGAGCTGGGCATGGGACGTGCGTCCCCAAAAGACCCCAGCAACGTCACCAAAGCCGCTTCGATCATTTAGTCCTTCCACAAACACCCAGTGGGTGCCCGCCTGTGCCCAAGCTGCCCAAAGGTGAGCTAGGGACAAACCAGCTCTGGCCTCAGGGATTCGTCGCCAGAGCAGCTGCTCTGAAGGAGGAGGCCAGGGGCGGCAGGTGGGCCAGGCGCCAGGGAGACAGCTCGCTGTGCCCTCCCTGGGCCTCCCTGGCTGTGGCTCCGCGGTCACCCCCCGCCCCACAATGAGCTCCAGAGCAGAGGCCACGGGAGGCTGGGGACTGGTTCTCCAGAGACCTGACGCCTCGGCAGAGCGTCCGAGTCAGCTGTCCAGCACTGCGACAGATCCCGGAGGTCAGCAGCTTGTGGAGGACAAAGGTCTCTTTTGATTCCTGTCGCCCGTTGATTTGGGTCTGTAGGGAGTCGGCACATCCTGGCGGCGGCGCCTGGCGGAAGGAGCTGCTCACGGCATGACTGCGAATGAAAGGTGAGGGGTTGCTCAGGGGCTGGGCCCATCCCCCTCAAGGACATGCCGATGACCTAAGGTCCTCCTGCTTGTCCCCGCCTCTTAGAGGTTCCACCGCCTCCCAAGGGCGCCACCAGCCGGTCCTCTGGGGACACTCCCCAAAGCGCAGCACGGGAACGCCCTCCGGTTACCAGGGTGCGGGTCTGGGGTGCAGCCCTGGCCATCCCAAGGGCAGCGTCGGAAGCCAAATGCCCCCAGGCCAGTCCCAAGACCGGCCTCGCCACCCAGCCACATCCAGGACTAGCAGCCCACATCGCTGCCCGCGTCCGGGGCTGCGGCAGGCCTGGGAGGCTGCCCAACACACGGCCAGGTCAGGTCGGCAGCCGCAGACGTGCCCAGAGACACCAGACGAAATGGCTACGTCAGCAAATGCTTGTCTGCCCGTCACCCAGTCAGGTCACTCTCCAGGAGGGGCCACCACGGGACTGCTGCCTGGGTCCCCGACGGTTCTCACTCAGCCTCGGCCGGCAGCCTCCCCGACGGGGCACTACCCACCAGTCCACCTGCCCCTCTGGGCTCAGCGGCTGCAGAGCGTGGGCTCATGGGGAATGCCCGTCCCTACCTCTGGGTCCCTGGCCCTCTCCACTCTGGACCTGGCCTTCAGGTGCTTTTAAGAACACACGGGCCCATCCCCAGCACCTCCACCCCAGCTGCAGGCTCTCAGGCTCCTGCAGCGCTCCTCCCGGTCTCCTCGGAACATTCCCTCATAAATACTGAAACCAGGCACAGCGCTCAGCAGGCCTGAGAGCAGGAGACGCAGGGCCCACTTCCTAAGGGCCGCCCGGTGCTGAGCACTTTACAACCTTGATCTCATTGAGTCCTTGCAACGATCCTGACAGACAGCCACCCTTACCCTACTCTAGAGAGGCCAGGAGATAAGACAAGGTCATTACTGGCAGTAGCAAAAATAATCCTATCATATCCAACTGCTTTTAACCACTATCTTACAACTTCCCTTAACCTTATGCTTCTAGTAATATGATCGAATACAGTATCAGCTTTTTAAAAAGTCCTACCGCTAGCTCATTTGTCTTGTAGTAAAGCTACTAATGAGAGTCAACCCTGATCCTATTGCAAAGTTAGTAATTTAGAATTCCGAGGTAGGATCAGGGGATCTAGACTCAAACACTAAAATGCACATTAGACCTGAGATTCTGGTACAGTAGGGAAGGGGAGAGTCTGCAGAACATAATTTTTTAAAAAACTGCCTTGGGTGATTCTGGGGCTTGGGACGACCTACCTCACTGGAGAAGCCACCCAGGCAGCTCGCAATCCCACCACTGACCACTAGATGGTGGGACAGCACGTCCCTCACCAGCCCAGCAGCTCAATCCAGAAGCCGCAGAGCAGAGCAGAGCAGTCTGCCAACCAGAGATCCTGGGCCCGAAGGTCCCCTGGGGAGGGGCTTAGGGTCACTCCGCTCTCGCAACCTGCCGGGGCGGCTCTCGTGGGCAAATGTGTTTTCTTTCCCCCAGGAAGGCAAGAGACGCCCCTTTAGTGGACCAAGCTAAAGCTGGAAGCTGGCCTGGGGGAATCAGAAAACCTGCCGAGCCCCAGATCCCCTGCCAGCCCCTGGACCCACGTGCGTGGCTACAGCGTCCGAGGTCAGTGAACCCGGAGCCCTGGCCACTGGAGGGCAGCAGGCATTTTTATGGTCCCTGTTCCCAGGTGTCCGAGGGACTATGTGGGCAACCCTAGGGGAGTGGGACACACCCTAGGGACCCTGAAACATGGCCTTAGACTTCACCTCTTCCAGCCCCCTGCCCCCTCTTCATGTTCTCACAGAATAAATGGCCATGGAAGACCTCTCCCTCCAAGGTGAGAGAGACCCTGAGCTCTGGAGACAGCCTGCCTGGGCACAAAGGGCCACCTTGCCTGCCACGTACTGGCTGTGTGACCTCTGGCACACACTTAACCTCTCTGGGCCTCAGTTTCCTTGGCTCCCTGGGCCCTCAATGACCCGTTGTGAGGCTGTGGCTGGGAAGCAGCAGCAGAGGGGCCGTGGGACTGTGGGACGGGGACAGGGACAGCCGTCTTCTGCACCACCCTGTGCTGGCCTCCCTTCCAGCTGCATCCTCACCTCCTCAGCCTCCCCAACAGAAGGGGCCTTATCCGGGAGCTATTGTGAAGAACCGAATGCTGTCCAGGAATCTTCCAGAAGAGCCCAAGCAGGAAGACTGGGCTCACCAGAGGCATCAGAGTGGGGACCGGCGCTCAGGGGCGCGGAACACGCCGGGGCCCTGTCTTCCTCATGGACCGGGGGTTGTCTTGTCTGTCAATCCCATGTCACAGCTGAGACAGGGCCAGGACGGAACTAAGATGGGGACCTGGGTCCTCCTAGTGCTGCAGGGGGAAGGGTCTAGGTCATCGCTCTAAGAGGGACTCCTCAAGTTGGTGGTCAAACTGTGCCCCACGGAACCCCCAGGTTCTGAGGAACCCCTCAGGCAAACCTCAGCTCCTAGATCCAGGCTGACCCCCACCAGGACTCTGGGCAGGCCACCAGGCCACTCACCATCTGCTGCTGGCCCTCCCGGCAGCCAGCGGGGCAGGAGCCCAGAGGCCGGCCTGCAGGGTGGAGCCGCATGTCCCCCTGCAGGACCCGGGCCTCTGTGCTGGCCCCACCTCTATCGCCTCCCCTGAGAAAGGACACTGGCCTTTCCGTCCCTGGGAAACCCAGGCCCAGCCCATCAGCACCTGCAGCCGAGAACTCCTTCGCCACAGGCTTGTCCTGCGCCGCCCCCGCTGGGCGGAGTCCTGTCCAGGTCCAGCGCCCACGCCCTGCCTGTGCCAGTGTCCTCTCCAGCGCTCTAGCCCCGCTTCACGCCGATTGGTCCACCTGCCTGAGGATCAGGGATGCTAGGAACGTCCACCTGCTTTGCCCCTCTGTCCTGGAGCCCGAAACCGTGCCTGGTCCGCCAAGCGTGCTCCTCCCTAAGAGTTTTCTTTTCCTTCTCCTCCCACCCTCCCCCGCCCTTGGCGGTGCTACAGTCGAGCCCCGGACCCCAGCAGGCTTTCCCGGATGTTGAATAAGACAAACCTAAACTCTGACACCCAGTAAGCATGAAGAATGACTTCTTGAAGGCCCTAAACTTTGGGGACAATGGCTCCCATGTGGCCCGATATCACCGGGGAACATCGATGAAAACAGTTCCTTCCTCCCAGTTTGCAGACAAGCTGCTAAAGGACAATGGTTTGCCAGCTTGTGGCCTTAAGCAAGTCACTTTCCCTCTCTGGACATCGGTTCCCCTATCTATAAAATGGACGGACTGGACTAACTCTAAGGAACAGGTGCCGGCGGGAGGGGGAGAGGGAACCTCCTCCGGGCTCAGGAAACACTCAGGCACTTTTCCGGCAAAAGGTCAGACGAGATTCCTTAAAGGGGAGGTGCCCTTGGCAGGGGGCGGGACCTCGCCTGGGGGCGGGGCCACTGCGGCCTGGCCTCCTCTCTCTTTTCTGTTTCTCAGCTCCCATGTCAGCAGCCAGAGCCAGGTCCAGGGTGAGTGTGGAGTGGAGGAGGGGAGGACATCCACTTGTCCCCTTTCCCCTGACCTGGAAGCCCTCCCTCCCTCCCTCCCTTTCTCTCTCCCCTCTCAGCGCTGAGATGGACCCAGGACCTCTAAGCCTCCACTCCCAGCCTCCCAGAGCAGTTTCAAATAGTATCCATCAAGCTGGCTGCCTGGTAGAAACAGCACCTCTGGGCACCAAAGACACACAAAAATATTCATAGTCGCTTCATTGATCAGAGCGCCAAACTCCAAATGGCTCTAGAGTTCATGCACTGGAGACCGAAAACACGAATCCCGGTAGATTCGTACAACAGGCTCTGCACAACGTGGAATGAAGACAGACCAGGGAGCCCACGCCGGATGACCGTCTGAAGTTCAAAACAGGCATAATGAACTTAGGTTAACGGAGGAGCTGAGGTCACCGGGCACGCGGGGACCTTCCTGAGGTCCCGGGGATGGTCTAGATTCCTATCTGGGTGGTACGAGGGTCCCACTAAATATAAATTATGCCTCAATTAAAAAATAAATCAAAAAACTAAGTTGCAGGTCTGGAACCAGAGGGGCATTCCAGGCCAGGGGGGCCCTCAGCCACCCATCCTGGGAGGATTTCCAGGGAATTCAGTGGCCGTCCCCACGTCCCCGGCAGCACTCGAGGTCATTAACTCAGCACCTCCAGCATCGCTTCCCCCTTCTGAGCAGCTGGGGCCTCAGCAGCCAGGAAGACCCAGGCCAGGGCCGCCCACCTCCTCCCACCGTCCAGCCCCTTCCCGATGGCCGGGTCCTCTAAGTGTCCCTGTCTCCACGCTTCACCTGCTCCCCACAGGACACCATCACCCCAACCTGGCTTTGCATCTCTCTGGGGGGTCCCATGGAGCCCCACTGCTGCCCCTCCAGCACCTGGCAAGACCATGGGGGCTGCACTCACTCCAGGACAGGGCCCTTGGCATCCAAGTCACAGATCTGCTGAGGCCAGCCTCCCTCACCAAGAGCAGATGCAGGCCTTGCCCTGCATCTCAAACTTGACCTAGACCATCACTAGCCCCATTCTACAGATGAGAAGACCGAGGCTCCAGAGTTAAACAGCTCACCCAAGAAACCCGGCTCAGTAGCCAGCAAAGCCAGAACTGGCTCCTGGACAGCCCCCGTCCCAGGCAGGCTGCCTGAACACGCGCACCTGTAAATACAGACCCTCCGCGGTGAGCACCTTCTACATCAGCGAAAAGGCATATGAAGTGAAAGAAAGGGTTGGCTTGCTAGCCTGAGTGTCAATCCCAACTGTTACAAATTTCAAACTCTGAATTAAGAAACAAAACGAAACTTCCCCCTTTCTGACCAAGCAGGAATCCAGGAAGCCGCTCACCGATGTCATCATAGCCAGGCTCAGGCTCAGGCTGTGCGCCGCTCCCCATCCGCCCTGAGAAAACCCGAAGGCATTGGGTGTGTCGACCTTGCCTTCCCAGCTCTGCTGACTGCACAGGGCTGGCCAGCCCCAGGCAGGGGCGGGCTGGCACAGGTGGCTCATCGGGGGGACTCTGCCCAAGTGCCAGGGGCAACAGCTGCCAGGGAGCGGGAGCTGCCGGCAGGGCCCTTTACACCGGCCAGCTGCGGGGCGACGGGGAGAGGCTCTGCGAGAGCCCAGCAGAAACCTCGGACCCCTCCAGGCTCTGGATTCTAATTGCATTTGCCGAGAAATGCCTGGTCCTGCCGGCGAGGCTGCCGACTCGCAAAGTGACAGCAGCCAGTCTCCGGCTGTAACCGATCTGCCGCCCGGCTCAGCCGCCCCTGCGCGCTGCCGCCGTCCCTGTCCCTCCCACGGAGCCCACGCGCGGCGGTCCGGACTCGCGTGCGGGGTTACGCGCGGCGGCGTTTCCCTGTCAATAACCGGCTCTCTGCGCCCTTCGGCCAATCAGCCACCTTCGGAGGCGGACTCTAGGAAAGGATTGGCCAATAGCCTTTCAGCCTCGCCCAGGTGCCGGCTCCGACCGGCGGCGGCCCAGAGCACCCACCCGGGACCCCTCGCTCAGGACGCAGGAGGCGGCCGGGGCCGAGTGGATGAGGCGGACTCTGAGTTCGAGGCCCCGCTCTGCCCTCGCTGGCTGCTGTCGCTGGGCAATCGCGCATGTCCCCAAGTCTGCGCCCTCCGTGCGGCTGCAGGAGCGCGTGTGCCCGCGGGCCCGGCGCCGGGCCTGAGCGGGGAAGGGCCAGGCGAGGTTCTGGAATTACGAGAGGAGTTTTCCATTGTCAGCTTTCTTATCGCGCCAAAGTCCTCTCCACCCCTAAGACATTCAGCTGTTAGCTTATGGCCACCAGGAAGGGTTGAACGGCAGAAAAGGGGACCAAAGAGCCCGGGATTTTGATTTTCAAGAAACCAAAAGGACTGGGGTGTGGAGATCTGGTGCTGGCGGGAAAGTGGAGGCGATGTAGAGGTTCCCTCAAGGCTTCCTGCCTCTTCAGAACAGGAGGAGGACCAGCGAGAGAGAAAGCAAGGGAGGACAGCCGGGAAGAGGGCCCTGGACCGCGTCCCACTGCCTTGCTTCCCCTGTGGAGCCCAGGGAGACCCAAAGGGACAGCAAGGCCCTGTACCTCTGCAGCAGGATCGGAGAGCACCCCATACAGCTTCTTTGCACCCCTGCAACAGGCAGGAGGGCAAGCGATCCCCAGAGACTGAAAGGGGCACAGAAGTTGGGAAGTGAGGGTCACCAGGTCAACCATCTGCATGGGCCAGTCAGGTCCTGGGAATCTGGGTGAAGGTGACTGTAGGGAATGGGGACGGTGAACCAAGAATGTGTGGCCTGTCTGAAGTCACTATGCTGCTGGGTCCAGGCTAGCCTCCAGTTGGGTGACCAGCCAGAGCACTCAGAGCAACCAGCCCCAGATTCCTAGATTCTTAGGGGAAATGCCATTTCCAGTACTGGCCACTCATTGTTTAAAATACTATGAGCCAAACAAAACCTCTCTGGCGGCTTTCGAATCAGAGGTGCCAGGTAGCGGCTTCTTTTCTTGCCAACAGGACCCAGCGTGGTGCAGGAGAGATCCGCATGGGTTGGAATGAGCCAACGACTAGCAGCCAGCCCCGGAACGTGGAGTCCGTGTCCCCTTGGGGGGACTTTGCTCCACCTTGGGCCTTCAGAATTTAGTGGCAGTCCTAGCACAAGGGGGAGGGGACATTTCTGCCCCATCAAATAAACTAGGCTGTGTCACAGAAACATCGCCACCTTTCCTGCCAGCTTGACTTTGTGACAGCTCACGTGTCCTCTGGTCATTTAGGGGAGGAAACCACTTCTACGCTTCTTATGCTTTTGGTAATACTCCCCCATCTGCCCATGTGTTTATTTATTTTCTGTATTTACGGTAGCTCCCCATTGGCTATCTCCCAAGACCCCCAGCAGGTGCCTGAAAACTCAACTGGATCCTATTTACACTGGGTTTTCCCTGTACACACAGACCTATGATAAGTGTCATTTTTAGGCACAGTAAGATGAACCACAGTAACTAAGAATAAAAAGAGCAGTTATAGCAAGAGCCC
Source organism: Sciurus carolinensis (assembly GCF_902686445.1). Taxonomy (NCBI): domain Eukaryota; kingdom Metazoa; phylum Chordata; class Mammalia; order Rodentia; family Sciuridae; genus Sciurus; species Sciurus carolinensis. The sequence continues at coordinate 198,628,437 of NC_062213.1, read as the reverse complement.
AGTGGATATGGTCTCTGTCAAGCTGTTGTGCTGTGCCTTTCTTCTTGTGAAGAAGGGAGAGGACCCGCTGCCTTTGGGATGAGGTGGAAGGTGCAGGCAGTGAGGTCGTGTTAGGGCCACCCTGCTTCACACATCCTGACGGGGGCGGGCAGCATGGATATACTGCAAAGGGACCATTCCTGTCCTGTGAGACAGCGTGGAACCGCCCTGCTCGGAATGGTGTGTGATTTAAAACATGGGTTGCTTATTTCTGGAATTTTCCTCGTAATATTTCAGACCCTAGGATAACTGAAAAGCGAAACCACAGACCGACCAGGGGTTTGCTGCCTTATATAAGTTAAAACGTTAACTTTGAAATCATGGCAGCTTCACACGGAACTTGCAAAAAACCTCTGAGCTGTCACATGCCTTTCTCCTGGCCTTCCCCAGTGGTTGGGCCTTCGGTATTGACAGCACGGCCAGGATGCCTCCGCTGGCACGATCCAGGGAACCGACTAGGGTTTCACGTTGCACACGTGTTGCTGTGTGTGTGCCTCCTCGCGGGAACAGGAACAGGGCAGGTGGGCGGCTCCACGGTGCGCGCTTGCTTAGCATGCTCCAGACCTCGTGTTAGGTTCAGATGCGAGGTGTCCCCCAAAATCTCACATGGGAGACGGTGCAGGAAGGTTCAGAGGAGGAATGATGGGGTGGTGAGAATCTTAACCCAGTCGGTGCATTAATCCCTGATGGGATTCACTGAAGGGGCGGGTGTGGCTGGAGGAGGTGGGAACGGGGTCGTGGCTTTGGGGTGTGTATTTCGCATCTGGAGAGTGGACTCTCTCTCTCTCTCTCTCTCTCTCTCTGCTTCCTGAAGAGTGGGCTGCTCCCCTCTGCCACACTCTTCCACCATGAGGTCCTGCCTCACCTCCAGCCCCCAGGAATGGAGCCTGCTGTGTGTGGATTGAGACCTCTGAAACCATGAGCCCTCAAATCAACTCTTCCTCCTCTATAATTGTGCTGGTGGGGTCCTTTTAGTCACAGCAGCAAAAAAACTGCCTAAATACACCTGGGTTTTAGCACCAAAAAGAAAGACAGATGGGCTTTATGGCACGCGGGGATGGGTGTGACCAGCGTCACTCTCAGGATAAAGAGCTACAGGCTCTTCCACACCAGCCTGTGGTCACAGTCACCCCCAAGCCCTGGCAACGCCTGCCAGCTCTATAACTTGGTAATTTCAAAAATATCATATAAATGGAATCATAGAAGATACCATTTTTTTATTCCACATAATTTCCTTCAAATCTCTCCAGATTGTTGCATAATTCATTGCAGCATAATATTCCACATATTGGTTTAACCGTACGCCTATTGCACATTTACGTTGTTTCTGGTTTAGGGCTCTTAGAGAGTCTTTTGTATTTATCAACCTAACTTAGAAAACGTCAGTCATGGTGGGTGCTGATTGTAGATGGGGTGCAAGATTTCCTGGGGCCCCTCAGTCATGGTTTTCACACACTTGTCCACTGAGGCCTTCAGAAGCCCTGGCAGGAAAGCGGGGCCGAGATTAATTTAGCCTGCCAGCACATTTTATTGAGCACCTACTATACGCTGTGCACTATTCTAGATAGTTCGGATATGCCTGTGAGCAAAACAAACCATGATCCCAATACACGCACGAGGAAACTGAGGCTCCGAGAAGCTATCTGAGGTGCTGAAGGTCACACAGGTAGGAAACAACAGAACTGAACTTGAACACAGATCTGGGGGCTGAAGGATGTGCTCTTCTGATTATGCTCTGCTATTTCCCTCCTTGAAGTCACCTTCAGAGCCACAGGCACCTGATTAGCTCTCAGCTGAGGGTATTTCCTCCCCAGCGGACATTTGGGAATGTTTCGTTGTCCCCGCTGGCAGGACGGGTGCTGCCGGCGTGCTGTGCGTGGAGACCAGGGACACCGCTGAACTTCCCACAATGCACAGCACGGCCTCACGGTAGAGAGTGTCCGGCCCCGTTGTCAATCGGGCCAGGATTGCAAAAGTGATCTAAGGGCCCAGAGAGTCAGGGACGAAGCTAGCCGCTCCCCAGACAAGACAGCGTGGCCTTGAACTTCCAGCCGGGCAGACACGTTTGCAGGGAGGTGTGGTTACAGCCAGCGCTCTGGCCGCTGGGGCTGGCGGAGGGCGGGATGGAGCCGGAACGGAGGCCTGTCTGCCCTGCCCTGTCCGTCCCGGGAGGCTCTTCTGCAGGTGAGAGCCCAGGTGAGTCTGGCGACAGAAGAGAGCTGAGGGCGTTGTCCACGAGGTGGCCGATGGGACGGGGACGTGCCATGCTCCGAGCCCGCCACCTCTTCTGAGGAGCCCGGCAGCCTCCTCCTCCCTGCAGAAATGCGCAGGCGAGCAGAACGGGGCGGGCAGAGTCCTTGCAGCGTGTCGGGCACGAGCTGGTGTCCGTCCACACCCTGGAGTGGGTGAAGTGGGGCATCGGGTTTCATTCTACCCCAAGTCCCCGTCCTGCTGGGTGGGAGTCACCTGGCCACCCAGGGCCTCCCCCTGGCCGTGCCCAGGCCTGGCTTCCTGAGGCATGGCACCTGCTAAGGTGGCCGTGTTTCCCTCTCCCAGGTGGCAGGTGTGCCTCTGGGGTCCCTGGAAGGCCCCCATGCCCACCTTCTCTCTCCTCCTCTGGGCTCCCTCTGCCCTCCTCTTGGACCCGTGGGGGACACGGGCAGGCACCCCTGCGGGAGGCCGTCACCCTCTGCCAATCACTCCTTGGGGCCGCCCTCCTGCCCTGGCCCCGGGCCGTGCTGGGGAAGGACAGGCAGTCCCTTGAGCTGGCCGGGGCCTCACTCACGGTGAGGCCAGCTCGGGCTGCTCTCGGGCCACCGCCCGGTTTTCTGAAGACCCACCTCATGGAACTCATCCATTCTCCTCTGCCCTGCCCTGGACGCCCAGCCCGGGCTGCTTGACCTCCTCTCGGTCATGACAAGTGGCTCTTGGGTCTCCAGGTCTGCGGTGGTGGCGTCACCTGTGCCTGTGGCCTCAGGGCTCTTGCAGCACCACAGCCCTGGAGCCTGAAGCTCCGGGTGTGGCCTCTGCCTTCCTCCCGGAGTAAGAAGAGCCACTGTCGGGAAAGCAGGGGTGGGGACTCCACGGGACCCGAGCCAGCAGCAGGTGCAGGGAGCACGGGCAACCAGGGCCTTGGCAGGTGGTCCCGGGCCCCTCCACCCCTCCTCTCCCGTCCCCCAGGCCTGGACCAAGGAGCCCCACCTGAGGGCATCTCTCTAAGCAGCAGTTCCTGGAGAGCCAGGGAGAGGACAGCGGGGGAGCCGTGGCCAGACCCCAGCGCTGGCCAGTCCTTAGCGGTGCTGGGCCCCCACAACCTCCTCTCTCAACTCAGGGGAAACCGGCAGCTTCTTCGCACGGATACGAGGCCACCTACAGCGTCCAGACTTGCCAGGCCCGTGGACAGTGCCCGCACCTGGTCGCAGGACATGTGCTGTGGCTGTTTTCACTGTCATTTACTATCTACGCGGCCAGTGGGTTCCTTGGAATCCAAGCCACACAGGACCCTCGTGCCAGCTGCTGGTCATTTCCATTTGGTCACCGACGGGCAAGGGTCAGGGCCATGCGTGTGGCCTCTGACTCTGCCTCTCCGCTGCTTGTCAACGCTTCAAGGAGGTTCTCCTCGGGTCCTTTCGTTGAAGAGACGGGAAGCTCAGCAGACTGGGCCAAGCCCAAGAGGAAACTCATGGGAAACAGGAACACGCTCGGCACCCAGAGCCCCAGAGCCGGAGGGACAGCAGCCCCATGCCTTTCCTCTGCAGCTGGCCTCCGTGGGTGCCAGCCCAGCAAGTGACCACTTGACCTTGACGGTGCCTCTGAGGGCTGCTGCCGCCCCGGCGTTCCTGCTGACACCCCGCGAGGCCAGCTGTCTGCCCCCGCCCACGCCTCCCGTGACCCCTGAGCTACGGCAGTCTCCAGGGACTTGCTGGTGGTGGGCACAAGACCCAGTTCTGGGAGTGTGGGGAAGGGTTTCCTTGGGCCACCGCGAGTGGGACAGGGCCGGGGGCTGGGGAAGGTGAGTGGGCAGCTGAGCAGGTTGGAGCCGCGCGGGGTGAGGAAGTCCTCGGGCGTCCTCGACCCGGAGGCTGGACTTGAGGCAGGGCGGCGGGGGCAGGGCTCAGGCTGGGATCAGGCGGGGGCAGGCGAAGAGAGGAGCCTGGGAGGGCCGTGTCCAGAGGCTGGCCACACCCTGAGGATCGGGGTCCTCTGTGCTCGCGGCTCTAAGGACCTGCGTCCCCGTGCTCCGCTGTCCCGTGCGCTCCGTTCCGGGTCGCCTGGCACGTCTTCGCTGGCACGGTGGCCTCAGGGGCTCTGGCAGAGACGGGTTTCTGGAATTAGAATGTTTCAGGAAACGGGGCAAAAACTGGTTCCTTTAAAGGAAGGGTTGCGCGGTCCCATCCTGCTCTGGGCCACGGGAGCACAGTGCTTGGCCACGCAGACCTGATTCAGCCTCCAGAGAGGCTGGGCCAGGATGTCAACAGCGCAACCTGCACGCAAGCCACGTCCCTTCCCGGTGAGTAATGTGGACCGTCCCAGCCGGAGGCCGGGTCGCCGGCAAGAGTCAGCACAGGGGAAGTGTTGTCAGCTCCTCTGGGCTTAGAACTGAGCCCACTTTAAGGGTAAGTGGGACGGTGGGGAGTGGGGGCTGCAAGGGACCAGGAGTAACGGGGCAGAGACCACAGCCAGGCGAGGCAAGGGGCGTGCTGCTGGCAGATGGCACAAGCGGCTCCCAGCCAACTTCAAAGCAATAGTAATTTCATGTGTTTTTATTGAAAAAAAACCATACCCCAACACACACATAAACACATCTTTTCTGTTTCTAAAGGATATCTTCTGGTTTGATTCTTCCCATAATACTTTCTAGGCATAATCCAAGGTATATGTGTTCACATCATTTTAAAATGTCATTTATGTAGCATCATAATATTTAATCTCTTGCTTTCTCAGTTAATAACACCCCCTTGGCTTTACCTTTTTCATGACTGTGTAGCATTCCGGCACTAGCTGAAACCGTAATGTATTTAGCATGATTTCTAGTGGTGTGGATCAAGGTGGGTGGCGATGCTTGACCATTACACATTGAGAATGTCCTTAGACACGTATGTCCTTAAGTACACAAATGAGTTGCTCTACATGACAATATATTCTCATCAGTAGACTTTCCAGCCTCATTTCCACTGGTGTACCTGCAAAATCGGCAGCATGGCTGTCTGGATTCTAACCACGGACCAGACACAGTTTAACACTTTAAAATAGCTACTTGCCCACTCGACCAGGGTAAATAAAAACTCGCGCCAGAACAGCACCCTCTCTTAGAATCCATGCTTTCAGGACTGGCAGGTGAATGCCCCAAATGACCCAAGTTCAGACAACACCAGCCCACACACAAGGCACTTCCTCCTTCATCTGGTCCCCAGATTGATCCTGCGAAGTGTGTCTCTTTATCATCACTGCTTCCACAGGTGAGGAAACTGAGGCTCAGAGAGGGCAAGATATCTTCCCAAGGTCACACAGCACCCAAATGGCAAAGGGTTCAGAATCCAAAGACAGGTCTGGTGAAATATTACCTTCTTTCTAAATTCATAGTACAGGCTATGTCATGTGACTCTTAAGATCTTCATAGTGGACATTCAGCTGGCAGGCAAATGAAATAAACATTGGCCGAGTTTCCTAGGGCTATGGCAACAAATTATCACAAACTTCATGGCTTAGAGCAACACGGACTTACTACCAGAGAGTTCTGGAGGTCAGGCGTCCATGTGGGGTCTTCCCAAGCTAAAACAAGGGCTGCTCCTTCTGGGTGCTCCGGCGGAGGATCCCTCAGTACCTTGTCCAGCACCTGCAGCTGCCCACGTTCCTCAGCTAATGGTCCCTGTCCAGCAAGGTCATCACTGTGCCTTCTGCTCCCACTGTCTCTGACCCTCCTGCCCCCTTACAAGAGCCCTGGACATTGGGACCTCCCGGACACCTCAGGGTAACCCCATCTCAAGATTCTTAGCTCGAACCTTTATTCAAGTCCCTGTTGCATGTAAGGTAACAGATTCTGGGGGTCGGGATCTTGACCTCTTTGGGCAGCGCTTCCTCTGCCCATGACATGTGGGTTGCTGGTGGTGATTTTAGAGCAGGGGTCCCCAGAGATGCTTGGCTCAAATCCTGACTGTCCCTTGCTAGCAGATCCAAGTAAATAACTTCTCTGAGTCACGGTGGCCTCACCTGAGAAACCAGAAATATAGAATCTTCTCTCTAGGGCTGTAGTGAAGATCAAATAACACAACGTGTGTAGTGCCCGCAACCCGTGGGCCTTAGGAAAGGCAGGCCGCAAGCCCTCGGCCTCAGTAATGGCGACTCCCTTCTTCCGCTGAGCTTATGATAACAGGTAGTAGAAACTCCACCATTTGAGAGTCATTTCTTTGGACCGTCTCTCCAAGGACACATCTCAGGCCCTTGTCAGTGTTACTTAATGGAATAAGTGGGCAGGTGGAACCTGGGAACGCTTTAGAGAAACTAACCATGGAGACGAGGAGGTCCCTACAGAGGGACTGTGGCTCACGTTGACCGTGAACTCCTCCAGCCTCTGCCAGATCGGCAGGGCTGAGCCTGCTTAAAGGAACTGGAAGACGATTCTGAGATAGACAGGATCTGCCTGGTTGGGTCGGCAGCCGAGGGGGCGGGCTGGGGTTGGGTCCTGGCATGGAAAAGTACCACCACTCTTGGCTTCCAGGTTAGGGCTGGAGCTGCCGGAGAGGACCAACCCCAGTCCAGGCCTCTCCAAAGTCGGTCCCACAGGGCGAAATGAAAACCAGACTCCTGATCTTATCTGAGAACTAAGTGACTGTTTCCCACCCCTCTTTTGGAGCCTGGGAAAGTCCCCAAATTCATTGTCTAAACGTTGGGATGGACACACAGAGCTCTCAGTGGGACCGCATTCTTATAGGCAGCTGCATACGTAAAGGGTTCCCATTTGCAAAAGTGATGTGTGAGTATTTAGGGTCTTGATTCATCCAACAAATATTTATTAAGCACTTGCAGAGGGCCAGGCAAGGGAAGGAGGACCTTCTCAGTAGGAAGGGTGTGCTGAGGTGGAACTATCCTGTAGCAAGCAGGACACAAGCTCTGGAGGACACCAACTTGAGTCTGGATCCTGTGCTTCCCAACTCTGTGACCCTGGACAAGTGACTTCACCACCTTAAGCCTCACTTTCTCTTCTGGAAAGTGGACATAACCACTAACCACCTCCAGGGTTGCTACCAGGATTAAATGAGATGGTTTGAGGGAAGCCCATGGCCACCCCATGGCTGGTTCTGTTTCCCCAAATGCTTCTCCTCCCCAGATTTGCCTTTTTGTGGACGCCAGCGTCCTACTGAGCTGTTACTGATCGAGAAGCAACACTGGGGGCGGGGAACTTGTTACAACTCTTTAGGAAACGTAAGCGGACACTCCGCGCCCAGGAATTCCTGGACACTTTGTGTGTCCACGGATTGGGAGCTGAACTTGATGGCGGTGACCAGCCTGATTGCAACCAGGAGGCAAGGATTCCCGGTAGGAGGCGCCTTTGTCCTGGGCTGGCTTCTCGGACACCCGGCCAGCTGGCCCTGAGCTTCTCAGGGTTTGAACTTCAAAGAGTTGGACATTCACCGGAGAAGGGGACCCGGGCCCGACCTCTTTTGGAATTCAAAACAGCCTGAGATTGGGCGGGAGGCGGCCAGCTCCTCCTCCGCGTTTAGGAGCCGCGCTTCGGGCGGCCTGGCAGAGAGCAGCCCACCGCCCTGGCGCCAGCGCCGCAGTCCCAGGGCAAACTTCCAGGTAGAGGGCGGGGTTGCGGCGCAGGTGAGAGGCGAGCGCGCGGTGTTGGGGTTCAGCCTTCCCGGCTCCAGGCGGAGGCGGGCCACCCGTCTGTCACCCACGGGGCGGGAGAACGCCAGCCGGTGATTCGCTAGGAAAGTTCTCTGCAAAACTGGGAATGGGCCCCAGCAGGGGAGACTCCGGGCTCGGGCGCAGGAACCCGAAATGGCCCCACCCAGGCCGGGCGACGCGCGATCCCGAGGGTGCCCAGGCGACCCGGGAGGGGGTGGGGAGCCCTGCCGAGGGCGTGAGCTGACTCGCTTTTTAAAAAGTCGCTTCCTCCTTCTCTACCTCCGCCCGTCGCTCACCTCGCAAGGCTTGGGCCTGGGCGGAACCGCCGGCCCGAGGGTGGAGAGCGAGGCCGCGGCCTCCCCGGGAAGGAGAAGAGGTGAGTTTTCGGCCAGGTGAAGGCGCCCCGACGCCTGGGTGTCTCCCAGCCCCACCTGCACCGGCCGCAGGGGCTGCAGGCCTAGATCCCGGTCCCCCAGACACCCCGCTGCCTTCCCCGTGGAGACGGGCGGTGTGGGGCGCGCTGCCCTCCCTGCCTCCGCGGGTCTACTCGACTCCCTCGGGGTCCCGCGCCCTGCGGCCTCCGCCACGCCCCAGTAGAGGCGAGAGCGCTGTGCCCGCCCTCCGCGCCGTGGTCGCCGGCCCCCGCCTCGGTGGCGCGGAGGCCGGGAGGGAGGGTCGGCTGGTGGGCGGCGCCTCCCGCTGCCGGAGGCCACTCGGGGCCGGCGCCGCCCTCGGCCGCTCGCGGTCCCTCCCTCCTGCACTCAGCGCTCCGAGCCGCGCTTCCTGCGTCCCCATCCCGGTCCCGGAGCCCGCAGCGCTCCCTCTCCGCACCGCGCTCCCCCGATCGAGGCTCGCTAGAGCCCCCAGCCCGCGATCGCCGCGTCCCCGAGGAGGCAGCCCGGGGTGGGGGTGTCGCGGAGCCCCCAGCCCCGGGCCACCGGGCAGAGACCGAGCCGGAGCCGCCGCGCCGGGTGAGTCTGCGCCGCCGCGCCGGGAGGAATGTCTGTGGGTTCCTGGTGGGACCGGGAGGGGAGCCGGAGGCTCTCTGGGTTGTCCGCCGGTGAGCCCGAGAGCGTCCTGCAGGGACCCCGCCACCGGGAAGACTCGCCACCCAGCACTCTGCGGCCGCGCCCCGCCAGCGACCTACACCCCACCTCCCCGCATCGCGCAGGGCCGGCGGGCCACGGATGGGGAAGGCAGCCAGCCTCGGGGGCCCCCTGTTGGCGGGGACAAGTGCCATCCGCCCGGAGGGTTTTGAACTCTGGGCCTCCACAGAGGCACCTGCCACCCTGCTTTGGGACAGAACTTTGGTCCCTGAAAAGCACCCTGACGCTGTCCGCAGGCGCCCTCCTCCCCGCGCCCTCGCTTCTTTGGGGCTTTCTGCAGTTTCAGATTCGTGCCGCCCGTGTTTGACTTACTAGAAGTAACAGGGTGAGGAATCGGGCGTGAGCAAAGTGAAGTGAAACTCGGGTCCTCCCCGAGCCTCGGTTTCTTCGTCTGTAAAATAGGAATAACAGTGTCCGAGGGTGAGATGGGGCATTCTCGCCGAGCGCACAGCGGGGTCTCTGTTTAAGCTGGGTTTCTCTAGGGGAGCGCCGAACCCCGAACCCCGATCAGATCTCAAGTCTGCGCACAGCGCAGGTGAGTGGCGGGGGCGCGCCAAGTCTGATCAACAGGATAGTCACTTGGAGCAGGAAATCGTTCCCACCAGGGGCGAGGGCAGGAGGCCTGGACCCCGTACGTTTTCCTCCCGGAGCTTCCGCGGGCGGCCATGGGATGGCTTGTGTGACCCGGGACCAGCCCTCAGCGCTGGTGGTCTGAGCTCTGGGAACCCCGGCGCCATAGGCGCAGGGTGGGCGGGGCCATCACAGGGCTGCAGGTAGAGGGACCGCCCCCTCGGGCCGTTTCTGGCGTTTGTTTTGGAGGGGTCACTTGGAGGCTAGCTTGTGTAGTGAAAGGTCCACCCGAGAACTCCTCCGCACTTGGACTTGTCACGCGAGGAGCCGACCTGATTGGATAGGGCCAAAAGGAGCTGGGAGGGAGCCTCCTCCCCTTCTTACCAGAGGTCCCCCCACCCCCGCAGAACACACACACACACACACACACACACACACACACACACACACTGGGTTGGGAGGGAGGGGGAGGAGGCTGGCCATGAAGCTGTTCCTCATAGTGTCCTGGGCGTCAGGGGCTCGCTCAGGGCCTGTCCTGTCCCTCAGAGGACCTGGGGAGTTCCCAGCCCAGAGAGCGAGTCAGAGACAGGAATGAGGAGGGTCACAGAGGGTGGGTGTTACGGTCAGGCCACATCATTCGCTGACTATGTGACAGATGGTGGCAGTCACTTCATCCCTCTGGCCTCAGTTTCTTCTTCTGTGAAATGGGAGTGATGAGCTCCCCAGGCGAAGTGGGGTATCTGTGCCCAGCACAGAGCAAGTCTGTGGTAAGTTATGTTACAGGTCTTCAGGGAGAATGGAAGAGAGAAAGTAACCGGGGAAGTCCTGCTGAGAAAAGAATATTGGACTATTCAACAGGAAATTGGAGTCCCCAGGGGGACCGGGGAGGAAGGGTGTCCAGGCAGGTGGAGCAATAAAAGCAGGCACCTGGCCCAAGGGCTGAGGTAGGGAAGGTGGACTTGTAGGAGGTGGGGCCTCGCAGGGAGTGGGGAGAGGTCGGGAATGAGCCCACTGGACAGGCAGGGCTCTCTTGGAACCATCCAGCAGATTTTAACTGGGCCTTTTGTGTGGGCAGGCACTGAGTAGTTGTTCCGGCTGGGGACCAGCTTAGTACAGCCCTTGGCCACCACACGCAAGGCCCTGGGTTCAATCCCCAGCCCTGCAAACCAGGAGGGAGGGAGGGAGGGAGGGAGGGAGGAAGGAAGAAGATCATCTGGCTGCGTGGAGCCCTCAGGTCTGCTAGGAGGGCGAAAGCTACTGCAGGTTGGTGGGCGGTGGCATCGGGATGAACCAGGAGCCACGCGGAGGCCTGCACAGAGGCGGGACTCACCTGGGGCCCTCACACGTGACCACCCGTCCAGGGTAAGGTGGTGGGCTCCCTGAGAGGCCCACACTGCCAGAGAGAGGCGGCGAGCCAGGGCCCTCCAGCTCTCCCGCTCTTGGGCTCTGTGTGTCTCAGGCCCAGGGTGTCTCGGTCTGGGCGGGATGGCAGGGCTGGGCCGTCTCTCACGGACATTTGCCCCGGGCAGCTGCTTCCACGGAGGCCCCGGTTTTGCTAGGTCACTGTTCTGGAAATGCTGTCACCTCCTCTGCGGGGCCGGTGGCTCTGGCGTCTCTTGGTCCAGTTGCTGCGAATTAAGGTGGGATTGGAGAGAGTGGTGCCGGGAAGGTCCAGCAGCTGGGCTGTCTCGTGGGGGGGTGGGGGGTCTGCTCGGGCTGCTGGCTTTTGGTTTCACTTTTGTGGTCTCTGCCCGGAAGCGTGGGAGAGTCTTGCAATTGGCACCACCAGAGCCACTGATCTCCCTTTGCTGGCAGGTGACAGAGGACCCCAGAGTACCTCAGGTGCAGGAGGCTTCGGGCTGCCCGAGGCACCAGTCTTATTTGACCAGTGGACTCAGAGGGGAAGGGATTTCCCAAGGACAAGCAGGACGGCAGGGAATGGGGCCGGAACCCGTCCCCTTTCTGCCACCTCCCCCACCCCCGGTATCATTGCATGATCCCAGGTGGCCTGTCCACATTCAGGTCAAAGACTTGTTTTAGGCCCCTGGTGTGGGGGATCCTCAACATCTTCGTAGAGTCCTGCTCCTCCGCAGCCCAGGCAGGTGACCCACCCAGCCTGGCAGGCCTTTTTAATCCGTCTCCTGGATGCTGGGTGCCTAGCCACCCCTCCAGGGAGCTCCTGTTCCCCGGAGAAGCCGTCTGCTTCTTGGTTTTCCTGCTGCAGGCCAGGCTGTCCTGCCCCTCCCACACAGCCACCAGACACTGGCCAGAGAGCTTCTCTGAGGGTCCCTTAAGCCCTCCCTCTCCCCTGGGGCTGGTTCCTGGCTCCTCCCTCCCCTCTGTCCAGCCACCTCTGCGGCAGGCCGGCCTCGCCCTCAGCCTGCATCTGGGCTTGTTTACTTGAGCCCAGACGGGGCCCTGTTCCCTCCTGCCCTAGAGTTACTGGTCTCAGCAGCCCTCCCACCCGAGCGCTGGTGCAGCAGGGACCTGACAGCAGGAAGTCCTGCGTCCGTCACGGGGAAACTGAGGCGTGAGGAAGGGCAGGGGCTGGCCTGAGACCAGGGTCAGGACTAGACCCCAGGCTTCCCCGTCCTGTCTGGGATGATTCCGAGGCAGAGTTCTCCCTGTCCTAACGTCCCTTTCTCTACACACTCCAAGTATTTTCAGGGCACCCACAGTGAGGTGGCAGAGGACCCCAAAAGACATGGGTGCACATGGGGGAGTGTTTCCTGACAGTTTTGGGTCCTGTCTGCTCATGAACACCAGGGAGGGAGCTGGCAACTGGGATTTTGGTGCTTCTTCAGCCGACTTTACGCTGTGGCTCTGCAGGGAACCTTCTCTTCCCCAGAGGACAGATGTACATGATCACGGTAAAACCTGGAAGGAACGTCCGTCCGCAGATGCCAGCAGCCTCTGCCGACACTGTGGTGACCTGGGCTGCTGGCCTGCTGGTTCCCTCTCTGCCATTGCATCTCTTGCTTTCGTGTGTCACCCTAACAGCCCTGTGGGACAGTTTTTCCACCCAGGTTCTGCCTGCCAATCTCCCCTTCCACTTGGTGGCCAGCGGGTGATCGGGAGGCCAGCCTTCAGCGCTGGCTCAGCTGGGACACTGCCTTGGCCAGAATTCTGTAACTTTCTGCCAAGTGCATAGGAAATGTGCCATCCTCCACCGTGGGACTTCAGAGGCCCGTTTTCCTGCCTCACTGTGGGTGTTTGGGAAAGGGTGATATTTGCAAAATCTAAAGCACAAACTGATTCTCACTGAGGTTCTAAGAAGTGAAAGAAGTCCGCCATCTGGGTGGGATGGGTGTGACCCAAAGATCACACAGCAGCAGGGCAGGTGGCTTTTAAGCAGCTGGTGCTCACCCCCCTCCCCTCCTCCCAAATCCCCTGGGGCTAAGCACTGGGGTGGCAGGAGCAGGTCCCTAGGAAAATCAGTATTGGCCTGTTCATCGGGGCCCTGCCTCTTGGGAGGGAGGCAGGAGTTTCAATGGCAATGATGTGCAGAGAGCGAGACAGGGAGGCCAGCCCACCTGGGGGCCGGATCTCCGCGGGTGGGCTCACCCCCTCTAACAGGATCACAGCTTTGTTAGCACCAAACATTGTCAGTACTGTTCGAAGTCCCAAAAATGATCTTGGACATTTTCTAGGCTAAGCTTGACAGACTGTGCGCCGCAACTTGTTCGTGGGTTTTACAGTCAGTGAAGTGGCTTTCCAGCTGTCTTTAAAAAGAGAAATGGAAGAAAGCGAAAAATGAGCTTTTCTTGTCATGAGAAGTTTCTGGGTTTTTTTCAGTCCTGGAGACGGCGTCCAGGGCTCATGTTGGACGGGTGCTCTACGCTGAGTCACAGCTCCGGCCCTGGGAAGCATTCTTCAGGAAAGCTCTTGGTTATCTGCAGTTGGGTGTGGACCGAGTCACCTGTCACATGGATTTGGTACTGTGTGGTAGGAGCCTGCGATAACCCTGCTGCAATCTGCAGGGTCTTAGGCCGTGATCCTGGGAAACTTGGGACCTGCTGGACCAGTCCCTGGAGCAACTCAGGGGTGTGTGGGAACCCAGCTGAGGGTTGGGAGGCGGGGCCTGCAGGAAGGATGCTCTGCCTGGAATGTTCCAGACGTGAGGGGTGCAAAAGACCCCTTTAAAACCTTGAGACTGTAAAAGTAGCATCAATCGGAAAGCTGGACAACACTGTTAGCCCAGCCCCTCAGTTCTTAGAACCAGAAACCACGGCCAGAAAAGAGAGGCTGGGCCTCGGCTGTGAGTGAATGAGCACGCTGGGCCCGCACCAGAGCGAATCTCCACGGGGAGACTGCTAGTCAGCTTTTTGTTGTGGTGACAAAATATCTGAGGATAAAAAGAAAAAAAAAAAACTTAAAAGGGAGGAAGATTTGTTTTGGCTGGTGTTTTCACAGGTTTGAGTCCACGGGCAATGGGGTCCATTGTTTCTGGGCCCGTGGTGAGGCAGAACATCATGGCGGAAAGGCATGGCAGAGCCAAGCTGCTCAATTCATGAGGGCTGAGAAGTGGAGAGAGGGAGGAAAGGGCTGGGGACGAGATATGCCCTCTCCGGAGAGGCCCCCAGCCACCTACTGCTTCCTCCAGCTGGGCCCAACCCCAGAGCTTCCGCCACCTCCCAGCAGTCCATTCGCTTACTGAGCCATCTGGGGACTAGACCTGATGAACTCGGAGCCCCTGGTCCACTCGCCTCCCAAGGGCCCCGTCTCTGGACACTGCTGCACTGGGGACCAAGCAGCACATGAGCCTTTGGTGGACATTCCAGAGCCATAACGCAGACATTTGACACATCTAAAATGAGGACATGAAGAGGGTAACTGGCCCGAAACACAATGGGCCTGTGGCCCTGAGAGCCACGCTCTCGTGTGTGTGTGTGTGGCTTCACGTTTACCGTAAAGCCTGTGACCATCATGCTGGTGTCTGCTTACAGAGCTGCAGTGCACAAAACGTTAGTCTGCTCAGCACCAGCATTGAAATCGAGGCTGGGTGTCCCTGTTCTGGCCCTTCTTAATGCCCTGGAGCTTCCCGGGCTAGGGAGGACAGTGCAGACCACCCAACGGCTCCTGGCAAAACCAGGATGAGGACTCGCTGTGGCCTCAGCTCCTTGAGATCACAGTATGGCACGAAGAGCAGTCCTGGGTGTCTCCAGAAGGCTCTGCCACGTCCCCTAATCAAGGTGCAGAACAGGTGGCTCTAAATCTTAGTGAATTTTTTTTCCGGGGGCGGGGAGGGCACTAAGATTAAACCTGAGGGCTCGCACATGCTAAGCACCTATTGTACCAGTGAGCCACACCCGAGGCACTCCAGGTGGATTTTATAATTCTGTTTCCTCTTCACATCTGGTCTGGCAGAGAGGAAGGGATAGGTTGAGAATTTGGTTCCCTGACCTGATGCATCTCCCCTCGGCGCCAGCCAGGCTTCTGTTGGTTAGGGTGTGGGCGTGGTTTGTTGCTATTTGGTGGGAGGGACAGGATTAAAAGGAAAAAGAAGGAACTCTCAAACTTTCCTCACCTAAGATACAAAAGCGACCACAGGTCTTACAGAGCGCTAGACTGCAGTTTGGAAGGGTAGCGATTGTGTGTTGGCACTACCTCTGGTGATTGTTGTTTTCAGACAGTGATGGTGGCCGCAGCTTCCCCATCTCTAGGGAGGTCTTTGAACCAGTCACTGTTCCATGCTGGGCCCCTGAGGTGGAGCCGATCTTCCTGGGGAGTCCACGGGGAATGGACCACAGCAATAAGCTGGCGGAATCAGGAAGCCCAGGGCCAGGAAGGAGGAGCCTTCACCTGAACTCGGAAGAGTCAGAGAAGGAGTGAAGTCTGAGTTGAAACGGGAAGGGCACCTAGAAGTTCCACACAGCAGTGTTCCTATTGTTGGGGCAGCTGTACAAGAACCCGGCGGCATGAGCTGGGGGGTGGGGGTGGGGAAACCCTTTACATAATTTCTTCTTAAAAGTTATTTTGGGTATGGCAGTTCCTCAAGAATATAATAATAAAATAAACTAGAAGTGCCATGTGATCTAGTGGTTCCACTTCCTGCTGTCCACCCGTAAGAATGGAAAGCAGAGTCTTGAAGGGCTATGTGTTTACCTGGGCTCCCGACAGTGCCATTCAAGAGAGCTGAAAGGTCATGTGTCCCCCCGCGCGTGAACAGATAAACAGAACGTGGTCTGCACGTGCACCCTGGACACCATTCAGCCTTAAAAGGGAAGGACATTCTGACACACGCCACCTTGAACCTTGAGGATGTTGGGTGGAGAGAAATAAGTCAATCCGAAAGACAGATGCTGTCTGGTTGCAGTCGCGTGTGGCGCCTAGAGCAGGCAACTCAGAGACGGAGGGCAGGGTGGAGGTCTCCGGGACAGTGTTTGGAGGCGAGCAGAGTTTTAGTTTTGCAGCATGGACGGACCCAATGCCCCTGAGCTGTTCGCTTACAGTGGTAAGATAGTACATTTCACGTGATGCATGCTGTTATCACAACGAAAAATTAGGGGGAAAGCATCCTGGAAACCAGACCCAACAGTGTTCCCGGGGTTCTCTCTGCAGGTCAGATGTCCTTCTAGGCTTTGGGGTGAATGGTGCGTAAGAGGGGCGTCGGCCCTGTCTTCGGGGAGCTGACACCTCATTGGGCAGCAGGGAGGAGCCATTAACCAATCAATAACCGCATGGAGCACTGAATTAAAATCTTTGTGGCTTCCGGGTGACCTGCAGCACCCGCTCAGCTAAGCGCTTTAGCTTGCAATGCTCAGAGGACCGGCCACTTCAGATCCGGCCCCAGCTAACCTTTCCAGACCTGGGACTGCTGCCCCGTCCCCGCCCCCACCGCAGCGGTCACAGGGGACCACGGTGCGCACCGCTTCCGCCTCCCCTTCCCTACAGCCAGGAGCCCTGAAGGGTTTTCCCCTTTCCTATTCTCTCTGCTTTTCTGCCCAGATTGTCAAAAACGTTCACAAACTCAGTCATTTCAATACCAACATTTTATCCCAAGGAAACAGTTCATGTCAACAGTTATTTTTTTATAGTAGCCACAAAATTAGAAACCAGCTGTGCGTCCAGCAACATTCCTAGCCAAGGCTTTTTATTTATTTTGGAATAATTTTAGATTTATAGAAAAAGTCACAAAGTAGTATGGAAAGTTTCCATAAACCCTTCACCTAACTTTCCCCTAATGTTAGCATCTTATATATAGTTGTCCCGGGATGTGGGAGACCCTTATGGAAAATGATGTGGTATTTGCATGTAATCCATGTGCACCCTCCACAGACTTTAAAAAACCCTCTTTAGATTGCTTACAACACCAAATACAATGCAAGTGCTATTCAAACAGTTGTTCTCCTGTTCTGTTTAGGGAATAATGACCAAAAAAAGGTCTGCACATGGAATTTTTCAAAAAATATTTTCTATTTGAAGTTGGTTTAATCCTTGGGTGCAGAACCCACGGATATGGAAGGCCGACTTTATTTATAAAAACTGAGATATTCGCATTACAACTAACTGAGCTCAGACTTTATTTGGAATTTACCAGCTTCCCGCTGCTCTTTTCCTGCTCCGGGATCCAATCCAAGATCCTGCCTTGCATTTAGCTGTCCTGGCCCCCTGGACTCTTCTGGTCTGTGTGAATTTCTCAGTCTTCCTTTGAGTTTCATGACCTTGAGAGTTTTGAAGGGAATCAGCCAGTATTTTGTAGATGCCCCTCATTTGGGTTTGTGTGATGTCTTCTCATGATTAAGCCTGGACCTCTGGGTTTGAGCCCCACAGAGGGGAATGCCCTTCCCCTTTCGTCATAGCAAGTTATACATAAAATCAGCGTGATTTATCATTGAGCACCTTGACTTTGACCCCAAGGTTAAGATGGTGTGTGCCAAGTCTCCCCTCTACAGAGTTACTAAGCATGATGGTGAAATGTGAAATTATAAAGGAAATGATTGATCGATTAGGTTCCTAAGATTAAAAGACTTTGATATGTCCTATGATAAACTGGGTCATTATTCGCAACACATGACAGAAAAGGGTTGGTTCTCCAAACACACACAGGGGCTTTGGAGTCAGTAAGGACAAGCCACATGCCCTATTCTGGAAATGGGAAGAAGAAGAGATACTCCTTGCTGTAGGTGCAAGAAGGAGAGAGAGACAACATTAGACCTCGTGGCATTTAAGGAATGCCGATTCAAACCAGACTGTCTTTCGCGTATGAAATCGAAAATGTTCTAGGAGTTTTGAAATTTTAAGTTTAAAAAAGAATCCTGCCGTTGGGAGTATTGGGCTCACGGGGGGAGTGTAAATTAGATAATCGTCTGACAAAGCATAGCAAAGCCTTTTAAGAAGCCGCAATTTCTGTATGGGGTAACAAATAATGGTTGTGCGTGGGGTCAGTTTCAACACCATTTGATTTTATAATAGAAATAAATAGTAATAATTTTATAATCGCAATAAAATTAGAAACCAACTCTGTGTGCAGCAATCGGGGATTGACTGTAAATTCTGGGTCCACACATCCTGGACTATCCCTCACCACTGAAAGCGACAGTGCAGGTGAATACTGGTGATGTGCCTGGTTATTGGTTACATCTCAATTTTTTTTAAAAAGTGAGGTCCGAAATCCACACTGCAGGGAGACCCCACCGGGGTGTGTTGGTTGACGTTACCCTCAGGAAAGTCTGCAGACCTCGGGAGAGTATCATAGTCGTGGATGGGACTTGATTGATGTGGGTGGTTTTGAGTTCTTCCTGCTAATCTATATTTACTAATTTGTGTCTAACAAGCATTCTTTTTATAGCAAGAGCCAACGTTTTGTTTTTTAAACCCCATGGGCTCGTTGTGGGTCCCCCTGGGTTACAAGGAGGCGCGGTGCTTTGTAAACTGCCAAGGGCTTTGCGGACGTTCCTGGAGGTTCCTTGGGCTTTCAGCCTGGGAGCCGCTGCCCTTACTGGGTTCAGGAATCCGGTGGGACCTAGGCAGAAACGGCATAGTGAGCCCAGTGCAGCCGGGAAGACACCCCTCCAGGGGTTTGAAATTCACAAGCTATTAAATTCATGTTTTGACGAACAGTTCTGAGTTTGGACTCAGGGTCATGTGACTCCCATCACCCTTGGGACCCAGAAGGTTCCACCCCTCCCCCAGCATGGTCTCCTGCCACCCCTTTGTGGTCAGTCCCTACTTTGCCTCTGTCCCCAGCCACCACTGATCTTTTTCTGCTGTAGCATTGCCCTCTGCATGAATCCTATAAAACGAACCCTCGGGAGAGCAGCTTCTTTTAACTGAGTCACTCGAGAGTCCTCTGTGGCCCTTGTGTGAGGATGAATCCCCATTTCTTAGGCCCCTCACCGGTTCAAAGGATGTTTTGACTGTTTCCAGTTTGGGGCGATGATGTCTGACCTGGTACAAACCTTCACCAGCAGTATCAACCTAGGTTGTCATTTCTCTTGGGCAAACACCTCGGAGTGGACTCTGGTTTTATAGGTGGGCATGTTTATCTTTATAAGAAAGGGACCCACCTAGAAGGCTTTGGCCAGTTCCTTCCACCAGCGCTGGTCCCCATGGTCGTGTAGGGGTCTGTGAAGTCCTGCCAGCACCTTCTCTGTCCATTTAGAACTGTGACGACCTATGTCAAAGACCCAACAGAAACAGTTTGCGATACCGCCTGGAGGGACGATTTGCCTTTTCCCACAGATGCGGGCTCAGCCCTGCTGGACAGGAAACTGACCCATCCGTCACCTATCTCAGGCCTGGGGGTGGCAATGGGGCATGTATAGTTCTTAATAAGGTTTTATTTTATTTTTGTAGATTATTTTTAAAATAGTGTTTTAGCCAGGCACAGCAGCACATGCCTGTAATCCCAGCAGCTCGGGAGGCTGAGTCAGGAGGCTCGCAAGCTCAAAGCCAGACTCACCAACTTAGGGAGGCCCTAAGCAACACAGCAAGACCCTGTCTCAAAATAAAATGTAAGGGCTGAGGATGTGGCTCAGTGATTAAGCACCTGGGTTCCATCCCCAGTACCAAAGATAAAATAGTGTTTTATTAACCCTTTTTGTTGAATTATAAAAGTAATGTATGTACATGGTCAAAAAGAAAAAAAGTCAAAACAACATAAAGGGATATCCAATTAAAAAAAAAAAAAAAGAAATCTCCATCTAATCCCAGGCCCCCAGTGCCTTCCACCAGAACTTGCCAAGGTTTGCGGTTTCTTGTACATATTTCCACAAATTGTCTCTGAATCTGATGATGCTTTAAAATGATGCTCTGGGATGTTCTCCTGGTAACCAAAGCAATAAACTGCCACCATTATTAGAATCCTCATGAAATCACTGGGTCATTTTAAACTTGTAATAACTCACATCTGGGTCCTGGGTGGCCTTTAAGGATCAACCAACCTCTTGAAATTTGACCCAAGCAGACCCGTTGGGCATTTTTCAGTAGTGAATCAGTAGCTTCCATCAGATGTGTGGTAGGTAAATATGTAATTAGCTGGGGGTTCAAGTTCCTGACTAGGTAGCGTTGCTTCTTGGCTGGGTGGTGGGAAGCCGGTGGAGCCGTTGAGTTACCACTGTGGTCTTGGCCTCAGAGGATCTGTGCCCGGCCGGGCCGATGGAGAGGAGGTTCACGTGGAATCTCTCCCGCCCTCTCGCCGGACTGACTCGGCACATGGGGGGAAGTGCGTCTTAGCAGCGTGGAGCACGTCTACTCTCTTGCTCAGGGTGAGCTGGCTCCCGGGAACTTCTCACTGAGGAGTAGACCGACTTGCTTCCTGTAAGCTTGCAGGACTTTCAAGAAGAGTCTAGGGAAATTCCTGGGAGGAAGAGCCACATCCGTGGTGACGCAAGTCGCAGATGTTTCAGGGACTGTCTCCGACAGGAGTTGGTGGTGGAGGTGGGGCGACACCAAGCTTCCAGTCACCCTGGCCTAGATTCAGGCATCCGATGCCCAGAACAATTCTGTGACGGATGGGGAAAGTGAGGCAGGAGAACACAGCTACTGTGCACACCCCACATCGCAAGAGCTTAAACACCCAAGTGGCCGTTTAACTCGTCAGGAGGGGAAGGGAGGGTCCTGACTCCACACGCTCACTCGGGGACCCAGGCTTCTTCCACCCGCAGCATGACCTTTCCCGGGGTTTAGCGTGTTAATAATGACACCAAACCAGGCTCCATCTGCCTCTTGCAGAGAAAGCCAGTCACCGAAGCAGCAAGTTTTGCAACAGAGCAGGTTTATTCGCGAGGCAGCCAGGCAGGCGGGCAGCAGAGCTAGGTCTATGGGATGAAGACTCGGAGCAACTGACGGTGTGGGAGAGGGCGAGCAGGAGCCAAGTCCTGGGTGGTCTGTGCTGTGTGATCGGCCCTCCTGGTTCTTCGTGGGATATACGTTCAGAAAATGCAGCGTGTGTATGAGCTGAGGGTGGCTTTTCCAGCGTCCTGACGTCACCCATCAGATGCCTGCACAGGCCCAAGGGAAGGGTCTGTGGTTTCAACTGAAGTGGCCTTGAAGCTCCTGGAGAGAAACCGAAGCAGCCATCATCACCCCCCCCACACACACACCCCCACTCCCCCACCCCCGGCCTGCGTCCCACATCATCGACAGCAGAGCTCTGGGGAGACCCACGCAGGGCTTAGAAGCGGGTCCTCCCCAAGCAGTGATTGCGAACTCAGCTAAGGTCAAGCTGCTGACCGCAAGTGAGGCGGAGGGTGTGTTCAGGTTTTCCGTGGGTTTCGGTAACAGGGCCCACGGCCGGCGAGGGGTGGAGCTGGGCCGTGGAGCTGGGCCGTGGAGCCCGCCAGCCTGCCCAGGGCCGCCTTCTGAGCCCTGCGCTGTGGCGAGCAGCTGGGTGCTGGCTCCCCAGGCGCTGGGCCTGCGGCTGAGCTGGAGAGGAGGTAGCTGGGCGTTGGACGGGAGGCTTCGGCAGGTGGACGGGAGAGCGTTCCCCATTAGACCGCATGGGAAGGAGTGGCCCTTGGCTGTCTTCCGCCTGGGCTTGGATCTTTCCGCCCGCGGACATCGCCCTCCAGAGCTGAGCGCCCTGCCTGCTGCTCAGCGGAGGGAGGCGGAGAGATTCCATCAACCTTGTTAAGATATTTTTTCCCAGTTGAAATATGCTCTTGTGTAAGCCACCCAAGCGTCCAACATAAGGGCCTGGAAAACTGACTGTGGGACCTGCGTGTGGGGGAGACTCAGGAGGACGATTCCAGCTGTTCACAGCAAAGCCAGGCAGGGGCTGGTCCATCCAGGTTGTTCTGAAGAACTTACAAATAATGAAAGTTGAAGGCTGTCACTGTGACGTTTCTAACGATTAGATCTGCTAGACTCCAAGAGATCACGTTCCCGTCCTGTGCTTTCTAAATTTCCTGCTGAAACACACGTGACCCTCGTATTTAAGTAAGGAATGTGAGCTCCAGTCCCAGTCCTTGTGACCTCAGCGACCTTGGGCCTTGCTTAACTCCTCCGAAGCGGGAGAAGCCTTTTAGGGTTCAGTGGGGATTCAGTGAGCTGACTATAAACGTTCTTCTTACGTTTTGTTACCATCATGATTATCTCTGAAAATCCTTCCGTTTGATAAGCCCACTCCAACCCAAGCCAAGCTGGTAGCCGGTGGCTTCTCCTCAGCAGCCTGGACGGTGGACCAGGAGCAAGCCCATCTCCCTGCCCATCCCTGCCCTGCCCTCTGCTTCAGGCCCGGGGCGCCTGGGCTGCGCTGGCTGATGCCCGGGTTTGATGGGAGGCTTCGGAGACCTGGCGTAATGGCATGTTGGTTTAAAGCTCACAGTCGGACTGCCTGGGCCCCACGTGAATGGGGAGAGTGACCTGCCACCCCCTGGGGTCGGGCTTGGAGGAGTGTCGCGAGGTGACTGAGCACGAAGCCCCAATGGGCACTCATCTCACAGATTCCACGTCCAGCCTCGGAGGTTCCCAAAATGACCCATGTGGTGGCACCTGGTGCATTCACAATATCTTGCAGCCACCCTGATCCACCCGAGACGCCAGCGTCTCTATGCACCAAAGCGGGGCTCCAGGGAGGCCAGTGCGGAAGTCTGTGGTCAGCCCTTGCCTGGAGGCCCCAGCCCAGGGGGACCAGCAACCAGGAGGCAGAGCCGGATGCAGAGTGGAGGACAGGCTGGTGCCTGCTGGAACCCACAGGCCTGTCCCAGCCTCTAGCTGGGACCTCAGGAACCTTACAACCGCCACTCACTCTGCTTTCCAGATCTCCAAAGTCGTCCTCTGGCCAGTTCTCACCTAGATCAAGATAGGGGAGGGGCAGGGTCCCCCGCTCAGCCACGTTGGCCCGGCTTGAACTCCCAGGGCAGACCAGCCTGTCCTCGCCACAGAGCCCACCGCTGGCTTGGGGGGCTCTGCTGCAGGCCCCAGCGGGAATTCTGGCAGCCTGGGGTGTGGTCCCTCCCGGCAGCCCTCTGCCCAGGGTTCAGCCAGACCAGCAATTCACCAGGGAGCTTTGTAAAACAGATTCCCAGGCCCCAAACTCCCCCTGCATCTCAGGATCTAAATTTCTAACAAGCTCTCTGGTTGATCCAGATGCCCAGCCACGTTTGGGACTTCTGATTGACAGCCCGCTGTCTCTGGGACCAGACGGCATGGGTTAGAATTCTGGTCCTGCTGCTTGCTAGCGTTGTGATCTTCAGCGAGTGACTTGCCCTTTCTGATCTGATGTCTGTAAAATGGGCATGGTGCCCGTTTCCTCGCAGAGGGTTCTGGGACTGAAGGATCCAAGCTCTGTGCTCAGTGCCGTGGACGAGTGAGCCTCGGTGGTCTCTCCCTTCTGGTGAACCTGGGCCTGACCTTCACCTCGTCCCACACAAGTTCTGACGTCAGGAAACTAGACCTGCTTTCCCTGCGCACAGTCCTCATTGCAGACATTGTTTCTTGTAAATATCACTAGCCTGTCTTATTTTATTTTTATTTTTGGTGCTGGGGATTGAAGCCAGGGCCCTCCACCACTGAGCCACACCCCCAGCCATTTTAAATATTTTATTTAGAGACAGGGTCTCACTGAGTTGCTCGGCACCGCGTTAAGATGCTGAGGCTGGCTTTGAACTCACGATCCTCCTGCCTCAGCCTCTCACATTGGCTGATATTTTTCTTCAGGTGAATTTCACAAACTCCACCTTTAAGAAAAAAATCCCCTGTTGAGCACACTCTAACTTCCAGCCCTTCTTTACCTGAAAACACCCTTTCCCAACCCTGGGATCACTGAAGTTTCACCCCATACGGAACATTTCCGTGACTGTTTCTGCGTCTGTCACCCTGATGCTGGGGGATATTGCCGAGGACTGTGTTAAAGCTTCCGTGAGGCCGGCTCCCCAGAGGGTCAAAGCTGTGCCTCTGGACCGGCCATTTCATAAGCAGGGCATGGACTTTGAAGTGGCTTCTAAAGAGGCTGTCGTTCCCAAGGGAAGGGAAAGCAGCCTGAGAATGCGGGGTTTTGCAGTCCAGCGGCAAGAAGGCTGGAAAGGGATGCCTGGCCCATCCTCCAAGGCTATGTCTGCCTCAGGACCTTTGCACCCACTGTCATTTTAATGGTCAGAAATCAGGGAGGGGCCTGCTATAGTTTGACTCTTGAATGTCCCCAGAGCTTGTTAAAATCTTGGTTCCCAGCCTGCGACACTATTGGGAGGTGGTGGAACCTTAGGAGGTGGGGCCTAGTGGAAGGAAGTCAGGTCATTGCAGAAGTGCCCTTGAAGAGGATCTTGGGGTGTCAGCTCCTCCTCTTCTCTCTCTTCGCTTCTTGGCTACCGTGAGGTAAGCAGCCCTCCTCTGCCACGTTCTCCCACCATGATGTGCTGTGCCACCACTGGCCCAAAGCAACAAAACCAAGCAACCATGGACTGAAACCAAGAACCAAATAAAACTTTTGCCTTCATAAATCGATTGTGTCAGGTAGTTTGTTACAGTAATGGAAAGCTGACTAGCAGAGGGCTTTCCAGAACAGCGGTCAGCCTTAGGCAGCGAGGCTCAGACAGAAGTAGAGGGCATCTCTGAGTGAAGTAGAGGGTTCTCACTTCAGCCCCCTCCTACCGCCTTCACTGACAGGGTCTCCTCATTTCACTCTCAGTCTAAATTCTGAAGTCGCCCAACAAGGAGACCCATGTAATTCTTCGCTATTTGTTGAGATTTCCCTGTGTCAATAAGGACTCAGGGGCCATAACAAATAGCGTTAACTAGACTAGGCGACTTAACAGAAATTCCTTTTCCAAGATCAAGGTCCAGCCGGGCTCACGTCCTGGTGAGGATTCTCTTCCTGCTTGCAGATGGCAGCTTCCTCAACGTGCCCTCAGGAGACCTTCCTTTGATACATGAACCTGGGAAGAAAGAGCCCTGACATCTCTTCCTATAACGGCACTAATTCCATCAGACCAGCGCCCACCTTCACGACCTCAGTGACCCTACTTACCTCCCCAGAGCACTGTCTCCTGATGCCATCATGTTGGGACTGGGTGTGACTTTAATGTGTGTATAGTTAGTCCGTGGCAGGACCTTCCCGTCCTCTCGGTTGCTGAGGCTACAGTCCTCTGCCCACCTCATCCCCTCCTGCCAATCAAAGCCATCCCAAGTTCATCTGCCCTTGTCAGCTTTGAGCTGAGCTAGGACAGTGACCTCCTAACTGGCTCCCGGTGGCCCTTCCACCTGGCATCCTCCAAGGCTGTGTCTGCCTCAGGGCCTTTGCACTCACTGCCGCCTCTGCTAGGACTCCCCTCCCTTCCCCTCCCCACTGTGCTGCTACCTTATGGGTCTCAGCTAATATGTCATCCATCTCTGAAAGACTCTCACTGGTCACTGCATCTGGACCACCCTCCACCTTTACTCTTACCCAGTTCTGTTTCTTTCCTGGGTACCTCTTGGTAGGCCAACCTTTTAACTGCCTCTCAGTAGAAGAGAATTTTTATGAGAACAGGCCTTTCCTCGTTCGCGCTTGTGTTCACAGAGCCGCTCTTGTGTTCACAGAGCTGGGACCCAGTAGTCACTCAGTGGCGAGACCCGTGGCCTGGAGCTTCCATGTGCATGGTTGGGGCTCAGCGGTGGCCCGGAAGTCACTGGGAACCTGAGCCAGTTCCAGTGACTGCTCAGAACGTGGGCCTGGGCAGCTTCCGGGGCGGTGATTGGCGGCCTCGTTCAGGATGGCCGCGCTTGGGAGGGAAGCTGAGTTTTCCTCTTTCAGGTCCCCTCCAGACATTGGCACCCCAATCGCCACCCAGCACAGCCACCAGGGACCTGCTTTCCTTCTGGTTTGGTTTTAATGATTAGTTCATAATTAATTGGACAGAACAATGGGTTTCATTGTCACGCTTCATTCGCTGGGGTTTATTTTTAAATTCTGTACAACCAGTGCCTCGGGGACAGCCCCGCCCATGTCCTGGCCCAAGGTCCACCCCCGGGGGTGACCCCACTCGGAGGTGCCCCTGGTGTCCGAGTGCCCTTGGACTGGACAGAGGAGGCAGAGGAGGAACCCGTGCCCAGGCAGATCTGCTGGCCTTCAGCCCCCACCAGGGCACAGGGTCCCCTCAACCTGCCCGAGGACGCTCCCTCTGCTCAGGAGCAAGTTCCAGTCACCCCGAGAGGGGTCCCCGCAAAGCACGTATTGGCTGCCTCTGCAGTCAGGGTGTCCATCCTGCACCCCAAGGCTGGACGCCAGCTCAGATGTCACTTTGTTTGACCAGGACCTGTTCTCAGGGGGCTACAGTCTCTGCTCCACAGGCCCCCAGTGACAGTACCGATCCAGCATGTCTGTGGGGACATTTTCAAGACTTCCTATGGACCAGACACCAGGTCTGCTCGGAGGGGTTGTTCTACTGACGCCCAGGGCTGTGCACGGAGGTGGGGTCACAGTCCCGCCTGGTGGCAGAGCTGAGCCGCGGGGAGCTGGGGAAGGGTCCGCAGGAGCACCCTGGTGAGGGGGCCCTGAAACCCGAGGGCAGCACCAGCTGCAGGAGAGAGGCGGGCTGAAGAGAGCCCAGAGCCACGTTCTCTGTCCCCAAGCCCCGTGGGCTCTGCCCACACGGCTTATGGCCTCCAGACTCTGCCAGGGAGGCCTGCCTTCCTCCTTCCTCCTTCCCTCCATCCTTTCTTTTTTTCTTTTCCTTCTTCGAGTCTTGCTGCTCTGGCCCTGGGCTGGCTTCTACCTCCTGGGCTCCCCAGATCCTCCTGCCTCAGCCTCTTGAGTCGCTGGGACTTCAGGTGCACCCCCGCTTGGCTTCCAGAGACCCCCCACCTTTCCATGGCCCAGCTGAGGAACTGGCTCAGGCCCCCACCACGGGATGCAGGCCCCCGGCTGGGAGTGGAGGCAGGACTCCTGACAGGCAGAACCGACGGTCCGCACCTAGCGCGCCCCCGCCCAGGGTGTCAGGACTCTGCTGAGCTGACCACGGGCCCAGTGAGGCCGTGAGACCTGGGGGCCTGGCTGGGGCCCTGCTGGGTGTGTGTGGCGGGGAGTCCCAGGAGGCGGGCTCATCACCTGTCCCTGGCCCTGCCCACTGGGCTCCTGCTGTGGCCTCCAGGCCTCTCCCTTCTCCTCCCACGCCTCCTGCCTCTGCATCCTCAAGCTCAGCGACACCCTGGGTCCTCCTGGGCTCACACTCGGGTTGAGGTTCCGAGGCTTGGCGAGCAGCAGGATCTTGCCCCAGATCCCACCTAGATCCCAAATCCCACCCTGCCTCCCTCAAGGTCAAGGAAGGGAACAGAAGGGTCCTGAGACAGCAGCAGAGGCTCACGTGGCAGCTCCCTGTGTTTCCTGAGCCCACCTGCTGCTCGGTCGGCCCCCCATATACTCCAGGCATATGCACTTGGACCAGAAAGGCACCCATTTTACAGATCAGGAGACTGAGAACTGGAAAGCGGAAGCCATCCAGAAAGAGCTGGCTCTTAATCACCTCTAAACAGCTTTCTCCGCTAATGGCATCTATCCCCTGGAGGGTTTGGAGAACAGACTGGAAACGTTTCAACACACACTCAGTCCCTCACTGGTCCGTGGGGGCGGGAGGTGTGAAGCCGGGCAAAGCCTGGCAGCCAGGACACTCCTTGTGCGGCTCCACGGGCTCCCGTCCGGGTACGGACGGCTGACGTCGGTCAGAACCAACCCCCCAGAACAGGGTGGGCTTCCAGAGGGAAATGCCAATCAAACCGTGCAGCCGTCCCAGGACCCTTCCTCAGGACAGCGGGTTCCTCTGTGGCCCAGAGCAGCCTCGGACCGCCAGAGTCCCGGCCCGCCTGTGTAGCTGCAGCATCTGCAGAGGGTGTAGGTTGTTCCCAGCCGCTTCCGCGCCCGCGAGGCTAGTGATGGAGGGCGGGGCGTGGCCGACGGGGCGGAGCCACACGCAAGGGGACTTTCTGGGTCAGGGAAATGGCTCGCATCTTGACATGGGCGGTGGCTGCACAGACACGGGAGGCCGTCAGCTCATCCAACTGTGCACCAAGATCTGCACCTCCTGGTATGTCTAAGGCACATCTAGGTACACAAAAAGGGCAGGTGCCTGGCAGCTCAGTCAGCAGGCCACAGGTGGGGTCCCAGGCATCTGTGTGCTCCTCTCTCTCTCTCTCTCTCTCTCTCTCTCTCTCTCTCTCTCTCTCTCTCTCTCTCTCTCTCTCTCTCTCTCTCTCTCTCTCTCTCTCTGTCTCTCTCTCTGGTTCCAGGGACTGAACCCAGGCTGCTTAACCACTGAGCCACATCCCCAGCCCTTTCTGTTTTTCATTTTGAGATGGGGTCTCAGTAAGTTGCTGCAAGCCTCACTAAAATGCCGAGGCCAGTCTTAAACTTGCAATCCTCCTGCCTCAGCCTCCCAAGTCACATCTGCACTTTCCACCAGCAATGCGGTCAGCTGGAAGCCCAGCCTGGATGGGCGGGCGTCACCAGACTAATGGCCCAAGTCTGGAGAGTCGAGTCTTTGAAGATGCTCGACACTTTATTGTGAGTCTATTTTTAAACATAAACCTGATTAGGGCCAAAGTCTGGCCCCAGGGCTGTCTCCTGATCGTCGACAAGACCAGCTCTAAGCCACAGACAAAGCCTTCTCAGTGGCTGGCAAATCCTGGCTGTGCGCCAGGCATCACAGGACCTGCCGGGCTGGGAAGGAGGGCAGGAATTCCTTGCAGGGCTGCAGATGTCCTCAGGCGCTGGGCCTTGAGCAGGACTAGACAGGTCCTCTCTGGGTCTGTCTGCCTGGCTGCCATCCAGAGAAGATGATCAACGCTGAGGCCAGGGGCTATTATGCTATAGACACTGTGCTGGTTGGTTTGTGAGCATGAGAGGGTATATTTTGTGGTTCTTAGGAGTGCACAGTGCCCACATCTCCACAACTAGCTGTGCATCTTTATATAAACCACTTAACCTCTGGGAACCTCAGCTCTTCATCTGTAAAACGAACACGGCAATGTCTCTTCCTTCACTGAACGTGTAGCATGGAAACATTTAGCAAACATTGCTTATTATTAGTTCAGGTTGATTATACCTTATCTGAAATGCTTGGGGCCAGAAGTGTTTTGGATTTGGGGGTGTTTGCATGTACATAATGATATATCTTGGGGATAGAGCTCAAGTTTAGACACAAAATTCATTTACGTTTCACATACATCTTATCCACTTAGCTAGCTTGAAGGTAATTTTTCCATAATATTCTTTGTGCATCTGCATTTTGACTTTGACCTGTGACATGAGGTCAGGTATGGAATTGCCCACCTGTGGTCTCATGTTGGTGCTCAAGAAGTGTGGATGGTAAAGCACTTGGTAGTTTGGGTTTCGGATTAGGGATGGCCAACCTGTATTAGCTCATTTCATCTATATTATACCTGCGGGCGAAGCCCTGCCACATCTTCATTTTCCATGTCAAAACCGCGGCTCAGAAACATCCGCTCCCTCACCCAAGGCTGTGCAGCTAGAAGGCACAGCAGCTGGGAGGAGACTGGGTCTCCTGAGCCTGCGCTGCACCCCGCAGCCCTTGGCTTGTGGGTTGGGACTGGTACCGACCATCCCAGTGAACTGGAGCCAGAAGCCGTGACTGGTTGCGAGAGGCAGCCCTTCTCCAGGAGGGCGTGTGTGCTGGTTCCAGAAGTGATGTCAAACCCCTGCCCTACCAGCTGTGCGGCCCTGGGCAGCTTACTTGACTGCCCTGTGCCTCGGTTTCCTCATCTCTACCACGGGGGTGCTGGTGCCAGTTTTCAAGGCTACTGTGCAGACTAAACGAGACCGTAGGCACGAGGCACAGCTAAGTCCAAACACCGGCAGCTGTCATCTGCTGTCCCCTGCGAGGTCATGCACACCGCCGGGCTCCCGACTGACCTGGGTGGGGCTCCAGGCTGCAGCAGGATGGGAAGTTGCTCTTCCTGCCTGGGGGAAGGTGACAAGTGACAGGACGGGCTGTGGCCACAGGGGCAGCAGCCTCTTGATCACATCCTGGGAACCTCAGGTCTCACCCGAGGCCTTCTCTGCTCGCTCACTTGAAAACCTCTCACTGGCCCTGGGCATCAGCTCCTCACCATCCTGTTCCTAAGTGGGGGGAGGCCGGGCCCCTCTGCTCTCCAGCCCCTGCTCTCTGCCCGGCTGTGACCCAGGGAGAGTGTCGCTCTGCCTCTCTGAGCCCCACTTCCTTCTGTAGAACGGGCGCAGCCATGGCACCCACCCAGGGCACTGCTGCAGGATCAAGCAGGCAAGGCCTTGGCACCGTGCCCCGTACACAGCCACAGCTTTAGTGCCCAGGGTCATCCACATACCGGGACCACTCTGGGGTCAACTCTTCGAGCTCCAGGTCAATTGCCAACTGGCTGTGTGACCTAGGGCAAGTGACTTCACCTCTCTGAGCTTCAGATTCTTCATTTTCCAACAGGGAAAATGTTCCATAGGCAAAAGATTGTCCTGAGGGTTAAATCCAGGGAGGTAACTACCTGAGGCAGCGTGCTGGGAGGGAGGGGACTGACCGGGAGAGCCAGAGAAGGAAAACTCTAGCTGCGTGAAATGGCGCTTATCACACATGTACCCATCTGGCCTCGTGGCTGCAAGAGCAAACATGATAATGTCCGTAAAGAAACCTGCCAGCCGCAGGCGAGGCCGCCCTGTGGGCCAGTGTTAACGCAGCTGTGTTTGCTGAGCGCTTTCTCTGCGCCTGGCTCCATCTGCCCCGCCTGTCCCCACGAGCTGACACCCAGGGTGTGGGGCCTGGGGGTGGGAGAGAGGCAGAGAGGACCACCAGGGTGTGCAGGTTGCCATCTTAGCTGCCAAGAAAGCCAGGAGGGCGGGAAGACCCGGAACAACAGGGGCAACTGCTAACAGGTTGGGTTTGGAAGCCTCCACATGGAGATGACATTTGAAGTGACATGGGCAGGAGCCAGTGAGGACGGGCAGCAGGGCCCGAGCCGCCCGAAGGTGCACGCTCTTCACCCCAGGTCTGCAGGATCCGGGCTGGCGGGTCCAGGTGACCAGAGTGCCTGTATTTCTAACCAGCTCCCAGGGCTGCCCAGGAGCTGGCCCCAGACTATGCCGCAGTGACCACGGTGAGAACAGGGCCGAGGACAGAGCCGGGGCAGACGGCAGAGGACCCCAAGGCAAGACGGGCATTTGGATTTATTCTCAGGGTAGTTGGAAACACTGGAGAGGAGCAACCAGGCTGAAGAGGAAGCTCGTTCTTTGCTCCTGCGTGGAGAAGACCCCCTGGAGCAAGGACAGTAGCATAGAGGCCAGGTCAGAAACCAAGGCGGTCACCCGCTGATGGTGGCTTGGCCAAAGGCAGCAACGAGACAGGAAGTAGGTGGGTTTGAGATCTGCAGGCATGTAGAAATGGACCCCAGCTGCCAGGGGTCGAGAATTCCTAGAATTTTACTATGCATTATTCCATGTGCTCCTTTTCATTTCTTTTAACCAATAGTACAGGGTAGTGGTTTTGATCCAGGGGTGATTCTGCCTTCCCAGGGGACATTTGTCCTGTCTCAAGACATTTTTGGTTGTCCGGCTGTGGACATGAGACTGGTATCCTGACACCAGAGATGCTGCTCTGTACTCCAGAGCTCTCCAGCGGAGCAGGGTCACGTAGAGGGCTGGGGAGAACCAGATGAGGTCGTGCGTGCCCTGCCGAGGAGATTGGTGGTGGACACTAGGACCCTGGAGGGCCTCAGGAGCAGGGCTTTACCCTGGGGGCAATAGGGAGCCCAGGAGGGATCTTGACCAAAGACAGCAGTGTCCTGGTTTCCTCTTGGAAAAATCCCGCTGAGAGCAGAGCAGACTGCGGAGTGGGCGGGAGGCCAAGGAGGGGCCTCCGTGGTCCACATCCAGGTGAGGTGGGAGGGGGCCGTGCAGGACCAGCTAGGCACCTGGAGCACGGCCTCCCCAGGCTGCTTTGTGCTGAAGAAACCCCCGTGTGGCCCAGCAAGACCGCTGGGGGGAACTCTGAGGCTGGTGGCTGGTGTACACAGACCACATGCTGGACCCGCTCCCCCAACTTCCACAAAAGAAGCCAGACTCCCCCACCAGAGAGACAGCAGCCACCCATGGGGCTCCATCCCAGACCCAGGTCGCCCTCCTTTCTCACCAGGCACCCGGCCCCCAGCACCCCCACCTCCTCCCACGAGTCCCCCAGACACTGCCCCTCGGGTGCACCTGCCTGCTGTGACATGCCTCTCAAATTCATCTCCTCCCTTCCTTTTCTCCTATAACTTTGTGCAGAGGCTGCTTTGAACTTGTGATCCTCCTGCCTCAGCCTCCTGAGTCGTGGGATTACAGGAGAGCGCTGTGGGGGTGGGCAGTACTGGGGATGGAACCCAGGGTCTTACGCATGCCCGGCAAGTGCTCTACCACTGAGCTGCATCCCAGCCCATGTTATAACCTTGACGATACCACGTTCAAGAACAGGCCTGCTAGGGAATTCCCGTTCCAGGGATCTATGACGATATCCAGTGATCTATGGTGATATCCAGTGATTATGGTGCTATCCAGTGATCTATGGCGGTATCTGGGGTGGTGTGCTCTAGGGCAGTGGCCCTAGGAGAGATTTGCCAACTCTCAGTCCCAAATAATGTCCTTCTTCAGTCGCCACAAACGCTGCAGGCCTCGCCTGTTGAGTGGCCTCAACCGTCCTCCTCAGAACATGGTGGCCACAGAAAGGGATCCCATAATACTGGGATGCAGGCCTTGACTCTCACCCTGCTTCCAGAACTCCCACTTCTGTGGGCGCTAGTGGCCCGACTGAGCAAGCCTGAGACACCCAGGGGAAGGTGGTGTCACCCGCCAGAGAGCAGAGGCCCGTTTTGTTATAGTTTTGTTCTATTGTCATTATTTTACTTTAAATATTTTTAGTAAGGAAAGAGGTTGTATCGGTTCACACAACCGAAATGCTGGTGGGTCCGCTGGATTCCTGGACTCACAAGGTGTCCTCCGCAGTCTCCTACTCTCAGGGTGACAGAGTCCCCAGCAGCTCCAGATCCGTCCTGTCCTTCCCGCAAACCCAGCGGGGCGACAGACGGGATTCTCCCCAGCATCCTCTGCAGCGAAGAATCAGGTTCTGCCCGCTGTGGCCACGCCCTCTGGGAAACAGGAGGCACTGATTGGCGGACACTAGGAAACAGGACCACTGATTGGCTGGTACTTGCCACGCCCATCCCAGAAAGGGCGGGGCATACACCGGCAGCTCCACAGCATCACCTGAAAGCTCATGAGACAGCCTGGCTCCCCCAGCCCAGTGTGGCTGCCCCCTGGGGTCTCCAGTGACCCTCCCTGGGAGCGAGTCACTTGTGCAGCAGGCTTAGGTCTCTCCTCTCTGGAGAGACAGCAGAGACCTGAGAACAAGAGGCATCCCTGTGCGCCTGAGATTTTGCTATATGGTACTGGCGTTTGTAAAGAAGAGGGTTCTGGCACTGAGTACCACAGGGTACTGGCACTGAGTCGTTCTCTCTGGGCTATGCACTGTGTCCTCTAAACTCGGACTGCTGCTGGCAGGGCGTGGGGCTGCGTTGATTGTTGAATGCAAGACTGGAGGGGACACGTCCGGAGGGGACCGCGTCCGGAGGGGACCGTGTCCAGAGCACACTGCTTGCTCCTGCCGCCCACCCAAGGCCCACCTTCCCCAGGCAGCGGACAGGGAGCGCTCAGGAAATAGCTGCCGGCGCTTCATCACTATTGTGTGGCCGTGCCTGGAGCAGCCCTGTCCCTTGCTGACCTCCACCCCTCTGGCCACCTTTGCTGCAGTATTTCCACACGTTGATGCCAAATGTTTGGAGTGGCAGCTCCTCAGGTGACCTTTGGTTCCAAACACCCTGAAGGGTGGAGATGACGATGACACAGCTCCTGGGCTGGAGGGACTGACAAAATGACACGCGCGATGTCCAGACCAGGCAGAGGTCTGAGCTTGCAGGTCAGTCGCGACCTCTGATTCTGGGCTGCGGCAGCTGGAGAGGGCAGGGTTCTTGACCACGAGGGAAGGCCCCAGGTGGGTGGGGATGGGCTGGGGTGGCGGAGAGGCCAGGGTCTTCCAAGCGGTGACCTCAGACACTGGCCTTCATCTTTGCCTCTGCCTGGTCTGGACCAGCCCTCACCTCTCGCCATCTCCCTGCTGTCCGCAAACCTCTGCTCTGACATCCTCCAAGGAAGTGCTTTGTCTGCAGAAGCCATGGGCAGAAGGTGGGCCCGGGACCTGGTGTGCGTGCTAGGAAGCACTGTGCCGCTGAGCCACGCCCCAGCCTCAATACCTGCCGGAAAGCCTGGCCTGGGGGCGGGGCAGAGGCCGCACTGAGGGTTGAGGGGTGGACTCTGGACTCTGGTTCCCAACCTCGCTCTGCTACTTATTAACAGGAGACTTTGAGCAAATCAAGGAACCTCTCTGGGTCCCGGTGTCTACACCCGCAGCATGTGGGGGGTGATAGTGGCCATTAATGGAGATTAAGTGAGTCCCCCAGGCAGCAAGTAACACTGGGAGCGAGTTGGCTGTTCCCGTCATGCTGGGAAGACGCACGCTTCGCAGACAAAAGGCCCTCTTGTAAAATGTGTGGCCTCCCGGTTGCAATCTGATGCACGCCGTCTACACCAGGTTCCCCTGGTGCTCCAGGAACCACACCGTCAGAGACCAGAGCAGGGATTCCGGCCCTGGGGAGCAGTCCAATGGAAAGACAAGGGATCCCTGGAATTGCACAGGAGTTTGGCAGCGACATTTTGGCAGACAGAACAATCCCCACTCCCCCTGCCTATTGCCTGCATCCTAACCCAAACCCGTGCCTGTCCCATCAAGTGGTGAAAGCGCTTTGGCAGATGTGAATTCATCAGAGATCTTGAGATGAGGTGATCCCAGGTTATCCAGGCGGGCACGACACAGTCCCCAGAGCCCTTGTAAGAGGGGAGCAAACAGGCCTGACCCGAGAAGCAGACGTCAGTGGGATGTGCTTCGAAGGTGGAGAAGGTCGGGGGTGCGGGCGAGGCTGCCTCTGGAAGCTGGGAGAGGCCAGCAAGGTTTCTCTCCTGAGGCTCCCGAAGGAACACAGCCTGCCCACCCTGGACGGTAGCCTCTGGCCTCCAGAAGGCTGAGAATAAATCTAGGTTGCTTTAAGCCACGGAGCACTGCGGTTTTAGTACAGCAGCGACAGGAAGCTACCACGGCCCTTCTTGGGGAAGCGTCTGTAACTGTTATTCTATCTTCACTGTATGGACAGTCAGATGGTGGACACTCGCTGGTCCAGAGCATCCCATTTGGCCCTGGAGACCCCTGCTGGCTGTCACCGAAGCCACCTGTCCCTCCTCCTCCTCCCGGCCTCCATGATTCTAGGTAGCACATCAGCAGTAATTCCTTTTCTGGAAAAGATCTGAGGACCCAGCCTCTGTCCACACCACCGCTACCTGACTTACTGGGAACCTGGATTGACGCTGCTCTTCAGGGACAGACCTCTCGGCAGCTGCTGGAGGCCCCAGGCTGGTGCCTGACCTGGAACAGCAGCAGCCCTTGGGCGGAGTCACCAGCCTTGCTGCCTCCCACAGCAAATGACAGCAAGATGTGCCTGCCCAGGGCCACGCTGCGACCCAGCCTAGGAAGTCAGACGTCTCCTGTGCGTGCACACAGGATGAGTTAATTCAGAAATTAAGCACAATAAGAAATTAACAGAACAAAGCAATTATAACAAGACACTGTAATAAAATCGCCAGCATGGCTACTCTTGCCTCTTTTGGAGGCCACTGTCAAGAAGAATGAGTGTCACTTGAAGCAAGCACCGTGACCCCACGGTGAATCTGATACCTGAGAAGGCAGCGACTAAGGGGTAGGTAATCAGCGGTACCTGGAGAAGCTTGGTGAAGGAGGGATTCACCTCCCGGCGGAAGGAGGGGGCCCGAGATTTTATCATGCTACTCAGAAGAATGCACTTTAAAACTTACATGTTGTTTACTTCTGGAATTTTCCATTTAACCTCTGGACCACAGTTGACTATTGGTAACTGACACTGGATTAGGGGAGATGCACGTGCCAGCCATCCCTTCGCCCTGCAGGTTCCACGGTACCATCACACCATGCCCTTTATCCGCTCAACATGCATTTATTAAGCTCCTCCTGCATGAGCCAGGTTGGCTCTAGCGCTAAAGAGAACAGTGAAGACAGATAAGAACCCACACTGGGCAGAGGTCCCGGCCTACAGCAGCACTGTCCAGGAGGAATAGAATGTGAGCCCTAAATACCATTTTAAATTTAAATTTCCCTGATACGCACATTTTTTTTTTAAGGACAGAGAAACAGGCGACATTAAACTATTCTGTTTAACTCACGTCTATCCCAAATGCATCAGTGTGACACGCAATTAAAATTTCTCATCCCTGGAAGCCCGGGAAGCCCGGGAAACCCGGTCTGCATTTTACGCTTTCAGTCCTCGGTGCTGACTGGACACATTTCAAGTGCTCCAGAGCCACAGGTGGCTGGCAGCCACTGTCCTGGACGGGCCATTCACACTGGCCGCGGGACAGCCCTCGGGGTGTAGCGGTCACATGTCGCCCAGTGGAGATGAGTGGCACCTCTGTCCATCAGTCCACATCTCCCATGTCCACCCGGGGATTAGCCGGGTCACGAGCCAGGCCCTCAGGCAGCGCTGCAGCAGGACAGGAGCCCTCGGGGCGGATCCGAGCCTTTCTTCTCTCTGTTCTCTGGCTCTAGATCAGACCGGCCGGGCAGGAGGAATGGCCGGCGTGGCTCTGTGGCTTCCCGTGGCTGGGCTGCCCTGGGCGGAGGAAGGGCGTTTCCTGGCAGGGCGGGGAAGGAGCTGCCTCAGCTCAGCAGGTGGGGTTGGTCCGGCCCTCAGTCTGTGCCAAGTCCCTGCCCGGCTGGCCCAGGACAGCGCTCTGGTTGGCTCTTGCTCCCTCCCAGCACCTCCCTCCCGGGGCCCAGTGACAGGTCAACGTCCCCGATGGAGTGGGGAGACCCTGGAGAAAGCAAGCCAGGAGCTGCGTCCTGCAGGTGGGAGAACTTGAGGGCCGTCAGCAGCAGGCACTCCCTGCTGACAGTCACCCCTTGCCGTCTGCAGGGCAGCTCCCGGGCTCTCGTGGATCCAAAATCCAGGGAGGCTCACGTCCTGCTGCACAGTGGTGTGGTGTGTGCGTGTGACCCACGCGCATCCTCCCGCCGACTCTAAGTCACCTCTGGATTATTTAGAGCCCCTGATGCAGGGTGAGTGCTCCTGACGGGAGAGTCTGGGCGCGTTGGCGACAGAGCTGTTTTTCCCCACATTTGGCTGAATCCACGGCTGTAAAACCCGAGGGTACAGGGGGCCGGCCGTGTTCTGCTTTCTCAATCATCATTATTTCCTCTCATTATTTTTTTTTCAATTATTGCTGCTGTTTTACAGATGAGGAAACTGAGGTTCTGAGGGGTTCAGGGAACGGCTTGTTAACTGAGCTGAGAAGCCAGAGCTCGAGGCAGAGTCCTGGCCTTTACCTGCCTGGTCCTCCACATGCCTGGTCTCCCTTGCCCTGAGTCGCCAGGGCCACCCAACTCCTGCGTGCCCTTCCTGGTGGCATCAGCCTCCAGTGCCCCAGCCTCTGCTCCACCCGACTCCCAGGACCCCAGCTGTCTAGCCTCACCCTCTCTCCATCTCTCCACGGTCCACAGAGCCACCTCCCGCCCCTCTTGCCCTGTGTCCACTGCACGTGACTCACGTTTGTGGCTTTCTCCGTCTGGGTGTCAGGAGCCCAGGCCTGGCTTCCCTGGGTCTCTGCAGAGCTGCAGTCACGGGGTCTGGAGGCCCCCGCTGGCTTCTCACCTGAGGCTCACGCGACAGTTGGCAGGAGTCCGTCCTCCCGGGTGTGGAACCGGGGGCTTCCCTGTCTGGCACACAGTCAGCGGGCTTGTGCCCCAGGTCCTTGCCCAATGGGTTTCCTCCCAGCGGCCTCGGCTGTCAGTAGCAAGCAATGCGTCCTCTCTTATGCCACCTCCTCCCGCGGACATAACCACCTTCATCCGTCACCGTGACCGGAAGCCACTGTTCCCACCCACGCTCAGGGGAGGGGGCCTCACAAAGGCAGGAAGGCCAGGAGGCAGGGACCCTGGGCCAACCTAAGAGTCTGCCCGCCACACCCGCCTCTTGTTATCTTTTCTTTGGGACAAGATGAGAGAGTCAGAGAGGCCTGCTGGTTTGGGGCAAGACCTCAGTTTCCTCACCTATAAAATGGGGTGAAACCATCTGGTTCTTGGGGTGGTAATAATAATTAAACAAAACCCACTGAGGTACTCCTAATACTGTCCTTGGCGTAGCTGTTACAAATAATTACTATTTACCAGGCCTGGTGGATTTAGCTGACAACAATTTCTTTTAAAAAGTAAATTCAATAAGATACATGTTTATTTCTGTCTCCTGGAAGTGGAATGCAGCAGTCAGCAGTCTAGGGTTGGAAGAACATCCCTATGACCATCAGAGACCTGGGTTCCCTCTTTTTTTTGCTCTGCCATCCTTTGCCTCATGCTCCAGCATGGCTGCTTGAGTTCCTGCCCTCACATCTATACTCCTGCCAGTAGGAAAGAGGAAGGGGGAGGGAGAGATGTGTGCTTTCCATGAAAGAATCCCTTCTGAATGTCCCTTCACCTCTGTCTACACTTCCTATATCCCATTGATGGAAACTCAGCCATGTGGAAGAGCTAGCCGGCTGCCTAAGAAGCTGAGTAATGCTGTCTGTTCTGAGAGGCCGTGGAGCGGGAGCACCAGGGTCCTTTCTGTGCAGGAAGGGGAGAGTGGGTTCAGGAACCAGGAACAGGCTAAATAGAACCACCCTTCTGATCAATCAGGAAATCTAAGTGCGCGCAGCAGCTCCCTGGCTTCCGCTCCCTGCGCACAGGCAGAAGCGTCGGAGAGCCCTGAGCCTGGGGGTGAGCCGTCCTGCGGGTCAGCTGGGTCCCGAGAGGTTCACAGACAGCGGGCAGAGACAGGGCAGCCGCCTGTGCCCGAGGCCCCGAGTCCTGGGGCGGCTCCTCTGCAGGCGGTAAGGCCCTGGGTGTGGGGCGCCCGCCCCCAGGAAGCAGGCGCGGCCTTTCCGGGTCCCAGGAGGCTTAACACTGGGGAGCGGTGGTCTGAGGGCGGAGACCGCAGGCAGAATCTCAGAGCCCCTTCCCTTGCTGCCCCAGGTGCCCAGCACGGCCCACTCCACGAGGATCAGAGCCACTCCTCGCCCTGCGGAGTCCACACGGTGTGGATGTTGGGATGGATCCCAAACCCTGTGCTGGCTCAGGCCGGCTCTGCAGGCGGCCGCACAGCCTGGGAGGTGAGGCGGGACGGCCCGGCCAGGCTGCGGGTCCTACGCACTCGGTCAAGCGCGGCTCTGGTCTGACGACCCGACGTGAAGGGCCAGCCTGGTGAAGCCACAGGAGCCCCTGGGGGTGCTGAACTGTGGCCCCCACACTCACGAGTTGGAGTGTCCGGCCCCAGAACCCCAGCAGGGAGCTGCGGAGAGGCGATGGGGCAGCAGGAAGCCCTCCCGTGGTCCCTCCTCCACACCCACGGGCGTCCCTGTGCGAAGAGATCAGGACACGGACGCTCAGAGAGGG
The DNA here is from genome assembly GCF_902686445.1 of Sciurus carolinensis. Classification (NCBI taxonomy): domain Eukaryota; kingdom Metazoa; phylum Chordata; class Mammalia; order Rodentia; family Sciuridae; genus Sciurus; species Sciurus carolinensis. The sequence goes on along the minus strand of NC_062213.1, from coordinate 198,588,884 downwards.
ACACGGAGATACAAGTGCACCTGGTGGCACCGTGGCCTCGGGCCTCCAGCCGTGGAAGGTGAAAGGATGAGGCTCTGTGGTCAAAGCCCCAGCGGGTGCCCTGGTCCTGCCACCCCTGTAACCCCGTGTAGGGAGTCACGTGGCCGTGACTCCCTGTCCTCAGTCCCAGTTTGATGATTAAACTTCCCAGCATCAATTATTTACGGCACATTCAGATGGGTATCAGGTCGCAGGGGCCAGAGTGACTCACAGGGGAGAGGAAACAGGCCTTTTACCTCCTACACAGAGCCTGAAGTGGCCCTAAGGAGGGTTTCCGGCAGCCAGAGCACAGAGGGGGCGTTTTCCCTGGGCATGGGGGACCGGGAGGCATGGGGTGGTGGGCTGGGCTAGCTCTGGAGTCAGACATGTCTGGTTTGAATCTCTGCTGTGCCTTTTGCTGTGTGACTTTGAGCAGGACACTGAACTTCTCTGAACTTGAATGCATTCCTTTGTAAATTGGGGCTCATCCTAGAAAACTTGTCAGAGGCTACTTGGAAAATTAATGTATGGTAATCAATAACAATCGATTAAATTCGATAATATTAAATAAATAATATCCAGAGTTGTGCCTAAGTAAAAGGAAATACATAATGAATAAAATATGATACATTTTATAAATAAAGTCAAACAATATAAAGTCGGTATCATAAATAATAGCCAATAATAATAAATGACTGTGAAGCACCGAGCCCTGATAACCGTTCAGTGCTGGCTATCATTACAATTCCAAAGTGTAACGGTTGGAAAAAGAGCTGGGGGCCAGGGAGGGCCGCGGCGGGCGCAGGCGCAGCGGCGGGCTGGGCGCGGGAGGGGCCCACTCTGCGCAGAAGCGCTCTTGGCAGGAGGTCTGGGAACCGCTCCTGCGGAGCCCGCGCCGCTGTGGCTGGGAAAGAACAAGTCCAGATATGGGCAGGACCAGGCGCCGCCGGCCGCCGCGATCTCCAGGTCGGCTGCGGAGGCCGGGCGCAGGCTCGCTCCTGCGGGGGTCTTGCCCTCACATCCGGGCACTCGCACCGCCCGCGGCTGCTCTCTCCGCAGGCCTCGCAGCCCCTGGGAGGCGGAGCCCGCGGGCGGGAGCGCGGACGCCCGTCACGGTGTGGGCCCCGGGCGACCTTGGCTCCTTGCAGGATCCTGGGTTAAAATGCAAACCCGGCGGAGGGAGCAGAGAGGCGACAGGAGGCAGACCCACCGAGATGGGCCATGGAGCTGGCGGCCACCTGCACTCGTGTCCCCAGGCTGCTCGGTGGCTGCAAACAGCGCACATCCTCCCCCTGCAGGTCTGGAACTCAGACCCAAAATCTGTTCCAGGGGCTAAAGCCAGCCTGTGGGCAGGGCCGGTCCTGCTGGAGGCTCCAGGGGAGAATCCCGTTCCATTGCCCCCCCAGTTTCTAGAAGCTTCCTGCATCCCTTGGCTGGTGGCCCGTCCTCACGTCTCCCAACCGCTGCTTCTGTGGTCTCATCTCCTGCTTCCTCCTCTGACCTTTGGCCTTCCTCTGCGAGGACTCTGGTGTTGGCTCTGGAGCCACCTGCATGCCCCAGGGTCCTCTGCCCATCTCCAGATTCTCAACCACCCGGGGAAGCAGTTTCACCATAACAGGTCCCTGGGCTGCGGCTCTTGGAGGGTGGCGTCCAGCCAGGGCCTGCCCTGGACCAGACTCCTCTGCCTCCAACTCCGGTTGGTCATTCGCCAGCTCTGGGCCTCTGTACAGACGACCAGGCTCAGCCGCCTCCATGGGTCTGAAATGAGACCCAGCCTGCGTAGGGCAGTCTCCTGGATGGGGGCCCTCTGTGGCTCAGGGTGGCTGGTCAACCAGACGAAGCTGGGGACCGTATCTCCCTCGGGTGGTCTCTGCCCGATAACGAGCTGAGTCCTCAGAACCTGGGTGCCCCGCACACACCCAACCTGGGGGCTCGGGGCCAGCCTCTGGTCAGCACCTGCACAGCCTCCTTCCAGGGGGTCAGGCCAGTGGACAGCCACCCCTAGGGACGGTCCTAAGTGTCAGATTCACTTGAGGGACCTTGACTGGAGACCTGGCTGCGGCTCTGCGTCCCTCAGCTGTGCCCTGGGACCCACTGGAAGATGCCAGATCACCACGTCAATGCTGCTCACAGCCCCGGGGCTCTGGCACCGGCCTGTCCTCCTTAACCCTGCCACCTGGACCCTTAGGTGGATCAGCCAGGGGCCTGGACAGGCGCTCACAGAATCCACCCGGTCTTGAACTGGTGTCAGGGAGGAGCAGCCTCTTTGCATTGTGGGAGACACACAGACGCCCTTACCCACCTCTGTGGGAGGACGCAGGCCACCCCTCCCCTGGGAGAGCCTCGTCCCGCCCCCCCAACCCAGGCTCACCGTGGACACTCCCCAGGCCCTGCCCGGCTGTTCCTTTATCTTGTCCTGCTCCCTCGAATTTGAATTAGTCTCTTTTTATGGGTTCATTAAGCAGCACTAACTAGGGGGTTAAAACCAGGAGTTCTAGAATCAGACAGTTCACCCTGCCTTGGACTAGCTCTGTGGCCTCAGAAAAATCGCCGTACCTCTGAACCTAAGTGTCCTCATCTATAAAACGGAACTGATAACTGGGAAGTGGTTGCTGTGGTCGGGGGAGGTTGAGTGTATCCCCAAAGGTTCATGGACTGGTGCAGCTTGGTCTCCAGGGCAGCCGCACTGAGGTGGCAGGACCTTACGGAAGCAGAGAGACGTCATCAGGCCACTGGGCGCTGCCCTGGGAAGGCATTAACGTGGTTCCCATGAGAGCCCGGTTAGTTCTCAGGAGAGTGGTTGTTATAAATGTGAGAGCCAGCCTGGCCCCTGAATCTCTCCGGCTTCCTGTGATGTCTCCCTCTCCCAGGGCTCTGGCATCAGGCTCTCTGCCCCATTGTGGCACGGCCAGGGTCCTCACCAGAGGCCCAAACAGATGGGGCTTCCTGATCTTGAACTTTCAGCTTACAAAACTGTGAGCTAAGTAAAACTCTTTGCTTTATAGAGTACCCAGCCCCAGGTGTTTTGTTGCAGCAATGGAATGTGGCCCAAGACAGGGGTTATGCATAGAAAGAGCTAGCAGAGACCCAGCCAGTGCTTTTGCTTTTACTCTGGGTTGATTTCCCTTCTCTTAGGGAGACTCATGTGTCTTCCTGCTGGATTGGAAAAGTGCATCTCCCTGTGGCATTCTGGAATAGGCAGCCCCCAAAGTCCCTGGCACACAGCAGGACCAGGAATTATTTAAATGAAAACCTTCCAAACACCAGGTTCACCTCTCCCCCTTCGTTCTTTCATGATGCTCGCCTTCACAGAACCTGCCTCCCTGGCAGGGGGGTGGTCCCCAGGGACTCCACCTTGCAGGACCCGGTGTGGCTCAGGACACAGAGGGTTGACTTCACAGTCAGCCAGATCTGATTATGAGTCTTGCCTCTGCTGCTGCTGACCAGCTGTGTGACCTAGAGCAAATGACTTGCCCTCTCTGAAACTCAGAGGTGGCGGGGCTCATCAGTCTTTGAAGGCAGCAGTGAGGATGGGGTCAGCTGCTGACCCCCTGTGACTGTAACTACTGCTGCTGGCCGGGCCTCACCTGCTGCCCCAGTCCTTCCCCACCACCAGCCCCTGGCTCGGGCAGCTCCCTCCTGCCCCTCCCCCGGCTCCTCTGCGCTGGCTTTTCACTTCCCCAAAGGCGCAGTCTAAAAGATCCCCGGCTCTGTGGAAACCGGAACTTGACACTCTGGCCTTGGTCCGTGGGGAGGTGGCTGGAGTCGGCTCCCAGGCAGGACCCAGCAGCAGCCGTGGCTCTGAGCCTTTCTTCCCGCCCCCAGCGCAGGACCCTGGAGCTTGGTGGCTGGAGAGATCAGGCCTGGAACTTGGTGGAGCAGCCTCCCCTGAATCCCTCCTTTGTGATGGGAATGTGGCTCAGCCTGGTTCCTGGCCAGGGAGCTGGGTCACTTTCCCAAGGGGGCAGCTTGGCAAGAAGAGGCCTGCGCGGGACAACGGCCCAGAGCCACTTTGCTGGGCGGTGGCCGCCAGACCCCTGCCTGCGAGACTTCGTCCCTGTCCCTCTAAGGGCTGGGCTGGGTGCTCTGGGACCTCGCAGCACAGAGCTGGGCCGCGCAGGGTCAAGCTCCGCCCCCTGGGTTCTAAGCCCTGCTCTGCCCTGGTTCCTCCGAGCAACGCCGATTTTCTAGTTCATTTGGCTTGTTTTTGCCGTGCTGGGCGAGAGCCCGGGGCCTGGCACCTGCCTTATTGTGGAATTTCATTTCACTCGTCTTCATGTTTAAGTTCGTGCACTGTCGATCCAGATGTGCACCAGCAGCAAAGACCCCGCCTGGGTCTCAGCCAGGTGGGGGGCACTTCAGCATCTGGAGCTGGGACTTCCTTCCCCCGGTCACAGCCCCCCCGCACCCCCCTGACATGCACCGAGTGAGGGGTAAAGAAAGCCACTACCCAGGCTGGAGGAGGCCTGGGGAGCCTCTCCTGCTGACTTCTGCCCGGGAAGACCAGGGGGCCACTGGGACCTCAGACCCACCCAGGAGGATGGATACCGTCACCATCTGGGTCACCTTTCCCATGTTGCCAGCTCAGCGGTCACACGCAGGTGCAAGGCTTGGACGTCCGAGTCCTGAGAGTGAGTGCACACTAGCCCTGCCCGCTGGGTCCAGCCCTGGACTGGGAATTTTCCTTCCCCTCCTTGATAGGAGCCATCAGTGAAAGGTCCAAAATGGCCAGGTAGCCATTTGTTCACTTAATAAGTATGTATTAAGTGCCTCTTAAGTTCCTGGCACGCAGGGCTGGGTGCCGTGCTGGCACTTAGCAACGAGAGACAGACGAGAATCTTCTTTTGGGGGCGTTTACCACCGGGGAGGGCAAGGAGCCAACAAGAGAGCAAAAAGGAGACCATTACAGACTGAGGTGAGCTCATCCCTGCATGAGAGGGAATGTCACCAAGGAACTCAGCAGGGGCCCCAGAGCAGCTGGATGAGGGACAAGCTGGGAGACAGTAAAGAAGCAGCCAACCCAAGGTAGCCAGAGGATTTTCAAGCAGCGGGCGACAGCAGCTACAAAGGCCCTGTGGCAGGAAGTGGGAGGTGCGACAGTAACAGAATGGAAGCCACCGAGGGTCAGTGAGCCAGAAGATGAGCCACGAGAGGGGGGGTCCAGCCAGGGCGTGCTCCAAGGTCATGGCGAAGGTCAGGTCTTACTGCAAGTGATGGAAAGACACAGGTTTTCAGAACCTGTTATTTTGAACTATTTCAGACAATCCAAAGAGTCTGTGCGAGGTACAGGTGACGCGGAAGGAATGATGTGACCAGGCACCCGGGTCCTGTGCCGACCCTCCCGGGTGCCAGTCCTCCTCCGCGGCTGGCTCCTCGTTGTTGGGACCTCCCCCCCGCTGGTCCTGGTTTCCTCACCTTGAACCCGCCCTGCCTCCTCAGATCAGCCGCCTCCTTGCTGTGTGTCTTCTCTTCTTGAGAAACGTTACTGGAGTTCGCGGACGGCACTTTGTTGGGGACTTTTACACCCTTGTGGAAGGGCCTGCTGTGGCTCCTGCTTCCTCCCCTGGTGGCTCGGAGGGTGGACAGGACCACGGAGGGCTGGGTGGCCTTGGATGCCTCCTCTCATCGCGCCGCTCACCACGTCTGCAGAGTTGGGGTTCTTTAGTGCCCTGATACAGGCCCCTGCCCACCCCCAGGCCTCCCCCAGGGGCACCCCACGAAATGGAGATGCTCACAACGCGCTTAGAAAGCCACGCCTGTTTTTCACAGGCGGCTCCCGACCTGGAGGTTTTGGCATGAGGAGCTGCTGGCAGGCTTCTCTCACCCCAGGTGCAGGTGGGTCCTTAGCTGGTTAGCGATCGGTCCTCGCAGCCCAGCCTCGGGACTGTCCGCTCTCCCCGAGGGCACCGTGAACATGGCAGTCACACACGGGTCAACCCCAGGGTCCGGAGGTGAGTCTGGCCAAGCCGGGACGTCCCCCCTGGCTGCCCCACAAGGCTGCGCCTTTTTAGGGGCATGTTGGAAGCTCTGTGGCCCAAATCCTCTAAGCACCAAAGGAGCTTCTTGGCATGGTTGGAGAGGACAAGACCGCCACGCTAAATATAACTCGGTGCCCTCCAGGTCAGCAGAAACCAGATGGACAGGCAGTCAGCTGGAGCTGGGCTCCCACGGACCCCAGGCAACCCGGCGGGGGCCCGGGTGTCCAGAGGGACGCATCTGAGCCGCCCGCGGGACTCAGCACCCCACCATGAGCCCTAAGAACGAACCCCTTTGTTTCTTTCTGGTTCTGAAAGCAGCTCATGAATATTTCTGTTTTCCAACTGTTCTTCTCCCAGTAAGAAAAAGGAAATAAAAATCACACTTAACCCATCACACAGAGAAAATAACTATAAACATCGCAGTATATTTAATGTGTTTTGAAACTTAAAATAATACGGTAAATAGTGTTTCCCAAGCTTTATCTCCTGATGAGTCCTTTTATGTATTCTTTTTGGAATGTTTCCCCGAAACCCCGTGAAATGTTCTTTGGGGGGACAGTGCAGGGGGTGGAACCCAGGGACTCCCACATGCTGGGGAGGCCCCTACACTGACCCCCAGCCCCATCCCCAGGACATTTTAATACCAAGGTTACACTATGAATCTGTTTGCATACATGGCCCTGAAGAGGGCTAGATACAACTATTCTAAGGATCTTTTTTTAGTCCCACCCTCAAGAACCAATTTTTATCCCTTGCTGACCATCAAGCGCCCCCTGAGAATGCAGGCTTTGACCACATACTGTTCTAGGTTCTTTACACACATTTATATGTTTGCTTATCACAATTCCCCTCTGAGGTGTGTACAACAGAGTTTGTGGCTTCATGTTACACTTGCAGGGGCTGAGGCACAGAGAGGTTAAGGAGCTTGCCCAAGGTCACACAGCTGCGAAAGAACAAAGTGAGGATCGAAGCCCAGACAGCCTGGATCCAAAGTTTTGTCTTCACCACCCACCTGTGCTGCCTCGAAACCACATATTCAGATGGTAAAAATCCCCAAACACAGAAATACAGCAAAGAGTGGCCTTCTCTAGCCCCTCGAACCCCAGAAACAATCCGTGGCACAAGTTTGGAAAGTGACCCCCACACACGCTCCTCATTTTTTGCATAGGTGTTCGTATCTGTAAAGACGTCTCGTATTCTTAACCTAAGCGCGCTCGTGTGGTCTTTTCTGCGTCTTCGTGGGTACCTGTGTAGGTACATACCTGTGTGTCTGGAGTGTTTTAAAATCAGGACCACACTGAACACGCTCTGGTTTTAGCCTTGTTGCTCGATTTAAAAACGTGCCATTAGCTGCTTTGTGGCCCTAACTGAATAAGATTCTGTGCGATTCACTGAGCCGGCCCTGAACTGTTGGCAGCTGAAGCGGCCCAGGGTCTCCCACTCTGCAGCTGCGACATCTCTGCGCGCACCTCTGCAACCACAGAGCCAGGGGCTAAAACGCTCCCCAAACTTCTGATCCTCAAATGCCAAAATTCACCTTCCAAAGACTGAGTTGCGCCCCCAGCCCCTCGGCCACTCCGGCTGTCACTGGCTGTTTCTAAGAAGTTAGTCCTGGTGTTCGCCTCTGCCCGTGACTCTCCTCTGGGGCCGTCTCTCCCAGGCGACAAGACAGGCCGAGAGTGCACAGGTGGGGAGGTTCGGGCACCCAGACCTCAGATCTCAGCATGAGGCCTGTGTGCCGGGTGCCTCGCGGGGTCACGCAGCGGCTTTGTGTCTCTCCTGCTTCCAGCGCCAGCCTCTGGCCCTGGGCCTCTCCCACTGAGCCATCCGGCTCCGACCTTGGCAGGACCGTGCACCCATGAGGCCGCCAAAGCCCCCATCCTGTGCTTCTCTAGCCGTGAGTGACATTGTCGGAAGCAGGCACCTGGTATGTGGCACATGTCCCAGCTGGTCCCCTGCCGCTGTCTGCAGCGGGTCCCTGCTCACCGCCCCACACACACCACACATGCACGCACCCACCCCCATCCATCTCCCCAGATACGGCACGTGTGTGCACATGGGTAGAGATGTGCTTGCAACACAATATGAGGCGTGCACGCACGACACACACACACACCCGCTGCACACGCGTGTGCATGCCCAGGTATGCATGTACACGTGGACTCACCGTGCACACACACGTGCAGGGTCGTGAGTTCAGGGGCAGCCCTCTCGTGCCAGTGGGGCTCCCGGGGGTGCCTCGCTGCAGGGCCCCCAGTCTTGCTCCTGGAAGCCCCGCTAATCCCCCAGTGCGTGCCAGCTCGTTGGAGGCAGAAGACATATTTTCCGGGTGGAAAAAAGAAGACACTGACTTCAAGCTGGTGAAGGATGTTGTCCCAAATGTTTTCAGAGTCTCTTATAACAAAGGGGCCAGTTTCAGATGAAGCCTGTGGTGTGACAAGAAAATATCTCAACAGCGTCAGATTTCAGGCGGCCTGGTTAGCCTGGGAGAGGGAGGGAGAGCCGAAAGAATGCAGGCTGAGAGCAGGCCTTGCGCTTCCGAGGATCACGCGGCCCGGCCGAGGTGGCCCAGGGGCCAGCAGGGCTCCTCCTGCCCCACACTCTCACCCGGCTCTCGGGGGTCTGGCTCTGGACTCCGGCCTGCGGGCTGCTTCCCCGGGAGCGGGTTTACAGAACTACGAAGGAAACGTGGGCAGGCGGCTGCCCCCTTTGAGGAAAGGAAAACGATGTGACCAAAGAGCTTGTCTCGCTGGTGGCTTCACGCGGCCGCTAGTCATTTCACTCGAAGTTGAACTAGCAGAGCCTTTTAGAGTCCCTGCTGTGTGCCGGGCTCAGAGATGGCGACGTGGTCCCAGGAAGAGAGAGACTCACCACGGTAGTTGGCGGGGGCTTAGGGGAGCAGCTGGAGGGGCCCCCGAGCCGGGTGATCCGAAACCTGCAGAAATGGGAGGCGTGTGCGGAGAAGGGCGGGAGCCCGGGGCCAGGCCAGGCAGCGCGAGCACCCCTCTGAGGAGATGGACCTTTCTCCTGCGGGTAATAGGGAGCCCATGAGGGCGGTAAGCAGACCCCAGCAGGCTGCCTGGACAGGACATGTCATTGACCCGTGTCCCCAACGCAGGGGGTCCTGTTGCCGGGTTGGACAGGGCTCACTCCTGCTACGTCCATCCCTGGCTTTCTCTGGTGAGAGCTGAGATTTTCCTGCAGTTCCTTCAGCGGCACAAAATGTTTGAAGGCCCTGAGCTCTGGCCCCGCGGCCGCCTGCAGGGAAAGGTCTGCCTCTTCCCTTCCGCGTGGGGCTGGGCGGCTCCCCTTCCTCCTGCAGCTCACTCGGGGAGCGGGGAGCAGGCGGGCCAGGCCAGCCACAGCCCCGCGGCCCCCACCGCTCTAGCTCCTCAGAGCGTGGGCAGCAGCCCGTGCCTCCGTCTGACTTTCCCTCTGTTCTCTCTGTTCGTCCCCAGACCGCTCCCTGCAGCTTCACACAGGACGCTGGGGTCGCCAGGAGCCTCCCTGAGAGTTCGGCCCACGATTTCCTGGAGCGGCGCTAGAGTCTTCCTCAGCACCCTCCGGAGGGTCCTGCTGCTGCTGCTGCTGCTGCTGATTTATTTATTGTCCTTGTTTGAACTGAGCCTCGCCCGGCTGCCCCACGGACACAATGGCACAGTCCAAGGCCAACGGCTCCCACTACGCACTGACCGCCATCGGCCTGGGGATGCTGGTCCTCGGGGTCATCATGGCCATGTGGAACCTGGTGCCCGGGTTCAGCGCTGCTGAGAAGCCGGCGGCTCAGGGGAACAAGACGGAGGGGGGCGGCGGCATCCTCAAGAGCAAGACCTTCTCCGTGGCCTACGTGCTGGTCGGGGCTGGGGTGCTGCTGCTGCTGCTGTCCATCTGCCTGAGCATCCGGGACAAGAGGCGGCAGCGGCAGAACGAGGAGCTGGCCCGCATCCAGCAGCCCACGGGGGCCGTGCCTCACGCCCAGGAGGAGGAGAGGTGAGGGCTGGCTCCCGGCCCCAGGGCCACTCACTGCCCACGCCTTTCCAGCAGGGAGGGTTAGTCTGGAAGGCTTTGTCTTCCCACTCTCCCCGGGGGACGCCATGGAGCAGGGCTTCCCAGACCAGGTGCATGAATGGCTTCCCGGTGACAGCCCCTGGGAAACCCCGCAGGGCCTGGGGGACTCCTGTTCGGTTGCTCGTCCCTCTGTCCCTCTGACCCGGGGGCTGTGAATGTTTACTCTGAACTGAAAAGTTCAGGGAGCTGTGCTGCTGTGGACCAAACACGCCACAAACGTGTACTAAACATGGTGACGGGGGCTGGGGCTGTAGCTCAGGGGCAGAGCGCTTGCCTAGCACACGGCGGAGGCAGGAGGGTTGCAAGTTCAAGGCCAGCCTCAGCAACTCAGTGAGACCCAGTCTCAAAATAAAAAGTAAGAAGGTCTGGGGATGTGACTCAGTGGTAGAGCGCCCCTGAATTAAGTCCCCGGTCCAAAAATAAAAATAGAAAATAGGCGATAAGTTGGGGAACAGGTGATAAAGGCTGATATCCCTATTATAAAAAGAGCCCTTACAAATGAACATGAAAGATGAACATACCCATCAGAAACAGGGAAAGGGTGTTCATCTCATTAGTCAAGAAATAGAAACAGAAAGATGTCGTTCTTTCCTCTTTTCTTTTTCTGGCCCATCGTCTTGGCCAGGGTAGACAGCCCAGTGTGGGAGAGTCGCAGGAGTGTGGGGCACCGAGGGAGTGTTGACAGACAGGCTCCTGGGATCTCTATGCGGGTCTAGAGCAGTAAGTCTGCACAGACCCTTTGTCCGTGGTAGGAACAGTGTGCTGCCACGCCCACTCCAGGGTCTGCCACGCCCATGCCGCCACCTGCCACGCCCACGCCGCCGCCTGCCAGTCATGGCAGATCTGCTCCTGTGAACGTAGGGCCACACCCACATCAGAAAAAGAAATCACAACTCGACCTCTTTTTTAAAAAAATATTTTTTTAGTTGTAGATGAACACAAAACCTTTATTTTATTTATTTTTAGGTGGTGCCAGGCAAGCCCTCCACCACTGAGCCACAAGCCAGCCTCCAACTCAGCATCTTGGGGGCCTTGCCACATCACATGCTGCAGGGTAGACTCAGAGAGGGACAGGGAAGGCACCCACCGGAGTATCCACCATGGTGTTCTCTGCATGGAAGGATTGGGGGTGTTTTTTATTTTCTTCATTAGATTTTTCTGTATTTTCTGAATTTTCTATGAGCATCTCTTATTTTTATAGCAGGTAGTTTTTTTATGTTCGAAAAATTGGATTTATTTTCTCATAATAAAAGATAACTCAAAACCGAGTGTGGTGGCGCACACCTGTAATCCCAGCGACTTTGGAGGCTGAGGCAGGAGGACTGCAAGATTGAGGCCAGCCTCAGCAACTTAGTGAGACTCTGTCTCAAAAAGTAAAAAGGGCTGGGGATGTGGCTCAGAGGTAAAGCGCCCCTGGGTTCAATCCTCTGTGCCAAAATACATAAATAAATATCCTGTACTCGTCAGAGTTCTCCAGATCTGGGGTAGGATAGAGGCATGGTCCTGTGCTGCTTACCCATGTGGACGGGCTGCCCAGGGGATGTGCACATCACAGAGTACACTTACCTAACAAGACAGCGATGGCATCACTGGGCGACATAATCACCATCCCACATGGTGCCCTTGACCAGAACATTGTGTGGCTCATGACTCTGTGTGTGTGTGTGTGTGTGTGTGTAAATGTATTATGAAGATTTGGCAGATGGGATAGGGGGCTGAGAAGTCCCACGAAGGGAAGCCTGTGGCCCAGGACAGCCAGGGGTCTCATCCCACCTGAGTCCCAGGGCCTGAGGACCAGGGAAGCTGATGGTAGGCAGGGAAAGGGTGACTTCCTTCTGCTCCAACCCTTGTCCCGCCCAGGCCCTCAGCAGAGGCCCACCGGCTCTGGGCAGGGCAGACTGCTTCCCATCCCACATGCTGATTCTAGAAACTTGGGAACTAGAGAAAAGACCAAAGGAGGAAAACCAGTCACCCTCAGACACCCACGCCAGCCACGGGCCCACACCAGCCCCTTCCTAGAGAAGGGGAGAGGGGAGCAGGGGCCAATGGGGCAGAGTCTGGCTGCCCACCATCCCCTGCAGGTTGGAGGGGAGGTCCTGGGAGACAGCTTGGGCAGGACTCGCGTTAACTGAGTGAAGACAACCGGAGCATTTGGGTTTTCTCTTTCAACCGTCAAATGACAGTAAGGCAGAGAGGGTCTGATCTCCTTGAGCACCGGAAGGTAAACTGGTAGAATAACTTGAGATGCATGTGCTCATGTTCAGCTCTTCCTTCTCTGCCTCTAATTGGAGGCTACAGCATTCAGTTTCTCGGGGCCTTTCCCAGAGGCCCCTGCTGGGCATTGGAATAAAGAGTCCAGTGTCACATTTTCAGTGTGAAAGGCTTCCAGGCCAAGGGGTTAACACCCAAGGGACACTGCCTAGCAGGTCAGTGTGGCCTTCGCCTCCCGCCCTCCCATTTCACTAACCCTTGATGTATCACTTCCCCATCTGTGAAATGGGTGTCCTAACAGAACTCGGCTCCCAGTGCGAGGGGTATGGAATCGGTGCGTGTGCTCAAGCCCCTGGGACACAGCCAGAGTGCTCCCTTTATAACTTCAGGACCCCGGCTTGGTCACAGAGCTGGCGGGTTCTGCGGGCCCTGGCTCTGGGGTTTCAAGTGACCTGAGCGCACGCTCACACCGACTGTGCTCCTTGTCTTGCAGCCAGGAGGAGGAGGACGAGGAGGAGGTGGCCTCCTCCAGGTACTACGTCCCCAGCTACGAGGAAGTGATGCGGGCACACTACGCGGAAGGGCAGGACCTGGATCGGGGCCCCAGGATGAGCGTCTCTCTCCCCTCCTACGAGTCCCTGACGGGGCTGGACGAGGCGGCCCCCGCCAGCACCAGGGCGGACGCGGAGGCCGGCGCCGGGCACCCCCCGGACAGACAGAACTCCAGGCTGGCCAAGCGCCTCAAGCCGCTGAAGGTTCGAAGGATTAAGTCTGAAAAGCTTCACCTCAAGGACTTTAGGATCAACCTCCCCGACAAAAATGTCCCTCCTCCCTCCATCGAGCCTTTGACTCCCCCGCCACAGTACGATGAGGTCCAGGAGAAGGCCCCCGACGCCCGGCCCCCCGACTGAACGGTCCCCCGGGTGCGTCCCTGCTGCCCCCCCTCTGCGCCAGCGGAGTCACTTCACCAGGCTGAGAAGCAGAGGGGCTGTCGGTGCACTTGGTCATTTGGATGGGGATCCCCTATTCCGGGAGTGGTGACCGATGCTCCTCAGAGTCCCGCGTGGCAGGTGCATCTGGAAGAGATGCCGCCCCGTCCTGGTGGCCCTCTGGACCACACCACGAGCCTCGGCTCAGGCACCTTCCCCAACTCTGGGTTGTGGGCGACACACGCCTCTTTTGAGTCAGAAAGGGATGCCTAGCGATGGGTTCTGACTGATCGCTTTGCTTCCGCTAGGACTGTTTTGTTTCAAAAGGAAGACAAGTTTTCCATCTGCTTTCTTCGCTGGAGTCCTGAACTGGGGGTACAACATCTGGCCCCGCTTCACCAGAAGGACCCGGGGCTGCTTTGTGACAGGGGCGACCCAGGCGGTGGCTCTCTCAGGGTCCCCGATGCTGTTGGTTTTTTGATGGCCGCAGGCCTGAGGAACTTCAGCACATGCTGCGTAAGATCCTAGCCTTGACTGGCACAGTTAGCTAGTCTCCTCTGTGTGGTGGCCAGAGGAGCCCGGTCGAGTTCCATGCCTTCTGAATCGCGGCACGCTGAGCTTTTTATAATAAAATATTTTATATGTAGTACATTTGGCTCCGGGGTTATCTTAGCGGCTCTTGCAATACTGGCTTGCTTAGGGGGAAATTTCAATGATAACAGCTAATTGGTCTGGAACATCCGGTACATGCCCCACGGCCCGTGAAGCTCTGGGCAGGTGCTATCCCGCGTCACCTGTACCCAGGTCTGGGGCCACTGCCATTCTGCAGGTTAATTCTCGAGGCGTAAGCTAATTAAAGCAGCCCGTGTCACATGGCTGGTAAGTGGATTTGAGCCCATGGCGCCTGGCTCCAGGACCCGAGTTCTTACAACAGTCCACTGTGTAGCTCGGGAGAAAGGCCATTTATTCAGACTCTGAGTGAGGACCTCCCCTTCCCCATCAGCCCATCTCCCGAAGGAAGTACTGTTCTTTAGACCACAGATGGCCATCCTTCCTGCATGCCCCTCCTGGGAACTGGCCCCGGAGGGAGCTCAGGGTGCCACCTGTCACCAGAATTGACTGGTGGGTCAGTGTGTCCTCCTGGAAGGGGACAGTGACTACCTGTGCCGGGCAGGGAAGGAGTTCAAGCCATAGGAAATGCCCAGGCAGCTGGACATGCCAGCGTAAGCCTGTGTGATTCCTGTGGTTCAGGAGGCGGAGGCAGGAGGATTGCAAGTTCAAAGCCAATCTCAGCAACTTAGCGAGGCACCAAGCAACTTAGTGAGACCCTGTCTTAAAATAAAGACTGAAAAAAAGGGCTGGGGATGTGGCTCAGTTGTTAAGCACCCTAGGGTTCAATCCTTGGTGAGTGAGAGAGAGAGAGAGAGAGAGAGAAAGGAAAGAAGGAAGGGAGGGAGGGAGGGAGGGAGGGAGGGCAGTGCACAGGGGATGGAGACTGTCAAGGATGGGACAAAGGAGGGGAACAGAGACCTCAGGGGTCGGTGTCTTGGCCTGGGAGCAGGACCAAGCCCAAAGAACACCTCCCCGTCCTGGCGAGCAGGGAGTGACCTGCTGAGGGACCTGCTGAGGCCTTGGGCTGGTCAAAAGAAAACATCCTCAGGCCCCGGATGTTTCCTAACAAGCCCCAGGCGGTGAGGAGGAGAGGCCCCTTTCTTATCTGGGATCAGGGTGGTACAGGAAGTTCCAAGCTTTCCCTTTCCTTACGCAAACACCTAACAGCAGGGGAGGGACTGGGATGGCTGGGGGGCCGGGTAGCTGCCCTGCCGGGGGCGCTCTGCACAGCTTGTCCCTGGCGGGCTGGTTTGGCTAATACTCTTCATGCTTCTTCCTGACTTGGACAAACAGGGGAGGGGGTGATAACAGGGGAGGAGCAGGCCTTCTGGAAGGACTCTCCACCTGGCTTCTCGTAGATAGCTCGTGGGGTGGGGTGACAGCCCACCTAGACTCTCCTTGAGGGAGAAAGGGCTTGGGGCTTGTAGCAGACTGAATGGCGGCCCCCAAAGGTAGGAGACCCTAATCCCTGGAACCCACTATTGCGCCTCCTATGACAAGGGTTTTGCAGATGTGATTAAATTAAGGGTCTGAGATGAGATGATCCTGGTTTATCCGTGTGGGCCATACCAACCACGGTGTCCCTGTGACGGACTGGGAGGCTGTGTGCACAGGAGCAGAGGCAGTGTGACCATGAAGGCCAAGATCAGAGGCGGGTCTCCCCAAGCCAGGGAACACTGCAGCACCAGAAGCCGGGCAAAGCGAGGGGTGGGGTCAGCCAGAGCTCCTCACACCTTGATTGGGGCCATCCTGCCTGCAGAACTGGGAGAGAGCACTTCTGTTGTCTTGGGCACCATGTTTGAGAATTTGTCACAGCAGCCAGAGGAACTCCGAGATGGTTGACCTTCAGCACACTGGGAACCAGCCCTCCTTTGACCCCTTCACGGGCCCTCGCGTGGAAATAGCAGCTTGTTCTCTGTGGCGATGGAGGAGGAGAATTCACTCGTGCTACTCAGAGAAGCGTAATGAATTTTCGGCATATAAAATAGGCAGTGAGAATGTTAGCTGGAAATGGTAACCGAGAGGCGGGGTCCTGGACAGCCCCTGGACAGGACAGGAAGTTCTCCTCAATGTTGTTAGAACCACATCTCCAGGGAGGCGGCCGCTTCACCGCAAGCTTCCCCAAAGTCTTCTTGGCCCCTTGGCTTATTGGTCCTGACCTATCAGGGTCATCCTCAAAGATCTCCGTATTTGGACTATAGTATTTTTTTAATTAAATAGGAAATGAGAAGAAAAGGGGGGAAAGGATTAAAAAGGTAAAACCCAGACATGAACAGCTCTTGAGCTCTCTTCTGTCATGTTTTTGTCCCTAAGGTCAATAGAAGGCAGAAAAGGGGGAGGAAAGACAGGAAGTCACCTACGTGTTCTGGGCTTCACACACCCCTGGGGCGATGAAAGAGTAGAGAGAAGAAACCGGAATGAAGGGCCTTTTAAAGTCCCATTGGCACTCACACTGTGCACAATGGGAAGACTCCTCAGCAGCCATGTTGTCCTCAGGAGACCTCCAGGTGCTCAGGTCACTGCTGATTGGATGGAAGTGTGTCCATGTGACCCAGGGAGAGCCAATCAGAAATGGAGCTGGGATAGGCAATTGTCTCCCAGGAATTTGGGCCCCAGATGCAGAGGGTGGTGCGTGGGCAATGTGGCCTCAGAGATGTGGAGGCCTTTCGGAAGCCATCATGATGGGCCATGGACAAGTGTCACAGGGGAAGCTGCCCCCTGGTGACTTTCCCGTGCTTGGTCCTTGACCCAGCTGTCCTGCCCTTGGGTTTCATAAAAGATACTGTGTCCTCCCAGTAATTTCCCCTTTTTTAGCTTTGACCCTAACCTTAGCCGAGGTCCTTGAGTTTGGGGACTACCTTTACATTGTTGGTGAGTCTGGGCCCACCTATACTTGATTTTTATTTTCATTTTTCTCAGACCCGTTAACGGTTCTGGCAAAGGAGAAACAGCAGTTAATTGGGGTCAACGATCGCCCTCGAGCTTCACTAGACAGCTGTGGAGCGCTGCCTGGTGTGTGGGTGACCCAGGGTCACAGATCTGCCTCTGCGTGCCAGGCACTGGTCTAGGCCCTAGGGATCAGTATCGAAGCCTGAGCTTTGCTCTCTAAAGGGTTCTTGCTTGGGCACTATGTTCCAAAGCAGACCTTATATCCTTGGGCAACAGTCACCATTCTGGATGGGCTGCTTGAACTGGATACAATAAATTTTTAAAAAGCTGCAGGGTAGTCACATGAAGAGAGCAGAGAGATGACCAAAGAACGAGGTCACAGAAGAATCAGCTGCACAGAGGAACAGAGAGAGATCGGTCACTTTGCATCAGCTGGCTCTGGTTCTCCTTTGACCCTGGCCACTGGCCCTGCCTGTGTGTCCCTGCGATGCCCAGCCTGCTCTCAGTAAGCCTGTCTCTGCTGAAGTAAGTTGGAGTGGGTTTCTGCTCTTCGATGCCAAATGTCCTGAGAAGACTGTTCATCTGACAAGCAGGGACGGCAAAACCAAAATAAATCTGCAAGTGTGCTACCGTCTGGAGAATGGGCCACCGCCGTGTCCCCAGAAGTGACAGCTCAGTGGGACCACAGCACTAAACGAAGAGCCCTCCTCAGGGTCTGCGGGCTCCTTTGTTGTCCCGAGGGCCCTGACAAGGCCAGCAGCTCCCAGACATTTTTGCTGAGTTCTCCCGTGCCGAGTCACCCAGGACCCCCCGTCCTGTCGGCCAGCACGGGCAGGAGCGAGGACTTTCCACCAAAATGGAGGCTGCCCAGTCTGAGATGGTAAAGCACCACAATGCCCTTGGCACAAAGTGAAGGGCACGTGGTGGCTGAGACAGGACCAGTTTCTGGGCAGAGACCTGGCCTGAGATCTGAGTACTGCTCCAAGCATACCCCAGGCTCTGCCTAGAAGCAAGTTCTGAGCAAAGTCACCAGGCGACACGGACAGTTTGTGAGGAATCACGGGAGAAAACCAGAAGATGAGCAGCAGGCCTGCATAGCTCAGGCCAGTGGAGGCACCCGGAGGGCAGCCTGGCCTAGGACTTGGTGCTTCCATGCATGTGACAAGGACTCCCCTCATGGACAGTGGACAAGTGGGTCCATTTTTCTGTCTGATTTTGTGTGTGTGTTGTCAGTACATTCAGACCTGAGTCACTTTAAGTCTGAGTCACTCTGGGGACTCTGAGGACCCTCTTCCCTGGGAACTCCCAAGCATGTTCCCGTGGAGTTTACCGTATGGATATGAGAAAGTCCCTTATTCTGTTTGTGAGTTCCCAGGTTGAACAAAGTCCACACATTCAACACATTTTTATTGAGCACCTACTATGTGCCACATGCTCAGGATAAAGCTGCAAAGAAACAGACCCTGCTGATTTGGAGTTTATGTTCTGGGTGGAACCGGGGACAATGAAAAATAAATAAATACATGATGTCATGTCAGAAAACAAGAAGAGAAAGAGAGCAAGTACAGCAAGTGAGGTGATGAGGGGTCACCTTTGGGGGTGACCTGGAAAGCCTCTGGGTGGGAACAGTGGCAAGTGAGTCCCAACAGCAGTCGGCCCCCTCCTGACCCCCCAGCACAGGGACAGCGGATGCTTTCTGGAGTTCCTGCGGCCGGTGTAGACAGCAGTGTGTTCTCTGGGGTGACGTGTGAGACTCCAGCTTGTCCGGGGGAGGAAGCCGACTCGTGACGTCCCAGACCCCGAAGCTGAGCTGGAAGTGACAGCTGCCACGTGTGGGTGTCAGATTCTCCCCCAAGGGGTGGAGCCCAAGGGTCAGGAAACCCAGTCTTCAGACGTTACTGAGCCAGGTGACCAGGAGAGGAGGAAAAGACCCCGCGTCCTCCTTGGAGGGCAGCCCCAGTGTGTGACTTGGTGTTTTTCCTTAAAAACCTTCCACTGTTATGGGTCAACCTCCCCCGACTCCAGAATTTAAAAATCAAATTCTTCCTGGCACGACGTAAACAAACTTCTCTTCCCCTTCTTCATTTCTCCATCGGTTCCCAGCCCACATTTGATGGAATTGTAATAAACTATGATAACCTGGAATTCATTAACTGTACCACATACAATAAGGGACAGATAGCAGGTGGTGGCACTTACAAACTCAGACCTGGAGAATTTTAGATTACTTAAAAGCATACTTAGAAAAACACACAACAAAGGGTAGAGAACAACATAAAATGACTAAGATACAATCTTGGAAGCAAACGTTATGACATGTCTTTTCCCGGGTTATAAATCTTCTCCAAACACCAGCGTCAGATAATACAGCATGCCTCTCTGAGGTGAGCTGGGCTCAGCACTATATACAATTCCAGAACTGTGCAGGAACTACAAAACCAAGGACCTATCCCTAGCATCTATCCTTGAGGTGTCTCGTTTCTAAAGGTATCCTTGGTGATTGTGCCCCGTCCAGCTACCTTCAGAAAACAGATGAGAAAAAGATGATGTGACAGTCAGCTCTTTTATTTTTAATTTTGGATAAAATTGGACAGGCCGTGAATGTTTCCAAAAGAGAAACTGAGTGAATATGTGGCATAAACTGCTGTCAAGTGCACCTGCCTGGCCCGTTTCCTGCCTCTTGCTGACTTATACTAGGGAGTGAGAATCCTGCATTTTTCTCTGACTTCTGACAAATTAGTTGTCAGTGTTCAAAATCAGATTCAAAGTGCTGGTCCACAAGTTGGCTTCCGAACAGGAAAGGACAGGCCACCTGACCATGGTCGATTCGTTTTAGCACCACCTGGGTTCTTTGAAATCAGGACGGAGGCAGCAGGAAAAGCAAGGTGCAGACCAGGGCGTGCGGGAGCTGAGGGCAGAAGCAAGAACGCTCCTGACTTTAAAAGGTAAGGTGGAGCGTATGGAAAACATCCATTTAGTCAATCAAAATGGCAAAAAAAGAATCAGGACAAAAAACACAAGAACGATTTCGATGTTTATTTTCCAAGCTAAAAAAAAAATGTTTTATGGCCTAAAATTTTCCCATTGGCTGAAAGCAGTAAAAACTGCCCGTTAATCTTTCCTCAGGCCTATAACAGGAAGGTCTCGTGGGGCCCACAGGAGCCAGGAGGAAGAGCTGCGGCCCGCCGTCCTGTGCGTGTGCTGGATGGCACATCCGAGGCCGGACTTCACCTGTGGCTGGAGTCTTAGACTCGGACATTTTAACACAGCCTTTCATTGACTGAACACTGGGTTAAATGGACTATGATTTTACCACTACAGATCGTTCCGGTCGGGGTTTTCAACCTTCACATTTGGGGCTGATAGCATGACAGTGGGCAGAGGGTGGGGGAGGGGCGGCTCTGCACACAGTCAGATGGTCAGTGGCCTTGAAGGGGCTGGTCAGCAGCCCTGGGCCTCTCCTCACCAGGTGCCGGCGGCCCCTCCCAAGTGTGGGGTCATGGTTTATATCTTGAATGTGTCCAAAGACCTGTGTGTTAAAGGCTTGGTCACCAGTATGGGGCCCTATTGGGAGGTGGTGAACCTTGAGCAGACAGGACCCAGCTGGAGGAAGGTGGGTCACTGTGGGAGTGCCCTGGACAGGGAGATTAGGACCCTGGCTCCTTTCCTCTCTGCCTCTTCCCAGTCACCAGGAGGGAGCAGCTTCCTCTACCACATGCTCCCCACCAGGATGTTCTGCCTCACCCCAGGCCCAAAACAGTGGCACCAACTGCCCCTGAACTGAAGCCTTTGGAATCATGAGCCTGAGTGAACCTTCCTCCTCACGAGGGCTTTATCTCAGGCATTGTGTCACAGAAAAGGAAATCTGACCAACACATGCGGCTATCAAGAACCTGTCCAGACAGTGTCAAAAGTCGCCTGTGGGGGCTGAGGATGTAGCTCAGCTGGTAGAGCGCTTGCCTCGCAGGCACAAGGCCCTGGGTTCAAATCCCTAGCACCGCACACACACAAGTCTTAAAAGTCACCTGGGGCAGGGCTGAGGATGCCCCTGGTTGAAAAACCACAGTTTTAAGTCTGCTACGGGAAAATGCAGTAAGGAAAAGTAGAAAAATTCCTGTCACCCAAGTGGCAATTCCGTGTTTGTTAAATGAAATATCAATGACTGCGCCGGGTCACAGGACTGGGAGACACAAGCATGTAAACTTGTGAGAAGGCTGCAGAAAGCTGGGCGGTTCATCTTGTCCAACTTCCTTGGACAGGGAGGAAACTGAAATCCAGGGTGCTGTCTACAGACCACGCCAGCGCTCTGCGAACATCTGTGTTTATCCAAATACCGGTGGTGTCCACCTGGAAAAACAGGAGCCGCCCTGGACGGACCCCTAAGAGGGCACCATGTGAGCCTCAACCCAAACAGTGACTTCGGTGGATTAAAACACAACTACATGTTTTTAAGTCAGATATTCCCGATGATATTTTTTAGAAACCCATTAGTCACTTTGGGCAGTTTTTTTTCTCTGAATATTAGCACAGGAAGGGATAGAGTCAATTATTTTTCCTGAATGAAGTGCATTCTATGATAAATAGTTGGTGAAAGAAAATTCCTTATAGAAGAATTCTAGTTAAGGATCACCAAAGGAATAACAATTACAGAGAGGGCGGCGGGGTGAACTGGTAGACAAAACGTCTTCTGTGTCATTCTGCCTTAAGACGGAGGAAATTCTGACACATGATAGGACATGAGGCACCTTGGGGACATTATGGGAAGTGAAATCAGCCCAGCATGAAAGGACTCATTCAAGAAGATTCTGCCTATATGAGATAGTAAGAGTAGTCAGGTTGCTGGAAACAGAAACTGGAATGCAGTGGCCAAGAGGAAAGAGAACCGGGGAGTCTGTGTTTCATGAACACAGACTTTCAGTTTCACAAGATGAGAAATTTCTGGAGATTCTGGTGGTACCACATGTACATACTCAACACTCCCAAACTGTTTACCACCTTAAACATGGTTAAAGTGGCAAATTTTATATGTATTTGGACATGATTTGAAATCAAAATGAGAAATTATTGAAGGAAAAAAAGGGTGGATGAGGTCTTTAAAATGGATGGATCAGCTTGTTAGCACAGATCCTACTGATTAATCTTGGCAAAATTAAAAATGGACCCTCAACTGCAGGATGCAAAATCAACACACAAACCTAAGAGCTTTTTTATACAGCAATAGGGAAATTAATGATAAAGAAGTCAAGAAAGCAATCCCATTTACGATTGCTACAAAATCAAGAAATAAACAAAATACCTGGAATAAAGGTAACCAAGGAAGTGAATGATCTCTACAATGAAAATTACAGAACGCGAATAAAAGAAACTGAAGAGAACACAAAAGAAAGTGGAAAGATAGCCCATGTTCATGGATTGGAATAATCAAATGTCCACTCTACCCAAAGTAATCTACAGATTCAATATAATGCCTATCAAAATACCAAGGGCATTCTTCTCAGAAATATAAAAAACACTCCAAAAATGTGTATAGAGCACAAAAGATCCCCAGTAGCCCAAGCTATCCTGAGCAGAACAAAGCTGGAGGCATTGTGATACCTACTTCACAATACACTATGAAGTGAAGAAACGGTTGCCAAAATAGCACGGCACTGGCGTAGGAGCCGATAGCCAGACCAACGGAACAGATTGGCCAACCCGAAGGAAACCTGTGTATTTACAGGCAACTGAGTTTTGGCAAAAGCAGTAAGGACGTATGTTGGGGAAAGGAACGGCTCTTCAATACACGCTGCCAGAAAAATGGACGTCCACATGCGGAAGAAAAAAACCAACCCGTCTCTCGCCATGTATAGAAACAGCTGTCCAGATGTCACAGGCTCATGGCTGGTGCAGGAGGAGCCACGGCCGGTGACCCAGCCTGCCTGGGACACACTTTTATGTCTTTATTTATTTATTTATTTATTTTTCTATACTGGGAATTGAATTCAGGGATGCTCGACCACTGAGCCATGTCTCAGCTCTTTTTACTTTTTGACTTCAGACAGGGTCTTTCAAGGTTGTCTAGCTGGCCTTAAACTTGTGATCCTCACTCTGGATTTGCTGGAATCACACTTGTTCCATCACACCGGGTTCACCAAGTACCCTTGACCAAAGGACTGAATCTAATCTGACCTCCAGATCCCACTACTAGATTGTGGGAGACACCAGGAGGAGAGGAACAGATCATGAAACCCTAAGGAGGCAATGGGCAAAAACCAGGGTCTGACTATTCTGCAGAACTAAAGACCTGGACACTCGAAAAAAAAAATCAGGGGCATTGAAAAACAGGGAGAGGGGTGTCATAGAATAAGGTGATCTCAGAGACTCAGAGAGCAAACGCAACTTCCAGATTTGGACTCTAGCACTAACAGTAAAAGGACCTCTTGGAGAAAATAAGGAAATACAAGCATGGAGTCAGGATCGAGGTCAGGAATCGTTATTAATGTGCTACAGTGTAGCAATGTCGGGGGGGATGTAAGAGCGCCTTCCAGTCGGGAAGTGCTTATGGATGAAGTGACCCACTCTGTTTTAAATTATTCCAGAAAAATGAAATCAGAAGGAAGAAAAGAGAGATGAAATAAGATCGGAAAACACTGAAGCTGGCGACAGGTGTCTGGGGTTAATCACACTCTGTTCTCAACTTTCATGTGCATTTCAAAAATTCCGCAATAATAAAAAAAAAATGTTTTTAAAGTAAGCAGTCCCAAAGGAACACACATGCACAACCCAGGCAGAGCAAGTTACAGGTCAGGAGGAAGCACGGGGGCCAGGCCTCTCTGAGGAACGGACAGGCGCTAGAGACAGCAGGGGGGCAGGGGGAAGCACTAGGCCTGTGCAAAGTGAACTGGCCAAATTTAAAAGGCCCATATTAAGCCAGGCGCATGGATGCACGCCTGTAACCCCAGCAGCTCGGGAGGCTGAGGCAGGAGGATCTCAAGTTCAAAGCCAGCCTCAGCAAAAGCGAGGCGCTAAGCAACTCCGTGAGACCCTGTCTCTAAATAAAATACAAAATAGGGCTGGAGAGGTGGCTCAGTGGTCAAGTGCTCCTGAGTTCAGTCCCCAGTACCAAAATAAATAAATAAATAAAATAAAAAATGACCATATTAGGCCAGCACCCCCTAGGCACTGTCTGTCCTGGGAAGAGGCGGCTTTAAATACCTTTCTCTGAACCATCAGAAAAGGGAGTCTGTGGGCTCTGGAAGGGAAAATAATAATTAATAATAATGGGCAACAATCATAATGGTGGTGATCATGGACCCTACGGACCACATGGGGCTAGGGTTCAAGTGTGCAGTCCAGACACCGAGCAGGGAAACTCCAAGAGGGGGGCAAGTGGCAGTGGTGGCAGTGGTGACATCCTGGCGTCCAGCTGGAACAAAGGGAAACCCTCCCAGAGGAAAGCAGCCAGGAATCACGGGATTCCCAGAGATTACGTTCAATCAAAAATGAGGTCACGGTCGAATTACAAACCATCCTGGGAAACAGCGGGAGTAAAGCAGAAGGCACAAAGGGGCCGAGACGCCCCCTCCCGGGGGCTTCCAGTGCCAGATTCGGATTCTACCGTGACAGTGCATGAAGCATTTTTAAAAAGAAGGATTTTTAAATGATTGGGAAAAAAAAAAAAATGAGGCCAGGCATCTAACCTGAGGAGGCCGTGGGACCCCAGGAAGACCTACTAACGCTTATACTTCGGCACTTCCATTCTGGCGGGAGAAGCGGATTCATCTGCACAATCAAGTTACACCAGCGATCAAAACGCAAGAACCCAGAGACGAGCCGGATCGTGCAGGGGCAGGGACAGCGTGGCGGGGTCTGTTACAATTCTCCCCGGGAGACCGCCACCTTCTCAGTCTCAGCCCAGTCTTTCAGGGTCTTCCTGGTAAGGCTCCTCCATCTTTAAGGGCAGGGGCGAGTGTGTGACTCAAATTTGACCAATCAGAGCACAGCAATCTTCTGGGCCACAGTCCCTGGCTCAGGAACGGTCCTGAGACCCCCTGAGAGAAGGTGAGAAGCAGCGAGGCCTTATCGAGAAGACTGGGGAAAAGATTCACTATTCATCATCAAAGCTGAGAGGTTGCACGGGCTGGATGGGAGGCAGCCTTTCTGTGGCCATGACAGTTTCTGTCTGAGGTTGGATCCATGTGGTTAAAAGCATTGCCAAGAGCTAAAGAGAGGCTGAGACCTGACATCACTTGGGCCCAGGAGCCCTTTCATTTAGGGTAACGGATGAACTTACCTTCACGCCCAAACCAGTCGATGTTGGGTTCTGTCCCTGTAGGAAGAGGTCTTATTTCTTCAGTAATTAAAGTCTTCCGCACAGTCTGGAAGCCCACCGTGGGCCCTCTTTGCTTCTCAGCACTTGCTCCCGCCCTGTACTTAGCCCATCTTCAGCCTCTATCCCCTTGGGTCCTTCCTTCCACCACATGCTTCCTGCACCTTCGCTATCCCTGAAATCCTGTTCATCCCTCGAGACTCCAAATTGCTTCCTTTTCCTTCCAGCCGTTGCTGGCCCCTCAAACCCTCCTCAGGCAGAACACTCTCCCTCTCCATCCAGGGTCCCTCTGGGCCTCTACAGAGCATTTACCTCTTCTGCTGAGGATCCTAATTACCCAGGAACATTCCTGTCCCCTTGCTTCTTGGCAGTGATCCAAATTCAGACCCCAATTAGAGGAGATGATCTTCAAGACTTACGTTTCAAAGAAACAATCCACTCCTAGGAGAGGTCAGGAAGCCTGGTGAAAGATGAGGATTTGGGTGAGGGATTAGAAAGAAAAGCGCCATTGTTTCCGTGAAAAGGGAGAATCTGAGCTGAGTGCCACGAGGGAGGAGGAGAGACTGGGCATATTTAGACCAAATGGAATGATTCAAGGAAACCTGAGTAGAAATGTCTAGAAAGGCCCAAGGTCGAGCCGCTTGAAAGGAAGATAAAGAGTCAGGAATGACCTGAGACAAGAACAAAATGCTTAAACCCAGAGTCACTGAAATGTGATGGCAGCGAGAACTTGGACCCTCCAGAAGACAAGGGAGGTGACAACGATGAGGTCATCCCAAACCAGATGCCTGGGAGGTGCTGGAACCAAGAGCTCTGTCCTGTGGCAGGGCCCCTGTTCACTTGCCACCAGGGCCTCTGGCCTCCTGGGATTTGCTGTTCAATAGGCAGACTCTGGTAGAGGGAGGCCAGGCAGTTGGTAGATGTGCCCAAAGTGCCACCAGGAGTCAAAGGTCAAAGGGAGCCTGGTGTCCACCTATGAGCCGCCAGGCAAGCATGTCTCTCTTCTCACTTCCTAAGCCCTGCCAAGCACCGTGGGCCAGGTACACAGCTCCCAGGCCTCTGCCTGAGACCTACTGCTTCTTCAGATGCTTAAATGGCTCACCCAGACTAGAGGAGAAATCTGGTTAAGGCTCAGATATTTCAAAATCCCTTCCCTATTGCAGAAGCTCCATCAATTTCAGGAATCCACACCCTCTCAGAGGCCTGGGAGGGTCTCCCTGTTCCTAAACTCATTCATTTAATTAAAAAAAATATTTATGGAGTGCCAGCTACACGTCAGGTACTGGTCCAGGCACCTGAGATATTGGGTGGGCAAGAAAAGGACCGTCACCACTGGAGCATAGCTTCCAGATTACATCTCGTCCCGCAGACAATCTGAAACCCTGCAGGCGTGGCCTGGGGATCTGGCGATTCTGAATTCCAGCAGGGGCCAGTTTCAGGACCTGCCGCCCCAGGGAAACTCAGGCCAACATTCCCTCTGAAAAGGAAAGGAAAATAATATTTAAAAGCTCAGACTGGAGTATTCAATGCTGTGAGGGGCTGTGGATCGGTACCAGTTCTTTGGAAAAATCTTTGCTGGAATCTTCTAGAGCAGGACTCATGCATACTCTGTGGCCCATTGATTCAACTCCCAGGTGTGTGTGCAACAGAAATGCACACGTGTACTCCCCGGAAAGACATGCAGTCGTCCATGTGGATGGGTTCCAGGATCCCCCTCAGATACCCAAATGCAAGGATGCCAGTCACGTTTGCTTATAACCTACACATCGCTCCCATGGACTCCGTTCGTCTCCTGACTCCAGTTGTTTACTCTGGTGAGTTTGGACAATCGGATACACTACAGAAGTGCCACATCCAAGACACAGAACATCCAGCCTTTCTCTTCCGAGCCCTGGCCCTTTCCCTTGGACAACCACTAAAGATTTCTGTTACTCTAGATTACTTTTCCTGTGCATGGATTTCATTCATAGCAATACATGTCTGTGCCTGGGGTTTGTTTTTCAAGGATTTTAGAACCATCCATGTTGTGTGTGTCGGGAGTTCTTTCCTTCTTATTACCAAGTTGTATCCTGTGGCATAAATATACCACCCCTGGTCCTTTCTTCTTTCCATAGAAATTTGGTGGGGTTTTTTTCAGCATAAATGTTTACCAATAATGCTACCCTTTGGAGTGGAACAGCCAGAAGTTGAATTTTGGAACCACCACTTGCAAAGATTGTCACAGGGCAAGCTACTTGACTTCTCTGCGTTTCCATTCCCCTTTCTATAAAAGGGCTGGACTAAGAATTAAAGTAAAACTATGCATGACCCATGGCTGGTGCCTAGTGTGCCTTAATAAATGTTGGCTGGCTTTGTTAACCATGTCCACGAAGGTTCACTGGGATGCCGGAAAAATAGTGGGGGCTTGCCCAGGCACCCAGAAGTAGAATTTATGGAGTTGTCCACCTCGCAGAGACTGCTGGGTTTCTGGAAATCTCTTCTAGATGGTCACCATGATATCCATGATATCCATATCCAGAAAAGTTCCAGGCAGCTGGACAGATGATATGCAGTGTTCAGAGATCAGGTCTGCCTGGGTCGGGGGCACTCCAACCCAAAGCTTCTCCAGGGTGTTTGTACCCTGGGCTGAGACCGGAACCATCCTTCCCCAGCACCAGTGACTGCAGACCCTCCTGGAGTGAGTCTGTTGTACCAGGCACAGGCCTACGCGCCATTCCTATCGGCCCACTGAATCCGGACGGTCCACACTATTACCATCTCCATGTTCTGCTGCGGGGAAAGGCAGGGACAAAATATGAAAACAGTCAGTCTGCAAAGGTGGGATTGGCACAGGTGGCCCGCGGTTTCCTAACAAAATGTGCAGACAGAGCACAAGGAAGCAAGGGATCCGACTGATTTGCAAGAGAAATGCTCCCAACTAGCCATCCCGAGTCCACTGGAGACCCAGCTGCGGGTTTCCTCATCTTCTGCCGGGGAACAGGTGCCAGTATCTTTCCAGGGTTTGAAGTTCTTTTTGTAGGCCTCTGTGAGCGTCCACTTGCTGTAAGGTCTCTACTTGCTCAGCTTATGTGGTCGGGTTGTTAGTGGCCCAGGGAGTCTCCAGTGGCCCTCTGTCCTGTCGTTCGTCATCCTCCTCAACTGCCAGCTGTTTCCTGCTCCTACACGCTCGTCCTTCACTGTCTCCCCAGTACAGGCCTCTCCTGGATAGGGCCGGGGCCTAAAGCCAGCTCTCATTCCATGTCCATATGCGAGGGCAACAGATGCATCCACCAGGTCTCCAGGAAGGGGACAAGGACAGCCCAGGGAAGGTGGCTGGGGAGGAATGAGGTTTTCTGGGAGAAGTTGCAGCAGGTGGCGGACCTGAGCTGCCCCCTCCTAGCTTATGAACCCTTACCCCTTGCCTCAGCTCTCGGGACAGACAGGAGCTCAGCCTGCTCAGAGGTGAGGGAGAGCAGGTGGCGAGCAGGTCCTCTTATGGTTGTGACAGCTGTCACCCGTAGTCCTTCAGGGGAAATACCTTCCCAGTGACACTCACCTACAGGTGTTTCTTAACTTACCGCAGGGTTACGTCCCAGTGAGCCCATCAAAAACTGAAAAAAATCAAAGCTCAAAAACACATTGAATATGCAAAATTCACCCAACACCATAGTGTGGCAACACAAGGTCCTACAAAGAACTTTTTCCTCCTGGGATGGTGTGGCTGCCACTGCCCAGCACGAAGAGGGAATGTCATCCTGCATCACTAACCCAGGAGACGAGCAAAATGCAAAATTCAAGTATGGTTTCTACTGAACGCACTTCACTTTCACACATCATAAATGGTAAGTCGAAGACCTTCTGCAGATTCAATCCTGTCCGACTTTCTAGCTTTTGTGACCTCAGGAATATTCCTCTGTGTCTCTGAGGCTTATGTCCCCATTAAGGGTATGGGGTGATTTAACAGAAGTAATGATCACTGCTGATATTTTAGGTGGCTCTCTGCCTTAGTCACCATTGTGGGTCCTTCGCCCACGCACACAGTTATGACCAAGGTTAAATGAGATGACCAATATGAAGGCCAGGACCCAGTAAGTAGAAAGCCCTTGGACAGCGAGGGACAAAGGAAACGTTCTCAGTCCTTGGGCTGCCCACTCTTCTGATTGTCACTCCTACAGTGAATTGGGTCTGGAGAGTCTGACATGCCCAGGAGGTCACCGCAGCATCTGGGGGAGGAGGATACAATCGAGCCCTGGCGGTTTCTGTTCCAGTGGCTCTGAGTGTCAGTCTGCCCTCAGTTGAGCATCTCTTCACTGAGATGTGGGCTGACGGCAAGATACCATCTCTGAGCCTGGCAGATGCCATGGGTTGTTCTAGCTCATGGCTGGCATCGGTTTCACCAGGTCTGTCTGGTAGCGAGCCAGTCTGAGTCCTGGGTACAGTCTGAGGACAAGGACTGGGCTAAAGACGCGCATAGAGGGGTGGAAATAGGGGTGGGAGAGGGGCCTGGGCAGCTGACTAGAGACGCCAATGTCCTGGAGCGCCCCGAACTGATTCCCTATTTCTCCCTCTTCCGTGATCTTCCTATTGACTAGGGTGGGGTCAGCCACAGCTCACTTTTCTTAGAAAAATGTACTTGGTTTTTCTCCAGGGACCTCCTCAGCCACTTCCTGCGAGTAAGATGAGGACTTCTCCAGGAAGAGTTCCGGGGTGCTCGGACAGGCGTGGTGGGGGCAGATCTGATTTGCACATCTTCCCTAGACGCCCCATCCCCTAGTCCTGTGCCCACTGGGCAAGGGGCTTCTTAAGGAAACTAATCCGGGTCTGCGGTCACAGTTTGACACTCACGGGGACCCAGGGCATGTCTGCAGAGATAAAGAACAAGAGTGAACAGATGTCTGTTAACCGGGAAAGCAGGGGCGGTCGGGGGTGGGTGTGGAAACTCATTTCCCAGCACCAGGAAGGAACCCTCCTCCTTCCAAGCCAGCCCTCCCACCACCCCAACGACGCCCCACCGGGGATGGTCCCTCGGCTAGCTCCTTCAGTTCGGGGTCAGTAACAGCGCGGGCTCGAGTTCGGTGGGGCGGGGTGCTCACCTCCGAGCTCTACGGGGTCCAGGTCCCCGATCTCCCAGCGCTCCGCCACGCCCCGTGGCACAATTTGGAGTGAGGGGGGTCACATACGGGGTTCTCGGGTCGAATCGCCCTGCTGCCGCTTCCTAGCTCTGCCCCCTCTGTGGCAGCGCCTGGGCTTCGAGGTCTGCGAAAGGCCACCGGCCCCGAGTGCCTGCAGCGCCTGGCCGGTCCACCCGACCCCAAGGATGCTCCGTGCGAGGCCACGCCCCCGACCCCCACCCCGAGGATGCTCCGCGCGAGGCCACGCCCCCGCCCCACCCCGAGGATGCTCCAAGCTTGGCCACGCCCCCACCCCACCCCGAGGATGCTCCGCGCGAGGCCACGCCCCGACCCCACCCCGAGGATGCTCCGCGCGAGGCCACGCCCCCGACCCCCACCCCGAGGATGCTCCGCGCGAGGCCACGCCCCCGCCCCCACACCCGAGGATGCTCCTTGCGTGGCCACGCCCCTGCCCCACCCCGAGGATGCTCCAAGCTTGGCCACGCCCCCGCCCCACCCCGAGGATGCTCCGCGCGAGGCCACGCCCCCCGGCTGGGCCAGGCCTCGCGGCGTTGCCATGGCGACGCGCGTACACAGGCCGGGCAGGCGCCCGCCAGCTGGAGACTCCACGGAGCGCGGCCCCGCGGCCTCGCCGCAGAGCGGGCTGGCGCTTCCCGAGCCCGCGGGGCTCTCGGCCGGGCACTGGGCAGGGGCGTCCTCCTCCCGCCAGGTGAGTGCGGCTCGCCCGGGGGAGGCGGGCCCAGAGCAGGGACCGCCCGCAGGACCGGGGCTGGAGGGAGGAGGCGGAGGGACTCCCGGCCGCAGGAGCGCCCAGAGGCGCTGCCCCTACACCCTCCCTTTCTCCCAGGCGCAGCCCCGACCCTGTCGCTCCTGTCGACCCGCTCAGGAGCCTTAAGGCCACCAGGATGTCCAGAGGGGGTACCGCAGGGATTATTAGGAGGAGAGTCCCCGGCTGCCGGTGATATGGAGGACACCCACCAGTGGCCAGAGGGATCCCCTTACCTAACCTCGCCTTGTAGATATCCCCTGGAAGGACCTCTGCATCTCCCAGGCCACTTACACCTGTGGCCCTCAGAGAAGTGCAGCTTCTGAATCTCCTTTGGCAGGAGGAGAGCAGCTGTTTGGCTCTTCACTGTGGTCGGCGCTCTGTTGTATCAAGTAAAAGCTGATTTAGAGCTTAACACATTCAAGTTCCTTTCTACAATGTTTTCAGACAGGCCTGCGAATGCACAGGGCAAGATTGAAGTGGAGAAACGTTGCCTAACCCAGACAACTTGAGAAACAGGTGTTAGGTTGTCCTCAATGTCATTGAGCCTACATACCTAAGGAAACGTGAAAGGTGGTTACCACCAGAGATTAGGAGGTTGCACGACTGACTTTGGGGCATTGTTTTGTAATTTCATTTATTCAGTAAGAATTTACTGCCAGGCATGACCGCTCTGGGGGCTGGAGATGAAGTAATGAGCAACCTATCAGGAATGAAAGAGGGCCCGAGGTTTTACTCCTATCTGCAAGCTAACAAGCTTAATGGATACTGGCAGAAGGCAGGAGACTCCTGGGCCAGAGATGAAGAACTTCATTACTCACAGCACAGCAGGCAGCATGAGCTTCCTGTGCAGTGGCTCTTCTTGTCCAGCAAGCCCTGCCCAGAGACGCAGAACAGCCCAGATGGGTGCTGCACAGCTAGCGAGTCTGGATTCCAACTAAGGCACCCAGAGCTTGGGAGCCCCAGTCTTTTAAAGAAGTTGCTGGCAAGCCTAGGCCCTAGAAGAGAACAGTACCTTTAAGATATGCAAATTTGCCCCCTGCCCTGGAGGGAGACACTGTTTCTATCCTAGTGATTCCCTGCAAAGGCTCCGAGTTCTCTCCCTGCCACGTAACTTCTGGGTGAACTTCACCTCTCTGAGACTGTTTCATCATCTGTAAAGTAGGGACAATACCTTGCAGGGTTGTTCTGAGGATGAAGAGTACTCATGTCTTCAAGGGTGACAATGCCTGGCACTTATTAAGGACTCAGTAAATGATGACAGTGGTGAGGATGAGAAGCAGAGACCCTGAGAGAGGATGACATGGCATGACAGTTCTGGGGGCTGGAGATGAAGTAATAGCAACCGGTCAGGAATTACAGAGGGCCGAGATTTTACCGTCTCAGCTAGGTGATCATTAATTTTTTCCTTAAGTCCAGCAACTTTGAATTTCAGTGACTTTTCAGTTGAAAAGGAAAAGGAGGGACTGCTGTTCCTCCACACATCACAGTGGAGGATGTCACACGTGTCCATGGACGTAGCCCAATCAGAATTCAGAATTCAAGCAGAAGATAAATTGTCAACATTTTACAGCCTTCTGAAGTCTCCAAAGTGTTTGTTTTGAAAAACATGTTTGCAACTTATCTAGAAATGCATCAAAGTGTGAAATGGATGTGTGACTGAACAGACAAATTTTCATGTGATAAAGAAAATACATCAAAATGTCCACTGTGGAATCCACTATCTGCTTCTTTAAAGTTCTCTGCATGTTTAACGTTTTCATAATAAAATGTTGAGGGAAAACAGGTGCAGGGTCCTGATCACATGGCCAAGCTACAATCATTCTTTGACTTTAGAAATCACCCCTTTTTTTCTAGTTAAGTATGTAAAGAAATGCAGGAATTTAGAAAGTATCTAGTGCCTGCTTCTTCAATGGCTGGCTCTTCACACTTCAAGCTCTATGGAAACTTGGGGTTCCCTGAATCAGAGTTGGAGAAGCCAGGGCTAACGGCAGCATTCATAGCAGTAGTACCAATGTGTGTGCAGAGGGAGCCGGGTGCTGTTCCCCATATTTCACCCGTATGATTGCAGTTTATCCTCACCAAACCCATTTTACAGATGAGAAAACCGAGGCACAGAGTGAATAAGTAACTCCGCCAAGGTCACAGAGCTGGTCAGTGCTTGTTTAGAAATACTGACTATGAATATTGGCATGTCAGTTAAGTTGATGAGAGGTAGGCAGCAAGTGTCAGTGGGATTCAGGTTTGTTTTGGGGTTGTTTCAGCTTTTGTTGGTGCCCTGAGTTCCACAGGAAATGCCGTCTGTTCTGTTATCAGACCCAGAAGTGTTTATGTTAGATGGCTCTGTCAGAGAAGACGCCCGGGCGGGGGTGCAGACCTGTCTCCGCAGTCATGGTTCCGTCCACGGCCCTCCCCTCCGCCTTCACTATGGTTGTGTCACTCACTCTGAGTCTGATACTCTTGAGCAGCTGGAGGACTGCATTTTTCTAACAGAATTCTTTCTGAAAACCTCATTTAGGGAAAGCAGAGAAAATGAAAGCCTATCTAAAGAGCGCCGAGGGCTTTTTTGTCCTGAATAAAAGTACCACGATTGGGAAGCATGAGGATTCAGACCTTGTTTTGGAGGTAAGCCTGCGCCCCTCCAGCCCTCCTGAGCATCCCGTGACCCCATCTGGCAGCCAGCACGTCTCTCCCTGTGCTACCCATAATCAGTGTCGACATTCGCCCATCCTGGGACAAGTCGAGCAGCTGAGCACAGGCAGCATGGCGTTCACTCTGTCCTTCGCTGAACACATCTGCAGGTGTCCCCCGATCGGCCCTCCGCCACCTTCTGGACTGATTTGGAAAGCCGGGGCGGAGCTGGGGCTCTGACCTCTCCCTGTTTTGGAGAGGCGGGTAACTGGACCCACAGGCACTTAACCTCTGAGCCACATCCCCAGCCCTTTTTAGTTTTAATTTCGAAACAGGGCCTCGCTGAGTTGCTTAGGGCCTCGCTGAGTTGCTGAGGCTGGCTTTGAACTTGCCATCCTCCTGCCTCCGCCTCCCAAGCCTCTGGGATTACAGGTGTGCGCCACCGTGCCCTGCCCCTCTTTTCCTTTACAAAGCTTCTTGGAACTGCTCGGGCCCCTCAGAGCCCATCAGGCAGAGTCCTGGTTTCATCCGCAGCATCTTTTCATTTCATTTCCTTCTCTGAATTAGCACTAGTTTGATCCAAAGCCTCAGCTCATTGACAGTCAAGGATGTTGGGAAAAAAAGAAAGGAATAATAAAAGCAGCAACTTTGCGCCTTCTTAAATATTTGAAAGGGGTTAAAATATTAAAGTGAAAAGAGAAATGCGGCAGAATCTTCTACAGCTGCGGAAAGCAGCTCTCTCTCAGAGCTCGCTTAGCATAAGTGCTTAAATTTTTATTTTGAAATAATTATAGAGAGAGATTGAGTATGCGTGGCTGCCAGTTTTCCCCAACGGATGCTTATTATGTGACTCTAACATCAAATTCAGGAAGTCAACCTTGGTGCCCTGTGTGTGTGTGTGTGTGTGTGTGTGCGCGCGCGTGTGTGTTTCTATGTCATTGTATCACACACGTAGGTTCCTGTATAGCAACTGAGTGACAAAACCATATGACCCTTGTGAGACCCCTGGGTCGTCACAGTACCCCCCCCCATGACCCCAGCAACCACTAATCTATTCTCCACCTCTATAATTTTTGGAATGCTATGTAAATAAAGTTGTACAGTGACCTTTCGAGACGGGGCGGGGGGTTTGGTTTTGTCTGGTTTTAGTCGGCCCTTGAGATCCATTTACACTGTACCTGGGTCCTTTGGGTTGCTGGACAGTGTCCACGTTAACCGTGCACATACTGAAGCACAGTTGGATCATTTTCAGTTTGGGGATTTTATAAATAAATCTGCAATAAACGATTGGGTTCAGATTTTTGGTGGACGTGTTTTCTTTGCCCCAGGATAAATGCCTGAGTGTGTTGGCAGAACCACAGGGTAAGTACGTGTTTGGTGGCTCAAGAATCACCAGGCGGTCACTCGGATGGCTGAGCCGTCGTACATTTCCGCTGGCAACCTGCGGTGCAGCTTTCCGGCGTCCTCGCTAGCGTCGTGGTGACCTGCCCCTCAGTCGGTGTCCTGCCCAGCAGCAATGGCATCTGGGTCTTGCTCTGCACTTCCCTGACGGCTAGTGACGCTGGACTTCACCTCTGGAGCTCACCTGCCTTGGCACATCCTCGGTGGTAAAATGCGCCTTCAGGCCTTGGCCCGGTTCCTGAGGGGCAGCCTGGGCTCTTTCTGTTGGGTTCTGGGTGTTCTTTGCCGTCCAGAGGCGCGTCCCTGGTGGGAGAGGTGGTCGTGGCTTGTCTTCATCCTCTTCCACAGGCCAAGTTTTCACTTTTGAGTTGGTGAAATTTCTCTCTTTTGTGGCTCCTGTGTTTGGTGTCACGTCTGTGACACGTCCATGTACACGTGAGACATCTCCAGCGTTTTGTCACTTTCTGTTTCATCTTCACACCTGCCGACCACTCGGAGGGTATTTTTGTTACCAGGGAAGTCCAGCTCAATGTTCCTTCGCTGGCCTGTAGACAGGCAGTTGCTGGGACTCCATTGTTTGGAAAAGCACCATTGAATTGCTTTTGTGCTTTTCTCCAAAGTCATCGGGCCATTGTTGTTGGGGACCATTTGTTGAGTTCTCCCTTGCGTTCCGTGGATCCGTGTGCCTATCCATCCGCTGATGGGAAGCCGTCTGAGCTTCTGTAGCTGTACAAGCCTTAAGCAGTAAGAGCTTTTTATTTTGCAAAATTGCTTTACTTATTTTATTTTATATTATTTTTTATTTATATTTATTTTTATATTTTTATATTTATTTATAATATTATATTATATTTACATTATATTATTAATATAATATTAATAATCTATTATATATTATATTTATTTTAATATTTATTATATTTTTATTTATATTACCTATTTTATTTTACTTTATCTAAAATTTATATAAATTTTAGAATAACCCTGTTTATATCTATAAAGCATCTTGCTGGGATTTGGGTACAGGTTTGGGATTTCAAACCTGTATGTCAAAGGGAGAAGAAGGTTATCTTTACGATGCCCTCTGCCAGCCATGAACGTGGTGTCTTTTTCCAGTTATGAGGGCCTCTTTGATTTATTCACTAGTATTTTATAGCTTACAAGTCCTGGGCACTCATGTTAGATTTGCACTTAAACATTTCTCTTTTTTCATTATTGATGGCAAATAGTATTATAGTTTTAAATTTTGGTGTCTCCCTATTCATTGCCAGAAAATTCAGGACTGTTTTGTATGCTTACATGGTAACTTCCAACCTTAACTAAACTTTCTAGAAGCTCTTCTGTAGATCTGGGGGAATTGATATGTACATAACCACGTCATCTGCAAGTAGGAACACTCTTCATTTACCTTTCTCTAATGCTGCAATGGTGAGGCCTTCCAGTACTCTGTGGGGTAAGAGTGGTAGGAGTAGTATAATCTTTCTATTGACCCTGTTCTTGATTTTAAGAGGAAAACATAGTCTTCTGCCATTAAATATGATGTTAACTCTAGGGAACTGGGAGAATGTTCGTTACCAAGTTGAGAAAGTTCCCCTGTGTTGTCAGTTTTCTGAGAGTGTTTATCATAAATTCAGCAGATTTAACTTTCACCCAAGATATGATCTCCCAACAAGGACACAAGAAACCTGTTCAGGGACCAAG
Source organism: Sciurus carolinensis (assembly GCF_902686445.1). Lineage (NCBI taxonomy): Eukaryota > Metazoa > Chordata > Mammalia > Rodentia > Sciuridae > Sciurus > Sciurus carolinensis. The sequence goes on along the minus strand of NC_062213.1, from coordinate 198,552,261 downwards.
TGGGAGAAACAAAGAAAATGAGTTGCAGTTTCTTCGTAGCACAAGAGGGAGATGTTAGGCAGTTGTACTTCCTGTCTGGCTAAGGCCAGAACGTGGCGGCAGTCACGTTGACCTCGGAAGGAATCGATTGCTTCCCCAGAAGCTCCAGCTTGCTCGGGCTAGGAGGAGGGCAGAGGAGTTGCCAGATGCTTTGTGAATGGACCTTTGACGGTTTCCTACATCTTCCCTTAGACAAATGCCCTTCCCAGAGCTTAAATCTGGGGAGGAGGCTTGCTTTAAAGGACGTGGGGGACGGGTTTGTTTTGAAGTGCCCACATCTGCAGACATGGCAGCATTTTCCAGTTTTCTAAAACAAGGTGAAAACTGCCCCTCTCTGACTTCATTGGGATTTCTAATTAGCCAAAGAATGATGCTGGATCAGCTATGGGCCTCCCAGAGTAATAACTGAACAATCTACTGATCCTTTTGTGTTATTTGAGTGATTAAAAGTCAGCCCACAGCATAAAGTTCAGAAACCTAAACGGAAAAGAAAAATATGCCTTAAAACTACCCAGCAGTTACAGTTAGCAAATAAAAAAAAGGTCACTCATTTTATTTGCCTTGTTAAATCCTGAAGAATAGGGAGCCAGGCTTCCTAAGATTTATATTCATTGGCAAGACTGACACATTATTTCAAGTGTTACTATTGCATTGTGACATCCTTCACATTCTCTGATCAAGGAAAGTACTTATTGTGGGTTTTTTAATTGAAGAAATGAAGCACAGGAAGAGAATGGAAGTCACTTGGAAATGTGTGTCTCAGTGACAGTCAAGACTGGTATTCACAGGGCGTGGCCTCCAGATTCTTCCTTATCCTGTAGGGACTTTGGTTTCCTAAACCAGTAAGAAGCCCACTTTAGCCAGCTTGGTTTTGCTGTTATCACTCATTCATTCCACAAATATCTACCTGGAGCCTCCGCACTGCACCAAGCCATGGGCAGTATCACGTTGGTCCCTGCAATCAGCAAGCCACGAGGAGAGGGAGCTGTGGGGCACAGGATCCCACAGAGGAGTGCATGGTTTTGTGCCAACATCAGGGCTCTAAAGGAAAGGAATTATGAAGGGCAACCAGGGCCCAACTAGGCAAGAGGGCACAGGTGCAAAGGCCCTGGGGCAAAATAATGTATGGTGAGCTGAGAGGACCAAAAGAAAACCAGGGTATCCAGAAGTGAGAGTGGGAAGGGGGCTAAGAGACAGGCCGGACTTCCTCCTGCCCCACAAGGGCATGGAGGGCTTGGGAAAGAGGATGCTGAAGGAAGGGGAGGCCTCCATTTTGAAATGGCAGCTGGAATGTCCCCCATCAGGCACAGCTACAAATCCCCTGTCATTAACCTCCCTCAGTTCAGAGCTAAACCTCCTGATTTATAATTTATACAATTTATGATTTGTGAACAAATTATAAGTTTTGTAGTTGGCTGTGGATATTATTTATTTGTTTACATTTTGCTTGAGACAGGGTCTTGCTATATAGCCCAGGATGGTCTCAAACTCCAGGACTTTAGTGATCCTCCTGCCTCAGGCTCCAAGTAGCTGGGACCATGGGTGCCCAGCACTGCACCTGGCAGATGTGACTATTATTTAAGTTCTACTGAAAAGGGGTTCGGTTCTTCAGGAACAAACAAATGGCACAGCCTGAGGTTGTTGGATTACACAGAAGTGGAGCCGAGACGCCCAGGCACAGCGGTTGGGGGTGGGACCCAAGAATCTGCCCATTTCCCTGTTCCCAGGTTGCAGCGGGTGCCCTGGAGACGCATGGAGGTGGTGCCAGGACGCTCCTGTGAGAGCCCTTCCTCGCTTCTCTGTCTCCCGAGCGCCTCGCCTTCTAGGGGAGCTCCCGTCTCCACTCGCCCCGCCCCTTTAATGTACTTTTTCAATAATCTTGGTTTTGAGGGAAAGAGAAGCCAAGGTTACAGAGTGGAGCCACCTCCCAAGGCCTCGCCTGCCCCACTGGGAGGCTTCAGGATTCCCTCTAAGGCTGCTCTGTGGGGCAGCACCTGGGCACAGTGCTGGGCTTGCGGGTCGGAGGGGACAGCTGGGGGAGGAGGGGTCCGTGGGCGGGGACTTTGGCTGCCCTCTCCTGGGGGCACGTCCCCTGTTGTGCCTGCAGCCCTGCTCTAGGGTCGGGAGAAAGACAGGTGTGGCGCACACTGAGCACACCCAAGCAGTGAGTCTTGTGCCCCTGCTGGGCACCTGTCACTCTGGGCTGCCTTTGAGGAAAGGGCCACTGGAGCCTGCGTCGCTGTCCTGATTCTTGTTATTAAACAGTGCCGCGCAGATTACCTTCTACTTCCGTCATTCCGTGGGCCTGCGAGTCCATCGGCGAGGCCAGGGGCTTGGACCCCTGCGCCTCTCGGGATGGCCCCAGGCCCCGGCCGCAGGCGCGCTCTCCACCGGCAGGGGGCGCCACCCCGCAGCCCTGCGCCGCCCGCCCGCGAATCTGTGTTCATTTCAGAGCTGAAACCTGGTCTCTGTGCTGTTTGAATCTGCGTTTTCTTATCAGGAGGGAACCCCTCAAGTTCTGAGAAATAAGCGACAGGTAGACCTGGGTAGAGACGCTCAGCCCTCCCCAGTCCAGTGATGAAACCCTGGGGTGGCTCTTGGTGGGAGCGCACTTGCTGGCCCTCTTGCCCCTAGTGCGCACCTCGGCCTGCTCCGGGGTGCTGCCCCATGGGCTCATCCATCCCGGGAGCTCCCATCGTGGCAATTTATGGGCCGCTTTCCCTCCAGCAGGTGGAGGGCTTCCCGGAGGAAAAGCTTCAGAATAAAGATCTAGATCACTCCTCTCTCTAGATGTGACTGTCATAAAGCTGCCATCCTAACCCCTGTGCATGTGGGGCGTTAAGCACTTTCACTTTATTGTGCAACCCAAAGCCCTGTCCACAGTGAGTGACTCCCAGCCCGCCTCTCTGGCCCATGGCCAGCTTCTTCTGGACAGTCCTGCCTCTGCTTTGCCACTGGGGTCCCCTCGAGGGAGTTGAATCATGCAGTGGCTGTCGCTTTGCGACTGGCTCACTTTGCTTAGCACAGTACCGTCCTGGAGGACACCCTTTGAGACCCTTTCAGTTCTGTGTGGGTCCTACCCAGAGGCAGAATGGGCAGATCCCATGGTAAGTCTGCTTTTGATTTTGGGGGGAAACTGCTATGATATTCCCACCGCCCAGCCGCCTTGCCCAGAGCCTGCTTCGCCAGGTCCTCGCCAGCGCAGACTTTCTGTTTTTTATCTTATGTAGCCGTCCTGCTGGGTATGAAGGGCAAGATCGTGATCTTAGACCAGCACAAATAACAGAAGCAGCTACAGTTCTCACTCTTAGACTACGTCGGAGACTGGATCTCGCGTGATTTTATGTACGTCCCTGTGTGCTCTGTACATGAATTACAGAAAATGGTACCCTCAAAACAAGGTGGGGTAGGAGCGACTGTTACTGGTATTATCCTCATAGAAAGGTGTGGAGATGGGGCTTAGACCCATCAAGGCACTTGCCCAAAGTCCCACAGCCAGCTGAGGTGGGGGTCGAGTTTCAGACCCGCCTGACTCAAAGCTTCTAGAGAAGGAAACTTCGTACATTTGACTCTGGGAACATCTAAAAATGTACATGTCTGAAATTCCTTGTGAGCTCATGGAGATCATAAGGTAGTTGACTAAGCTCGGGGAATTCCTTGCTGTGAAACCCTAAGCACAGATTAACAGTCAGTGAACTGGATTCTCTCCTGATCCTCCCTGAAGCAACAGCAGAGGTGGGGCCCTCTACTGGGGGGCTGGGGTAAAGAGGCGAGGGCCTGGGTTGGGCCAAGGTTTTCTAGAAGGGGGACGTTGAGACTGGCTATGGGACCCTCAGAATCCTGCCTGGGGTGCCAGGGCCAGGACCCCAGAGAGGACCAAGCTTAGTGCCTCTTCCAAGAGAAACCCAGCATAGCAGGACAGGAGAGGACGCCCCAGCTGTACTGAAGAAGAGGCATGACTCTCGGGAGTGACTTGTCTGGAAGCTGGAACTGCTCTCCAGAAGGCTTCCCAGCTAGACAGGAGTGGGTCATCTTTGTCATTTCCAAAAGAACATGGGGCAGAACCGGTGAGGGAACAGCTGAGCAGCTCTGAGCTGTCAAGTGCATGAACTTGGCTGTGGATCACCTGCCGCAGGCAGCCTGGCTCTGCCCTGGTGAGCCCAGGTCAGGCAAGCTGTGCAAGCAGCTGACCTCAGGGCGACTGCTGAGACGTGTCCTGGGGACAATCACAGTGGCCGTGTTATAAGACTAACACGGTCTTGGGACAGCACCTAGCTGGTGCTAAACGCGTGGTGTATTTTGTTTCCGGTGTTGGTTTTCTATTTAAAACAACACACATTTATTATCTCAAAGTTCTGTAGGTCAGAACCCCGGGTGTCCTCAGCCAGTTCCTCTGTTCTAGGTCACCCAAAGCCAAAATGGAGGTGTTGGTGGCCTGGGCTCTTCTCCGGGGTCTCGGGATAGTCTGCCTGCAGGCCCCGCAGGCTGCTGGCAGAAGGTGCCGTAACTGCACTGGGCCCTTGTCCCTTGCTGGCTGCCAGTTGGAGGTGGTTCAGGCTTCCAGAAGCTGCCCACCTCTGTGGTCACAGCCCCCTTGTCCTCAGAGCCAGCGCCGTGGCCCAGCTCCCTCTGGTGGCCCAGGTCCTCTGGCCTCCTGGCCTCGGACTCACCTCTCCGGCTCCAGCCCGAGTTCTTTGTTCCGAAGGGCGCATGTGATTGGATTAGCACCACTGGGACCATCTGGGATAATCTCCCTATTTCAAGGCCACGATTAGGAATCTTTCCCAGCCCTGCGCAGTCCTGTCTGGAATGCTGCGATTCACGGTTCCAGGACTGGGACGTGGGTGTCTTCCAGGGGCCACGAGCCTACTGTGGTGGCTGCTGCCTCTTGGCTGGACCCTGCCCTGGGGCGGGCGCCGTGGGCGCTGCTTGGAGGGCTGTTCAGAGGAATCCGAAGGGTCCATGGTGGGGGCAGGGGCGAGATGCAGCTGAGCCGGCGGGGCTGTGGCAGCCCTGGCGTTCCCCGGGGCCTGCCCTGCGGGCGCTGGGTTTTGTGCTTCCGTGGGTGTTCATGAACTGGTTGAGTCCTTGCAACAGCCCTAGGAGGAAGGGGCTGTTATTTCCCATTTTTCAGATGGGGAAGTAGAGGAATAAACAGACTAAGAAGCCCACCCAAGGTCACCCCAAGCTCACGCAGGAAGGAGGTGGAGGCTGGGATCCATATGTGGGCACACAGAGCTTCAGAAGGAGGACTTGCAGTGAGTGCTGCAGAACTGCACCTCCCGGACTCCCGAGCCCAGGTTGCCTGGTTCCAGGGCACTCTCCGAGACCCCAGGAGCCAGCCTCTCCCCCACCACGCCTGTGGCCTGCCAGGAGGCCAGCCCCCTCGCCCCCTGCTGCCTGGGCCAGCCGCTTCCTCACATCCTTTTCCTTGACTACCCCCTTTCCACTGTCGTGGCCTTACATCTTTCCCTGAGGTGGTGACAGGGGTGGGGTGGGGGATGGGGTGGCCCAGGACCAGAGACCAAAAGAAAGAGAATGACACACGACAGCTGATTTGGAAACGCTGTCTCACCACACCGAAACTTGGCTGGGCAGCATCTTGCCAGTCTGGTGAAGGACACTGGTCCGGCTCATTGGCAGCAAGGAAACCACCCCGGGGGTGCGGGGGGGGGGGGCACCTGCCGAGCACACAGGTGGCACTTGAGCCTGTGCCGCTAGCAGTGACCCTTCCACCCGTGGTCTCCTTGGTCTTCACCTCCAAGGGCTGCTCTGCACCGTGCCCTTCACAGACGAGGGAGCCGGGCATCAACAGCATGGGCTGCTTGCCCAGGGCTGCCCGGGGCTGACCCGCTGGGAAGTAGGCACATGGCGCTTTGAGCCAGGCGCCCACCTGGAAGCAGCCTGAGGGTGCCCAGAGCACCCGGCTCCCACCTCCCTGTTGCCCTAACCACAGGCCACACACCCCTCAGACTATTTTAGAGGCCATGGAGGGGTCAGAGGCTGAGGACCCGCAAGGACTTTGTACTGGCAGATAGGGAGACCCGGTGGCAGTGGCTTGAGGAACCAGAGGAGTAAGGAGCGTCCCTGGAGCACCTGACGAGACAGGAACGGCTGAGAGAAGGGTGGCCGCGAGCAGGCTTGCTGGCTGGAGGGAAGCGTCCAGCCGTCGAGGCTGCACTGAAGGCGCCGAGGGAGGTGGCTGAGGAGCTGGAGCCAAGCCCAGGCAGGGGAGACAGAGCAGGACAGGCTCAGCCCTGGCGGTGGTGGGAAGGGGACTGGGTCCTACCCACCAGCCTCTGAGCTGGGAGGTCCGGGTTCCGGCAGGGAACGGGAGGCACGCTGAGGGTGGGGCTGCTGAGGTGCCTTTAGAGAAGCAGCCCTTGCAGAGGATGCAGGGCGCAGAGAAACCCCGTCGGAGTGATCGGGCAGCTCCAGGCCTGAGGGGAGGGCAAGAGGGAGCTGGGGGACAGTGCCAGCTGGGAGCTCGGCCCCTGGTGGCCCCTCAGTGGGTGGGGGTCTAAACGCCCCAACCTCTCCACCTGCTCCATCCAATCTGATCTCCCCGGGGCCGAACCCAGTGTGAAGAAGGCCAGGACCCGTGACAGCCCCTGTCCGGGCAGCCTGCAGGCAGAGGGCCCGGGAGGAGGGGCCGGGCAGGGGTGGAGTGAGACTCTAGGAGGCTGTTCATGAAGTGGCACGAGGCCCAAGCCCAGGGCCGGGTGCCTGGGGAGCCCAGGGTGCTCGTCCCCAGCTGGACTGCCGGAATGGGGAGCAGTAGCGGGGTGGGGAGGCAGAGGACCCACAGCAGCCAGTGACCAGGGAGGAAGCCAAGCGGGCAGGGGAGTAGGGGAGGCAGAGCCACAGGCGTGGGGACGGGGAGGTGAGCACAGGGGGAGGCCCAGGTCCCGGCTAGGCGAGGTGGAACGCTGGAGGAAGCTTCCAGGTCCGTGTGGAGCATGTCCTGGCAGCATGTCCTGGTAGCAGGGGCTCCTCCCGTTCCCCCAGTCAGGAGCTCAGGGAGGACGCTGGTCCCCGGTGATGCTTTGAAGCCAGGTGTCCACAGGAGTCCGTGTGGTTAGTGAGACGGGAGGCGCCGAGGCTGGGCGGAGGCATTGGTTTCTGTCCCGTTATCCTCAAACCCTCCGGCTCTGCGAGGCACAGGGAAGCACGGGTTCCAGAGTCAGGCTGGGTTCAAATCCTGACGCGGCCCCTGCCAGCCTCTTGACCTCAGGTGAGTCACTCGACACTGTTTTAGTCCCACAAAATCCACAACGGGAAATTCGCCGTCCTAACCATGTTCAAGGCCACAGTCAGCAATTAATTGACTATACGCCGTGCCTGTGTGAGCCATCTCCAGGACACCCTCGACTGGCAGGAATGACTCCGCACCCTACCCGGGCCCCTGCCCAGGCGCCTGTGTCCCCCACGCGCCCCCGCCAGGGCCTCCCAGACGTGGTGTCACATGGTCTGCTGTGATGGCTTTACCTCACTTGGCACAATGTCCTCAGGCTCAGCACATTCCAGCAAGTATCCGAGTGCCCTCCTTCTAAAAAGGGAAGAACGCTGCACCACACGTAGGTGCCACATTTCCCCGTCCCCTCACTGGGTGGGATCTGTCTGTGGCTGTCATGCATCTGCTGCTGCCAACACGGGTGTACGCTGTCTCCCCAGATCCTGCCTTGGAGTCTTCGGAACATTCACCCAGAAGCGGAACCTGGGGAAATTTTCCAGGACCCATTGCTTTCTGTCAAGTCGGCACCCTCTTACAGGTCCCCTAGCAGGAGACAGGGTCCCCGTTTCTCTGCATCCCTGCCAATACTTGTTTGTTTGTTTGTTTTTTAAATGATAGCTATCCTAAGTGGGGTGAGGTGGTTTGGATCTCATTGTGGTTTTGATTTGCATTTCCCTAGTGATTAGTGTTAGTGAGCAACTTTTCCTATGCTTCTTGGCCATTTTTACCTCTTTGGAGAAACATCCATCTAAATAAGTCCTGTACACATTTTTTAATTGGGTAGTTGTTGTTGAATTGTTGGAGCTATTTATATATTGTGGATATTAGCTCCTTTTCAGGTATATGACATCAGTATTTCTTTAATTTCACAGGTTGTCTTTTCATGGTGTCAGTTGCATCTTTGGTGCAGTTTTTAATGTCCAGTTCATCTATTTTTACTTTTATAACCTGTGCTTTTGTTACCACACCCAGGAAATCATTGCTAAATCCAATGGCATGAGTTGTTTCCTCTGTGTTTTCTGTGGAGAGTTTTATAGTCTTAGCTCTTACGTTTGTTTTCCATCCATTTGGAACTAATTTCTGCTTCTGTTATAAATTTCTTTTTCAGCATATGGATATCCAGTCTCCCCAAGAACATTTCTTTATGATTGTTCTTCCCCCCACTGGATGGTCTTGACATTCTTGTCAAAAACCATTTGACCATAAATGCAAAGGTTTATTTCTGAGCTTTATATTTTATTCCACTGGTTATCTGATTGGCATAAATACCAGTGTCACACTGCTTTGATTGCTGTGCCTTTTATTAGCTTTTGGCACCAGCCCTCCAACTTTGTTCTTTTCCAAGATTGTTTTGGCTCTCCAGGATTCCTTGAGATGTCATGTGCATTTGAGGAAGGATTTTTCTCTTTCCAAAAAAAAAATGCCATTGGGATTTTGATAGGGCCTACATTAGATCTGTAGACTGCTTTGGGTAGTATTGACAGCTTAACAGGATGAACACTTCAAATCCGTGAACATGTTTTCCCATTTATTTGTGTGTTTTTCTACATTTCAGCAACATTTTGTAGTTTTCAAGATGCAAGCCTTTTGCCTATTTGACTAAGTATATTCCAAATGTCTTACTCCTTTTGATTTTATTAAAAAGGGAGTTATTCTCTTAATATTTTTGGATTATTTATTATTGTATATAACACAGTTATATACAGTAATAAATTTTTTGTGTTAATTTCATATCCTGACAATTTGATGAACTTATTTATTAGTTCTAGCAGGGTTCTTTATTCCCCCCTTTCTTTCCAGTCTGAATATCTTACTTTTTTTTCTTGCAAATTGCTCTGGCTAGTACTTCCATGTTGAATGGAAGTAGCAAGAGTGGGCATCCTTGTCTTATTCCTGGTCTTGGAGGGAAACTTTGAATCTTTCACCATTAAGTTCATTAGCTTGACTTTTCTTTTCTTCTCTTTTTTGGTATCAGGAATTGAACCCAGGGGGCTTAACCACTGAGCCACATTCCAAGTCCCTTTCATTTTTAATTTTGAGACAAGGTCTCACTAAGTTGCTTAGGGCCTTGCTAAATTGCTGAGGCTGGCTTTGAACTTGTGATCCTCCTGCCTCAGCCTCCCTAGCTGCTGAGATGACAGGCATGTGCCACCGTGCCCAGCTTAACCTGACTTTTCACATATGTCCTTTATTATGTCGAGAGTTTCCTTCTATTCGTGGTTTATCGAGCGTACTTTTTAGCATGCAAGAGTGTTGAACTTTGTCAAATGCTTCTTCTGCATCAATTGAAATGACTTTGTGGGGGTCCACTCCTTCCTTCTGTTCATGTGGTATATTACATTGATTGAAATTCGCATATTGAACCATCCTTGCATTCCAGGAATAAACCTCACTCGGTCGTGCATAATAATCTTTTTAATGAACTATTGAATGCCACTTGCTAACATCTTGTTAAATATTTTTTGCATCAATAACCCAGGCACAGTGGCATGAGCCTGTAGTCCCAGCTGTGTGGGAGACTGAGACAGGAAGATCACCTGAGCTCAGGAGTTCAAGACCAAACTGCACAACATAATGAGATGGCATGAAAAAGAAAAGTTTTGCATTAATATTCATGAGGGATATTGGTCTATAGTTTTCTTTTCTTGTAATTCCTTTCATTCTGGGTTTGGTGTCCGGGTGATGCTGGCCCCTCACTTCACCTTTTGGGTCTCAGGTTCTTCCCCGGTGAGATGGGGATGCTAATAGGATCCAGTGTAAAGGTCTGAGGTGCAGGTTACATAAGGGAATGAACACAGAGGGCTCTGGCAGGGCCCATCCACAGGAAGCTCTCAGAATATGTTAGCTGCAATTGATAGAAAACAGCTTATCCATAGTGTGCAGCCAGCTGTGGGGAACTCATCCATCTAGCCTGCATCAGCAGCCGGGCTCTTGCCCAGTGTTAGTGTTGTGCACTGTCCAAATACAGGAGGAGTGGTGTTATCAGGGGGCTCCCAGCAGCTCTCTCTTGGTCTCACATGTGGCAGAGCCTGGTCTGTGTTGTGGATTCATCCAAACCTCCCTACTCGCTTATGGTCTTAATCTCAGTCTGGCAGCTTTTTATTCCCTTTCCTTTTCCTTCTTTTTTTTTTTTTTCAAATTTGGTACCAGGGATTGAACTCACGACCCCTGAGCCACACCCCTAGCTCTATTTTATATTCTTTTTAGAGAAAGGGTCTCACTGAGTTGCTTAGCACCTCACTTTTGCTGAGGCTGGCTTTGAACTTTTGATCCTCCTGCCCCAGCCTCCTGAGCCGCTGGGATTACAGGCGTGCACCACGGTGCCCCGCAGCTTTTGAGAAACTGAAAGTCACGGGGCCTGGAAAGGGAAGAACCAAAAGCAACACACAGAATCTGTCTTTTGCTCTGCGTCAACAAGGGTTCCTAGAGCACAAAAAAGTGTGATCGGCAGGAATGTGGAGAAAGTGACATGGGTGGCGCTTCCTGATAGCACAGCGAGCTCCCACACGTCCGCCTCTCCCCCATCTCTCTCTCACACACAGAGTTTGCTGTATCATGAGCGTCTTGCGTTGCCTCGGTACATTCGGCAGTCAGTGAGTCCCGTGGCCACGCTTTGACTCCCGAAGTCCTGGTTCGCTCCGCTCACTGTGTGGACGCCTGGCTTGGGATGGTTCTGCATTCTTTTCACTTCTTGGTGGTGCGGGAGCAGCACTCGGCCAGTAGCAGCCACGCCTACAGTCTTGAATCTTGAGCTTCTCCTGGGCTGAGAACTCGCGCACGACACCCTCTCCAGTGCCCGCTGCAGGCCGGGGGGCCTCTGAGTCCCGCCAAGCCCGGCCTCGCCAAGTCGCGACCTTCGCAGGTCAGGAGCGCTCGCTCCATGTGTTCTTTTGGTGCAGTGTCGGATTCCATTTGCCAACATCTTGTTGGAGATTGTGTGTCTGTGCTCGCAAGAGACGTTGTTTGTCATTTTCCATTCTTATAATGTGTGTATCTGGGTTTGGAATTAGGCCGATATTGGCCTCATCGAATGAACTGAAAGGGTTCTGGAAGAATCGTGGGGAACTGGGATCATTTCTTCCTTAAATGTTTGATATAATGCATCAGTGAACCTATCTGGGCCTGGTGCTTTCTTTTGCAGAAGATTATTAATTATTGAATCAAGTTCTGATTATTAATTATTGATTCAAGAGGATCCTCTGTTTCCTCTTCTATGCATTTGGTAGTTTTGTCTTTCAAGGAATAGGTCAATTTCATTTAAGTTGTCAAATTTGTGTACAGAGAATTGTTCATAATATTCCTTTGTTATCCTTTCAACATCCCTGGGCTCAATGGCAATGGCTTCTCTCTCCTGTCTGCCTGCAATCCTTTGTGTCTTCTCTCTTTTTTTCCAGTTAGCCTACTAGAGGTTTGTCGATTTTAATGATCTTCCCAAAGAGTCACCTTTCAGTGTCTGTGTTAGTCAGCTTTCTAATACTGTGACAAAATACCTGAGATAACCAGCTTAAAGAAGAAAGGTATATTTGGGCACATGTTTTCAGAGGTTTCAGTCCCTGGTTGCTTGGCCTGTTGCTTTGGGTCTGTGGCAGCAAGGGACATCATGTCAGAGGAGGCCTGTTCACCCCATGGTAGCCAGGCAGCAAAAAGAGAGAGCAAGCTGAGGTCCAAAGATTCCCTCCAAAGACATGTCCCCAGTCACCTAACTTCCACCCACTAGTAGGACCGCAGGCTGGGGACCGAACCCTCAACACATGGGCATTTGGGTGACTTTAAAGATCCAAACTATACAGGTTTCTTTCATTATTTACTATACTTTTTTTCCTTTTTCAATTTATTTCATTTTTGCTCTAATTTTTATTTCTGTGGTGTTTGTGTTAGGCTTATGTGTCGGGGTGCCAGGCTAGCTCAGGCGCAGGTAAGAGCCGCGGAGTCAGGACCCAGACCCCGGGAGTTGGGTAGAAGCAGGCTTGTGGCGAGCAGCCTGCAAACGCGTTTATTGCATTTTATAGACTTTCAGCCCAATCACAATGTTCCACAGGGGATCAGACCACCAGGCTCCTATACAGGTTCCCTTGGTAACACTAGGTCAATTTGGGGCACTTGTTTACATTCCTAGGTGGTCAGAGCAGAATGCTCCTCTGCAAGTTTACACACTTGATACATTAGCTGCTGCGAGCCAAGAACTAGGATTTCTCCCAACACTTATGGCTCTTCTATCTCTATTTCCCACAGTGGGAGCCTCAATGGTTTATTTGAGATCTTTCTTCTTTGGTTATGTTTGCAGTCAGCGCTATCGGTACACTACGCTCACTGCATCCACAGATGTTGGCCAGCTGTATTTTCTTCTTCTTTTTTTTTTTCCACATAAGGGAATTTATTAAGCAAACAGTGTCTCCCTGCAGGGTGAGAGAGAAAATGAGAGGAAAAGAGAAAGGAGAAGAAAGGGCGCACGCTAGAGAGCGTAGAAAGCCAGGAGGATAGAGAAAAGTGTGTAGGACAGACAGAAGAATGGGAAATAAATGGCGGGGAAGCTACAGTAAACAGTTGAATTCCGCCGGGCTAACAAGGGACCAATATTGGAGAAGGACACTTGCAAGCTGACTGATGAACCAATAGCTAGCCAGGATGTTCACAGATTGACAAGTGGTTGGGAGGCGGGGAAAATAACTGCACCTGATGGGCAGGGGAGCAGCTTTATACATTACATTCCCCCGTTTCTTTTTTTATAAGAAAATCTTTTGCTCTCCAGTTCTTTCTGAAGCCTTCTCTCTCCTTCCTGCCTAAGTGACTGGGGCTGGTTTTGCAGGTGAGATGTAAAAAGTCCATTCTCCTTCCAGACTGCCAAAGGCAGATGGTTTTCATGGACTTCATTTCCTCGATTTGACTGATCCCCTATTTCTACACTAACTGCCTGTCCCCAATTCTGACTTCATTCACCCCTCTAATACTAGGAGCTCCTTCACTGCTGTAGGGGAAGGGGGTCGATGACCAATCTGGCTTCTTCGAGCTGGAAGGGGGCAGCGTGGGCAAGCAGTTTGGAGTTCCTTTTTAGAAATCGGGTCAATTGAGGGGTCCATGGTAGAAGTCCAGTTGGGGAAGAGCAGGTTGTAAAGGCATCTGGGGATGGGTGCTTCTATGAGAGAAGAACAAAAAGACATGAGTACTGAAATGAGATTTATACAATATAAATGTTGCAGAATCTGGAACATGCCAATGCGTATCATAAAGATGGCAGAAGTCAATAATTCCTCACCAGGGGGTGGAAGAACTGAGAAGTTGTTCCCATAACAAGGCCTAGCAAAGGCTGGAGAGGACAAGGCCTTTATTTGGGAACTTTAACATTGTCCAGGTTATCAGGGATGTAAACACAACATTTAGTAGAGATCTCTATACTTCTGTTACTAGCAAACATCGATTAAACCTCCCTGTGTCTGTAGGCCTTAAACTGACTAAAAACTTCTGACTCTGGCAGTTTCTCTTGATAGTTATCAGGCACATTTGCCTAAGAATCTCTTTTGTAGCTTTTAGTCTTTATTCTAGTGGGCTAACACAAGTGTACATCTTAAGTTACATTTAAGTATTATTTCTTTTAAATGCCCAAGAATGGCTATATTTTGGTTTTAACTGTTTTGCTAGGTGTTTAAGATCAAGCTGGTCAAAGTGACCTGTTCCTGTCTGTTAAAGAATCAGCTGAGTTCCCACAGGGGTCACTCATAGAGAACTTAAGAGCAGCTTCTTAGCTCCATTAGTGCCATTGGTTAGGCAGGGTCTCCTCGATGAGGTGGCTCCCCTTGGAAGCATTAGGGGTGTCTCCCTTTTTCCATGACCCTCCTCTGCAGCGGTGCACTGAGTGGCTTTTCCTCTAGTGGCCTCATCAATCTCCTTGGTCAGGAGGTTGTGTGACCCAGAGTTGCAAAACTCCTTGGAAAAGTCCTCTTGTTCCCTGGGTTCAGGCTGACTTTGAGGGCAAGACCCAAATATGGACTTTTCTTGACCTCTGTATTTAATCTCAATCTCTAAGTTTGATCTTAACCATCAAGCAAGTCAGTCTCACCAGTCATAAAGCAAGAGTACTGGGCTTTAACTTCAATGTCTATGACTTTACAGTTATTTACCCCCTTTTATATAATTGGGGTTTACATTATCTGTCCTATAGCTGATGGCTTACTATTCCAAGTTAATTTACGGTGTTTGCTCTTGAAGCAGTACTTCTGCAAAATATTGATCAGGCAACAATTAGAGTTTACAAGGAAAATACAAAATGGAATCATCAACAGTAAAACATTCAGTTTGTGCAATAGCTATCTTGAATATTGGCTGAATTCCCGTTTGAGATCACAGTAATCTTTACAACAAACATCAGACTTTTGAACACAACTTTAAATGAGTTAAAGTCTGGCTTACTTTGGAGCCATTCTGACATGCAGCAGAGTTGTGAGGCAGAGCCTTATCGCAGGTAAGGTGGGACTTTTCCTAAAGCTAATTTTTCCTCTTTTGCTATGACCAGCATGACCAAATTCTCAAATTCAGTGAGGGGCAAAGGAATATTAGAAAATAAAGGTTTATAAACATAGATTTTGAAGATTAAGCTGAGATCAGATGGAACTCTGTTCTCTGATGGAAATGCAGATCTAAAGAGTTATGTCAGCAACATTTATATATGTATGTAAGCATTAAAGAAAAGCTGAGAGAGCTTTTAACTGTCCTCTCATTAACTTTTAGAAATACATTTAACAAATTTTATATATACCCTATTGATGACAATTCCTATAATAGAACATTAAATGATAGGTTTACCATTACAGACAAGTTTAATTTGGAGAATAGCAGCTTGATAAATTTTCTGCTTTAAAGCCTTGTATACCTGGAAAATATGAACACATTTAATATACAAAAATAATGTTTTTAAGTATGTTACTCCATGGAATAACTTTGTAAATTAATCAGATGTCTCTAACAAACACATTTGAGTAATCCCATACATGTCGACTCTAATTCACTCATCTTATTGTAGAAAAACCAAGATATCAGACAAGTGTACCAACAGCATTTGCCGTCTCTTTCCTGTTGAAGAAAAGTCCTAGAAAAATTGATGTTAGACATTTTATAAACATCAACATTTTATTAGTTTGACCACCTAGAGACTTGTGAGTTAATTTTAAGGACATTTTACTTCTATTAGTTTACCCAATTTAAATTGAACCTCTTTAAATCACGTGAATTAAAAATATTTGGATCCATTTTTAAAATTTTAATTTTTATGCACGCTTATATTTAACACAAAAGTAAAGGCCTTGTAGTATTCATCTCCATTGCAATGTAACAGATGTTCAAAAATAACTCTAGAATTGGATAAAAAGAACTGATCAAAAATCATTAACTTAGGTATGTAGGATCAAAATTGTGAGTTCAAAAATACAGCATTTAAGAAAAACAAAAGTCCTAGAAGAAAAATGATAATGGTCACTAATTATAGCATGAGAAAATGAGAAGGAAAGAAAAGGTGAAAGGGAGAAAAGTATTCTGAGTTGTATGCCAGGAGAAATTTAAAATGGACACTTTTTTTCCTTGGGCTTGAGACTGGTTTCCCAGCGCCTTCCTCCATTTACATTTCAATGTAAGCCTTGACCGAGATCTGAATCTGAAAGGGGCTAAAATGTTCTAGCAGAAGCTTGATACTTAGGACCTTTTAACTTAGTAATTAATTTAGGTTTGGACGCAGAAAATTGTTAAAACAATTATCTCCCACTACTTGGCGAATGGGGCTGCTTATATTACATGGGGGAGCAGGGGAAGACGGAGAAGCAGGGTCCGGAGGCGCCTGAGCCTGCAGGAAGAGCCAAGAAGCAAGAAAGAAGAGACCTGAAGATAAGGAATCCCTTTCCCTCTGCCCGCTCGCTCACGGAAGCTGTGTGCCATTCACAAACGGATTTTGATGGCTTTAAGTACCAGGGGTCGGGCGAAGGGTTCCCAGGGTAGAATCTGCCAGATTGGAGGACCCAGATTCCATGGTGGGGACTGATACAGCCGAGTCTGTGCCCCGGCGTCCCGAGCCACAGAGTCATCGACTGGAGACGAGAAGGCGGCACACAGATGGTGTCGTCACACAAACATCCATGTGGGCCAGGCCAAAGCCGGGAAGCGTTGAGGACCTGACATCAGGTTTTCGAGTGCGAATACGAGTATGAGATGAGCCTCAACCCTGAGCGAGATCTCCACCATAAAATCAGGAAGCCACCCGGCAGATAAGACCGACTACAGGGGCTGCCGTAACTATAAATCAGCCTAGGGGAACCGGCCTACTCACCAACCTGAAGTCCGTTGATAAATGCAGAGCAGAGCAACTGGGCAGAATGGAAGGTGGAGACGTGTCCGGGGGCACTGGGGCGTCAGATGGTGTTCCACTCTCTTAAGAGACAGAGGAAGATCCCATCCCGAGTCACGGCACCACTGTAAGGGAATTTCCACGAAACCACGCCGGACACGGGAAATCACATAAGGGAATTTATTAAGCAAACAGTGTCTCCCTGCAGGGTAAGAGAGAAAATGAGAGGAAAAGAGAAAGGAAAGAGAAAGGGCGTGTGCTAGAGAAGAGTGGAAAGCCAGGAGGATAGAGAAAAGTGAGTAGGACAGACAGAAGAATCCCCGCTGTATTTTCATTGTCCTTCAGTTAAGCTCGTTTTCCACTGCTCTGGGACTTCTCTATGACCCAGGCGGTATTTAGGCCATTTAGAAGTATATTGTTTAATCTTCAGGTATTTGGGGATTTTCCAGCAATCGTTTTCTTACTGATTTCTCATGTAATTCCATTGTGATCTGAGAGCATGGCATAGTTTCTATTCTTTTAAAAATGTGTTGAGGTGTGTTTTATGGCTCAGAATGTGGTGTGTCTTGGTGAATGATTGTCCCATATGAGCTTGAAAAGCATGTGTGTTTTGTTGTTGTTGGATTATGTATTCTGTAAACACCAGTTAGATCTGGCTGATCGATGGTGCCAGGCAGTTCATCTGTCCTTCTGCCTGCTGGATCCATCTGTTACTGACAGAGGAGGGATGGCATCTTAACTACCACAATGGCCCTGTCTGTTTCTCCTTGCAGTTCTATCGGGTTTTGCCTCTTGTATTTTTGGACTCTGTTGTTAGGCGCATACATGTTTAGGGTTATGTCTTCTTAGAGAACAGACCCCTTTATCATTTTTTAATGCCTTCCTAATCCCCAGTAGCTCCTGTCTGAAGTCAGTTTGTCTGCAGTGAATTTAGCTATTCCACCTTTCTTTGGTGTCTTTGTATTTGGAATGTTAAAGTGTCTGATGGAAACTTGTCAACAGACTTCAATTTGGGAAAACCTGGGCACAAACCTGGCTTGTCAAGCTGTTGGCCCCACATAAATCCATCATTCTATACCTCAGTTTCCTCCTCTACAAAACAGGGACTGTCTGGATTGTGAGGATGAAATGGTCCCTGCAGTAGACAGCTGGCAAGGTTCCTGGCACGCAGAGTTCAGGGTCACAGTGCTACTCATCATATGCGTCGATATGTTTTATTAGTAACATAAGCTGTCGGTACTTACGATGGGCTTTTCGGTTTCCAAGTGCAAGTACTTTGTAATGAGCCGATTGGCACATCCTGAGAAGATGAAGGAGATGAACTTAGAAAATAATTACAAAGTCTCAGGCTGGAGGGGGGGTCCTGTAGGCCGTGTCCTTAAAAGACAAAGACAGCCAGGCTTGGTGCTAGACGCATGGAGTCCCAGCTGCTCAGTCTAAGGCCGGAGGATCAGGCAAGCTCAGGGTCAACCCGGGTAACTCAGCGAGGCCCCACGATTAAAAAAAAAGAAGGAGGAGGAACAGAATAGAATAGAAATGAAGAGAAAAGAAAAGAAAGAAACGTGTTTCCTTACCTCCTGCAGGGCCGCGGCCTGGGGAAGGTACTGTTGCCCTGGATGCTGAGTTTGGCTCGCTCTTCTTATTGAAGGGGAATTAACCTGGGCGCGGTGGAGCACGCCTGTAATCCCAGCAACTCAGCGGCGAGGCAGGAGGTGGCAGGTTCAAAGCCAACCTCAGCAACTTAGCCAGGCCCTGTCTCAAAATCTAAATAAAAGGACTGGCAGTGTGGCTCAGTGGTTAAGCGCCCCTGGGTTCAGTCAGATAAAAAAAAAAAAAAAAAAAAGAAACTAAGAGGTGCTCCTGTCCCCTCTGCCAGCTCACAGATGCACTGGCTGGGACCCCTTTCCTCCGGGGACCACAGTCACACCGGGCCCCCTGTAGGAAAGCAGATCATCTTTGGTTAGATAAACCCCGAGGAGCTTCGGAGATGCAGTAGGAATGACTAGTCACACGAGGAGTGCCTCGCTGTGGTCAAAGTTTAGAACGGTAGTCGTAAGTATGTGTGGTGTGATTAATTTTGTTTTAATTTTAAAAGAATGTCAGCATAGAAAAAACCAGGAAGGATGTGAGCCTGGGTTTGAACAGCGGCTGCCTCTGGGGAGGGGATTACCAGGTTTTAATATCTTTTCACTGCTTTTCTCCATTTCTCATTTTCTTCAATAAGAAAACTTTTTTTTTTCCTGTATGAGCAGGATGAGAAACGGCAAACCCCCATCTCCTATAGGTACCCTCTCCCTGGACCTGGCCTTTTCCTGGGGTACAGGACAGCTCTCACTGTCCACTGGCCTTAGTGGCTTGTGTCTGGCCATTTCTGTTTCCTGCCCAGCCTTCCACTCCCACCATGCAGGTGCCTGTGCAGAGTTGAGGAACTGGGAATCGGCCGACTCCCTGGTCAAACATTTACCCACTGAGTCCCTTCTGCCTTTCCCTGACTCTCCACCCAACAACTTGGTGCCCGTCCCCAGGTCTGAGTCAGCCAGATAACACCAACACACTCTCACTGTGTGGCCTTGGGCAAATCACTTAACCTCTCTGATCCTCAGCATCCTTTAAAAATGGATTGTGGGCTGGGTAGCTCAGTGATGGAGTGCTTGCTGTGCCCTGCTGGGCCCTGGGTCCAATGCTCAGTGCCAAAAAAGGTGGGGGGAGGGGGGGGGGAGGATCCAAAGCCGAGTGGAAGCAACACCCTCACCGGCGTGGCCACGTTGAGCGCCGGCTGACCCGGGGCCACCTGCGTCTCTTTCAGTCCGCGGACATCGACAACCACCACGCGCTCATCGAGTTCAGCGAGGCGGAGGGCGGCTTCGTTCTCCAGGACTTCAATTCCCGCAACGGCACGTTCGTCAACGAGTGTCACATCCAGAACGTGGCTGTGAAGCTCATCCCCGGAGACATCCTGAGGTTCGGCTCCGTGGGGCTGACCTATGAACTGGTCGTCGAAAACCCACCCCCGGTGAGCCGGGGCCCTGCGGCCGGGGTCAGGGGCCAAGCTGCATAGGACAGGGGCCCAGGGGACAGGGAACAAGCCGTCGCCCTCCACCTCCGGGCCGCAGCTCCGTGCAGGGTGGCCCTCCTTTCCCGGCTGCGTGCAGCCCGCCCCGCGGGTCCAGGGCGAGCAGGGCCTCCCAGGCGCCCGAGGCGCAGGCAGGCGCGGATCTGGGGCGGGCCTGGCTTGGTTGATCCCTGCAGCTCGGTGGGGTGGAGCCACCTGCCAGGGAGGAGCCAGCTGCCCGGGCAGTAACCGGGAACCACCTCTCGGTGTCCACGTCCCTCCTCATGGGTGGCCCCAATGAAACTCAGCGTCCCTCCAGACAGGACAGCCGCCATCAGGCCCAGATCCGGGGTGTGCCAGGCTCAGGGCCTAAATCGTGTCTCAATTTAAGTGCAGCAACTCACGACTCGCCCATAAAATCCCAGTCACCAGGAACGTGTGCCCACCAGGCGGGCAGCACGGGGCTGGCTCGTGACGCAGGCTTTGGCCTCAGTCCCCGCGGCCACCACGTACTCCGCGGGCACTCGAGCAAGCCACTGGGCCGGAGCGCCCCTCCTGGCTCTACAGACTGCCGCCCTGACAGGGGTCTCAGGGGGTCTTATGGTGGTTGTGCGAAGGTCCAAGGAGCCAACTGGGATTGTGACACTCACATCCCGAGGCCCCTCAGTGGCATGGCACCAAAGTGACCCCGTCACCTGTGTCCAGGGAGTCGGGGGTTCGCCTCCCTCCCCACAGCAGCACCGCTCAGGGCCGGAGACCTCGGGGCTTAAAGCCGTCCTAGGCCAGGACTAAGAACCATAGACTGCAGTCTAGCCAGCATCCTGGGGCTGGGCTCAGGACAGCCCTGTGGAAGCTGGCCAAGGGGACCCGCCCTCGCGATCCATGGGCCAAGTGGACCGGGACGCCACCCCGTTCACGGTCAGCTTTGGAAATTTGGGGTGGGTTGGTGTTTTCTGTCTCCTCCTTGGACCAACTTTAACGCGTGGCTGCTCAGGGAATCCTCTGGGCCCCCCACAGCACGGGAGGGGCCCAGAGGGCGTGGACCTGGCCAGCCGTCTCAAGAGGGGCTCTTAGGTCCCCCGTGTCAGAACCACGTGACGGCAGATCGCTGAACTCACCCAGGCCCAAGGACTCATGCTTAGGGTTGCCAGAGAAAATGCAGGACACCTAGTTAAATTTTAATTTTCTCTAGAGAACAAATGATTTTTAGTTACAAGTGTGTCCTAAATGTGGAATATACTTATGCTAAAAAGTATATTTGGTTTTTACCTAAAACTCAGGTTGACCTGGGCACCCCATATTTTATTTACACACATTTCCTCCTTTATTTATTTATGCTAAAGCTAACAACCCCACAAGACTCCTGGAACCTGCATTCTCACGAGCTCCATAGAGTCTGATGCGCCCCAACAGAAGGGAAACCAGTACAGAACCTTCTGTACGTAGCATTTGTAGACTTTTTAGGGGTGAAAGAAAATGGAATTTCTGACCCAAGTCTGTGAAGTTTGAGGCAGCATTTCCCTAATGAGTCTGATTACAAGAATTTTTCAGAAATATTCGGTCGAATCATAGGTTCCTGGGCCCCCTCCCTAGGAAATTCTGATTTTCGTGACTTGTCAGTGGGAGGGAAGAGGACGCACAATTCATATGCCCATACGTTTCCTCCTTACCCTACAAAAGTATTTATTCCCGTCGAAGGGGGCATTGTTTAACGATCCAGGAGGGGACCGTCCCTTGGGATATCGCGCTGCCTTTTAAAGCCCCAGCTTTGTCTTGGTGGCTGACGCATCAGCTGCCCGTGGTTAAAGCCCCTGACTTGGGGGTTTTGACACGTGGCTGCACCGTGAGGCCATGGCCAGGCCGAGCCAGCACGCCAGCACCCCCAGGATTGCCCCCAGCAGGTCCGTCTGTGGCTCCCTCCAGGCTCGCGTGGCCTGCGCAGGCTGCGCCCACCCTAAGCGGGCACCCCTGCTGAACGCTCGGGGCTGGCAGCATCGCGGGGTCCGCTCTCAGCACGGTTCCATCACCCGCCCCACAGAAGCCCGGGGGCCCTCGGCTGGCGGAGTTCCGATCCCTTCACCGTGGGAACCGCGGTGGGAGCCGCAGCAGGAGGCCGGCCTCCCTGCGTGCTCACCCGTGGACACCAGTGGCCCGGGTGCCCGTCGCACCGCCCGCGTTCATCCCGCAGAGCCCACGTGCCCCACCGCCCAGCCCAGCAGCCACCACCTGCTTTCCCCCCGCGGTGGCATCCCACAGCCTCTGTCCCCCCGTGGGCCTCTGGGCTCTTGCTGGGGGTCCCAGGCAGGCGGCTGCTCCTATGGCGTCTCTCCCACCTGCCCGGTGACCCTGACTCGGGCTGTTTTCCTGTGTAAGCACATGTTGGAGAGTGACTCGCGTCCACTTTCCCTGAGGATCCGTGGCCAGCTTGATGCCTGCACACTCCTGCTCCCGTTGACCTCCTGGGTCCCGGGAAGCGCCGGGGTCTCCCGAGGTGGAGTTTCCAGCCCTCTCCTCTGGAGGAGAACCGTCTCATATCACAAGGGGCAGCTCTTCTCTTCCTGGCAGAGTTTCCAGAGGACAAGTCGCTACTTCCCGCATGGTGCCCGTGACAATGGAGGGGTGTTTTCAGGGAGCAGGAGTGGGGGAGAAGTTAGGGACAGCATCAGGCAGGTGTCCTGCAGGCCACGTCAAGCAGCCCAGCCCAGTCCCAGTCCGCTCTCAACAGAGGTGGGGTCAAGGTCAAGGTCAGGTGCAGGTGCCTCCCTTCTCAAAGGCACACTTTCCACTCTGCAAACCTGGGATCCTGATAGTCCCTACCACCCGGATCTCTGTGGAATTCAGTGGGGCGCTGAATGCAAATTATCCAGTCAGTGACTGGTGACCGTGCCTCCTTGGTGGGACCTCCCAGGACCTCCCCAGATCAGGTGATTTGCAAGTGACAGACCCGTGGGAGGACACACGGGGGAGAAGCAGGAAGAGGCTCTTGACTGTCAGAGCACATTGGCACCAGGAAGCGTCCCCGACGGTCCAGGTCCCCACAACGTGGGCCTCCACGGGCTCCACTCACGCTGTGGTCCACCCAGATGGCGCCCCTGGCATTGTGCAGGACGTGACCCACCGGCCACCGCAAAGCCCGAAGCAGCCTCGGAGTAACGAGGGTCTCCACCCACAGATAGGAGGTTGAAACCAAAGCCACAGTCAGGCGCGGCTGCTGTCGTGGCTTTGGCTTCTTGTTGGGGTGTGTCTGCGTGTTACGACCCCCAGGAAGGGCTGTGGCCAGGGCTGGCGTTACCAGCGGTGTCCCTGCGTGGCAGCCAGCTGAGGAAACCCTTCACCAGAACATACGAGTTGCGTCTTGTTCTGAAAAATGACGACTCTAAATCGAGCCACCCAGAGAGAAGAAAGGAGCCCAGGGCGCGTCGGGCTGGTTCCTCTCCCAAGGACAGCTCCACCGGCCCGACCCAGGAGGGGCTCTGGGCTAGCCTGGACCCGGGCATCAGCGGGGCAGCACTGGCTGACACCGTTCCCATGTCGGGCCCGCCCCTGGCTTGCTCTGCCCTGTCCCCAGTCCAGCCAGACTCCCTGGTGACTTCTGGAAGCGTCCGTCACCCTCGCAACCCCCTGGCACCCCGTCCCGCAGGCCCACAGTGCCCGCTGCCCACAGCTTCCTGGGGAAGATCTTGGAGGACGCTGGTCAAAAGCTTTGGTGGGCCAAGTTCACATTCCAACTGCACCTGGATGCCCGGCCTTTGGAGCTTCAGTTTCCGACTTCTGCCAGTTTCTACACGCTCGTCAGAGGCTCTGGGCCCCCTCCAGAACCCTCGCACAAGCCTTGGGACCACCCCATCTGTGTCAGCTAAGTCCAAAGAGGTGCCACACCTGCCCGAGATTATGTGTCAGTGACGGCCAGAACCAAGGTCAAGGGCCAGGCCCCCTAGTCCTCGACTCGGAACCTAGGGCACCCCAGGGATGCGAGCGCTCGGGTCACAGTGCTCACTGCAGCCCCAGGCCAGCCTGCGACTTCCTGTGCTGCTGGCGAGGACATAGCCACCAAGGAGGGAGGATCCCCCATTACCCAGCTCCGACGCAGGCCGACCCCGGCTCCCTTCCCGTTTCTTCCTGGAGGACACGGCTGCCCGGTGGCCAGGGTGTCGTGAGCAGTTCTTGTGCCCCAGGAAGTGCCCCGAGCTCTTCATGAAGCCCGAAGCAGCTGCTGGAATCTCACGCACTGTCAGGGCCACACGAGGGACCTGGGCAGGGAGGCGGCTTGACCCAGTTCTGTGTGAGGCTGAATCCCGCCCTCCACCTGTGGTGGACCAACCACAGCCCAGCGAGAGGCCGAGCCCAGGCTCTTCCTACAAGCGTCGCTGGAGAGCAGCCCTGTCCACTCATCTCAGTGTGGACCACCTCGGCCTTCCCGATCCACTGCCCGAGGAGCCAGAGCACAGGGCCCGGAGCCTGCCAACCCCCACCCCCGCACCCACCTGGCAGTCTGTTCAGGTTCCGAAGAAAGCAGAAGGAAAAAAATAGGTGGGGGGTGGGGAGGAGGAACTGATGCGGACTGAGTCCCTCTCCCTGCCCGGAGCCGGGCCCGTTAGTAGTTAGAGAAATAAGAAAACGCAGATTTGGAGCAATCGTTTCATTACCTCTTTAAAACAGAGCTTGGAAACATGGATCTAAATACACGAGCGTGCATAGAGATGAGTTTGTACAAAAGAATTGCACCGAGGTGACCCATGAATACGCTAGACATTCATACTATATACACAAGTGTATATTATGACTTTCACCTGCTTCTTCTATTGCAAAGTTTTAACACTTTGGAATGTTTTCCCTGGTGTAACTTTTGAAGCAGAAATACAGGCTTTATACTCTGCAGGAGACTGCAGCTGGAGATTTGTTAACTTGTTCCAAGTTTCCCTATGTAATGTTTCACTCCCTGTCTTGCAATGGGTTCCTTGGTCTTAGATCACTTCTCTGGGCCACTGCTTTACTTTAAAAGTTTAAAGGTAAATCATGATTACAGCGTGGTGAGTTTCATTTGAGAATGTCAGAACCTGTGTAATAGTACCTTTAATTCTGACCACATAGTGGTGCTTGTGCTAAAATCGCAATAAGCATACTGTCTAGAAAATTTCATTGTTAGCAAGTGTCAGAACCCCAACTCAAAGTGGCCTAAGCCAAAACAAAAAAGGCAAGATGTCAGAGGCATCAGGGCTTCAGGCCTGGCTGGATCCAGGTGCAAAAATGATGGTCAGGAATCTGCCTCCTCCTTTTTTGTTAGCTTCACAATCTGAGGCAGATTCTTGACCCACCCGTGGCAAGGTAGCCATCAGTAGCTCCAACACTGTTCTAAAACAAGCCAGCTTCTTCACTGATTTGCTTTAGATCAAGTGACTATCCCAGAAACAATCACTGACACCAAGGGCATGGAATGCTCTGATTGGCCAGGCCTGGCTCACGCTCCCCTCCCTGGGGTGAAGGGAATCAGCCCCCCATTCCCCACTTCCCACCGTCCAGTCCCTTTAAGTCATTTCACTTGGTAGTTATAAGAGAAATCGAGCAAATCAGAGGCCGCAGGGGCTGCAGGTGGGGGCCCAGGGTCTCCTGAGGGACTCACTTCCCACCACAGAGGGAGTCTGCTATTTTTGCTTCCTAGTAACTCAAAGGCCCTTTTGAAAATAACTTTTTGGTTTTGGCACAATTTGGATTCAGAAAGTTGCAATAATAGTGCAGAAAGTCGCCTAGACCTCCTGTGGCTCCCTTAGCCTTAGCACCTCCTGGACCACAGCGGTCTCCCCCACACATGCACTCACACACGCACATGCACACACACGCACTCACATGCACACACATGCACACACACACACTTACGCACACACATGCACACACACAAGCACATACACACATACATGCACACACACAAACATAAGCACACACAGGCACGCACACACTCACATGCACACACACGCACTCACAAATGCACAAATGCACACACTCATGCACACACAACACATGCACACACATGCATACACATGCACACACGCACACTCACATTGACACACGCACACACAAATGCACACATGCACACACACATACACACATGCACTCACATGCACACACACGCACTCACACACAAATGCACATGCTCATATGCACACACAACACAAATGCACACACACATGCACACACAAACGCCCACACACACACTTGCACACATGCACAAGCACACACTCAGCCTGGGCCCGCTGGTCTTAACATACTTCAGGATCCACGCTGCCCCGGGTCCACATTGCTCAGCCGCCTGTCTCCTGGGTCCGCGACCCTGCCTCAGTCTCCCTTGGTCCTCATGGCCTTGGGACCCTGCGCACTGGCCAGGTGTCCTGGGAACGCCCCCCCTCTGTGCCTGCATGTCTCTGCTTAGACTGGGGCCATGACCTTCGGAAGGCGTCCGGCCAGCCCCGCTGTCAGGGACCCCATCAGCTCCTCTCCCGCGTGCGCTGGACCCGGCGCTGGTCACCGGCTTTCTCCATCGTCCCTGCGCATGGTCAGTCTCGGGCGGCGCACGAGCTCCCCCTGCTGGAGCGGCAGCGTCGCCGTCTGCAAGGCCCTCCGGGGCCGCGTCTGCCCAGCCGCCTTTGGGCCCTTGGATTCCTGTGCGCTCCGTTTATACTTGGGGTCGTGACCCTCCACTTGGTCGCTTATCTGTGGCTCAGACTGTTCCAGCTTTGGCCACCGCGTGACCTTCATGCCCTGGTGGCCTGGACGCCCCTCTGACATGTGGCCACGGCTTTTTTCTCAAGCACTTCCTTAATTTCCGGATCCTGGTGCCTTTCTCCTACCCTCGCCCCAGAACCAGCTGAAGGACGCCGTACTTACACTCTGCCCTCGGCTGGTCCGGTTCGGCCCGCAGACACCCACGGTGTGTGCCAGGCCCGGAGCTGGGTGCTCCGCCACCTGCTGGATGGCGTGTAACCAAGAGCTCTCTGAAGAGTGCAGTGGGCAGAGCGAGGTCTGCTGCTCGTGGGACTGTCCATCAGCACAGCCACCGTGGAGATCGGGTCCTCAGAGGGCGAGGCAGGAACCGCACACCACCCAGCCACCCATCCTCAGGACGTGTCCTGGAGAACTGAAGCCCCCAGGCCACCGTGATGCATGCAGCCTCGTTTACAGCCGCACAAGGCACAAGGGCCAGGCCAGGAGCCGGCCAGGTGTCCCCAAGGGACGGGTGGTGTCTAGCACCGCCGGGTTTGATTCACCACAAAGAAGATGAGACCATGTCATTTGCAGGAAAGCAGGTGGAACCCGGAACCCTGGTGTTGGGCAAAATAAGTCAAGCTCAGAAGGTCAAGGGTCATATGTGTTCTCCCTGCGCGGAAGCTGAGAGGAAAACGGAGAAGGAAGGTGGGGCAGATCCCAGGAAGTGAAAGGGAGAGGAAGGGACCAAGGTGGGGGGGTGGGCGTGATAGTGGCCAAACTATGTCGCTGTATTGTGCGAATACGTAACGACAAATCCCATCCACTGGTACAGCTGTCGTGACCCATCAAACGTGGGGAAATATATAATTTCCGATTTAAAAGTTTGCTGCCATAGGTCACACACAGCCCGCTCTTCACAAACCACCGTGACCTCCCGCTGCCCTTCCCTGGACCCACCCAGCCAGCGGTCCTCACAGAACCTTCCCGGTGGTCTTTGCTCAGGTCCCGAGCCAGCGCACGGTGACTGTCAAAGACCCTTAACACTGGGGATATTTTTTGCTTACGTTTATGAGCGAGAAAGTGATCTAAGGGGTGTGTTGGCGCCTCACGTGTCCGTGGGCACAGGAGAGACCTTCCGCTGCGTCGGATGAGAAGCCCTCGGTGCCGGCAGAGCGCGGCCTCGGTGATGGCGCTGTCCGCAACGCCACTGCCACCCGACACTGCGCCTCACTATGCGCGTCTTCTCCGCCACCCTCTTAAGCGCAAAGGGAGAGCCGAGCCCCGACCCGCGGCGCTGCCTGGCTTCTAAGGTGCCACGTGCCAGGTGGCCAGTTTCCAGCTGCAACGCCTCGTCATCAGCAGGCTGGACGGAGACCGTGGTGCTGCGTTCCCAGCACTGACCACGGCGGCAAAGCCGTGGTGGGGGTGACAGGGAGGCAGGGCAGTCGTCACGCAGGCCCCTGGTGGGCGTGCACCACCGTTCCTTCTGATACGTTTCTGCTGCACGGAGGTCTCTGTCCCCGGAGCAGCTTCCAGGGGGCTGCAGCTCCGTCCCGCAGGTCCCCGCAAAGCATCGCGCCATGGGTGCCGGCGTGCGGTGTGCTCTGTGGCCCACGCAGGGCCGTCACCCAAGGGGAGGAGAGTCCAGGGCAGCCGTCGCGAGGCTGGGACGGAGCGGCGCCGCCGTGACCGCGGAGCACAACCGCCCTGACTCTCCTGTCGCCCGCAGATCTTCTCCTGGGCGAGGGGCCCCACAGCCTGGCCGAGGCCACAGCCGACACAGGCCACCCAGCAGCCGCTCGAGGCGCCCCCACCACCTCTGAACCTCTTCTACCAGGGCATCCGGCCGGTGCCCCTGCAGCGGAGCTGGTCCCAGGGGTTCCCCAGGACCTCCGTGGTCCCACCTGCCCCCCACCAACGGCCGGTGAGCGCCAGCGGGAAGATGTTCTCCTTCGTGGTGGACAGCGGCCACAAGTCCCCCATCATCAAGCAAGGTAGGACTGGGCTTCCGGGCGGGACTCTTGTGTTTTGCTTATTTTCTCTGATTCTAAAAGCAGAACATGTCAATTTTTAAAAAAAAATCAAGATCAAGTAAGAGAACAGATAAGATTCAGCTCTGTCGTCCCTGCGGCCTGAGGCTCTTGGCTGGTGCTCTGCTGTGTCCGCCGGACTTGGCGCTGAGCCCCATCCCCACGGCAAGCCCGGGCTGAGTGGTCTGTGCGTGCGTCCCAGGATCCGCACCGACGCCCTTTTGCAGATGTGCAGCAGTACTGGCGGCTGAACTCCCCGTCGTGCACTGCAGCCTGGGGGCTTTAGAAGGCTTTATCCCATTTTACCAGAGAGAAGAGGCTGAGGTTTGCCGAGGGAAAATCACTTCTCCAGAGGGGAAGGCTAGTCGGGTTTAATGCTTTTCGTCAAATCGAAGGCCAGGTATCTCGGCCGCCTCCGCTCAGGCCCTGGGGACTGGGGACACGCACAGCCTCAGGACTTCCTCCCTCACCCCGCCCGCCGAAGGCTGGGGCGCCTGGGGAGGAGACTCTCCGTCGCTGTCCGCTAGGTCTGAACAGCCCCCGAGTCCAGGTCCGCCTCTGTCCTCTCTGGCCCAGCCACAGACCCTGAGCGTCTCCAGGCCTCTGGGAGCCTCGTCTCCTCCCTGGTCTTGCCAAGACCCAGTTACCTTCCTCCACCGCGGACAGCCGTTCTCCTGTGGGATGTTCCAGAGGTGAAAGGGTTTCTGCAGCCGACATCGTTTCGTCATCATCTCCGAAGCCCGAGTTAAGAAAGTAGCAGCCGTTCCCCAACATTTTGACACGAAAATGTTCAAACAGCAGCAAAGTAAAAAGAATCTCACAGAGCCCCTCCCCCTCGCCACGGAGCACGGGCTCCCTGTTCCTTTTGTACCTGTCCGTCCTTCTGTCCACTCACTGATCAGTCTTGTTCTGTGATGCCCTCCAAAACAAATGGCACACATCTGGTCGTCCCCAAACACCTCGGCACGTTCACTCTTAACCAGAGTGCAACACGTGTTGTCTTTCGATGTAAAATTAACACAGTGTCGACTGTGAGCAGTGATTGTGTAACAGATCATCCCAAACACAGCACCCAAAACAAACAATAAACAAAACCCCACGTATGATACAGTTTCTGTGGGCCAGGAATTTGGGGGGCACTTAGCCAGGTAGCTGTGATGGGGTCTCTCCGGAGGTGGCAGTCCAGATGCTGGCCGGGCTGTGGTCACCTGAAGGCTTGACCGGGAGGGGAGGCCGGCCCCCAAGATGGCGCCCTCGCGTCGACAGGCCTCAGTCCTTCACTCAGGACCTCCAGAGAGCGCCGGAGTGCCTTGAGGGAGCAGCGGCTCCCAGGGAAAGCGCGGTGTCTGTGAAGAGCAGGGCCAGGTGTCCCTCCGTCCTGTCTGCGGTACCCAGTGGCTGCGCAGGCCAGCTCTCTCCAGTGGACCGCGCGGACCTGAGACCAGGAGACAAGAATCATAGGCGACCGTCTTGGAGGCCAGCGCCCTCTGTCTTCCTTCTGGTCCTCCTCGATTCCTCCCCTCTCACCCGCTCCTGAGGCCACCAAAGTCCCATCCCCTGACAGCATCAGCTGTCCTCTTGTCTTCCTGATCCGGTCCAGGTCAGAGGGCCCGCTGGGTGTGGCTCAGGTCCGGCTCTTTGGTGCAGCTGCTGACCAGCTGAAGACCTGTCAACGAAAGGGACAGGTAATCTGTCCCCACACACCCAACACACAGGGTGGGACAGAGACGTGACGCCTGCTGGGGACACTGCCTGGGCAAAAGGGGCAGAAACAGGAAGCACGGCAGCCACTGTTCACAGCGGTTTCAAAATGCAGGAAAACGTTGGGAGTTCCTTGACTGGGACGCCGTCCCTCACCGGGCCAGAGATGGCGGCCTGTGGCTCTTGGCTCTGCCCTCTGGGCCTTAGCGCAGCCCTGAGTCATCCCGCCTGGGTATCGGGCAGCAGCCACGCCCGCTCCTTTCCTCCACTTGTCTCCTCTACCGCTGGGTCAGGATGCAGAGTGTACCCAGAGGTTCCTGGCTGGAAGCTTGGTCCCCAGGGTGGCGGTGTCGCAGTGGTAGAACCTTTGAGGTGGGGCCTAGTGGAAGGTCACGGGGGCTTCAGTGTCAGAAGAGATGCGTGTGAATCTTTTGGAGAGGATCTTTCCCATGAGCAGGGGTTGTTAGAGGAGATGGAGTCTGCCCTCCCCCAGATCTCACATCCCTGCTCACACACGAGCCCCTCCGGCAGGGAGCTCCTTCCACCCTCCGCCGTGGACTGATGCAGCGCGAGGACTTCCCCAGGATGCCAGCACCGTGCTGCTGGGACCCACCAACCACCAGAAGCACAAGCCACATAAATCTCTTTGTAAGTTACCAAGCCTCAGGTGTTTTGTTACAGCAACACAAAAAAACCAAGACGTCTACCTTGGGCTTCCACTGAGGCTGCGGAGAGCCTGCACCCTCGGCTGCTTGGAGGCTCTGTGCTGGGACTGAGCGGTCCTCTGGGACCCTCTCCTGGTCTCTCTGTGTTCCTAAAGAAGGACATCACGCTCACGCCCTTGGCTTCGTCTTCAGCCCGTGCTTTCCTGCTGGTGTTTTGATTTCACCTTTACCTGGAGTTTACCTGTTTCTAAACTTCATTTGCCACCTGGAGAAGCGGGGACTTCCTGGCCATCACGGCTGGCTCTCTTCATTTATTGGCCTTCTTCTGGCCAATCCCGCTCCCCTCACATTTCACTGTAAGTGGCGGGAAGTAACCAGCTGGCGCCTTTCAGTCTTCCACCCGCACATCTCTTTGGCGGAACCGTGCCACTCACTGGATGCGTGTCCATTTCCAGTCACCACGTTAGGAGACTTCCGGGCACCCCAGGACCCGGGAGCCCAGAAGCATTTCCTCACTGGTCTTCAGGCTCCTTCCTTACCGTCTCCTCGAGGGCCACGGGCTTCCACTAACAGACTCTGGAGGCTCCTTAGGAGTCCACTGGGACTCTTCCCCAAAGCCCTTTGGCTTCTGGCCACTGTCGGGTCCCAGAGCCACGGTGCTTTTTAGGGTTTTATGAAGTCAGCACCCTGCACCCTGTCCTATTGGCTGTCCGTGGCCATGGAACCGATGGCCCCAGACTTACAGATCTGGAGCAGCAACCGCTCAGCGTCCACGCTCTTTTCTGGGCCAGGAGTTTACAGAGGCTCAGATGATTCTGGAGCCTCTCACGAGGTGCCACCAGCTGTCAACCAGGGCTGAGTCCTCTGAGGCTGGACGAGGGCTGCGAGGTCCCCTCACACGGCTTTTGGTAGGAGGCGTCAGTAGTTCTTCGGGGGACCTCTCCAGGGGCCTGGCCACAGGGGCCTGGTCACAGGCTGCTGAACTCTCTTCACAAATGGCCTCTGGCTTCCTCCAGAATGGTGGTCCCAGATGGCAGAGCCCCTTCTGATCCAGCCTCAGGAGCCGAGCTCCATCTTCTCTGCCGTACCCCACGTGACAGAGACAACCCGCTGCGGGCTGCGCGGCATTCCCTCACAGTTCCCACGTCGGGGCCAGCCCAGGACCACAGGGTGCGCCCATGTTGGGGGTGATGCCTCGCTGTGGAAACGAGGCCATTCGGTGAGTTCTGGCCCAACCTGACTGTTGTTCTCCTAAGAGGAGCAGACTGGAGACACCGGGATGCCCGTGCCACGTCAGGACGCAGCGAGGAGGCAGCCATCGGCAAGCCGGGACAGAGGCCAGGAGAAGCCAGTCCCATCTTGGACTTGCAGCCTCTAGAACTGCCGGGAAATGACCTCGCTGCCGAGCCCCCAGGTGGTGGTGCTTCGTCCCTGCCGTCCAGGGCAGCTCCATCCGATATCGATGAGGACTATGCAAAGGTGTGGTGTTAGCCAGAGTCACATCGCTGTGACCAAAGCACCTGACAGGAACGACTCAGAGGAGGAAAAGCTTGTCTGCGGCTCACGATTTCAGAGGTCTCAGTTCATAAATGGTCGACTCCATTGCTCTGGGCCCAAGTGAGGCAGCACATCACGAAGAGATGTCTCGCAGAGGAAGCTGCTCAGCTCACGGCAGGGTCAGGACGCAGGGAGAGAGGCAGGAAGGGGCCGCGGGAAGAACAGCCCTTCCAGGGCACACCCTGGTGACCCGCCCACCTGCCTCCAGAAGCCACCCAGTCAGCCCAGGCAAACTAGGATGGACGGGCAGGGTTACGGCTCTCAGGAGCCAACCACTGCACCTCCGGACGTTCCTGCATGGACAGCCAAACCACGGACAGGCCCCAGGTGAACGGCAGGGGCAAGAATGGAGGGGGCTGTCTTGAGACTGGCCACTGGCAAGGACACGCAGACCTCGAGTGCCCACAGTGACAATTGTCTACACCAACCCCAGTCAAGGTACAGAACGTGACCACACCCCAGAAAGTCCCCTCGGTCCCTTCCCGGCTGATTCCCAGCCCCACCCCAGGGTGGCCGCTCTCCCTGAGTCCTCTTCTCCCATGGACCAGAGTCCCCCCTGGAATCTCAGGGAGGGGGGCGCAGGCCCTGTTCTCTGGCGGGGGCTCTCCTGGGTGGGCATGGCGTTTCTGAGATGCGTCCGTTGGTTGAGCGGATCACAGTGCCCCTTCTCATGGCTGAGGAATGTTCCGTTACATGACTGCACCTCGTTTTGCCCCATCCTCTCATTGACGACACTGGCTATTTCTTTTTCTAATCCGTCAAGAATCCGTCATGAATCGGTGGATTCTGCACCTGTTTCTCCAGGGCCGTGTTGAACTTGACCTTTCCGGGAAGGGCAGGAGGTTGGGGCTTCCCCTCCACAGCTCCCCCAGGGGTGTCGTGGGGTGGGGCACCGTGGCGTCTGTTCCAACTGCCACCTCGTTCCCCTGCTGCAGGGAAGGGCTGTCACCTCCTGGTGGCCTGGGAGCCCGCTCTTCAGGTCTGGCCTCTGCTCCGCGCTCCAGTCCTCCAGGCCGGCTCTGGACAGAGGGCGCCCACCCACCCCTTCGCACAGCTGGGCTCTTGAATAAAATTGTTTCCTTTTAGATTTCTGCCTTGCTTTAGGTTTTTGTTTGGTTTTGTTTTAATCCCGAGGCCAGGGATTTCTGCGGTGGGTCAAGGTTTCCCAGCCCCGGCACCGCTGACGCTTGTGAGTCTTTGCTGGGGGTCTGCACCCCCACATTGTGAATCAGAACCGTCTCCAGCATTGTCCAACATCCCTGGTGGCAAAGTTGCCCCCGCGAGGCTCCCTAAGTGGCATTCGCCCTTCTCCTTCGCGGCCGTACGGCCTTCCGGGCCAAGGCCAGCTCTTAATGGCAAGAGCCCATGGAGGGCCGGGCGCAGAACACCGAGAACGGAAAGCACACAGAATGGTTTCTAAAACATTATCCTGATTTTCGTATTTTCCTCCTGGTAATGGGATCACCTGAACCTAACACGTAGGTAACCCGCTTTTCTACATTCGATGCTATGTCTTGAAGGTCTTCCCGCTTCAGTAAGGTGATTGCATAAGGTCAGGAGCGCAGACTCTGGGTCAAACACTCCTGGTCTTTTGTGCTCTCTGTCCGTCTCCTGCCTCAGTGTGGACGGGGTCCATGGACATGCCTGAGTGCTCCATACCAGAGGGGATTCCTGGAGCCGTGCCTCCCGCGGAGATTTACATGGAGCCGGACATGGTCCCGCAGGACAAGGTGAAGGGTCCCAGGGAAGGGTGGAGCTACAGCAGCCAGGGGCCTGCAGGGGGACTTGCCACCTCTCCTTCTCCTCTGTGACCAAGAAGTGCCCTTTTTCTGGTGTCTACAAAACCACCTCTTATTTAACCAAAAGTTATATCCCAAATAACAACATCCACAGCTACTGTTTATTAAGCACCTACTGTATACTTGACATTCATTGGTTCACTTAATCTTTGCTGTCTTCGAGATAGATTTTATCACCTTCCCTTTGCTGATGAGGAAATTGAAGCTCAGAGATGTTAAGTAACTTGCCCAAGCTTGCACAGTGCAAGGGGCAGAACTAGGGCTCAGACCCAGGTCTGGCTAACTTCTAAGCTGGCACTTGTAACTCTCACACAGTAACTGCTCAGGGACCTCCTAGAAGGAGGAAGTGATAGCGTAGGTCAGAGAAAACTGAGCCAAAGAGAGACTTGTCAAAGAATGAGAAGGTGTAGAGACTGAAACAGGAACAGAACAGGACGATAGGAACCTGGGAAGGTGAGTCCAGGCCAGTCTCTCCCACCGAGCCACACCTTGAAAGTCAGCCCTAGGAAACAACCCGGCAATGTCTGGCTTTCCTTAAAGATCAGGGCCTGGACCTGAGCAGTCTGAGCCTGCAGGAAGCAGAACCAGCTGGGGCCTCGTTGCCCACAGGAGACGGGCCCAGGACCAGCAGCTGTAGGTAGAGGGTGCTCCTGGAGCACCTGTCACCAGACCAGATTGCAAAATGCCGCAGGGACACAAAGAGCCTACCTGGCCACGCTGTCACCTACGCACGGCTGTGCAGCCAGCCAGCCCCAAACCTGGTGCCTTTAGGCAGCAGAGAACCATTCCCACAACCCCAGGGGAAGATCCTCGGGTGGCCCCTCTTGCCTCCCACTCAGTGGCCGCCAACCGGTGGGATGGCAGAGTGATGGCCTCCAGGGGCCGCGTTCCAGGGCCCTGGGCCTCAGCTTGGTGGCAAGCCTCTCTCCGTGCATGGCTTTTCACCCTGGGCTGCTTCCTAGCACAGTGGCCTCAGGGACCACGGAGGCGGACAGACTCACAGTCTGCAGGACTTGCTTAATGATGCTGGGCGCGGTGGTGCAGGCCTGCAATCCCAGCAGCTCCGAGGCCGAGGCAGGAGGATTCAAGTTCAAAAGCAGCCTCAGCAACTTAGCAAGGCCCTAAGCAACTTAGCGAGGTCCTGTCTCAAAATAAAATGTAAAAAAGGGCTGCAGATGGAGCTCCGTGGTGAAGAAAAGGAGAAAGCAGCCCCCCCGCCCCAGGCCGGGGAGCTGGGGTCCATGGGCTCACCCAGGCTCCACGGGCCAGGGGCTGGCCTGGCGTCTGCAGGTTTACCTGCTGCCGACTCTGGGAGGTGGTCGGCAGGAAAGGGACCCCTTTGAAGTAACGCCTCAAAGTCCCACAGCTGTGTGTGAAAAGATAATGGGCTTTTGTTTTGTTTTGTTTTTCAGTCTTCCTGGCTTTTTATTGATGACTTCTGGTGGAGAAGTTTGGGGGGATCTTTTTTTACCCTTTTTTTTTTTGAAACCTAACAAATTCTTCAGCCACAATGCCTTTTCCTTGGGAGAAATGGAAGACGGGCTCAGTTACACCTGGGGTGACGTCTGCCAGCAATTTTTTCCAGTCTACCATTTATACAAATCCACACAAATACATCGCTGTTCCTCTCGTTTCCTTTTCTGACTCAGTTACTTGGAATAAATTTTCCTGTGAATAACCAAAAGAGGCAGGAAGCACAGACGAGAGAAGAGGAGAAAAAAAGATTTCAGAATGTATTATTTTTAAATTAAAAACTAATCCTCATGCTGGGCTCATGGCACACGCCTGAAATCCCAGCACCTCCAGAGGCTGGAGCAGGCGGATGGCAAGATCAAGGCCAGCCTCAGCAACTTAGTGAGGCCCCAAGGAACTTTGCAAGACCCTGGCTCAAAATAAAAAAATAATAATAATAAAGGGCTGGGGATGTGGCTCAGTGGTAAAGCACCCTCAGGCTCAATCCCAGTACCAAAAAGAAAAAAAAAAAAAAAGTCCCTCCTTCAGTTGAACAGAATGTGAACAGAATGACATTTTCCTAATTACCTTTCTGAGATCCCCAGGGTGTCAGACCGCACCTGGTGAGTTGATTCCAAAAAGTGTAAACTGACTGTCTAGCCCCAGAAGTTCCCAAGCGGTCTGGTTGTTCTCAGTGGGAAAGTATGATTTCAGAGCAAAGGCAAAGTCCCAGGACCTGTGCGGTGTGAGCACCCATTATAGACGGGTGTGCACAGGTGCGTGATTTTAACCGAACCTCGTCTCTGAAGCTGCCAAGGGACAGGGACCGCCCAGGCGACGCCGCTGCCCTTCCTCCCGCCCCCGCCCGCCCGAACCCTGTCCGATGCCCCATCTTTCTCCTTATTTTTAAAATGGGCTCAGCTTTGCACCCAGACCCGCACCCAGTAAGCGTCCCATCTACTCTCTGCCCAGGATGAGATCATCCTGATGCTGGGCAGAGAGATCAGCCGACTCGCCGATTTCGAAATCGAATCCAAATACAAAGACGCCGTGATCGCGAACCTGCAGAACGAAGTGGCCGAGCTCAGCCAGAGGCTGTTGGAGATTACCGCCTGCCGGCAGGGGGACAGGGGGACAGCGCAGAAGGCCGAGGGCCTGGAGGAAGGCATGGACGACAAGCAGAAGGAGATCCAGAGCTTGAAGCAGCAGGTAGGTCTCGGGACAGGCCGGTCAGAGCCCTAGAGTCACACCGCAGGCTGACAGTGCCCAGGCTGGCTAGAGTCCCGGGAGCACAGCGGGGAGGGGTGCCCAGGGAGCTGGAGAGGGCTGCTCCGTGCTGCCTGGAGGTAAGGGGCTGAAATCCACAGGGAGCAGGGGCTCAGCAGCCTCCCAGTGTGGTAAGAACGATACAGCACGTATTAAGCACCACCTATGTGCAAGGGCTTAGGCACGTGGCTTATTTAAACCCGTGACTCATCCATTATACAGATGAGGAGACTGTGGCAGGCCCAGAGACGCGCAGGAACTGCCTAGAGCTTGCACAGCAGGTTAAAGGTGGCAGTGACTTAGTGACTGCCTCTCACCCTACCCAGCCCCAGGGGAAAAGACCTGCAGGCAGTTAGCTAAGGGGGAGCAGGAGCCCCTCCCTTCCAGACACAGCCCTCAAGGCCGTCATTGGCTCACCCACGGGGAAGTCCAGCAATGGAAACTTTGCCACCTGGAATGTCTGCACTTACCTGGTGTGTTCCTTCCTGTGCAAACTTGATCCAAATTCCTTTTTAAAAAATATTGACCATTGGGCTGGGGTTGTGGCTCAGGGGTCGAGCGCTTGCCTAGCATGTGCGAGGCACTGGGTTCAAATCTCGGCACCACTGAGATTTATAAAGGAATAAAATAAATGTCCATCAGAAAATTAAAGGAAATACTGGCCATTGATTTTGCACAGAAATTGTATCCCAACCACGTTGATGAATTCATCAGGCCCTCGAACCTCGGCCCCAGGGCATGTGCTGCTCCCCGGCAGACGCACCTGGGCCCTCCTTCTACTCCCCGCTCCAGGGCCGCAGTCCCAGCCAGGCATGGACGTGGCCAGACACGGTGAAGTGGGCCTCGCTACTGGGCCTGAAGCCCCTCAAGCCCGGGACTAATTACAACAGCCCGGGCCCCCGTGTCAGTGACCCATGGTCAACCAAGGGCAGAAAGCACTAAGGGAAAGTTCCAGAAATACGCTCTACTTAAGTTTTACATAACTTTATAGGAGCCTATCATCATAGTTGTTCTATTTTATTATTAGTTGTCATTGTTCGTCTCTCAATTTAAGATTTATCAGCATCAGAAAAACGCAGGATCCAGGCACCGCTGGGGCTGGAGTGCCTCTCCTGCAGACAGGTGTCCACACATCCATTCTCATCTAAGTAAGCAGTCGCTGCCGTCTCCTGGGCTCTGGGAAGCCAGCAGGAACAAGGGCCTCGTGATCTCCACCTTGCCCCAGCTACGCTCTGCGACAGTTTAGACCTGGACAGTCCCCAAGGCCTATGTGTGGAAGGCTCCGTCGCCAGCCTGTGGTGCTGCAGGGAGGTGGTCCAACCCGTAGGTGGTGGCCTGGCGGGAGGCAGTTAGGTCACTGGGGACCCTTGAAGGGGAGGTTGAGACCGTGGCCCCTTCCTCTTTCTCCACTTCCTGGCCACTGAAAGGTGAGCAGCTTGCTCCCCCACCTGTGGCCACCCTGGTAGCCACCTCACCACGGGCCCAAAGAGCCAGGGCCAACTGACCGTGCACTGGAGCTTCTGAAACTGAGCAGAACTAAGCCTCCCTCTGGGACTTAAAGCCGAGGAACACACGTTCCGGTGAAGGAAACAGAATAAACAAGTAAACAAATATATGGTCTAGTATTCAATAAATGAATGACTCTCTTTTGGATCTTTTTATTTTTTTTTTTAAACATGGAAGTGTTGGGTTTTTTAAAAAAATATTCATTTATTTATTTTTACCTTTTTTCGTAGCTGTCGATGAACAGCATGCCTTTGTTTTGTTTGTTTATTTTTATGTGGTGCTGAGGATCGAG
The DNA here is from genome assembly GCF_902686445.1 of Sciurus carolinensis. NCBI lineage: Eukaryota > Metazoa > Chordata > Mammalia > Rodentia > Sciuridae > Sciurus > Sciurus carolinensis. The sequence goes on along the minus strand of NC_062213.1, from coordinate 198,513,644 downwards.
CCCAGTGCCTCACATGCCAGGCAAGCGCTCTGCCACTGAGCTGCAGCCCAGCCCTGGCTCTGTTGCTTAAAATAGTAACGAAAGCAGCAGGTGCCGTAGGAACGGCCGCTGCAGATAGCTACCTGGAGACGTGGCGGCCTCATCTCTGAGCGGCTTCTCTTGGAGGGAGCCCGCTTGCAGGCCGGATGGAGAAACATACTCGCAGTACGTCTCCCATTCAGAGCTTTCCTGAGCAAAGCCTTGTCCAGGCACGTGGACGGGATGACTGATTCTCACTGTCTTTGAGTCTCCATCAGCAGGTCACGTTGGGAGTGCTGTTGAAAGTGACTAGTCAGACCTATAAAACTCCACCAAAGAATTATCTAGAAATAATCACTCTGATTTATCACACTCCTGCCCCCTCCCTCCACCCTGATCATTACTCAGGCCCAAAAGAAAATGCTTTATAACAGGCGCCTCTGAACGAGAGGATACAGTTGGTTTGAATCCAAATGGAGTTTTTCTCTTCACGTTTTAAGCTCTTAAATATTCTACTGCCAGCAGAACATTCAGCCAGAAGCATAGCCCACGTGGCAGGTTGATCTATTATTCTGATTATGATCTATTATTCTGGTTACTTACGTATTCTCTCCAGCCCCCCGGAAGCATGTGCATAGTGATTTGCTCTCAAAGGCCTTCTGGCTGCTACAATATCACGAGAAAATGCCTCCCCATGGTCTGAGCCACCTGGGCAATTCAGCAGGCAGATTGTCACCTCAAAGCAACTGCTCTTCCCAGCACTGTGGACTCCCTATGTCCATTGTATTATGCAGCATAACAGGGCATCAACATCTTGGGATTTCTGCCAATTGTAGACAATATTTATTTTGGTAATCGAAGTAATGAAGAGGTCGGAAAGCTCTTTGGAGTTTTCCTGCGATCTGAAATCTGACAGCTCTACTACTTAAATTGAAATATCATATCTGCCAGACAGCACTGAGCTTTTTAAGGGACTTCCTTCCTTTCCCATCCCATCTGTGAGCTCCTCTCTGCAGGGTGCCTCCAGAATCCCGCACACAAAGGAGCCAAGCTAAGAACTAGAAGCACTTCTGTTTTTAAATTCCAAGTATCTTTTATGGGAAAATTGCACTTCCCTCACAGAGAACAGGAAGAGAGAGATTGTTTCATGCTAAAGTGTATCCTGGGGAGCGTGGAGAACTAAGCTGCCATTCTCCCTCTCCTGGTGGACACCCCTTCTCCAGGGTCTCAGATGCCCAGAGAAAAAGAAAGTGCAGCTTTCCAAGAGTCATAGATCTAAACCACCATGGTGCAGAAATGATCCATGTGACCTGTCAGACTGCTGGTCTCCAGCTTCCCGGAGGAAGCCGAGAATGAGGACTGTGCGCGCCATCTGGTGGCCAGGCGCAGCACACCCTCGCCCGCATTACCGGAGCCTTTGTAAGCCAGGCCTGTCGCACCACTGTAGCACCACGTGATGATTAGCAGGGCTCTTACATTTCCCGGCAACAGCAGTCACCCTGCTGTCTGAGTCTAGACAGGGTTTACAAATGCACGCAAGACAATACCCATCCACCTTCCTCCCCAAGACAGGCCAGGAGGCTGAAGCCAAAGGCGCCTGGAGGGATCACAGCTAAGCAGGAGTCACTCTGGGCGAGCGGGGAGCCTCTCACACCTACGAACTTATTTCCGTGCTTTGGACAATCCCGTGAGATCGGGACCATCGCGGCATTTACAGAAGGAGAAAGCCGGCCAGGATTCAGTGTCCACCCTACCTATGTGCAGCCCGAAAGTGGCCTCATCATGACGTGAAGGTGGCCGCTTGGCCCCTGAGCCCAACTGTGCCTTCAGGTCCCCAGCTGCTAATGCTGGGTCCTAGAGGCAGGGAGAAGACAGAAAGCCCTGTGAGCCAGAACCCGCCTGAGGGGCTGTGAGCGTGGGGCAAGCGTCCCCATCCCTCACGTCCCCCTCACTTGGAGAACGGGAGAGGAGGGGCGTCCTCCAGGAGGCCCTGCTGAGGGGCCTCGTGAGCTCTAGAGTGTCCATGAGACGGAACCGAGTTGCTGTAACAGGGTCATGTGAGCCCTGAAGGGTTCTTGTCCCACACACCCAAAGAATGAGGGACGCAGATGACAGAGGGTGAGAATCCAGTAGCAGAGTTATCAGAAGCAAGCAAGGAGAGCGCCCACGGCCTGGGAGGGGTCCCGGAGAGGGCGCCCAGTGTCTAGGGGAACTAACTTCCATTGGAAAGTCTCTTCTGATTGTTCTCTTTGACTCCAGCAAGGTGTACAGTTTTCATTTCTTCTTCCCATGTGGGTTGGTTTAATGTGTTTGTTAACCTGAGTTTGTCCTCTACTTATTCCTTAAAATAAAAAATTGCTTGGGGTTGGGGATATAGCTTAGTTGGTAGAGGACTTGCCTCGCATGCACAAGGCCCTGGGTTCAATCCCCAGCACCCACCCCCCAAAAAAAGACTTGCTTGGGTTCAGAACCACCCCACGAGGTTGGCCAATGTGAGGGCAGCCCAGGAAGCTGGGGCAGCAGCAGAATGTGCGGGGTCCGGCCTGAGCAGGGCTTGCAGGCAGACGAAATCCAAATCCAAACCCAAGCTCTAGCCGGGGCCGAGGGCTTCAGTCTGGGTGTTGGGATCCCAACCTCCAAGGTCACTCTTTCCATCTGCCTGTCTCCCACCCACTTGTCCCCGGAAGAAATTGACTTCACAACCCACCCCTGCTGAGGGGAACAGGCAGCCCTACTTAGGGGCTGAGAGCCCAAAGGGCACAGGAACCCACGTTCAGGAGGCAGCCTCCCTAGCGGCAGCCGGCCTGGGCCCCCTTCTTGGGCACCAAGACAAGATCAGGTTATGTGTCGGCCGCGGTCCCTGCAGGAACGCCCTCCCCTCTCCCCGACCGGGCCGCACCCTCTGACCGTGTGCCGCCTCCTCTGCAGATCAGTGCCCTTCAGAAGGGCTACAACCAGATGCTGTGCCGGACGCTGTCTGAGCGGAACTCAGAAATCACGTCCCTGAAGAACGAGGGCGAGACTTTGAAGAGGGACAACAGTGTCACGGCAGGTGAGCTCTCTGGGCGTCGGTGCGAGCTGCCCCCCACTGCCCAGATGCGTGGCCCCGGCAGACATCGCCAGTCGACCCCCGCACTGGCTCCCTGCGCGCGCAGGCAGCCTGGGATCCCCACCTGGAGCAGCGCCCGCTGAGTCAGGGCCGTCCCCTCCTCGGGCAGCCAGGCTCAGCCGGCCCAGGGTCTGTGTTTGAGCAAACTCGACCCCTTGGCCAGAGGCCCACTGAGCACTGACCTCAGCAGGGAGGGCGCAGGACTCCGAGCGTGGCTCCCACTGTCCCCTGAACCTGTGTGCTGCGAACGCAAAGGAGAACGGGACGGGGCGACGCCACTGCTTTAAGGCACAGGCCCCTGCCCATTCCGCCCGCGCGTCCTTGGGCCAGAGTGAAAAGAGTGCTGACTGACCAGCAGGCAGGGAGAGCCTGGGTGGCGGGGTCAGCGGCCCCTGGCCCTCCCCGCCGGGCACGCGCTGCTCAGCCAGCACCCACTCGCTCGCCCTCTGGCACATCTACTGAGCACCTGCCGGTGCCGGTGCTGCTCTGGCACTGGGCAGGAGCCTTGCGCGTCGACCGTGATCCCTGAACTTGCTTCGAAGGACGCGGAGCTGGGCACGGCGTGGTGGACGGCAGAGGCCGGAGGCGGAGCAGCTTAGGGGCAGGATGGGCTGGGTTGGGGTGGAGGAGGCCGAGGGGACAGTGTGCTGGCAGCCAGCACAAGAGCAGGGCCCTGGGGCAGCTGCCGTGGTGGGGCTGGAGTCAGTACCAGGACTGGGGACGAGGGCGTGAGGGGCAGGCGTGGCCCAGCCACAGGGAGGAGCCTGGGTTTACTCTAAGTGGGCCCGGAAGCCCTGGGGGTCTCGAAGCAGAGACTGACAAGTCTCTGGACCTGAAGAGGGCGGGCTATTCACAGAGAAAGAGGGAGGGAGGGGTGTCAAAGCAACAGCCAGGCTTAATCAAGACACTGACTTGGGGTCTCTTAAAGGACGGAGTGCAGACCTCAGCCTGCGATCCGAGGGAGTGGCGGCGGGAGGCAGGAGGGCGGCTTATGGTCCGAAAGTCTACTGGTCATTGCTGTTGGACAGAGGGCGAGGCCCAGGTCCACGGCCCTGTGACTTGAGCCTGGCCACACGTGTTCAGCGCAGGACATGCATGGTCCCACTCCCTTGTGGCTCCCTGCTCCGCTTGGGGACTCAGAACCCAAGTGCAGCTGCTCTGTGATCCCATCCATGGGAGGGAAGGCAGGCAACGAGTCTGGGTCGGGCCCATGGCCTCAAGGCCACGGCAGGAAACGCGTCCACAGCCGCACACACCAAGCCGAACGTGAATCGCGGTCCCGGCGAGCCTGAGGCTGG